>NC_092335.1:634345000-639145000 GCF_046630445.1 Rutidosis leptorrhynchoides
TACAGCAGTGATTAGACCTGCACAAATTGTTTTCGAAATATAAGTATCTTGTGGTCTATTATATTATTGAAAATGATTGTTTATGATAAACTAATGAACTCACCAACCTTTTGGTTGACACTTTAAAGCATGTTTATTCTCAGGTATTAAGGAAATCTTCCGCTGTGCATTTGTTCATTTTAAAGATATTACTTGGAGTCGTTCATGGCATATTTCAAAAGACGTTGCATTCGAGTCATTAAGTTCATCAAGATTGATAAGAAGTCATTCATAGTTTGGATATATTATGAGATAGTATGCATGTCTGTCAACTTTCATTG
The DNA here is from genome assembly GCF_046630445.1 of Rutidosis leptorrhynchoides. NCBI lineage: Eukaryota > Viridiplantae > Streptophyta > Magnoliopsida > Asterales > Asteraceae > Rutidosis > Rutidosis leptorrhynchoides. The sequence continues at coordinate 634,345,321 of NC_092335.1, forward strand.
TAATGGAAGTTTTTCTTCTTAAAAACGAATGCAATGTTTGTAAAATGTATCATTTAGAGGTCAAATACCTCGCAATGTAATCATATGTTATTGTATTCGTCCTTATGGATTAGGACGGGTCGTCTCAATAGATACCAAGGAATACCAACAACAACAAACGATGAAGTATTGATTCATAACTTTATTGGAGAAACATTCTGCGGCGATTATGTAATCTCCAAAATCTTAAAGATTATTTATTCAAACCGCAAATCAGATGAGTGGACCGAAATGATAGAAGGAAGAGTAGAAACCCTGACCGGAATGGTGTACGATTTACAAGCTAGACTTGTTATACCAACAACATCAACAATACCGCCAGTTTCATCAGCACCAGCAGTATCTATCACATCACAAGCTTCGCCAGATCCATAATCATCGTGAACAACATCACTAATCAACAACAAGTATGTCATATCAACGAGTTATGAAGTATTAACTCATTCCCTCTGAAGAATTTATATGTATATCTGATATATATAAATTTTGAAACTATAATAAATCTTTTTATACTAAGCTATTACGTGTGAATCTAAACTGGTAGATACTACTCGATTAATTCATGTTACTAATATGCTATGATGTACATCCTTCGTTAACAATTTAACAATCGTTAACTATAATCTCTGCTTCAACTTAATAAATTCCATTTCATAATAAATCAAATGTATTAATCAATTATATGTTTGATTTTACACTTTCATTTTCAATGTAATCGAAACCTTCTGGAAAACATCATTCGTGCCTTGCGAAATTCACATGAATTCCACGAACACCAACATCATTCATCAAAGAAATGTCAATAGATGAATAACGAAGTAGTAATTCATAATTTCATGCAAAGTGGAAGAAATATTCAGCGGATGTTACGAAATTTCTAAAGTTTTAGGGATTTCTCAATAATAATTCCAACTGAAATTAAATGAGTTGAACATTATATTAACTCATTAAATCTGTATTACATCTGAAGAGAATATATATATATATATATATATATATATATATATATATATATATATATATATATATATATATATATATATATATATATATATATATATATATAGGGGCAGGATCAATGGGGAAGTAACCAATAGGGGGGAAGCAAATTTTTTTTTTTCCGTTTTTTTGAATTTTTTTTTTCCGGCATCAAGATCACACGAAAATATGAACATTTAGAATAGACACTTCGTGATGAATGTTATTATTTAAGCGGGAAAACGATCGACAAAAATAACATTCAAGATAATATTGTTCGTGAAGAATATGAACGTATTTTTCATGTTTTGTGAAGTAAAATTTAGCCCGATTTAGAGTTTAGGATTTAAGGTTTAGGGTTTAGGGTTTGGTGTTTTGGGTTTATTCCATAAACCCAAAACACCAAACCCTAAACCCTAAACTTTAAACCGTTCGTGTTAAAAACTCAATCTAAATCCTAAATCTAAACCCTAAATCTAAACCCTAAACCCTAAATTTCTAAACCCTAATATCTAAACCCTATAAACCCTAATATCTAAACCCTAATATCTAAACCCCAATAGCTAAAACCTCAACATACGCTCGAAAAACACGATAATTGTTATATATTATTTCTTCGAGCGTTTTCCCGCCAAAATAAAAATATTTATCACAAAGTGTCTCTACTAAATGTTCATATTTTCATCCCATCTATAATGTTCATGAACAAAGTTTTTTCAAAAAAAGAAAAAAGAAAAAAAAGTTTTTGCTTCCCCCCGATTGGTTACTTCCCTCTTGATCCTACCTATATATATATATATATATATATATATATATATATATATATATATATATATATATATATATATATATATATATATATATATATATATTCATAAAGACTGTAATAAAAAAATTCTCTTGTACAAAATATTATTTGTGAAACTTTTAACGGGTAGGTAATACCCAAGAGATATATAAATTCATAATTAATATGTTACATTCTTTGATTCTGATTCAGCAATCATCAACTATACTCGCTATTTTCACAACAATATACATTCTTTCATAGAAATCAAAACAACCATTCTCATCCAAATTCGATTACATATTCTGATTTTGACAAATCAAAATCCAAGTCAAGATTTAACAGAAGACATCACTCTTAGATTCCTACATCTTTCAAAGCTATACTTTGACTTTGAAACTGTGCTAAAACATCATTTCTATTCATAGAACCCAGAAAAATATTTGTATCATTCAAAATCCTAGAACATTATATGTATATAAACGATTACAATCTGTGTTCAAACCCTTCGAAATTCCTGAAGACACTTCAAATAATGAACAATCGAGATGATGATCCAACCACATATTAACCACAGTCTTGCACATGAAAAGCTCTCGGAACCAAAGTCATCGTTTAACACGTATCCGTGTCAGACCCTTTGTCGTTTATTAGCAAAAATAACTTTGCGATTCCTTTTCAAATTAGTCAGTTTTGTCACAGCTCCAGCAAGTTAACTTCGACTTTTCAGTTGAAACAGTCTTATTATAACCTCAATATAGACGTTACCCTTTCGTCATCGTTACCGGAGAACCTTTTATATCTCACCACATTAGCAATAAACTTACCAACAACTTCACTGATATTTGACTTTCCAAAAAATCATTATATTTATCGAAATCCCATCATTTACTCATCCGCATCTTGTAACAAGAATTTTTATGTCAATTACTGGGAATTAGCTATCAGTATTTTGAAATCTTGCAGCATGTCTACGCTGTGACTACCCGGAAATTTCTGATCAAATTTAAACTTTAATCTTAATATGATTTCGACATGATAAGAAAAGTCTGTAAAGTTGAGTCTCAAAATTTTTGAACTAATTATATGGATTCATTTACCCTTTGACTACTCTTGGCGATTCACGAACAATTGTGTGTAAATAAATATTTAAATAAATGTGTATAAACAAATTCTATACATAAGTAATATTATAAATATTGAAATTTATAAATATTAAAAATTCAATAAGTTATATAATTGATAGTAATATATTTGTAATATTAATATTATTACATTAATTTCACTATTATTATCAATATTTGTATCATTAATATTATTATATAAAATATATATGAAATTTGACATATACAAGTATTATTATTAATATTAGTATTATTCTCATTATTAATTCTATTGTTATTATTATTATCTATTTCATTAAAATTAAATAATAAAATTTGTATTAATACCAAAACAAACCATACAATAGCAGTTCAAAATGCACACAGATCAAGCAAATACCACTAGTACAACTAGAACATCAATAACAAAAACACAAATAAGACTGCTTCATCTTACACAGCACGCCAAATTTGGACCATCCTTATCACCTATGATGCAACTGCCCATCTTTCCATTCCAAATCCCACATATTTGCCAAATTCTTTACAGCATTTGTTGGTTTGACTTTGAAAGTCAAGACCTTTACTTTCATGTAGTCCATCACAGTAGAATATAATTCTTCAGCAGATCTGTTTCTTTGCTTGAGTAACCTCCAATTTGTTTCCTGCCAAAGAAAGTATAACGTTAAAATTTATATAATTAACGTTATTATGTTCTTTATACATCTAATATATAGATATATAGATATATATGAAATTTGATATAAGTTATTATTATCAACAATATTATGATAAGTAGTATTATTATTAGTACTAATAAACTTATTATTGTTATCGTTTTATTATGATTGTTAATTGTAAACTTATTAAAATTATAAATTTTATGATTCTTAATAGCATTGCTATTTATAATTATTATTAATACAATTATTGTTATTGATATTATTATCATTATTATTAGTATTGGTATTTCGAAATTTTTATTAATAATTTTATTATAGTTTTATTAGTATTAGTATTTTATTATTAATAACATTATAAATATTAAAGTTTATGAATTATACATAATCAAATATATAACAGATTTATATAAATACTTATAGATATATATAAAATACAGATATACATATATAAAAACACATACACTAATATATATTTATATAAATACAATTATATACATATATAAATAAAATAATTATGTATTTCATCCTAAGAGAATCGAATTTAGTTTTCCATCCTTATCAAACTGTTTATAAGTTGTTTTAATACTATAAACTAGTACGAACCTTTATCAATTAGTCATATTATCAAACAAATTCAGTTTCAATCGTTTGTAATTATTGGAATTTTCCTTCTGACAGAATAAAAAGTGTCGAGCAAATCAAACTATCAAACAAACACTAATTTAGCTACATTAGCTGTAATTATATTTGTTTGTATCTATATAATACTCTACTAACACAAATTGAGCGAAAACAACTAAATCAAAAATCAAATTAGAAGAACACAGCTCGTATCCCCTGTTCTTGAACCTTTTTATCAAAACTTCGAATTTCAAATCAATTTAAAAATTAGGATTGTTAGAAATCTTTTATTGAAACAATCTGTGAAATCTCAGCTTTTAATTCCTTCTTTTAATTACGAATTTTAGAGTCAAAGTTCATATTTAAAAAGTCAACCAATCTGTTCTTCAAGAAATTCGATTGTTGTTTGTTGTTTCTGAATAAATTAAGGATTCATAAAGTTACCAGCAAGGATTTAAAACCTTTTTCAAGTAGAAAGTGTTGTCTAAAACATTCAAAAATGTCGAATTGATGTTTGAGTTTATGAAACGTATTTTGCGAGCTGCTACAGCTATATTTATTTTATTTCGTATTCTATTTTAATTAAATTGATCAACCACGTATATTTTCTGTTTGATTTAAAAATCTAAACTTGTTAGGGAATCAATTAGTTTGATTGTGATTTTTTTCTGATTGATCACGATGAGGGAAGAAGAGGAGGTTATTTAAATACGGGTTATAAATAATTGTTAGGGCTTTAAAATAGAAAAACAGGCAATAGCCCAATGGTTCAAGGTGTTAAGGGTTATTCGAGAGGTCGGGAGTTCGAGTCCGGTTCGTGGCAAAATTTTTTTAAAAAAGGCTCCTAAGGGTATACATTTATTTTTATTATTATTATTATTATCATTATTATTATTTATCATTTATTATTATTATTATTATTATGATTATTTTTATTATTGTTATTGTTATTGTTATTATTATTATTATTATTATTATTATTATTATTATTATTACTAATATTATTGTTAAAATTATCAATATTATTATCATATGTATAAGTATTATAATCATTATCATTATTATTATTATAAGTATTAATAATATTATTAGTAGTAGTAAACTTATCATTTTAGTATAATTATTATTATTAGTATTATTACCATTAGGTATTATAAATATTATTGATATTATTATTATCATTATAATGTTATTATTTATTACCATTATTATTACATTTACCATTATTACTATTATTATGTTAGTTATTATTATTAACTATATGATTATTATTATTAAGGTAACTTATGATGTTATCATTATTATTATTAGTATTATCACTTAAGAATTATTAGTATTATCATTACTAATATTATTATTATTAGTACTATTATTATTGTATTATTATTACTAGTATTATAATTAATATTGGAATTATAATAATTATTATTATTATCACAGTTACAAGTATCATAATCATTATTATCATTAATATCATTTTTACCGTTACAAATATTATTTTCGTATTATTATAATTAATAGTTTCATCAAATGATTGATATATACATATATACATAAAAATATATTTATTATACATAACTAAATTATATTAACATTTTTATATACAAAATAAATACATATAATTAAATAATGAAATATATATAAGTTATTAATACAAAAATTATGTCACTAATAATAATATATATATATTTATTCGATTACGATTATATATTAATGAATACACAAATGATATAGGTTCGTGAATCCGAGGCCAACCCTGCCTTGTTTAGTTCCATCGTATGCATATTTTTACTACAAAATATCATATTGTGAGTTCATTTGCTCCCTTTTACTTCTTACATTTTTGGGACTGAGAATACATGCGCTGTTTTATAACTGTTTTATTTAAATGCTTTTGAGATATATTTTTGAACTGAGAATACATGAACTGCTTTTATAAACGTTTGATGAAATAGACAAAAATATTCAAAAATACATTCTATGATAGAATTATTTGGATTCAGAGGTTCGATTTCTATAAAGATTGTATTATCGACCATCGGTGAGATGATTTTGCATTGCACTACGCACTAGCTACCGAAATGATTCGATTTAGTAGTTAGTAACGGTGAGATGATTTTGCATTGTACTACGCACTAGCTACCGTTTTAGCTACCCTCGGTGAGATGATTTCGCATTGTACTACGCGTTAGCTACCGTTGTATTGTATTGTATTATATTGTATTCGATTTTGTAGTTAGTAACGGTGGGATGATTTTTCATTGCACTATGCACTAGCTACCATTTTACCTACCCTCGGTGAGATGATTTTGCATTGCGCTACGCATTAGCTACCATTGTAAAATTATATTGTATTAACTATATCGGTGAGATGATTTTGCATTGCACTACGCACTAGCTACCATTGGTGAGTTGTTTTGAAAGGTTCTGGTGTTCTTCATATGAATGATTTTACAGCAGGAGTAGACCTGCACAGATTGTTTTCTAAATATGAGTATCTTGTGGTCTATTATTGATGTTATGCTAGGGGTATACAAAATAGTTTATATTTTTACAAGGAAATACTATTAAATACGATACAATTTTACACAAGCTATTTATTTATTTATAGAGTGGATATACCTAAACCTTGCTACAACACTTATAGGCAGTGTACCTAATCGTACAGTAGTGTAGTTTTTAGTAAATCCAGTTCGTTCCACAGGGAGCTAGCCAAGTTTAACGCTATATTTTTAAAACTATATTTGTAAATATATAAATATATATAAGCAGTATTATTATTATAAAAAGGGGGTTTTTACCGTTTAATGACCGGTTTGTCGATTTTAAAAATTAAGTCGCAGTTAAAACCTAATGTAAAATATTAAAAATAAATATAACTTAATTTTAAACGTAAAGTAAATAATGATAATGAAATTGCGATAAATAAAAGTGCGATAAATAAAATGACAATAAATTAAAGTGCGATAATTAAAAGTGCAATTAAATATGAAATAAAGAAATTATGCTTATTTAAACTTCCGTAATCATGATGTTTGACATGTTGATTTTAGTTTATTCCCATGAGTTAATTGTCCTTTGTCCTGGATTATTCAATATGTCCGTCTGGTTTTTGTCCATAACAGTCCATCAGTCATAAATATAAAGTGCGAGTGTCCTCGTAAAATTATCCTTATATCCGAAGTCAAATATTCCAACTAATTGGGGACTTAAACTATAATTGCACCAAGTGTCCTTGTATATAATTCACCCCTGTTTTAATAAGTCCATTGACTATTAATCCATTCCCGTATCCGATTAAATGAACGATTATTAGTACTTATAAATATCCCGCCCATCGTGTCCGATCGAGTGTATATGGTTATTTATAGGTACGTCCAATTGTAAATCTTTATATTAAATTAACAAACTATCATTTAAATAAACAAATAAAAAGCCCATTAATAGCCCATAGTCTAATTTCCACAAGTGTCGTTCTTTTGTCCAAACCCCAATTATGGTACAAAGCCCAATTACCCTGTCTTTAATATTTTAGCCCAACATCATGATTACTTCAATTTAAATAAGCATAATAATAACTTAGCTACGAGACATTAATTTAAAAAGGTTGAACATAACTTACAATGATTAAAAATAGCGTAGCGTTACACGGACAGAATTTCGACTTACACCCTTACAACATTCACTAACATATCCTTATTATTAAAATTAAAATTAAAATTAAAATTAAAATTAAAATTAAAATTAAAATATATATATATATATATATATATATATATATATATATATATATATATATATATATATATATATATATATATATATATATATATATATATATATAATACGTGAGAGTAAGAAGAGAAAAAGATGTTTTATTGTTCGATCACCAAACTACTTTTTATAGGGGTGTGGCCAGAAAAAGTGACCCATGCGATCGCATGGAAATTGCACTTCCAGGCCATGCGATCGCATGGCCTGCTTTTCCAGCTCACATGATTTTGTTTACTTCTTGCCGACGGTTTAATAAATAAATATAATATATAAATAATTTTAAGAATTATTTATATATTATATTATATTTATGTACATAGTTGACTTGTAATTTTTGCTCCATTGCGTCGCGCATTGAGAGTTGACTTTGGTCCCGGTTCCGGATTTTCGAACGTCCTTGCGTACAATTTAATATCTTGTATTTTGCGTTTTGCGTCTTGTACTCTTTCAATTTTGAGACGTTTCTTATCAATAATTGGAACCACTTTGATTGTATTTTGTACTTTTTAGCTTTTTGGTCGTTTGCGTCTTCAATTCGTCGAATCTGTCTTTTGTCTTCACCTTTTATTATTTAAACGAATATCACTTGTAAATAGAACAATTGCAACTAAAAGCTTGTCTTTCTTGACGGATAATGCTATGAAATATATGTTCGTTTTTAGCATTATCAAATATTCCCACACTTGAGCGTTGCTTGTCCTCAAGCAATATAGTCTTGAAATAAAAATACTAGAATCACTTCTTTATTCTTCACACTTTGTACATCAGTGATTTCTATACGGCGGTATGAACAATGGTAGTAACGATGTGGTTTACAGTCCCACATGACTATAAAAATTTAGATCCTTTAGGAAATTGGATCTTTATGAAAATATTTGATCTTTTGTAAATTCAATCTAGCTTTTACCCTAGATAAGTTTTCCGGAATAACTCTTCACCGGTGTTTGCAAAATGTTTTTGTGGGTTTGGTGGGTTTCAGATTTGAAAATTTTAGCTCAAAACTTATGGTTTTGTGTCACCCACTTGCTAACCTTGTATTGGGAAAGCACCACGTCCAGTTTACTTACTCCGTATATTACCTTTCGGTAAACTACCGTCCGGTTGTAAAGGAAAGCATTGAACAAGCAACTGTTAAGGTAATGTCCCGTGACATGCTTTTAATTATGGTCTATAACGTGTCGGATGCAATTACTATCCTTTGTAGGAGCAATAGTAAAGATCACCCTATAATTTTTCGGTCAGGCACAAGGTCCTGTCTTTGACCATGCTATGCAACCACCGTTCTTACGTTTGACACCTAATTTGGTTCAGGTGACCTAATGAATTCCAGGTGAATTCTTAGGATTTTACGTTCAATGGTAATGAACGCATTAAAAATGGGTTTTTCAGAAAACAAATCGGTTTGTAATTTTGATCAAAATATTTTCTCGTTCAAGCTCGAGTTTAGATATCATCGAATTCCATGAGTTTGAATTCTCAATCTTTAAAAGTCAATCTCAAGGATTGAGTAATATCAGTCTTAAAGTCTGATTTTTGATCTTTAAGGAGATTATCCTTTCTGGAGATCTGATTCATTAGTCTTATCAAGCTAATTTGCACGGCGCCCTCTGTAGTAACCTGAACTTTTCCATGTTTATATATATTAAATGAAATTGATATTTATATGATTAAGTGTTTCCAACATGTTAAGCAATCAAACTTTTTAAGACTTGATTAATTGAAATAGGTTTTATATAGACAATTGACCACCCAAGTTGACCGGTGATTCACGAACGTTAAAACTTGTAAAAACTATATGATGTCATATATATGGATATATATATAGTTAACATGGTATGATGATAAGTAAACATATCATTAAGTATATTAACAATGCACTACATATGTAAAAACAAGACTACTAACTTAATGATTTCGAAACGAGACATATATGTAACGATTATCGTTGTAACCACATTTAATTGTATATATATCATATTAAGATATATTAATATATCATAATATCATAATAATGTAATAATTTAACATCTCATTTGATATAATAAACAATGGGTTAACAACACTTAACAGGATCGTTAACCTAAAGGCTTCAAAATAACATTTACATGTAACGACTAACGATGACTTAACGACTTAGTTAAAATGTATATACATGTAGTGTTTTAATATGTATTTATACACTTTTGAAAGACTTCAAGACACTTATCAAAATACTTCTACTTAACAAAAATGCTTACAATTACATCCTCGTTCAGTTTCATCAACAATTCTACTCGTATGCACCCGTATTCGTACTCGTACAATACATAGCTTTTAGATGTATGTAATATTGGTACATACACTCCAATGATCAGCTCTTAGCAGTCCATGTGAGTCACCTAACATATGTGGGAACCATCATTTGGCAACTAGCATGAAATATCTCATAAAATTACAAAAATATTAGTAATCATTCATGACTTATTTACATGTAAACAAAATTACACATCCTTTATATCTAATCCATATACCAATGACCAAAAACACCTAAAAACACTTTCATTCATAAATTTTCTTCATCAAATTGATCTCTCTCAAGTTCTATCTTCAAGTTCTAAGTGTTCTTCATAAATTCTATAAGTTCTAGTTTCATAAAATCAAGAATACTTCCAAGTTTGCTAGCTTACTTCCAATCTTGTAAAGTGATCATCCAACCTCAATAAATCTTTCTTATTTATAGTAAGATATCTTTCTAATACACGGTAATACTCATATTCAAACTTTGATTCAATTTCTATAACTATAACAATCTTATTTCGAGTGAAAATCTTACTTGAACTTGTTTTCGTGTCATGATTCTGCTTCAAGAACTTTCAAGCCATCCAAGGATCCTTTGAAGCTAAATATATTTTTCTCATTTCCAGTAGGTTTATCCACTAAACCTGAGGTATTAATGATGTTCATAACATCATTCGATTCATATATATAAAACTACCTTATTCGAAGGTTTAAACTTGTAATCACTAGAACATAGTTTAGTTAATTCTAAACTTGTTCGCAAACAAAAGTTAATCCTTCTAACTTGACTTTTAAAATCAACTAAACACATGTTCTATATCTATATTATATGCTAACTTAATGATTTAAAACCTGAAAACACGAAAAACACCGTAAAACTGGATATATGCCGTCGTAGTAACACCGCGGGCTGTTTTGGGTTAGTTAATTAAAACCTATGATAAACTTTGATTTAAAAGTTGTTCTTCTAGAAAAATGATTTTTCTTATGAACATGAAACTATATCCAAAAATCATGATTAAACTCAAAATGGAAGTATGTTTTCTAAAATGGTCATCTAGACGTCGTTCTTTCGACTGAAATGACTACCTTTAAAAAATGACTTGTAAACTGTATTTCTGACTATAAACTTATACTTTTTCTTTATAGATTCATAAACTTAAGTTCAATATAAAACCATAGCAATTGGATTCACTCCAAACGGATTTAAAACGAAGAAGTTATGGGTAAAACAAGATTGGATATTTTTACTTGTTGTAGGTACGTGAAAATTGGTAACAAATCTATACAAATCATATCCTAGCTAACTTATATTGTATTATACATGTATTCTAATATATTATGTAATCTTGGGATACCATAGACACGTATGCAAATGTTTTGACATATCATATCGACCCATCTATATATATTATTTGGAACAACCATAGACACTCTATATGCAGTAATGTTGGAGTTAGCTATACAGGGTTGAGGTTGATTCCAAAAATATATATACTTTGAGTTGTGATCTAGCCTGAGACGTGTATACACTGGGTCGTGGATTGGGTCAATATAATATATATCAATTTATTTCTGTACATCTAACTATGGACAACTAGTTATAGATTACTAACGAGGACAGCTGAATGAAAATATTTAAAACTTTAAAACGTATTAAAAAATGTTGTGAATATATTTTGAACATACTTTGATATATATGTACATATTTGTTATAGGTTCGTGAATCGACTAGTGGCCAAGTCTTACTTCCCGACGAAGTAAAAATATGTGAAAGTGAGTTATAGTCCCATTTTTTTTTAAATCTAATATTTTAGTTTTATAATTGTTTTACAAAATAGACACAAGTATGCGAAACTACATTCTATGGTTGGATTATTAAACCGAATATCGCCCTTCAAGTCTGGTAGCCTAAGAATTAAGGAAATGGCCCCTGATTGACGCGAATCCCAAAGATAGATCTATTGGGCTTAACAACCTCCATTCAGGTTATGGATGGTTTAGTACTTCGAGATTATTATACAGATGAGAGGTTCTGTTTTGGGGATATTCTATGCATTAAGTTAACGTCGGTTACCAGGTGTTCAACATATGAATGATTTTTATCTCTATGCAGTTTGCGAAATGCCTGATAAGAGAGGTGTTATAAAAATGAAATCTTGTGATCTATTATTATGATTTAATAATATGTAGGTTAAACCTATAACTCACCAACAATTTTGTTGACGTTTTAAGCATGTTTATTCTCAGGTGATTATTAAGAGCTTCCGCTGTTGCATACTAAATTAAGGACAAGATTTGGAGTCCATGCTTTTATAATATTGTTTAAAAACTGCATTCGAAGACTTATGTTGATGTGTAATATTATTGTAAACCATTATGTAATTGTCGTGTGAAAAACGCTATATTTTAGATTATCATTATTTGATAATCGTCGTAATATTTTAAAGGTTATGGTTTGTTTTAAAATGGAATGCAGTCTTTGAAAAACGTCTCATATGGAGGTCAAAACCTCGCGACGAAATCAATTAATATGGAATGTTTATAATCAATATGAACGGGACATTTCACCCTCCCCATTTTACGAGACAGATCCTCTCATGGTTAGGATAAGTCTGACCACTTGGCGACCCTGTTTGATGCTGAGGTCCGTGGATTTTCTGCTGATTTTAGAGATGACTTTTCTAGATTTTTCGTCAACCTACAGCTGGTCTGGACGACAACTTCTTGATCTAAATCAAGAAGCGCGTGTCTTTTTTGGAAGACTTTACTTCCTTTTAATGATGGAATTGATTCATCGTGTAGATCCATCTTTTCTTTCAAATATATTATAAGAAATTGGGTAAAACTGATAAAATTGTCCAAAACAAAAGTATCTTCAGTTATTTGTACAAAAATATGTGATATATGTTTTAAATAACTTGGTAAATTTTTCTCACACTTGGCTTTTATTTTCCTTTCTTTGCCTTTTTATTGTCCTCTATTCCATTTTAAATGAATTCTAATATTTTAGGTTGTTTCTCAATTTATGTCTTTTCCGAGGTAACAATAATTTCGGTGTTAACACCCTAGTTTTATCGTTCATAAATATGTATAAATATGATTTTGAATTCATTTATTTGAAAATTTTGAAAAATTTTACTAGAATTGGGTAGTCAGTATATAAGAGTAGGGCTGTTCTTTATTATCAGAGAGCACTAGATTCTAATACAACTACTGCGTTACTAGTATTTTTAATGGTAACCAAGTGTATAAGTTAAAATTTTAAAAATCCGAAAGAATTTAATCTCTTCCCACACTTAAGATCTTGCAATGCCCTCATTTGCAAGAAATCCGTAACAATTTAAATTATTGAGGGTGATTAGCATAGAAAAATGATTAAATTTTACCAAAGTTTCCAAACATATTGGCGTTTGTTTGCTGAATGATAAATGGTGCACATCATTTGTTCATTCCGTCTTGTTGTTGCATCACATTTGTTTTTCGTTTTGTCGTCAAAATTAGTAGCTTTTGCTGAACTTAATACCAGTCTTTGAAAATGCGTTGTTTTACCCTGTTGTGTACAATTGACAATATACATACATACAAATAATAACATGCATGGTAATTTAAAATGGGACTTAACATCCCACTTTCAAATCAAATATGAAATATTAGTACAAAATAATAAAAATGTTAAAACTTACATAAAAGTATCAAAATATATTGTGTTTAAACATAAATAAATAGAAATAATAAAAAGATAAAAATCACCAACGTGAACTATATCAATCTGGATAGGGGTTCCAGTTCATGTCGTCGGTCGGGTTTCATGGTTGGTGATAGGTGTACTGATAGGCCTGGTTAGGGTCGTAGAGAGTAAATGGTGGTCTCATCTTGGGCTGGTATGGAGGATAGTAAGCTGGTCGGGTCGGTAAGTAGTGATCCTGAGGTGATAGCCGACTCATGATCTGACGCTGATGATAGTCCCATCTATTATGTTGTCGTTGCCTGGAATGCTCGTACTCCTTCTGGGCTTGCCACTGCTCGTACCGATTATGTCTATCCTGGTGTGTCATTTCTACCTCATCTATACGCTGGTAGACGTCAGTCATAGCCTCCCTAATGACATCCCTAATGTCATCTGCTTCCTCCATTTTCTCATCTGAACCTCTCTCTACCTGTGGATGATGACCAACATAGGGTACTTCCTGATTGCGTCTGCTCTTCAATACCTTAGCACCCTGATAGACCTTCAATCATAAAGTATCATCCTGTTCCCTACAAACCAAGAGTGGACCCCCTTAATCCCTATCTACACCCAAATACTCTCCAATGAGAGTAACAAAAATACCTCCTCCTATTATTCCCCCTTCCTGTATTCCTTCCACTATCTTAGACAAATAAAAACCAACACAGTAGGGGATATTAACAAAGCCTCTTGGGTTTCGAATACACTTAAGGTAGAATAAATCATGTAAGGTCATTTTCTCTTTTTTGTGACCTCTCTGTGTAATCGAGTTAGCCAGAAATATATGAATTATACGAAGCTCGGCTCTGTGAATATGTAAGTAGGAGTGTGTTCCTGCCTGCCCAAAAACATTATAATCTAACATACGTCTCCAGACGGCGTTAGCATCAAAATTCCTATCTACCCTTTCACCATGATAAATCAAATTCATACAATCGGGTAGTAGTAATTCAACGGGTATATATATCTGTAAAGCCCTGGCCATGTCCATCATGGACATCCTGTACATCCTACGGCCAAGTATAAATCTAAGAAAACTTCTATCATCTAATCTAACTACATCCACATTAAGTGAAATAGTACTCATAAGCTCAACGCACCATTCTTTATATACAGGCCTACGAATGGTGAATAAACGTTCCCAATCGGGAAAAGAAGAGCTGCCATACCTTTGGATCAAATGCTGTCTAACTGAGTTAACTAGTTGGACCCTTTCCAAAGGCTCCCAATCGATTACCCTCGGCACTTCTACATTTTTTGTTACCAATTTGAATTTGTTACTTTGATATGTCGGGTAATCTCTCCAACTCCGATCAAATCTCAAATTGGGATGCAACTGTTCTTCATGAATCGTTGGGTGTTGTACTATCGGATGCAATCAATATATTCTTGTTGCGGATCATAATAAGGTACGTGTTGATCAGGTTGTTGTTATCGTTCCTGTTGTTGCTCTGGTTCATATTGCATTTCCGGTTCAGGTTCTGGAGCAGGTTGTCTAGATGATGATGATGCACCATCAGTATTAGTAAATCTCTGCAAAATACATTAAACACAAAATTTGTGCATCCAAATATGTATTAGTGTTAGCAAAATAACAACTTGAAACAATTACAATAATATGTTTAATCAAAATTAAACTTATACACATTTTTCACAATTTTAACAATTCTACACTTTTTCAAATAAGCATATATGAAAATGTATACAAAGTTCATAAGAATTCAACTCAAATAACATGTTAAAATAACCATTACTAGCAATTAAACAAGTTTCAAATGGCATTTACATCAATTTAATCAAGTTCATGAATTTTAGACCTAAAAAGTCCACTTTAATTCTCAAAAATCATGTTTAGCATCAAAGTTTGGATCATTTAGCTACCTAAACATGTTACACTACTTAATTTAGCAATAATTCATGACAAAAATCGGCCATAACCTGCTTATATCAAAAAGTCCCAAATTGCTCAAGAACACAAACCCTAGATTCCTAAAATTTTTGAAGTTTTTGGCTTCAAATCATGTTAAATAGTATCAATCTAGGTTATACATGCATAATATACTAATAATTTAACTCTAATTACACTAGAAATTAACAAAATCAAATTAGGAAAATTATAGCTCAAGAACACTAAAAATCAAATTTAAAGAGATTTAGGGGTGTAATTGTTACCCTTCTTAATAAACTTCTTATCAAATTCATGATTAGAGCGGATTATAGCAAGAAATTTGGTAAATTTTGGTGAAAAATTGATGAAATTTGAGAAGGTTTATGTGTGTGTTCGTATGTGTTTGTGTGTGTGAAATGAGACAGAAGCAGCAGCTCGATGAACTTGTAACCTGACCAGTATTCCCTCTCCATGCGATCTCATGGAATTGAGGTGTAAACCCCATGCGATCGCATGGGGTCCGGGTACTGTTTTTTTTTTTTTTTTTTTTAAACCTTTTACTTTTAACACAAAATAATTAACTTAAATTTTAAAATTTTGCTTTCCTTTTTATTTAGGATGAGGTTGTTTCGGATCGTTGTCCTAGTCCGTCTCTCAACAAAGTTTTAAAATTTGTTACTTTTTAGGCGTCGTTTTAAAAGTAAAGATTTTTGGGTTTTTTAAATGTTTTTGGCTTACTTTAATTCAACAAGATTAAAAATAATGATAATAAAAATTCTCGTCCCGCACTCGGGTAAAGCAATTTCGGTTCAATGACCTAGTTTTCAACTCACGACGAATTTTAAAAATCAAATTTTTAACTTAGTGAAATAAAGTAAATTTTGGTTTTTTTTTATTCACACCAAACTTTAATTTAAAATGCATAAAATTAAAAATTCATATTATTAAAATTAAAAATTCACACCAAACTTATATTATATTTTTGTTTTTATACATACAAACTTATATTAAAAATATCAATTTTTCAAATATTTACAAACTTAAATATATTGATTTTAAAAAATTTACAATATTAATTTAATATTTATATATTAACATGGTAAAAATTAAAATAAAAAAAATCTTTTTGGTCTTTTATCCCACTTTAATCAATCAAATATTATCAAAAATATACGCTCCTCTTTTCGGTAAAGTAATTTCGGCTATATTACCGAGTTTTACTCCTGACGAATTTTTGAAATATTTTGGGTTGATTGATTAAAGATATTTATACCTTAAAAATAAACGGTAAATTTCGCAGTGATGTAATAAATTTTTATATGATATCAATAATTTCGGTTACGCATACCTAATTTTATTGAATACCAATTTAATACTTTATAGCGAACGATTCAGCGTTTATTATCAAAAGGTTAAAAGCAATAAAAAAAATAAAAACTTTACATACTTACCTGTGAGAAAGAATTCTCAGAGATTTGCTTTAGCTGACTCATAGGAGAGTCATGTGATTTGATTTTCCATAGCTGCGTAAGCATAACCTCGAATCTTCAATATCTTTTCTTCTAAACATATAAACGGTCATTCTCTGCATAGAGTAACAAATTCAGTATTTAAATATGTTTGATTATTTGAACATTTACCTTCGTGTGACCATTTTTCGCATTTGTAACATCTTTCAAGTTGTCGTGCTCTTCTTTTTGTTGCGGATTTTGATTTTCCTTTACCAAAATATATCTTATGATGATCTTTTCTGAGTTCTTTTCTTACTCCGTCCATTTTTTCTCTTATGAATGATACCAGTTCACTCAGAAGTGTGTCATTATTACGTTTAGTAATCATAGCGTGTAGCATTAGACCATGGCTCAGATCAAAGGAATTCTTCATCTCGTAAAACCTAAAAAAAATAAAAATTCAGAATGGGGGGAGAAGACTAGTTCTTTAGGGTCTGCTAGGGAAAGACCATTCGGATTCCATTCTCGAAAACTACATGAAAACAGAATATCTAACTCTAACATAAATATATAATACCCTAAAAAGATTCGAACCTTCCCATACTTAGTTAGCTGTGGTGTCGAAATTGTGATTAACTTCATCTTCAACTTCCATTGGATTATCTATGTAATGTTTAACTCCGTGACCATTAACTTTAAATTCAATCCCATTTGAATTTATTAATTCTACTGTTCCGTATGGGAAAACTCTTTTGACTATGAATGGTCCAGACCATCTTGATTTCAATTTTCCAGGAAATAGCTTGAATCGTGAATTGAAAAGAAGAACTCTGTCTCCTTCTTTAAATTCTTTTGAACTTCTGATTCTTTTATCATGCCATTTCTTCGTTCTTTCTTTATAGATTAACAAATTTTCATATGCTTCATGTCTTAATTCTTCTAATTCGTTTAGTTGGCTTAACCGTAGACGTCCAGCTTCATGTAAATCAAGATTACATGTCTTCAAAGCCCAAAATGCTTTGTGTTCAATTTCTACTGGAAGATGACATGCTTTTCCGTAAACGAGTCTAAAAGGTGTGGTTTCAATTGGAGTTTTGTAGGCTGTTCTAAAAGCCCAAAGTGCATCTTCCAATTTCATGGACTATTCCTTCGGATTTGATCCTACGGTTTTCTCTAGAATACGTTTTAAAGCTCGGTTGGTATTTTCAACTTGTCCACTTGTTTGTGGATGATAAGCGGTGGAGATTTTATGAGTTACTCCATATCTTTTGAGAACTTTCTCAAGTTGATTATTACAAAAATGAGTACCCCGATCACTTATTAAAGCTTTCGGTGTTCCAAACCTGGTAAAAAGACGTTTTAAGAAGTTGACTACAACTCGTGCATCGTTAGTTGGGAGAGCTTGTGCTTCCACCCATTTAGATACATAATCAATGGCAACGAGAATGTAGAGATTATTATGACATTTTGGAAATGGACCCATAAAGTCAATACCCCAAATGTCAAATACTTCACATACTTGAATGACATTTTGTGGCATTTCATCATGTTGACTTATTTTTCCGGCCCTTTGACAAACATCACAGGATTTGCAAAGAAGGTGTGCGTCTTTGAAAATTGTAGGCCAATAGAATCCAACATCGTAGACTTTTCTTGCTGTGAGTTGAGGCCCATAATGCCCTCCTGTTGATCCTGTGTGACAATGGTTTAAGATTTGACTAGCTTCATCTCCGAATACACATCGGCGTATTATTCCATCGAGACAACTTTTAAACAAATGTGGATCTTCCCAGAAATAGTGTTTTATATCACTAAAGAATTTCTTTCGTTTTTGGTACGACAATCCTTTTTCAAGGATTCCACATACTAAATAGTTTGCATAGTCTGCAAATCATGGAATTTCACTATAATCTATCTTCAATAGATATTCATCAGGGAAGTTATCTTGTATGGCTGATTCATTTAGAACTTCTAATTCAGGATTTTTAAGACGAGAAAGATGATCAGCGGCGAGATTTTCTGCTCCCTTTTTATCTCGGATTTCAATATCGAACTCTTGTAAGAGTAAGATCCAATGGATTAATCGTGGTTTGGCATCTTGTTTCGAAAATAGATATCTAAGAGCAGAATGGTCGGTATAGACCACCGTTTTAGCTAGAACGAGATATGAACGAAATTTGTCAAAAGCAAAGACAATAGCAAGGAGTTCTTTTTCAGTAGTTGTATAATTCGTTTATGCCCCTTGTAACGTCTTACTAGCACAATAAATAGGTTGAAATCGTTTTATAATCCTTTGTCCTAAAACGGCTCCCATTGCAAAATCACTTGCATCGCACATTAGTTCAAATGGCAGATTCCAATTTGGAGTTATCATGATGGGTGCATTAGTGAGTTTTTCTTTAAGAATATTAAAAGATTTGATGCATTCATCTGAAAAGATGAATGGAGCATCCTTTTCTAGGAGTTTATTCATAGGAGTGGCAATTTTAGAAAAATCTTTTATGAAACGTCGGTAAAAACCGGCATGCCCTAGAAAACTCCTAACTCCTCTAACATTGGTGGGATGTGGAAGTTTAGCAATTACATCTACTTTAGCTCTATCCACTTCAATTCCTTCCTTTGAAATTTTATGACCAAGAACGATGCCTTCTTTAACCATGAAATGGCATTTCTCCCAATTAAGAACTAGATTTGATTATTCGCATCTAATAAGCATTAGTTCAAGATTAACTAGACATGATTCAAAAGTATCACCGAAGACTGAAAAGTCATCCATGAAAACTTCCATGCATTCTTCTATCATATCGTGAAAAATCGCCATCATGCACCTTTGAAAGGTTGCAGGGACGTTGCAAAGTCCAAATGGCATGCGTTTGTAATCAAAAGTACCATAAGGGCACGTGAATGTAGTTTTCTCTTGGTCCTCAGGTGCTATTAGAATTTGAAAGTATCCGGAAAAACCATCAAGAAAACAATAGTAACTATTTCCGGCTAATCTTTTCAACATTTGATCAATGAAAGGTAAGGGAAAGTGATCTTTTCTGGTGGCGTCATTTAATTTTCTATAATCAATACAAACACGCCATTCTGTTACAGTCCTAGTAGGAATAAGCTCATTTTTTTTTATTTGTGATGACAGTCATGCCACCCTTCTTAGGTACGCATTGAACTGGGCTTACCCATGGACTATCAGAGATTGGATAATGTGACGATCGGTCCAAATCCATATGGACGAACACGTCATTCATTGATTTCATTGCGAGGTATTTGACCTCTATGATACGTTTTGTAAACATTGCATTCTTTTGAAAAGGCACACCATAAATGAATATTTAAATCAAAGGTTTTCGACATCTAATGAGTTCTACATATAGACAATCACCATAAATAATAGTTTACAACAGTACTTCCATTGACAATGCAGTCAAAATAAGATACATGGTGATGATTTGGTGAATGCAACGTTTCCTTGAAAAATATGTCATGCAAGACTCCATGCACATAGCTTGTCTAACATCTAAGCAAACAGCGGAAGACTTCTAGGAAACCTGAGAATAAACATGCTAACAAGTGTCAACACAAAGGTTGGTGAGTTCATAGTTTTAGTGTTTCGTATAATCTGTATATAAAAGTGGATCACAAGATTTTAGTTGTTTCATCCAGAAATGTTTATCAATAGATTCTACGTAACAGAGCACCCTGGTAACTAAGCTTTAACGTTATAATGATAATAATATCCCATTCGTTTTAGTACACGCAAACCAACGTGTCCTAAACTCAAATAACACACATCCGTTAAAAGGCTAGCGCTCTAGCTCGGATGGGGATGTCAAGCCCTATGGATCCATATACTGTTATTCGCGCCCACCAGTCCATATCCTATGTACTGGCAGCTACTAGTTACCAAAGCTAAGGGATTTTCGGTTCAAACTCAGTGTAGAATTAACTATGTACTTGTATCCATTGCGTTTAAAATAAATTGCATGTATTCTCAGCCCAAAAATATATATTGCAAAAGCAATTAAAAAGGGAGCAATGAAACTCACGCATATAAATATTGTATATCGGTTAACAAAGCATTTGCATGTATTCTCAGCCCAAAAATGTAGAGAGTAAAAGGGATCTTATGAAACTCACACAAAATCAGTTTTAGTATTTGTATCCATTTAGTAAAACAGTTTATAAAAATGCGCATGTATTCTCAGCCCAAAAATATATTGAGTAAAAGGGATCATATGAAACTCACAGTTTAATATTGATATACAATATTGCAGGAAAGCACGTAGACGCATCGGAGATGATAAACACGAGGTTTGATTCACAAAAATACCCCCGAACATTACCCATAATTTCCTTGGCAATAACCCATATTTTCCTTAGCTCTAGCTCGCTCGGAAACTCGTTTTGAAAATTACTTGGACATCACTCCGTCGTAATATTTTTTTATTATTTTTGTATCGCAAAAATAATAACACTAATAATAATAAAAAAAAATAATAAGATTAATAATAATCTTATTAATAATAATAATAATAATAATAATAATAATAATAATAATAATAATAATAATAATAATAATAATAATAATAAATAATAAATAATATTACGGAGTATATATATATTTGTGTATGTGTGTGATTTAAATCGAGCGAAAACACTGAAATTTATAGATGTGGCCTGAAATCTGGAGTCATGCGACTCGCATGGAAATGGCCTTCTGGCCATGCGACTCGCATGAGGACCAGGGACAGCTCACATTGTTTTGGCTTCTAGCTTGTCGACATAATATAAAATAAATATAAATATAATATATATAATTTAAATTAATTAATTATATATTATATTAAATTCACGTGCATAGTTGACTTGTAATTTTTGTTCCGATAAGTCGTACGTTGTCACTCGACTTATGTCCCGGTTCCGGTTTTTCGAACGCCCTTTCGTACGCTGAGAAAACTTGTACTTTATGTTTCGTGAATCGTACCTTTGTCAAAATATAGTCTTAAATCATCCATAAAATATACCACTGTAGCAAATAGTGATTTTCACTGTAGCAAATAGTGATTTTCAAAGTCAATTTCACTGTAGCAAAGTCAATTTCACTGTAGCAAATAGTGATTTTCAAAAACACTGTAGCATTTTGGGTACTGTAGCAATTTGAAATGTTACTATCGTTTACTAAATAACTTGAAATTATATATATGTATATATCTTTTTAATATATATAAATCAGTTTTTTTAAATACACATTGGAAGTTATTTATAAATAAATTTTAATAATAAATATTTCAACTTATCATATATATTCAAATAGATATTTAAACCAATAAGTTTAATGTACGGTATCAAATAATTAATACATTGTTACCTTTTCAAGTTATAGTATATATGTATCTATTTACATATAATTGTTCGCGAAATCGTCGAAAACAACCGAAAGGTATTTAAATATATAAAAGTAGTTCAAAAATTTTGAGATTCAGTTTTACAGACTTTGCTTATCGTGTCGAAAATGTTAATCATACAAAGATTAAGTTTAAATTTGGTCAGAAATTTTCGGGTCATCACAGATAAATTAAACCTGCATCTAGCAGTTTAATTATTTCTTTCTTAACAACATCTTGCATATTAGGATTTAGTCTTCTTTGGCGTTGCACATACGTTTTATGACCTTCTTCCATAAGGATTTTTTGTGTGCAATACGAAGGACTTATTCCTTTAATGTCATGAATTTTCCATGCAATAGCTATTTTTATGAGCTTTTAGCACAAAAATGAGTTGAGATTTTTCATTTTCAGTAAGAGAAGATGATATTATTACAGGTAATTCAGATTCACCATGTAAATAAGCATATTCTAAATGGTTTGGAAGTGGCTTTAACTCTAATGTTGGTGGTTCTTCTATCGATGATTTATATTGATATCTGTCTTCTTCTTTTAGCATTTGAATATCTTCTGTTGTTGGTTCATATCCATTAGCCATAAGTGTAGCTAACATTTCAGTTTCATCAATTGGTTCAGTTCCTTCTCCTAAAGAACATTCTCCTGTTCCTTGTAATTCTGGAAATTCTTCTAACAATTCTACATGTGAATCTATAGTTTGAATATAATAACATGTATCATCTGCAGATTGCGGTTGTTGCATTGCTCTATCAACTGAAAAGGTAACACTCTCGTCCTCTATACTTAGGGTCAGCTTCTTACCAAACACGTCTATTATTGCTTTAGCCGTGTTTAAGAATGGTCTTCCTAATATGAGAGGAACTCGAGAATCTTCTTCCATGTCCAGAATAACAAAATCTACTGGAAATACTAAAGTACCAACTTTAACTAGCATGTTTTCCATTATCCCTCTAGGATATTTTACTGATCGATCGGCTAGTTGTATGCTTATTCATGTTGGTTTCAATTCTCCAAGGTCTAGTTTAGCGTATAGTGAATATAGCATTAAATTTATACTAGCACCTAAGTCTGCCAATACTTCTATTGAACTAAGACTACCCAGAAAATATGGAATCATGAAACTTCCTGGATCTGATAATATTTCTGGTATCTTATTCAACAGCACTGCAGAACAATTAGCATTCATAGTAACAGCCGAGAGTTCTTCCATTTTCTTTCTATTAGTGATTAGATCTTTCAAGAATTTAGCATATCTAGGCATTCCTGAAATCACATCAATGAAAGGAAGATTGACATTTATTTGTTTAAACATATCCAAGAATTTAGATTGCTCGGCTTCAAGTCTCTCTTTTCTCATTTTACTCGGGTAAGGAAGTGGTGGTTGGTATGGTTTAACATAAGGTTTTTCCTTAACTGTGTTATCTTCATTAACCTTTTCAACTACCGGTTCTGTTTCCTTATCTTGCTCAAGTTGTGGTTCTTGTGGAGTAGGAATAGTGTCATCAGAAATTACAGGTATTTCAGGTGGTTTAAGTGTAATACCACTTCTTGTGGTAATGGCTTTAGATGTTTCATTCCGGGGGTTAGCATTTGTATCACTAGTTAGACTTCCCGGTTTTCTTTCACCTATTAACCTTGCTAGGTTGCTCACTTCTTGTTCCAGATTTTGAATAGAAGCTTGTTGATTTCTAAATGCTTGAGCATTTTTTTCATTGGTTTGTTTCTGAGATGTGAAAAACTGCGTTTGATATTCAACTAGCTTTGACATCATATCTTCTAAATTTGGCTTTTTATCATCGGTTTGTGGTGGTTTGTTTTGAAAAATAGGTCTTTGCTGATTGTAAGTATTATTAGGTACTTGTTGGTTACTAGGACCTTGTTGGTTGTTGTATGGAACATTTCGGTTATAATTCTGGTTTTGATTGTAGATTGGTCGTGGCGGTTGATAATTATTCTGATAATTATTTCCAGGCCTTTGGTTCATGTATGAAACATTCTCTCTTTGTTCCATTGTTTGTTCAATATTGAGACAATCTTTTGTTAAATGTGGTCCTCCACACTGCTCACAACTAATTCGTATTGAATGGATATCTTTAGTCATCTTTTCCATTCATCTCTCGACAGCATCTATCTTTGCGGAAATGGAATCAAAGTCATGGCTAGAATCGGCTCTAGCTGCTTTAGATGATCTAACGATATCTTTTTCTTGGTGCCACTCATGTGAGTGGGAAGCAGTGTTATCAATAATTTTGTAAGCGTCAGTTGCGGTTTTTTTCATAATGGAACCACCAGCTGATATATCGATGTCTTTTCGTGTAGTGATGTCGCATCCTTGGTAGAATATTTGTACTATTTGATAAGTGTCTAAACCATGTTGAGGACATCCTCTTAACAACTTTCCAAATCTTGTCCACGCCTCATATAGAGTTTCATTTGGCTTTTGCGTGAACGTAACAATTTCTCCTTGAAGTCTCACGGCTTTAGATGCCAGAAAGAATTGTTTAAGAAAATTTTCAACTAAAACGTCCCATGTATCAATCGCCCCTTCAGGTAACGATTCTAACAAATTTTTGGCTTCTCCCTTTAAAGTCCAGGGAAATAACATGAGATATATCTGTTCATCCTCCACTTCTTGGATTTTAAATAAAGTACAGATCCTATTAAAGGTACGAAGATGTTCGTTTGGATCTTCCTTCGGCGCACCACTAAATTGGCATTGATTAGTTACCATATGTAAGACTTGTCCTTTGATTTCATAATCTGGCGCATTAATGGCTGGTTGAGTAATTGCGTGACCTTGGCCAGAGCGTTTAGCTCGCATTCGGTCTTCCATACTTAGAGGTTCCAGATTTTCCATAATTGAATTTGTTGAATCTGAATCACTAGAGGATTCTGATTTAATGGGTTGTTCCTCGACAATCTCTGTTTGAATGATTGGTGGTTCCGGAGGAAAGATTAGTGGTTCAGGATCTCTGAATTGTCCCTGAATATCCTCCGGATTCTCAATTGTGAGGTCGGGTTCAAAAAATGGATTATCGGAAATTTGAATTGGAGTATTTGGTCGACTGGATGACGATTCTAAAGAAAAATCAACGGCGACAATATTGGCTAGATGTCTTGATCTAGTTACAGGTGGTGAACGTTTTGCTCGGTGCATTCACTGAATATCCTATTAGTTATAAAAATAAAAATTATATAAGTTATCAAATTAATAGACTTTTCTGATTTTGCCCACGTTTCGAATAGCCAATAGATGCAGCAGGTAGCCAGGACCCTTTAAATCGGAATCCCACAACTCGCCACTAACAAATCTAACTATTACTACGAACCAGAAAATTTTAGATGTCTATCAATTTAACCACTTAAAATACTTTTTCGTTGAAATTTAAAGAAATTTTAGAGAAGAAATAGAGAAAATTCTATGTCCTAAAAACTAGAGCGTCGAGAAATAAGAAAGAAAAAGAGTGCGTCGAAAAACGTCGAAAAATAAAAGGTCGAACAATAATAAAAAGAACGTAGCGCATCGAAACTTAAAAGTCTAACAACTAAGAATTAAAGTTGCGTCTAAAAATATTAAAGCTTAAAAGAAATTCTATATCCAAAACGGAAATAACTTAAAAAGTACTAAAATTTATAAAATGGCGTCGCAAAATTCTAAAGCACCTAAATCTTAATCTAAAGAAAAAGCACTTAAGGGATTTTACGGCAAAGCCTAAGAGTCTAGAAATAAAAATAACTACGGAAAATACTATGACTTAAAACTAAATACGAACGAAAAATACAAATATTACGCTAAAACAAATAAAAAGATGCAAAATATAAAAATAAACTTAAAGTTGTAAAAAGTACAATTTTTATAAAAATATTATTTTTATATTATTTATTTATAAAAGTATAAATTTTTATATATTAATAAAACTAATTAAACTTAAAATACAAATTAAATAACAACTAAACTAAATTAATTTAATAACTAACCCTAATTAGGGTTTTAATAATAATAATAATAATTAAATTAATCTAACCCTAAACTGTCGGCTGAGGTTACCAGACCTGTCAACTCACCTCATGCGATCGCATGAAGTGTTAGTTGTTTTACCATGCGATCGCATGGTCTGCGAATTCGGGCCAGATATTGGGCTGCTACAGTGTAGTGGCCCGATTGGTTTTATATATATATATTTTTTAAATTTTCTGTTTTAATATTTATATAAAATATTTATATAAATTAAATAAAAACTTATATTTTTACAAACTAAAAGTAGAATTAGAAATATTTTATAATTTTATATATATATTTAATAAACTCTTAAAAATATATAAATTTTGTTTTACTTTTTATATTTTTGTATTTTTTTTTTATATATAGCGTTTCGCTTCCGGCGTTTAAGCAGTCCCCGGCAGCGGCGCCAAAAATACTTGATGTTATGCGAGGGGTATACAAAATAGTTTATATTTTTACAAGGAAATACTATTAAATACGATACAATTTTACACAAGTTATTTATTTATTTATAGAGTGGATATACCTAAACCTTGCTACAACACTTATAGACAATGTACCTAATCGTACAGTAGTGTAGTTTTTAGTAAGTCCGGTTCGTTCCACAGGGAGCTAGTCAAGTTTAACGCTATATTTTTAAAACTATATTTGTAAATATATAAATATATATAAGTAGTATTATTATTATAAAAAGGGGGTTTTTACCGTTTAATGACCGGTTTGTTGATTTTAAAACTTAAGTCGCAGTTAAAACCTAATGTAAAATATTAAAAATAAATATAACTTAATTTTAAACGTAAAGTAAATAATGATAATGAAATTGCGATAAATAAAAGTGCGATAAATAAAATGACAATAAATTAAAGTGCGATAATTAAAAGTGCAATTAAATATGAAATAAAGAAATTATGCTTATTTAAACTTCCGTAATCATGATGTTTGACATGTTGATTTTAGTTTATTCTCATGGGTTAATTGTCCTTTGTACTGGATTATTCAATATGTCCGTCTGGTTTTTGTCCATAACAGTCCATCAGTCATAAATATAAAGTGCGAGTGTCCTCGTCAAATTATCCTTATATCCGAAGTCAAATATTCCAACTAATTGGGGACTTAAACTATAATTACACCAAGTGTCCTTGTATATAATTCACCCCTGTTTTAATAAGTCCATTGACTATTAATCCATTCCCATGTCCGGTTAAATGAACGATTATTAGTAATTATAAATATCCCGCCCATCGTGTCCGATCGAGTGTATATGGTTATTTATAGGTACGTCCAATTGTAAATCTTTATATTAAATTAACAAACTATCATTTAATTAAATAAATATAAAGCCCATTAATAGCCCATAGTCTAATTTCCACAAGTGTCATTCTTTTGTCCAAACCCCAATTATGGTATAAAGCCCAATTACCCCGTCTTTAATATTTTAGCCCAACATCACGATTACTTCAATTTAAATAATCATAATAATAACTTAGCTACGAGACATTAATTTAAAAAGATTGAACATAACTTACAATGATTAAAAATAGCGTAGCGTTACACGGACAGAATTTTGACTTACACCCTTACAACATTCGCTAACATATCCTTATTATTAAAATTAAAATTAAAATTAAAATTAAAATTATAACATATATATATATATATATATATATATATATATATATATATATATATATATATATATATATATATATATATATATATATATATAAAACGTGAGAGTAAGAAGAGAAAAAGATGTCTTATTGTTCGATCACCAAACTGCTTTTTATAGGGGTGTGGCCAGAAAAAGTGACCCATGCGATCGCATGGAAATTGCACTTCCAGGCCATGCGATCGCATGGCCTGCTTTTCCAGCTCACATGATTTTGTTTACTTCTTGCCGACGGTTTAATAAATAAATATAATATATAAATAATTTTAAGAATTATTTATATTATATTATATTTATGTACATAGTTGACTTGTAATTTTTGCTCCGTTGCGTCGCGCGTTGAGAGTTGACTTTGGTCCCGGTTCCGGATTTTCGAACGTCCTTGCGTACAATTTAATATCTTGTATTTTGCGTTTTGCGTCTTGTACTCTTTTAATTTTGAGACGTTTCTTATCAATAATTGGAACCACTTTGATTGTATTTTGTACTTTTGAGCTTTTTGGTCGTTTGCGTCTTCAATTCGTCGAATCTGTTTTTTGTCTTCACCTTTTATTATTTAAACGAATATCATTTGTAAATAGAACAATTGCAACTAAAAGCTTGTCTTTCTTTAGGGATAATGCTATGAAAAATATGTTCGTTTTTAGCATTATTAATTATACTATCGGAAATGATTGTTTATGATAAACTAATGAACTCACCAACCTTTTGGTTGACACTATTCATGCAATCAATGCAGCAAGATGTGTCTAGACTAAGGATGATAAGCAGGTAATTTCCTAAGGATGATAAGTAGGTAATTTTCGACACAAAATGATAAGCAAAACTTTTGACATGCAGACACGGTCGAAGTCCAGACTCACTAATGCATCCTAACGACTTATCAGATAGACACACTAATGCAGACCTGGTTCGCTAAGACCACAGCTCTGATACCAACTGAAAGGACCCGTTCATATCGATTATAAACGATTCACAATAGTTGATTCATCGTGAGGTATTTGACCTCTATATGATACATTTTACAAACATTGCATTCGTTTTTAAAAGACAAACTTTCATCACATCGAAAGTTGACGGCATGCATACCATATTATAATATATCCAACTATAAATGACTTAATAATATTCTTGATGAACTCGACGACTCGAATGCAACGTCTTTTGAAATATGCCATGCATGACTCCATGTAATATCTTTAAAATGAGCAAATGCACAGCGGAAGATTTCTTTCATACCTGAGAATAAACATGCTTTAAAGTGTCAACCAAAAGGTTGGTGAATTCATTAGTTTATCATAATCAATCATTTCCAATTATATAATAGACCACAAGATTCTCTTTTTCATAAATAACATTACACTCGCAAGTGTATAAAAATCATTCGTATGATGAACACCTGGTAACCGACATTAACATAATGCATATAGAATATCCCCCGCATACTCGCAAGTATGCCATAAATATTGGCAATTGCAATCACCATTTAAATCAAAGTACTAAAGCATTCCAAATTTCTGAATGGGGTTTGTTAGGCCCATAGATCTATCTTTAGGATTCGCGTCAATTAGGGGTCATTTCCCTAATTCTTAGGTTACCAGACTTGAAGGGGCAATATTCGATATAGTAATCCAACCATACAATGTAGTTTCAAGTACTTGTGTCTATTTCGTCAAACATTTATAAAAACAGTGCATGTATCCTGAGTCCCAAAAATATATATTGCAAAAGCATTTAAAAAGGGAGCAAATGAAACTCACAATACTGTATTTTGTAGTAAAAATACATATGCCGAAATTGAACAATGCAGGGTTGGCCTTCGATTCACGAACCTATACCATTTGTATATGTATATATATATATATATATATATATATATATATATATATATATATATATATATATATATATATATATATATATATATATATATATATATATATATATATATATATATATATATATATATATTAAAACATATAATCGTAACTGAACAAATTTATTTATTATATCTTAATTTATATATTATATATATTTAATTTATGTATATATTCAAAATGATTAATATTTATATAGTTATATTAATATATATATATATATATATATATATATATATATATATATATATATATATATATATATATATATATATATATATATATATATATATATATATATATTTGTTTAGTGTTATATTTAAAAATCAATAGTTTGTTATATGTAAATATTTATATAAATAATATTAATAGGTTTGATATATATAGTTATGTAAAATGTTGTTATAATTATAATATATGTAATAAGTATATTTTATGCACAAAATATTCATTTGCTTTAAAAAAATAGTTTTGATAATAATAATAATTACTTTAATAATAATACTAATAATGATTTTGTTAATACTGATACTTATAATAATAATAATAATAGAAATCTCATTAATAATGATAATCATATTACTTAATAATAATACTTATTTTAATAATAATATTAGTAATAACAATAATAATAATAATAATAATAATAATAATAATAATAATAATAATAATAATAATAATAATAATAATAATAATAATAATAATAATAATAATAATAATAATAATAATAATAATAATAATTGTAACTAGGGTTATGATAATAATAATAATAAATGATAACTAATTCTTTCATTAGTAATAATAAGAGCAATAACTAATATTCATAATACTCAATAATAATAATAATAATTCTGATACTTAATGATAATAATAATAATAATATCCTAATCCTAATAATGCTTATATCAATATTAATAATACTAATAATAACACTAATAATAAAACCTAGTGATATTTCTTAATAACAAAAATGATAATATTATTAACCCTAATATTTATGTTACATAATAGTAACAACAATAATTAATGATAACAATAATAATAATAATAATAATAATAATAATAATAATAATAATAATAATAATAATAATAATAATAATAATAATAATAATAATAATAATAATAATAATAATAATAATAATGATAATAATGATAATAATAATGATAATGATAATAAAATTAATAACAGAAATTAAATTAAAAGTGTATATACCCTTTAAAAAGCTTTTCCAAAAAGAATAGCCCGAGACCGGGCTTGAACTCAAGACCTCCCGTATAACACAAACCCTCTAAACCACTCGACCAATTCTGTTTTTCTGAATTTTATAGAAACCCAAATCTATTTAACTTGTTTCCCTTTGTGTTCTTCATCTTCGTGAAATTAAACAGACCAGAGAACCTTATCCCAATCAAACAATTAATTACTATTATGATTTAAACCTTATTATGAAACAGAAAACAACCATGATGTGTTGAATTTAATTACATAACATAAAATAAAAATAAATGAAGCTGAAGTAGGAAGAACATGATGAACAACCCAACATCTGATTTTGAATTCCCGAACGATTTGGCTCATAATCTCAACATGAAAAAGGTTTGAAATCCTTCCTAAAAACTTTTTGGACAATAAATTTAACTTGAAGCATAAAAACGAATTCGAATTTTAATGAAGAACAATAAGTTGACTTTTTATTTTGAAACTTTGACTTGAAAATTAGAGTTCAATTTGAGGAAATGAAATATGGAATTTTGCAGAAAGATCATTGAGAGGATTCCTAACAAAACAGCATTTATGGATTTTAAAAATTATTACGGAATAAAGTTATGGAATGAAAGTCACCAAGAACAGGGCCGTCACCCTCTAAACCACTCGACCAATTCTGTTTTTCTGAATTTTATAGCAACCCAAATCTATTTAACTTGTTTCCCTTTGTGTTCTTCATCTTCGTGATATTAAACAGACCAGAGAACCTTATCCCAATCAAACAATTAATTACTATTATGATTTAAACCTTATTATGAAACAGAAAACAACCATGATGTGTTGAATTTAATTACATAACATAAAATAAAAATAAATGAAGCTGAAGTAGGAAGAACACGATGAACAACCCAACATCTGATTTTGAATTCCCGAACGATTTGGCTCATAATCTCAACATGAAAAAGGTTTGAAATCCTTCCTAAAAACTTTTTGGACAATCAATTT
Organism: Rutidosis leptorrhynchoides; assembly: GCF_046630445.1. Lineage (NCBI taxonomy): Eukaryota > Viridiplantae > Streptophyta > Magnoliopsida > Asterales > Asteraceae > Rutidosis > Rutidosis leptorrhynchoides. The sequence continues at coordinate 634,377,815 of NC_092335.1, forward strand.
AACTTGAAGCATAAAAATGAATTCGAATTTTAATGAAGAACAATCAGTTGACTTTTTATTTTGAAACTTTGACTTGAAAATTAGAGTTCAATTTGAGGAAATGAAATATGGAATTTTGCATAAAGATCATTGAGAGGATTCCTAACAAAACAGCATTTATGGATTTTGAAAATTATTACGGAATCAAGTTATGGAATGAAAGTCACCAAGAACAGGGCCGTCGAGTGTTTTTCTTTGAATTTTTGATTTTTTTTTCATTATCTATTTCTTCTTGAATTGCATTAGGTATAATATAGATTTTAAAGGACAGATTAATACAGTAACTAGATTTGATTGCACTTGTTTTGTAGCAAAAATTCGTCGACAAGAATATTAATCAGTGAAGAAAAGTTAAAAATAAAATACCCAAGATAGTGATTTGCATTAGATTCTGTTGTACTACCAATTTGATATTGATTGATACAACTTGCAGATATAAACAATGATCGATTACAGTGTGATAATGATAGGAAACTAAATATGTACATTATCTGTATTTATATATATATACCGTATTTATATATTTATATATTTGTATATATGTATTTATCTATATTTATATACATGTATATAACGTATTTATATATATATTTACCTGTATGTATATATTATATATACCTGTATTTTATATATGTATATGTATTTATATATATATTTGTATATATAAAACTACTTCTTATTTTTTTTATAATTAATTAGTATCATTATATCAATACTAATAATATTGATAATACAAATAATAATATTATTAATAATACAATTATTGATAAAGACTATTAATAATAAACGATGATAATATGATAATATTAATGTTAACAATAATGATAATCTTTAACAATTTTTATTATTAATAATGATAGTAATAATATAAATGATAGTAATAATCTTATTAGTTATAATAATATTATTAATGATAATAGTAGTATTAATAATAATAATGATATTATCACTTTTACATATCAATTTTTATATATATATATATTTTATTTTAGAAATATTTAATATTAATAATACAAGTATTAATATTAACATTAATGATAATGAAAGTAATGATAATAATATTAGTATAACGATTATTTATTCAAACTTGTAATTAAACTTAATATAATACAATTTATTAATTATATCTCATTTATCAATTATAATATATTGAATCTTTAATATTTATTAATTACAATATATAATATTGTTTATGTATATAATTCATATATATACATTTATATATATATTTTCACATATTCATTTACAAATAATTGTTCGTGAATCGTCGAGAATAGTCAGAGGGTAATTGCATTACATAAATATAGTTTCAAAGTTTTTGAGATTTTAAAATTACAGACTTTGCTTATCGTGTCGGAAACATTTAAATCATTAAAGACAAAGTTTAAATTTGGTCGGAAATTTCTAGATCGTCACAGTACCTACCCGTTAAAGAAATTTCGTCCCGAAATTTGATCAAGGTCGTCATAGCTAACAATAGAAACATTTTCATGACGAATATAAGCTGAAAGTTAGAGTTTTATCATTGTCGAGTAATATAGACAAAACAATTTGATTTGGTGAAGAGTACGAGTGAAGCTATCATAAAATAGTGAACTGGGAAAAATAAGATTGTTCTTGACTTTTGACGTAGTCAATGTTGATTTTAGAAAATAAGGTGCGTCTTAACTTTTGACGTTGTCTCGGTTGAATTCCGGAATTCAAGGATTTAGAGAAAATCTTAGTAATAAGATTTGATTCTTCGGTAATTAAGGAAATTAGAATCATCTTTGGTTAAATGCGATAATCTTCCATGATTTTCTCTGTTTGATATTTCACTATAAATCCACCCTCTTCATTTCCTTTATATTTTGGAGTTCCGTATTTTTGTTTTCTCTTCCTGATTTTAAGTCAAGCGAATAATGGTCCAGAATTCGTAGGTATGAAATTTTGAATTATCATAATATACAAAGTAGAAAGGAAATGTAATAGCACGATTTGATTTGTCAAATTACCAGAATATCCGAAAAAATAGAACTATCAAGAAGATATGTTCATAATGTGTTTGGAAATGAGGTAGAATGTAAGAGTCATGTAACATGGCACATAATGACGATATGATCTGTGAATCATCACGTTCCATTTAGAAACTCAGCATGACTTACTGTAATATAATCGCGTTGATCAAGTGTCATTATATTATACTAACTCATGCTTCAGTTCCCAATACTACTTCAAAAACATTCATATTTTAAATTTGTATCTTTCAAAATTTAGAAACTAAAATAATTTCCTTTTATGATATATCACAGATTGTGCGGAGAGATAATTAATATCGGACGAGAATATTTATGAAGATATCTTCAGAAGTATTGAGGATATTTATAATAGAGGATACGTTAATATCTTAGAATTTTAGAATCAAATTGTGAATGAAGAAATTCATTCACAATGATTTAGAGCAATTAAGAAGTAAGGTATTTGCTAAAGATTTCATCAGAAATAGAATCATCAGGATTCTTTATGTACAAGTTTAGTCATTGTGATTTGTCCACTGCCTCCTTTATAATTTCGCATAATCCGCCTTTTGGTACTAAATTTTCTATTGAGTGTTTCCAACACTCCATTCTTTATCATCATACTTTTGATTGTTAAGGTCGTTTACAGTTTTTGCTGCTTCATCAGCATTTTCAACATTCAGAGTATTGATTCGTAAACTGGGTGCTTTTTAGAATTTCATAATGGAAGATGATAATTCTAAGAGATAATTGTTATATGTATACATATAACTGTTGATGTAGAAACGCTGCGAGATTCGAAATACTGTTTACCGATCCTCAGTAATTGCTATGGCAATTATTATTACAAGATGCAGATGAGTATATGATAGGGTTTCAATGAATATAATGATTTTTTGAAAAATCAAAGATCACCGAAGTTGCTGGTAAGTTTACTGCTAATGTGGTGGAATATAAACGGTTCTCCCGTAATGAAGGCGAAAAGACAACGTATATATCAAGGTTATAATAAGGCTAATCCAAATGAAAGTCGAAGTTGATTTGCTAGAGCTGTGACAAAATTGACTAATTTGAAAAGAGATTGCAAAGTTATTTTCGTTAATAACAATGCCAAGGAATTATAAATTCGTTTTAAACTTCTACTTAGGTTCCAAGAGTTTTCCACGTGCATGCCCATATGCATAAGTTCTTCCTTTCGTAGATGAAATGCGGTTGGTTCATCCTCTCGATTGAGGTGTTTTCAAGAATCATGAAAGGTTTGAACGCAGATTGAAATCGTCAAGATACAAATGAGGTTTAAGATGAAATCAAGTGGCAAACTTGAAGATATGTTTTGTTTCATATGTTAAAATCAATATTTTAATTCATTTTACTTGTCTAATGTTTGTAACAGTTAGTAATTCAATGGTTCATATATAGTATTCGAATTAATTAATCCGTATCGTGACCCATTTGTCATACCCCGTCCTAATCCATCTGGACAAAGTCACCAACATCTGGTCCCATTACGATGATCGACTCCAAATAATGTCTTTAAAATGAGCAAATGCACAGCGGAAGATTTCTTTCATACCTGAGAATAAACATGCTTTCAAGTGTCAACCAAAAGGTTGGTGAGTTCATTAGTTTATCATAAACATTCATTTCCATCATTTTAATAGACCACAAGATTTCATATATTTAATTGTACACGTAACCCGAGTACAAAATAACACGCGTAATCCGCGAATTAAAATCATTCATATGGTGAACGCTTGTTAACCGACTTAACTTTAATGCATAGAATATCCCCAAACAGAACCTCTCGTCTGTATAATAATAATAATCTCGAAGTACTAAAGCATCCGTACCCCGGATGGGACTTGTCGAGGTCCATAGATATATCTTTAGGATTCGTGTCAATTAGGGGCCATACCCATTTTCTAATTATTAGGTTACCAAGCTAAAAAGGGGTGATATTCAATATTCATAATCCAGCCATAGAATGTAGATTTTGATCACTTGTGTCTATTTCGTAAAACATTAATAAAATCAGCGCATGTATTCTCAGTCCCAAAAATATATATAAAAAGGGAGTAATGAAACTCACAATACTGTATTTTGTAGTAAAAATACATATGACGACACTGAACAATGCAGGGTTGGCCTTGGATTCACGAACCCTCTTAGAAGATTTTCTAAAAAAAAGAATGCCCTAGACGAGGCTCGAATCCACAACCTCTCGCTTAATAACCACACCACAAACAATTTAACCAGCGTTGTCTTCCGGATTATATCCCCATATCTATATTATTTTACCCTATTCATGTTGGGTTTTTGTGATTTAACCCGAGTAGATAACCCAAACGGCCCAGCGAACATTAGCAGATTAGAGGATCGAGTTGGGCTTGGGTAGTTGGGCTGCTACAGTATGCACCAGAATAATCACAAAAAAGATGTGTAGTAGCCTGGGATCGAACCCAGGTCACCTAGGATATACATGCGAGTGCTATCCGCCCAAGCTGTCTCGCTTTTCTGATTGATATAAACACTATAATTCTGTTAACCTATAAATAAAGGATCTTTTTAAAAAGTGAAATCATCTTCATCATACTTCTCGTCGTCATACATCATCCTCGTCCCTTTTCCATCATCGTGATTTGTTATCATGATCATCATCATCACTGCAATTTCATCATGATTTTCCTTCTTCCACAACTTTATCAGTATACACCATCATTATACAATTTGTTTAATCGAAATAGAAGTAAACACGCACATTATAAGCTGAACAGTGATCGAGCAACAGGTTTTTGGACTGTTTTGAGCTGGAAAAAAAATAGTAGCTGTAGCAGTAGTGTACCATGATGATGGTGGTGGTTGTTTGAGGGTGGTGTTTATAGAGATGGTGATCGATGGTGGAGCTGATTGGTGGTAGGTTATAAACCAAGGAAGAAGAAGTGACGGGTTCAGTTGGTGGTTGGCGGATGATGAAGTGGTGATGGTGGAACTCAAGATGAAACACAGAAATAATAGATGGGTAAATGTTTGTTTTTGCAAGTATCCAAAATCAAGTCACTGAAGTGTATATTTATATTTATATTAATAGAAATTAGATTGATAGAAGATGTTATGATTGATCAATAATTCACAGGAAACAGTAACATGTGCAGTAATAAATAGTTAAGCAGCCGAAGGTTTGGAGTCTTCTGTGTCGACATCCAGTTATATTGTGTCCATTACTAAACAGTTAAAATATAAAATTGTTCCCAAAAATCCCAAAATTTTAAATTAAGACCATTTATTTATTTTGGTCATTAAATGTTTGAAACCTGATCAAAAAGGTGCGTCTACTATTTATTTTTAATTCCAAGTAATCTGTACGGAGTATTAAAATTCAACTCATCAAAGTAATAATATTTTTAATAAATCTAAACTTTACATAACTTAATTATGGACCAACATTTAATTCCAACTTCTCATAAGTTCGAGTCTTAAACTTGTTTAATTTCGTTCATAAAAATTGAACTGTCATTCGAGCTCGATCCCAACTAAAAATTAAATATTTTTAAAATTAATAAAATAGATTCTAAATATATTTTTAATACATCTAAAATTGATACAACCTATATTCAGATCATCGTTTATTCTAAAATCACGTAAGTTCGAATTAAACTTCCCTAAATAATAATCAAAACGTCCAACAAGTACTACAATCATTAAATAATTATTTTTAATATACTCTATACATATATTTATATTTATTTTTATGTATACACTTTTATTTACAAATAATGGTTCGTGAATCGTCGAGAATGGTCGAAGGTCAATGAATACATGAATATAGTTTCAAAGTTTTTAAAACTCAATATTATATAATTTGCTTATTGTTTTGGAAACATATAAAGATTAAGTTTAAATTTGAAAGGAAATTTTCGGGTCGTCACAGTACCTACCCGTTAAAGAAATTTTGTCCCGAAATTTGATTGAGGTTGTCATGGCTAACCATAAAAATGTTTTCATGACGAATATGAGTTGTTAAATAGAGTTTTATCATCATTGAGTAATATGGATAAAACAATTCGATTATTTGAAGAGCACGAATGAAGCTATCACAAAAGATTGAAATAGGTAAAGTAAAGATTCGTCTTAACTTTTGACAGAGTCAGGGTTGAATTCTGGAATTTAAGGGATTTAAAGAAAATCTTCGAAATCTAAAAGATTTGATTCTTCGGCGAATAAGGAAATTAAGATCTCTATAATTAAATACGGTGATCTGCCTTGATTACTCTGTCTGATATTTCCATTATAAATTAAACTCTTCCGTTCCATTTTTCTCACCATTCCTATACTTTCTTTCTTAGTTCATACATTCAAAAGATTGTGAAAGTGCTTAATCCCGTTCTAATCCTTGATATTTTCCTAATTATCATTTCTGTCACCCTTCTTTTCAATCTTTCACCAGAAAAATCTGTTTACTTCTACTATTACGTTGGGGTGATACTATTCTTAATTCTATCGTGTCTTTATATTGTTATTTGTATTAATATCCACGGTTTGTAATTTCGGTGTTGTCATTGGGCTTTATATTTTCTCTTATATTTTGGAGCTCTTTGCCTTTTTATTCTCTTCTCGACCCCTAGTAGAGCGAGTAATGGTCCAGAATTCATAAGTATGGAACTTCGAATGAACTTAATGTTCTAACCGAGAAAGAACGTAATCGCACGATTTGATTTGTCAAATTACTAGAATATCCGGAAAAGACCGAATCATCAAGATAATATTTTTTCTTGATATTTTTGAGCTTAAATAGAATACAAGAGTTGTGTAACATGGCACATGATAACGTTATAATCTGTGAATCATCACGTCCCAGTAGAAACTCAGCATGACTTACTGTAATACAATCACGTTGATCAAGTGTCAATATATTATACTAACTCATGCATCAATTTCCAACACTACTTCAAAAACATTTATAGTTTAAACTCAAAAGTTTACAGAATATAGAAACTAACGGTTTCTTATATGATGTAATACTGATAGCGCAAAGAGATTAATAATTTCAGATAAGAATAGTTATGAAAATATCTTCAGAAATATGGAGGATATTTATAATGAAGGATTCGATGATATCTTGGAATATCTAAGTTCGAAAGTTGATAAGGAAAAATTTTCCCCAAGATTTTAACATGACTTCGGAGCAGGATATTCTCTAAAGATTTCATCGGATCCAGAATTACCTGAATTCTTTGAATATAGGGTTTGGTCCTTGTATTTGTCATTGGTCTCCTTCATGGTTAGCTAAATCTGTTTTTCAGTACAAAATTTTTGAGTTTTCTCAACACTTTATTCTTTATCATCAAACTTTTGACTGTTAAGGCAGTCTTCAGTTTTCGCTGCTTCATCAGCTTTTTTAGAATTCGGAGATCTGATTCGTAAGCTAGAGTGCTTTTCAGGAATTCAGAGATTCCGAATTGAAATTCATCAGTCCATAAGATATACGTTATATATAGATGTATAAGATATACGTTATATATAGATGTATAATTATTGACGTAGGAACGCTGCGAAATTCGAGAATTAATTATTATTGCTTCTCGGTATTTGGTATGGTAACTATCGTTACAAGATGCAGATGAGTAGGTTATAGGGTTTCAATGAATATAATAACTTTTCAGAAAGTCAAAGATCAATGAAGTTGCTGGTAAGTTTACTGCTAATGTGGTGGAATATAAACGCTTCTTCGGTAACGATGATGAAGGGGTAATCTTATATATCAAAGTTATAATAGAGTTTATTCGAATGAAAAGTCGAAAATTGATTTGCTGAAGCTGTGACAAAATTGGCTACTTTGGAAAGGGATTGCAAAGTTATTTTCGGTAATAACAATGCCAAAGGTGCAAGCACAGATACGTTCTATACGTTTACTCAGGTTTTCGAGAGGTTTTCAGGTGCATAACTATATGCATCAATCTTTTCTTCCGTAGATGAAGTGCGGTTGGTTCATCCTCTAGATTGAGGTGTTTTCAAGAATCATGAAAGGTTTGAACGCAGATTATAATCGTCAAGATACAAATGAGGTTTAAGATGAAATCAAGTGGCAAACTTGAAAAATTGTTTAGTTTCATATGTTATAATCAATATTTTAATTCATTTTAATTGTCCAATGTTGGTAGTCCACGGTTAACAGTCCGCAGTTAGTAATTCAATAATTCATATATAGTTTAATATATAATATTCGAATTAATTAATACGTGTCATGACCCATTATATACATGTCTCAGACTCGATCACAACTCAAAGTATATATATTATTTTAGAATCAACCTCAACCCTGTATAGCTAACTCGATCATTACCGCAGATAGAGTGTCTATGGTTATTCCAAATAATATATATAGATGCGTCGATATGATATGTCAAAACAATGTATACGTGTCCCGATATTTAAAATGCGTAAAATAAATAACAGAAATTAAATGACGATAAATAAAATTGCGAGAATTAAAATTGCGATAAATAAATTACAATAATTAAATGTAATAAGGAATTAACAGTTAGTTAGGAACAGTTAGCTAGGATTTTGTTAGCGTGGATTCTTAATAAAATTTCTCATAGTTAATTTGTTTGTTTCTAACAAATTTTATTTTGTCAAATGTTTTCTTCATTATGCCACTTGTTGGATTCTGATAGGTCAAAATCCGAATGTGAAATTGAATGAAAATGGTTATTCTGCGGTGAATGGATTCGTATATCTGTGGATGTAAGTAGGATAGTAAATGACTATTGAATCAATTGGAAGAATGTACAGTGTAACTTATTAATGTGAAATCTAAATATTTCTATGGTATTATCTACCCGTTAAAATATTTTCACCATTAACAGTCTGTATAAAAGAATTTTTAATTACAATCTTTATGAAAACATATATACATATATATTTTCTGCAGATGTAACCATGGATTTAATGAGTCAATATGATATTAAACTCATTTGATTTACTGTTAGAACAAGAATATATAATCTCTAAAACATTAGAGATTACATAATCGCCATGTCGAACGAAGATAAATGATGTAGAACGATACGTAGAACGATGATTATACTCGAGGTATAGAATGAGATGTTATGGCATGTGATGTTGAAACTTGGGTTGTTAGTGGTACTTTTGTTGATGTTGGTGATGTTGCTGAAGCTGGTAAGTTTTACACCATGTTCTCCAAATTGATTACTCGAGCACGAAGTTCGTTGACTTCTTATATTATTCCGGGATGATTGTCTGTCGGAACAAGCGAATGAATAAGGTTTAGATTTTTAGATAGAATATAATCGTGACGAGATACTCTGGAAATGAGAGGAAATAGTATTATGAATAGGTTCTCCGGTAAGTGTTTCAGGTTCTTTGCCAAGAGGTGAATTCGGTTGATGGAAGGGATCGCCTTCTTCGCGTCTCCATTGATTAAGTCACCTACGAACCCATCCTCAATTCATTCAGAATTGATGGTTGGCTGATTGGTTGGTTCATTCCAGTGACGCTGCTCTCGGAGCTTAGATGAACATCCATGTCGGAATAGCTGTCGGATTCCGAAGAACTTGAACTAGTGACGAGTTCCATTTCGTACGATTGAGTAAATGATTTTTCAATATGAAATGATTTCCGGCAATCGGATGATATTCTAATTACATAGAATATATATATATATATATATATATATATATATATATATATATATATATATATATATATATATATATATATATATATATATATATATATATATATAGTAAAAGATTTCGTAGATTACGGAGGAATTTACTGAATATGTCAGGCAAAGTTTACAGTAATAGATATGCTAAGATATGAATTAGTAGATACGCCAAGATATGAATTTTGTCTATACACAATTCATGCAATCAATGCAATAAGATGTGTTTAGACTAAGAATGATAAGCAGGAAATTTTTCGACGAAAATGATAAGCAAAACTTTTGACATGCAGACACGGTCGAAGTCCAGACTCACTAATGCATCTAAACAACTATCAGTTAGACACACTAATGCAAGACCTGGTTCGCTAAGACCACCGCTCTGATATCACATGTCATACCCCATCCTAATCCATCTAGACAAAGTCACCAACATCTGGTCCCATTACAATGATTGACTCCAAATAATGTCTTTAAAATGAGCAAATGCACAGCGGAAGATTTCTTTCATATCTGAGAATAAACATGCTTTCAAGTGTCAACCAAAAGGTTAGTGAGTTCATTAGTTTATCATAAACATTCATTTCCATCATTTTAATAGACCACAAGATTTCATATATTTAATTGTACACGTAACCCGAGTACAAAATAACACGCGTAACCCGCGAATTAAAATCATTCATATGGTGAACGCTTGATAACCGACTTAACTTTAATGCATAGAATATCCCCAAACAGAACCTCTCGTCTGTATAATAATAATAATAATCTCGAAGTACTAAAGCATCCGTACCCCGGATGGGACTTGTAGAGGTCCATAGATCTATCTTTAGGATTCGCGTCAATTAGGGGCCATAACCGTTTCCTAATTATTAGGTTACCAAGCTAAAAAGGGGTAATATTCAATATTCATAATCCAGCCATAGAATGTAGTTTTTGATCACTTGTGTCTATTTCGTAAAACATTAATAAAATCAGCGCATGTATTCTCAGTCCCAAAAATATATATAAAAAGGGAGTAATGAAACTCACAATACTGTATTTTGTAGTAAAAATACATATGACGACACTGAACAATGCAGGGTTGGCCTTGGATTCACGAACCCTCTAAGAAGCTTTTCTAAAAAAAAAGAATGCCCTAGACGAGGCTCGAACCCACGACCTCTCGCTTAATAACCACACCACCACACCACAAACAATTTAACCAGCGCTGTCTTCCTGATTATATCCCCATATCTATATTATTTTACCCTGTTCATGTTGGGTTTTTGTGATTTAACCCGAGCAGATAACCGAAACGGCCCAACGAACATTAGCAGATTAGAGGATTGAGTTGGGCTTGGGTAGTTGGGCTGCTACAGTATGCACCAGAATAATCACAAAAAAGATGTGTAGTAACCTGGGATCGAACCCAGGTTACCTAAGATATACATGCGAGTGCTATCCGCCCAAGATGTCTCGCTTTTCTGATTGATATAAACACTATAATTCTGTTAACCTATAAATAAAGGATCTTTTTAAAAATTGAAATCATCTTCATCATACTTCTCGTCGTCATACATCATCCTCGTCCCTTTTCAATCATCGTGATTTGTTATCATGATCATCATCATCACTGCAATTTCATCATGATTTTCCTTCTTCCACAGCTTTATCAGTATACACCATCATTATACACTTTGTTTAACCGAAATAGAAGTAAACACGCACATTAGAAGCTGAATAGTGATCGAGCAGCAGGTTTTTGGACTGTTTTGAGCTGGAAAAAAAATAGTAGCTGTAGCAGTAGTGTACCACGATGATGGTGGTGGTTGTTTGAGGGTGGTGTTTATAGAGATGGTGATCGATGGTGGAGCTGATTGGTGGTAGGTTATAAATCGAGGAAGAAGAAGTGACGGGTTCAGTTGGTGGTTGGCGGATGATGAAGTGGTGATGGTGGAACTCAAGATGAAACACAGAAATAATAGATGGGTAAATGTTTGTTTTTGCAAGTATCCAAAATCAAGTCACTCAAGTGTATATTTATATTTATATTAATAGATATTAGATTGATAGAAGATGTTATGATTAATCAATAATTCACAGGAAACAGTAACATGTGCAGTAATAAATAGTTAAGCAGCCGAAGGTTTGGAGTCTTTTGTGTCGACATCCAGTTATATTGTGTCCATTGCTAAACAGTTAAAATATAAAAGTGTTCCTAAAAATCCCAAAATTTTAAATTAAGACCATTTATTTATTTTGGTCATTAAATGTTTGAAACCTGATCAAAAAGGTGCGTCTACTATTTATTTTTAATTCCAAGTAATCTGTACGGAGTATTAAAATTCAACTCATCAAAGTAATAATATTTTTAATAAATCTAAACTTTACATAACTTAATTATGGACCAATATTTAATTCCAACTTCTCATAAGTTCGAGTCTTAAACTTGTTTAATTTCGTTCATAAAAATTGACCTGTCATTCGAGCTCGATCCCAACTAAAAATTAAATATTTTTAAAATTAATAAAATAGATTCTAAATATATTTTTAATACATCTAAAATTGATACAACCTATATTCGGATCATCGTTTATTCTAAAATCATGTAAGTTCGAATTAAACTTCCCTAAATAATAATCGAAACGTCCAACAAGTACTACAATCATTAAATAATTATTTTTAATATACTCTATACATATATTTATATTTATTTTTATGTATACACTTTTATTTACAAATAATGGTTCGCGAATCGTCGAGAATGGTCGAAGGTCGATGAATACATGAATATAGTTTCAATGTTTTTAAAACTCAATATTACATACTTTGCTTATCGTTTTGGAAACATATAAAGATTAAGTTTAAATTTGGTCGGAAATTTCCGGGTCGTCACACCATTGTATACATGTCTCAGACTCGATCACAACTCAAAGTATATATATTATTGTAGAATCAACCTCAACCCTGTATAGCTAACTCGGTCATTACCGCATATAGAGTGTCTATGGTTATTCCAAATAATATATATAGATGCGTCGATATGATATGTCAAAACATTGTATACGTGTCCCGATATTTAAAATGTGTAAATAACAGTATTTAAATGATGATAAATAAAGTGCGTAAATTAAATAACAGAAATTAAATGACGATAAATAAAATTGCGATAATTAATTTGCGATAATTAAAATGTAATCAGTTAGCTAGGAACAGTTAGCTAGAAAAAGTTAGCGTAGATTCTTAAAAAAAATTTCTCATGGTTAATTCGTTTGTTTCTAACAAATTTTATTTTGTCCAATGTTTTCTTCCTTGTGCCACTTGTTGATTATGATAAGTCAAAATCCAAATATGAAATTGAATAAAAATGGTTATTCTGTGGTGAACAGATACGTATATCTGTGGATATAAGTAGGATAGTAAATGAACGTTGAATCAGATTTGAAGAATGTACAGTGTAACTTATTAATGTGAAATCTAAATATTTCTCAGGTATTACCTACCCGTTAAAATATTTTCATCATTAACAGTTTGTATAAAAGAATTTTTAATTACAATCTTTATAAAAACATATATACATATATATTTTCTTCAGATGCAATCATGGATTTAATGAGTTAATATGATATTAATCTCATTTGCTTTTCGGTTTGAGCTAGAATAAGTAATCTCTAAAACTTTTAGAAATTCATATTCTTCGCAGAATATTTCTTCAATGAAGTTATGGATCAATACTTCATCGTTCATTATTGTTGGTACTCCTTGGTATCTATGGTGCATATGATGTTGATGTTCGTAGGACAGATTGTGAAATTGAGACTTGTGATGCGGATGTTATTGTTGGTACTGTTGGTGTTGTTGATAGTGGTACTGGTTATGCTGTTGGTGGTGCTGCTGGTGTTTGTAACCTTTACACCATATTCTCCAAAGCCACCACCCGAGCGCGAAGCTCGTTGACTTCTTCTATTACACCGGGGTGATTGTCGGTTCGGACGAGTGGATAAAAAAAATCTAGAATTTGATGGAGTATATAATCGTGACGAGATACTCTGGAAATGAGAGAGAAAATGGTGTTTCGAACAGGTTCGTCGGTAAGTGCTTCTGGTTCTCGGCCAAGAGGGCAATGTGGTGGATGGAATGGATCACCTTCTTCTTTTCTCTAATGATTGAGGAGGCTACGAACCCATCCCCAATTCATCCAGAATAGATGATGGCTGATTGGTTGATCCATTCCGGTCACACTGCTTTCGGAGCTTGAGTGTAATTCCATTTCGGAATCCGAGGGACTTGAACTAATGACGAATTTCATTTGGTACGATTGAATAAAGGATTTTTTGATATGAGGTGATTTTCTGACTATCGGGTGGTATTCGAATTTACGAAATATGTCAGGCAAAGTTTACAGTAATAGATATGATAAGATATGATCTAGCAGATACGCTCAGATATGAATTTTGTCTATACACTATTCATGCAATCAATGCAGCAAGACGTATCTAGACTAAGGATGATAAGCAGGTAATTTCCTAAGAATGATAAGTAGGTAATTTTTGACACAAAATGATAAGCAAAACTTTTGACATGCAGACACAGTCGAAGTCCAGACTCACTAATGCATCCTAACGACTTATCAGTTAGACATACTAATGCAGACCTGGTTCGCTAAGACCACCGCTCTGATACCAACTGAAAGGACCCATTCATATTGATTATAAACGATTCACAATAGTTGATTACATCGTGAGTTATTTGACCTCTATATGATACATTTTACAAACATTGCATTCGTTTTTAAAAGACAAACTTTCATCACATCGAAAGTTGACGGAATGCATACCATTTCATAATATATCCAACTATAAATGACTTAATAATATTCTTGATGAACTCAACGACTAGAAATGCAATGTCTTTTGAAATATGCCATGCATGACTCCATGTAATATCTTTAGAATGAGCAAATGCACAGTGGAAGATTTCTTTCATACCTGGGAATAAACATGCTTTAAAGTGTCAACCAAAAGGTTGGTGAGTTCATTAGTTTATCATAATCAATTATTTCCAATTATGTAATAGACCACAAGATTCTCTTTTTCATAAATAACTTTACACTCTCAAGTGTATAAAAATCATTCGTATGATGAACACCTGGTAACCGACATTAACATAATGCATATAGAATATCCCCCGCATACTCGAAAGTATGCCATAAATATTGGCAATCACAATCACCATTTAAATCGAAGTACTAAAGCATTCCAAATTCCAGAATGGAGTTTGTTAGGCCCTTAGATCTATCTTTAGGATTCGCGTCAATTAGGGGCCATTTCCCTAATTCTTAGGTTACCATACTTGAAGGGGCAATATTCGGTATAGTAATCCAACCATACAATGTAGTTTCAAGTATTTGTGTCTATTTTGTCAAACATTTATAAAAACAGTGCATGTATTCTCAGTCCCAAAAATATATATTGCAAAAGCATTTAAAAAGGGAGCAAATGAAACTCACAATACTGTATTTTGTAGTAAAAATACATATGACGAAATTGAACAATGCAGGGTTGTCCTTCGATTCACGAACCTATACCATTTGTATATATATATATATCAAAACATATAATCGTAACTGAACAAATTTATTTATTATATCTTAATTTATATATTATATATATTTAATTTATGTATATATTCAAAATGATTAATATTTATATAGTTATATATATATATATATATATATATATATATATATATATATATATATATATATATATATATATATATATATATATATTTGTTTAGTGTTATATTTAAAAATCAATAGTTTGTTATATGTAAATATTTATATAAGTAATATTAATAGGTTTCATATATATAGTTATGTAAAATGTCGATATAATTATAATATATATGTAATAAGTATATTTTATGCACAAAATATTCATTTGTTTTAAAAAAATAGTTTTGATAATAATAATAATTTACTACTAATAATAATAACTTTAATAATAATACTAATAATGATTTTGTTAATACTGATACTTATAATAATAATAATAGAAATCTCATTAATAATGATAATCATATTACTTAATAATAATACTTATTTTAATAATAATATTAGTAATAACAATAATAATAATAATATTAATAATAATATTAATAATAATAATAATAATAATAATAATAATAATAATAATAATAATAATAATAATAATAATAATAATAATAATAATAATAATAATAATAATAATAATAATAATAATAATAATAATAATAATAATAATAATAATAATCATAATTGTAACTAGGGTTATGATAATAATAATAAATGATAACTAATTCTTTCATTAGTAATAATAACAACAATAACTAATATTCATAATACTCAATAATAATAATAATTCTGATACTTAATGATAATAATAATAATAATATCGTAATCCTAATCCTAATAATGCTTATATCAATATTAATAATATTAATAATACCACTAATAATAATACCTAGTGATATTTCTTAATAACAAAAATGATAATATTATTAACCCTAATATTTATGTTACATAATAGTAACAACAATAATTAATGATAACAATAATAATAATAATAATAATAATAATAATAATAATAATAATAATAATAATAATAATAATAATAATAATGTTAATAAAAATAATAATAGAAATTAAATTAAAAGTGTATATAACCTTTCAAAAGTTTTCCAAAAAGAATTGCCCGAGACCGGGCTCGAATTCGAGACCTCCCGTATAACACAAACCCTCTAAACCACTCGACCAATTCTGTTTTTCTGAATTTTATAGTAACCCAAATCTATTTAACTTGTTTCCCTTTGTGTTCTTCATCTTCGTGAAATTAAACAGACCAGAGAACCTTATCCCAATCAAACAATTAATTACTATTATGATTTAGACCTTATTATGAAACATAAAACAACCATGATGTGTTGAATTTAATTGCATGATAGAAAATAAAAATAAATGAAGCTGAAGTAGGAAGAACACGATGAACAACCCAACATCTGATTTTGAATTCCCGAACGTTTTGGCTCATAATCTCAACATGAAAAAGGTTTGAAATCCTTCCTAAAAACTTTCTGGACAATGAATTTAACTTGAAGCATAAAAACGAATTCTAATTTTAATGAAGAACAATCAGTTGACTTTTTATTTTGAAACTTCGACTCAAAAATTAGAGTTCAATTTGAGGAATTGAAATATGGAATTTTGCAGAAAGATCATTGAGAGGATTCCTAACAAAACAGCATTTATGGATTTTGAAAATTATTATGGAATCAAGTTATGGAATGAAAGTCACCAAGAACAGGGCCGTCGAGTGTTTTTCTTGGAATTTTTGATTTATTTTTTTTCATTATCTGTTTCTTCTTGAATTGCATTAGGTATAATATAGATTGTAAAGGACAGATTAATACAATAACTAGATTCGATTGCACTTGTTTTGTAGCAAAAATTCATCGACAAGAATATTAATCAGTGAAGAAAAATTAAAAATAAAATACCCAAGATAGTGATCTGCATTTGATTATGTTGTACTACCAATTTGATATTGATTGATACAACTTGCAGATATAAACAATGATCGATTACAGTGTGATAATGATAGGAAACTAAATACGTACATTATCTGTATTTATATATATATACGGTATTTATATATTTATATACTTGTATATATATATATATATATATATATATATATATATATATATATTTATCTATATTTATATACATGTATATAACGTATTTATATATATATTTACGTGTATGTATATATTATATATATATACCTGTATTTTATATATGTATATGTATTTATATATATATATATGTATATATAAAACTACTTCTTATTAATTTTTTTTATAATTAATTAGTATCATTATATCAATACTAATAATATTGATAATACAAATAATAATATTATTAATAATACAATTATTGATAAAGACTATTAATAATAAACGATGATAATATGATAATATTAATGCTAACAATAATGATAATCTTTAACAATTTTAATTATAAATAATGATAGTAATAATATAAATGATAGTAATAATCTTATTAGTTATAATAATATTATATTATTAATGATAATAGTAGTATTAATAATAATAATGATATCATCACTTTTACATATCAATTTTTATATATACATATTTTATTTTAGAAATATTTAATATTAATAATACAAGTATTAATATTAACATTAATGATAATGAAAATAATGATAATAATATTAGTATAACCATTATTTATTCAAACTTGTAATTAAACTTAATATAATACAATTTATTAATTATATCTCATTTATCAATTATAATATATTGAATCTTTAATATTTATTAATTACAATATATAATATTTTTTATGTTTATAATTCATATATATACATTTATATATATATTTTCACATATTCATTTACAAATAATTGTTCGTGAATCGTCGGGAATAGTCAGAGGGTAATTGCATTACATAAATATAGTTTCAAAGTTTTTGAGATTTTAACATTACAGACTTTGCTTATCGTGTCAGAAACATTTAAATCATTAAAGACAAAGTTTAAATTTGGTCGAAAATTTCTAGGTCGTCACACATTTCATACGCCAATAGTTATATGTGTACATATAACTTCTATCTCCTAGACTTATATACTTCGAATGTGAAGTTTCTGAAAAACACCCCAATCTACGAATTAGTTCTCCGAATTTTTAGAAAAGTTGAATGAAGCAGCAGAAACTGTAGACAACCGTAACAGTTAAAAGTTTGATGATAAAGAATAGTGTGTTATCAAAGCTCAGAAAAAGAGAAGGTTTGGAACTGGAAAACAGATTGAGCAAATCATGAAGGAGGCTGTGGACAAATTACAATGACTAAATCTGCCTTCAAAGAATCCAAATGATTCAGTGTCTGCTGAAGTCTTTAGCGAATACCTTACTCCTGACTCTAAACCTTTACGGAAAAATCTTCATCATCATCCATCGATGTTAGAAATTCTAAGATATCATCATATCTCTCATTATAAATATCTTCGATATTTCTGAAGATATCTTCATAACTATTCTCATCTGAAATCAATTATCTCTTCGCGCTATCTGTATTACATCAGAAAGGAAACTATTTTAGTTTCTAAATTCTAAAAAAAATAAAAATTCGAACTTAAAATATGAATGTTATTGAAGTAGTGTTGGGAACTGAAGCATGAGTTAGTATAATATAATGACACTTGATCAACGTGATTATATTACAATAAGTCATGCTGAGTTTCTAAATAGAACGAGATGATTCACAGATCATAACATCATCATGTGCCATGTTACACGACTCTTGTATTCTAACTAACCTCTAAAACATATCAAGGAAATATTTTTCTTGATGATTCGGTCTTTTCTGAATATTCTGATAATTTGACAAATCAAATCGTGCTACCACCTTTCCTTTCTAATTTGTATATTATGATAATTCGAAACTCTATACCTACGAATTCTGGACCATTACTTACGAAGAGAAAACAAAAGAATAAAGCTCCGAAATAGAAAGGGGAGTATAAATTGTAGCAAATAGGAGAGAGCATTAACTATAAATGTCAATAATTATAGAAAGACAGATGCAAGGAAGGATTAAGAAAACTACTACCCCAAGAGCGAAGTAAAAATAAACAGATTCCTCCGGTGGAAGTTGGAATAGAAAGATGATTGTTGTGATAGTCAGAATGAGATCAAGAATCAGAACTGGATGGAGCATATTGACGAATGCTTTAAAATATGATTTGAGGGAGAAATAATAGGAGGTATGAGCTGTGGAATATAAGGAAATGAAGAGGGTGGATTTATAGTGAAATATTTGACAGAGCAATCGAAATAGATTATTGCAATTAACCAAAGAAGATCATATTTCCTTAACTACCGAAGAATCAAATCTTATTACGAAGATTTCCTCTAAAATCCCTTAAATTCCGGAAACCAACCGTGACTACGTCACCTGTTAAGACAAACCTGCATTTATTCATTTCACTCTTTTGTGATAACTTCACTCGTACGCTTCACATAAACAAATTATTTTACCCATGTTACCCGCTGATGATAAAACTCTAATTTTCAGCTCGTATGCGTCATGAAAACATACTTATTGTCAGCCATGACCATCCCAATCAAATTTCGGGACGAAATTTCTTTAACGGGTAGGTACTGTGACAACCTAGAAATTTTCGACCAAATTTAAACTTAATCTTTATATGTTTCCGATACGATAAGCAAAGTCTGTAATGTTGAGTATCGAAAATTTTGGAATTATGTTCATATATTCAATTACCCTTCGATTATTCCCAATGATTCACGAACATGTATGTGTATATAGATATGTATATATAATATATAGTTATATTAATTAAAAACGTTAACAAAGTATTACGTGTATGATACCGTACATTAAACTTATTGGTTTTTATATCTATTTGATATATTGAAATATCAAAGTTAAAAGATAAAATCAAACGATTGAATTAAACGATATTCATCAAGACCTTAAGGATTATGATATTGTTATAGGTCTCTGTTGTGAGGTCCACGTTGATTTGAGAAATTGTTTCTTTTTAACGGTATTCGGAATAATTGGTAAAGTGACCTACATATGAGGACAATGTGTCAAATAATGAGGATTAGACCAAAGTTAGTGGAGGAATAAATTTCATAATAATCAATTGATTTAATTTCAAAAGTAGGAAAACGTTTTTCGATACAATAGAATTTGATTATTTAAAATGTCTTTGTTTATATAATGTAAGTGGAAATGTTGGGTGTTAGATATTTAAATAACATGCAACGTATATTTGAAAACGTGTTTAGGTATATTAAAGATTTATGATTTAAAAAGTAGTTAAGTAAACGATTGTAACATTCGCTTAAGTGATTCGATTGATATTCAGATATGTTAATTAGTACGTTTAAGATGTTAAAATAAATGCTTGTACATAAATGAACTATATCTAGTTAAGTTTTAAAATGAAAACGTTATATGATATTATAATCTCTTATAATCTCTATTATGTAAACGATCTAAAATTATACTTTGAAACATAATTAGTATTTGAAAAACTAAATATTATATTATTAAATAAATATTTCTAATATATATAAATAAATATTTCTAAATGAATATGTATATATATATATATATATATATATATATATATATATATATATATATATATATATATATATATATATATGTATTTTACAAAATGATTAAATATAATATTAACTTTTACATATATAAACGTTTCGATTTAAAAATACTATTTTATATATATGTATATATATTGAAACGACGATTTAAAGAAGCAAATGATCACAACACTCAAATGAAGAGATTATACTTTGCGTAATATAGTCTATCGATGATTAAGTCTAATTTGTTTGATAAGGTACACATTGCAAAATGAAAAGAGATAGTTTTCTAAGCGTACGAAACGTCGTTCGAAAAACCAAAATCGAGACATAAGTCGAGCATTAACGTACAAGTTTTCGAAACCAAATTTACAAGTCATCTATACTCATAAATATAATATAATATATATAATTATATAAATTAAATAAATATATATTAAATAAAATAAAGAAGTGTCGGCAGCCTTAATTGAGTGCAATGTGATCTGGCATAGGTTCCCATGCGATCGCATGGAAACTTGCCTTCTAAACCATGCGATCGCATGGCTAGGTGGAGGTGGCCAAGTCTTTAAAAGCTCGCTCGTTCCTCACTTCTGATTCATTATACCTTCTATCGAACACTCTCTCTCTATATATAATATTAATTATAATAATAATAATAATAATAATAATAATAATAATAATAATAATAATAATAATAATAATATTATTATTATTATTATTATTATTATTATTATTATTATTATTATTATTATTATTATTATTATTATTATTATTATTAAGATTAATATTATTATTATTACTATTATTAGTAGTATCATTATTATTTATACATAAAATACTACGACGAGGTCATGAGCGAATTATTTCAAGACGGGCTTTTCGAGCGGGATAGAGCTAAGGAAATTATGAGTTATATCTATGGAGGTTATGGGTATGGATTAGGGTTATGCTCTTGAGGTCAATCTAGTGTTTATCATCTCTGTTGCGTCTACGTACCTTTCCTGCAATATTGAATCTCAATATTGATACGTGAGCATTCAAATCTTATCTTTTATATATTAATAGTGTATCCTTGACTAGTGCTCGAGTATATATGATTATGCATGCTGAATGTTTATTTTCATCGTTAAATAGTTTATGATAGGTCATGAATTTAATACATATGCTACTGATATAAGATTAATGATATGCATGTCGTTGGAAAGCTGACGAAAAACTAATAACTTTTCATTTAGAAAGCGTATGATTTCGATGAACGGATTAAAAGATATCGTCAATTGAATTATCTATAAGTATTATTGTTAAAATGATTATTATTATTGTTATCGTTATCGTTATCGTTATCGTCGTTATTATCGTCATTATTATTATTATCTAATAATCAATATTATTATTATTATTATTATTATTATTATTATTATTATTATTATTATTATTATTATTATTATTATTATTAAAATAATTAATATTTTTATCAAAACTATCATTTTTATTAAAATTATAATTTTAAAAGAAATATCATTGTTATTATTAAATATTATTGTTAATATCATTTTAGTATTATTATTATTAAAAATTATCATTTTGAATAGAATTATTATTTTTATAAAATATTATTATTGTTACAGTTAATATTAAAAAGTATTGTTATTATTAAAATTATCATGGTTGTTAGAAAACATCATTATAAATCTTATAACTTATATTTTCATTTAAGTTATCATTTTTATTATTATTAGTATTATTAATAACAACAATATTATTAACATTGTTATTATCATTAACATGATTATAATATTTTTATCATTATTAGTAATATTATTATTATGGCATTAGTATTATTATATAAGATCATTATTAATTATCAAAATTATTATTACCATTAGTAAATATAAATATTGTTATTATTAAATTAATATTATTATCACAAAATAATACAAATATAAATATTGTTATTATTAAATTAATATTATTATCACAAAATAATACAACTTTTAATTATTATTATTATTAATATTATTTTATCAAATAAATATGTGATACAAAGATATTTTTATCACACATAATATAATTATATTTATAATACATACCACTATATTTTTATGATATTAAGTGAGCTTTATAAATTTTATTACTTAAGATATATAGAAGTATATTTTTATCATATATTTTTATTAATAAAAGACTTGTATTATTTACTCTAATAAAATCTGATAAATATATATTATATATATAAAATGACTATATTTAAGTTATAAAATAAATATGTATAAATTTTAGAAATCATTTTGGGTCAAATTGACTTTTGTCAACTTTTGCATATCGTTCTCGAGCATTAGGATTGTGGTACACCATGATTCGACCTTAATTATTAGACAGATATTGACCAACATATAAATATATATACTTAATATAGGTTCGTGAATCCGAGGCCAACCTTGCACTTGTTCAATGCCATCATATGTATTTTTTTACTACGAAATACAGTATTGTGAGTTTCATTTGCTCCATTTTTAAATGCTTTTGCAATATATATTTTTGGGATTGAGAATACATGCACTGCTTTTATAAATATTTGATGAAATAGACACAAGTAATCGATACTACATTTTATGGTTGAATGATCGAAATCGAATATGCCCCTTTTAGTCTGGTAATCTAAGAATTAGGGAACTGGCCAATAATTGACGCGAATCCTAAAGATAGATCTATGGGCACTAACAAACCCTAGTCAGAGAATTTGAACTGCTTTACTACTTCAAATTTATCATGTCCGAAGGGAGTCCCGGAATGATGGGGATATTCTATATGCATCTTGTTAAGGTCGATTACCAGGTGTTCACCATATGAATGATTTTTATCTCTATGTATGAGATGTATATTTATAAGAAATGGAAATGAAAATCTTGTGGTCTATTAAAAATGATGGAAATGAATATTGTTGATAAACTAATGAACTCACCAACCTTTTGGTTAACACTTTAAAACATATTTATTCTCAGGATTGAAAGAAATCTTCCGCTGTGCATTTGCTCATTTTAAAGATGTTACATGGAGTCATTCATGGCATATTTCAAAAGACGTTGCATTCAAGTCGTTGAGTTCAATAAAGATTATGATTAAGTAAATGACAGATTAGGTCATTTATAGTTGGATATTATGGAATGGTATGCATGCCTGTCAACTTTTGATGTAATGAAAGTTTTTCTTTTAAAACGAATGCAATGTTTGTAAAATGTATCATATAGAGGGAAAACACCTCGCAATGTAATCATATGTTATTGTATTCGTCCTTATGGATTAGGACGGGTCGTCTCATAGGGAATCCATTTGTTTTGCTTCTTCTATGTAGGGATTTTGGATAGTATTACTTGGCAAATCTTCCATGCGGTCAGGTTTCAAGGCATTGTGATAACTGTCCGAGCTGGGTTTCCAGGATTTTAAGCAGAGCCAATTGGTTTCTCATTAGTATCTCTGTCTGATCTTGCCTGGCTTCAGTTCTCTGATTTAGCTGTTGTTGTCCTTGAATGAACTGAGTCAACTGATCATCAGCTCCGAGAGTGGGGTTAGTTACTTTCGTAATCTGGGTGGTAGGGGAATTTTCCTCAACTGGGTACCAGTGAGTGGAAGTGGTTGATGGTAGGTCAATTGAGATTGTTGGGCTGGGTAAGGTGGATAGCGGTAGCACAAAAGGTTGATTCCTTTGCTGAAATTGATTAACCCTAGGTTGTTGATTGAATCCGGGATTTGGTGGACGAGCTGGGTATTGAACGTAACAGACCGAACCGTCGGGGTTTTCGTACTCAACTTGATATTCTTCAGTGGGTTGCGGGTTGGTACAATTTACACAAGCCTGAGCTTGGTTGACCTGCTACGGCCGCGTCTTCAATTCTCCGAGTTGTTTAGCAAGAGATTCCATCTTATCTGTGAGGGATTTGATGGCCTCCGTTTAATTGTTGAGTGCAGAGAGTGGGGCAGATGATGAAGTTGTTTCACCACTGTTCCAGTCATGATGATGCATTGTCATGTTCTCGAGCAACTCCCATGCTTCGTCTGCGATTTGGTTCATCAGATTACCTAGAGCTGAGCATCGATCGTTGTCCTATGATTTACCGTAAGACCATTATAGAAGGTACAGATTTGGGCTGACCGTTCTAGCTGGTAATTAGGGCATTTCTTCAGCAGGGTTTTGAATCGCTCCCATGTAGTGTAAAGAGATTCATCATAACTTTGTTTGAAGTTAATGATGTCATTCTTTAGCTTGGTTTGTTTAGAAGGAAGGAAATATTTGGTTAGAAATTTAGTAGCCATCTTCGTCCATGACGTGATGGAATCTTTTTCCAGTCCTTCGAACCAGGTTTGAGCATGATGAGTGAGAGAATAGGGGAACAAGTATAGCCGGACTATATCTTGTCCTATCCCTGGCTGGTTGTAGGAGTTTGAAAGAGATATAAATTTATCAAGGTGAGAATTAGGATCGTCATTCGGTAATCCATGAAACTGACAGTTGTTCTGAATGAGCTGGATGATGTGATGTTTTAGCTCGAACGAGTATCCTTGAATCTCTGGAAATCTGATCGGTCCTCCTCGACCTTCAATCGAGGGTTTAGTGTTTTCTGCTAAAGTAACGCGCAATACCATTCGATTTCTGATTCGTGCTTCCTTGCGTGCTTTAGAGATTATGGCATCTGGATCAGGTACGAATAACAACGGCCCTGGTCTAGATCGGGTTTGGGTCATACACTGGGTATGCCTCTTTTTGTTGTTTTAATTTTTATACAGATAAACTAAGTTCCTAATTTAATCTAAGGTACGCTAATCTAAAGTAATCTAAGGTATTCTAATTATAGTCTAAGGTAGTCTTATTCTAGGCCAAGGTATTCTAATTATCCTAATTATAGATATATCTTTGGTTCTTGCTACTGATTCCCTGGTATTTCGATAACAGAGCTTCGCATGAACTATTCAACAAACCAAGTGGCCAGGCTGACTACGGAGAGGCAGGATCCTTTTGGTTCCAATATAATTGGAGACTGTTCGGAAAATCCAACAACCAAGTCCGTGTATAATTGTCTTTCTTAGACACCACTTAAATGTTTGTGAATGAGTTTGATAGAGAGCATTATTGTCTGATACCAGTTCCCCAGCAGCGGCGCCAAAAACTTGTCTCCCTCTTGATATGACCGAAACAGACAGTTTTATTTCACGCGATGTCGTTAGGTCGCGGCGCGTCAGGGCCGGCCACCAAGAGGGGGGACACTTGTTTTAAATTTATATTTAGCGAGGCCTAAATCGTACTACTCCTTATTATGAGTAATTGAAGTATGACCTAGAGTTGTATTTTTGAGATATCAGTAGAATCGAACCTATATCTAAAACTTAAGATAATTATAAAGTGCAGGAGTAGTTGTCAAGACCCATCCTAATCCATCCGGACGAAGTCCATATCGATTATAAACGATTCACAACAGTTGGTTACATCGCGAGGTACTTGACCTCTATATGATACATTTTACAAACATTGCATTCGATTTTAAAAGACAATCTTTCTTTACAATGAAAGTTGACGACATGCATACCATTTCATAATATATCAAACTATAATTGACTTAATAATAATCTTGATGAACTCGACGACTCGAATGCAACGTCTTTTGAAATATGCCATGAATGACTCCAAATAATATTTCGAAAATGAGCAAATGCACAGCGGAAGATTTCTTTCATACCTGAGAATAAACATGCTTTAGAGTGTCAACCAAAAGGTTGGTGAGTTCATTAGTTTAACATAAATAATCATTTCATAATTTTAATAGACCACAAGATTTCATATTTCCATTTCTCATAAACATACGTCCCATGCATAGAGACAAAAAATATCATTCATATGGATTGAACACCTGGTAACCGACATTCACAATATACATATAAGAATATCCCCATCATTCCGGGATCCTCCATCGGACATGATATAAATTTCAAAGTACTAAAGCATCTGGTACTTTGGATGGGGCTTGTTGGGCCCGATAGATCTATCTTTAGAGTTCGCGTCAATTAGGGTGTCTGTTCCCTAATTCTTAGATTACCAGACTATATAAAAAGGGGCATATCCGGTTTAATAATCCAACCATAGAATGTAGTTTCGATCACTTGTGTCTATTTCGTAAAGCATTTATAAAAGCAGCGCATGTATTCTCAGTCCCAAAAATATATATAAAAAGGGAATAATGAAACTCACGCATATAAATATTGTAAAACAGTTAATAAAGCATTTGCATGTATTCTCAGCCCAAAATATGTAATGAGTAAAAAGGGAGCAAATGAAACTCACCTAATGTATTTTGTAGTAAAAATACATATAACGACATTGAACAAAAGTAGGGTTGGCCTCGGATTCACGAACCTTAATGTAACAAGCCCCTTATAAAATAAATGCCTTTGCCAAGAATTGAACTCGAGACCTCTCGCTTACCAATAACACCCCTTAACCATGACTCCAGTTCCGTTTTTACTGATTAATACTAGTCTTTGTTTTATTTACCCCTTTTCACTTTCATTTCGGCCCAACATAACTGAATAGAAGTTCAGCCCAGCAAACAAATCAAGGCCCAATCCATGTTTAATGTTGATAAAAATAATTGCACTAACCAAGATTCGAACTCAAGACCACTCGTTAACCAAACACACTCTAAACCATTCCACTATTTGTGCTTCTCTGATTTAATACCCAACTTGTATCTTAATATATAATATATCTATATGTTTTCATCTTCTTCTAATAAAATAAAATCTCTGTATTCTTGCTTCTTCTCTTCATCGTAATCCTTGCTTCATACGTCATTATTCATAATCAAAATCATAATTATCATTATCATAATTTAATCGTCATATTCTACATCTAAACCTTACATGCGATTATCACTTCATCACCATTAACATCATCATTCTATCATGTTATTATCTATCATCATATCATTATTAATTAACATCACTTTCCTAACCGACAATCATAATCGTTTAACATAAAATCACGATTATTACTTATAATTATTGTTATTGTACCTTCGTCATCATCATTCGAAGCCTTCTCGTCGTCCTCACCAAAACTGAATCGAGTTACACTAGATTTGTAGCAGTAGGAATAGTTCAAAATAGAAAGATAATAAACGTAACAGTTGCAGGTTTAAGTCGAAAATAGGAAAGAAGAAAACATCGACAAACGAGCAGCATATGTATGGGTCTTCATGTGAGCTTGTTCTTTGTCGATATTAGCCAACAACACGATCAGTAAGCTTGGTTTTTGGATAGCAGTGATCACGAGTAGATAATTGGGTTATGGGTCTTGAGTTTGGTTCAAATGGAAAGCAATCAATAAGGATGATGGTTTGTTTGGTGATAATGTTTGGGTTGCAAAAATAGGTGGTCGATTAAAAAAAACAGAAAGTAAAATTATGATGATCGATGGTAGGAACCAAGGTGGTTAGGTATGATATTTCTCGGATAGCAATAAGGTAGACGATAAAGAAGATGGCTCTGTTGGTTGCAAGGAAAAGAAGAGAAAATAATAAATGGCAGCGGGTTAAAGAGGGCGGTTGTAGGTGGTTCATGGTGATTCCATGGTGGTGGTTGCCGGAGATCAAGGTGGTGGACTAGGTGGCCGGGATTCGGTTAGGATGATAGTTGTATCAATATTGAAGTGATCGGGTGTGGTGATCGTGTATGTAGGTGTGTGTTTAAATATGCATATGAAGATGTAAATTAATGTATAAGAGAAAGAGAGGATTAAGTGGGTGTGAGGTTCCTATGCCTATTATCTATCTATATATCCTAATCTACTCTGTAATGAAATATAAGTGGCAAACAAGCACAGTGTCTTTGTTGAATAAAACCATATATATACAAAATTCACACTGTAATATATATTTTAAATGAAAAAAAACAAAAAAAAAACGTGTATAATAAAATTAATAATAAACTCAACATCCTCAATCTTTGTTTCCTTCCTACCGACGTTATTATTTGAATGTTACTTTCGTGCTCCATTGTTAATTAGTGACGGATAAGCTTATTCAGAAAAATCCTAAATTTTTATAATAATTATCTTTATTTATTTCAGTCATTATGGTATAAAATTCAATCATTAATTATTAAATAAAATTTATATTAATTATTCACTCCCAACCCCAAGTAAAATATAAAAATCTTTAAAAATTCAACAAGTAGTTCCTAAATACAATTTTTAATAAGTCTATAATTTGTAAAACTCATTTTTGGATCATTGTTTATTTTAAAATCACATAAGTTCGAATTTAACTTGTTTAATATCAATCGGAACATCAAACGAGTATTACAATCATTTTATATTTATTTCTAATATACTTTATTTTTATATATAGATATATTTTAAATAATAATTATTATAATATCCTATTTTTATCTTATTAATTTTTAATAACAACAACATATAATACATCAAATTATATTTCGAATTATTATTTATTTACATGCACACATATCTATTTACAATTAATTGTTCGTGAATCATCGAGAATGGTCAAAGGTCAATTGAATATACAAAACAGTTCAAAATTTTTGAGACTCAACATTACAGACTTCGCTTATCGTGTCGGAATCATATAAGAATTAAGTTTAAATTTGGTCGGAAATTCCCGGGTCATCACAGTACCTACCCGTTAAAGAAATTTTGTCCTGAAATTTGAGTGAGGTGGTCATGGCTAACAATAAAAATGTTTTCATGACACATATGAGTTGATAAATGGAGTTTTATCATTATTAAGTAATATGGATAAAACTATTCGATTATTCAAAGAGTACAAATGAAGCTATCACATAAGATTGAAATAGGAAAAGTAAAGATTCGCCTTAACTTTTGGCAGAGTTAGGGTTGAATTCCGGAATTCAAGGGATTTAAAGAAAATCTTCGAATCTAAAAGATTTGATTCTTCGGCGAGTAAGGAAATTAAGATCTCTATAATTAAATACGGTGATCTGCCTCGATTATTGTGTCTGATATTTCCATTATAAATTTACCTTTTCTGTTCCATTTATTATCACCACTTCTATACTCAATTCCCAAATTCAAAAGATTTATAAAAATGCTTAACCCTGTTCTGATCCTTGTTCTTATTCTAACTATCTCAATGATCGTTCTTCTTTTCTAACTCCCACTTGAAGAATCTGTTTATTTCTATTATGCCCTAGGGATTATTGTATTTATAATCCTCCCGTGTCTTTATATTGCTATTCGTACTGATATCCACGGTTTGTAATTTTGGTGTTGTCATTGAGCTTTATATTCTCCCTTGTATTTCAAATCTTTATGCTTTTGTTTTCTCTTCCCGACTTCAAGTCAAGCGAATAATGGTCCAGAATTCGTAGATATAGAGTTTCGAATGATTATAATGTTCTAAACAGGAAGGAACGTGATAGCACGATTTGATTTTCAAATTTATCAACATCACGGAAGATAGAACCATCAAGAATACATTTTCTTGATTTGTTCAGAAGTTAAGTAGAATGAAAGAGTTATGTAACATGGCACGTGATGACGTTATAATCTGTGAATCATCAAGTTCCATTAGACACTCAACATGACTTACTGTAATATAATCACGTTGATCAAGTGTCATTATATTATACTAACTCATGCTTCAGTTCCCAACATTACTTCAATAACATTCATATTTTAAGCTTGAAAGTTTACAGAATATAGAAACTAACAGTTTCTCTATGATGTAATACTGATAGCACGCAGAGATTAATGATTTCAGATAAGAATAGTTATAAAAATATCTCCAGAAATATGGAGGATATTTATAATGAAAGATAAGATACTATCTCGGAATATCTAAGATCAGAGGATGATAGAAACTATTGTCTGCAAGAGTTCAAAGTAAGGATCAAGATATTCACTAAAGACTTTAACAGACATTGAATCATTTGGATTCTTTGAAGTCAAACTTATTCTTTGTGATTTGTCCATGGCTTTCTTCATAATTCCGCATAATCTGCTTTTCGGTACTAAATTTTCTATTGAATGTTTCCAATATAATGATACACAGGAAGCATGAAGAGGTATATAATTTCGGACGAGAATATTTATGAAACTATCCTCGGAAATATCGAAGATATTGATGATGATATTTTGGAATTTCTAAGTTCGATGGTTGATGGAGAAAGATTTTCCGCAAGATTTTAACATGACTTCGGAGCAGGATATTCTCTAAAGATTTCATCGGATCCAGAATTACCTGGATTCTTTGAATATAGGGTTTGGTCCTTGTATTTGTCCTTGGTCTCCTTCATGGTTAGCTCAATCCGTTTTCCAGTTCCCACTTTTCTGAGCTTTTCTAACAAACTATTCTTTATTATCAAACTTCTGGCTGTTAAGATCGTTTACGGTTGTCTACGTTTTCTGCTGCTTCATTCAGCTTTTTCAATATTTAGAGTATTGATTTGTAGACTGGGTGCTTTTCAAAATTTCAGAATGGAAGGTCATTATTCTAGAAGATAAATGTTATACATATAACTATTGATGTAGATATGCTGTGAGTTTTCAAAGTACTGATTGCCGATTCCTCTACATTTATTGCTACCATATCCGAATCATTGGTTATCAATCCGAGGTGATTTCAAGATAATTGTGTTTTTAGATGATTAAACACTGACGGTAATATGGTGGAATATAAAAGGTTCCCCGGTAACAATAAATGAGCATACATATAAATCAAGGTGATAATAAGGTTGTTTTGAACGAAAAGTCGAAGTTGATTTGCTGGAGCTGTGACAAAATTTGCTACTTTGAAAGGAATTACCAAGTTATTTTGGGTAATAATAACACTAAAGTAATTAGCACAGCTACGTGTTAAACGTTTACTCAGTTTCTGAGAGTTTTTCAGATGCATAACTAAATGCATCAATTTTTTATCCGTAGATGAAGTGCGGTTGGTTTCTCCTCTCGTTTGAGATGTTTTCAAGAATCATGAAAGGTTTGAACGTGGATCTTAATCGTCAAGATACAAATGAGGTTTGAGATGAAATCAAGTGGCAAACTTGAAGAATTGTTTTGTTTCATATGTTATAGTCAATATTTTAATTCATTTTAATTGTCCAATGTTGGTAGTCCACAGTTGATAGTCCACAGTTAGCAATTTAATAATTCATATATAGTTTAATATATAATATTCGAATTAATTAATACGTATCGTGACCCGTATTCAATATTTGAATTAATTAATACGTATCGTGACTCGTATTCGTCTCAGACTCGATCACAACTCAAAGTATATATATTATTGTAGAATCAACCTCAACCCTGTATAGAGAACTCGATCATTACTGCATATAGAGTGTCTTTGGTGATTCCAAATAATATATATAGATGCGTCTATATTGTAGTGACCCGAACTTTTCCATGTTTATATATATATATATATTAAATGAAATTGTTATTTACATGATTAAGTGTTTTCAACATGTTAAGCAATCAAACTTGTTAAGACTTGATTAATTGAAATAGGTTTCATACAGACAATTGACCACCCAAGTTGACCGGTGATTCACGAACGTTAAAAACTTGTAAAAACTATACGATGACATATATATGGTTGTATATATAGTTAACATGATTTTATTATAATTATGTATCTCATTAGGTATTTTAACAATGAGTTATATACATAAAAATGAGACTATTAATTTAAGAAACTCGAAAACGATATATATAACGATTATCGTTATAACAACGTCTTACTAGGTACATATGAATCATATTAAGATATTGATACACTTGGTTAATTATGTTAAATGATAAGTAAATATATTATTAAGTGTATTAACAATGAAATAGATATGTAAAAATAAGACTACTAACTTAATGATTTCGAAACGAGACATATATGTAACGATTATCATTGTAACGACATTTAACTGTATATATATCATACTAAGATATATTATATTATATATCATAATATCATGATAATATAACAATTTAACATCTCATTTGTTAAAATAAACAATGGGTTAACAACATTCAACAAGATCGTTAACCTAAAAGTTTCAAAACAACATTTACATGTAACGACTAACGATGACTTAACGACTCAGTTAAAATGTATATACATGTAGTGTTTTAATATGTATTCATACACTTTTGAAATACTTCAAGACACTTATAAAAATACTTCTACTTAATAAAAATGCTTACAATTACATCCTCGTTCATTTTCATCAACAATTCTACTCGTATGCACCCGTATTCGTACTCGTACAATACACAGCTTTTAGATGTATATACTATTGGTATATACACTCCAATGATCAGCTCTTAGCAGCCCATGTGAGTCACCTAACACATGTGGTAACCATCATTTGGCTACTAGCATGAAATATATCATAAAATTACAAAAATATGAGTAATCATTCATGACTTATTTACATGAAAACAAAATTACATATCCTTTATATCTAATCCATACACCAACGACCAAAAACACCTACAAACACTTTCATTCTTCAATTTTCTTCATCTAATTGATCTCTCTCAAGTTCTATCTTCAAGTTCTAAGTGTTCTTCATAAATTCCAAAAGTTCTAGTTTCATAAAATCAAGAATACTTCCAAGATTGCAAGTTTACTTCCAAGTTTTCTAAATCCATTCCAAGTAATCATCCAAGATCAAGAAACTTTTGTTACTTACAGTAGGTTATCTTTCTAATACAAGATAATAATCATATTCAAACTTTAATTCAATTTCTATAACTATAACAATCTTATTTCGAGTGGAAATCTTACTTGAAATTGTTTTCGTGTCATGATTCTGCTTCAAGAACTTTCAAGCCATCCAAGGATCCTTTAAAGCTAGATCTATTTTTCTCATTTCTAGTAGGTTTATCCAAGGAACTTGAGGTAGTAATGATGTTCATAACATCATTCGATTCATACATATAAAGCTGTCTTATTCGAAGGTTTAAACTTGTAATCACTAGAACATAGTTTAGTTAATTCTAAACTTGTTCGCAAATAAAAGTTAATCCTTCTAACTTGACTTTTAAAATCAACTAAACACATGTTCTATATCTATATGATATGCTAACTTAATGATTTAAAACCTGTAAACACGAAAAACACCGTAAAACTGGATTTACGCCGTCGTAGTAACACCGCGGGCTGTTTTGGGTTAGTTAATTAAAAACTATGATAAACTTTGATTTAAAAGTTGTTATTCTGGTAAAATGATTTTTATTATGAACATGAAACTATATCCAAAAATTATGGTTAAACTCAAAGTGGAAGTATGTTTTCTAAAATGGTCATCTAGACGTCGTTCTTTCGACTAAAATGACTACCTTTACAAAAACCACTTGTAACTTATTTTTCCGACAATAAACCTATACTTTTTCTGTTTAGATTCATAAAATAGAGTTCAATATGAAACCATAGCAATTTTATTCACTCAAAACGGATTTAAAATGAAGAAGTTATGGGCAAAACAAGATTGGATAATTTTTCTCATTTTAGCTACGTGAAAATTGGTAACAAATCTATTCCAACCATAACTTAATCAACTTGTATTGTATATTATGTAATCTTGAGATACCATAGACACGTATACAATGTTTCGACCTATCATGTCGACCCATCTATATATATATATTGCGGAACAACCATAGACACTCTATATGTGAATGTTGGAGTTAGCTATACAGGGTTGAGGTTGATTCCAAAATATATATAGTTTGAGTTGTGATCAATACTGAGATACGTATACACTAGGTCGTGGATTGATTCAAGATAATATATATCGATTTATTTCTGTACATCTAACTGTGGACAACTAGTTGTAGGTTACTAACGAGGACAGCTGACTTAATAAACTTAAAACATTAAAATGTATTAAAAATGTTGTAAATATATTTTGAACATACTTTGATATATATGTACATATTTGTTATAGGTTCGTGAATCGACCAGTGGCCAAGTCTTACTTCCCGACGAAGTAAAAATCTGTGAAAGTGAGTTATAGTCCCACTTTTAAAATCTAATATTTTTGGGATGAGAATACATGCAGGTTTTATAAACGATTTACAAAATAGACACAAGTACGTGAAACTACACTCTATGGTTGAATTATCAAAATCGAATATGCCCTTTTTTTATTAATTCTGGTAATCTAAGAATTAGGGAACAGACACCCTAATTGATGCGAATCCTAAAGATAGATCTATTGGGCCTAACAAACCCCATCCAAAGTACCGGATGCTTTAGTACTTCGAAATTTATATCATATCCGAAGGGTGTCCCGGAATGATGGGGATATTCTTATATATGCATCATGTTAATGTCGGTTACCAGGTGTTCACCATATGAATGATTTTTATCTCTATGTATGGGATGTATATTGAAATATGAAATCTTGTGGTCTATTGTTACGATTTGGTATATATAGGTTAAACCTATAACTCACCAACATTTTTGTTGACGTTTAAAGCATGTTTATTCTCAGGTGAATACTAAGAGCTTCCGCTATTGCATACTAAAATAAGGACACGATTTGGAGTCCATGTTTGTATGATATTGTGTAAAAACTGCATTCAAGAAACTGATTTCGATGTAACATATTTGTATTGTAAACCATTATGTAATGGTCGTGTGTAAACAGGATATTTTAGATTATCATTATTTGATAATCTACGTAAAGCTTTTTAAACCTTTATTTATGAAATAAAGGTTATGGTTTGTTTTAAAAATGAATGCAGTCTTTGAAAAATGTCTCATATAGAGGTCAAAACCTCGCAACGAAATCAATTAATATGGAACGTTTTTAATCAATTAGAACGGGACATTTCAGTTGGTATCCGAGCGTTGGTCTTTGAGAACCAGAAAATTTGCATTAGTGTGTCTTATCGAGTTTGTTAGGATGCATTAGTGAGTCTAGACTTCGACCGTGTATTCTTTAAAAATGATTGCTTAACATTTTTTTTGGAAACTATATATTATTAACATGTATATATTATGTGATATATTAATCTCTTAACATGTTTGATATTGTGTGATAGATGTCTAACTCTAGCATAAATCCCATTGACTCACCTAATAATAACGAAGAGTCGAATATATATTGGACTGATTCACAAGTTCCCGAAGAAGAACCAGAAGAAGAATCAGAACCGGAAGAAGAATCAGAACCGGAAGAGGAGGAACCGGAGGAGGTAATAGAACCGGTGGGGGAAATAATAAAACAGTTAAGTAAAAGAAAATCCTCAACCAACCGACCAAGGTTAATTATATTCAATGGTGTTTCCGCCAAGGAAGCAAAATATTGGGAGGATTACCAATTCTCCGATGAATCAGATTCCAACGAGAATTCCGATGATGTTATAGAAATTACCCCAACTGAATTTAAAAAGGCAAAAGAAAATAATAAGGGAAAGGGCATAAAAATAGAGAAATCTAATTCCAATCCCGATGAACTTTATATGTATCGTCAACCCCCGAAGCCCTTAAGTTGTAACAATGACCCGGGAACCTCTAAACCACCAGGCTTTTCTAAACCGTTGTGAAAAATGACATCTCGTATTAGGGGAACATTATATATCCCTAGAAACTTGGCAAAACGAACCAAAACCGAAGAAGAAGAAACGAGCGAGTCGGAATAAGATAGTTGTATTCGTGTGGTGTAATATATGTAATATAGTGTGCTTATGCTTTATGATATATGTAAAAATTGCTTGTATTAATAAGTATTTTTTTTTTTTATGAATCTAACTCTTGTCAATTTTACAGTATAAAAACACAAAATGGATAGACAACCCAATATTTTAAGAGACCTACCCGGAGACATGATTGATGAAATCTTGTCTAGAGTCGGTCAGAATTCTTCGGCACAACTATTTACGGCGAAATCAGTTTATAAGACATTCGAAGAACGTTCCAAGAATGTCTTGGTTTATAAGAGACTTTCGTTTGAAAGATGGGGGATATCACATTGGGAAACCCATAAGTTACGATGTGTTTACTTTGACGCATATATTGCGGGGAACCCAAATGCTATTTTACGCAACGGGTTAAGAAATTATTTTGACTCAATGTATCCGAATATAGGACTTCATGATTTAGAAAAAGCGGCTAACATGCAACATAAAGAAGCATGCTATGCTTACGGGTTAGTAATGTTCGCTTCTCACCAAAGTGAGAAAAAGAACATCGGGCTACAACTATTAAACAAAACGTTCCCATAAGTGACGGAGTCGGTAATTGGGGTAAGAAATGAGGTTTTTAGGTTATTACGAGACTGTTGGTCATTACGTAACCCTCGTCCCTTTGACGACGTTACAACACGCTGTCTTATCAACGGCCATAACGGTTATGTTCCACAAGACCAAGGATGGGAAGTAGTCCTAGTAAAACCAGAATGCATGACTTGTTTCTGGACGTATGAATTACGTGTCTTTATTGCCTTTGCTGAACGACTTGTGTACTAGCTAGAATTATCTTCACAACTATCTTGTATCAAAGTTATTGTGTGCTATATTTCATGCTTTATGTAAAATAAGCGGTATTGTAAGTTTGTAAAATATTGTATAAAAGTTTGAACGCGAAATATTATTATAATTAGTTTTTCATATAGAATTGTAGTAGTTGAATTGTATATTTGCTACTAAGTATGAACTTAACGGGTAGGTACTACCCGAATTTAAACTTATAAAACGCTAATATGAAGAAAAAGCTTTTATAAATGAGTTCATATTATGCTACGAAATACTATTAACTACTCTTAATATTCTGTATGATTAACTTGTTCCATTTGACTATTTTGAAGGGAATGGCACCGACTACTCGACACACCGTGAATATGAATGAAGAGGAATTCCGTACTTTTCTAGCTTCAAACATAGCCGCAGTACAGGCTGCGCTACATACCAACAATAACCTTGGATCTAGCAGTACAGGAAATCGTGTAGGATGCACCTACAAAGAATTCACTGCCTGCAAACCTTTGAAATTTGATGAAACCGAAGGACCGATCGGATTGAAACGGTGGACCGAGAAGGTCGAATCGGTGTTTGCCATAAGTAAGTGTACTGAAGAGGACAAAGTGAAGTACGCTATGCATACCTTCACAGGTTCTACATTAACATGGTGGAATACCTATCTAGAGCAAGTGGGACAAGATGATGCGTACGCACTACCGTGGTCAGCATTCAAGCACTTGATGAACGAGAAGTACCGTCCCAGAACCGAGGTCAATAAGCTCAAGACAGAACTTAGAGGGTTACGAACCCAAGGATTTGATATTACCACGTACGAAAGACGATTCACAGAATTGTGCCTATTGTGTCAGGGAGCATTCGAAGATGAGGAAGAGAAGATCGACGCATTTGTGAAAGGATTACCGGAAAGAATCTAAGAAGATATAAGTTCACACGAGCCCGCCTCCGTACAACAGGCATGTAGAATGGCTCACAAACTAGTGAACCAGATTGAAGAAAGAATTAAAGAACAGACGACTGAAGAGGCCAATGTGAAGCAAGTCAAAAGAAAGTGGGAGGAAAACGGTGATAAGAATCACCAATACAACAACAACAGCAATTACAACAATAATCGCAACAACTATCCTAACAATCGCAACATCAATCGCAACTACAACAAATGGCCCAACAACAACAACAACAACAACAACAGCAACTACAACAATCATCTTAACAACAATAATAACCGCAACAACAACAACAATCAGAAGCAGCTATGCCAAAGGTGTGAAAAGTATCACTCGGGGTTCTGCACCAAATTTTGCAACAAGTGTAAAAGAAATGGTCATAGCGCGGCGAAGTGTGAGGTCTACGGACCAGGGGTTAACAGAACGAAAGGAACAAATGGTGTCGGAACGAGTAATGGCAGAGCAAGTAGTGTCGGAGCAAGTTATGCCAATGTAGTTTGTTATAAATGTGGAAAACCGGGCCACATTGTTAGAAATTGCCCAAACCAGGAGAACACGAATGGACAAGGCCGCGGAAGAGTTTTCAATATTAATGCGGCAGAGGCACAGGAAGACCCAGAGCTTGTTACGGGTACGTTTCTTATTGACAATAAATCTGCTTACGTTTTATTTGATTCGGGTGCGGATAGAAGCTATATGAGTAGAGATTTTTGTGCTAAATTAAGTTGTCCATTGACGCCGTTGGATAGTAAATTTTTACTTGAATTAGCAAACGGTAAATTAATTTCAGCAGATAATATATGCCGGAATCGAGAAATTAAACTGGGTAGCGAAATATTTAAGATTGACTTGATACCAGTAGAGTTAGGGAGTTTTGATGTGATAATCGGTATGGACTGGTTGAAAGAAGTGAAAGCAGAGATCGTTTGTTACAAAAATGCAATTCGCATTATACGAGAAAAAGGAAAACCCTTGATGGTGTACGGAGAAAAGGGCAACATGAAGCTACATCTTATTAGTAATTTGAAGGCACAAAAACTAATAAGAAAAGGTTGCTATGCTGTTTTAGCACACGTCGAGAAAGTACAAACTAAAGAAAAGAGCATCAATGATGTTCCCGTCGCAAAAGAATTTCCCGATGTATTTCCGAAAGAATTACCGGGACTACCTCCACATCGATCTGTTGAATTTCAAATAGATCTTGTACCAGGAGCTGCACCAATAGCTCGTGCTCCTTACAGACTCGCACCCAGCGAGATGAAAGAACTGCAAAGCCAATTACAAGAACTTTTAGAGCGTGGTTTCATTCGACCAGGCACATCACCGTGGGGAGCTCCTGTTTTGTTTGTCAAGAAGAAAGATGGTACATTTAGGTTGTGTATTGACTACAGAGAGTTGAACAAACTTACCATCAAAAACCGTTATCAACTGCCGAGAATTGATGACTTATTTGATCAACTACAAGGCTCGTCGGTTTATTCGAAGATCGATTTACGTTCTGGATATCATCAAATGCGAGTAAAGGAGGACGATATTCCAAAAACTGCTTTTAGGACACGTTATGGTCATTACGAGTTTATGGTTATGCCGTTTGGATTGACTAACGCACCAGCTGTGTTCATGGACCTTATGAACCGAGTGTGTGGGCCATATCTTGACAAGTTTGTCATTGTTTTCATCGATGACATACTTATTTACTCAAAGAATGATCAAGAGCACGAAAAACATTTGAGAAAAGTGCTAGAAGTATTGAGGAAAGAAAAACTGTACGCTAAGTTTTCAAAGTGTGCATTTTGGTTGGAAGAAGTTCAATTCCTCGGTCACATAGTGAACAAAGAAGGTATCCAGGTGGACCCGGCAAAGGTCGAAACCATTGAAAAGTAGGAAACCCCAAAAAATCCGAAGCATATACGTCAATTTTTAGGATTGGCTGGTTACTACAGAAGATTCATCCAAGATTTCTCCAAAGTAGCAAAACCCTTGACTGCATTAACGCATAAAGGGAAGAAATTTGAATGGAATGATGAACAAGAGAAAGCATTCCAGTTAGTAAAGAAAAAGCTAACTACGGCACCTATATTGTCATTGCCTGAAGGGAATGATGATTTTGTGATTTATTGTGACACATCAAAGCAAGGTCTCGGTTGGGTATTAATGCAACGAACGAAGGTGATTGCTTATGCGTCTAGACAATTGAAGATTCACGAACAAAATTATACGACGCATGATTTGGAATTAGGCGCGGTTGTTTTTGCATTAAAGACTTGGAGGCACTACTTATATGGGGTTAAAAGTATTATATATACCGACCACAAAAGTCTTCAACACATATTTAATCAGAAACAACTGAATATGAGGCAGCGTAGGTGGATTGAATTGTTGAATGATTACGACTTTGAGATTCGTTACCACCCGGGGAAGGCAAATGTGGTAGCCGGCGCCTTGAGCAGAAAGGACAGAGAACCCATTCGAGTAAAATCTATGAATATAATGATTCACACTAACCTTACTACTCAAATAAAGGAGGCGCAACAAGGAGTTTTAAAAGAGGGAAATTTAAAGGATGAAATACCCAAAGGATCGGAGAAGCATCTTAATATTCAGGAAGACGGAACCCAGTATAGGGCTGAAAGAATTTGGGTACCAAAATTTGGAGATATAAGAGAAATGGTACTTAGAGAAGCTCATAAAACCAGATACTCAATACATCCTGAAACGGGGAAGATGTACAAGGATCTTAAGAAACATTTTTGGTGGCCAGGTATGAAAGCCGATATTGCTAAATATGTAGGAGAATGTTTGACATGTTCTAAGGTCAAAGCTGAACATCAGAAACCATCAGGTCTACTACAACAACCTGAAATCCCGAAATGAAAATGGGAAAACATTACCATGGATTTCATTACTAAATTGCCAAGGACTGCAAGTGGTTATGATACTATTTGGGTAATAGTTGATCGTCTCACCAAGTCAGCACACTTCCTGCCAATAAGAGAAGATGACAAGATGGAGAAGTTAGCACGACTGTATTTGAAGGAAGTCGTCTCCAGACATGGAATACCAATCTCTATTATCTCTGATAGGGATGGCAGATTTATTTCAAGATTCTGGCAGACATTACAGCAAGCATTGGGAACTCGTCTAGACATGAGTACTGCCTATCATCCACAAACTGATGGGCAGAGCGAAAGGACGATACAAACGCTTGAAGACATGCTGTGAGCTTATGTTATTGATTTCGGAAATAGTTGGGATCGACATCTACCGTTAGCAGAATTTTCCTACAACAACAGCTACCATTCAAGCATTGAGATGGTGCCGTTTGAAGCACTTTATGGTAGAAAGTGCAGGTCTCCAATTTGTTGGAGTGAAGTGGCGGATAGACAGATTACGGGTCCAGAGATAATACAAGAAACTACCGAGAAAATCATCCAATTTCAACAAAGATTGAAAACCGCCCAGAGTCGACAAAAGAGCTACTCGGACAGTAAAAGAAAAGATATAGAGTTTGAAATTGGAGAAATGGTCATGCTTAAGGTTTCACCTTGGAAAGGCGTTGTTCGATTTGGTAAACGGGGGAAACTAAATCCAAGGTACATTGGACCATTCAAGATTATAGATCGTGTCGGACCAGTAGCTTACCAACTGGAGCTACCTCAACAACTCACGGCTGTACATAACACTTTCCACGTCTCAAATTTGAAGAAATGTTTTGCTAAAGAAGATCTCACTATTCCGTTGGACGAAATCCAAATCAATGAAAAACTTCAATTCATTGAAGAACCCGTCGAAATAATGGATCGTGAGGTTAAGAGACTTAAACAAAACAAGATACCGATTGTTAAGGTTCGATGGAATGCTCGTAGAGGAACCGAGTTCACCTGGGAGTGTGAAGATCAGATGAAGAAGAAATACCCGCATTTATTTCCAGAAGATACGTCAACACCTCCAACTGCTTAAAATTTCGGGACGAAATTTATTTAACGGGTTGGTACTGTAGTGACCCGAACTTTTCCATGTTTATATATATATTAAATGAAATTGTTATTTACATGATTAAGTGTTTCCAACATGTTAAGCAATCAAACTTGTTAAGACTTGATTAATTGAAATAGGTTTCATATAGACAATTGACCACCCAAGTTGACCGGTGATTTACGAACGTTAAAAACTTGTAAAAACTATACGATGACATATATATGGTTATATATATAGTTAACATGATTTTATTATAAGTATGTATCTCATTAGGTATTTTAACAATGAGTTATATACATAAAAATGAGACTATTAATTTAAGAAACTCAAAAACGATATATATAACGATTATCGTTATAACAACGTCTTACTAGGTACATATGAATCATATTAAGATATTGATACACTTGGTTAATTATGTTAAATGATAATTAAATATATTATTAAGTGTATTAACAATGAAATACATATGTTAAAATAAGACTACTAACTTAATGATTTCGAAACGAGACATATATGTAACGATTATCGTTGTAACGACATTTAACTGTATATATATCATACTAAGATATATTATATATCATAATATCATGATAATATAACAATTTAACATCTCATTTGTTATAATAAACAATGGGTTAACAACATTCAACAAGATCGTTAACCTAAAGGTTTCAAAATAACATTTACATGTAACGACTAACGATGACTTAACGACTCCGTTAAAATGTATATACATGTAGTGTTTTAATATGTATTCATACACTTTTGAAAGACTTCAATACACTTATCAAAATACTTCTACTTAACAAAAATGCTTACAATTACATCCTCATTCAGTTTCATCAACAATTCTACTCGTATGCACCCGTATTCGTACTCGTACAATACACAGCTTTTAGATGTATATACTATTGGTATATACACTCCAATGATAAGCTCTTAGCAGCCCATGTGAGTCACCTAACACATGTGGGAACCATCATTTGGCAACTAGCATGAAATATCTCTTAAAATTACAAAAATATGAGTAATCATTCATGACTTATTTACATGAAAACAAAATTACATATCCTTTATATCTAATCCATACACCAACGACCAAAAACACCTACAAACATTTTCATTCTTCAATTTTCTTCATCTAATTAATCTCTCTCAAGTTCTATCTTCAAGTTCTAAGTGTTCTTCATAAATTCCAAAAGTTCTAGTTTCATAAAATCAAGAATACTTCCAAGATTGCAAGTTTACTTCCAAGTTTTCTAAATCCATTCCAAGTAAGCATCCAAGATCAAGAAACCTTTGTTACTTACAGTAGGTTATCTTTCTAATACAAGGTAATAATCATATTCAAACTTTAATTCAATTTCTATAACTAT
This sequence comes from Rutidosis leptorrhynchoides, assembly GCF_046630445.1. Lineage (NCBI taxonomy): Eukaryota > Viridiplantae > Streptophyta > Magnoliopsida > Asterales > Asteraceae > Rutidosis > Rutidosis leptorrhynchoides. The sequence goes on from NC_092335.1 coordinate 634,421,542, forward strand.
AACAATCTTATTTCGAGTGGAAATCTTACTTGAAATTGTTTTCGTGTCATGATTCTGCTTCAAGAACTTTCAAGCCATCCAAGGATCCTTTGAAGCTAGATCTATTTTTCTCATTTCCAGTAGGTTTATCCAAGGAACTTGAGATAGTAATGATGTTCATAACATCATTCGATTCATACATATAAAGCTATCTTATTCGAAGGTTTAAACTTGTAATCACTAGAACATAGTTTAGTTAATTCTAAACTTGTTCGCAAATTGATGTTGTGTCGTGAGGGTACGAAATATACTATTATTTTTAATACAAAATACGTTACAAATTACACAAGTTATTTATTTATTTATAGAGTGGGATATACCTAAACCTTGCTACAACACTATAGGCAGTGTACCTAATCGTAGAGTAGTGTAGTTTTTAGTAAGTCCGGTTCGTTCCATAGGGAGCTGGTGATACTTACTATATTTTTAACAACTATATTTATACAAAATATATATAATTATATAAGTAGTAATATTATTATAAAAGGGGGGTTTTACCGTTTAATGACCGGTTTGTCGATTCTATATTTTAAGCGCAAAGATAAATGACGATAATTAAAGTGCGTAAAATAATGACAATAAATAAAATGACAGTAAATAAAATTGCGAGTAATAAAATGACAGTAAATAAAGATACGATGAGAAATACGATAAAAGAATTATGCTTATTTAAACTTCCGTAATCATGATGTTTGACGTGTTGATTTTAATTTATTACCATGGGTTAATTGTCCTTTGTCCTGGTTTATTTGATACGTCTATCTGGTTTTTGTCCATAATAGTCCATCAGTCATAAATATAAAGTGAGAGTATCCTCGTCAAATTACCCTTATACCCGAAGTCAAATATTCCAACTGATTAAGGATTTAAACTGTGACGCAGTTATCACTTCTGTCAACAATTACACCAGTTATCACTGTATGTAATCCACCCCTATTTTAATTAGTTTATGAATATTAATTCATCCACTTGATCAGAATGAATAATCAATTACCCAACCCAATTGGTTAATTAAATGATTATAACAGATTCCATATGAACGTCACTAAATAGGACAACCATAATCATTATTAATTATTAGGTTAATTAATTTGAAGATAGGTTCGACAGACTCCAATGAGTTGTCACTCAATTAGACAATACCCCCCATCTATTAATAGTCAATAGTCCAATTTCCACAAGTGTCGGTCTTTTGCCCAAACCTTAATTATGGTCCAAAGTTCAATAACCCCATCTTAATATTTTAGCCTAACATCACGATTACTTCAGCTCAAATAAGCATAATAATAACTTAGTTACGAGACACTAAATTAAAAAGGAAGAACATAGCTTACAGTGGTGATTAATCGCGTAGCGTTGCACGGACAGAATTTCGACTTAAAACCCGTAAAACATTTCTTACAATAACCCAACTAAACCATAACTTTATTATTAAAATTAACTTATATTAAAATTATAATATAAATATATATTACATATTACAGAAGAGAGAAAGAAATATGAAGAAAGGTGTTCTTTTCATTACACCGTGAATTTCATTTTATAGACAATTGGTGATTTGAAATTTTCACTTATGACCCCTTAACTATGCTCAATTAACAACTTTTTATTATTTATTATTATTCTTATTATGAATTATTTAAATATTATATTATATTCTTGTGCATAGTTGACTTGTACGTTCAATTCCGTTGCGTCGAGCGTTGATAGTTGGCTCGGGTACCGGTTCCGGATTTTCGAACGTCCTTTCGTATAATTTAATATCTTGTACTTTGCGTTTTGTAACTTGTACTCTTGTCATTTTTAGACGTTTCTCATCAATAAATTGAACCTTTTGAATTGTATCTTGTACATTTGAGCTTTTTGGACGTTTGTGTCTTCAAATCTTCGTTTTCTCCTTTTGTCTTCGCACTTATTTATTTAAACAATTACAATAAAAATATAATACAATTACATATGAAAACCTATTATTTAGGAGGGATATTGCTATGAAATATATGTTCCTTTTTAGCCTTATCAAATATCCCCACACTTGAGCGTTGCTTGTCCTCAAGCAATACAGAACTTGAAATAAAAACATACATGAATCACTTTTTTATTTATCACACTTTGTACATCTGTGATTTTGATATGGTGGTATAAACAATGATAGTAACGATAGAACCATGGTTAAAGGTGGGTGTGTCATCCACAGTTGCCTCGGGTTTAGGTCAACGACACTTGCAATCAAATAGCCGATTTACTTTCGGTTTCCAAAGCAAAGTGCACATTTGAAAGGCGGTTTACAGTTCCACATGACTATGAAAATTTAGATCCGTTAGGAAATTGGATCTTTGTGAAAACATTTGATCTTTTGAAAATTTAATCTAGCTTTTACCCTAGACAAGTTTTCCGGAATAACCCTTCACCGGTGTTTGCAAAATATTTTTGTGGGTTGTGTGGGTTTCAGATTTGAAAATTTTAGCTCAACACTTGTGGTTTTGTGTTACCCACTTGCTAACCTTGTATTAGGAAAGCAACACGTCCAGTTTACTTGTCCCGTATATTACCTTTCGGCAAACTACCATCCGGTTGTAAAGGAAAGTGATGAACAAGAAACTGTTAAGGCAATGTCCCGTGACATGCTTTTAATTATGGTCCAAAAACGTGTCGGATGCTTTTACTATCCTTTGTAGGAGCAATAGTAAAGCTCACCCTTATAATTTGTCGGTTTGGCACAAGGTCCTGTCTCCGACCATGCTATGCAACCACCGTTCTTACGGTTGACACCCGATTTGGTTCAGGTGACCTAATGAATTCTAATGAATTCTCAGGATTTTACGTTCAATGGTAATGAACGCATTGAAAATGGGTTTTCAGAAAACAAATCGGTTTGTATTTTGATCAAAATATTTTCTCGTTCAAGCTCGAGTTTAGATATCATCGAATTCCATGAGTTTGAATTCTCAATCTTTAAGGTCAATCTCAAGGATTGAGTAATATCAGTCTTAAAAGCTGATTTTTAATCTTTAAGGAGATTATCCTTTCTGGGGATCTGATTCATTAGTCTTATCAAGCTAATTTGCACGGTGCCCCCCCCCATTGTACGAGATAAATCCTTCTCATGGTCAAGATAAATCTGACCACTTGGCGACCCTGTTTGATGCTGAGGTCCGTGGATTTCCTGCTGATTTTAGAGATGACTTTTCTAGATTTTTTGTCAACCTACAGCTGGTCTGGACGACAACTTCTTGACCTAAATTAAGAAGCGCGTGTCTTTTTCGGAAGACTTTACTTCCTTTTAATGATGGAATTGATTCATCGTGTAGATCCATCTTTCTTTAAAATATATTACAGTAAACCGGGTAAAACTGATTAGTATCGTCCAAAGCAAAAGTACCTGCAATAATTCTTATACAAAAATGTGATAGATAGTTTTTAATTGAATAACTTGGTACATTCTCCCCACACTTAGCTTTTATTTATTCTTTTCTTTGCCTTTTTATTCTCTTCTATCTCATTTTAAATGAATTCAAGCGTTTTGGGTTGTTTCTCAATTTATGTCCTCGAGGTAACAATAATTTCGGCATTAACACCTAGTTTTATCGTTCATAAATATGTATAAACATGATTTTGAATTCATTTAGTTGAAAGTTTTTCAAATTTTCACAAAATTTGGCAATTAAAACAAATGTAAACCCGAAAGAATTTATAACCCTTCCCCACACTTGAGATCTTGCAATGCCCTCATTTGCAAGAAATCAGTAAAAATTTAAATTCATGAGGGTGATTAGTGTAGAAAAATGATTAAAAATACCGAGTTTGTAAACATATTGTTGTTATTTCACATTTGATATTTTGTTTCTTGTCGTCAAAATTAGTACCTTTTTCTGAACTTAATGACAGTCTTTGAAAGTGCGTTGTTTTACCCTGTTTTGTATATAACATAAAATACAAACATACATAATTTTGAAGTTGGGTATATTACCCCACGTTCAAAAATTTATAAAATCTAATATTTTTTTTGGCATACTTTAAATCAATTAAATTAAAAATAATGATAACAAAATTTCTCGTCCCGCCCTAGGTTAAAGTAATTTCGGTTCAACTACCTAATCTTCAACTCACGACGAATTTTAGAAATCATTTTTTTACTTAATGAAATAAAGTAAATTTTGTTTTTAAATTCACACAAAACTTAAATTTAAAAAGCATATTAATTTCATATAAAACCTACAAAATAAAAAAAAATCAGAATGGGGGTAGAAAACTAGTTCTTTAGTGTCTGCTAGCGGAAAAGACCAATCGAATTCCATTCTCGGAACTACACGAGAACAGAACAAATAACTCTAGAGAGCATTTTCTTTTTAGAACACTTGAATCTCCCCACACTTAGGTAGCTGTGGTGTCGAAATTGTGAATAACTTCATCGTCAATTTCTCTTGGACCATAATCAACTTGCATATCTATGACTTTTTTTTAAGCCATTGGTCGGATTCCTGTGTAATATCCACAATTTCAACTAGTTTCGCCTTTTCTTTAGGCGATAGATTGGATACTAACCGGTTACATAACTTAGAGTTCCCCTTGGTTCTAGCATCGCGAATCCGTTTAATAAGTTTCTTCATTGAACTATTAATAACGGGATCATTTAATTTCGTATCAACAACGGGGTTCTTTGTTATCAGGTCATCATTAGGTGTTACTTCATTTTCCCCACACTTAGGCATTTTATTATTGTTAAGCATTACCGTTGGAGTTGGTAAAACAACATGGTTCTTACCAATCGTTTCCGCTGGTTCAACGGTTTTGGTTGGTGGAGATTTAGACTTTCGAATCATAAAGGTGATCGATTTCTCATCATTACTAAGTGTCATTCTACCCTTTCTTACATCAAATAACGCCCCGGTGGACGCTAAGAATGGTCGACCTAAAATTAGAGGAACGTTTGAGTCCTCTTCTATGTCAATGACAATGAATTCGACTAGAAAGGTTAAATTACCTAATTGAACGGGTAGGTTGTCAGCAATTCCAACTGGGTGCTTAATGGTTTGATCAAGGAGTCGAACACTCATATCCGTTGGACTTAACTCACCTACACCTAATCTCTTATATAATGAAAGAGGCATAATACTTACACTCGCACCTAAATCTGCTAGTGCATCATACATGACACAATCACTAAGTAGACAAGGAACAATAAATTCACCTGGATCACCTATCCTAGGTAGAGGTTTTGGTGGAACTGTCTTCACCGGGTTTACTTCTACGGTTTTTATTTCTTGCACTTTCTTATTCTTCTTCTTGTTCTTCTTCTTTCCAGAGGTATCACAAACTTTATTACCTATCACTTGCTCATACTCAACTCCTTTTCTTGAAAACGGGATGGGTGTTTTATATGGTGCCACCACTGGCTTTACATACTTGGGTGGTGGTGGTGTTGTAACTTCTTCATTGTTACTTACATCTAAAACTTTTCCATCTTCTGGTATTGGTTTTTCAGAATTTGTTGATATCATGTTAACATTTTCATTCCGAGGATTTACTTCATTATTACTCGGTAGCTTTCCTTGTTCCCTTTCACTCATCAATCTAACAAGAGTACCTACTTGTTTTTCTAGATTCAAAATGGAAGCTTGTTGAGTTCTAAATGACTGATCAAACCTCTCATTCGTTTGGGTTTGAGTTTCAATAAATTGTGTTTGAGATTCAACTAGCTTAAATACCACTTCTTCCAGATTTGACTTCTTCTCGTCGGTTTGTTGTGGTGGTTTATATAAGCCAGGTCTTTGTTGATTGAAAGTGTTGTTTTGAGTTGGTTGGTTATTCGTACCTTGTTGGTTGTACGAGTTATTGTTGGTTCCATTTGGATTGTAAAGAATGTTTTGATTTCGATTGAAGTTTAGCCTTGGCGGTTGATAATTATTTCCCGACCTTTGGTTCATGTAGGAAACATTCTCACGTTGTTCCATAGTTTGTTCAACATTACAATCTTTCGTTAAGTGTGGTCCACCGCATTGCTCACAACTGATTCGTATTGCGTGAATGTCTTTAGTCATCTTTTCCATTCGTCTCTCGAAAGCATCTATTTTTGCGGAAACAGAATCAAAGTTATGGCTAGAATCGGCTCTAGCTGCTTTAGATGATCTAACGATATCTTTTTCTTGGTGCCACTCATGTGAGTGGGAAGCAGTGTTATCAATAATTTTGTAAGCATCAGTTTCGGTTTTCTTCATAATAGAACCACCAGCTGCTGTGTCGATATCTTTTCGTGTAGCGATGTTTACGCCTTTATAGAAGATTTGCACTATTTGAAAAGTATCTAATCCGTGTTGAGGACATCCTCTCAACATCCTTCCGAATCTTGTCCATGCCTCATATAATGTTTCATTTGGTTTTTGCACGAACGTGGCAATTTCTCCTTGAAGTCTCACGGCTTTAGATGCCGAAAACAATCTTTGAAGAAATTTCTCAACTAAAACATCCCATGTGTCATTCGTTCCTTCAGGTAATGATTCTAACCAATCTTTGGCTTCTCCCTTTAAAGTCCATGGGAACAACATAAGATAAATAGTTTCATCCTCAACTTCTCGGATTTTAAAGAGATTACAAATCCGATTAAAAGTTCGAAGATGTTCGTTTGGATCTTCTTTTGTTGTACCACCAAATTGGCACTGATTGGTGATCATGTGTAGGATTTGTCTTTTGATTTCAAAATCTGATGCTCTAACATCTGGCTGAATAATGGCGTGACCTTGGCCCGTGCATGTGGCTCTCATTCGATCTTCCATACTTAGAGGTTCCGTTACTTCCATAATTGAATTTGTTGAATATGAATCACTAGAAGATTCTGATTTAACGGTTTGTGGTTCAGGAGGAATGATTAGTGGTTCAGGATCTTGAAATTGTCCTTGAATATCCTCCGGGTTCTTGGTTGTGAGAGCCTTTATATTTAGGGTTTAAAAATTGGATTATCGGAAATTTGAGTTGGAGTACTTGGTCGTCTAGATGATGATTCTAAAGAAAAATCAACGGCGATAATATTGGCTAGATGTCTTGATCGAGTTACAGGTAGTGAATGTATGAAAGGTGGTGAACGTTTTGCTCGGTGCATTCACAGAATATCCTATTAGTTATAAAAATAGAAAAACTTATATAAGTTGTCCAATTAATTGACTTTTCTGATTTTGCCCACGTTTCGAATAGCCAAAAGATGCAGCAGAGGGGCAGGATTCGTTTGGTCTCAATATAATTGAGGACTGTTTGGCTCCAATAACCCGGTCCACGTACAAATCCAACTATTACTACGAACCAGAAAATTTTGATGTCTATCAATTTAACCACTTAAAATAAATTTTTGTAATTTTAAGAAATTTAGATAAGAAGTAGAATAAAAATCTATGTCCTAAAACTAGAATAGCGAGAAATAAGAAAGAAAAATATTGCGCGTCGAAAAAGGTCGAAAAATAAAAGGTCGAAAAAAAGGCGTCGAAAAATAAAAATAAGAAAGTAGCGCGAAAAACGGCGTCGCAAAATTCTAAAGCACATAAATCTTAGTCTAAGGAATAAGCACTTAAGGGATTTTACGGCAAACCTAAAAATTCTAGAAATAAAAATAACTATGGCAAAACTAAACTTAATACTAAAAATTGTAACCAGAGTCTAAAAATCTAAAGGTAATAAAAAAAAAACTTTTTTTTAATTTTTTTTTTTATATTTCGTTTTTTAAGGATTTTAAAAAAAAAATTTAAAATTTTTTTTTATATATTTTTTTTTAAAACTTTTTTTTAAAATAAAAAAAAAATAATTCTTTAAAAAAATGATTTTTTTTACAATTTTTTTTTAAAACGAATTTTTTTCTTTAAATAAAAAAAATGATTTTTTTACACAAATTTTTTTTTTTTAAAGAAATTGATAATTTTTTTATTATTATTATTATTTTTCAAAACTTTTTTTTTAACTCATTTACTATTCATGAATAGTAAATGAAAAGAAATTAATTAATTTACTATTTACATGAAAGCGACATGATAGAAATTATTAATTGCAAGTTACATAATATACCCCTGAAATATTTAATAAATACGACTTTTTTAAAACTTTTAAAACTTTTACGATTCAAAATAGTAAAGGAAAGAAATTAATTAATTGACTATTCACATGAAAGTGACATTATAAAAATTATTAATTATAAGTTACATAATATACCCCTAAAATATTTAATAAATATGACTTTTTAAAACTTTTAAAACTTTTACGTATCAAATTTGATTCTAAAATATTATTATATTATTATATTTTATTTCAATATTATTATATTATTATATTTATTAAATTATTATATTTAAATTAATATATCTTTAAACAATCAAAAATTAAAAAAAAAACTTAAATACCCCGTGAAAACACAAAAAGTGTCCCCGAAATTACTTTTTTTTATAACTATATTTTTACATATATAAATTAAAAATATAGCGTTTTAGCGCTCCCCGGCAGCGGCGCCAAAAACTTGATGTTGTGTCGTGAGGGTACGAAATATACTATTATTTTTAATACAAAATACGTTACAAATTACACAAGTTATTTATTTATTTATAGAGTGGGATATACCTAAACCTTGCTACAACACTATAGGCAGTGTACCTAATCGTAGAGTAGTGTAGTTTTTAGTAAGTCCGGTTCGTTCCACAGGGAGCTGGTGATACTTACTATATTTTTAACAACTATATTTATACAAAATATATATAATTATATAAGTAGTAATATTATTATAAAAGGGGGGTTTTACCATTTAATGACCGGTTTGTCGATTCTATATTTTAAGCGCAAAGATAAATGACGATAATTAAAGTGCGTAAAATAATGACAATAAATAAAATGACAGTAAATAAAATTGCGAGTAATAAAATGACAGTAAATAAAGATACGATGAGAAATACAATAAAAGAATTATGCTTATTTAAACTTCCGTAATCATGATGTTTGACGTGTTGATTTTAATTTATTACCATGGGTTAATTGTCCTTTGTCCTGGTTTATTTGATACGTCTATCTGGTTTTTGTCCATAATAGTCCATCGGTCATAAATATAAAGTGCGAGTATCCTCGTCAAATTACCCTTATACCCGAAGTCAAATATTCCAACTGATTAAGGATTTAAACTGTGACGCAGTTATCACTTCTGTCAACAGTTACACCAGTTATCAATGTATGTAATCCACCCCTGTTTTAATTAGTTTATGAATATTAATTCATCCACTTGATCAGAATGAATAATCAATTACTCAACCCAATTGGTTAATTAAATGATTATAACAGATTCCATATGAACGTCACTAAATAGGACAACCATAATCATTATTAATTATTAGGTTAATTAATTTGAAGATAGGTTCGACAGACTCCAATGAGTTGTCACTCAATTAGACAATACCCCCCATCTATTAATAGTCAATAGTCCAATTTCCATAAGTGTCGGTCTTTTGCCCAAACCTTAATTATGGTCCAAAGTTCAATAACCCCATTTTAATATTTTAGCCTAACATCACGATTACTTCGGCTCAAATAAGCATAATAATAACTTAGTTACGAGACATTAAATTAAAAAGGAAGAACATAGCTTACAGTGGTGATTAATCGCGTAGCGTTGCACGGACAGAATTTCGACTTAAAACCCGTAAAACATTTCTTACAATAACCCAACTAAACCATAACTTTATTATTAAAATTAACTTATATTAAAATTATAATATAAATATATATTACATATTACAGAAGAGAGAAAGAAATATGAAGAAAGGTGTTCTTTTCATTACACCGTGAATTTCATTTTATAGACAATTGGTGATTTGAAATTTTCACTTATGACCCCTTAACTATGCTCAATTAACAACTTTTTATTATTTATTATTATTCTTATTATGAATTATTTAAATATTATATTATATTCTTGTGCATAGTTGACTTGTACTTTCAATTCCGTTGCGTCGAGCGTTGATAGTTGGCTCGGGTACCGGTTCCGAATTTTCGAACGTCCTTTCGTATAATTTAATATCTTGTACTTTGCGTTTTGTAACTTGTACTCTTGTCATTTTTAGACGTTTCTCATCAATAAATTGAACCTTTTGAATTGTATCTTGTACATTTGAGCTTTTTGGACGTTTGTGTCTTTAAATCTTCGTTTTCGCCTTTTGTCTTCGCACTTATTTATTTAAATAATTACAATAAAAATATAATACAATTACATATGAAAACCTATTATTTATGAGGGATATTGCTATGAAATATATGTTCCTTTTTAGCCTTATCACAAATAAAAGTTAATCCTTCTAACTTGACTTTTAAAATCAACTAAACACATGTTCTATATCTATATTATATGCTAACTTAATGATTTAAAACCTGGAAACAGGAAAAACACCGTAAAACCGGATTTACGCCGTCGTAGTAACACCGCGGGCTGTTTTGGGTTAGTTAATTAAAAACTATGATAAACTTTGATTTAAAAGTTGTTATTCTGGGAAAATGATTTTTATTATGAACATGAAACTATATCCAAAAATTATGGTTAAACTCAAAGTGGAAGTATGTTTTCTAAAATGGTCATCTAGACGTCGTTCTTTCGACTGAAATGACTACCTTTACAAAAATGACTTGTAACTTATTTTTCTGACTATAAACCTATAATTTTTCTGTTTAGATTCATAAAATAGAGTTCAATATGAAACATAGCAATTTGATTCACTCAAAACGGATTTAAAATAAAGAAGTTATGAGTAAAACAAGATTGAATTATTTTTCTCATTTTAGCTACGTGAAAATTGGTAACAAATCTATTCCAACCATAACTTAATCAACTTGTATTGTATATTATGTAATCTTGAGATACCATAGACACGTATACAATGTTTCGACCTATCATGTCGACACATCTATATATATTTCGGAACAACCATAGACACTCTATATGTGAATGTTGGAGTTAGCTATACAGGGTTGAGGTTGATTCCAAAATATATATAGTTTGAGTTGTGATCAATACTGAGATACGTATACACTGGGTCGTGGATTGATTCAAGATAATATATATCGATTTATTTCTGTACATCTAACTGTGGACAACTAGTTGTAGGTTACTAACGAGGACAGCTGACTTAATAAACTTAAAACATTAAAATGTATTAAAAATATTGTAAATATATTTTGAACATACTTTGATATATATGTACATATTTGTTATAGGTTCGTGAATTGACCAGTGGCCAAGTCTTACTTCCCGACGAAGTAAAAATCTGTGAAAGTGAGTTATAGTCCCACTTTTAAAATCTAATATTTTTGGGATGAGAATACATGCAGGTTTTATAAATGATTTACAAAATAGACACAAGTACGTGAAACTACACTCTATGGTTGAATTATCAAAATCGAATATGCCCCTTTTTTATTAAGTCTGGTAATCTTAGAATTAAGGAACAGACACCCTAATTGACACGAATCCTAAAGATAGATCTATTGGACCTAACAAACCCCATCCAAAGTACCGGATGCTTTAGTACTTCGAAATTTATATCATATCCGAAGGGTGTCCCCGAATGATGGGGATATTCTTATATACGCATCATGTTAATGTCGGTTACCAGGTGTTCACCATATGAATGATTTTTATCTCTATGTATGGGATGTATATTGAAATATGAAATCTTGTGGTCTATTATTACGATTTGGTATATATAGGTTAAACCTATAACTCACCAACATTTTTGTTGACGTTTAAAGCATGTTTATTCTCAGGTGAATACTAAGAGCTTCCGCTGTTGCATACTAAAATAAGGACAAGATTTGGAGTCCATGTTTGTATGATATTGTGTAAAAACTGCATTCAAGAAACTGATTTCGATGTAACATATTTGTATTGTAAACCATTATGTAATGGTCGTGTGTAAACAGGATATTTTAGATTATCATTATTTGATAATCTACGTAAAGCTTTTTAAACCTTTATTTATGAAATAAAGGTTATGGTTTGTTTTAAAAATGAATGCAGTCTTTGAAAAACGTCTCATATAGAGGTCAAAACCTCGCAACGAAATCAATTAATATGGAACGTTTTTAATCAATAAGAACGGGACATTTCAGATATGATATGTCAAAACCTCGTATACGTGTCCCGATATTTAAGGTGCGAAAAATAAATACAGAAATTAAATGACAATAAATAAAGTGCGTAAAGTAAATAACAAAAATTAATTGACGATAAATAAAATTGCGAGAATATAAATTGCGATAATTAAACTGCGATAAATAAATTAAATGGTAATAAGGAATTAACAGTTAGCTAGGAACAGTTAGCTAGGATTTTGTTAGCGTGGATTCTTAATAGAATTTCATGTTGTTAATTAGTCTGTTTCTAATCAATTTTTATTGTGTTTATTATTTCTTCATTATGCCACTTGTTGGATTCTGGTAAGTCAAAATCTAAATATGAAATTGAATTTAAATGAAAATGGTTATTCTGTGGTGAACGGATTCGTATATCGGTAGATGTAAATAGAATAGTAAATGACTGTTGAATCAGATTCGAAGAATGTACAGTGTAACTTATTAATGCGAAATCTAAATATTCCTCGGATATTACCTACCCGTTAAAATATTTTCACCATTAACAGTTTGTACAATAAAAATTTTAATTACAATCTTTATGAAAACATATATACATATATATTTTCTTCAGACGTAATTATGGATTTAATGAGTCAATGTGATATTAAACTCATTTGCTTTACCATTAGAACTAGAATACATAATCTCTAAAACATTTAGAGATTACTTAATCGTCATGAAGAAAGAAGATAATCGATGTAGAACGATACGTAGAACGATGATTATACTCGAGGTACATAGTGAGATGTTGAGGCATGGATTGTTGATGGTACTGGTGCTGTTACTGATGGTACTATTGGTGCCGGTGATGTTGTTGAAGCTGGTAAATTTTGCACCATATTCTCCGAATTTATTACTCGAGCGCGAAGCTCGTTGACTTCTTCCATTACTCCAGGATGATTGTTGGTCGGAACGAGCAGATGAATAAGATTTAGAATTGTGGATAATATATAATAGTTATGAGATATCCTTGAAATGAGGGTGAAAATGGTGTTTCGGACTGATTCGCCGGTAAGTGTTTTAGGTTGTTCACCTAGAGGTAAATTCGGTTGGTAGAAGGGATCGTCTTCTTCGCGTCTCCGTTGATTAAGTTGACTACGAAACCATCAGATGAATTGGGGATGGCTGATTTTTTGATTCATTCCGGTGACTCTGCTTTCGAAATTCGAGTGAAACTCTATGTCGGAATAGCTGTCGGAATAGCTATCGGAATCTAAAGGACTCGAACTGGTTGAGGGATTCATCTCGTATGATCAGATGAAGGATTTTTGATAAGAAAAAAAATAGGATGTAGATTAGTACCCTGCAATATATAATTTTACATATGCTTATTTAATACTAAAATCCCATAAATTACGGAGGAATCTACAGAATATGTCAGGCAAAGTTACAGTAACAGATACGCTAAGATATGAATTAGCAGATACGATAAGATACGAATTTTGTCTATACACTATTCATGCAATCATTGTAGTAAGATGTGTCTAGACTAAGAATGATAAGCAGGTAATTTCCTATGGATGATAAGCAAATGATTTCCGACTAGAAATGATAAGCAAAACTTTTGACATGCAGACACGGTCGAAGTCCAGACTCACTAATGCCTCCTAACGACTTATCACTTGGACACACTAATGCAGACCTGGTTCGCTAAGACCTCTGCTCTGATACCAACTGTCAAGACCCGTCCTAATCCATCCGGACAAAGTCCATATCGCTTATAAACGATTCACAACAGTTGGTTACATCGCAAGGTACTTGACCTCTATATGATACATTTTACAAACATTGCATTCGATTTTAAAAGACAATCTTTCTTTACAATGAAAGTTGACGACATGCATACCATTTCATAATATATCAAACTATAATTGACTTAATAATAATCTTGATGAACTCGACGACTCGAATGCAACGTCTTTTGAAATATGCCATGAATGACTCCAAATAATATTTCGAAAATGAGCAAATGCACAGCGAAAGATTTCTTTCGTACCTGAGAATAAACATGCTTTAAAGTGTCAACCAAAAGGTTGGTGAGTTCATTAGTTTAACATAAATAATCATTTCATAATTTTAATAGACCACAAGATTTCATATTTCCATTTCTCATAAACATACGTCCCATGCATAGAGACAAAAAATATCATTCATATGGATTGAACACCTGATAACCGACATTCACAATATACATATAAGAATATCCCCATCATTTCGGGATCCTCCATCGGACATGATATAAATTTCGAAGTACTAAAGCATCCGGTACTTTGGATGGGGCTTGTTGGGCCCGATAGATCTATCTTTAGAGTTCGCGTCAATTAGGGTGTCTGTTCCCTAATTCTTAGATTACCAGACTATATAAAAAGGGGCATATCCGGTTTAATAATCCAACCATAGAATGTAGTTTCGATCACTTGTGTCTATTTCGTAAAGCATTTATAAAAGCAGCGCATGTATTCTCAGTCCCAAAAATATATATAAAAAGGGAATAATGAAACTCACGCATATAAATATTGTAAAACAGTTAATAAAGCATTTGCATGTATTCTCAGCCCAAAATATGTAATGAGTAAAAAGGGAGCAAATGAAACTCACCTAATGTATTTTGTAGTAAAAATACATATAACGACATTGAACAAAAGTAGGGTTGGCTTCGGATTCACGAACCTTAATGTAACAAGCCCCTTAAAAAATAAATGCCTTTGCCAAGAATTGAACTCGAGACCTCTCGCTTACCGATAACACCCCTTAACCATGACTCCAGTTCCGTTTTTACTGATTAATACTAGTCTTTGTTTTATTTACCCACTTTCACTTTCATTTCGGCCCAACATAACTGAATAGAAGTTCGGCCCAGTAAACAAATCAAGGCCCAATCCATGTTTAATGTTGATAAAAATAATTGCAGTAACCAAGATTCGAACTCAAGACCACTCGTTAACCAAACACACTCTAAACCATTCCACTATTTGTGCTTCTCTGATTTAATACCCAACTTGTATCTTAATATATAATATATCTATATGTTTTCATCTTCTTCTAATAAAATAAAATCTCTGTATTCTTGCTTCTTCTTCTCTTCATCGTAATCCTTGCTTCATACGTCATTATTCATAATCAAAATTATAATTATCATTATCATAATTTAATCGTCATCTTCTACATCTAAACCTTACATGCGATTATCACTTCATCACCATTAACATCATCATTCTATCATGTTATTATCTATCATCATATCATTATTAATTATCATCACTTTCCTAACCGACAATCATAATCGTTTAACATAAAATCACGATTATTACTTATAATTATTGTTATTGTACCTTCGTCATCATCATTCGAAGCCTTCTCTTCATCCTCACCAAAACTGAATCGAGTCACAGTAGATTTGTAGCAGTAGGAATAGTTCAAAATAGAAAGATAATAAACGTAACAGGTGCAGGTTTAAGTCGAAAATAGGAAAGAAGCAAACAGTAACAAACGAGCAGCATATGTATGGGTCTTCATGTGAGCTTGTTCTTTGTCGATATTAGCCAACAACACGATCAGTCAGCTTGGTTTTTGGACAGCAATGATCACGAGTAGATAATTGGGTTATGGGTCTTGAGTTTGGTTCAAATGGAAAGCAATCAATAAGGATGATGGTTTGTTTGGTGATAATGTTTGGGTTGCAAAAATAGGTGGTCGATTAAAAAAAAACGAAAGTAAAATTATGATGATCGATGGTAGGAACCAAGGTGGTTAGGTATGATATTTCTCGGATAGCAATAAGGTAGACGATAAAGAAGATGGTTATGTTGGTTGCAAGGAAAAGAAGAGAAAATAATAAATGGCAGCGGGTTAAAGAGGGCGGTTGTAGGTGGTTCATGGTGATTCCATGGTGGTGGTTGCCGGAGATCAAGGTGGTGGACTAGGTGGCCGGGATTCGGTTAGGATGATAGTTGTATCAATATTGAAGTGATCGGGTGTGGTGATCGTGTATGTAGGTGTGTGTTTAAATATGCATATGAAGATGTAAATTAATGTATAAGAGAAAGAGAGGATTAAGTGGGTGTGAGGTTCCTATGCCTATTATCTATCTATATATCCTAATCTACTCTGTAATGAAATATAAGTGGCAAACAAGCACAGTGTCTTTGTTGAATAAAACCATATATATACAAAATTCACACTGTAATATATATTTTAAATAAAAAAAAATGTGTATAATAAAATTAATAATAAACTCAACATCCTCAATCTTTGTTTCCTTCCTACCGACGTTATTATTTGAATGTTACTTTCGTGCTCCGTTGTTAATTAGTGACGGATAAGCTTATTCAGAAAAATCCTAAATTTTTATAATAATTATCTTTATTTATTTCAGTCATTATGGTATAAAATTCAGTCATTAATTATTAAATAAAATTTACATTAATTATTCACTCCCAACCCCAAGTAAAATATAAAAAGTTTTAAAAATTCAACAAGTAGTTCCTAAATACAATTTTTAATAAGTCTATAATTTGTAAAACTCATTTTCGGATCATTGTTTATTTTAAAATCACATAAGTTCGAATTTAACTTGTTTAATATCAATCGGAACATCAAACGAGTATTACAATCATTTTATATTTATTTCTAATATACTTTATTTTTATATATAGATATATTTTAAATAATAATTATTATAATATCCTATTTTTATCTTATTAATTTTTAATAACAACAACATATAATACATCAAATTATATTTCGAATTATTATTTATATATACATGCACACATATCTATTTACAATTAATTGTTCGTGAATCGTCGAGAATGGTCAAAGGTCAATTGAATATACAAAACAGTTCAAAATTTTTGAGACTCAACATTACAGACTTCGCTTATCGTGTCGGAATCATATAAGAATTAAGTTTAAATTTGGTCAGAAATTCCCGGGTCATCACAGTAGTTGGTGATTACCTAAATTTGAGTTTTCTAGATTAAAGTAAAGTAAAGTAAATACGATAAAATTTGTATTTCAGATAAGGCTAAAACAAGTGCTTGCTATGATTTCATCAGTTACTTTGCAGGTATTATGGAATGATGGCTCATGGATAGGCAGTGACCTTGTAGTTGTAGTGACCCGAACTTTTCCATTTTTATATATATTAAATGAAATTGATATTTACATGATTAAGTGTTCCAACATGTTAAGCAATCAAACTTGTTAAGACTTGATTAATTGAAATAGGTTTCATATAGACAATTGACCACCCAAGTTGACCGGTGATTCACGAACGTTAAAACTTGTAAAAACTATATGATGACATATATATGATTATATATATAATTAACATGATATTATGATAAGTAAGTATCTCATTAGGTATTTTAACAATGAGTTATATACATAAAATTGAGTTTATTGAATTAAGAAACTGTAAACGATATATATAACGATTATCGTTATAACAACGTCTTACTAATTATATATGAATCATATTAAGATATTGTTACACTATGTTTAATCATGATAAATGATAAGTAAACATGTCATTATGTATATTAACAATGAACTACATATGTAAAAACAAGACTACTAACTTATGGATTTCGAAACGAGACATAAATGTAACGATTATCATTGTAACGACATTTAAATGTATATATATCATATTAAGATATATTAATATATCATAATATCATGATAATATAATAATTTAACATCTCATTAGATATAATAAACATTGGGTTAACAACATTTAACAAGATCGTTAACTTAAAGGTTTCAAATCAACATTTACATGTAACGACTAACGATGACTTAACGACTCAGTTAAAATGTATATACATGTAGTGTTTTAATAAGTATTCATACACTTTTGAAAGACTTCAATACACTTATCAAAATACTTATACTTAACAAAAATGCTTACAATTACATCCTCGTTCAGTTTCATCAACAATTCTACTCGTATGCACCCGTATTCGTACTCGTACAATACACAGCTTTTAGATGTATGTACTATTGGTATATACACTCCAATGATCAGCTCTTAGCAACCCATGTGAGTCACCTAACACATGTGGGAACCATAATTTGGCAACTAGCATGAAATATCTCATAAAATTACAAAAATATTAGTAATCATTCATGACTTATTTACAAGTAAACAAAATTACACATCCTTTATATCTAATCCATATACCAACGACCAAAAACAAACATAAACACTTTCATTATTCAATTTTCTTCATCTAATTGATCTCTCTCAAGTTCTATCTTCAAGTTCTAAGTGTTCTTCGTAAATTCTATAAGTTCTAGTTTCATAAAATCAAGAATACTTCCAAGTTTTGCTAGCTTACTTCCAATCTTGTAAAGTGATCATCCAACCTCAAGAAATCTTTCTTATTTACAGTAAGATATCTTTCTAATACAAGGTAATACTCATATTCAAACTTTGATTCAATTTCTATAACTATAACAATCTTATTTCGAGTGAAAATCTTACTTGAACTTGTTTTCGTGTCATGATTCTGCTTCAAGAAATTTCAAGCCATCCAAGGATCCTTTGAAGCTAGATCTATTTTTATCATTTCCAGTAGGTTTATCCACAAAACTTGAGGTAGTAATGATGTTCATAACATCATTCGATTCATATATATAAAACTACCTTATTCGAAGGTTTAAACTTGAAATCACTAGAACATAATTTAGTTAATTCTAAACTTGTTCACTATCAAAAGTTAATCCTTCTAACTTGACCTTTAAAATCAACTAAACACATTTTCTATATCTATATGATATGCCAACTTAATAATTTAAAACCGGAAAACACGAAAAACACCGTAAAACCGGATATACGCCGTCGTAGTAACACCGCAGTCTGTTTTGGGTTAGTTAATTAAAAACTATGATAAACTTTGATTTAAAAGTTGTTCTTCTGGGAAAATGATTTTTCTTATGAACATGAAACTATATCCAAAAATCATGGTTAAACTCAAAGTGGAAGTATGTTTTCCAAAATGGTCATCTAGACGTCGTTCTTTCGACTGAAATGACTACCTTTACAAAAACTACTTGTAACCTGTATTTCCGACTATAAACTTATACTTTTTCTGTTTATATTCATAAACTTAAGTTCAATATGAAACCATAGCAACTTGAAACACTCAAAACGGATTTAAAACGAAGAAGTTATGGGTAAAACAAGATTGGATATGTTTGCTTATTGTAGCTACGTGAAAATTGGTAACAAATGTATATTAATCATATCCTAGCTAACTTATATTGTATTATACATGTATTCTAATATATTATGTAATCTGGGGATACCATAGACACGTATGCAAATGTTTTGACATAT
Source organism: Rutidosis leptorrhynchoides (assembly GCF_046630445.1). Classification (NCBI taxonomy): domain Eukaryota; kingdom Viridiplantae; phylum Streptophyta; class Magnoliopsida; order Asterales; family Asteraceae; genus Rutidosis; species Rutidosis leptorrhynchoides. The sequence goes on from NC_092335.1 coordinate 634,441,064, forward strand.
CATATCGGCCCATCTATATATATTATTTGGAACAACCATAGACACTCTATATGCAGTAATGTTGGAGTTAGCTATACAGGATTGAGGTTGATTTCAAAAATATATATACTTTGAGTTGTGATCTAGCCTGAGACGTGTATACACTGGGTCGTGGATTGATTCAAGATAATATATATCAATTTATTTATGTACATCTAACTATGGACAACTAGTTGTAGGTTACTAACGAGGACAGCTGGCTTAATAAACTTAAAACATCAAAATGTATTAAAAGTGTTGTAAATATATTTTGAACATACTTTGATATATATGTACATGTTTGTTATAGGTTCGTGAATCGACCAGTGGCCAAGTCTTACTTTCCGACGAAGTAAAAATCTGTTAAAGTGAATTATAGTCCCACTTTTAAAATCTAATATTTTGGGATGAGAATACATGCAGTTTTATAAATGTTTTACGAAATAGACACAAGTAAATGAAACTAAATTATATGAGTGAATGATCGAAGCCGAATATGCCCCTTTTGCTTGGTAGCCTAAGAATTAGTAAACCGATCTACTAATTGACGCGAATCCTAAAGATAGATCTATTGGGCCTAACGAACCCCATCCAAAGTACCAGATGCTTTAGTACTTCGAATTCATTTTTATCATGTCCGAAGGATTTCCCGGAATGATAGAGGATATTCTTATATGCATCTTGTTAATGTTGGTTACCAGGTGTTCACCATATGAATGAATTTTATATCTATGTATGGGATGTATATTGAAATATGAAATCTTGTGGTCTATTATTATTATGATTTGATAATATATAGGTTAAACCTATAACTCACCAACATTTTTGTTGACGTTTTAAGCATGTTTATTCTCAGGTGATTATTAAGAGCTTCCGCTATTGCATACTAAAATAAGGACAAGATTTGGAGTCCATGCTTGTATGATATTATGTAAAAACTGCATTCAAGAAACTTATTTTTGATGTAATATATTCTTATTGTAAACCATTATGTAATGGTCGTGTGTAAACGATATATTTTAGATTATCATTACTTGATAATCTACGTAATGCTTTTTAAACCTTTATCGATAAAATAAAGGTTATGGTTGTTTTAAAAATGAATGCAGTCTTTGAAAAACGTCTCATATAGAGGTCAAAACCTCGCGACGAAATCAATTAATATGGAACGTTTATAATCAATATGAACGGGACATTTCAGTTAGTATCCGAGCGTTGGTCTTAGAGAACCAGAAAATTGCATTAGTGTGTCTTACCGAGTTTGTTAGGATGCGTTAGTGAGTCTGGACTTCGACCGTGTTTTTCTTCAAAAACGATTGCTTAACATTTTTTTGTTATTGGAAACTATATATTATTAACATGTAAATATTATGTGATATATTAATCTCTTAACGTGTTTTATATTGTGTGATAGATGTCTACCTCTAGTATAAATCCCATTGATTCACCTAATAATAATGAAGAGTCGAATATATTTTGGCAAGATTCACAAATTCCCGAAGAGGAACCGGAAGAGGAGGAACCGGAAGAGGAGGAACCGGAAGAAGAGGAACCAGAATGTGACGACCAAGAAAATTTCTGACCAAATTTAAACTTAATCTTTATATTATTTCGACACGATAAGTAAAGTCTGTAATGTTGAGTCTCAAAAATTTTGAAACTATGTTCATATATTCAATTACCCTTCGACTATTTTCGACGATTCATGAACCACTATCTGTAAATAAATATATATATGTTAAATTGAAATAGAAACTTATATGATTTAATTCAGTTGTGTAAATAAAATAATATATTATATTACTATAAATTTATTTATATATGAAAAGTATATTGAAAATATATATATATATATATATATATATATATATATATATATATATATATATATATATATATATATATATATATATTTAACTTAGAATTTATTTAATAAACGCTCGTAGCACTCGTTTATCATCTTGATAGTCATTAATCAACTTAAAAACGAACTTATGTGATTTTAAAATAAACGGTGATCCGAAAATGAGTTCTATAAATTTTAGGCTTACTAAAAATGTATTTAGGATCTAGTTATTAAATTTTAGCACTTTTTATATTTTATCCATAAATGAGAGGGACAGTTGATGTAATTTTTATTTAATAAATTAATGATCAAAATTTTATACCATAATGACCGAAATAAATAAAGATAATTACTGTGAAAGTTTGGGATTTTTCTGAACACTTTTATCTGCTACTAATTTACAACGGAGTACGATATATTAATCCGAGAGAAAGTGTCGATAGAGAATCATTGTAAACTCCCGTGAATGAATTGTTAAATTACTGGATTCACGATTATTATTATAATTATTATATTATTATTATTAAAATCACATGGGAGATTCGATTAATAAAAAAAAGGTTTTGGTTGTTACTGTGTATTCAATTATCATTCCATGTTTTTGCTTTAATGCTCTCCACTAACTAACTATTATACATTATATTATATATACACATATAATGTAAGAGTTATATATAAATCCATCACTACTCTTCCTCTCTTTCTTGTTTCCATCGGCTACAACCATCACTGCAACCTTCAAACCGCCACCACTTTTATTTCTTCATTTCTCTCTTCGTGAGCAACCAACAACAATCACCACTTCACTCATCCTACAACCTTCATCACCTTTGAAATCCAAAAACCACGTACCACCATTTATGTTGTTTCTGTGCCATCGAAACACCACCCCAAATCAAAAATCAGACCAACTCAATTGATCTCCGGCTCACGACCATAATAGCCGTTGTAAATCATCACCTTCTTCAAACATCATCATCAGCCCATGAATCACCAAACTCGCCTGCCACCATATCCACTACCGGAGCACCACTCACCGACATACACCACCACCACCCTTTCACCAACAACCGCCACCTTGGAACCCATGAAACCCACTTTAGAAACCATGAAACCATCTCCATTCCCGTTTTTGGTTTTACTTCGAACACCCTCTTCACTTTGAAAACCACATCAACTATTATTGTTGCTGCATATTCTTGTTTCCTGTTATCCGAAAATCACCTCCATCACAACCTCCTACCATGTCTCCCTTAAACCGCCACGTACACCATATTGAAACTACCATCATCCAACACCCATTTTTTTCTGTTTTCATAAGAACATCAAACAACTGCCATTCATGTTGTTGTTTCATTTAAAGATCACCACCACCATAACACCACAATCACCAATAAACCACCATCTAAAACCACCATAAACCGTCACCCTTCTCTCCTTTCTCTTTCACTATCCCTCTCCTCTTTCTAAATTCTGTTTATAGTCGATCTCCTGCTAAAAAAAAAAGGTTCACAGTCACTCTATTTACAATGATGATATACGAGTAAAATAATGTTGGTAAAAAAAGTGATGATAATGACACAGTGAGTGGAGGATGAGGCGATGATGAGGTAATATCAATAAAGTGCATACGTTTTTTTTTATTTTTATTTGTGCTCTGCCGTTCAGTTATAATCATTGTCACACAATTCAAATCCAGAATTTAAACGAGCTTGTCTATAAGATTGGGCTTTGATTAATGGGTTTCTTGATTGGGCTACTATCTTGTTTTGGGCCGTGTTCTTAGGCCAAGAAAATGCATACATTTACTGTTGGAGGAACAAAGGAGAAAAACATGATGAATAAACGTTTACGGCTATGAAAAATCAATTAATTGAATAACGTGATGATTAATTATAATCATAATAGATGATTAAAGTAATGACGGTGGTAAACGTGCTTGTTAATGACGATGGTTATAATGGTATGTCGATTAGATGATGATATTTAGAATATGTTAATGATGTGGTTATGGTATGGTGACGATGAATGCATGGTGTTGATGACGATATACAAATGTTATGAAAAAAATATTAAGGATGCATGTTCACGATGATGATAATAATGATGTTATGAGTATACAAAAACGATGATTAAATTAAGGGAGATGATAATCATGATCATGGTCATGATTATGGTATGATGATGATTGAATTATGAAAATGAAAACAGTTAAAGGTTAAAAGGAAGTTAGGAGATAATTAAATCAGAAAAAGCGGAGTCATGGGAGTGGTTAAGGGTGTTTTCGGGGTAGCGGGACGTCGCCGGTTCAAACCCGGACTTGGACTTTTTTTTTAGGACTACTTCTTTGAGGTAGTTATCTATTTATTTACTTATCATTATTATTATTCTTATCATTATTATCATTAAAATTATTAAAAATGTTAAGAAATATTATTATCAGTAAAATTATTATTTTTATAGTTATTATTATTAGTAGTATTATTATCATTATTATTATTATTATTATCATTATTATTATTATTATTATTATTATTATTATTATTATTATTATTATTATTATTATTATTATTATTATTATTATTATTATTATTATTATATTAACAATATTATTATAACAAATAAATATTTTCTATATAAGAGTATATATATTCCAACTACCATAATATTACATATATATTATATATATTAAGATTATTTATATAAATATTTACATATAACAAATTATTGATTTTAAATATAATATTAAACTATATACATATTAACTATTCTAAATATATACAAATTAAATATATAAGATATATAATTTAAGATATAATATATGAATTTATTTGATTACAATTATATGTGTTAATAGATATACAATTGATATAGGTTCGTGAATCTGAGGCCAATCCTACTTTTGTTAAATGTCGTCATATGTATTTTTACTACAAAATACAGTATGGTGAGTTCATTTGATTCCCTTTTACTATTTACATTTTTGGGACTGAGAATACTTGCGCTACTTTTACAACTGCTTTATTAAATGCTTTTGAAATACATTTTTAACTGCGAATACATGAAATGCTTTTAATAAATGTTTGACGAGATAGACACAAGTAAAACATTCCTCGAATGAATTATGTGGACGTGATAATTACCACCATTGAATTATGTGGACGTGATAATTACCACAATTGATATGAATATTTTTCCCCTGATTATTATTGCTTGGTAACCTAAGAATTAGGGAACATCACTAATTTTGAGAATTAGTGCACGCCTAATTCACGCGAATCCTAAAGGTAGCTACCAGGTTTAACACCCCCTACCAGAATGTTCACTAGACGGAAGAGCTAGTGGGCGTGGTATTTAGTACTTCGAAGTTTATATGATTATTATACATACGAGATATTCTGTTTTGGGGATATTATTATGCGCATTATATGTTAAGGTCGGTTACCAAGCCAAGCAATGAATGAAAAGTGAATGTTATATATCGAGAGAATGATTTTATACAAAGGTTATGTGTATGTTATTTTTGTGCACGAGATATGTGTACGGTTACTAAGATTTATGAAAGATGATTTCATACACGAGAAAGGTGTACTGTATTTAAAAGATATCGCATGTACATTACAGGTGGATATAGGATTCGGGCCCATTTGTACCATGCAACATTTAAATCTTGTGGTTTATCAAAATGATTTATTTTATTATTTTATGATAAACCTATGAACTCACAAACCTTTTGGTTGACACTTGAAAGCATGTTTATTCTCAGGTATGAAAGAAATCTTCCACTGTGCATTTGCTCATATTAGAGATATTACTTGGAGTCATTCATGACATATTTCAAAAGACGTTGCATTCAAGTCATTGAGTTCATCAAGATTATTATTAAGTCAATTATAGTTAGATATATAATGAAATGATATGCATGCCGTCAGCTTTTGATGTAAGGAAAGTTAGTCTTTTCAAAACGAATGCAATGTTTGTAAAATGTATCATATAGAGGTCAAGTACCTCGCGATGTAACCAAATGTAATGTATTCGTTCAGATGGATTAGGACGGGTCGTTATAGGTGGTATCAGAGCGGTGGTCTTAGCGAACCAGGTTTTGCATTAGTGTGTCTAACTGATAGTTGTTTAGATGCATTAGTGAGTCTGGACTTCGACCGTGTCTGCATGTCAAAAGTTTTGCTTATCATTTTGTGTCAAAAATTACCTGCTTATCATTCTTAGGGAATCACTTGCTTATCATTCTTAGTCAAGACACATTTTACTGCATTGACTGCATGAATAGTGTATAGACAAAATTCATATCTTAAGCGTATCTGCTAATTCATATCTTAGCGTATCTGTTACTGTATGCTTTGTCTAGTATATTCCGTGAATTCCTCCGTAATCTACGAAATCTTTTGTTCTATATATATAGATATTCTATATAATTAGAATACCACCCGATAGTCGAAAATCATTTTATATCGAAAAATCCTTTACTCATTCGTACGAAATGGAACTCGTCACTAGTTCAAGATTCTTCAGAACCCGACAGCAATTCTGACATGGATGTTCACCTAAGCTCTGAAAGCAGCGTCACCAGAATGAATTAACCAATCAGTCATCCCCAATTCATCTGATGAGTTCGTAGTCGACTTAACCGATGGAGACGAGAAGAAGGCGATCCCTTCCACCAACCGAATTCACCTTTTGGCGAAGAACCTGAAGCACTTATCGGTGAACCTGTTCAAAACACCATTTTCTCTCTCATTTCCAGAGTATCTCACCACGAACTATATCACAACTCTGATTCTAAACCTTATTCATTCGCTCGTTCCTACCGACAATCATTCCGGAGTAATAAGTCAACGAGCTTCGCGCAATTGTAGCCTTGGAAAATATGGTGCAAAACATACCAGCTTCAGTAACATCAATACTAGTACCACCAACAACCCAAGTTTCAACATCACACGCCTCAACATCTATCATTCTACGAATTGATCTACATCATTTACCTCTGTTCGACATGGCGATTATGTAATCTCTAATGTTTTAGAGATTATATATTCTTGTTCAAACGGTAAATCAAATGAGTTTAATATCATATTGACTCATTAAATCCATGATTACATCTAAAGAAAATATATATGTATATATATTTTCATAAAGATTGTAATTAAAATTTTTTTCGTACAAACTGTTAATGGTGAAAATATTTTAACGGGAAGATAATACCCGAGGAATATTTAAATTTCACATTAACAAGTACACTGTACATTCTGTCAAATCTAATTCAACAGTCATTTACTAACCTATTTACAACCACCGATATACGTATCCGTTCACCGCAGAATAACCATTTTCATTCAATTTCATATTTGGATTTTGATCTATCGGAATCCAACAAGTGGCATAATGAAGAAAACATTGGACAAAATAAAATTTGTTAGAAACAAACGAATTAATTATGAGAAATTCTATTAAGAATCCACGCTAACAAAATCCTAGCTAACTGTTCCTAGCTAACTGTTAATTCCGTATTACCTTTTATTTAACGCAATTTTAATTCTTGCAATTTTATTTATCGTCATTTAATTTCTGTTATTTATTTTGCGCACTTTAAATATCAGGACACGTATACAAGGTTTTGACATATCATATCGACGCATCTATATATATTATTTGGAATAACCATAGACATTCTATATGCAGTAATGATCGAGTTCTCTATACAGGGTTGAGGTTGATTCTACAATAATATATATACTTTGAGTTGTGATCAAGTCTGAGACATGTATACGGGTCACGATACGTATTAATTAATTCGAATATTATATATTAAACTATATATGAATTATTGGACTGTTAACTGTGGACTATCGACTGAGGAATATTAACATTGGATAATTAAAATGAATTAAAATACTGATTATAAATTATAAAACTAAACAATTCTTCAAGTTTTCCAGTTGATCTCCTCTTAAACCTCATTTGTATTTTGACGATTACAATTTGCGTTCAAACCTTTCATAATTCTTGAAAACACCTCAATCGAGAGGATGAACCAACCGTACTTCACCTACGGAAGAAAAGATTGATGCATATAGTTATGCACCTGAAAACACTCAAAATCTGAGTAAACGTTTAACACGTATCTGTGCTAGCTCCTTTGACAACTTTACAATCCTTTTCCAAATTAGCCAATTTTGTCACAGTTCCAACAAGTCAACTTCGACTTTTCGTTCAAAACAACCTTATTATAACCTTGATATATATGCGTACTTTTTTATTGTTACCGGGGAACCTTTTATATTCCACCATATTACTATCAGCGTTTAATCGTTTAAAAACACAATTCTCCTTAAACCACCTCGGATTGATAACCGATAATTCAGTTATCGTAGCATTAAATGCAGAGGAAAAAGAAAAATTGTAGATGATCTAAATGCCCAAAAGTTTGATGATAAAGAAGGGAGTGTTAGGATCGCTCGATAGAAAATTTGGTACTGAAAAATAGATTGAGCAAACCATAAAGGATACCAAGGCCAAATACAAGGACCATACCATATATTCAAAGAATTCAGGTAATTTTGGATCCGATGAAACCTCCAACGAATATCTTGCTCCGTACTCATGTGAAAATCTTGCGGAAAATTTTTCTTCATCAACCTTTGAACTTAGGAATTCCAAAATATCATCAAAAATATCTTCGATAGTTCTGAGGATATTTTCATAAATATTCTCGTCCAAAATTACATATCTCTTCGTGCTATCTGTAATACATTATATTGGAAATTTCTGTAAAATCTAAGTATAAACTATGAATGAATTCTGAAGTAGTGTTGGGAACTGAAGCATGAGTTAGTATAATATAATGACACTTGATCAACGTGATTATATTACAGTAAGTCATGTTGAGTTTCTAATGAAACGTGATGATTCACAGACCATAACGTCATCATGTGCCATGTTACACGACTCTTACATTCTAGTTAACCTCTTAACATATCAAGAACATAATTACTTGATAGTTCTATCTTTCCCGGATATTCTGGTAATTTGACAAATCAAATCGTGCGATTACGTTCCTTCTTGTTTAGAACATTAAGTTCATTCGAAACTCCATACTCACGAATTCTGAACTATTACTTAATGTGCTTAATGGAAAGAAGAGAAAACACAGCATAAAACATCGAAGTGTAAATGGGGGTATAAATCGTAGCAAATAGGAGAAAACATTAACTGTGAATGACAATGATTATAGGAGACAGAAGCAGGGACATTGAAATATAAGAGAAAATATAAAGCCCAATAAAAACACGTAGGTTACAAACCGTGGATATTAATACGAATAGTAATATCAAGACACGGTATAATTAAGAATAGTATCACCCCAAGGTAATAGTAGAAGTAAACAGATTTTTTCTGGTGGAAGATTGAAAAGAAGGATGACAGAAATGATAATTAGGAAAATATCAAGGATTAGAACGGGATTAAGCATTTTCACAATCTTTAGAATGTATGAACTAAGAAAGAAAGTATAGAAATGGTGAGGATAATGGAACGGAAAAAGTTTAATTTATAATGGAAATATCAGACAGAGTAATCAAGGCCGATCACCGTATTTAATTATAGAGATCTTAATTTCCTTATATACCAAAGAATCGAATCATATATAGATTTTGAAGATTATATCTAAATCCCTTGAACTCCGGAAATCAACCGTTACTACGTCACCGGTTAAGACAAACCTACATTTACTCATTTCACACTTTTGTGATAGCTTCACTCGTACTCTTCACATAAACGATTTATTTTATCCATATTACTCACGGATGATAAAAACTCTAATTTCTAGCTCGTATAAGTCATGAGAACATATTTATTGTCAGCCATGACCATCTCAATCAAATTTCGGGACGAAATTTCTTTAACGGGTAGGTACTGTGACGACCCGGAAAATTTCCGACCAAATTTAAACTTAATCTTTATATTATTTCGACACGATAAGCAAAGTCTGTAATGTTGAGTCTCTAAAATTTTGAAACTATGTTCATATATTCAATTACCCTTCGACTATTTTCGACGATTCACGAACCACTATCTGTAAATAAATATATATATGTTAAATTGAAATCGAAACTTATATGATTTAATTCAGTTATGTAAATAAAATAATATATGATATTACTATAAATTTATTTATATATGAAAAGTATATATATATATATATATATGTATATATATATATATATATATATATATATATATATATATATATATATATATATATATATATATATATATATATATATTGACTTAGAATTTATTTAATAAATGCTCGTAGCACGCGTTTATCATCTTGATAGTCATTAATCAACTTAAAATGAACTTATGCGATTTTAAAATAAACGGTGATCCGAAAATGAGTTCTATAAATTTTAGGCTTACTAAAAATGTATTTAGGATCTAGTTATTAAATTTTAGAACTTTTTATATTTTATCCATAAATGAGAGGGACAGTTGATGTAATTTTTATTTAATAAATTAATGATCAAATTTTATACCATAATGACCGAAATAAATAAAGATAATTACTGTGAAAGTTTGGGATTTTTCTGAACACTTTTATCTGCCACTAATTAACAACGGAGTACGATATATTAATCCGAGAGAAAGTGTCGGCAGAGAATCATTGTAAACTCCCTTGAATGAATTGTTAAATTACTGGATTCACGATTATTATTATAATTATTATATTATTATTATTAAAATCACATGGGAGATTCGATTGATAAAAAAAAGGTTTTGGTTGTTACTGTGTATTCAATTATCATTCCGTGTTTTTGCTTTAATGCTCTCCACTAACTAACTACTCCCTCCGTCCCAAAATAATTGTACTGTTGGACTTTTCAAAGTCAAATTATTCAGTTTTGACTTTAAATATTTGTTGGTTTTTGCTATAGAATATTTGATAAAACTTATATGAGTACGTTTATTTTCAAATGTATTCTCATTTGTTATAACTTTCATTCGATATTATATGACACAAAGAAATATATTTAAGGTCAAAGTTGAAGAAAGAAGACTCAAAAAGTCAAAACAGGACAATTATTTTGGGACGGAGGGAGTATTATACATTATATTATATATACACATATAATGTAAGAGTTATATATAAATCCATCACTACTCTTCCTCTCTTTCTTGTTTCCATCGGCTACAACCATCACTGCAACCTTTAAACTGCCACCACTTTTATTTCTTCCTTTCTCTCTTCGTGAGCAACCAACAACAATCACCACTTCACTCATCCTACAACCTTCATCACCTTTGAAATCCAAAAACCACGTACCACCATTTATGTTGTTTCTGTGCCATCGAAACACTACCCTAAATCAAAACTCATACCACCTCAATTGATCTCCAGCTCACGACCATAATAGCCGTTGTAAATCATCGCCTTCTTCAAACGTCATCATTAACCCATGAATCACCAAACTCGCCTGCCACCATATCCACCACCGGAGCACCACTCACCGACATACACCACCGCCACCATTTCACCAACAACCACCACCTTGGAACCCATGAAACCCACTTTAGAAACCATGAAACCACCTCCATTCCCATTTTTGGTTTTACTTCGAACACCCTCTTCACTTTGAAAACCACATCAACTATTATTGTTGCTGCATATTCTTGTTTCCTGTTATCCAAAAATCACCTCCATCATAACCTCCCACCACGTCTCCCTTAAACCGCCACGTACACTATATTGAAACTACCATCATCCATCACCCATTTTTTTTTCTGTTTTCATAAGAACATCAAACAACTGCCATTCATGTTGTTGTTTTATTTGAAGATCACCACCACCGTAACACCACAATCACCACTAAACCACCATCTAAAACCACCATAAACCGTCACCCTTCTCTCCTTTCTCTTTCACTATCCCTCTCCTCTTTCTAAATTCTGTTTATAGTCGATCTCCTGCTAAAAAAAAAACGGTTCACTGTCACTCTATTTACAATGATGATATACGAGTAAAATAATGTTGGTAAAAAAAAGTGATGATAATGACACAGTGAGTGGAGGATGAGGCGATGATGAGGTAATATCAATAAAGTGCATACGTTTTTTTTTTATTTGTGCTCTGCCGTTCAGTTATAATCATTGTCACACAATTCAAATCCAGAATTTAAACGAGCTTGTATTTAAGATTGGGCTTTGATTAATGGGTTTCTTGATTGGGCTACTATCTTGTTTTGGGCCGTGTACCTAGGCCAAGAAAACGCATACATTTACTGTTGGAGGAACAAATGAGAAGAACATGATGAATAAACGTTTACGGTTATGAAAAATAAATTAATTGAATAACGTGATGATTTAATTATAATCATAATAGATGATTAAAGTAATGACGGTGGTAAACGTGCTTGTTAATGACGATGGTTATAATGGTATGTCGATTAGATGATGATATTTAGAATATGTTAATGATGTGGTTATGGTATGGTGACGATGAATGCATGGTGTTGATGACGATATACAAATGTTATGAAAAAAAAATTAAGGATGCATGTTCACGATGATGATAATAATGATGTTATGAGTATACTAAAACGATGATTAAATTAAGGGAGATGATACTCATGATCATGGTCATGATTATGGTATGATGATGATTGAATTATGAAAATGAAAACAGTTAAAGGTTAAAAGGAAGTCAGGAGATAATTAAATCAGAAAAAGCGGAGTCATGGGAGTGGTTAAGGGTGTTTTCGGGATAGCGGGACGTCACCGGTTCAAACCCGAACTTGGGCTTTTTTTAGGACTACTTCTTTGAGGTAGTTATCTATTTATTTACTTATCATTATTATTATTCTTATCATTATTATCATTATAATTATTAAAAATGTTAAGAAATATTATTATCAGTAAAATCATTATTTTTATAGTTATTATTATTAGTAGTATTATTATCATTATTATTATTATTATTACTATTATTATTATTATTATTATTATTATTATTATTATTATTATTATTATTATTATTATTATTATTATATTAACAATATTATTATAACAAATAAATATTTTCTATATAAGAGTATATATATTCCAACTACCATAATATTACATATAATTATATATATTAAGATTATTTATATAAATATTTACATATAACAAATTATTGATTTTAAATATAATATTAAACTATATACATATTAACTATTTTAAATATATACAAATTAAATATATAAGATATATAATTTAAGATATAATATATGAATTTATTTGATTACAATTATATGTGTTAATAGATATACAATTGATATAGGTTCGTGAATCCGAGGCCAACCCTACTTTTGTTAAATGTCGTCATATGTATTTTTACTACAAAATACAGTATGGTGAGTTCATTTGATTCCCTTTTACTATTTACATTTTTGGGACTGAGAATACATGCGCTACTTTTACAACTGCTTTATTAAATGCTTTTGAAATACATTTTTAACTGCGAATACATGAAATGTTTATTATAAATGTTTGACGAGATAGACACAAGCAAAACATTCCTCGAATGAATTATGTGGACGTGATAATTGCCACCATTTAATTATGTGGACGTGATAATTGCCACAATTGATATGAATATTTTTCCCCTGATTATTATTGCTTGGTAACCTAAGAATTAGGGAACATCACTTATTTTGAGAATTAGTGCACGCCTAATTCACGCGAATCCTAAAGGTAGCTACTGGGTTTAACACCCCCACCCAGAATGTTCACTAGACGGAAGAGCTAGTGGGCGTGGTGTTTAGTACTTCGAAGTTTATATGATTATTATACAGACGAGATGTTCTGTTTTGGGGATATTATTATGCGCATTATATGTTAAGGTCGGTTACCAATCCAAGCAATGAATGAAAAGTGAATGTTATATATCGAGAGAATGATTTTATACACAGGTTATGTGTATGTTATTTTTGTGCACGAGATATGTGTACGGTTACTAAGATTTATGAAAGAAGATTTCGTACACGAGAAAGGTGTACTGTATTTAAAAGATATCGCATGTACATTACAGGTGGGTATAGGATTCGGGCCCATTTGTACCATGCAATATTTAAATCTTGTGGTCTATCAAAATGATGAATTTTATTGTTTATGATAAATCTATGAACTCACCAACCTTTTAGTTGACACTTGAAAGCATGTTTATTCTCAGGTATGAAAGAAATCTTCCGCTGTTCATTTTCTCATATTAGAGATATTACTTGGAGTCATTCATGACATATTTCAAAAGACATTGCATTCGAGTCATTGAGTTCATCAAGATTATTATTAAGTCAATTATAGTTAGATATATTATGAAATGGTATGCATGCCGTCAGCTTTTCATGTAAGGAAAGTTAGTCTTTTCAAAACGAATGCAATGTTTGTAAAATGTATCATATAGAGGTCAAGTACCTCGCTATGTAACCAAATGTAATGTATTCGTCCAGATGGATTAGGATGGGTTGTTATACAGAAGAATAAGAGGTTCCGGAGGAAGAAATATTGATACCTATAGTAAATCGATTAAATAAAAGAAAATCCTCAACCAACGGACCAAAGTTAATAATGGTCGATGGTGTTTCCGCCGAGGAAGCAAAATATTGGGAAGATTACCAATTTTTCAATGAATCAGATCCCGATGAGGATTCCGATGATGTTATAGAAATTACCTCGACCCAATTTAATAAAGCGAAAGAAAATAATAAGGGAAAAGGTATAAAAATAGAGAAACCCGATTCCAACCCCGATGAACTTTATATGTATCGGCAACATCCGTATTTTCTAAAATGTAACAATGACCCGGGAACCTCTAAACCACCAGGTTTTTCTAAACCATTATGAAAAACGACAGCTCGTATTAGAGGAACACCATATATTCCTAGAAAATTAGGAAAACGAACCAAGTCCGAAGAAGAAGAAACCAGTGATTCAGATTAGAGGGTTGTAATCATATTGTGTATTATATGTATTGTAGTGTGCTTGTACTTTTATGTTCTATGTAAAAATTGCTTTTATTGTTTGTTAATTATCTTTTACGAATCTAATCCTTGTCTATTTTACAGTATAAAAACAAAATGGACGTTAAGGATAGACAACCAAAAATTTTAGAAGACCTACCAGGAGATATGATTGATGAAATCTTGTCTAGAGTTGGTCAGAATTCATCAGCACAATTAATTATGGCAAAATTAACTTGTCAAACATTTGAAAGACTTTCCAGAAATGCCTTAGTTTATAAAAGGCTTTCCTTTGATAGGTGGGGTATATCACATTGGGGAGACCGTAAGTTACGCCGTGTTTTCTTTAAAGCGTTAAATGCGGGGAACCCAAATGCAATTTTACGCTACAGGTTAAGAACCTATTTTGACTCAACATATCCCAACATAGGATTTCGTGAATTAGAAAGAGCTTCTAACATGCAACATAAAGAAGCATGTTATGCTTAAGGGTTAGTGATGTTCGCTTCTTACCAATGTGAGAAAAAGAACATCGGATTGCAACTTTTAAATAAAACCTTCCCGCAAGTGACGGATTCAGTAGTTGGGGTGAGAAACAAGGTTTTTAGATTATTACGGGGCTGTTGGACATTAGGAAACCCTCGTCCTTTTGACGACATTACAACATGCTGCCTAGCCAATGGTCATAACGGTTATTTTCCACAAGAACAAGGATGGGAAGTCGTCTTAGTAAAACCAGAATGCATGACTTGTTTCTGGACTTATAATTACGTGTCTTTATTTCCTTTGTTGAACAACTTGCGTATTAACTAGGTTTATCTTCAAAACTGTCCTGTATCGAAGTGTACTATATTTCATGTTATATGTAATATAGCGAAGTTGTAAGTTTGAAGAATATTTGTATGTGATATATTATTATAATCAGTTTTTCATATGGAATTGTAGTAGTTGAATTGTATATTAGCTACTAAGTATGAACTTAACGGGTAGGTAGTACCCGAATTTAAACTTATAAAACGCTAATATGAAGAAAAAGCTTTTATAAATGATTTCATATTATGCTACGAAATACTATTGACTACTCTTAATATTCTGTATGATTAACTCGATTCAGTTGGCTATTTTGAAGGAAATGGCACCGACTACTCGACACACCATGAATATGAGCGAAGAGAAATTTCGTACATTTCTTGCTGCAAACATAGCCGCAGTACAGGCTGCCTTACATACCAACAATAACTCTGAATCTAGCAATGCAGCTAACGGCGCAAGAAATCGTGTAGGATGCTCCTACAAAGAATTCACTGCCTGCAAACCGTTGGAATTTGATGGAACCGAAGGACCAATTAGATTGAAACGGTGGACCGAGAAAGTCGAATCGGTGTTTGCCATAAGTAAGTGTACTGAAGAGGACAAAGTTAAGTACGCTACACATACCTTCACAGGTACTGCGTTAACGTGGTAGAACACCTATCTTGAACAGGTAGGACAAAATGCTGCTTACGCACTACCGTGGTCGGCATTCAAGCAATTGATGAACGAGCAGTACCGTCCTAGAAACGAAGTCAATAAACTCAAGGCAGAACTTAGAGAGTTACGAACACAAGTGTTTGACGTTACCACATATGAACGACGATTCACAGAGTTGTGCCTATTGAGGGAAGAATTAAAGAGCAGGCGGCCGAAGAAGCCAACACGAAATAACTCAATAGGAAGTGGGAGGAAAACGGTGATAAGAGTCACCAGTACAATAACAACAACAATTACAACCACAATCGCAACAACTATCCCAACAACCGCAACAACAATCGCAACAATAAACGCAATCCTAACAATAACTACAATAAACATCCCAACAACAACAACAACAACTACAATAACCATTTCAACAACAATAACAATCCCAACAATAACCTCAATAATAACAACGGCAACAAAAACCAAAAACATCCATGTCATAGGTGTGAAGAAAATCATCAGGGGTTTTGCACGACATTTTGCAACAGGTGTAAAAGAAATGGTCATAGCGCGACAAAGTGTGAGGTCTACGGACCAAAGTTTAACAGAACTAATGAAACAAATAATGTCGGAACAAGTAATGCCGAAACGAATAGTGTCGGAGCAAGTAATACCAACGATGTTTGTTAAAAATGTGGAAAATCGGGCCACATTATTAGAAATTTCCCGAATCAGGGGAATACTAATGGGCAGGGCCGTGGAAGAGTTTTCAATATTAATGCAGCAGAAGCACAGGAAGACCCGGAGCTTCTTACGGGTACGTTTCTTATTGACGATAATTCTGCTTATGTTTTATTTGATTCTGGTGCGGATAGAAGCTATATGAGTAGAGAATTTTGTGCTAAATTAAGTTGCCCATTGACACCTTTGGATAGTAAATTTTTACTTGAATTAGCAAACGGTAAATTAATTTTAGCAGATAATATATGTCGGGAGAGAGAAATTAAACTAGGGGATGAAACGTTTAAAATTGATTTAATACCCGCCGAGTTAGGGAGTTTTGATGTAATAATTGGCATGGACTGGTTGAAAAAGGTGAGAGCAGAGGTCGTTTGTTACAATAATGCGATTCGTATTATGCGTGAAAAAGGAAAACCTTTAATGGTGTACGGAGAAAAGAACAACGGGAAATTAAATCTTATTAGTAGTTTGAAGGCGCAAAAACTAATAAGAAAAGGTTGTTACATCATTCTAGCACACATCAAGGAAGTTAAACCTGAAGAAAAGAACATCAGTAATGTTCCCGTCGCAAAAGAATTTCCCGATGTATTTCCGAAAGAATTACCGGGATTACCCCCACATCGATCCGTTGAATTTCAAATAGACCTTATACCAGGAGCTGCACCAATAGCTCGTGCTCTATACAGAATCACACCCAACGAAATGAAAGAATTACAAAGTCAGTTACAGGAACTTTTAGAGCGTGGTTTCATTCGACCAAGCACATCACCGTGGGGAGCTCTTGTTTTGTTTGTCAAGAAGAAAGATGGTACATTCAGGTTGTGTATCGACTACTGAGAGTTGAACAAACTTACCATCAAGAACTACTACCCACTACCGAGAATCGACGACTTATTTGATCAACTACAAGGCTCATCTATTTATTCAAAGATCGATTTACGCTCTGGATATCATCAAATGCGGGTGAAGGAGGATGATATTCCAAAGACTGTTTTTAGGACGCGTTACGGTCATTACGAGTTTATGGTTATGCCATTTGGATTAACTAACACACCAGCTGTGTTCATGGACCTCATGAACCGAGTGTGTGGGCTATATCTTGACAAGTTTGTCATTGTTTTCATCGATGACATATACTCGAAGAATGATCAAGAGCACGAAGAACATTTGAGAAAATTGCTAGAGTTGCTGAGAAAAGAAAACATGTAAGCTAAGTTTTCAAAGTGTGCATTTTGGTTGGAAGAAGTTCAATTCCTCGGTCACATAGTGAACAAAGAAGGTATTCAGGTGGATCCAGCAAAGATTGAAACCGTTGAAAAGTGGGAAACCCCGAAAACTTCGAAACACATACGCCAGTTTTTAGGACTAGCTGGTTACTACAGGAGATTCATCCAAGATTTTTTCAAAATAGCAAAACCCCTGACTGCATTAACGCATAAAGGGAAGAAATTTGAATGGAAGGATGAAAAAGAGAAAGCGTTTCAATTGTTGAAGAAAAAGTTAACCACGGCACCTATATTGTCATTACCTGAAGGGAATGATGATTTTGTGATATATTGTGATGCCTCAAAGCAAGGTCTCGGTTGTGTATTAATGCAACGAACGAAGGTAATTGCTTAGGTGTCTATGTAGTGACCCGAGAATTTTCGACCAAATTTAAACTTAATCTTTATATGATTTCAATACGATAAGCAAGGTTTGTAAAGTTGAGTCTTAAGAATTTTTGAACTGTTACATAGATCCAGTTGACCTCTGACTATTCCCGACGATTCACGAACAATTGTGTGAAATTAAAAATGTAAAATAAGATACAAGATAATTAAGTATAAATTAAAATGAATTTATATATATATATATATATATATATATATATATATATACACACACACACACACACACACACATATATATATATATATATATATATATATATATATATATATATATATATATATATATATATATATATATATATATATATATATATATATATATATATATATATATATATATATATATATATATATATATATATATATATATATCATTGCTAACAATAATTATTATATAGTAATATATATAAGGTATATAAATGTTAAATATCCAAATGTGTTATTATAAGTATTACGTAACTAATGAAATGTAATATTATTATATTAAATGTAATTACAAGTTCAAAATTCTAGTTGATATATTATTATTACATTCATATATTATTATTAAATTTATATTTTTCTATACAAAATGAATATATGAAATATATATATATATATATATTATTAATATAAAAATGATATAATTAATAAAATTATATATATATTTATTCGATTACAATTATGCATATTAATAAATATACCAATGATATAGGTTCGTGAATCCGAGGCCAACCCTGTATTGTTCAGTTGTTCAATGTCGCCATATGTATTTTTACTACAAAATACATTAGGTGAGTTTCATTTCCCTTTTTACTCATTACATTTTTGGGCTGAGAATACATGCAAATGCTTTATTAACTGTTTTACAATATTTATATGTGTGAGTTTCATTAATCCCTTTTTAAATGCTTTTGCAATATATATTTTTTGGGACTGAGAATACATGCGAAATTTTTATAAATGTTTTACGAAATAGACACAAGTAATCGAAACTACATTATATGGTTGAATTATCGAAATCGAATATGCCCCTTTTTATTAAGTCTGGTAATCTAAGAATTAGGGAACAGACACCCTAATTGACGCGAACTCTAAAGATAGATCTATCGGGCCCAACAAGCCCCATCCAAAGTACCGGATGCTTTAGTACTTCGAAATTTATATCATGTCCGAAGGAGGATCCCGGAATGATGGGGATATTCTTATATGTATATTGTGAATGTCGGTTACCAGGTGTTCAATCCATATGAATGATTTTTGTCTCTATGCATGGGACATATTTATGAGAACTGGAAATGAAATCTTGTGGTCTATTAAAATGATAGAAATGATTATTTATGTTAAACTAATGAACTCACCAACCTTTTGGTTGACACTTGAAAGCATGTTTATTCTCAGGTATGAAAGAAGTCTTCCGCTGTGCAATTGCTCATTTTAAAGATATTACTTGGAGTCATTCATGACATATTTCAAAAGACGTTGCATTCGAGTCGTTGAGTTCATCAAGATTATTATTAAGTCATTTATAGTTAGATATATTATAAAATGGTATGCACGCCGTCAACTTTCGATGTAATGAAAGATTGTCTTTTCAAAAACGAATGCAATGTTTGTAAAATGTATCATATAGAGGTCAAGAACCTCGCGATGTAATCAACTGTTGTGAATCGTTTATAATCGATATGGACTTCGTCCGGATGGATTAGGACGGGTCATCACAGTTGGTATCAGAGCGGTGGTCTTAGTGAACCATGTCTGCATTAGTGTGTCTAACTGATAAGTCATTAGAATGCATTAGTGATTCTGGACTTCGACCGTGTCTGCATGTCAACAGTTTTGCTTATCATTTTTGTGTCAAAAATTACCTGCTTATCATTCTTAGAGAATCATTTGCTTATCATTCTTAGTCTAGACACGTTTTACTGCATTGACCACATGAATAATGTATAGACAAAATTCATATCTTAGCGTATCTGCTACTTCATATCTTAGCGTATCTGTTACTGTAACTTTGCCTGACAACTTCCGTAGATTCCTCCGTAACTTATGGGATTTTAGTATTATATATGCATATGTAAATTATGTATTACAGGGTACTAATCTACATCCTATAATCTATTTCTTATCGAAAATCCTTCATCTGATCGTACGAGATGAATCCTGCAACCAATTCGAGTCCCTCGAATTCTGATAACTATTCCGATAGTTATTTCGACAGCTATTCCGATGTGGACGTTCACCTAAGCTCCGAATGCAGCGTCACCAGAATGAATCAACCAATCATCTATCCTCAATTCATCTGATGGATTCATAGTCGACCTAATCAAAGGTGACGCGAAGAAGGCGATCCTTTTCATCCACCAAATTGTCCTCTTGGCGAAGAACCTGAAACACCTACCGGCGAGTTTATCCGAAACACCATTTTCAGCCTCATTTCCAGGATATCTCGACGCGATTATATTCTATCAACAATTCTAAACCTTATTCATCCACTTGTTCCGACCGACAATCATCCCGGAGTAATAGCAGAAGTCAACGAGCTTCGCTCCCGAGTTGTAGCCATGGAAAATATGGTGCAAAACGTACCAGCTTCAACAACATCAACAGCATCAACAGTACCACCAACAACAACATAAACCATCAACAATCCATGCCTCAACATCTCATTATATACCTCAAGTATAATCAAAGTTTTACGTATCGTTCTACCTCAATTATCTTCATTCTTCATAGCGATTAAGTAATCTAAAAATGTTTTAGAGATTAGGTATTCTAGTTCTAACGTTAAAGCAAATGAGTTTAATATCATATTAACTCATTAAATCCATGAATACATCTGAAGAAAATATATATGTATATATGTTTTCATAAAGATTGTAATTAAAAATCCTCTTATACAAACTGTTAATGGTGAAAATATTTTAACGGGTAGGTAATACCCGAGGACTATTTAAGTTTCACATTAATAAGTTACATTGTACGTTCTTCGAATCTGTTTCAACAGTCATATACTATCCTACATACATCCACATATATACGAATCCGTTCATCACAGAATAACCATTTTTCCTTCAATTTCATATTTGGATTCTGATCTATCAGTATCCGGCAAGTGGCATAATGAAGAAAACATTGGACAAAATAAAAATTGTTAGAAACAAACAAATTAACTATGAGAAATTTTGTTAAGAATCCACGCTAACAAAATCCTAGCTAACTGTTCCTAGCTAACTGATTACATTTTATTTATCACAATTTATTTTATCGCAATTTACATTCTCGCAATGTTATTTATCGTCATTAAATTTCTGTTATTTACTTTACGCACTTTATTTATCGTTATTTAATTTTCTGTTATTTATTTTACGCACTTTAAATATCGGGACACGTATACAAGGTTTTGACATATCATATCGACGCATCTATATATATTATTTGGAATCACCATAGACACTCTATATGCAGTAATGATCGAGTTCTCTATACAGGGTTGAGGTTGATTCTACAATAATATATATAGTTTGAGTTGTGATCAAGTCTGAGACGAATACGGGTCACGATACGTATTAATTAATTCGAATATTATATATTAAACTATATATGAATTATTGAATTGCTAACTGTGGACTATCAACTGTGGACTACCAACCTTGGACAATTAAAATGAATTAAAATATTGACTATAACATATGAAACTAAACAATTCTTCAAGTTTCCCACTTGATTTCATCTTAAACCTCATTTGTATCTTGACGATTACAATCTACGTTCAAACCTTTCATAATTCTTGAAAACACCTCAGTCTAGAGAATGAACCAACCGCACTTCATTTACGGGAGAAAAGATTGATGCATATAGTTATGCACCTGAAAACACTCGGAACCTGAGTAAACGTTTAACACGTAGCTGTGCTAATTCCTTTAGCATTATTATTATCGAAAATAACTTTGCATCTGCTGTTCGAGATAGCCAGTTTTGTCACAGCTCCAGCAATACAACTTCGACTTTTTGTACGAAACAACCTTATTATAACGTTGATATATACGCATGCTCTTTTATTGTTACTAGGGAACCTTTCATATTTCACCATATTACCATCAGCGTTTAATCATCTAAAAATACAATTTTCCTGAAATCACCTCGGATTGATAACCAATGATTCAGATATGGTAGCAGTAAATGTAGAGGAATCGGCAATCAGTACTTTGAAAACTCACAGCATATCTACATCAACAGTTATATGTATAGCATTTATCTTTTAGAATAATGATCTTCCATTCTGAAATTTTGAAAAGCACCCAGACTACGAATTAATACATTGAACTCTGAAAAAGCTGAATGAAGCAGCAGAAACTATAGATAATCGTAAACGACCTTAACCGTCGAGAGTTTGATGATAAAGAATGAAGTATTGGAAACACTCAATAGAAAATTTAGTACCGAAAAGCGGATTATGCGAAACTATGAAGGAAGCCATGGACAAATCACAAAGAATAAGTTTGACTTCAAAGAATCCAAATGATTCTGTTTCTGATGAAATCTTTAGTGAATACCTTGCTTCTGAATCTAAACCCTTACGGATAAATCTTCTTCATCACCCATCGATATTAGAAATTCCAAGATATCATCGTATCTTTCATTATAAATATCCTCCATATTCCGGAAGATATTTTCATAACTATTCTTATCTGAAATCATTAATCTCATCATAATATCAGTGTTACAGCATATAGAAACTGTTAGTTTCTATATTCTGTAAACTTTCGAGCTTAAAATATGAATGTTATTGAAGTAATGTTGGGAACTGATGCATGAGTTAGTATAATATAATGACACTTGATCAATGTGATTATATTACAGTAAGTCATGCTGAGTTTCTAATGGAACGTGATGATTCACAGATCTTAACGTCATCATGTACCATGTTACATAACCCTTTCATTCTACTTAACTTCTGAACATATCAAGAAAATGTATTCTTGATGGTTCTATCTTCTGTAATTTTGATAAATTTGAAAATCAAATCGTGCTATCACGTTCCACCCTGCTTAGAACATTATAATCATTCGAAACTCTATATCTACCAATTCAGGACCATTATTCGCTTGACTTGGAGTCAGGAAGAGAAAACAAGAGCATGGAGCTCCGGAAAATAAAAAAAAATAGAAAGCCGATCATAAACACAAGAATTACAAATTGTGTATATCAATGTTTATCGCAACATAAAGACACGGGAGAATTAAAAACATTATAACCCCAAGGGCGAAGTAGAAGAAAACAGATTCCTCCGATGGTAGTTGAAAAAGAAGAATAATTGTAGCGATAGCAAGGATAAGGACAAGGATTAAAACTGGATGAAGCATATTTACTGATGATTTGAAAGTATGAATTAAAATATAGAAATTGGGAGTGGTGAGAAGTAATAGAACGGAAAAAGTTCATTTATAGTGAAAATACCAGACAGAGAAATCGAGACAGATGATCACATTTAATTATAGAGATCTTATTTTCCATAAATCCCGAAGAATCAGATCTTATAGATTTTCAAGATTTTCTTTTAAATCCCTTGAATTCCGAAATTCAACCAAGACAACGTAAAAGATTAAGACGCGCCTTATTTTTCTAAATTCAATCATGACTACGTCAAAAGTTAAATCTCTACCTCAATCTTTTGTGATAGCTTCATTCGTACTCTTCAAATAATCAAATTGTTTAATCCATATTACTCAATGATGATAAAACTCTTTTGATCAGCTCATATTCATTATGAAAACATTCTTATTGTTAGCCATGACGGCCTCACTCAAATTTCGGGAAAATTTCTTTAACGGGTAGGTACTGTAGTGACCCGAGAATTTTTGACCAAATTTAAACTTAATCTTTATATGATTTCAATACGATAAGCAAGGTTTGTAAAGTTGAGTCTTAAGAATTTTTGAACTGTTACATAGATCCAGTTGACCTCTGACTATTCCCGACGATTCACGAACAATTGTGTGAAATTAAAAATGTAAAATAAGATACAAGATAATTAAGTATAAATTAAAATGAATTTATATATATATATATATATACACACACACACACACACACACATATATATCATTGCTAATAATAATTATTATATAGTAATATATATAAGGTATATAAATGTTAAATATCCAAATGTTAGATAGATACATGTTAGGAAATCAGTTTTAATGTTATAAAAATAATTATTGATAGTATTATTATTACAAGTAATATTGTATATCAATAAAACAAATTATTAATATTATTATTAATAATATCATTAAGAACAATTTTATAAGTAACTATTAGTGTAATTACTCTAAAATTGTTATTATTAAGATAATTATTATTAAATATTAGTATTATGTTATTATTATTAATAATAATCAGTATTTCTATTTAATAATAATAGAACTATTTTCATAAAAAAATTAGGTTTATAAATAAAATCGTATAAAAAAATAGGAAATTAGAATCAGTTGAACGTCATTTTCTATATCTGTAGCTGACTCATTCCCTAGTACAAATTGATTCCAATCCAGAGAAACACGCCAAAATCAGTTGACTATCAATTCTCCTTTTATTTTTTTATATATTATTCTGTACCTGGTAAAATATTTTCTTGTCGACCTTTGATTCTGATTTAAACTACCAACTCTAGTGTATTAGGATGCCAGTTAACTTACATTATCACTTCACAATTATATTTACCAACTACAGCCTTTAAACTATCAAATTAAATCGAGAATAATGCATAAACAGGCTGACTGCCCTGTATATGCAACTTTTCGTTCAAATTTCGAATTCGAGTATTATTTCAAAATCTATCAATGCAGTTCTATTAGAAAGCTTTCATATAAACTATCTGGAAAGTCTCGGATTTCAATTTTTCATATTGAGTTAGAATTTGAAAGTCAAAGTTATTTTTTTAAAGGTCAAAGTATGTGTTCATCCGGAAATTCAGGCTCAATTTGATGTTTTCAGTTAAATTATCGATCCAGGAAGTTTATATGAAGGATTTGGAACATATTTTATTTAGGAACTTCGAGCTAAAACATTATCAATTTCAAAATCAAAGATTGAGTTAGTTATCGTGTGTTTATGCTTCTGATCGATTTTTTTTTATTTTTTTGTTCGTTTAAAGTAATTTAGATTCAGCTCTGATCGTTCTGTTTTACCTTTAAATCCTAAAACACATTTTGAATTCATGGTTAAGATTAAATTGGTCTCTGATTGATGTAAGCCAAGGAAGAAGAAGATGAAGAGAGAAACAGAATAAGCATTGATATATATACGGGTTGGGTATAATAACAGAAAATGGGCTCAGCCCAACTGGTTAGGGTGTTGACGGGTTTAAGAGACGTTGCGGGTTCGAGTCCCGGCCTGGGCAGTTTACTTATTTTTTTTGAGCCATAAAAGGTAGTTCCACTTTCAATTCATTTATTATTATTACTATTATTATTATTATTATTATTATTATTATTATTATTATTATTATTATTATTATTATTATTATTATAATTATTGTTATTGTTATTGTTATCATTAATTATTGTTATTATTATTATGTAACATAAATATTATGGTTAATAATATTAACATTTTTGTTATAAAGAAATATCACTAAGTATTATTATTAGCATAATTATTAGTATTAATATTAATATAATTATTATTATAAGTAGGATTATTATTATTATTATTGTTAGTATGAAACTAATACAAACTTGTATCATTAATAATATTATTCGTATCATTTTTGAATTATTATTATTACTATTAACAAAAGTATTATCATTAAGATTAACATTAGTAATAAGATTGATACAATTATTATTGTTTTAGTGGTTAAGTTATGTATTACTATAACTATCATACTATAAATTATTATTATTATCATTAAAAATTAATTTTAAGATTTCTATTACTATTACCACTAATATAATTATAAGAATCATCATTGATATTATCCTGTGTATTAACATTATATAATTACAAAAATTGTTATCACAAATATCATTAACAATGAAATTCATATTTTACAGTTATAATTACGATATTCATTATCATTACCATAACCATTAAAATAATTATTAACATTATTATCTTTATTAGAAATAATAAGTATTATCATTATTATTGTTTTACCATTACCAACATTATTATAGGTACTACATTACTTTTTTTTAACAAACAAATTATATAAAAATATATTCAATACATATAACATAATGAAATTTATATTTTTCTATACAAAATGAATATATGAAATATATATATATATATATATATATATATATATATATATATATATATATATATATATATATATATATATATATATATATATATATATATATATATATATTATTAATATAAAAATGATATAATTAATAAAATTATATATATATTTATTCTATTACAATTATGCATATTAATAAATATACCAATGATATAGGTTCGTGAATCCGAGGCCAACCCTGTATTGTTCTGTTGTTCAATGTCGCCATATGTATTTTTACTACAAAATACATTAGGTGAGTTTCATTTCCCTTTTTACTCATTACATTTTTGGGCTGAGAATACATGCAAATGCTTTATTAACTGTTTTACAATATTTATATGTGTGAGTTTCATTAATTCCTTTTTAAATGCTTTTGCAATATATATTTTTTGGGACTGAGAATACATGCAAAATTTTTATAAATGTTTTACGAAATAGACACAAGTAATCGAAACTACATTATATGGTTGAATTATCAAAATCGAATATGCCCCTTTTTATTAAGTCTGGTAATCTAAGAATTAGGGAACAGACACCCTAATTGACGCGAACTCTAAAGATAGATCTATCGGGCCCAACAAGCCCCATCCAAAGTATCGGATGCTTTAGTACTTCGAAATTTATATCATGTCCGAAGGAGGATCCCGAAATGATGGGGATATTCTTATATGTATATTGTGAATGTCGGTTACCAGGTGTTCAATCCATATGAATGATTTTTGTCTCTATGCATGGGACATATTTATGAGAACTGGAAATGAAATCTTGTGGTCTATTAAAATGATAGAACTGATTATTTATGTTAAACTAATGAACTCACCAACCTTTTGGTTGACACTTGAAAGCATGTTTATTCTCAGGTATGAAAGAAGTCTTCCGCTGTGCAATTGCTCATTTTAAAGATATTACTTGGAGTCATTCATGACATATTTCAAAAGACGTTGCATTCGAGTCGTTGAGTTCATCAAGATTATTATTAAGTCATTTATAGTTAGATATATTATAAAATGGTATGCACGCCGTCAACTTTCGATGTAATGAAAGATTGTCTTTTCAAAAATGAATGCAATGTTTGTAAAATGTATCATATAGAGGTCAAGAACCTCGCGATGTAATCAACTGTTGTGAATCGTTTATAATCGATATGGACTTCGTCCGGATGGATTAGGACGGGTCATCACAGTCTAGACAATTGAAGATTCACGAGCAGAATTATACGACGCATGATTTGGAATTAGGCGCGGTTGTTTTTGCATTAAAGACTTGGAGGCACTACTTATATGGGGTCAAAAGTATTATATATACTAACTACAAAAGTCTTCAACACATATTTAATCAGAAACAACTGAACATGAGGCAGCGCAGATAGATTGAATTGTTGAATGATTACAACTTTGAGATTCGTTACCACCCGGGGAAGGCAAATGTGGTAGCCGACGCCTTGAGCAAAAAGGACAGAGAACCTATTCGAGTAAAAGCTATGAATATAATGATTCACACTAACCTTACTACTCAAATAAAGGAGGCGCAACAAGGAGTTTTAAAAGAGGGAAATTTAAAGGATGAAATACCCAAAGGATCGGAGAAGCATCTTAATATTCGGGAAGACGAAACCTGATATAGGGCTGAAAGAATTTGGGTACCAAAATTTAGAGATATGAGAGAAATGGTACTTAGAGAAACTCATAAAACCAGATACTCAATACATCCTGGAACGGGGAAGATGTACAAGGATCTCAAGAAACATTTTGGTGGCCAGGTATGAAAGCCGATGTTGCTAAATACGTAGGGGAATGTTTGACGTGTTCTAAGGTCAAAGCGGAATATCAGAAACCATCAGGTCTACTTCAACAACTCGAAATCCCGGAATGGAAATGGGAAAACATTACCATGGATTTCATCACTAAATTGCCAAGGACTGCAAGTAGTTTTGATACTATTTGGGTAATAGTTGATCGTCTCACCAAATCAGCACACTTCATGCCAATAAGAGAAGATGACAAGATGGAGAAGTTAGCACGACTGTATTTGAAGGAAGTCATCTCCAGACATGGACTACCAATCTCTATTATCTCTGATAGGGATGGCAGATTTATTTCAAGATTCTGGCAGATATTACAGCAAGCATTAGGAACTCGTCTAGACATGAGTACTGCCTATCATCCACAAACTGATGGGCAGAGTGAAAGGACGATACAAACGCTTAAAGACATGCTACGAGCATGTGTTATTGATTTCGGAAACAGTTGGGATCGACATCTACCGTTAGCAGGATTTTCCTACAACAACAGCTACCATTCAAGCATTGAGATGGCGCCGTTTGAAACACTTTATGGTAGAAAGTGCAGGTCTCCGATTTGTTGGAGTGAAGTGGGGGATAGACAGATTACGGGTCCGGAGATAATATAAGAAACTACCGAGAAGATCATCCAAATTCAACAACGGTTGAAAACCGCCCAAAGTCGACAAAAGAGCTACACCGACATTAAAAGAAAAGATATAGAATTTGAAATTGGAGAGATGGTCATGCTTAAGGTTGCACCTTATAAAGGCGTTGTTCGATTTGGTAAACGAGGAAAATTAAATCCAAGGTATATTGGACTATTCAAGATTATTGATCGT
The DNA here is from genome assembly GCF_046630445.1 of Rutidosis leptorrhynchoides. NCBI lineage: Eukaryota > Viridiplantae > Streptophyta > Magnoliopsida > Asterales > Asteraceae > Rutidosis > Rutidosis leptorrhynchoides. The sequence goes on from NC_092335.1 coordinate 634,470,713, forward strand.
GTCGGACCAGTAGCTTACCGACTTGAGTTACCTCAACAACTCGCGGCTGTACATAACACTTTCCACGTCTCGAATTTGAAGAAATGTTTTGCTAAAGAAGATCTCACTATTTCGTTAGACGAAATCCAAATCAACGAAAAACTTTAATTCATCGAAGAACCCGTCAAAATAATGGATCGTGAGGTTAAAAGACTTAAACAAAACAAGATACCAATTGTTAAGGTTTGATGGAATGCTCCTAGAGGACCCGAGTTCACCTGGGAATGAGAAGATCATATGAAGAAGAAATACCCGCACTTATTTCCAGAAGATACGTCAACACCTCCAACTGCTTAAAATTTCGGGACAAAATTTATTTAACGGGTAGGTACTGTAGTGACCCGAACTTTTCCATGTTTATATATATTAAATGAAATTGATATTTACATGATTAAGTGTTCCAACATGTTAAGCAATCAAACTTGTTAAGACTTGATTAATTGAAATAGGTTTCATATAGACAATTGACCACCCAAGTTGACCGGTGATTCATGAACGTTAAAACTTGTAAAAACTATATGATGACATATATATATGATTATATATATAATTAACATGATATTATGATAAGTAAGTATCTCATTAGGTATTTTAACAATGAGTTATATACATAAAATTAAGTTTATTGAATTAAGAAACTCGAAACGATATATATAATGATTATCGTTATAACAACGTCTTACTAATTATATATGAATCATATTAAGATATTGTTACACTAATCAAGTCTTAGTAACACCGTCGTAGTAACACCGCAGTCTGTTTTGGGTTAGTTAATTAAAAACTATGATAAACTTTGATTTAAAAGTTGTTCTTCTGGGAAAATGATTTTTCTTATGAACATGAAACTATATCCAAAAATTATGGTTAAACTCAAAGTGGAAGTATGTTTTCCAAAATGGTCATCTAGACGTCGTTCTTTCGACTGAAATGACTACCTTTACAAAAATGACTTGTAACCTGTATTTTCGACTATAAACTTATACTTTTTCTGTTTAGATTCATAAACTTAAGTTCAATATGAAACCATAGCAACTTGAAACACTCAAAACGGATTTAAAACGAAGAAGTTATGGGTAAAACAAGATTGGATATTTTTGCTTGTTGTAGCTACGTGAAAATTGGTAACAAATATATATTAATCATATCCTAGCTAACTTATATTGTATTATACATGTATTCTAATATATTATGTAATCTTGGGATACCATAGACACGTATGCAAATGTTTTGACATATCATATCGACCCATATATATATATTATTTGGAACAACCATAGACACTCTATATGCAATAATGTTGGAGTTAGTTATACACGGTTGAGGTTGATTCCAAAAATATATATACTTTGAGTTGTGATCTAGCCTGAGACGTGTATACACTGAGTCGTGAATTGATTCAAGATAATATATATCAATTTATTTCTGTACATCTAACTATGGACAACTAGTTGTAGGTTACTAACGAGGACAACTGACTTAATAAACTTAAAACATCAAAATGTATTAAAAGTGTTGTAAATATATTTTGAACATACTTTGATATATATGTACATATTTGTTATAGGTTCGTGAATCGACCAGTGGCCAAGTCTTACTTCCCGACGAAGTAAAAATCTGTGAAAGTGAGTTATAGTCCCACTTTTAAAATCTAATATTTTGGGATGAGAATACATGCAGTTTTATAATTGTTTTATGAAATAGACACAAGTAAATGAAACTACATTATATGGGTGAATGATCGAAGCCGAATATGCCCCTTTTGCTTGGTAGCCTAAGAATTAGTAAACCGATCTACTAATTGACGCGAATCCTAAAGATAGATCTATTGGGCCTAACGAACCCCATCCAAAGTACCGGATGATTTAGTACTTCGAATTCATTTTTATCATGTCCGAAGGATTTCCCAAAATGATAGGGGATATTCTTATATGCATCTTGTTAATGTCGGTTACCAGGTGTTCACCATATGAATGAATTTTATCTCTATGTATGGGATGTATATTGAAATATGAAATCTTGTGGTCTATTATTATTATGATTTGATAATATATAGGTTAAACCTATAACTCACCAACATTTTTGTTGACGTTTTAAGCATGTTTATTCTCAGGTGATTATTAAGAGCTTCCGCTGTTGCATACTAAAATAAGGACAAGATTTGGAGTCCATGCTTGTATGATATTATGTAAAAACTGCATTCAAGAAACTTATTTTTGATGTAATATATTCTTATTGTAAACCATTATGTAATGGTCGTGTGTAAACGGTATATTTTAGATTATCATTACTTGATAATCTACGTAATGCTTTTTAAACCTTTATCGATAAAATAAAGGTTATGGTTGTTTTAAAAATGAATGCAGTCTTTGAAAAACATCTCATATAGAGGTCAAAACCTCACGACGAAATCAATTAATATGGAACATTTATAATCAATATGAACGGGACATTTCAGTAGTTACTACACTAGTCCTAAACGCCCCTATCATAAGACATGTCACTGGGTAATGCGCTAGGCTTGAATATTCTGAATAGACAGCAACGTCCCTTACCCCCGACGCCCGTGCAGTCTGACTACAGGCATACACGTTCAGACGGCTCACCCAATTGAGCGACTCGGTTGGGTGACGTATTAACATTCCAAAATGGTCTAAACTTTCTTAAGTATAATAGAATACATGGTTTTCCACATCCAAGAGACGTGATGGGTCGCAACGCTTTCGTTAATGATTGGTTTAGAAGATAGTTAGGCCCTTAAAAGAGTTTAACCATAAAGAACACCATGGCCAAGTCAAGCTGACTTCTAGGAAATGTTCGGTTATCCTAACGGTCCAATCCTTTATGTGTTCGAACAAACAGTTCCTTAATTAACTAAGAATCCCTCAAGCAAGGTGCAATGCTTGAGACCGCGTTATGGTGAAGTGTACTAGTCAACACTAACTGTATTCCATGGCCTTACTTAGCAGAGGTACAACTTACAACAACCGTTGTACTTCAGCATGCACGTACGAAGTTTATATACTTGGTGACTACACTAGAATGGTCTATGACCGACAATGTACTAGGGGTCTAGTCAGATGTTTCACTACGAAAGAGTCCTCAGTCGGAATCCAAGGCTCGGTGGACTTACTACAACCGGTGTGCCTCAGTCAAACTCACGTTGTATTCGATAGACTCCTCTTACCAAGGGGTGACACAGATAGTGTACTCTGAATCGGGGTTCGTGACTTCCCAATAACAGAGCTAATAACTACGTTCTATTAGTTGGAAAAGCGATTGAGTTCAAATCATAATCGGAAAGCATTTTGACAACATACACAAGCCATAATATAATTTCGGCATTATAACTGATTACGTCATAACATACACTAAAGATAACTACTCGCTAATCATTGCAACAATATCGCAAAGCATAATAATGGAAGACATTATAAAAAGACAAGGGATAGAATTACCAGTAGATTAAACGAGTTCTGAATACAAAAGTGACAACTTCAAGACTCCAGACCGCTCCTAATACAATCTTCGGCGTTCTTCTTCAGGTACTAGGTTTCCCGCACGGAGTCGAAGACCTTGAAAGTGTGACTAATATTGTACAAGAAAGAGAAAGAAGTGAATTGAAGTGTGTGTTGAAAATGAATGACAAGTGCCCTTTAAATAAGCTTGATTTTTGCTTGCAAACAGATGACAGGCCGTTTGGCAGGCCGTTTGGCCAGCCCGTTTGCTGAGGCAGCCCGTTTGCTGAGGCCGTTTGATCTGGTCGTTTGGCAGGCCGTTTTTCAAAATTGCATGCCATTTGGCAAGTCGTTTGGCTAGCCGTTTGGCCTGCTGATTCCCTGGATCGTAACTTGATTTCTTGTCTTTCACCGTTTTCGCTCTAGAATCTTCGTTTTAGCTCCGATTCTCTTGATTCTTTTTGCATCGTCTTCATAATTACTTGTTCTTCAATTCTAACTGATGAAGTGGGTATTTTGCCGATAAAGTTTGAATCTTTCTTGTTTTTGGGCCTTAATACCGGGGTGAAAACGTGACTTTTTAGCCGATATTAAGAAGCTTACCCGTTTGTGTTTGAAATAAATACTTTCCAGACATGGTGTTCCTGTATCTATTATTTCAGACCAAGACAGTCGATTTACATCGAGGTTTTGGCAATATCTACAGGAAGCTTTGGGAACCAAATTGGATATGAGCACTGCTTATCATCCACATACGGATGGTCAGAGTGAAAGGACCATTCAAACACTGGAAGACATGTTGCGAGCATGCGTTATTGATTTTGGTAATGGTTGGGATAGATATTTGCCACTGGCTAAATTTTCTTATCATTACAGCTATCACGCAAGTATTAAAGCCGCACCGTTTGAGGCAGTATATGGTAGAAATTATAGGTCACCTATCTGTTGGAATGAGGTTGGGGATACTCAATTCACAAGCCGAGAGATTATTCATGAGACTACTGAGAGGATTGTGCAGATTAAAGAAAGGTTGAAAACCGCCAGGAGTCGGCAAAAGAGTTATGCCGATGTTAGAAAGTATCACCTTGAAAAGGTGTGGTACGTTTTGGTAAGAGGGGAAAGTTGAATCCTCGTAATGTTGGTCCGTTTGAGATTACTGATAGTTGGAACCGAGGCTTATCGTTTGAAATTGCCACAAGAGCTTAGCGCTGTTCATGACGTTTTTCATGTATCGAATTTGAAGAAGTATTTGGCTGAGGCCGATGAAACCATTCCTCTTGATGAACTTTATGTTGATAAACAACTCCATTTTGTTGAGGAACCTATTGAAATTATGGATCGAGAAGTTAAAAAGCTTAAGCAAAGTAAGATTCCTATCGTCCGAGTTAGATGGGATGCTAGATGCGGACCCGAGTTCACTTAGGAGCGTGAGGATCAGATGAGGCAGAATTACCCGCATTTGTTCTCAAATGGCGAGTCAACCCCTACACCTGCTTAAATTTCGGGACGAAATTTCTGTAACGGGAAGGTACTGTCACGACCCTACTTTTTCCGTTATCTTTTACCATTTGTATTTAACGCCCGTTAGTTGATATTCGTGCCACGTCATTTCTATGACTTATATTATTATTTTAGTAATAATATATTCCTTATTATGTGTTATACGAATATTTGTATTCGTATTTAAAATTGTACGTTTCTACGTGTCGTGGATTTCTATCCGGCGAATCATTTCGGTGTTCAAACCAACGGTTAGACTTTTGAGATTTTTGAATCTCAATTATTTTAATTATGATATTTTTATATCATATGATTATAAAAAGTATTTTTATATTTTATTTTTCGCGTGTGCGTGATTTCTCTGAAGATTTAATCGCGTAGCGGTGTTTTCGAGTTTCGGGCTTCGTTCGGGCATTCGGGCTATAAGCAACTAGTCATTATTCAAATTTAGCCCACTAGGGGGCCCACCCTACCCTTTTTTTGGCCGAACACCCAAGGGGAATGGGTGTTAGGCACTTGTTTTTTTCCTCATTTGTTTCACATTTCATTTTAAAACACTTTCACCTAAACTCTTATTTTTCTCTCTAGACTCTTTCTCTTCTTTTTTTTTTCTTTTGAGCCGTCACCACCCAACACATTATCATCATCATTTGATCATCAAATCAAGCTTGTTTCAAGGGGCTTTTCATATAATCGGATTCATCTCTTCATCCTCTACGCGATCATATCTTTTATTTCTTGATTAGAGTATAAATTCTAACCCTAGCTTTTTCATTTTTATTCATTTTTTTACTGTTTTTAATCATATTTTGATAGTATAATACTTGTGTATTGTTGTATTGATGATTTGATGCGTAGAAATACTCGTTTGTGTATGTTTTCGGTTTGATAATTTTTGGACAGCGGACTTTTGATTAAAATCAGGAAACTTAACAGTGTTTTTTGGTTAAATAAAGTATTTAGATGAGTTCCTCTCATCAAGACAATAATTTTAGGCTTTGGATTCATGTTGTTTTGAGTTTCGGATCAAAAGTTATGCCCGATTTAGGGTTTTGATGAAATTAAAATGTAAAGACGTGTGTAATCAGTTTTGGTCCAACTTTGTGACCATTTTTGGAGTCTCTAGGGTGTACCATTGGGTTAGGATTAATGATTGGATGAACATTCATGTTCGGGTCATCGAAATCTCAGCCACGGATCACCCGGAATGGCTAAAACAAGATTTGAAACGGATTAATGGTTTAGGTTGGTTCATGGCTGTTCTTCACGACTCATGAACTGACCTTAGGGTATTCTTGAGTGCACTAATGTGTTGGGTTGGTTGGTTAGACGAAGATATATATAAAATTCGTCAAAAACCGACACCCGAGGCTCAACTTATGACCCGACGAACTTTTAATTAAACTTATGGTTATAAAATTTGAACTTAGGTTATAAATAATGATTTGCATTATTATTAAATTACTTATGATATAAAATTAATTATTTTTAATTAAGACTTATGATATATATATTTATTATATCATTTAATAATTATATAATAATTTAATTATTCTTATAATTAGACTTATGATTAAGAATACTTTTATTATTAATGAAAAATACTTATGATAAGTATTAAACTTATGATATGAGATTATTATATCAAGACTTATAATAAAGATTAATTATTTATTTATTTATTTATTATAAGGCTTAGTTATTATTTAATTATAATTTAATTATTAAATACTTATGGTTTAATAATTATATCAAAATACTTATGATATGATTAATAATTCATTATTAATTAATAATACTTATGATATGATTAAAAATTTATTATTAATTAATAATACTTATGTTATGATTAATATTTAATTAATTAATTAAATACGTATGTTATATTAATTATATCATTTAAACTTATGTTAACTTTATAATTTAATTTAATTTAATTAAACTTATGATATGACATGATTATTCAATTATGACTTTAAATAACATTATAACTTATATTTTAAATATAATTTACACTTTACTTTCAACGTTGATTAAGTTTGACCAACGTAGACTTTTGAATTGACTTTTGGTTGACTTTGACTTTCAGTTGACTTTTGTTGACTTTTTTAATTAAGGAAACTTTCCTAAGATAGAAACTTTCCAAAAATAGAAACTTTTCTAAAATAGAAACTTTTCAAAAATAGAAACTCTTCAAAAATAGAAACCTGCTAAAAATAGAAACTTTCTAAAAATAGAAAGTACGTGTTATACGCTGTCCTGATCAAACCTGGAAACATACCGAGTGTTGTTCTATGCTTATTTGCAACAAGTACTATAGTTATCATACTAAGACTTGACCTAAGTTAGTTATTTATATCGACCTGCTTTATTAATAGGTTGGCGTTGTGGTCATTCTTGATCACTTTATCTTTTACTGTTCGCATTACTGTGTTATTGCTTCATTTACGTTAAGGTGAGTTATAGTCTCATTTCTCTATTTTAAATCTTTTGGGATAAGAATACATGCAATTTATTTTACATATTGGACACAAGTGAAATTTGGTTTAAATTATTCATTGTGAGTCGAACGAAAATATTCCCTAATCTGGTAATTTTAATCACTGGTTTCTACTGGTGAACGCGAATTCTATGGATAGATCTATCGGGCCTGACAGCCCCATTTCGTACTAGTCGCGCTAGCAGTTACAGGCGGAATGTATTAGTACTTCGTATTTTGGAAGATACACATGTTCAGTGTATATTTTTATATTGGTTTTGTTAAGGGTATGAAGTTGTTAAGTGATTACCAGGTGGCTCATGGGTTAATGGAATAATGTTTTATATGATTTCGAGCATATAATTTTGTTGTCCAAAATAAGTCTTTATGTTTTCAAACATAAATTTTTATGGTTTAAATTAAATAATGTTTGCAATGTTAAACCTATAATTCACTCAACATTTTTGTTGACAGTTTACTCGCATGTTTTATTCTCATGTTCATGATTGATTGCTTCCGTTGTGCTTAGAGAGTCTGCATATTTATGATGGCAGCTTTTGTTAAACATTAACTTGCATTCTATTTTGATACATTAAATTGTGGGTGTTTGTTGACTTTGTTTTGATCAAACTTTTGGTTAAGTATTTATGTATGGTTTTTCTAAACTTACATATTTTAGTAGGTTTCCTTTATAGGAAATCATTTTTTAAATAAAGAATGCAAGGTTATTTATTAAATTCATTTAGAGTTATGATCAAGCTGTGGGACTAAGATAACGATGGTCGTCAAGTGTACTTTGGCGGGTCGTTAAACTTTAGGATGTATAACTAATGCTAAAATAATTTGGCACTTATGGTTCGTGTAGCAGTTGTGTACTGCTTGGCATGGTAAATAGGCTATCCAGTGACTCTTTTATGTCTATATTATAACTTGTACATTACAATATACTCTAGGTAAAATATAGTATAATGTTGACATGTCTGTATTGCCATTTCTGAACTAGCCATGTCCAAACTAGTTCGATATAATAAAAAATATGATATAAGGTTGACTTGAAAAATAACAATTCTACGCAACTTAAAATGGTTAGTTAAGCTACTTTTAAAGTTTTAAGCAAAATATATAATGAATAAACAAACTTTAATTTTGACATTAAAGATTTCGGTACTACATGGTATTGGTACCGAAAAGCCGGTACCGATACCGGTACTGAACCGATACCGGTACTGTTATCTCGGTAAGGTATTCGGGATAGGGTTTTGTCTATTTCCGGAACTAGTACTATACGGTTCGGTACCGATTAGGTACGGTATTGGTACCGATACCATACCTATTAATACCTAAAACCTATTAACCATTTCACGTACGTTGATGTACCATTATTTTTTAAAGAATACAATTTCTTAAAAGACCATGGATATTGGTGATTGTGACGTGGAATGAATGAGGAATTTTTTTTGGTATGCTTTGCGACATGACACTGATGGGGAAGAAGGGTTGTAGTGAGGAAGGTTGTTGAGAGTGTTATAGAAAGTTTGTGTGTAATGTGGCAAAATTTTATTGGTATTTGAAAGTTAAATAATTAAAAGCTGAAGAGAGAATAACCCCAACCAATCACACGTTGCCACCTCACATATTTTATCCCTCCCGTTTAGCGTAAAAGCCCAACCTATTTCCCATAAACGCCCCATTACAGGAGTTTGTGAGGCGCATTCTGATGCCATCTCACAGTGGTTGTGTATACAAATGCCGCGATATTCATGGTTTAAGTAGTCTCTAACGCTATGTTTAACGAGTTTTATAAAAAATTGTGTTAGATCACACTTTGAATGATTTATAATGAAATCTAAATTAGGCTAGATTCGACTCTTGTTCTAACCCACTCTATCGAAGTTACATCTTAAAAAATTGTTGTAGCCCATAATTGTCATTAAATAATCCACACATACACAAATACACCCAAACACATGAACGACTTTTTTTTTCTTAAATCTGTTTTGAAAGTACTAATAGAGTTTATTAACTACCAACAACAACACAACAACAAATCCAATTCCACATAAGTGGAGTATGCGGGATATAAGATTTAGACAATCCTTCCTCTATCTTAGAATAGAGAGAAGTCATTTCTTCACCCAGAATGAAACACCTCAAGAGTAAAGAAAATCCTCCCTCTCAATGTTCTATGGATAGAGAGATTACATCCTAATGGACCTCCGACCAATAAATAGGTTTAAAAAACAAAAAAAAAAAAACTAAAAAAAAACAAAAAAAAAAAAAACAAGTGTGAGAAATCATGAAAATGGTAGAATCAAATTTCCATGAGTTTTAAACTTGTCTGAAGTTCAATTTAGACTCTAAACGACAGTCAAGTCGCCAATAAATCAACGCTTGCTGTTGACTCGATAAATATTTGAAAAGGTTTCAATGTTTGGTTTCATAAAAAAAATACAATTTTTTTCTAATGTATGATAACACATAAGGTTAAAATACATCAGATATATATGATAAGGAATTGAAACAAAAAATATTTTTTTTCTGAATCTACACAATGAATACTAAGCTCAATTTTTTTTTTTTTTAAATCTGAACTATAATTTTAAAGATATAAAAAAACCAAATTTGTTATTCCCCTTATTCCCAGAAAGGTGCTTAGCGCTGGAACTTATATATATATATATATATATATATATATATATATATATATATATATATATATATGTTCAATACAGAACTAAAAAACTACATAACTAACTAATGTGTACAATAAAAACACTTGTGCACATTGATGCACATTGAAAAGTTTTGTATTTGTGCACAAAAATATACTTGTGCATAATGATGCACATTAAAAAAGTTTTGTATTGAACTTCTGGCTATATATATATATATATATATATATATATATATATATATATATATATATATATATATAGCCAGAAGTTCAATACAAAACTTTTTTAATGTGCATCATTATGCACAAGTATATTTTTGTGCACAAATACAAAACTTTTCAATGTGCATCAATGTAGGATATCTATATATATATATATATATATATATATATATATATATATATATATATATATATATATATATATATATATATATATATATATATATATGGGTAGGATCAAAGGGGAAGTAACCAATTGGGGGGAAGAGGGGGAAAATGGGTGAAGTAAATTTTTTTTTTTTAAATATTGGTTTTTTTCGAATTTTTTTTCAGGCATCAAGATCACACGAAAATATGAACATTTAAAACAGACATTTCGTGATGAATGTTAATATTTAGGCGGCAAAAAGATCGACAAAAATAACATTCAAGATAATATTGATCGTGAAGAATGTTAATCTTCGAACATTTTTTTTCATGTTTTGTGAAGTACTTTTTGTTAAAATTTAGCCCGATTTAGAGTTTGGGGTTTAGGGTTTAGTCCATAAACCCAAAACACTAAACACTAAACCTTAAACCCTAAACTCTAAACCGTTCGTGTTCAAAACTCAATCTAAATCCTAAATCTAAACCCTAAACTATAAATTTCTAAACCTTAATATCTAAACCCTAATTTTTAAACCCTCAAAATACGCTCGAAAACACGATAATTGTTATATATTATTTCTTCAAGCGTTTTCCCACCAAAATAAAAATATTTATCACAAAGTGTCTTTTTTAAATGTTCATATTTTCATCCAATCTATAATGTTCGTGAACACAGTTTTTTCAAAAAATGAAAAAAAAAAAAATTTGTTTCCCCCCAATTGGCTATTTCCCTCATTGACATATATATATATATATATATATATATATATATATATATATATATGGGCAGGATCAATGGGGAAGTAACCAATCGGGGGGAAGCAAAAAAAAAATTCATTTTTTTGGAATTTTTTTTTCCCGGCATCAAGATCACACAAAAATATGAACATTTAGAAGAGACACTTCGTGATGAATGTTATTATTTAGGCGGGAAAATGATCGACAAAAATAACATTCAAGATAATATTGTTCGTGAAGAATATGAACGTTTTTTCATGTTTTGTGAAGTACCCAAAACACCAAATCCTAAACCCTAAACTCTAAAAAGTTCGTGTTAAAAACTCAATCTAAACCCTAAATCTAAACCCTAAACCCTAAATTTCTAAACCCTAATATCTAAACCATATAAACCCTAATATCTAAACCCTAATATCTAAACCCCAATAGCTAAAACCTAAACATACGCTCGAAAAACACGATAATTGTTATATATTACTTCTTCGAGCGTTTTTCCGCCAAAATAAAAACATTTATCACAAAGTGTCTCTACTAAATGTTCATATTTTCATCCCATCTATAATGTTTGTGAACAAGGTTTTTTCAAAAAACGAAAAAAAAAAGTTTTTGCTTCCCCCCGCTTCCCCCCTATTGATTACTTCCCTCTTGATCCTACCAATATATATATATATATATATATATATATATATATATATATATATATATATATATATATATATATATATATATATATATATATATATATATATACTATTTGTTGCTATTTTTTTACCCCACACCAAACATATACATACAATACATACACCACCTCACCATCCTACATGGCATCCGAACAGTGATATCAGTTTAAATTCAAAATTCCTTTTTTTTTTATAGAAAGTGGTGAAAAGGTTGCTTTATTTCAAAAATACACTCAAGTGCACACATTTTTTCAAAAAGTACTATTTTTTCAAAAATACACTCAAGTGCACACATTTACCAACATATCTTATCTTGAAAAATCTCATTTTTGCTTAATCCCGCCCATTATATCATTTTAATCAAAATCTTCTTTCTTATATTCAGTTTCATTTCTCTCTCGATTTCAGAATCGTTGCACACCCACCCATCCAGGTATAATATTTTTACTCGATTTTCTTTATTTTAGTGTATTTGCAATGATGATTTAATTCTGTTTTGCCTCTCGATTTCAGATTCCAGACTCATCCAGGTATTATTATTTTACTCAAATTTCATAAATCCATAATTCCTCGTGTTTTATTTTTGGTTATTTATTCATAACTTATTTATTTCATGATAATTTATTTTCTTAATTTTTGCTTGTTTTCATTTTAGTTTTAAATAATGTCCACATCTACCAGTATCATTAAGGTCGGAGATAATGATGCACTCAAAGTTATGAATTATCATGATGCTATGGCACTTTTTCGTGTATTTTGCTCTCCCGCATTATTTGTAACTTTCACATGTAATCTTAAGTGCCCAGAAATCACAACAAAATTCGACCTCACCGGTTTTAAACAAGAAGACAAATATTTTTTTATAAGGATTTTTAAAATGAAACTCCATCAACTGATAAAAGATATAATGAAATTTTTTTTTATCAAAATACATTTTTATATTACTTTTTTAATACCATATATTATCTTTGGCCCATGATATATTATAAAACTATTATAGCCCACTCTTGAAACCTATTTGCACCTGTCCGAAAAATTAGCCCAAAAATATACACACTTTGATTCTTTGTTAGGTGAAGACTCAAATAATCAAAAGTCAAAAATTAATTTTATACGGAGTACTTAATAATATACTTGAATAATTGACTTAGATAGCAGGTTCTTCACTCTACCTTCAACTTTAATTGTATCTCTTCCTTGATTAAGTTTAGCCGTAAAGGTACAATTTGACCGTTAACTCATTATTAATACCGTTGATTATGCTTACCATCGTATAACATGCATCTGTATTATAGGTATCTCATAATTCTTTTTTTAAAAATATGTTAAAATAGTACACTATAGAGTGTGTGTGTGTGTTAAGCATAATGAGTTATTAAGGTTACCACCATTAAGGTTACCACCATAGATTGGCTGTAAGGTTTAATTAATTATGTTGTTTTGTCAAATATTAATTTTATTTTAAGATTAATTTAATGTTGGTCAATGTGGTTGTAATATTTTTTCTTATCTCCATGAATATCAATCTAATTTTTGGAAACTAATTATGTAATGCGAACCGAATGATTCAAATGTGTACTATGATGAATTTTGCTACTATAATTTACACAAACTTATAACTAATAATGTTTAAAAATCCTTTATGTATTATAATGATACATGATTCCTTTATTTACTTTAAATTTTGTTGTCAGTAATTTTCATACAATGGAGATGAATCGAGGAGGATGTTCATCATCAAAATCACGGAAGAAACGTTTTCTATCTCGCTTGGTAATACTACCATTTATTTATAGATACAAATAATGAAAATATTATATTTCAATGTGATTAATCAGTCCCAAATTAATGGATATATAATGAACAATCTATATTGTTGATTTCATTTATTTAACTGACAACTTATACCAAAAGGTTTTGTTAAAAACAACTTCTCATGGGAGGAAGAGATTGATATATTTGTGAAAAAAGCAGATGGACGACGTACTTTGAGGATGGGAGTTCAAAGAGATGGTTTAAAAGTGCATTTCACCACGGGCAAGGAAAACATTCACAAACTGTTTGATGTGAATGAATTTGATTATATTCGCTTTACTGACATTGGTAACCGTACTTTTGAATTAAACCATTATTTGTATGAAGATGATTACTGCCACTTTTCTGTAACAAAAAAGATATCCACTTCATTTCTAAGTATTCTTTGCAAACAACAAACATCTAAAATGGTATTATAATTATTACCCTTTCTGATTTATATAATACAGGTTTAAACATAAATACGGTTACCATTTTCTATCTATTGTATTTACAGAGATTTTCCCTTATCAATGGCTGTTTTCGCATTACCCAAGTTGGAAATCTAAAGTTGATATCACGATCAACGCGAGGCTTGGATACAAACGAGTTATCGGTCTGCGATCTGAAGACATCAACCTCTTTTTAACCCATGGTTTTCCTGAGTTATTAGAAGATCTTCGAGTCAACAAGGGAGATGTAATGTGCTTCACGGTTTTGGATGATGAAAATTTACACTTCACTTATTTTGCTGCTAATGATAACGAGAATGATACTCGTGTAATGTCAATTGAAGATGATGATGATGATGTTAGCGCATATGAAGATACCAATGATGTTAGTGTTAAGATGATTTTTCCAAAGGGCAACGTATGGGTAAGAAATTTGTGATTTATTTTTAATTAAAGAATTTATTGTTATGTTTTTTATGCAATTATATGTTATGTTTTCCATTGATACTAAAACGCATTTACTATTTTAATAATGTAGCGCCTACCTGATGAATTGTTAGCTATCAGAAAGTTGAAACCCGATAGAGATGTGATGGTAACAACTCACGAGGGAAACACATTCCAGTGGGGTTAAAAATAAACCCTGACAGGCCCAAAAGAAATTTATATGTTTCGGGTGGTTGGTACCACTTTGTTCGTGCTAATTATTTTCAACCTTTTGATGAAGCTATTTTAACATATCAAGCGGGTTCAGACAACTTTGTTATGTCTCAGTTTGTCAAACGTAATGTTTAGAAGTTTGTTTGTGGTTTGAAATTTGTGTGGAACTTTTTTTGGATGGAAGTTTGTTTGGAAGTTTGTTTCTGTGTTTAAAATATTTGGATGCTGCTACTACTTTTTTATTTGGATGAAATTTGATGTAACTGCCTTATGGCCTGGATTAACAATACTATGTATTTGTGATTGTTGTTTATGTTATTTTTGAACAATACTATCTTAATGGTCATCTTTATGTACCAATTATGTTTATGGTTTGAATTAGTTTCGATACACATTGTTACGACTGTACATACATTTGTATCTGATACATCAGACATAAACATTTCTAAGACATTTATGATGTTATAAAATGCATCTCAATCAGCATATAATATGACCCCATATTAATTCTAACTAATTAACAAAATCCATTACTATTTCTCATATAGTGTTCAAACTACCACAATCACAAAAAAAAAAAAAAAAAAATTTGATCACAACATCCATGCATACCACATCACAAAGTGGGTTTAGTTACAAACACTTACAAAGGATAATTGTCTTTAATATCAACCGAAATAACATCAGCTTTTAACAATAACACAATATTTAAATCACTAACCTTACATTAGACACAATGAACTTTCTTTCACTTTTCTTGAAGGTGAAAACTGCTTCATCATCTGTTTTGAGATTATTCACGCGCTTAAATCATACCAACTAGATGATACATAGAAATTTGGCTGACACTTTGTGAAATCTATTTTCAACCCTCAGATGCATTTAATACTATCTTCATTAACTACAGGAACCTTCATCCCATCTTTCAATACCCACAATCCAGCGAATTCTTCCGGTAGACGCTATGAAAACATATAGTTGAAAATAAACATAAACACTAATGGATTATTCAGAATAAATAACTATTAACATATGTGTAACCTTAATTGAAGTAAAGAAACCTTACAAACACATTTTCTTTTTTAACACATTTTCTTTTTTAATGGTCATTTTCACGATAACATCTGTGTTTTTCACACCATTTGTGTCATCATCAGACCAATCTTCCTCTGATATATCCTCATTCTCACTTCCATATGTGTCAACCTGAAAAGAATTTTCCTCTGATATATCATCATGCTCACTTTCTATTGATGTGTCACTCTCGGTAAAATTAGTTGACGAATCAATGACAATTATGTCAATTGATGAAGACGGTTTGCTGCCAGAGGGTTCTCCATGTTGATATGTCTTTGAATTAATAAGTTCCAAGTATTGATTCTCACATCCATCAGCAGAGTAAACCATCATCCCCATATGATCTTCATCGATCATCGTTAAGCAAAGCACATCAGACTTATTCACTGATAGATCCTTTACCAATTTGTGAAAACCATTTTTTAAGAATAACTTATTGCCAATACAACTTATTTCCACAGCATATACATATCCTTCGATGTTTAGTACCTCCAACCTAATTTCTCTATCATAATCCGTTGCCTGATTTCCAATCCATTTGGTTGGCAACACCTGTTAATAATTAAACATGTTTAATATATTAACAACACAGTAAATGTACAATAAAATAGTGTACAAAATACAATACCAGTTCCGAGGCGTTTGGATTCATGTTCATTTTTAAGCATGATAGACACGGCGTTGCCGAAGAAAAACGTTCACAGAAATCGTCTCTTGCTACGTAATGTTTCACTTGAAATGTGTACTCACCCACATATGCCAACGTTAATATGTCCCTTTGTTTAGTTTGGAAATAGTTATTAATTTCTTCCGAGCCATTACTGAAGAACAATTTTGTACCTTCCCATCGCAGTTGAATCCGAATAGAATATGTGTGTCTTAACTTAATGCTGAAAAAATCAATAGTACTCGGTGGATCAATATGTCTTCTCACAAATTCTTCTGGTGCTTGCTGATAAATGAATAAATGTTCCGTTAAATGAACATTGAGAAGTTGGATTCAAGCATATGCTGAATAATTTCACAGAAGATTATCCTACAAATAAATAGGTGTGTCTATGGTTTACCATTTCCTTCCCATTTGAATCATGAATGACCGTCAGAAAAGAAGGTAGTCTTTGAGAAAAATCCATTCAACTCTATTATTTGAACAATCAAATTAATACATATTAGTTATACAAAATTCTATTACATGTATCAATTATATATTGATAAATGAATAAATAATACATCAAACTTAAAATCAATAAAAGAGTATCAACCATGAAAAACATAGTATAATGAGAAGGTTTTTGTTTTCTAATCTAATATACTATTCCTCATAATCCCTAATATCACAATACATTTAAATCTTTTACATCTCTACACAATGATGAATTAAGAACCATCAATCATCAAAAATTAATATCCTAAACTAAATAACAATGTTTATGATAAACTATTAAAGTAATCTTCAAGTATTAAAAATCATCCAGGTAGTTGACTTTAGTTTTGTTATTTATGTAATCCAAAATAATATTTTTTACAACAATCTTATATTACTAACTTTGGTTAGTAAACCCTATTTAAATGCCAATTTATACTATTTAAGTCAGGGTTTATATATATTAAACACTTATTCTTATCCAACAACTAACATACATGCAACCTATAAAAATATCAAAACAAATAAATCAGTATAACTTTATCTATAAAATGATGATCATGTTTACATTAATTTAAAATTAGTTACTTTAAAAACCTTAACAGAAAATATATATATATATATATATATATATATATATAGTCATATTAAACTAATTATTAAATAAACAACTTTCTATACAAACAAAGGATATACAACTCTTGATTTAACAAATGAAGTAGAAAGTGATGGAAAAAATTGTTTACTTACAATCAAATGAAGTAGAAAGTGATGGAAACAATTTTTTACTTACATTGAAATTTAATGTCTGTTTGTTTTCCAAAAAACCTTTCAAGAAAGATATTTTTTCTTCTTAGTATAGGTGTCTTGATATTCGTGTGGTTATAAGAATGATTATTACAACAGCATTAATATGTTAATCGGTTTTTATTTAATTTTGGGCTAATTTTGTTTTCGCTGTATTCAGGCCCACTAATATTTTAAAACCACAGTTTCAGTTTTGTTTGAGTCCAAAATAATAAAGTCCGTATAAAATATTCCTATTTATTTTAGTCCAACAAAAAAGGCCCTTTTACTGTGCTTAATTTTTACTGTAAAATAAAAAAAGGTAGGTGAGATTAAAAAAAAACATATGTTTGTCGCCTTGACTTCTTCAAAATCTTTCGACCTTCAAAAACTCTTTTGTGCTCAGGGACCACAATATACCTGTAAGTGTCATCTTCTTTTTTTATTTTCTTTTTTTAATATCTACTTCGATTTCATACTATCTATAGTATCTGTAAACGTCTTTATTTGTTCGAGATGTTATATTGTTATCTATTTTATTAGATTTGTTAGGGTTTGTAATTGCTATTATGTTAGTTTCTTAATAATTTTTCCATGTAAAATAAATTGCTAATTGATGAATGCATGCATCCTTCCAAGTAGTTAAATCGGCTTTGTAATTTCAATTTTCAAGTATAAATCCGTATATTGTTTTTACATGGGAAAGATACTTCTATAGGACACTTTTAATCCGAATATTGTGTTGATAATATTAGCTAAAGAATCTATATATTCTTCTAAATTTATAAAAATATAAGTTTTAATTTTTAACTTTAAGAGGTGTTTTTTTTTATAATAATAAGATTGTGCTTTTACAAATCTTTATCATTAATAATTATATTATTTATATTACATTGTAACTTACATATGTTCTTAAAATATATAAACATTAATATTTAGTGGACAAAATTGCTATATAATATACTCAGAACTTCATTGTATAAATTTATTCCATTTTAATTCGTGGACAAATATACTCAACCAATGGAGCAAACTTTCTGGCTTCCTTCTTTTATTACCATGTTTAGGTGCCCTTTTGAGCAATTACAGGTATTACGATGGTAATCTTTTTAAATAGACAATTTTACTTATAATGTTATCAAATTTATATAATGACAAGTGCAAATAATACTTTCTAAAACAAAATTAAACGTTAATTTCCAGACTATGTTGCATGATTTTGCAAACAACTACTTCAGGAAAACAAAAACCTCCAAGTTAATGAGCATCGTTAATGAATTCGGTTATCAATCTGCACTTGAATTGAAGTGGATAGGAGATGATCTCACTTTTTCAACTGGGTGGAGTCAGATTGTGGAAGTTCTTAAGATTACCAAGAAACACATACTGTGAATCACATTACTTGATAGGAAAACATTTGATTTGGCTGTGTTTAATGATAATTTGGTTGAAATTCATGTTCCACAACATCGACCGCCAATGTTCATTAAATGGTTGCTGGATTGTCATGACCCAAGCATGGTATATTTATCAATTACATTAAGGTTTACAGTTACTTAATTTTTTGATCAACCTAAATATTATTAACTTCATTTATCTTGATTTGTTACACAACTATTACCTTTAAAGTGGTCTGACATCACATATTACAATACAGTTCCTCCTTCTAAAGTGTTCGTTAACACCACAACAGTTAATCGTTCGATCATAGAGAACAGTTCTAATGGTGTGCATTTAATGTTTACAACCGAATGGAGAAGTTTTGTGGAAAAAATGAAGCTCCGGCAGTCCAGCATTTTGATCTTTAAGCCTGTAGACAATGATAATTTTCTATTTATAAGCTACCTTGGGACTAAGCCGCCTCATAAACATTCAACCACACCTATGAATGCAGCTTCTACTTCTATTGTACTAAAACATCAACACAACGAAGTTCTTTCAACATCTATTGTGGAAGATCGTTTCATCAAGTTTAAAATCCTCAACTTAAGATGTTTTGTATGATTCTTCTCCTTTTAAATTAACTAATGTGCTCAAACTCAATTTCATTAACACATTTTTATTCTTAATATTTAAATTAATTATAAATTCAAACGAGTTACACAAAGATTTCATTATGATTCCACTGGAGTTTTTATTTGAGTTTTTAATAAAAGGTTTTCTAATGATATACTTTTTATTTGGTTTTATATAGCGTATTCCATCTGAGTTCTATAAGATTCCTGGAGTTGAAAATGGTGGTTCTGTGGACATTGTTAACGCAGATGGCATTAAAGTGATGTGGTGCTTCAACCCTGTTAAGGGTTCAAAACCACCAAAGTTGAACATTTCTGGTGGCTGGCTGCCTTTTCTAAAAAAACAACCTAGGAGTTGATGATGAATGTGAAGTTGTCTACATGCCGGGTAAATCAATGTTTGTGCTTAAGAATGTGACAAAGATGGTGAAAAGATCAAGTAGATGAAGGAATGTTAGTCGCTGAAAAGATGATGTTTGTGTTCCTTTTTTATGAAATTGACTCAAAAACATGTCCTAATTTTTTGTCTAATTATCTTACTGATGCTTCGTTAAAACTATGTGATATTAGTTTTATTTTGCTACTTATTAAAACTTTGATTGTGAAGATATTATTATAATGTTGATGGAATGGTTTAAATTTTCCTTGGTATTTTTATTTATGGAATATATTAACCATGTTTTGAGTCAAACTACGACTTAATGAGTATAACATAAAAAATACCATGTTTTTAAACAGTTGTTACAGATCATCATTCCGTTTATTTAGATTCTAACATTTCATTCTTATACCTTTCTTTTATTGTTCAATTTAAGTGTATTATGGATGGTAAATCTTCAAATATGAAAGAAAATAACGCGTAAACTTTTGACAAAATTATGAACAAATGTTAGAACATAATTAATCAACGTTTTTGTATTGTGTATTCTACGTACTTTACAAATTTAGCCCAACACACTCTTTTCGACAATGACCGTCTATATTACTTATTTCGTTTACAATATAAAATACTATATAACCTTTGCGACTTATTCACCGTGCAAAACATACGAGAGAGGTTTTAGTATTAAATGGTTTTATGTAGGCTGATTTGTGAATCACCCATGATTTAAGGGCCACATAAGAGATATGATTGTCTAAAAAAAATCCATACATGTTACAGTTTTTTCTATTTTATTGACCTCAAACTAATAAACCTTAAATTGTAAAACATCGAACTCATTAGCCATCCACATGACTTAATTTAATCTTTTTATTAATTTTTTAGATTGTGTAAGTGCATAGGAAAGGTACCAAGACTTAATTTTTGGAGTACAATATATGTGTATCACCATATGTTAAAAGAAAAAATTATTCTTTGTTTTTAAAAAGTCACTCAAGTACACACATCTACCAAGACATTTCAATGTAGGTGTGTAGGTTTTTAAAATTTGAAATTTGAAATCAAAGATTCTTAATTCTTTCTCTATAAATTTTTGAAATTCAAATGCTAAGTGTCACGACCCTACTTTTTCCGTTATCTTTTACCGTTTATTATTTAACGTCCGTTAATTGTTATTCATGACACGTCATTCTATGACTTATATTATTATTTTAGTAATAATATATTAAGTATTGTGTGTTACATGAATATTTGTATTCGTATTTAAATTTGTACGTTTCTACGTGTCGTGGATTTCTATCCGGCAAATCTTTTCGGTTTTCAAACCAACGGTCAGACTTTTGAGATTTTCGAATCCCAATCATTTTAAATATGATATTTTTATGTCATATGTATATATAAGTGTTTATATATTTTATTTGTCGCGTGTGCTTTATCTCTCTGAGTATTTAATCGCGTAGCGGTGTTTTCGCGTTTCGGGCTTCGATCGGGCGTTCGGGCTAAAAGCAATTTATCAATATTCAATTTTGGGCCAAGAGGGTCCTACCCTCTTATGATTTTCAGCCGAACACCCTTACAAGAGGGGGGAGGGTGATTTTTGTTTTCCATTTCAATCTTATTCCATTTCCATTCATTTTATTTAGTCCATTTCTCTCATTTAGAAAATTAAAAAGCTCTCCTCTTTCTCTCCTACCCTAGCCATCACCACCAACCATCATCATCATCACCATCTTCAACAATCAAGAATACATTTCAAGAAGCTCTCATCATTTCCGGATTCACCATATCATCCTCTACGCGTCTATACTAATCAATTCTTGATTAGGGTATAAACCATAACCCTAACTTTGTCATTTTTATTCATTTTTACTATTTTTGATGTTATTATGATTGTATAGTACTTGTATATTGTGGTATTGATGATTGTATTCGTAGAATTGCTCTTTTGTGTATGTTTTCGGTTTGATTAAATTGGGAAAGCGTACTTTTTGATGAAATCAGTACATTTAACATGTGTTTTTGATAAAATAAAGTGTATATATGAGTTCCTCTCATCAAGACAATAATTTTAAGCTTCGGATTCATGTTATTTCGAGTCCCGGATCAAAAGTTATGCTTAATTTGGTATTTTCATGAGATTAAAATATAAAAACGAATATGATCAGTTGGGGTCCGACTTTGTGACCATTTTTGGACGCTCTAGGGTGTACTAGTGGGTTAGGATTGATGATTGGATGAACATTCATGTTCGGGTCATCAAAATCCGAGCCACGGATCACCCAGAATGGCTAAAACAAGATTTTAAGCGGATTAATGTTCTAAGTTGGTTCATGGTTGTAGTTCATGACTTGGGAACTGACTTTAGGGTGTTATTGAGTACACTAAGGTGTCGGGTGGTTTGGTTAGACGAGGATACATATAAAATTCGTCAAAAACTGACACCCGGGGCTCAAGTTATGACCCGACGAACGTTTAATGAAACTTATGGTTATAAAATTTGAACTTATGATATAAATAATGATTTTCATTATTATTAAATTACTTATGATATAAAGGTATTTAATTTTAATTAAGACTTATGATATATATATTATTATATCATTTATTAATTACATTATGATTTATTTATACTTTTAATTAAACTTATGATTAATAATACTTTTATTATTAATGAAAAATACTTATGGTAAGTATTAAACATATGTTATGAGATTATTACATTAATACTTATAATAAAGAATAATTAATTATTTAATTATTATAAGGCTTAATTATTATTTAATTATAATTTAATTATTTAATACTTATGGTTTAATAATTATAATTAAATACTTATGATATGATTAATAATTCATTATTAATTAATAATACTTATAATATGATTAAAAATTTATTATTAATTAATAATACTTATGTTATGATTAATATTTAATTAATCAATTAAATACTTATGTTATATTAATTATATCATTTAAACTTATGTTAACTTATTAATTCAATTTAATTTAATTAAACTTATGATATAACATGATTATACATATATGACTTTAAATAACATTATAACTTATATTATTAATATAATATACACTTTAAAATTCAAGGTTGACTAAGTTTGACCAAGGTTGACTTTTGAGTTGAATTTCGGTTGACTTTGACTTTTGGTTGACTTTCTAAAATATGGAAACTTTCCTAAGTTAAAAACTTTTCAAAAATAGAAACTTTACAAAAATAGAAACTTTCCAAAAATGGAAACTTGCTAAAAATAGAAACTTTCTAAAAATAGAAAGTACGTGTTATACGCTGTCCTGATCATACCGAAACATACCGAGTGTTGTTCTATATTTACTTGCAACAAGTACTATAGCTATCATACTAAGACTTGACCTAAGTTAGTTATTTAATTCGACCTGGTTTGTTTATAGGTCGGCGTTGTGATCATTCTTGATCACTTTATCTTTTGCTGCTTTCGTTTCTGTGTTATTACTTCGTTTACGTTAAGGTGAGTTATAGTCCCATTTTTCTATTTTAAATCTTTTGGGATGAGAATACATGCAATTTATTTTACATATTAGATACAAGTGGAATTTGATTTAAATTATTTCATTGTGAGTCGAACGAAAATATTCCCTAATCTGGTAATTTTAATTACTGGTTTCTACTGGTGAACGCGAATCCTATGGATAGATCTATTGGGCCTGACAGTCCCATTTCGTGCTAGTCGCGCTAGCATTTACAGAAGTAATGTATTAGTACTTCGTATTTTTGGAAGATACCCTTGTTCAGTGTATATTGTTATATTGGTTTTGTTAAGGGTAAGGAGTTGTTAAGTGAATTACCAGGTGGCTCACGGGTTAATGAAATAATGTATTTATATGTTTTCGAGCATATAATTTTGTGGTCCAAAATGAGTTTTTATGTTTTCAAACACAAATTTTTATGGTTTAAATTAAATATTGTTTGCAATATTAAAAAACCTATAATTCACTCAACATTTTTGTTGACAGTTACTGGCATGTTTTATTCTCAGGTTCATGATTGATTGCTTCCGCTGTGCTTAGAGAGTCTGCATATTTATGTTGACAGCTTTTGTTAAACATTAACTTGCATTCTATTTTGATACATTAAATTGTGGGTGTTGTTGACTTTGTTTTGGTCAACTTTTGGTTAGGTATTTATGTATGGTTTTTCTAAACTTACATATTTTGGTAGGTTTCCTTTATAGAAAATCATTTTTAAATAAAGAATGAAATGTTATTTATTAAATTCATTTAGAGTTATGATCAACCTGTGGGACCAAGATAACGATGGTCGTCAAGTGTACTTTGACGGGTCGTTAAAGTTGGTATCAGAGCATTAGTTGTAGGGAATTAGGCTACATTGATGTCGTTACCCGAGTCAATAGGGTGCATTAGTGAGTCTAGTCTATAGCCCGGCCTATAGCGTATTATTATATGTGATTATTTATATCGTATTGGTATGCATATTATTTTCATATACATACATCTCCTTCTTATGTTCTGAATTCGAGAGGAACTCCCAGTCCAGTTTAAATGTATTCTCTGACTTATGTGAGTTTATCTTTTATAAGAACACCTCGGTTAGTGAAACCGAGGGTTGTCATTCTTGACTTCTGGAATTCTCGACATTTCTATGTCATCTATTATAGTTATGTATATAACGTTTGAGTTATATTACGCGAGATGTCATTCTTGACTTCTAAATGCTCGGCATTTCGATGTCAGCTATTATGTTTAGGTATATAACATTCTTGTTATATTACGTGCCTTTGTGCCTTTGTGCCTTGGTGCTTTGGTTTTCGAACCGAAAAAATGTCATTTTTGACTTTTAGAGATTTTGATATTTCAAGGACATTTTTATGTCCTCATTATTCACATTCATTATTCTTGATATTCTTGGCACTTCATGCTATCTTTAGCACACCGTTTGAGAAATCGTTTTAAGAAAATTGAGTGGAAATTTGAGGTTGATCATTTGTCCTGACCTTATGTAGTGATATTGGAATGGAACTATGAATAAGTAGAATCTAATGGCGTCTGGTCAACGGGATTATATTACGATAATTCATATAGAAATTCCAATATTGTGACATGAGGAATAGAAAGCGAGTCAAAGAAAACTTTTATACTACTCATTCAGAAATTCCAATGTTATTACATGAGGAATGAAAATACTCATTATCTTATTTGTCGATATACGAAGAACACGTTTTAACCAAACTATCCATCTCGTGCTTATGAGTGGATTTACAATCTCTCATACACCATAAAGGTTGTGAAGCGAGGAGCTATGGAATTTTACATTCATTCTTATTAACGGCATACCTCTTATTCCTTGATAATCATCATCGCTTGTTGAATCTGGGTTTACCCTATTACACTATGTTTAATTAAATGTTAGTTCGATACTCACCACCATATCCTTGCTGGGAGGCACAGTACATATTCTTATGTGACTGGTGGTGACACCCCCGAAGTTTCCTAAAGCGTGCATCTTGTTATCTTTTACTATGCTTTTGGCGTAAATTTTCATATGACTTCCATTACCACATTTGGAAATTCAACAGAGATAATCGACAATCACTTGTAGGGATTTTAGTTGAACCCTCAATCGTCAAACTTATAAACACCTTACTATTTCGTCCTTTATGTTAAGATGGTAATTATCTCACAGACATAACCTTTTGAAGAATCGAACCTATCTACGAGTATCTTTTAATTAACATGACCAAGAAAATTTTCACCCTCGTGCATTCATTAAATAGCAGATTGCTAGGCATCATGCGAGTAATGATGTTGTACCCGACTAAAAAATCATTCACTATGAA
This sequence comes from Rutidosis leptorrhynchoides, assembly GCF_046630445.1. Taxonomy (NCBI): domain Eukaryota; kingdom Viridiplantae; phylum Streptophyta; class Magnoliopsida; order Asterales; family Asteraceae; genus Rutidosis; species Rutidosis leptorrhynchoides. The sequence continues at coordinate 634,496,805 of NC_092335.1, forward strand.
TTTAAAGCCTAGGGTGAGATACATCCTCTGAAGTTCTCCCGTTTGCTTGCGGGCTGTGGCATGTACTAAATTCATCCTAATTACATCCGAAAACTACTATGACAATATTTTTCTCGGCTAGAGAGGCTCACATGGATCCTAATTTTGATGATAGTGTATTCCATTTCAAGATTTTATAATTTCGAAGTTGTTTAGCACTGGTACGGTAGAAGTCGTATATCCGAGGAATTTGGTGTTACAACATATGATCCACCAATAACCATGGACGTTAAAAATTCTATAGAACCCAGTAAAGGGTAAACTGACAAATTTGGGTGGATGATTTGAAGTTGTACTTTAAATTTAACGGGAAGGTCATTTGAAGATGACCTCATACCAATAAAGCTAAGAAGGTTTGATGTCGTGTTTGGTCAGGATTGGCTATCGAAGAATAGAGCTGGGATCGTTTACGTTGGTAAACCCATTTATACTCCTCAAGTAGATGGAGAACCGTTAATGATCTTCAAAGATAAGAGATACAAATAGTTGAAACTTATCTAGTGTTTGAGAGTTCATAAATATCTTCGCAAAGGCTGTCATGCTATTCTGGCCCATGTGGTAGAGTCTGACAAAGAAGAGAAGAAAAGTGGTGTTGTTCATGTCATTAGAGATTTTCCTGAGGATTTACCTGGACTTCCGCCGCATCACGCGGTAGAATTTCAAATTGATCTTATACCCGGCGCTGCTCTTGTAGAACGTGCTCCTTATAGACTCGCTCCTTCCGAACTTCAAATATTGTCAAGTCAACTCCGAGAGTTGTTAGATAAAGGTTTCCTTCATCCCAGTTCATCCCCTTGGGGAGCTCCTGTTTTGTTTGTTAAGAAGAAAGATGGTTCGTTTCGGTGGTGTATTGATTATCGCGAGTTGAACAAGGTTACTGTTAAGAATCGTTATCCTATTCCGAGATTTGGTGATCTGTTCGATCAAATCCAAGGTTCATCTGCTTATTCTAAGATTGAACTTTGTTATGGTTATCACCAATTGCGCGTTAAAGAAACTGATATTCCGAAAATCGCTTTCCGAACCCGTTATGGTCACTACGAATTTCTGGTTATGCCGTTCTGATTGACTAATGCACCTGCAGTGTTCATGGACCTCATGAACCGTGTGTGTAGTCCTTATCTGGACAAATTTGTTATCGTTTTCATCGATGATATTCTTATCTATTCCAAGAGTGATGAAGAGCACGAAAGAACATTTGAGATTTGTGCTTGATTTGTTGAGGAAAGAAGAGCTGTATGCTAAGTTCTCTAAGTGCGCGTTCTGGCTAAGAGAAGTTCAATTACTTGGACATGTTGTTAGTAAACAGGGAATTCAAGTTGATCCTGCCAAGATTGAGGCAATTGAGAAGTGGGAAATTTCGAAGACCCCCACTCAGGTTCGAAAATTTCTAGGATTGGCAGGCTATTATAGAAGGTTCATTCAAGATTTTTCATGAGTAGCAAAACCCCTAACTGCTTTAACGCATAAGGGGAAGAAGTACAAGTGGAAGAGTGAACAAGAGTATGCTTTCCAAACTCTAAAGAAGAAGTTAACTTCTGCTCCGATTTTGTCACTACCTAAGGGTAATGATGATTTTGTTGTCTATTGTGATGCTTCACGTCAGGGCTTTGGTTGTGTTTTGATGCAGCAAAATAAAGTTATTGCTTGCGCGTCACGTCAGTTGAAGAATCACGAACAGAATTATACGACCCATGATTTAGAATTGGGAGATGTTGTGTTTGTGCTTAAGATTTGGAGACATTATCTATATTGGGTCAAAAGTACAGTGTACACTGATCACAAAATTCTTCAACATATTCTTGATCAGAAACAGTTGAATATGAGACATCGAAGATGGGTTGAGACGTTGAACGATTATGATTGTGAGCTCCTATATCATCTGGGAAAGGCCAATGTGGTGGCCGATGCGTTAAGTCGAAAAGAGAGAGTTGAACCGCGCAGGTTTAGAGCCTTGAATATGACCATTCGTACAAACCTCGCAAGGCAGATTCTTGCTGCTCAACAAGAAGCCTTGAAGGAGGAAAATTTTGCGAACGAGAAGGTCAGAGGCATGAGTAAGAAATTTGAGGTACGAGCAGATGGCACTCGGTATTTTGCAGGACGTCTTTGGGTTCCGAAATTTGGTGATTTGCGACAACTTGTATTAGATGAGGCTTATAAGTCTAGGTACTCTATTCATCCTGGTGCAGGAAAGATGTATCATGATCTTAAGGATCTATACTAGTAGCCTAACTTGAAAGCTGATGTGGCTACTTATGTGGCTAAGTGTTTGACCTATGCTAAGGTTAAAGCTGAACATCAGAAACCGTCCAGACTTCTGGTGCAACCTGAGATTCCCGAGTGGAAGTGGGAAGGTATTACGATGGACTTTATCACAAAGTTATCGAGAGTTTTGGGTGGTTACGATACCATTTGGGTGATTGTTGATCGACTCACAAAGTCAGCTCACTTTTTGCCGATTAAGGAAACAGATTCGATGGAAAAACTTACTCATTTGTATTTGAAGGAGATTGTTTCGAGGCATGGTGTTCCTGTGTCTATTATTTCAGACCGAGACAGTCGATTCACATCTAGGTTTTGGCAATCCTTACAGGAAGCTTTGGGAACTAAGTTGGATATGAGCACCGCTTATCATCCACAGTCAGATGGTCAGAGTGAAAGGACCATTCAAACGTTGGAAGAAATGTTGAGAGCGTGCGTGATTGATTTTGGTAATGGTTGTGATAGGTATTTGCCATTGGCTGAATTTTCTTATAACAACAGTTACCACGCAAATATTAAAGTCGCACCGTTTGAGGCTCTGTATGGTAGGAAGTGTAGGTCTCCTATCTATTGGAATGAGGTTGGGGGATGCTCAACTCACAGGCCCAGAGAATTATTCATGAGACTACCGAGAAGATCATACAGATTAAGGAAAGATTGAAAATCGCCAGAAGTCGGCAAAAGAGTTACGCCGATGTCAGAAGAAAAGATTTAGAGTTTCAAATCAGTGATCGTGTTATGTTGAAGGTATCACCTTGGAAGGGTGTGGTACAATTTGGAAAAAAAAGGAAAGTTGAATCCTCGATTTGCTGGACCGTGGCTTATCGTTTGAAATTGCCACAAGAACTTAGTGCCATTCATGACGTTTTTCATGTGTCGAATTTGAAGAAGTGTTTGGCCGAGGCCGATGAAACCATTCCTCTTAATGAACTTCATGTTGATAAACAACTCCACTTTTGTGATGCCCCGTACAAAACCATCGTGTATGAATCATCAACAACGGGATCATTACAAGGTCAAATACTATATGCAGTTTCAAAATAAGTTTGCATTCATGGATATAGGTGACGTCTTAACCAACGTCAAATGTTTAACAACCAAAAGTATGCTTCTATGAATAGCAAGCAATAATAGTACGTAACCCATAGTTCGTTACAAATACATCATTTCAAAAGTAATATAGTTTGAATGCAAAATAAACGTTTCATGCGGTGACATCTCTAATAAGCACAGCGGGTGTCTACAAAGCATGACTAGTACAGCGGAAGCAAGCAAACCTTAAGCACCTGAGAAAAACATGCTTAAAACATCAACACAAAGGTTGGTGAGCTATAGTTTAAGTATAACAGTAATGTAAGGTAGGCCACGAGATTTTAGTGCTTCAACAGCGTTTCAAAATAGTATGAAAAGTATATGTATAACCGTGGGAACTTGGTAACTAACTTAACGTTTATCACCCCCTAAAAGTACACTTGGCAAGTGCGTATATTTACGAAGTATTAAACACCCGTTAAATGCTAGCACTACTAGCCCGAGTGGGGATGTCAAACCCTATGGATCCATATCTAAGATTCGCGTTCACCGGTTCAAAGACCAATGACTAAACGTTACCGAGCTAAGGGGAAAGTTTATGCCGTTGTATAACCCACACATATATAAAGTTTAAGTACTCATTCCTAGTATGTAAAACGTAAAATGCGCATGTATTCTCAGTTCTCAAAATAGTTAAAGTAAAAAGGGATGCTATAACTCACAGTGGAAAGTAGTAAAAGTCGATACACGAGAATAGTAAGCAAGTAGTTTGGTCCGGAAGGTCCTCAACCTAGGTCAAAAGTTACTAAGTTAGTAAATCGTTCCCAAAGGTTTAAATGTATGTAAATTAGGTCTTAAGTATCATCATCATTCATCATTAAACAAAAAGTGTAAAGTAAGTTTTAAGTCAAGACTAGGGTTTGAAATAAAGGCTGACTTCGTTCAGTCGCCACGACCTCTATACAAACTGAAATGGGGTGAGACCAGTGGCCATGGCTCCATATATGAGTCCCCTAGGTACTGACCAATTTCCAGAACCAAACTCGCCTTCGTTTGACCGTGGTGATGGTTTAAGTGTGAGTAGGTCAGAAATTTCTGCACAACGTTAATAGGGTGTAGTGACTTTCGGGAGGCCATAGATCCTAAACCGTAACTCGGATTATGACGAGGTTTAAACGGAAAATAATCTACTCGAACCGAAATAACTGAAAATCAACTTTCCAGTAACCCAGGTTGAAATGTCCCGTTCTTATTGATTAAAAATGTTCCATATTAATTGATTTCGTTGCGAGGTTTTGACCTCTATATGAGATGTTTTTCAAAGACTGCATTCATTTTTAAAACAAACCATAACCTTTATTTCATAAATAAAGGTTTAAAAAGCTTTACGTAGATTATCAAATAATGATAATCTAAAATATCCTGTTTACACACGACCATTACATAATGGTTTACAATACAAATATGTTACATCGAAATCAGTTTCTTGAATGCAGTTTTTACACAATATCATACAAACATGGACTCCAAATCTTGTCCTTATTTTAGTATGCAACAGCGGAAGCTCTTAGTATTCACCTGAGAATAAACATGCTTTAAACATCAACAAAAATTTTGGTGAGTTATAGGGTTAACCTATATATATCAAATTGTAACAATAGACCACAAGATTTCATATTTCAATACACATCCCATACATAGAGATAAAAATCATTCATATGGTGAACACCTGATATTGCTCTAAACATACATATTATTCGATGCAATATCAGTTATATTTCATCAGCTTTTATCATTTAAGAAGACATTCAACGTATAATATTCAAGAAAAACGACAAAAGTGGACAAGAGCTTGCTATTTGAAGAAACGACGATAAAACGATAGTTTTAACCAAATTTATATCAAGAAAAGTTTATCCGAATGAAAGTACAAGATAGATGAAGAAAAGAGTTCAAATGGAAAGTGCCAAGTCAGTACACGTCGATACGAGGTCAACAAAGAACAAACGAGAAAATAAAAATATGAAAACTGCCATTTACTCCTACGCGAATCGTGTGAGTTTACACGAAACGCGTAGTAATTTGTTCTTACACGAATCGTGTAGCCTCTAAACGAAACGCGTAATGTCAGGCCGAGTTTAATCATGGATCATAAATGGGGCGGCTGCTTTTGAGATTAAAAACTATTCTTTTTCCTAGTGCTACAACAAATGGGATGGCTTTTTGACCAACTATATCACTAATCCTCAATGTTAAATACGGAGTAGCAGTCAGTGTACAAGGGTGAGTACAACAACACATACAACATATTATTACTATACACATACTATTGTCATTATTATTATCTGTATTATTTTCATTTCAGTTTCAAAGTTCAAATATTAGGATTAGTTTCAAATAGTAAAGGTGTACTGTTCGTGATTAAGGGTGTTATTGTACGCGTGAAAAAGGTGTTATTATTGTAATTTTCTACCATTTGAAGTTAATGAAAGTGAAGAATTTTTAGTAAGTTTACTCTTTTAAAATTATCGTTGTTATTATGTTTGCATATTTATATTTTTATGTTTACCCTAGTGTAATGAATAGCTAAATTACCTTAGTGTTTGCTTAGATGTAGAGCCCCTAGTGAAATGGATTGTTATCAATTGTAAAAGTTAAAATGTAACTTTAGTATTTTTAATATTGAGCCTAGTTAAAAGAACCATTATTGTGTAATTAGGTATTTAACCCTTGCCACTTAATTTATTAAATTTAAATAACGAAAGTTGTTTTTATTTACATAAATTAAGCTTCAACATTAAAATGATCTAGACGAATTTATGGATAAGTTATTAACACTAATTTAGAAATAAACTTCGGTGGTTTGGGTAATATCAATAATTATATGATAGTGAAATTATAAAAAGGGAAACCGTTATGATTTGGGTATTGGAGAAAGTCAAAACTAGGCTAGGTCTCAATTTAAATACTTAGGGAATAGTAGCTATCTAAAAAAAAAAAGAATCCGATGAAAATTAGATTTTATTTAGTTAGTCGTAACCTTATATTTATTTGAAAGAAAAATATAAAGTTTATTACTAAAACATTTTAATAGGGCTTAAAACTCAAAACAATCCATGGACCTAGGGGTGACACATTTAAGTAAACACTCCCATTTATCCCATTATTATTTCTTGTAAACTTATTATTATCATTATTTACGAATTATTAGTATAAAATATAAAAAAAAATACATAAAAATACTCGAATCTGTATCAGTTAGTTTTGTCACATCGTATTACACATACGCGAATCGCGTATGTATATGCGAAACGCGTAAGCCTTAAACCCGGCTACAGTACCAGTAGGGTTAAAATTAGGGTTTTAATTATTTAATTAGTTTAAAATTAGGGTTTTAGCCTTTTTACTATTATATTTAGGTTATTACTATATAATTTATTTTAGTTCTTATAAAATACTTTAATACATGTTAAATCCTAATAATTAGTGTTAATTATAATACTTTATAATTAGAAATTAGTTTACAATTAGTTAATTATTTTAATTCCTTTTAATTTGTATTAATCTTTTTAAACATGTCATTTAGTTAATTTAAATAAATTTATATTATAATTGCTCAAAACAAAATTCTAAACATATAGTTTTATTAAAAGTTACTATTTTACTAATTACCATTTAGTAATATAATTAATGCATCATAATTAGTATAATTTCATTTAGTTCCTTTTTAAGTTAATTATTGTAATCTTGTAATTTTATTTAGTAAATTAGTTTAAGTTATTTTCTTTTACTGTTATTTTATAAATTCCTAATCCAAAACCCCCTTTAATTAAGTTTGACATCAAAGACTATTAAAAACCATTAAACACTCCATCTCCCTGTAGAACGAATCGGATTTACCGACAAACTAAACTACACGGATAGGACTAGTTGCCTATATATGTGTGAAATCAACCTGAATTCAATAAAATACCACATATACAATAAATCAATTCGTGTAACAAAACAACTCAAATCCGTTCAAAATAAAGGTTACGTTTCACCCCCATCAACTTTTTGGCGCCGCTGCCGGGGAGTTGGCAGTTAAATAAATAGATAATTTTTCTGATTCGTAGTAATAGTTGGATTTGTACGTAGACCGGGTTGTTGGATCACCAATTTTATTGGTCTTTGAAGGATCCTGCCCCTCTGCTGCATCTTTTGGCTATTCGAAACGTGGGCCAATTCAGAAGGATAATCCGTTTGTTTAAAGGTTTTTATCATCGTTTTTATGTTATTCGATCCTCTCGAGGAAATTCATTTCCAAGAAAGTTCAAAGTTTTTGAATAAATCCTTTAGTTCTTTGTACAATTTCCCAAATTGTATGATCCGTTCAATCCTAAACTCGTTAAACTTAATCCAGAACCTCAAAGAATTAATAAAGGACAAAAACAACAAAAAGAAATAGGAAGTACTAGTAATTTTAAAACACCGAAAAACACTAAAAAAAAGAGAAACAAGTAGGTAACCCTAGATAAACCTTTAGTGAAGTGATCTCATAATAGAAATTAATGTATGAACTTACGTTCCTCCAACGCTGAATTAACTCCTTCACATCCTGAACCCGAAAGAAAATTCCACGAACGCTTAAGAGCTCAAGAAGTAGAATCTCTTGCTAAAAATTTAGAGTCACTTTCCTTAAAATCCGACTCTGAATCAATAATTCAACCAATCATAGAGCCGATTATTAAAGAAGAAGAAGAAATGGCTGATACAAATCAAACGATGGAAGCATTAATGAAGGCCACAAGAAAAGGTCAAGGCCACGCAATCATCCAACCCACGATGAGTGATGGCTTTGAAATAAAAGGTCAATTTTTACACATGGTGACTAATACATGTCAATTCGGTGGAGCCCCAAATGAGGATGCTAACGAGCATCTTCGTAAGTTTGTAAGCATTTGCAAGCTTTTCAAAATCAAAGATGTCACCGATGAAGTTACATGTTTAAAAATCTTTCCATGGTCCTTAAAAGATGATGCAAGAGATTGGCTAGACTCATTACCAGAAGGTTATATTGAAAACTGGAATGATATGATGGATAAGTTTTTGTCAGAATTCTTTCCTGCTTCAAAAGCAGCAAAATTGCAAAGTGATATAAATCACTTTATGCAAAAGCCTAATGAAACTCTTTATGAAGCTTGGACCCGATTCAACAAAATGTTTAGGGTATGTCCTCAACACGGGTTGAATACATTCCAAAAGGTCCAAATATTCTATAAAGGAGTCAATGTGGCAACTAGAAAAGATATAGATGTTGCAGCCGGAGGTTCGATCATGAAGAAAACACCTGAAGACGCCCACACAATCATTGCTGATTTAGCTTCCCATTCCCATAATTGGCATCAAGAAATAGAATTCTCTAGATCATCAAATGTTGCTAGTATTGAAAGCAATGATGAAATTGCTTCTTTAAAAGTTCAAATAGCAAATCAAGCAAGGCAAATCGAGAAAGTAACCAAGGAAATGCATGCTATCAGAGTAGGATGTGAACTATGCCAAGGTCCCCATCTTACTAGAGATTGTGATCAAAGTACAATGGAAGAGCAAGCAAATTTCTTAGGTTACTTACGAAAAGGTGAAATGAACTTCAGTGATTTTCCAGCTATAGAAGCAAACAACCGAAAATATCCTCCTATAAACAGCTATCAAGTAGGAGGACCTTCAGGATCAAATAATAATAACTATCAAAATAATAATAACTATCAAGGAGGAAATCCAGGTTACCAAAATAACCGGAATTTCCCAAATCAAAATCAAAGAAATCCGCCACCAGGTTATAATAACCGAAATCAACCTCAACGAAATTATCAAAATAATTTCCAACACAATCAACCACAACCACTAGCACTTATGCAACCACAACCATTAGCAATTATGCAACCTCAACCTGAGAGGAAATCTGGTTTAGAAGATCTCTTAAGAGATTTTATGGTTAAGCACGAGCAAAATGCAGAGCTCCAAACTCAGCAAATCCGAAATCAACAAGCCACAATACAAAACTTAGAAAGGGATGTTGGAAGGATATCACAGTTACTATCAGAGAGACCACCAGGTACTCTCCCCTCAAATACTCAAGTGAATCCCAACAACCCCCAAACAAGGAACGAGCATGTAAATGCTATAACTACTAGAAGTGGTTTAACTACTAAACCGGAGACTCTTAAGTCCCCGGAAGTTCCTTTATGTCCTTCTGTTTTACAAATACCGGTTGATGATGAGCAAGTTGACAAAGAACAAGAGAAAGATGATCCACCTGAGGTCATACCAAAGAAAAGTGAAGAACCAACAGTAAAGGTGCATAAGGAACCTATTCCATACCCAAAAGCATTAAAGAAAGACAGACTCGCGAGGCGATATGAGAAATTTGCGGACATGATTAAGCAAATTAGCATTAACATGCCACTCGCGGAGGTTCTTAGGGATATGCCCAATTATGGGAAGTTTTTAAAGGATCTCATATGCTCGAAGGGTAAATACCACGATGTTTCTGCCACATTCCTTCATGAGGAATGTTCGGCCATTTTAAAGAAACAAAATGTACCTCCAAAATTAGGAGACCCTGGTAGTTTTATCATACCATGTATGATGGGTGATTCGGTGGTGTACGATGCACTAGCCAACCTAGGTGCAAGTGTTAACCTAATGCCTTACTCATTATATTTAAAACTTGACTTAGGAGACTTAAAACCAACCCGGATGGGTATTCGATTAGCAAACCAATCATTTGATACTCCCATAGGTATAGCCGAGGATATACTTGTAAAAGTTGGCTCACTTATCTTTCCCGTCGACTTTGTTATTCTAGAAATGCAAGAGGACACAAAAGTTCCTATCATTTTAGGACGTCCTTTCCTAAACACTGCAGATGCTATCATTAATGTCCAAAAAGAACAATTGAGTCTAGGTGTGGGAAACGAGAGAATAATTTGTCACATTGACAAAGCCATGAAAAGACCCACTTCTACCGATGACTCTTGTTTTCAAATTGATGTTATAGATCTTTGTGTCGAGAATGAATTGAAGGAGCTACTTGAAATTGATATCCCGGGGTTAGCCCCGGTAAGTGAGAATGAATACTTCAATATTGATAAAGATTTTGATGAGTTGATGAAGGTGGTCACGGATGACGAGACCATAATAGAAGAAATTCCCAAGGAAGAGGAATCGTTTGAGGAAATCAAAAATGAAGATAGATTTCGTATAAAAAATTCCTTAGAAGAACCACCCGTACTAGAGCTTAAAGAGCTACCCAAACACTTGGAGTATGCTTATCTCGAAGGTACATCTCAATTACCAGTAATTATTGCTTCACATCTTTCAGATAATGAGAAGGATAAGCTAATTTCTGTATTAAAAACCCATAAAAAGGCTATAGCCTGGAAAACAACCGACATTCCGGGAATAAACCCGTCTTATTGTACACATAAAATTCTCCTTGAGAATGACTACAAACCCGTAGTACAAAGACAACGCATGCTAAATCCCAACATGAAAGAGGTTGTTAAAAAGGAGGTCGTCAAGCTTCTTGACGCCGGGTTAATCTACCCCATCTCCGATAGTCCATGGGTTAGTCCAGTACAAGTAGTACCCAAAAAGGGGGGTACAACTGTTATATTAAATGAAAAGGACAAACTCGTCCCAACTAGAACAGTTACCGGCTGGAGAGTCTGTATTGATTACAGACGTCTAAATGATGCCACTAGAAAGGATCATTTCCCGTTACCTTTTATTGATGAAATGCTTGAACGATTAGCGGGAAAAGAATATTATTGCTTTTTAGACGGTTTCTCCGGTTACTTCCAAATTCCAATTGATCCCAACGACCAAGAAAAGACCACATTCACTTGTCCTTTCGGTACCTTTGCTTATCGCCGCATGCCGTTTGGTTTATGCAATGCACCCGGAACCTTTTAAAGGTGCATGATGGCAATCTTTGATGATATGGTAGAGGATTGTATGGAAGTCTTCATGGATGACTTTTCCATGTTTGGAGACTCCTTTGAATCGTGTCTTTTCAATCTAAAACGTATGCTTATCCGATGTGAGAAAGCAAACTTGGTCCTAAATTGGGAAAAATGCCACTTCATGGTGAAGGAGGGCATTGTACTTGGTCACAAAATATCTCGTGCGGGAATAGAGGTAGATAAAGCTAAAATTGAAGTTATCTCTAAGCTACCTAAACCATCAAATGTTAAAGCAATTAGAAGCTTTCTTGGTCACGCAGGATTCTATAGGCGATTTATCAAAGATTTTTCGAAAATCGCCCGCCCATTGACCAAACTTCTTGAAAAGGATGCTCCATTTGACTTCGATTCTAATTGCGAGAATGCATTCTCGATTCTAAAGTCAAAACTCACACAAGCTCCAATTATGGTATCTCCGGATTGGAGTATGCCATTTGAGCTAATGTGTGACGCAAGCGACTATGCTTTAGGTGCTGTTTTAGGACAACGTCCCGATAATCATTTTCTTCCGATTTATTATGCTAGTAAAACTCTAACGGGAGCCCAAATTAATTATACCACCACAGAAAAAGAACTCCTAGCGGTTGTTTATGCATTTGATAAATTTCGATCATATTTGGTGTTGTCCAAGACCATTGTTTACACGGACCATTCGGCACTTAGATATTTATTCTCGAAACTAGATGCAAAACATCGTCTCATACGTTGGGTTCTTTTACTTCAAGAATTTGACATTGAGATACGTGACAAGAAAGGAGCTGAGAATCTAGCTGCCGATCATTTATCCCGACTTGAAAACCCCGAATTAGATAAACTTGATGATACAATCATCAAAAATACATTTCCTGACGAATCTCTAGTGAGGGTTGAAAAAGAATCTGAAATCCCATGGTTTGCCCATTTTGCAAACTATCTTGCTTCAGACATTCTACAAAAAGGACTTACTTATCAGCAAAAGAAGAAATTCTTTGCAGATTTGAAATCATATTTCTGGGAATACCCAGACCTATTTCGTGTTGGTGCTGATCAAATAATTCGCTGTTGTGTGTACGGACAAGAAGCTCAACAAATTCTTGAGCATTGCCATCAAGGGCCAACCGGCGGTCATTTCGGACCAAACCACACTGCAAGAAAAATCCTTGAATCGGGCTTTTATTGGCCCACGATCTTTAAAGATGCCCATGATTTCGTTCGGACTTGTAACGCATGCCAACGAACGGGTAACTTCACGAAAAAGGATGAGATGCCTCAAACCGGCATCCAAGTTTGTGAAATCTTTGACATTTGGGGAATCGATTTCTTGGGACCCTTTCCAAGTTCACATAAGTGCAAGTACATACTAGTAGCCGTTGACTATGTATCCAAGTGGGCTGAAGCAAAAGCTTTGCCTACAAATGATGCTAGGGTGGTGGTAAACTTCTTGAAAAATCTCTTCTCACGCTTTGGAATCCCAAAAGCACTCATATCCGACCGAGGAACACATTTTACCAACAACCTTCTTGAAAAGGTGTTGAAGAAGTATGGCATAACTCATCGTTTCTCCACTCCGTACCACCCGCAAACAAGTGGTCAAGTGGAGAACACGAATCGTGCCTTAAAACGCATACTTGAGAAGACGGTTAATAACAACCCTAAAATCTGGCAATGCAAGTTAGATGACGCGTTGTGGGCTTTTAGGACTGCGTATAAAACACCAATAGGTACCACACCATTTAGACTTGTATACGGTAAAGCGTGTCATCTACCTGTTGAAGTTGAACACAAGGCATACTGGGCTATGAGAGAATGTAATACTGACCTTGTACAAGCCGGAGAAAATAGGTTATTACAACTTAACGAACTAGATGAATTAAGATTACAAGCCTACGAAAATTCTAAAACATATAAAGAAAAAACTAAAGTATGGCACGATGCACGATTAAAAAAGAAAGAATTTGAACAAGGGGATAAAGTATTGGTATTCCAATCACGTTTCAAGTTTTCACCTGGTAAACTTAGATCCCGATGGACTGGGCCATATATAATAAAACAGTTTTTTCCATCTGGATATGCAGAGTTGTATGGTAAAGACGGTGGAACTTTCAAAGTGAACGGACACAGACTCAAGTTATACTTTGAAGAAATCAATACTACGGAAAGAGACGAAATCACCTTCTACCCTAAGGACAAATAAATTCAGGGTAACTCTAAGGTTTTAAACTCCATTCTCGATTTTTATTCTCATCTTTAAGAGTGGGGTTAGATTGGTCTTTCCCTAGCAGACCCTAAAGAACTAGTCTTCTCCCTCCATTCTACCTTTTTAATTTCTTTTTGTTTTTATTGTGTAATTTCAAGATGCGCAGTCAGTATATCTACAACCATTTCATTTTAAAGTGCGATAAGATTTTACCGAGGGATGTGGTGTTAGATATTAAGAAAAGATGCGATAAGGCGAGGAAAGAAGAAAGACAGAAACTAAATGAGACAAACTATGCAAGAGGAAAATCTAAATCAGCTAAAAGGCGTCGAGCACGTCATTTGGGTAAATGTGTGAAATGTGGAAAAACGACTCACTCCGGAGATTGCCCAAAGAACCAAACGGACTCTAATTACGAGTACGTAACCTTATGCTGAGAAGGGCCTTTAAAATGTGCAGAAGAAAACCTCTTAAACCAGCGAGGTTACGCCTACGAAGCAATGGGGAGCGAAATAATGCGACTCCACTACGAGGCGAGCCAACGAGGCTTCACTCTTTAAATCTTTTTCTCGCCAATTGTGTGTTTGTGCATTTTTGTGTGTAATGTTTTGGTGTGTTTGGTTTGTTTTTGTTTGTTGTATGTTCTATTAAAACGGTCTACCATTTAAAAGTGATGAACCTTGAGTTCAATATGTTTTCATTAAAAACGATAAATGTTAAGTGTTACAACTGAATTATCGTTTTTCAAATTGCACGAAATTTCTTGTTGGATTCATAAGATATCTGTTAAATAGTAAACCACGAAAACAAAATAAAAATTTTTAAAAAAAAAATCCTTTCTACTAAATTGAAGGTGAAACGCCTTGAGTTTAACTTGTTTCTTTGAAAATGAAAATGTTTAGGTGTCACAACTGAATTTTCATTCTTTAAATTGCACAAATTTTTTTTTTGTTAAATTCTAAAAGTCTACAGTAGATTGCAAAATATACCTTTTTATCAATAACCGTAAAAATATATAACTTGTAAATCTTTGTCGTGGATAATGATAGGTTTGACGACCGAATTTATCTCTACCTAATCGATAGGAAACAAAGTTTTAAGTTTGAAAATTAGTTGATTTAGGGGTATACAAAAAAATAGAGTGTATTTTAATTTGTGTAATTTTTATTTTTCATGTACTTGTTCTAAAAATTAAAATTGTTAATATTTTTAACACAAAAAAATAGAGTGTTTTTATTTTATTTTAAATTTGTTTTCGAAAAAGATTTAAAACTTTAACTTTTAATGAATTGAATTCTATAAATTGAAATTAAAAAATTTATAAACGGATTAAGATCAGGTGTAACAACCGAATTTCCGTTACAAATATAAATTTATAAAAGATATTTTAAAATTTAATTGATTATAAGTTAAAAAAAAAAAGGGGGCCAAGGCATACGCGTAAGGTGTAGAAGTACACTAAACGCGTGGATCCCAGTTATACGCGAAACGCGTATACCTACGCGAAACGCGTACGGTCAAAAATTGGGACATATCAGATCGAGCAGCAGCCTATTTTGATCACTCCATTCTTATTATTTCTGCTGCTGAGACGAGAACCCAAGCCAAAATCCCCAAAAATCACACCCAAAACTTAAATTAACACTTCCAATCTTCCCCAATTCTTCAATTTTTCAACATGCCTAGATTGGTAAGGGTCCTAAACTCATTTTACCTCATGTTCTTCAAGTTTTTCATTATTTATTTTTATGGCTTTAATCCGAATTATATGCATGTTCTTGTTGATTTTTGCTTGATTATTGCTATATTATTGTTGTTAGTATGATATTAAACCCGATTAGCATGAAAAATTGATGTTTAATTGGTTATTAAAAAATTAGGGTTTATACAAATTGGGGATAATTGTGAAATTGCTACTGAGGTGTGTTATTTTGGTTGTAATTAAATGTTTTTAAGTGTTTTGTCAGTAGTTATAACTCTTGAACATGATTTTGTTTGTTTGATTTTGTAATTTTTAATTTTAGTATGATTTTGATAGTTTTTGTCATTTTAATGAATCAAGTATGAACTTTAATGCTATTAAGGATTGTTTAGAAGCTGAAATACACGCAATGTGATTGAATTGAATTAGATACACTTAGATAAATTGCGTGTTTTCACTTGTGAATTAAACTTTGCATATGAAACTTGATTTTTGATTTATGATTTTTGGTTTGTTTCTGTTTTGTTTTGAATCATAGAACTAAAACTTCCAAAGTTGTTGAAATAAATTGATTCATGTGGTGTTGAAAACAAGTTTGTAGGTTGAATTTAGACTCTTTGCTAACATTAACACATCCTATTGGGATGATTTTCTTGTTTTAAAATGTTATGCAGGGACCATTTAGAATGAGGGCATTTAACCAACAACAAGCACAAGATCAAGTTACCCCCGAAATGGAACAACAACTCTTGAACCTACACCCGATCCTGCAATTTCCTAACGAATTACATCAAAGGGTGCAAAAAGTTAAGGATTTACTCATTCTGGTAAATCGAACCATCTCTCCAGTTTACGTTGTTGATTGGGATCCCCTAGGAGACCCAGTCAACTTAGATACACCGATAAGGGAAATTTTAACCCAAAGTTTCACGAATGAATTTGGGGAAATTAGGTATTATAATGACTTTGAGAGATTGTTTAGATTGAATTCTCCTGTATATAGAGAATTGTGTTTGGAATTTTACTCTACCGTTAGGATGAATATAAACCCGGAAAATATCGAAGATACTAGATTTCTACAATTTCGACTGGGTGGGGTAGATAGAGTAATGTCCCTAGGCGACATGACTTTGGCTTTAGGGATTTACGACGGTAATGAGATAAATGCTCCAGGTTTTTGGGAATATATTTTTACAGGAGCTAGGTATACAGGAGATTATGATTCTTTGAGCGTCTGGCGTTCTTTTTCCCAAAAGAATACATATGTAGCAGGCCAAGAATCATACCTTAAGATCACTGATGTTCGCTATCGAATAATTCATAAATTTATAGCGAACACAATTAACCAAAGGGCATTCCTTAATACAGATAAGATTAATTATGTTGACCTTTGGTATTTGGATGCAATCAGAGATAGGGATACATTTATTAGTATACCCTATGGAGTGGCCTACTTTTTGGCCCATATAGGTAAGGGTGCTTGAGGATCCAGTGACATGTCGGGAGGTCACTATGTCACGTGTTTGGCAGCCTGGTTCGGTCTCAACCCGAACGAATTAGATCCTCCAATCCAGCCGATAGATCAACGGGTTCGTACTTTAGGATTGGAGGTGTATAAGACAGCTAAGGCTATACGTGTGAGGGGTGGGGTACGTAGTTTAAGGCAACAGGAAGTTGCTGCTCACGCACCTATGGAAGAGGATGATGAACCCGCGAGGGAAGTTAGGAGGAGACGCAGAGAGACAGATCAGGCTAGCTCGTCTCATACAGGTACTTCTGATTTCGATATGCTCCAAAATTCTTTTAACGCATTGAGTTTAGATGTACGTAACTCATATCAAAACTGGGGAGTGAGATCAGAAGACCAGTATACTGCTTTGTCTCGGCAATTGGGGGATATTAGGCATACCCAACTAGATCAGTATAATATTCTGTCTAACATCCGATACGATCAGAGGGGTCAGGGAGCACAATTAGAGTGCGCGCATCATCAGGCATATTTATACGCGTCTAACCCACAGAATTACGCACCCTCAGCCTATCCTTCATATCCCCAATGGCAGACACCCAATGACCCTCTACCTCCACCATATGACCATAACGCCGCCATAGCCGCGAGTCAGGATGCATATAGGCGTTTATACGAGGAACAACGCCTAAACGAACAACGGCAGCGACAGCAACAGGAAGAAGGCAAACAGGGAGGCCCATTTTGGAATCCATTTAACTAGTTCTATTCTTTAAAACATTTTTATTTTTATGGTTTGTAATAACATAATAGTATGGTGTGTATTGATACTTTTAATGTTTCTTATGTTTTATTATATATTAGCAAGAAAGTAGTGTGGGGTAAAATTGTTTTGTACGATTGAAGTACAACCCCATGTTTTGTATGTTTTTAACATGGTTTTGACAGGTACAGAAGAAAATGCAATTAGACGAAACGAAACATCAAATTACATTGTGATACAAACATTGGATATAATCATAGGTAAAACAATTTGAAAATCCAAAACGGTTAACAAAGGAAGTTCCAAATACTTCACACTTTTTGTACTCTCAATTTATACATTATTATCTAATTTTATGTAATGAGGGCATTACATAATCTTAAGTGTGGGGTGGGAATATATAAATTCTCGAGAACTTATAAGTTATTGATTTTTATGAAAATTTGAAAATCTTTAAACAAATATAACAAATAAATTTTTAAGGTAACTACGAGCAATTAAAGATCAGGTGTCAAAAACCGAAATTGTTGTCTCAATACATTAAAAACGCATAAGTTTATTTGTTTAAAACCTATAAAAGAAAAACCATTTATAACAAGAATTTATAAATACTTATGTTGAGAACCATTTATCACATGTTTCTTTCAAGTTATTGCAGATATTATTGCTTCGGAATGTAAAAACCTGAATATTCCATAATTACGAGTAATAGAGGATGAATCAAGTCCATCCCGTAAGGAAGTAAAGTCTTCCAAATTGACACACTTGCTAACTTATGTTAGAAGATGTAGTCCAGAACAGCTGTAGGTTGACGAAAAATCTTGAAAAGTCATCCCTAAAATCGGCTGGAAATCCACCTAACCTCAGCATCAAACAGGGTTTTTGGAGGTCAGACTTATCCTAACCATGAGATGGATCTGTCTCGTACAATGGGGGGGCACAATGCAAATTAGCTTTTAAGACTAATGAATCTAATCCCCAGATGGATGATCTCCGTAAAGATCAACCGCATCTATGTTTAACCGCGGTCAACATACATATGCCATAACAAATTGAGGTGTACAAACTCATGGTTCACCGATGATATTTGGACACGATATAATTTTGTTCTAAAACTTATGCTATTTTATGAATTATATTGTGTAAAACTATTTTTTTGGACATTCGGCTTCAAGTTCCATGATACTACAATCATGGGGGCGAATAGCTTGCTAATCGCCGACTGAGACTTCGGTTTTCAGTTACCCTCAACCGGAATTTGAGGTTAAAACCGGAAAACGTGTCTAGTGTAAAAACTAGCATGACATTTTATAAAATCATAAAACGTTTTCACAAGGTCCAATTTTCCCTAAGGATCCAAATTTTTAAACCTTAATCACGAGTTTCATGTTTGTTTCTGTTGTCAGAATTTCGTTTCGTGTGGTGTGCGTGTGATTCAATAAAAATTGTGTAGTGTGCAAAACTTATTCCATATAGCGTGTGTTTCATTTCGTATAGTGTGTGTTGTGTGATCTAATGTTCAATAAGGAAAAATATGTAATGTTCTAATTCTGTTCAAAGATGTAATTGCTTGAGGACAAGCAACGTTCCAGTGTGGGGTATTTTGATATTGCTCTAAACATACATATTATTCGACGCAATATCAGTTATATTTCATCAGCTTTTATCATTTAAGAAGACATTCAACGTATAATATTCAAGAAAAACGACAAAAGTGGACAAGAGCTTGCTATTTGAAGAAACGACGATAAAACGATAGTTTTAACCAAATTTATATCAAGAAAAGTTTATCCGAATGAAAGTACAAGATAGATGAAGAAAAGAGTTCAAATGGAAAGTGCCAAGTCAGTACACGTCGATACGAGGTCAACAAAGAACAAACGAGAAAATAAAAATATGAAAACTGCCATTTACTCCTACGCGAATCGTGTGAGTTTACACGAAACGCGTAGTAATCTACTCGAACCGAAATAACTGAAAATCAACTTTCCAGTAATCCAGGTTGAAATGTTCCGTTCTTATTGATTAAAAACGTTCCATATTAATTGATTTCGTTGCGAGGTTTTGACCTCTATATGAGATGTTTTTCAAAGACTGCATTCATTTTTAAAACAAACCATAACCTTTATTTCATAAATAAAGGTTTAAAAAGCTTTACGTAGATTATCAAATAATGATAATCTAAAATATCCTGTTTACACACGACCATTACATAATGGTTTACAATACAAATATGTTACATCGAAATCAGTTTCTTGAATGCAGTTTTTACACAATATCATACAAACATGGACTCCAAATCTTGTCCTTATTTTAGTATGCAACAGCGGAAGCTCTTAGTATTCACCTGAGAATAAACATGCTTTAAACGTCAACAAAAATGTTGGTGAGTTATAGGGTTAACCTATATATATCAAATTGTAACAATAGACCACAAGATTTCATATTTCAATACACATCCCATACATAGAGATAAAAATCATTCATATGGTGAACACCTGATATTGCTCTAAACATACATATTATTCGACGCAATATCAGTTATATTTCATCAGCTTTTATCATTTAAGAAGACATTCAACGTATAATATTCAAGAAAAACGACAAAAGTGGACAAGAGCTTGCTATTCGAAGAAACGACGATAAAACGATAGTTTTAACCAAATTTATATCAAGAAAAGTTTATCCGAATAAAAGTACAAGATAGATGAAGAAAAGAGTTCAAATGGAAAGTGCCAAGTCAGTACACGTCGATACGAGGTCAACAAAGAACAAACGAGAAAATAAAAATATGAAAACTGCCATTTACTCCTACGCGAATCGTGTGAGTTTACACGAAACGCGTAGTAATTTGTTCTTACACGAATCGTGTAGCCTCTACACGAAACGCGTAATGTCAGGCCGAGTTTAATCATGGATCAGAAATGGGGCGGCTGCTTTTGAGATTAAAAACTATTCTTTTTCCTAGTGCTACAGCAAATGGGATGGCTTTTTGACCAACTATATCACTAATCCTCAATGTTAAATACGGAGTAGCAGTCAGTGTACAAGGGTGAGTACAACAACACATACAACATATTATTACTATACACATACTATTGTCATTATTATTATCTGTATTATTTTCATTTCAGTTTCAAAGTTCAAATATTAGGATTAGTTTCAAATAGTAAAGGTGTACTGTTCGTGATTAAGGGTGTTATTGTACGCGTGAAAAGGGTGTTATTATTGTAATTTTCTACCATTTGAAGTTAATGAAAGTGAAGAATTTTTAGTAAGTTTACTCTGTTAAAATTATCGTTGTTATTATGTTTGCATATTTATATTTTTATGTTTACCCTAGTGTAATGAATAGCTAAATTACCTTAGTGTTTGCTTAGATGTAGAGCCCCTAGTGAAATGGATTGTTATCAATTGTAAAAGTTAAAATGTAACTTTAGTATTTTTAATATTGAGCCTAGTTAAAAGAACCATTATTGTGTAATTAGGTATTTAACCCTTGCCACTTAATTTATTAAATTTAAATAAAGAAAGTTGTTTTTATTTACATAAATTAAGCTTCAACATTAAAATGATCTAGACGAATTTATGGATAAGTTATTAACACCAATTTAGAAATAAACTTCGATGGTTTGGGTAATATCAATAATTATATGATAGTGAAATTATAAAAAGGGAAACCGTTATGATTTGGGTATTGGCAAAAGTCAAAACTAGGCTAGGTCTCAATTTAAATACTTAGGGAATAGTAGCTATCTAAAAAAAAAAGAATCCGATGAAAATTAGATTTTATTTAGTTAGTCGTAACCTTATATTTATTTGAAAGAAAAATATAAAGTTTATTACTAAAACATTTTAATAGGGCTTAAAACTCAAAACAATCCATGGACCTAGGGGTGACACATTTAAGTAAACACTCCCATTTATCCCATTATTATTTCTTGTAAACTTATTATTATCATTATTTACGAATTATTAGTATAAAATATAAAAAAAATACATAAAAATACTCGAATCTGTATCAGTTAGTTTTGTCACATCGTATTACACATACGCGAATCGCGTATGTATACGCGAAACGCGTAAGCCTTAAACCCGGCTACAGTACCAGTAGGGTTAAAATTAGGGTTTTAATTATTTAATTAGTTTAAAATTAGGGTTTTAGCCTTTTTACTATTATATTTAGGTTATTACTATATAATTTATTTTAGTTCTTATAAAATACTTTAATACATGTTAAATCCTAATAATTAGTGTTAATTATAATACTTTATAATTAGAAATTAGTTTACAATTAGTTAATTATTTTAATTCCTTTTAATTTGTATTAATCTTTTTAAACATGTCATTTAGTTAATTTAAATAAATTTATATTATAATTGCTCAAAACAAAATTCTAAACATATAGTTTTATTAAAAGTTACTATTTTACTAATTACCATTTAGTAATATAATTAATGCATCATAATTAGTATAATTTCATTTAGTTCCTTCTTAAGTTAATTATTGTAATCTTGTAATTTTATTTAGTAAATTAGTTTAAGTTATTTTCTTTTACTGTTATTTTATAAATTCCTAATCCAAAACCCCCTTTAATTAAGTTTGATATCAAAGACTATTAAAAACCATTAAACACTCCATCTCCCTGTGGAACGAATCGGATTTACCGACAAACTAAACTACACGGATACGACTAGTTGCCTATATATGTGTGAAATCAACCTGAATTCAATAAAATACCACATATACAATAAATCAATTCGTGTAACAAAACAACTCAAATCCGTTCAAAATAAAGGTTACGTTTCACCCCCATCAACACCTGATAACCGACATTAACAAGATGCATATATAAGAATATCCCCTTCATTCCGGGACACCCTTCGGATATGATATAAATTTCGAAGTACTTAAGCATCCGGTACTTTGGATGGGGTTTGTTAGGCCCAATAGGTCTATCTTTAGGATTTGCGTCAATTAGGGTGTCTGTTTCCTAATTCTTAGATTGCCAGACTTAATAAAAAGAGGCATATTCGATTTCGATAATTCAACCATAGAATGTAGTTTCACGTACTTGTGTCTATTTTGTAAATCATTTATAAAACCTGCATGTATTCTCATCCCAAAAATATTAGATTTTAAAAGTGGGACTATAACTCACTTTCACAGATTTTTACTTCGTCGGGAAGTAAGACTTGGCCACTGGTTGATTCACGAACCTATAACAATATATACATATATATCAAAGTATGTTCAAAATATATTTACAACACTTTTAATATATTTTGATGTTTTAAGTTTATTATGTCAGCTGTCCTCGTTAGTAACCTACAACTAGTTGTCCACAGTTAGATGTACAGAAATAAATCGATAAATATTATCTTGAATCAATCCACGACCCAGTGTATACGTATCTCAGTATTGATCACAACTCAAACTATATATATTTTGGAATCAACCTCAACCCTGTATAGCTAACTCCAACATTCACATATAGAGTGTCTATGGTTGTTCCGAAATATATATAGATGTGTCGACATGATAGGTCGAAACATTGTATACGTGTCTATGGTATCTCAAGATTACATAATATACAATACAAGTTGATTAAGTTATGGTTGGAATAGATTTGTTACCAATTTTCACGTAGCTAAAATGAGAAAAATTATCCAATCTTGTTTTACCCATAACTTCTTCATTTTAAATCCGTTTTGAGTGAATCAAATTGCTATGGTTTCATATTGAACTCTATTTTATGAATCTAAACAGAAAAAGTATAGTTTTATAGTCGGAAAAATAAGTTACAAGTCGTTTTTGTAAAGGTAGTCATTTCAGTCGAAAGAACGACGTCTAGATGACCATTTTAGAAAACATACTTCCACTTTGAGTTTAACCATAATTTTTGGATATAGTTTCATGTTCATAATAAAAATAATTTAAAAAAGAATAATAACTTTTAAATCAAAGTTTTCATAGTTTTTAATTAACTAACCCAAAACATCCCGCGGTGTTACTACGACGGCGTAAATCCGGTTTTACGGTGTTTTTCGTGTTTCCAGGTTTTAAATCATTAAGTTAGCATATCATATAGATATAGAACATGTGTTTAGTTGATTTTAAAAGTCAAGTTAGAAGGATTAACTTTTATTTGCGAACAAGTTTTGAATTAACTAAACTATGTTCTAGTGATTACAAGTTTAAACCTTCGAATAAGATAGCTTTATATGTATGAATCGAATGATGTTATGAACATCATTACTACCTCAAGTTCCTTGGATAAACCTACTGGAAATGAGAAAAATAGATCTAGCTTCAAAGGATCCTTGGATGGCTTGAAAGTTCTTGAAGCAGAATCATGACACGAAAACAATTTCAAGTAAGATTACCACTCGAAATAAGATTGTTATAGTTATAGAAATTGAATTAAAGTTTGAATATGATTATTACCTTGTATTAGAAAGATAACCTACTGTAAGTAATAAAGGTTTCTTGATCTTGGATGATTACTTGGAATGGATTTAGAAAACTTGGAAGTAAACTTGCAATCTTGGAAGTATTCTTGATTTTATGAAACTAGAACTTTTGGAATTTATGAAGAACACTTAGAACTTGAAGATAGAACTTGAGAGATCAATTAGATGAAGAAAATTGAAGAATGAAAGTGTTTGTAGGTGTTTTTGGTCGTTGGTGTATGGATTAGATATAAAGGATATGTAATTTTGTTTTCATGTAAATAAGTCATGAATGATTACTCATATTTTTGTAATTTTATGAGATATTTCATGCTAGTTGCCAAATGATGGTTCCCACATGTGTTAGGTGACTCACATGGGCTACTAAGAGCTGATCATTGGAGTGTATATACCAATAATACATACATCTAAAAGCTGTGTATTGTACGAGTACGAATACGGGTGCATACGAATAGAATTGTTGATGAAACTGAACGAGGATGTAATTGTAAGCATTTTTGTTAAGTAGAAGTATTTTGATAAGTGTTTTGAAGTCTTTCAAAAGTGTATGAATACATATTAAAACACTACATGTATATACATTTTAACTGAGTCGTTAAGTCATCGTTAGTCGTTACATGTAAATGTTGTTTTGAAACCTTTAGGTTAACGATCTTGTTGAATGTTGTTAACCCATTGTTTATTATAACAAATGAGATGTTAAATTGTTATATTATCATGATATTATGATATATAATATATCTTAGTATGATATATATACAGTTAAATGTCGTTACAACGATAATCGTTACATATATGTCTCGTTTCGAAATCATTAAGTTAGTAGTCTTATTTTTACATATGTATTTCATTATTAATACACTTAATAATATATTTACTTATCATTTAACATAATTAACCAAGTGTATCAATATCTTAATATGATTCATATGTACCTAGTAAGACGTTGTTATAACGATAATCGTTATATATATCGTTTTCGAGTTTCTTAAATTAATAGTCTCATTTTTATGTATATAACTCATTGTTAAAATACCTAATGAGATACCTACTTATAATAAAATCATGTTAACTATATATATAACCATATATATGTCATCGTATAGTTTTTACAAGTTTTAACGTTCGTGAATCACCGGTCAACTTGGGTGGTCAATTGTCTATATGAAACCTATTTCAATTAATCAAGTCTTAACAAGTTTGATTGCTTAACATGTTGGAAACACTTAATCATGTAAATAACAATTTCATTAATATATATATAAACATGGAAAAGTTCGGGTCACTACAGTACCTACCCGTTAAATAAATTTCGTCCCGAAATTTTAAGCAGTTGGAGGTGTTGACGTATCTTCTGGAAATAAATGCGGGTATTTCTTCTTCATCTGATCTTCACGCTCCCAGGTGAACTCGGGTCCTCTACGAGCATTCCATCGAACCTTAACAATCGGTATCTTGTTTTGTTTAAGTCTCTTAACCTCACGATCCATTATTTCGACGGGTTCTTCAATGAATTGAAGTTTTTCATTGATTTGGATTTCGTCCAACGGAATAGTGAGATCTTCTTTAGCAAAACATTTCTTCAAATTTGAGACGTGGAAAGTGTTATGTACAGCCGCGAGTTGTTGAGGTAGCTCCAGTTGGTAAGCTACTGGCCCGACACGATCTATAATCTTGAATGGTCCAATGTACCTTAGATTTAGTTTCCCCCGTTTACCAAATCGAACAACGCCTTTCCAAGGTGAAACCTTAAGCATGACCATTTCTCCAATTTCAAACTCTATATCTTTTCTTTTACTGTCCGCGTAGCTCTTTTGTCGACTCTGGGCGGTTTTCAATCTTTGTTGAATTTGGATGATTTTCTCGGTAGTTTCTTGTATTATCTCTGGACCCGTAATCTGTCTATCCCCCACTTCACTCCAACAAATCAGAGACCTACACTTTCTACCATAAAGTGCTTCAAACGGTGCCATCTCAATGGTTGAATGGTAGCTATTGTTGTAGAAAAATTCTGCTAACGGTAGATGTCGATCCCAACTGTTTCCGAAATCAATAACACAAGCTCGTAGCATGTCTTCAAGCGTTTGTATCGTCCTTTCGCTCTGCCCATCAGTTTGTGGATGATAGGCAGTACTCATTTCTAGACGAGTTCCCAATGCTTGCTGTAATGTCTGCCAGAATCTTGAAATAAATCTGCCATCCCTATCAGAGATAATAGAGATTGGTATTCCATGTCTGGAGACGACTTCCTTCAAATACAGTCGTGCTAACTTCTCCATTTTGTCATCTTCTCTTATTGGCAGGAAGTGTGCTGACTTGGTGAGACGATCAACTATTACCCAAATAGTATCATAACCACTTGCAGTCCTTGGCAATTTAGTAATGAAATCCATGGTAATGTTTTCCCATTTCCATTTCGGGATTTCAGGTTGTTGTAGTAGACCTGATGGTTTCTGATGTTTAGCTTTGACCTTAGAACACGTCAAACATTCTCCTACATATTTAGCAATATTGGCTTTCATACCTGGCCACCAAAAATATTTCTTAAGATCCTTGTACATCTTCCCCGTTCCAGGATGTATTGAGTATCTGGTTTTATGAGCTTCTCTAAGTACCATTTCTCTCATATCTCCAAATTTTGGTACCCAAATTCTTTCAGCCCTATACCGGGTTCCATCTTCCCGAATATTAAGATGCTTCTCCGATCCTTTGGGTATTTCATCCTTTAAATTTCCCTCTTTTAAAACTCCTTGTTGCGCCTCCTTTATTTGAGTAGTAAGGTTACTGTGAATCATTATATTCATAGATTTTACTCGAATGGGTTCTCTGTCCATTCTGCTCAAGGCGTCGGCTACCACATTTGCCTTCCCCGAGTGGTAACTAATAAGGCTAAAAAGGAACATATATTTCATAGCATTATTCCCCAAGAAAGACAAGATTTTAGTTGCAATTGTTCCATTTTCAAGTGATATCCGTTTATATTAAATAAGTGCGAAGACAAAAGGCGAAAATGACGATTTGAAGACACAAAGGTCCAAAAAGCTAAAAAGTACAAGATACAATTCAAGAGGTTCAAATTATTGATGAGGAACGTCTCAAAATTACAAGAATACAAGACGCAAAATGCAAAGTACACGATATAAAATTGTACGAAAGGACGTTCGAAAATCCGGAACCGAGGCATGAACCAACTTTCAACGCTCGACGCAACGGAGCTGAAAGTACAAGTCAACTATGCAAAAGAATATAATATAATATTTAAATAATTCATAATAAGAATAATATTAAATAATAAAAAGTTGTTAATTGAGCATAGTTCAGGGGTCATAAGTGAAAATTCAAATTAATCATTTGCCTATAAAAGGCCATGTAATCGATGAATTTAAGTACACCTTTTTCAATTCTCTTTCTCTTTACGTATATAATATATATATATATATATATATATATATATATATATATATATATATATATATATATATATATATATATATATATATATATATATATATATATATATATATATATATATATATATATATATATATATATATATTATAATTTTAATTTTAATTTTAATTTAAGTTTAATAATAATTGGGTTATTGTAAGAAATGTTTTACGGGTTTTAAGTCGAAGCTCTGCCCGTGTAATACTACGCAATTAATACCCACTGTAAGTTATGTTTATATTATTTCCATTAATGTTTAGTAGCTAAGCCGTTATTATGCTTATTTAATACCGAAGTAATTGTGATGTTAGGCTAAATACTAAAAATGGGGTAATTGGGCTTTGGACCATAATTGGGGTTTGGGCAAAAGAACGACACTTGTGGAAATTAGACTATGGGCTTTTAATGGGTTTTATATTTGTTAATTGAATGACAGTTCGTTAATTTAATATAAAAATTACAATTGGACGTACCTATAAATAACCACATACACTCGATCGGACACGATGGGCGGGATATTTATAAGTACTAATAATTGTTCATTTATCCGGACACGGGGATGGATTAATAGTTAATTGACTAATTAAAATAGGGGTGAATTATATACAAGGACACTTGGTGTAATTATAGTTTAAGTCCCCAATTAGTTGGAATATTTGACTTCGGACATAAGGGTAATTTGACGAGGACACTCGCACTTTATATTTATGACTGATGGACCATTATGGACAAAAACCAGATGGACATATTAAATAATCCAGGACAAAGGACAATTAACCCATCGGACTAAATTAAAATCAACACGCCAAACATCATGATTACGGAAGTTTAAATAAGCATAATTCCTTTATTTCATATTTTATCGCACTTAAATTTTCTGTCATTTTAATTATTGTCATTTACTTTACGCTTTAAAATTAAGATATATTTATATTTAATATTTTGCATTAGGTTTTAATTGTAACTTAAGTTTTAAAATCGACAAACCGGTCACTAAACGGTAAAAACCCCCCTTTATATAATAATAATAATACTACTTATATTTATTTATATTTTTGTAAAAATATAGTGTTAAACTTCACTAGCTCCCTGTGGAACGAACCGGACTTACTAAAAACTGCACTACTCTACGATTAGGTACACTGCCTATAAGTGTTGTAGCAAGGTTTAGGTATATCCCATTTGTAAATAAATAATTAAAACTTGTCATATTTTGTAGCAATCCGCATTAAAAATATATAACTATTTCGTACACCACGCTACACACATCATCAAGTTTTTGGCGCCGCTGCCGGGGAGCGCTAAAATGCTATATTTTAAATTATAATAATATTGAAATAAAATATAATAATATAATAATATTGAAATAGAATATAATAATATAATAATATTGAAATAGAATATAA
Organism: Rutidosis leptorrhynchoides; assembly: GCF_046630445.1. Lineage (NCBI taxonomy): Eukaryota > Viridiplantae > Streptophyta > Magnoliopsida > Asterales > Asteraceae > Rutidosis > Rutidosis leptorrhynchoides. Next base: position 634,525,585 of record NC_092335.1, read on the forward strand.
TAATATAATAATATTTTAGAATCAAAATTTGATACGTAAAGTTTTAAAAAGTCGTATTTATTAAATACTTCAGGGGTATATTATGTAACTTATAATTAATAATTTCTATAATGTCGCTTTCATGTGAATAGTAAATTAATTAATTTATTTTCATTTACTATTCATGAATAGTAAATGAATTAAAAAAAAGTTTTGAAAAAAAAATTATAATTATAAAAAAATTATTAATTTGTAAAAAAAAAAAATTGTAAAAAAACGTTTTTTTTAGAAAAAAATTCGTTTTAAAAAAAAATTGTAAAAAAAACGTTTTTTTTAGAAAAAAAATTCGTTTTTAAAAAAAAAATAAATTGTAAAAAAAAATTAAAAAAAAAAAAATTAAAAAAAAATAATAAATAATATTTTTTTTAAGTTTTATTACCTTTAGATTTTTAGACTATAGTTACAATTTTTAGTATTAAGTTTAGTTTTGCCATATTTATTTTTATTTCTAGAATTTTTAGGCTTTGCCGTAAAATCCCTCAAGTGCTATTTCTTTAGACTAAGATTTAGGTGCTTTAAAATTTTGTGACGCCATTTTTCGCGCTACTTTCTTATTTTTATTTTTCGACACCTATTTTTCGACCCTTTTTATTTTTTTCGACACTTTTCGACGCGCAATCTATTTCTTTCTTATTTCTCGACATTCTAGTTTTTAGGACTTAGAATTTTCTATATTTCTTATCTAAATTCTTCAAACGGGGAAGAAAAATTATTTAAGCGGTTAAATTAATGGACGTTGACATTTTTCTGGTTCGTAGTAATAGTTGGATTTGTTAGTGGCTAGTTGTGGGCTTCCGATTTAAAGGGTCCTTGCTACCTGCTGCATCTTTTGGCTATTCGAAACGTGGGCAAAATCAGAAAAGTCTATTAATTGGACAACTTATATAAGTTTTTCTATTTTTATAACTAATAGGATAATTCGTGAATGCACCACATTGTAGCTAAAATTTGGCCATCGCAATAAAATGGAAAATTTTGAAAACAAGGCCTTGGAAACTCTTTTTGAACTCCAAAATCAATTAAGTCAATACTCTCAAACGAGTGTTGATGACAATTCGTTCAGTCAATCTTGGATCACAAATGACGAAACAATAACTGGTTGTGAAATCTGTGGAGATTATCACTCAACATGGGAATGTTACTATTATGTTCCTATAGAAAATTATGCACCCACAGAACCTGAATGGAACGATTATGAAGAACACAATTCAAATTGGGATTATTCCCAAGAATTTATTCAAACTCAACAACCAGAAGACGAGGAAAATTACGTGTTCGAAAATTCTTTAGATCATATGAAAATCAAAGTCGAAAAACTCGATGCTCAAAATGAACAATTGAGAGAGTTTGTAACTAGGCAAGCTGAAACTCTATCAGACTACACACCTGTTGATCTGAGGAGTCGTGTGCAAGAAAATCTCAAATCATCGAATTTTGATGAATTCGAGAGCTCCGAAATCACCAACTATCCCGATGATACTTTTTATTCAGTCTTACCAAATTCACAACATATCGACACATTAGCCTCTACCGACGAAATCATCGATCCATCAATGGATGAAGAAGAAGTAAGGGTGACAAATTGGTACTCTTGGGAAAACGATAACGTTGAAAATTTTACCCCCGAGACTAAAGTGGTGGGACCGATAAGTACCATTAATGAAGAAGAATCTACTTCGATCCCGAAATTCACCATTCCACAACCTTCCAACCCAATATTCTCAATAGACAAATCATCTACCGAAGATGAACTAAGAACTGTAATAGATAATGACACCTCAAATTTTACCCAAATGGATAATAGAGGTAAAAACTTTGATCCCGAGAATGAACGGAAGGAAATGTTAGGAATTGACCACCCTATAGGAATATGTATGTCAGTGTATGACGATCCATTTGACCAAGAACCAGAAAAGAGACATATCCATTTACTAAAAGCTACACTTAAAAAAGAATTAAGTAGTGACGATCGGGTGAGTCTAAACTTTAAACCCATTGATATATTATACACCACCCGAGATATAAATAATTGGCTCACTATTCTAATTCGTGGAACTTATTCTACCGACTTCACATGTCGTCAGCTAAGTGTGGGGAAGTCTAACCCCACTTAACTTTAAATTAGGGGTTCGGGTTAGTGCATAACTCGTTAACAAAAATATATGATAAGTTAGGGTAAAAGACGCATTTTCAAAATTAGCAAACAGTTCAGAAAAGCAACCGTTTTTGAAGAAAAATATGTGTGATAAAACAACATTAAGGAATGAACGATGAGGCGCGCCATCTATCATTCGAAGAGCTTTGTAAGTACAAACTAGGTTTCTTAATCACTTTTCTACACTAATCACCCTCATGAATTTATAATTATAGTCTGATTTCATGCAAATGAGGGCATTGCATGATCTCAAGTGTGGGGAAGGGTTATAAATTCTCTCGGGTTTGCACTTGGTTTATTTGCCAAATTTTGTGAAAATTTGAAAAATTTTCAATTAAATGAAGTCAAAATTATGTTTATACATATTTATGAACGGTGAAAACTAGGTGTTAATACCGAAATTATCGTTACCTCGGAAAGGGCATAAATTGAGAAACAACCTAAAACGCTTGAATTCATTTAAAATGGAATAAAGGAGAATAAAAAGGCAAAGAAAGAAACTAAGTGTGGGGAGAATGTACCAAGTTATTCAATTAAAAACTATCTATCACATGTTTCTGTAAAGTTATTGCAGGTGTTTTTGTTTTGGACTAAATTAACTGTTTTACCCGATTTATTAAAGAAAGATGGATCTACACGATGAATCAATTCCATCATTAAAAGGAAGTAAAGTCTTCCGAAAAAGACACGCGCTTCTTGATTTAGGTCATGAAGTTGTCGTCCAGACCAGCTGTAGGTTGACGAAAAATCTAGAAAAGTCATCTCTAAAATCAGCAGGAAATCCACAGACCTCAGCATCAAACAGGGTCGCCAAGTGGTCAGATTTATCCTAACCATGAGAAGGATTTATCTCGTACAATGGGGGGCACCGTGCAAATTAGCTTGATAAGACTAATGAATCAGATCCCCAGAAAGGATAATCTCCTTAAAGATTAAAAATCAGCTTTTAAGTCTGATATTACTCAATCCTTGAGATTGACCTTAAAGATTGAGAATTCAAACTCATGGAATTCGATGATATCTAAACTCGAGCTTGAACGAGAAAATATTTTGATCAAAAATACAAACCGATTTGTTTTCTGAAACCCATTTTCAATGCGTTCATTACCATTGAACGTAAAATCCTAGGAATTCACCTGGAATTCATTAGGTCACCTGAACCAAATCGGGTGTCAACCGTAAGAACGGTGGTTGCATAGCATGATCGGAGACAGGACCTTGTGCCAGACCGAAAAATCAAAGGATGATCTTTACTATTGCTCCTACCAAGGATAGTACTAGCATCCGACACGTTAAAAAGACCATAATCAAATGCATGTCATTAGACATTGCCTTAACAGTTTCTTGTTCATCGCTTTCCTTTACAACCGGACGGTAGTTTACCGAAAGGTAATATACGGGACAAATAAACTGGATGTGTGCTTTCCGATACAGGGATAGCAGTGGATTACACGAGCCTAAAAGTTTTTAGCCAAACTATTGATCCACAAATATATTTTGCAACACCAATGGTGGATCAAATCGGAAAACTTGTCTAGGGTAAAAGCTAGAATGAATTTTCAAAAAGATTAAATGTTTTCATAAAGATCCAATTTTCCTAAAGGATCTACATTTTTATAGTCATGTGGGACTGTAAACCGCCTTTCAAATGTGCACTTTGCTTTGGAAACCGAAAGTAAATCGGCTATTTGATTGCAAGTGTCGTTGACCTAAACCCGAGGCAACTGTGGATGACACACCCACCTTTAACCATGGTTCTATTGTTACTATCATTGTTTATACCGCCATATCAAAATCACTGATGTACAAAGTGTGAAGAATAAAGAAGTGATTCGTGTGATGTATTATATTATTTCAAGACTGTATTGCTTGAGGACAAGCAACGCTTAAGTGTGGGGATATTGATAAGGCTAAAAAGGAACATATATTTCATAGCATTATTCCCCAAGAAAGACAAGATTTTAGTTGCAATTGTTCCATTTTCAAGTGATATCCGTTTATATTAAATAAGTGCGAAGACAAAAGGCGAAAATGACGATTTGAAGACACAAAGGTCCAAAAAGCTAAAAAGTACAAGATACAATTCAAGAGGTTCAAATTATTGATGAGTAACGTCTCAAAATTACAAGAATACAAGACGCAAAACGCAAAGTACACGATATAAAATTGTACGAAAGGACGTTCGAAAATTCGGAACCGAGGCATGAACCAACTTTCAACGCTCGACGCAACGGAGCTGAAAGTACAAGTCAACTATGCAAAAGAATATAATATAATATTTAAATAATTCATAATAAGAATAATATTAAATAATAAAAAGTTGTTAATTGAGCATAGTTCAGGGGTCATAAGTGAAAATTCAAATTAATCATTTGCCTATAAAAGGCCATGTAATCGATGAATTTAAGTACACCTTTTTCAATTCTCTTTCTCTTTACGTATATAATATATATATATATATATATATATATATATATATATATATATATATATATATTTATAATTTTAATTTTAATTTTAATTTAAGTTTAATAATAATTGGGTTATTGTAAGAAATGTTTTACGGGTTTTAAGTCGAAGCTCTGCCCGTGTAATACTACGCTATTAATACCCACTGTAAGTTATGTTTATATTATTTCCATTAATGTTTAGTAGCTAAGCCGTTATTATGCTTATTTAATACCGAAGTAATTGTGATGTTAGGCTAAATACTAAAAATGGGGTAATTGGGCTTTGGACCATAATTGGGGTTTGGACAAAAGAACGACACTTGTGGAAATTAGACTATGGGCTTTTAATGGGTTTTATATTTGTTAATTGAATGACAGTTCGTTAATTTAATATAAAAATTACAATTGGACGTACCTATAAATAACCACATACACTCGATCGGACACGATGGGCGGGATATTTATAAGTACTAATAATTGTTCATTTATCCGGACACGGGGATGGATTAATAGTTAATTGACTAATTAAAACAGGGGTGAATTATATACAAGGACACTTGGTGTAATTATAGTTTAAGTCCCCAATTAGTTGGAATATTTGACTTCGGACATAAGGGTAATTTGACGAGGACACTCGCACTTTATATTTATGACTGATGGACCATTATGGACAAAAACCAGATGGACATATTAAATAATCCAGGACAAAGGACAATTAACCCATCGGACTAAATTAAAATCAACACGCCAAACATCATGATTACGGAAGTTTAAATAAGCATAATTCCTTTATTTCATATTTTATCGCACTTAAATTTTCTGTCATTTTAATTATTGTCATTTACTTTACGCTTTAAAATTAAGATATATTTATATTTAATATTTTGCATTAGGTTTTAATTGTAACTTAAGTTTTAAAATCGACAAACCGGTCACTAAACGGTAAAAACCCCCCTTTATATAATAATAATAATACTACTTATTTTTATTTATATTTTTGTAAAAATATAGTGTTAAACTTCACTAGCTCCCTGTGGAACGAACCGGACTTACTAAAAACTGCACTACTCTACGATTAGGTACACTGCCTATAAGTGTTGTAGCAAGGTTTAGGTATATCCCATTTGTAAATAAATAATTAAAACTTGTCATATTTTGTAGCAATCCGCATTAAAAATATATAACTATTTCGTACACCACGCTACACACATCATCAGTAACGAATCTCAAAGTCGTAATCATTCAACAATTCAATCCACCTACGCTGTCTCATATTCAGTTGTTTCTGATTAAATATGTGTTGAAGACTTTTGTGGTCGGTATATATAATACTTTTGACCCCATATAAGTAGTGCCTCCAAGTCTTTAATGCAAAAACAACAGCGCCTAATTCCAAATCATGCGTCGTATAATTTTGCTCGTGAATCTTCAATTGTCTAGACGCATAAGCAATCACCTTCGTCCGTTGCATTAATACACAACCGAGACCTTGCTTTGATGCGTCATAATAAATCACAAAATCATCATTCCCTTCAGGCAATGACAATATAGGTGCCGTAGTTAGCTTTTTCTTCAATAACTGGAACGCTTTCTCTTGTTCATCCTTCCATTCAAATTTCTTCCCTTTATGCGTTAATGCAGTCAAGGGTTTTGCTTTTCTGGAAAAGTCTTGGATGAACCTTCTGTAGTAACCAGCTAGTCCTAAAAACTGGCGTATGTGTTTCGGAGTTTTCGGGGTTTCCTACTTTTCAACAGTTTCTATCTTTGCTGGATCCACCTTAATACCTTCTTTGTTCACTATGTGACCGAGGAATTGAACTTCTTCCAACCAAAATGCACACTTTGAAAACTTAGCGTACAGTTTTTCTTTCCTCAATACTTCTAGCACTTTTCTCAAATGTTCTTCGTGCTCTTGATTATTCTTTGAGTAAATAAGTATGTCATCGATGAAAACAATGACAAACTTGTCAAGATATGGCCCACACACTCGGTTCATAAGGTCCATGAACACAGCTGGTGCGTTAGTCAATCCAAACGGCATAACCATAAACTCGTAATGACCATAACGCGTCCTAAAAGCAGGTTTTGGAATATCATCCTCCTTTACTCGCATTTGATGATATCCAGAACGTAAATCGATCTTCGAATAAATCGACGAGCCTTGTAGTTGATCAAATAAGTCGTCAATTCTAGGCAGTGGATAACAGTTTTTGATGGTAAGTTTGTTCAACTCTCTGTAGTCAATACACAACCTAAATGTACCATCCTTCTTCTTGACAAACAAAACAGGAGCTTCCCATGGTGATGTGCTCGGTTGAATGAAACCACGTTCTAATAGTTCTTGTAGTTGGCTTTGCAGTTCTTTCGTCTTGGTGGGTGTGAGTCTATAAGGAGCACGAGCTATTGGTGCAGCTCCTGGTACAAGATCTATTTGAAATTCAACAGATCGATGTGGAGGTAGTCCCGGTAATTCTTTCGGAAATACATTGGGAAATTCTTTTGCGACGGGAACATCATTGATGCTCTTTTCTTCAGTTTGTACTTTCTCAACGTGTGCTAGAACAGCATAGCAACCTTTTCTTATTAGTTTTTGTGCCTTCAAATTACTAATAAGATGTAGCTTCATGTTGCCCTTTTCTCCGTACACCATTAAGGGTTCTCCTTCTTCTCGTACAATGCGAATTGCATTTTTATAACATACGATCTCTGCTTTCACCTTCTTCAGCCAGTCCATGCCAACTATTACATCAAAACTCCCTAACTCTACTGGTATCAAATCAATCTTAAATATTTCGCTACCCAGTTTAATTTCTCGATTCCGGCATATATTATCTGCTGAAATTAATTTGCCGTTTGCTAATTCGAGTAAAAATTTACTATCCAACGGCGTCAATGGACAACTTAATTTAGCACAAAAATCTCTACTCATATAGCTTCTATCCGCACCCGAATCAAATAAAACATAAGCAGATTTATTGTCAATAAGAAACGTACCCGTAACAAGCTCCGGGTCTTCCTGTGCCTCTGCCGCATTAATATTGAAAACTCTTCCGCGGCCTTGTCCATTCGTGTTCTCCTGGTTCGGGCAATTTCTAATAATGTGGCCCGATTTTCCACATTTATAACAAACTACATTGGCATAACTTGCTCCGATACTACTTGCTCCGCCATTACTCGTTCCGACACTATTTGTTCTTTTCGTTCTGTTAACCCCTGGTCCGTAGACCTCACACTTCGCCGCGCTATGACCATTTCTTTTACACTTGATGCAAATTTTGCTGCAAAACCCCGAGTGATACTTTTCACACCTTTGGCATAGCTGCTTCTGATTGTTGTTGTTGTTGTTGCGGTTATTATTGTTGTTAAGATGATTGTTGTAGTTGCTGTTGTTATTGTTGTTGTTGTTGTTGTTGTTGTTGTTGTTGTTGGGCCGTTTGTTGTAGTTGCGATTGATGTTGCGATTGTTAGGATAGTTGTTGCGATTATTGTTGTAATTGCTGTTGTTGTTGTATTGGTGATTCTTATCACCGTTTTCCTCCCACTTTCTTTTGACTTGCTTCACATTGGCCTCTTCAGCAGTCTGTTCTTTAATTCTTTCCTCAATCTGGTTCACTAGTTTGTGAGCCATTCTACATGCCTGTTGTATGGAGGCGGGCTCGTGTGAACTTATATCTTCTTGGATTCTTTCCGGTAATCCTTTCACAAACGCGTCGATCTTCTCTTCCTCATCTTCGAACACTCCCGGACACAATAGGCATAATTCTGTGAATCGTCTTTCGTACGTGGTAATATCAAATCCTTGGGTTCATAACCCTCTAAGTTCTGTCTTGAGCTTATTGATCTCGGTTCTGGGACGGTACTTCTCGTTCATCAAGTACTTGAATGCTGACCACGGTAGTGCGTACGCATTATCTTGTCCCACTTGCTCTAGATAGGTATTCCACCATGTTAACGCAGAACCTGTGAAGGTATGCGTAGCGTACTTTACTTTGTCCTATTCAGTACACTTACTTATGGCAAACACCGATTCGACCTTCTCGGTCCACCGTTTCAATCCGATCGGTCCTTCGGTTCCATCAAATTCCAAAGGTTTGTAGGTAGTGAATTCTTTGTAGGTGCATCCTACACGATTTCCTGTACTGCTAGATCCAAGGTTATTGTTGGTATGTAGCGCAGCCTGTACTGTGGCTATGTTTGAAGCTAGAAAAGTACGGAATTCCTCTTCATTCATATTCACGGTGTGTCGAGTAGTCGGTGCCATTTCCTTCAAAATAGTCAAATGGAACAAATTAATCATACAGAATATTAAGAGTAGTTAATAGTATTTCGTAGCATAATATGAACTCATTTATAAAAGCTTTTTCTTCATATTAGCATTTTATAAGTTTAAATTCGGGTAGTACCTACCCGTTAAGTTCATACTTAGTAGCTAATATACAATTCAACTACTACAATTCTATATGAAAAACTGAATATAATAATATTTCGCGTTCAAACTTTTATACAATATTTTACAAACTTACAATACCGCTTATTTTACATAAAGCATGAAATATAGTACACAATAACTTTGATACAAGATAGTTGTGAAGATAATTCTAGCTAGTACACAAGTCGTTCAGCAAAGGCAATAAAGACACGTAATTCATACATCCAGAAACAAGTCATGCATTCTGGTTTTACTAGGACTACTTCCCATCCTTGGTCTTGTGGAACATAACCGTTATGGCCGTTGATAAGACAGCGTGTTGTAACGTCGTCAAAGGGACGAGGGTTACGTAATGACCAACAGTCTCGTAATAACCTAAAAACCTCATTTCTTACCCCAATTACCGACTCCGTCACTTGTGGGAACGTTTTGTTTAATAGTTGTAGCCCGATGTTCTTTTTCTCACTTTGGTGAGAAGCGAACATTACTAACCCGTAAGCATAGCATGCTTCTTTATGTTGCATGTTAGCCGCTTTTTCTAAATCATGAAGTCCTATATTCGGATACATTGAGTCAAAATAATTTCTTAACCCGTTGCGTAAAATAGCATTTGGGTTCCCCGCAATATATGCTTCAAAGTAAACACATCGTAACTTATGGGTTTCTCAATGTGATATCCCCCATCTTTCAAACGAAAGTCTCTTATAAACCAAGACATTCTTGGAATGTTCTTCGAATGTCTTACAAACTGATTTCGCCGTAAATAGTTGTGCCGAAGAATTCTGACCGACTCTAGACAAGATTTCATCAATCATGTCTCCGGGTAGGTCTCTTAAAATATTGGGTTGTCTATCCATTTTGTGTTTTTATACTGTAAAATAGACAAGAGTTAGATTCATAAAAAAAATACTTATTAATACAAGCAATTTTAACATATATCATAAAGCATAAGCACACTATATTACATATATTACACCACACGAATACAACTATCTTATTCCGACTCGCTCGTTTCTTCTTCTTCGGTTTTGGTTCGTTTTGCCAAGTTTCTAGAGATATATGATGTTCCCCTAATACGAGCTGTCGTTTTTCACAACGGTTTAGAAAAACCTGGTGGTTTAGAGGTTCCCGGGTCATTATTACAACTTAAGGGCTTCGAGGGTTGACGATACATATAAAGTTCATCGGGGTTGGAATTAGATTTCTCTATTTTTATGACCTTTCCCTTATTATTTTCTTTTGCCTTTTTAAATTCAGTTGGGGTAATTTCTATAACATCATCGGAATTCTCGTCGGAATCCGATTCATCGGAGAATTGGTAATCCTCCCAATATTTTGCTTCCTTGGCGGAAACACCATTGACCATAATTAACCTTGGTCGGTTGGTTGAGGATTTTCTTTTACTTAACCGTTTTATTATTTCCCCCACCGGTTCTATTTCCTCCTCCGGTTCCTCCTCTTCCGGTTCTATTTCTTCTTCCGGTTCTGATTCTTCTTCCGGTTCTTCTTCGGGAACTTGTGAATCAGTCCAATATATATTCGACTCTTCGTTATTATTAGGTGAGTCAATGGGATTTGTGCTAGACGTAGACATCTATCACACAATATCAAATATGTTAAGAGATTAATATATCACATAATATATACATGTTAATAATATATAGTTTCCAACAAAAATGTTAAGCAATCATTTTTAAAGAAAACACGGTCGAAGTCCAGACTCACTAATGCACCCTAACAAACTCGATAAGACACACTAATGCAAATTTTCTGGTTCTCTAAGACCAACGCTCGGATACCAACTGAAATGTCCCGTTCTTATTGATTAAAAACGTTCCATATTAATTGATTTCGTTGCGAGGTTTTGACCTCTATATGAGACGTTTTCAAAGACTGCATTCATTTTTAAAATAAACCATAACCTTTATTTCATAAATAAAGGTTTAAAAAACTTTACGTAGATTATCAAATAATGATAATCTAAAATATCCTGTTTACACACGACCATTACATAATGGTTTATAATACAAATATGTTACATCGAAATCAGTTTCTCGAATGCAGTTTTTATACAATATCATACAAACATGGACTCCAAATCTTGTCCTTATTTTAGTATGCAACAGCGGAAGCTCTTAGTATTCACCTGAGAATAAACATGCTTTAAACGTCAATAAAAATGTTGGTGATTTATAGGTTTAACTTATATATATCAAATTGTAACAATAGACCACAAGATTTCATATTTCAATACACATCCCATACATAGAGATAAAAATCATTCATATGGTGAACACCTGGTAACCGACATTAACAAGATGCATATATAAGAATATCCCCATCATTCCGGGACACCCTTCGGATATGATATAAATTTTGAAGTACTAAAGCATCCGGTACTTTGGATGGGGTTTGTTAGGCCCAATAGATCTATCTTTAGGATTCGCGTCAATTAGGGTGTCTGTTCCCTAATTCTTAGATTACTGGACTTAATAAAAAGGGGCATATTCGATTTCGATAATTCAACCATAGAATGTAGTTTCACGTACTTGTGTCTATTTTGTAAATCATTTATAAAACCTGCATGTATTCTCATCCCAAAAATATTAGATTTTAAAAGTGGGACTATAACTCACTTTCACAGATTTTTACTTCGTCGGGAAGTAAGACTTGGCCACTGGTTGATTCACGAACCTATAACAATATATACATATATATCAAAGTATGTTCAAAATATATTTACAACACTTTTAATATATTTTGATGTTTTAAGTTTATTAAGTCAGCTGTCCTCGTTAGTAACCTACAACTAGTTGTCCACAGTTAGATGTACAGAAATAAATCGATAAATATTATCTTGAATCAATCCACGACCCACTGTATACGTATCTCAGTATTGATCACAACTCAAACTATATATATTTTGGAATCAACCTCAACCCTGTATAGCTAACTCCAACATTCACATATAGAGTGTCTATGGTTGTTCCGAAATATATATAGATGTGTCGACATGATAGGTCGAAACATTGTATACGTGTCTATGGTATCTCAAGATTACATAATATACAATACAAGTTGATTAAGTTATGGTTGGAATAGATTTGTTACCAATTTTCACGTAGCTAAAATGAGAAAAATTATCCAATCTTGTTTTACCCATAACTTCTTCATTTTAAATCCATTTTGAGTGAATCAAATTGCTATGGTTTCATATTGAACTCTATTTTATGAATCTAAATAGAAAAAGTATAGGTTTATAGTCAGAATAATAAGTTACAAGTCATTTTTTTAAAGGTAGTCATTTTAGTCGAAAGAACGACGTCTAGATGACCATTTTAGAAAACATACTTCCACTTTGAGTTTAACCATAATTTTTGGATATAGTTTCATGTTCATAATAAAAATCATTTTCCCAGAATAATAACTTTTAAATCAAAGTTTTCATAGTTTTTAATTAACTAACCCAAAACAGCCCGCGGTGTTACTACGACGGCGTAAATCCGGTTTTACGGTGTTTTTCGTGTTTCCAGGTTTTAAATCATTAAGTTAGCATATCATATAGATACAGAACATGTGTTTAGTTGATTTTAAAAGTCAAGTTAGAAGGATTAACTTTTATTTGCGAACAAGTTTAGAATTAACTAAACTATGTTCTAGTGATTACAAGTTTAAACCTTCGAATAAGATAGCTTTATATGTATGAATCGAATGATGTTATGAACATCATTACTACCTCAAGTTCCTTGGATAAACCTACTGAAAATGAGAAAAATAGATCTAGCTTCAAAGGATCCTTGGATGGCTTGAAAGTTCTTGAAGCAGAATCATGACACGAAAACAATTTCAAGTAAGATTTCCACTCGAAATAAGATTGTTATAGTTATAGAAATTGAATTAAAGTTTGAATATGATTATTACTTTGTATTAGAAAGATAACCTACTGTAAGTAACAAAGGTTTATTGATCTTGGATGATTACTTGGAATGGATTTAGAAAACTTGGAAGTAAACTTGCAATCTTGGAAGTATTCTTGATTTTATGAAACTAGAACTTTTGGAATTTATGAAGAACACTTAGAACTTGAAGATAGAACTTGAGAGAGATCAATTAGATGAAGAAAATTGAAGAATGAAAGTGTTTGTAGGTGTTTTTGGTCGTTGGTGTATGGATTAGATATAAAGGATATGTAATTTTGTTTTCATGTAAATAAGTCATGAATGATTACTCATATTTTTGTAATTTTATGAGATATTTCATGCTAGTTGCCAAATGATGGTTCCCACATGTGTTGGGTGACTCACATGGGCTGTTAAGAGCTGATCATTGGAGTGTATACACCAATAGTACATACATCTAAAAGCTGTGTATTGTACGAGTACGAATACGGGTGCATACGAGTAGAATTGTTGATGAAACTGAACGAGGATGTAATTGTAAGCATTTTTGTTAAGTAGAAGTATTTTTATAAGTGTTTTGAAGTCTTTAAAAAGTGTATGAATACATATTAAAACACTACATGTATATACATTTTAACTGAGTCGTTAAGTCATCGTTAGTTGTTACATGTAAATGTTGTTTTGAAACCTTTAGGTTAACGATCTTGTTGAATGTTGTTAACCCATTGTTTATTATAACAAATGAGATGTTAAATTGTTATATTATCATGATATTATGATATATAATATATCTTAGCATGATATATATACAGTTAAATGTCGTTACAACGATAATCGTTACATATATGTCTCGTTTCGAAATCATTAAGTTAGTAGTCTTATGTTTACATATGTATTTCATTGTTAATACACTTAATAATATATTTACTTATCATTTAACATAATTAACCAAGTATATCAATATCTTAATATGATTCATATGTACCTAGTAAGACGTTGTTATAACGATAATCGTTATATATATCGTTTTCGAGTTTCTTAAATTAATAGTCTCATTTTTATGTATATAACTCATTGTTAAAATACCTAATGAGATATATACTTATAATAAAATCATGTTAACTATATATATAACCATATATATGTCATCGTATAGTTTTTACAAGTTTTAACGTTCGTGAATCACCGGTCAACTTGGGTGGTCAATTGTCTATATGAAACCTATTTCAATTAATCAAGTCTTAACAAGTTTGATTTCTTAACATGTTGGAAACACTTAATCATGTAAATAACAATTTCATTTAATATATATACAAATATGGAAAAGTTCGGGTCACTACACAGGTAGTCTGATCAGTTCCAGAAACAGTAAGAAAGGTGTTTCGGTGGGTTCTTGGTGCTTGATGCTCATCACGGTTCTCATCCTTGATGCGTATAGCTTCAAGTGTACAACTCGTTGATGGGTTTACATAATCTTAACCAAGATTTGACCATCATAACACTAGTGTAAGTCTAAGATATGTAGCACAACTCACTTAAGAGTTGTATGTAGTTTGATGAACCAAAGTTACATCAAGATCTTAGATCCGACACATACATGAGTTCTACTAGTAATATTAAGCTACAAACTTGAAAGTAAACTAAATAATCAAGATCATAAGTTGTAGAACTTAGATCTTAGCTAGATCTTAAAGATCCTAGACTAGAAAGTCTAGATCTAGTGTTCTTAAGTTAGATCCTAAGTTACAAAACTTGGATCTACACTTTAATGAAACCATAAGTTATGAAACTTAGATTTTCAACTAGTAAAATGTATGTAAGCTTGTAAGCTCTTATTTACAACAAAATTAGAAGACCATAAACTATAGAAACTTAGATCCAACATAAGTATATGAAGTTATAACTAGAAAGTTATACTTCCATGTTCTTGAACTTATAAAGTTAACTTTTAGTTAAAAAAAATGAGATCAAGATTAACTAGTAATACTTGACCAATTTAACAACATCACAACTTTAAAGTACATAAAATGAAGAAATAAATTAAATCTATAAGTAATAAGTTCATGGCTGTTCATACTTAGAAAGATTCAAGCCAAGTCTTTGATCTTTTAAGAAAGTAAACCTTAAGTTTACAAACATGAATACAAGTATGATTTTAAAACTCACGAACTTTAAATCTTTTAAAACATTAAGTGTAGAACCATAAACTAGAAAGTTTAGGTTCTTATTCTTGGTTCTTTACAAACAAAAGATGAAAGTAACCAAGATTACATGAAGATGCAAGCTAGAGAACTTGATCTTTAACAACAACAAACAAGAAGTAACTAAATCAAGAAGAATGATGATGACTAGCATTCGGTTTTGGAACAAGAAAAGAAGAAGAAAAAGTTTATTACTTACTATGTTTTGAGAGAAAAAAAAAGATGAGAGAAAGTTGAGAGAAAGTGTAAGTATGTGTGTGTGAAGAAATGAGATAGAATACAAGTAAATAAGTGAACAACAAAATTTTGAAAATGGAACTCCTACACTTACCCAAGGTAGACGGTTTTCATGGCTTAAAGGGGAAGGGATCAAATGCACTTTCATACATGGGGAGGTGGTGAGAGCTTGAAGTGGTATTAAAGCAAAGTGATATGGGAAAATGGTATAAGTAAGCATGTAACAAGATTCCTCACTAAGCTAATTAATCTAGTTGTATCTTAATGTAATACTTGCATAAAACATGGGCTTACAAGTCCATTAAGAGGGTAGGGTGGGCTTCCAAGTCCATTTCCAATAATAAAAGCCCAAGTCCAAGTAAGTATGCAATTAATCAAATAAAGCCCAAGTAATTAACTAGTAACCTTAGTTAATTAAAATGACTAATAATAATTAATCATGAATGTAAATAATATTCGAAAATATTATTCGTGAAAAGTACGTGCGTCACAAAGACAAGTCGGGCCATGAAAAGTTAAATACGGTTACAAGTAACACGTATAAGAACACGTTTATTAAAACGCGAGCATTAATAATAAATTATTAATAATAAAACGTTGGAAAATCCAGGGTCATTACAACTTTACTGAGGAACCTGTCGAGATTATGGATCGAGAGGTTAAGACCCTTAAGCAAAGTAAAATTTCTATCGTCCGAGTTAGATGGAATGCCAGACGCGAACCCGAGTTCACTTGGGAATGTAAAGATCAGATGAGGCAGAAGTACCCGCATTTTTTCTCAAATGACGAGTCAACCCCTGCACCTGCTTAAATTTCGGGACGAAATTTCCGTAACGGGAAGGTACTGTCACGACCCTACTTTTTCCGTTATCTTTTACCGTTTAATATTTAACGTCCGTTAATTGTTATTCGTGCCACGTCATTCTACGACTTATATTATTATTTTAGTAATAATATTATTTTAGTAATAATATATTAAGTATTATGTGTTATATGAATATTTGTATTCGTATTTAAATTTGTACGTTTCTACGTGTCGTGGATTTCTATTCGGCAAATCTTTTCGGTTTTCAAACCAACGGTCAGACTTTTGAGATTTCCAAATCTCAATCATTTTAAATATGATATTTTTATGTCATATGTATATATATAGTGTTTATATATTTTATTTGTCGCGTTTGCGTTATCTCTCCGAGTATTTAATCGCGTAGCGGTGTTTTCGCTTTTCGGGCTTCGATCGGGCGTTCGGGCTAAAAGCAATTTATCAATATTCAATTTTGGGCCAAGAGGGGCCCACCCTCTTATGATTTTTGGCCGAACACCCTTACAAGGGGGGGGGGGTTGATTTTTGTTTTTCATTTCAATCTTATTCCATTTCCATTCATTTTATTTTAGTCCATTTCTCTCATTTAGCAAAAATAAAAATCTCTCCTCTTTCTCCCCTACCCTAGCTGTCGCCACCAACCATCATCATCATCACCATCTTCAACAATCAAGAACACATTTCAAGAAGCTCTCATCATTTCCGGATTCACCGTATCATCCTCTACGCGTCTATACTAATCAATTCTTGATTAGGGTATAAATCCTAACCCTAATTTTTCCATTTTTATTCATTTTTACTATTTTTGATGTTATTATGATTGTATAGTACTTGTGTATTGTGGTATTGATGATTGTATGTGTAGAATTGCTCGTTTGTGTATGTTTTCGGTTTGATTAAATTGGGACATCGGACTTTTTGATGAAATCAGTACATTTAACATGTGTTTTTTGATAAAATAAAGTGTATATATGAGTTCCTCTCATCAAGACAATAATTTTAGGCTTTGAATTCATGTTATTTCGAGTCCCGGATCAAAAGTTATGCTTAATTTGGTGTTTTGATGAGATTAAAATATAAAAACGAATATGATCAGTTGGGGTCCGACTTTGTGACCATTTTTGGAGGCTCTAGGGTGTACTAGTGGGTTAGAATTGATTATTGGACGAACATTCATGTTCGGGTCATCGAAATCTGAGCCACGGATCACCCGGAATGGCTAAAACAAGATTTTAAGCGAATTAATGTTCTAAGTTGGTTCATGGCTGTAGGTCACAACTTGGGAACTGACTTTAGGGTGTTCTTGAGTACACTAAGGTGTCGGTTTATTGGGTTAGACGAGGATATATATAAAAAATTCGTCGAAAACCGACACCCGGGGCTCAAGTTATGACCCGACGAACGTTTAATGAAACTTATGGTTATAAAATTTGAACTTATGCTATAAATAATGATTTTCATTATTATTAAATTACTTATGATATAAAGATAATTAATTTTAATTAAGACTTATGATATATATATATATTTATTATATCATTTATTAATTACATTATGTTTTAATTATACTTTTAATTAAATTATGATTAATAATACTTTTATTATTAATGAAAAATACTTATGGTAAGTATTAAACTTATGTTATGAGATTGTTACATTAAGACTTATAATAAAGATTAATTAATTATTTAATTATTATAAGGCTTAATTATTATTTAATTACAATTTAATTATTTAATACTTATGGTTTAATAATTATAATTAAATTAAATACTTATGAAATGATTAATAATTCATTATTAATTAATAATACTTATGATATGATTAAGAATTTATTATTATCTAATAATACTTATGTTATGATTAATATTTAATTAATTAATTAAATACTTATGTTATATTAATTATATCATTTAAAGTTATGTTAACTCATTAATTCAATTAAACTTATGATATAACATGATTATACATATATGACTTTAAATAACATTATAACTTATATTATTAATATAATATACACTTTAAAATTCAAGGTTGACTAAGTTTGATCAAAGTTGACTTTTAAGTTGACTTTCGGTTGACTTTGACTTTCAGTTGATTTTTGTTGACTTTCTAATTAAGAAAACTTTCCTAAGTTAAAAACTTTCCAAAAATAGAAAAATTCCAAAAATAGAAACTTTCCAAAAATAAAAACTCCTAAAAATAGAAACTTTCTAAAAATAGAAAGTACGTGTTATACGCTGTCCTGATCATACCGAAACATACTGAGTGTTGTTCTATGTTTACTTGTAACAAGTACTATAGCTATCATACTAAGACTTGACCTAAATTAGTTATTTATATCGACCTGCTTTGTTTAGGTCGGCGTTGTGATCATTCTTGATCACTTTATCTTTTGCTGCTCTCGTTTCTGTGTTATCACTTCGTTTACATTAAGTTGAGTTATAGTCCCATTTTTCTATTTTAAATCTTTTGGGATGAGAATACATGCAATTTATTTTACATATTGGACACAAGTGGAATTTGATTTAAATTATTTCATTGTGAGTCGAACGAAAATATTCCCTAATCTGTTAATTTTAATCACTGGTTTCTACTGGTGAACGTGAATCCTATGGATAGATCTATCGGGCCTGACAGCCCCATTTCGTGCTAGTCGCGCTAGCATTTACAGACGTAATGTATCAGTACTTCGTATTTTTGAAAGATACACCTGTTTAGTGTATATTGTTATATTGGTTTTGTTAAGGGTAAGGAGTTGTTAAGTGAATTACCAGGTGGCTCACGGGTTAATGGAATAATGTTTTTATATGTTTTCGAGCATATAATTTTGTGGTCCAAAATGAGTTTTTATTTTTCAAACATAAATTTTTATGGTTTAAATTAAATATTGTTTGCAATATTAAACCTATAATTCACTCAACATTTTTGTTGACAGTTACTCGCATGCTTTATTTTCAGGTTCATGATTGATTGCTTCCGCTGTGCTTAGAGAGTCTGCATATTTATGTTGGCAGCTTTTGTTAAACATTAACTTGAATTCTATTTTGATACATTAAATTGTGGGTGTTGTTGACTTTGTTTGGTCAAATTTTGGTTAGGTATTTATGTATGGTTTTTCTAAACTTACATATTTTTGTAGGTTTCTTTTTGGAAATCATTTTTAAATAAAGAATGCAAGGTTATTTATTAAATTTATTTAGAGTTATGATCAAGCTGTGGGACAAAGATAACGATGGTCGTCAAGTGTACTTTGACGGGTCGTTAAACTAAGATTTACAAACAAAAAAAAAATCCTAAATCTTTCTCTATTCCTCATCTGCTTTTGCATTCACCTTCTTTTCAATATCTAATTTTCTATCTAATTCAAATCAAAATTTCGGTCAGGTTTAATTTTTTTTTCTCATTTATGTTTCATAAATATTTCTTCATAGTGATTTTTTTAATGATATTGTAATATCCAGCTTTAATTTTTAGATTATTAAAAATGTTTAAGATTGAAATATCCGGCAATCAATTTGACTTTTTCCATTGTTTTTTTGACAATTTTCAATGTTCTGTTGTCTACTTTCACTCATGTCTCCTTTGAACATTTATCATAGGTTATACGTATATAATGCAATCCAAAGTGTTCATAAATGTTACTTGCAATCCAAAGTGGCGCGAAATTGTCCCTTTCTTGCATAATCAGAATTTCAGACCCGAAGACATCACCAAAATATTGTGTTCGCTATTTGAAATGAAGTTAGAAAGTATGATATAAGACTTCAAAGAGAATCATGTCTTTGGCGAGGTTGAAAAAAGGTATTTTCAATGAATATCTTCATATTCCTTAATTGTATATTGACTAAAACTTTAACTTTTTTTAATAGAACTCTAATGATTTAACTTTTTCACTGCAGTTGTTTACACAACTGAATTTCACAAACATGGATTCCATCATGCACACATATGTCTGTTTTTGAAGTCTATTGAAGATTAAGACGGCATGTTATCAGGAACGGCCAGATCTTGGTCTCACTGATAAAGTATTATAAATCATTAATGATACAATCATGTAGTTTTTGCAATGACAATAAATAAAAGTCAAGGACAATCACTATCGTGTGTCAGTTTATTTCTTCCAATACCGGTGTTTAGTCATGGACAACACTAATCGCTAAGGAATCACTAATCGCTAAGGAATCAAGATATTAATCTTAGACAAGGATAACAAAGTATCCAACACAACAAAAAATGTGGTATACAAAGAAGTCTTGCAACACTTATAGACTTAATTGAAGAAATGTTTTAAAAAATTTCCATTTGTATGATATCTTTGAACTATTATATATGTATAATGTTTTTTTAGAAATATTTGAATTATGTTACATTATTATGATTTCCACCAAGTATTATCTATTTTTTAAATATGTTTCATTCATATCAGATATGTGACAAAAATTGTATAAGTTTTCATGTGATGTTACTAATATTATACGTACGCTATCTTTGAAATAATATGAATCCCAACGTGCAATCATGTAGTTTTTGCAATGACAATAAATAAAAGTCAAGGACCCACTATCGCGTGTCGGTTTATTTCTTCCAATACCGGTGTTTAGTAATGGACAACTATATGTTGCACTATCTCGGGTTACTAATCGCCAAAGAATCAAGATATTAATCTTAGACAAGGATAACAAAGTATCCAACACAACAAAAATGTGGTATACAAAGAAGTCTTGCAACACTTATAGACTTAATTGAAGAAATGTTTTAAAAAATTCCCATTTTTATGATATCTTTGAACTATTATGTATGTATAATGTTTTTTTAGAAATATTTGAATTATGTTACATTATTATGATTTTCACCTAAGTATTATCTAATTTTAAATATGTTTCATTCATATCGAATATGTGACAAAAATTGTATATGTTTTCATGTGATGTTACTAATATTATACGTACGCTATCTTTGAAATAATATGAATTCCAACGTGCAACGCACGGGCTCCAAAACCATATATATATATATATATATATATATATATATATATATATATATATATATATATATATATATATATATATATATATATATATATATACCCTTTTCGTTCCAATTAGTCCAATATTCATTTTTGAGATGTCCCAAATTAATTGTTCACATCCATAAATGGAAAATAATAATGTGATACAGTTCTTTTATGCCTCTATTTTATATATGTAAGACAAAAAGATGAGTAAAAAATAAGGGGTAAGATTCGAAAGTTAACAAAAAAATACATGAATTAGTCACTTTTTCTTAATCTGCGTGTTTTTTTTATGGAGAACATAGATTTAGGATGGAGGATGATGTTGGTTGTTTATATTTATAGAATATAGTAGAAGCCTAATCTAAATGTAAGCTTTTGAACCCTATCGTATAAATTGAAAATGAACTTATAGCTAATGTTTTGTCAAAGCATTTAATCAAATAAAAATCAAACAAATTCTAAATGTGACTTTTATAGACATAGTTTTTTTAACGGTCGAATTTATGAAATTGTTACTAAATGATCATCGTATTAGTGGTACCAAGATGAGTAATGAGGTTGTGTACTCATGGGTTCAAGTTTAGTGATCGGACAAATGTACATATTCGTGATAGTTTTTGGGAGTTATTGTTTTTCTTATAAAATAATTTTAATAACATAAAAAATAAAATGATGCATTGATTGAACGAAAGGTGAAGTTTACCTTATAAATAATAATATGCTGACGTATACGAGGTATAAAATACAACATTATTTTTCGTCTTTTTAGTAAGTATGTATGGAGTTTGGGAACAAACTAAATCTTGATAAGCTCTTGAACAATCCTAGATTGCACTTGAATGTGATTAGTTACTTCATGTTAATTTAATTTATCCTCGATTAGCAACCAAATAAATAAGCTGACGGAAAATGATGAAACTATCAAAAGTGTTTACCTGTTACATAACTTCAAATTAACGTTTCTTTTACATGTTACTTGTTACTTGTTACAAAAACATTCATAATTATAAACAACTGTATAGACCATCCAAATATGTGTCGGAAATGTATAATTAATAAAAAAAAAAACACTTAATTTTATCAAAGTTAAAATAAGATGAAGCACACATTAAGATTTTTTATTTTACTTTCATTCAAATCAAATACGCAAGGGCGAGTTTACTTGAATAGGTGTGGGGTTCCGTGACCCACTATTTTGAGAACTTTTTTTAATACATACTATTTAATTTGTATATAACACTATTAAATTCAGCTATAACACCTCATGTGTTAATATAATTTATGTTTTCATTGAAAATAATTAACCACTAAATTATCCTTTAAATATATATTTTTTTTTCTGAAAAAAAAACTTTTATATATATAGAACCACAAAAAAATTACAACACGACCTTGGAGATGCATACAATTACCAAACCCACATACTACGAGACCTACATATACACATGAATATTAACAAGAAACAGAATATACAACTCGACACCCTTTAAATATAATTAGCTTTTAAATTTTTTTTACCCAATAAGATTTCATTCTGGATTCGCTACTACAAATACATCTTCTTATTCTTAACTAACATGTAACTTAATATTTGTGTAATATTACGTTGATTAGTATTTGTATAAGAAAACGTCGTTTTTGTTATCTAGCTAAATTTGCACCTATTTGGCAGGAATCGATATAAACTAAACAGACACGCGAACTGCTAAACGTATAGAATCATTATAACAAATTGTGTTCATTTATAAGCATAAATGAGTAACTAAATTTGCAAGGCATCTATATATCATCCGGTAAGGCATATGTGTTATTACAGTTATATTCTTGACTAAATGGATATATAAATGTAAGAAAAATAACCTATTACTCTTTTTTCCCTACACATGTATAGATATAATGTATGCCTTTACTTTACAAGAGAAAATGTCGCATTATATATTATATGTAATATGTTTATAAGGTATTAATTAGAAAATTAACTAAAGTCACATAAAATTACAATTAAATATAAATATTAAATATAATTTATAAAAAATGAAAAACGTATATGGGTCCGGCCTCCCACCAAAGAAACGATAAATTGTTTGGTTATAAACCGACCAATTAATTCATTCCCATTATCATATCATACAACCACGCCTATATACGTATATATACATAAATACATATTACATGTGTACATATTCATATACATATACATACATATTATATACAAGCAACTCCATCCACACCCCTATAAATACGACCTTACCCCTTTGCTCCCCACCACCATCAAAACTCAACTCTATAAATACATACTCAAATATACATACATGATATATACATTTGAAAATCAACACAATTATATTTTTTTATGTATATGTATCATGAAATAGCCTAATAAAGTTCTAAAAGAAAATGCGATAGAAAGCGATTGAAATGTGAAGGATATGTACAAAATAGTAGAATGAATCTGTAAAGCTCAGGAGGGATAGCGCCAACTCGAATATTTACGCATACATGCATGAATAATACAGATCATAGACATGGCGCTGTCTATCCTGAGCCTCACGGCTTCTTTTTACTTCACCCATGAAGAAGATATTACGCATGAGGAATCAGCTAAAGATATTAGAGGTATAAATTATATATATCTTATTAATACCTCTGTAAACAATTGCTTACAAATGTATCGTTTTGCCCCTTGCTAGTTTATGATCACCAACAGTTAGTAAAAAAATGACAAGTACTCCGTAGAAAGGATGTTTATAAAATATAGTACATGGAGTATTTGTTTATTTTTTTTTTTTTAAAGTACTTTCTCGGTAACCAAAAATTAAGGATCTGGTCATTACATAATGATGGGAGTGTATGATCTTTGACCATAACTTTTCTTCTTCAAGATAGTTCAATATGATACTTCTTCCTTTGATGAACTAAAGACTTAATTTTAACATATAGAGTGAAAATTCTGTGTTCACGGCTTGAATAGAATGAGCAGACCAAGGCCTAGGTGGAAGAATAGACCAGAACTAGACATGAAATCTCTTAACCTATGACATAACTTCTTGTACAAAATAAGTAGGGTACAAAATATGTGTACAAAATATAAGTAGGGTGTTTATTTAGACTAGAATATACGAGACTAGTACTCTAAGGTGGAGTCAAAAGTTAAACTTTTTGAATAAAACGTAATTTTGTGACTCTGACGTGACAATGTCATGAAGTAAAGTTAAATAGTGGTTTGTTAAATTTGACCGGTGAAAAAAGGTTTTATGTGATGTATTAAAATATGATCGTAAGTTGGGTAGGAAAAATATAATTTAAAAAAGGAAGAAAGTATGTAATTGGCAAGAAAAAGTGTAACACTCAAATTTCTTTTGCGTCAAGTCCATGGCTAACGCCGTTAGACACCAACACCTGCTGAGTGGCGTTTTTGGCGTCACCAAACTTTCACGTCAGAACATACAGCGTTAGGGGAGAGACTGTCGCCCTGTTGGCCATAGTATGACTGTAATGTCGTAGGTATATATTTATATATTTAATTATTAACATATCTTTATATGTAATTGTACCTTTATGATAAAGAGTAGTGTGTTTTTTGAATTACAGATATTTTTTTTAATTGATTGCTATAAATAGATAATGTGTATTATTTAAGGTGGTTTTTGGGTAATATTAAGATAGATAGTTATGATATATGTAGATATATATTTTTATCTAGCTTACTATATATTTAAGTATTATATATAGTTTTATTTTATGTTAAAACACACACACACACGCACGCATACATACATACATACATACATACATACATACATACATACATATATATATATATATATATATATATATATATATATATATATATATATATATATATATATATATATATATATATATATATAGTGGTAGGATCAAGAGGGAATATATATATATATATATATATATATATATATATATATATATATATATATATATATATATATATATATAGTGGTAGGATCAAGAGGGAAGTAACCATTCGGGGGGAACGGGGGGAAGCAAAAACTTTTTTTTTTTCATTTTTTTGAAAAAACTTTTTTCACGAACATTATAGATGAGATGAAAATATGAACATTTAGTAGAGACACTTTGTGATAAATGTTTTTATTTTGGCGGGAAAACGCTCGAAGAAGTAATATATTACAATTATCGTGTTTTTCGAGCGTATTTTGAGGTTTTAGCTATTGGGGTTTAGATATTAGGGTTTAGATATTAGGGTTTATAGGGTTTAGATATTAGGGTTTAGAAATTTAGGGTTTAGGGTTTAGATTTTGGATTTAGATTGAGTTTTTAACACGAACGGTTTAGAGTTTAGGGTTTAGGGTTTAGGGTTTGGTGTTTTGGGTTTATGGAATAAACCCAAAATACCAAACCCTAAACCCTAAACCCTAAACTCTAAATCGGGCTAAATTTTACTTCACAAAACATGAGAAAAAAAAACGTTCATATTCTTCACGAACAATATTATCTTGAATGTTATTTTTGTCGATCGTTTTTTCGCCTAAATAATAACATTCATCACGAAGTGTCTCTTCTAAATGTTCATATTTTCGTGTGATCTTGATGCAGGAAAAAAAATTTTAAAAAAAACGAAAAAAAAAAAATTTGCTCCCCCCCTTCCCCCGATTGGTTACTTCCTCAATTCTGCCCCTATATATATATATATATATATATATATATATATATATATATATATATATATATATATATATATATATATATATATATATATTGTTTTGTTAGTGATGTTTAAACTCGATTTTGAAAACGCATATGAATTGGTGTAGTGTGAGTTTTTAGATTCCAAGTTACATGTGTTAGGTTTCGGTCTAAAGTGGTGAAGGTGGGTCAAGATGACGTTAGTGGCCACTAGAACATTCATCCTTGTTAATGGTAGCTTTTCGATGGAATTCGAGATTCAAAGGGGTTTACGCCAACCCGATCCTCTTAGTTCTTTTCTTTTTCTCGTGGTAATGGAAGGTTTGCACATCCTT
This sequence comes from Rutidosis leptorrhynchoides, assembly GCF_046630445.1. Classification (NCBI taxonomy): domain Eukaryota; kingdom Viridiplantae; phylum Streptophyta; class Magnoliopsida; order Asterales; family Asteraceae; genus Rutidosis; species Rutidosis leptorrhynchoides. Next base: position 634,551,859 of record NC_092335.1, read on the forward strand.
CTAAAAAATGTAGTCGATATGGGTTTAGTTTCGAGTGCTGAAATTATAGACCTGAGTTAACGATATCACATCTTTTTTCTGCGGATGACGTTATTTTGATTTCAGATTGAAAAAAAAATAATCTGGATAACACTTTGTGCATCTTGGATGAGTTTCACTCATTTTCGGGTTTCAAATTATTGTGAACAAATCCAATCTGTATGGTATAGGCGTTTAGGTGGCGGAATTGGATGCCTTTGCGCGAGATACAATGTGTCAGATTGGGGAGTTACCATTTGTATATTTAGGTCTTCCGATGGGTAATAGTATGATTCGGGTGTCTAGTTGGAAAACACTTGTTGATCGATTTAGAAAGACTGTTCTCATGGAAATCGAGTCTTTTCTCTATTGGCGGGAGACTAAGATTGATTAAATCGGTTAAGGGAAGCTAGGGAATCTACTATTTATCCTTTCATCAAGTGTCCGGAAACGGTGATAGATGAGTTAGAGTCTATTCGTTCTATTTTCTTTTGGGGAGGAAATGGCGACACGTGAAAGATACATTCGATCAAATGGATTCAAGTTCTAGCTCCGTTTGATAGTGGCGTTTTGGGGATCGGTAGTCTCGTGCCTTTAGTCATGCTTTACTTTTCAAATGGATATGGAGGTATGTTAATAATTCCGATGCAATTTGGGTGCGTGTTATATGCGTTGTTTATGGAATAGACGTAGGTATAGATTAGTCGATTACAAAAGGGACGAGTGCATGGCCATCCATTGTTAAACATTTTTTGAAGAATAAAAATGTGTGTTATGTACCTTCTAATGTGTTGAGAAAGAAGGTTGCGAATGGTTCTTTGATTTGTTTTTGGAAAGACAATTGGCTAGGAAGCGGACGACTTTGTGATTCTTACTGTTGGTTCTCATCCTATGTTTTGGTGTCGGGCGTTATCGAGAAAGATTAACATTTTTGCGTGGAGAATATCTTATATTCGTATCCCTACTAGAAGCAATTTTTCTTAAAGGAGAGTGGTAATGGATGGTTCGGGTTGCGTGTTTTGCAACCATGCATGGACTATGATTTACAACACGTCCTTTTTGGTTGCTCATTTGTTGTCGAGTTGTGGTATAAAACGGGTTTACTGTTGCAGCTTGCATTTCCCCAGTTTTATGAGTGGTACGAGTGGTTTTTATGGTTTCAAGATTGGCGTGCTAGCGGGGATAAGAAGACCATCATTTAAAGAAGGTTTCATTTTTTATAAACCTTCTTTTTTTATATATAGGTTTTTCGGTTTTTTCGTCGAAAAAAAAGAAGACCATCATTTATGTGGTCATTACTTTTCTTTTATGACACATTTGGAAGGTATGTAACTTAGTAATTTATAGTCCGCATGATGCTAAGAAAAGTATAGTGTTTGATTGTATTCGTATTTTTTATTAATTGGATTAGAAATAATGAAAGTCCAATGTCTCTTGGAAAATTGACTTATAAAGCCCTTATAATCCCATTGTAATTGTTGCTCCTCGGTCTCTCTAGTGTCTTACTAGGAAGCCGATTTTATATTAATAAATTTGTCCTTCAAAAAAAATTGATGCATGTCATTTGAAGAAACCCGTTATACATTAATACGTGTAAGATGAAATCAATGTGTAAACAAATACTTAATACTTAATAATTATTTTATGATATAATGAGGCACAATCTTTGATTGTATTTCGAAAAATTTAATCAAAACTTTTTCATATAAATTTAATTCGCTGAGAGAACCATATATTACTATGTAAAAGTGTAAAACAAATTTTTCTGCCAGCTCGTAAGTATAACAATAATGACTAGGTTTTCATTGTCCATGTTTTAGTTGCAGGGGGTCTTTAATGACTTTTATGGATGTTGACTCCTTTCATAACTTCGTTTGGATCACGTCTTCTCTATTACTTTATTTTACATCCTTCGATCAAAATTATTTCAATTTTGTCTTTATAGAGTATAATTTAATAACGTGAATATCTATGGTTTTAGATAACAAGCCTATGGAGACTCAGAAATAAAATCTTTTTTTCTTCTAATTTTATTTTCTCTTTTTGGTTAAAAAGTAAAGTAGACTGGCTCCGTCATGAAACTTTTGGTTATGTAATCCCGTGTAATTTATAATTTTTTACTAGTTTCTTGCTAGTTTTTATCTATAAAATTTTTCAACCGTTCAAAAAAATAAATAAATAAATAAATAAAATACTACTCAATTATTAGGAACATTTGGTTTTTCTACTTGAATGCAATTGTTTATTAGATTATCCATTAGTAGCGAGTTAGGCATATTTGATTTTTTTTTTTTTTTTTTTTTTCAGTCAGTTGTGTTTCACACGTTGGTTAGGGATGACAAAAAACCCGTACCTGACAGGAAAACCCGATATTTTTTAAGCCGGTTTCGGGTCGAGTAAATGGGTCTAGGGTTGGGTATGGTGATAGTTTTTAATTTTTTCGCGGGACCGGGTCTGGGTATGGTTTTAGACACAAACTCGATTACCCGGCCCGTATACCTGAAAAAAGACTCTAATCCATATACCCGACCCGTATGCCCGATTACCCAACTCGTATACCCAAAAAAAGAGTTGAATACCCGTGGGATAACCCATTTATCCAATAGTTCGTAAGTAAATTGGGCCCCGAATACCCGTGGGGAAACCCGTCTACCCGCTAGTTAGTAACTAAATTGGGACCCGACGCGTTCGAGTTTGGGACGGGTTCTCTAATTGGGTTCGAGTCTAGGATTACCAAAACTCACCCCAAACCCGACCCGATGTCATCCCTACGGTTGGTGGGATCGTTTGATTTAGAATAGTAGTATTGCCGCTCATTTGGCTATGTTTGAATTTATTTATTTTTTGTTACAATTGTACTTATTGATCTTCGAAAATCCATTTACATTATTACATTTTTTCAAAAAGAAAAAAAAAAAAAATGATAGATAACAACTACTCCATAAGTTGTCTCAGTTTTTTTTTTTTTTTTTAAAGCAAACTCATACACCCATCTAATACTAACACTAATATATAGACCACGAAATGTCCCAAGCAAAACTCGAACCCTCAACTTGAAGGTTGTAACTTGTAAGGATGACCTCGATACCACCAAGTCATTGGCTCTTTAGTGTATAGAATATTAATATGTCGGGAAAGGTTTGATCGAGAATAATACAGGAGCTTACTTGTGAACCCGTCATGTGAGAAGAAGTGTCGGTGTCCATATACCAGTTGTTGTCGGGTGGATTCAAAATCATCGTGTACATGACGGATTCTATATCCGTTAATGTAAAAGTCACTGAGTTGGCCTATGCTTGCTGCTATTGCGGCCGAGGGCCCAAAATACCTGCATTAGAGTTGGGCCGAATCCATGGTTGCAATAGGTCCAGTAGGATAAGGGCAGGGTGCTGGGCTCCATGTGTCTGCTTGATTGGCCCAATAGGGATAGGCCCACTTATTTGGATTTAGTCCACTGAAATTCCCAAATTGATTTCTCCTCTTCCACGGTTGGGGTAGCCTGAACCTCTACCCCGGTAGTTTCCACGGTACGATGCAAGACCTCTTCCCCTAACGAAATAATTCGATTGACCGGAGTTACCATAGTGACCAGAGTTCCGATTAGCTTGTGATTGATTAGCTTGTGATTGGTGAGAGAGGTTGGTGGTGGCTGCTAGGGCAGTATCGGCGGTCTGATTAGAGACCTGAGAAGCCGTATCTTGTTTCTGTTGTTCTTCAAGAACCAACGCAGAGCGGGCATCATAAAACGAAGGAAGAGGTTTAGTATAGGCAAGGTGAGAGCCCACGGTTTGATAACTTTCATTGAGACCGCTAATTAGTTGCAAGACGAGATGATCTTCTTCAATAGCAGGACCTACATTTTCTAATTGGTATGCCAAGGTTTCAATTCCTGGCAATAGGCAGAAACGGAGGTAAAGTTTTTCAATTTGGTGTTTATGAATTTGTGGTTAAGATGAACGGATCGAACGTTATTGTTGTTATGAAAAATTTGGTTGATGCATTCCCAGGCTCCAGCAGCATTGGTCTTCTGTTTCATGACCGTGGTGAGAAGATTGGTGGATATTGTACCATATATCCATTCTATGACAATTGCATTGAGCCTATCCCATGACTCGGTCATTGCAGGAGGATTTGTAGCTTCAGAAGAGGTAGTTGAGGACGAATCTGATTATTTTGGAAGGTTGTGGTCGAGAACTTGGTAAGTTGTGCAGTGTATTTGAAATAATTCTGACCAGGTAATGTATTGACTTGTATCAATATCAAGAGTTATTGGAATAAAGTTCTTTATGTTGTTTGTAGGATGAGATTTCTTAACAGAATCAAGGAGCAAAGGGTGGAGGGGACGAAATATTTAGAGAGTAAAGAGGATCGGTGATGTAGCGACCCCGACAAATCGTCAAGTGACGGCGTCGGGTACGTGGGTCCCACTACCTGATTATAAGTCTTTAAGATAACGTTTGACCAAAATATGTCGCCTTCATTTCAAAATAAAGATTGTTTCAAAGTTTACAAGAATTGTTCAACCAAAAGTTAAGTCACAACGTTATAAGTACGATTGAAATCTAGGCGACACGGTTTAAAGTAAAGTCAAAAGACGCTCCATGAAATGCATGTATACTCGACATCGGATGCAAGTATCAAATAGTAAGCGGAAGCATGTTTCACATATCGTGCAAGACCTGAGAAAAACATAGAAATCTGTCAACGAAAACGTTGGTGAAATCATAGGTTTAAGTAAGTAAGTACAAGTGAACCACAAGATTTGCATCAATGAAATAATAGTAATACATTCCAAAAGTTTGTTTCACGAGCACCCAATTATCAAAGCTTAACATTCCTTCCATTGTATACCCCATCACTTAGTGCTAGAACAAACACTGATTCTCGAAAATATATTTCATCCGTAGACGGTAGCGAACCGTCAAAGATGAGGGTTGTCAACCCATATGGCCATATAACATAAGTTCTCGCTTACACCCGGCAAGTGTAACTACTGATAATCGAATTGAGGATTTTTGTTCTAAACTCGTATGTAGAATGTTTGTTTTCCCGTTCTTGTGTTCACTTAGTTCAAAAGAATCGTTTATGTTTTCTCATCCCAATATAAGTTCAAAAAGAGTAAAAGTGGGACTATGATCTCACCTTGAGTGCAAGAGTTAATAAAGTACTTCAACAAGTAGACGCGTGCAAAGACAAAGCTAGTCTTGACCTAAACATATAGGTTGTATCAATAACGGTAAACACAAACGGTCAAAGATGTTCAATTAGTCCTATGGCTCGTTAAGACTCGATCATAATAGCATGTGAATCAAATTGTCATGTTTCATGCAAGGTACAAGTATAAAAACATGTTAGAACGATTGCACAATTATTTGGTTAAGTTTGACAAAAAGTCAAACTTGGTCGGGTCAAAGTCAACGAAAAAGTCAACATGTTCGGGTCGGGTCCCAGACTATTTTTCTATGCTAATTATTCATATACAAGTATATTAGAACAAGTTTCATGTGAATCGGAGGTCGGTAGCTAGTCAAACATTTCACGTGAAATGGGACAAAGAGGTCAGAATCTGACCAGGCCAATCCGCGCGCCGCGCGGGGATGGGGCGCGCCGCGCCACCATCTGGGCAGAGAATTCTGGTCAGTTTTTCAAAGTATGCACGAACCAAAACCTTTTCCAACCCAACTCTTGACCCGCAAACACTTATAATGCCTATCATATATCGTTGGAAAGGTATTTTGACGAGGAATACAACTAAGCACTTATGGTCCAACAATAACATCATTTACAATAGCCGAAAACTCATCAAGCGAACAATAAAAGTCCATTTTCAAAGTTTCAAGTTCATCAATTGCATTTTGAGTTTCGGGAAACCAATTCACACATATGATATGCCGTTTTGAAGGTAATCAAACATACAATCCAACTAAACACTTACCAATAACATTAACAAGCATTCAACGCATCAAAAGTTCGTTTGAAGAGTTGTCAAACCCTAACCAAAACCTCAAAATCACTAATCATGTTAATGTAAGGTTTTCATGTCAATCAACACACCAAAACGAAGCTATTGAAGTAACTAACACTTTGAACACACAAACATTAACATCTAAACACATTTCATCATCCAAAATCAAAGATTAAGCATACACTTTTCATTTTCAAGCTAGTTACACCAAAACATCAAGATCGAGCATACAATCATATATTCATGTTATACACGAGCCATAGACACTAACTAACAACATATCAAGTCAAAAACATGAATTTGAGAAATCTATAGTTTTAGAGATGTTACCCAAAATCGGTGTAGTTAGTATCAAATCGTAGAGGATGACGAGAGGATTAAGAATATGTAGTCGGATTTGTTGTAAGCTTCCAAGATCAAAATTAGATGATGAATTTTGTGTTTGTGTTCTTGAGAGAAAAGGAAGAAAGAAAAAGAGGAAGAAGATGGTGAAATGAAGTGTGTGGTGGTGAGGAGTCACTAGTTAGCCAAGTTTACCCGAGTGGCGAGATTAGTCCCTCAAGTTTGTTGTCGGGTGCGGGAAATAACCAAACGAATATTTTTAAAACGCAAGTTAACGAGAGATGTTATAATCGAGTAACGGGATTATCATGAACACTAGTTAACGAAGTGCACGAGTATAGGTGACGAGGGATGTTATTTAAAAAAAAAAAAAAGACGGTGTTAAAATAATTTAACGGAAAAACGCGGGATGTTACATTATCCACACCTTAAAAGAAATTTCGTCCCGAAATTTAGTTGGAAGTAATAGTCGATGTGTCTTACTCGAGACCTAGTGTAGTAACTCTACGAATGATTGAAGGTACTTTCTTGGACATTCCACGAATCCGGATAGTCGGGGTGTTCCGTTGTATTAGGGCTTGGTTTTACGATCCACAAGTTCAGCCGGTTTTTCCTATGAGGAGGAGTTTGTCATCAATAGTTGGTGCATCTAGAAGGATTGCACGTTCCTGTTCCGCAGGACACGTTTCTAAGTTTGTTACACGAAATGTAGGGTAAACGGAAACTTAATTGAGTCGGAAGTTCTAAACGATAGGAAGCGGTTCCAATACGCCCCAAGGTTTCAAAAGGTTCAATATTGCGGCTATAGCCTTTCTCGATTTCCTAAAATGGATTTTACCTTTCCAAGGTGCGGTTTCTCAATATTACGCGATTACACACTGGGATTTGTGAGGTTTTCATCTAAGTTTGGTATAACTCTTCTGGCGACAATGGGTTGTCTCGAGCCCTTCTCGGACTTGAACGATCTCAATTGTTGTTGTTTTTTTTTTTTTTTTTTTTTTTTTTTTTTTTTTTTGGAGTTCAGATTTCGGTGGTTGATGCTTTGGTTAAATGAACAGGGGTATGACATTAGCGGTCATATAGGGTTTCGGAAAGTGCGTGTGAACACACGAGTGGTATCTACTGTTGTAAGAGTGATCTACTAAAGGTGACAATACGAGTTTGTGACATGTCTTTCCAAGACGTAAATCGTTCGTTTGCTCGGTTCGTCAGTTTGTGGGTGGTACGCGGTACTCATGTCTAAACGGGTCTCCAAGGTTTCTTGTAAAACTAGAAGTGAAACGGGTATTTCGATACGGAATAATTGACAAAGATACACCGTGTTGGAATAGAATCTCTTAAGATACGTTTGAACAAGTTAGTTAGGGTTCGAAAAATGTTCGTTAGGACTATTCACCCTCGTGGCGAATACTTAGGTAATATGAGGAATTTCTTTAAACGGAAATGCGAGCGATAAAGATAGGAGTGAAATGAGGACTTAGAATAGGATGAGCTTGCATCTCGAGGTTGCTATAACGTGCCTCTAGTTGTCAAAAGTTGAAGTCTGAAAGAGAAACGAGGTAGTACACGTAGTTGTATAGTTCGGGGTTGAATAATAGTTGACCGATTATCAGAAACACAAGGGCGTTAAGTCAAAGAAGAGTGAAGTATCGTTGGATTGTGTGTTATCTTAAATTCCAGTAATATCAGACGGTGACGGTGAAATAACAGAGGTATGTAGTGTGGTACGTGATGACGAGAAGTTTGATCGGATCCACAATTTAGTATTCGAATTCTTCGTGTAAAATAACGAATTTTAGTTTTTTTTTTTTTTTTTTTTTTTTTTTTGAGAGAGTATGCCTTTCGGCGTTCAAATAGAAATATTTCCATGTTCGAGTTCCATCTGTTGCTATACGATTTTAACTAGAAATGTTGGTGTGAAGAATCACGCTCAAGGTTCGAACACGGAGAGGTTTAGAGTTTTCCTTAGTGAGTTAACGAGTTTAAAAGTAGTGTAACACGAGAAAAGTCAGAAATGAATCTTCGGTAATAACAGACGAGATCTAAGATTTTTACGAATACAAGTCCGAGTTGGTAGAGTTTCCTGATTACATGTGGCTTGATTTCGAGATTGATTGTAATGCCTTGACCATTAACATCATGGTCTAGAAAATTGGACTTCGTTCAACAGAAATTCTCACTCGGAGAATTTGGTATAGAGTTGCTCTTTTCTCAAAAGTTCGAGCGTAAGATGGTGATGTTGTTCGTTTTCATTCTTTACTTAAATAAGTTAAGATGTCATCCATAAATACGATAACAGCTTTGTCTAGATAAGTTGCATACGTGGTTTAGGAGGTTCATGAATACGGACGGAGTCCTAAATAAATCAAACGGTACTAAGAGAGATTTACAACTAACGTTGCGAATTCGGAAAAATGGCTTAGGAGACATCGTCTCCCTTAACCCCCAATTGATGATAACCGTAACGGAGGTCGATTTGGAATACACGGGATCCACGCAAAAAAAAAAAAAATCATGAGGTAATGGATACGAGGAAGAGGGTATCGGTTTCCAACCGAAAATTACTCGGTTCACAATAATCTATACCTAGTTGTAGGGAAACAATTTCTCCCTCACGAATAGGTTCTGAGCTCCTTAGTTCTATAGGTGTCGAGTCCAATTTCTTAACGCATATCCTCCGATAAAATTTATAGACACACAATACCTTTCCGTTGGTCGCTTACATTACCTAAGTAGTATCTAGGGGAAAAAGGTGGAATGCAAAGAGTACAAGTCAAGGTCTCGGTTGTAAAACGTCTAGCGGTAATCGAATCGAATAAGTATGAAATATACGGTTTGTTGTGAAGAAACGTACCCGTTATTAGTCCATCGTCGTTCCGGGCATCCTAGGTGTCGATGTTGAAAGTTTAACGGCGTGCGTTGGGGTTGATTTTCTTATTTGGGCATTCATTCCTAAAATGACCCGTTTGGCCACATGCGTAGCAAGTGACCGACTTTTGTGTGTTGGGTCCCTTTCGAGGGACGGGGGTGGCACTTCCACAATGTTTGTCGATGTGACCACTTCCTTGGCGCCGGTGGCGAAACCTGCCACATCCTTCAAAGTGATGCTTGTGGCATTCGTTACAAAAAGGTAGTTTTCCGGCATACCCTTTCTTGTCGCCGGGGAAAAAGGGCTCTTTGGTGAAGTTGTTATTGTTGCGGTTGCTTGATTGGGAGGCTTCCCATTTTCTTTTGTTGTTACTCGGGTGGTTCACGACCATTGGTGCCGGTGCTTCCATTTCATGCGCCGTTTCTAAAGTTTGGCGGGCCTTGGTTAAAGCCTCTTGTAGGTTAGTGGGTTGGGATGCCATTACCCCGTGTTGAATGCTCTTAGGGAGGCCATCCATGTAAAGTTCGACTCTTAGGGATTCGGGAGTCATGAGATTTGGACACATTGAGACTAGTTCGGTGAACCGTTGATTATAAGTTCCGAGGTCATTCCCGACCGTTTTTAAATTCCTTAGACCTTGTTCGAGCCTTCGAGTCTCGTCGCGCAGAAAATATTCGGTGATCATTCTTTCTCTTAATTCGGTCCATGAGAGTGTGTGGGCTTCATCGATACCCACCGATTGTACGTACTTGTTCCACCACGAAAGAGTAATGCCGGTGAAAGTGAGGGTGGAAAACTTGACCTTATCTTGGTCTCGACAACCGCTTGTGTTAAAAACGGTCTCCATTTGTTCAAACCATCGGGTGAGAACAACCGGTCCTCCGGTTCCATCGAAAGTGGGAGGGTTGTACTTCATGAAGTTCTTGTAGGAGAAACCTTCGCTTGAATTACCGGCTCCACGATTGGTGTTGTTGGAAAAGTGATCGGCCACGGCCGTACCCACGGCGGTGGTTATCATTCGTTGAAGAGCTTGTTCTAGAGTTTCGAGAGGAGTATTGTGTTGACCTTGGTGAGCCATTGTTCCTTCATGACACAAGAATATCGTTGATTAGTATTCTTAACAATACTAACCGTGATATGGAATAAGGATATAGAGAAAATTTTCCTTGACTCGCCTTAAATTCTTTATGTCATAATGTCGGAACGTCCATGTGAATCACCGTAATATAATCCCGGAAATTATATTACCCTGATTCTCATGTGCATTTAACATTACTTCATAAAGTCAAGGTGGCGCGTCAACAAAATTTATCAACGTAAGATCAAGATCGAATACGAGTTAGATATGATAGAAGAGTTCGAGTATAAATGCACAAATAGTCAAGTAATTCCTACTTCAGTCTATATGCCGGTTGTAGTCTAGATTCACCTATGTACCCTATGACTCGGGGTGGACACAAATGAACTCTAAATCCCTACAACCAAGGCTCTGATACCACTTGTAGCGACCCCGACAAATCGTCAAGTGACGGCGTCGGCTACGTGGGTCCCACTACCTGATTATAAGTCTTTAAGATAACGTTTGACCAAAATATGTCGCCTTCATTTCAAAATAAAGATTGTTTCAAAGTTTACAAGAATTGTTCAACCAAAAGTTAAGTCACAACGTTATAAGTACGATTGAAATCTAGGCGACACGGTTTAAAGTAAAGTCAAAAGACGCTCCATGAAATGCATGTATACTCGACATCGGATGCAAGTATCAAATAGTAAGCGGAAGCATGTTTCACATATCGTGCAAGACCTGAGAAAAACATAGAAATCTGTCAACGAAAACGTTGGTGAAATCATAGGTTTAAGTAAGTAAGTACAAGTGAACCACAAGATTTGCATCAATGAAATAATAGTAATACATTCCAAAAGTTTGTTTCACGAGCACCCAATTATCAAAGCTTAACATTCCTTCCATTGTATACCCCATCACTTAGTGCTAGAACAAACACTGATTCTCGAAAATATATTTCATCCGTAGACGGTAGCGAACCGTCAAAGATGAGGGTTGTCAACCCATATGGCCATATAACATAAGTTCTCGCTTACACCCGGCAAGTGTCACTAATGATAATCGAATTGAGGATTTTTGTTCTAAACTCGTATGTAGAATGTTTGTTTTCCCGTTCTTGTGTTCACTTAGTTCAAAAGAATCGTTTATGTTTTCTCATCCCAATATAAGTTCAAAAAGAGTAAAAGTGGGACTATGATCTCACCTTGAGTGCAAGAGTTAATAAAGTACTTCAACAAGTAGACGCGTGCAAAGACAAAGCTAGTCTTGACCTAAACATATAGGTTGTATCAATAACGGTAAACACAAACGGTCAAAGATGTTCAATTAGTCCTATGGCTCGTTAAGACTCGATCATAATAGCATGTGAATCAAATTGTCATGTTTCATGCAAGGTACAAGTATAAAAACATGTTAGAACGATTGCACAATTATTTGGTTAAGTTTGACAAAAAGTCAAACTTGGTCGGGTCAAAGTCAACGAAAAAGTCAACATGTTCGGGTCGGGTCCCGGACTATTTTTCTATGCTAATTATTCATATACAAGTATATTAGAACAAGTTTCATGTGAATCGGAGGTCGGTAGCTAGTCAAACATTTCACGTGAAATGGGACAAAGAGGTCAGAATCTGACCAGGCCAATCCGCGCGCCGCGCGGGGATGGGGCGCGCCGCGCCACCATCTGGGCAGAGAATTCTGGTCAGTTTTTCAAAGTATGCACGAACCAAAACCTTTTCCAACCCAACTCTTGACCCGCAAACACTTATAATGCCTATCATATATCGTTGGAAAGGTATTTTGACGAGGAATACAACTAAGCACTTATGGTCCAACAATAACATCATTTACAATAGCCGAAAACTCATCAAGCGAACAATAAAAGTCCATTTTCAAAGTTTCAAGTTCATCAATTGCATTTTGAGTTTCGGGAAACCAATTCACACATATGATATGCCGTTTTGAAGGTAATCAAACATACAATCCAACTAAATACTTACCAATAACATTAACAAGCATTCAACGCATCAAAAGTTCGTTTTAAGAGTTGTCAAACCCTAACCAAAACCTCAAAATCACTAATCATGTTAATGTAAGGTTTTCATGTCAATCAACACACCAAAACGAAGCTATTGAAGTAACTAACACTTTGAACACACAAACATTAACATCTAAACACATTTCATCATCCAAAATCAAAGATTAAGCATACACTTTTCATTTTCAAGCTAGTTACACCAAAACATCAAGATCGAGCATACAATCATATATTCATGTTATACACGAGCCATAGACACTAACTAACAACATATCAAGTCAAAAACATGAATTTGAGAAATCTAGAGTTTTAGAGATGTTACCCAAAATCGGTGTAGTTAGTATCAAATCGTAGAGGATGACGAGAGGATTAAGAATATGTAGTCGGATTTGTTGTGAGCTTCCAAGATCAAAATTAGATGATGAATTTTGTGTTTGTGTTCTTGAGAGAAAAGGAAGAAAGAAAAAGAGGAAGAAGATGGTGAAATGAAGTGTGTGGTGGTGAGGAGTCACTAGTTAGCCAAGTTTACCCGAGTGGCGAGATTAGTCCCTCAAGTTTGTTGTCGGGTGCGGGAAATAACCAAACGAATATTTTTAAAACGCAAGTTAACAAGAGATGTTATAATCGAGTAACGGGATTATCATGAACACTAGTTAACGAAGTGCACGAGTATAGGTGACGAGGGATGTTATTTTAAAAAAAAAAAAAAGACGGTGTTAAAATAATTTAACGGAAAAACGCGGGATGTTACAGGTGAGAATTCTAATACCATATTAGAATGAATGTATTGAATGTCATGCCTTTGAATAATTACAGAATGCCCCTATATATATATATATATATATATATATATATATATATATATATATATATATATATATATATATATATATATATATATATATATATATATATAGGGTGATAATCAAGAGGGAAGCACTTTTTTGGGGGGAAATAATTTTTTTTCGTCTTTTTCGATTTTTTTTTTCAGGGATCAAGTTTAGGTGAAAATATGAACATTTAAAAAAGACACTTTGTGATGAATGTTATTATTTTGGCGGTAAAACGCTCGAAGAAAAAAATAAAAACATTCAATGCATTGAATGTTTTGGTTCTGAGTTTATTTGCATCTTTTTATTTTCATCTTGTGTGAAGTGTTTTTTCGAAATTTAGCCCGATTTAGAGTTTAGGGTTTAGGGCTTAGGGTTTAGGGTTTAGTGTTTTGGGTTTAGTCCCTAAACCCTACGCCCCTAAACCCTAAACTCTAAACTGTTCGTGTTAAAATATTCAATCTAAACCCTAATTTCTAAACCCTAAACCCTAATTTCTAAACCCAAAACCCTAATTTCTATACAATAATAGCTAAACCCTAATTTTTAACACCATAATTTCTAAACCCTAATTTCTAAACCCTAATTTCTAACCCCTTAAAAAAACTCAGAATCAAAACATTCAATGCATTGAATGATTTCATTTTTTTCTTCTAGCGTTTTACCGCCAAAATAATAACATTCATCATAAAGTGTCTTTTTTAAATGTTCATATTTTCATGTGATCTTGATGCCTGAAAAAAATTCGAAAAAAACGAAAAAAAAAATTACTTCCTCCCAAAAAAATGCTTCCCTCTTGATTATATATATATATATATATATATATATATATATATATATATATATATATATATATATATACATACATACATACATACATACATACATACATACATACATATAAACCAAATTTTTTTTGTGAATTGTGGTTGAAAGTTATTTTATGATGTTTGTATCTATATATTATATCTATATATCTATATCATATTATTTATATTATTATAAATTAAATATATGTATATTACTCCGTATGTCCACTAAAATCGATTTGCAAATGTTATCTAACAATATAAATGAGATAATTGCCTCAAAATACGCAACATAACTTCCAAACTAAAAATGGGCAAAGTTGCATAATGTATATACGTAGCTTTTTTAATTTTCAAAACTTTTCAATATTTACATTTTAAATATTGTAATTGTTTACATTGTTTATTTAATATTAATATTTAATTTAATATAATGACATGTGACATATATATGTTTTATACAAGAGTTATTATGTAATGATAACAAAGAACATATATAACTTAGACATCTCTAACATGTTTTCTTGAACTCATATTGTTTAAATTGTAGACGTTAAGTTACTAAGATCATCTAAAACAACCTTCAAAATTTGTCAATATCACGGGCTCTTAAACTCAAATGAATAATTGTTTGAAAAAAATCAATTAATTTTGCACAGTTATTTTACCCACCGTGCAACGCACGGGCTCTAAGTTTTAAAATTTGTCAACACCACGGGCTCATAAATAATTCATATATTTTTTTTTATCGCTATTTACATACGAATATGAACTATAAATTGCTTTTTTTGCACGGTTTTTTACATACATATATAAACCAAAAGTTTTTTGTAAATTGTGGTTGAAAGTTATTTTAGGATGTTTGCATCTATATATTATATCTATATTATATATATTATTAAATTAATTACAAATTAATTAATGGAAAATTAATTACGAAGTACAATATTACACGTGATATTTAATATCAATAGACGTGATTTTTACAGATTACATATATGTATAGATTACATATATATGTACATATAATATAAATAGATATTATACATTAAATAATTGTAGACATGTCATTTTTAAAATATCTATTTAAATATATCTTAAATCTTAAATAAATATTTAATCTATACATATATATGTATAGATTACAAATTTTTTGCTTATGTGTCTTTTTTTAATATCGTTACTTACATACCAATATTAACTGCAAATCACGGGCTCTTAAACTAATTTTTTTTAAAAAAATTTCTCAACACCACGAGCTCTTAAATAATTCTTATACTTTTTCTATCTACAAATCACGGGCTCTTAAACTCAAAAGAATTTTTAAAATTCGTCAACACCACGGGCTCTTAAATAATTCTTATAATTTTTTCTATTTTTAGTATAGCTATTTACATACTAATATGAACTACAAATTATATTTTTTGCACGGTTTTTTACACACACGTGCAGCGCACGGGCTCAAAAACCTAGTATATATATAAAGTAAACCCTAACAACATGTTCAATATATTAGGACATGATTACAATAGTGATATGTACCATATATAAATATGGAGATTTAATCAAGAGTGAAGCACTTTTTTAGGGGGAAGTAATTTTTTTTTCATTTTTTGAAAAAATTTTGTTCACGAACATTATAGATTAGATGAAAATATGAACATTTAAAAAAGACACTTTGTGATCAATGTCATTATTTTGGCGGGAAAACGCTCGAAGAAAAAAATAAAAACATTCAATGCATTGAATGTTTTGCTGCTGAGTTTTTTTTTTAAGGGTTTAGAAATTAGGGTTTAGAAATTAGGGGGTTATAAATTAGGGTTTAGCTATTAGGGTTGAGAAATTAGGGTTTTGGGTTTAGAAATTAGGGTTTAGGGTTTAGAAATTATGGTTTAGATTGAATATTTTAACACGAATGGTTTAGAGTTTAGGGTTTAGGGTTTAGGGTTGAGGGTTGAGGGTTTACGGAGTAAACCCGAAAATTCAAAACCCAAAACCCAAAACCCTAAACTCTAAATCGGGCTAAATTTGAAAAAAAACACTTCACACAAGATGAAAACAAAACGATGCAAATAAACTCAGCAGCAAAACATTCAATGCATTGAATGTTTTAATTTTTTTATTCGAGCATTTTCCCGCCAAAATAATGACATTCATCACAAAGTGTCTTTTTTAAATGTTCATATTTTCATCTAATCTATAATGTTCGTGAACAAAGTTTTTTTTTCAAAAAACGAAAAAATAAAAAATAAAAATTTGCTTCCCCCTTCCTCTAAAAAGTGCTTCACTCTTGATTATGACCCTATAAATATGAGAGTTAGTTATAATCTAAATATGGATGATACCGGGTCTATTGACTACATCAAAAAATTGTTTCTCCGTCCATCAGAATTTATTTTAATTTAATTATTAGTTGTAATATGTAATATGAATGAATTGAATTAATACTTCGGGAGGTAATCCTCACACATCACTTTTTGATTCATGTACAATTAATTACCTATTTTACCCTTAATTATTATATATATAATAATAATATAAGTTTATGAGACAAAATTTTACATGAATCAAAAAGTAGTGTGTACGTTTTGATTCATTTACATTTTTGTTTCATAAATTAACAATTATATCTCTAGATTAATCTAGGAAGTTGAACTTATATTACTATTTTAATTATATTTAAAGGTATAATAAGTAATTAGGTGTATATGGATAAAAAAGTGGTGTGCAGTGACGGACCTTGAACTCGGATACAGACGGGGCGGTGTAAAAATTTAATAAATTTTTCATTGTCAGCAGGGGTAAACACTAAAAAAAAACTTTTTTTTTTGTAAATTTTTTTTTTTTTGTGTACAATTTGTTGTTTCGTAAAATCCAGGTGGGGCGGATACCCCATTTGGATTCCACTAAGTACCACCCCTGGTAGTGTGTGAGGATCAAATCTCTGATACTTACAATGAAACAATATAAAATTGCAAGTAGTATAGATATTTGTAAGGGGATGGGTGTAGTATTTATTTTAAATCAAGTTTAATTTAATGACTTAATAATTTAACAATGTAACATCATATCAATCTCTTTCTAATGTTAGTATTATTTTAAGCACTTTTAATATATAATTATCGTACTCCACTTGTCTTTCATTCCGTAATTGAGATTAATCTGCTGGGTTAATAAAATATATATGTATTCTTGGGTGTATGCACGAATTATGATGCTCTACGCCTCTACGTACCTGATGTGTTATATTATTGAATTATTTGCATTATGTTATATGTTACTAGTCATGAGAATAAAAATACGTTAACAATATATTTTGATACGTTCATAAAGAAGTTAGTTTATGTTGAAATTTATTGTGTACGTGGGATGAAATCGTGGATATGAGTCTGAACTGTGTGTGGAGGTATAATAATTTTAAGACTTAATTACGCTAATCGTCCCTAAAGTTTAACATAAGTTTCATCTTGGGCCCTAAAGAATTTTTTTCTCATGCTAACCCTTAATATTTTGAGTTGATTTCAAATTCGTCCTTAGAACTAACATTTGTTAAGTCATTATTGTTAGTATGAATTATAGGAGGGCAGTTTGGTCATTTTATGTTAAACAATAATATATTATTACTTTGTAATTTTCTTTATTGTAAATTATTCTAGTTTTTATCTGAAAATATAATTATTCACAAGACCACGCTTTCGTTCAAACATAACATCAATTGTTTTGAATACTAAAAAAAAGAACATGGATTAAAACATCGACTATATAGCGGATGTATACCCAATAAATTGAGAACGCGGATGTTATTGATCGGGTCAACGAACAAGTACTCGCAGATGTTACTGATCGCGTCAATGAAAAAGTACTCGCATATGTTAGAAAGCGAATGTGAAGAAAAAACTTTATGTTAAACTTTAGGGACAATCGACGTACTTAAGTCTAATTTTAAATGGAAAATTGTTTGAAAATGCATGGAACTTTCACTAAATTTCTATTGTATGCATCCAACTTTCAAATCTCCTATTGTATGCATTCAACTTTTAAATTTCTTTTATTGTATGTATTTAACCTGTTATAACAGGTAAATTTCCAGGTCACCACAATTTCAAAATTATATAATTGGTCCCTCATGTTTGTAGATATTACATCATTTGTTTTTATTTTCAGATTTGCAAATAACACTTGTACATGATGCTTGAATGATTGTACTTTCTAATAACGAAAGTAAAAACAAATACAACACGGTTGGTCCCTAATCTCCTTTATCCTTCATCACTAGTTTAGTGACCCGTGAATTCACGGGTTTCGTTAAAAACTATTGTGAAAAATTGCTACCTCGATGGCTTGGTAGATGAAATGTCCCGTTCTTATTGATTAAAAACGTTCCATATTAATTGATTTCGTTGCGAGGTTTTGACCTCTATATGAGACGTTTTTCAAAGACTGCATTCATTTTAAAACAAACCATAACCTTTGTTTCATCAATAAAGGTTTAAAAAGCTTTACGTAGATTATCAAATAATGATAATCTATAATATCTTGTTTACACACGACCATTACATAATGGTTTACAATACAAATATGTTACAACGAAATAAGTTTCTTGAATGCAGTTTTTACACAATATCATACAAGCATGGACTCCAAATCTCGTCCTTATTTAAGTATGCGATAGCGGAAGCTCTTAATAATCACCTGAGAATAAACATGCTTAAAACGTCAACAAAAATGTTGGTGAGTTATAGGTTTAACCTATATATTATCAAATCATAATAATAGACCACAAGATTTCATATTTCCATACACATCCCATACATAGAGATAAAAATCATTCATATGGTGAACACCTGGTAACCGACATTAACAAGATGCATATTTAAGAATATCCCCATCATTCCGGGACACCCTTCGGATATGATATAAATTTCGAAGTACTAAAGCATCCGGTACTTTGGATGGGGTTTGTTAGGCCCAATAGATCTATCTTTAGGATTCGCGTCAATTAGGGTGTCTGTTCCCTAATTCTTAGATTACCAGACTTAATAAAAATGGGCATATTCGATTTCGATAATTCAACCATAGAATGTAGTTTCACGTACTTGTGTCTATTTTGTAAATCATTTATAAAACCTGCATGTATTCTCATCCCAAAAATATTAAATTTTAAAAGTGGGACTATAACTCACTTTCACAGATTTTTACTTCATCGGGAAGTAAGACTTGGCCACTGGTTGATTCACGAGCCTATAACAATATATACATATATATCAAAGTATGTTCAAAATATATTTACAACACTTTTAATATATTTTGATATTTTAAGTTTATTAAGTCAGCTGTCCTCGTTAGTAACCTACAACTAGTTGTCCACAGTTAGATGTACAGAATTAAATCGATAAATATTATCTTGAATCAATCCACGACCCAGTGTATACGTATCTCAGTATTGATCACAACTCAAACTATATATATTTTGGAATCAACCTCAACCCTGTATAGCTAACTCCAACATTCACATATAGAGTGTCTATGGTTGTTCCAAAATATATATAGATGTGTCGACATGATAGGTCGAAACATTGTATACGTGTCTATGGTATCTCAAGATTACATAATATACAATACAAGTTGATTAAGTTATGGTTGGAATAGATTTGTTACCAATTTTCACGTAGCTAAAATGAGAAAAATTATCCAATCTTGTTTTACCCATAACTTCTTCATTTTAAATCCGTTTTGAGTGAATCAAATTGCTATGGTTTCATATTGAACTCTGTTTTATGAATCTAAACAGAAAAAGTATAGGTTTATAGTCGGAAAAATAAGTTACAAGTCGTTTTTGTAAAGGTAGTCATTTCAGTCGAAAGAACGACGTCTAGATGACCATTTTAGAAAACATACTTTCACTTTGAGTTTAACCATAATTTTTGGATATAGTTTCATGTTCATAATAAAAATCATTTTCCCAGAATAACAACTTTTAAATCAAAGTTTATCATAGTTTTTAATTAACTAACCCAAAACAGCCCGCGATGTTACTACGACGGCGTAAATCCGATTTTACGGTGTTTTTTGTGTTTTCAGGTTTTAAATCATTAAGTTAGCATATCATATAGATATAGAACATGTGTTTAGTTGATTTTAAAAGTCAAGTTAGAAGGATTAACTTTTATTTGCGAACAAATTTAGAATTAACTAAACTATGTTCTAGTGATTACAAGTTTAAACCTTCGAATAAGATAGCTTTATATGTATGAATCGAATGATGTTATGAACATCATTACTACCTCAAGTTCCTTGGATAAACCTACTGGAAATGAGAAAAATAGATCTAGCTTCAAAGGATCCTTGGATGGCTTGAAAGTTCTTGAAGCAGAATCATGACACGAAAACAATTTCAAGTAAGATTTCCACTCGAAATAAGATTGTTATAGTTATAGAAATTGAATTAAAGTTTGAATATGATTATTACCTTGTATTAGAAAGATAACCTACTGTAAGTAACAAAGGTTTCTTGATCTTGGATGATTACTTGGAATGGATTTAGAAAGAAACCTTGGAAGTAAACTTGCAATCTTGGAAGTATTCTTGATTTTATGAAACTAGAACTTTTGGAATTTATGAAGAACACTTAGAACTTGAAGATAGAACTTGAGAGAGATCAATTAGATGAAGAAAATTGAAGAATGAAGGTATTTGTAGGTGTTTTTGGTCGTTGGTGTATGGATTAGATATAAAGGATATGTAATTTTGTTTTCATGTAAATAAGTCATGAATGATTACTCATATTTTTGTAATTTTATGAGATATTTCATGCTAGTTGCCAAATGATGGTTCTCACATGTGTTAGGTGACTCACATGGGCTGCTAAGAGCTGATCATTGGAGTGTATATACCAATAGTACATACATCTAAAAGCTGTGTATTGTACGAGTACGAATACGGGTGCATACGACTAGAATTGTTGATGAAACTGAACGAGGATGTAATTGTAAGCATTTTTGTTAAGTAGAAGTATTTTGATAAGTGTCTTGAAGTCTTTCAAAAGTGTATGAATACATATTAAAACACTACATGTATATACATTTTAACTGAGTCGTTAAGTCATCGCTAGTCGTTACATGTAAATGTTGTTTTGAAACCTTTAGGTTAACGATCTTGTTGAATGTTGTTAACCCATTGTTTATTATAACAAATTAGATGTTAAATTGTTATATTATCATGATATTATGATATATAATATATCTTAGTATGATATATATACAGTTAAATGTCGTTACAACGATAATCGTTACATATATGTCTCGTTTCGAAATCATTAAGTTAGTAGTCTTATTTTTACATATGTATTTCATTGTTAATACACTTCATAATATATTTAATTATTATTTAACATAATTAACCAAGTGTATCAATATCTTAATATGATTCATATGTACCTAGTAAGACGTTGTTATAACGATAATCGTTATATATATCGTTTTCGAGTTTCTTAAATTAATAGTCTCATTTTTATGTATATAACTCATTGTTAAAATACCTAATGAGATACATACTTATAATAAAATCATGTTAACTATATATATAACCATATATATGTCATCGTATAGTTTTTACAAGTTTTAACATTCGTGAATCACCGGTCAACTTGGGTGGTCAATTGTCTATATGAAACCTATTTCAATTAATCAAGTCTTAACAAGTTTGATTGCTTAACATGTTGGAAATACTTAATCATGTAAATAAAAATTTCATTTAATATATATATATAAACATGGAAAAGTTCGGGTCACTACAGTACCTACCCGTTAAATAAATTTCGTCCCGAAATTTTAAGCAGTTGGAGGTGTTGACGTATCTTCTGGAAATAAATGCGGGTATTTCTTCTTTATCTAATCTTCACGCTCCCAGGTGAACTCGGGTCCTCTACGAGCATTCCATCGAACCTTAACAATTGGTATCTTGTTTTGTTTAAGTCACTTAACCTCAAGATCCATTATTTCGACGGGTTCTTCAATGAAATGAAGTTTTTCATTGATTTGGATTTCGTCCAACGGAATAGTGAGATCTTCTTTAGCAAAACATTTCTTCAAATTTGAGACGTGGAAAGTGTTATGTACAGCCGCGAGTTGTTGAGGTAGCTCCAGTTGGTAAGCTACTGGTCCGACACGATCTATAATCTTGAATGGTCCAATGTACCTTGGATTTAGTTTCCCCCGTTTACCAAATCGAACAATGTCTTTCCAAGGTGAAACCTTAAGCATGACCATTTCTTCAATTTCAAACTCTATATCTTTTCTTTTACTGTCCGCGTAGCTCTTTTGTCGACTCTGGGCGGTTTTCAATCTTTGTTGAATTTGAATGATTTTCTCGGTAGTTTCTTGTATTATCTCCGGACCCGTAATCTGTCTATCCCCCACTTCACTCCAACAAATCGAAGACCTGCACTTTCTACCATAAAGTGCTTTAAACGGCGCCATCTCAATGCTTGAATGATAGCTGTTGTTGTAGGAAAATTCTGCTAACGGTAGATGTCGATCCCAACTGTTTGTATCGTCTTCAAGCGTAGCATGTCTTCAAGCGTTTGTATCGTCCTTTCGCTCTACCCATCAGTTTGTGGATGATAGGCAGTACTCATGTCTAGACGAGTTCTTAATGCTTGCTGTAATGTCTGCCAGAATCTTGAAATAAATCTGTCATCCCTATCAGAGATAATAGAGATTGGTATTCCATGTCTGGAGATGACTTCCTTCAAATACAGTCGTGCTAACTTCTCCATCTTGTCATCTTCTCTTATTGGCAGAAAGTGTGCTGACTTGGTGAGAAGATCAACTATTACCCAAATAGTATCATAACCACTTGCAGTCCTTGGCAATTTAGTAATGAAATCCATGGTAATGTTTTCCCATTTCCATTTCGGGATTTCAGGTTGTTGTAGTAGACCTGATGGTTTCTGATGTTTAACTTTGACCTTAGAACACGTCAAACATTCTCCTACATATTTAGCAATATTGGCTTTCATACCTGGCTACTAAAAATGTTTCTTAAGATCCTTATACATCTTCCCCGTTCCAGGATGTATTGAGTATCTGGTTTTATGAGCTTCTCTAAGTACCATTTCTCTCATATCTCCAAATTTTGGTACCCAAATTCTTTCAACCCTATACCGGGTTCCGTCTTCCCGAATATTAAGATGCTTCTCTGATCCTTTGGGTATTTCATCCTTTAGATTTCCCTCTTTTAAAACTCCTTGTTGCGCCTCCTTTATTTGAGTAGTAAGGTTATTGTGAATCATTATATTCATAGATTTTACTCGAATGGGTTCTCTGTCCTTTCTGCTCAAGACTTCGGCTACCACATTTGCCTTCCCCGGGTGGTAACGAATCTCAAAGTCGTAATCATTCAACAATTCAATCCACCTATGCTGCCTCATATTCAAATGTTTCTGATTAAATATGTGTTGAAGACTTTTGTGGTCGGTATATATAATACTTTTCACCCCATATAAGTAGTGCCTCCAAGTCTTTAATGCAAAAACAACTGCGCCTAATTCCAAATCATGCGTCGTATAATTTTGCTCGTGAATCTTCAATTGTCTAGACGCATAAGCAATCACCTTCGTCCGTTGCATTAATACACAACCGAGACCTTGCTTTGATGCATCACAATAAATCACAAAATCATCATTCTCTTCAGGCAATGACAATATAGGTGCCGTAGTTAGCTTTTTCTTCAATAATTGAAATGCTTTCTCTTGTTCATCCTTCCATTCAAATTTCTTCCCTTTATGCGTTAATGCAGTCAAGGGTTTTGCTATTTTAGAAAAATCTTGGATGAACCTTCTGTAGTAACCAGCTAGTCCTAAAAATTGACGTATATGCTTCGGAGTTTTTGGGGTTAACCACTTTTCAACGGTTTCGATCTTTGCCGGGTCCACCTGGATACCTTCTTTGTTCACTATGTGACCGAGGAATTGAACTTCTTCCAACCAAAATGCACACTTTGAAAACTTAGCGTACAGTTTTTCTTTCCTCAATACTTCTAGCACTTTTCTCAAATGTTCTTCGTGCTCTTGATCATTCTTTGAGTAAATAAGTATGTCATCGATGAAAACAATGACAAACTTGTCAAGATATGGCCCACACACTCGGTTCATAAGGTCCATGAACCCAGCTGGTGCGTTAGTCAATCCAAACGGCATAACCATAAACTCGTAATGACCATAACGCGTCCTAAAAGCAGTTTTTGGAATATCATCCTCCTTTACTCGCATTTGATGATATCCAGAACGTAAATCAATCTTCGAATAAACCGATGAGCCTTGTAGTTGATCAAATAAGTCGTCAATTCTCGGCAGTGGATAACGGTTTTTGATGGTAAGTTTGTTCAACTCTCGGTAGTCGATACACAACCTGAATGTACCATCTTTCTTCTTGACAAACAAAACAGGAGCTCCCCACGGTGATGTGCTTGGTCGAATGAAACCACGCTCTAAAAGTTCTTGTAATTGGCTTTGCAGTTCTTTCATCTCGCTGGGTGCGAGTCTATAAGGAGCACGAGCTATTGGTGCAGCTCCTGGTACAAGATCTATTTGAAATTCAACGGATCGATGTGGGGGTAATCCCGGTAATTCTTTCGGAAATACATCGGGAAATTCTTTTGCGACGGGAACAACATTGATGCTCTTTTCTTCAGTTTGTACTTTCTCGACGTGTGCTAGAACAGCATAGCAACCTTTTCTTATTAGTTTTTGTGTCTTCAAATTACTAATAAGATGTAGCTTCGTGCTGCCCTTTTCTCCGTACACCATTAAGGGTTTTCCTTTTTCTCGTATAATGCGAATTGCATTTTTGTAACAAACGATCTCTGCTTTCACTTCTTTCAACCAGTCCATACCGATTATCACATCAAAACTCCCTAACTCTACTGGTATCAACTCAATCTTAAATGTTTCGCTAACCAGTTTAATTTCTCGATTCCGACATATATTATCTGCTGAAATTAATTTACCATTTGCTAATTCGAGTAAAAATTTACTATCCAAAGGCGTCAATGGACAACTTAATTTAGCACAAAAATCTCTACTCATATAGCTTCTATTCACACCCGAATCAAATAAAACGTAAGCAGATTTATTGTCAATAAGAAACTTACCCGTAACAAGCTCCGGGTCTTCCTGTGCCTCTGCCGCATTAATATTGAAAATTCTTTCGCGGCCTTGTCCATTCGTGTTCTCCTGGTTCGGGAAATTTCTAATAATGTGGCCCGGTTTTCCACATTTATAACAAACTACATTGGCATAACTTGCTCCGACACTACTTGCTCCGCCATTACTCGTTCCGACACCATTTGTTCCTTTAGTTCTGTTAACTCCTGGTCCGTAGACCTCACACTTCGCCGCACTATGACCATTTCTTTTACACTTGTTGCAAAATTTGGTGCAGAACCCCGAGTGATACTTTTCACACCTTTGGCATAGCTGCTTCTGATTGTTGTTGTTGTTGCGGTTGTTATTATTGTTGGGATGATTGTTGTAGTTGTTGTTGTTGTTGTTGTTGTTGTTGTTGTTGTTGTTGTTGTTGTTGTTGTTGTTGTTGTTGTTGTTGTTGTTGTTGTTGTTGTTGTTGTTGTTGTTGGGCCATTTGTTGTAGTTGCGATTGATGTTGCGATTGTTGGGATAATTGTTGCGATTATTATTGTAATTGCTGTTGTTGTTGTATTGGTGATTCTTATTACCGTTTTCCTCCCACTTTCTTTTGACTTGCTTCGCATTGGCCTCTTCAGCAGTCTGTTCTTTAATTCTTTCCTCAATCTGGTTCACTAGTTTGTGAGCCATTCTACAAGCCTGTTGTATGGAGGCGGGCTCGTGTGAACTTATATCTTCTTGGATTCTTTCCGGTAATCCTTTCACAAACGCGTCGATCTTCTCTTCCTCATCTTCGAACGCTCCCAGACACAATAGGCACAATTCTGTGAATCGTATTTCGTACGTGGTAATATCAAATCCTTGGGTTCGTAACCCTCTAAGTTCTGTCTTGAGCTTATTGACCTCGGTTCTGGGACGGTACTTCTCGTTCATCAAGTGCTTGAATGCTGACCACGGTAGTGCGTACGCATCATCTTGTCCCACTTGCTCTAGATAGGTATTCCACCATGTTAACGCAGAACCTGTGAAGGTATGTGTAGCGTACTTCACTTTGTCCTCTTCAGTACACTTACTTATGGCAAACACCGATTCGACCTTCTCGGTCCACCGTTTCAATCCGATCGGTCCTTCGGTTCCATCAAATTCCAAAGGTTTGCAGGCAGTGAATTCTTTGTAGGTGCATCCTACACGATTTCCTGTACTGCTAGATCTAAGGTTATTGTTGGTATGTAGCGCAGCCTGTACTGCGGCTATGTTTGAAGCTAAAAAAGTACGGAATTCCTCTTCATTCATATTCACGGTGTGTCAAGTAGTCGGTGCAATTTCCTTCAAAATAGTCAAATGGAACAAGTTAATCATACAGAATATTAAGAGTAGTTAATAGTATTTCGTAGCATAATATGAACTCATTTATAAAAGCTTTTTCTTCATATTAGCGTTTTATAAGTTTAAATTCGGGTAGTACCTACCCGTTAAGTTCATACTTAGTAGCTAATATACAATTCAACTACTACAATTCTATATGAAAAACTGATTATAATAATATTTCGCGTTCAAACTTTTATACAATATTTTACAAACTTACAATACCGCTTATTTTACATAAAGCATGAAATATAGCACACAATAACTTTGATACAAGATAGTTGTGAAGATAATTCTAGCTAGTACACAAGTCGTTCAGCAAAGGCAATAAAGACACGTAATTCATACGTCCAGAAACAAGTCATGCATTCTGGTTTTACTAGGACTACTTCCCATCCTTGGTCTTGTGGAACATAACCGTTATGGCCGTTGATAAGACAGTGTGTTGTAACGTTGTCAAAGGGACGAGGGTTACGTAATGACCAACAGTCTCGTAATAACCTAAAAACCTCATTTCTTACCCCAATTACTGACTCCGTCACTTGTGGGAACGTTTTGATTAATAGTTGTAGCCCGATGTTCTTTTTCTCACTTTGGTGAGAAGCGAACATTACTAACCCGTAAGCATAGCATACTTCTTTATGTTGCATGTTAGCCGCTTTTTCTAAATCATGAAGTCCTATATTCGGATACATTGAGTCAAAATAATTTCTTAACCCGTTGCGTAAAATAGCATTTGGGTTTCCCGCAATATATGCGTCAAAGTAAACACATCGTAACTTATGGGTTTCCCAATGTGATATCCCCCATCTTTCAAATGAAAGTCTCTTATAAACCAAGACATTCTTGGAACGTTCTTCGAATGTCTTACAAACTGATTTCGCCGTAAATAGTTGTGCCGAAGAATTCTGACCGACTCTAGACAAAATTTCATCAATCATGTCTCCGGGTAGGTCTCTTAAAATATTGGGTTGTCTATCCATTTTGTGTTTTTATACTGTAAAATAGACAAGAGTTAGATTCATAAAAAAAAATACTTATTAATTCAAGCAATTTTTACATATATCATAAAGCATAAGCACACTATATTACATATATTACACCACACGAATACAACTATCTTATTCCGACTCGCTCGTTTCTTCTTCTTCGGTTTTGGTTCGTTTTGCCAAGTTTCTAGGGATATATGATCTTCCCCTAATACGAGCTGTCATTTTCCACAACGGTTTAAAAAAACCTGGTGGTTTAGAGGTTCCCGGGTCATTGTTACAACTTAAGGGCTTCAGGGGTTGACGATACATATAAAGTTCATCGGGGTTGAAATTAGATTTCTCTATTTTTATGCCCTTTCCCTTATTATTTTCTTTTGCCTTTTTAAATTCAGTTGGGGTAATTTCTATAACATCATCGGAATTCTCGTCGGAATCCGATTCATCGGAGAATTGGTAATTCTCCCAATATTTTGCTTCCTTGGCGGAAACACCATTGACCATAATTAACCTTGGTCGATTGGTTGAGGATTTTCTTTTACTTAACCGTTTTATTATTTCCCCCACCGGTTCTATTTCCTCCTCCGGTTCCTCCTCTTCCGGTTCTGATTCTTCTTCCGGTTCTTCTTCGGGAACTTGTGAATCAGTCCAATATATATTCGACTCTTCGTTATTATTAGGTGAGTCAATGGGATTTGTGCTAGAGGTAGACATCTATCACACAATATCAAACATGTTAAGAGATTAATATATCACATAATATATACATGTTAATAATATATAGTTTCCAACAAAAAAGTTAAGCAATCATTTTTAAAGAAAACACGGTCGAAGTCCAGACTCGCTAATGCATCCTAACAAACTTGATAAGACACACTAATGCAAATTTTCTGGTTCTCTAAGACCAACGCTCGGATACCAACTGAAATGTCCCGTTCTTATTGATTAAAAACGTTCCATATTAATTGATTTCGTTGCGAGGTTTTGACCTCTATATGAGACGTTTTTCAAAGACTGCATTCATTTTAAAACAAACCATAACCTTTATTTCATCAATAAAGGTTTAAAAAGTTTTACGTAGATTATCAAATAATGATAATCTATAATATCTTGTTTACACACGACCATTACATAATGGTTTACAATACAAATATGTTACAACGAAATAAGTTTCTTGAATGCAGTTTTTACACAATATCATACAAGCATGGACTCCAAATCTCGTCCTTATTTAAGTATGCGATAGCGGAAGCTCTTAATAATCACCTGAGAATAAACATGCTTAAAACGTCAACAAAAATGTTGGTGAGTTATAGGTTTAACCTATATATTATCAAATCATAATAATAGACCACAAGATTTCATATTTCAATACACATCCCATACACAGAGATAAAAATCATTCATATGGTGAACACCTGGTAACCGACATTAACAAGATGCATATTTAAGAATATCCCCATCATTCCGGGACACCCTTCGGATATGATATAAATTTTGAAGTACTAAAGCATCCGGTACTTTGGATGGGGTTTGTTAGGCCCAATAGATCTATCTTTAGGATTCGCGTCAATTAGGGTGTCTGTTCCCTAATTCTTAGATTACCAGACTTAATAAAAAGGGGCATATTCGATTTCGATAATTCAACCATAGAATGTAGTTTCACGTACTTGTGTCTATTTTGTAAATCATTTATAAAACCTGCATGTATTCTCATCCCAAAAATATTAAATTTTAAAAGTGGGACTATAACTCACTTTCACAGATTTTTTCTTCATCGGGAAGTAAGACTTGGCCACTGGTTGATTCACGAACCTATAACAATATATACATATATATCAAAGTATGTTCAAAATATATTTACAACACTTTTAATATATTTTGATGTTTTAAGTTTATTAAGTCAGCTGTCCTCGTTAGTAACCTACAACTAGTTGTCCACAGTTAGATGTACAGAAATAAATCGATAAATATTATCTTGAATCAATCCACGACCCAGTGCATACGTATCTCAGTATTGATCACAACTCAAACTATATATATTTTAGAATCAACCTCAACCATGTATAGCTAACTCCAACATTCACATATAGAGTGTCTATGGTTGTTCCGAAATATATATAGATGTGTCAACATGATAGGTCAAAACATTGTATACGTGTCTATGGTATCTCAAGATTACATAATATACAATACAAGTTGATTAAGTTATGGTTGGAATAGATTTGTTACCAATTTTCACGTAGCTAAAATGAGAAAAATTATCCAATCTTGTTTTACCCATAACTTCTTCATTTTAAATCCGTTTTGAGTGAATCAAATTGTTATGGTTTTATATTGAACTCTATTTTATGAATCTAAACAGAAAAAGTATAGGTTTATTGTCGGAAAAATAAGTTACAAGTCGTTTTTGTAAAGGTAGTCATTTCAGTCGAAAGAACGACGTCTAGATGACCATTTTAGAAAACATACTTCCACTTTGAGTTTAACCATAATTTTTGGATATAGTTTCATTTTCATAATAAAAATAATTTTCCCAGAACAACAACTTTTAAATCAAAGTTTATCAGAGTTTTTAATTAACTAACCCAAAACAGCCCGCGGTGTTACTACGACGGCGTAAATCCGATTTTACGGTGTTTTTCGTGTTTCCAGGTTTTAAATCATTAAGTTAGCATATCATATAGATACAGAACATGTGTTTAGTTGATTTTAAAAGTCAAGTTAGAATGATTAACTTTTATTTGCAAACAAGTTTAGAATTAACTAAACTATGTTCTAGTGATTACAAGTTTAAACCTTCGAATAAGATAGCTTTATATGTATGAATCGAATGATGTTATGAACATCATTACTACCTCAAGTTCCTTGGATAAACCTACTTGAAATAAGAAAAATAGATCTAGCTTCAAAGGATCCTTGGATGGCTTGAAAGTTCTTGAAGCAGAATCATGACACGAAAACAATTTAAAGTAAGATTTCCACTCAAAATAAGATTGTTATAGTTATAGAAATTGAATTAAAGTTTGAATATGATTTTTACCTTGTATTAGAAAGATAACCTACTGTAAGTAACAAAGGTTTCTTGATCTTGGATGATTACTTGGAATGGATTTAGAAAACTTGGAAGTAAACTTGCAATCTTGGAAGTATTCTTGATTTTATGAAACTAGAACTTTTGGAATTTATGAAGAACACTTAGAACTTGAAGATAGAACTTGAGAGAGATCAATTAGATGAAGAAAATTTAAGAATAAAGGTGTTTGTAGGTGTTTTTGGTCATTGGTGTATGGATTAGATATAAAGGATATGTAATTTTGTTTTCATGTAAATAAGTCATGAATGATTACTCATATTTTTGTAATTTTATGAGATATTTCATGCTAGTTGCCAAATGATGGTTCCCACATGTGTTAAGTGACTCACATGGGCTGCTAAGAGCTGATCATTGGAGTGTATATACCAATAGTACATACATCTAAAAGCTGTGTATTGTACGAGTACGAATACGGGTGCATACGAGTAGAATTGTTGATTAAACTGAACGAGGATGCAATTGTAAGCATTTGTGTTAAGTAGAAGTATTTTGATAAGTGTCTTGAAGTCTTTCAAAAGTGTATGAATACATATTAAAACACTACATGTATATACATTTTAACTGAGTCGTTAAGTCATCGTTAGTCGTTACATGTAAATGTTGTTTTGAAACCTTTAGGTTAACGATCTTGTTGAATGTTGTTAAACCATTGTTTATTATAACAAATTAGATGTTAAATTGTTATATTATCATGATATTATGATATATAATATATCTTAGTATGATATATATACAGTTAAATATCGTTACAACGATAATCGTTACATATATGTCTCGTTTCGAAATCATTAAGTTAGTAGTCTTATTTTTACATATGTATTTCATTGTTAATACACTTAATAATATATTTACTTATCATTTAACATAATTAAACAAGTGTATCAATATCTTAATATGATTCATATGTACCTAGTAAGACGTTGTTATAACGATAATCGTTATATATATCGTTTTCGAGTTTCTTAAATTAATAGTCTCATTTTTATGTATATAACTCATTGTTAAAATACCTAATGAGATACATACTTATAATAAAATTATGTTAACTATATATATAACCATATATATGTCATCGTATAGTTTTTACAAGTTTTAACATTCGTGAATCACCGGTCAACTTGGGTGGTCAATTGTCTATATGAAACCTATTTCAATTAATCAAGTCTTAACAAGTTTGATTGCTTAACATGTTGGAAACACTTAATCATGTAAATAACAATTTCATTTAATATATATATATATAAACATGGAAAAGTTCGGGTCACTACAGTAGAGATATATTAATAGTAATATTAATATTGTAGCACAACTAACACATACTAATGTATTAATAATAGTCCTCGATTGTTTTAACTTTTTAAGTGGAAAAACACTTGCAATAGAATATTTAGGTAACGGATCAAAACTTAAAAACTGGATGTGTTCTACTTATTTAGCAACACTACAATGCAAATCAGCTCCCAAATTATTAAGAAGAAAGTGTTCTATCTACCTACGTTCATATGATTTTATAAAAAAGCTTTGTTGCAATACAAAGTCTAAACTATCACCAGATGCACATTAATCTGCAACAAAGTTATAACGAAATAATCTAAATTCATAAGTCAAAAAACAAAGTTCTAATTCATAAGACTAAAATAAAAGGCTAACTGTAAAAACAGTTTCATTTCCTAAAAATGACCAACAATCAACCCATCTCAATAGATCAATGTGAACTATGAAATATCACTACTACATGAATTAGGTAATGGGTAAGTCCTAATATTAAGACTAAGCCATTACAGAAGTCAAAAATCATTGAGATGCAATCTAAAAATCCAAAAACAAATTAAAAATCATTCTATATACATAAATCTAAAAACCACATGAGCCAAACAATACAATCTAAAAACCACATAAACCAAACAAAGTACACATTGCAATTTTACCTAGTTTGATCCAACCCACCCATTTTGTCACATGTACAGAAAAATCAAAGAATGGTAGCACAGGTAAGAATTAGGTATTATTTTATCAACTAACAATCTTATAGTAGCTGACTGAATGCACATCACCAATGAAATATATAAACATGATATTTTTACAATCATATGACTCGTGAAATATATACACATTTGTTGATACATAAAGTAGTTTTACTAATAATATGGCTTCATAAACAAAAGAACAAATATAACATTCAGCATTGAGTACATATTGTCATACAAAGCCATATAAACATAATACGTAGTACTTCAAAACATGTAGTACTTTAAAAGGAAATAGGTCAAATGTATCAGCCATGAGAGTGATATAATCACTAACATATGCACTTGATATCTAAATCATTTGCAATAAAATATCAAAATTAACTGGTTCATAATTAACATATGCAAAGTAAATGATACCATTTAAAAGTTCAATGAAGTATCTAATTTCACTATCTTCATGAAGCAGGTAATATTTTCATCTTTCATTTCATTTAAGCATATGATCAAACACATGGTGGTCATAAAAATAATCTTACACATGTAAATCTCTAGCTCACTGTTTCAACAAAGCTTGCAATGAAATAAAAACCATTAAAAGATGCATGAACTTACACATTATAAGTTATTCATCACACACATACTACGTATCCAAAATCGTCAACCTTTTAATAAACATAAAATTATGTAAAAACTTAGTTTTTTAATTTATAAAAGAGAAAAGGGATGAGAGATTGAGATACCATGTAACAACCCGTCCTTATCCACCTGGACGAAGTCATCAAAATTTGGTCCCATTGCGATGATCGACTCCAAGTAATGTCCTTAAAATGAGCAAATGCACAGCGAAAGACTTAATTCGTACCTGAGAATAAACATGCTTAAAAGTGTCAACCAAAAGGTTGGTGAGTTCATAGGTTTATCATAACAATCATTTCAATATATATTAATAGACCACAAGATTTCATATATGTATAAACGTTTTTAATAATCATATTCTAAGTGGTTGAGCACCTGGTAACCATACTTAACATTTAATCAACGTCGCATATTCCCTTTATTATGAAATCTCACTACATCGTACCAAGTGTAGTCACCAAAACGAAGTACTGTGCAACCGTTGAATACTGGTCGTCCAGTCCGGTTGGGGTTGTCAGGCCCGATAGATCTATCAACAGGATTCGCGTTTACAATACCACATGTAAATAGTAGTTACCAAGCTATTAGGGATGATATGCAGGGTGGTACAACTCAACGTAGAATATATTTTAAGTACTTGTGTCTATTTCATAAACATTTATAAAAGCAGTGCATGTATTCTCAGCCCAAAAATATATATTGCAAAAGCAATTAAAAAGGGAGCAAATGAAACTCACCATACTGTATTTTGTAGTAAAAATACATATGACGTCATTGAACAAGTATAGGGTTGACCTTGGATTCACGAACCTATATCATTTGTATATATATTAACTCATATAATATAAATCAATTAAGTTTATATATTTTGTTATGTTTTAAGATTAATATTCTTATATAAAGTTTTATTAATACTTATAATACCTTATGATACTTATTTAATATTTAATTAATGTTATATCAATAATATTAGTTAAAACATAATTTTGTGTAATATTAGTATACTTTATGTGATATATATATATATATATATATATATATATATATATATATATATATATATATATATATATATATATATATATATATATATATATATATATATATATATATATATATATATATTTATCTTTTTTTTGCAAAAATTTAATATTTGTAGTAATACTAGATTAGGGATAATAATAATGATAGTAATAATAGTAACCTTGATAAAAATGATAGTTTTGCTAATAATGATAAAGTAAAAATAATAGTTTTATCAAAAATAATATTTTTAATACTAATAATAAGTTTAATAATAATTATAGTTTTAATAGATATTTTAATGGTACTAGTAGTAAAAATGATAATAATGATAATAATAATATAATTGTATTAATAATAATAATAGTAATACTAATAATATAATGATATTGAAAATGATATTATTTCATTTTTAAGTCCCCACTTAACTAGTAGTTTAATCATCTATATAACTATCTTTGTATTTATAATCTACACGTATATAATCATAACCTTAATTAATCCTTATTTTCATTTATTCATAATAATAATATTAATAATAAAAATGATAATAAAACTACCTTTTAAATAAAAACGTCAATGTCCGGGCTCGAACCCTCGACCTCTCGTTAACCCACATCTCCCCTAACCACTCCTCCTTCCTTGTTTATCTGATTTACTCTACGATCATATTTTACTTATCATATTTGCCGTTTAAATTTTTCATTTTCATCTTCACAAGACAAAACCCATTAATACAAAATAAAACAGGCCTCAACCCATAATCACTTCAGCCCAACAACGAATAGCCCAACAAAACATGCTAGATTTCTTCGGCCCAACATGAATTGTGTGGGTTTTTATTTTGATCCGGTAACTAGGATTTCAACTTGCAGATACCTAAATAAAATACAATAAAAACGCAGCCCTCACATCATATTATACGGTTTCTTTAATAAGCAAGTGGGGATTTCTATTTATAATATATATCAACAAGCATCACGTTAATCTTTGTCTTCATCAATTTTCTTATCATCTTCATTCAGTTTCACAGGAGGCTTTGACCTTTGGTTAATTTCCATAAAACACAGAAATAATAGCAGTTACAGCAGGAGTGACACGATTATCATCACCATTTACGTACGTTCTTCATCACCATCACATCATAATATGATTATCGTTATCTTTTAGCCGAAACAGTAACAGAAATAAATGGAGGTTTGGGTTTGTTCTTGGTGGGTGTGATAACGGGTTGTGGTGATTGTAAACAGTACGAAATAGCTGCCGTTTTAGAACAGCAGAAGCATCGATGGTAGAAGCATTTGGTTGTTCTTGTTGTGGTGATTCGAAACAGAATATAAAAGTAAGATAGAGAGAGGAGAGAGAGGTAATGAGGTGACGGTGGTTGATGATGGTTTTGAAGGTGGCGATGGTAGTCGATTGTGGTGTTCTCGATGGTGATTCGAATGGTTGTGTTTGTAGGTGGCCAAAGGTGACGGATGGTGGCACTCGTGATGATGGGTTTACGAAGGGAAATAGGAGAGAAATATATATATAGAGAGAGACGATGATGGTAAAGTGGTTGTGGTGGTGATAGTCGATAATAGTGGTGACTCGAACATGATGTCCGGTGGCGGTTTTGTAGAGATGTTACGGTGGTGGTTAATCGAGGGTGAGAGTTTGAAGATGAAGAGTGATGGTTGGTTGTGTTCATGTAAAAGTCTGTGTATATGTATGTATATAGCTATATAGATAAAATTATATTAGATTAAAAACAAACACAGTATATTAATATTAATAATTTATAATTCACATCATAAAGTAAAATGAATAAATAAATAAAAACGTGCAGGAGGAATAGTTTCAAAAATGGATTCTTTCTACCGACACTTTTTACCCGAAGTATTATATTGTGTCCATTGCTAAACAGTTAACTTATAAAAGTGTTCCTAAAAATACCAAATTTTTAGATTAAATATATTTAATTATTTCACTCATTTCCTGTTTGAAACCTGATCAGAAAGGTTCGAAAATTATTTATTTTCTGTTCCGATTTATATGTACGGAGTACTAATATTTAACTTAAAAAGGTAAAAATACTTTTAACGAATCTAAAATCTTCGTAATCAATTTACGATTCAACTTTCAATTTAAATTTTCATAAATTCTTATTAGATTTATATGAACATTAGTGAAATGACAACCGAGTGTTTCTGACGTTTACTAATTAGATTCGAAATCACAAATATATATTTAATTTACTTAAATTTTATATTTTGATCTATTTTAAATAGTAATTATTATAATATTTTATTTTATTTTATTTTACATAATCAGTTTTAATAATAATAACGTATAATATTTCAAATTATATTTCCAATTACTATCTATATACATATATATATACAGATCTATTTACAATTTAATGTTCGTGAATCATCGAAACTGGTCGAAGGTCAATTGAATATATGAATCAGTTCAAAATTTTTGAGACTCATCCTAACAGACTTGACTAATTGTGTCAAAAATATTCATCGTATCGAGAGTTGGGTTTAAAATTAGTCGAAATTTTCCGGGCCGTGACAGTACCTACCCGTTAAAGAAATTTCGTCCCGAAATTTGATCGAGGCCGTCATGGCTAACACTAAAAATGTTTTCATGACGAATATGAGTTGATAAATAGAATTTTATTACTGTTGAGTAATATTGATAAGATAATTCGATTACCCGAAGCGTATGAGTGAAGTTATTACAAAAGAGTGAGTTGAAGGAATAAAGTTTCGTCTTATCTTTTAACGTTGCCTTGGTTGAATTCCGGAATTCCAGGGATTTGAAGAAAATCTTTGAAATCTGAATAAGATCTAGTTTCCTAGAGATTAAGGAAATTAGGATCTCTCTAATTAAATACGGTGATCTGCCTTGATTACTCTGTCTGGTATTTCCATTATAAATGAAACTCTTCCGTTCCACTTTTCTCACCATTCCTATACTTTCTTTCTTAATTCATATATCCAAAAGATTGTGAAAATGCTTAACCCAGTTCTAATCCTTATCATTATCCTAACTATCACAACAATCGTCCTCCTTTTCCAACTTCCACCAGAAGAATCTGTTTTCTTCTACTTCGCCCTTGGGGTTATAGTGTTATTAATTCTCCCGTGTCTTTATATTGCAATAAACATTGATATACACGGTTTGTAATTTCCGTGTTGTTGTCAGGCTTTATATTTTTCCTTATACTTCGAAGTCCTTGATTATGTTTTCTATAATCATTGTCATCCCCGGTTAATACTTCCCCTTATTTGCTGCGATTTATACTCCAATTTCTATTTCGGAGATTTGTCCTTTCGTTTCTTCTTCTTGCGATTGGGCATTTCTTGTAATGGTCCAGAATTCGTAGATATAGAATTTCGAATGATTATAATGTTCTAAGTAGGAAGGAACGTGATAGTACGATTTGATTTTCAAATTTATCAAGATTACTAAAGATAGAACTATCAAGAATATATTCTTCTTGATATGTTCGGAGGTTATGTAGAATGAAAGAGCTATGTAACATGACACATGTTGATGGTATAATCTATTGTGAATCATCATCACATTTCATTAGAAACTCAACATGACTTACTGTAATATAATCACGTTGGCCAAGCGCATTATATTATACTAACTCATGCTTCAGTTCCCAACACTTCTCCACAATTCATTCATAATTTATACTTAGATTTTACAGAAGTTTCCAATATAATGGAATACAGATAGCACGAAGAGGTATATAATTTCGGACGAGAATATTTATGAATATATCTTCAGAAATAGCGAAGATATTTATGATGATATTTTGGAATTTCTAAGTTCGAAAGTTGATAAGGAAAAATTTTCCGCAAGATTTCAACGTGGGTACGGAGCAAGATATTCTCTAAAGTTTTCATCGGATCCAGATTTATCTGGGTTCTTTGAATATAGGGTTTGATCCTTGTATTTGTCTTTGGTCTCCTTCATAGTTAGCTCAATCCGTTTTTCAATATCAAATTTTCTATCGAGCGTTCCCAACACTTCATTCTTTATCATCAAACTCTTGACCATTAAGACCATCTATAGCTTTCGCTGCTTCGTCAGCATTTTCAAAGTTAATGGATCTGGATCATCGGTTATCAAACCGAGGTGGTTTCAGGAGAATTGTGTTTTTAGATGATTAAACGCTGATGGTAATATGGTGGAATATGAAAGGTTTCCCGGTAACAATAAAAGAGCACGTATATATATCAAAGTTATAATAGGTTGTTTCGAACGAAAAGTCGAAATTGTCTTGCTGAAGCTGTGACAAAATTGGCTACCTTGAAAAGGGATTGTAAAGTTATTTTGGGTAATAATAATGCTAAAGGATCTAGCACAGATTCATGTTAAAATTTTACTCAGGTTCCGAGTGTTTTCAGGTGTATAACTATATGCATTAATCTTTTCCTCCGTAGATGAAGTGCAGTTGGTTCATCCTCTCGATTGAGGTGTTTTCAAGAATAATGAAAGATTTGAACATGGATTGGAATCGTCAAGATTCAAACGAGGTTTAAGATGAAATCAAGTGGCAAACTTGAAGAAATGTTTAGTTTCATATGTTATAATCAATATTTTAATTCATTTTAATTGTCCAATGTTATTAGTCCACAGTCGATAGTCCACAGTTAACAATCCAATGATTCATATATAGTTTAATATATAATATTCGAATTAATTAATACGTATCGTGACCCGTATACGTCTCAGACTCGATCACAACTCAAACTATATATATTAGTGTAGAATCAACCTCAACCCTGTATAGCTAACTCCCACATTACTGCATATAGAGTGTCTATGGTTATTCCAAATAATATATATAGATGCGTCGATATGATATGTCAAAACCTTGTATACGTGTCCCGATATTTAAAGTGCGTAAAATAAATAACAGAAATTAAATGACGATAAATAAAGTGCGTAAAGTAAATAACAGAAATTAAATGACGATAAATAAAATTGCGAGAATGTAAAATTGCGATAATTAAATTGCGATAAATAAAATGTAATCAGTTAGCTAGGAACAATTAGCTAGGAATAGTTAGCGTGGATTCTTAACAAAATTTCTCATAGTTAATTTGTTTGTTTCTAATAAATTTTATTTTGTCAAATGTTTTCTTCATTATGCCACTTGTTGGATCCTGATAAGTCAAAATTCAAATATGAAATTGAATGAAAATGGTTGTATTGTGGTGAATGGATTCGTATATCTTGTGGATGTAAGTAGGATAGTAAATGACTGTTGAATTAGATTTGAAAGAATGTACAGTGTAACTTATTAATGTGAAATCAAAATATTCCTCGGGTATTACCTACCCGTTAAAATATTTTTATGATTAACAGTTTGTACAAAAGAATTTTTAATTACAATCTTTATGAAAACATATATACATATATATTTTCTTCAGATGCAATCATGGATTTAATGAGTTAATATGATATTAACTCATCTGATTTAACGTTAGAACAAGAATATATAATCTCTAAAACAGTAGAGGTTACATAATTACTATGTCGAACTAAGATAAATGATGTAGAATGTCATGTAGAACGATGATTATACTCGAGGTACAGAATGAAATGTCGAAGCTGGTGACGCGGATGTTGTTGTTGGTGGTACTAGTGCTGTTGGTGCTGAGGCTGATGATGTTACTGGTGTTGATGATACTGCTAATGCTTGCAAATTGTGTACCGTGCTCTCTAAAGTTAACACTCGAGCTCGGAGTTCTTTAACTTCTTCTACTAACCCTGGTTGGTTATCAGTGTGAGGTAGAGGTCGGATATCTTCTCTAGTTCCGTTAATGGTAGCCTCAAGACGAAAAATTCTTGCAAAAAGGGTATAAACGGTGTTGCGAACAGGTTCGCCGGTGAGCGGGTCGAGCACTCCGACGTTAGGTGGTAAGTTCGGCTCGTGATATGGAGTACCTTCTTCATTTCTCCATAGGGTAAGTATTTCGCGAACCCATCCCCAATTTCTAAAGAAATCACGGTAGTTGATCGGTTGGTGCGCTCCCGTCACGCTATCTTCAGAGTTAGAAGAACTTGGTCGATTCGTAGAGGCCATCGTACGCGATCACAGAAAAGATTCTTGGTATGAAAAGCTTAGTGACAGCAAATGATAGTTGGATGATATTCTCAATGCATAATATGCCTAGATACATATAGTACAAGGATCCCTTAAATTACGGAGAAATTTACGAAAGATATCAGGCAAAGTTTACCGTAATAGATACGCTAAGATATAAATTTGTCTGTACACTATCTATGCAATAGAGGCAGTAAGGCGTGTCTAGACTTAGGAATGATTAGCAGGAAATTTTCCACTAGGAATGATATACAATACTTATAATATGCAGCTAAGGTCGAAGTCCAGACTCGCTAATGCATCCTAACAACTATCAGTTAGACACACTAATGCAAGACCTGGTTCCCTAGGACCAATGCTCTGATACCACCTGTAACAACCCGTCCTTATCCACCTGGACGAAGTCATCAACATTTGGTCCCATTGCGATGATCGACTCCAAGTAATGTCCTTAAAATGAGCAAATGCACAGCGAAAGACTTAATTCGTACCTGAGAATAAACATGCTTAAAAGTGTCAACCAAAAGGTTGGTGAGTTCATAGGTTTATCATAACAATCATTTCAATATATATTAATAGACCACAAGATTTCATATATGTATAAACGTTTTTAATAATCATATTCTAAGTGGTTGAGCACCTGGTAACCATACTTAACATTTAATCAACGTCGCATATTCCCTTTGTTATGAAATCTCACTACACCGTACCAAGTGTAGTCACCAAAACGAAGTACTGTGCAACCGTTGAATACTGGTCGTCCAGTCCGGTTGGGGTTGTCAGGCCCGATAGATCTATCAACAGGATTCGCGTTTACAATACCACATGTAAATAGTAGTTACCAAGCTATTAGGGATGATATGCAGGGTGGTACAACTCAACGTAGAATATATTTTAAGTACTTGTGTCTATTTCATAAACATTTATAAAAGCAGTGCATGTATTCTCAGCCCAAAAATATATATTGCAAAAGCAATTAAAAAGGGAGCAAATGAAACTCACCATACTGTATTTTGTAGTAAAAATACATATGACGTCATTGAACAAGTATAGGGTTGACCTTGGATTCACGAACCTATATCATTTGTATATATATTAACTCATATAATATAAATCAATTAAGTTTATATATTTTGTTATGTTTTAAGATTAATATTCTTATATAAAGTTTTATTAATACTTATAATACCTTATGATACTTATTTAATATTTAATTAATGTTATATCAATAATATTAGTTAAAACATAATTTTGTGTAATATTAGTATACTTTATGTGATATATATATATATATATATATATATATATATATATATATATATATATATATATATATATATATATATATATATATATATATATATATATATATATATATATATATTTATTTATCTTTTGTTTTGCAAAAATTTAATATTTGTAGTAATACTAGATTAGGGATAATAATAATGATAGTAATAATAGTAACCTTGATAAAAATGATAGTTTTTCTAATAATGATAAAGTAAAAATAATAGTTTTATCAAAAATAATATTTTTAATACTAATAATAAGTTTAATAATAATTATAGTTTTAATAGATATTTTAATGGTACTAGTAGTAAAAATGATAATAATGATAATAATAATATAATTGTATTAATAATAATAATAGTAATACTAATAATATAATGATATTGAAAATGATATTATTTCATTTTTAAGTCCCCACTTAACTAGTAGTTTAATCATCTATATAACTATCTTTGTATTTATAATCTACATGTATATAATCATAACCTTAATTAATCCTTATTTTCATTTATTCATAATAATAATATTAATAATAAAAATGATAATAAAACTACCTTTTAAATAAAAACGTCAATGTCCGGGCTCGAACCCTCGACCTCTCGTTAACCCACATCTCCCCTAACCACTCCTCCTTCCTTGTTTATCTGATTTACTCTACGATCATATTTTACTTATCATATTTGCCGTTTAAATTTTTCATTTTCATCTTCACAAGACAAAACCCATTAATACAAAATAAAACAGGCCTCAACCCATAATCACTTCAGCCCAACAACGAATAGCCCAACAAAACATGCTAGATTTCTTCGGCCCAACATGAATTGTGTGGGTTTTTATTTTGATCCGGTAACTAGGATTTCAACTTGCAGATACCTAAATAAAATACAATAAAAACGCAGCCCTCACATCATATTATACGGTTTCTTTAATAAGCAAGTGGGGATTTCTATTTATAATATATATCAACAAGCATCACGTTAATCTTTGTCTTCATCAATTTTCTTATCATCTTCATTCAGTTTCACAGGAGGCTTTGACCTTTGGTTAATTTCCATAAAACACAGAAATAATAGCAGTTACAGCAGGAGTGACACGATTATCATCACCATTTACGTACGTTCTTCATCACCATCACATCATAATATGATTATCATTATCTTTTAGCCGAAACAGTAACAGAAATAAATGGAGGTTTGGGTTTGTTCTTGGTGGGTGTGATAACGGGTTGTGGTGATTGTAAACAGTACGAAATAGCTGCCGTTTTAGAACAGCAGAAGCATCGATGGTAGAAGCATTTGGCTGTTCTTGTTGTGGTGATTCGAAACAGAATATAAAAGTAAGATAGAGAGAGGAGAGAGAGGTAATGAGGTGACGGTGGTTGATGATGGTTTTGAAGGTGGCGATGGTAGTCGATTGTGGTGTTCTCGATGGTGATTCGAATGGTTGTGTTTGTAGGTGGCCAAAGGTGACGGATGGTGGCACTCGTGATGATGGGTTTACGAAGGGAAATATGAGAGAAATATATATAGAGAGAGAGACGATGATGGTAAAGTGGTTGTGGTGGTGATAGTCGATAATAGTGGTGACTCGAACATGATGTCCGGTGGCGGTTTTGTAGAGATGTTACGGTGGTGGTTAATCGAGGGTGAGAGTTTGAAGATGAAGAGTGATGGTTGGTTGTGTTCATGTAAAAGTCTGTGTATATGTATGTATATAGCTATATAGATAAAATTATATTAGATTAAAAACAAACACAGTATATTAATATTAATAATTTATAATTCACATCATAAAGTAAAATGAATAAATAAATAAAAACGTGCAGGAGGAATAGTTTCAAAAATGGATTCTTTCTACCGACACTTTTTACCCGAAGTATTATATTGTGTCCATTGCTAAACAGTTAACTTATAAAAGTGTTCCTAAAAATACCAAATTTTTAGATTAAATATATTTAATTATTTCACTCATTTCCTGTTTGAAACCTGATCAGAAAGGTTCGAAAATTATTTATTTTCTGTTCCGATTTATATGTACGGAGTACTAATATTTAACTTAAAAAGGTAAAAATACTTTTAACGAATCTAAAATCTTCGTAATCAATTTACGATTCAACTTTCAATTTAAATTTTCATAAATTCTTATTAGATTTATATGAACATTAGTGAAATGACAACCGAGTGTTTCTGACGTTTACTAATTAGATTCGAAATCACAAATATATATTTAATTTACTTAAATTTTATATTTTGATCTATTTTAAATAGTAATTATTATAATATTATATTTTATTTTATTTTACATAATCAGTTTTAATAATAATAACGTATAATATTTCAAATTATATTTCCAATTACTATCTATATACATATATATACACAGATCTATTTACAATTTAATGTTCGTGAATCATCGAAACTGGTCGAAGGTCAATTGAATATATGAATCAGTTCAAAATTTTTGAGACTCATCCTAACAGACTTGACTAATTGTGTCAAAAATATTCATCGTATCGAGAGTTGGGTTTAAAATTAGTCGAAATTTTCCGGGCCGTGACATACCAAATATATATATAAAAAAGCACGAAATCGAAACAATGTGAAATCAACAAAACTAACCATAAAGTAGATAATAAAGTCAAGTATCCACAACTTTTTGGTTCCTGCTAAACATTATTAATTCAAGGTAATAAAAAAGCAAATCATTCAGACAGGAAAAAAAGAGACCCTAATGTTGATAAAAGATCAAATACTTACCCAAAATTATCATTACACCCAGATTATAACTGAAAAGCACGAAATCAAAATAATACGGAGTCAAGATGAAGAAGAAGAGAAACAGAATAAATTTTAGAAATGAGGAATAAATAGAGCTGTTGGATTTTGAGTGGGGCAGTGTAATTTTTAGAGCAGTGTAATTTTTGAGGTAATCAATGAAGAGTGATTTTTTAGGCAGTGTAATGATAGATATATCTTACATGTGATCTGAAAAGAAACAATTATAATACGTAGTATAATTTTATGTATAGTATTATAGATTAAATTTATGACATCATCAAATTATCATTTTACAACCCTTAAAACATATTTTACAATCTTTATATGCACATCATGACATCAGCGTAAACTCCCTTTTATTATATA
Source organism: Rutidosis leptorrhynchoides (assembly GCF_046630445.1). NCBI lineage: Eukaryota > Viridiplantae > Streptophyta > Magnoliopsida > Asterales > Asteraceae > Rutidosis > Rutidosis leptorrhynchoides. The sequence continues at coordinate 634,596,570 of NC_092335.1, forward strand.
GTATACATTCTCCTTTATCTCCTCTACATCTTTACTTTTTAAAGTTACAGACCCCAAAAACATAAGAACCCTAATTTAAAACAACCCAAATAAATAAAATCTTAATCATAATTCATAAACTTTTTTTAAACCAAATTAATTCATTTCTAACTTTGATCAGATCTACATTTAAAATCAAATCATATTCTAAGGATACATTATACCCATTTCATTTTTAAACCATTTATAACTTTGATCAGATCTACAATTAAACCCATTGCCTTTTGTATAAAAGTTTAATCTCTGAGTTTTCGTGTGAAGAAATTATCACTTTTATGATTTGGGTTATAATTTTATCTCACAAATCAACCCCAATTTTCTTTTTTCTTTTTTTACAATGAGGTTTAAAACTTTGAACTTTGTTAGTTGTGTCAATGGTTGGGTCCGTCTTGTCATCGTATTAGTGTTACAGATGCAAAAGATACATCATCGTTCCATCACATCGACAAGGTTCATCTCTCTTTTGTCAAGATTGCAACGGTGGATTCATAGAGGAACTTGACAACCCGATTTCCGACTCTTGCAGGAGCAGTTTTCCGGCATCTAATATGTACCTGGCAGACGACAACCAACAGAGTCTTAACCCGATTTACTCCATCCATCACATGAATATTTTCAACATTTTTTCCTTTTTACAGATTTAAAACTTGGAAGTAGCAAACTGCACACTGTCATACAATACTACTTAACGATTAACGATGCAATTGAAGACGTGTTTCTATCTAAGAGTATTTATTTTATATGGGAAAGATTATGTATTCTAAATGTTCAATTGTTCATATATACATCATTTTAGTAGTTAGAGAATCTCAAAAGAAAATGGATTTTGATTTGGGGAAATTGTTGTTCATATATATAGAATTGATTTTTGGAGTTCGAGGATCTAAAAATGCATTATTTTGATTTTCATAAGGTTATGATTTTGAAAGAAGAGTATGAAGATGATTGAATTTCAAAAGATGGGATAAATTTGTTATGACCTTATGCAAATCACAAGGACTAATTCAGTAACTATTTTTATATTGACATGTTACCTGAACTATAAGTAATTCGATGCATAAAATAGTAGAGATTTAAAAGTTGAATGCATACAATAATATGAAAGTTAGATGCATATAATAGAAATTTGATGAAAGTTCGATGCATTTACAAACAATTTTACCAATTTTAAATTAATTAGGAAACGTACTTATTACATCATAAAAATTCAATTAACCAATCGATGGCAATTTAAATATTTATATAATTAAGTTGCTAAAAAAAGTAATAATATAATACTCGTATAATTGTGTTTTGAGTTTTTGTTTAAAGGGATGAATATACATATAGGTAAGTTTAGAATGGTAGAAATTATACAATTGTGGAGTTATATAACTGTGAAAGATGATCACATGTGTAGTTTAGTTTTTCGAAGTAATCTCAAACTAATGTTCAAAAAAAGTCAAAGATATTATTCTAATACAGATCGAGGTCAATATGTATGTCGACCGAAATCAATTTCCGTCTCATAAGAATTGTCGCCTATATTTTTTTGGATTTAAATATGTTAGTTTTATCCTTATATTCAAGATAAATTTAACTGAATTTAATTAAGATATAAATATAAATAAATGATAAGAGTAGTAAACTAGGATAAATTAGAGAGTTTAGTGGTATTTATTAGTTATTATTTGTAAATGGACTATTTTTTGAAATTGATATAAATAATAATGTGGATACTTTTTTGATACGAAACAATACTTAATTTACGAGTGTAGAGTATAAGGGAAGGGAGATGTAGATAATCATTACTCTTACCCTATAGTATAATGAAATTATTTCCACACCTACACTGGCTGATATGCGTAAAACACACCTAATCTTATTGTAATATGATTACGAATTCGTTCACAGGGAGCAGCGTTTAAGATTCAAACAACTAATAGTTATTCTAAGAATTGGGGGGTTTTGATTTGAATTTAAGTAAATAAAAATAGTAGCAAAAGAAAATTAACGAATAAACCAGATATGGGGAAGTAGTATCCACTTTAATGCTCAACAAATGACTAGGATTGTTCTTTTATTAAACCTTTTATTAAAGGTCTAGGTAATTAGTTCATATCGGTCTCACGAAATCAATGAACTAAAGTCATAATGAATTCAATTTACTCACATAAATTATCATTCAGAGGTCCAATTTACCATATAAAATTAATATAGACTTTCTCTTGGTTAAACACACGTAAATCCTAGGCTAATGGGATCACTCGGAAAAGCCTACACGATTGTGTTATCACAATATCAATTTAATTACCAATTGCACTCACATACAATTGTCTAGATCTAAAAGATGAAGTACAAGTATACGAATATTGATAAACTCACATAAATCATATTCAATAACCTGTATAATCAAATAAACGATATATAGATGAACACAACAATTGATCTTTCAAGAAAGCACAATTAATTAAACATAAACCTTAATAAATCACAAGATAGAATAATCTCAATTCATAAGTCTTACATCAAAGTGAACACAATAAAAGTTTAGCCTAGCATGGCAAAAGAAAGAACAATTAAACAATTGGAACAAATAGTGTTCATTATAAAATCACTAAAATAATGAAGAACTAGGGTACCAATGATTAATGATTGATCTAATCTTCAACCTTGATGTTATGATCTTCAAAATTGGTGAAGAGTGGCTCAAAAACCTTCAAAAACGACCCTTTCTAGCCTCTGGATTCGCCAAACAATCGATACCCCAAAGTTGGGGATAAAGGGGTATTTATAAGGCTGAATTTCGAAATGCTGACAGACCCCGCATTGCTGCCGCGATTCGGCTATCACGGTCGCGATTCGATTACGACCGCGATTCTATTACGGCCGCGATCCGGCTATTACGGCCGCGATTGATGCTGTTTCGAAAAATGCTGATTTTTGTCAATGTATCACGACCGGGATCCACTCTATTGCGGCCGGGATCAGCTCCAGACTCAGTAAAACTTCATTTTCTCGCGTCCAATCATACTTTAAGCTCAAATATCACCAATACTTAGCAAGAAACAACCAAAACATTAACCCGGAGACCTCTGGAGCTATATTCACCATTTTATCTTAATTAATCACCAAAGTCTTCACATTTCTTCAAATAAACAACAATAAAGAACCAATATCGCGATGTAAAATATGTATAACTTGAGCGATATCAAATCCCCCACACTTGAACCTTGCTTGTCCTCAAGCAAGTCTATCTTCAAATAAAGTCAACTAATATAGGAATAAACATACTTGGATATGTCTTCAAGAATTAAGAAATCAAGACATACCGATATCAATCTTTAGAAGCAATAATTCCATACCGCGTAGTCTTCAACATAACAAGCACAAGGATCAAGTCTTCAACAAAACCATCAAATTAAACACAATTCAAACCTAAATCTACCCATCACAACCATTCCCCCGGACAAAGTCAACTACATCTTCGCAGAGGTCACCAAAGCATCAATTATCAAATATAAAATATTATAAACTCAAACTTTTGACCTCCTTGACTTTGACCAATTACGTAGGATTCACGGGATAGCCATCAACTCACCAAAATCAACTCAAAATATCAACAAGATATATATCATAAGCTCCACTCACCATGAAAATCATACGGTAAACCCCAAAATGAACAAGGGCTATAAATATCACAAAAATTACCGTTCACCAAGGAATCTATCGTGCACAAAGTATATGCCTTCAAAAATTATGCTCCTCTAATCAACCCGCTATGGCTATCCCTCTTTCACCTCCATGCCCCCAAAACACCAATTAATTCGTCAATTCCAACTATAAACCGTCAATTCCATAATTTGGGTTAAGGTGGGTGCGCCAAAGCGTAGGGGACTGGTTACACTTATGTTTATGGTCAATCCGGGCACAGGATGGCCGACACTCATCAAACTTTCTATCACAACTCTATGGTTTCTCTCATAGTAGGGCAAAAGTATTGACGGATGTTCGTGGAATTAGTGCTCCATGTGGCTAATTAAGAGGTCCATCAATTCCATGATTTGGCTCAAAATCCGGTGTGCATACAAGCCTTCCCGATTATGGGATAGTCGCACGGGTAGTTGCACTGAAGTGAACTACCTTGGGGGTAAATATTTCGGAGGGTCTATTGCACGAAACCTGAAAGACTTTACTTTCAAGCAATGGTCTTTTGAAACAAGCATAACTAGTAAGAGTTTACTCACAAGTTCGGAAGACTTTACTTCCTAAGAACAACATGGGAGGACTCAATTCTCCCGGAAGTGTTTAAACACTTTTTTTTTATTTAAGGTCCTTGAACCCCACTTCCCACGTATCTAGCTTTTATAATACTTTTAAGAAAATGTAGGAAGCAGGTACTACATTCCCGTATTTTAAAGGTTACCATGGATTTTGGCCATGGCGTGCGTTGTCTAAGCAAACGCTAGCACGAAGCCATTGCTCTTACATAAAAAGACATCATGGTTGAAGCTCGAGGCTCCTCTTCCCACAATACGATACATCGGTGTAATACATCGTGAAATGAAGTATTAACCAATGTCAGTATGAAATGATGTAGATTAGGAAGTCTCCTACACCAAGTAAGACGGGCATTCGAAAGACTTGACTTCCTTTAGGGATGCACTTGAATCATCCTACAATTTGGATTTTTTAAAGTCCTGGAAGACTTTGCTTCCTTATTATACACACACTCACGCAAAAGAAATTACAAAATATCAAAATCACCAAAATTATTGAGGTACTTGCACAATTTATCTTACAATAGTGATAACATTTGCTTCATAAAAATTATACTTGCCTTTTTAACGAGTCAAAAATTTTAAAATTTCCCCAATTTTTCAACAATTTTAGTCAAAAATAAGACTCAAGCCAAGTGCATTACATCCTCGAGAATTTATATCTCTCCCCCCACACTTAAGATCATGTAATGCCCTTATTTACATGAAATCATATAAATTAAATATAAATTCGAGAGGACAATAGAGTGAATGGAAAAAAACGTAACCGGCTGTAGAGCAACATAATCGTGAAACGGAGTGACAGACGGCTCTGCACTGACGGTCATTCCTCGATTGTCATCACATTATGTAGTACCTGCAATGATTAAACAAGAACAAAACACAAAAAGAAAAATATTTTTGAATTTTTGGTTTTTCAATTTTTTAGGTTTTTTAGTTTTAAAAACTCACGCAATATACAAATTATACATTGTGCGAGTTTATTAACGAGTCTTGCACTAGACTCCAACTTCTCCTCAACTGATGCCCGGATGGTATGCGGTTCCATCCTTCTTCAAACCATGGGAACCACCATTTTCAATACCACTACCGATCATACTTATCAACCATTCATCTGCGGCCCTTGACTCCCTAGTCAACTCTCTTAACTTTTCTTTCTCTTTCTCCGATAAATTAGAAACTAACCGGAGTCTAACATTCTCATCCTTCTCACTCATAGCTTTCTTAACCCGCCCGAGTAACTTTCTCATAGACCTATCAACAATATTATCATCGGGCGGTTTAACTACGGGCTTTTCTTTAACACCCACACTTAGGCTTTTTACCAGTCTCAGTTTTAACATTATCCGTTTCACTAGTCAACACATTCACAGAATCAATGGGTGTGGGTGGTGGTTTAACACTAAACTTTGTTTGAAAACTCAAAGTTTTACCTCTATCCCTCAAAATCAACTTACAAGTCCTTCAATCAGTCAATGCACCTGCAGTTGCTAAAAATGGTCTACCTAAAACAACGGGTACAACCTTATCCTCTGGCATATCAACAACCACAAAGTCAGCTGGGAACTCTAATTCACCTATTTTAACTACCAAATTTTTCAGAAATCCCTATGGGTTTACTAATCGACTGGTTAACCAATCTAACTCCAGTATTAGTCGACTTAAGCTCATTCAAACCCAAACGTGAATAAACAGACAAGGGCATAAGAATAATACTCGCACCTGAATCAGTTAAACACCTAAAAAGTTCAGATTCATCAATCCTACATGGCACTATGAACGGCCCATGATCACCTAACTTTGGTGGCATATCACTCTTCTTCAAAATAGTAGCACATTCTGCTTCAAGAAAAGTGGAGGATGCCTGCTCATGCTCACCCTTCTTCACCATCAAATCCCTTAAAAATTTCTCATAATTGGGCATACCTGCAAGAACATCAACCAAAGGTACATGCACACAAATATTTTCATTAATAGAACTTACAAATAGCGTCCTTTGGTTGCTCAATTTGAATAGCTCTCGGATATGGAATAGGCGACTTGTAAACTTTAAATTTAGGTGAAGGTTTCACCTCTTCTTCCACTTCAATCTCATCAACACTAAACACAGGAGACTCGGTAGTCTTAACACTTTTCACTTCCGACTCTTGATTACCCGAATTATAAGAACTCCCCGTCATCAAACTCATTAAGTAATTACCATACACCGGAGTTATATCACTAACTCGGTTCCAACCATCTACACCATTATGAGTGTAAGTCGGAATAACCTCCTCGGAATCATAACTTTAACACCCCTGATGATTTTTTTTAAATACACAGCGGAAGTTATACACATACATTAATCACACATAAAGTCATATTCCACGAAATCACTGGTGTTATTTAATTACAGATCATGCTATAAAGTCATTTACATAAAACATCAGAGTCACACTGTGTCAAACATCTTCATTTGCCCGGCTATACCCACCAAAATCGCTAATACACACCTGTAGTGACCCGAACTTTTCCATGATTATATATAATAAATGAAAACTATATTTGCATGATTAAATGTTTCCAACATGTTAAGCAATCAAACTTGTTAATACTTGATTATTTGAAATAGGTTTCATGTAGAAAATTGACCACCCAAGTTGACCGGCGATTCACGAACGTTAAAAACTTGTAAAAACTACATGATGATATATATATGGACATGTATATGGTTAACATGAGATTATGATAAGTAAGTATCCCACTAAGTATATTAACAATGAGTGATTTACATAAAAAATGAGATTAATGAATTAAGAAGCTCGAAACGATATACATAACGATTATCGTTATAACAACGTCTTCCTAAATACATATGAATTATATTAAGATATTGTTACACTATAATTAACATGATAAAATGATAATTATATATATCATTAAGTATGTTAACAATGAACTACATATGTAAAACAAGACTACTAACTTAAGAATTTCGAAACGAGGCATATATGTAACGATTATCGTTGTAACGACATTGTAATGTATATATATATCATATTAGGATATATTCATACATCATAATATCATGATAATGTAATAATCTAACATCTCATTTCATATGATAAACAAGGGATTAATTACATTTAACAGGATCGTTAACTTAAAGGTTTCAAAACAACACTTACATGTAACAACTAACGATGACTTAATGACTCAGTTAAAATACATATACATATAGTGTATTAAGATGTATTAGTATACTTTTGAAAGACTTCATAACACATATTAAAGTACTTCTACTTAACAAAAATGCTTACAATTACATTCTCATTCATTTTCATCAACAATTCTACTCGTATGCACCCGTATTTGTACTCGTACAATACACAGCTCCTAGATATACATACTATTGGTATATACACTCAATGATCAGCTCTTAGCAGCTCTTAGTGAGTCATAAAATATGTGGGAACCATCATTTGGCAACTAGCATGAAATATCTCACAAAATTACAAAAATATTATAAATCATTCATGAATTATTTACAAGAAAACAAACTTATATATCCTTTATATCTAATCCATGAGTCACGACCAAAAACACATACAAACACTTTCATTCTTCAATTTTCTTCATCTAATTGATCTCTCTCAAGTTCTATCTTCAAGTTCTAAGTGTTCTTCATAAATTCAATAAGTTCTAGTTTCATAAAATCAAGAATACTTTCAAGTTTGCAACTCTACTTCCAAGCTTTCTAATCCATTCCAAGTAATCATCTAAGATCAAGAAACCTCTATTATTTACAGTAGGTTATCATTCTAATTCAAGATATAATTCATATTCAAACTTTGATTCAATTTCTATAACTATAAACTATCTTAATTCGAGTAAAAATCTTACTTGAACTTGTTTTCGTGTCATGATTCTACTTCAAGAACTTTCAAGCCATCCAAGATCCTTTGAAGCTAGATCATTTCTTGTCACTTTCCATAGGTTTACCTACTAAACTTGAGGTAGTAGTGATATTCATAACATCATTCGATTCATATATATATAACTACCTTATTCGAAGATTTAAACTTGTAATAACTAGAACATAGTTTAGTTAATTCTAAACTTGTTCGCAAACAAAGTTAATCCTTATAAATTGACTTTTAATATCAACTAAACACATGTTCTATATCTATATGATATGCTAACTTAATGATTTAAAACCTGGAAACACGAAGAATACCGTAAAACCGGACGTACGCCGTCGTAGTGAAACCGGGGGCTGTTTTGGGTTAGATAATTAAAAACTATGATAAACTTTGATTTAAAAGTTGTTCTTCTGGAAAAATGATTTTTCTTATGAACATGAAACTATATCCAAAAATCATGGTTAAACTCAAAGTGAAAGTATGTTTTTCAAAATGGTCATCAAGACGTCGTTTTTTCGAATGAAATGACTACCTCTACAAAAACGACTTGTAAGCTGTATTTCTGACTATAAACCTATACTTTTTCTGTTTAGTTTCATAAAATATAGTTCAATATGAAACCATAGAAAGTTGATTCACTCAAAACGGATTTAAAACGAAGAAGTTATGGATAAAACAAAATTGAAAAAAAATGGTTAATTTGACTACGGGATGAATTGACAAAAATCTATACTAACCATATCCTAACTAACTTATATTGTATTATACATGTATTCTAACATATATTATGTAATCTTGATAGACCATAGACATGTATACTATGTTTTGACATATCATATCGACGTCATCTATATATATTATTTGGAACAACCATAGACACTCTATATGCGGTAATGTTTGAGTTAGCTATACAGGGTTGAGGTTGATTCCAAAATAATATATATACTTTGAGTTGTGATCGAGTCTGAGACTTGTATACACTGGGTCGTGGATTGATTTGAGATAATATATATTGATTTATTTTTGTACTATTAACTGTGGACAACTAATTGTGGACTACGAACGTTGGACTGTTAACTTAATAAACTTAAATCGTTAAAACATAATAAAACATATTGTGAATATATATTTCGATCATACTTTGATATATATATGTATATATATTTGTTATAGGTTCGTGAATCGACCAGTGGCCAAGTGTTATTTTTCGACGAAGTGATAATATGTGAAAGTGAGTTATAGTCCCATTTTTACTATCGAATATTTTTGGGATGAGAATACATGCAGTTTTATAATTGATTTACAAAATAGACACAAGTACTTGAAAATTACATTCTATGATTGAATTATCTTATTGAATATCACCCCTTTTGCTTGGTAACCTAAGAATTAGTGAACGCCACTAATTGACGCGAATCCTGAAGATAGATCTATGTGCCTAATGAACCCCATCCAGGTTATGGATGCTTTAGTACTTCAATTTTTATATACAGATGAGTGTACCTGTATCTTTGGGGATATTCTATATGCATTTGTTAATGTCGGTTACCAGGTGTTCTTCATATGAATGATTTTTATACAGATGAGTGTTCCTGTATTATATTTTTTTTGCAGATGAGTGTTCCTGCAGTTAATTATGAAAAATAAAATCTTGTGGTCTATTAATATAATTTGATATATAGGTTAAACCTATAACTCACCAATATTTTTTGTTGACATTTACAGCATGTTTATTCTCAGGTGATTATTAAGAGCTTCTGCTGTTAAATGCTAAATAAAGACAGGATTGGAGTCTGCATGCTTGTACAATATTGTTTAAAAACTACATTTGAAGACTTAAGATGTTGTGTAATATTATTGTTAACTATTATGTAATGGTCGTGTGAAAACTCTACATTTTAGATTATTATTATTTGATAATCTTCGTAATATTTTAAACCTTTATCGCAAATATAAAGGTTATGGTTTGTTTCAAAAATCGAATGCAGTTTTTGAAAAACGTCTCATATAGTGGTCAAAACCTCGCAACGAAATCAATTAATATGAAACGTTTATAATTAGTATGAACGGGACATTTCAGTTGGTATCCGAGCGTTGGTCTTAGAGAACCAGAAATTTGCATTAGTGTGTCTTATCGAGTTGTTAGGATGCGTTAGTGCGTCTGGACTTCGACCATGTTTTCTTTAAAAACGATTGCTTAATAGTTTTGTTGGAAACTATATATATTTTTACATGTAAATATTATGTGATATATTAATCTCTTAACGTGTTTGATATTGTGTGATAGATATCTACCTCTAGTACAAATCTCATCGACTCACCGAATAATAATGAAGAGTCGAATATATATTGGGAAGATTCACAAATTCCCGAAGAGGAACCGGAAGAAGAGGAACCGGAAGAAGAAGAGGTTCCGGAAGAGAAAATATTAGGAATCACAGAAAAACAGATAAATAAAAGAAAATTCTCAACCAATGGACCAAAGTTAAAAATGGTCAATGGTGTTTCCGTCGAGGAAGCAAAATATTGGGAAAATTACCAATTTTCTGATGAATCGGATCCCGATGAGGATTCCGATGATGTTATAGAAATTACCCTGACCCAATTTGAAAAAGTAAAAGAAAACAATAAGGGAAAAGGCATCAAAATAGAAAAATCTAATTCCAACCCCGATGAACTTTATGTTAACATGAAATATCCCGATGAGAAATACCGTCAACACCCATGTTTCTTATATTTTAACTATAACCCGAGGACATCTAAGCCCCCAGGTTTTTCTAAACCATTTGTAAAAACAACGGCTCGTATTAGAGGAACACCATATATCCCTAGGAAATTAGCGAAACGAACCAAGTCCGAAGAGGAAGAAATAAGTGAGTCGGAATGAAGAGTGGTAATCATGTTATGTAATATATATATTGTAATGTGCTTGTACTTCGATGATATATGTAAAAATTGCTTGTATTGTTTGTTAATTATCTTTTACAAATCTAATCCTTGTCTATTTTACAGTATAAAACACACAATGGACGTTAAGGATAGACAACCAAAAATTTTAGAAGACCTACCAGGGGACATGATTGATGAAATCTTGTCTAGAGTCGGTCAGAATTCATAGGCACAATTATTAACGGCGAAATTAGTTTGTCGAACATTTGAAAGACGTTCCAAGCATGCCTTAGTTTATAAAAGGCTTTCCTTTGAAAGATGGGGTATATCACATTGGGGAGACTTTAAGTAACGCCGTGTTTTCTTTAAGGCATTAAATGCGGGAAACTCAGATGCAATTTTACGCTACGGGTTGAGAACCTATTTTGACTCCACATATCCCAACATAGGACTTCGTTCTTTAGAAAAAACTTCAAACACGCAACATAAAGAAGCATGTTATGTTTACGGGTTAGTGATGTTGGCTTCTCACCAAATTGAGAAAAAGAACATCGGATTGCAACTATTAAATAAAACATTCCCACAGGTGACGGATTCAGTAGTTGGGGTGAGAAATAAGGTTTTTAGATTATTACGGGGCTGTTGGGCATTACGTAACCCTCTTCCTTTTGACAATGTTACAACATGCTGTCTTGCCAATGACCTCAACGGTTATTTACCACCAGACCAAGGATGAGAAAAAATACTAGTAAAACCCGAATGCATGACTTATTTCTGGACTTATGAATTACGTGTCTTTATTGCTTTTGCTGAACGACTTGCGTATTAACTAGAATTGTCTTCACAACTATCTTGTATCAAAGTTATTGTGTGCTATACTTCATGCTATATGTAAAATAGCGGTATTGTAAATTTGTAAAAATAGTATAAAAGTTTGAACGCGAAATATTATTGTATTTAGTTTTTCATATAGAATTGTAGTAGTTGAATTGTATATACTAGCTACTAAGTATGAACTTAAAGGGTAGGTACTACCCGAATTAAAACTATAAAATGCTAATATGAAGAAAAAGCTTTTATAAATAAGTTCATATTATGCTACGAAATACTATTGACTACTCTTAAATTCTATATGATTAACTCAGTTCTTTTAGCTATTTTTGAAGGAAATGGCACCGACTACTCGTCAGAACTTAAACATAAGCGATAAAGACTTCCGTGTTTTTCTTGCAGCAAACATAGCCGCAGTGCAGGCCGCAATGCAAAATAATAACAATACCTCTGGATCTAGCAGTGGAACTAATTCCACAAGAAATCGTGTGGGATGCTCCTACAAAGAATTCACTGCTTGTAAACCTCTAGAATTCGATGGAACCGAGGGTCCAATTGGACTAAAACGGTGGACCGAGAAGGTCGAATCAGTGTTTACCATAAGTAAGTGCACTGAAGAAGACAAAGTAAAGTACGCTACACATACCTTCACAGGTACTGCGTTAACATGGTGGAACACCTATCTCGAGCAGGTGGGACAAGATGCTGCTTACACACTCCCGTGGTCAGCATTCAAGCACTTGATGAACAAGCAGTACCATCCCAGAAACGAGGTCAATAAGCTCAAAGTAGAGCTTAGAGGCTTACGAACGCAAGGTTTTGACATTACCACGTACGAACGACGATTCACAGAGTTGTGCCTATTGTGTCCAAGAGCGTTCAAAGATGAGGAAGATAATATCGACGCATTTGTAAAAGGGTTACCAGAAAGGATTCAAGAAGATGTGAGTTCACACGAGCCCGCCTCCATACAAAAGGCGAGTCGAATGGCTCACAAACTCATAAATCAGATTGAGGGAAGGATTAAAGAACAGGAGGCCGAAGAAGTCAACACGAAACAAGTCAAGAGAAAGTGGAAAGAAAACAGTGACAAAAGTCACCAACACAACAACAGTAACAATCACCTCAACAATCATCACAACAATAATAACAAATTCAATCGCACCACTTATCGCAACAACAAACGCACCAACAACAACAACTGTCCCAACAACAATTTCAACCGCAACAACAACCCCAATAATAACAACAACAACAACAAGAGGCAGAAAAATCGATGCCTAAGGTGTGAGAAATATCATTCGGATGACTTTTGTAGGGAGTTATCCACCAAATGCAACAGAATGGGTCATAGTGCTACAAAGTGTGAAGTCTACGGACCAGCGGATAACAGAAATAAAGGAACGTATAATACCGGAACAAGTATTGCCAACGTTACATGTTTTGGATGCGGGAAGATGGGTCATTACAGAAATACGTGTCCAAACCCGGGGAATAATAATGGTCAAGGCCGTGGAAGAGTCTTCAACATAAATACGGTTGAAGCACAGGAAGACCCGGGGCTTGTTACGAGTACGTTCCTTATTGATGAAAAACCTGCTTATGTTTTATTTGATCCGGGTGCGGATAGAAGCTATATGAGTAGAGATTTTTGTGCAAAATTAAGTTGTCCATTGACGCCTTTGGATAATAAATTTTTACTCGAATTAGCAAACGGTAAATTAATTACAGCAGATAAAATATGTCGGAACAAAGAAATTAAACTGGTTAGCGAAACGTTTAAGATTGATTTGATACCAGTAGAGTTAGGGAGTTTTGATGTGATAATTGGCATGGACTGGTTGAAAGAGGTGAAATCAGAAATCGTTTGTTACAAAAATGCGATTCGCATTATGCGCGAAAAGAAAAAACCCTTAATGGTGTACGGAGAAAAGAGCAACGCGAAGCTAAACCTTATTAGTAACTTGAAGGCACAAAAGCTAATAAGAAAAGGTTGCTATGCCGTTCTAGCACACGTCGAGAAAGTCAATTCCGAAGAAAAGAACATCAATGATGTACCTGTCGCAAAAGAATTTCCCGATGTATTTCTGAAAGATTTACCGGGACTACCTCCACACCGATCTGTGGAATTTCAAATAGATCTTGTACTAGGAGCTGCACCAATAGCTCGTGCTCCGTACAGACTCTCACTCAGCGAAATGAAGGAACTCTAAAGCCAATTACAAGAACTTTTAGAGCGTGGTTTCATACGACCAAGCACATCACCATGGGGAGCTCCTGTTTTGTTTGTCAAAAAGAAGGATGGTACATTCAGGTTGTGTATCGACTACCGAGAGTTAAACAAACTTACCATCAAGAACCGTTATCCACTGCCAAGAATCGACGACTTGTTTGATCAAATGCAAGGTTCGTCAGTTTATTCGAAGATTGATTTACGTTCTGGGTATCATCAGATGCGGAGGAAGGAGGATGATATTCCGAAGACTGCTTTTAGTACGCGTTACGGTCATTACGAGTTTATGGTTATGCCGTTTGGTTTGACTAATGCACCAACTGTGTTCATGGACCTCATGAACCGAGTGTGTGCACCATACCTTGACAAGTTTGTCATTATTTTCATCGATGACATACTTATTTACTCAAAGAATGATCAAGAGCACGAAGATCATTTGAGAAAAGTGCTAGAGTTATTGAGGAAAGAAAAATTGTACGCTAAGTTTTCAAAGTGTGCATTTTGGTTGGAAGAAGTTCAATTCCTCGGTCACATAGTGAACAAAGAATGTATTCAGGTGGATCCGGCAAAGATTGAAACCGTTGAAAAGTGGGAAACCCCGAAAACTCCGAAGCATATACGCCAATTTTTAGGATTGGCTGGTAACTACAGAAGATTCATCCAAGATTTTTCCAAAATAGCAAAACCCTTAACTGCATTAACGCATAAAGGGAAGAAATTTGAATGGAAGGATGAGCAAGAGAAAGCATTTCAATTGTTGAAGAAAAAAGTTAACTACGACACCTATATTATCATTGCCTGAAGGGAATGATGATTTTGTGATTTATTGTGACGCTTCAAAGCAAGGTCTCAGTTGTGTATTAATGCAACGAACGAAGGTAATTGCTTATGCGTCCAGACAATTGAAGATTCACGAACAAAATTATACGACTCACGATTTGGAATTAGGCGCTGTTTTTTTTGCATTAAAGACTTGGAGGCACTATTTATGTCAAAAGCGTTATATATACCGACCACAAAAGTCTCCAACATATATTTAATCAGAAACAACTGAACATGAGGCAGCGTAGGTGGATTAAGTTGTTGAATGATTATGAATTTGAGATTCGTTACCACCCGGGGAAGGCGAATGTGGTAGCCGACGCTTTGAGTAGAAAGGACAGAGAACCTATGCGGGTAAAAGCTATGAATATAATTATTCGTACTAACCTTACTACTCAAATAAAGGAGGCACAACAGGGAGTTTTAAAAGAGGGAAATTTGAAGGATGAAATACCCAAAGGTTCAGAGAAACATCTTAATATTAGGGAAGACGGAACCCGGTATAGGGCTGAAAGAATTTGGGTACCAAAGTTTGGAGATGTGAGAGAAATGGTACTTAAGGAAGCACATAAAACCAGATACTCAATACATCCTGGAGCGGGAAAGATGTACAAAGATCTCAAGAAACACTTTTGGTGGCCGGGTATGAAAGCCGATATTGTTAAATACGTAGGAGAATGTTTGATGTGTTCTAAGGTAAAAGTTGAACATCAGAAACCATCAGGTCTACTTCAACAACCTGAAATCCCGGAGTGGAAATGGGAAAACTTTACCATGGATTTCATTACTAAATTGCCAAGGACTGCAAGTGGTTATGATACTATTTGGGTAATAATCGATCGTCTCACCAAATCAGCACATTTTCTACCAATGCGAGAAGATGATAAAATAGAAAAGTTAGCACGACTATACTTGAAGGAAGTCGTCTCCAGACACGGAATACCAATCTCTATTATCTCTGATAGGGACAGTAGATTTGTTTCAAGGTTTTGGCAAACGTTACAACAAGCATTGGGAACTCGTCTAGATATGAGTACGGCCTATCATCCAAAAACCGATGGGCAGAGTGAAAGGACGATACAGACTCTTGAAGACATGCTACGAACATGTGTTATTTATTTTGGAAACAGTTGGGATCGATATATACCGTTAGCAGAATTTTCCTACAACAACAGTTACCACTCGAGTATTGAGATGGCACCGTTTGAGGCACTTTATGGCAGAAAGTGCAGGTCTCCGATTTGTTGGAACAAGGTGGGGGATAGACAAATTACGGGTCCGAAGATAATCCAAGAAATGACCGAGAAAATTATTCAAATTCAACAACGGTTGAAAACCGCCCTGAGTCGACAAAAGAGCTACGCAGACAGTAAAAGAAAAGATATAGAATTTGAAATTGGAGAGATGGTCATGCTTAAGGTTTCACCTTGGAAGGGCGTTGTTCGATTTGGTAAACGGGGGAAACTGAATCCAAGGTACATTGGACCATTTAAAATTATAGATCGTGTCGGACCAGTAGCTTACCGACTTGAATTACCTCAACAACTCGCCGGGGTACATAATACTTTTCATGTCTCTAATATGAAGAAATGTTTTACTAAAGAAGATCTCACTATTCCGTTAGACAAAATTCAAATCAATGAAACACTTCAATTCATCGAAGAACCTGTCGAAATAATGGATCGTGAGATTAAAAGAGTTAAGCAAAATAAAATACCAATTGTTAAGGTTCGAAGGAATGCTCATAGAGGACCCGAGTTCACCTGGGAACGTGAAGATCAGATGAATAAGAAATACCCGCACCTATTTCCAGAAGATGCGTCAACACCTCCAACAGCTTAAAATTTCGTGACGAAATTTATTTAACGGGTAGGTACTGTAGTGACCCGAACTTTTCCATGATTATATATATTAAATGAAAACTATATTTTCTTGATTAAATGTTTCCAACATTTTAAGAAATCAAACTTGTTAAGACTTGATTATTTGAAATAGGTTTCATGTAGACAATTGACCACCCAAGTTGACCGGCGATTCACGAACGTTAAAAACTTATAAAAACTACATGATGATATATATATATATATGGACATATATATGGTTAACATGAGATTATGATAAGTAAGTATCTCACTAATTATATTAACACTGAGTGATATACATAAAAAATGATATTTTCGAATTAAGAAGCTCGAAACGATATACATAACGATTATCGTTATAACAACGTCTTACTAAATACATATGAATTATTTTAAGATATTGTTACACTATATTTAACATGATAAAATGATAATTATATATATCATTAAGTATGCTAACAATGAACTACATATGTAAAACAAGACTACTAACTTAAGAATTTCAAAACGAGGCATATATGTAACGATTATCGTTGTAACAACATTGTAATGTATATATATCATATTAGGATATATTCATACATCATAATATCATGATAATGTAATAATCTAATATCTCATTTCATATTATAAACAAGGGATTAATTACATATAACAGGATCGTTAACTTAAAGGTTTCAAAACAACACTTACATGTAACAACTAACGATGACTTAATGACTCAGTTAAAATGCATATACATATAGTGTATTAAGATGTATTAGTACACTTTTGAAAGACTTCATGACATATATCAAAGTACTTTTACTTAACAAAAATGCTTACAATTACATTCTCATTCATTTTCATCAACAATTCTACTCGTATGTACCCGTATTCGTACTCGTACAATACATAGCTCCTAGATATACATACTATTGGTATATACACTCAATGATCAGCTTTTAGTAGCCCTTAGTGAGTCATCAAATATGTGAGAACCATCATTTGGAAACTAGCATGAAATATCTCACAAAATTACAAAAATATTATAAATCATTCATGAATTATTTACAAGAAAACAAACTTACATATCCTTTATATCTAATCCATGAGTCACGACCAAAAACACATACAAACACTTTCATTCTTCAATTTTCTTCATCTAATTGATCTCTCTCAAGTTCTTGAAGGTTCTAATTTCCTAAAATCAAGAATACTTTCAAGTTTGCAAGTCTACTTCCAAGCTTTCTAATCCATTCCAAGTAATCATCTTAGATTAAGAAACCTCTGTTATTTATAGTAGGTTATCATTCTAATTCAAGGTATAATTCATATTCAAACTTTGATTCAATTTCTATAACTATAAACTATCTTAATTCGAGTAAAATCTTACTTGAACTTGTTTTCGTGTCATGATTCTACTTCAAGAACTTTCAAGCCATTCAAGATCCTTTGATGCTAGATCATTTCTTGTTACTTCCCATAGGTTTACCTACTAAACTTGAGGTAGTAGTGATATTCATAACATCATTCAATTCATATATATATAACTACCTTATTCGAAGATTTAAACTTGTAATAACTAGAACATAGTTTAGTTAATTCTAAACTTGTTCACAAACAAAGTTAATCCTTCTAAATTGACTTTTAATATCAACTAAACACATGTTCTATATCTATATGATATGCTAACTTAATGATTTAAAACCTGGAAACACGAAGAACACCGTAAAACCGGACATACGCCGTCGTAGTGAAACCGGGGGCTGTTTTGGATTAGATAATTAAAAACTATGATAAACTTTGATTTAAAAGTTGTTCTTCTGGGAAAATGATTTTTCTTATGAACATGAAACTATATCCAAAAATCATGGTTAAACTCAAAGTGGAAGTATGTTTTTCAAAATGGTCATCAAGACGTCGTTTTTTTCGACTGAAATGACTACCTCTACAAAAACGACTTGTAAACTGTATTCCGACTATAAACCTATACTTTTTCTGTTTAGTTTCATAAAATACAGTTCAATATGAAATCATAGCAAGTTGATTCACTCAAAATGGATTTAAAACGAAGAAGTTATGGGTAAAAAAAATTGAAAAAATGGTTAATTTGACTACGGGATGAATTGACAAAAATCTATACTAACCATATCCTAACTAACTTATATTGTATTATATATGTATTCTAACATATATTATGTAATCTTGATAGACCATAGACACGTATATTATGTTTTGACATATCATATCGACGTCCTCTATATATATTATTTGGAACAACCATAGACACTCTATATGCGGTAATGTTTGAGTTAGCTATACAGGGTTGAGGTTGATTCCAAAATAATATATATACTTTGAGTTGTGATCGAGTCTGAGACTTGTATACACTGGGTCATGGATTGATTCGAGATAATATATATTGATTTATTTTTGTACTACTAACTGTGGACAACTAATTGTGGACTACGAACGTTAGACTGTTAACTTAATAAACTTAAATCGTTAAAACATAATAAAACATATTGTGAATATATTTCGATCATACTTTGATATATATGTATATATATTTGTTATAGATTCATGAATCGACCAGTGGCCAAGTGTTATTTTTCGACGAAGTGATAATCTGTGAAAGTGAGTTATAGTCCCATTTTTACTATCGAATATTTTTGAGATGAGAATACATGCAGTTTTATAAATGATTTACAAAATAGACACAAGTGCTTGAAAATTACATTCTATGGTTGAATTATCTTATTGAATATCACCCTTTTGCTTGGTAACCTAAGAATTAGTAAACGCCACTAATTGACGCGAATCCTGAAGATAGATCTATGGGCCAAATGAACCCCATCCAGATTATGAATGCTTTAGTACTTCGATTTTTATATACAGATGAGTGTGCCTGTATATTTGGGGATATTCTATATGCATTTTTAATGTTGGTTACCAGGTGTTCTTCATATGAATGATTTTTATACAGATGAGTGTTCCTGTATTATATTTTTTTTGCAGATGAGTGTTCCTGCAGTTAATTATGAAAAATGAAATCTTGTGGTCTATTAATATAATTTGATATGTAGGTTAAACCTATAACTCACAAACATTTTTGTTGTCATTTAAAGCATGTTTATTCTCAGGTGATTATTAAGAGCTTCCGCTGTTGCATGCTAAATAAAGACAGGATTGGATTCTGCATGCTTGTACAATATTGTTTAAAAACTGCATTCAAAGACTTAAGATGTTGTGTAATATTATTGTAAACTATTATGTAATGGTCGTGTGAAAACGCTACATTTTAGATTATCATTATTTGATAATCTTCGTAATATTTTAAACCTTTATCGCAAATATAAAGGTTATGGTTTGTTTCAAAAATCGAATGCAGTCTTTGAAAAACGTCTCATATAGAGGTCAAACCCGTGCAACAAAATCAACTACTATGAAACGTTTATAATTATTATGAACGGGACATTTCAACACATGCAAGGCAAAACACTGTGGAGGAATTAGCATAACGCTAAGTGAATGGCAATAATTAGATGGACATCACTACAAGCATCAAGCACAGCTTAAAGGCAATGAAAACTAATCATTTAAAGCCATACACAAGAGGACCGGCAACCCATACCTGATCAAGCTAAAATATACCGATAGTCCACACTACTGAGTCACTGGTATAGTCTTCCAGATGTGACGCACTCGTCATTCATACTATACCACTAATCAGTAACACTTGGACCCAATACTATTACCCTAAATACACAAGGTAAATAGCATTAACCTCTTACGTCGGAATTCACCATCGACGTTCACTGGTGCGCACATAATCACGTATAGTCACTACACTGGTCACAGATTCATTACACAGTCTAATTATGTAACGACTCGGATTTTTCCAATCGTTTTATACTTATGAGATTAATATTTACATAAATTAAACCTTACCAACATGATAAGCAATCCAAATTGTTGAGACTTGTGTTTTTGAAAAGAGTTTTACACAACGTTTGACCGTCCAATTTAACCGATGATATCACGAACTATATAACATACGATAATTATACATTTGTGTATATATATGTATTTATATATATTTAACATGATCTAAGGATGGTTTAACATCTCATTGTGTACTAATGACAATGAGTTATAAGTATAATTTTGAAACTACTAACTTAAGTTTTCAAAACGATAACTATACGTAACATTCTTTGATATATATACTTATAACCTATAATGCTTATACATGTATCGTATATATAATGTATTTAATCACTTTTAAGGACTTAAATACATAAAACAATATAAGTATATTCACAAAAGATAGCTATATTTGAATTCTCATTCCGTTTCCTCAAGATTTCTATACGTATATCTAGGGTATATGTACCCGTATCATACCCACCTTCTATATGTATTTACTATTGGTATATACACATCAAATCAACATCCTAATCAACATTATTACTGCCCTAGATATGAGGTAACTAGGATTTATCAAGTAGCATGAATTATTAGTAAGAAAACAAAATTAGGAATCCTTTTCTTTCTTTATAAACTAAAAACGTTTTTATGAATGAACACCATTTCTTCACTCCATTTTCTCATACCTACACCCTCATTTCTCTCTCAAAATACTCCTAACTTCATACTTGATTATCTCCAAGCATTTTCTCCATCATTTAGCTTCAATTACAAGCCTTAAACACCATAAGAAAACTATTTCAAGAACATATTAAAATAACCACCCATTTGAAGAAGTATACTTCCAACCTTTTGATCTAACTCCACCACTCTTTGATTCCAAGATTTTTTCTTATCTCTTAGAGTAACTTTGTCCAAGTAACTTGAGGTAGTAACCTTTTTCATAATCTTGTTCGATTCATAATTATATAGCTATCTTATTTTATGTTGTAAAATTTTAACAACAAGAACATAGTTTGAATGATTTCAAACTTGTTTGCAAACTAAATAGATCCTTCTAACTTAACTTTTCAAACACTTCAAGACCTGTAATATATCATAATGATATGCTAACTTAACAAGATATAACTTGGTTTTACAAAGAACACCTTAAAAATTGAATCTACGTCGTCGGAGTGCAACCGGGGGTTGTTTTGGGTTGGATAATTAAAAACCATCTTGAACTTTGAATTGGAAGTTCATGTTCTGGAAAAATGATATATCTTATGAATATGTTAACACATAAAAATTTCATGGTTTAACTCAAAGTGTAAGTATTTTTAGAAAAATGATCATTAAATGTTGTTTTTATGATGGAAAATGATCACTTTCATAAGTTTTACCAAAGTTTAACCTATAACATGTGATTTCAAATATAAACTAAGGTATTTTTAGTTCATATTCTTAAAATTTGACTCGATCCAAGGAATTGGCAAGTTGAACCAACAAAAACGGAGTTGTAATGAAGAAACTACGACTAAAACAAGATTGGGTATCCGAAGCTAGTTTAGCTACGAAAATATTTGGAGATAAAGTAAATTAATCATATCTTTTCTAATTAAAATGATATTTTATATATAATTACTTATGATTTGATTTTATATATTTCAGGACCACCCGTAAACAACACGAGAAGATTAATCATAAGACCTCATGATTGTACGCAACACGTCATTTGACAACACGGTACTTTATGTACACAACACGTCATTTGACAACATGGTACCATGGGTCGAGATTAATTCTGATCAATACGAATACGATGGGGTCTTTATTTATTTTATTGAGCAACTAATTGTGGACCACTAACATCAGACTGCTAACTACAGACTAAGAAAATATTAAAAGTATTATAAGTATATATATATATGTAACGATTACTTGAAAAGAAAATATGTTGATATATTATATATATATGGTTAGGTTCGTGATATCTATCAGAGACCAAGTTGAGTTAAATACCTTCAAGGCAAAAGTGAGTATATAGTCCCACTTTTAAACTCTAAATATTTCGGGATGAGAATACATGCATTTTATGATTTACGTTATGGACACAAGTGATTAAAAATATATATTCTACGTTGAGTTGTACCACTGGCATACTTCCCTGTAACTTGGTAACTACTATTTACATGAGGTATTGTAAACGCGAATCCTGTTGATAGATCTATCGGGCCTGACAACCCCAACCGGACTGGACGACCAGTATTCAACGGTTGCACAGTACTTCGTTTCGGTGACTACACTTGGTACGGTGTAGTAAGATTTCATAATAAAGGGAATATGCGACGTTGATTAAATGTTAAGTATGGTTATCAAGTGCTCAACAACTTAGAATATTTTTATTAAAACGTTTATATATGAAATCTTGTAGTCTATATTTATAACGCTGCTAGCATTAAACCTATATCTCACCAACTTTATGTTGACGTTTAAAGCATGTTTATTCTCAGGTTCCTAGAAGTCTTCCGCTGTTTGAATATATGTTAGAGAAACCATGTGCATGGAGTCATACATGTTTTATTCGAGGAAGCATTGCATTTACAAAATCATCACCGTGTATTTATTTTGACTGCATTGTCAACGAAAGTATTCTTGTAAACTGTTATTTACGATGATTGTATACATGTAGAAATCATCAGATGTCGAAAACATTGAATTTTAAATATTCATTTATGGTATATCTTTTCAAAAGAATGCAATGTTTATAAAACATATCATATAGAGGTCAAATGCCTCGTGATGTAATCATATGTTATTGTATTCGTCCCTATGGATTGGGTCAGGTCGTTTCATGTGGTATCAGAGCGGTGGTCTTAGCGAACCAGGTCTGCATTAGTGTGTCTAACTGATAAGTCGTTAGGTTGCATTAGTGAGTCTGGACTTCGACCGTGTCTGCATGTCAAAATTTTGCTTATCATTTTGTGTCGAAAATCATCTACTTATCATCTGTAGGAAATTACCTGCTTATCATCTTAAGTCTAAACGCGTCTTACTGCATTCATTGCATGAATGGTGTATAGACAAAATTCATATCTTAGCGTATTTGCTAATTCATATCTACGCGTATCTGTTACTGTAAACTTTGTCTGACATATTCCGTAAATCCCTCCGTAATCTATGAGATCTTTTGTTCTATATATGTAGATATTCTATATAATTAGAATACCACCCGATAGCCGGAAAATCATTTCATATCAAAAAATCCTTTATTCAATCATACGAAATGGAACTCGTCACTAGTTGAAGTCCCTCGGATTCCGATATGGAATACCACTCAAGCTCCGAAAGCAGTGTGATCGGAATGGATCAACCAATCAGTCATCATCTATTTTGGATGGATTGGGGATGGGTTCGTAGCCTCCTCAATCATTGGAGACAAGAAGAAGGTGATCCCTTCCATCCACCAAATTGCCCTCTTGACGATGAACCTGAAGCACTTACCGGCGAACCTGTTCGAGAAACCATTTTCTCTCTCATTTCCAGAGTATCTCGTCACGATTATATACTACATCAAATTCTAGATTTTATTTATCCGCTCGTCCGAACCGACAATCACCCCGGTGTAATAGAAGAAGTCAACGAGCTTCGCACTCGGGTAGTGGCTTTGGAGAATACGGTACGAAGGTTACAAACACCACCAGCAGCATCAGCAGCATAACCAGTACCGTCAATAACATCAACATCTCAAGCCTCAATACCCTAAGCACCAGCAGCATCACCAGCATCAACGTTATCACCATCATCAACATCAACAGGATCATTACCACCACCAACAATCACATCCGCATCACATGCCTCAATATCACCATCCGTACCTCGGATATCAACGTCACACGCACCATAGATACCAAGAAGTACCAACAACAACAAACGATGAAGTATTGATTCATAACTTCATCGGAGAAACATTCTATGGTGATTATGTAATCTCTAAAGACATAGAGATTACCTATTTCTACCTTAACCATAAATCAGATGAGTGGACAGAAATGATAAAACGAAGAGTAGAAACCCTGACAAGAATGATGCGTAAGGTACAAGCTAGACTTGTTTTACCAACAGCATCAGCAGTACCCTTAGCCTCACCAACACAGTCAGTGCTGTCAACATCGTTAGAATCGTCAGCAACTTTAACATCACAAGCTCCACCAGTTCAAGAATCACCGTGGACATCATCAATAACGCGTATATTGCATCAACGAGTTATGAAGTATTAACTCATTCTTCTGAAGAATTTATATAAATATTTTATATATATGAATTCGGAAACCAAAATAAATCTTTTCGTACTAAGCTATTAAGTATGAATTGAAAAAGGGTAGATACTACTCGTTTAAATTCATATTACAAATATGCAATGATGTACGTCCTTCGTCAGCAACTTAATCATCGTTAACTACAATCCCTGTTTCAATTCAATGAATTTCGTTTTATAATAAACCAAGTGTATTATTCAATAATATGTTTGATTTTACACTTTCATCTTCAATGTACTCGACGCTTACTGGAAAACAACATTCATATCTTGCGAAGTTAGCAAGAGTTCAATGAGTATCAGCATGATTCACTAAGGAAATATATATAAGAATAAATAATGAAGTATTGATCCATAACTTCATTAATATTCTGTGAAGAATATGTGGTTCCTAATCGTTTTAGAGATTACTTATTCTAGCTCAAACCGAAAATCAAATGAGTCTAATATTATATTGACTTATTAAATTCATGATTACATCTGAAGAAGATATATATGTACATATATTTTCATAAAGATTGTAATAAAATTCTCTGGTACAAAACATTACTTGTGAATTTTTTTTTAACGGGTAGGTAATACCCGAGAGATATATAAATTCACAATTAATATGATTATATTCTTCGACTCTGATTCAACAATCATCAAATATACTCACTACCTTCACAATAATATACATTCTTTCATAGAAATCAAAACAACCATTCTCATCCAAATTTGATTACGACAAAACGAAATCCAAGTCAAGACTTAACAGAAGACATCACTCTTAGGACTCTTACATCTTTCAAAACTATACTTTGACTTCAAAACTATGCTAGAACATCATTCGATTCTTGGAACCCAGAAAAATATTTGTATCATTCAAAGTTCTAAAACATCATATGTATATTAACAATTACAATCTATGATCAAACCCTTCGAAATTCCTGAAGACACTTCAAATAATCGAGATGATGATCCAACCACACATTACCCGCAGTCTTGCACCTGAAAAGCTCTCGAAACCAAGGACATAATTTAACACGTATTCACGTTAAATCTTTTAGCATTTATTAGCAAAAATAACTTTGCGATTCCTTTTCAAAATAGCAAATTTTGTCACAGTTTCAGCAAGTCAACCTCGACTTTCCATTCGAAGTAGCCTTATTATAACCTGTAATACATACGATTACCCTTTTGTTACTAGGGAACCTTTTATATTCCACGACATTATCAGCAGATGTACCAGCAACTCGTTACCCCTTTGGCGGAATCAACAATTGGTATTTTGAAATCTCGCAGCATTTCTATTTCGGCTGTTATATATATATACAACGTCTATCCACAAGAATTACATATTTCAAATGTGAAGTTTCTGAAAAATGCTCCAGTCTACAAATTAGTGCTATTAAGTTTTGGAAAAGACTGATAAAGTGGTAAAGACAGTAGACAACAATTACGGTCAGAAGTTTGACAATAAAGAATAATAGATTGGAAAAGCTCGAACGAAAAAATTTGGTACTGGAAAACGGATTGAGCAGGGTATAAAGGAGGTCGTGGACAAATCACAATGATGAAATCTACCTTCAAAGGATTCAAATGATTCAGTGTCTGTTGAAACCGTTAGTAAGAACCTTACTCCTTATTCTAAACCTTCACAGACAGATTTTCCGCGTCATTCCCTGATCTTAGATATTCTAAGATATCATTGTATTTTTCATTATAAGTATCTCCGATATTCCTGAAGATATATTCCCAACTATCCTCATCAAAAATCATTTATCTCTTCACAATATTTGCGTTACAACATAAAAGAAACTGTGTTAGTTTCTAAATTCTGAAAAATTCGAGTTTAAAATATGAATGTTTTGAAGTAGTGTTGGAAACTGAAGCATGAATTAGTATAATATAATGACACTTGATCAACGTGATTATATTACAGTAATTCATGCTGAGTTTCTAAATGGAACATAATGATTCACAGATCATAACGTTATCATGTGCCATGTTACACAACTCTTACATTCTACCCAATCTCCAAACATATTAAGAACATATCTCCTTGATAATTCTATCTTTTCGGACATTCTGGTAACTTACCAAATCAAGATCGTGTAATTACTATTTCCTTCTTAGAACATTAACTATGTTTATTTCAAAATCCATACCTACGAATTTCGGACCATTATTCGCTTGACTCGAAGTCGGGAAGAGGAAAAAGAAGTATGGAAGTGTTGAATATAAAAGAAAATATAAAGCTCGACAACAACAAATAAATTACAAACCGTGTATATCAATACGTATAGCAACGTAAAGGCACGGGAGAATTAACAATACTATAACCCCAAGGTAATAGTAGAAATAAATAAAATCCTCCGGAGGTAGATGAAAAAGAAGAATGACAGAGATTAAAGTTAAGAGTATATCCAGGATCAGTACTGGATGAAGCATACTGATAAATATTTTAAAGTATGAATTGAAGGAGGAAGAATAGAAGGTATGAGTTGTAAGGAAATGAAGGGAGGTAGATTTATAGTAAAAGATCCGACCGATCAATCAAAATAGATGATCGTATTTAAAGTGGATTCTAATTTCCTTGATTATCGAAGAATCAAATCTCATTATGAAGATTTTACTCCAAATCTCTTGAACTTGGAAATCAATCCTATCTATGTCAAAAGATATGACGAATCTATACCTACTCATTTCACCCTTTGGTGATAGCCTCACTCGTACTCTTCACAAAAATCAATTTGCTTTATCAATATTACTTGATGATAATAAAACTCTAATTTCCAACTCGTATACGTCATGAAAACATCCTTATTGTCAGCCATGACCATCCCATTCAAATTTCGGGACGGAATTTATTTAACGGGTAGGTACTGTAACGACCCGGATTTTTCCAATAGTTTTATACTTATGAGATTAATATTTACATAAATTAAACCTTACCAACATGATAAGCAATCCAAATTGTTGAGACTTGTGTTTTTGAAAAGAGTTTTACACAACGTTTGACCGTCCAATTTAACCGATGATATCACGAACTATATAACATACGATAATTATACATTTGTGTATATATATGTATTTATATATATTTAACATGATCTAAGGATGGTTTAACATCTCATTGTGTACTAATGACAATGAGTTATAAGTATAATTTTGAAACTACTAACTTAAGTTTTCAAAACGATAACTATACGTAACATTCTTTGATATATATACTTATAACCTATAATGCTTATACATGTATCGTATATATAATGTATTTAATCACTTTTAAGGACTTAAATACATAAAACAATATAAGTATATTCACAAAAGATAGCTATATTTGAATTCTCATTCCGTTTCCTCAAGATTTCTATACGTATATCTAGGGTATATGTACCCGTATCATACCCACCTTCTATATGTATTTACTATTGGTATATACACATCAAATCAACATCCTAATCAACATTATTACTGACCTAGATATGAGGTAACTAGGATTTGTCAAGTAGCATGAATTATTAGTAAGAAAACACAATTAGGAATCCTTTTCTTTCTTTATAAACTAAAAACGTTTTTATGAATGAACACCATTTCTTCACTCCATTTTCTCATACCTACACCCTCATTTCTCTCTCAAAATACTCCTAACTTCATACTTGATTATCTCCAAGCATTTTCCCCATCATTTAGCTTCAATTACAAGCCTTAAACACCATAAGAAAACTATTTCAAGAACATATTAAAATAACCACCCATTTGAAGAAGTATACTTCCAACCTTTTGATCTAACTCCACCACTCTTTGATTCCAAGATTTTTTCTTATCTCTTACAGTAACTTTGTCCAAGTAACTTGAGGTAGTAACCTTGTTCATAATCTTGTTCGATTCATAATTATATAGCTATCTTATTTTATGTTGTAAAATTTTAACAACAAGAACATAGTTTGAATGATTTCAAACTTGTTTGCAAACTAAATAGATCCTTCTAACTTAACTTTTAAAACATTTCAAGACCTGTAATATATCATAATGATATGCTAACTTAACAAGATATAACTTGGTTTTACAAAGAACACCTTAAAAACTGAATCTACGTCGTCGGAGTGCAACCGGGGGTTGTTTTGGGTTGGATAATTAAAAACCATCTTGAACTTTGAATTGGAAGTTCATGTTCTGGAAAAATGATATATCTTATGAATATGTTAACACATAAAAATTTCATGGTTTAACTCAAAGTGTAAGTATTTTTAGAAAAATGATCATTAAATGTTGTTTTTATGATGGAAAATGATCACTTTCATAAGTTTTACCAAAGTTTGTGTAAAGACCCGTCCTAATCCGTCCGGACGAAGTCCTTATTGATTATAAACGATTCACAACAGTTGATTACATCGTGAGGTACTTGACCTCTATATGATACATTTTACAAACATTGCATTCCTTTTTGAAAAGACGATCTTTCATTTCATTGAAAGTTAACAGCATGCATACCATTTCATAATATATCTAACTATAATTAACTTAATAATAATCTTGATGAACTCGACGACTCGAATGCAACGTCTTTCGAAATATGTCATGAATGACTCCAAGTAATATCCTTAAAATGAGCAAATGCACAGCGGAAGATTTCTTTCCTACCTGAGAATAAACATGCTTTCAAGTGTCAACCAAAAGGTTGGTGAGTTCATTAGTTTAACATAAATAATCATTTCATAATTTTTAATAGACCACAAGATTTCATATTTCCATTTCTCATAAACATACGTCCCATGCATAGAGACAAAAAATATCATTCATATGGATTGAACACCTGGTAACCGACATTCACAATATGTATATATGAATATCCCCATCATTCCGGGATCCTCCTTCAGACATGATATAAATTTCGAAGTACTAAAGCATCCGGTACTTTGGATGGGGCTTGTTGGACCCGATAGATCTATCTTTAGAGTTCACGTCAATTAGGGTGTCTGTTCCCTAATTCTTAGATTACCAGACTTAATAAAAAGGGGCATATTCAGTTTCGATCATTCAACCATAGAACGTAATTTCGATTACTTGTGTCTATTTCGTAAAACAGTTATAAAAGTTGCGCATGTATTCTCAGCCCAAAAATATAAAGGGTAAAAAGGTAAATGAAACTCACGCATATAAATATTGTAAAACAGTTAATAAAGCATTTGCATGTATTCTCAGCCCAAAAATGTATATAAAAAGGGAATAATGAAACTCACGCATATAAATATTGTAAAATAGTTAATAAAGCATTTGCATGTATTCTCAGCCCAAAAATATGTAAAGAGTAAAAAGGGGCAAATGAAACTCACAATACTGTATTTTGTAGTAAAAATACATATGGCGACATTGAACAAAAGTAGGATTGGCCTCGGATTCACGAACCTATATCAAGTATATATATATTAACACATATAATCATAATCAAATAAGTTTATATATTAATATTAGTAATATATTTTATATTTTCATTTTCTATCTCGTTAATAAATAATTAATATCTATTTTTAACTTAAGTAAGTTACTAATATTAATATATCAAATACTTATTAAACTACTCTAATTAACTAATTTATCGATAATTGACATATATATATATAATAAATGTAATACATATAACTTAATATTTGTTTGGTAGAAATAATAATACTTAAATAAAAAGTTGTGTTATTTTTACAATAAAAACAATAATAGTGATAATAATACTTAAAATAATATTTGATAATAATAATACTGATAATCATAATAACTATAAATCTAATAATTTTTCTGCTAATCATAATTATGATACCAGTTTAGTTGTAATAATAATCGTAATGGTAAAAGTAGTAGTAATAATAATAATAACAATGATAATAATAATAATAATAATTAGAAAAACTACCTCACTAGAATAGGATTTTTTTTTTTTTTAAAAGATGCCATCACCCGGACTCGTAGCCGAGGCCTCTCGGTTAACCCATAACACCCATAACCATTGCTCCGCTTGGTACTATCTTGTAATATATCAAACGATTTATTATTTATTATGTATGAATCTGTTTATATTAATTTCACTATCATCATCATCGTCAAAATCAAACATCATCTTCATCGCTACAGTTTATCATTAAGATCATTATTATCATGCCCCGTTCATGATTATCAACTTGTAATATCATCAATCAACATCACGATATTTATCATCATGCATCACCATCATAATCGTTATTTATTTTTAACAATTATCATAATTGTTTTTCGTTATTATGATATCATCATTTCTCTCATGTTATCATCACCTTTTAACGTTTCATAATCATCATCGTTTTACATATTCTGGAACTACAGAACGTGTAATTGAAATCAAAGGTTGTGTTTGAACTTCAGTAACAGAACTATAAACGAATCAAGCAGCAGCCATAGTCGGCCCAACAAACAAAATAAAGCCCAACAATTAATCTAAGGAATCATGGCCCAACAGAATTTTCGGCCCAACTTAGAAACAATTGAGGCTTCATTTTCCGTTTATTCTAGTGGAACGGTTCTTAAAAAAAAATATATATATGGTACCCCGTATACTCGTCCCTCCTTGGATACCCTATCTTTTCATTTACAGCTCAACATAACATATGATATCTTAAATAACTTCAAGTGGGTTGGTATAGTGAGGTTTGTTGGTTTAGTATGTCGACCCTAGGAAGAAAAGAAAAGCAAAACGCCAAGAAGCTGAGATTCGAATTATTTGATGAAGTGCGAACGGTTTTTAATTGGTGACTAGCATCAGACTTGATTTATTGGATACTCCATCCATTCCTTCCTTTAATCATACACCATCTTTATTATCATTATATCAACTTTCCACTTGTAAACCACTATCGATTAAATATTGAAAGTGGGTATCATGGTGTGTACAGTAGCTGTAGTAGCATACGAATGAAACAAGAAAGGTGCAACGTCAGGTTGTTTTTTTTAATGGGTGTTGGGTGTTTATGTGAGTTTCAAAGGTGATTGTGAGATGATGATAATCGGTCTAAAGCCTATGGTGGTGATTCTTCTTGAAGAAAACAATTACAAATTACAATTATAAATAGTACGTACAATGAGTGTTCTCCAGGAAGTTAGCAAGGGTTATTCACTGGTGATGTGGGTCCGTTTGATCAAGAAGATGAACCGTAATAAATTAAACCAGGAACAAGGAGGCGAGTAACGGTTGATGATGGTTTGATGTGGTTGTGGTTTGATCAAACAAAACAGGAAGAAAAATACCAGCTGCGAATAGAACAACCAAGGGTGGTTCGATGGTAGCATGGATATTGATTTTGGGATGGTACTTGAAACATAAACAAAGAACATAGGCTGCAGTAGTATAGTGTGGTGTTGGTGTCGGTCTAAACCAGAAACAGTAACGAAGGTGCAGCAGCAGTAGTTAGGAAGGTTTGCAGGTTGGTTTACGAAACAAGGGATATAATAGAGAGAGATAGAAAGTGTTAGTTGAGATGATAGGTTTCTATGATCTTTAAATTTCGAAACAGAAGTATCCCTACTAATTACAGATAGTAGGCCTATCATTATGTAGTTATTATTCCATATGATTTATTATAATTGTATTGAAAAGTGAAAGTTTTGCTTTTTGTAAAACACGGCAGGTAAATGATTATTTCAATTGTTATGGTTATTTGTCTCCCACTACCATTAATCAAGGGACGTAAGTGGATCCCTTTTCAATTAGGGGGTTAAATTCAATAATCATCTACAGTATCTACAAATCAATTACAGTAGAAAATGATATATAGTAGAATATGATTCCTACATGTTGGAATATATTTATTTTATTAATAATATAATATTAATATTAATAATAATAATAATAATAATATTACAATACTAATAATAATAATAATGCAAATAATAATATTAATATTATTATTAATATTAATAAAGGAAGTAATACTAATAATATTGATATTACAAATTATGCTATCAACTCTCATACTTTACATATTTGATCCTAATGTTTCATTTATATTTTAGTATTTCCAATTTATATATATATATATATATATATATATATATATATATATATATATATATATATATATATATACTTTTGTTGTATTATATATATATATATATATATATATATATATATATATATATATATATGTATGTACATTGATGTACACATTTATTTACATACAATGGTTCGTGAATCATCGGGAATAGTCAAAGGTTCAAATACATTCATGAAAAATAGTTCAAACATTTTGGAACTCGGTTTAATAGACTTTGCTTATCGTGTCAAAATTATAATAAGATTAAGTTTAAATTTGGTCGGAAATTGCCGGGTCATCACAGTACCTACCCGTTAAAGAAATTTCGTCCCGAAATTTGAGTGAGGTGGTCATGGCTAATAATAAAAATGTTTTCATGACGAATATGAGTTGATAAATTGAGTTTTATCATCATTGAGTAATATGGATAAAAATAATTCGATTAATCGAAGAGTACGAATGAAGCTATCTCCAAAGAGTAAAATAGAAAAGTAAAGATTCATCTTAACTTTTGACAGAGTCAGGGTTGAATTCCGGAATTCAAGGGATTTAAAGAAAATATTCAAAATCTAAAAGATTTGATTCTTCGGCGAGTAAGGAAATTAAGATCTCTATAACTAAATACGGTGATCTGCCTCGATTACTCTGTCTAATATTTCCACTATAAATTAAGCTCTTCCGTTCCATTATTCTCACCATTCCTATACTTTCTTTCTTAGTTCATACATCCAAAAGATTGTGAAAATGCTTAATCCAGTTCTAATCCTTGATATTTTTCTAATTATCATTTCTGTCATTCTTCTTTTCAATCTTCCATTAGAAGAATTTGTTTACTTCTACTATTACCTTGGGGTGATACTATTCTTAATTATACCATGTCTTTATATTGCTATCCGTATTAATATCCATGGTTCATAACTTCTGTATTGTTATTGGGCTTTACATTTTCTCTTATATTTTGGATCTCTTTGCCTTTTTATTATCCTCTCGACCTCTAGTAAAGCGAGCAATGGTCCAGAATTCGTAAGTATGGAGTTTCGAATGAACTTAATGTTCTAAACGAGAAAGAACTTAATAGCACGATTTGATTTGTCAAATTACCAGAATCACTGAGAATAGAACTATCAAGAATATATTTTCTTGATATGTTCGGAATTTAATCAGAATGAAAGAGTTATGTAACATGACACATGATGATGTTATAATCTGTGAATCATCATGTTCCATTTAGAAACTCAGCATGATTTACTGTAATATAATTACGTTGATCAAGTGTCATTATATTATACTAAATCATGCATCAGTTCCCAACATTACTTCAATAACATTCATATTTTAAGCTCGAAAGTTTACAAAATATAAAAACTATACAGTTTCTATATGATGTAACACTGATAGCACGAAGAGATTAATGATTTCAGATAAGAATAATTATAAAAATATCTTCAGAAATATGGAGAATATTTATAATGAAAGATACGATGATATCTTGAAATTTCTAATATCGAAGGATGATGAAGAAGATTTATCAGTAAGGGTTTAGATTCGGAAGCAAGGTATTCGCTAAAGATTTCATCAGAAACAATATCATTTGGATTCTTTGAAGTCAAACTTATTCTTTGTGATTTGACCACGGCTTCCTTCATAGTTTCGCATAATCCGCTTTTCGGTACTAGATTTTCTATTGAATGTTTCCAATATAATGATACACAGGAAGCACGAAGAGGTATATAATTTCGGACGAGAATAT
This sequence comes from Rutidosis leptorrhynchoides, assembly GCF_046630445.1. Taxonomy (NCBI): domain Eukaryota; kingdom Viridiplantae; phylum Streptophyta; class Magnoliopsida; order Asterales; family Asteraceae; genus Rutidosis; species Rutidosis leptorrhynchoides. The sequence continues at coordinate 634,631,408 of NC_092335.1, forward strand.
TTATGAAAATATCCTCAGAAATATCGAAGATATTGATGATGATATTTTGGAATTTCTAAGTTCGATGGTTGATAGAGAAAGATTTTCCGTAAAATTTTAACATGACTTCGGAGTAAGATATTCTCTAAAGATTTCAACGGATCCAGAATTATCTTGATTCTTTGAATATAGGGTATGGTCCTTGTATTTGTCCTTGGTCTCCTTCATGGTTAAATCTATCCGTTTTCCAGTTCCAACATTTCTGAGTTTTTCCAACGTATTATTCTTTATCATCAAACTTCCGACGACTAATGTCGTTTACGGTTGCTTACAGTTTCTGCTGCTTCATTCAGCTTTTTCAACATTCAAAGTATCGATTCGTAAACTGGGTACCTTTTCAAAATTTTGGAATTGAAGATCGTAATTCTAGGAGATAATTGTTATATGTATACATATAACTATTGATGTAGAAATGCTACGAGATTCGAAATACTGATTGCTGATTCCCGGTAATTGGTATGGCAATTATTGTTACAGGGTATAGATGAATACAAGATGGGGTTTCAATGAATATAATGATTTTTCGGAAAGTCCAAATTCATTGAAGTTGCTGGTAATTTTACTGCTAATGTGGTGAAATATAAACGGTTTTCCAGTATCGATGAAAAAAGGCAACTTATATATCAGGGTTATAATAAGCTAATCCGAGTGAAAAGTCGAAGTTAACTTGTTGGAACTGTGACAAAATTGGCTAATTTGGAAAGGGATTGTAAAGTTATTTTGGGTAATAATAACACTAAAAGGATTAACACAGCTATGTGTTAAATGTTTACTCATTTTCCGAGAGTTTTTCAGGTGCATAACTATATGCGTCAATCTTTTCTTTCGTAGATGAAGTACAGTTGGTTCCTCCTCTCGATTAAGGTGTTTTCAAAATCATGAAAGGTTTGAACGCAGATTGTAATCGTCAAGATACAAATGAGGTTTAAGATGAAATCAAGTGGCAAACTTGAAGAATTGTTTAGTTTCATATGTTATAGTCAATATTTTAGTTCATTTTAATTGTCCAATGTTGGTAGTCCACAGTAGGTAGTCCACAATTAGAAATTCAATAATTTATGTATAGTTTAGTATATAATATTCGAATTAATTAATACGTGTCGCAACCCGTATACGTCTCAGACTCGATCACAACTCAAACTATATATATTATTGTAGAATCAACCTCAACACTGTATAGAGAACTCGATCACTACTACATATAGAGTGCCTATGGTGATTCCATATAATATATATAGATGCGTCGATATGATATGTCAAAACCTTGTATATGTGTCCCGATATTTAAAGTGCGTAAAATAAATGACAATAAATAAAATGCGTAAAGTAAATAACAGAAATTAAATGACGATAAATAAAATTGCGAGAATGTAAATTGCGATAATTAAATTGTGATAAATAAAGTGTAATTAGTTAGCTGGGAACAATTAGCTAGGATTTTGTTAGCGTGAATTTTTTTTTTAATAAAATTTCTCATAATTAATTTGTTGGTTTCTAACAATTTTTATTTTGTCCAATATTTTCTTCATTATGCCACTTGTCGGATTCTGATAGGTCAAAATCCAAATATGAAATTGAATGAAAATGGTTATTCTGTGATGAACAGATTCGTATAGCTGTAGTTGCAAGTAGAATAGTAAATGATTGTTGACTCAGATTCGAAGAATGTACAGTGTAACTTTTTAATGCGAAATCTAAATCTTCCTCGGGTATTACCTACCCGTTAAAATATTTTCACCATTAATAGTTTGTACAATTAAAATTTTAATTACAATCTTTATGAAAACATATATACATATATATTTTCTTCAGACGTAATTATGGATTTAATGAGTTAATATGATATTAAACTCATTTGCTTTTCGGTTGGAACTAGAATAAATAATCTCTAAAACTTTAGAGATTACATATTTGCCATGTCGAACGAAGATAAATGAGATTGAACGATACGTAGAACGAAGATCATACTCAAAGTACGGATGATGATATTGAAGCATGGATTGTTGATGGTACTGGTGCTGTTATTGATTGTACTGTTGGTGCCGGTGATGTTGCTGAAGCTGGTACATTTTGCACCATATTTTTTCGAATTGATTATTCAAGCGCGAAGTTCGTTGACTTATTACTCCAGGATGATTGTCGGTCGGAACGAGCGGATGAATAAGGTTCAGAATTGTGGATAGAATATAATCTTGTTGAGTTACCCTGGAAATGAGACTGAAAATGGTGTCTCGAACAGGTTCGCCGGTAAACGCTTCAGGTTCATTGTCAAGAGGTGAATTCGGTTGTTGGAAGGGATTGCCTTCTGCGCGTTTCCATTAATTAAGTCGACTACGAACCCATCAGATGAATTGATAATGACTGATTGGTTGATTCATGCCGATGACGCTGTTTTCGAAGTTTATGGGAACATCTATGTCGGAATAGCTGTCAAAATAACTATCGGAAGAGCTATCGGAATCTGAGGGACTCGAACTGGTTGCAGGATTCATCTCGTATGATCAGATGAAGGATTTTCGATAAGAAGTAAATTATAGGATGTATATTAGTACCCTATAATACATAGTTTACATATGCATATATAATACTAAAATCCCATAAATTACGGAGGAATCTACGGAAGTTGTCAGGCAAAGTCTACAGTAACAGATATGCTAAAATATGAATTAGCAGATACGCTAAGGAATGAGTTTTGTCTATACACTATTTATGCAATCAATGCAGTAAGATGTGTCTAGACTAAGAATGATAAGCAGGTAATTTCTTAAGGAGGATAAGCAGATAATTTCTGACTAGAAATGATAAGCAAAACTTTTGACATGCAGACACGGTCGAAGTCCAGACTCACTAATGCATCCTAACGGCTATTAGTTAGACTCACTAATGCAAGACCTGGTTCGCTAAGACCTCTGCTCTGATACCAACTGTAAAGACCCGTCCTAATCCGTCCGGACGAAGTCCTTATCGATTATAAATGATTCACAACAGTTGATTACATCGCGAGGTACTTGACCTCTATATGATACATTTTACAAACATTGCATTCGTTTTTGAAAAGACGATCTTTCATTTCATTGAAAGTTAACAGCATGCATACCATTTCATAATATATCTAACTATAATTAACTTAATAATAATCTTGATGAACTCGACGACTCGAATGCAACGTCTTTCGAAATATGTCATGAATGACTCCAAGTAATATCCTTAAAATGAGCAAATGCACAGCGGAAGATTTCTTTCCTACCTGAGAATAAACATGCTTTCAAGTGTCAACCAAAAGGTTGGTGAGTTCATTAGTTTAACATAAATAATCATTTCATAATTTTTAATAGACCACAAGATTTCATATTTCCATTTCTCATAAACATACGTCCCATGCATAGAGACAAAAAATATAATTCATATGGATTGAACACCTGGTAACCGACATTCACAATATGTATATATGAATATCCCCATCATTCCGGGATCCTCCTTCGGACATGATATAAATTTTGAAGTACTAAAGCATCCGGTACTTTGGATGGGGCTTGTTGGGCCCGATAGATCTATCTTTAGAGTTCGCGTCAATTAGGGTGTCTGTTCCTTAATTCTTAGATTACCAGACTTAATAAAAAGGGGCATATTCAGTTTCGATCATTCAACCATAGAACGTAATTTCGATTATTTATGTCTATTTCGTAAAACAGTTATAAAAGTTGCGCATGTATTCTCAGCCCAAAAATATAAAGGGTATAAAGGTAAATGAAACTCACGCATATAAATATTGTAAAACAGTTAATAAAGCATTTGCATGTATTCTCAGTCCAAAAATGTATATAAAAAGGGAATAATGAAACTCACGCATATAAATATTGTAAAACAGTTAATAAAGCATTTGCATGTATTCTCAGCCCAAAAATATGTAAAGAGTAAAAAGGGGCAAATGAAACTCACAATACTGTATTTTGTAGTAAAAATACATATGGCGACATGGAACAAAAGTAGGATTGGCCTCGGATTCACGAACCTATATCAAGTATATATATATTAACACATATAATCATAATCAAATAAGTTTATATATTAATATTAGTAATATATTTTATATTTTCATTTTCTATCTCGTTAATAAATAATTAATATCTATTTTTAACTTAAGTAAGTTACTAATATTAATATATCAAATACTTATTAAACTACTCTAATTAACTAATTTATCGATAATTGACATATATATATAATAAATGTAATACATATAACTTAATATTTGTTTGGTAGAAATAATAATACTTAAATAAAAAGTTGTGTTATTTTTACAATAAAAACAATAATAGTGATAATAATACTTAAAATAATATTTGATAATAATAATACTGATAATCATAATAACTATAAATCTAATAATTTTTCTGCTAATCATAATTATGATACCAGTTTAGTTGTAATAATAATCGTAATGGTAAAAGTAGTAGTAATAATAATAATAACAATGATAATAATAATAATAATAATAATTAGAAAAACTACCTCACTAGAATAGGATTTTTTTTTTTTTTAAAAGATGCCATCACCCGGACTCGTAGCCGAGGCCTCTCGGTTAACCCATAACACCCATAACCATTGCTCCGCTTGGTACTATCTTGTAATATATCAAACGATTTATTATTTATTATGTATGAATCTGTTTATATTAATTTCACTATCATCATCATCGTCAAAATCAAACATCATCTTCATCGCTACAGTTTATCATTAAGATCATTATTATCATGCCCCGTTCATGATTATCAACTTGTAATATCATCAATCAACATCACGATATTTATCATCATGCATCACCATCATAATCGTTATTTATTTTTAACAATTATCATAATCGTTTTTCGTTATTATGATATCATCATTTCTCTCATGTTATCATCACCTTTTAATGTTTCATAATCATCATCGTTTTACATATTCTGGAACTACAGAACGTGTAATTGAAATCAAAGGTTGTGTTTGAACTTCAGTAACAGAACTATAAACGAATCAAGCAGCAGCCATAGTCGGCCCAACAAACAAAATAAAGCCCAATAATTAATCTAAGGAATCATGGCCCAACAGAATTTTCGGCCCAACTTAGAAACAATTGAGGCTTCATTTTCCGTTTATTCTAGTGGAACGGTTCTTAAAAAAATATATATATATATGGTACCCCGTATACTCGTCCCTCCTTGGATACCCTATCTTTTCATTTACAGCTCAACATAACATATGATATCTTAAATAACTTCAAGTGGGTTGGTATAGTGAGGTTTGTTGGTTTAGTATGTCGACCCTAGGAAGAAAAGAAAAGCAAAACGACAAGAAGCTAAGATTCGAATTATTTGATGAAGTGCGAACGGTTTTTAATTGGTGACTAGCATCAGACTTGATTTATTGGATACTCCATCCATTCCTTCCTTTAATCATACACCATCTTTATTATCATTATATCAACTTTCCACTTGTAAACCACTATCGATTAAATATTGAAAGTGGGTATCATGGTGTGTACAGTAGCTGTAGTAGCATACGAACGAAACAAGAAAGGTGCAACGGCAGGTTGTTTTTTTTTAATGGGTGTTGGGTGTTTATGTGAGTTTCAAAGGTGATTGTGAGATGATGATAATCGGTCTAAAGCCGATGGTGGTGATTCTTCTTGAAGAAAACGATTACAAATTACAATTATAAATAGTACGTACAATGAGTGTTCTCCAGGAAGTTAGCAAGGGTTATTCACTGGTGATGTGGGTCCATTTGATCAAGAAGATGAACCGTAATAAATTAAACCAGGAACAAGGAGGCGAGTAACGGTTGATGATGGTTTGATGTGGTTGTGGTTTGATCAAACAAAACAGGAAGAAAAATACCAGCTGCGAATAGAACAACCAAGGGTGGTTCGATGGTAGCATGGATATTGGTTTTGGGATGGTACTTGAAACAGAAACAAAGAACATAGGCTGCAGTAGTATAGTGTGGTGTTGGTGTCGGTCTAAACCAGAAACAGTAACGAAGGTGCAGCAGCAGTAGTTAGGAAGGTTTGCAGGTTGGTTTATGAAACAAGGGATATAATAGAGAGAGATAGAAAGTGTTAGTTGAGATGATAGGTTTCTATGATCTTTCAATTTTGAAACAGAAGTATCCCTACTGATTGCAGATAGTAGGCCTATCATTATGTAGTTATTATTCCATATGATTTATTATAATTGTATTGAAAAGTGAAAGTTTTGCTTTTTGTAAAACACGGCAGGTAAATGATTATTTCAGTTGTTATGGTTATTTGTCTCCCACTACCATTAATCAAGGGAAGTAGGTGGATCCCTTTTCAATTAGGGGGTTAAATTCAATAATCATCTGCAGTATCTACAAATCAATTACAGTAGAAAATGATATATAGTAGAATTTGATTCCTACATGTTGGAATATATTTATTTTATTAATAATATAATATTAATATTAATAATAATAATAATAATATTACAATACTAATAATAATAATAATGCAAATAATAATATTAATATTATTATTAATATTAATAAAGGAAGTAATACTAATAATATTGATATTACAAATTATGCTATCAACTCTCATACTTTACATATTTGATCCTAATGTTTCATTTATATTTTAGTATTTCCAATTTATATATATATATATATATATATATATATATATATATATATATATATATATATATATATATATATATATATATATATATATATATACTTTTGTTGTATTATATTATATATATATATATATATATATATATATATATATATATATATATATATATATATATATATATATATATATAATACAACAAAAGTATATATATATATATATATATATATATATATATATAAATTGGAAATACTAAAATATAAATGAAACATTAGGATATATATATATATATATATATATATACTTTTGTTGTATTATATTATATATATATATGTATGTATGTACATTGATGTACACATTTATTTACATACAATGGTTCGTGAATCATCGGGAATAGTCAAAGATTCAAATACATTCATGAAAAATAGTTCAAACATTTTGGAACTCGGTTTAATAGACTTTGCTTATCGTGTCAAAATTATAATAAGATTAAGTTTAAATTTGGTCGGAAATTCCCGGGTCATCACAGTTTGACCTATAACCTGTGATTTCAAATACAAACTAAGGTATTTTCAGTTCATATTCTTAAAATTTGACTCGATCCAAGGAAGTGGCAAGTTGAACCAACAAAAACGGAGTTGTAATGAAGAAACTACGACTAAAACAAGATTGGGTATCCGAAGCTAGTTTAGCTACGAAAATATTTGGAGATAAAGTAAATTAATCATATCTTTTCTAATTAATATGATATTTTATATATAATTACTTATGATTTAATTTTATATATTTTAGGACCACCCGTAAACAACACGAGAAGATTAATCATAAGACCTCATGATTGTACGCAACACGTCATTTGACAACTCGGTACTTTATGTACGCAACACGTCATTTGACAACATGGTACCATGGGTCGAGATTAATTTTGATCAATACGAATACGATGGGGTCTTTATTTATTTTATTGAGCAACTAATTGTGGACCACTAACATCGGACTGCTAACTACGGACTAAGAAAATATTAAAAGTATTATAAGTATATATATATGTAGCGATTACTTGAAAAGAAAATATGTTGATATATTATATATATATGGTTAGGTTCGTGATATCTATCGGAGACCAAGTCGAGTTAAATACCTTCAAGGCAAAAGTGAGTATATAGTCCCACTTTTAAACTCTAAATATTTCGGGATGAGAATACATGCATTTTATGATTTACGTTATGGACACAAGTGATTAAAAATATATATTCTACGTTGAGTTGTACCACTGGCATACTTCCCTGTAACTTGGTAACTACTATTTACATGAGGTATTGTAAGCGCGAATCCTATTGATAGATCTATCGGGCCTGACAACCCCAACCGGACTGGACGACCAGTATTCAACGGTTGCACAGTACTTCATTTCGGTGACTACACTTGGTACGGTGTAGTAAGATTTCATAATAAAGGGAATATGCGACGTTGATTAAATGTTAAGTTTGGTTATCAAGTGCTCAACAACTTAGAATATTTTTATTAAAACGTTTATATATGAAATCTTGTGGTCTATATTTATAACGTTGCTAGCATTAAACCTATATCTCACCAACTTTATGTTGACGTTTAAAGCATGTTTATTCTCAGGTCTCTAGAAGTCTTCCGCTGTTTGAATATATGTTAGAGAAACCATGTGCATGGAGTCATACATGTTTTATTCGAGGAAGCATTGCATTTACAAAATCATCACCGTGTATTTATTTTGACTGCATTGTCAACGAAAGTATTCTTGTAAACTGTTATTTACGGTGATTGTATACATGTAGAAATCATCAGATGTCAAAAACATTGAATTTTAAATATTCATTTATGGTATATCTTTTCAAAAGAATGCAATGTTTATAAAACATATCATATAGAGGTCAAATGCCTCGCGATGTAATCATATGTTATTGTATTCGTCCCTATGGATTGGGTCGGGTCGTTTCAAATTATAAGCATGACATGGATCACTATACTTGTCACTGTATAATCACATCCATAAAGATAATCCCACTCACTGATACCAGCATAACTCAGTGGTCTTATATTACTGAGTCTTCACATCCACTTTATCACCTGAGAATAATACATACCAAGTCAGTATACATATTCCAGGCATTTTTATCAAGCTAAACAAATTAAACCAACAAACTGTTCAACTAATCAGTATCACAACAATTTCATAAAATTTGTCAAGTCAACCGCATAAGTGGACTCACACGCGTATGTGACCCACCTACACCATACGAGTAATAGTTGAATCGAACGAGTGGTCATTCATTAGACAAATATTATAACACCACAAAAATCTTCCAAATCAACTACACGAGTGACCATCACTCGCACGAGTGGGTCACTTCACCCGCACGGGTGACATATGACACGTGTGTGTGAGATACACTTAAAAACCATCACAAACATATATTGACTCGTACGAGTAACCAAATATATACACGAGTGGTTACCTCACTCGCACGAGTGATCAATAATTAAGCATTAACACATTACAACATTCATTCATATGTGTAACAATAAGATATACACGATTGACCAACTCACTCGCATGAGTGAGGGTCAGCCCTACGAAACAGTCAACAACAAAGGGCGAGCTCACTTGCATAGGGTGAGACCTCACTCACACGAATAGGCCTCACTCGTGCCATTTCTAAGTCTCAATTGCACGAGTGACAAGTCACTTGTGTGGAACTTGAAGAACAACAGCAGCTGTTCAAATGGGGTTTAAACCCTAAATCATGAATTATACATTTTTTACACAAATCAAGCATATTCGAATCATACTTATATCATAACAAAGCTATAGCCAAATTCAATTTAAGCATAAACACATCAAACCATAAGATTTGGTCACTACCATGTTAGTTACTAAATTCATAAAAACCGAAGTATTAACCTATAGAAATCATATAATTAAATAATCATACCTCCTTCTTGTTTGTCAAATTCGTGAGACTAGTTTTCAAGAGTCTTCTTTGATCATAAATATATAATCCAAAATCATGATATATTGGGGATGTATTTATATGCGTAGATGTATGTGTGTGTCATTGTTATTATAAAATGAGATGGAATACGAAAGATAAAAGCCACCAGAGACTAATCATTCCCACTTCACAAATTGGAAACATAAAATGGTGTGCTTGGTAGACATGCGTATAAGTATGTATATGTGCATATATTTTTTTTTTTTCAAATTAAGATATGGAACAAGGAAGTAACAAGTGGTTGGGATAAAAGACACATACCCACACACGTGTAAACTTACAACAAAACTCACACATCAACTTAATATACAAATACATAGAGGTATTATATCCGTTATCTAAATAACAATGTATTCGTTAGGCAGTCCTAATGAAGTCCAAATCACAAAAACGAATATTTTCTGTGACCATCGTCATGAGTACATTAATTTAGTCACATAATAAATTATCAACTCATAATTTATTATTTCACTCCTTATAAATAAATCATATAAATTACTCATAATTTAAATATCATATTTAAATTATAATAATAAAATAACACAATATACCTATTTCATCTAGGCCCATAACCAGGGTGTTACAAATCTACCCCCTTAAGAAGATTCCGTCCTCAGAATCTGGTCACGCTCGAACAAAGGAGTTTATTTGGTTAGTCACTATCACTAAAGTCACAAGTTTTCATCACAACCTCTATTTTCTAGTTCAAGTTCGAGCCCAAACGGTAATATTCATTTACCCCAACTTACTTAATGAGTTGAATCACGATCAACAAGCTTTAAATTAACAATTTCCACAAACTCACTTATCAAGATCGACAGTCAAACCCAATCTTTTGTCATTTAAAACTAAACACTGTTTTCCATAAATTGCACAGGATAGTTAATTTTCATGACGAGACACCGTCTAGTACATTGACATTTATCACGGAAGTCTTTCAACCAACCACTGGTATCCATAATTTCACAGTCAATTCATCAGTCAAGGTCCAAAATTCTGTCATGATGTCACTTAGTACCATCCATTTCACGTATTTGTTATCAGATTTAACTCTTTACACAGTTAAAATCCCTCAAATTTCCAAACAAAGGCAACTGAATTCCATTTATTTCACTAATTTCTATGCTTACGTCCACAAAATACGTCTTTAATTCGCCAAAATATTCCTGACTAGTCATTTCATTCTCAATTATTTCACATGATTCAAGTCATCTAAATTTCCTTCAGTTTCCCAGAATTCCTGTATGATTTACCACAATATACTTTCGCTGGCCAGGCGCGAGTATATTCTCCTAAATCATACCCTTATTCTGAGTTACTTGATAAGGAAAATCCTATATGGTTCACATATTTTCCAAGGAACACAAGTTTCTGTTAAGCATCGCTAAACTACTAAATTAGAAAAATCCACTTTATCACTAATCAACAAGTCCCACTAGTCATAGGTTTATTAAGGAACAGTCCAGGTAACATGTCATCAATCATTGTGAATTTCGTACACATGATTATTTTATCAATTTTATCTAGTCATCACTCACAACCTATCACAGTAGTCTAAATTCAATTTACCGATCACACCATTTTCAATTTAATACCAGTTCGGGCATTATCAGTCCAATTCCTAGAGGTTATAATATTCAAGTGAATATGTCAAATGGCCATCCAAGCATAGGAATTTATTAAGTCATATCATTCTATCTTAATGATACACTAGTCACAATTCCAAACACTAACTCAACCCTATCTTCAAGTCATAACATATATCTGATATCAATCACTACTCAAGTTAAGGGTTTTCCTATCTTTTAAAGACAACACAAGGAACACTATTGACAATTCCTTTCTACTAGTCACCACAAAAGTCATGAGGGTCCGAAAAGGAAAATAATTCCTTAAAGCTCTAAGAACCTTACACCCCTATTCCAGTCATGATCTACATACATGCAAATCACATATAATATATCAACAGAGCACAGGGTTCAAGTCCATCATCACACACATGTGGACTAGTATACAACCCTAATCTCTACGGGCCACTACAGGTGTCCTGTCAATTAAGTAAAAGAAATATATATTTATGTAAGCCCTACGTAGTCTTATAGTATCATGCATATCACTGTAGCAAGTCTAATACAACAGACAAGTCACATGCAATTTATATAACAACTAAATCACACAGAGCATGGCAAATCATGTCACATGCATCATATCTGACAAGTCGTAAAACATAGGACATTCAATTCACATAGTCCTAAAACATTCTTATCAGACTATACATATCACTAAATTTAGTCGAGCATAACAAACATGTGGTATCATATGCAGTACAAAGCCAACAAATCTCACTAATCATGGCAAGTATATCTAACGCATCACATCTGACCAGTTTCACAGAACATGCCAATCACAAAAAGCACGACAACCAATTAAAGGGAATAAATCCCAATAATGTCACTAGTAGCTTCTGACACACCTGTTGTGACTAAAGCTGTCAAACCACTGGCTACTTCTACCTTATTAGGAAGAAGCAATCACGTCACAACTGGTCTTAGTCAAGCACAATATATAACAAATATAGATAGGCATTTGTCCACAATCAAATAGTACACTAATAATTACATCAATATAAAAAGGGCGTACCTTTTTAAATAAGAAGACATCTTCTTATCTATAAACACATCGATCTTACCCACACCCATGACCCCGCCGAAACACTAGTATCTCATCACTGAAGTGATCGTCATCGAAAATTTGTTCCAGTTGTCTCTATTCCATCTCATATACTCTTGACTGGTCACACTCAATTCTGAAATCATCCAACAGAGCTCTGACAATGCTGAGGGTCAACGGGGCATCCGCAAGGTTTGATCAATTGCCATAACTGTCTTATCACAACCCTCACACAAAAGCTTAGTAGATAATTCGTTAGTACCTATCACTAACTACAATTATCTAATCACATGGCACCTACATTCACGTATCCCTTTCCCCCACTGGTATGTTTGACACAACTGAGGGTTTGGGAACTTGACACTCACGTGTACATGCTTCCAAACCTACGCTCTGATACCAAGTTTTAACACCTCTGATGATTTTTTTAAAATACACAACAGAAGTTATATACATACATTAATCACACATAAAGTCATATTCCACAAAATCATTGGTGTTATTTAATTACAGATCATGTTATAAAGTCGTTTACATAAAACATCAGAGTCACACTGTGTCAAACATCTTCATTTGCCTGGCTATACCCACCAAAACTGCTAATACACACCTGCAAGGCAAAACACTGTGAGGGAATTAGCATAACGCTAAATGAATGGCAATATCTAGATGGACATCACTACAAGCATCAAGCACAGCTTAAAGGCAATGAACACTAATCACTTAAAGCCATACACAAGAGGACCGGCAACCCATAGCTGATCAAGCTAGAATATACCGATAGTCCACACTACTGAGTCACTGGTATAGTCTTCCAGACGTGATGCACTCGTCATTCATACTATACCACTAATCAGTAACACTTGGACCTAATACTATTACCCTAAATACACAAGGTAAATAGCATTGACCTCTTACGTCAAAATTCACCATCAACGTTCACTGGTGCGCACATAATCACGTATAGTCACTACACTGGTCACAGATTCATTACACAGACTAATTATAAGCATGGCATGGATAACTATACTTATCACTGTATAATCACATCCATAAAGATAATCCCACTCACCGATACCAGCACAACTCGGTGGGCTTATAATACTGAGTCTTCACATCCACTTTATCACCTGAGAACAATACATACCAAGTTAGTATACATATTCCAGTCATGTTTATCAAGCTAAACAAATTAAACCAACAAACTATTCAGATAATCAGTATCACAACAATTCCATACAATTTAAGTCAACCGCACAAGTGGACTCACACGCGTGTGTGACCCACCTACACCGTACGAGTAATAGTTGAATCGCACGAGTGGTCATTCATTAGACAAATATTATAACACCACAAAAATCAGCCAAATCAACTACACGAGTGACCATCACTCGCACGAGTGGGTCACTTCACCCGCACGGGTGACATATGACACGTGCATATGAGATACACTTAAAAACCATCACAAACATATATTGACTCGTACGAGTAACCAAATATATACATGAGTGGTTACCTCACTCGCACGAGTGATCAACAATTAAGCATTAACACATTACAACATTCATTCATATGTGTAACAATAAGATATACACGATTGACCAACTCACTCGCACGAGTGAGGGTCAGCCGTATGAAACAGTCAACAACAAAGGGCGAACTCACTTGCATAGGGTGAGACCTCACTCACACGAATAGAACTCACTCGTACCATTTCTAAGGCTCAATCGCACGAGTGACAAGTCACTCGTGTGAACTTGAAGAACAACAGCAGCTGTTAAAATGGGGTTTAAACCCTAAATCACGAATTATACATTTTTTACACAAATCAAGCATATCCGAATCATACTTATATCATAACCAAGCTATAGCCAAATTCAATTTAAGCATAAACACATCAAACCATAAGATTTGGTCACTACCATGTTAATTACTAAATTCATAAGAACCCAAGTATTAATCAATAAAAATCATATAATTAAATAATCATACCTCCTTCTTGTTTGTCAAATTCGTGAGACTAGTTTTCAAGAGTCTTCTTTGATTATAAATATATAATCCAAAATCATGATATATTGGGGATGTATTTATATGCGTACATGTATGTGTGTGTCATTGTTATTATAAAATGAGATGGAATAAGAAAGATAAAAGCCACCAAAGACTAATCATTCCCACTTCACAAATTGAAAACATAAAATGGTGTGCTTGGTAGACATGCGTGTAAGTATGTATATGTGCATATATATGTATGTATATATATATATATATATATATATATATATATATATATATATATATATATATATATATATATATATATATTTCATCAAATTAAGATGTGGAACAAGGAAGTAACAAGTGGTTGGGATAAAAGACACATACCCACACACGTGTACTCTTACAACAAAACTCACACATCAACTTAATATACAAATACATATAGGTATTATATCCGTTATCTAAATAACAATGTATTCATTAGGCAGTCCTAACGAAGTCCAAATCACAAAAATGGATATTTTTTGTGACCATCGTCATGAGTACATTAATTTAGTCACATAATAAATTATCAACTCATAATTTATTATTTCACTCCTTATAAATAAATCATATAAATTACTCATAATTTAAATTATAATAATAAAATAATACAATATACCTATTTCATCTAGGCCCATAACCAGGGTGTTACAATAACCCTCATCACCAGAAATAGCATTAACATGCGAATAGGTAGGAACCTGGGGATCTTTATTCTTCACATCACTTCGGTTATTATTAGTCAATTTTGTTCGAGGTGGCCCATTGACATTTGGGTTCATTTGGGTAGTAGATGGGAGAGCACCCGGTGGTCTCTCCAGTTAACACTTAGGATATACGACCTACTTCTAGTTCCAAATTCTGCATTGAAGCTTGTTGAAGCCTCATTTGTTGCTTTGTCACATCATTATCTTGTCTTAAGGCCGTGATACTTTCATCCGTCTTCATTATGAAACCCTGTAATAACTCTTCTAAGGAAGGAACTTTGTCAACTTGATGCTGATTTTGATTTCGATTAACGAACCCCAGTGGTCCGTTCCCTTGATAACCCGAACTACCTCCTTGATACTGATTGTTGTATTGATTACCCAAGTAATTCACCTGCTCTTCCATGGTTGCATGATTACAATCCTTTGTAAGATGTGGTCCCTGACATAATTCACAACCAACCCTTAAAGCATGCATCTCCTTAGCCATAGATTCCATCTGTTGTTTAACGGTTGCAAGTTGTGCCTTAACTGAAGCAAGTTCATCACTAGTTTTGGTACTAGCGACATAAGAAGAACGAGAAACATCCATCTCTTGATGCCAATCGTATGAATGTGTAGCTGTTTCGGAGATGATGTTGTAAGCTTCATCCAGAGTCTTTTTCATCAAAGAACCACCTGCAGCAATATCTATTTCTTTCCTCGTCAACACATTAATACCCTTGTAGAAAATCTGGACCTTGTTAAAATTGTTCAACCCGTGTTGAGGACAATTGCGAAGCATTTTACCGAAACGTGTCCAAGCATCATAAAGTGTCTCGTTTGACCTTTGAACAAAGTGATTAATGTCACTTTGTAACTTTGGAGCCTTTGAAGCCGGAAAGAAACGCTGCAGAAACTTATCTTTCATTGTAGGCCAGCTATCAATTTCACTTTCGGGCAATGACTCTAACCAGTCCTTAGCATCGTCTTTTAAAGACCAAGGAAAAACTCTCATATAAATAACCGTATCAGCAACATTTGCAATCTTGAATAGGTTGCAAATACTTTTAAAGTTCTGAAGATGCTCGAATGCATCCTATTTCGGTGTACCCCTGAATTGGCACTGATGAGTTATCATATTCAAAATCTGTCCCTTAACCTCAAAATCTGTGTTAACTGCCGGTTGTCTAATGGCATGTCTATTACCGGCCCTTGTGGCTTTCATCAAAGCTTCCATCGGTTGACCTGCTCGTCCTTCAGCCATGTGAACTTCTTCTTTCTTAATATATTCAAAGTCCGAAATATAGTAAGGTAACTCAGCGATACCTTCGGCGATTTCCTATTCTTCTTTAGCTTTACTGCGTGTATGGTAAACTCTAGACGGTTCCAGAGTTATTAGTACCTAACTTGCAATCACACCATAAAAAACCAAAGCGTAAAACTGAAAATAAAATAACAAAAAAGTAAATTTCGTGAAAACAAGTTCCCACGAAAAGATCGAATAACTAAAAGCTTTTAAAATCCTAAGACACACCGCTCCCCGACAGCGGCGCCAAAAATTTGATATGCGTAAAACATACCTAATCTTATTGTAAGATGATTACGAATTCGTTCACAGGGAGAATCATTTAAGATTCAAACAACTAATAGTTATTCTAAGAATTGGGGTTTTTGATTTGAATTTAAGTAAATCAAAATAGTAGCAAAAGAAAATTAACGAATAAACCAGATATGGGGAAGTAGTGTCCACTTTAATGCTCAACAAATGACTAGGATTGTTCTTTTGTTCAACCATTTATTAAAGGTCTAGGTAATTAGTTCATATCGGTCTCACGAAATCAATGAATTAAAGCCATAATGAATTCAATTTACTCACATAAATTACCATTCAGATGTCTAATTTACCATGTAAAATTAATATAGACTTTCTCTTGGTTAAATTCACGTAAAACCTAGGCTAATGGGATCACTCGAAAAATCCTACACGATTGTGTTATCACAATATCAATTTAATTACCAATTGCGCTCACATACAATTGTCTAGATCTAAAAGATGAAGTACAAGTATACGAATATTGATAAACTCACATAAATCATATTCAATAACCTGTATAATCAAATAAACGATATATAGATGAACACAACAATGGATCTTTCAAGAAAGTACAATTAATTAAACATAAACCTTAATAAATCACAAGATAGAACAATCCTAATTCATAAGTCTTACATCAAAGTGAACACAATAAAAGTTTAGCCTAGCATGGCAAAAGAAAGAACAATTAAACAATTGGAACAAATAGTGTGTAACGACCCGACTTTTCGACTTACTTTTGTGCTTGTTACTTTGATGAAACTGCGTATTTGTGCATACTATGTTGGTTTATATTCTGGGATCTTATTTCATGATTAATTACTTTAGTTATTACCATACAACGTTGTGACGACCCGGAAATTTCTGACCAAATTTAAACTTAATCTTTATATAATTCCGACTTGATAAGCAATTAATTTTAATAAGTCTTGAACCTCCTGAAAGAGTTTTACACAAGCTTTTGGTCACCCTTTTATTCCGACAATTCACGAACGTCATAACTTGATTTAATTGTTTAATTATTGTGTATATATATGGATTTATATATATTTAACTTGAAAATATGATAATTAAATATATCATTAAGTATATTAACAAAGTATTATATATATATATATATATATTTTCATACTACTAATTTAAAGAGTTTTCAAACAATATATATATTACTATTTAAACGACGTAATTAACTTATGTTAAAATGTATATACATATAATGTATTACGAGTGTAAATACATCCTTACAAGTATTGAATATACTTTATAATATACCAATACATATAAAGGATAGCTATACTCGTATTTCCGTTCAATTTCCTCAAAGAATTCTACTCGCATTCATACAGTATTTTTACCCGTATTATACATAGCTTCTAGAAGTATTTACTACTGGTATATACCAATAGAAATCTGAAATTATTTGTGTAATATGTCATCCATGACCTAATCAATTTAATATGTCATGCATGACTTAATACAATTTAACTTATCTTAGATATTTTCACTAAAAGCCAAAATTATAAGCTTATAAATAAGGACCATTTTAACTCATTTTTACTCCACATTTTCTTAAACTAAAAATACACACTTGAATGCTCTCATATTATACTTTAATCTCAACAACTTTCCTCTTCATAATCAAGGTAAAATACTTCTCAAAATCCTTGTTCAATTCCTTGTATAGTTGGTATCTTATTATACTTATAAAACTTGTAAAAACTAGAACTTGTTTTGGTGAACACCAAGCTTGTTTGAAAAACTAATCTAATCTTTCTAACTAAACTCTAATAATACTTATTTATATGTATTATGATGTTTTATTAAGTTAATATAAGAACTTATAACTTGTACATATGAAGAACACCTTGAAACTTAACATATATCCTTTAATCTCCATTCGGTAAAAAGCGGGCTGTTTTGGGTTGGGAATTAAAAACCTATCTTAAACTTTGAGTTCGAGGCTAATACTTTGGAAATATATTAATATATGTAAATACGACTTCCAGTATTTTTTTCATGATTTTAGACAAAGTGAAAGTATTTTATCAAAAATCATATATTGGGTGGATGCCGGGATTTTTCCAAATCTGTCCACAGACACAAAAAGAGGGTAAAGCTCTAAAAATTACTACTTGGGGTGAACTTTTTGAATTGGTTTTGTAAAATTTACTTCTTAATGAATCCATAGCAATTTGATTCACTTTAAACGGAGTTGTAATGAATATTTGGCGAGCAAAACAAAATCTGCTAAAATTAACGTTGTATAGACGAAATTTATATTATAAAAACTATATTAACCATATCCTTGTTAACTTTTTCTATATCCTATATATATTTGGACATGTTATCAGTAGTATAACAAAATATTATAATCTTGGTTAATTCTGTGATTATATATATGTATAATAATATTCTTGGTACGTCCTAACACAATAAGTATACAATACGTTTTGATAAATCCTAATACAATACGTACACAATATGTCTTAGTTAATTCTAAGATAATACGTATACAATACGTCTCTGGGTTGATGCAAAGACAATACGTATACAATACGTCATGGGGTAATTCTAAGATTTTATATATATATATATATATATATATATATATATATATATATATATATATATATATATATATATATATATATATATATACACCGATTATTGGACTGTTGGACTTTTCAGACTATTTTGGACTACTAACAAAGGACTACTAACAATGGACTACTAACATAAAATGTTAAAAATTATTATATAAATATTCTATGAACTTGCTTTATTTTATTCATATGTGATGTGTGCGAGGTGTACTAGGAAATAGTATTATTTTTACAACGAAATACTATTAAATACGATACAATTTTACACAAGATATTTATTTATTTATAGAATGGATATTCCTAAACCTTGCTACAACACTTATAGGCAGTGTACCTAATCGTACAGTAGTGTAGTTTTTAGTAAGTCCGGTTTGTTCCACAGGGAGACTTTTAAACAAGCTTAACGCTATATTTTTAAAAATTATATTTGTAAAAATACAAAAATATATAAGTAATATTATTATTATAAAAGGGGGTTTTTACCGTTTAATGACCGGTTTGTCAATTTTAAAACTTTTAGTCGCAGTTAAAACCTAATGTAAAATATTAAAAATAAATATAACTTAATTTAAAGCTTAAAGTAAATAACGATAATGAAATTGCGATAAAAGTGCGATAAAATAAAATTGCGATAATTAAAGAGTACGATAATTAAAAATGCAATTAAATAAAATGACAATAAATAAAAGTGCGATAATTAAAAGTGCAATTAAATATGAAATATATAAATTATGCTTATTTAAACTTCCGTAATCATGATGTTTGACGTGTTGATTTTAGTTTTATTACCATGGGTTAATTGTCCTTTGTCCTGGATTATTCGATATGTCCATACGGATTTGTCCATAATAGTCCATCAGTCATAATCATAAAGTGCGAAAGTCTTCGTCAAATTATTCTTATTCCCGAAGTTAAATATTCCAACTAATTGGGATTCGAATTGTAACAAGGTCTTAATACTTTGTTTAATGAATACACCAGGTTATCGACTGCGTGTAAACCAAGGTTTTACTACTTTGTTAACAATTACACCAATTACCCTTGAATGTAATCCACCCCTGTTTCAACAAGTCTATTAACTATTAATCCAGTTCCGTGTCCGGTAAAATGAACAATTATTGGTATTTATAGATATCCCGCCCACCGTACCCAGTCAAGCGTATGTGGTTATATATAAATACGTCAAATTATAAGTCTATATATTAAATTAACGAGGTATCGTTTAGTTAATATAAAACCCATTAATAGCCCATAGTCTAATTTCCACAAGTGTCGTTCTTTTGTCCAAACCCCAATTATGGTACAAAGCCCAATTACCAATTTTAGTATTTAGCCCAACATCATGATTACTTCGGCATTAAATAAGCATAATAATAACTTAGCTACCAGACATTAATTTAAAAATAACATTAACCATAACTTACAGTGATTAAAAATAGCGTAGCGTTACACGGACAGAATTTCGACTTGCACCCTTACAACATTCGCTAACATACCCTTATTATTAGAATTTAAAATTAAAATTAAAATATATATATATATATTATATATATATATATATATATATATATATATATATATATATATATATATATATATATATATATATATATATATATACGTTTATAGATAGAGAGATGGATGGATATATCAGTCGACCAGAGCATGCTTTTATAGAAATGTGGCCTGGTACTATTCACCATGCGATTGCATGGCTTTATAACTGCCAGGCCATGCGATCGCATGGCCTGCTTTTCCAGCTCACATGAGCTTGTTTCTTCTGCCGACGGTTTTTAAATATAATATATAATATATAAATAATTTTAAGAATTATTTAAATATTATATTATATTTATGTGCATAGTTGACTTGTAATTTTTAGTCCGTTGCATCGAGCGTTGAGAGTTGACTTTGGTCCCGGTTCCGGATTTTCGAACGTCATTGCGTATAATTTAATATCTTGTACTTTGCGTTTCGTGTCTTGTACTCTTGTAAATTTGAGACGTTTCTTATCAATAATTGGAACCTCTTTGATTGTAATTTGTACTTTTGAGCTTTTTGGTCGTTTGCATCTTCAATTCGTCGAATCTGTCTTTTGTCTTTACCTTTTATTATTTAAACGAATATTACTTGTAAATAGAACAATTGCAACTAAAAGCTTGTCTTTCTTGAGGGATAATGCTATGAAATATATGTTCGTTTTTAGCATTATCAAATATTCCCACACTTGAGCGTTGCTTGTCCTCAAGCAATATAGTCTTGAAATAAAAATACTAGAATCACTTCTTTATTCTTCACACTTTGTACATCAGTGAATTCTATACGGCGGTATAAACAATGGTAGTAACGTTGTGGTTTACAGTCCCACATGACTATAAAAATTTAGATCCTTTAAGGAAATTGGATCTATATGAAAACATTTGATCTTCTGAAAATTTAATCTAGCTTTTACCCTAGATAAGTTTTCCGGAATAACCCTTCACCGGTGTTTGCAAAATGTTTTTGTGGGTTTGGTGGGTTTCAGATTTGAAAATTTTAGCTCAAAACTTATGGTTTTGTGTTACCCACTTGCTAACCTTGTATTTGGAAAGCAACACGTCCAGTATACTTGCTCCGTATATTACCTTTCGATAAACTACCGTCCGGTTGTAAAGGAAAGCGTTGAACAAGCAACTGTTAAGGCAATGTCCCCTGACATGCTTTTAATTATGGTCTATAACGTGTCGGATGCAATTACTATCCTTTGTAGGAGCAATAGTAAAGCTCACCCTATAGTTTTTCAGTCTGGCACAAGGTCTTGTCTTTGACCATGCTATGCAACCACCGTTCTTACGGTTGACACCCGATTTGGTTCAGGTGACCTAATGAATTCCAGGTGAATTCCTAGGATTTTACGTTCAATGGTAATGAACGCATTGAAAATGGGTTTTTAGAAAATAAATCGGTTTTAATTTTGATCAAAATATTTTCTCGTTCAAGCTCGAGTTTAGATATCATCGAATTCCATGAGTTTGTAATTCTCAATCTTTAAGGTCAATCTCAAGGATTGAGTAATATCAGGCTTAAAAGCTGATTTTTAATCTTTTAAGGAGATTATCCTTACTGGAGGTCTGATTCAATAGTCTTATCAAGCTAATTTGCACGACGTCCTCCCCATTTTACGAGACAGATCCTCTCATGGTTAGGATAAGTCTGACCACTTGGCGACCCTGTTTGATGCTAAGGTTCGTGGATTTCCTGCTGATTTTAGTGATGACTTTTCTAGATTTTTCGTCAACCTACAGCTGGTCTGGACGACAACTTCATGACCTAAATCAAGAAGCGCATTTCTTTTTCGGAAGACTTTACTTTCTTTTAATGATGGAATTGATTCATCGTGTAGATCCATCTTTCTTTCAAATATATTATAAGAAATTGGGTAAAACAGTTAATTTTGTCCAAAACAAAAGTATCTTCAGTTATTTGTACAAAAATATGTGATATATGTTCAAAATAACTTGGTAAATTTTTCCCACACTTGGCTTTTATTTTCCTTTTTATTGTCCTCTATTCCATTTTAAATGAATTCTAATATTTTGGTTTGTTTCTCAATTTATGTCCTTTTTGAGGTAACAATAATTTCGGTATTAACACCTAGTTTTATCATTCATAAATATGTATAAACATGATTTTGAATTCATTTAATTGAAAATTTTGAAAATTTTACTAGAATTGGGTAGTCAGTATATAAAACTAGGGATGTTCTTTATTATCAGAGAGCACTAGATTCTAATACAACTACTGCGTTACTAGTATTTTTAATGGTAACTAAGTGTATAAGTCAAAAAATTTTAAAAATCCTAAATAATTTAACCCCTTCCCACACTTAAGATCTTGCAATGCCCTCAGTTGCAAGAAATCAGTAATAATTTAAATTATTGAGGGTGATTAACGTAGAAAAATGATTAAATTTTACCAAAGTTTCCAAACATATTGGCGTTTGTTTGTTGAATGATAAATGGTGCATATCATTTGTTCATTCCGTCTTGTTGTTACATCACATTTGTTTTTCGTTTTGTCATCAAAATTACTAGCTTTTGCTAAACTTAATGCAAGTCTTTGAAAATGCACTGTTTTACCCTGTTGTGTACAATTGACAATATACATACATACAAATATAAACATGCATGGTAATTTGAAATGGGACTTAAAATCCCACTTTCAAATCAAATATGAAATATTAGTACAAAATAATAAAAATATTAAACAATACATTAATGTATCACAATATCATATGTTTAAACATAAATAAATAAAAATAATAAAAAGATAAAAATTGTGAAGACCCGTCCTAATCCATCCGGACGAAGTCCATATCGATTATAAACGATTCACAACAGTTGATTACATCGCGAGGTACTTGACCTCTATATGATACGTTTACAAACATTGCATTCGTTTTTGAAAAGACAATCTTTCATTACATCGAAAGTTGACGGCATGCATACCATTTCATAACACATCTATCTATAATTGACTTAATAATCTTGATGAACTCAATGACTCGAATGCAACGTCTTTTGAAATATGCCATGAATGACTCCAAGTAATGTCTCTAATAAGAGCTAATGCACAGCGGAAGATTTCTTTCATACCTGAGAATAAACATGCTTTAAAGTGTCAACCAAAAGGTTGATGAGTTCATTAGTTTAACATAAACAATCATTTCATAATTTTAATAGACCACAAGATTTCATATTTCCATTTCTCGTAAACATACGTCCCATACATAGAGATAAAATAATCATTCATATGGATTGAACACCTGGTAACCGACATTCACAAAATGCATATAAGAATATCCCCATCATTCCGGGATCCTCCTTCGGACATGATATAAATTTCGAAGTACTAAAGCATCCGGTACTTTGAATGGGGCTTGTTGGGCCCGATAGATCTATCTTTAGAGTTCGCGTCAATTAGGGTGTCTGTTTCCTAATTCTTAGATTACCAGACTTAATAAAAAGGGGCATATTCGATTTCGATCATTCAACCATATAATGTAGTTTCAATCACTTGTGTCCATTTCGTAAAACATTTATAAAAACAGCGCATGCATTCTCAGTCCCAAAAATATGTATTGCAAAAGCATTTAAAAAGGGAATAATGAAACTCACGCATATAAATATTGTAAAACAGTTAATAAAGCAATTGCATGTATTCTCAGCCCAAAAACGTAAAGAGTAAAAGGGAGCAAATGAAACTCACCTAATGTATTTTGTAGTAAAAATACATATGACGAAAACTGAACAATGCAGGGTTGGCCTCGGATTCACGAACCTATATCATTTGTATATATATTAATATATATAATCGTAATCGAATAAGTTATATATTAGTATACATATTATTTCAATTGATTATATTTTTATATCTACATATTTTTATATATGTTTTATATAAGTATTTTAATAACAAGTTTTTATTGTAATAATAATATAAATAATAATATTAGTGTTAAAAGTTATAATAATAATAATAATAATAATAATAATAATAATAATAATAATAATAATAATAAAAATAATGATAATAAAATAATACTAATTTTGGTAAACTCATGATAATTCTTAATAATAATAGTAGTAATAATCTCTATAGTAAATTGATAATTTTGACCAAAAAAAATGTTAATTTCAATGGTGATACTGATTTTAACAAAAAAACTGTAACTTTAACAATAATGATGTAGCGACCCCGACAAATCGTCAAATGACGGCGTCATCTACGTATGGTCCCATTACATGGTCGTAAGTCTTTATAACAAAGTTTGACCGAAAAGTATGTCGCATTCATTTCATAAATAAGGGTGTTTCAAAGTTTACAAAAGTAGTTTCCATAACAAGTACATAACAATGTTTAAAGTTTGTATGAAACACGTGCGACACGATTAAAAGTAGTCAAAAAGACGTTCCACGTAAGCAAGTATACTCGACATCCAATGCAAGTATCAAATAGTATGAGCGGAAGCATGTATCACCTAAGTTCAAGGACCTGAGAAAAACATAGAGAATCTGTCAACGAAAACGTTGGTGAAATCATAGGTTTAAATAAGTAAATGAGTAATAGTAAGTTGAACCACAAGATTTGCAACATCGATAAAGCCATAGTACATTCTAAAAGTTAATATTCACGAGCACCCAATTATCAAAGCTTAACGTTCCGTCCGTTGAATACCCCATCAATTAGTGCTAGAACAACACTGTTCCCGAAAATATATTTCATTCGTAAACGGTAGCGAACCGTTTGAATGAGGGTTTGTCAAACCCATATGGCCATATAACATAAGTTCTCGCTTACACCATCTGATGTAACTAATGATAATCGGATTGAGGATTTTCGTTCTAAACTCGTATGTAGAATGTTTGTTTTCCCGTTCTTGTGTTCACTTAGTTCAAAAGAATCGTTTATGTTTTCTCATCCCAAAAGTAAGTTTAAAAGAGTAAAAGTGGGACTATGATCTCACCTTGTATGCACGAACCAAAAAGTACTTCGACAAGTAACGTGTGCAAAGAACAATGCTAGTCTTGACCTAAACAAATAGGTTGTATCAATAACGATAGTCACGAAGGGTCAAAGATGTTCAATTAGTCCTATGGCTCAATACGACTCGATTAATATAGCATGTGAAGCAAATTGTCAAGTTTCATGCAAGACACAAGTATAAAAGCATGTTAGAACGATTGTAATAAAGTTTGAGTTGACATTTCAAAACCTTACCATTAGAAAGGAAATCTTATTACGTTTCCAACGATATTTGATTCATCGAAAACGGAGTTACGGTCAAAAAGTTATGGCCAAAACAAGTTTGCTGAAGTTCGGATGAAACAGGCAATTGTCACGGCGCGACAAATTGCTCCGCGGCGCGACAAATGCCTATGTTGAAGGTCAGAAAGCTTGAAAAACATGTTCTAAAATCACCCTTTGGGCCACGGCGCGACAAACTGCTCCGCGGCGCGACAATGGCCGTGGCCTGGTCCCTGGCCTGTTTCACTTGTTCAAGGCTTGGTAAAATTTCAAACAAACGCAAAACTCAAACCGTAAACAATTAGAAAGCGTATCTTATACCGTTGGAAAGCTCTTTTGACAAGGAACACAACTAAACATGTTTCATCAAACAAAAACAACATTTTCCATAACCGATTTCTCGTCAAGTGATCGTTTAAAAGTCCATTTTCAAAGTTTCAAGTTCATCAATTGCATTTTAAGTTTCGGGAATCCAATTTACACATACGATATGCCGTTTCGAAGGTAATTAAGCATACATTACAACTAATCACTAACAATTAACATTCCATGGCATTCAAGCATCAAAAGTTCATGTCAAGAACTATCAAACCCTAGTCAAACATCACAAAATCAATATTCATGTTTTTGAAGTTTTCTTAATCAACCTACGCATCAAAACGAAGCTAGTGATACTAGTAACACA
This sequence comes from Rutidosis leptorrhynchoides, assembly GCF_046630445.1. Classification (NCBI taxonomy): domain Eukaryota; kingdom Viridiplantae; phylum Streptophyta; class Magnoliopsida; order Asterales; family Asteraceae; genus Rutidosis; species Rutidosis leptorrhynchoides. Next base: position 634,658,180 of record NC_092335.1, read on the forward strand.
ATTAAAACATGCACTTTAACAATCTAACAACATTAACTCATCCGAAATCAAGGATTAAGCAAACCCATTTCAAGTTCATGCTAGTTACTCCAAAAACAACAAATCGAGCAAACCAAACATATATTCATGTTAGACTTGAGCCATAGACACTAATTAACACTTTTATAAGTTAAAAACATCAAGAACACAAAATCTAGTGATTTTAGAAAGTTACCCAAATGAGATGAAGTTGGTATGGAATCGAAGAGGAGATCACGAGGAGTTCAAATATGTAATTTGTTTGGCAAGATGACCGCTAGCTCGATTTTGGATGATGAATCTTTGTATGGAAGTTGAGAGAAAAGTTGAAGTAGTAAGAGTGAAAGAGATGAGATTGAATGGATGAGAATGAGGGTTGACTCTTTGACCTAGTCAAAAGTTTCAACCCTTGTCAAGTTTGGTCCCTCAACTTTAAACCGGGTGCGGGAATTACCTAAACGAGATAATTCAACGCATATTAACGGGATGTGTTATAAACATATAACGGAACTTAACTAGTTAAACGGAAAAGTAAACGGAAAAAGGCGGGATGTTACATTACCTACACCTTAAAAGAAATTTCGTCCCGAAATTTAAGTAGGCGTAGTAGTCGTTGTTTCTTCCTCGAGATCTTGCGTTTCCGAATTCACGAATAGATGAGGATACTTCCTTTGCATTTGATCTTGTCTTTCCCAAGTAAACTCGGGTCCTCTTTTGGCATTCCAACGAACCTTGACAATCGGGATTCGGCTTTGTTTCAATGTCTTGACGGAGGTGTCCACAATTTCAACCGGTTCCTCCACAAAATGAAGTTTGTCATCAATAGTAAGTTCTTCGAGAGGGATGACGATATCGGGTTCGGCAAGACACTTTTTCAAGTTAGATACATGGAAGGTAGGATGAACGGAGTTCAATTGAGGCGGAAGATCTAAACGATAAGCAACGGTTCCAATACGCTCCAAGATTTCGAAAGGACCAATATACCGCGGATTTAGCTTCCCGCGTTTCCCAAAATGGATTACACCCTTCCAAGGTGCGACTTTTAACATTACTCGGTCACCGACTTGAAATTCAAGATCGTTGCGTCGTTTGTCGGTATAGCTCTTTTGACTACTTCGGGCCGTCCTAAGCCTATCTCGGATTTGAACGATTTTCTCGGTGGTTTCGTGAATGAGTTCGGGTCCGGTGATTTGCACGCCGCCTACCTCGACCCAACAAAGAGGTGAACGACATTTGCGGCCATATAGCGCTTCAAAAGGTGCGGCTTTAATACTCGCGTGATAACTATTGTTGTAAGAGAACTCGGCGAGAGGTAAGTGCTTGTCCCAAGCTTTTCCGAAATCAACCACGCAAGCTCGTAACATGTCCTCTAAGGTTTGAATTGTACGTTCGCTTTGTCCATCGGTTTGAGGATGATATGCGGTGCTCATGTCTAAACGCGTTCCCAACGCTTCTTGCAATGTACGCCAAAATCTAGAAACGAAACGGCCATCTCGGTCGGAGATAATCGATAAAGGTACACCGTGTCGGGCTACGATCTCCTTAATGTAAAGTTGTGCAAGTTTCTCCATTTTGTCCGTTTCTTTCATGGCAAGGAAGTGTGCGGATTTGGTGAGACGGTCAACAATAACCCAAATGGTATCATAACCGCCCGTCGTTTTTGGTAGCTTGGTGATAAAATCCATCGTTATCCTTTCCCACTTCCATTGCGGGATTTCGGGTTGTTGAAGTAGTCCGGACGGTCTTTGGTGTTCGGCTTTGACTTTGGAACATGTCAAACACTTGGAAACATAAGTAGCTACGTCCCTTTTGATGTTCGGCCACCAATATAGTTGTTTAAGGTCGTGGTACATCTTATTGGCACCGGGGTGAATCGAGTATCGTGACTTATGGGCTTCATCTAAAATAAGGCTTCGTAGGTCCCCATAACTAGGCACCCAAATCCTTCCGGCGTAATATCGGAGTCCGGTCTCCCTAATTTCGAATCGAGAGACGAGAATTTTCAAGAGTTCGTGTGAAAGGTTTTCATCCTTGAGAGCCTCATCTTGGGCTACCCGAATTTGGCTATTAAGGTTTGTGTGGATGGTGATGTTTAAGGCTCGGACACGAAGAGGCACCGCTCTTTCTTTTCGACTTAAAGCATCGGCTACTACATTTGCCTTCCCGGGATGGTAACGAAGCTCGCAATCGTAATCGTTTAAGGTTTCAATCCACCTTCGTTGTCTCATGTTTAGTTGCTTTTGATCGAAAATGTGTTGGAGGCTTTTGTGGTCGGTAAAGATAGTACTCTTGGTTCCATAAAGATAGTGTCTCCACATTTTAAGTGCAAAGACAACGGCTCCGAGTTCGAGATCATGTGTCGTATAGTTTCGTTCATGAATTTTGAGTTGTCGAGAAGCATAAGCAATGACTTTCGTTCGTTGCATCAATACACACCCAAAACCATGTTTCGAGGCATCACAATATACAACAAAGTCATCATTGCCTTCGGGAAGTGACAAGATAGGAGCGGTGGTTAGCTTCGTTTTCTAGATTTGGAATGCGGATTCATGTTCGGTCGCCCAAATGAATTTCTTTCCCTTGTGAGTCAATGCGGTTAGAGGACGTGCAACCAAAGAGAAGTTTTCGATGAATCTACGATAGTACCCGGCGAGACCCAAAAATTGACGAATGTGAGTAGGAGTAGTAGGAGTCTCCCATTTGCTAATGGCTTCGATTTTCGTTGGATCGACTTTAATACCTTGGTCACTTACAACATGACCAAGAAATTGAACTTCCTTTAACCAAAATTCACACTTGGAGAATTTGGCATAGAGTTGTTCTTGTCTTAAAAGTTCAAGCACAAGTCGGAGATGTTGTTCGTGCTCTTCTTCATTTTTAGAATAGATCAATATGTCATCAATGAACACAATAACGAATTTATCGAGATACGGTTTGCACACGCGGTTCATAAGATCCATGAACACCGCCGGTGCGTTAGTGAGACCGAAAGGCATGACAAGGAATTCATAACTACCATAACGAGTCCGGAAAGCGGTTTTGGAGACATCTTCCCCTTTAACCCTTAGTTGATGATAACCCGAGCGGAGATCGATTTTCGAATATACACAAGACCCTTGTAGTTGATCAAAGAGGTCATCGATGCGAGGAAGAGGATATCGGTTCTTAACCGTCAATTTATTTAGTTCACGATAATCAATGCACATTCGTAGGGATCCGTCTTTCTTTTTAACAAACAAAATCGGAGCGCCCCAAGGTGAATGGCTAGGTTGGATGAAACCACGATCAAGTAGTTCTTGGATTTGACTTTGCAATTCTTGCATTTCAGATGGAGCGAGTCTATATGGTGCACGCGCTACGGGTGCGGCTCCCGGAATAAGATCGATTTGGAATTCAACCGGTCGATGAGGCGGAAGACCCGGCAATTCGTCGGGAAATACATCGGAATAGTCACTAACAATTGGCACATCATCGATGTGCTTCTCATCGGACTCAACTTTCTTAACATGAGCAAGGATCGCAAAACAACCCTTACGGAGTAGTTTTCTAACTTTAATACTCGAAACGAGGTTGAGTCCGGTGCAACTCTTATCGCCATAGACGATCAAAGGTTCACCATTCTCGATAGGAATTCGGATTGCGTTAAGATCACAAAGAATGTGAGATTTCGTTTTGACTAACCAATTCATACCGATTATTACATCAAAGCTTCCTAGTTCCATGGGTATCAAGTCAATTTCAAATTCCTTACCCAAAATTTTCAAAGTACACCCCCGGTAGTATGTGTCGGCACTTAAGAGTTTTCCGTCGGCCACTTCGATGGAATAAGTAGTATCTAAAGGGTGTGGTGGAGTGCAAAGGGTAGGAGCTAAAGTCTTGGACACAAAACATTTATCGGCACCCGAATCGAATAAGCAAGTAACATAAGAGTTGTTGAGAAGAAACGTACCCGTGACTAGTTCGTTGTCATCTCGGGCTTCCTCGGTGTTGATGTTAAAGGCTCGGCCTCGGTTGTTGGGGTTGGTTTTCTTTTTCGGGCATTCGTTCTTATAATGGCCCGTTTGGCCACATTCGTAACAAGTGACCGTTTTTGGAGGATTGGGCCCCTTTCGAGCGACGGGGGCGGTGCTTGTGCAATTGTTGGCCCTATGACCAACTCCTTGGCAACGGTGACAAATTAGCTTGTTACATTCGCCGTAATGATGTTTGTGGCACTTGTTGCACAAAGGTAAGTTTCCGACATAACCCTTCTTGCCGTCGTTGTTGAAGGGCTTTTTGGTGAAGGTGTTGTTGTTGTAGTTAGTTGATGGAGTGGCTTCCCATTTCCTTTTGTTGCCACCCGACTTGTCCTCGGCCTTAGGAGCCGGTACTACGATTTCGTCAACCGTTTCAATTAATTGGCGAGCCATGTTCATAGCGGCTTGATGAGTAGTGGGTTTGGATGACATCACCCCTTGTTTGATGCTTTTTGGAAGACCGAGCATGTAGAGCTCAATCCTTTGAGATTCGGGGTTAACAAGATTAGGACACATCAAGGATAGTTCGGCGAAGCGTTGATTATAAGCCTTAAGATCGTTTCCGACCGCTTTCAAAGCTCTTAGTTCTTCCTCGAGCTTTCGGGTTTCTTCGCGCGGAAAATATTCGACAATCATCTTTTCCTTCAAATCGGCCCAAGAGAGGGCATGAGCTTCATCGGTACCCACCGATTGAACATAGGTGTTCCACCAAGTGAGAGCAACACCGGAGAACGTGTGGGTGGAGTATTTGACCTTGTCTTGATCCCGACAACCGCTTATGCTAAAGACGGCCTCGGTTTGTTCAAACCAACGAGTAATCACAACCGGTCCACCGGTTCCATCATAAGTGTGAGGTTTGCACCCCATGAAAGCTTTGTAGGAGCATCCCTCGTTTGAGTTACCGGCCCCATTGTTGTTGTTGTTGTTGTTGTGGTTGTTGTTATTGTTATTGTTGTTGGAAGAGTGACCGGCCATGGCCGCATCTACGGCGGTTGCTATCATCCGTTCGAGAGCTTGTTCGGGAGTTTCATTGCGGCGTACACGACGAGGAGCCATTGTTCCTTCAAAACAAAATAATACCGTTGGTTAGTATTCTAAATAATACTAACCGTGATATGGGATAAAGATAGAGAGAAAATTATCCTTGACCCGCCTTAAATTCTTTATGTCATAATGTCGGTATGTTCATATGAGTCACCGTAATATAATTTCCGGGAATTATATTACCCTAATTCATATGTGCATTCGACATTACATCATATAGTCAAGGTGGCGTGTCAATTAAATTATATAACGCAAGATTTAGATAGAATTAGAGTAGATATGAGTAGAAGAGTTAGAGTATAAATGCACAATTTGTCAAGTAATTCCTATGTCAAGTCTATATGCCGGTTGTAGTCTAGACTCACCAATGTACCCTAAGACTCGGGGTTGACACCAATGAACTCTAAATCCCTACAACCAAAGCTCTGATACCACTTGTAGCGACCCCGACAAATCGTCAAATGACGGCGTCATCTACGTATGGTCCCATTACATGGTCGTAAGTCTTTATAACAAAGTTTGACCGAAAAGTATGTCGCATTCATTTCATAAATAAGGGTGTTTCAAAGTTTACAAAAGTAGTTTCCATAACAAGTACATAACAATGTTTAAAGTTTGTATGAAACACGTGCGACACGATTAAAAGTAGTCAAAAAGACGTTCCACGTAAGCAAGTATACTCGACATCCAATGCAAGTATCAAATAGTATGAGCGGAAGCATGTATCACCTAAGTTCAAGGACCTGAGAAAAACATAGAGAATCTGTCAACGAAAACGTTGGTGAAATCATAGGTTTAAATAAGTAAATGAGTAATAGTAAGTTGAACCACAAGATTTGCAACATCGATAAAGCCATAGTACATTCTAAAAGTTAATATTCACGAGCACCCAATTATCAAAGCTTAACGTTCCGTCCGTTGAATACCCCATCAATTAGTGCTAGAACAACACTGTTCCCGAAAATATATTTCATTCGTAAACGGTAGCGAACCGTTTGAATGAGGGTTTGTCAAACCCATATGGCCATATAACATAAGTTCTCGCTTACACCATCTGATGTAACTAATGATAATCGGATTGAGGATTTTCGTTCTAAACTCGTATGTAGAATGTTTGTTTTCCCGTTCTTGTGTTCACTTAGTTCAAAAGAATCGTTTATGTTTTCTCATCCCAAAAGTAAGTTTAAAAGAGTAAAAGTGGGACTATGATCTCACCTTGTATGCACGAACCAAAAAGTACTTCGACAAGTAACGTGTGCAAAGAACAATGCTAGTCTTGACCTAAACAAATAGGTTGTATCAATAACGATAGTCACGAAGGGTCAAAGATGTTCAATTAGTCCTATGGCTCAATACGACTCGATTAATATAGCATGTGAAGCAAATTGTCAAGTTTCATGCAAGACACAAGTATAAAAGCATGTTAGAACGATTGTAATAAAGTTTGAGTTGACATTTCAAAACCTTACCATTAGAAAGGAAATCTTATTACGTTTCCAACGATATTTGATTCATCGAAAACGGAGTTACGGTCAAAAAGTTTAGGCCAAAACAAGTTTGCTGAAGTTCGGATGAAACAGGCAATTGTCACGGCGCGACAAATTGCTCCGCGGCGCGACAAATGCCTATGTTGAAGGTCAGAAAGCTTGAAAAACATGTTCTAAAATCACCCTTTGGGCCACGGCGCGACAAACTGCTCCGCGGCGCGACAATGGCCGTGGCCTGGTCCCTGGCCTGTTTCACTTGTTCAAGGCTTGGTAAAATTTCAAACAAACGCAAAACTCAAACCGTAAACAATTAGAAAGCGTATCTTATACCGTTGGAAAGCTCTTTTGACAAGGAACACAACTAAACATGTTTCATCAAACAAAAACAACATTTTCCATAACCGATTTCTCGTCAAGTGATCGTTTAAAAGTCCATTTTCAAAGTTTCAAGTTCATCAATTGCATTTTAAGTTTCGGGAATCCAATTTACACATACGATATGCCGTTTCGAAGGTAATTAAGCATACATTACAACTAATCACTAACAATTAACATTCCATGGCATTCAAGCATCAAAAGTTCATGTCAAGAACTATCAAACCCTAGTCAAACATCACAAAATCAATATTCATGTTTTTGAAGTTTTCTTAATCAACCTACGCATCAAAACGAAGCTAGTGATACTAGTAACACAATTAAAACATGCACTTTAACAATCTAACAACATTAACTCATCCGAAATCAAGGATTAAGCAAACCCATTTCAAGTTCATGCTAGTTACTCCAAAAACAACAAATCGAGCAAACCAAACATATATTCATGTTAGACTTGAGCCATAGACACTAATTAACACTTTTATAAGTTAAAAACATCAAGAACACAAAATCTAGTGATTTTAGAAAGTTACCCAAATGAGATGAAGTTGGTATGGAATCGAAGAGGAGATCACGAGGAGTTCAAATATGTAATTTGTTTGGCAAGATGACCGCTAGCTCGATTTTGGATGATGAATCTTTGTATGGAAGTTGAGAGAAAAGTTGAAGTAGTAAGAGTGAAGGAGATGAGATTGAATGGATGAGAATGAGGGTTGACTCTTTGACCTAGTCAAAAGTTTCAACCCTTGGCAAGTTTGGTCCCTCAACTTTAAACCGGGTGCGGGAATTACCTAAACGAGATAATTCAACGCATATTAACGGGATGTGTTATAAACATATAACGGAACTTAACTAGTTAAACGGAAAAGTAAACGGAAAAAGGCGGGATGTTACAAATGATACATTTAGTAATAATGATAATGATAATAATAATGATAATCCCATTACTTTTATTAATAATAATAATACATCTATTATTAATACTAATAATAATAATGATATTAACTATAATACTTATGATGATAATAATAGTAATAGACATGATACTGATAGTTATGATAATAATAATAATAATTACATTATCAATTATACTACTCGTAATAATAATAATAATAATACTTGTAACAATGACAATAATCATCATAATGAAATTTATAAGTATAAATGCTAACTAATACTTATAATAATATTACAAATTAGTGTTCTATAACTAATATTTATATTAATATCAATTATAATAATACTAATTATAACAACGATAATTATAATACTTGCAATAACACTAAATAATAATAATTACATCAATAATAATAATAATAGTAATAATAGTAATATTAATAATAATAATAATAATATTGAAAAATTTAAATATAAATGTGTATACCCTTTTTAAAGCTTTCCTAAAAGGAATTGCCCACGACGAGGCTCGAACCCGCAACCTCTTGCTTACACACAAACCCACCAACCATCAAACCACACTTGCTTTCTTGAAGTAATTCGTAACCCCAAATACTTAATCCGATTTGAGGAGCCCAACAACCAATTCTTAAGTCCATTAAAACTTTTGATTACGGCCCAGTAAAAAAATGGGAACAATTAAAAAGGGGAAGCAGTCGACTCTTAACCTAGTAGTGTGTTATTAGGGTTCCTCCAAGAAAGAAAAAAAAATCGAGTATAGCAGTAGCAAAGAAAACGCAGGAAGATGGTATCATCTTCGTACAATCTAACAACAATCATCATTATCTTTAACCGGTCAATCGAGCAGCAGCCGTCGATGAATTTCAGGTCATCACTTCCTCATCATCAGTCTTCTTCTTCGCCGACAATCATCATCCTTAATCATTCGATCTAGTCATTGATAAATCAATTATTTCAGGTACGTAATCGATTCAATGCTAATTCTACTAATCTCTTAAAACCCCTCGTTATTTCTGTATACCTATATATATTCGAACAAAAGTATTAACTTATGATGTTCTTGATGAGTTTGATGATGTTTGATCTTGGATTTGATTGAATATAAACAAAAAATGGCGGTAGCAGCAAAATCGAATATACGATGTAACAGCAGCAGGTTCAGGTGGTGGTTCTCGATTGATAACAAGTCATTAACAGTGGTTTCGAGTAAGTTGGGTTTTCGTGGTGTTATGGGTTGATTCATAACTTAACTTTTAGAAATTGAAAGTGTTCTAGTTTGATGGTTTGTAGGTGTAGCAGTAGTGGTTGTAACTGAAAAATAGAAACGTATTACAGTGAAGGTTTGGTTGTGATTTATAAAGTGTGATGTTTGTATTTTCAGAAATAAAACCATCGAACAATCAAATGAGTTTTGCAGGTGTTTGATGATTAAGGTTTATGGTGTGCTTTGTAACGAAACCGAATACATGATCACGATGTGCAGGTACAATGGTATTGGTTTGATGACAGTTTTGAGTAGGAGCAACAAGAACTGGTGGCACAATGGTGGTGACTCAAGTGAGTTTCTATAGACAAAAGTGGTTATTTGGATTATAAATATGATTTGATGATTTGATAATGCGTACCGTAGTTAATCAGTGATATTAAATATGTGTTGCAGGTTCAATGGTGAGATTAGTTTGATGGTGTTTGTTTTATCATCGATTCAAGACAGAAAAATGTTGTAGTAGCAGCTGCAGTATTTGATGATGGATTTGTAGTAGGTTATGGACAAGAAAACAGCAACCAACGCAACAACATTTGGTGATGGTTGTGGTGGTGTAAGGTGGTGGAGGATGGTGTTGCAAGGAGGGTGGTTCATGGGTTGCAAGATCACAATTGCCGAAGGTGTGGTGATCTTGTGGTGTGGGTGTAAGATTGAAGAAGTGAATGATGAATGTACAATATGCATATACAAGTGCATATAAATATGATATGGGATTCTTATTATAATAGATCCAACAACACAGAGTTAATCATTCAAGTAGATAAGTAAATAAATAATATTTTTGATTAAGATGCCTAACTGATTTTGTAATTGTATGAGATCGACATAATGCATGGGTTATACAAGAATCAAATTAGGATAGTGATGTAAAGTGTGACGCCCCGTACTAAATCATCATGTACGGACCATCAACAACAGGATTATTACAAGGTTAAGTACTATATGCGTTTTCAAAACAGAGCTTACATTCATAAATAAAAGTGACGTCATAACATACGTCAATTGTTTTACAAATCAAAGTATGCTTCACTAAGTAGAAGCATTAAATAAGTGTACGTGACCATAATGGTCGTTACATAACATAAGTTCATAAGTAAAAAGTTTGAATGCAACATAAGTAGTCATGCGATAACAACTCTAGGCAGCGGGTTCTACAGCACGACTAGTAAGATAGCGGAAGCGACTTCAAGCACCTGAGAAAATACATGCTTAAAAAGGTCAACACAAAGGTTGGTGAGCTATAGTTTAAGTATAACAGTAACGTAAGTAGGCCACGAGATTTCAGTGCTACAACGAGCGTTTCAAAAGTATGTAAAAGTATATGCTTAACCGTGGGCACCCGGTAACTAACTTAACGTTTAATGTACCCCCTTAAAGTGCACTTGGCAAGTGCGTATAACCTCGAAGTATTAAACACTCGTTAAATGCTAGCGCTACTAGCCCGAGTGGGGATGTCAAACCCTATGGATCCATATCTAAAATTCGCGTTCACGGTTCAAAAACCAATGATTAAACGTTACCGAGCTAAAGGGAATGTTTCTGCCGTTATATAACCCACACATATATAAAGTTTAAGTACTCGTGCCTAGTATGTAAAACATAAAATCCGCATGTATTCTCAGTTCCCAAAATAAGTTAAAGTAAAAAGGGAATGCTATAACTCACAATGATTAGTAGAAATGGTAAGGTAGTAGTCGGAAAGTGGTGTGCAAGTAACGGTCCAAACGTCCTCAACCTAAGTCAAATAGCACTAAGTCAATAAGTCGTCTCAAAAGGTTTACAAGTACGTAATTAAGGTCATAAGGGTCATCATCAATCATCATTAAACAAAAGGTAACAAGTAAGACTCGTTTATGAAAGTCGTTTAAAACAAAGGCTGACTTCGGTCAGTCACCACGGCCTCTACCCTTACTGAATTAAGGTGAGACCAGTGGTCATGGCTCCGTCTATGAGTCCCTTAAGTGTGGTAAAATTTACAGAAGCAAACTCGTCTTGGTTTGACCGTGGCGACGGTCTAAGTGCGAGTAGGTCAGAAATTTCTGCACAACGTTAAAGGACATGGTAACGATCGGAGGGCCATAAATCCTAAACCGTAACTCGGATTAAGACGAGTCCTATATGAAAAGTTATCTACTCGAAAAGTTCTATCTAAAAATCAAGGTTAGAACAGCCCAGGTCTACTGGTCTGTTCCAGAAGCATCAGGTCAGTAGGTTTTGGACAGAACAGTGGGTTTTGGAGAGTTCCGGTTGTCTCGGTGCTTGATGTTCATCACGGTTCTCATCCTTGATGCGTATAGCTTCAAGTGTACAACTCGTTGATGTGTTAACATCATCTTGACCAAGGTTTGTCCATCATAACTCAAGTGCAAGTGTTGTAAGTGTTTGATGAACCAAGGTTACATGTAAGTTTATGAACAAGTTCATGAACACTAAGAAAGATCACAACCAAGTGTTGGATCCATGATACTTGCACCAAAGTGTAAGCTCTTTTTGGTTTCATGTTCTTGTTCAAATGTGTAGTAAGCAACTAATAATAAGAAATAAATAAAAATGAATGATAAACCTAAACCAACCATGAAGGTGGTATTCTAGTAACATACAACAAACAAGAACACAAGTAACAAAAATTAAAGATTATAAACTTTAAATCTTTGAAATAAATAAAGTAGAAAGCTAATCTAAACAAGAAGATGATTCATAGTTGCTCTTACTTTTAAAGATTCAACCCAAGTTGATCTTTAAGTGAAGTAACTTCAAAGTTACTTCAAGAACTACAAGTAAAGAGTTTATACAACTATGAACTTTAATTCTTTGAAACAAAATATGTAGAACATAACTAGAGAGATTATGTTCTTGATGTTCTTGTTAAATACAAGATATAAATGAAGAATCAAACTAAGAAGTTGATTCTTGAAATATGTAAAGAAAGGCAAGTAAGTAAGTAAGTAAACAACTTAGTAATCTACAAGTAATTAAACTACAACAAGATTAAGTAACAAACAACAAAAGATGATGATGATTATGTGATGTTTAAATTCAGTTTTGGGACAAAGAAAAGGGAAGAAAAGATGTTCATAATACTTACAATCTTTAGAGAAAAATGAGAGAGAAAAGAGAGAAAAGTATGCAAGTAATGTGTGTGTAAAATGAAAGAGTAAATGTGAATGAAGTAAGTAATGAAATTTGAAAACCAAAACTCCCATCAAAAGGCTCCTAGGCCACGTTTTTTCTGCAGTAAATTGGAGGGAGGGAGAAGTCTTATGGTTACTAGCATGTTAAAGTTCAAAAGGGTGGTTAAAGAGTGGGGTTACATGGGGATTATGGCAACTAGATTCCTTAAGCAAGTAACTAGTTAGTTTATGTTTAAATGATACTTACAAGTATGCAAGAGTGGGCTTAATGTCCATTAAAAGAAGTAGGGTGGGCTTGTGAGTCTTATTCAAGAGTCCATTACACTAATTAAAGCCCAAGTTGCAAATAATCCAAATAAGTCCAACTTAAGCCCAAGTAATTAACTAACCATCTTAGTTAATTAAAATGATTAATAAAATTAATCATGAATGTAAATAATACCTTAAAATATTATTCGTGCAAGTTCCGGGTGTCACAAAGACGTTTCGGGCATTTAAAGTTCAAGTACGGGCAATTAAAGCAACATGTAAATGTAATAACATACATTCGTTTAATCAAGCGTATTAATAATAATAATTATTAATAAATAACGTTGGAAAAACCAGGGTCGTTACATTACCCACCTGTTAAAGAAAATTTCGTCCCGAAATTTTAAGCTGAAGTAGATGGAGGAGTCGGGAAAAGGTGAGGATACTTTCGCATCATTTGATCCTCTCGCTCCCAAGTAAACTCAGGTCCTCGTTTGGCATTCCATCGTACTCGTACAATCGGAATCTTGTTGCGTTTCAAAGTTTTGATCTCACGATCCATAATCTCAACAGGTTCCTCCACAAAGTGGAGTTTGTCATCAATAGTAAGTTCTTCCAAAGGTATGATGAGTTCGGGTGCAGCAAGACACTTCTTCAAGTTTGACACATGGAAGGTAGGATGAACTGAGCTCAATTGTGCTGGTAGATCCAAACGGTAAGCAACTGGTCCAACACGTTCCAAGATCTCGAAAGGACCAATGTATCGTGGGTTCAACTTTCCACGTTTTCCAAAACGGATCACACCTTTCCAAGGTGCAACCTTCAACATTACACGATCACCAACATTAAATTCAAAGTCTTTCCGTTTAAGATCGGCATAGCTCTTTTGGCGATCACGGGCAGTCTTAAGTCTAGCTTGGATCTGAGCAATCTTCTCCGTGGTTTCGTGAACTACCTCGGGTCCGGTGATTTGCTTTTCGCCTACTTCGGCCCAACAAATAGGAGATCGGCACTTACGACCATACAATGCTTCAAAAGGTGCAGCATTAATGCTTGAGTGATAACTGTTATTGTACGAGAATTCGGCGAGTGGCAAATGCCTTTCCCAGGCCTTTCCAAAATCAATGACACATGCACGCAGCATGTCCTCCAAGGTCTGAATCGTTCGTTCACTTTGCCCGTCAGTCTGAGGATGATAAGCAGTACTCATGTCAAGACGAGTTCCCATGGCTTCTTGCAAAGAACGCCAAAATCTGGAAGCATAACGGGGATCGCGATCGGAGATGATTGATAAAGGTACACCATGACGAGATACAACCTCTTTGATGTACAGCTGAGCAAGTCTTTCCATTGTATCAGTTTCCTTCATTGCTAGGAAGTGTGCAGATTTGGTGAGGCGGTCAACAATAACCCAAATAGTATCGCATCCGCCCACTGTCTTCGGCAGCTTAGTAATGAAATCCATTGTGATCCTTTCCCACTTCCATTGTGGGATTTCCGGCTGTTGAAGTAACCCAGAAGGTCTCTGATGCTCGGCTTTAACCTTCGAGCAAGTCAAACACTTGCCAACATAAGTCGCAACGTCCTTCTTAAGATTCGGCCACCAATACTGTTCCTTAAGGTCGTGGTACATCTTACCTGCACCGGGGTGAATAGAATATCTCGATTTGTGTGCTTCATCAAGTATCAGGCTTCGTAGATCTCCATAGTAAGGTACCCAAATTCTTCCGGCATAACATCGGAGTCCAGACTCTCTAACCTCGAATCGAGAGACCAGTATGTTCAAATGCTCGTGAGATATGTTCTCCTCCTTGAGAGCCTCAACTTGGGCTACTCTGATCTGGTTGTTGAGGTTCGAATGGATGGTGATGTTCAGAGCCCTAACACGGAGAGGTGCCGTCCTCTCCTTTCGGCTTAAAGCGTCAGCTACAACATTGGCCTTGCCAGGGTGATAACGGAGTTCACAATCGTAGTCGTTGAGCGTCTCGATCCATCGACGCTGTCTCATATTCAATTGCTTCTGATCGAAGATGTGCTGGAGACTCTTGTGATCGGTGAAGATAGTGCTCTTAGTTCCATACAAATAATGTCTCCACAATTTGAGTGCAAAGACAACGGCTCCAAGTTCAAGATCATGTGTAGTGTAGTTCCGCTCGTGAATCTTCAGTTGGCGGGAGGCATAGGCAATAACCTTTGATCGTTGCATCAGTACACAACCAAAACCACTCTTCGATGCATCGCAATAAACAACAAAGTCGTCGCTGCCTTCAGGAAGTGATAGGATAGGTGCGGAGGTTAACTTCTTCTTCAAAATTTGGAATGCTGATTCGTGTGTGGGTTCCCAAATGAACTTCTTGCCCTTGTGAGTCAGTGCGGTCAAAGGACGCGCAATCAGAGAAAATCCTTCGATAAACCTTCGATAATAACCGGCGAGACCTAGAAATTGGCGAATATGCGTTGGAGTAGTGGGGGTCTCCCACTTGCTGATGGCTTCAATCTTGGCGGGATCAACTTTGATACCCTGGTCGCTCACAACATGACCCAAAAACTGTACTTCCTTCAACCAAAATTCGCACTTGGAGAATTTGGCGTAAAGTTGCTCTTGCCTTAAGAGTTCAAGCACTAATCGGAGGTGTTGCTCATGTTCTTCTTCGCTCTTAGAGTAGATGAGGATATCATCTATGAAGACGATAACAAACTTATCCAAGTAAGGCTTGCAGACACGATTCATGAGATCCATGAACACGGCAGGTGCATTTGTCAAACCGAATGGCATCACGAGGAACTCATAATGACCATAACGGGTCCTGAATGCAGTTTTCATCACGTCACTTTCCTTCACCCTCAGCTGGTGATATCCGGATCGCAAATCGATCTTTGAATAAACGCTCGATCCTTGTAGTTGATCAAAAAGATCATCAATTCGCGGAAGAGGATACCGATTCTTGATTGTCAATTTGTTGAGCTCACGGTAGTCGATACACATACGAAAGGATCCATCCTTCTTCTTCACAAACAGAACAGGTGCGCCCCAAGGCGAGAAACTTGGTTGGATAAACCCTCGATCTAATAGTTCTTGTAGTTGACTCTGTAATTCTTGCATCTCGGAAGGTGCGAGTCTATAAGGTGCGCGAGCTACAGGTGCAGCTCCTGGCACTAAGTCAATCTGAAACTCTACTGCCCTCGGTGGCGGTAATCCAGGCAATTCCTCTGGGAAGACATCAGAAAATTCGTTCACAATTCGAACGTCATTCACGTTCTTCATCTCAGTTTCTACCGCTTTCACATGTGCTAGGACAGCAAAGCGTCCCTTCTTCATAATCTTTTGCGCTTTCACGCAACTAATGAGGTTCAACTTCGAGGTACATCTCTCTCCATAGATAACCAGTGGTTCGCCATCTCCTTGTGGTATGCGAAGTGCTTTATCTCCACAGATAACATCGGCCTTTATCTTGCTCAACCAATCCATACCGACGATCGCGTCAAAACTTCCCAGTTTGATAGGTATCAAATCAATTTCGAAATCTGCACCAGCTATGTTGATAATAGCTCCACGACTAATATGGTCAACCTTTTCAAGTTTTCCATTGGCGACCTCGACAAGCATACTTTCCTTCAAAGGAACTAACGACCAATCTAACTTATCACAAACATGTCTACACACATAGCTCCTATCGGCACCAGTATCAAATAGGACAGAAGCTAAAAGATTGTTGATCTTGAATATACCTGTCACCAAGTCGGGGTTGTCGCGAGCGTCCCTTGCATTAACATTGAAGGCTCTAGCACGCGGTGGTCCGCCATCCTTACGCTTGTTAGGACACTCGTTTCTGAAATGGCCCATCTTTCCACATTCATAACACTTCTTAGGCCCATTGTTGTTGTGGTTTGGCTTCACATTCAAAGTGGTAACCTTGCAATCCTTGCCAACATGTCCAGATCGTTGGCACTTCTCACAGATAACATTGCAATACCCAGTGTGGTGCTTGTAGCACCTATTGCATTGTGGTAGGGTTCCTTTGTAGTTCGGATTGGTGCGGTTGTTGTTGTTGGGGTTGGTGTTGTTGTTGTGCATGTTGTTGTTTTGCCTGAACCCTTCATGTCGTTTTGCCGGGTTTTGATCATAGTTCCTACCCCTGTTGTTGTTGTGGTTGTTGTCCCATTTCCTCTTTTCACCACTAACAGTTTCAAACTTAGCCTTCTCCGGCTCGTCAAGGATGATTTGATTCAAGAGAGTATGCGCCATGCGCATTGCTTCGGGAACGCTTGGCGGCTTGGATGAGGTAACATTACCCTTGATGGACTTAGGAAGTCCCGAGAAGTATTTCTCCAAACGCTTAAATTCGGGGGTGACCATGGTTGGACACATAAGAGCCAATTCCAAAAACCTACGGTTGTAGCTGTTAAGGTCGTTCCCTACGGTTTTCAATTGCATAAATTCGATTTCCATCTTTTGAATCTCGGTTCTCGGACAGTATTCCTCGATCATAGCACATTTAAATTCTTCCCAAGGCGTAGCATATGCCTCATCAATTCCTTTCGCTTGGGCCATGGTATTCCACCATGTGAGCGCGCCATCAGACAGCGTGCAAGATGCAAATTTCGTTTTGTTAGCCTCAGAACAATTGCTAACCCTGAACACCGATTCCAACTTTTCGAACCATCTGGTGAGACCGACGGGTCCCTCAGTGCCACTGAAGTAGTGTGGCTTGCAGTTTTGGAATTCCTTGTAAGTACACCCATCTCGGACGACAGGTGGATTGACAGGCGGTGGTGGTGGAACTTGGGGTTGTCTTTCAGCTAGTGCAGCAGCGACTCGCTCGTTAATCATTTCCTCAATTTGTGCCGCGGTGGGGATAGATCTCCCGTTGGCCATGATGTTCTATACAAACATTTTGACTCAAGTCAAAATCCATTATGCAAATAATAATAATATAGTATATAACAACCAACATGAAAACAGCACAACACATGTTGATTAAGTAATGCAAGCATATATAAGTACCACAAAACCATGATATGATAACGTAAATAGAACACTTGCGCAAGAAGTAAGCAACACAAATTCCATTCATTAATGATAATAAGTTCATACATTACAATAAGTTCGTACATTACATAAGTGAAATATGAAATTACAAAAGAAATTACAATACAGAATCTAGTACAAAGTCCTACGGCGATGGTGGGTACAAGATGTCCAAAACATGAGCCAACTGCTCCTCGAGCTCAGTAACTCGAGTCTGGAGAATCTCAATCTCCCGCCTCATTTCCTCATTAGAGGAAGATGGTGGGGCAGGTGGTGCTGGCGGTGCAGGTGGAGCCGGTGGTGCTGAAGTGGATGGTCCGGCTCTGGGTGGAGACGGTAATATCAGTGGGTCGGCGGGGTACGGCACTAGCCGTTTACGAGCAGTGATCCTACGACGCCGACCATAAGCGTCAGTGACAGTACGACCAAGAATTATGCCAGCGAAGCGATACCGCTTCTTCGGCGGGGTAGAAGGTGCCTGAATCGGTCGGTCAGCGGGATCCTCCTCATCACTGGAGTCGTCAGATGAGGTGTCGTCTGAAGAAGCATCGGTGGAAGAACCGTCGTCTGAATCATGCGGTGGTGGCGCGGGTGGCTCAACATATCCGAAAGCGGCCAGCATCTGTCGGTGTCGGCCTGGCGTAATCACGGCTAAGCGGCCGTCGGCGGTGCGTCGGCAAGGTGTGCGCCAGTGATTACGGAAGGGTCCTTCCCCGAACTCCGCGGGGATCTCCATGCCACCAATGCGAGCCAGTTGCCTCAGGGGTCTGGAAGAAGACGCCGGGATAGGCACACTAGAGCTAGCTCCAGAACTAGAGGCGCCGGGGTCGCCAGTGGGTGTCGGGGCCGGAATGTCAGCAGCAGCAGCAGCAGCAACAGGTGCAGCAGTGGGAGGAACAACGGGGCCTGAGCCGCTCGGGATGTCAGTAGGTGGAACGTCCGACATCTGAACAAGGAAAAATAAATTTTCCATGTCAGTATGTCATAAAGCAAGCAAATAATAGGCCAACAGTTTAAATCATGTATAACAATAAGTAGCATGGCAATATCAGTAATCGTACGAAACTAGCATGCAATCGAAAGCAAGTAATAGCATGCAGTAATGAAATCATGTAGTAGCATACGGCATATAGCAGTAACAGTAAGCAGCAGCATGCAGTAAGTTCAGCGGAAACAAGTAAACTAACAAGTTGTAGATTAGCCCTATTAGTGAATCCTACTCGGGTCGGTCTTAGACTCACTAATGCATCCTAATTCCCTACAACCAATGCTCTGATACCAAATGTGACGCCCCGTACTAAATCATCATGTACGGACCATCAACAACAGGATCATTACAAGGTTAAGTACTATATGCGTTTTCAAAACAGAGCTTACATTCATAAATAAAAGTGACGTCATAACATACGTCAATTGTTTTACAAATCAAAGTATGCTTCACTAAGTAGAAGCATTAAATAAGTGTACGTGACCATAATGGTCGTTACATAACATAAGTTCATAAGTAAAAAGTTTGAATGCAACATAAGTAGTCATGCGATAACAACTCTAGGCAGCGGGTTCTACAGCACGACTAGTAAGATAGCGGAAGCGACTTCAAGCACCTGAGAAAATACATGCTTAAAAAGGTCAACACAAAGGTTGGTGAGCTATAGTTTAAGTATAACAGTAACGTAAGTAGGCCACGAGATTTCAGTGCTACAACGAGCGTTTCAAAAGTATGTAAAAGTATATGCTTAACCGTGGGCACCCGGTAACTAACTTAACGTTTAATGTACCCCCTTAAAGTGCACTTGGCAAGTGCGTATAACCTCGAAGTATTAAACACTCGTTAAATGCTAGCGCTACTAGCCCGAGTGGGGATGTCAAACCCTATGGATCCATATCTAAAATTCGCGTTCACGGTTCAAAAACCAATGATTAAACGTTACCGAGCTAAAGGGAATGTTTCTGCCGTTATATAACCCACACATATATAAAGTTTAAGTACTCGTGCCTAGTATGTAAAACATAAAATCCGCATGTATTCTCAGTTCCCAAAATAAGTTAAAGTAAAAAGGGAATGCTATAACTCACAATGATTAGTAGAAATGGTAAGGTAGTAGTCGGAAAGTGGTGTGCAAGTAACGGTCCAAACGTCCTCAACCTAAGTCAAATAGCACTAAGTCAATAAGTCGTCTCAAAAGGTTTACAAGTACGTAATTAAGGTCATAAGGGTCATCATCAATCATCATTAAACAAAAGGTAACAAGTAAGACTCGTTTATGAAAGTCGTTTAAAACAAAGGCTGACTTCGGTCAGTCACCACGGCCTCTACCCTTACTGAATTAAGGTGAGACCAGTGGTCATGGCTCCGTCTATGAGTCCCTTAAGTGTGGTAAAATTTACAGAAGCAAACTCGTCTTGGTTTGACCGTGGCGACGGTCTAAGTGCGAGTAGGTCAGAAATTTCTGCACAACGTTAAAGGACATGGTAACGATCGGAGGGCCATAAATCCTAAACCGTAACTCGGATTAAGACGAGTCCTATATGAAAAGTTATCTACTCGAAAAGTTCTATCTAAAAATCAAGGTTAGAACAGCCCAGGTCTACTAGTCTGTTCCAGAAGCATCAGGTCAGTAGGTTTTGGACAGAACAGTGGGTTTTGGAGAGTTCCGGTTGTCTCGGTGCTTGATGTTCATCACGGTTCTCATCCTTGATGCGTATAGCTTCAAGTGTACAACTCGTTGATGTGTTAACATCATCTTGACCAAGGTTTGTCCATCATAACTCAAGTGCAAGTGTTGTAAGTGTTTGATGAACCAAGGTTACATGTAAGTTTATGAACAAGTTCATGAACACTAAGAAAGATCACAACCAAGTGTTGGATCCATGATACTTGCACCAAAGTGTAAGCTCTTTTTGGTTTCATGTCCTTGTTCAAATGTGTAGTAAGCAACTAATAATAAGAAATAAATAAAAATGAATGATAAACCTAAACCAACCATGAAGGTGGTATTCTAGTAACATACAACAAACAAGAACACAAGTAACAAAAATTAAAGATTATAAACTTTAAATCTTTGAAATAAATAAAGTAGAAAGCTAATCTAAACAAGAAGATGATTCATAGTTGCTCTTACTTTTAAAGATTCAACCCAAGTTGATCTTTAAGTGAAGTAACTTCAAAGTTACTTCAAGAACTACAAGTAAAGAGTTTATACAACTATGAACTTTAATTCTTTGAAACAAAATATGTAGAACATAACTAGAGAGATTATGTTCTTGATGTTCTTGTTAAATACAAGATATAAATGAAGAATCAAACTAAGAAGTTGATTCTTGAAATATGTAAAGAAAGGCAAGTAAGTAAGTAAGTAAACAACTTAGTAATCTACAAGTAATTAAACTACAACAAGATTAAGTAACAAACAACAAAAGATGATGATGATTATGTGATGTTTAAATTCAGTTTTGGGACAAAGAAAAGGGAAGAAAAGTTGTTCATAATACTTACAATCTTTAGAGAAAAATGAGAGAGAAAAGAGAGAAAAGTATGCAAGTAATGCGTGTGTAAAATGAAAGAGTAAATGTGAATGAAGTAAGTAATGAAATTTGAAAACCAAAACTCCCATCAAAAGGCTCCTAGGCCACGTTTTTTCTGCAGTAAATTGGAGGGAGGGAGAAGTCTTATGGTTACTAGCATGTTAAAGTTCAAAAGGGTGGTTAAAGAGTGGGGTTACATGGGGATTATGGCAACTAGATTCCTTAAGCAAGTAACTAGTTAGTTTATGTTTAAATGATACTTACAAGTATGCAAGAGTGGGCTTAATGTCCATTAAAAGAAGTAGGGTGGGCTTGTGAGTCTTATTCAAGAGTCCATTACACTAATTAAAGCCCAAGTTGCAAATAATCCAAATAAGTCCAACTTAAGCCCAAGTAATTAACTAACCATCTTAGTTAATTAAAATGATTAATAAAATTAATCATGAATGTAAATAATACCTTAAAATATTATTCGTGCAAGTTCCGGGTGTCACAAAGACGTTTCGGGCATTTAAAGTTCAAGTACGGGCAATTAAAGCAACATGTAAATGTAATAACATACATTCGTTTAATCAAGCGTATTAATAATAATAATTATTAATAAATAACGTTGGAAAAACCAGGGTCGTTACATAAAGCAAAGTTCATATAATTCATCTCACTTTATAATTTATATATTATTAATATTAATAATTAATAGATATAAATATAAATATATTAATAATAATAATAATAATAATACTTTAATACTATATTAAATAAAAATAACAATAATAATATTAATAACAATACTTGTAAAAATTTAATTTCATATTTTTTTTATATAAAAAAAATAAATAATAATAATGCAAATATTAATATTATCAATTATAATGAAGTAATGTTAATAATATAACTTTTATAATTTAACTTGTACTTGATTTAATTATTAATATTAAATATTAACGCATATTTAATATTCATATATTTTATATATTACAATATACATACAAAAATTAATTATGTATAGGTTCATATACATATATATTTATTTTTATAGTAACTACATTATTTTATATACTACTTTACATATTCAACTCAAATGATTAAATTTGTAATTCATTTTACATATTTAATTTAAATTATATTTTATTACTTCTATTTATTATACATCCTTATATTTACATATATATATATATATATATATATATATATATATATATATATATATATATATATATATATATTTATATATATTAGTTTACAATTAATTGTTCGTGAATCGTCGGAATAGTCAAAGGTTAATTGTTTACATGAACACAGTTCCAGGTTTTTGAAACTCAATTTAATAGACTTTGCTTATCATGTCGAAACTATACAAAGATTAAGTTTAAATTTGGTCGGAAATTCCCGGGTCATCACAGTACCTACCCGTTAAAGAAATTTCGTCCCGAAATTTGAGTGAGGTCGTCATGACTAACAATAAATATGTTTTCTTGACGAATATGAGTTGATAAAATAGAGTTTTATCATTATTGAGTAATATGGATAAAACAATTTGATTATTCGAAGAGTACGAATGAAACTATCGTAAACGGTTCCATTTTTTAGCCGTTAGTAAAATAAAACAAAAAAAAAAAAAATTCCTAACGGCTATCCCAACGGCCACTTTAATACTATATAAATACTAACCATATACATCATTTTATACACTCAAACATATATTTCTTTTATATTTCCACCTTTCTCAAAATCAAAATCAAACACTCCTAAACTGCAAAATGCTAACACTTTCCCCAATGATTGTTTCATTCGAGGTTCATTACGGAGGTGATTTTCATAATCAAAAGAAGGAATACAAGTGGGGCGACAGTATTTCGTTTGAAGATATCGACATTCGTGATGTTGGTTTACAAGACTTGCTATCTTTTCTAAAGGAAAAAGTTCCGTGTGAATTCACGTCTGTGTTCTTCTATAAAGACGATTATGATGTAAATTGTAGGGCAAGTTTTCTATGTACCGATGATCAATGGTACTTTATAAAAGATACCATTGAAGATCGTGGTAAACGCATTTCTCTGTATGTGTTTCTTGAAGATAAAGAGACGTTGGGTTATCGTTACCTCGATGAATCAGCTGAAGCAGCAGATGAAGCAGCAAGTGAAATACCAATGTCTTTAGAGAATAGAACTATTTAGTATTTTTAGTTTGATTGTCGTAATCTTTTAAATTTTTAATTGTCGTGATGTTTTAATTTTTTAATTATTTTAATTTCAGTGTTGTTGTCGAGTTTTATATCTTCTCTTATGTTTCAGAGCTCTTTGTCTTTTTAATCTACTCTCGATCTTTAGTAAAACGAGTAATGGTCCAGAATTTGTAAGTATGGAGTTTCGAATGAATTTAATGTTATAATCAATAAAGAACGTAATAGCAAGATTTGATTTGTCAAATTACCAGAATCACTGATAATAGAATTATCAATAATATATTTTCTTGATATGTTCAGAAGTTAATTTGAATGAAAGAGTTATGTAACATGACATGTGATGACGATTTGATCTGTGAATCATCACGTTCCATTAGAAACTCAGCATGACTTACTGTAATATAATCACGTTGATCAAGTGTCATTATATTATACTAATTCATGCATCAATTCCCAACATTACTTCAATAACATTCATATTTTAAGCTCGAAAGTTTACAGAATATAGAAACTAACAGTTTCTATATGATGTAATACTGATAGCACGAAGAGATTAATGATTTCAGATAAGAATAGTTATAAAAATATCTCCAGAAATATGGAGGATATTTATAATGAAAGATACGATAATATCTCGGAATATCTAAGATCAGAGGATGATAGAAACTATTGTCTGTAAGGGTTTAGAGTAAGGAGCAAGATATTCACTAAAGACTTTAGCAGACATTGAATCATTTGAATTCTTTGAAGTCAAACTTATTCTTTGTGATTTGTCCACGGCTTTCTTCATAGTTTCGCATAATCTGCTTTTCGGTACTAAATTTTCTATTGAATGTTTCCAATATAATGATACACAGGAAGCACGAAGAGGTATATAATTTCGAACGAGAATATTTATGAAAATATCCTCAGAAATATCGAAGATATTGATGATGATATTTTGAAATTTCTAAGTTCGATGATTGATGGATAAAGATTTTTCCACAAGATTTTAACATGACTTTGGAGCAATATATTCTCTAAAGATTTCAACGGATCCAGAATTATCTGGATTCTTTGAATATAAGGTATGGTTCTTGTATTTGTCCTTGGTCTCCTTCATGGTTAACTTTATTCGTTTTCTAGTTCCAACATTTCTGAGCTTTTCCAACCTTCAGAGTATCGATTCGTAGACTGAGTGATTTTCAGGATTTCAGATGAGAGTTCATAATTCTAAGAGATGAATGTTATACATATAACTGTTGTTGTAGATATGCTGTGAGTTTTCAAAGTACTGATTGCTGATTTCCGATAATTGATATGTCAGTTCTCGTTACAAGATGCGGATGAGTACATGATGAGACTTCAATAGATAAATATAGTGATTTGTCCGAGAGATTTAAACCAAAGAGCAACGAGGTTACTGGTACTTTTGCTGGTAATATGATGGAATATAAAAGGTTCCCCGGTAACAATAAAAGAGTACACATATAAATCAAGGTTATAATAAGGTTGTTTCGAACGAAAAGTCAAAGTTGACTTGCTGGAGCTGTGACAAAATTTGCTAATTTGAAAAGGGATTGCAAAGTTATTTTGGATAATAATAACACTAAGAAATTAGCATAGCTACGTTTTAAATGTTTACTCAGTTGCCGAGAGTTTCTCAGGTGAAAAGTTATATGCATCGATCTTTTCTTCCGTAGATGAAATGCGATTGATTCATCCTCTCGATTGAGGTGTTTTCAAGAATTACGAAAGGTTTGGACGCAGATTGTAATCGTCAAGATACAGATGAGGTTTTAGGGTGAAATCAAATGGCAAACCTGAAGATTTGTTTAGTTTCATATATTATAATTAATATTTTAATTCATTTTAATTATCCACTGTTGGTAGTCCTCAGTTGATTAGTCCACAGTTAGCTAGGAACAGTTAGCTAGGATTTTGTTAGCGTGGATTCTTAACAAAATGTCTCATAGTTAATTTGTTTGTTTCTAACAATTTTATTCCGTCAAATGTTTTCTTCATTATGCCACTTGTTGGATTCTGATAGGTCAAAATCCAAATATGAAATTTGAATGGAAATGGTTATTATGTGGTGAACGGATACGTATATCGATGGATGTAAGTAGGATAGTAAATGACTGTTGAATCAGATTCAAAGAATGTAGAGTGTAATTTATTAATGTGAAATCTAAATATTTCTCGGGTATTACTTACCCGTTAAAATATTTTCACCATTAACAGTTTGTACAAGAGAATTTTTAATTACAATCTTTATGAAAACATATATACATATATATTTTCTTCAGATGTATTCATGAATTTAATGAGTTAATATGATATTAAACTCATTTGCTTTTCGGTTGGAACTAGAATAAATAATCTCTAAAACTTTAGAGATTACATATTCGCCATGTCGAACGAAAATAAATGAGGTAGAACGATACGTAGAACGAAGATCATACTCAAAGTACAGATGATGATATTGAAGCATGGATTGTTGATGGTACTGGTGCTGTTATTGATGGTACTGTTGGTGCTGGTGATATTGCTAAAGCTGGTACATTTTGCACCATATTTTCCAAGGCTATAACTCGGGCGCGAAGCTCGTTGACATATGTTATTATTCCGGGATGATTGTCGGTAGGAACGAGCGAATGAATAAGGTTTAGAATCTGACTTGTGATATAGTCGTGGCAAGATACTCTGGAAATAAGAAAGAAAGTGGTGTTACGAACAGGTTCGCCGGTAAGTACTTCAGGTTCTTCGCCAAGAGGGCAATTCGGTTGGTGGAAAGGATCGCCGTTTTCGCGTCTCCATTGATTAAGTCGACTACGAACCCATCAGATAAATTGGGGATGGCTGATTGGTTGATACATTCTAGTGACACTGCTTTCGGAGCTTAGGTGAAAATCCATGTCGGAATAACTATCGGAATAGATATCGCAATCTGAGGGACTCGAACTGGTGGAGGGATTCATCTCGTACGATCAGATGAAGGATTTTCGATAAGAAATAGATTATAGAATGTAGATTAGTACCCTGCAATACATAATTTACATATGCATATATAATACTAAAATCCCATAAGTTACGGAGGAATCTACGGAAGCTGTCAGGCAAAGTAACAAAAACAGATATGCTAAGATATAAATTTATCTATACACTGTCTATGCAATAACAGCAGTAAGACGTGTCTAGACTTTAAGGATGATAAATAAATAATTTTCGACACGAAATGATAAGCAAAACTTTTGACCTGCAGACACGGTCGAAGTTCAGACTCACTAATACATCCTAACGACTTATCAGTTATACATACTAATGTAGACCTGGTTTGCTAAGACCACCGCTCTGATACCAACTGTGAAGACCCGTCCTAATTCATTCGGACGAAGTCCATATCGATTATAAATGATTCACAACAGTTGATTACATCGCGAGGTACTTGACCTCTATATGATACGTTTACAAACATTGCATTCGTTTTTGAAAAGACAATCTTTCATTACATCGAAAGTTGACGGCATGCATACCATTTCATAACACATCTATCTATAATTGACTTAATAATCTTGATGAACTCAATGACTCGAATGCAACATCTTTTGAAATATGCCATGAATAACTCCAAGTAATGTCTCTAATAAGAGCTAATGCACAGCGAAAGATTTCTCTCATACCTGAGAATAAACATGTTTTAAAGTGTCAACCAAAAGGTTGGTGAGTTCATTAGTTTAACATAAACAATCATTTCATAATTTTAATAGACCACAAGATTTCATATTTCCATTTCTCGTAAACATACGTCCCATACATAGAGACAAAATAATCATTCATATGGATTGAACACCTGGTAACCGACATTCACAAAATGCATATAAGAATATCCCCATCATTCCGGGATCCTCCTTCGGACATGATATAAATTTCGAAGTACTAAAGCATCCGGTACTTTGGATGGGGCTTGTTGGGCCCGATAGATCTATCTTTAGAGTTCGCGTCAATTAGGGTGTCTGTTCCCTAATTCTTAGATTACCAGATTTAATAAAAAGGGGCATATTCGATTTCGATCATTCAACCATATAATGTAGTTTCAATCACTTGTGTCCATTTCATAAAACATTTATAAAAACAGCGCATGCATTCTCAGTCCCAAAAATATGTATTGCAAAAGCATTTAGAAAGGGAATAATGAAACTCACACATATAAATATTGTAAAACAGTTAATAATGCAATTGCATGTATTCTCAGCCCAAAAACGTAAAGAGTAAAAGGGAGCAAATGAAACTCACCTAATGTATTTTGTAGTAAAAATACATATGACGAAAACTGAACAATGCAGGGTTGGTCTCGGATTCACGAACCTATATCATTTGTATATATATTAATATATATAATCGTAATCGAATAAGTTATATATTAATATACATATTATTTCAATTGATTATATTTTTATATCTACCTATTTTTATATATGTTTTATATAAGTATTTTAATAACAAGTTTTTATTGTAATAATAATATTAGTGTTAAAAGTTATAACAATAATAATAATAATAATAATAATAATAATAATAATAATAATAATAATAATAATAATAATAATAATAATAATAATAATAATAATAATAATAATGATAATAAAATAATACTAATTTTGGTAAACTCATGATAATTCTTAATAATAATAGTAGTACTAATCTCTATAGTAAATTGATAATTTTGACAAAAAAAAATGTTAATTTCAATGGTGATACTGATTTTAACAAAAAAACTGTAACTTTAACAATAATGATACATTTAGTAATAATGATAATGATAATAATAATGATAATCCCATTACTTTTATTAATAATAATAATAATAATAATAATAATACATCTATTATTAATACTAATAATAATAATGATATTAACTATAATACTTATGATGATAATAATAGTAATAGACATGATACTGATAGTTATGATAATAATAATAATTACATTATCAATTATATTACTCGTAATAATAATAATAATAATAATAATAATACTTGTAACAATGACAATAATCATCATAATGAAATTTATAAGTATAAATGCTAACTAATACTTATAATAATATTACAAATTAGTGTTCTATAACTAATATTAATATTAATAACAATTATAATAATACTAATTATAACAACGATAATTATAATACTTGCAATAACACTAAATAATAATAATTACATCAATAATAATAATAATAGTAATAATAGTAATATTAATAATAATAATAATATTGAAAAATATAAATATAAATGTGTAAACCCTTTTTAAAGCTTTCCTAAAAGGAATTTCCCACGACGAGGCTCGAACCCGCAACCTCTTGCTTACACACAAACCTACCAACCATCAAACCACACTTGCTTTCTTGAAGTAATTCGTAACCCCAAATACTTAATCCGATTTGAGGAGCCCAACAACCAATCCTTAAGTCCATTAAAACTTTTGATTACAGCCCAGTAAAAAAAATGGGAACAATTAAAAAGGGGAAGCAGTCGACTCTTAACCTAGTAGTGTGTTATTAGGGTTCCTCCAAGAAAGAAAGACAAATCGAGTATAGCAGTAGCTAAGAAAACGCAGGAAGATGGTATCATCTTCGCACAATCTAACAACAATCATCATCATCTTTAACTGGTCAATCGAGCAGCAGCCGTCGATGAATTTCAGGTCATCACTTCCTCATCATCAGTCTTCTTCTTCGCCGACAATCATCATCCTTAATCATTCGATCTAGTCATTGATAAATCAATTATTTCAGGTACATAATCGATTCAATGCTAATTCTACTAATCTCTTAAAACCCCTCGTTATTTCTGTATACCTATATATATTCGAACAAAAGTATTAACTTATGATGTTCTTGATGAGTTTGATGATGCTTGATCTTGGATTTGATTGAATATAAACAAAAAATGGCGGTAGCAGCAAAACAGAATATACGATGTAACAGCAGCAGGTTCAGGTGGTGGTTCTCGATTGATAACAAGTCATTAACAGTGGTTTCGAGTAAGTTGGGTTTTCGTAGTGTTATGGGTTGATTCATAACTTAACTTTTAGAAATTAAAAGTCTTCTAGTTTGATGGTTTGTAGGTGTAGCAGTAGTGGTTGTAACTGAAAAATAGAAACGTATTACAGTCAAGGTTTGGTTGTGATTTATAAAGTGTGATCTTTGTATTATCAGAAATAAAACCATCGAACAATCAAATGAGTTTTGCAGGTGTTTGATGATTAAGGTTTATGGTGTGCTTTGTAACGAAACCGAATACATGATCACGATGTGCAGGTACAATGGTATTGGTTTGATGACAGTTTTGAGTAGGAGCAACAAGAACTGGTGGCACAATGGTGGTGACTCAAGTGAGTTTCTATAGACAAAAGTGGTTATTTGGATTATAAATATGATTTGATGATTTGATAACGCGTACCGTAGTTAATCAGTGATATTAAATATGTGTTGCAGGTTCAATGGTGAGATTAGTTTGATGGTGTTTGTTTTATCATCGATTCAAGACAGAAAAATGTTGTAGTAGCAGCTGCAGTATTTGATGATGGATTTGTAGTAGGTTATGGACAAGAAAACAGCAACCAACGCAACAACATTTGGTGATGGTTGTGGTGGTGTAAGTTGGTGGAGGATGGTGTTGCAAGGAGGGTGGTTCATGGGTTGCAAGATCATAATTGCCGAAGGTGTGGTGATCTTGTGGTGTGGGTGTAAGATTGAAGAAGTGAATGATGAATGTACAATATGCATATGCAAGTGCATATAAATATGATATGGGATTCTTATTATAATAGATCCAACAACACAGAGTTAATCATTCAAGTAGACAAGTAAATAAATAATATTTTTGATTAAGATGCCTAACTGATTTTGTAATTGTATGAGATCGACATAATGCATGGGTTATACAAGAATCAAATTAGGATAGTGATGTAAAGCAAAGTTCATATAATTCATCTCACTTTATAATTTATATATTATTAATATTAATAATTAATAGATATAAATATAAATATAATAATAATAATAATAATACTTTAATACTATATAAAAATAACAATAATAATATTAATAACAATACTTGTAAAAATTTAATTTCATATTTTTTTATATAAAAAAATAAATAAGAATAATGCAAATATTAATATTATCAATTATAATGAAGTAATGTTAATAAAATAACTTTTATAATTTAACTTGTACTTGATTTAATTATTAATATTAAATATTAACGCATATTTAATATTCATATATTTTATATATTACAATATACATACAAAAATTAATTATGTATAGGTTCATATACATATATATTTATTTTTATAGTAACTACATTATTTTATATACTACTTTACATATTCAACTCAAATGATTAAATTTGTAATTCATTTTACATATTTAATTTAAATTATATTTTATTACTTCTATTTATTATACATCCTTATATTTACACACACACACACACACACACACACATACATATATATATATATATATATATATATATATATATATATATATATATATATATATATATATATTAGTTTACAATTAATTGTTCGTGAATCGTCTGAATAGTCAAAGGTTAATTGTTTACATGAACACAGTTCCAGGTTTTTGAAACTCAATTTAATAGACTTTGCTTATCATGTCGAAACTATATAAAGATTAAGTTTAAATTTGGTCGGAAATTCCCGGGTCATCACAAAAATCATAAAAATTACCAACAGGAACTATATCAATCTGGATAGGGGTTCCAGTTCATGTCGTCGTCCGGGTTCCATGCTTGGTGATAGGTGTACTGGTAGGCCTGGTTAGGATCGTAGAGAGTATATGGTGGTCTCATCTTGGGCTGGTGTGGAGGATAGTAAGTGGGTTGGGTCAGAACGTAGTGATCCTGAGGTGACAGCCGGCTCATAATCTGACGCTGATGATAGTCCCATCTATCATGCTGTCGTTGCCTGGAATGGTCGTAATCATTCCGGGCTTGCCACTGCTCCATCCGACGAAATCTTTCCGCGTTTGTCATATCTACCTCATATATATGCTGGAAGACATCAGTCATAGCCTCCCGAATGACATCCCTTATGGCATCTGCTTCCTCCATTTCCTCGTCTGAAACTCTCTCTACCTGAGGATGACTACCTTCATAGGGTACGGCCTGATTTTGTCTACTCTTTAATACCTTAGCACCCGCATAAATCTTCAATCCTAAAGGCTCAACCTGTTCCCTACATTCCAAAAGTGGACCCCCTTGGTTCCTATCTACACCTAAGTACTCTCCAATGAGAGTAACAAAAATTCATCCTCCTATAATCCCCATTCCTGTATTCCTTCCACCATTTTTGACAAATAAAAACCAACACAGTAGGGGATATTAACAAAGCTTCTTGGGTCTCGAATACACTTTAGGTAAAATAAATCATGTAAGGTCATTTTCTCCTTGTTGTGACCTCTCTGTGTAATCGAGTTAGCCAAAAATCTATGAATTATACGAAGCTCGGCTTTGTTAATATGTAAGTAGGAGTGTTTTCCTCCCAGTGTAAAAACATTATAGTTTGACATACGCCTCCAGACGGCGTTCGCGTCAAAATTCCTATCTACCCTTTCACCACGATAAATCAAATTCATACAATCGGGTAGTAGCAATTCACTAGGAGTGTAAATCTGTAATGCCCTAGCCATGTCCAGCATGGACATCCTGTACATCCTATGGCCAAGTATAAATCTAAGAAAACTTCTATCATCTAATCTATCTACATCTACATTTAATTCTATAGTACTCATCAGCTCAACACACTATTCCTTATATACAGGCCTACGAATGGTGAATAAGCGTTCCCAATCAGTAAAAGAAGAACTGCCATACCTTTGAATCAGTAGCAGTCTAACACGGTCAGCTAGTTGGACCCTTTCCAAAGGATCCCAATCAATTACCCTAGGCACCTCTACATCTTTTGTTACTAATTTGAATTTATTACTTTGATATGCCGGGTAATCTCTCCAGCTTCTGTCGAATCTCAGATTAGGATGCAACATGTGTTCAGGAATCGTTGGGTATTCTACTGGCGGATGCATCGGAACTACTATGAATTCATTAACAAACTGTAGCGGATCATAATAAGGTACATGTTGATCTGGCTGATGTTGTTGTTCCTGTTGTGGTTCTTGTTCGGGTTCTGGCTCGTATTGTGGCTCATATTCTGGTTCAGGTTCCTATTGTGGTTGTCTAGATGATGATGAAGCACCAGCAGTATCGGTTTTCTGCAAAACACATTAAACACAAAATTTGTGCATCCAAATATGCATTAGTGTTAGCAAAATAACAACTTAAATTAACCACAATAGCATGTTCAATCAAAATTAAACTTTTACACATTTTCACATTTTTTACAATTCTACACTTTTTTAAATAAGCATATATGAAAATGTATACAAAGTTCATAAGCATTTAACTCAAATAACATGTCAAAATACTCATTACAAACAATTAAACAAGTCTCAAAGGGCAATTATATCAAATTAATCAAGTTCATGAATTTTAGACTTAAAAAGTCTACTTTAATCTCCAAAAATCATGTTTAGGATCAATGTTTGGATCATTTAGCTACCTAAACATGTTACACTACTTAATTTAGCAATAATTCATGACAAAATCGGCCATAACCTGTTTATATCAAAAAGCCCCAAATTGCTCAAGAACACAAACCCTAGATTTCTAAAAATTTTGAAGTTTTTGGCTTCAAATCATGTTAAATAGCATCAATCTAGGTTATACATGCATAATATACTAACAATTTAACTCTAATTACACTAGAAATTAACAAAATTGCATTAGGTAAAATATTGGTAATTATCACAAAAACTAGAAAATTTATGAGTTTAGGGGTGTAATTTTTACCTTTTGTTGAAGAATCCGAACCTAGGCATGATTAGAGCAAGAAATTTGACGAATTACGGTGAAAAAATGGTGAAATTTGGTGAGGATTTGAGAGAGTTCGTGTGTATATGTGTGTGTTTTGTGGAGACAAAGAACAGCTCGCTGGGTTTTATCAATCTGGCCTGAAATCCAGCTCCATGCGATCGCATGGAGTTGCAGTTCAAAACCCATGCGATCGCATGGGTCTGGTATTTTTTTTTTTTTTTATAAAACCTTACACTTTTTAAAACATATAATTAAATTAAATTTTAAAAATTTGTTTGTTTTTAGGATGAGGGCGTTTCGGAACGATGTCCTAGTCTGTCCCTCGACAAAATTTTAAAATTTGTCAATTTTAAGCGCAGTTTTTAAAGCAAAGGTTTTTGGGTTTTTTAAATGTTTTTGGCATACTTTAATTCAATAAGATTAAAAATAATGATAATAAAAGTTCTCGTCCCTCCCTTGAGTAAAGCAATTTCGGTTCAATGACCTAGTCTTCAACTTACGACGAATTTTAAAAATCATATTTTTAACTTAACGAAATAAAGTAAAATTTTAAATTCACACCAAACTTAAATTTAAAATGCATAAAATTAAAAATTTATATTAATAAAATTGAAAATTCACACCAAACTTTTATTATGTTTTTGTTTTTATACATGCAAACTTATATTAAAAATATTAATTTTTTAAATATTTACAAACTTAAATATATTGATTTTAAAAAGTTTACAATAATAATTTAATATTAATTTTAAAAACAAAGTAAAAATAGAATTAAAAATCTTTTTGGTCTTTTATCCCACTTTAATCAATCAAATATTATCAAAAATATACGCCCCTCTTTTCGGTAAAGTAATTTCGGTTCCATAACCTAGTTTAACTCATGACGAATTTTTGAAATATTTTGGGTTGAATGATTAAAGATATTTATACCTTAAGAATAAACGGTAAATTTCGCAGTGATCTAATAAATTTTTGTATGATATCAATAATTTCGGTCGCAAAACCTAATTTCATTGAATACCAATTTAATACTTTATAGCGAACGATTTAGCGTTTATTATCAAAAGGTTAAAAATAATAAAAATAAAAATTGTACATACTTACCTGTGAAATAGAATTCTTAGTGACCTGTTTTAGTCCACTCATAAGATAGTCGGACTAATTGGTTTTCCATGGCCACATAGGCGTAACCTCGAGCATTCAACGTTTTTTCTTCGAAACATATGATCGGTCCATCTCTGTATAAAGTAACGAATTCGGTATTGGAATATGTCTGATTCGTCGAGAATTTTCCTTCGTGTGACCATTTTCCGCATTTGTGACATCTTTCAAGGTGTCGTGCTCTTCTTTTCACTGCGGATTTTGATTTTCCTTTACCAAAATGTAACTTATTATTTTCGTTCCTGGATTCTTTTCTTACTCCGTCCAATTTACCTCTGATTAATGATACCAATTCACTTGGAAGGGTGTCATTATTACGTTTAGTGATCAAAGCGTGTAGCATTAGACCATGGTTTAGTTCACAGGAAGTCTTCATCTCGTAAAACTTAAAAAAAAAATAAAAATTCAGAATTGGGGGGAAAAGACTAGTTCTTTAGGGTCTGATAGGGAAAGACCATTCGGATTCCATTCTCGAGAACTACACGAAAACAGAAAATCTAACTCTAACAGAAATACATATTACGCTAAAAAGATTCGAACCTCCCCACACTTAGTTAAAATTGTGTTTAACGTTATTTTCAATTGGATCATCAACAACTTGAATATCTTTGACTTTTACTTCAATCCATTTGTTGATTTCCTCCGTAACTTTCACAAATTCAACTAACATCGCCTTTTATTTTGGTGATAAATTGGATATTAATCAGTTACATAACTTAAAGTTTCCCTTAATCTTAGCATCGTGAATCCGTTTATAAAGTTTCTTCGTTGAACTGTTAAAAATGGGTTCATCTAATTTCTTATCATCAACGGGGTTCTTTGTGATCGGATCATCATTAAGTGTTTCTTCATCTTCCCCACACTTATGCGTTTTTATTGGTTTAACAGTTTTGGTTGGTGGAGATCTAAACTTTCGGTTCACAAAGGTGATCGATGTATCACCATCCCTAAGTGTCATTCTACCTTCTCTTACATCAATGAATGCCTCGGTGGTTGCTAAAAATGGGCGACCTAAAATTAGAGGAATATCAAGGTTTTCCTCCATATTAATCACTATGAAGTTTGCAACAAAGGTCAAACTTTCTACGTTAACAAGTAAATTATTTGCTATTCCAACTGGGTATTTAATGGTTAGGTCAAATGATTGAACACCTATTTTGGTTGGTTTTAATTTACCCATACCTAATCTTTTGTATAAGGAAAGAGGCATAATATTTGCACTTGCTCCTAAATCTGCGAGTCCATTATATACAGCACCATCATTAAGCAAGCAAGAAATGATAAATTCACCCGGGTCTCCTGCTTTAGTAAGTTGAGTTGGTTTGTAAACCTTTTTCGAGTGTTCTTTTCTTGGTTCTTTCACTTCTATTTGAACTTCTTGTTCACATTTTTCTTCATTTCTTGGAATGGGAGGTTTGTATAAGAATTTTTCTTCATCACTCAAATTTGAATCCTCCCTATTTTCCAATTTTGATTTTTCATATGTTGTTGATAACATATTTATGTTTTCATTTTGAAGGTTTTCTTGGGTGGTGAAATTATGATTGACTTCATCGTCAACTTCCATCGGACCATGTATGTAATGTTTAACTCTGTGACCATTAACTTTAAATTCAATCCCATTTGAATTTATTAACTCTATTGTTCCGTATGGGAAAACTCTTTTGACTATAAATGGTACAAACCATCTTGATTTCAATTTTCCAGGAAATAGCTTGAATCGTGAATTGAAAAGAAGAACTCTGTCTCCTTCTTTAAATTCTTTTGAACTTCTGATTCTTTTATCATGCCATTTCTTCGTTCTTTCCTTATAGATTAACGAATTTTCGTATGCTTCATGTCTTAATTCTTCTAATTCGTTTAGTTGATTTAATCGTAGACGTCCAGCTTCATGTAAATCAAGATTACATGTCTTCAAAGCCCAAAATGCTTTGTGTTCAATTTCTACTGGAAGATGATATGCTT
Organism: Rutidosis leptorrhynchoides; assembly: GCF_046630445.1. Classification (NCBI taxonomy): domain Eukaryota; kingdom Viridiplantae; phylum Streptophyta; class Magnoliopsida; order Asterales; family Asteraceae; genus Rutidosis; species Rutidosis leptorrhynchoides. The sequence continues at coordinate 634,694,491 of NC_092335.1, forward strand.
TTCCGTAAACGAGTTTAAAAGGTGTGGTTCCAATTGGAGTTTTGTAGGCTGTTCTAAAAGCCCAGAGTGCATCCTCCAATTTCATGGACCATTCCTTCGGATTTGATCCTACGGTTTTCTCTAGAATACATTTTAAAGCTCGGTTGGTATTTTCAACTTGTCCACTTGTTTGTGGATGATAAGCGGTGGAAATTTTATGAGTTACTCCATATCTTTTGAGAACTTTTTCAAGTTGATTATTACAAAAATGAGTACCCCGATCACTTATTAAAGCTTTTGGTGTTCCGAACCTTGCAAAAAGACGTTTTAAAAAGTTGACTACAACTCGTGTATCGTTAGTTGGGAGAGCTTGTGCTTCCGCCCATTTAGATATATAATCAATGGCAACGAGAATGTAAAGATTATTATGAGATTTTGGAAATGGACCCATAAAGTCAATACCCCAAATGTCAAATACTTCACATACTTGAATGACATTTTGTGGCATTTCATCATGTTGACTTATTTTTCCGGCCCTTTGACAAGCATCACGGGATTTGCAAAGAAGGTGTGCGTCTTTGAAAATTGTAGGCCAATAGAATCCAGCATCATAAACTTTTCTTGCTGTGAGTTGAGGCCCATAATACCCTCCTGTTGGTCCTATGTGACAATGGTTTAAGATTTGACTAGCTTCATCTCCGAATTCACATCAACGTATTATTCCATCGGGATAACTTTTAAACAAATGTGGATCTTCCCAGAAATAGTGTTTTATATCGCTAAAGAATTTCTTTAGTTTTTGGTACGATAATCCTTTTTCAAGGAATCCACATACTAAGTAGTTTGCATAGTCTGCAAACTATGGAATTTCATTATAATCAATCTTCAATAGATATTCATCAGGAAAGTTGTCTTGTATGGCCAATTCATTTAGAACTTCTAATTCGGGATTTTCAAGACGAGAAAGATGATCAGCGGCGAGATTTTCTGCTCCCTTTTTATCTCGGATTTCAATATCAAACTCTAGTAAGAGTAAGATCCAATGGATTAATCTTGGTTTAGTATCTTATTTTGAAAATGGGTATCTAAGAGCAGAATGGTCGGTATAGACCATAATTTTAGCTAGAACGAGATATGATCAAAATTTGTCAAAAGCAAAGACAATAGCAAGGAGTTCTTTTTCAGTAGTTGTATAGTTCATTTGTGCTCCTTGTAATGTCTTACTAGCATAATAAATAGGTTGAAATCATTTTTCAATCCTTAGTCCAAAAACGGCTCCCATTGCAAAATCACTTGCATCGCACATAAGTTCGAATGGTAGATTCCAATTTGGTGTTATCATGATCGGCGCATTAGTGAGTTTTTCTTTAAGAATATTAAAAGATTTGATGCATTCATATGAAAAGATGAATGGAGCATCTTTTTCTAGGAGTTTATTCATAGGAGTGGCAATTTTAGAAAAATCTTTTATGAAACGTCGGTAAAAATCGGCATGCCCTAGAAAACTCCTAATTCCTCTAACATTGTTGGGATGTGGAAGTTTAGCAATTACATCTACTTTAGCTCTATCCACTTCAATTCCTTCCTTTGAAATTTTATGACCAAGAACGATGCCTTCTTTAACCATGAAATGGCATTTCTCCCAATTAAGTACTAGATTTGATTGTTCACATCTAATAAGCATTCGTTCAAGATTAACTAGACATGATTTAAAAGTATCACCGAAGACTGAAAAGTCATCCATGAAAACTTCCATGCATTCTTCTATCATGTCGTGAAAAATCGCCATCATGCACCTTTGAAAGGTTGCAGGGGCGTTGCAAAGTCCAAATGGCATGCGTTTGTAAGCAAAAGTACCATAAGGGCATGTGAATGTGGTTTTCTCTTGGTCCTCGGGTGCTATTGGTATTTGAAAATATTCGAAAAAACCATCAAGAAAACAATAGTAAATATTTTCGGCTAATCTTTCCAACATTTGATCAATGAAAGGTTAGGGAAAGTGATCTTTTCTGGTGGCGTCATTTAATTTTCTATAATCAATACAAACACGCCATCATGTTACAATCCTAGTAGGAATAAGCTCATTTTTCTCATTTGTGATGACAGTCATGCCACCCTTCTTAGGTACGCATTGAACTGGGCTTACCCATGGACTATCAGAAATTGGATAAATTAAACCTGCATCAAGTAGCTTAATAATTTCTTTCTTAACAACATCTTGCATATTAGAATTTAGTCTTCTTTGGCATTGCACATACGTTTTATGACCTTCTTCCATAAGGATTTTATGTGTGCAATACGAAGGACTTATTCCTTTAATATCATGAATTTTCCATGCAATAGCTGGTTTATGAGCTTTTAGCACAGAAATGAGTTGTGATTTTTCATTTTCAGTAAGAGAAGACGATATTATTACAGGTAATTCAGATTCACCATGTAGATAAGCATATTCCAAATGGTTTGGAAGTGACTTTAACTCTAATGTCGGTGGTTCTTCTATCGACGATTTATATTGATATCTATCTTCTTCTTTTAGCATTTGAATTTCTTCTATTGTTGGTTCATATCCATTAGCCATAAGTGTAGCTAACATTTCAGTTTCATCAATTGGTTCAGTTCCTTCTCCTAAAGAACATTCTCCTATTCCTTGTAATTCTGGAAATTGTTCTAACAATTCTGCATGTGAATCTATAGTTTGAATATAATAGCATGTATCATCTGCAGATTGCGGTTGTTGCATGGCTCTATCAACAAAAAAGGTAACACTCTCGTCCTCTATACTTAGGGTCAGTTTCTTACCAAACACGTCTATTATTGCTTTGGCCGTATTTAAAAATGGTCTTCCTAATATGAGAGGAACTCGAGAATCTTCTTCCATGTCCAGAATAACAAAATCTACTGGAAATACTAAAGTACCAACTTTAACTAGAATGTTCTCCATTATCCCTCTAGGATATTTTACTGATCGATTGGCTAGTTGTATACTTATTCGTGTTGGTTTCAATTCTCCAAGGTCTAGTTTAGTGTATAGTGAATACGGCATTAGATTTATACTAGCACCTAAGTCTGCCAATGCTTCTATTGAACTAAGACTACCCAGAAAATATGGAATTGTGAAACTTCCTGGATCAGAGAGTTTTTCTGGTATCTTATTCAACAGCACTGCTGAACAATTAGCATTCATAGTAACGGCCAAGAGTTCTTCCATTTTCTTTCTATTTATGATTAGATCTTTCAGAAATTTAGCATATCTAGGCATTCCTGAAATCACATCAATGAAAGGAAGATTTACATTTATTTGTTTAAACATATCCAAGAATTTGGATTGCTCGACTTTAAGTCTTTCTTTTCTCATCTTACTCGGGTAAGGAAGTGGTGGTTGGTATGGTTTAACATAAGGTTTAGCCTTAACTGTGTTATCTTCATTAACCTTTTCAACTACAGGTTCTGTTTCCTTATCTTGCTCAGGTTGTGGTTCTTGTGGAGTAGGAATAGCGTCCTCAGAAATTACAGGTATTTCAGGTGGTTTAAGTGTCAAACCACTTCTTGTGGTAATGGCTTTACTGTTTCATTCCGGGGGTTAGCATTTGTATCACTAGGTAGACTTCCCGGTTTTCTTTCACCTATCAACCTTGCTAGGTTGCTCACTTCTTGTTCCAAATTTTGAATAGAAGCTTGTTGATTTCTAAATGCTTGAGCATTTTGTTCATTGGTTTGTTTCTGAGATGTGAAAAATTGAGTTTGAGATTCAACTAATTTCGACATCATGTCTTCTAAATTTGGCTTTTTATCATCGGTTTGTGGTGGTTTGTTTTGAAAATTAGGTCTTTGCTGATTGGAAGTATTATTGGATACTTGTTGATTACTAGGACCTTGTTGGTTATTGTATGGAACATTTCGGTTATAGTTCTGGTTTTGATTGTAGATTGGTCTTGGCGGTTGATAATTATTCTGATAATTATTTCCAGGCCTTTGGTTTATGTATGAAACATTCTCTCTTTGTTCCATTGTTAGTTCAATACTGAGACAATCTTTTGTCAAATGTGGTCCTCCACACTGCTCACAACTAATTCGTATTGAGTGGATATCTTTAGTCATCTTTTCCATTCGTCTCTCGACAGCATCTATCTTTGCAGAAATGGAATCTAAGTCATGGCTAGAATCGGCTCTAGCTGCTTTAGATGATCTAACGATATCTTTTTCTTGGTGCCACTCATGTGAGTGGGAAGCAGTGTTATCAATAATTTTGTAAGCATCAGTTGCTGTTTTCTTCATAATGGAACCACCAGCTGCTATATCGATGTCTTTTCTTATAGTGTTGTCGCATCCTTGGTAGAATATTTGTACTATTTGACAGGTGTCTAAACTATGTTGCGGACATCCTCTTAATAACTTTCCAAATCTTGTCCATGCATCATATAGAGTTTCGTTTGGCTTTTGTGTGAACGTAACTATTTCTCCTTGAAGTCTCACGGCTTTAGATGCCGGAAAGAATTGTTTAAGAAAATTTTCAACTAAAACGTCTCATGTATCAATCGCCCCTTCAGGTAACGATTCTAACCAATCTTTGGCTTCTCCCTTTAAAGTCCAGGGAAATAACATGAGATATATCTGTTCATCCTCCACTTCTCTTATTTTAAATAAAGTGCAGATCCTATTAAATGTACGAAGATGTTCGTTTGGATCTTCGTTCGGTGCACCACTAAATTGGCATTGATTTGTCACCATGTGTAGGATTTGTCCTTTGATTTCATAATCTAGCGCATTAATGTCAGGTTGAGTAATTGCGTGACCTTGGCCAGTGCGTTTAGCTCGCATTCGGTCTTCCATACTTAGAGGTTCCAGATTTTCCATGATTGAATTTGTTGAATCTGAATCACTATAGGATTCTGATTTAATGGTTGGTTCCTCGACAATCTCTGTTTGAATGATTGGTGGTTCCGGAGGAAAGATTAATGGTTCAGGATCTCTGAATTGTCCGTGAATATTCTCCGGATTCTCAATTGTGAGGTCGGGTTCAAAAAATGGATTATCGGAAATTTGAATTGGAGTACTTGGTTGACTGGATGACGATTCTAAAGAAAAATCAACGGCGAAAATATTTGCTAGATGTCTTGATCGAGTTACAGGTGGTGAACGTACAAAAGGTGGTGAACGTTTTGCTCGGTGCATTCACTGAATATCCTATTAGTTATAAAAATAAGAAAAATTATATAAGTTATCAAAATAATAGACTTTTCTGCTTTTGCCCACGTTTCGAATAGCCAAAAGATGCAGCAGAGGGGCAGGATTCGTTTGGTCTCAATATAATTGAGTACTGTTTGGATCCAATAACCCGGTCCACGTATAAATCCAACTATTACTACGAACCAGAAAATGGATGTCTATCAATTTAACCGCTTAAAATAATTTTTCGTTGAAATTTAAAGAAATTTTAGATAAGAAATAGAAAAAATCTAAGTCTTAAAAACTAGATCGGTGAGAAATAAGAAAGAAAAAGAGCGCGTCGAAAAACGTCGAAAAATAAATGGTCGAAAAATAAAAAGAAAGTAGCGCGTCGAAACTTAAAAAGGAACTAAAAACTAAGAATTAAAAGTTGCGTCTAAAGATATTAAAGCTTAAAAGAAAAACTATATCCCAAATGGCAATAACTTAAAAAGGTATTAAAATATAAAAATGGCGTCGCAAAATTCTAAAGCACCTAAATCTTAGTCTAAAGAAAAAGCACCTAAATCTTAGTCTAATACAATTTAACTTATCTTAGATATTTTCACTAAAAGCCAAAATTATAAGCTTATAAATAAGGACCATTTTAACTCATTTTTACTCCACATTTTCTTAAACTAAAAATACACACTTGAATGCTCTCATATCATACTTTAATCTCAACAACTTTCCTCTTCATAATCAAGGTAAAATACTTCTCAAAATCCTTGTATAGTTGGTATCTTATTATACTTATAAAACTTGTAAAAACTAGAACTTGTTTTGGTGAACACCAAGCTTGTTTGAAAAACTAATCTAATCTTTCTAACTTAACTCTAATAACACTTATTTATATGTATTATGATGTTATATTAAGTTAATATAAGAACTTATAACTTGTACATATGAAGAACACCTTGAAACTTAACATATATCCTTTAATCTCCATTCGGTAAAAAGCGAGCTGTTTTGGATTGGGAATTAAAAACCTATCTTAGACTTTGAGTTCGAGGCTAAGACTTTGGAAATATATTAATATATGTAAATAAGACTTCCAGTATTTTTTTCATGATTTTAGACAAAGTGAAAGTATTTTATCAAAAATCATATATTGGGTGGATGCCGGAATTTTTCCAAATCTGTCCACCGACATAAAAAGAGGGTAAAGCTCTAAAAATTACTACTTGGGGTGAACTTTTTGAATTGGTTTTGTAAAATTTACTTCTTAATGAATCCATAGCAATTTGATTCACTTTAAACGGAGTTCTAATGAATATTTGGCGAGCAAAACAAAATCTGCTAAAATTAACGTTGTATAGACGAAATTTATATTATAAAAACTATATTAACCATATCCTTGTTAACTTTTTCTATATCCTATATATATTTGGACATGTTATCAGTAGTATAACAAAATATTATAATCTTGGTTAATTCTGTGATTATATATATGTATAATAATATTCTTGGTACGTCCTAACACAATAAGTATACAATACGTTTTGATAAATCCTAATACAATACGTACACAATATGTCTTAGTTAATTCTAAGACAATACGTATACAATACGTCTCTGGGTTGATGCAAAGACAATACGTATACAATACGCCATGGGGTAATTCTAAGATTTTATATATATATATATATATATATATATATATACACCGATTATTGGACTGTTGGACTTTTCAGACTATTTTGGACTACTAACAAAGGACTACTAACAATGGACTACTAACATAAAATGTTAAAAATTATTATATAAGTATTCTATGAACTTGCTTTATTTTATTCATATGTGATGTGTGCGAGGTGTACTAGGAAATAGTATTATTTTTACAACGAAATACTATTAAATACGATACAATTTTACACAAGATATTTATTTATTTATAGAATGGATATACCTAAACCTTGCTACAACACTTATAGGCAGTGTACCTAATCGTACAGTAGTGTAGTTTTTAGTAAGTCCGGTTTGTTCCACATGGAGACTTTTAAACAAGCTTAACGCTATATTTTTAAAAATTATATTTGTAAAAATACAAAAATATATAAGTAATATTATTATTATAAAAAGGGGTTTTACCATTTAATGACCGGTTTGTCGATTTTAAAACTTTTAGTCGCAGTTAAAACCTAATATAAAATATTAAAAATAAATATAACTTAATTTAAAGCATAAAGTAAATAACGATAATGAAATTGCGATAAAAGTGCGATAAAATAAAATTGCGATAATTAAATAGTACGATAATTAAAAATGCAATTAAATAAAATGACAATAAATAAAAGTGCGATAATTAAAAGTGCAATTAAATATGAAATATATAAATTATGCTTATTTAAACTTCCGTAATCATGATGTTTGACGTGTTGATTTTAGTTTTATTACCATGGGTTAATTGTCCTTTGTCCTGGATTATTCGATATGTCCATACGGATTTGTCCATAATAGTCCATCAGTCATAATCATAAAGTGCGAAAGTCTTCGTCAAATTATTCTTATTCCCGAAGTTAAATATTCCAACTAATTGGGGATTCGAATTGTAACAAGGTCTTAATACTTTGTTTAATGAATACACTAGGTTATCGACTGCGTGTAAACCAAGGTTTTACTACTTTGTTAACAATTACACCAATTACCCTTGAATGTAATCCACCCCTGTTTCAACAAGTCTATTAACTATTAATCCAGTTCCGTGTCCGGTAAAATGAACAATTATTGGTATTTATAGATATCCCGCCCACCGTACCCAGTCAAGCGTATGTGGTTATATATAAATACGTCAAATTATAAGTCTATATATTAAATTAACGAGGTATCGTTTAGTTAATATAAAACCCATTAATAGCCCATAGTCTAATTTCTACAAGTGTCGTTCTTTTGTCCAAACCCCAATTATGGTACAAAGCCCAATTACCCAATTTTAGTATTTAGCCCAACATCATGATTACTTCGGCATTAAATAAGCATAATAATAACTTAGCTACGAGACATTAATTTAAAAATAACATTAACCATAACTTACAGTGATTAAAAATAGCGTAGCGTTACACGGACAGAATTTCGACTTGCACCCTTACAACATTCACGAACATACCCTTATTATTAGAATTTAAAATTAAAATTAAAATTAAAATTAAAATATAAATATATATATATATATATATATATATATATATATATATATATATATATATATATATATATATATATATATATATATATATATATACGTTTATAGATAGAGAGATGGATGGATATATCAGCCGACCAGAGCATGCTTTTATAGGAATGTGGCCTGGTACTATTCACCATGCGATTTCATGGCTTTATAACTGCCAGGCCATGCGATCGCATGGCCCTGAAAACTGGATTCGAGGTTACGAAGCCTTATTCTAGATGAAGCTCACAAGTCAAGGTATTAGATTCATCCAGGAGCTGGTAAGATGTACCACAACCTTGATAATTCTCTAAATGAACATATATTTAGGCGCAATATCGTTCCAATATGTAATATTATTAGTTGTAATTGTTTTATTTTTAAGTTGAAATCGTTTAAATAAATAAATGCAAAGACGAAGCACGAAAATTAAAGAATTGAAGAAAAAGTGCCACTAAAACTGGAAAAGGGTCCTTAAAGCCATAATTCAGCAGCCGCCCATGTTTTAATTACAATGTGAGCTGGATTTGCCTTCCATGCGATCGCAAGGTAACAAGGCATCAAAGCCATGCGATCGCATGGCCCTGAAAAGTTGGCCAAGTGCTATAAAAGGCGACGTTTTCTACCGAATGAATTACACATCTTTTTCTCTTCCTTTCTCTGTAAGAAATATATATATATATATATATATATATATATATATATATATATATATATATATATATATATATATATATATATATATATATATATATATATATATATATATATATAATTTAAAGTTTAATTTAAGTTTAATAATAATTGGGTTATTATAAGAAATGTTTTAAGGTTTTGTAAGTCTGAACTCTGTCCGTGTAACGCTACGCGATTAATCACCACTGTAAGCTATGTTCTTCCTTTTTAAATTAATGTCTTGTAACTAAGTTATTATTATGCTTATTTGAGCCAAAGTAATCGTGATGTTAGACTAAATATTAAGACGGGGTTATTAGATTTTGTACCATAATTAAGGTTTGGACAAAAGACCGACACTTGTGGACATTGGACTATTGACTATTAATAGATAGGGGGTATTGTCTAATCGAATGACAACTCATTAGAATCTGTCGAACCTATCTTCAAATTAGTCAATCTAATAATTATTAAAATGATTATGTATGTTCTATTTAGTGACGTTTATACGACATCTTTTATGATCATTTAATTAATTATTCAGATTGGGTAATTGATTATTCATTCTGATCAAGTGGGTAAATTAATATTCATATCTCATTAAAACAGGGGTGGATTACATACAAGGATAACTGGTGTAATTATTAACAAAGTATTAAAACCTTGTTACAGTTTGAATCCCTAATTAGTTGGAATATTTGACTTCGGGAATAAGGTTAATTTGACGAGCATTTTATAATTATGACCGATGGACTACTATGGACTAAAACCAGATAGGTATCAAATAAACCAGGACAAAGGATAATTAACCCGAGTAACAATTAATTAAAATCAAAACGTCAAATATCATGATTATGGAAGTTTAAATAAGCATAATACTTTTATTTCATATTTCATCGTACCTTTATTTACTGTCATTTAATTACTGCAATTTACTTTATCCCAATTTAAATTCTGTCATTTATATTATCGTCATTTATCTTTACGCTTAAAATATAAAATCGACAAACCGATCATTAAACGGTAAAAATCCCCTTTTATAATAATAATACTACTTATATATATATATATATATATATATATATATATATATATATATATATATATATATATATATATATATATACAAATATAGTTTAAAAAAATATAGCGTTAAACTTGGCTAGCTCCCTGTGGAACGAACCAGACTTACTAAAAACTACACTACTGTACGATTAAGTACACTGCCTATAAGTGTTGTAGCAAGGTTTAGGTATATCCACTCTATAAATAAATAAATAAATAACTTGTGTAAAATTGTATCGTATTTAATAAGTATTTCGTAATAAAAATATAACTATTTCGTACCCCTCTGCTTTAACATCAAGTATTTTTAGCGCCGCTGCCGAGGAACATCTTAAACACCGAAGCGAAACGCTATAAAAAAATTTTAGTTTCTTAAGTTATTTTTGTAAAAAAAAATATATTTATATACGTTATAAATATTAAAAACAAAAATATAACAACATAAAAAAAAGTATATATATCTATTTAAGTGTTCAAGTAAAAAAGAAAATATATTTTTTTAAAGTATAAAAGTATTTTTTTTAGTTCTTAAAAATATAAGTTTATAAATATTACTTATTTTAAATTTTGTAAAATTATAAAGTAAAAAAAAAAATCTGAACCTGCAAAAATTTCGACCTGCATCTCAGCTGAACCTGCATCTCATGCGATCGTATGAGAATGCAGTTATAAATTCATGCGATCACATGGTGTTGTCTGACACGCCTGACCTGGTACAGAATCGATTAGGGTTTGTGTTTAATTAATATTATTATTATTAATTAATTATAGTTAGGGTTTAATTTAATAATAATTAGTTTAAGTTTTAATTAAATTTGTATTTTTAAGTTTAATTTAGTTTTATTAATTATAAAATTGATACTTTTATAAAATAAGTAATATAAAAATAATATTTTTATAAAAATTGTATTTTTATAACTTTAAGTTTTATTTTTATATTTTGTATCTTTTTATTCGTAATTGTATAGTTATCGTTCGTAATTAGTTTTAAGACTAGTATTTTGCCGTAGTTAATTTTTATTTCTAGATTTTTAGGCTTTGCCGTAAAATCCCTTAAGTGCTTTTTCTTTAGACTAAGATTTAGGTGCTTTAGAATTTTGCGACGTCGTTTTAAGATTTTAGTACTTTTTAAGTTATTGCCGTTTTGGATATAGAATTCCTTTTAAGCTTTAATACCTTTAGACACAACTTTTAATTCTTAGTTTTTAGACTTTTAAGTTTCGACGCTGCATTTTATTATTTTTCGAAGCTTATTTTTCGACCTTTTATTTTTCGACATTTTACGACGCATTCTTTTTCTTTCTTATTTCTCGACGATCTAGTTTTTAGGACATAGAATTTTCTTTTTCTTCTCTAAAATTTCTTTAAACTTCGACGAAAAAATTATTTTAAGTGGTTAAATTGATAGACATCCAAATTTTCTGGTTTGTAATAATAGTTGGATTTGTTAGTGGCGAGTTGTGGACTTCCGATTTAAAGGGTCCTGGCTACCTGCTGCATCTATTGGCTATTCGAAACGTGGGCAAAATCAGAAAAGTCTATTAATTTGATAACTTATATAATTTTTATATTTATAACTAATAGGATATTCAGTGAATGCACCGAGCAAAACGTTCAACACCTTTCATACGTTCACCACCTGTAACTCAATCAAGACATCTAGCCAATATTATCGCCATTGATTTTTCTTTAGAATCGTCATCTAGTCAACCAAGTACTCCAATTCAATTTTCCGATAATCCATTTTTTGAACCCGATCTCACTATCGAGAACCCGGAGGATATTCAAGGACAATTCCAAGATCCTGAAACACTAATCATTCCTCCTGAACTATAAACCGTTAAATCAGAATCCTCTAGTGATTCGTATTCAACAAATTCAATAATGGAAGTAACTGAACCTCTAAGTATGGAAGATCGAATGAGAGCCACACGCATGGGACAAGGTCACGCCATTATTAAACCTGACATTAATGCGCCAGATTATGAAATTAAGGGACAAATCCTACACATGGTAACTAATCAATGCCAATATAGTGGTACGCCAAAAGAAGATCCAAACGAACATCTTCGAACCTTTAATAGGATCTGTACTCTATTCAAAATTAGAGAAGTTGAGGATGAACAGATCTATCTCATGTTATTTCCCTGGACTTTAAAGGGAGAAGCCAGAGATTGGTTAGAATCGTTGCCTGAAGGGGCGATTGATACATGGGATGTCATAGTTGAAAATTTTCTTAAACAATTCTTTCCGGCATCTAAAGCCATGAGACTTCAAGGAGAAATTGTTACGTTCACACAAAAGCCAAATGAAACTCTATATGAAGTGTGGACAAGATTTGGAAAGTTGTCGAGAGGATGTCCTCAACACGGTTTAGACACTTATCAAATAGTATAAATATTCTACCAAGGTGTCGACGTTGCTACACGAAAAGACATCGACATAACAGCTGGTGGTTCCATTATGAAGAAAACCGCAACCGAAGCTTACAAAATCATTGATAACACAGCCTCTCACTCGCATGAGTGGCACCAAGAAAAAGATATCTTTCGTTCATCTAAAGCGGCTAGAGCCGATTCTAGCCATGACTTTGATTCCGTTTCCGCAAAAATAGATTCTTTTGAGAGACGAATGGAAAATATGACTAAAGATATTCACGCAATACGAATCAGTTGTGAGCAATGCGGTGGACCAAACTTAACGAAAGATTGTTACATTGAGCAAACGATAGAACAACGTCAGAATGTTTCCTACATGAACCAAAGGCCGGGAAATAATTATCAGAATAATTATCAACCGCCAAGGCCAAACTTTAATCGAAATCAAAACATTCTTTACAATCCAAATGGACCCAACAACAACTCGTACAACCAACAAGGTCCGAATAACCAGCCAACTCAAAACAACACTTTCAATCAACAAAGACTTAGCTTGTATAAACCACCACAACAAACCGAAGAAAAAAAGCCAAATCTAGAAGAAATGATGGCAAAGCTAATGGAATCTCAAACACAATTTATTGCAACTCAAACCCAAACAAATGAGAGGTTTGATCAGTCATTAAGAACTCAACAAGCTTCCATTTTGAATCTAGAAAAACACGTTGGTACTCTTGCTAGCAAGATGAGTGAGAGGGAACAAGGAAAGCTACCGAGTGATACTGAAGTAAATCCTCGAAATGAGAATGTTAATATGGTATCAACAAATTCTGAAAAACCAGCTCCAGAAGATGGGAAGTTTTTCGATGTGAGTAACAATGAAGAAGTTACAACACCATCACCACCACCCGAGTATGTAAAGCCAGTGGTGGCACCATACAGACCACCCATCCTGTTTCCAAGAAAAGGAGTTGAGTATGAGCAAGTAATAGGTAATAAAGTTTGTGATACCTCTAGAAAGAAGAAGAAGAAGAAGAAGAAGAAGAAGAAGAAGAAGAAGAAGAAGAAGAAGAAGAAGAAGAAGAAGAAGAAGAAGAAGAAGAAGAAGAAGAAGAAGAAGAAGAAGAAGAAGAAGAAGAAGAAGAAGAAGAAGAAGAAGAAGAAGAAAGTACAAGAAACAAAAACCGTTATGATAAACCCGGTAAAGACAGTTCCACCGAAACCTCCACCCAGGGTGGGTGATCCGGGTGAATTTATTGTTCCTTGTCTACTTAGTGATTGTGTCATGTATGATGCACTAGCAGATTTAGGTGCAAGTGTGAGTGTTATGCCTCTTTTATTATATAAGAGACTAGGAGTAGGTGAGTTAAGTCCAACAGAGATGAGTGTTCGACTCTTTAATCAAACTATTAGGCACCCAGTTAGAATTGCTGACAATCTACCCATTCAAGTGGGTAATTTAACCTTTTTAGTCGAATTTATTGTCATTGACATAGAAGAGGACCCAAACATTCCTCTAATTTTAGGTCGACCATTCTTAGCATTCACCAGGGCATTATTTGATGTAAGAGAGGGTAGAATGACACTTAGTGATGAGAAAAAATTGATCACCTTTGTAAGTCGAAAGTCTAAATCTCCACCAACCAAAACCGTTGAACCAACAAAAATGATTGGTAAAAACCATATTGATTTACCAACTCCAACGGTAGTGCTTAGCAATAATAAAATGCCTAACTATGGGGAAAATGAAGTAACACCTAATGATGACCTGATAACAAAGAACCCCATTGTTGATGCGAAATTAAATGACCCCGTTATTAATAGTTCAATGAAGAAACTTATTAAACGAATTCGCGATGCTAGAACCAAGGAGAACTTTAAGTTATGTAACCGGTTAGTATCCAATCTATCGCCTAAAGAAAAGGCGAAACTAGTTAAATTTGTGAATATTACACAGGAATACGACCAATGGCTTAAAGCAAAAGTCACAGATATACTAGTTGATTATGGTCCAAGAGAAATTGACGATGAAGTTAATCACATTTTAACACCACATCTACCTAAGTGTGGGGAGATTCAAATGTTTTAAGAAAAAAAAATTGATGTCTAGAGTTAGTTTTTCTGTTCTCGTGTAGTTCCGAGAATGGAATCCGGTTGGTCTTTTCCACTAGCAGACACTAAAGAACTAGTTTTCTCCCCACATTCTAAATTTTTTTGTTTTATAGGTTTTATATGAAATTTATATGCATTTTTAAATTTAAGTTTTGTGTGATTTTAAAAACAAAAATTACTTTATTTCATTAAGTTTAAAAAATGATTTCTAAAATTCATCGTAAGTTGAAGACTAGGTCATGGAACCGAAATTGCTTTACCCGAGGGCGGGGCGACAAATTTTGTTATCATTATTTTTAATATTATTGATCTAAAGTATACAAAAAAAAATTAAAAAAAATATCTTTTCTTTTAAAACAATCGCTTTTAAAACAATCGCTTTTAAAATGACAAATTTTAAATTTTGTCGAGGGACGAACTAGGTAAACATACCGAAACTACCTAAAGTAAAAGGAAACAAAATTTTAAAAAATTATTCATTTAAATTGTTTTAATAAATAAAGGTTATATATATATATATATATATATATATATATATATATATATATATATATATATATATATGTAATATATATATGTTTGTAGTTTATCTTATGTACAAAACAGGGTAAAACGGCGCACTTTCAAAGACTGGCATTAAGTTCAGCAAAAACTACTAATTTTGACGATAAGATGCAAAACATATGTGAAATTACAACAAAAGGAATGAACGATGAGGCGCGCCATCTATCATTCGACGAGCTTAGTAATTACAAACTCGGTATTTTTAATCAATTTTCTACACTAATCACCCTCATGAATTTATTATTATAGTCTGATTTCATACAAATGAGGGCATTGCATGATCTCAAGTGTGGGGAAGGGTTATAAATTCTCTCGGGTTTACACTTAGATTAATTGCCAAATTTTGTGAAAATTTGAAAAATTTTCAATTAAATGAATTCTAAATCATGTTTATACATATTTATGAACGATAAAACTAGGTGTTAATACTGAAATTATTGTTACCTCGGAATGGACATAAATTGAAAAACAACCAAAAATGCTTGAATTCATTTAAAATGGAATATAGGAGAATAAAAAGGCAAAGAAAAGAATAAATAAAAGCTAAGTGTGGGAAGAATTTACCAATTTCTTTAAAACACGTATCACATATTTGGTACAAATTATTGCAGGTACTTTTGCTTTGGACTAAACTAATCAGTTTTACCAGATTTACTGTAATACATTTGAAAGAATAGATGGATCTACACGATGAATCAATTACATCATTAAAAGGAAGTAAAGTCTTCTGAAAAAGACACGCGCTTCTTGATTTAGGTCAGGAAGTTGTCGTCCAGACCAGCTGTAGGTTGACGAAAAATCTAGAAAAGTCATCTCTAAAATCAGCAGAAAATCCACGGACCTCAGCATCAAACAGGGTCGCCAAGTGGTCAGACTTATCCTAACCATGAGAGGATCTGTCTCATAAAATGGAGAGGGCACCGTGAAAATTAGCTTGATAAGACTAATGAATCAGACCCCCAGAAAGGATAATCTCCTTAAATATTAAAAATCAGCTTTTAAGCCTGATATTACTCAATCCTTGAGATTGACTTTAAAGATTGAGAATTACAAACTCATGGAATTCAATGATATCTAAACTCTAGCTTGAACGAGAAAATATTTTGATCAAATTAAAACTGATTTGTTTTCTGAAAACCCATTTTCAAGGCGTTCATTACCATTGAACGTAAAATCCTAAAATTTTATCGGAATTCATTAGGTCACCTGAACCAAATCGGGTGTCAACCGTAAGAACGGTGGTTGCATAGCATGGTCGAAGACAGGACCTTGTGCCAGACCGAAAAATTATAGGATGATCTTTACTATTGCTCCTACAAAGGATAGTAATTGCATCCGACACATTTTAGACCATGAACATCTGCATGTCATTAGACATTGCCTTAACAGTTGCTTGTTCAACGCTTTCCTTTACAACCGGATGGTAGTTTACCGAAAGGTAATATACGGAGCAAATATACTGGACGCGTGCTTTCCTAATACAAGGTTAGCAAGTGGGTGACACAAAACCACAAGTTTTTGAGCTAAAATTTTCAAAACTGAAACCCACAAAACCCACAAAAATAATTTGCAAACACCGGTGAAGGGTTATTCCAGAAAACTTATCTAGGGTAAAAGCTAGAATGAATTTTCAAAAGATCAAATATTTTCATAAAGATTCAATTTCCTTAAAGGATCTAAATTTTCATAGTCATGTGAGACTGTAAACCACATCGTTACTACCATTGTTTATACCGCCGTACCAAAATCACTGATGTATAAAGTGTGATAATAAAAAGTGATTCGAGTGAAGTGTGATTTAATTTCAAGTTCTGTATTGCTTGAGGATAATCAACGTTTAAGTGTGGGGATATTTGATAATTCTCTAAATGAACATATATTTAGGCGTAATATCGTTCCAATATGTAATATTTTTAGTTGTAATTGTTCTATTTTTAAGTTGTAATCGTTTAAATAAATAAATGCAAAGACGAAGCACGAAGATTAATGAATTGAAGAAAAAGTGCTACTAAAACTGGAAAATGGTCCTTAAAGCCATAGTGCACTCAAAAGCGTCCTAAAAATTGAGTTAAAAGACTTGCGCGGATTTTGGGAGTTAAGGAAAATAATTTTTTGTGTAAATTACAAATTACGAAATGCAAAGTACAAGATATTTACGCATACAAAAGGACGTTCGAAAATCCGGAACCGAGATATAAATCGAGCATCAACGCGCGAGACAACGGACCTAAAATTACAAGTCTACTATGCGCAAGAATATAATATAATACATATATATAATTATATATATTATATTATATATTATAATAATTCAGCAGCCGCCCATGTTTTAATTGCAATGTGAGCTGGATTTGCCTTCCATGCGATCGCATGGTAACAAGGCATCAAAGCCATGCGATCGCATGGCCCTGAAAAGTTGGCCAAGTGCTATAAAAGGCGACGTTTTCTGCCGAATGAATTACATATCTTTTTCTCTTCCTTTCTCTGTAAGAAATATATATATATATATATATATATATATATATATATATATATATATATATATATATATATATATATATATATATATATAAAATTTAAAGTTTAATTTAAGTTTAATAATAATTGGGTTATTATAAGAAATGTTTTAAGGTTTTGTAAGTCTGAACCCTGTCCGTGTAACGCTACGCGATTAATCACCACTGTAAGCTATGTTCTTCCTTTTTAAATTAATGTCTTGTAACTAAGTTATTACTATACTTATTTGAGCCAACGTAATCGTGATGTTAGACTAAATATTAAGACGGGGTTATTAGATTTTGTACCATAATTAAGGTTTGGACAAAAGACCGACATTTGTGGACATTGGACTATTGACTATTATGTAGCGACCCGACAAAATCGTCATTGACGGCGCCGTCTACTTAGGTCCCGTTACATGGTCATAAGTCTTTAAAACAACGTTTGACCAAAAGATATGTTGCATTCATTTCAAATGTAAAGATTGTTCAAAGTTTACAAGAATAGTTCCACCTCAAGTTACGATACAAAGTTTTAAGTACAAATGAAACTTATGCGACACAATTTAAAAGTAGCCAAAAGACGCTCCATGTATGCATATATACTCGACATCCAATGCAAGTATCAAAATAATGAGCGGAAGCATGTATCATGTATCGTTCAAGGACCTGAGAAAAACATAGAAATCTGTCAACGAAAACGTTGGTGAAATCATAGGTTTAAGTAAGTAAGTACAAGTGAACCACAAGATTTGCAACCATGAGATAATAGTAATACATTCCAAAAGTTTGTTTCACGAGCACCCAATTATCAATGCTTAACATTCCTTCCATAGAACCCCATCACTTAGTGCTAGAACATACACTGTTTCTCGAAAATATATTTCATTCGTAAACGGTAGCGAACCGTTTGAATGAGGGTTTGTCAAACCCATATGGATCCATACAACATAAGTTCTCGCTTACACCCGGCAAGTGTAACTAATGATAATCGAATTGAGGATTTTGTTCTAAACTCGTATGTAGAATGTTTGTTTTCCTGTACTTGTGTTCACTTAGTAAAGAAATGTTTATGTTTTCTCATCCCAAATGTAAGTTCAAAAAGAGTAAAAGTGGGACTATGATCTCACCTTGAGTGCACGAGTAGTAAAGTACTTCAACAAGTAAACGTGTGCAAAGAACAATGCTAATCTTGACCTAAACAATAGGTTATATCAATAACGGTAAACACGATAGGTCAAAGATGTTCAATTAGTCCTATGGCTCGTTACGACTCGATTATGTAGCATGTGAATCAAATTGTCAAGTTTCATGCAAGATACAAGTACGGAAACAAGTTAGGAAGGTTGCATAATCCTTTGGTTAAGTTTGACAAAAAGTCAAACTTTGGTCGGTCAAAGTCAACGAAAGTCAACACGTTCGGGTCGGGTCCCGAACTATTTTTCTGAGGTTTTTATTCATATATAAGTATGTTAGAACAAGTCTCATGTGAATCGGAGGTCTAGAACGGGCCAAACATTTTTCACATTTGGGACAAGGAGGTCAGAACCTGGCCCCCTTATATGTCGCGCCGCGACAGGAAAAGGCCGCGCCGCGGCAAAGGCCGGGTGCTGGTGCCTAGCCAGTCCCAAATGTTCAAGTCTCAATCCAAAACCTTTTTGTGCATAAAACACAAACCGCAAACACTTAGGACTCGCACCTTATATCGTTGGAAAGCTCTTTTGACGTAGAATGCAACTAAACACAATTCATCAATCAAAAACCTCATTTGTAACAACCGAGTTTTCAAACCAAGTGATCATTCAATGCACACATTAATGCTTCAAACTCACCAATGCACATTTAATGATTTAGGCATTCAATGCATACATATGACATGCCATTTTGTAGGTAATTGAGCATACAATACAACTAACAACTTACTAACAACAAATCATGGCAATCAATGCATCAAATAATCATTTCAAGTTCATTAAACCCTAGCTCAATTCCACCAAAAATCACTAAACAAGTTCTTAGAGTTTTCTCATGCAACCTATACATCAAAATGAAGCTAGTAACACTAGGAACACATTTAATACATGCATTTATAACATTTAACAACATTTAATCATCTAAAACTCAAGATTAAACACACCCATTTTGCTAGTTCATGCAAGTTACTTCCAAACAACAAATCAAACAATTCAAACACATAATCTTGTTAGACTAGAGCCATAGACACTAATTAACAACCTTGTAACTCAAAAAATCTCAAGAACACAAAAATTAGTGATTTTAGAAAGTTACCCAAATGCAATGAGATTGGTATGGAATCGAAGAGGAGATCACGAGGAGTTCAAATATGTAATTTGTTTGGCTCGAAGCTTGATCGATTTAGTATGGATGATGATTTGCTTTTTGATGAATTTAGAGAAAGAGTGGAAGTAATTAGGAAAAAGAGAAAATGAAATGGAAAATGGTGGGGAGGTGGTTGACTTAGTCAAAAGGCTAGTCACCACTTTAGTGTTTTGGCGAAACTAGTCCCTCGAGTTCGGTTGCGGGTGCGTTAATTACCTAAACGAGATAATTTAAAACGCGTATCAACGGGAGATGTTATAAACATATAACGGACTTTATATTAGTATAACAGAAAAGTAAATGGAAAAAGGCGGGATGTTACATATTAATAGATAGGGGGTATTGTCTAATCGAATGACAACTCATTAGAATCTGTCGAACCTATCTTCAAATTAGTTAATCTAATAATTATTAAAATAATTATGTATGTTCTATTTAGTGACGTTTATACGACATCTTTTACGATCATTTAATTAATTATTCGGATTGGGTAATTGATTATTCATTCTGATCAAGTGGGTAAATTAATATTCATATCTCATTAAAACAGGGGTGGATTACATACAAGGATAACTGGTGTAATTATTAACAAAGTATTAAAACCTTGTTACAGTTCAAATCCCTAATTAGTTGGAATATTTGACTTCGGGAATAAGGTTAATTTGACGAGCATTTTATAATTATGACCGATGGACTATTATGGACAAAAACCAGATAGGTATCAAATAAACCAGGACAAAGGACAATTAACCCGGGTAACAATTAATTAAAATCAAAACGTCAAACATCATGATTATGGAAGTTTAAATAAGCATAATACTTTTATTTCATATTTCATCGTACCTTTATTTACTGTCATTTAATTACTGCAATTTACTTTATCGCAATTTAAATTCTGTCATTTATATTATCGTCATTTATCTTTACGCTTAAAATATAAAATCGACAAACCGGTCATTAAACGGTAAAAACCCCCTTTTATAATAATAATACTACTTATATATATAAATATATATATATATATATATATATATATATATATATATATATATATATATATATATATATATATATATATATACAAATATAGTTTAAAAAAATATAGCGTTAAACTTGGCTATCTCCCTGTGGAACGAACCGGGCTTACTAAAAACTACACTACTGTACGATTAGGTACACTGCCTATAAGTGTTGTAGCAAGGTTTAGGTATATCCACTCTATAAATAAATAAATAACTTGTGTAAAATTGTATCGTATTTAATAAGTATTTCGTAATTAAAATATAACTATTTCGTACCCCTCTGCTTTAACATCAGACCTCAAGGTTCAATATTGGTGGCCTAACCTCAAAAGGGATGTTGCTACGTATGTTGAAAAGTGTTTAACTTGTTCCAAGATCAAAGCTGAATATCAGAGGCCATCCGGGTTACTTCAGTAACCCGAAATACCGCAATGGAAGTGGGAAGGAATAATAATGGACTTCATCACGAAGCTACCGAAGACGGTAGGCGGTTATGATACCATCTAGGTTATCATTGACCATCTTACCAAATTTGCACACTTCCTAGCCATGAAGGAAACTGATACGATGGAGAAACTCGCGCAACTATTCATAAAGGAGATTGTATCTCGCCACGGCATACTATTTCAGACCGGGACGCCCGTTTTGCTTCTAGATTTTGGCGTTCTTTGCAAGAAGCTTTGGGAACACGTTTGAACATGAGTACTGCGTATCAACCGCAAATCAACGGACAGAGCGAACGCACGATTCAAACCCTGGAGGACATGTTGCGCGCTTGTGTAATTGATTTCGGAAAGGCTTGGGAAAAGCATTTGCCGCTGGCCGAATTCCCTTACAACAATAGTTACCATTCGAGCATTAAGGTCGCACCTTTCGAAGCCTGGTATGACCGCAGATGCCGTTCTCCTATCTGTTGGGCCGAAGTAGGTGAAAAGCAACTCACCGGACCCGAACTGGTCCATGAAACAACCGAGAAGATTGTCCAAATTCAAGCAAGGCTCAAGACGGCCTGTGATCGTCAAAAGAGCTACGCCGATCTTAAGCGTAAAGATCAACAATTCCAAGTAGGTGACTGAGTGATGTTGAAAGCCACACCTTGGAAAGGTGTAATCCGTTTCGAAAAGCGTGGGAAGCTAAATCCGCGATATATTGGTCCTTTTGAAGTCTTAGAGCATGTTGGACCCGTTGCTTACTGTTTGGATCTTCCGACTCAGTTGAGTGCAGTTCATCCCACTTTCCACGTGTCGAATCTGAAGAAATGTCTTGCTGAACCAGAACTTGTCATACCACTTGAGGAGCTTACAATTGATGAAAAACTCCACTTCGTGGAAGAAACTGTTGAAATTATGGACCGTGAGGTCAAAACCTTGAAACACAACATGATTCCAATTGTCCGAGTCCGTTGGAATGCTAAACGAGGACCCGAGTTTACTTGGGAACGAGAGGATCAGATGATGCAGAAGTATCCTCACTGATATTGCAAGCGGAGGTGTATAAAATACTATTATTATTTATTACGAAATGCGATACAAATTAAACAAGTTTTATATAATTTATTTACATATGGATAAACCTAAAACTTGCTACAACACTATAGGTAGTGTACCTAATCGTAGAGTAGTATAGTTTTTAGTAAGTCCGGTTCGTTTCACAGGGAGACGGCTTATTTTACACTATATTTTTATATAACTACATTTGTACAAAATATAAATATATATATATATATATATATATATATATATATATATATATATATATATATATATATATATATATATATATATATATATATATATATATAACAATTATTATTATTATAAAAGGGGGGTTTTACCGTTTAATGACAGGTTTGTCGATTTTATATTTTATGCGAAGCGTAAAGTAAATGACGATATTTAACTAACGATAAAATAAATAACAATAATTAAAATAACAATAAATAACAGTACGAGGAAATATGAAATAAAATATATTATGCTTATTTAAACTTTCGTACTCATGATGTTTGGCGTTTTGATTTTAATTTATTACCCTGGGTTAATTGTTCTTTGTCCTGGATTATTTGATAAGTCCATCTGGTTTTGTCCATAATAGTCCATCGGTCATAATTATAAAGTGCGAGGGTCTTCGCCAAATTAACCTTATACCCAAAGTTAAATATTCCAACTAATTGGGGACTTAAACTATAATAAGGTTTTAATACATTGTCAATGATTACACCAGGTTATCGACTGTGTGTAATCCAAGGTTTTAATACTTTATTAACAATTACACCAATTACCCTTGAATGTAATCCACCCCTGTTTTAATGAGTCCATTGACTATTAATCCATCCTCGTGTCCGGTCAAATGAACAATTATTAGTATTTATAAATATCCCGCTCACCGTACCCGATCGAAAGTATGTGGCTACTTATAAATATGTCAAATTGTAAATCTCTATATTAATCAAATATAAAGTCCATTAATAACCCATAGTCCAATTTTCACAAGTGTCGGTCTTTTGTCCAAACCCCAATTATGGTCCAAAGCCCAATAACCCCATCTTAATATTTAGCCCAACATCACGATTACTTCAGCTCAAATAAGCATAATAATAACTTAAGTACGATACATAATTAAAAAGGGAGAATTTAGCTTACAGTGATTATTACTCGCGTAGTGTTACAGGGACAGAGTTCCGACTTTAAAACCCGTAAAATAACTTTTACATTACCCAAACTAACTAATATAAAACTAAACTATATTATATATATATATATATATATATATATATATATATATATATATATATATATATATATATATATATATATATATATATATATATATATATATAGGGAGAGATATATGATATTGGTGTGTGTTTCATTCATCAAAATTCTGGCCAATTTATAGACCTGACCATACTTTGAGAGCCATGCGATCGCATGGCTTTCCTTTGTTATTCCCATGCGATCGCATGGCCAGGCTGGCATGCACCCATCCTTCATTTAAAACGTGGGCTGCTCGATTTATATTGTAGTGACCCGAAATTTTCCATGTTTATATATATTAAATGAAATTCTTATTTACATGATTAAGTGTTTCCAACATATTAAGCAATCAAACTTGTTAAGACTTGATTAAGTGAAATAGATTTCAAATAGACAATTGACCACCCAAGTTAACCGGTGATTCACGAACGTTAAAACTTGTAAAAACTATATGATGTTATATATATGGATATATATATAGTTAAAATGGTATTATGATAAGTAAACATATCATTAAGTATATTAACAATGAACTACATATGTAAAAACAAGACTACTAACTTAAGGATTTCGAAACGAGGCATATATGTAATGATTATCGTTGTAACGACATTTAATTGTATATATATCATATTAAGATATATTAATACATTATAATATCATGATAATGTAATAATTTAACATCTCATTTGATATAATAAACAATGGGTTAACAACACTTAACAGGATCGTTAACCTAAAGGCTTCAAAACAACATTTACATGTAACGACTAACGATGATTTAACGACTCAGTTAAAATGTATATACATGTAGTGTTTTAATATGTATTCATACACTTTTGAAAGACTTCAAGACACTTATCAAAATACTTCTACTTAACAAAAATGCTTACAATTACATCCTCGTTCAGTTTCATCAACAATTCTACTCGTATGCACCCGTATTCGTACTCGTACAATACACAGCTTTTAGATGTATGTACTATTGATATATACACTCCAATGATCAGATATTAGCAGCCCATGTGAGTCACCTAACACATGTGGGGACCATCATTTGGCAACTAGCATGAAATATCTCATAAAATTACAAAAATATTAGTAATCATTCATGACTTATTTACAAGTAAACAAAATTACACATCCTTTATATCTAATCCATATACCAACGACCAAAAATACCTACAAACACTTTCATTCTTCAATTTTCTTCATCTAATTGATCTCTCTCAAGTTCTATCTTCAAGTTCTAAGTGTTCTTCATAAATTCAATAAGTTCTAGTTTCATAAAATCAAGAATACTTCCAAGTTTGCTAGCTTACTTCCAATCTTGTAAAGTGATCATCCAACCTCAAGAAATCTTTCTTATTTATAGTAAGATATCTTTCTAATACAAGGTAATACTCATATTCAAACTTTGATTCAATTTCTATAACTATAACAATCTTATTTCGAGTGAAAATCTTACTTGAACTTATTTTCGTGTCAAGATTCTGCTTCAAGAACTTTCAAGCCATCCAAGGATCCTTTGAAGCTAGATCTATTTTTCTCATTTCCAGTAGGTTTACCTACTAAAATTAAGGTAGTAATGATGTTCATAACATCATTCGATTCATACATATAAAAGTATCTTATTCGAAGATTTAAACTTGTAATCACTAGAACATAGTTTAGTTAATTCTAAACTTGTTCTCAAATAAAGTTAATCCTTCTACCTTGACTTTTAAAATCAACTAAACACATGTTCTATATCTATATGATATTCTAACTTAATGATTTAAAACTTGGAAACACAAAAAACACCGTAAAACCGGACATACGCCGTCGTAGTAACACCGCGGGCTGTTTTGGGTTTGATAATTAAAAACTATGATAAACTTTGATTTAAAAGTTGTTCTTCTGGGAAAATTATTTTTCTTATGAACATGAAACTATATCCAAAACTCATGCTTAAACTCAAAGTGGAAGTATGTTTTTCAAAATGGTCATCAAGACGTCGTTCTTTCGACTGAAATGACTACCTCTTACAAAAATGACTTGTAACTTATATTTCTGACTTTAAACCTATACTTTTTCTGTTTAGATTCATAAAATAGAGTTCAATATAAAACCATAGCAATTTGATATACTCAAAACGGATTTAAAACGAAGAAGTTATGGGTAAAACAAGATTGGATATTTTTTTATTGTTGTAGTTACGGAAAATATTGTAACAATTCTATACAAATCATATCCTAGCTAACTTATATTGTATTATACATGTATTTTAATATATTATGTAATCTTGGGATACCATAGACACGTATGCAAATGTTTTGACATATCATATCAACCCATCTATATATATTATTTGGAACAACCATAGACACTCTATATGCAGTAATGTTGGAGTTAGCTATACAGGGTTGAGGTTGATTCCAAAAATATATATACTTTAAGTTGTGATCTAGCCTGAGATGTGTATACACTGGGTCGTGGATTGATTCAAGATAATATATATCGATTTATTTCTGTACATCTAACTATGGACAAACAGTAAAACGTATTAAAAATATTGTAAATATATTTTGAACATACTTTGATATATATGTACATATTTGTTATAGGTTCGTGAATCGACCAGTGGCCAAGTCTTACTTCCCGATGAAATAAAAATCTATGAAAGTGAGTTATAGTTCCACTTTTAAAATCTAATATTTTGGGATGAGAATACATGCAATTTTATAAATGTTTTACGAAATAGACACAAGTAAATGAAACTACATTATATGGGTGAATGATCGAAGCTGAATATGCCCCTTTTTAACTTGGTAGCCTAAGAATTTGGGAACAGACCCCCAAATTGACGCGAATCCTAAAGATAGATCTATCGGGCCCAACAAGCCACATTCTGGAATTTGGAATGCTTTAGTACTTCGAAATTATCATATCCGATGGGTGTCCCGGAATGATGTGGATATTCTATATGCATCTTGTTAATGTCGATTACCAGGTGTTCACCAAATGAATGAATTTTATCTCTATGTATGTAATGTATATTGAAATATGAAATCTTGTGGTCTATTATTATGATTTAATAATATATAGGTTAAACCTATAACTCACCAACATTTTTTGTTGACGTTTTAAGCATGTTTATTCTCAGGTGATTATTAAGAGCTTCCGCTGCTGCATACTAAAATAAGGACAAGATTTGGAGTCTATGCTTGTATGATATTTTGTAAAAACTGCATTCAAGAAACTTATTTTTGATGTAATATATTCTTATTGTAAACCATTATGTAATGGTCGTGTGTAAACGGTATATTTTAGATTATCATTATTTGATAATCTACGTAATGCTTTTTAATCCTTTATCGATAAAATAAAGGTTATGGTTGTTTTAAAAATGAATGCAGTCTTTGAAAAACGTCTCATATAGAGGTCAAAACCTCGCAACGAAATCAATTAATATGGAACATTTATAATCAATATGAACAGGACATTTTAGTTCGTATCCGAGCGTTGGACTTAGTGAACCAGAAATTTGCATTAGTATGTCTTATCGAGTTTGTTAGGATACATTAGTGAGTCTGGACTTCGACCGTATTTTCTTTAAAAACTATTGCTTAACACTTTTGTTGGAAACTATATATTATTAACATGTAAATACTATGTGATATATTAACCTCTTAATGTGTTTGATATTGTGTAATAGATGTCTACCACTAGTACAAATCCCATCGACTCACCTAATAATAATGAAGAGTCGAATATAATTTGGGAAGATTCACAAATTCCAGAAGAGGAACCGGAAGAAGAGGAATCGGAAGAAGAGGAACCAGAAGAAGAGAAATCAGAAGAGGAGGAACCAGAAGAAGAAGAAGTTCCAGAGGAAGAAATATTGATACCTACAGTAAATCGATTAAATAAAAAAAATCATCAACCAACGGACCAAAGTTAAAAATGGTTAATGGTGTTTCCGCCGAGGAAGCAAAATATTGGGAAGATTACCAATTTTCCGATGAATCGGATCCCGATGAGGATTCCGATGATGTTATAGAAATTACCTCGACCCAATTTAATATGGCAAAAGAAAATAATAAGGGAAAAGGTATAAAAATAGAGAAACCTGATTCCAACCCCGATGAACTTTATATGTATAGGCAACGTCCGTATTTCCTAAATTGTAACAATAACCTGGGAACCTCTAAACCACCAGGTTTTTCTAAACCATTGTGGAAAACGACGGCTCGTATTAGAGAAGCACCATATATCCCTAGAAAATTAGGAAAACGAACCAAGTCCGAAGAAGAAGAAACCAGTGATTCAGATTAGAGGGTTGTAATCATGTTGTGTATTATATGTATTGTAGTGTGCTTGTACTTTTATATTCTATGTAAAATTCGCTTGTATTGTTTGTTTATTATCTTTTACGAATCTAATCCTTGTATATTTTACAGTATAAAAACAAAATGGACGTTAAGGGTAGACAACCGAATATTTTAGAAGACCTACCAGAGGATATGATTGAGGAAATCATGTCTAGAGTCGGTCAGAATTCATCAGCACATTTAGTTATGGCGAAATTAACTTGTCAAACATTTGAAAGACTTTCCAGAAATGCCTTAGTTTATAAAAGGCTTTCCTTTGATAGGTGGGGTATATCACATTGGGGAGACTGTAAGTTACGTCGTGTTTTCTTTAAAGCGTTAAATGCGGGGAACCCAAATGCAATTTTACGCTACGGGTTAAGAACCTATTTTGACTCAACATATCCCAACATAAGATTTCGTGAGTTAGAAAGAGCTTCTAACATGCAACATAAAGAAGCATGTTATACTTACGGGTTAGTGATGTTCGCTTCTTACCAAAGTGAGAAAAAGAATATCGGGTTACAACTTTTAAATAAAACCTTCCCACAAGTGACGGATTCAGTAGTTGGGGTGAGAAACTAGGTTTTTAGATTATTGCGAGGCTGTTGGACATTACGAAACCCTCGTCCTTTTGAGGACATTACAACATGCTGCCTAGCCAATGGTCATAACGGTTACTTTCCACAAGACCAAGGATGGAAAGTCGTCTTAGTAAAACCTGAATACATGACTTGTTTCTGGACTTATGAATTACGTGTCTTTATTTCTTTTGCTGAACAACTTGCGTATTAACTAGAATTGACTTTATAGTTGCTGAGTAGCAAAGATATTATGTGCTATATTTCATCCTATATGTATAATAGTGGTATTGTAAGTTTGTAAAATATTGTATAAAGGTTTGAACGCGAAATATTATTGTAATAAGTTTTTCATAGAGAAGCGTAGTAGTTGAGTTGTATAGTAGCTAGTAAGTATGAACTTAACGGTTAGGTACTACCCAAATTAAAACTATAAAATGCTAATATGAAGAAAAAGCTTTTATAAATAAGTTCATATAATGCTACGAGATACTATTGACTACTCTTAAATTCTATATGATTAACTCAATTCTTTTGGCTATTTTTGAAGGAAATGGCACCGGCGACTCGTCAGAATTTGAACATGAGCGAGGAAGACTTCCGTGTTTTCCTTGCAGTAAACATAGCCGCAGTACAGGCTGCGATGCAAAATAAGAATAACTCTGGATCTAGCAGTGGAACTAATTCCATAAGAAATCTTGTAGGATGCTCCTACAAAGAATTCACTGCCTGCAAACCTTTGGAATTTGATGGAACTGAAGGACCAATTGGATTGAAACGGTGGACCGAGAAAGTCGAATCGGTGTTTGCCATAAGTAAGTGTACTGAAGAGGATAAAGTTAAGTACGCTACGCATACCTTCACAGGTACTGCGTTAACGTGGTGGAACACCTATCTTGAACAGGTAGGACAAAATGCTGCTTACGCACTACCGTGGTCGGCATTCAAGCAATTGATGAACGAGGAGTACCGTCCTAGAAACGAAGTCAATAAGCTCAAGGTAGAGCTTAGAGAGTTACGAACACAAGGGTTCGACATTACTACATATGAACGACGATTCACAGAGTTGTGCCTATTATGTCCAGGAACGTTCTAAGATGAAAAAGAGAAGATAGACGCCTTTATAAAAGGGTTACCAGTAAGGATTCAAGAAGATGTGAGTTCACACGAGCCCGCTTCCATACAAAAGGCAAGTCGAATGGCTCATAAACTCATAAATCAGATTGAGAGAA
Source organism: Rutidosis leptorrhynchoides (assembly GCF_046630445.1). Taxonomy (NCBI): domain Eukaryota; kingdom Viridiplantae; phylum Streptophyta; class Magnoliopsida; order Asterales; family Asteraceae; genus Rutidosis; species Rutidosis leptorrhynchoides. Next base: position 634,724,419 of record NC_092335.1, read on the forward strand.
GAATTAAAGAGCAGGTGGCCGAAGAAGCAAACACGAAACAACTCAAGAGAAAGTGGGAAGAAACCAGTGACAAGGGTCACCAATACAACAACAACAACAATTACAACCACAATCGCAACAACTATCCCAACAACCGCAACAATAATCGCAACAATAACCGCAATCCTAACAATAACTACAACAAACGTCCCAACAACAACAACTACAACAACCGTTCCAACAACAATAACAATCCCAACAACAACCTCAATAACAACAACGGCAACAAAAACCAAAAATGCCAAAGGTGTGAAAAGTACCACCAGAATGGGTTCTGCACGACATTTTTCACCAAGTGTAAAAGAACTGGCCATGGTGCGAAAAAGTGTGAGGTCTACGGACTAAAGTTTAACAGAACTAAAGGAACAAATAGTGGCGAAACAAGTAATGCCGCCTTTGTTTGTTATGGATGTGGAAAACCGGGCCACATTAGAAGTAATTGCCCGAATCAGGGGAATATTAATGGGCAGGGCCGCGGAAGAGTTTTCAATATTAATACGGCAGAAGTGCAGGAAGACCCGGAGTTTGTTACGGGTACGTTTCTTATTGATAATAAATCTGCTTATGTTTTATTTGATTCGGGTACGGATAGAAGCTATATGAGTAGAGATTTTTGTGCTAAGTTAAGTTGCCCATTGACTCCTTTGGATAGTAAATTTTTACTCGAATTAGCAAACGGTAAATTAATTTCAGCAGATAATATATGTCGGGATAGAGAAATTAAACTGGGGGATGAAACGTTTAAAATTGATTTAATACTAGTCGAGTTAGGGAGTTTTGATGTAATAATTGGTATGGACTGGTTGAATAAGGTGAGAGCAGAGGTCGTTTGTTACAAAAATGCGATTCGCATTATGCGTGAAAAGGGAAAACCTTTAATGGTGTACGGAGAGAAGAACAATGCGAAATTAAATCTTATTAGTAGTTTGAAGGCGCGGAAACTAATAAGAAAAGGTTGTTACGTCATTCTAGCACACATCAAGGAAGTTAAACCCGAAGAAAAGAACATCAGTGATGTTCCTGTCGCAAAAGAATTTCCCGATGTATTTCTGAAAGAGTTACCGGGATTACCCCCACATCGATCAGTTGAATTTCAAATAGACCTTGTACCAGGAGCTGCACCAATAGCTCGTGCTCCATACAGACTCGCACCCAGTGAAATGAAAGAATTACAAAGTCAGTTACAGGAACTTTTAGAGCGTGGTTTCATTCGACCAAGCACATCACCATGGGGAGCTCCTGTTTTGTTTGTCAAGAAGAAGGATGGTACATTTAGGTTGTGTATCGACTACTGAGAGTTGAATAAACTTACCATCAAGAACCGTTACCCACTACCGAGAATCGTCGACTTATTTGATCAACTACAAGGCTCGTCGGTTTATTCGAAGATTGATTTACGTTCTGGGTATCATCAAATGCGGGTGAATGAGGATGATATTCCAAAGACTGCTTTTAGGACGCGTTACGGTCATTACGTGTATATGGTTATGCCGTTTGGGTTGACTAACGCACCAGCTGTGTTCATGGACCTCATGAACCGAGTGTGTGGACCATACCTTGACAAGTTTGTCATTGTTTTCATCGATGACATACTTATTTATTCAAAGAATGACCAAGAGCATGAAGAACATTTGAGAAAAGTGCTAGAGTTGTTAAGAAAAAAAAAATTATACGCTAAGTTTTCAAAGTGTGCATTTTGGTTGGAAGAAGTTCAATTCCTTGGTCATATAGTGAACAAAGAAGGTATTCAAGTGGATCCAGCAAAGATTGAAACCGTTAAAAATTGGGAAACCCCGAAAACTCCGAAACACATACGCCAATTTTTAGGACTAGCTGGTTATTGCAGGAGATTCATCCAAGATTTTTCCAAAATAGCAAAACCCTTGACTACATTAACGCTTAAAGGGAGGAAATTTGAATGGAAGGATGAACAAGAAAAAGTGTTTCAATTGTTGAAGAAAAAGTTAACTACGGCACCTATATTGCCATTACCTGAAGGGAATGATGATTTTGTGATATATTGTGACGCCTCAAAGCAAGGTCTCAGTTGTGTATTAATGCAATGAACGAAAGTAATTGCTTATGCTTCTAGACAATTGAAGATTCACGAGCAGAATTATACGACGCATGATTTGGAATTAGGCGCGGTTGTTTTTGCATTAAAGACTTGTAGGCACTACTTATATGGGGTCAAAAGTATTATATATACCGACCACAAAAGTCTTCAACAAATATTTAATCAGAAACAACTGAACATGAGGCAGCGCAGATGGATTGAATTGTTGAATGATTATGACTTTGAGATTCATTACCACCCGGGGAAGGTAAATGTGGTAGCCGACGCCTTGAGCAGAAAGGACAGAGAACCTATTCGAGTAAAAGCTGTGAATATAATGATTCACACTAACCTTACTACTCAAATAAAGGAGGCGCAACAAGGAGTTTTAAAAGAGAGAAACTTAAGGGATGAAATACCCAAAGGATCGGAGAAGCATCTTAATATTCGGGAAGACAGAACCCGGTATAGGGCTGAAAGAATTTGGGTACCAAAATTTGGAGATATGAGAGAAATGGTACTTAGAGAAGCTCATAAAACCAGATACTCAATACATCCTGGAACGGGAAAGATGTACAAGGATCTTAAGAAACATTTTTGGTGGCCAGGTATGAAAGCCGATGTTGATAAATATGTAGGAGAATGTTTGACGTGTTCTAAGGTCAAAGCTGAGCATCAGAAACTATCAGGTCTACTTCAACAACCCGAAATCCCGGAATGGAAATGGGAAAACATTACCATGGATTTCATCACTAAATTGCCAAGGACTGCAAGTGGTTTTGATACTATTTGGGTAATAGTTGATCATCTCACCAAATCAGCACACTTCCTGCCAATAAGAGAAGATGACAAGATGGAGAAGTTAGCACGACTGTATTCGAAGGAAGTCGTCTCCAGACATAGAATCCCTATCTCTATTATCTCTGATAGGGATGACAGATTTATTTCAAGATTCTGGCAGACATTACAGCAAGCATTAGGAACTCGTCTAGACATGAGTACTACCTATCATCCACAAACTGATGGGCAGAGTGAAAGGACGATACAAATGCTTGAAGACATGCTACGAGCATGTGTTATTGATTTCGGAAATAGTTGGGATCGACACCTTCCGTTAGCAGAATTTTCCTACAACAACAGCTACCATTCAAGCATTGAGAGGGCGCCGTTTGAAGCACTTTATGGTAGAAAGTGCAGGTCTCTGATTTGTTGGAGTGAAGTGGGGGATAGACAGATTACGGGTTCAGAGATAATACAAGAAACTACCGAGAAGATCATCCAAATTCAACAACGGTTGAAAACCGCCCAAAGTCGACAAAAGAGCTACGCCGACATTAAAAGAAAAGATATAGAATTTGAAATTGGAGAGATGGTTATGCTTAAAGTTGCACCTTGGAAAGGCGTTGTTCGATTTGGTAAACGGGGGAAATTAAATCCAAGGTATATTGGACCATTCAAGATTATTGATCGTGTCGGACCAGTTGCTTACTGACTTGAATTACCACAACAACTCGTGGCTGTACATAACACATTCCACGTCTCAAATTTGAAGAAATGTTTTGCTAAAGAAGATCTCACAATTCCGTTAGACGAAATCCAAATCAACGAAAAACTTCAATTCATCGAAGAACCCGTCGAAATAATGGATCGTGAGGTTAAAAGATTTAAGCAAAACAAGATACCAATTGTTAAGGTTCGATGGAATGCTCGTAGAGGAACCGAGTTCACCTGGGAACGAGAAGATCGGATGAAGAAGAAGTACCCGCACTTATTTCCAGAAGATATGTCAACACCTCCAACTGCTTAAAATTTCGAGACGAAATTTATTTAACGGGTAAAATTTATTTAACGGGTAGGTACTGTAGTGACCCGAACTTTTTCATGTTTATATATATTAAATGAAATTGTTATTTACATGATTAAGTGTTTCCAACATGTTAAGCAATCAAACTTGTTAAGACTTGATTAAGTGAAATAGATTTCATATAGACAATTGACCACCCAAGTTGACCGGTGATTCACGAATGTTAAAACTTGTAAAAACTATATGATGTTATATATATGGATATATATATATAGTTAACATGGTATTATGATAAGTAAACATATCATTAAGTATATTAACAATGAACTACATATGTAAAAACAAGACTACTAACTTAAGGATTTCGAAACGAGGCATATATATAACGATTATCGTTGTAACGACATTTAATTGTATATATATCATATTAAGATATATTAATACATCATAATATCATGATAATATTATAATTTAACATCTCATTTGATATAATAAACAATGGGTTAACAACACTTAACAGGATCGTTAACCTAAAGGCTTCAAAACAACATTTACATGTAACGACTAACGATGATTTAACGACTCAGTTAAAATGTATATACATGTAGTGTTTTAATATGTATTTGTACACTTTTGAAAAACTTCAAGACACTTATCAAAATACTTCTACTTAATAAAAATGCTTACAATTACATCCTCGTTCAGTTTCATCAACAATTCTACTCGTATGCACCCGTATTCGTACTCGTACAATACACAGCTTTTAGATGTATGTACTATTGGTATATACACTTCAATGATCAGATCTTAGCAGACTATGTGAGTCATCTAACATATGTGGGAACCATCATTTGGCAACTAGCATGAAATATCTCATAAAATTACAAAAATATTAGTAATCATTCATGACTTATTTACAAGTAAACAAAATTACACATCCTTTATATCTAATCCATATACCCACGACCAAAAATACCTATAAACACTTTAATTCTTCAATTTTCTTCATCTAATTGATCTCTCTCAAGTTCTATCTTCAAGTTCTAAATGTTCTTCATAAATTCTATAAGTTCTAGTTTCATTAAATCAAGAATACTTCCAAGTTTGCTAGCTTACTTCCAATCTTGTAAAGTGATCATCCAAACTCAAGAAATCTTTCTTAGTTATAGTAAGATATCTTTCTAATATAAGGTAATAATCATGTTCAAACTTTGATTCAATTTCTATAACTATAACAATCTTATTTCGAGTGGAAATCTTACTTGAACTTGTTTTCGTGTCATGATTCAGCTTCAAGAACTTTCAAGCCATCCAAGGATCCTTTGAAGCTAGATCTATTTTTCTCATTTACAGTAGGTTTACCTACTAAAATTAAGGTAGTAATGATGTTTATAACATCATTCGATTCATACATATAAAACTATCTTATTCGAAGATTTAAACTTGTAATCACTAGAACATAGTTTAGTTAATTCTAAACTTGTTCGCAAATAAAGTTAATCCTTCTAACTTGACTTTTAAAATCAACTACTAAATGATATGCTAACTTAATGATTTAAAACTTGGAAACACGAAAACACCGTAAAACCGGACATACGCTGTCGTAGTAACACCGCGGGCTGTTTTGGGTTTGATAATTAAAAACTATGATAAACTTTGATTTAAAAGTTGTTCTTCTAGGAAAATGATTTTTCTTATGAACATGAAACTATATCCAAAAATATTGGTTAAACTCAAAGTGGAATTATGTTTTTCAAAATGGTCATCAAGACGTCGTTCTTTCGACTGAAATGACTACCTCTTACAAAAATGACTTGTAACTTTTATTTTTGACTATAAACCTATACTTTTTCTGTTTAGATTCATAAAATAGAGTTCAATATAAAATCATAGAATTTTGATTCACTCAAAACAGATTTAAAACGAAGAAGTTATGGGTAAAATAAGATTGGATATTTTTTGATTGTTGTAGCTACGGGAAATATTGTAACAATTCCATACAAATCATATCCTAGCTAACTTATATTGTATTATACATGTATTCTAATATATTATGTAATCTTGGGATACCATAGACACATATGCAAATGTTTTGACATATCATATCGACCCATCTATATATATTATTTGGAACAACCATAGACACTCTATATGCAGTAATGTTGGAGTTAGCTATACAGGGTTGAGGTTGATTCCAAAAATATATATACTTTGAGTTGTGATCTAGCCTGAGACGTGTATACACTGGGTCGTGGATTGATTCAAGATAATATATATCGATTTATTTCTGTACATCTAACTATGGACAACTAGTTGTAGGTTACTAACGAGGACAGCTGACTTAATAAACTTAAAACAGTAAAACGTATTAAAAATATTGTAAATATATTTTGAACATACTTTGATATATATGTACATATTTGTTATAGGTTCGTGAATCGACCAGTGACCAAGTTTTACTTCCCGACGAAGTAAAAATCTGTGAAAGTGAGTTATAGTTCCACTTTTAAAATCTAATATTTTGGGATGAGAATACATTTAATTTTATAAATGTTTTACGAAATAGACACAAGTAAATGAAACTACATTATATGGGTGAATGATCGAAGCCGAATATGCCCCTTTTTAGCTTGGTAGCCTAAGAATTTGGGAACAGACCCCCAAATTGATGCGAATCCTAAAGATAGATCTATCGGGCCCAACAAGCCCCATTCTGGAATATGGAATGCTTTATTACTTCGAAATTATCATATCCGATGGGTGTCCCAGAATAATGGGGATATTCTATATGCATCTTGTTAATGTCGGTTACCAGGTGTTCACCATATGAATGAATTTTATCTCTATGTATGGGATGTATATTGAAATATGAAATCTTGTGGTCTATTATTATGATTTGATAATATATAGGTTAAACCTATAACTCACCAACATTTTTTGTTGACGTTTTAAGCATGTTTATTCTCAGGTGATTATTAAGAGCTTCCGTTGTTGCATACTAAAATAAGGACAAGATTTGTAGTCCATGCTTGTATGATATTATGTAAAAACTGCATTCAAGAAACTTATTTTTGATGTAATATATTCTTATTGTAAACCATTATGTAATGATCGTGTGTAAACGGTATATTTTAGATTATCATTATTTGATAATCTACGTAATGCTTTTTAAACCTTTATCGATAAAATAAAGGTTATGGTTGTTTTAAAAATGAATGCAGTCTTTGAAAAACGTCTCATATAAAGGTCAAAACCTCGCAACGAAATCAATTAATATGGAACGTTTATAATCAATATGAACGGAACATTTCATATATAATATATATAATTTTATATTATTATATATATATATTATATTATATTCTTATGCATAGTTGACTTGTAATTTTAGCTCCGTTGACTCGCGCGTTGATGCTCGGTTTATGTCTCGGTTCCGGATTTTCGAACGTCTTTTCATACGCTTTAATATCTTGTACTTTATGTTTCGCAATTTATAATTTGCACAAAAAAATATTTTCCGTAACTCCCAAAATCCGCGCAAGTCTTTAACTCATTTTTAGTGGTACTTTTGAGTACACTATGGCTTTAGTGGCACTTTTCAAGCTTTAGTGGCACTTTTTCTTCAATGCTTTAATCTTCGTGCTTCGTCTTTACATTCATTTATTTAAACGATTACAACTTAAAAATATAATAATTACAACTAAAAACTTTACTTATTGGGATGATATTGCGACTAAATATATGTTCAATTGGAGCACTATCACTCACCTCTTCACAACTCTACCGTCTACCTCAGCTTAAAATTTCGGGTAAAAATTTTCTTTAACAGGTGGGTAATGTAACGACCCGACTTTTTCGACTTACTTTTGTGCTTGTTACTTTGATGAAACTGCGTATTTATATTCTGAGATCTTATTTCATGATTAATTACTTTCATTATTACCATACAATGTGCCATTAAGTACTTAGTTACTTAACTTGATCCCCGAATGCTTTTATGACCGTTAGTGTCACTTGACGTTTAGAACGAGCTATATGTTTTGGTACACGTTTAACGTTTATCGTAATTGGAATATTACGACTACGTAATACTAATTGTTATTTCCTAATAACAATTACTTGGGTTTTTGGTTGCTTAATTACGCTTAGTAAATTACTTATGCTCACTAGTTAGTCTTGTTGGACTTTCTACCTTGTTGGACTTTAGCCCACCCTACTCTAGCTAATGGACCATCTAATTAGCCCAATTTTAAATGGATTATGACCCATTAAGATGTAGGACAAAAACCCATTTGTAAGAGCCAACATACTAGCATTTTTGTTAACCATAATCACAGATGTTGCATGAGATCCTAACAATAAGCACCACCTTTAGACCACCACTAACCAAAAAGCAAAAAGGTGTCCCCTTGTCCCCCTCATACCCCACGGCCACCACCACCAATATCCACTATAAATACCAAGCTATTTCCTTCCATTTCACACTTGATCTCATTCACATTTTACACACACTTACTCTCTAATTTTCTCTCTAGTCTTTCTCACTCTAAAAAGTGTAAGTTTCAAATTTTCTTCTTCTTCTTCTTCTTCTTCTTCTTCTTCTTCTTCTTCTTCTTCTTCTTCTTCTTTTCTTCTTATTTTCGACATCACCATCATCATCACTAAAGGATCAAGCTTTTTAGCTTCTTGATCTTGTTATATCTTGAAGATACAAACTTTGATTTGAATCCTTCAAGAACATGAAAGATTCAAGCTTTCTAGCTTTGAATCTTCATTATTTTGATGGATCTAAGCTTTATAGCTTAAGATCACTTTATTTTTGTTAAAAGATCAAAACTTGTGTTTATGATCTTCATGTAACTTGTAGATCTAGCCTTTTGCTTTAAGGATCTTCAAGAAAATTAAATATCCAAGCTTTCTAGATTAGGATTTCATTATTTTGTTTAGATCTTAGCTTTTTAGCTTATGGTCTCATTACTTTCACTAGATCTTAGCTTTCTAGCTTATGGTCTCATTAATCTTGTAAAGATCCAAGCTTTCTAGCTTAGGGTTTCTTAATACTTGAGATCTAAGTTAATATTGTAGATCTCACTTACTTGGAACCTTTTTATGATTTTTATGGTGATAAAAATCAAGTCTTCATGATCTCATATGATGAAGATGCATAAACTTGTGTCAAAAGGACAAAGGTTGAAGCTTTATTGTGTTTATGCAATATATAGACAATCTTGATGTTCAAAACTTGTAGAATGTTATCTTTTACTCTTAGTTGTGTGTTGATGGTTGAAACTTGGTCAAAGTGATGCTAAAATATTAAAGAGTTGTACACTTGAAGCTTACACGCATCAAGGATGAGAACCGTGATGAGCATCAAGCACCAAGAAGCCCACCGGAGCACTTGTTTGCTGTTTTTCGGGGTCTGATCAGACTCCAAGTACATCTGTAAAACTTATTTTCAGATACTTCATTTCGATTAGATGACTTTTCGTTTAGGACTCGCCTAAATTCGATATACGGTTTAGGATTTATAGCCTTTCGAAAATCACTACGCCTTTGTAACGACGTGCTAAAAATTCTGACATACTCGCGCTTGAACCGTCGCCACGGTCAAATGACATCGAGTTAGGCTCTGAAAATTTGAAAGAGGTTAAAGGACTCACATACGGATCCTTGGCCACTGACCACGCATCTTTTAGGTTTGTATAGAGGTCGTAGAAGCTGTCCGAAGTCAGCCTTTTGTCTCGATCTCTATTCTTGTTGAAAACTTACTTTAGCTTTTACGAATGATGATGATGATGATGATACTTAAGACTAAATTTATTCACTTTTAAACTTTTGAGGACAATATACTGACTTAGTGACCATTGACTTAGGTTGACGACCTTTTGGACCGACTTACTACCTGCATACTTTTCATATCGACTTTTACCGCACATTCACTGTGAGTTATAGCTTCCCTTTTTACTTTACTATTTTTGAGACTGAGAATACATGCGCTTTTTATGCTTTACATACTAGACATGAGTACTTAAACTTTATATATATGTGTGGGTGACATAACGGCACAAAGATTCCCCTTAGCTCGGTAACGTTTAGTCATTGGTTTATGAACCGCTGAACGTGAATGTTAGATATGGATCCATAGGGTTTGACATCCCCACTCGGGCTAGTCGCGCTAGCATTAAACGGGTGTTTAATACTTCATAAACAGACGCGCTCGCCAAGTGTACTTTTAGGGGATAATATTACTTGTTAAGTTAGTTACTGGGTACCCACGGTTAAGCATATACTTTTCATACTGTTTTGAATACGAAATCTCGTGGTCTACATTACATTACTGATTACAAACAAACTATAGCTCACCAACATTCGTGTTGACCTTTAAACGTGTATTTCTCAGGTGCTTAGACATTGTTGCTTTCACTGTTAGACTTACGGTCTTGATGTTATAGACTTACTGTTACAGATTCATTGTGTTAGACTTCTGCTGCATTACTTAGAGATGTCTCTGTCACGGAACTTTTATTTTGCATTCGCAACTTAAGAATAATGGCTTTGTAACGACCTTTGTGTCACGTTATCTTTTGTAAAACGTTATATTTTCATGAATGCAAAACTTATTTTAAAACAGCATGTAGTATTATACCGTGTAATGGACCTGTTGTTGACGATTCGTACATGATGGTTTTGTACGGGGCGTCACATAGTGTTCATTATAAAATCACTAAAATAATGAAGAACCAGGGTACCAATGATTAATGATTGATCTAATCTTCAACCTTGATGTTATGATCTTCAAAATTGGTGAAGAGTGGCTCAAAAACCTTCAAAAACGACCCTTCTAGCCTCTGGATTCGTCAAACAATCGATACCCCAAAGTTGGGATTAAATGGGGTATTTATAAGGCTGAATTACAAAATGTTGACAGACCCCGCATTGCGGCCGCAATTCGGCTATCACAGTCGCGATTCGATTACGATCGCGATTATATTACGGCCGCGATCCGGCTATTACGGCCGCGATTGATGTTGTTTCAAAAAATGCTGATTTCTGTTAATGTATCACGGCCGGGATCCACTCTATTGCGGCCGAGATCAGCTCCAGACTCAGTCAAACTTCATTTTCTAGCGTTCAATCATACTTTAAGCTCAAATATCACCAATACTTAGCAAGAAACAACCAAAACATTAACCCGAAGACCTCTGGAGATATATTCACCATTTTATCTCAAATAATCACCAAAGTCTTCACATTTCTTCAAATAAACAACAATAAAGAACCAATATTGCGATGTAAAATATGTATAATTTGAGCGATATCAGTGGCGGAAGCAGAAATTTTTTACACCGGGGGCGAAATTTTTTTTTTAAACGTAGCAAATTTTTTTGGCCAAAATATGAAGGTTTTTTGGTAAAATTTTGGAGTTTTTTTTGGCATAATGTGGAGGTTTTTGGACAAAATGTGGAGGTTTTTGGACAAAATATGGAGACTGTGGGGCAAAAAATAAAATCCACCGGGAGCATAATCGAAAAATCCAAAATTTTCGCACTAAAAATTAAAAATCTACTGGGGGCGACTGCCCCCCTGCCCCTTCTAATTTTCACCCTGCACACCTACATATCTAGAAATCATTTCTCCACAAATTGATACAAAAAGTCATCCCCACCTCTACCTGAGAGTAGAGAGTTTGCTTCCAAAAAACATTCGGCCAGTAAGAAAGAAAATAGAAAATAAAATGTGCATATAAATGAGTACGGGAAAATGATGTTTATAACAAGAGGGGCTATATACGTCTTATCTATCTATTACCATATTATCTAATAGACAAAAGTTATGAATAGTAATTAGGGACATTTTCGTCCTTTCATATATTTTTTTTTACTTTTAACTAAATTTCATTACAACAACAAAGCCCCCACACTTTTTACACAAATTCAAATCGACCCCCAAACAGGGGGTAAAATGTCAAATAACCATTTTCATAAAAAATCAAACTTCACCCAAATATTCAACGGGTCATATCTTCTCACTCGCAACGAGTAAAATTTTTCCGACACCATCGTTAAACTCGATATAATTTTAGGAACACAATGTCACTAACTATACGTAAAACAGACATTTTTTAAAAAAACGCTAAATATTTGGGGTACTTTTCATACACGTTGATTTTGTGTTAAATTTTTAAAAGTCGACAATTTCATAGCGAATTGCGGAGATGCACATATATTGTTAATCTAAAATAACATTTTAATCTTTCACGGGTTATACCTTTTAGTTCGACTCGAGTTGCGCTTCAACGACATCATCGTTAGCCACGAAATAATTTTACAAACTAAACGCAATAAAATACATTGAAAACCGAACCCCTAGCTCGAAGCGAGGGTTCGAAAACTAGTTTGTACTATATATAATATATAATATAATTTGAAAATTTGAATGACATCACTTATGATCTGGCAAATTATACAGAATCTTCATGTTGAGGTGTCATGTTAAAATTAATTTGATGATGTATCTTCAAATATAACATAATCAATAATTAATTAAATAATATTAAAAAATAAATAACATAATTAATTAATGAGTCTTTTCATAAGTATAAATATTATGTTAATATACATGCGTTATATTAATACACACGTGTGTGTTTAAAAAAAAGAAAAGATATTATATTAATCAACATAATAACATATACAAATATAACATAAATATCATGTACATCAAAGAAAAGGAAAAAGCTTATATAAAAATTAAACCTTAATTTTAATCTATACATTATTATAAAACGCGTGTCAATAATTCTACGTGTCAACTCCTGATTAATTCAAGTCATGTGTCAACTCCTCATTTATTCATGCCACGTGTCAGTCTATCAATTATTTCCATATAGTAATTAAATTACTAGTTTTCTTATTTAATTATATATACAGATTTCGTTACATAAAATATTATATTATTTAATTATATTAATTATATAATATAATACATTATTATAAAACGCGTGTAAATAATTCTACGTGTCAACTCCTGATTAATTCAAGCCACGTGTCAACTTCTGATTAATTCAAGCCACGTGTCAACTCCTCATTTATTCATTCCACGCGTCAGTCTATCAATAATTTCCATATATTAACTAAATTATTAGTTTTCTTATTTAATTATATATATAGATTTCATTACATAAAATATTATATAATTATATAATATATATTAATATTAACAACGATAATTTATAATTTATAAATATATTAATAATATTATATTAATAAGAAATTATTTTAGAGACTATCTAAACTATTCCTTGGTAAACAATAAATATTATTATAATAAAATTTAAATTAGTGTTTTAATAAACTAGATAATATCATAATAATTTAAATTTATATTTAAACCTATACAATGATTTAATATAAATATTGATAATATTTGTATATATAAATTGTTATATATTGAAAACCACTTACAATATATTTTATATTTTTTTTTGGGAAAAGCAAGAAATTCATTCACTAAAAATTCACTTTTTTAATATACAATTTATAAATATACAAGAAATTTATAAATAATATTTTATAATATAAAATTAATATACAATTTGAGCATGCATTATTAAAATTACGTTAATATAATATTTGTATAATATTATATACACGTACGGGCTCGTGTTTGTCAATTGAAGTTACAAATAGTTATTTGATAAAACTCTTGTTGGTATTTTGATGTACGTCTGCTCTGCTTCGTTTGAGATTTTGACATGATAGAATTAGTTTGTACAAAAAACATATATATTCAATTAGAGATGTACATAAAATAATATTCTTAATTGTCGATTTTAAAAAACTTTTTATGGGCTAATGTTTGGTGTTTTATCGATTATTTGTCAATTGAAGTTAAAATAATTTCAACGAACGGGCTCATAATCTATGCGTTAGTATTTAATACTAATGTTTTCGATTAAAATATTATCAGTAATGAATGATTTTTTTATTGTAATTGTATTATACATTTGGTAAATATATAGATTAACATTATCGACTACTAATTTATACAGATATCGTGCAACGCACGGACTCACAAAACTAGTAGTAATAATAAACAATGTGCTTTTGTATCTCAATTGATCTAAGTTATCTTATGCAACTTTATATTTTCTTTTTTATCAAATTCGTATATTCACATATTATGAACAACAAAAATACAACAATGCAATATGTATTACAAAATATGAAGAGACAAATACACACGGTAACAATATGTAAAAATTATTATTATATATATATATATATATATATATATATATATATATATATATATATATATATATATATATATATAGATGATCCATCAAGAACTTAGGTAGGGAGAGAAAATAGAAAACTTACATATTAATGCACATTCATCTACTATATGCACTTATTCTTTGAAAAGCAAAATTCATTTTTTTTTTTTTTTAATTTACGAAGAAAAAAATTCGAATTTTTTTCAGATTTTTTTAAAAAAATAATCACGCCAGCATAAACTAACACGTGTCCGTCTGTGTGGCACAGACTGAGCTACTTGTTAGTCGGTGTGGGAGCCAAGTGCCAGTCTGTGTGACACAGACTGAGCTTCGTGTCAGTCTGCGCTCACATGGATTTTTTATCGATTTTTTTTTTTTGTAAAATTTTTTTTGAATTTTTTTAAAAAGAATAGGTGCATATGAAAAGTGAATGTGCATTAATATCGCTTCCATCCTTAGTTCTCTCAGGATCATTATATATATATATATATATATATATATATATATATATATATATATATATATATATATATATATATATATATATAATTTAAGGAAAGATGATATTTAACGGGGGAAGAGGAAAGTAAAACATTCTTTATAAATAATGTTATTATTTCCATTCATTTATGTATTTATCATTATATTTATATACAATTTCATGATATACGTGAGAAAAAAAATTTACGAACAACTTTTGTTTTTTATCAAAATCTATAATGAGAAGAATATAATTCATGATGAATGTTTTAGAAAAAATAATTTTTAACTGGTGAATGATACAATTTTATACCCTAAAAATATTATATGTAATAATTGTTATTGATTATGTTGAAAACCTTAACATTTTTATCGTAAAATGATATTCTTTTTTTTTTGTAAATTTTGATATATTTAAAATATTTTTGACTTATTTTTGCTTAGAGAATAAGATTATATGTGTATAATCTTTTACTTACCTTTTCTCCCAAAAATTCACTTTTCTCTTGATTAGAAACGAAATATATATATATATATATATATATATATATATATATATATATATATATATATATATATAGGGCGTGATTCAAACGGGAATCACAAAAAAGGCGAGAACTGTGAGAACTTTTTTATTTCATACTTTTTATGCATTTAAATACAACAAATTACATGCAAATGTTAATTAATGTTCATATCATTAACAAACATATGTTCATTACCGTAAATTACATGTTAAACTGTTAATTATATGAAATGTTCACATGCTCACAAACAAATATGCACATGTGAACGAAAAACTAAATATTTGATTATATTGGTAAAATATAAGTTTTTTCAAACTATTTTATGTTCATTATTACTATTCATAAACATTTATGAGTGATTTAATCTTTTCACATGTGAAAATCTTTGTAATAAAAGTTCTCGCGGTTCTCACTTTTTTATGGTTCTCGTTTAAAACACTATATATATATATATATATATATATATATATATATATATATATATATATATATATATATATATATATATATATATATAGTGTTTTAATCAAGAGTGAAACACTTTTTTGGAGTGGGGGGGAATAATTTTTTTCGGTTTTTTGAAAGAAAAAAAATTTCACAGCATTAAGATCACATGAAAATATGAACTTTTAAAAAAGATATTTGGTAATAAATGTTATTATTTTGATGGGAAAATGCGCGAAGAAAATAAATGATAACATACATCATATGTAATGTTTTAATTAAAGGTTTTTATTAATGGTTTAGAAATTATGGTTTAGAAATTAGAGTTCATAAATTAGGGTTTAGAAATTAGAGTTTGAAAATTAAGGTTATGGTTTAGAAATTAGAAATTAGGGTTTAGAGTTTAGATTGAATTTTTAACACTAATGGTTTAGAGTTTACGATAGGGTTAAGAGTTTTGGGTTTAGGAACTAAACCTTAAACGCTAAACTTTAAACGCCAAACTTTAAACCCTAAACTCTAAATCGGACTAAATTTTGATAAAAAAAACCTTCACATAAGATGAAAAAATACGATAAAAAAACCTCTAATTAAAACATTACTCATGATGCATGTTATCATTTATTTCTTCGACCGTTTTCCCGTCAAAATAATAACATTCATCACAAAGTATCTTTTATAAATGTTCATATTTTCATGTGATCTTGATGGTTTGAAATAGTACCTTTATTTATGAACGGATTTGAATTGTTTTGTTACACGAATTGATTTATTGTATATGTGGTGTTTTAATGAATTCAGGTTGGTTTCACACATATAGGCAACTAGTCCTATTCGCATAGTTTAGTTTTATAGGTAAATCTGGTTCGTTCCACAGAGAGACAGTGTTTAAATTATTTTTAATAGTCTTTGAAGTTAAACTTATTTAAAGGGGGTTTTGGATTAGGAGTTTATATTACTACATAATAATAATAAAATATAACTTAATCTTAACTTAATTATATTACTTATTAATTTATACGAATACATTATTTATAATTATTAACTTAAAAATGAATTAATTGAAACTATACTAATTGTGATCTAAATAAGTTTATTACTAAATGATAATTAATAAAATAATAACTTTTAATAAAACTAATTGATTAGAATTTTGTTTTGAGCAATAAATTATAATATATAAATTTATTTAAATTAACTAAATAATTAAAATAAATTAATAGAAATTATAATAATTAACTAATTATAAACCAATTACTTAAAATTAATAATAAAGATTTTAATTAAAACTTTGAGATTTAAATGAATTCTAGTAAGATTAAAACATGTATTAAAGAAATTTATAATAGTTAATACTAATTATAAATTAATTACTTAAACATAATAATAAAGATTTTAATTTAAAAACTAAGATTTTAACCTAATTTGCTACAGTGCTCGTATTTATACTTACGCGTTTCGCGTAATGATGCACGCGTTCCGCGTATGTTTTAAAACGTACGCGTATCGTGTGATATATACACGATCCGTGTATGATATAATCGATGTGACAAACAGTGCTGGTACAGATTTGAGTATTTTGATAAATATTTTTAATTTTAGCGTATAATAATAATAATAATACGTAAATAATAATAATTATTATTATTTTACAATATGTATAAATGGGGGTGTTTACTTAAATGTGTCACCTCTAGATCCATGGATTGTTTTTGAGTTTAAGCCCTATTTAAAATGTTTTAGTAATAAACTTTATATTTTTCTTTCGAATAAATATAAAGTTATGACTAACTAAATTAAATCTAATTTTCATCGGATTCTATTTAGATAGTTACTAGTCTTTAAGTATTTAAATTGAGACCCAACCCAGTTTTGACTTTCGCCAAAACCCAAATCATAACGGTTTCCCTTTTTACAATTTCACTATTATATGACTAATGATATTACCCAAACCACCGAACCTTACTTCTAATTTAGTGTTAGTAAATTAGTCATAAGTTCGTCTAGATCACTTTTAATGTTGAAGCTTAATTTATATAAATAAAAATAACTTTTGTTATTTTAATCTAACAAATTAAGTGGCAGGGATTAAATATCCAAATACATAATAATGGTTCTTTTAATTAGGCTCAATGTTAAAAATACTAAAGTTACATTTTAATTCTTAAAAATGATAACAATCCATTTCACTAGGGGCTCTACATCTAAGCAAATACTAGGGAAATTAACTACTCATTATACTAGGGTAAACATGAAAATATAAATATACAAACATAATAATAATGATAAAAATTGATAACGATAATTTTAATAGGATACACTTACGAAAATCTTCACTCTCATTTACTTTAAACGGTAGAAAATTACAATAACAACACCCCTTGTACTCGTACAATAATACCCTTAATCACGAACAATACACCCTTAAAACTGAAACTATCCTAAAAATTGAATCTTGAAACTGAAATTAATACAGAGTACAAAAGATACTAGAAAATAATATTGATGTGTACTGACTTAAATTTGTTTACTGTGTTAAATTGTATGTGTGAAATGTGTCTCTCTTTTTCTTGCACTAGTACTGCGTATATATTATCTGAGAAGTTGATCAAAAGTAGTAGGTGAATTCTCTCTGTATATTCTCCTTTGTATCTGTAAAGCTGAAATGTTGTAATATTAAACCCAAAAAGCGACCGTCCCATTTGCATTTTGAATCTGAATCTAGTTTCAACCTTACGCGTTTCGCGTAGACACCCACACGTTTCGCGTAGGACTTAAATACTACGCGTTCTGCGTAGTTACCTACGCGATCCGCGTAAGAGTAAACGGCAATTTTTTTATTTTATGTTTTCGTTTGTTCTTTGTTGATCCCGTGTTTACGTGTATCGACTTGGAACTTTTCATTTGAACTCTTTCTCTTCGATCATCTTGGACTTGTATTCAAGTAACGTTTATCTTTGATATATTTTTGGTTTAAATTCGTCGTTTATTATCATTTCTTCAAACTTCAAGCTCGCGTTTACTTTTATCGTTTTTCTCGTGAATTATGCATTTGAATGTCTTCGTTTCGGTAAAAGCTGATAAAATATAAATGATATTGCATCGAAATATATGTATGTTTAAAGCAATATCAGATCTTAATGTTGGAAAAAAATTCAAAAAAAATGATATATATATATATATATATATATATATATATATATATATATATATATATATATATATATATAGCCAAATGTTCAATACATATATTTTTTAATGTGCACCATTGTGCACAAATACAAAACTTTTTTAATGTGTACCATTGTGCACACAAGTGTATTTCTATGCACTTTAGTTGGTTCTTTAGTTTTTTGATTATGTATTGAATATGAGATTGTTATACTGTAGAACCAATATATTGTTGGTTCCTATAATTATTAAAAGTGTAAAATTTTAGAACATGTGCTTTTGATTTGTTTTTTAATCAATAATTTTTTGGTTCTACATCCAACTTAAATGTATAAAACTCACATGTTTCAACATATATCTCACACACACCCACCCGCGAACTCGTAATCAACACTTAAATCGGACTCATAATTAATGCTAAATTTAAGTTTAAATTCGATAAGGGAATTTCAACCAAAATAAAAAATGCATGAATATTTAATGATTAAAGAGTTCAATAATGTAACATAATATAGGGAAATTCGCCCAAATACACTTTTTTAAGTTTTATTCCAAAATACACTTATTTAAAAAAAAATTGTCTATTTACGCCATTAGGTCGACCAGCATTAGGGTCGACTACCATATTGTATGGTCGACCACCACAATTTTCAATGTGGTCGACCTTAGTTTAAAACTGACATGGTTGACTACCATGTTAGGTCGGTCAACCACTGTATTTGACCCTAAATTACACGGGCGACCTTAATATTGGTCGAGTATACAAACACAACACTGAAATAGCGAGTTCCACATTTCAAATTACAATTTTTCGCTCCACAAGCCCTAGATACGAACCATCAACCCTGATTCATTGCAGATTCACTCAATTGCAGATAAACCCTAATTCGATCGTCAGCCAAAGATGACAGATGTGGAGGTAAAACCTAATTCGTGTATATTTGTGTATATGTAACTGTATGTCTTTGTGTTAGTGTATGTCTATGTGTATATATGTATATGTAAATGTATATGCATATGTGTGTATGGATGTAACTGTATGACTATGTGTATATATGTATATGTATATATTTGTATATGTAACTGTATATGTATATGTAACTGTATATGTATATGTAAATGTATATGTATATGAATATGTATATGTAACTATACATATACATATATTTGTTAATTCTTATAGTGTATAAATGTATGGTGATGGTGATGATGTAATAAATTAGGGCAGAAGGATATTTGGGTATTCGACCCAACAAGGGGTCGACTGTCAACAAAATACACTATAGTCGACCACATATAGGATCGACTATGGTAGAATTAAACTATAGTTTTCCAGAATGAAGGTCGACTTATGTATAGTTAAATGAATATGTATACTTTATCTATATGTATGTATAGTTAAATGTATAAGTATATATATCTATGTGTATTTTGTATATGTATATGTATATGTATATGTATATGTATATGTATATGTATATGTATATGTATATGTATATGTATATGTATATGTATATGTATATGTATATGTATATGTATATGTATATGTATATGTATATGTATTTGTATTAAGCGTATTAAGTGTATGTATATTCTGTATATGTATGTATATTCTATATTTGTATATGTATTTGTATTAAGTGTATGTATATTTTGTATATGTATGTATTATTGTATATCAACATATATGTATAATGACATATACATTGTTTGTTTACAGGTTTGGTTCGAGGCGAAGGTCACCATTCGAAGCAAGATGTCGCTTATTCGTCAAATTAAAAACAAACTCACTCCGGCTCAGACAAAGATTTTCAGAGAAACGTGTTTTGGTCATTGGTTAGATATAAAGTGTGATCACAATGATCTGTGATACATACATTGCTTATTAATGAATCAAATTGACCGTCCGAAAAACTTTGCAATCAATGGACGCGAAATATGTGAGGAGCCAGAAGAGCTATGGTTTCGAGTTACCCAAGATCATGTCATTAGGTGCGGTAGACGTGAGTTTTGCTTGGTTACCAAGATGCGATTTGGTCCGGTTACATCTTTTCTAGATTGGATAGGTCAAGAGAGGTCTGATTTTGACCACTCGGTTTCATCTCGTGTTTTTAGTAAACGACATAGTGGTCCCCGCCATCTTTCAGAGTTTCACGACGATTTTTTTAAAGATGAGTTGAAAGGAAATGACAAGGATAAGTTCATAGTCCCCAACCAGATGATATATTTTGGAACATGCCCCCGTTACTGTCTAACAACAAACCCGAAATGAAACCTAGATCAATGACTATATATGAAACCTCATATCTAGTTAAATTGAATCAGACTTTCGAAAACAAGGAAGATTTTCTTATGCAATTACGTACAAAGTGTGTTACTGAAGGGTTCCAGATAAAACCAAAGTACTCAGACAAATTAAGGTATACAACTACATGCATATCACCAAATTGTTCATGTGACGACCCGGAAATTTCCAACCAAATTTAAACCTAACCTTTATATGTTTCCGACACGATAAGCAGAATTTGTAATGTTGAATCTCAAAAAGTTTGGAACTACATTCATGTAATCAATTACCCTTTGACCGTGTTCGACGATTCACGAACAATTATGTGTATATAGATATGTATATATAATATATAATATTAACTGAAAACATTAATAAAGTATTAGATATATGATACTTTACATGAACGTATTTGTTTCGATATATTTATCGACAGAATTAAGAGATAATATCAAATGATTGAATTATCAGATACATTATGATATGATTACGGGCCAATGTTATGAGGTCCACTGTGATTTAAGAAATCTATTCTTTTTGACAATATTCGAAAAATGGTAAAGTAAGTAAGAATGTGGAGTGTAAATAACTTAGATGTTGGATATCGACAAGTTAAGTAACTCGACATTTTTCATTAAGATGATTTCATACGTTTATTAAACCTTTGGACTTAATCCCATGCTTCACCAACAGACTGTAATTTAAAAACTTGAAACTTATTATGAATATATATAATTCTACTTTTCTAAAATGTTTTATGATATAACGATTTAAATTAATATTAAATATATTTATACGCGTATTATACGTACATAGTTTTATACTTTTACTATACTTTAACTTTACCTTTACTTTACTTTTACTTTACTTTTACTTTACTTTCACTTTAATAATTCACTTTAATAATTCATACTTTAATAATTCACTTTAATAATTCACTTTAATAATTCATACTTTAATAATTCACTTTAATAATTCATACTTTAATAATTCACTTTAATAATTCAAAAATCTATTATAAATAGAATTCAATAGGTTTCATTATTTCATAGAAACTTGAAAATATATTTCTCTAAACTCTCTCAATCGAATTACATATATATATTTACTTAGTATTATTTCAAGATATTATTAGTATACATAAAATACTACGACGGAGTTATATTCAGACAATTTCAAAATAAGTTTTCAAACGGGATAGAGCTAAGGAAATTATGGGTTATAGCTATGAAGGTTATGGGTATTGTTCGAGGGTATTGCTCGTGAGGTCAACCTAACATTTATCATTTTCGTTGCGTCTACGTACTTTCCTGCAATATTGAATCACAATATTGATACGTGAGCATTCATATCTTATCTTTTATATATTAATAGTGTATCCCTGACTAGTGCTCGAGTATATATGATTATGCATGTTTGTATGCTTAGTTTCGTCGTTAAATAGTTTATGATAAATCACGAATTTGATACATATGCTACTGAGATAAGGTATATGATATGTATGTCGTTGAAAAGCTAAAGAAAAATTAATAACTTTTCATTTAGAAATCGTGTGGGTTCGATGAACGGATTAAAAGATATGGTCAACTGAATTATTATTAATTTTAATATTATTATTAAAACGATTATTATAATTGTTATCAGTTGATGTTATTACTAAAATTATCTTTATTACTAAAAATTAATATTTTTATTGAAACTATCATTTTATTATTTTTATCATTATTATTATTATCAATATTATTTTATCAAATAAATATGCGTACAAAGATATTTTTACCACACGTAATATAATTACATTAATAATACATACCACTATATTTTTATGATATTAAGTGAATTTTATAAATTTTATTACTTGAGATATATAAAAGTATATTTTTTATCATATATGAATTTAAATATAAATTTTTATTTATTAATAAATGACTTGTATTATTTAGTATAATAAGATCTGATAAATATATTTAAATATATAAAACGACTATATATAAGTTATATAATAAACATATAAAACGACTATATATAAGTTATATAATAAACATGTATAGATTTTGGAAGTCATTTTGGGTCAAGTTGACTTTTGTTGACTTTTGCATGTCGGTCTCGAGCATTAGGATTGTGATACACTACGACTTGACCTAAATTGTTAGACAGATATTGACCAACATATAAATATATATACTTAATATAGGTTCGTGAATCCGAGACAAACCCTGCACTTGTTCAGTGCCGTCATATACATAATTGCTACAAAATACAGTATTGTGAGTTTCATTACTCCCTTTTTATATATATTTTTGGGCTGAGAATACATGCACTGTTTTATAACTGTTTTACGAAATGGACACAAGTACTAAAAACATATTCTACGTTGAGTTGTACCACTTTGCATATTTTTCCCTAATAGCTTGGTAACTACCATTTACATGCGGTATTGTAAACGCGAATCCTGTTGATAGATCTATCGGGCCTGACAACCCCAACCGGACTGGACGACCAGTATTCAACGGTTGCACAGTACTTCATTTCAGTGACTACACTTGGTACAGTGTAGTGAGATTTCATAATAAAGGGAATATGCGACGTTGATTAAATGTTAAGTATGGTTACCAAGTGCTCAATCACTTAGAATATTTTTATTAAAACGTTTATGTATATGAAATCTTATGGTCTATTACTATTACAAAAATGGTTGATTATGATAAACTAATGAACTCACCAACCTTTTGGTTGACACTTTAAAGCATGTTTATTCTCAGGTATTAAAGAAATCTTCCGCTGTGCATTAGCTCATTTTAAGGATATTACTTGGAGTCATTCATGACATACTTTGAAAGACGTTGCATTCGAGTCGTTGAGTTCATCAAGATTAATATTAAGTCAATTATAGTTGGATGTAATATGAAATAGTATGCATGCCGTCAATTTTAGATGTAAAGAAAGTTTGTCTTTTAAAAACGAATGCAATGTTTGTAAAACGTATCATATAGAGGTCAAATACCTCGCGATGTAATGAACTATTGTGAATCGTTTATAATGTATATGAACGGGTCCTTTCAGTTCATGGCAAATTACTGCTAGGTGTATACAAGATAGCAACAACTTTCAATTACGGAAGTTGAATGATCTACACACGTGCCCAAATACCCAAATTCTGCAAAACAAAATTCATGCCACCAAGAAAGTCCTAGGGAATATATTGAAAGAGGTGATGAAACAAGAAGGTCGTGTCTATCGACCAGATGATATCAGGAATGATATGTCGGCCCGATTTAAGATTAGTTTATCATACCATCAAGCCTGAAAAGCCAAATGTTACACAATTGAGATGTTGAGGGGTAGTCTTGAAGAATCCTTTCAAATACTACCTAATTATCTATATAATCATAGACTGTCTAACCCAGGTAGCGTAACCAATATTCGAACGGACGACGAAGGCAGATTTGTTATGAGTTACATGTCCATTGGTGCAACGGTATGTTTAATGCTCTTTTCATTTACTTATTAATATTACTTGTATTCATTAACAATGTTCCAATACTTTTATAAGTAGATACGTTCGTTTGTTAACTATGCACGTCCGGTAATCATGGTCGATGGGGCTCATTTAAAAAGTCGTTATTTGGGGACTAACTTGATTACGATCGCTATGGATGCTAATAATGGAATCCTTAACTTGTATTCATTAATAATGTTCCAATACTTTATAAGTAGACATGTTCGTTTGTTAACTATGCACATCCGGTAATCATAGTCGATGGGGCACATTTAAAAAGTCGTTATTTGGGGACTAACTTGATTGCGATCGCTATGGATGCTAATAATGGAATCCTTCCATTAGCCTACGGTATTGGGGCAGGAGAGACCACTGATCATTGGACATGATTTTTTGGTAATCTAAGAGAATCTCTACTGTCTTCGGGGTGTTGTATTGAGAATCTTACCATTATATCTGACAGGGCACCGGCAATAGCTGCTGGCATATCAATTGTATTTCCAGAAGTATTTCATGCACTATGTTGTAGGCATTTGACGGGCAACCTCAAAAGTGTGTCTAAAAGGGTTAAACCGCTAGATCATATTTCTGGATGGATAGATCCAGGAAATCTACAAATCGTCTGACCGCCATTGGTTACAAAATGACAATCAGGTAGACCGAAGAGGAATGCTCGTATATCGTCCCAAGGAGAAGACAAATACAATTTCAAATCTAAAAAAAAAAATGCAGTCATTGCTTGGAATATGGACACACTAGATCAACTTGCACCGCACATTATGATCTATCAGAACGTACACAAAAGTCAAAATCCAAGTCAAAAACGAAGGTAAAGTCGAAGGGGATGGGAAAGGGGAAGGGAAAACGTGAAGAGTCATGCTCAATACAATTTGACTCGACATACAATTTGAGTGATGATTAGCTTTTTCTTTGTGTTTAACTGTCATGGATGTTAGGTATGTCTGTTTGTATGCTGTCTGTTTAACTGTCATGTGTTTAAGTCTTTGTGGTTTATTAATAAGTTAGGTATGTTATATGTTTGTAATTTGTGTTATTTGTTGTGTAATAAATGTAGTATAAGGCATTATCTAATATTTATTGTTCCAATTAAATTTTATTTCACTAAATTGGATGGCAGGGTACATTGGAATTACATAACTCGTCGAAAAACACAACACATAATTGTAACACAGTAAACATAAATAATAAAAACTACTAAAAAGTAGGATTATGTTGTCTAACAAAATCTCAAACATAAAAATATTCAAACATTTCCCCATATTCAAGTTGATACTGCCTTTCAACTCGACCCCTAAATTCATGTGCACCTTCGAGTCTGTTAGTCCTGCGACTTAATCTTTGCCATATTGCATTCCACTTACGACTAGGTTGCATAAATGAGGACCATTTTGACTTTAGTTGGTCCATCGTTTGATTTACGCTTGGACCTCTTTGGTTAATAACTAGTCGTAATCAACGACCAAAACTCAACACGATTGGACCTCTTTGTATGTTCGGAAAATTCAATCCAACAACAACATAATTTTAGATCATCACTTACAACAGAAGCAGATAAACTAGACATTTTATGAGTAGACAATGTAAGATTAGAAGAAACGTTGCGTAGGAACTAAGTAAAATGTAGGAGTATTTATAGTCGTGAAACAATATCAAAAACCTTATCTAACATTCAAAAAATCTTATCCAATATCAATAAAATCTTATTTGATAAATTTTATCCAATAAAATTGTGTTTTTATTCTTAGTCGACCCACATATTGGTCGACTACAATGCACTTATGGTCGACTAATGCTAGTCGACCGAGTTTTGCCTCACAAGTCAGTCGACCTCAGAGTCGACCATCTTATCGAAGTAATCGACCATCAAGTAGGCAAAATGTTGGTCGATCACCTTAAAAACTATCTTGGTCGACCAGGTAAAGGGGAGGTCGACCATAATGTTGGTCGACCTAATGGTGTAAATAGACAATTTTTTTTTCAAAAAGTGTATTTTGAAATAAAACTTAAAAAAAAAATGTATTTGGGTAAATTTCCTCATAATATATGAAAATTACCAGTAAAGTTAATAGAATTTTTGTAACTATGAAAAATGACGATAACATGGTGTTTATGTGGCGTGTACATTGACATGATGTGGCTACCTTCCGGAAAGTATTACCTAAATTTCAAATATTTAAGTTGTAATATTTTTTGCCAAAAAATTCAAAATTACGTTATCTTTTTTAATTTTGCATTATACGAAAAGGTCATAATAACTTATTAATAAATCATATAATTTACGTTATTCTTTCAGACAATTTGCCTTAAATAAAATTATATATCGTTGTGCATCATATTATAAACAACTCCGTAATATTCTTAGCTAATAATTCAATAACGACTTTAGGCGAAACCAGATAGAGCAGTACTATTGGCGGAACTAGAATTTTTTTCACGAGGGAAAAAAAAGTTTAAAACCGTAGCAATTTTTTTGGACAAAATATGAAAGTTTTGAGGTAAAAAAGTTGCGATTTTTAGGCAAATTATGAAGGTTTTTGTGCAAAATTTGAATGTTTTTGAGCAAAAGTTGGAGAATTTTGGCCAAAATTTGTAGGTTTTTGACAAAATATGTAGGTTTTGGAGCAATTTTTTTTTACCGGAGTCAAAGTCAAAAAACCCAAAATTTTTACAAAAAAAATCCACTGAGAGCGGGCGCCCCCTCTGCTTCCATGTAGTTTCGCCTATGGTAACCTTGATTCTAAGACCAATTTTAACGCGGCGTCAGAGGAGTCCCGTCAGACATGATGGCGACGGGTGACGCCCCCTGACGCCCCTAGTGGGGCGTCACCGGTGACGAAACCGGGGCGTTAGTCACATTTCTCACGGAAAAATCAAAGCGCGTCAGTTGATCTGATTGGTCCACGTATTTTGATGATTTTTATTTTGTTTTTGTTTTTTTATTTATTTAAATTATTTATATTCTTTTCTACATAAACCCATCAAAACCCATCATTTTTAACCCATCAAACTCAATATTTTCTCTCATTTTATCACTTTCATTCAATTATTTTTGTTTTGTTTTTGTTTTTTTTTTATTTAAATTATTTATTTTCTTTTATATATAACTCTTCAAAACCTATCATTTTTAACACCTCAAACTCAATATTTTCTCTCATTTTACCATTTTCATTCAAATGATTTTTGTTTTGTTTTGTTTTGTTTTTTTTATTTGAATTATTTATATTCTTTTCTATATAAACCCATCAAAACCTATCATTTTTAACACATCAAACTCAATAATTTATGTAATGGTTGAATTCTATGAAATATTAATTTATGATGTTTTTTATATTTGATATGCATTTTATTTTATAAAAAATACTTTGTATTCATATTTAATATAAAATAAAAAAATAATAAAACTGGTGGGACCTACATTCAGGTGACACAGAACTGGGGCGTCAGGGTTATTTTGGGTCAGAAACTGACATCTGCCACGTTAGAGGCAGATTGTACTTTTTGGCCAAAAAATGTATAATCCGCCTGTGACGTCACATGCAGGGTTATATATGGTCTAAGTGGTTACTATCTCTAGAAACTGAATGCATTAAACGTGAAAAAATTTAACTCCCGAAAGTGTGCATGTGATGCCTGGAGTCAATAACAGAATCTGTTGTTTGCATGCGATAATACATGATTCAATACGATACCTTTAGTAATAAACTAGTGGAGTAATAAATTAATATTTTTGCTTTCCAAAATTTTTTCTAAGATTTATGTACATTTAATTTTATTAAAATCGAAATAAAAATAAGCATTGATAATGTACAGAATTTATCAAATTAAACGACATATTTTATTTTTTGTGAAGATATCATCATCAAACAATTCGATTTCGATCTAACAATATAAAAAAATGAAATGGACCCAATCAATGATTACGAGTCATAAAAATTCGTGAGTTGGGATCGTCAATGCAGTAATAACTTGTACTCAGAGCCTGAGTACATGTACTGTCTCTTGGCGGCTACAATACAGCTGACTTTCATTTATATCACATTATTACTCTATTATTCTAATATTTTCGATTTTTCATTTTCCAAAAATATATATACTGTACAGATATTTTTTTTTTTTTTTTCATTTATGTTGTTCTAAGTATTTTTTCCTAAATATAAATATATAATATATATTTAGTTGAGTTATTTCGTGATTATTTCTTACAGTTTCTCTGCCTATATTTAAAATATACGACGAGTCAAAATTTATCTTAAGACTTTTTGGGTCAATATGCTTATGTTTAGGCGATCCTCTTAAAAAGTAAGTGGGTTGTTACCAATGTTCGAATCGATATTTTCTTGTTTTGGTTCTGTTTTCTCTCGTGGATTGTGTACTTTTTTATGTATATTTTATGGCTCTTAGGTTTTAGTTTGGGTTTATGTTTAGAGCTTTTTTTTTTGGGGGGGGGGGGGGGTGTTTTAAGCTTGCATGGTTTGGTTCATGTGTGCCATTTTTTTTTTTTTTTTTTTTTTAACAGCCGAAATTTTATTAAAAAACTAGCAAGACGCTAGCAAATAAAAGAACAAATTACAAGGCGTTCATAGGGTTTTGCAACCACACCGTCCAACTAATACGACTCTTATGAAATCAATAATAAAACCATTCAAATGCAGTGACTACAATACTATCAAATACATAAGATCTTTTGAATTTTGCATCATTGAAAACATAGCTATTTCGAAGATGCCAAACGTTCCAGAAAAACGAGATGGTTATAATTCTGAGAATAATACGTTGGTTGCCGCTTATAGGAACCCCATCAACCCATAACCAAGCGTCTTCAATGGAGGACCAAGAAGGAATGTCGTAATTGATCCAACGACCAATTCTATGCCAAATTTGAAGGCTAGTTTCACATGACATGAACAAATGAACTTCATCTTCATCACTTAGATTACAAAGGCAGCAAGTTGTATTCTCCATCTCAACTCCACGCAACATGAGATTTATTTTGGTTGGAAGGCAAAGTAAATTCAATCTCCAAATAAAAACATTGATCTTGATCGGAACGTATCTGCACCAACTTGTGGCACGAGAAGAAGGGGCAAGATACTGCTTATCAATGAGAAGTCTGGCACTTGAAACCGAATAATTATGAGACGGGTTTTCAGCCCAACACCACAAATCCGGGTAATCCGATAAAAAAACATTTGCAAGCAGCGAAGAAAGATCAATAAATTGAGAATATTCAGCACCTCCACGAAGAGCTCGCCTCCAGAACCAAATCCAACCATTTGGCGTGAAACGATCAGCCACGTTGCTATCTTTGAAATTATCAATCAAAAGCGGCAAGCGAAGGAAATGCCATCGACCCACGGGTCATGCCAAAAGCTAGTTGAAAGACCATTACCAAGTTGTAGGCTCATGCTATTGACAGGAATAATTTGAGATTCATGAATCTCAGAAATACACTTCACAATAGAAACCCATAACCCAGCATTAGAAGACTTGACAGGAAGATTATTACCTTGGATCGGTCCGTGAATAGCCTTTATAATGTTGGCCCAGATTGCGTTTTTATTAGTCAAAAATCTCCATCTCCATTTGTAAATAAAAGCCATGTTTAGAGACTTTAAACTCGTCACATTTAACCCTCCGTGCTCAAGAGGATTAAGAATTGTACGCCAATTGATCCAATGAATTTTCCGATTCCCGTCTTTGTTGCCCTAAAAAACTTGCTCTTAAAGATTCGAGTTTATCAATCACAATTTTTGGGGCTTTAAAAATCGAAAAAAAATAAGTGCCGAGAGATCCTAATACGGATTTGATCAAAGTAAGACGTCCTCCCATGGAAATCATGTTCACTTTCCAAGATGAAAGTCTTTTTTTGACCTTTTCAATGATACTCCCAACTAGCACTTCGATTCATATTAAGGCCAACCGGGATACCGAGGAAATGAAACGGGAGAGTATCAGCGGTGCATCCCAATATCGATGCAATACGGGAAATTTCATGATGTTGAACACCCTCACCCATAATAGAAGATTTATTTTAAGGCCCGAGATTGCAAAAAAATCAACCAAGAATAACAATGAGATTTGAAATGTTCGCCTCAGACCACTCTCCAACAAACAACACATCATCCGCATACATGTTAATCGAGAAATGGATCTGTTGAGAAGAAGACAACACAATCCGAAGGCCTTGGTATAACATAGCATCCGACACATCTTTAATAGCTGCTTGTAATCCTTCCATTCCGATGATGAAGAGGAATGGAGAAAGTGGATCACCTTGTCTTAAACCACGACCAATAGGAAATTTCATCTGAAGGGCTGCCATTAAGTAAAATAGAAGCTTGTGAAGAAATGAGGCATGCTCTTATCCAACCAATGCATCTTGAATTGAAGCCAAGATGATGAAGCATAGAGAATATATAGTCCCAATGTATAGAATCAAACGCCTTATCAAAATCAACCTTGAATAACATCGCTTTCTTCTTTCTTTTTTTACACCAGTTAATAACCTCATTAATGATCAAAGGACCATCCACAATTTGTCTACCTTTAACGAACGCAGTTTGTTCTGGACTAATAACATCATCAATCACATCGGCTAAACGATGTAGTGACCCGAACTTTTCCATATTTATATATATTAATTGAATTTGATAATTACATGATTAAGTTTTTCCAACATGTTAAGCAATCAAACTTGTTAAGATGTGATTAATTGAAATAGGTTTCATATAGACAATTGACCACCCAAGCTGACTGGTGATTCACGAACGTTAAAACTTGTAAAAACTATATGATGACATATATATGGTTATATATATAGTTAACATGATAATATGATAAGTAAGTATCTCATTAGGTATTTTAACAATGAGTTATATACATAAAAATGAGACTATTGAATTAAGAAACTCGAAAACGATATATATAACGATTATCGTTATAACAACGTCTTACTAAATACATATGAATCATAATAAGATATTGATACACTATGGTTAATCATGATAAATGATAGGTAAACATGTCATTAAGTGTATTAACAATGAACTACAAATGTAAAAACAAGACTACTAACTTAATGATTTCGAAACGAGACATATATGTAACAATTATCGTTGTAACAATATTTAACTGTATATATATCATATTAAGATATATTAATACATCATATTATCATGATAATATAATAACTTAACATCTCATTTGATATAATAAACAATGGGTTAACAATATTTAACAAGATCGTTAACCTAAAGGTTTCAAAACAACACTTACATGTAACGACTAACGATGACTTAACGACTCAGTTAAAATGTATATACATGTAGTGTTTTAATATGTATTTATACACTTTTGAAAGACTTCAGGACACTTATCAAAGTACTTCTACTTAACAAAAATGCTTACAATTACATCCTCATTCATTTTCATCAACAATTCTACTCGTATGCACTCGCATTTGTACTCGTACAATACACAACTTCTAAATGTATTTAATATTGGTATATACACTCCAATGATCAGCTCTTAGAAGCCCATGTGAGTCACCTAACCATGTGGGAACCATCATTTAACATCTAGTATGAAATATCTCACAAAATAACAAACTAATGGAGCCTATATGATACATCCATATTCACGTGAAAGAGGAAGTCCACAAACACTTTCATTTTTTAACTTACATGCATCAAACTACTCTCTCTCAAGTGTTCTTCCATTGTTCTAAGTGTTCTTCATCATCTTCATCAAAATCTAGCTCAATCTAGTTCATAAATCCATACATAAACCAAGTTATAAAACAACTACTCAAGAACACACCAACAACACTTTCAAGTTTGCTAGCTTACTTCCAATCTTACAAATCCACGTTGAGTGATCATCCAACCTCAAGAAATCTTTCTTATTTACAGTAAGATATCTTTCTAATATAAGGTAATACTCATATTCAAACTTTGATTCAGTTTCTATAACTTTAACAATCGTATTTCGAGTGGAAATCTTACTTGAACTTGTTTTCGTGTCATGATTTTGCTTCAGGAACTTTCAAGCCATCCAAGGATCCTTTGAATCTAGATCTATTTTTCTCATTTTCAGTAGGTTTATCCACAAAACCTGAGGTAGTAATGATGTTCATAACATCATTCGATTCATATATATAAAACTACCTTATTCGAAGGTTTAAACTTGTAATCACTAGAACATAGTTTAGTTAATTCTAAACTTGTTCGCAAACAAAAGTTAATACTTCTAACTTGACTTTTAAAATCAACTAAACACATGTTCTATATCTATATTATATGCTAACTTAATGATTTAAAACCTGAAAACACGAAAAACACCGTAAAACCGGATATACACCGTCGTAGTAACACCGCGGGCTGTTTTGGGTTAGTTAATTAAAAACTATGATAAACTTTGATTTAAAAGTTGTTCTTCTGGGAAAATGATTTTTCTTATGAACATGAAGCTATATCCAAAAATCATGGTTAAACTCAAAGTGAAAGTATGTTTTCCAAAATGGTCATCTAGACGTCGTTCTTTCGACTGAAATGACTACCTTTACAAAAATGACTTGTAACCTGTATTTATGACTATAAACTTATAATTTTTCTGTTTAGATTAATAAACTTAAGTTCAATATGAAACCATAGCAACTTGAATCACTCAAAACGGATTTAAAACGAATAAGTTATGGGTAAAACAAGATTGGATAATATTTTTTGTTGTAGCTACGTGAAAATTGGTAACAAATCTATATTAATCATATCCTAGCTAACTCATATTGTATTATACATGTATTCTAATATATTATATAATCTTGGGATACCATAGACACGAATACAATGTTTTGACATATCATATCGACCCATCTATATATATATTTCGGAACAACCATAGACACTCTATATGCAGTAATGTTGGAGTTAGCTATATAGGGTTGAGGTTGATTCCAAAATATTATATATACTTTGAGTTGTGATCTAGCCTGAGGCTTGTATACACGAGGTCGTGGATTGATTCGAGATAATATATATTGCTTTATTTTCTGTACATCTAACTGTGGACAACTAGTTGTAGGTTACTAACGAGGACAGCTGACTTAATAAACTTAAAATATTAAAACGTATTAAAAATGTTGTAAATATATTTTGAACATACTTTGATATATATGTACATATTTGTTATAGGTTCGTGAATCGACCAGTGGCCAAGTCTTACTTCCCGATGAAGTAAAAATCTGTGAAAGTGAGTTATAGCCCACTTTTAAAATCTAATATTTTTGGGATGAGAATACATGCAGCTTTATAAATGTTTTACAAAATAGACACAAGTACATGAAACTACTTTCTATGGTTGAACGATCGAAGCCGAATATGCGTTTTTACTTGGTAACCTAAGAATTAGTAAACCAGTCTACTAATTGACACGAATCCTAAAGATAGATCTATTGGGCCCAACAAACCCCATCCGTTGTAGCGGATGCTTTAGTACTTCGAGCTGTTATATCATGTCCGATGGATGTCCCGGAATGATGGTGATATTCTTATATGCATCTTATTAATTTCGATTACCAGGTGTTCACCATATGAATGATTTTTATCTCTATGTATGGGATGTATATTGAAATATGAAATCTTGTGGTCTATTATTACGATTTGATAAATATATAGGTTAAACCTATAACTCAACAACATTTTGTTGACGTTTAAAGCATGTTTATTCTCAGGTGATTATTAAGAGCTTCCGCTGTTGCATGCTAATATATGGACAAGATTTGGAGTCAGCATGCTTCTATAATATTGTTTAAAACTGCATTCGAAATTTACTTTGTTGTAACATATTAATATTGTAAACCAATATGTATTGGTAGTGTGTAAGTGTGATATTTTTAGATTATCATTTCTGATAATCTAGGTGGTGTCCTTTTAACCTTGTTGATAAAATAAAGGTTATGGTTTGTTTTTAAAAACGAATGCAGTCTTTGATAAACGTCTCATATAGAGGTCAAAACCTCGCAACGAAATCAATTAATATGGAACGTTTATAATCAATATGAACGGGACATTTCAGTTGTTATCCGAGCGTTGGTCTTAGAGAACCAGAAATTTGCATTAGTGTGTCTTATCGAGTTTGTTAGGATACATTAGTGAGTCTGGACTTCGACCGTGTTTTCTTTAAAAATGATTGCTTAACACTTTTATTGGAAACTATATATTATTAACATGTAAATATTAGGTGATATATTAACCTCTTAATATATTTGATACTGTGTGATAGATGTCTACCACTAGTACAAATTCTATCGACTCACCTAATAATAATGAAGAGTCGAATATACTTTGGGAAGATTCACAAATTTCGGAAGAGGAGGAACCGAAAGAGGAGGAACCGGAAGAAGAGGAACCGGAATAGGAGGAACCGGAAGAAGAGGAACCGGAAGAGGAGGAACCGGAAGAAGAAGAGGTTCCGGAAGAAGAAATAGTGATACCTACAGTAAATCGGTTAAATAAAAGAAAATCCTCAACCAACGGACCAAAGTTAATAATGGTCAATGGTGTTTCCGCCGAGGAAGCAAAATATTGGGAAGATTACCAATTTTCCGATGAATCGGATCCCGATGAGGATTTCGATGATGTTATAGAAATTACCTCGACCCAATTTAATAAAGCAAAAGAAAATAATAAGGGAAAAGGTATAAAAATAGAGAAACCTGATTCCAACCCCGATGAACTTTATATGTATCGGCAACGTCCGTATTTCTTAAATTGTAACAATAACCTGGGAACCTCTAAACCACCAGGTTTTTCTAAACCATTGTGGAAAACGACGGCTCATATTAGAGGAACACCATATATCCCTAGAAAATTAGGAAAATGAACCAAGTCCGAAGAAGAAGAAACCAGTGATTCAGATTAGAGGGTTGTAATCATGTTGTGTATTATATGTATTGTAGTGTGCTTATCCTTTTATGTTCTATGTAAAAATTGCTTGTATTGTTTGTTAATTATCTTTTACGAATCTAATCCTTGTCTATTTTACAGTATAAAAACAAAATGGACGTTAAGGGTAGACAACCGAATATTTTAGAAGACCTACCAGAGGATATGATTGATGAAATCTTGTCCAGAGTCGGTCAGAATTCATCAGCACAATTAGTTATGGCTAAATTAACTTGTTAAACATTTGAAAGACTTTCCAAAAATGCCTTAGTTTATAAAAGGCTTTCCTTTGATAGGTGGGGTATATTACATTGGGGAGACCGTAAGTTACGCCGTGTTTTCTTTAAAGCGTTAAATGCGGGGAACCCAAATGCAATTTTACGCTACGGGTTAAGAACCTATTTTGACTCAACATATCCCAACATAGGATTTCGTGAGTTAGAAAGAGCTTCTATGTTACTAGCGATGATACCTATCTCTCTGCAGAGGTACATCATGTACCTATGTTACTAGCGATGATACCGAGGGTTCCAAAAAGTAGTATCACCGATTAAAGCTTCACCACCATCTCTGATTGAATCTTAGGTCTCCACCACCGCTGGGTTCTGCCGCTGCATTCTACCACTGTGAAAAGCCAAAATTAAAATTAGGGCAAAATTGATGTTGAAAACTGATGACAAAGTTCAAAGCAACAACATATTCAATCTGTCCCGATGTTGATTATGTAAGTAAAATTTAGAATTAGAATCTAATTTGCTGTTATATAAAAAAAATAGAAACTATTAGTCTGGTAGAGATTCTCCTTTTCTGATCCGTTCCGTTTGATTTCCGGCGGGATCAAATGCCGTGAGATCCCTGGTTGTTTCATCATGTCCAAAGGAGACCATCTTCTTACCGCAAAGGTTGCAACATCTATATTTATCACAAACTTCCCACCTACGTTTGGGATTAACGACTTACGTGAGATCTGCAAGAAGCATGGAACAATATTGGATGTATACATGGCACGCAAATTGACGAAATACGGTTCCAGGTTTGCATTTGCACGTTATCTTCATGTTGAATCCATCCATGATCATGAAACAAAACTGAGCAATGAATGGGTGGGCAACTATTATCTTTTTGCAGCAAAGGCACGTTTTGAT
Organism: Rutidosis leptorrhynchoides; assembly: GCF_046630445.1. NCBI lineage: Eukaryota > Viridiplantae > Streptophyta > Magnoliopsida > Asterales > Asteraceae > Rutidosis > Rutidosis leptorrhynchoides. The sequence goes on from NC_092335.1 coordinate 634,761,111, forward strand.
AGGGATGAGATTCCAAAATGCAAAGGTAACAATTCTGGTACTGTCTTCCCTCCCATACACCCAACTAGGATTCCTAATTTTTCAGAATTCCCTATCTTGAATAAGAGCTCTTATGCTACGGCGGTGATTGAAAACCATACTCCTGTAATCTTTAAGAATGGTCCCCACTATATCAGCCTGTCTGACTCAGACCTCATTACCAACACTGATGTACCGCTGCTTCTGTTTGTCAAGGTTAAGGATACATCGTTAATGAAATGTCCCGTTCTTATTGATTAAAAACGTTCCATATTAATTGATTTCGTTGCGAGGTTTTGACCTCTATATGAGACGTTTTTCAAAGACTGCATTCATTTTAAAACAAACCATAACCTTTATTTCATCAATAAAGGTTTAAAAAGCTTTACGTAGATTATCAAATAATGATAATCTAAAATATCCTGTTTACACACGACCATTACATAATGGTTTACAATACAAATATGTTACAACAAAATAAGTTTCTTGAATGCAGTTTTTACACAATATCATACAAGCATGGACTTCAAATCTCGCCCTTATTTAAGTATGCAACAGCGGAAGCTCTTAATAATCACCTGAGAATAAACATGCTTAAAACGTCAACAAAAATATTGGTGAGTTATAGGTTTAACCTATATATATCAAATCATAATAATAGACCACAAGATTTCATATTTCAATACACATCCCATACATAGAGATAAAAATCATTCATATGGTGAACACCTGGTAATCGACATTAACAAGATGCATATATAAGAATATCCCCATCATTCCGGGACACCCTTCGGATATGATATAAATTTTGAAGTACTAAAGCATCCAGTACCTTGGATGGGGCTTGTTGGGCCCGATAGATCTATCTTTAGAGTTCGCGTCAATTAGGGTGTCTGTTCCCTAATTCTTAGATTACCAGACTTAATAAAAAGGGGCATATTCGATTTCGATAATTCAACCATATAATGTAGTTTTGATTACTTGTGTCTATTTCGTAAAACAGTTATAAAAACAACGCATGTATTCTCAGTCCCAAAAATATATATTGCAAAAGCATTTAAAAATGGAGCAAATTAAACTCACGCATATAAATATTATAAAACAGTTAATAAAGTATTTGTATGTATTCTCAGCCCAAAAACATAAAGAGTAAAAAAAAAAGGGCAAATAAAACTCACGCATATAAATATTGTAAAACAGTTATTAAAACATTGCATGTATTCTCAGCCCAAAAATGTAATGAGTAAAAGGGAGCAAATGAAACTCACTTTCACAGATTTTTACTTCGTCGGGAAGTAAGACTTGGCCACTGGTTGATTCACGAACCTATAACAATATATACATATATATCAAAGTATGTTCAAAATATATTTACAACACTTTTAATATATTTTGATGTTTTAAGTTTATTAAGTCAGCTGTCCTCGTTAGTAACCTACAACTAGTTGTCCACAGTTAGATGTACAGAAATAAATCGATAAATATTATCTTGAATCAATCTACGACCCAGTGTATACGTATCTCAGTATTGATCACAACTCAAACAATATATATTTTGGAATCAACCTCAACCCTGTATAGCTAACTCCAACATTCACATATAGAGTGTCTATGGTTGTTCCGAAATATATATAGATGTGTCGACATGATAGGTCGAAACATTGTATACGTGTTTATGGTATCTCAAGATTACATAATATACAATACAAGTTGATTAAGTTATGGTTGGAATAGATTTGTTACCAATTTTCACGTAGCTAAAATGAGAAAAATTATCCAATCTTGTTTTACCCATAACTTCTTCATTTTAAATCCATTTTGAGTGAATCAAATTGCTATGGTTTCATATTGAACTCTATTTTATGAATATAAACAGAAAAAGTATAGGTTTATGGTCAGAAAAATAAGTTACAAGTCGTTTTTGTAAAGGTAGTCATTTCAGTCGAAAAAACGACGTCTAGATGACCATTTTAGAAAACATACTTCCACTTTGAGTTTAACCATAATTTTTAGATATAGTTTCATGTTCATAATAAAAATCATTTTCTCAAAATAACAACTTTTAAATCAAAGTTTATCATAGTTTTTAATTAACTAACCCAAAACAGCCCGCGGTGTTACTACGACGGCGTAAATCCGGTTTTACGGTGTTTTTCGTGTTTTTCGTGTTTTCAGGTTTTAAATCATTAAGTTAGCATATCATATAGATATAGAACATGTGTTTAGTTGATTTTAAAAGTCAAGTTAGAAGGATTAACTTTTGTTTGCGAACAAGTTTAGAATTAACTAAACTATGTTCTAGTGATTACAAGTTTAAACCTTCGAATAAGATAGCTTTATATATATGAATCGAATGATGTTATGAACATCATTACTACCTTAAGTTCCTTGGATAAACCTACTGGAAAAGAGAAAAATAGATCTAGCTTCAACGGATCCTTGGATGGCTCGAAGTTCTTGAAGCAGAATCATGACACGAAAACAAGTTCAAGTAAGATCATCACTTGAAATAAGATTGTTATAGTTATAGAAATTGAACCAAAGTTTGAATATGATTATTACCTTGTATTAGAATGATAACCTACTGTAAGAAACAAAGATTTCTTAAGGTTGGATGTGAAATGTCCCGTTCTTATTGATTAAAAACGTTCCATATTAATTGATTTCGTTGCGAGGTTTTGACCTCTATATGAGACGTTTTTCAAAGACTGCATTCATTTTAAAACAAACCATAACCTTTATTTCATCAATAAAGGTTTAAAAAGCTTTACGTAGATTATCAAATAATGATAATCTAAAATATCCTGTTTACACACGACCATTGCATAATGGTTTACAATACAAATATGTTACAACAAAATAAGTTTCTTGAATGCAGTTTTTACACAATATCATACAAGCATGGACTCCAAATCTCGTTCTTATTTAAGTATGCGACAGCGGAAGCTCTTAATAATCACCTGAGAATAAACATGCTTAAAACGTCAACAAAAATGTTGGTGAGTTATAGGTTTAACCTATATATATTAAATCATAATAATAGACCACAAGATTTCATATTTCAATACACATCCCATACATAGAGATAAAAATCATTCATATGGTGAACACCTGGTAACCGACATTAACAAGATGCATATATAAGAATATCCCCATCATTCCGGGACACCCTTCGGATATGATATAAATTTCGAAGTACTAAAGCATCCGGTACTTTGGATGGGGCTTGTTGGGCCCGATAGATCTATCTTTAGGATTCGCGTCAATTAGGGTGTCTGTTCCCTAATTCTTAGATTACCAGACTTAATAAAAAGAGGCATATTCGATTTCGATAATTCAACCATAGAATGTAGTTTCACGTACTTGTGTCTATTTTGTAAAATCATTTACAAAACCTGCATGTATTCTCATCCCAAAATATTAGATTTTAAAAGTGGGACTATAACTCACTTTCACATATTTTTACTTCGTCGGGAAGTAAGACTTGGCCACTGGTTGATTCACGAACCTATAACAATATATACATATATATCAAAGTATGTTCAAAATATATTTACAACACTTTTAATATATTTTGATGTTTTAAGTTTATTAAGTCAGCTGTCCTCGTTAGTAACCTACAACTAGTTGTCCACAGTTAGATGTACAGAAATAAATCGATAAATATTATCTTGAATCAATCCACGACCCAGTGTATACGTATCTCAGTATTGATCACAACTCAAACTATATATATTTTGGAATCAACCTCAACCCTGTATAGCTAACTCCAACATTCACATATAGAGTGTCTATGGTTGTTCTGAAATATATATAGATGTGTCGACATGATAGGTCGAAACATTGTATACGTGTCTATGGTATCTCAAGATTACATAATATACAATACAAGTTGATTAAGTTATGGTTGGAATAGATTTGTTACCAATTTTCACGTAGCTAAAATGAGAAAAATTATCCAATCTTGTTTTACCCATAACTTCTTCATTTTAAATCCGTTTTGAGTGAATCAAATTGCTATGGTTTCATATTGAACTCTAATTTATGAATCTAAACAGAAAAAGTATAGGTTTATAGTCAGAAAAATAAGTTACAAGTCGTTTTTGTAAAGGTAGTCATTTCAGTCGAAAGAACGACGTCTAGATGACCATTTTAGAAAACATACTTCCACTTTGAGTTTAACCATAATTTTTGGATATAGTTTCATGTTCATAATAAAAATCATTTTCTCAGAATAACAACTTTTAAATCAAAGTTTATCATAGTTTTTAATTAACTAACCCAAAACAGCCCGCGGTGTTACTACGACGGCGTAAATCCGGTTTTACGGTGTTTTTCGTGTTTCCAGGTTTTAAATCATTAAGTTAGCATATCATATAGATATAGAACATGTGTTTAGTTGATTTTAAAAGTCAAGTTAGAAGGATTTACTTTTGTTTGCGAACAAGTTTAGAATTAACTAAACTTTGTTCTAGTGATTACAAGTTTAAACCTTCGAATAAGATAGCTTTATATGTATGAATCGAATGATGTTATGAACATCATTACTACCTTAAGTTCCTTGGATAAACCTACTGGAAAAGAGAAAAATGGATCTAGCTTCAACGGATCCTTGGATGGCTCGAAGTTCTTGAAGCAGAATCATGACACGAAAACAAGTTCAAGTAAGATCATCACTTGAAATAAGATTGTTATAGTTATAGAAATTGAACCAAAGTTTGAATATGATTATTACCTTGTATTAGAATGATAACCTACTGTAAGAAACAAAGATTTCTTGAGGTTGGATGATCACCTTACAAGATTGGAAGTGAGCTAGCAAACTTGAAAGTATTCTTGATTTTATGTAACTAGAACTTGTAGAATATATGAAGAACACTTAGAACTTGAAGATAGAACTTGAGAGAGATCAATTATATGAATAAAATTGAAGAATGAAAGTTTTTGTAGGTGTTTTTGGTCGTTGGTGTATGGATTAGATATAAAGGATATGTAATTTTGTTTTCATGTAAATAAGTCATGAATGATTACTCATATTTTTGTAATTTTATGAGATATTTCATGCTAGTTGCCAAATGATGGTTCCCACATGTGTTAGGTGACTCACATGGGCTGCTAAGAGCTGATCATTGGAGTGTATATACCAATAGTACATACATCTAAAAGCTGTGTATTGTACGAGTACGAATACGGGTGCATACGAGTAGAATTGTTGATGAAACTGAACGAGGATGTAATTGTAAGCATTTTTGTTAAGTAGAAGTATTTTGATAAGTGTATTGAAGTCTTTCAAAAGTGTATAAATACATATTAAAACACTACATGTATATACATTTTAACTGAGTCGTTAAGTCATCGTTAGTCGTTACATGTAAGTGTTGTTTTGAAACCTTTAGGTTAACGATCTTGTTAAATGTTGTTAACCCAATGTTTATAATATCAAATGAGATTTTAAATTATTATATTATCATGATATTATCATGTATGAATATCTCTTAATATAATATATATCCATTAAATGTCTTTACAACAATAATCGTTACATATATGTCTCGTTTAAAAATCATTAAGTTAGTAGTCTTGTTTTTACATATGTAGTTCATTGTTAATATACTTAATGATATGTTTACTTATCATAGTATCATGTTAAATATATATATATATATCCATATATATGTCATCATATAGTTTTTACAAGTTTTAACGTTCGTGAATCACCGGTCAACTTGGGTGGTCAATTGTCTATATGAAACATATTTCAATTAATCAAGTCTTAACAAGTTTGATTGCTTAACATGTTGGAAACATTTAATCATGTAAATATCAATCTCAATTAATATATATAAACATGGAAAAGTTCGGGTCACTACAGTACCTACCCGTTAAATAAATTTCGTCCCGAAATTTTAAGCTGTTGAAGGTGTTGACGAATCTTCTGGAAATAGATGCGGGTATTTCTTCTTCATCTGATCTTCACGCTCCCAGGTGAACTCGGGTCCTCTACGAGCATTCCATCGAACCTTAACAATTGGTATCTTGTTTTGCTTAAGTCTTTTAACCTCACGATCCATTATTTCGACGGGTTCTTCAATGAATTGAAGTTTTTCGTTGATTTGGATTTCATCTAACGGAATAGTGAGATCTTCTTTAGCAAAACATTTCTTCAAATTCGAGACGTGGAAAGTGTTATGTACAGCCGAGAGTTGTTGAGGTAACTCAAGTCGGTAAGCTACTGGTCCGACACGATCAATAATCTTGAATGGTCCAATATACCTTGGATTTAATTTCCCTCGTTTACCAAATCGAACAACGCCTTTCCAAGGTGCAACTTTAAGCATGACCATCTCTCCAATTTCAAATTCTTTATCTTTTCTTTTAATGTCAGCGTAGCTCTTTTGTCGACTTTGGGCGGTTTTCAATCGTTGTTGAATTTGGATGATCTTCTCGGTAGTTTCTTGTATAATCTCCGGACCCGTAATCTGTCTATCCCCCACTTCACTCCAACAAATTGGAGACCTGCACTTTCTACCATAAAGTGCTTTAAACGGCGCCATCTCAATGCTTGAATGGTAGCTGTTGTTGTAGGAAAATTCTGCTAACGGTAGATGTCGATCCCAACTGTTTCCGAAATCAATAACACATGCTCGTAGCATGTCTTCAAACGTTTGTATCGTCCTTTCGCTCTGCCCATCAGTTTGTGGATGATAGGCAGTACTCATGTCTAGACGAGTTCCTAATGCTTGCTGTAATGTCTGCCAGAATCTTGAAATAAATCTGCCATCCCTATCAGAGATAATAGAGATTGGTATTCCATGTCTGGAGACGACTTCCTTCAAATACAGTCGTGTTAACTTCTCCATCTTGTCATCTTCTCTTATTGGCAGGAAGTGTGCTGATTTGGTGAGACGATCAACTATTACCCAAATAGTATCAAAACCACTTGCAGTCCTTGGCAATTTAGTGATAAAATCCATGGTAATGTTTTCCCATTTCCATTCCGGGATTTCGGGTTGTTGAAGTAGACCTGATGGTTTCTGATGCTCAGCTTTGACCATAGAACACGTCAAACATTCTCCTACGTATTTAGCAACATCGGCTTTCATACCCGGCCACCAAAAATGTTTCTTGATATCCTTGTACATCTTCCCCGTTCCAGGATGTATTGAGTATCTGGTTTTATGAGCTTCTCTAAGTACCATTTCTCTCATATCTCCAAATTTTGGTACCCAAATCCTTTCAGCCCTATACCGGGTTCCGTCTTCCCGAATATTAAGATGCTTCTCCGATCCTTTGGGTATTTCATCCTTTAAATTTCCCTCTTTTAAAACTCCTTGTTGCGCCTCCTTTATTTGAGTAGTAAGGTTATTATGAATCATTATATTCATAGATTTTACTCGAATGGGTTCTCTGTCCTTCCTGCTCAAGGCATCGGCTACCACATTTGCCTTTCCCGGGTGGTTACGAATCTCAAAGTCATAATCATTCAACAATTCAATCCACCTACGCTGCCTCATATTCAGTTGTTTCTGATTAAATATGTGTTGAAGACTTTTGTGGTCGGTATATATAATACTTTTGACCCCATATAAGTAGTGCCTCCAAGTCTTTAATGCAAAAACAACCGCGCCTAATTCCAAATCATGCGTCGTATAATTTTATTCGTGAATCTTCAATTGTCTAGACGCATAAGCAATCACCTTCATTCGTTGCATTAATACACAACCGAGACCTTGCTTTGATGCGTCACAATAAATCACAAAATCATCATTCCCTTCAGGCAATGACAATATAGGTGCCGTAGTTAGCTTTTTCTTCAATAACTGAAACGCTTTCTCTTGTTCATCATTCCATTCAAATTTCTTCCCTTTATGCGTTAATGCAGTCAAGGGTTTTGCTATTCTGGAAATGTCTTGGATGAACCTTCTGTAGTAACCGGCTAGTCCTAAAAACTGGCGTATGTGTTTTGGAGTTTTCGGGGTTTCCCACTTTTCAACAGTTTCTATCTTTGCCGGATCCACCTTAATACCTTCTTTGTTCACTATGTGACCGAGGAATTGAACTTCTTCCAACCAAAATGCACACTTTGAAAACTTAGCGTACAATTCTTCCTTCCTCAATACTTCTAACACCTTTCTCAAATGTTCACCGTGTTCTTGGTCATTCTTTGAGTAAATAAGTATGTCATCAATGAAAACAATGACAAACTTGTCAAGGTATGGTCCACACACTCGGTTCATAAGGTCCATGAACACAGCTGGTGCATTAGTTAAACCAAACGGCATGACCATAAACTCGTAATGACCGTAACGTGTTCTAAAAGCAGTCTTTGGAATATCATCTTCTTTCACCAGCATTTTATGATACCCGGAACGTAAGTCAATCTTTGAATAAACAGACGAGCCTTGTAGTTGATCAAATAAGTCGTCGATTCTGGGTAGTGGGTAACGGTTCTTGATGGTAAGTTTGTTCAACTCTCGGTAGTCGATACACAACCTGAATGTACCATCTTTCTTCTTGACAAACAAAACAGGAGCTCCCCACGGTGATGTGCTTGGTCGAATGAAACCACGCTCTAAAAGTTCTTGTAATTGGCTTTGCAGTTCTTTCATCTTGCTGGGTGCGAGTCTGTAAGGAGCACGAGATATTGGTGCAGCTCCTGGTACAAGATCTATTTGAAATTCAACGGATCGATGTGGGGGTAATCCCGGTAATTCTTTCGGAAATACATCGGGAAATTCTTTTGCAATGGGAACATCATTGATGCTCTTTTCTTCAGTTTGTACTTTCTCGACGTGTGCTAGAACAGTATAGCAACCTTTTCTTATTAGTTTTTGTGCCTTCAAATTACTAATAAGATGTAGCTTCGTGTTGCCCTTTTCTCCGTACACCATTAAGGGTTTTCCTTTTTCTCGTATAATGCGAATTGCATTTTTGTAACAAACGATCTCTACTTTCACTTCTTTCAACCAGTCCATACCGATTATCACATCAAAACTCCCTAACTCTACTGGTATCAAGTCAATCTTAAATGTTTCGCTAACCAGTTTAATTTCTCGATTCCGACATATATTATCTGCTGAAATTAATTTACCATTTTCTAATTCGAGTAAAAATTTACTATCCAAAGGCGTCAATGGACAACTTAATTTAGCACAAAAATCTCTACTCATATAGCTTCTATCCGCACCCGAATCAAATAAAACGTAAGCAGGTTTATTGTCAATAAGAAACGTACCCGTAACAAGCTCCGGGTCTTCCTGTGCCTCTGCCGCATTAATATTGAAAACTCTTCCGCGGCCTTGTCCATTCGTGTTCTCCTGGTTCGGGCAATTTCTAATAATGTGGCCCGGTTTTCCACATTTATAACAAACTACATTGGCATAACTTGCTCCGACACTACTTGCTCCGCCATTACTCGTTCTGACACCATTTGTTCCTTTTGTTCTATTAACCCCTGGTCCGTAGACCTCACACTTCGCCGCGCTATGACCATTTCTTTTACACTTGTTGTAAAATTTGGTGCAGAACCCCGAGTGATACTTTTCACACCTTTGGCATAGCTGCTTCTGATTGTTGTTGTTGTTGCGGTTATTATTGTTATTGGGATGATTGTTGTAGTTGCTGTTGTTGTTGTTGTTGTTGTTGTTGGGCCGTTTGTTGTAGTTGCGATTGATGTTGCGATTGTTGGGATAATTGTTGCGATTATTGTTGTAATTGCTGCTGTTGTTGTTGTATTGGTGATTCTTATCACCGTTTTCCTCCCACTTTCTTTTGACTTGCTTCACATTGGCCTCTTCAGCAGTCTGTTCTTTATTCCTTTCTTCAATCTGGTTCACTAGTTTGTGAGCCATTCTACATGCCTGTTGTATGGAGGCGGGCTCGTGTGAACTTATATCTTCTTGGATTCTTTCCGGTAATCCTTTCACAAACGCGTCGATCTTCTCTTCCTCATCTTCGAATGCTCCCGGACACAATAGGCACAATTCTGTGAATCGTCTTTCGTACGTGGTAATATCAAATCCTTGGGTTCGTAACCCTCTAAGTTCTGTCTTGAGCTTATTGACCTCGGTTCTGGGATGGTACTTCTCGTTCATCAAGTGCTTGAATGCTGACCACGGTAGTGCGTACGCATCGTCTTGTCCCACTTGCTCTAGATAGGTATTCCACCATGTTAACGCAGAACCTGTGAAGGTATGCGTAGCGTACTTTACTTTGTCCTCTTCAGTACACTTACTTATGGCAAACACCGATTCGACCTTCTCGGTCCACCGTTTCAATCCGATCGGTCCTTCGGTTCCATCAAATTCCAAAGGTTTGCAGGCAGTGAATTCTTTGTAGGTACATCCTACACGATTTTCTGTACTGCTAGATCCAAGGTTATTGTTGGTATGTAGTGCAGCTTGTACTGCGGCTATGTTTGAAGCTAGAAAAGTACGGAATTCCTCTTCATTCATATTCACGGTGTGTCGAGTAGTCGGTGCCATTTCCTTCAAAATAGTCAAATGGAACAAGTTAATCATACAGAATATTAAGAGTAGTTAATAGTATTTCGTAGCATAATATGAACTCATTTATAAAAGCTTTTTCTTCATATTAGCGTTTTATAAGTTTAAATTTGGGTAGTACCTACCCGTTAAGTTCATACTTAGTAGCTAATATACAATTCAACTACTACAATTCTATATGAAAAACTGATTATAATAATATTTCGCGTTCAAACTTTTATACAATATTTTACAAACTTACAATATCGCTTATTTTACATAAAGCATGAAATATAGCACACAATAAATTTGATACAAGATAGTTGTGAAGATAATTCTAGCTAGTACACAAGTCGTTCAGCAAAGGCAATAAAGACACGTAATTCATACGTCCAGAAACAAGTCATGCATTCTGGTTTTACTAGGACTACTTCCCATCCTTGGTCTTGTGGAAGATAACCGTTATGGCCGTTGATAAGACAGCGTGTTGTAACGTCGTCAAAGGGACGAGGGTTACGTAATGTCCAACAGTCCCGTAACAATCTAAAAACCTCATTTCTTACCCCAATTACCGACTCCGTCACTTGTGGGAACGTTTTGTTTAATAGTTGTAGGCCGATGTTCTTGTTCTCACTTTGGTGAGAAGCGAACATTACTAATCCGTAAGCATAACATGCTTCTTTATGTTGCATGTTAGCCGCTTTTTCTAAATCACGAAGTCCAATATTCGGATATATTGAGTCAAAATAATTTCTTAACCCATTGCGTAAAATAGCATTTGGGTTCCCCGCAATATATGCGTCAAAGTAAACACATCGTAACTTATGGATTTCCCAATGTGATATCCCCCATCTTTCGAACGAAAGCCTTTTATAAACCAAGGCATTCTTGGAACGTTCTTCGAATGTCTTACAAACTGATCTCGCCTTAAATAGTTGTGCCGAAGAATTCTGACCGACTCTAGACAAGATTTCATCAATCATGTCTCCGGGTAGGTCTCTTAAAATATTGGGTTGTCTATCCATTTTGTGTTTTTATACTGTAAAATAGACAAGAGTTAGATTCATAAAAAAAAATACTTATTAATACAAGCAATTTTTACATATATCATAAAGCATAAGCACACTATATTACATATATTACACCACACGAATACAACTATCTTATTCCGACTCGCTTGTTTCTTCTTCTTCAGTTTTGGTTCGTTTTGCCAAGTTTCTAGGGATATATGATGTTCCCCTAATATGAGCCGTAATTTTCCACATTGGTTTAGAAAAACCTGGTGGTTTAGAGGTTCCCGGGTCATTGTTACAACTTAAGGACTTCGGGGGTTGACGATACATATAAAGTTCATCGGGGTTGGAATTAGATTTCTCTATTTTTATGCCCTTTCCCTTATTATTTTCTTTTGCCTTTTTAAATTCAGTTGGGGTAATTTCTATAACATCATCGGAATTCTCGTCGGAATCCGATTCATCGGAGAATTGGTAATCCTCCCAATATTTTGCTTCCTTGGCGGAAACACCATTGACCATAATTAACCTTGGTCGGTTGGTTAAGGATTTTCTTTTACTTAACCGTTTTATTATTTCCCCCACCGGTTCTGATTCTTCTTCCGGTTCCGATTCTTCTTCCGGTTCCGATTCTTCTTCCGGTTCCGACTCTTCTTCCGGTTCCCCTTCGGAAACTTGTGAATCAGTCCACGAATCATTCCAATTTACATTTGACTCTTCATTATTATTAGGTGAGTCATGGGACTCGTTCTAGAGGTAGACATCTATCACATAATATCAAACGCGTTAAGAGATTAATATATCACATAATATTCACATGTTAAAAATATATAGTTTCCAACAAAATTTGTTAAGCAATCATTTTTCAAGTAAACACGGTCGAAGTCCAGACTCACTAATGCATCCTAACAAACTCGATAAGACACACTAATGCAAAATTCTGGTTCTCTAAGACCAACGCTCGGATACCAACTGAAATGTCCCGTTCTTATTGATTAAAAACGTTCCATATTAATTGATTTCGTTGCGAGGTTTTGACCTCTATATGAGACGTTTTTCAAAGACTGCATTCATTTTAAAACAAACCATAACCTTTATTTCATCAATAAAGGTTTAAAAAGCTTTACGTAGATTATCAAATAATGATAATCTAAAATATCCTGTTTACACACGACCATTGCATAATGGTTTACAATACAAATATGTTACAACAAAATAAGTTTCTTGAATGCAGTTTTTACACAATATCATACAAGCATGGACTCCAAATCTCGTCCTTATTTAAGTATGCGACAGTGGAAGCTCTTAATAATCACCTGAGAATAAACATGCTTAAAACGTCAACAAAAATGTTGGTGAGTTATAGGTTTAACCTATATATATTAAATCATAATAATAGACCACAAGATTTCATATTTCAATACACATCCCATACATAGAGATAAAAATCATTCATATGGTGAACACCTGGTAACCGACATTAACAAGATGCATATATAAGAATATCCCCATCATTCTGGGACACCCTTCGGATATGATATAAATTTCGAAGTACTAAAGCATCCGGTACTTTGGATGGGGCTTGTTGGGCCCGATAGATCTATCTTTAGGATTCGCGTCAATTAGGGTGTCTGTTCCCTAATTCTTAGATTACCAGACTTAATAAAAAGGGGCATATTCGATTTCGATAATTCAACCATAGAATGAAGTTTCACGTACTTGTGTCTATTTTGTAAAATCATTTACAAAACCTGCATGTATTCTCATCCCAAAATATTAGATTTTAAAAGTGGGACTATAACTCACTTTCACAGATTTTTACTTCGTCGGGAAGTAAGACTTGGCCACTGGTTGATTCACGAACCTATAACAATATATACATATATATCAAAGTATGTTCAAAATATATTTACAACACTTTTAATATATTTTGATGTTTTAAGTTTATTAAGTCAGCTGTCCTCGTTAGTAACCTACAACTAGTTGTCCACAGTTAGATGTACAGAAATAAATCGATAAATATTATCTTGAATCAATCCACGACCCAGTGTATACGTATCTCAGTATTGATCACAACTCAAACTATATATATTTTGGAATCAACCTCAACCCTGTATAGCTAACTCCAACATTCACATATAGAGTGTCTATGGTTGTTCTGAAATATATATAGATGTGTCGACATGATAGGTCGAAACATTGTATACGTGTCTATGGTATCTCAAGATTACATAATATACAATACAAGTTGATTAAGTTATGGTTGGAATAGATTTGTTACCAATTTTCACGTAGCTAAAATGAGAAAAATTATCCAATCTTGTTTTACCCATAACTTCTTCATTTTAAATCCGTTTTGAGTGAATCAAATTGCTATGGTTTTATATTGAACTCTAATTTATGAATCTAAACAGAAAAAGTATAGGTTTATAGTCGGAAAAATAAGTTACAAGTTGTTTTTGTAAAGGTAGTCATTTCAGTCGAAAGAACGACGTCTAGATGACCATTTTAGAAAACATACTTTCACTTTGAGTTTAACCATAATTTTTGGATATAGTTTCATGTTCATAATAAAAATCATTTTCTCAGAATAACAACTTTTAAATCAAAGTTTATCATAGTTTTTAATTAACTAACCCAAAACAGCCCGCGGTGTTACTACGACGGCGTAAATCCGGTTTTACGGTGTTTTTCGTGTTTCCAGGTTTTAAATCATTAAGTTAGCATATCATATAGATATAGAACATGTATTTAGTTGATTTTAAAAGTCAAGTTAGAAGGATTTACTTTTGTTTGCGAACAAGTTTAGAATTAACTAAACTTTGTTCTAGTGATTACAAGTTTAAACCTTCGAATAAGATAGCTTTATATGTATGAATCGAATGATGTTATGAACATCATTACTACCTTAAGTTCCTTGGATAAACCTACTGGAAAAGAGAAAAATGGATCTAGCTTCAACGGATCCTTGGATGGCTCGAAGTTCTTGAAGCAGAATCATGACACGAAAACAAGTTCAAGTAAGATCATCACTTGAAATAAGATTGTTATAGTTATAGAAATTGAACCAAAGTTTGAATATGATTATTACCTTGTATTAGAATGATAACCTACTGTAAGAAACAAATATTTCTTGAGGTTGGATGATCACCTTACAAGATTGGAAGTGAGCTAGCAAACTTGAAAGTATTCTTGATTTTATGTAACTAGAACTTGTAGAATATATGAAGAACACTTAGAACTTGAAGATAGAACTTGAGAGAGATCAATTATATGAATAAAATTGAAGAATGAAAGTGTTTGTAGGTGTTTTTGGTCGTTGTTGTATGGATTAGATATAAAGGATATGTAATTTTGTTTTCATGTAAATAAGTCATGAATGATTACTCATATTTTTGTAATTTTATGAGATATTTCATGCTAGTTGCCAAATGATGGTTCCCACATGTGTTAGGTGACTCACATGGGCTGCTAAGAGCTGATCATTGGAGTGTATATACCAATAGTACATACATCTAAAAGCTGTGTATTGTACGAGTACGAATACGGGTGCATACGAGTAGAATTGTTGATGAAACTGAGCGAGGATGTAATTGTAAGCATTTTTGTTAAGTAGAAGTATTTTGATAAGTGTATTGAAGTCTTTCAAAAGTGTATAAATACATATTAAAACACTACATGTATATACATTTTAACTGAGTCGTTAAGTCATCGTTAGTCGTTACATGTAAGTGTTGTTTTGAAACCTTTAGGTTAACGATCTTGTTAAATGTTGTTAACCCAATGTTTATAATATCAAATGAGATTTTAAATTATTATATTATCATGATATTATCATGTATGAATATCTCTTAATATGATATATATACATTAAATGTCTTTACAACGATAATCGTTACATATATGTCTCGTTTAAAAATCATTAAGTTAGTAGTCTTATTTTTACATATGTAGTTCATTGTTAATATACTTAATGATATGTTTACTTATCATAGTATCATGTTAACTATATATATATCCATATATATGTCATCATATAGTTTTTACAAGTTTTAACGTTCGTGAATCACCGGTCAACTTGGGTGGTCAATTGTCTATATGAAACATATTTCAATTAATCAAGTCTTAACAAGTTTGATTGCTTAACATGTTGAAAACATTTAATCATGTAAATATCAATCTCAATTAATATATATAAACATGGAAAAGTTCGGGTCACTACAGTACCTACCCGTTAAATAAATTTCGTCCCGAAATTTTAAGCTGTTGAAGGTGTTGACGAATCTTCTGGAAATAGATGCGGGTATTTCTTCTTCATCTGATCTTCACGCTCCCAGGTGAACTCAGGTCCTCTATGAGCATTCCATCGAACCTTAACAATTGGTATCTTGTTTTGCTTAAGTCCTTTAACCTCATGATCCATTATTTCGACGGGTTCTTCGATGAATTGAAGTTTTTCGTTGATTTGGATTTCATCTAACGGAATAGTGAGATCTTCTTTAGCAAAACATTTCTTCAAATTCGAGACGTGGAAAGTGTTATGTACAGCCGCGAGTTGTTGAGGTAACTCAAGTCGGTAAGCTACTGGTCCGACAATATCAATAATCTTGAATGGTCCAATATACCTTGGATTTAATTTCCCTCATTTACCAAATCGAACAACGCCATTCCAAGGTGCAACTTTAAGCATAACCATCTCTCCAATTTCAAATTCTATATCTTTTCTTTTAATGTCAGCGTACTTTGGGCGGTTTTCAACCGTTGTTGAATTTGGATGATCTTCTCGGTAGTTTCTTGTATAATCTCCGGACCCGTAATCTGTCTATCCCCCACTTCACTCTAACAAATCAGAGACCTGCACTTTCTACCATAAAGTGCTTCAAACGGTGCCATCTCAATGCTTGAATGGTAGCTGTTGTTGTAGGAAAATTCTGCTAACGGTAGATGTCGATCCCAACTGTTTCCGAAATCAATAACACATGCTCGTAGCATGTCTTCAAGCGTTTGTATCGTCCTTTCGCTCTGCCCATCAGTTTGTGGATGATAGGCAGTACTCATGTCTAGACGAGTTCCTAATGCTTGCTGTAATGTCTGCCAGAATCTTGAAATAAATCTGCCATCCCTATCAGAGATAATAGAGATTGGTATTCCATGTCTGGAGACGACTTCCTTCAAATACAGTCGTGCTAACTTCTCCATCTTGTCATCTTCTCTTATTGGCAGGAAGTGTGCTGATTTGGTGAGACGATCAACTATTACCCAAATAGTATCAAAACCACTTGCAGTCCTTGGCAATTTAGTGATGAAATCCATGGTAATGTTTTCCCATTTCCATTCCGGGATTTCGGGTTGTTGAAGTAGACCTGATGGTTTCTGATGCTCAGCTTTGACCTTAGAACACGTCAAACATTCTCCTACATATTTAGCAACATCGGCTTTCATACCCGGCCACCAAAAATGTTTCTTGAGATCCTTGTACATCTTCCCCGTTCCGGGATATATTGAGTATCTGGTTTTATGAGCTTCTCTAAGTACTATTTCTCTCATATCTCCAAATTTTGGTACCCAAATCCTTTCAGCCCTATACCGGGTTCCGTCTTCCCGAATATTAAGATGCTTCTCCGATCCTTTGGGTATTTCATCCTTTAAATTTCCCTCTTTTAAAACTCCTTGTTGCGCCTCCTTTATTTGAGTAGTAAGGTTAGTGTGAATCATTATATTCATAGATTTTACTCGAATGGGTTCTCTGTCCTTTCTGCTCAAGGCGTCGGCTACCACATTTGCCTTCCCTGGGTGGTAACAAATCTCAAAGTCGTAATCATTCAACAATTCAATCCACCTACGCTGCCTCATATTCAGTTGTTTCTGATTAAATATGTGTTGAAGACTTTTGTGGTCGGTATATATAATACTTTTGACCCCATATAAGTAGTGCCTCCAAGTCTTTAATGCAAAAACAACCGCGCCTAATTCCAAATCATGTGTCGTATAATTTTGCTCGTGAATCTTCAATTGTCTAGACGCATAAGCAATCACCTTCGTCCGTTGCATTAATACACAACCGAGACCTTGCTTTGATGCGTCACAATAAATCACAAAATCATCATTCCCTTCAGGCAATGACAATATAGGTGCCATAGTTAGCTTTTTCTTCAATAATTGAAACGCCTTCTCTTGTTCATCCTTCCATTCAAATTTCTTCCCTTTATGCGTTAATGCAGTCAAGGGTTTTGCTATTTTGGAGAAATCTTGGATGAATCTTCTGTAGTAACCAGCCAATCCTAAAAATTGACGTATATGCTTCAGAGTTTTTGGGGTTTCCCACTTTTCAACAGTTTCTATCTTTGCCAGATCCACCTTAATACCTTCTTTGTTCACTATGTGACCGAGGAATTGAACTTCTTCCAACCAAAATGCACACTTTGAAAACTTAGCGTACAATTCTTCCTTCCTCAATACTTCTAACACCTTTCTCAAATGTTCACCGTGTTCTTGGTCATTCTTTGAGTAAATAAGTATGTCATCAATGAAAACAATGACAAACTTGTCAAGGTATGGTCCACACACTCGGTTCATAAGGTCCATGAACACAGCTGGTGCATTAGTTATACCAAACGGCATGACCATAAACTCGTAATGACCGTAACGTGTTCTGAAAGCAGTCTTTGGAATATCATCTTCTTTCACCCGCATTTGATGATACCCGGAACGTAAGTCAATCTTTGAATAAACAGACGAGCCTTGTAGTTGATCAAATAAGTCGTCGATTCTCGGTAGTGGGTAGCGGTTCTTGATGGTAAGTTTGTTCAACTCTCGGTAGTCGATACACAACCTGTACCATCTTTCTTCTTGACAAACAAAACAGGAGCTCACCACGGTGATGTGCTTGGTCGAATGAAACCACGCTCTAAAAGTTCTTGTAATTGGCTTTGCAGTTCTTTCATCTCGCTGGGTGCGAGTCTGTAAGGAGCACGAGCTATTGGTGCAGCTCCTGGTACAAGATCTATTTGAAATTCAACGGATCGATGTGGGGGTAATCCCGGTAATTCTTTCGGAAATACATCGGGAAATTCTTTTGCAATGGGAACATCATTGATACTCTTTTCTTCAGTTTGTACTTTCTCGACGTGTGCTAGAACAGCATAGCAACCTTTTCTTATTAGTTTTTGTGCCTTCAAATTACTAATAAGATGTAGCTTCGTGTTGCCCTTTTCTCCGTACACCATTAAGAGTTTTCCTTTTTCTCGTATAATGCGAATTGTATTTTTGTAACAAACGATCTCTGCTTTCACTTCTTTCAACCAGTCCATACCGATTATCACATCAAAACTCCCTAACTCTACTGGTATCAAATCAATCTTAAATGTTTCGCTAACCAGTTTAATTTCTCAATGGACAACTTAATTTAGCACAAAAATCTCTACTCATATAGCTTCTATCCGCACCCGAATCAAATAAAACGTAAGCAGATTTATTGTCAATAAGAAATGTACCCGTAACAAGCTCCGGGTCTTCCTGTGCCTCTGCCGCATTAATATTGAAAACTCTTCCGCGGCCTTGTCCATTTCGTGTTCTCCTGGTTCGGGCAATTTCTAATAATGTGGCCCGGTTTTCTACATTTATAACAAACTACATTGGCATAACTTGCTTCGACACTACTTGCTCCGCCATTACTCGTTCCGACACCATTTGTTCCTTTCGTTCTATTAACCCCTGGTCCGTAGACCTCACACTTCGTCGCGCTATGACCATTTCTTTTACACTTGTTGCAAAATTTGGTGCAGAACCCCGAGTGATACTTTTCACACCTTTGGCATAGCTGCTTCTGATTGTTGTTGTTGTTGTTGCGATTGTTATTGTTGTTGGGATGATTGTTGTAGTTGCTGTTGTTGTTGTTGTTGTTGTTGTTGTTGTTGTTGGGCCGTTTGTTGTAGTTGCGATTGATGTTGCAATTGTTGGGATAATTGTTGTGATTATTGTTGTAATTGCTGTTGTTGTTGTATTGGTGATTCTTATCACCGTTTTCCTCCCACTTTCTTTTGACTTACTTCACATTGGCCTCTTCAGCAGTCTGTTCTTTAATTCTTTCTTCAATCTGGTTCACTAGTTTGTGAGCCATTCTACATGCCTGTTGTATGGAGGCGGGCTCGTGTGAACTTATATCTTCTTGGATTCTTTTCGGTAATCCTTTCACAAACGCGTCGATCTTCTCTTCCTCATCTTCGAATGCTCCCGGACACAATAGGCACAATTCTGTGAATCGTCTTTCGTACGTGGTAATATCAAATCCTTGGGTTCGTAACCCTCTAAGTTCTGTCTTGAGCTTATTGACCTCGGTTCTGGGACGGTACTTCTCGTTCATCAAGTGCTTGAATGCTGACCACGGTAGTGCGTACTCATCGTCTTGTCCCACTTGCTCTAGATAGGTATTCCACCATGTTAACGCAGAACCTGTGAAGGTATGCGTAGCGTACTTCACTTTGTCCTCTTCAGTACACTTACTTATGGCAAACACCGATTCGACCTTCTCGGTCCACCGTTTCAATCCGATCGGTCCTTCGGTTCCATCAAATTCCAAAGGTTTGCAGGCAGTGAATTCTTTATAGGTGCATCCTACACGATTTCCTGTACTGCTAGATCCAAGGTTATTGTTGGTATGTAGCGCAGCCTGTACTGCGGCTATGTTTGAAGCTAGAAAAGTACGGAATTCCTCTTCATTCATATTCACGGTGTGTCGAGTAGTCGGTGCCATTTCCTTCAAAATAGTCAAATGGAACAAGTTAATCATACAGAATATTAAGAGTAGTTAATAATATTTCGTAGCATAATATGAACTCATTTATAAAAGCTTTTAAATCATATTAGCGTTTTATAAGTTTAAATTCGGGTAGTACCTACCCGTTAAGTTCATACTTAGTAGCTAATATACAATTCAACTACTACAATTCTATATGAAAAACTGATTATAATAATATTTCGCGTTCAAACTTTTACACAATATTTTACAAACTTACAATACCGCTTATTTTACATATAGCATGAAATATAGCACACAATAAATTTGATACAAGATGGTTGTGAAGATAATTCTAGCTAGTACACAAGTCGTTCAGCAAAGGCAATAAAGACACGTAATTCATACGTCCAGAAACAAGTCATGCATTCTGGTTTTACTAGGATTACTTCCCATCCTTGATCTTGTGGAACATAACCGTTATGGCCGTTGATAAGACAGCGTGTTGTAACGTCGTCAAAGGGACGAGGGTTACGTAATGTCCAACAGTCCCGTAACAATCTAAAAACCTCATTTCTTACCCCAATTACCGACTCCGTCACTTGTGGGAACGTTTTGTTTAATAGTTGTAGCCCGATGTTCTCACTTTGGTGAGAAGCGAACATTACTAATCCGTAAGCATAACATGCTTCTTTATGTTGCATGTTAGCCGCTTTTTCTAAATCACGAAGTCCAATATTCGGATATATTGAGTCAAAATAATTTCTTAACCCATTGCGTAAAATAGCATTTGGGTTCCCCGCAATATATGCGTCAAAGTAAACACATCGTAACTTATGGATTTCCCAATGTGATATCCCCCATCTTTCGAACGAAAGCCTTTTATAAACCAAGGCATTCTTGGAACGTTCTTCGAATGTCTTATAAACTGATCTCGCCTTAAATAGTTGTGCCGAAGAATTCTGACCGACTCTAGACAAGATTTCATCAATCATGTCTCCGGATAGGTCTTTTAAAATATTGGGTTGTCTATCCATTTAGTCTTTTTATACTATAAAATAGACAAGAGTTAGATTCATAAAAAAAAAAATACTTATTAATACAAGCAATTTTTACATATATCATAAAGCATAAGCACACTATATTACATATATTACACCACACGAATACAACTATCTTATTCCGACTCGCTCGTTTCTTCTTCTTCCGTTTTGGTTCGTTTTGCCAAGTTTCTAGGGATATATGATGTTCCCCTAATATGAGCTGTCGTTTTCCACAACGGTTTAGAAAAACCTGGTGGTTTAGAGGTTCCCGGGTCATTGTTACAACTTAAGGGCTTCGGGGGTTGACGATACATATAAAGTTCATCGGGGTTGGAATTAGATTTCTCTATTTTTATGCCCTTTCCCTTATTATTTTCTTTTGCCTTTTTAAATTCAGTTGGGGTAATTTCTATAACATCATCGGAATTCTCGTCGGAATCCGATTCATCGGAGAATTGGTAATCCTCCCAATATTTTGCTTCCTTGGCGAAAACACCATTGACCATAATTAACCTTGGTCGGTTGGTTGAGGATTTTCTTTTACTTAACCGTTTTATTATTTCCCCCATCGGTTCTATTTCCTCCTCCGGTTCCTCCTCTTCCGGTTCTGATTCTTCTTCCGGTTCTGATTCTTCTTCCGGTTCTTCTTCGGGAACTTGTGAATCAGTCCAATATATATTCGACTCTTCGTTATTATTAGGTGAGTCAATGGGATTTGTGCTAGAGGTAGACATCTATCACACAATATCAAACATGTTAAGAGATTAATATATCACATAATATATACATGTTAATAATATATAGTTTCCAACAAAAATGTTAAGCAATCATTTTTAAAGAAAACACGGTCGAAGTCCAGACTCACTAATGCATCCTAACAAACTCGATAAGACACACTAATTCAAATTTTATGGTTCTCTAAGACCAACGCTCGGATACCAACTGAAATGTCCCGTTCTTATTGATTAAAAACGTTCCATATTAATTGATTTCGTTGCGAGGTTTTGACCTCTATATGAGACGTTTTTCAAAGACTGCATTCATTTTAAAACAAACCATAACCTTTATTTCATCAATAAAGGTTTAAAAAGCTTTACGTAGATTATCAAATAATGATAATCTAAAATATCCTGTTTACACAGGACCACTACATAATGGTTTACAATACAAATATGTTACAACAAAATAAGTTTCTTGAATGCAGTTTTTACACAATATCATACAAGCATGGACTCCAAATCTCGTCCTTATTTAAGTATGCGACAGCGAAAGCTCTTAATAATCACCTGAGAATAAACATGCTTAAAACGTCAACAAAAATGTTGGTGAGTTATAGGTTTAACCTATATATATCAAATCATAATAATAGACCACAAGATTTCATATTTCAATACACATCCCATACATAGAGATAAAAATCATTCATATGGTGAACACCTGGTAACCGACATTAACAAGATGCATATATAAGAATATCCCCATCATTCCGGGACACCCTTCGGATATGATATAAATTTCGAAGTACTAAAGCATCCAGTACCTTGGATGGGGCTTGTTGGGCCCGATAGATCTATCTTTAGAGTTCGCGTCAATTAGGGTGTCTGTTCCCTAATTCTTAGATTACCAAACTTAATAAAAAGGGGCATATTCGATTTCGATAATTCAACCATATAATGTAGTTTTGATTACTTGTGTCTATTTCGTAAAACAGTTATAAAAACAACGCATGTATTCTCAGTCCCAAAAATATATATTGCAAAAGCATTTAAAAAGGGAGCAAATGAAACTCACACATATAAATATTGTAAAACAGTTAATAAAGTATTTGTATGTATTCTCAGCCCAAAAACATAAAGAGTAAAAAAAAAGGGCAAATAAAACTCACGCATATAAATATTGTAAAACAGTTATTAAAACATTGCATGTATTCTCAGCCCAAAAATGTAATGAGTAAAAGGGAGCAAATGAAACTCACTTTCACAGATTTTTACTTCGTCGGGAAGTAAGACTTGGCCACTGGTTGATTCACGAACCTATAACAATATATACATATATATCAAAGTATGTTCAAAATATATTTACAACACTTTTAATATATTTTGATGTTTTAAGTTTATTAAGTCAGCTGTCCTCGTTAGTAACCTACAACTAGTTGTCCACAGTTAGATGTACAGAAATAAATCGATAAATATTATCTTGAATCAATCCACGACCCAGTGTATACGTATCTCAGTATTGATCACAACTCAAACTATATATATTTTGGAATCAACCTCAACCCTGTATAGCTAACTCCAACATTCACATATAAAGTGTCTATGGTTGTTCCGAAATATATATAGATGTGTCGACATGATAGGTCGAAACATTGTATACGTGTCTATGGTATCTCAAGATTACATAATATACAATACAAGTTGATTAAGTTATGGTTGGAATAGATTTGTTACCAATTTTCACGTAGCTAAAATGAGAAAAATTATCCAATCTTGTTTTACCCATAACTTCTTCATTTTAAATCCGTTTTGAGTGAATCAAATTGCTATGGTTTCATATTGAACTCTATTTTATGAATCTAAATAGAAAAAGTATAGGTTTATAGTCGGAAAAATAAGTTACTAGTCATTTTTGTAAAGGTAGTCATTTCAGTCGAAAGAACGACGTCTAGATGACCATTTTAGAAAACATACTTCCACTTTGAGTTTAACCATAATTTTTGGATATAGTTTCATGTTCATAATAAAAATCATTTTCTCAGAATAACAACTTTTAAATCAAAGTTTATCATAGTTTTTAATTAACTAACCCAAAACAGCCCGCGGTGTTACTACGACGGCGTAAATCCGGTTTTACGGTGTTTTTTGTGTTTCCAGGTTTTAAATCATTAAGTTAGCATATCATATAGATATAGAACATGTGTTTAGCTGATTTTAAAAGTCAAGTTAGAAGGATTAACTTTTGTTTGCGAACAAGTTTAGAATTAACTAAACTATGTTCTAGTGATTACAAGTTTAAACCTTCGAATAAGATAGCTTTATATATATGGATTGAATGATGTTATGAACATCATTACTACCTTAAGTTCTTTGGATAAACCTACTGGAAAATAGAAAAATGGATCCAGCTTCAACGGATCCTTGGATGGCTCGAAGTTCTTGAAGCAGAATCATGACACGAAAACAAGTTCAAGTAAGATCATCACTTGAAATAAGATTGTAATAGTTATAGAAATTGAACCAAAGTTTGAATATGATTATTACCTTGTATTAGAATGATAACCTACTGTAAGAAACAAAGATTTCTTAAGGTTGGATGATCACCTTACAAGATTGGAAGTGAGCTAGCAAACTTGAAAGTATTCTTGATTTTATGTAACTAGAACTTGTAGAATATATGAAGAACACTTAGAACTTGAAGATAGAACTTGAGAGAGATCAATTAGATGAAGAAAATTGAAGAATGAAAGTGTTTGTAGGTGTTTTTGGTCATTGGTGTATGGATTAGATATAAAGGATATGTAATTTTGTTTTCATATAAATAAGTCATGAATGATTACTCATATTTTTGTAATTTTATGAGATATTTCATGCTAGTTTCCAAATGATGGTTCCCAAATGTGTTAGGTGACTCACATGGGCTGCTAAGAGCTGATCATTGGAGTGTATATACCAATAGTACATACATCTAAAAGCTGTGTATTGTACGAGTACGAATACGGGTGCATACGAGTAGAATTGTTGATGAAACTGAACGAGGATGTAATTGTAAGCATTTTTGTTAAGTAGAAGTATTTTGATAAGTGTATTGAAGTCTTTCAAAAGTGTATAAATACATATTAAAACACTACATGTATATACATTTTAACTGAGTCGTTAAGTCATCGTTAGTCGTTACATGTAAGTGTTGTTTTGAAACCTTTAGGTTAACGATCTTGTTAAATGTTGTTAACCCAATGTTTATAATATCAAATGAGATTTTAAATTATTATATTATCATGATATTATCATGTATGAATATCTCTTAATATGATATATATACATTAAATGTCTTTACAACGATAATCGTTACATATATGTCTCGTTTAAAAATCATTAAGCTAGTAGTCTTGTTTTTACATATGTAGTTCATTGTTAATATACTTAATGATATGTTTACTTATCATAGTATCATGTTAACTATATATATATCCATATATATGTCATCATATAGTTTTTACAAGTTTTAACGTTCGTGAATCACCGGTCAACTTGGGTGGTCAATTGTCTATATGAAACATATTTCAATTAATCAAGTCTTAACAAGTCTGATTGCCTAACATGTTGGAAACATTTAATCATGTAAATATCAATCTCAATTAATATATATAAACATGGAAAAGTTCGGGTCACTACAGTTAATCCCTCATATCAAACGTATTTGGCATATCGAGGGGTTTAAAAATCTGGAAATCCATCACATTGGAGGGTCCTGGGTTGATGTTACTTTTGTTAATAAACAAACACTTGCTAAGTTCAAATGCAATGAAAAAATCCTCTCATACATCGATGAATACAAAGGTTTTAATGCGGATTTTGTTGTAAAAGAAAGAGCGGTATGGATTGATATTATGGGGTTACACGCTTGTGCTTGGATCGATGATGCTTATAAGAAGGTTGCTCGCTCGTTTGGAAGCAAAGCGTTTATGGCTAATTCGGTTGGATACAAGGGTATTGGGAAATTATGTATCATTACTAATCGCATGGATTATATACACGATAAGATTTCGGTGATGATTCAAAAGAAAGCCTACACTGTATTAGTTCGGGAAACCTCCAAGTGGACTGCGAATGTTTTGGAACTGGAAGAAGATGAATCGTCGAGTGATGAAGATGACTCGGGTGATGATTTTTCGATCGAGGATATCAAAAATCCTTTGGCTGATTTGTCACAGCAACTTGATGAAGAGGAGGAACAAGTGGAACATGTGATCAATAATAATGCAGGAAGCTCGACAGCCGCTGCAACTCCTGTTGTTAATTACGAATTTCCAACTGATGTGCATATCAGTCCTCGACCTGCGGTTTTGGAACAAAATAACCATATCAACCTTAATGTTAATTTGCAGGAACAATTGAACGAATCTTAATCCTCTAGTACTAACGAATCATTTGTTGCAGATAGTTTCTCAAAGGATGGTACCAGTTCAAAGTTGCATAAAGAAAATTCTGATAACGAATCTTCTATTTCCAAACCTCCCGGATTACATGAAATTAAATTTCGTTCTCCAACCAACAGTGGCACTAGATCAGATGGCAACAATAATCTGCTTAGAAGTAAACTTCTTATGATGGGCAAAACTCTCGGTTACAACCTTGAACAATCGAATTTTTATCTTAACAAAGTGGTTATCAGTATGAGTGGTTATAACACTATCTCATGAATCTTTTGTCCATAAATATTGGAGGAGGCATGTCATTTACAATGAAACAAAGGTGGGTTAATCGATTGTGCCAGGAGCATAGCATCAATGTGTTGGGGATTTAGGAAACAAAACTTACAACGCTTTGTCACTTTGCTGTCAAAGCAATGTGGGGTAATTATAATTTTCGAGTAGCCTCTTTGTCGGATACTGGAAGATCTGGGGGCATTATAACTGTCTGGGACCCGCGATTTTTTGTTAATAATCGTATTATTTCCTTCGATAATATGCTTATTGTTGAAGGTGTCTTTGTTGGCAGCACGAAAATTTATTTTCTCATCAATATTTATGCTCCTCAAAACAGAGTTTGAAAAACTAGATTGTGGAATTACTTACGTAACTTCATGGCGCAAAATGTTGGTAATTTCATAATATTTGGTGATTTTAATTCAGTTCATTTTCTACACGAACGTTATGGTACCAGGTTTAATAGTCTTGAAGCAGGAGATTTTAATAGCTTTATTCATGATTGCAACTTGGTGGATATCAAGCTAGGGGGTAGAGCGTTCACGCGGTTTAATAAATATTTCACGCAACGAGCCTTGATTGACAGATTTTTAGTTACTGATGGCGTTCTCAACATGTTTCCTTCCATCTCTGGATTCATTCTCTCTAACCTATAGTCGGATCATTGCCCGATTATTTTACGAAATGAAAAGGTTGATTATGGACCGATTCCTTTCAAATTGTTTCATTCATGGTTCGAATTAAATGGTTTTGATGATGTGGTTTCTAAAGCATGGAATGATTCCTCTATCGTTTGGCATTCGAATCCACAACTGCGGTTTAAAGACAAACTAAAACATGTGAAAACGGCTCTCAAATGTTGGCATAAAAATCACCTTGCTTCTCATAATCTATATAAAGTCAAGATCATGGAGGAAATTATGCGTATTGATGCAAGTATTGATGCTGGATCAGATCCATTTGTCCTAGCCGCAGAAAGATGTGCCAGTTTAAAATCGTTGGAACAGGTAGATTCACTTGAAGCCCATAATAAAGCACAAAAGTATAAAAAGCTTGTTCATTAGTTAGGCAATGAGAACACCTCTTTCTTTCATACGGCGATCAATCGGAAACGTAAGAAGCTTCAAATTGAAGGTATAATGCAAGATGGTATCTGGATTACTAATCCGGCGTAGGTTAAAGAAACTTTTGTTCATTTCTTTGCTGATAAATTCAAAGCTTTAAACCATGCTAGCTTGCTTAATCCAAGTAGTCATTTAAATCGATTGAATGTAGATTCCTCAATTTCTATTAGTAGTGATTTTACTGAAGTGGAAGTTATTAATGCTATTTGGTCATGCGGTAGTGAGAAATCTCCAGGTCCAGATGGATTCACATTTAAGTTCGTAAAATATTTTTGGGATCTTATCAAGGTTGATGTGTTTGAAATGGTGACTGACTTCATGTTATATGCTTCTATTCCAAGTGGATGCAATTGTTCTTTTTTCTCTCTTATTCCCAAGAAAGAAAACCCGATTCATGTTCAGGACTATAGACCGATTAGTCTCATTGGGATCCAATATAAAATTATTGCTAAAATCTTAGCAAACAGACTCTCAACTGTTATCGATGAGGTCATTAGGTCAAACCAGTCTGCTTTTATCAAAGGCAGACAAATTCTCGATGGTCCATTAATGGTTAATGAAGCTATCTCGTGGTGTAAAAAGAAGAAAACAAAAGCGCTTTTATTTAAAATAGACTTTGAGAAAGCATTTGATTCCATTCATTGGAATTACATTCTTGATATGATGCGGTTTATGGGTTTTAGTGGGAAATGGATTGACTGGATTCGAGCTTGCTTAGTCTCCTCAAAAGCTTCCCTCTTGCTAAACGGTAGCCCCTCCAATGAATTTTGTATTGAACGAGGCTTACGTCAAGGTGACCCTCTGTCACCTTTTCTCTTTATCATTGGAATGGAAGGACTTCAAGTGGCCTTGAAAGATGCCACTGATGCTGCTTTATATCAGCCGCTCCGTATTGGTTCAGGATCATGCAACTCTGATCTTTCTTCTTACTTTTATGCCGATGATGTTGTTTTTATTGGGGAATGTTGTGATCGTAATCTAGAAAATTTAATTATCATTCTTGCATGCTTTTACTCTGTTTCAGGTCTAAAATTAACTCCTTCGAAATCTTCTTTGTTTGGAGTGGGAGTCTCCCCCATTTTGGTTGATAATGCCGCGGCTTCCATGAACTGTATTGCTTCTTCGCTGCTGTTCACTCATTTAGGTATTCCGGTTGGTCACAATATGACTCGAATTGCGAGTTGGGTTCCAATTATTGAAAAGGTGAATAAAAGGTTAGCTTCTTGGAAATCAAACCTTATTTCCATGGGTGGGAGACATACTTTAATTAAATCTGTTCTAGGCTCTATTGGAACATACTACATGTCTTTATTTAATGCGCCAAAAGCGGTAATTAACAAGCTAGAATCGTTAAGAGCATCCTTTTTCTGGGGAGGAAATGAAACAACTAGAAAAATCCATTGGGTTACTTGGCGTCTTATTCTCAATCCTTTGGACAAAGGAGGATTGGGCGTTTCGAGTCTTAACTCGTTGAACCTTTCTTTGCCCTACAAATGGAGATGGCGATTGCTAGCGAATAAAAATGCTAGTTGGGTGAAATTAATCATTGCTATTCATGGAGTTCCCCAAGGCGCAATGGTCCCATGTGGTCCGAATTTATCTGGTACATGGCCTGCTATAGTTAAAACCATTGAGCAGATTCACAGGGTTTATGAGATTGATGACTCCTTGTTACGTGTCAAGCTTGGCAATGGTCTTCTATCTAGCTTCTGGCTAGATCCGTGGCATAATGGCTCTAGCCTCACTTTTAGATTTCTGCGTTTAAAGTCTCTTGCTTCTTATTCACATGTAACAGTTGCCTCCTGTTTCATTAATAATTCCTGGAATTTAAATTGGCGCAGAGCTTCGAGGTACGGTGTAGAAATCGAACAACTCCAAGCACTTACTTGTATTCTCAATGAAACGGTTATTACAGCAGATTCAGATAAATGGGTTTGGGACGGCAATAACTTTTGTGTTGCTAAGATGCGTAAATTAATTGATAACCATGATTTGGCCCAGTTCGCATTCGCTACTACATGGTGTTCTCAAGTCCCAATTAAAATAAACATCTTTATTTGGCGGCTGAAGCTTGATCGCCTTGCTACCAGAGTTAATTTATTGGCAAGGGGGATCGTACTGGAAGAGTCAGGTTGCTGTTTTTGCTCCTCTCTACATGAAGATGTTAACCATCTTTTCCTTCACTGTAACATTAGCAGGATCATTTGGTCTAAGATTGAATTGTGGTTAGGCTTGGTTCTTCCTCATTGGCTGTCAATGGCCGAGCTGTGGGAATGGATCGATGGAGTGCCTATCACTCATAATAAACGGCTCATTGTTTCTATTATCATCTATGCAACGCTATGAAATATTTGGAGATTGCGCAACTGCATCATCTTCAAAGACACATCTCTCAGGAAAAGTCATGTGATCGATAACATAGTGGCCTCAAGCTTCAATTGGATTATGGCAAGGTTTAGAAAAAAATATTGTAATTGGAACGTTTGGTTGCAATCTCCGCTTTCGTCTTTGTAATTTTGATTTTTTGTTGTATCTGTTCCTTTCTAGCGTCTAGCTAGTTTTTCCTAATAAAATTTCAGCCGTTCGAAAAAAAAAAGAGCTTCTAACATGCAACATAAAGAAGCATGTTATACTTACGGGTTAGTGATGTTCGCTTCTTACCAAAGTGAGAAAAAGAACATCGGATTACAACTTTTAAATATAACCTTCCCACAAGTGACGGATTCAGTAGTTGGGGTGAGAAACAAGGTTTTTAGATTATTACGGGGCTGTTGGACATTACAAAACCCTCGTCCTTTTGACGACATTACAACATACTGCCTAGCCAATGGTCTTAACGGTTACTTTCCACAAGATCAAGGATGGGAAGTCGTCTTAGTAAAACCTGAATGCATGACTTGTTTCTGGACTTATGAATTATGTGTCTTTATTTTTTTGCTGAACAACTTGCGTATTAACTAGAAATGCATTTATAGCTGCCGAGTAGCAATGTTATTATGTGCTATATTTCATCCAATATGTATAATAGCGGTATTGTAAGTTTGTAATATTTTGTATAAAGTTTGAACGCGAAATATTATTGTAATAAGTTTTTCATATAGAAGCGTAGTAGTTGAGTTGTATAGTAGCTAGTAAGTATGAACTTAACGGGTAGGTACTACCCGAATTAAAACTATAAAATGCTAATATGAAGAAAAAGCTTTTATAAATAAGTTCATATAATGCTACGAAATACTATTTACTACTCTTAAATTCTATATGATTAACTCAATTCTTTTGGCTATTTTTGAAGGAAATGGCACCGGCGACTCGTCAGAACTTGAACATGAGTGAGGAAGACTTCTGTGTTTTCCTTGCTCCGAACATAGCCGCAGTGCAGGCTGCAATGCAAAATAACAATAACTCTGGATCTAGCAGTGGAACTAATTCCGCAAGAAATCGTGTAGGATGCTCCTACAAAGAATTCATTGCCTGCAAACCTTTGGAATTTGATGGAACCGAAGGACCAATTGGATTGAAACGGTGGACCGAGAAGGTCGAATCGGTGTTTGCCATAAGTAAGTGTACTGAAGAGGACAAAGTTAAGTACGCTACGCATACCTTCACAGGTACGACGTTAACATGGTGGAATACCTATCTCGAGCAGGTAGGACAAGATGCTGCTTACGCACTACCATGATCAGCATTCAAGCAATTGATGAACGAGCAGTATCGTCCCAGAAACGAGGTCTATAAGCTCAAGGTAGAGCTTAGAGGATTACGAATGCAAGATTTAGATATCACCACGTATGAACGACGATTCACAGAATTGTGCCTATTGTGTCCCAGAACGTTCGAAGACGAAGAAGAGAATATCGATGCATTTGTAAAAGGGTTACCGGAAAGAATTCAAGAAGATGTGAGTTCACACGAACCCGCCTCCATACAAAAGGCAAGTCGAATGGCTCACAAATTAGTGAACCAGATCGAAGGAAGGATTAAAAAGCAGGCGACCGAAGAGGCTAACATGAAACAAGTCAAGAGAAAGTGGGAAGAAACCAATGACAAGAGTCACCAATACAACAACAACAATCACAACCACAATCGCAATAACTATCCCAATAACCGCAACATCAATCGCAACAACAACTTCAACAAACGTCCCAACAACAACTACAATAACCGTCCCAACAACAACAACAACAACAACAACAACAATAACAACAACAACAGCAGCAACAATAACCATCCCAACAACAATCTCAATAACAACAATGGTAACAAAAACCAAAAAAAGCCATGCCAAAGATGTGAAGAGCATCACCTGGGGTTCTGTACGACATTTTGCAACAAGTGTAAGAGAAATGGTCATAGCGCGAAGAAGTGCGAAATCTACGGACCAATGTATAACAGAACTAAAAGAACAAACAATGTTGGAACAAATAACACCGCCATAGTTTGTTTTGGATGTGGAAAACGGGCCACTTTAGTAGAAATTGACCGAATCAGGGGAATACTAATGGGTAGGGCCGCGGAAGAGTTTTCAATATTAATACGGCAGAAGCACAAGAAGACCCGGAGTTTGTTACGGGTACGTTTCTCATTGACAATAAATCTGCTTATGTTTTATTTGATTCGGGTGCGGATAGAAGCTATATGAGTAGAGATTTTTGTGCTAAACTAAGTTGCTCACCGACGTCCTTGGATAATAAATTTTTACTTGAATTAGCAAACGGTAAATTAATTACAGCAGATAATATATGTCGGAATCGAGAAATTAAACTGGTTAGCGAAACATTTAAGATTGACTTGATACCAGTCGAGTTAGGGAGTTTTGATGTAATAATTGGCATGGACTAGTTGAAAAAGGTAAGAGCAGAGGTCGTTTGTTACAAAAATGCGATTCGCATTATGCGTGAAAAAGGAAAACCTTTAATGGTGTACGGAGAAAAGAACAACGCGAAATTAAATCTTATTAGTAGTTTGAAGGCGCAAAAACTAATAAGAAAAGGTTGTTACATCATTCTAGCACACATCAAGGAAGTTAAACCTGAAGAAAAGAACATCAGTAATGTTCCCGTCGCAAAAGAATTTCCCGATGTATTTTTGAAAGAATTACCGGGATTACCCCCACATCGATCCGTTGAATTTTAAATAGACCTTGTACCAGGAGCTGCACCAATAGCTCGTGCTCCATACAGACTCGCACCCAGCGAAATGAAAGAATTACAAAGTCAGTTACAGGAACTTTTAGAGCGTGGTTTCATTCGACCAAGCACATGACCGTGGGGAGCTCCTGTTTTAATTGTCAAGAAGAAGGATGGTACATTTAGGTTGTGTATCGACTACCAAGAGTTGAACAAACTTACCATCAAGAACCTCTACCCACTACCGAGAATCGACGACTATTTTGATCAACTACAAGGCTCGTCGGTTTATTCGAAGATTGATTTACGTTCTGGATATCATCAAATGCGGGTGAAGGAGGATGATATTCCAAAGACTGCTTTTAGGACGCGTTACGGTCATTACAAGTTTATGGTTATACCGTTTGGATTGACTAACGCGCCAGCTGTATTCATGGACCTCATGAACCAAGTGTGTGGACCATACCTTAACAAGTTTGTCATTGTTTTCATCGATGACATACTTATTTACTCAAAGAATGACCAAGAGCATGAAGAACATTTGAGAAAAGTGCTAGAGTTGTTAAGGAAAGAAAAACTGTACGCTAAGTTTTCAAAGTGTGCATTTTGGTTGGAAGAAGTTCAATTCCTCGGTCACATAGTGAACAAAGAAGGTATTCAGGTGGATCCAGCAAAGATTGAAACCGTTGAAAAATGGGAAACCCCGAAAACTCCGAAGCATATACGCCAATTTTTAGGACTATCTGATTACTACACAAGATTCATCCAAGATTTTTCCAAAATAGCAAAACCCTTGACTGCATTAACGCATAAGGGGAAGAAATTTGAATGGAAAGATGAACAAGAGAAAGCGTTTCAATTATTAAAGAAAAAGTTAACTACGGCACCTATATTGTCATTACCTGAAAGGAATGATGATTTTGTGATATATTGTGACGCTTCAAAGCAAGGTCTCAGTTGTTTATTAATGCAACGAACGAAGGTAATTACTTATGCGTCTAGACAATTGAAGATTCACGAGCAGAATTATACGACGCATGATTTGGAATTAGGCGCGGTTATTTTTGCATTAAAGACTTGGAGGCACTACTTATATGGGGTCAAAAGTATTATATATACCGACCATAAAAGTCTTCAACACATATTTAATCAGAAAAACTGAACATGAGGCAGCGCAGGTGGATTGAATTGTTAAATGATTACGACTTTGAGATTTGTTACCACCCGGGGAAGGCGAATGTGGTAGCCGACGCTTTGAGCAGAAAGGACAGAGAACCCATTCGAGTAAAAGCTATGAATATAATGATTCACAATAACCTTACTACTCAAATAAAGGAGGCACAACAAGGAGTTTTAAAATAGGGAAATTTAAAGGATGAAATACCCAAAGGATCGAAGAAACATCTTAATATTCGGGAAGACGGAACCCGGTATAGGGCTGACAGAATTTGGGTACTAAAATTTGGAGATATGAGAGAAATGGTACTTAGAGAAGCTCATAAAACCAGATACTCAATACACCCTGGAACGGGGAAGATGTACAAGGATCTCAAGAAACATTTTTGGTGGCCGGGTATGAAATCCGATGTTGCTAAATACGTAGGAGAATGTTTGACGTGTTCTAAGGTCAAAGCGGAGCATCAAAAACCATCAGGTCTACTTCAACAACCCGAAATTCCAGAATGGAAATGGGAAAACATTACCATGGATTTCATCACTAAATTGTCAAGGACTGCAAGTGGTTTTGATACTATTTGGGTAATAGTTGATCGTCTCACCAAATGAGCACACTTCCTGCCAATAAGAGAAGATGACAAGATGGAGAAGTTAACACGATTGTATTTGAAGGAAGTCGTCTCCAGACATGGAATACCAATCTCTATTATCTCTGATAGGGATGGCAGATTTATTTCAAGATTCTGGCAGACATTACAGCAAGCATTAGGAACTCGTCTAGACATGAGTACTGCTTATCATCCACAAACTGATGGGCAGAGCGAAAGGATGATACAAATGCTTGAAGACATGCTACGAGCATGTGTTATTGATTTCGGAAACAGTTGGGATCGACACCTTCCGTTAGCGGAATTTTCCTACAACAATAGCTACCATTCAAGCATTGAGATGGCGCCGTTTGAAGCACTCTATGGTAGAAAGTGCAGGTCTCCAATTTGTTGAAGTGAAGTGGGGGATAGACAGATTACGGGTCCGGAGATAATACAAGAAACTACCGAGAAGATCATCCAAATTCAACAACGGTTGAAAACCACCCAAAGTAGACAAAAGAGCTACACTGACATTAAAAGAAAAGATATAGAATTTGAAATTGGAAAGATGGTCATGCTTAAATTTGCACCTTGGAAAGGCGTTGTTCAATTTGGTAAACGAGGGAAATTAAACCCAATGTATATTGGACCATTCAAGGTTATTGATCGCGTCGGACCAGTAGCTTACCGAATTAAGTTACCTCAACAACTCGCGGCTGTACACAACACTTTCCACGTCTCGAATTTGAAGAAATTTTTTACTAAAGAAGATCTCACTATTCCGTTAGACGAAATCCAAATCAACGAAAAACTTCAATTCATCGAAGAACCCGTCGAAATAATGGATCGTGAGGTTAAAAGACTTAAGCAAAACAAGATACCAATTGTTAAGGTTTGATGGAATGCTCGTAGAGGACCTGAGTTCACCTGGGAACGAGAAGATCAGATGAAGAAGAAATACCCGCACTTATTTCCAGAAGATACGTCAACACCTCCAACTACTTAAAATTTCGGGACGAAATTTATTTAACGGGTAGGTACTGTAGTGACCCGAACTTTTCCATGTTTATATATATTAATTGAATTTGATAATTACATGATTAAGTGTTTCCAACATGTTAAGCAACCAAACTTGTTAAGACGTGATTAATTGAAATAGGTTTCATATAGACAATTGACCACCCAAGCTGACCGGTGATTCACGAACGTTAAAACTTGTAAAAACTATATGATGACATATATATGGTTATATATATAGTTAACATGATATTATGATAAGTAAGTATCTCATTAGGTATTTTAACAATGAGTTATATACATAAAAATGAGACTATTGAATTAAGAAACTTGAAAACGATATATATAACGATTATCGTTATAACAACGTCTTACTAAATACATATGAATCATAATAAGATATTGATACACTATTTTTAATCATGATAAATGAAAGGTAAACATGTCATTAAGTGTATTAACAATGAACTACATATGTAAAAACAAGACTACTAACTTAATGATTTCGAAACGAGACATATATGTAACGATTATCGTTGTAACAATATTTAACTGTATATATATCATATTAAGATATATTAATACATCATATTATCATGATAATATAATAACTTAACATCTCATTTGATATAATAAACAATGGGTTAACAACATTTAACAAGATCGTTAACCTAAAGGTTTCAAAACAACACTTACATGTAACGACTAACGATGACTTAACGACTCAGTTAAAATGTATATACATGTAGTGTTTTAATATGTATTCATACACTTTTGAAAGAATTCAAGACACTTGTCAAAGTACTTCTACTTAACAAAAATGCTTACAATTACATCCTCATTCATTTTCATCAACAATTCTACTCGTATGCACTCGTATTTGTACTCGTACAATACACAGCTTCTAAATGTATTTACTATTGGTATATACACTCTAATGATCAGCTCTTAGCAGCCCATGTGAGTCATCTAACCATGTGGGAACCATCATTCAACATCTAATATGAAATATCTCACAAAATAACAAACTAATGGAGCCTATATGATACATCCATATTCACGTGAATGAGGAAGTCCACAAACACTTTCATTTTTCAACTTACATGCATCAAACTACTCTCTCTCAAGTGTTCTTCTATTTTTCTAAGTGTTCTTCATCATCTTCATCAAAATCTAGCTCAATCTAGTTCATAAATACATACATAAACCAAGTTATAAAACAACTACTCAAGAACACACCAACAACACTTCCAAGTTTGCTAGCTTACTTCCAATCTTACAAATCCACTTTGAGTGATCATCCAACCTCAAGAAATCTTTCTTATTTACAGTAAGATATCTTTCTAATATAATGTAATACTCATATTCAAACTTTGATTCAATTTCTATAACTTTAACAATCTTATTTCGAGTGGAAATCTTACTTGAACTTGTTTTCGTGTCATGATTTTGCTTCAAGAACTTTCAAGCCATCCAAGAATCCTTTAAAGCTAGATCTATTTTTATCATTTCTAGTAGGTTTATCCACAAAACCTAAGGTAGTAATGATGTTCATAATATCATTCGATTCATATATATATAACTACCTTATTCGAAGGTTTAAACTTGTAATCACTAGAACATAGTTTAGTTAATTCTAAACTTGTTCACAAACAAAAGTTAATCCTTCTAACTTGACTTTTAAAATCAAATAAAAACATGTTCTATATCTATATGATATGCTAACTTAATGATTTAAAACCTAAAAACACGAAAAACGCCGTAAAACCGGATATACGCCGTCGTAGTAACACCGCGGGCTGTTTTGGGTTAGTTAATTAAAAACTATGATAAACTTTGATTTAAAAGTTGTTCTTCTGGGAAAATGATTTTTCTTATGAACATGAAGCTATATCCAAAAATCATGGTTAAACTCAAAGTGGAAATATGTTTTCCAAAATGGTCATCTAGACGTCGTTCTTTCGACTGAAATGACTACCTTTAAAAAAATGACTTGTAACCTGTATTTTCGACTATAAACTTATACCTTTTATGTTTAGATTCATAAACTTAAGTTCAATATGAAACCATAGCAACTTGAATCACTCAAAACGGATTTAAAACGAAGAAGTTATGGGTAAAACAAGATTGGATAATTTTTCTTGTTGTAGCTACGTGAAAGTTGGTAACAAATCTATATTAATCATATCCTAGCTAACTCATATTGTATTATACATGTATTCTAATATATTATGTAAACTTGGGATACCATAGACACGAATACAATATTTTGACATATCATATCGACCCATCTATATATATATTTCGGAACAACCATAGACACTCTATATTAGGGGTGTTCATCGGTTCGGTTTTCGGTTTGTTCGGTTTATTCGGTAAGGGGTATTCGGTTTTGAAATTTTTTTAGGCAAAACCGAAAACCGAACCGAAAACCAAATTCAAATTCGGATTCGGTTCGGTTTTCGGTTAAAACCAAATATTATGAAAAAACTGAGAACGTTGGTAGTTTAATTGTGGCGTTACTGATGTCTTAGTTATTTATATCCTAAAACAATGACGTATTATTAAATTATCAAGAATTCGATGATTTATTAATATTTATAGCTTAATTATGACGTTTACTGCTTCTGTTATTAAGAAGAAGAACATAAAAATTTAAGTAACATAATTATAATGTGAGCTACCAAATCTTCATATGGGTGAGAATATATTTTATTAATTGGATCCCAAATTATAATGACACTAAAACATATATATACAAATTAAATATATAAAAATTTGATTCGGTTTTGAAATCGGTTTTCGGTTAAACCGAATTCAGAATTTTCAAAACCAAAAACCGAACCGAAAACCGAATTCAAATTCGGTTTCGGTTTGACGCGATCTGAAAACCGTTTATCAAATTCGGTTTGGTTTTTTTCCGGTTTGGTTTCGGTTTGGTTTTCGGGTTCCACGGTTTCAAACCAAATACTGACC
Source organism: Rutidosis leptorrhynchoides (assembly GCF_046630445.1). Classification (NCBI taxonomy): domain Eukaryota; kingdom Viridiplantae; phylum Streptophyta; class Magnoliopsida; order Asterales; family Asteraceae; genus Rutidosis; species Rutidosis leptorrhynchoides. The sequence goes on from NC_092335.1 coordinate 634,799,837, forward strand.
ACCCCTACTCTATATGCAGTAATGTTAGAGTTGGCTATACAGGGTTGAGGTTGATTCCAGAATATTATATATACTTTGAGTTGTGATCTAGCCTGAGGCTTGTATACACGAGGTCGTGGATTGATTCGAGATAATATATATCGATTTATTTCTGTACATCTAATTGTGGACAACTAGTTGTAGGTTACTAACGAGGACAGCTGACTTAATAAACTTTAAACATTAAAACGTATTAAAAATGTTGTAAATATATTTTGAACATACTTTGATATATATGTACATATTTGTTATAGGTTCGTGAATCGACCAGTGGCCAAGTCTTACTTCCCGACGAAGTAAAAATCTGTGAAAGTGAGTTATAGTCCCACTTTTAAAATCTAATATTTTTGGGATGAGAATACATGCAGCTTTATAAATGTTTTACAAAATAGACACAAGTACATGAAACTACTTTCTATGGTTGAACGATCGAAGCCGAATATGCCCTTTTACTTGGTAACCTAAGAATTAGTAAACCAGTCTACTAATTGACGTGAATCCTAAAGATATATCTATTGGGCCCAACAAACCCCATCCGTTGTAGCGGATGCTTTAGTACTTTGAGCTGTTATATCATGTCCGATGGATGTCCCGGAATGATGGGGATATTCTTATATGCATCTTGTTAATGTCGGTTACCAGGTTGTTCGCCATATGAATAATTTTTATCTCTAAGTATGGGATGTATATTGAAATATGAAATCTTGTGGTCTATTATTACGATTTGATAAATATATAGGTTAAACCTATAACTCACCAACATTTTGTTGACGTTTAAAGCATGTTTATTCTCAGGTGATTATTAAGAGCTTCCGCTGTTGCATGCTAATATATGGACAAGATTTGGAGTCAGCATGCTTGTATAATATTGTTTAAAACTGCATTCGAAATTTACTTTGTTGTAACATATTAATATTGTAAACCAATATGTATTGGTAGTGTGTAAGTGTGATATTTTTAGATTATCATTTCTGATAATCTAGGTGGTTTCCTTTTAACCTTGTTGATAAAATAAAGGTTATGGTTTGTTTTTAAAAACGAATGCAGTCTTTGAAAAGCGTCTCATATAGAGGTCAAAACCTCGCAACGAAATCAATTAATATGGAACGTTTATAATCAATTTGAACGGGACATTTCAATCTATATGCGTGACATTTAGTAATGATTTTATACTGGATCCCAAGAAGACTTATAGGACGGAAATCCTGAACAAAAATGGGATTATCTTTTTTTAGGGATAAGCGAGAAAAAGGATGAGTTGCAACCTCTCGGAATCCTTCCAGTATATTGAAAGTCCCGAATCCTAGAAACGACATCATCTTTAATATAGGGCCAAAAATGTTTCACAAACTTAAAATTAAAACCATCCGGGCCCGACGCCTTATCACTGCCGCAAGCCTACACTGCGTTTTTAATCTCAGTAAAAGTGAAATCTGCAGAAATAAGATCATCCTTATAAGACGACGGTCTGAGAAGATGATTGCTTCTGGAGCAGACCTTAACGCATTCTGCCGCCCGAAATTTCTGTTTAAAGGAGTTAAGAAACACAGTTTTAACAAGATTCGGATTTGTGACCCAATTACAATTGTGCATTATCCCCGTAACTTGAAGCTTTTTTCTCTTACGTTTAAACAATGCTTTGTTCTCTTATTTTTCTGGACCAAGTCAAGAGTTTCTCTAGCCTCAATGTCCGAAAGATGCTTTATGACCGAAGTACGACTAACAGCCAAAACCGAGGGATCACCTCCTGCATCCAACTGAGAGTCTAGATCAGCTAATTGTCTCAACAAATCAGATTTCTCAGCCTTTACCGAAATGAGACGCTGATTGTTCCATAATTTTAAAGCCTTTTTTACATTTTTAAGTTTTTCTTTGAATCTAACTTGAGGATTGAAACTGATTTGCGAATTAACATCATTCCAGGCTGCAATAACCGTGTCCTCGAATCCAATTGCCTCAAACTACGATAAATACACCAAATTTAGCGAGGTTCTTGGATATGATTTCAAAAATGGTTCTATGGATCTAAAAAACGTTGTTTTGAGCATGGGAGGTTTTAACACTATATCATGAATCTTATGTCTATAAATCTTGGAGGAGGGGTGAATTCTATAGTAAAACAAAAATGGATTCGTAATCTTTGTAAGGATCATTCGATCACTGTTCTTGGTATCCAAGAGTCGAAGTTGTGTTCTTTAAATCATTTTGCGATTCGAGCCTTGTGGGGTAACTACCATTTAAGGTTGATTTTTCAAGTGCTCGCGGTAGTTCGGGTGGAATTTTAACTATTTGGGATCCGTCGGTGTTTTCTAATAATCGGGTCATCTCATTTGCTAATATTCTTATTGTGGAGGGACAGTTCACTGGTTGTTCTTCAAAATTTTTCTTTATCAATGTTTATTCTCCTCAAAATATTGTGAGGAAACGTATACTGTGGGATTTTATTACTTCTTTCATGGCAAATAATATTGGTGAATACATTATTTTTGGTGACTTCAATGCTGGCCGTTTCCCTCATGAAAGGTTTGGCACTAACTTTTGTTCTATAGAAGCCGTTGATTTAAATAGATTTATTGCAAATGGCTGTCTTTCGGACATCACTTTGGGTGGTAGGTCTTTCACTCGGGCAAACAAATCCTTCTCACAACGTGCTTTGCTGGATAGATTTCTTGTATCCAATGGTGTTCTAGCTGCATTCCCAGATCTTGTTGGGACCATTCTTTCCAATATTTGGTCCGATCATTGTCCTATTATTCTTAAGAATAATGCTCTTGATTTGTAGTGACCCGAACTTTTCCATGTTTATATATATTAAATGAAATTGATATTTACATGATTAAGTGTTTCCAACATGTTAAGCAATCAAACTTGTTAAGACTTGATTAATTGAAATAGGTTTCATATAGACAATTGACCACCCAAGTTGACCGGTGATTCACGAACGTTAAAACTTGCAAAAACTATATGATGACATATATATGATTATTTATATAGTTAACATGATATTATGATAAGTAAGTATCTCATTAGGTATTTTAACTATGAGTTATATACATAAAATTGAGTTTATTAATTTAAGAAACTCGAAACGATATATATAACGATTATCGTTATAACAACGTCTAACTAAATACATATGAATCATATTAAGATATTGATACACTATGTTTAATCATGATAAATGATAAGTAAACATGTAATTATGTATATTAACAATGAACTACATATGTAAAAACAAGACTACTAACTTAAGGATTTCGAAACGAGACATATATGTAACGATTATCGTTGTAACGACATTTAAATGTGTATATATCATATTAAGATATATTAATATATCATAATATCATGATAATATAATAATTTAACATCTCATTAGATATAATAAACATTGGGTTAACAACATTTAACAAGATCATTAACTCAAATCAACATTTACATGTAACGACTAACGATGACTTAACGACTCAGTTAAAATGTATATACATCTAGTGTTTTAATATGTATTCATACACTTTTTAGAGACTTCAAGACACTTATCAAAATACTTCTACTTAACAAAAATGTTTACAATTACATCCTCGTTCAGTTTCATCAACAATTCTACTCGTATGCACCCGTATTCGTACTCGTACAATACACAGCTTTTAGATGTATATACTATTGGTATATACACTCCAATGATCAGCTCTTAGCAGCCCATTTGAGTCACCTAATACATTTGGGAACCATCATTTGGCAACTAGCATGAAATATCTCATAAAATTACAAAAAATATTAGTAATCATTCATGACTTATTTATATGAAAACAAAATTACATATCCTTTATATCTAATCCATATACCAACGACCAAAAACACCTAAAAACACTTTAATTCTTCAATTTTCTTCATCTAATTGATCTCTCTCAAGTTCCATCTTCAAGTTCTAAGTGTTCTTCATAAATTCTACAAGTTCTAGTTTCATAAAATCAAGAATACTTCTAAGTTTATTAGCTCACTTCCAATCTTGTAAAGTGATCATCCAACCTCAAGAAATCCTTGTTATTTACAGTAAGATATCATTCTAAATCAAGGTAATACTCATATACAAACTTTTATTCAATTCCTATAACTATAACTATCTTAATTCGAGTGATAATCTTACTTGAACTTGGTTTCGTGACATGATTCTACTTCAAGAACTTTCAAGCCATCCAAGATCCTTTGAAGCTAGATCATTTCTTGTCATTTCCAGTAGGTTTACCTACTAATCTTGAGGTAGTAATGATGTTCATAACATCATTCGATTCATACATATAAAACTATCTTATTCGAAGATTTGAACATGTAATCACTAGAACTTAGTTTAGTTAATTCTAAACTTGTTCGCAAACAAAAGTTAATCCTTCTAACTTGACTTTTAAAATAAACTAAACACATGTTCTATATCTATATGATATGCTAACTTAATGATTTAAAATCGAAAAACACGAAAAACACCGTAAAACCGGATATACGCCGTCGTAGTAACACCGCGGGCTGTTTTGGGTTAGTTAATTAAAAACTATGATAAACTTTGATTTAAAAGTTGTTCTTCTGGGAAAATGATTTTTCTTATGAACATGAAACTATATCCAAAAATCATGGTTAAACTCAAAGTGGAAGTATGTTTTTCAAAATGGTCATCAAAACGTCGTTCTTTCGACTGAAATGACTACCTCTTACAAAAACGACTTGTAACTTATATTTCTGACTATAAACCTATACTTTTTCTGTTTAGATTCATAAAATAGAGTTCAATATGAAACCATAGCAATTTGATTCACTTAAATCGGATTTAAAACGAAGAAGTTATGGGTAAAACAAGATTGGATTTTTTTTTTATTGTTGTAGCTACAGGAAATATTGTAACAATTCTATACAAATCATATCCTAGCTAACTTATATTGTATTATACATGTATTATAATGTAATCTTGGGATATCATAGACACGTATGCAAATGTTTTGACATATCATATCGACCAATGTATATATATTATTTGGAACAACCATAGACACTCTATATGCAGTAATATTGGAGTTAGCTATACAGGGTTGAGGTTGATTCTAAAAATATATATACTTTGAGTTGTGATCTATCCTGAGACGTGTATACACTGGGTCGTGGATTGATTCAAGATAATATATATCGATTTATTTCTGTACATCTAATTATGGACAACTAGTTGTAGGTTACTAACGAGGACAGCTGACTTAATAAACTTAAAACATTAAAACGTATTAAAAATGGTGTAAATATATTTTGAACATACTTTGATATATATGTACATATTTGTTATAGGTTTGTGAATCGACCAGTGGCCAAGTCTTACTTCCCGACGAAGTAAAAATCTGTGAAAGTGAGTTATAGTCCCACTTTTAAAATCTAATATTTTGGGATGAGAATACATGCAGTTTTATAAATGTTTTACGAAATAGACACATGTAAATGAAACTACATTATATGGGTGAATGATCGAAGCCGAATATGCCCCTTTTGCTTGGTAGCCTAAGAATTAGTAAACCGATCTACTAATTGACGCGAATCCTAAAGATAGATCTATTGGGCCTAACGAACCCCATCCAAAGTACCGGATGCTTTAGTACTTCGATGTTGTTTTTATCATGTCCAAAGGATTTCCCGGAATGATAGGGGATATTCTTATATGCATCTTGTTAATGTCGGTTACCAGGTGTTCACCATATGAATGAATTTTATCTCTATGTATGGGATGTATATTGAAATATGAAATCTTGTGGTCTATTATTATGATTTGATAATATATAGGTTAAACCTATAACTCACCAACATTTTTGTTGACGTTTTAAGTATGTTTATTCTCAGGTGATTATTAAGAGCTTCCGCTGTTGCATACTAAAATAAGGACAAGATTTGGAGTCCATGCTTGTATGATATTATGTAAAAACTGCATTCAAGAAACTTATTTTTGATGTAATATATTCTTATTGTAAACCATTATGTAATGGTCGTGTGTAAACGGTATATTTTAGATTATCAATATTTGATAATCTACGTAATGCTTTTTAAACCTTTATTGATAAAATAAAGGTTACGGTTGTTTTAAAAATGAATGCAGTCTTTAAAAAACGTCTCATATAGAGGTCAAAACCTCGCGACGAAATCAATTAATATGGAATGTTTATGATCAATATGAACGGGACATTTCAGTTGGTATCAGAGCGTTGGTCTTAGAGAACCAGAAAATTGCATTAGTGTGCCTTACCGAGTTTGTTAGGATGCATTAGTGAGTCTGGACTTCGACCGTGTTTTTCTTCAAAAATGATTGCTTAACATTTTTGTTGTTGAAAACTATATATTATCAACATGTAAATATTATGTGATATATTAATCTCTTAACGTGTTTGATATTATGTGATAGATGTCTACCTCTAGTACAAATCCCATTGATTCACCTAATAATAATGAAGAGTCGAATATATTTTGGGAAGATTCACAAATTCCCGAAGAGGAACCGGAAGAGGAGGAATCGGAAGAGGAGGAACCAGAAGAAGAAGAGGTTCCGGAGGAAGAAATATTGATACCTATAGTAAATCGATTAAATAAAATAAAATCCTCAACCAACGGACCAAAGTTAATAATGGTCAATGGTGTTTCCACCGAGGAAGCAAAATATTGGGAAGATTACCAATTTTCCGATGAATCGGATCCCGATGAGGATTCCGATGATGTTATAGAAATTACCTCGACATAATTTAATAAAGCGAAAGAAAATAATAAGGGAAAAGGTATAAAAATAGAGAAACCCGATTCCAACCCCGATGAACTTTATATGTATCGGCAACATCCGTATTTCCTAAAATGTAACAATGACCCGGGAACCTCTAAACCATCAGGTTTTTCTAAACCATTATGGAAAATGACGGCTCGTATTAGAGGAACACCATATATTCCTAGAAAATTAGGAAAACGAACCAAGTCCAAAGAAGAAGAAACCAGTGATTCAGATTAGAGGGTTGTAATCATGTTGTGTATTATATGTATTATAGTGTGCTTGTACTTTTATGTTCTATGTAAAAATTGCTTGTATTGTTTGTTAATTATCTTTTACGAATCTAATCCTTGTCTATTTTACAGTATAAAAACAAAATGGACGTTAAGGGTAGACAACCGAATATTTTAGAAGACCTACCAGAGGATATGATTGAGGAAATCTTGTGTAGAGTCGGTCAGAATTCATCAGCACATTTAGTTATGGTAAAATTAACTTGTCAAACATTTGAAAGACTTTCCAGAAATGCCTTAGTTTATAAAAGGCTTTCCTTTGATAGGTGAGGTATATCACATTGGGGAGATCGTAAGTTACGCCGTGTTTTCTTTAAAGCATTAAATGCGGGGAACCCAAATGCAATTTTACGCTACGGGTTAAGAACCTATTTTGACTCAATATATCCCAACATAGGATTTCGTGAATTAGAAAGAGCTTCTAACATGCAACATAAAGAAGCATGTTATGCTTACGGGTTTGTGATGTTCGCTTCTTACCAAAGTGAGAAAAAGAACATCGGATTGCAGCTTTTAAATAAAACCTTCCCACAAGTAACGGATTCAGTAGTTGGGGTGAGAAACAAGGTTTTTAGATTATTACGGGGCTGTTGGACATTACGAAACCCTCGTCCTTTTGACGACATTACAACATGCTGCCTAGCCAATGGTCATAACGGTTATTTTCCACAAGATCAAGAATGGGAAGTCGTCTTAGTAAAACTTGAATGCATGACTTGTTTCTGGACTTATGAATTACGTGTCTTTATTTCTTTTGCTGAACAACTTGCATATTAACTAGAATTGCCTTCATATCTGCCGAGTAGCAAAGTTATTATGTGCTATATTTCATCCTATATGTATTATAGCGGTATTGTAAGTTTGTAAAATATTGTATAAAGTTTGAACGCGAAATATTATTGTAATAAGTTTTTCATATAGAATCGTAGTAGTTGAATTGTATAATAGCTGCTAAGTATGAACTTAACGGGTAGGTACTACCCGAATTAAAACTATAAAATGCTAATATGAAGAAAAAGCTTTTATAAATGAGTTCATATTATGCTACGAAATACTATTGACTACTCTTAATATTCTGTATGATTAACTTGATTCAGTTGGCTATTTTGAAGGAAATGGCACCAACTACTCGACAAACCATGAATATGAGCGAAGAGGAATTTCGTACCTTTCTTGCTGCAAACATAGCCGCAGTACAGGATGCGCTACATACAAACAATAACTCTGAATCTAGCAATGCAGCTAATGGCGCAAGAAATCGTGTAGGATGCTCCTACAAAGAATTCACTGCCTGCAAACCTTTGGAATTTGATGGAACCGAAGGACCAATTGGATTGAAACGGTGGACCGAGAAAGTCGAATCGGTGTTTGCCATAAGTAAGTGTACTGAAGAGGACAAAGTTAAGTACGCTGCGCATACCTTCACAGGTACTGCGTTAACGTGGTGGAACACCTATCTTGAACAGGTAGGAGAAAATGCTGCTTACGCACTACCATGGTCGGCATTCAAGCAATTGATGAACGAGCAGTACCGTCCTAGAAACGAAGTTAATAAACTCAAGGAAGAACTTAGAGAGTTACGAACATAAGGGTTTGACATTATCACATATGAACGACGATTCACAGAGTTGTGCCTATTATGTTCGGGAGCATTCGAAGATGAAGAAGAGAAGATTGACGTATTTGTAAAAGGGTTACCAGTTAGGATCCAAGAAGATGTGAGTTCACACGAGCCCGCTTCTATACAGAAGGCAAGTCGAATGGCTCATAAACTCATAAATCAGATTGAGGGAAGAATTAAAGAACAGGCGGCCGAAGAATCCAACATGAAACAACCCAAGAGGAAGTGGGAGGAAAACGGTGACAAGAGTCACCAGTACAACAACAACAATTACAACCAAAATCGCAACAACTATCCCAACAACCGCAACAACAATCGCAACAATAATCGCAATTCTAACAATAACTACAACAAACGGCCCAATAACAACAACTACAACAATCGTTTCAACAACAATAACAATCCCAACAACAACCTCAATAACAACAATGGCAACAAAAACCAAAAACAGCCATGTCATAGGTGTGAAGAAAATCATCAGGGGTTTTGCACGACATTTTGCAACAGGTGTAAAAGAAATGGTCACAGCGTGACAAAGTGTGAGGTCTACGGACCAAAGTTTAACAGAAATAAAGGAACAAATAATGTCGGAACAAGTAATGCCGAAACAAATAGTGTCGGAGCAAGTAATACCAACGCTGTTTGTTATAAATGTGAAAAACCGGGCCACATTATTAGAAATTGCCCGAATCAGGGGAATACTAATGGGTAGGGCCGTGGAAGAGTTTTCAATATTAATGCAGCAGAAGCACAGGAAGACCCGGAGCTTGTTACGGGTACATTTCTTATTGGCGATAAATCTGCTTATGTTTTATTTGATTCGGGTGCGGATAGAAGCTATATGAGTAGAGAATTTTGTGCTAAATTAAGTTGCCCATTGACGCCTTTGGATAATAAATTTTTACTCGAATTAGCAAATGGTAAATTAATTTCAGCAGATAATATATGTCGGGATAGAGAAATTAAACTGGGTGCTGAAACGTTTAAGATTGATTTAATACCAGTCGAGTTAGGGAGTTTTGATGTAATAATTGGCATGGACTGGTTGAAGAAGGTAAGAGCAGAGGTCGTTTGTTACAAAAATGCGATTCGCATTATGCGTGAAAAAGGAAAACCTTTAATGGTGTACGGAGAAAAGAACAACGTGAAATTAAATATTATTAGTAGTTTGAAGGCGCAAAAACTAATAAGAAAAGGTTGTTACGTCATTCTAGCACACTTCGAGGAAGTTAAACCTGAAGAAAAGAACATCAGTGATGTTCCCGTCGCAAAAGAATTTCCCGATGTATTTCCGAAAGAATTACCGGGATTACCCCCACATCGATCCGTTGAATTTCAAATAGACCTTGTACCAGGAGCTGCACCAATAGCTCGTGCTCCATACAGACTCGCACCCAGCGAAATGAAAGAATTACAAAGTCAGTTACAGGAACTTTTAGAGCGTGGTTTCATTCGACCAAGCACATCACCATGAGGAGCTCATGTTTTGTTTGTCAAGAAGAAAGATGGTACATTCAGATTGTGTATCGACTACCGAGAGTTGAACAAACTTACCATCAAGAACCGCTACCCACTACCGAGAATCGACGACTTATTTGATCAACTACAAGGCTCGTCTGTTTATTCGAAGATCGATTTACGTTCTGGATATCATCAAATGCGGGTGAAGGAGGATGATATTCCAAAGAATGCTTTTAGGACGCGTTACGGTCATTACGAGTTTATGGTTATGCCGTTTGGATTGACTAACGCACCAGCTGTGTTCATGGACCTCATGAACCGAGTGTGTGGGCCATATCTTTACAAGTTTGTCATTGTTTTCATCGATGACATACTTATTTACTCGAAGAATGATCAAGAGCACGAAGAACATTTGAGAAAAGTGCTAGAGTTGCTGAAAAAAGAAAAACTGTACGCTAAGTTTTCAAAGTGTGCATTTTGGTTGGAAGAAGTTTAATTCCTCGGTCACATAGTGAACAAAGAAGGTACTCAGGTGGATCCAGCAAAGATTGAAACCGTTGAAAAGTGAGAAACTCCGAAAACTCCGAAACACATACGCCAGTTTTTAGGACTAGCTGGTTACTACAGAAGGTTCATCCAAGACTTTTCCAGAATAGCAAAACCCTTGACTGCATTAACGCATAAAGGGAAGAAATTTGAATGGAAAGATGAACAAGAAAAAGCATTTCAATTGTTAAAGAAAAAGTTAACTGCGGCACCTATATTGTCATTACCTGAAGGGAATGATGATTTTGTGATATATTGTGACGCCTCAAAGAAAGGTCTCGGTTGTGTATTAATGCAACGAACGAAAGTAATTGCTTATGCGTCTAGACAATTGAAGATTCACGAACAGAATTATACGACGCATGATTTGGAATTAGGCGCGGTTGTTTTTTCATTAAAGACTTGGAGGCACTACTTATATGGGGTCAAAAGTATTATATATACCGACCACAAAAGCCTTCAACACATATTTAATCAGAAACAACTGAACATGAGGCAGCGCAGGTGGATTAAATTGTTGAATGATTACGACTTTGAGATTCGTTACCACCCAGGGAAGGAAAATGTGGTAGCCGACGCCTTGAGCAGAAAGGACAGAGAACCCATTCGTGTAAAATCTATGAATATAATGATTCATACTAATATTACTACTCAAATAAAGGAGGCGCAACAAGGAGTTTTAAAAGAGGGAAACTTAAAAGATGAAATACCCAAAGGTTCGGAGAAGCATCTTAATATTCGGGAAGATGGAACCCGGTATAGGGCTGAAAGGATTTGGGTACCAAAATTTGGAGATATGAGAGAAATGGTACTTAAAGAAGCTCATAAAACCAGATACTCAATACATCCTGGAACGGGGAAGATGTACAAGGATCTCAAGAAACATTTTTGGTGGCCGGGTATGAAAGCCGATGTTGCTAAATACGTAGGGGAATGTTTGACGTGTTCTAAGGTCAAAGCGAAGCATCAGAAACCATCAGGTCTACTTCAACAACCCGAAATCCTGAAATGGAAATGGGAAAACATTACCATGGATTTCATCACTAAATTGCCAAGGACTGCAAGTGGTTTTGATACTATTTGGGTAATAGTTAATCGTCTCACCAAATCAGCACATTTCCTGCCAATAAGAGAAGATGATAAGATGGAGAAGTTAGCACGACTGTATTTGAAGGAAGTCGTCTCCAGACATGGAATATCAATCTCTATTATCTCTGATAGGGATGGCAGATTTATTTCAACATTCTGGCAGACATTACAGCAAGCATTAGGAACTCGTCTAGACATGAGTACTGCCTATCATCTACAAACTGATGGGCAGAGCGAAAGGACGATACAAACACTTGAAGACATGCTACGAGCATGTGTTATTGATTTCGGAAACAGTTGGGATCGACATCTACCGTTAGCATAATTTTCCTACAACAATAGCTATCATTCAAGCATTGAGATGGCGCCGTTTGAAGCACTTTATGGTAGAAAGTGCAGGTCTCCGATTTGTTGGAGTGAAGTGGGGGATAGACAGATTACGGGTCCGGAGATAATACAAGAAACTACCGAGAAGTTCATCCAAATTCAACAACGGTTGAAAACCGCCCAAAGTCAACAAAAGAGCTACGTCGACATTAAAAGAAAAGATATAGAATTTGAAATTAGAGAGATGGTCATGCTTAAGGTTGCACCTTGGAAAGGCGTTGTTCGATTTGGCAAACGAGGGAAATTAAATCCAAGGTATATAGGACCATTCAAGATTATTGATCGTGTCGGACCAGTAGCTTACCGACTTGAATTACCACAACAACTAGCGGCTGTACATAACACTTTCCATGTCTCAAATTTGAAGAAATGTTTTGCTAAAGAAGATCTCACTATTCTGTTAGACGAAATCCAAATCAACGAAAAACTTCAATTCGTCGAAGAACCCGTCGAAATAATGGATCGTGAGGTTAAAAGACTTAAGCAAAACAAGATACCAATTGTTAAAGTTCGATGTAATGCTTGTAGAGGACCCGAGTTCACCTGGGAATGTGAAGATCATATGAAGAAGAAATACCCGCACTTATTTCCAGAAGATACGTCAACACCTCCAACTGCTTAAAATTTCAGGACGAAATTTATTTAACGGGTAGGTACTGTAGTGACCCGAAATTTTCCATGTTTATATATATTAAATGAAATTGATATTTACATGATTAAGTGTTTCCAACATGTTAAGCAATCAAACTTGTTAAGACTTGATTAATTGAAATAGGTTTCATATAGACAATTGACCACCCAAGTTGACCGGTGATTCACGAACGTTAAAACTTGTAAAAACTATATGATGACATATATATGATTATATATATAGTTAACATGATATTATGATAAGTAAGTATCTCATTAGGTATTTTAACTATGAGTTATATACATAAAATTGAGTTTATTGATTTAAGAAACTCGAAACGATATATATAACGATTATCGTTATAACAACGTCTTACTAAATACATATGAATCATATTAAGATATTGATACACTATGTTTAATCATGATAAATGATAAGTAAACATGTCATTATGTATATTAACAATGAACTACATATGTAAAAACAAGACTACTAACTTAAGGATTTCGAAACGAGACATATATGTAACGATTATCGTTGTAACGACATTTAAATGTGTATATATCATATTAAGATATATTAATATATCATGATAATATAATAATTTAACATCTCATTAGATATAATAAACATTGGGTTAACAACATTTAACAAGATCGTTAACTTAAAGGTTTCAAATCAACATTTACATGTAACGACTAACGATGACTTAACGACTCAGTTAAAATGTATATATATGTAGTGTTTTAATATGTATTCATACACTTTTTAAAGACTTCAAGACACTTATCAAAATACGTCTACTTAACAAAAATGCTTACAATTACATCCTCGTTCAGTTTTATCAACAATTCTACTCGTATGCACCCATATTCGTACTCGTACAATAAACAGATTTTAGATGAATGTACTATTGGTATATACACTCCAATGATCAGCTCTTAGTAGCCCATGTGAATCACCTAACACATGTGGGAACCATCATTTAGCAACTAGCATGAAGTATCTCATAAAATTACAAAAATATTAGTAATCATTCATGACTTATTTACATGAAAACAAAATTGCATATCCTTTATATCTAATCCATATACCAACGACCAAAAACACCTACAAAAACTTTCATTCTTCAATTTTCTTCATCTAATTGATCTCTCTCAAGTTCCATCTTCAAGTTCTAAGTGTTCTTCATAAATTCTACAAGTTCTAGTTTCATAAAATCAAGAATACTTCCAAGTTTACTAGCTCACTTCCAATCTTGTAAAGTGATCATCCAACCTCAAGAAATCCTTGTTGTTTATAGTAAGATATCATTCCAAATCAAGGTAATACTCATATACAAACTTTGATTCAATTCCTATAACTATAACTATCTTAATTCGAGTGATAATCTTACTTGAACTTGTTTTCGTGTCATGATTCTACTTCAAGAACTTTCAAGCCATCCAAGATCCTTTGAAGCTAGATCATTTCTTGTCACTTCCAGTAGGTTTACCTACTAAACTTGAGGTAGTAATGATGTTCATAACATCATTCGATTCATACATATAAAACTATCTTATTCGAAGATTTGAACATGTAATTACTAGAACATAGTTTAGTTAATTCTAAACTTGTTCGCAAACAAAAGTTAATCCTTCTAACTTGACTTTTAAAATAAACTAAACACATGTTCTATATCTATATGATATGCTAACTTAATGATTTAAAATCGGAAAACACGAAAAACACTGTAAAACCGGATATAAGCCGTCGTAGTAACACCGCGGGCTGTTTTGGGTTAGTTAATTAAAAACTATGATAAACTTTGATTTAAAAGTTGTTCTTCTGGGAAAATGATTTTTCTTATGAACATGAAACTATATCCAAAAATCATGGTTAAACTCAAAGTGGAAGTATGTTTTTCAAAATGGTCATCAAGACGTCGTTCTTTCGACTGAAATGACTACCTCTTATAAAAACGACTTGTAACTTATATTTATGACTATAAACCTATACTTTTTTCTGTTTAGATTCATAAAATATAGTTCAATATGAAACCATAGAAATTTGATTCACTCAAATCGGATTTAAAACGAAGAAGTTATGGGTAAAACAAGATTGGATTTTTTTTTATTGTTGTAGCTACGGGAAATATTGTAATAATTCTATACAAATCATATCCTAGCTAACTTATATTGTATTATACATGTATTCTAATATAATCTTAGGATACCATAGACACGTATGCAAATGTTTTGACATATCATATCGACCCATGTATATATATTATTTGGAACAACCATAGACACTTTATATGCAGTAATGTTGGAGTTAGCTATACAGGGTTGAGGTTGATTCCAAAAATATATATACCTTGAGTTGTGATCTAGCCTGAGACGTGTATACACTGGGTCGTGGATTGATTCAAGATAATATAATATACATCTAATTGTGGACAACTAGTTGTAGGTTACTAACGAGGATAGCTGACTTAATAAACTTAAAACATTAAAACGTATTAAAAATGGTGTAAATATATTTTGAACATACTTTGATATATATGTACATATTTGTTATAGGTTCGTGAATCGACCAGTGGCCAAGTCTTACTTCCCGACGAAGTAAAAATCTGTGAAAGTGAGTTATAGTCCCACTTTTAAAATCTAATGTTTTGGGATGAGAATACATGCAGTTTTATAAATGTTTTACGAAATAGACACAAGTAAATGAAACTACATTATATGGGTGAATGATCGAAGCCGAATATGCCCCTTTTGCTTGGTAGCCTAAGAATTAGTAAACCGATCTACTAATTGACGCGAATCCTAAAGATAGATCTATTGGGCCTAACGAACCCCATCCAAAGTACCGGATGCTTTAGTACTTCGATGTTGTTTTTATCATGTCCGAAGGATTTCCCGGAATGATAGGGGATATTCTTATATGCATCTTGTTAATGTCGGTTACCAGGTGTTCACCATATGAATGAATTTTATCTCTATGTATGGGATGTATATTGAAATATGAAATCTTGTGGTCTATTATTATGATTTGATAATATATAGGTTAAACCTATAACTCACCAACATTTTTGTTGACGTTTTAAGCATGTTTATTCTCAGGTGATTATTAAGAGCTTCCGCTGTTGCATACTAAAATAAGGACAAGATTTGGAGTCCATGCTTGTATGATATTATGTAAAAACTGCATTCAAGAAACTTATTTTTGATGTAATATATTCTTATTGTAAACCATTATGTAATGGTCGTGTGTAAACGGTATATTTTAGATTATCATTATTTGATAATCTACGTAATGCTTTTTAAACCTTTATCGATAAAATAAAGGTTACGGTTGTTTTAAAAATGAATGCAGTCTTTGAAAAACGTCTCATATAGAGGTCAAAACCTCGCGACGAAATCAATTAATATGGAACGTTTATAATCAATATGAACGGGACATTTCATGATTATGGTCCAATTCCCTTCATGTGTGCCATTTAGCTTCTGTTTTCATGTACTTAAGGTGTTGTGTCTTTTTACTAGGCTAGTTTCATGTAGTTGGTGATTCGGTTAGCTTGTTGCCCCCGAGTTGTTTCAGTTATATATGTATTGGGAAGTTATCCCACATAGATTATGGACAAAAACAAATATACCCATATAAGTCTAAGGGGAAGTCCCTCTATCACCAATTGGTTTTAGAAAAGGATGGACTCTTGGACTTATATGTTATACATGTTGTTGGCTATACGATTTATTAATTCTGTCATGGTATCAGAGCTTAGGTGAGCGGTTTTACAAAGAGATTGAGTCAGGCCCCTATGTGTGTGCCGCCATCTCTACAGCAAATTTCTTCCGCTTCTGAAAAAAGAATGTATATTGTATGTACAAATAGTTCCCTTTAATTATATATGTAAACTATAACATAATAGTGAAAAATTTTATAGTCGTGTAATATAATCATTTTGCATAATAGCTTGCTAAATTTAGATGTATTTTTATACTCTTTTAACATTTTTTACCTAAATATTTTGAACCAAGTTAATATAATATTATCTTTAAAAAAAAAATAATCTAATATCAAGTGGTTACAATATTTTTTACCAAAGAGCCAATGACTTGGCGGTATCGAGTTCACCCTTACAACTTTGAGGTTGAGGGTTCGAGTCCTGCTTAGGACATTTCGTGGTGTATAAATTCGTGTTAATATTAGGTGGGTGAGTGAGTTTGCCTTTCAAAAAAAAAAAAAAAAAAAAAAAAAAAAAAAAAAAAACATCAAGTGGTTACTAGTTACTATATCAATTTGATTAGTTTATCCCTTTATATTCACCAATTATTTTTATACATGAACCAATCATCTTTTTATACATACATTTATAAATATAATATGGTCATGTTAATTTTAATGATGTTTAAAACAAAAAAGGTGAAATAAAACAAAATAATACTTAATTATAAAAACTTTTATTGAAATTGTAGAACCTTTCAGACTCTATATATAGAGTGATTTTGTCTCAAAATCAAGATGATGAAACTTTGAACATTCACAATATACAAAACCTCTATGTTCTTCACTTCACGTTTTGATTGTTTATACGGAAGTTGTCACCTTTGTCTTATCCCAATAAGAATTTCATTTAACCCTAAGACAATGTACAAATGTCTAGAGTCGAAATACTTAATTGCTAAAATGATTACACGATTTGAAAGTTTATCCGAACATTCAAACCCAATAACCAACAATAAATATATGGTCTCTTGTAGAATACTTGTAATCCAAATGTATGTTAGAAGTTTCAAATCTTTTAAATAGTTTGCTACTTGGGTAATCTTCTCTTACTTGACTACTAAACAATATACACTTCTTAAACAAAGGAAGAGTATGATATTATAAATTATACAAAACCTTATTTTAAGGTTCTTCTGAATGTTTTTCGTATTCGTATTTGTATTTCTTATAATTTATATGCATTGAATGCATTAATGCATTGATTGATGCATTGATTAACACTGTGGTAGATCTAACGGAGGAGCTTGTAAGGACTGTAGCTTGTGAGGTCCATTTTCAACCAATAAGCTCATACCAAAACCCCAAGTTAAATGTGAATCTATGTGACAATGCATTAGCCAAACTCCTGTTATTAACCAAATAATTAACTTTAATTAGAAATAATGCACATTCATATCTTCTTTTGATAATTCAATAGGGTGTTTGGATTAGCTTTGTCTCATTTCCAGACATATGGGCTTACTGGAATTTCCAAAAGCCCAATAAGTTCAATTTTATCTACTTTAGCTTATTACTATATTTAGTACATAAGTTCAAATTGATCAGTAGCCAGTAAAGCATATAAGCTAATCCAAACACCTAATGTACTATCAATAAGTTTATGATAATATAACTTATATTCGTGAGATTCAGTATTGTTGTTGTTTATGATCGAAAAGATAATATATACCTGGATTATCTGCGACAAATCTAATAACTGACCACCCACCAACGGGCACGTTAACCGTGTTTCGTCGTGGTGGATCAACGAGGTTAAATGTAGCAGTGTCTGTTACTCGATCAAAGTTGCCGAAACCTTGACCAACAATGTAAAAATGGTATCCATGAAGATGAACCGGGTGATCCTCAGTCGAAACAATTGCAGTATCATGTAACACAATTTGTACTTGAGAATTGAATTTAAGTTTGTATAGTTTAGTCCCGGGAACGGGCTGCCAAAGTGCACGAGAAACGTTCCCAGTGTAGTCAAACGGTATCGGTGGGACCCGAGGGAAGTCAGTAGTGAACACATTTGGTATGTTTTGGTAGTGAGCTTGTAGTAATGAAGTTGTTTGTGGTAATACGAACGATACGTTGTTCATGCTAGCAGCAAACCGGGTGTTATTCGGGCCTTGACAGGTGGGTCCCGGGTTGCAATTTATTAGACCTAACCCGATTGTGAAAAACAAGTCATCGGTTATATCGATTGGAACTGAGACATTAGATGGGCTTTTTAATTGAGTTGTGAATGCGGTTACAGTGGCTGTATCGTTGTAGTTTGGTAACTGTGGTAAGATTGGTTTTGTTGGTGTTCCGATTTGGTTACTGCAAGGAACGTATTTGTAGGCAAGAATAGCGGTTGTGGTGGTTTTGTCGAATGGGGCGTTTTGGGCGCTTTCGTATGCACGGGCTGCTATATAGTAAAGTCCTGGAGGTTGGTTTGCGACTAGAATGACGTCGGTTGTTTGACCGGGCCCGAGCATGAGAGTTGTGGTTGTGAATGGTTTGGTGTAGAGTGCGTCGACTGCAACAACAAGTAGTTGGTGGTTTGCGACTGTAAAAAAAAAGCTGTTGATTCAGAGCCGAGTTGATTACCCTTATGAGGATTTTATCACCACTTTCTACGTAGAATTTCATCGTATCTGTGAAACGATACGAAGCACATCAGTTTAAACATATAAGTATCGAAAAGTAACTAGGTATACAACAAAGTGAAATAATGCTCAGGCCTAAAAGTTGGCCTAACGTCACAACTCATCAATCATCTAAGATTGCACTTGAAAATGGCGCTTTTTCTAAGAATCACTTGATGATTGACATGCTGCGTTAGGCCAACTTTCTTATGCCTGAATATCATTTCTAGGGAAAAAAACACATTTACTGTAGTAAACTGAAGAGGTGGCTTTTGCTTTTCAGGTTACCCGTGAGGGCGAATATCATTTCTCAGATATACGTGGTTTAACTGGGTTGTCCCGTGCTCGTTTCTGGCCCTTTATTTGTCAAACTAAGATATGTTGCTGGTGAGGTTTGGACGTAGTAAAACGTCGACGGACTCATCTAGTCTCTCCGGTGCCCGTGAATGACAGTCTGCACTATGAGATCTCTTGTGAGAATATCAGGACGTCAACCACTAGGCTATCTTGTGATGGTTTGTTTGTAGCGCATTTCTTATATGGATTCCTAGACACATTACTGGTTAATCTAATTTGTAATGATTAACAAGGTGAACGATTTTACCTTTGTTAGAGCATCTATAGAGGTCACCAGGTTGGCCGTTGATGGTAAACGCATCCGAAATGTTTGGAGTCCCACCAGAAAACAACGCCTGGTTTAGGACGCTGATAATATCCTGATTCCACCATTGCCCTGTTAATAAAAACCATTAGTAACTACCATAATTATGGTTATATTAATTTGTGTGAAAGTATTTGTGAGTTCATCATTGCATCACTTACCAAGAAGAATGGGGATTTCTAATTTAGGAAGCTCGAAAGGGTAAGTAGATCCGCGTTTAGGATAAATTATAAGCGCACCATAAACTGTAGCTCTTAGCCATTGACTATGAGCATGCCACCATAGTGTCCCCTCCTGGTTTATAATAGTGAACCGATATGTATAACTGGCTCCTGGTTGGATTGGACATTGAGTAACCCGGTCTGGACCATCAGCCCATGGTGTACCAAGCTGCCGAATCCCATGCCTGACCCATAATCATTTTCGTTAGAACAAGTCGAATACATATGCCTCTTAAAATAAAATTTACAACTACAACAAACATATATATACCAGTGTATGGTGACATTGTAACGAGCGTTATTCAAGACGTTGACTACAAGGGTGTCTCCATCCCAAACCTCTAACGCTGGACCCGGGAACTGCCCAAATACAGTTATGATATTCTTCGTTCTGCAAAGTCTCTTTACAGGCGTTTCTTGAACCTATTTTCGCAAACAGGTTGGTGAAATCAAGACATAAAACATCACAAAATAATAACGAAAACGTAAAAGATTAATTACTTACAACGAAATCACGAAAATGTGTCTCTGTATCTGCAGCTGAAGACGAAACGAAAATAAAGCTAATTACAAAGGCAATGAAGAATGCACCCATTGATTTATGAACTTGTTGCAAGACTCCATAAGTATTGATAGGTTCAGATGAACTTTTAACTGTAACTTGCTGAACATAGTCTTAACCAAATAGAATTTGGTGCAACTAAGAATTTGGTGCTCACTCAATTTATTGTTAGGATATTACATTCTTTTTGTATAGTCCAATCAACCAAAACCAACTTCACATTATTATACTTAAAAGAGTCTGAGTAAACTTATATGACATGGTACACAAATAATGTGATAAGCGAGACAAATATTGGATCTTTCTAATACAAATTGAATAATAAAACCTGGTTTATTACTAAATAACGGGTTCTCCTTATATAGAGAAATTTATAATTTTAGGGTGTAATTGATTCCAGCTACTCGCGAATTACTCGAGTTTAACTCATCAAACGCTTAATTCGATGTGAGCTTAAACGAGCTCGATCTAGAGCTTGAACATAATTTGGAGCTCGTTTAGTAAACCAGCTAGAGCTTTTTACATCGAGCTTTAACAAACATTCATCTATATACTTCATTTTTTTAAAGATATAATATTAATCTAATCTAATCTATGTAATAATAACTACGTACTGTATATATAGAAATGAGTCAAACTCAAACTTCAAATATTAAGCTCGAAACGCACAGTCAGCTCGTTTACACTTGTAAAACTCACATTACTGCACTAGAAATGAACTTTAGCAAAGTCGTCAGGGTTTAATGATTGAAGTTCAATTGGGAACTTATTACGGTTTTAGGGTTGTCTTACAGAAGTTTCAGGATGATATATTTGTTGTTCATTCATGTTTCGTTCTAAATTTTGGGTATTTCGTGTCTTGATACTAAGTGGGCTAGGCCAAAAATAAAATACAGCAAAAGCCCAAATGTAAAGCTACAGTATGATAGGGAAAGATTATTGAAAAATACTCGAACGCCGAAGCCGGGGATCGAACCCGTGTCACCCGCGTGACAAGCGGGAATACTTACCACTATACTACTTCGACTGGATGTTTTCGGAAAATAAAATACAGCAAAAGCCCAAATGTAAAGCTACAGTATAATAGAGAAAGATTATTGAAAAATACTCGAACGCCGAAGCCGGGGATCGAACCCGGGTCACCCGCGTGACAGGCGGGAATACTTACCACTATACTACTTCGACTGGATGTTTTCGGAAAATAAAATACAGCAAAAGCCCAAATGTAAAGCTACAGTATGATAGAGAAAGATTATTGAAAAATACTCGAACGCCGAAGCCGGGGATCGAACCCGGGTCACCCGCGTGACAGGCGGGAATACTTACCACTATACTACTTCGACTGGATGTTTTCGGACAGCAAGTTAATCATTTCTAATATTTGTATTATAATAAATACGAAATCAAGTTGCTCAAACGCTCACACATTTTTACATTCGAAAGTGGAGCATATTCAAAAGTTTTCTTACTAAAATAATTAAACACTCCTTCACTCACATATTAATAGTTCACCATTTCATTTTGAGAAATCTCAAATTAATGATCCACGTTCATAAATAGAAAAAATAAGACGTTTAAATTGTATTATGCCCTTAATATGGGACAGATGAATTCTATACGTGAAGGTATTAATAGTTCCTTAAACTTTGGATAAATCCATTAAACTTGTTTATAATACACTCCGTAACTCATTTGTGCGTCAATAAACAATCAAGCAATATAACATATGATAGAATTTATATCGTTCAGCAGAAAGTACTAATATACGACTACCCAAATTATTTGTTGGGTTATATGCAAATAAAATGAATGAGAATGAATGAATACATAAGTGAAAGCCTTTTAATTATCTGCCGTACGGATAGGCAAGCAAGTAAACCAACTATTCTCCCAACCCACACCACACATTAAACAAAAACCTCAATTTCCCCCTCTTTTTCAATTTATAAAAGCTTAATTATTTTAATTATAAAATTAAATTAAATTAAATTAAATTAAATAATTTCAAAAATAATCTATATATAATATATAATAGATTGTAATTTTTGCACTAGATTGATAAACTATCCAAGCTGCTTCAGTAAACCAAAATTTAAGTTATAGCAAGTTAAATTTAAGAGCCACAACCATGTAAGTATTTCATGCATGACAACAAAAACAAGCCTCCAAACTCCAAAGTTCAATCACTCAAATAATAAACTAAGTCGTTACACCAAAATCATCTTGTAGTTGGTTTATGTTTCCTGTATTCTAACTTCACTATTTGACTTATAACCTAACCCCATCACTTATAGCCCCAACCCGTTCTATATAAACCGACCCGTTTACCGCACTCTCAACACACAACAAACCTTCACACACTATTCCTAAAAAAAAAAACTTAACACAAAACTCGCGGTATAATGTTCACTACTCGTAGTCTCTTGCTAACCCTTCTGCTTTCGTTTGCGCTAACTACATTTGCAAGAACACACTACCATGAGTTTAAAGTATGTAATGCATATCCTGCTATAAATAGTATTTTAAGTTATGTATCAAATTTTAGGTGCCTAAAATTTATTAATGTGGTTTGTTACAGGTTCAAGAACAACCAGCAACAAGGCTGTGTAGAACCCATAGAATTGTTAACGTTAACGGGCAATTTCCAGGCCCGACTCTTGAAGTACAAAACGGGGATACTCTTGTCGTTAAAGTAACGAATGCTTCTCCTTACAACGTCACAATCCATTGGTATAACATTTTAACTTTCAATATACACATTGTTAATTGATTAACAGCCTAATGTTGATTTATGTAATATATGCTTTTTTGTTTTTTTAGGCATGGAGTACGTCAGCTAAGGAACCCGTGGGCTGATGGGCCTGAATATGTAACCCAGTGTCCAATTCAGTCAGGAGCAAGTTACACATACAGGTTCACTATAACAGACCAGGAGGGAACATTGTGGTGGCATGCTCATAGCAAATGGCTACGAGCAACTGTTTATGGTGCACTTGTCATTCGTCCTAAAATGGGGTCTTCTTACCCCTTTTTAAAGCCCAAAATTGAATTTCCTGTTATTTTAGGTACATAGATGTATAAGCTTTAGATTTTTCTAACGACAGCCTGGACTGTCATTAGCTTGCATAAAATGGTTGTACAACTTAATAATTGTCACTGCAAAGTCAATGTGTAACCGTCACGTACAACTATTTTATGCACATAAACGAAAATCACTTACAGTTGTCATTAGCAAATTATAAAATTTTGGTAGAATACTTATTATTCTAACTTTGGGATAAATCGAAACAGGGGAATGGTGGGACCGAAAGGTGATTAGTGTCCTAAGACAAGCGTTGTTCACCGGTGCAGCTCCGAACATTTCAGATGCTATCACTATCAACGGCCAGCCCGGCGATCTTTTCAGATGTTCAAGTCCAGGTTAACTATCTAATCTAATCATCCTAATATATAACTGTAAAACTATCCATCAGAAAACGGGCCGACCCATTTGCTGCTTCTTATTAACAGGTACCACAAAACTTAAAGTCAACAAAGGAGATACAGTTCTTTTAAGAATCATCAACGCCGCACTCAACCAACAGCTATTTTTCAGCGTTGCGAACCATAAATTAACGGTTGTAGCAACTGATGCACTTTACACCAAGCAATTTACAACCAACGTCATCATGCTTGCGCCCGGTCAAACAACCGACGTCCTTCTGACTGCTGACCAGCTGCCCGGGCGCTACTACATGGCTGCTCGAGCTTATGCAAGTGCTCAAAACGTTCCGTTTGATAACACCACCGCCACAGCTATCTTAGAATACAAATCCGCTACTTCACAACCGATTTTACCGCAACTTCCAGCCTACAACGACACGAATACAGTCACAGCGTTTTCGAACAAATTAAAAAGTCCTGGTAAACAAATCGTCCCTACAAAAATAGACGAAAATCTGTTTTTCGCAGTGGGATTAGGGTTTTTTAACTGCACACCTGGACCTAGATGTCAAGGGCCTAATAACACGCGATTTGGTGCTAGTATGAACAATGTATCTTTTATACTACCAAAACGAGCGTCGTTATTACAAGCGTACACACAAAAGATTCCTAATATTTACACAGCAGATTTTCCACCTGTGCCACCTGTCAAATTCGATTACACTGGCAACGTCCCTCGTGGGCTATGGCAGCCCGTTAAGGGAACGAAAGTTTATAAGTTAAAGTTTGGGTCTAGTGTGCAGATTGTGCTACAAGATACATCAATCTTTTCAACCGAAGATCATCCTGTTCATCTTCATGGTTACCATTTTTACATTGTGGGTCAAGGTTTTGGTAATTTTAATCCGTCGCGAGATACTGCTAACTTTAATCTTGTTGATCCGCCACAAAGGAATACAGTCGATGTCCCAGTTGGTGGTTGGGCTGTAATCAGATTCGTAGCTGATAATCCAGGTAAACTCATATGAATTTTAAATCTTTATTATCATACTCACAATATTTGATTTTCTAAATTAGAAGTATCAGCTAGGAGTAACAATGATATTGTGTAACAGGGGTTTGGTTCATGCATTGTCACATTGATACACATTTGGTTTGGGGTTTTGCAATGGCGTTCATCGTTGAAGATGGAGTTGGTGAATCGGAAACATTACTACCTCCTCCTTCTGATCTTCCTCGATGTTAAAATTAATTGATTGCGAAATCTATGTTCGTGTGAATTGGAGGATATTTATGTTCTTTTTCCTATTATGTTTGCTTATTGATTATTGATGCAAAATATGTAGCACTATTACTTGATTTGCGGACGATCATGATCTGCTCAGTGTATTCTATTGTGTAATTTTTTCCCTAAAGAAGATAATATAAAAGTTAATGTTGTTATAAAAGTGCACTACAATTTTTTTTTTTTCACTTGCATTATTTTTTAACACCTTAAAATGTAAATAATTTGACATTTTTTGACACCTATAGTTGTTACTAAGTTTTTGACACTTAAAATTGACAAAAGAAAACTTTTTGACACTTTAAAAGTGTCAAAAAGTTATACACCTTCAAATTTTTTGACACCGTATTTTTTGACACTTCAAATTTTTGACACCATATTTTTCCACGCTTTCAACTTTTTGATACTTATAGGCAAGGTTGAAGAACTCGGAACTCGGGGAGTTCTCGGCGGGACAATTTTTAGGAGTTCTCGAAGAAATCGGGGAGAACTCGGGAGAACTCGGTGGTTGACTTTCGTTTACTTTTAATATAAATATATGTTTTTGAATAAATATATGTATAAATATTTGACTTTTGAGATAATTTCCTAGATTTGACCGATTTTTCCGAGAAGTTGACCGATTTTTTCGAGAAATCGGTCGTTGACCTATAAATTAAGTTTTGTGACGATCGCTCCAAATCCATATGGACGAACACGTCATTCATCGATTTCATTGCGAGGTATTTGACCTCTATATGATACGTTTTGTAAACATTGCATTCTTTTGAAAAGGCACACCATAAATGAATATTTAAATCAAAGGTTTTCGACATCTGATAATTTCTACATATAGACAATCACCGTAAATAATAGTTTACATTAGTACTTCCGTTGACAATGCAGTCAAAATAAGATACATGGTGATGATTTGGCGAATGCAACGTTTCCTTGAAAAATATGCCATGTAAGACTCCATGCACATAGCTTGTCTAACATATAAGCAAACAGCGGAAGACTTCTAGGGAACCTGAGAATAAACATGCTAACAAGTGTCAACACAAAGGTTGGTGAGTTCATAGTTTTAATGTTTTGCATAATCTGTACATAAAGTTGGATCACAAGATTTCAGTTGTTTCATCCAGAAACGTTTATCAAAATATTCTACGAAATTGAGCACCCTGATAACTAAACTTAACGTATATATAATTTATACCCTTTGTATAATCATCTTAATAATACACGCAAACCAACGTGTACGCTTCTCAAATAGCATACGTCCGTTAAAAGGCTAGTGCTCTAGCTCGGACGGGGATATCAAGCCCTATGGATCCATATACAACTACTCGCGCCCACCAGTTCTTATAACCGGCAGTTACTAGTTACCAAAGCTAAGGGATTTTCGGTTCAAACTCAGTGTAGAATTAAGTATGTACTTGTATCCATTGCGTTTAAAATAAAGTGCATGTATTCTCAGCCCAAAAATATAGATTCCGAAAGCATTTAAAAAGGGAGCAAATGAAACTCACCTTAGCAGCATATAAAGTCGTTCACCAAAATGTGACTAAAACTCGGATTACCAAATAACCGTAGATCTCAACCTAGAGAAATATTATTATTGATTGTATGTTTTTTATTGATTTTATATTGTATGTTTTTTATTAATTATTTTATTTAATTATTTGTATTTTATTTTTATTATTAATAAATATCTTATTTTCAAATATTAAATAATGGGAGGTGATACTCACACACCAATTTTTTATCCATACACACTTTTTACCGTAAAACTTACAATTATAACCTTAAATTTATCTTGGGACTTAAACCTCTATTATTGTAAGTAAGGACATAATAGTCAATTAGGTGTGTATGGATCAATATTGAGTGTGTGAGTATCATCCCCCTTAAATAATGTGTTAAATTATATATAAAAAATGCAAAAATTAAAAACTGGTAGACCCTACTGAAACTGACACTGAAAATTGACATTTTGGATTAAAAAAGGTCAGAAACTGACACTAACCAGTCAGAGTCAGATTACACTTTTTGGTCCGTGTCTCAACTGACTGTGACATCACAGTCAGGTTTGAGAATGGTCTTGTATGTTATTTATAATTTAGTGAAAGTAAAAAGTAACTTTGAAATCATAACAAATGTAACAAAAATTACCAACAACGAATCATGTATTTATGTGTCTATCCATCTATCTATCCTCTTCTATATATCGAAAGAACAACAAAAAGTCCAAAACTTTGTCTCTGGTAAAACGCTCACAGCTTCACTGCCGAGAGAAGCCAAGGTCCTCAGATCTCTCATCTCTGCTTCAATTTCATTTTCAGGTACACGTCACTTTTCTCTAATTATCTTCATCATCTAACTACTCTAATTTTCATTTTATTTTCCCCCTTTTTGATTTTGTTTATATTTACGATTTGCTTAGATCTATTGCTGCCGCGTATCGTATTTCCGTTGTATGCGTTTTGTTAATTTATATCGTTTCTATCAATATATCAATTTTGTTACTGTTGTGAAACCCCTAAATTGACTCTAAATATACATTTCTTATTATGAATAAGCCCTTATTCACATACCATTATGGCTTATGCGAAATTAAATGCCATATATGGGTAATATCAAGCTGCTAAGTGGTAGGCTTTTTTGACTTGATCATTGATTCATGGAATTTGTTAATACTAATTCTGAATATACATGAATGTATTTCATAACTATAGTTAATTGTTTTATTACTTGGATGCTGTCAATTGCAGATAGAGGATGGCATCAAAATTGAAGCAATTGCAATCAAAGGCAACTCAAGCATCTCAATTTTTGTCTACACATGGATGTGCTTACTATAAGCAGTTAATGGAGCAGAACAAGCAGTATGTTCAACAACCAGCAACTGTTGAGAAATGCAATGAGTTGTCTAAACAATTGTTCTACACTCGTCTTACCAGGTATACCCTATGGACTTTGCTGCTCTGCATGTATTCTGGGTTATTTATGGTAGGTGAATTTTGGTAATGAGTTAAAATGGGTGAGCTTTGGTTGATTTGCCACACTTATTGTCCATAATTTGGTTATGTTACAAGAAAGTACACTGGTAATCGGATAAGATTTTTTTGTTCGGGCTACCTGGGATTACCAGTGTACTTTCTTGTAACATAACCAAATTATGGACAATAAGTGTGGCAAATCAACCAAAGCTCACCCATTTTAACTCATTACCAAAATTCACCTACCATAAATAACCCAGAATACATGCAGAGCAGCAAAGTCCATAGGGTATACCTGGCAAGACGAGTGTAGAACAATTGTTTAGACAACTCATTGCATTTCTCAACAGTTGCTGGTTGTTGAACATACTGCTTGTTCTGCTCCATTAACTGCTTATAGTAAGCACATCCATGTGTAGACAAAAATTGAGATGCTTGAGTTGCCTTTGATTGCAATTGCTTCAATTTTGATGCCATCCTCTATCTGCAATTGACAGCATCCAAGTAATAAAACAATTAACTATAGTTATGAAATACATTCATGTATATTCAGAATTAGTATTAACAAATTCCATGAATCAATGATCAAGTCAAAAAAGCCTACCACTTAGCAGCTTGATATTACCCATATATGGCATTTAATTTCGCATAAGCCATAATGGTATGTGAATAAGGGCTTATTCATAATAAGAAATGTATATTTAGAGTCAATTTAGGGGTTTCACAACAGTAACAAAATTGATATATTGATAGAAACGATATAAATTAACAAAACGCATACAACGGAAATACGATACGCGGCAGCAATAGATCTAAGCAAATCGTAAATATAAACAAAATCAAAAAGGGGGAAAATAAAATGAAAATTAGAGTAGTTAGATGATGAAGATAATTAGAGAAAAGTGACGTGTACCTGAAAATGAAATTGAAGCAGAGATGAGAGATCTGAGGACCTTGGCTTCTCTCGGCAGTGAAGCTGTGAGCGTTTTACCAGAGACAAAGTTTTGGACTTTTTGTTGTTCTTTCGATATATAGAAGAGGATAGATAGATGGATAGACACATAAATACATGATTCGTTGTTGGTAATTTTTGTTACATTTGTTATGATTTCAAAGTTACTTTTTACTTTCACTAAATTATAAATAACATACAAGACCATTCTCAAACCTGACTGTGATGTCACAGTCAGTTGAGACACGGACCAAAAAGTGTAATCTGACTCTGACTGGTTAGTGTCAGTTTCTGACCTTTTTTAATCTAAAATGTCAATTTTCAGTGTCAGTTTCAGTAGGGTCTACCAGTTTTTAATTTTTGCATTTTTTATATATAATTTAACACATTATTTAAGGGGGATGATACTCACACACTCAATATTGATCCATACACACCTAATTGACTATTATGTCCTTACTTACAATAATAGAGGTTTAAGTCCCAAGATAAATTTAAGGTTATAATTGTAAGTTTTACGGTAAAAAGTGTGTATGGATCAAAAATTGGTGTGTGAGTATCACCTCCCATTATTTAATATTTGAAAATAAGATATTTATTAATAATAAAAATAAAATACAAATAATTAAATAAAATAATTAATAAAAAACATACAATATAAAATCAATAATAATCCTTAACTAGTGAAATACTTTTGGTTCAATTTCATCCTTGATAATCCTTAACTATCTCATATATTATTATTGGTGGTGTGTTTCTTGCCTTACTTATTTTTCCAATTATCATCGTGATCTGTAGATTATAATACGAATCTAGAGATACAATTAATTACCAATAATAATATCCATAAATGTAGCAGCAATAGCAACAAAACTTTTAAAAATGAGAAGGAAAAAACAGAACAGAGGCTCAGGTACTTGTTTAAAATCAAGCAAGAGAAGATGATCGCCATGGCTGCAATTCGTAGATCGCCCCGCCAAGATACGAACTCATTTATTCTGATTGCTCGACCCAACTCCCACATATTTATCATCACAGCCTATATTATCAAACCTTCTTGAGTTGTGAGTAGCAAAAACATTGCCATTGATGCAAATCCCAACTCAAAAATGGTGTTGCTAATCATGGCAAAGCATACATTTTTTGCTTCAATCATTTCGTAACAAAGAGGCTACCACGTCCTAGGACGGCAACCAAACTCTGTGTAGCGGCTGGGATTTCCAAAAAAACCAGCGTAAGTACGGTAATAGCATCAGAAACATGTAATCAGTCACCATGGCTGCAACTAACATGTTGCCCTGCCAACAGGTGACCAAGAGCACACATATTTCACCATCACAACCGTCAGTCAACTGTCAAAATGAAACAAATAAAGTATCAACACCTGTACACATACTCTAACTTAAACATTAAAGAATTTACAACATACACTTCAATAATTATTGTATGCTAATTTTATTTAGAAGAACATAGCTTTACATAATCTAATATCAAGTGGTTACAATATTTTTTACCAAAGAGCCAATGACTTGGCGGTATCGAGTTCACCCTTACAACTTTGAGGTTGAGGGTTCGAGTCCTGCTTAGGACATTTCGTGGTGTATAAATTCGTGTTAATATTAGGTGGGTGAGTGAGTTTGCCTTTCAAAAAAAAAAAAAAAAAAAAAACATCAAGTGGTTACTAGTTACTATATCAATTTGATTAGTTTATCCCTTTATATTCACCAATTAATTTTATACATGAACCAATCATCTTTTTATACATACATTTATAAATATAATATGGTCATGTTAATTTTAATGATGTTTAAAACAAAAAAGGTGAAATAAAACAAAATAATACTTAATTATAAAAACTTTTATTGAAATTGTAGAACCTTTCAGACTCTATATATAGAGTGATTTTGTCTCAAAATCAAGATGATGAAACTTTGAACATTCACAATATACAAAACCTCTATGTTCTTCACTTCACGTTTTGATTGTTTATACGGAAGTTGTCACCTTTGTCTTATCCCAATAAGAATTTCATGTAACCCTAAGACAATGTACAAATGTCTAGAGTCGAAATACTTAATTGCTAAAATGATTACACGATTTAAAGGTTTATCCGAACATTCAAACCCAATAACCAACAATAAATATATGGTCTCTTGTAGAATACTTGTAATCCAAATGTTAGAAGTTTCAAATCTTTTAAATAGTTTGCTACTTGGGTAATCTTCTCTTACTTGACTACTAAACAATATACACTTCTTAAACAAAGGAAGAGTATGATATTATAAATTATACAAAACCTTATTTTAAGGTTCTTCTGAATGTTTTTCGTATTCGTATTTGTATTTCTTATAATTTATATGCATTGAATGCATTAATGCATTGATTGATGCATTGATTAACACTGTGGTAGATCTAACGGAGGAGCTTGTACGGACTGTAGCTTGTGAGGTCCATTTTCAACCAATAAGCTCATACCAAAACCCCAAGTTAAATGTGAATCTATGTGACAATGCATTAGCCAAACTCCTGTTATTAACCAAATAATTAACTTTAATTAGAAATAATGCACATTCATATCTTCTTTTGATAATTCAATAGGGTGTTTGGATTAGCTTTGTCTCATTTCCAGACATATGGGCTTACTGGAATTTCCAAAAGCCCAATAAGTTCAATTTTATCTACTTTAGCTTATTACTATATTTAGTACATAAGTTCAAATTGATCAGTAGCCAGTAAAGCATATAAGCTAATCCAAACACCTAATGTACTATCAATAAGTTCATGATAATATAACTTATATTCGTGAGATTCAGTATTGTTGTTGTTTATGATCGAAAAGATAATATATACCTGGATTATCTGCGACAAATCTAATAACTGACCACCCACCAACGGGCACGTTAACCGTGTTTCGTCGTGGTGGATCAACGAGGTTAAATGTAGCAGTGTCTGTTACTCGATCAAAGTTGCCGAAACCTTGACCAACAATGTAAAAATGGTATCCATGAAGATGAACCGGGTGATCCTCAGTCGAAACAATTGCAGTATCATGTAACACAATTTGTACTTGAGAATTGAATTTAAGTTTGTATAGTTTAGTCCCGGGAACGGGCTGCCAAAGTGCACGAGAAACGTTCCCAGTGTAGTCAAACGGTATCGGTGGGACCCGAGGGAAGTCAGTAGTGAACACATTTGGTATGTTTTGGTAGTGAGCTTGTAGTAATGAAGTTGTTTGTGGTAATACGAACGATACGTTGTTCATGCTAGCAGCAAACCGGGTGTTATTCGGGCCTTGACAGGTGGGTCCCGGGTTGCAATTTATTAGACCTAACCCGATTGTGAAAAACAAGTCATCGGTTGTATCGATTGGAACTGAGACATTAGATGGGCTTTTTAATTGAGTTGTGAATGCGGTTACAGTGGCTGTATCGTTGTAGTTTGGTAACTGTGGTAAGATTGGTTTTGTTGGTGTTCCGATTTGGTTACTGCAAGGAGCGTATTTGTAGGCAAGAATAGCGGTTGTGGTGGTTTTGTCGAATGGGGCGTTTTGGGCGCTTTCGTATGCACGGGCTGCTATATAGTAAAGTCCTGGAGGCTGGTTTGCGACTAGAATGACGTCGGTTGTTTGACCGGGCCCGAGCATGAGAGTTGTGGTTGTGAATGGTTTGGTGTAGAGTGCGTCGACTGCAACAACAAGTAGTTGGTGGTTTGCGACTGTAAAAAAAAGCTGTTGATTCAGAGCCGAGTTGATTACCCTTATGAGGATTTTATCACCACTTTCTACGTAGAATTTCATCGTATCTGTGAAACGATACGAAGCACATCAGTTTAAACACATAAGTATCGAAAAGTAACTAGGTATACAACACAGTGAAATCATGCTCAGGCCTAAAAGTTGGCCTAACGTCACAACTCACATGTCAATCATCTAAGATTGCACTTGAAAATGGCACTTTTTCTAAGAATCACTTGATGATTGACATGCTGCGTTAGGCCAACTTTCTTAAGCCTGAATATCATTTCTAGGGGAAAAAAACACATTTACTGTAGTAAACTAAAGAGGTGGCTTTTTGCTTTTCAGGTTACCCGTGAGGGCAAATATCATTTCTCAGATATACGTGGTTTAACTGGGTTGTCCCGTGCTCGTTTCTGGCCCTTTATTTGTCAAACTAAGATATGTTGCTAGTGAGGTTTGGACGTAGAAAAACGTCGACGGACTCATCTAGTCTCTCCGGTGCCCGTGAATGACAGTCTACACTATGAAATCTCTTGTGAGAATATCAGGACGTCAACCACTAGGCTATCTTGTGATGGTTTGTTTGTAGCGCATTTCTTATATGGATTCCTAGACACATTACTGGTTAATCTAATTTGTAATGATTAACAAGGTGAACGATTTTACCTTTGTTAGAGCATCTATAGAGGTCACCAGGTTGGCCGTTGATGGTAAACGCATCCGAAATGTTTGGAGTCCCACCAGAAAACAACGCCTGGTTTAGGACGCTGATAATATCCTGATTCCACCATTGCCCTGTTAATAAAAACCATTAGTAACTACCATAATTATCGTTATATTAATTTGTGTGAAAGTATTTGTGAGTTCATCATTGCATCACTTACCAAGAAGAATGGGGATTTCTAAATTAGGAAGCTCCAAAGGGTAAGTAGATCCGCGTTTAGGATAAATTATAAGCGCACCATAAACTGTAGCTCTTAGCCATTGACTATGAGCATGCCACCATAGTGTCCCCTCCTGGTTTATAATAGTGAACCGATATGTATAACTGGCTCCTGGTTGGATTGGACATTGAGTAACCCGGTCTGGACCATCAGCCCATGGTCTACCAAGCTGCCGAATCCCATGCCTGACCCATAATCATTTTCGTTAGAACAAGTCGAATACATACCCCTCTTAAAATAAAATTTACAACTACAACAAACATATATATACCAGTGTATGGTGACATTGTAACGAGCGTTATTCAAGACGTTGACTACAAGGGTGTCTCCATCCCAAACCTCTAACGTTGGACCCGGGAACTGCCCATTTACAGTTATGATATTCTTCGTTCTGCAAAGTCTCTTTACGGGCGTTTCTTGAACCTATTTTCGTAAACAGATTGACTTACAATCAAGACATAAAACATCACAAAATAATAACGAAAACGTAAAAGATTAATTACTTACAACAACGAAATCACGAAAATGTGTCTCTGTATTTGCAGCTGAAGAAGAAACGAAAAGAAAGCTAATTACAAAGGCTATGAAGAATGCACCCATTGATTTATGAACTTGTTGTAAGACTCCATAAGTATTGATAGGTTCAGATAAACTTTTAACTGTAACTTGCTGAACATAGTCTAAACCAAATAGAATTTGGTGCAACTAAGAATTTGGTGCTCACTCAATTTTTTTAGAATATTACATTCTTTTTGTATAGTCCAATCAACCAAAACCAACTTCACATTATTATACTTAAAAGAGTCTGAGCAAACTTATATGACATGGTACACAAATAATGTGATAAGCGAGACAAATATTGGATCTTTCTAATACAAATTGAATAATAAAACCTGGTTTATTACTAAATAACGGGTTCTCCTTATATAGAGAAATTTATAATTTTAGGGTGTAATTGATTCCAGCTACTCGCGAATTACTCGAGTTTAACTCATCAAACGCTTAATTCGATGTGAGCTTAAACGAGCTCGATCTAGAGCTGGAACATAATTTGGAGCTCGTTTAGTAAACCAGCTAGAGCTTTTTACATCGAGCTTTAACAAATATTCATCTATATACTTCATTTTTTTTAAAGATATAATATTAATCTAATCTAATCTAATCTAATTATATGTAATAATAACTACGTATATATAGAAATGAGTCGAACTCAAACTTCACATATTAAGCTCAAAACGCACAGTCGGCTCGTTTACACTTGTAAAACTCACATTACTGCACTAGAAATGAACTTTAGCAAAGTCGTCATTAATCTGTGTGAAGGTATTCGGTGGGTTTAATGATTGAAGTTCAATTGGGAACTTATTACGGTTTTAGGGTTGTCTTACACAAGTTTCAGGATGATATATTTGTTCATTCATGTTTCGTTCTAAAATTTGGGTATTTCGTGTCTTGATACTAAGTGGGCTCGGCCCAAAAATAAAATACAGCAAAAGCCCAGATGTAAAGCTACAGTATGATAGAGAGAGATTATTGAAAAATAACGCCGAAGCCGGGGATTGAACCCGGGTCACCCGCGTGACAGGCGGGAATACTTACCACTATACTACTTCGACGGGATATTTTGTGAGAGCAAATAAATTTTTCTAATATTTATATTATAATAAATACGAAATCAAGTTGCTCAAACGCTCTCACATTTTTACATTCGAAGGTTGAGCATATTCAAAAGTTTTATTACTAAAATAATTAAACACTCCTTCAGCCACATATTAATAGTCCATCATTTCATTTTAAAAAATTTCAAATTAATTTTTTAATTTCATAAATAGAAAAATAAGACGCTTAAATTCTATTATGCTCTTAATATAGGACAGATGAATTCTATACGTGAAGGTATTAATATTTCCTCAAACTTGGGATAAATCCATTAAACTTGTTTATAATACACTCCGTAACTCATTTGTGCGTCAATAATCAATCAAGCAATATAACATATAATAGAATTTATATCGTTCAGCAGAAAGTAGTAATATACGACTACCCAAATTACTTGCTGGGTTATATACAAATAAAATGAATGAATGAATGAATACATAAGTGAAAGCCTTTTAATTATCTGCCGTACGGATAGGCAAGCAAGTAAACCAACTATTCTCCCAACCCACACCACACATTAAACAAAAACCTCAATTTCCCCCTCTTTTTCAATTTATAAAAGCTTATTTATTTTAATTATAAAATTAAATTAAAATTAAATTAAATAATTTCAAAAATAATTCAAATATAATATATAATAGATTGTAATTTTTGAACTAGATTCATAAACTATCCAA
This sequence comes from Rutidosis leptorrhynchoides, assembly GCF_046630445.1. Taxonomy (NCBI): domain Eukaryota; kingdom Viridiplantae; phylum Streptophyta; class Magnoliopsida; order Asterales; family Asteraceae; genus Rutidosis; species Rutidosis leptorrhynchoides. The sequence continues at coordinate 634,836,160 of NC_092335.1, forward strand.
GCTGCTTCAGTAAACCAAAATTTAAGTTATACGTAGTAGCAAGTAAAATTTAAGAGCCACAACCATGTAAGCATTTCATGCATGACAACAAAAACAAGCCTCCAAACTCCAAAGTTCAATCACTCAAATAATAAACTAAGTCGTTACACCAAAATCATCTTGTAGTTGGTTTATGTTTCCTGTATTCTAACTTCACTATTTGACTTATAACCTAACCCCATCACTTATAGCCCCAACCCGTTCTATATAAACCGACCCGTTACCGCACTCTCAACACACAACAAACCTTCACACACTATTCCTAGAAAAAAAACTTAACACAAAACTCGCGGTATAATGTTCACTACTCGTAGTCTCTTGCTAACCCTTCTGCTTTCGTTTGCGCTAACTACATTTGCAAGAACACACTACCATGAGTTTAAAGTATGTAATGCATATCCTGCTATAAATAGTACCTTTACATTTTAAATTATGTATCAATTTTTAGGTGCCTAAAATTTATTAATTTGGTTTGTTACAGGTTCAAGAACAACCAGCAACAAGGCTGTGTAGAACCCATAGAATTGTTAACGTTAATGGGCAATTTCCAGGCCCGACTCTTGAAGTACAAAACGGGGATACTCTTGTCGTTAAAGTAACGAATGCTTCTCCTTACAACGTCACAATCCATTGGTATAACATTTTAACTTTCAATATACACATTGTTAATTGATTAACAGCCTAATGTTGATTTATGTAATATATGCTTTTTTTTTTTTTTAGGCATGGAGTACGTCAGCTAAGGAACCCGTGGGCTGATGGGCCTGAATATGTAACCCAGTGTCCAATTCAGTCAGGAGCAAGTTACACATACAGGTTCACTATAACAGACCAGGAGGGAACATTGTGGTGGCATGCTCATAGCAAATGGCTACGAGCAACTGTTTATGGTGCACTTGTCATTCGTCCTAAAATGGGGTCTTCTTACCCCTTTTTAAAGCCCAAAATTGAATTTCCTGTTATTTTAGGTACATAGATGTATAAGCTTTAGATTTTTCTAACGACAGCCTGGACTGTCATTAGCTTGCATAAAATGGTTGTACAACTTAATAATTGTCACTGCAAAGTCAATGTGTAACCGTCACGTACAACTATTTTATGCACATAAACGAAAATCACTTACAGTTGTCATTAGCAAATTATAAAATTTTGGTAGAATACTTATTATTCTAACTTTGGGATAAATCGAAACAGGGGAATGGTGGGACCGAAAGGTGATTAGTGTCCTAAGACAAGCGTTGTTCACCGGTGCAGCTCCGAACATTTCAGATGCTATCACTATCAACGGCCAGCCCGGCGATCTTTTCAGATGTTCAAGTCCAGGTTAACTATCTAATCTAATCATCCTAATATATAACTGTAAAACTATCCATCAGAAAACGGGCCGACCCATTTGCTGCTTCTTATTAACAGGTACCACAAAACTTAAAGTCAACAAAGGAGATACAGTTCTTTTAAGAATCATCAACGCCGCACTCAACCAACAGCTATTTTTCAGCGTTGCGAACCATAAATTAACGGTTGTAGCAACTGATGCACTTTACACCAAGCAATTTACAACCAACGTCATCATGCTTGCGCCCGGTCAAACAACCGACGTCCTTCTGACTGCTGACCAGCTGCCCGGGCGCTACTACATGGCTGCTCGAGCTTATGCAAGTGCTCAAAACGTTCCGTTTGATAACACCACCGCCACAGCTATCTTAGAATACAAATCCGCTACTTCACAACCGATTTTACCGCAACTTCCAGCCTACAACGACACGAATACAGTCACAGCGTTTTCGAACAAATTAAAAAGTCCTGGTAAACAAATCGTCCCTACAAAAATAGACGAAAATCTGTTTTTCGCAGTGGGATTAGGGTTTTTTAACTGCACACCTGGACCTAGATGTCAAGGGCCTAATAACACGCGATTTGGTGCTAGTATGAACAATGTATCTTTTATACTACCAAAACGAGCGTCGTTATTACAAGCGTACACACAAAAGATTCCTAATATTTACACAGCAGATTTTCCACCTGTGCCACCTGTCAAATTCGATTACACTGGCAACGTCCCTCGTGGGCTATGGCAGCCCGTTAAGGGAACGAAAGTTTATAAGTTAAAGTTTGGGTCTAGTGTGCAGATTGTGCTACAAGATACATCAATCTTTTCAACCGAAGATCATCCTGTTCATCTTCATGGTTACCATTTTTACATTGTGGGTCAAGGTTTTGGTAATTTTAATCCGTCGCGAGATACTGCTAACTTTAATCTTGTTGATCCGCCACAAAGGAATACAGTCGATGTCCCAGTTGGTGGTTGGGCTGTAATCAGATTCGTAGCTGATAATCCAGGTAAACTCATATGAATTTTAAATCTTTATTATCATACTCACAATATTTGATTTTCTAAATTAGAAGTATCAGCTAGGAGTAACAATGATATTGTGTAACAGGGGTTTGGTTCATGCATTGTCACATTGATACACATTTGGTTTGGGGTTTTGCAATGGCGTTCATCGTTGAAGATGGAGTTGGTGAATCGGAAACATTACTACCTCCTCCTTCTGATCTTCCTCGATGTTAAAATTAATTGATTGCGAAATCTATGTTCGTGTGAATTGGAGGATATTTATGTTCTTTTTCCTATTATGTTTGCTTATTGATTATTGATGCAAAATATGTAGCACTATTACTTGATTTGCGGACGATCATGATCTGCTCAGTGTATTCTATTGTGTAATTTTTTCCCTAAAGAAGATAATATAAAAGTTAATGTTGTTATAAAAGTGCACTACAATTTTTTTTTTTTCACTTGCATTATTTTTTAACACCTTAAAATGTAAATAATTTGACATTTTTTGACACCTATAGTTGTTACTAAGTTTTTGACACTTAAAATTGACAAAAGAAAACTTTTTGACACTTTAAAAGTGTCAAAAAGTTATACACCTTCAAATTTTTTGACACCGTATTTTTTGACACTTCAAATTTTTGACACCATATTTTTCCACGCTTTCAACTTTTTGATACTTATAGAGTTATAGGTGTCAAAAACATGTCAAAGTTATATATGAGTTAAGTGTCAAAAATAATTGAAGTGTTAAAAAATGAACATTTATTTGTAGTGCCGATCTATATGATCCATCTAATATGTTCGTCATCAAAAGCATAACAATTTGTTGGATTATGTACAGTGAGGATGGTATTTATGTTTGAAGGGTTTAATCAAAACTATATAATAAAAAGAAAATGAGCTTGAGGTTTTATGAATGATCCACGGTTTTCAGTTGAAGAGCTGCAAATTCTGAAATCAAATTGACTAGTTTCAAATGCCAGATTGATAAAGACTAATTTGAAACATCAATTATATGTATTTGACATTAGCCAAAAAAAAAAGGTCTTATAATTTTGGACGCTTTATTTTAGAGCTATAAATTTAAAAACATTTGAAGATCCTATTACTTCTTATTGTTAGGGTTTATTGGACCCTAAACAATGATCACCAATCAAACTATTGTGATCTCACAAATAATAAACGGATAATTATGATGCAAGAAAAGTAAACAACACAAAATATTACGTGGTTATAAGCAATCGATGTGATTGCTTTAGTCCACGGCTAACTAGAGAGTATTTATATTGATTTTTGTGCTTGAGTTACAATGAGGTTATGGGTCTATTTATAGGGAAGCATTAAACTTAAAACCTTGTTGCACAAGTTTAACTTTACCTTCATTTACAAGAAACATTACATAGAAAACAACTCCGTGTTCCTTAAGTAAACTTATTTTTAAAGCGTGACTTGTTTTCCAAACTTGATTTGTCTTCGAAGTATAACTTAATCTCCAAGCTATTTCTAACTTGTTTCATTTTTTATTTTTTTCGTTTAATCTACTTCACAAATCCAACAATCTTTCACTTGAAGAAGACTTTAAACAAACTCAATTTCGTTAACCCTCAACCATCCATTCCATCCAAGGACGTCGAACAACCTTTTATACCGCCAATCAAACATGGGACACACAAATTCAATATCGCTGGAAAAGCAGACTTTCAACACAAGGTATTCAACACTACTTGTCGAAATCGAATCAATAACCCTTAAACTCTCTAGTCGACGTCTTCTTTCATCAGTTCATAAGAAGACCAGTTGAAGCTTCAACTTTCCGATCGTAACCACCTTAGTACACATATTAGCAGATTCTCCGTACCAGGAATTTTAGCAACAGCTAAAGTATCATCATTTATGAGTTCGCGAATAAAATGATGCCTCAGTTTGATGTGTTTTGTACGACCATGAAACACCGGATTCTTCCTAAATGAATAGCACTTTGATTATCACAGTGCAAGACACAATCTGAACTCGTCCTAACTTCACCATGAAATTCTTTAACCAAATAAGTTCTTTGCTTGCTTCGGCGACGATCATATATTCGGCCTTCGTTGTTGACACCGCAACACTCTTTTGAAGTCTCGACATCCAATTAATCGCCGTCTTTCCAACCGTGAAAACATCCCCCTAGTGCTTTTCCCCGAATCGCCACAACCACCCAAATCAACATCAACGTACCTCTCAAAATGGAATCACTTTTAGTGTATTGCAAACCCCTTTTAGAAGTACCTTTCAAGTTTCAAGTAGCGCAAAAGCTACTTTACTCACTCCCAATGCTCCATACCCGAAGTTGACATAAAGTGACTCACAACTCCCACCGCATGAGCTATGTCGGGTCTTGTGCACACCACTGCATACATACAACTACCTACTGCCGATGCATATAGAACTTGAGCCATTTCCTCTTTGTCTTCATCCGTTGTAGGTGATTGAATCTTCGTTAACTTCAAAGTACTGCCTAAAGGCATAGGTCTAGCCTTTGAATCTTTCATGTTGAGCCGCCTCAACACTTTCTCAATATACTTGGTTTGAGACAAAGATAAAGTAACTTCAACCCGATTGTGTGTAATCCTCATCTCGAGAATTTTTTAGCGGCCCCCAATTTTTTCATCTCGAACTTATGAGACAATTGTGTCTTCAACCTGTTGATCTCCAACATGTCCGATCTTGCAATCAACATATCATCAACATAAAGTAACAATATAACATATAAAGACTTGAATTTCTTCAAGTAACAATAATGATCCAAATTGCTTCTCATGAAGCCGCTCCTAGCCATAAGGTCATCGAACTTCAAGTACCATTGTCGACGTGCTAGTTTCAATCCATACAAACTTTTATTCAATTTGTAAACCCTCTTCTCTTTACCAACTACCTCGAAGCCCACAGATTCCACCATGCAAAATGATATATAGTACTAAATATTTACCAATTGTAAATAAGTTAATGTGCGATTAAATTGTCTAATAAACAAGTTTTCATGATTTAATTTATGAAAAACAAATATTAATAATGTATGCGTTATAATATAGGGATCTTGAAATTTTGTGTCCTTCAAAACGTAGGGCCTTGTTCGACTATATACTTCGCACATGTAGTCGAGTGAACTCTGTATATCATAATGATAATAATGATAATGAGAAAATTAGAAATGTAGAATAGAAAAGAAAAGATAATAATTAAAAACTTCAAATACAATAAGCAATACGATACTGAGCTCTAACCATTGTAATTATCAAGCGAATTAGAGGGTGTTTGAGTTTGTGTTTTGAAAATTGATTATGCGTTCAAGATAATTAGAATTAAATATCAGCTGTATCAAAACGTGTTATAAATTAATAGTGTTTGGATTTGATTATATTGTATGACAACGCAATAACTAAATAATCAGTCAAATAAGTATTTGGTAAATATGATTATTTATTAAATTAACAAGTAAAATGCAATAATCTGATAATCGCGTTTTCTGTAGACTTGTTTTTTTCATTTATATGTTTTGAGTCTCTGAAATCGCAAATAATTGATTATTTTATTTAACTTTCCAAACACTATAAACTAATTTGAAAATGTGATAATTAAATAATCAAGTTTTAAATGCAAAGACAAAGACTCGGGGGTGTTTGGGGTAGCGTTTTGAAAATTGATTATGCGTTTTAAAAAATTAAAATCAGATAATCAGCGGTAACAAAACGTGGTATATATCAATAGTGTTTGGTTTTGATTATGCTGTTTGTTAACGCGAAAATCAAATAATCAGTTTTTAAGTGTTTGGAGAAATCAGATTATTTGATAATTTGACAAGTAAATTTACCAAAAGAGACATAGTTAAAATAATGAAATATATATATTTTATATATGTAATAAGTTAAGTGTTATAATAAATTGTACAAATTAAATTTGTATATTTAATAAAAAATAAAGAGACTGAAAATATCAATATAGTCTGTTCTAATACATATATTGAGTATGCTTATATTATTGTATACATATATATTTGTATACGTATATATACATATATATTATTCAATACGGAGTAAAAGAAATAATAACGTAAAGCGAAATAAAAAATAAAAATAAAAAATGCAAACAGTGGTGCACTAGTATTGCAGTGACTAAAGTGCCTCTGAATCAAAATTAAATACTTTGGGATAGTTCGGTAATTTTGAAATAAATGTGATAATCCGTTTTGGTGCAGTAGGTTGTCATGTACTGTTTGAAAACTGCGTTTTGAAGTGGATAAAACGTAATTAATCACTTTTTAATCTCCATTTGCCAAACATTAAAAATAGATTATTCACATCTTAATATCTCAATAATAAAAAAATCACTATATAAACGCTACCCCAAACACCCCCTAGTAGACATTTCACGAATCAAAAACTCTTGTATTTGAATCAATTATTCTTTAGTTTAAGAAACTGCGTCAAAGGTATATCTGACCCCCACATCCCGGTTATGATAAAACATAGTTGATACCAAGGAAGTCATATAAAATAATTTTTTTAAGTAACATTCGATTAGATGCATCATACATTAGTATAATAAATAACAAAGCACACTTTTTCAATACCGTTGGTTTAGATGTAACTAGTAAAAGAACAGACCGCGCGTTGCAGCGGTTATTTTGGGGTAATTTGTGTACACAAAATGGCTATGTTGCTGCACATTGCTTATATTAGGTGATATGGTTTGCAAAAGGGCTATGTTTTAGTACAAAGCTATTATGATTCGACCTACTGGCTTTAGTTTATACATATCTAGTGTCATTGTCTATTGACTACATACATAGTTGATGGTTGTTAGTCCTTTTTCTTTTTTGGTTCTTTCCCTTCATCTATAGAAAAAGTGTCCTTTTTGTGGCTAAATTCCCTTCAAGTTCTTTTTCTTTGTTTGGTGTTGGCGGTACGGGCATTAGAACGCCTGTTGTGTCTTGTACATGTGTTTTGCCTTCAGTGTGATCCAGATTAATTTATTGAACTCATAATTTTAAACTATAATATGCTCATACCTGTATATTAAAAACAAAGATGATAAATAAATATCATATACTGTATATTAATATACCAAAGATGATGAAGTTAAAACATTAGGAATAACATATGTATATCAAGAACAAAAGATCATAAATAAATACCAATAGTGCATAGCAATTTATAGTTATCCTGAGAACGTACCTACACAACTCGACGGTCCCACAAACGATGAGCCATTGTCATCGAGGTTCCAAAGACACCATTATTAGAAGATCCCACACATTCATTTCGAATGGTGTGACCGCCAACTCCAACAGAATTCTGACCAGTTAAACTATTTTTTTTTAAATCCCTTTTTTTCCCTTAAAGACATACATTGTGTATCACCACTTAAACCAGCAGATGAAAGTGGCACAATGGCTCCTACATATTTATCTATTCTTTTTTTAGGCGGCATTATCAACCCTCCTTCATACCCACTCCCAAATATGAATAACAAAGGATATATAACAAAAGACAGCAGCGTACCAATTAAAAACAACACAGAAGCAACCATCATATGGAAAAAATTCACACTTAACGAAAGATGTGAGCACATATGCTTCAAGGAAATAATGTTCATTTTATAACGCATATTTGCTAGGAATTTTCAAGTACTAAAAATGTAGCGTCTACAAAAGTTTACATTGATACATTCATATTCCAGGTTCAATCTTCAACAAACAGTTAGGGCCCACTGAGTTGAAATACTCAATTCTAAGTAGAAATAACAACTTGAGAAGGTTTCATATAGTTTTTCAAAATTTCATTTTTAATGAAATACTTTTGGTTCAATTTCATCCTTGATAATCCTTAACTATCTCATATATTATTATTGGTGGTGTGTTTCTTGCCTTACTTATTTTTCCAATTATCATCGTGATCTGTAGATTATAATACGAATCTAGAGATACAATTAATTACCAATAATAATATCCATAAATGTAGCAGCAATAGCAACAAAACTTTTAAAAATGAGAAGGAAAAAACAGAACAGAGGCTCAGGTACTTGTTTAAAATCAAGCAAGAGAAGATGATCGCCATGGCTGCAATTCGTAGATCGCCCCGCCAAGATACGAACTCATTTATTCCGATTGCTCGACCCAACTCCCACATATTTATCATCACAGCCTATATTATCAAACCTTCTTGAGTTGTGAGTAGCAAAAACATTGCCATTGATGCAAATCCCAACTCAAAAATGGTGTTGCTAATCATGGCAAAGCATACATTTTTTGCTTCAATCATTTCGTAACAAAGAGGCTACCACGTCCTAGGACGGCAACCAAACTCTGTGTAGCGGCTGGGATTTCCAAAAAAACCAGCGTAAGTACGGTAATAGCATCAGAAACATGTAATCAGTCACCATGGCTGCAACTAACATGTTGCCCTGCCAACAGGTGACCAAGAGCACACATATTTCACCATCACAACCGTCAGTCAACTGTCAAAATGAAACAAATAAAGTATCAACACCTGTACACATACTCTAACTTAAACATTAAAGAATTTACAACATACACTTCAATAATTATTGTATGCTAATTTTATTTAGAAGAACATAGCTTTACATAATCTAATATCAAGTGGTTACAATATTTTTTACCAAAGAGCCAATGACTTGGCGGTATCGAGTTCACCCTTACAACTTTGAGGTTGAGGGTTCGAGTCCTGCTTAGGACATTTCGTGGTGTATAAATTCGTGTTAATATTAGGTGGGTGAGTGAGTTTGCCTTTCAAAAAAAAAAAAAAAAAAAAAAACATCAAGTGGTTACTAGTTACTATATCAATTTGATTAGTTTATCCCTTTATATTCACCAATTAATTTTATACATGAACCAATCATCTTTTTATACATACATTTATAAATATAATATGGTCATGTTAATTTTAATGATGTTTAAAACAAAAAAGGTGAAATAAAACAAAATAATACTTAATTATAAAAACTTTTATTGAAATTGTAGAACCTTTCAGACTCTATATATAGAGTGATTTTGTCTCAAAATCAAGATGATGAAACTTTGAACATTCACAATATACAAAACCTCTATGTTCTTCACTTCACGTTTTGATTGTTTATACGGAAGTTGTCACCTTTGTCTTATCCCAATAAGAATTTCATGTAACCCTAAGACAATGTACAAATGTCTAGAGTCGAAATACTTAATTGCTAAAATGATTACACGATTTAAAGGTTTATCCGAACATTCAAACCCAATAACCAACAATAAATATATGGTCTCTTGTAGAATACTTGTAATCCAAATGTTAGAAGTTTCAAATCTTTTAAATAGTTTGCTACTTGGGTAATCTTCTCTTACTTGACTACTAAACAATATACACTTCTTAAACAAAGGAAGAGTATGATATTATAAATTATACAAAACCTTATTTTAAGGTTCTTCTGAATGTTTTTCGTATTCGTATTTGTATTTCTTATAATTTATATGCATTGAATGCATTAATGCATTGATTGATGCATTGATTAACACTGTGGTAGATCTAACGGAGGAGCTTGTACGGACTGTAGCTTGTGAGGTCCATTTTCAACCAATAAGCTCATACCAAAACCCCAAGTTAAATGTGAATCTATGTGACAATGCATTAGCCAAACTCCTGTTATTAACCAAATAATTAACTTTAATTAGAAATAATGCACATTCATATCTTCTTTTGATAATTCAATAGGGTGTTTGGATTAGCTTTGTCTCATTTCCAGACATATGGGCTTACTGGAATTTCCAAAAGCCCAATAAGTTCAATTTTATCTACTTTAGCTTATTACTATATTTAGTACATAAGTTCAAATTGATCAGTAGCCAGTAAAGCATATAAGCTAATCCAAACACCTAATGTACTATCAATAAGTTCATGATAATATAACTTATATTCGTGAGATTCAGTATTGTTGTTGTTTATGATCGAAAAGATAATATATACCTGGATTATCTGCGACAAATCTAATAACTGACCACCCACCAACGGGCACGTTAACCGTGTTTCGTCGTGGTGGATCAACGAGGTTAAATGTAGCAGTGTCTGTTACTCGATCAAAGTTGCCGAAACCTTGACCAACAATGTAAAAATGGTATCCATGAAGATGAACCGGGTGATCCTCAGTCGAAACAATTGCAGTATCATGTAACACAATTTGTACTTGAGAATTGAATTTAAGTTTGTATAGTTTAGTCCCGGGAACGGGCTGCCAAAGTGCACGAGAAACGTTCCCAGTGTAGTCAAACGGTATCGGTGGGACCCGAGGGAAGTCAGTAGTGAACACATTTGGTATGTTTTGGTAGTGAGCTTGTAGTAATGAAGTTGTTTGTGGTAATACGAACGATACGTTGTTCATGCTAGCAGCAAACCGGGTGTTATTCGGGCCTTGACAGGTGGGTCCCGGGTTGCAATTTATTAGACCTAACCCGATTGTGAAAAACAAGTCATCGGTTATATCGATTGGAACTGAGACATTAGATGGGCTTTTTAATTGAGTTGTGAATGCGGTTACAGTGGCTGTATCGTTGTAGTTTGGTAACTGTGGTAAGATTGGTTTTGTTGGTGTTCCGATTTGGTTACTGCAAGGAACGTATTTGTAGGCAAGAATAGCGGTTGTGGTGGTTTTGTCGAATGGGGCGTTTTGGGCGCTTTCGTATGCACGGGCTGCTATATAGTAAAGTCCTGGAGGTTGGTTTGCGACTAGAATGACGTCGGTTGTTTGACCGGGCCCGAGCATGAGAGTTGTGGTTGTGAATGGTTTGGTGTAGAGTGCGTCGACTGCAACAACAAGTAGTTGGTGGTTTGCGACTGTAAAAAAAAGCTGTTGATTCAGAGCCGAGTTGATTACCCTTATGAGGATTTTATCACCACTTTCTACGTAGAATTTCATCGTATCTGTGAAACGATACGAAGCACATCAGTTTAAACATATAAGTATCGAAAAGTAACTAGGTATACAACAAAGTGAAATAATGCTCAGGCCTAAAAGTTGGCCTAACGTCACAACTCATCAATCATCTAAGATTGCACTTGAAAATGGCGCTTTTTCTAAGAATCACTTGATGATTGACATGCTGCGTTAGGCCAACTTTCTTATGCCTGAATATCATTTCTAGGGAAAAAAACACATTTACTGTAGTAAACTGAAGAGGTGGCTTTTGCTTTTCAGGTTACCCGTGAGGGCGAATATCATTTCTCAGATATACGTGGTTTAACTGGGTTGTCCCGTGCTCGTTTCTGGCCCTTTATTTGTCAAACTAAGATATGTTGCTGGTGAGGTTTGGACGTAGTAAAACGTCGACGGACTCATCTAGTCTCTCCGGTGCCCGTGAATGACAGTCTGCACTATGAGATCTCTTGTGAGAATATCAGGACGTCAACCACTAGGCTATCTTGTGATGGTTTGTTTGTAGCGCATTTCTTATATGGATTCCTAGACACATTACTGGTTAATCTAATTTGTAATGATTAACAAGGTGAACGATTTTACCTTTGTTAGAGCATCTATAGAGGTCACCAGGTTGGCCGTTGATGGTAAACGCATCCGAAATGTTTGGAGTCCCACCAGAAAACAACGCCTGGTTTAGGACGCTGATAATATCCTGATTCCACCATTGCCCTGTTAATAAAAACCATTAGTAACTACCATAATTATGGTTATATTAATTTGTGTGAAAGTATTTGTGAGTTCATCATTGCATCACTTACCAAGAAGAATGGGGATTTCTAATTTAGGAAGCTCGAAAGGGTAAGTAGATCCGCGTTTAGGATAAATTATAAGCGCACCATAAACTGTAGCTCTTAGCCATTGACTATGAGCATGCCACCATAGTGTCCCCTCCTGGTTTATAATAGTGAACCGATATGTATAACTGGCTCCTGGTTGGATTGGACATTGAGTAACCCGGTCTGGACCATCAGCCCATGGTGTACCAAGCTGCCGAATCCCATGCCTGACCCATAATCATTTTCGTTAGAACAAGTCGAATACATATGCCTCTTAAAATAAAATTTACAACTACAACAAACATATATATACCAGTGTATGGTGACATTGTAACGAGCGTTATTCAAGACGTTGACTACAAGGGTGTCTCCATCCCAAACCTCTAACGCTGGACCCGGGAACTGCCCATTTACAGTTATGATATTCTTCGTTCTGCAAAGTCTCTTTACAGGCGTTTCTTGAACCTATTTTCGCAAACAGGTTGGTGAAATCAAGACATAAAACATCACAAAATAATAACGAAAACGTAAAAGATTAATTACTTACAACGAAATCACGAAAATGTGTCTCTGTATCTGCAGCTGAAGACGAAACGAAAATAAAGCTAATTACAAAGGCAATGAAGAATGCACCCATTGATTTATGAACTTGTTGCAAGACTCCATAAGTATTGATAGGTTCAGATGAACTTTTAACTGTAACTTGCTGAACATAGTCTTAACCAAATAGAATTTGGTGCAACTAAGAATTTGGTGCTCACTCAATTTATTGTTAGGATATTACATTCTTTTTGTATAGTCCAATCAACCAAAACCAACTTCACATTATTATACTTAAAAGAGTCTGAGTAAACTTATATGACATGGTACACAAATAATGTGATAAGCGAGACAAATATTGGATCTTTCTAATACAAATTGAATAATAAAACCTGGTTTATTACTAAATAACGGGTTCTCCTTATATAGAGAAATTTATAATTTTAGGGTGTAATTGATTCCAGCTACTCGCGAATTACTCGAGTTTAACTCATCAAACGCTTAATTCGATGTGAGCTTAAACGAGCTCGATCTAGAGCTTGAACATAATTTGGAGCTCGTTTAGTAAACCAGCTAGAGCTTTTTACATCGAGCTTTAACAAACATTCATCTATATACTTCATTTTTTTAAAGATATAATATTAATCTAATCTAATCTATGTAATAATAACTACGTACTGTATATATAGAAATGAGTCAAACTCAAACTTCAAATATTAAGCTCGAAACGCACAGTCAGCTCGTTTACACTTGTAAAACTCACATTACTGCACTAGAAATGAACTTTAGCAAAGTCGTCAGGGTTTAATGATTGAAGTTCAATTGGGAACTTATTACGGTTTTAGGGTTGTCTTACAGAAGTTTCAGGATGATATATTTGTTGTTCATTCATGTTTCGTTCTAAATTTTGGGTATTTCGTGTCTTGATACTAAGTGGGCTAGGCCAAAAATAAAATACAGCAAAAGCCCAAATGTAAAGCTACAGTATGATAGGGAAAGATTATTGAAAAATACTCGAACGCCGAAGCCGGGGATCGAACCCGGGTCACCCGCGTGACAAGCGGGAATACTTACCACTATACTACTTCGACTGGATGTTTTCGGAAAATAAAATACAGCAAAAGCCCAAATGTAAAGCTACAGTATGATAGAGAAAGATTATTGAAAAATACTCGAACGCCGAAGCCGGGGATCGAACCCGGGTCACCCGCGTGACAGGCGGGAATACTTACCACTATACTACTTCGACTGGATGTTTTCGGAAAATAAAATACAGCAAAAGCCCAAATGTAAAGCTACAGTATGATAGAGAAAGATTATTGAAAAATACTCGAACGCCGAAGCCGGGGATCGAACCCGGGTCACCCGCGTGACAGGCGGGAATACTTACCACTATACTACTTCGACTGGATGTTTTCGGACAGCAAGTTAATCATTTCTAATATTTGTATTATAATAAATACGAAATCAAGTTGCTCAAACGCTCACACATTTTTACATTCGAAAGTGGAGCATATTCAAAAGTTTTCTTACTAAAATAATTAAACACTCCTTCACTCACATATTAATAGTTCACCATTTCATTTTGAGAAATCTCAAATTAATGATCCACGTTCATAAATAGAAAAAATAAGACGTTTAAATTGTATTATGCCCTTAATATGGGACAGATGAATTCTATACGTGAAGGTATTAATAGTTCCTTAAACTTTGGATAAATCCATTAAACTTGTTTATAATACACTCCGTAACTCATTTGTGCGTCAATAAACAATCAAGCAATATAACATATGATAGAATTTATATCGTTCAGCAGAAAGTACTAATATACGACTACCCAAATTATTTGTTGGGTTATATGCAAATAAAATGAATGAGAATGAATGAATACATAAGTGAAAGCCTTTTAATTATCTGCCGTACGGATAGGCAAGCAAGTAAACCAACTATTCTCCCAACCCACACCACACATTAAACAAAAACCTCAATTTCCCCCTCTTTTTCAATTTATAAAAGCTTAATTATTTTAATTATAAAATTAAATTAAATTAAATTAAATTAAATAATTTCAAAAATAATCTATATATAATATATAATAGATTGTAATTTTTGCACTAGATTGATAAACTATCCAAGCTGCTTCAGTAAACCAAAATTTAAGTTATAGCAAGTTAAATTTAAGAGCCACAACCATGTAAGTATTTCATGCATGACAACAAAAACAAGCCTCCAAACTCCAAAGTTCAATCACTCAAATAATAAACTAAGTCGTTACACCAAAATCATCTTGTAGTTGGTTTATGTTTCCTGTATTCTAACTTCACTATTTGACTTATAACCTAACCCCATCACTTATAGCCCCAACCCGTTCTATATAAACCGACCCGTTTACCGCACTCTCAACACACAACAAACCTTCACACACTATTCCTAAAAAAAAAAACTTAACACAAAACTCGCGGTATAATGTTCACTACTCGTAGTCTCTTGCTAACCCTTCTGCTTTCGTTTGCGCTAACTACATTTGGTTTGTTACAGGTTCAAGAACAACCAGCAACAAGGCTGTGTAGAACCCATAGAATTGTTAACGTTAACGGGCAATTTCCAGGCCCGACTCTTGAAGTACAAAACGGGGATACTCTTGTCGTTAAAGTAACGAATGCTTCTCCTTACAACGTCACAATCCATTGGTATAACATTTTAACTTTCAATATACACATTGTTAATTGATTAACAGCCTAATGTTGATTTATGTAATATATGCTTTTTTGTTTTTTTAGGCATGGAGTACGTCAGCTAAGGAACCCGTGGGCTGATGGGCCTGAATATGTAACCCAGTGTCCAATTCAGTCAGGAGCAAGTTACACATACAGGTTCACTATAACAGACCAGGAGGGAACATTGTGGTGGCATGCTCATAGCAAATGGCTACGAGCAACTGTTTATGGTGCACTTGTCATTCGTCCTAAAATGGGGTCTTCTTACCCCTTTTTAAAGCCCAAAATTGAATTTCCTGTTATTTTAGGTACATAGATGTATAAGCTTTAGATTTTTCTAACGACAGCCTGGACTGTCATTAGCTTGCATAAAATGGTTGTACAACTTAATAATTGTCACTGCAAAGTCAATGTGTAACCGTCACGTACAACTATTTTATGCACATAAACGAAAATCACTTACAGTTGTCATTAGCAAATTATAAAATTTTGGTAGAATACTTATTATTCTAACTTTGGGATAAATCGAAACAGGGGAATGGTGGGACCGAAAGGTGATTAGTGTCCTAAGACAAGCGTTGTTCACCGGTGCAGCTCCGAACATTTCAGATGCTATCACTATCAATGGCCAGCCCGGCGATCTTTTCAGATGTTCAAGTCCAGGTTAACTATCTAATCTAATCATCCTAATATATAACTGTAAAACTATCCATCAGAAAACGGGCCGACCCATTTGCTGCTTCTTATTAACAGGTACCACAAAACTTAAAGTAAACAAAGGAGATACAGTTCTTTTAAGAATCATCAACGCCGCACTCAACCAACAGCTATTTTTCAGCGTTGCGAACCATAAATTAACGGTTGTAGCAACTGATGCACTTTACACCAAGCAATTTACAACCAACGTCATCATGCTTGCGCCCGGTCAAACAACCGACGTCCTTCTGACTGCTGACCAGCTGCCCGGGCGCTACTACATGGCTGCTCGAGCTTATGCAAGTGCTCAAAACGTTCCGTTTGATAACACCACCGCCACAGCTATCTTAGAATACAAATCCTCTACTTCACAACCGATTTTACCGCAACTTCCAGCCTACAACGACACGAATACAGTCACAGCGTTTTCGAACAAATTAAAAAGTCCTGGTAAACAAATCGTCCCTACAAAAATAGACGAAAATCTGTTTTTCGCAGTGGGATTAGGGTTTTTTAACTGCACACCTGGACCTAGATGTCAAGGGCCTAATAACACGCGATTTGGTGCTAGTATGAACAATGTATCTTTTATACTACCAAAACGAGCGTCGTTATTACAAGCGTACACACAAAAGATTCCTAATATTTACACAGCAGATTTTCCACCTGTGCCACCTGTCAAATTCGATTACACTGGCAACGTCCCTCGTGGGCTATGGCAGCCCGTTAAGGGAACGAAAGTTTATAAGTTAAAGTTTGGGTCTAGTGTGCAGATTGTGCTACAAGATACATCAATCTTTTCAACCGAAGATCATCCTGTTCATCTTCATGGTTACCATTTTTACATTGTGGGTCAAGGTTTTGGTAATTTTAATCCGTCGCGAGATACTGCTAACTTTAATCTTGTTGATCCGCCACAAAGGAATACAGTCGATGTCCCAGTTGGTGGTTGGGCTGTAATCAGATTCGTAGCTGATAATCCAGGTAAACTCATATGAATTTTAAATCTTTATTATCATACTCACAATATTTGATTTTCTAAATTAGAAGTATCAGCTAGGAGTAACAATGATATTGTGTAACAGGGGTTTGGTTCATGCATTGTCACATTGATACACATTTGGTTTGGGGTTTTGCAATGGCGTTCATCGTTGAAGATGGAGTTGGTGAATCGGAAACATTACTACCTCCTCCTTCTGATCTTCCTCGATGTTAAAATTAAATGTTCGTGTGAATTGGACGGATATTTATGTTCTTTTTCCTATTATGTTTGCTTATTGATGCAAATTATGTAGCACTATTACTTGATTTGCGGACGATCATGATCTGCTCACTGTATTCTATTGTGTAATTTTTTCCCTAAAGAAGATAATATATAAAGTAAACCATCCAGGCTACAGCACTTTCAGTGAAGGAGAGGTCTCGGGTTCAATCCTAAGGGGTGCCCGCATTTAATGACCAAACTGGAGAATGCCTTACCTGGTAGCGGTGGAGGGCTGGCTTGCCGTTTACCCGGGGTTTACCTGCGGTGGGGGGGCCAATGTGCTCTGGCCCATAGTGGGGTTTCTCGTAAAAAAAAAAAAAAAAAAAAAAAAAAAAAAAAAAAAGATAATATATAAAGTTAATGTTGTTATAAAAGTGCACTACAATTTTTTTTTTATTATGTTTACATTATTTTTTAACACCTTAAAATGTAAATAATTTGACATTTTTTAACACCTATAGGTGTTACTAAGTTTTTGACACTTAAAATTGCCAAAAGAAAACTTTTTGACACTTTAAAATAGTCAAAAAGTTATAGACCTTCAAATTTTTTGACACTTCAAATTTTTGACACCATATTTTTCCACGCTTTCAACTTTTTGATACTTATAGGCAAGGTTGAAGAACTCGGAACTCGGGGAGTTCTCGGCGGGACAATTTTTAGGAGTTCTCGAAGAAATCGGGGAGAACTCGGGAGAACTCGGTGGTTGACTTTCGTTTACTTTTAATATAAATATATGTTTTTGAATAAATATATGTATAAATATTTGACTTTTGAGATAATTTCCTAGATTTGACCGATTTTTCCGAGAAGTTGACCGATTTTTTCGAGAAATCGGTCGTTGACCTATAAATTAAGTTTTGTGACGATCGCTCCAAATCCATATGGACGAACACGTCATTCATCGATTTCATTGCGAGGTATTTGACCTCTATATGATACGTTTTGTAAACATTGCATTCTTTTGAAAAGGCACACCATAAATGAATATTTAAATCAAAGGTTTTCGACATCTGATAATTTCTACATATAGACAATCACCGTAAATAATAGTTTACATTAGTACTTCCGTTGACAATGCAGTCAAAATAAGATACATGGTGATGATTTGGCGAATGCAACGTTTCCTTGAAAAATATGCCATGTAAGACTCCATGCACATAGCTTGTCTAACATATAAGCAAACAGCGGAAGACTTCTAGGGAACCTGAGAATAAACATGCTAACAAGTGTCAACACAAAGGTTGGTGAGTTCATAGTTTTAATGTTTTGCATAATCTGTACATAAAGTTGGATCACAAGATTTCAGTTGTTTCATCCAGAAACGTTTATCAAAATATTCTACGAAATTGAGCACCCTGATAACTAAACTTAACGTATATATAATTTATACCCTTTGTATAATCATCTTAATAATACACGCAAACCAACGTGTACGCTTCTCAAATAGCATACGTCCGTTAAAAGGCTAGTGCTCTAGCTCGGACGGGGATATCAAGCCCTATGGATCCATATACAACTACTCGCGCCCACCAGTTCTTATAACCGGCAGTTACTAGTTACCAAAGCTAAGGGATTTTCGGTTCAAACTCAGTGTAGAATTAAGTATGTACTTGTATCCATTGCGTTTAAAATAAAGTGCATGTATTCTCAGCCCAAAAATATAGATTCCGAAAGCATTTAAAAAGGGAGCAAATGAAACTCACCTTAGCAGCATATAAAGTCGTTCACCAAAATGTGACTGAAACTCGGATTACCAAATAACCGTAGATCTCAACCTAGAGAAATATTATTATTGATTGTATGTTTTTTATTGATTTTATATTGTATGTTTTTTATTAATTATTTTATTTAATTATTTGTATTTTATTTTTATTATTAATAAATATCTTATTTTCAAATATTAAATATTGATGTGTTTTGTACGACCATGAAACACCGGATTCTTCCTAAATGAATAGCACTTTCATTATCACTGTGCAAGACACAATCTGAACTCGTCCTAACTTCACCATGAAATTCTTTAACCAAATAAGTTCTTTGCTTGCTTTGGCGACGATCATATATTCGGCCTCCGTTGTTGACACCGCAACACTCTTTTGAAGTCTCGACATCCAATTAATCACCGTCTTTCCAACCGTGAAAACATCCCCCTAGTGCTTTTCCCCGAATCGCCACAACCACCCAAATCAACATCAACGTACCTCTCAAAATGGAATCAATTTTAGTGTATTGCAAACCCCTTTTAGAAGTACCTTTCAAGTTTCAAGTAGCGCAAAAGCTACTTTACTCACTCCCAATGCTCCATACCCGGAGTTGACATAAAGTGACTCACAACTCCCACCGCATGAGCTATGTCGGGTCTTGTGCACACCACTGCATACATACAACTACCTACCGCCGATGCATATAGAACTTGAGCCATTTCCTCTTTGTCTTCATCCGTTGTAGGTGATTGAATCTTCGTTAACTTCAAAGTACTGCCTAAAGACATGGTTCTAGCCTTTGAATCTTTCATGTTGAGTCGCCTCAACACTTTCTCAATATACTTGGTTTGAGACAAAGATAAAGTAACTTCAACCCGATTGTGTGTAATCCTCATCTCAAGAATTTATTAGAGGCCCCTAATTTTTTCATCTCGAACTCATGAGACAATTGTGTCTTCAACCTGTTGATCTCCAACATGTCCGATCCTGCAATCAACATATCATCAACATAAAGTAACAATTTAACATATAAAGACTTGAATTTCTTCAAGTAACAACAATGATCCAAATTGCTTCTCATGAAGCCGCTCCTAGCCATAAGGTCATCGAACTTCAAGTACCATTGTCGAGGTGCTAGTTTCAATCCATACAAACTTTTATTCAATTTGTAAACCCTCTTCTCTTTACCAACTACCTCGAAGCCCACAGATTCCACCATGCAAAATGATATATAGTACTAAATATTTACCAATTGTAAATAAGTTAATGTGCGATTAAATTGTCTAATAAACAAGTTTTCATGATTTAATTTATGAAAAACAAATATTACTAATGTATGTGTTATAATATAGGGATCTTGAAATTTTGTGTCCTTCAAAATTTAGGGCCTTGTTCGACTGTATACTTCACACATGTAGTCGAGTCAACTCTGTATATCATAATGATAATAATGATAATGAGAAAATTAGAAATGTAGAATAGAAAAGAAAAGATAATAATTAAAAACTTCAAATACAATAAGCAATACGATACTGAGCTCTAACCATTGCAATTATCAAGCGAATTAGAGGGTGTTTGAGTTTGTGTTTTGAAAATTGATTATGCGTTCAAGATAATTAGAATTAAATATCAGTTGTATCAAAACGTGTTATAAATTAATAGTGTTTGGATTTGATTATATTGTATGACAACGCAATAACTAAATAATTGTAGTGACCCGAACTTTTTCATGTTTATATATATTAAATGAAATTGATATTTATATGATTAAGTGTTTCCAACATGTTAAGCAATCAAACTTGTTAAGACTTGATTAATTGAAATAGGTTTTATATAGACAATTGACCACCCAAGTTGACCGGTGATTCACGAACATTAAAACTTGTAAAAACTATATGATGTCATATATATGGATATATATATATATATATATATATATATATATATATATATATATATATATATATATATATATATATATATATATATATATATATATATATATATATATATAGTTAACATGGTATTATGATAAGTAAACATATCATTAAGTATATTAACAATGAACTACATATGTAAAAACAAGACTACTAACTTAATGATTTCGAAACGAGACATATATGTAACGATTATCATTGTAATGACATTTAATTGTATATATATCATATTAAGATATATTAATATATCATAATATCATGATAATGTAATAATTTAACATCTCATTTGATATAATAAACAATGGGTTAACAACACTTAACAGGATCGTTAACCTAAAGGCTTCAAAACAACATTTACATGTAACGACTAACGATGACTTAACGACTCAGTTAAAATGTATATACATGTAGTGTTTTAATATGTATTCATACACTTTTGAAAGACTTCAAGACACTTATCAAAATACTTATACTTAACAAAAATGCTTGCAATTACATCCTCGTTCAGTTTCATCAACAATTCTACTCGTATGCACCCGTATTCGTACTCGTACAATACACAGCTTTTAGATGTATGTACTATTGGTATATACACTCCAATGATCAGCTCTTAGCAGCCCATGTGAGTCACCTAACACATGTGGGAACCATCATTTGGCAACTAGCATGAAATATCTCATAAAATTACAAAAATATTAGTAATCATTCATAACTTATTTACATGTAAACAAAATTACACATCCTTTATATCTAATCCATATACCAACGACCAAAAACACCTACAAATACTTTAATTCTTCAATTTTCTTCATCAAATTGATCTCTCTCAAGTTTCTATCTTCAAGTTCTAAGTGTTCTTCATAAATTCTATAAGTTCTAGTTTCATAAAATCAAGAATACTTCCAAGTTTGCTAGCTTACTTCCAATCTTGTAAAGTGATTATCCAACCTCAAGAAATCTTTCTTTTTTACAGTAAGATATCTTTATAATACAAGGTAATACTCATATTCAAACTTTTATTCAATTTCTATAACTATAACAATCTTATTTCGAGTGAAAATCTTACTTGAATTTGTTTTCGTGTCATTATTCTGCTTCAAGAACTTTCAAGCCATCCAAGGATCCTTTGAAGCTAGATCTATTTTTATCATTTTCAGTAGGTTTATCCACAAAACCTAAGGTAGTAATGATGTTCATAACATCATTCGATTCATATATATAAAACTACCTTATTCGAAGGTTTAAACTTGAAATTACTAGAACATTGTTTAGTTAATTCTAAATTTGTTCGCAAACAAAAGTTAATCCTTCTAACTTGACTTTTAAAATCAACTAGACACATGTTCTATATCTATATGATATGCTAACTTAATGATTTAAAACCCAAAAACACGAAAAACACCGTAAAACTGGATATACGCCGTCGTAGTAACACCGCGGGCTGTTTTGGGTTAGTTAATTAAAAACTATGATAAACTTTGATTTAAAAGTTGTTCTTCTGAGAAAATGATTTTTCTTATGAACATGAAACTATATCCAAAAATTATGATTAAACTCAAAGTGGAAGTATGTTTTCCAAAATGGTCATCTAGACGTCGTTCTTTCGACTGAAATGACTACCTTTACAAAAACGACTTGTAACCTGTATTTCTGACTATAAACTTATACTTTTTCTGTATAGATTCATAAACTTAAGTTCAATATGAAACCATAGCAATTGGATTCACTCAAAATGGATTTAAAACGAAGAAGTTATGGGTAAAACAAGATTGGATATTTTTACTTGTTGTAGCTACGTGAAAATTGGTAACAAATCTATATTAATCATATCCTAGCTAACTTATAGTGTATAATATATATATTCTAATATATTATGTAATCTTGGGATACCATAGACACATATGCAAATGTTTTGACATATCATATCGACCCATCTATTTATATTATTTGGAACTACCATAGACACTCTATATGCAGTAATGTTAGAGTTAGCTATACAGGGTTGAGGTTGATTCCAAAAATATATATACTTTGAGTTGTGATCTAGCCTGAGACGTGTATACACTGGGTCATGGATTGGGTCAAGATAATATATCAATTTATTTCTGTACATCTAACTATGGACAACTAATTGTAGGTTACTAACGAGGACAGCTGACTTAATAAACTTAAAACATTAAAACGTATTAGAAATGTTGTAAATATATTTTGAACATACGTTGATAGATATGTACATATTTGTTATAGGTTCGTGAATCGACCAGTAGCCAAGTCTTACTTCCCGACGAAGTAAAAAATCTGTGAAAGTGAGTTATAGTCCCACTTTTAAAATCTAATATTTTTGGGATGAGAATACATGTAGCTTTATAAATGTTTTACAAAATAGACACAAGTACATGAAACTACTTTCTATGGTTGAACGATCGAAGCCGAATATGCCTCTTTTACTTGGTAACCTAAGAATCAGTAAACCAGTCTACTAATTAACGCGAATCCTAAAGATAGATCTATTGGGCCCAACAAACCCCATCCGTTGTAGTGGATGCTTTAGTACTTTGAGTTTTTATATCGTATCTGATGGATGTCCCGGAATGATGGGGATATTCTTATATGCATCTTGTTAATGTCGGTTACCAGGTGTTCACCGTATGAATGATTTTTATCTCTATGTATGGGATGTATTGAAATATGAAATCTTGTGGTCTATTATTATGATTTGATAATATATAGGTTAAACCTATAACTCACCAACATTTTTGTTGACGTTTTAAGCATGTTTATTCTTAGGTGATTATTAAGAGCTTCCGCTGTTGCATACTAAAATAAGGACAAGATTTGGAGTCCATGCTTGTATGATATTATGTAAAACTGCATTCAAGAAACTTATTTTTGATGTAATATATTCATATTGTAAACCATTTTGTAATGGTCGTGTGTAAACGGTATATTTTAGATTATCATTATTTGATAATCTACGTAATGCTTTTTAAACCTTTATCGATAAAATAAAGGTTATGGTTGTTTTAAAAATGAATGCAGTCTTTGAAAAACGTCTCATATAGAGGTCAAAACCTCGCAACGAAATCAATTAATATGGAACGTTTATAATCAATATGAACGGGACATTTCAGTTGGTATCCGAGCGTTGGTCTTAGAGAACCAGAAATTTGCATTAGTGTATCTTATCGAGTTTGTTAGGATACATTAGTGAGTCTGGACTTCGACCATTTTTTTCTTTAAAAACGATTGCTTAACACTTTTGTTGGAAACTATATATTATTAACATGTAAATATTATGTGATATATTAACCTCTTAATGTGTTTGATATTGTGTGATAGATGTCTACCACTAGTACAAATCCCATCGACTCACCTAATAATAATGACGAGTCGAATATAATTTGGGAAGATTCACAAATTCCCGAAGAGGAACCGGAAGAAGAGGAACCGGAAGAAGGGGAACAGGAAGAAGGGGAACCGGAAGAAGAGGAACCTAAAGAAGAGGAATCAGAAGAGAAGGAACCGGAAGAAGAAGAGGTTCCGGAGGAATAAATATTGATACCTAAAGTAAATCGATTAAATAAAAAAAATTCCTCAACCAACGGACCAAAGTTAATAATGGTCAATGGTGTTTCCGCCGAGGAAGCAAAATATTGGGAAGATTATCAATTTTCCGATGAATCAGATCCCGATGAGGATTTCGATGATGTTATAGAAATTACCTCAACCCAATTTAATAAAGCGAAAGAAAATAATAAGGGAAAAGGTATAAAAATAGAGAAACCTGATTCCAACCCCGATGAACTTTATATGTATCGGCAACATCCGTATTTCCTAAAATGTAACAATGACCCGGGAACCTCTAAACCACCAGGTTTTTCTAAACCATTGTGAAAAACGACGGCTCGTATTAGAGGAACACCATATATTCCTAGAAAATTAGGAAAACGAACCAAGTCCGAAGAAGAAGAAACCAGTGATTCAGATTAGAGGGTTGTAATCATGTTGTATATTATATGTATTGTAGTGTGCTTGTACTTTTATGTTCTATGTAAAATTTGCTTGTATTGTTTGTCAATTATCTTTTACGAATCTAATCCTTGTCTATTTTACAGTATAAAAACAAAATGGACGTTAAGGGTAGACAACCAAATATTTTAGAAGGCCTACCAGAGGATATGATTGAGGAAATCTTGTCTAGAGTCGATCAGAATTCATCAGCACATTTAGTTATGGCGAAATTAACTTGTCAAACATTTGAAAGACTTTTCAGAAATGCCTTAGTTTATAAAAGGCTTTCCTTTGATAGGTGGGGTATATCACATTGAGGAGACCGTAAGTTACGCCGTGTTTTCTTTAAAGCATTAAATGCGGGGAACCCAAATGTAATTTTACGCTACGGGTTAAGAACCTATTTTGACTCAACATATCCCAACATAGGATTTCGTGAATTAGAAAGAGCTTCTAACATGCAACATAAAGAAGCATGTTATGCTTACGGGTTAGTGATGTTTGCTTCTTACCAAAGTGAGAAAAAGAACATCGGATTGCAGCTTTTAAATAAAACCTTCCCACAAGTGACGGATTCAGTAGTTGGAGTGAGAAACAAGGTTTTTAGATTATTACGTGGCTGTTGGACATTACAAAACCCTCGTCCTTTTGATGACATTACAACATGCTGCCTAGCCAATGATCATAACGGTTATTTTCCACAAGATCAAGGATGGGAAGTCGTCTTAGTAAAACCTGAATGCATGACTTGTTTCTGGACTTATGAATTACGTGTCTTTATTTCTTTTGCTGAACAACTTGCGTATTAACTAGAATTGCCTTCATAGCTGCCGAGTAGCAAAGTTATTATGTGCTATATTTCATCCTATATGTATTATAGCGGTTTTGTAAGTTTGTAAAATATTGTACAAAGTTTGAACGCGAAATATTATTGTAATAAGTTTTTCATATAGAATCGTAGTAGTTGAAGTGTATAATAGCTGCTAAGTATGAACTTAACGGGTAGGTAATACCCGAATTAAAACTATAAAATGCTAATATGAAGAAAAAGCTTTTATAAATAAGTTCATATTATGCTATGAAATACTATTGACTACTCTTAAATTCTATATGATTAACTTAATTCTTTTGGCTATTTTGAAGAAAATGGCACCGGCGACTCGTCAGAACTTGAACATGAGTGAGGAAGACTTTCGTGTTTTCCTTGCTGCGAACATAGCCGCAGTGCAGGCTGCAATGCAAAATAACAATAACTCTGGATCTAGCAGTGGAACTAATTCCGCAAGAAATCATGTAGGATGCTCCTACAAAGAATTCACTGCCTGCAAACCTTTAGAATTTGATGAAACCGAAGGACCAATTGGATTGAAACGGTAGACCAAGAAGGTCGAATCGGTGTTTGCCATAAGTAAGTGTACTAAAGAGGACAAAGTTAAGTACGCTACGCATACCTTCACAGGTACGGCGTTAACGTGGTGGAATACATATCTCGAGCAGGTAGGACAAGATGCTGCTTACGCACTACCATGGTCAGCATTCAAGCAATTGATGAACGAGCAGTATCATCCCAGGAACGAGGTCAATAAGCTCAAGGTAGAGCTTAGAGGATTACGAATGCAAGGTTTCAATATCACCACGTACGAACGATGATTCACAGAATTGTGCCTATTGTATCCCAGAACGTTTGAAGACGAAGAAGAGAAGATCGACGCATTTGTAAAAGGGTTACCGGAAAGAATTCAAGAAGATGTGAGTTCACACGAGCCCGCCTCCATAAAAAAGGCAAGTCGAATGGCTCACAAATTAGTGAACCAGATTGAAGGAAGGATTAAAGAGCAGGCCACCGAAGAGGCTAACATGAAACAACTCAATAGAAAGTGGGAAGAAATCAATGACAAGAGTCACCAATACAACAACAACAATCACAACCAAAATCGCAACAACTATCCCAATAATCGCAACATCAATCGCAACAACAACTTCAACAAACGTCCCAACAATAACTACAATAACCGGCCCAACAACAATAACAACAATAACAACAACAGCAACAATAACAATCCCAACAACAATATCAATAACAACAATGGCAACAAAAACCAAAAACAGGCATGCCAAAGATGTGAAGAGCATCACCTGGGGTTCTGCACGACATTTTGAAACAGGTGTAAAAGAAATGTTCATAGCCCGAAGAAGTGCGAAATCTACGGACCAATGCATAACAGAACTAAAGGAACAAATAATGACGGAACAAATAATACCGCCATAGTTTGTTTTGAATGTGGAAAATCGGGCCACTTTAGTAGAAATTGCCCGAATCAGGGGAATACTAATGGGCAGGGCCACGGAAGAGTTTTGAATATTAATACGGCAGAAGAGCAGGAAAACCCGGAGCTTGTTACGGGTACGTTTCTCATTGACAATAAATCTACTTATATTTTATTTGATTCGGGTGCGGATAGAAGCTATATGAATAGAGATTTTTATGCTAAACTAAGTTGTTCACCGACGCCCTTGGAAAATAAATTTTTACTCGAATTAGAAAACGGTAAATTAATTACAGCAGATAATATATGTCGGAATCGAGAAATTAAACTGGTTAGCAAAATATTTAAGATTGACTTGATACCAGTAGAGTTAGGGAGTTTTGATGTTCCAATCGCAAAAGAATTTCCCGATGTATTTCTGAAAGAATTACCGGGACTACCTCCACACCGATCCGTTGAATTTCAAATAGACCTTGTATCGGGAGCTGCACCAATAGCTCGTGCTCCATACAGACTCGCACCTAGCGAAATGAAGGAACTTCAGAGCCAATTACAAGAAATTTTAGAGCGTGGTTTCATTCGACCAAGCACATCACCGTGGGGAGCTCCTATTTTGTTTGTCAAGAAGAAAGATAGTACATTTAGGTTATGTATCGACTACCGAGAGTGGAACAAACTTACCATCAAGAACCGCTACCCACTACCGAGAATTGACGACTTATTTGATCAACTACAAGGCTCGTCGGTTTATTCGAAGATTGATTTATGTTCTGGGTATCATCAAATGCGGGTGAAGGAGGATGATATTCCAAAGACTGCTTTTAGGATGCGTTACGGTCATTACGAGTTTATGGTTATATCGTTTGGATTGACGAATGCACCAGCTGTGTTCATGGACCTCATGAACCGAGTATGTGGGCCATATCTTGACAAGTTTGTCATTGTTTTCATCGATGACATACTTATTTACTCGAAGAATGATCAAGAGCATGAAGAACATTTAAGAACAGTGCTATAGTTGATGAGAAAAGAAAAACTTTACGGTAAGTTTTCAAATTGTGCATTTTGGTTAGAAGAAGTTCAATTCCTCGGTCACATAGTGAACAAAGAAGGTATTCAGGTGGATCCAGCAAAGATTGAAACAGTTGAAAAATGGGAAACCTCGAAAACTCCGAAGCATATACGCCAATTTTTTAGGGCTAGCTGGTTACTACAGAAGGTTCATCCAAGATTTTTCCAGAATAGCAAAACCCTTGACTGCATTAACGCATA
The DNA here is from genome assembly GCF_046630445.1 of Rutidosis leptorrhynchoides. Taxonomy (NCBI): domain Eukaryota; kingdom Viridiplantae; phylum Streptophyta; class Magnoliopsida; order Asterales; family Asteraceae; genus Rutidosis; species Rutidosis leptorrhynchoides. The sequence continues at coordinate 634,864,726 of NC_092335.1, forward strand.
AAGGGAGGAAATTTGAATGGAAGGATGAACAAGAGAAAGCGTTTCAATTGTTAAAGAAAAAGTTAACTACGGCACCTATATTGTCATTACCTGAAGGAAATGATGATTTTGTGATATATTGTGACGCTTTAAAGCAAGGTATCGGTTGTGTATTAATACAACGAACGAAGGTAATTGATTATGCGTCTAGATAATTGAAGATTCATGAGCAGAATTATATGACGCATGATTTGGAATTAGGCGCGGTTGTTTTTGCATTAAAGACATGGAGGCACTACTTATATGGGGTCAAAAGTATTATATATACCGACCACAAAAGTCTTCAACATATATTTAATCAGAAACAACTGAACATGAGGCAGCGCAGGTGGATTGAATTGTTGAATGATTACGACTTTGAAATTCGTTACCACCCGGGGAAGGCGAATGTGGTAGCCGACGCTTTGAGTAGAAAGGACAGAGAACCCATTCGAGTAAAAGCTATGAATATAATGATTCACAATAACCTTACTGCTCAAATAAAGGAGGCGCAACAAGGAGTTTTAAAAGAGGGAAATTTAAAGGATGAAATTCCCAAAGGATCGGAGAAGCATCTTAATATTCAGGAAGACGGAACCCGGTATAGGGCTGAAAGAATTTGGGTACCAAAATTTGGAGATATGAGAGAAATGGTACTTAGAGAAGCTCATAAAACCAGATACTCAATACATCCTGGAACGGGAAAGATGTACAAGGATCTTAAGAAACATTTTTGGTGTCCAGGTATGAAAGCCGATGTTGCTAAATACGTAGGGGAATGTTTGACGTATTCTAAGCTCAAAACTGAGCATCAGAAACCATCAGGTCAACTTCAACAACCCGAAATCCCGAAATGGAAATGGGAAAACATTACCATGGATTTCATCACTAAATTGCCAAGGACTGCAAGTGGTTTTGATACTATTTGGGTAATAGTTGATCGTCTCACCAAATCAGCACACTTCCTGCCAATAAGAGAAGATGACAAGATGGAGAAGTTAGCACGACTGTATTTGAAGGAAGTCATCTCCAGACATGGAATACCAATCTCTATTATCTCTGATAGGGATGGCAGATTTATTTCAAGATTCTAGCAGACATTACAGCAAGCATTAGGAACTCGTCTAGACATGAGTACTGCCTATCATCCACAAACTGATGGGTAGAGTGAAAGGATGATACAAACGCTTGAAGACATGCTACGAGCATGTGTTATTGATTTCGGAAACAGTTGGGATCGACATCTACCGTTAGCAGAGTTTTCTTACAACAACAGCTACCATTCAAGCATTGAGATGGCGCCGTTTGAAGCACTTTATGGTAGAAAGTGCAGGTCTTCGATTTGTTGGAGTTACGTGGGGGATAGACAGATTACGGGTCCGGAGATAATACAAGAAACTACCGAGAATATCATCCAAATTCAACAACGGTTGAAAACCGCCCAAAGTCGACAAAAGAGCTACGCCGACATTAAAAGAAAAGATATAGAATTTAAAATTGGAGAGATGGTCATGCTTAAGGTTGCACATTGAAAAGGCGTTGTTCGATTTGGTAAACGAGGGAAATTAAATCCAAGGTATATAGGACCATTCAAGATTATTGATCGTGTCGGACCAGTAGCTTACCGACTTGAATTACCACAATAACTCGCGGCTGTACATAACACTTTACACGTCTCAAATTTGAAGAAATATTTTGCTAAAGAAGATCTCACTATTCTGTTAGATGAAATCCAAATCAACGAAAAACTTCAATTCGTCGAAGAACCCGTCGAAATACTGGATCGTGAGGTTAAAAGACTTAAGCAAAACAAGATACCAATTGTTAAAGTTCAATGGAATGCTCGTAGAGGACCCGAGTTCACCTGGGAACGAGAATATTAGATGAAGAAGAAATACCTGCACTTATTTCCAGAAGATACGTCAACACCTCCAACTGCTTAAAATTTCGGGACGAAATTTATTTAACGGGTAGGTACTGTAGTGATCCGAACTTTTCCATGTTTATATATATGAAATGAAATTTATATTTATATGATTAAGTGTTTCCAACATGTTAAGCAATCAAACTTGTTAAGACTTGATTAATTGAAATAGGTTTTATATAGACAATTGACCACCCAAGTTGACCGGTGATTCACGAACGTTAACACTTGTAAAAACTATATGATGTCATATATATGGATATATATATATATATATATATATATATATATATATATATATATATATATATATATATATATATATATATATATAGTTAACATGGTATTATGATAAGTAAACATATCATTAAGTATATTAACAATGAACTACATATGTAAAAACAAGACTACTAACTTAATGATTTCGAAACGAGACATATATGTAACGATTATCATTGTAATGACATTTAATTGTATATATATCATATTAAGATATATTAATATATCATAATATCATGATAATGTAATTATTTAACATGATATATTATTATCATAATATCATGATATATTAATATATCATAATAATTTAACATCTCATTTGATATAATAAACAATGGGTTAGCAACACTTAACAAGATCGTTAACCTAAAGGCTTCAAAACAATATTTACATGTAACGACTAACGATGACTTAACGACTCAGTTAAAATGTATATACATGTAGTGTTTTAATATGTATTCATACACTTTTGAAAGACTTTAAAACACTTATCAAAATACTTCTACTTAACAAAAATGCTTACAATTACATCCTCGTTCAGTTTCATCAACAATTCTACTCGTATGCACCCGTATTCGTACTCGTACAATACACAGCTTTTAGATGTATGTACTATTGGTATATACACTCTAATGATCAGCTCTTAGTAGCCCATGTGAGTCACTTAATATATGTAGGAACCATTATTTGGCAACTAGCATGAAATATCTCATAAAATTACAAAAATATTAGTAATCATTCATGACTTATTTACATGTAAACAAAATTACACATCCTTTATATCTAATCCGTATACCAACGACCAAAAATACCTACAAACACTTTCATTCTTCAATTTTCTTCATCAAATTAATCTCTCTCAAGTTCTATCTTCAAGTTCTAAGTGTTCTTCATAAATTCTATATGTTCTAGTTTCATAAAATCAAGAATACTTCCAAGTTTGCTAGCTTACTTCCAATCCTGTGAACTAATTATCCAACCTCAAGAAATCTTTCTTATTTACAGTAAGATATCTTTCTAATACAAGGTAATACTCATATTCAAACTTTGATTCAATTTCAATAACTATAACAATCTTATTTCGAATAGAAATCTTACTTGAATTTGTTTTCGTGTCATGATTCTGCTTCAAGAACTTTCAAGCCATCCAAGGATCCTTTGAAGCTAGATCTATTTTTCTTATTTTCAGTAGGTTTATCCACAAAACCTAAGGTAGTAATGATGTTCATAACATCATTTGATTCATATATATAAAACTACCTTATTCGAAGGTTTAAACTTGAAATCACTAGAACATAGTTTAGTTAATTCTAAACTTGTTCGCAAACAAAAGTTAATCCTTCTAACTTGACTTTTAAAATCAACTAGATACATGTTCTATATCTATATTATATGCTAACTTAATGATTTAAAACCTGAAAACATGAAAAATACCGTAAAACTGGATATACGCCGTCGTAGTAACACCGCGGGCTGTTTTGGGTTAGTTAATTAAAAACTATGATAAGCTTTGATTTAAAAGTTTTTCTTCTGGGAAAATGATTTTTCTTATGAACATGAAACTATATCCAAAAATTATGATTAAACTCAAAGTGGAAGTATGTTTTCCAAAATGGTCATCTAGACGTCGTTCTTTCAACTGAAATGACTACCTTTACAAAAACGACTTGTAACCTGTATTTCTGACTATAAACTTATACTTTTTCTGTATAGATTCATAAACTTAAGTTCAATATGAAACCATAGCAATTGGATTCACTCAAAATGGATTTAAAACGAAGAAGTTATGGGTAAAACAAGTTTGGATATTTTTACTTGTTGTAGCTACGTGAAAATTGGTAACAAATCTATATTATTCTTATCCTAGCTAACTTATATTGTATAATACATATATTCTAATATATTATGTAATCTTGGGATACCATAGACACGTATGCAAATGTGTTGACATATCATATCGACCCATATATATATATTATTTGGAACAACCATAGACACTCTATATGCAGTAATGTTGGAGTTAGCTATACAGGGTTGAGGTTGATTCTAAAAATATATATACTTTGAGTTGTGATCTAGCTTGAGACGTGTATACACTGGGTCGTGGATTGGGTCAAGATAATATATCAATTTATTTCTGTACATCCAACTATGGACAACTAGTTGTAGGTTACTAACGAGGACAGCTGACTTAATAAAATTAAAACATTAAAACGTATTAGAAATGTTGTAAATATATTTTGAACATACGTTGATATATATGTACATATTTGTTATAGGTTCGTGAATCGACCAGTGGCCAAGTCTCACTTCCCGACGAAGTAAAAATCTGTGAAAGTGAGTTATAGTCCCACTTTTAAAATCTAATATTTTTGGGATGAGAATACATGCAGCTTTATAAATGTTTTACAAAATAGACACAAGTACATGAAACTACTTTCTATGGTTGAACGATCGAAGCCGAATATGCCTCTTTTACTTGGTAACCTAAGAATTAGTAAACCAGTCTACTAATTGACGCGAATCCTAAAGATAGATCTATTGGGCCCAACAAACCCCATCCGTTATAGCGGATGCTTTAGTATTTCGAGTTTTTATATCATGCCCGATGGATGTCCAGGAATGATGGGGATATTCTTATATGCATCTTGTTAATGTCGGTTACCAGGTGTTCATCGTATGAATGATTTTTATCTCTATGTATGGGATGTATTGAAATATGAAATCTTGTGGTCTATTATTATGATTTGATAATATATAGGTTAAACCTATAACTCACCAACATTTTTGTTGACGTTTTAAGCATGTTTATTCTCAGGTGATTATTAAGAGCTTCTGCTGTTGCATACTAAAATAAGGACAAGATTTGGAGTCCATGCTTGTATGATATTATGTAAAACTGCATTCAAGAAACTTATTTTTGATGTAATATATTCATATTGTAAACCATTATGTAATAGTCGTGTGTAAACGGTATATTTTAGATTATCATTATTTGATAATCTACGTAATGCTTTTTAAACCTTTATCGATAAAATAAAGATTATGGTTGTTTTAAAAATGAATGCAGTCTTTGAAAAACGTCTCATATAGAGGTCAAAATCTCGCAACGAAATCAATAAATATGGAACGTTTATAATCAATATGAACGGGACATTTCAATAATCAGTCAAATAAGTATTTGGTAAATATGATTATTTGTTAAATTAACAAGTAAAATGCAATAATCTGATAATCGCGTTTTCTGTAGTAAAGGGTGACTTGTTTTTTTCATTTTTATATTTTGAGTCTTTGAAATCGCAAATAATTGATTATTTTATTTAACTTGCCAAACACTATAAACTGATTTGAAAACGTGATAATTAAATAATCAAGTTTTAAATGCAAAGACAAAGGCTCGGGGGTGTTTGGGGTAGCATTTTGAAAATTGATTATGCGTTTTAAAAAATTAAAATCAGATAATCAGCGGTAACAAAACGTGGTATATATCAATAGTGTTTGGTTTTGATTATGCTGTTTGTTAACGCGAAAATCAAATAATCAGTTTTTAAGTGTTTGGAGAAATCAGATTATTTGATAATTTGACAAGTAAATTTACCAAAAGAGACATAGTTAAAATAATGAAATATATATATTTTAGATATGTAATAAGTTAAGTGTTATAATAAATTGTACAAATTAAATTTGTATATTTAATAAAAAATAAAGAGACTGGAAATATCAATATAGTCTGTTCTAATACATATATTGAGTATGCTTATATTATTGTATACATATATATTTGTTTACATATATATACATATATATTATTCAATACGGAGTAAAAGAAATAATAACGTAAAGCGAAATAAAAAAAAAAAAATGCAAACAGTGGTGCACTAGTATTGCAGTGACTAAAGTGCCTCTGAATCAAAATTAAATACTTTGGGATAGTTCGGTAATTTTGAAATAAATGTGATAATCCGTTTTGGTGCAGTAGGTTGTCATGTACTGTTTGAAAACTGTGTTTTGAAGTGGATAAAACGTAATTAATCACTTTTTAATCTCCATTTGCCAAACATTAAAAATATCGCAATAATCAAAAAATCACTATCTAAACGCTACCCCAAACACCCCCTAGTAGACATTTCACGAATCAAAAACTCTTGTATTTGAATCAATTATTCTTTAGTTTAAGAAACTGCGTCAAAGGTATATCTGACCCCCACATCCCGGTTATGATAAAGCATAGTTGATACCAAGGAAGTCATATAAAATAAATTTTTTAAGTAACATTCGATTAGATGCATCATACATTAGTATAATAAATAACAAAGCACACTTTTTCAATATCGTTGGTTTAGATGTAACTAGTAAAAGAACATACCGCGCGTTGCAGCTGTTATTTTGGGGTAATTTATGTACACAAAATGGCTATGTTGCTGCACATTGCTTATATTAGGTGATATGGTTTGCAAAAGGGCTATGTTTTAGTACAAAGCTATTATGATTCGACCTACTGGCTTTAGTTTATACATATCTAGTGTCATTGTCTATTGACTACATACATAGTTGATGGTTGTTAGACCTTTTTCTTTTCTTGTTCTTTCCCTTCATCTATAGAAAAAGTGTCCTTTTTTTGGCTAAATTCCCTTCAAGTTCTTTTTCTTTGTTTGGTGTTGGCGGTTCGGGCATTGGAACGCCTGTTGTGTCTTGTACATGTGTTTTGCCTTCAGTGTGATCCAGATTAATTTATTGAACTCATAATTTTAAACTATAATATGCTCATATCTGTATATTAAAAACAAAGATGATAAATAAATATCATATACTGTATATTAATATACCAAAGATGATGAAGTTAAAACATTAGGAATAACATATGTATATCAAGAACAAAAGATCATAAATAAATACCAATAGTGCATAGCAATTTATAGTTATCTGAGAATGTACCTACACAACTCGACGGTCCCACAAACGATGAGCCATTGTCATCCAGGTTCCAAAGACACCATTATTAGAAGATCCCACACATTCATTTTGAATGGTGTGACCGCCAACTCCAACAGAATTCTGACCAGTTAAACTATTTTTTTTTAAATCCCATTTTTTTCCCTTAAAGACATACATTGTGTATCACCACTTAAACCAGCAGATGAAAGTGGCACAATGGATCCTACATATTTATCTATTCTTTTTTTAGGCGGCATTATCAACCCTCCTTCATACCCACTCCCAAATATGAATAACAAAGGATATATAACAAAAGACAGTAGCGTACCAATTAAAAACAACATAGAAGCAACCATCATATGGAAAAAATTCACACTTAACGAAAGATGTGAGCACATATGCTTCAAGGAAATAATGTTCATTTTATAACGTATATTTGCTAGGAATTTTCAAGTACTAAAAATGTAGCGTCTACAAAAGTTTACAGTGATACTTTCATATTCCAGGTTCAATCTTCAACAAACAGTTAGGGCCCATTAAGTTGAAATACTGAATTCTAAGTAGAAATAACAACCTGGTTTGAGAAGGTTTCATATAGTTTTTCAAAATTTCATTTTTAATGAAATACTTTTGGTTCAATTTCATCCTTGATAATCCTTAACTATCCAAATTTTGAAGTAAGCTAAATCAACAATTCAACATTATCAATTTCTACGCTATAACTACTTCCACTAACATAAATTTTTTAATGATTTGTTTTAATATGCTACGAAACAGTCATTAGTTTTAATATGCTACAAAACAGTCATTACAACCATAATAAACTTCACTAATTAATTTTTCATAGTTAATTAGTGAAGTTTATTATGGTTGTAATGACTGTTTTGTAGCATATTAAAACTAATGACTGTTTCGTAGCATATTAAAACAAATCATTAAAAAATTTATGTTAGTGGAAGTAGTTATAGCGTAGAAATTGATAATGTTGAATTGTTGATTTAGCTTACTTCAAAATTTGGATAGTTAAGGATTAAATCCAAGCTTTGTAGTCGTTAAAAAAAATCCAAGGTTTGTAACTATGCATCCAGAAAATCATTATTAAGCATAAATAAATAATCATCTAACTAACTCGAAATTTAATCAACTAATCATCCAATTTGAACAATTAACAAATGCTAATGATTTCAAGAGTATACCTTTTATAAGCAATGGAGATGCAATTACTTGAGGTATCAGAGAACAATCGGAGGAGAAGGTTCAATAATCCGGCAAGACTGCAAGTGAAAAACGAATTTCAATTAATTTCTAACGATTTCAAAACACAATTACTAAAATTTACTAACTATTTAAAAAAATAAAAAATAAAAAGTGAAAACAATAGGGATGGTCAGTATTACTTCCTTTTTAACTATTTTCCTTCCACTTCAGGGACAGTGATTGCTTTACGGATAACCAATTTATTTTAACTATATAACAAATTCATTTACTTGTGTTTATGAAAGAATATCAAAGACCAAGTTAAATGAATACCTTGTTATATTACTTAATATGCCCCTGTTACCCTGCATTCAGAATCAGTGAACTTTGTTGATAGTTCATCAATGACAACAACAACAACCACTTCCATCTGCTTCTCATGTTCTTTCTTATTTTTCTTCAATTCGTGAGATAAAACTCTAGTTTCTCTGAGAAATATCAAGAACCATGTTCTTGTAGTTACTTATAACTCGCGCACAACAAAAAGTGTTAGAAAACAAAAATAAAATATGGCAAACTTATCTCATATATTATTATTGGTGGTGTGCTTCTTGCCTTACTTATTTTTTCCAATTATCATCGTGATCTGTAGATTATAATACGAATCTAGAGATACAATTAATTACCAATAATAATATCCATAAATGTAGCAGCAATAGCAACAAAACTTTTAAAAATGAGAAGGAAAAAACAGAACAGAGGCTCAGGTACGTGTTTAAAATCAAGCAAGAGAAGATGATCGCCATGGCTGCAATCCGTAGATCGCCCCACCAAGATACGAACTCATTTATTCTGATTGCTCGACCCAACTCCCACATATTTATCATCACAGCCTATATTATCAAACCTTCTTGAGTTGTGAGTAGCAAAAAACATTGCCATTGATGCAAATCCCAACTCAACAATGGTGTTGCTAATCATGGCAAAGCATACATTTTTTGCTTCAATCATTTCGCAACAAAGAGGCTACCACGTCCTAGGACGGCAACTGTAGTGACCCGAACTTTTCCATGTTTATATATATTAATTGAGATTGATATTTACATGATTAAATGTTTCCAACATGTTAAGCAATCAAACTTGTTAAGACTTGATTAATTGAAATAGGTTTCATATAGACAATTGACCACCCAAGTTGACCGGTGATTCACGAACGTTAAAACTTGTAAAAAAACTATATGATGACATATATATGGTTATATATATAGTTAACATGATATTATGATAAGTAAACATATCATTAATTATATTAACAATGAACTACATATGTAAAAACAAGACTACTAACTTAATGATTTTGAAACGAGACATATATGTAACGTTTATCGTTGTAACGACATTTAATGTATATATATCATATTAAGAGATATTCGTACATCATAATATCAAGATAATATAATAATTTAAAATCTCTTTTGTTATTATAAACATTGGGTTAACAACATTTAACAAGATCGTTAACCTAAAGGTTTCAAAACAACACTTACATGTAACGACTAACGATGACTTAACGACTCAGTTAAAATGTATATACATGTAGTGTTTTAATATGTATTTATACACTTTTGAAAGACTTCAATACACTTATCAAAATACTTCTACTTAACAAAAATTCTTACAATTACATTCTCGTTCAGTTTCATCAACAATTCTACTCGTATGCACCCGTATTCGTACTCGTACAATACACAGCTTTTAGATGTATGTACTATTGGTATATACACTCCAATGATCAGCTCTTAGCAGCCCATGTGAGTCACCTAACACATGTGGGAACCATCATTTGGCAACTAGCATGAAATATCTCATAAGATTACAAAAATATGAGTAATCATTCATGACTTATTTACATGAAAACAAAATTACATATCCTTTATATCTAATCCATACACCAACGACCAAAAACACCTACAAACACTTTCATTCTTCAATTTTCTTCATCTAATTGAACTCTCTCAAGTTCTATCTTCAAGTTCTAAGTGTTCTTCATAAATTCCAAAAGTTCTAGTTTCATAAAATCAAGAATACTTTCAAGTTTGCTAGCTCACTTCCAATCTTGTAAGGTGATCATCCAACCTCAAGAAATCTTTGTTTCTTACAGTAGGTTATCATTCTAATACAAGGTAATAATCATATTCAAACTTTGGTTCAATTTCTATAACTATAACAATCTTATTTCAAGTGATGATCTTACTTGAACTTGTTTTCGTGTCATGATTTTGCTTCAAGAACTTTGAGCCATCCAAGGATCCATTGAAGCTAGATCCATTTTTCTCTTTTCCAGTAGGTTCATCCAAGGAACTTAAGGTAGTAATGATGTTCATAACATCATTCGATTCATACATATAAAGCTATCTTATTCGAAGGTTTAAACTTGTAATCACTAGAACATAGTTTAGTTAATTCTAAACTTGTTCGCAAACAAAAGTTAATCCTTCTAACTTGACTTTTAAAATCAACTAAACACATGTTCTATATCTATATGATATGCTAACTTAATGATTTAAAACCTGGAAACACGAAAAACACCGTAAAACCGGATTTACGCCGTCGTAGTAACACCGCGGGCTGTTTTGGGTTAGTTAATTAAAAACTATGATAAACTTTGATTTAAAAGTTGTTATTCTGAGAAAATGATTTTTATTATGAACATGAAACTATATCCAAAAAGTATGGTTAAACTCAAAGTGGAAGTATGTTTTCTAAAATGGTCATCTAGACGTCATTCTTTCGACTGAAATGACTACCTTTACAAAAACGACTTGTAACTTATTTTTCCGACTAGAAACCTATACTTTTTTTGTTTAGATTCATAAAATAGAGTTCAATATGAAACCATAGCAATTTGATTCACTCAAAACGGATTTAAAATGAAGAAGTTATGGGTAAAACAAGATTGGATAATTTTTCTCATTTTAGCAACGTGAAAATTGGTAACAAATCTATTCCAACCATAACTTAATCAACTTGTATTATATATTATGTAATCTTGAGATACCATAGACACGTATACAATGTTTCGACCTATCATGTCGACACATCTATATATATTTCGGAACAACCATAGACACTCTATATGTGAATGTTGGAGTTAGCTATACAGGGTTGAGGTTGATTCCAAAATATATATAGTTTGAGTTGTGATCAATACTGAGATACGTATACACTGGGTCGTGGATTGATTCAAGATAATATTTATCGATTTATTTCTGTACATCTAACTGTGGACAACTAGTTGTAGGTTACTAACGAGGACAGCTGACTTAATAAACTTAAAACATCAAAATATATTAAAAGTGTTGTAAATATATTTTGAACATACTTTGATATATATGTATATATTGTTATAGGTTCGTGAATCAACCAGTGGCCAAGTCTTACTTCCCGACGAAGTAAAAATCTGTGAAAGTGAGTTATAGTCCCACTTTTAAAATCTAATATTTTTGGGATGAGAATACATGCAGGTTTTATAAATGATTTACAAAATAGACACAAGTACGTGAAACTACATTCTATGGTTGAATTATCGAAATCGAATATGCCCCTTTTTATTAAGTCTGGTAATCTAAGAATTAGGGAACAGACACCCTAATTGACGCGAATCCTAAAGATAGATCTATTGGGCCTAACAAACCCCATCCAAAGTACCGGATGCTTTAGTACTTCGAAATTTATATCATATCCGAAGGGTGTCCCGGAATGATGGGGATATTCTTATTTATGCATCTTGTTATTGTCGGTTACCAGGTGTTCACCATATGAATGATTTTTATCTCTATGTATGGGATGTGTATTGAAATATGAAATCTTGTGGTCTATTGTTACGATTTGATATATATAGGTTAAACCTATAACTCACCAACATTTTTGTTGACGTTTTAAGCATGTTTATTCTCAGGTGATTATTAAGAGCTTCCGCTGTCGCATACTTAAATAAGGACAAGATTTGGAGTCCATGCTTGTATGATATTGTGTAAAAACTGCATTCAAGAAACTTATTTTGTTGTAACATATTTGTATTGTAAACCATTATGTAATGGTCGTGTGTAAACAGGATATTTTAGATTATCATTATTTGATAATCTACGTAAAGCTTTTTAAACCTTTATTGATGAAATAAAGGTTATGGTTTGTTTAAAAATGAATGCAGTCTTTGAAAAACGTCTCATATAGAGGTCAAAACCTCGCAACGAAATCAATTAATATGGAACGTTTTTAATCAATAAGAACGGGACATTTCAGTTGGTATCCGAGCGTTGGTCTTAGAGAACCAGAAAATTTGCATTAGTGTGTCTTATCGAGTTTGTTAGGATGCATTAGTGAGTCTGGACTTCGACCGTGTTTTCTTTAAAAATGATTGCTTAACATTTTTGTTGGAAACTATATATTTTTAACATATGAATATTATGTGATATATTAATCTCTTAACGTGTTTGATATTATGTGATAGATGTCTACCTCTAGAACAAGTCCCATTGACTCACCTAATAATAATGAAGAGTCAAATGTAAATTGGAATGATTTGTGGACTGATTCACAAGTTCCCGAAGAGGAACCGGAAGAAGAGTCGGAACCGGAAGAAGAATCGGAACCGGAAGAAGAATCGGAACCGGATGAAGAAATAGAACCGGTGGGGGAAATAATAAAACGGTTAAGTAAAAGAAAATCCTCAACCAACCGACCAAAGTTAATTATGGTCAATGGTGTTTCCGCCAAGGAAGCAAAATATTGGGAGGATTACCAAGTCTCCGATGAATCGGATTTCGACGAGAATTCCGATGATGTTATAGAAATTACCCCAACTGAATTTAAAAAGGCAAAAGAAAATAATAAGGGAAAGGGCATAAAAATAGAGAAATCTAATTCCAACCCCGATGAACTTTATATGTATCGTCAACCCCCGAAGTCCTTAAGTTGTAACAATGACCCGGGAACCTCTAAACCACCAGGTTTTTCTAAACCAATGTGGACAACGACGGCTCGTATTAGGGGAACATCATATATCCCTAGAAACTTGGCAAAACGAACCAAAACCGAAGAAGAAGAAACGAGCGAGTCGGAATAAGATAGTTGTATTCGTGTGGTGTAATATATGGAATATAGTGTTCTTATGCTTTATGATATATGTAAAAATTGCTTGTATTAATAAGTATTTTTTTTATGAATCTAACTCTTGTCTATTTTACAGTTTAAAAACACAAAATGGATAGACAACCCAATATTTTAAGAGACCTACCCGGAGACATGATTGATGAAATCTTGTCTAGAGTCGGCCAGAATTCTTCGGCACAACTATTTAAGGCGAGATCAGTTTGTAAGACATTCGAAGAACGTTCCAAGAATGTCTTGGTTTATAAGAGACTTTCGTTTGAAAGATGGGGGATATCACATTGGGAAACCCATAAGTTACGATGTGTTTACTTTGACGCATATATTGCGGGGAACCCAAATGCTATTTTACGCAATGGGTTAAGAAATTATTTTGACTCAATATATCCGAATATTGGACTTCGTGATTTAGAAAAAGCGGCTAACATGCAACATAAAGAAGCATGTTATGCTTACGGATTAGTAATGTTCGCTTCTCACCAAAGTGAGAACAAGAACATCGGGCTACAACTATTAAACAAAACGTTTCCACAAGTGACGGAGTCGGTAATTGGGGTAAGAAATGAGGTTTTTAGATTATTACGGGACTGTTGGACATTACGTAACCCTCGTCCCTTTGACGACGTTACAACACGCTGTCTTATCAACGGCCATAACGGTTATGTTGCACAAGACCAAGGATGGGAAGTAGTCCTAGTAAAACCAGAATGCATGACTTGTTTCTGGACGTATGAGTTACGTGTCTTTATTGCCTTTGCTGAACGACTTGTGTACTAGCTAGAATTATCTTCACAACTATCTTGTATCAAAGTTATTGTGTGCTATATTTCATGCTTTATGTAAAATAAGCGGTATTGTAAGTTTGTAAAATATTGTATAAAAGTTTGAACGCGAAATATTATTATAATCAGTTTTTCATATAGAATTGTAGTAGTTGAATTGTATATTAGCTACTAAGTATGAACTTAACGGGTAGGTACTACCCGAATTTAAACTTATAAAACGCTAATATGAAGAAAAAGCTTTTATAAATGAGTTCATATTATGCTACGAAATACTATTAACTACTCTTAATATTCTGTATGATTAACTTGTTCCATTTAACTATTTTGAAGGAAATGGCACCGACTACTCGACACACCGTGAATATGAATGAAGAGGAATTCCGTACTTTTCTAGCTTCAAACATAGCCGCAGTACAGGCTGCGCTACATACCAACAATAACCTTGGATCTAGCAGTACAGGAAATCGTGTAGGATGTACCTACAAAGAATTCACTGCCTGCAAACCTTTGGAATTTGATGGAACCGAAGGACCGATCGGATTGAAACGGTGGACCGAGAAGGTCGAATCGGTGTTTGCCATAAGTAAGTGTACTGAAGAGGACAAAGTAAAGTACGCTACGCATACCTTCACAGGTTCTGCATTAACATGGTGGAATACCTATCTAGAGCAAGTGGGACAAGATGATGCGTACGCACTACCGTGGTCAGCATTCAAGCACTTGATGAACGAGAAGTACCGTCCCAGAACCGAGGTCAATAAGCTCAAGACAGAACTTAGAGGGTTACGAACCCAAGGATTTGATATTACCACGTACGAAAGACGATTCACAGAATTGTGCCTATTGTGTCCGGGAGCATTCGAAGATGAGGAAGAGAAGATCGACGCGTTTGTGAAAGGATTACCGGAAAGAATCCAAGAAGATATAAGTTCACACGAGCCCGCCTCCATACAACAGGCATGTAGAATGGCTCACAAACTAGTGAACCAGATTGAAGAAAGAATTAAAGAACAGACTGCTGAAGAGGCCAATGTGAAGCAAGTCAAAAGAAAGTGGGAGGAAAACGGTGATAAGAATCACCAATACAACAACAACAGCAATTACAACAATAATCGCAACAATTATCCCAACAATCGCAACATCAATCGCAACTACAACAAACGGCCCAACAACAACAACAACAACAACAACAACAACAGCAACTACAACAATCATCCCAACAACAATAATAACCGCAACAACAACAACAATCAGAAGCAACTATGCCAAAGGTGTGAAAAGAATCACTCGGGGTTCTGCACCAAATTTTGCAACAAGTGTAAAAGAAATGGTCATAGCGCGGCGAAGTGTGAGGTCTACGGACCAGGGGTTAATAGAACGAAAGGAACAAATGGTGTCGGAACGAGTAATGGTGGAGCAAGTAGTGTCGGAGCAAATTATGCCAATGTAGTTTGTTATAAATGTGGAAAACCAGGCCACATTATTAGAAATTGCCCGAACCAGGAGAGCACGAATGGACAAGGCCGTGGAAGAGTTTTCAATATTAATGCGGTAGAGGCACAGGAAGACCCGGAGCTTGTTACGGGTACGTTTCTTATTGACAATAAATCTGCTTACGTTTTATTTGATTCGGGTGCGGATAGAAGCTATATGAGTAGAGATTTTTGTGCTAAATTAAGTTGTCCATTGACGCCTTTGGATAGTAAATTTTTACTCGAATTAGCAAATGGTAAATTAATTTCAGCAGATAATATATGTCGGAATCGAGAAATTAAACTGGTTAGCGAAACATTTAAGATTGATTTGATACCAGTAGAGTTAGGGAGTTTTGATGTGATAATCGGTATGGACTGGTTGAAAGAAGTGAAAGCGGAGATCGTTTGTTACAAAAATGCAATTCGCATTATACTAGAAAAAGGAAAACCCTTAATGGTGTACGGAGAAAAGGGCAACACGAAGCTACATCTTATTAGTAATTTGAAGGCACAAAAACTAATAAGAAAAGGTTGCTATGCTGTTCTAGCACACGTCGAGAAAGTACAAACTGAAGAAAAGAGCATCAATGATGTTCCCATTGCAAAAGAATTTCCCGATGTATTTCCGAAAGAATTACCGGGATTACCCCCACATCGATCCGTTGAATTTCAAATAGATCTTGTACCAGGAGCTGCACCAATAGCTCGTGCTCCTTACAGACTCGCACCCAGCGAGATGAAAGAACTGCAAAGCCAATTACAAGAACTTTTAGAGCGTGGTTTCATTCGACCAAGCACATCACCGTGGGGAGCTCCTGTTTTGTTTGTCAAGAAGAAAGATGGTACATTCAGGTTGTGTATCGACTACCGAGAGTTGAACAAACTTACCATCAAGAACCGCTACCCACTACCGAGAATCGACGACTTATTTGATCAACTACAAGGCTCGTCTGTTTATTCAAAGATTGACTTACGTTCCGGGTATCATCAAATGCGGGTGAAAGAAGATGATATTCCAAAGACTGCTTTCAGAACACGTTACGGTCATTACGAGTTTATGGTCATGCCGTTTGGTTTAACTAATGCACCAGCTGTGTTCATGGACCTTATGAACCGAGTGTGTGGACCATACCTTGACAAGTTTGTCATTGTTTTCATTGATGACATACTTATTTACTCAAAGAATGACCAAGAACACGGTGAACATTTGAGAAAGGTGTTAGAAGTATTGAGGAAGGAAGAATTGTACGCTAAGTTTTCAAAGTGTGCATTTTGGTTGGAAGAAGTTCAATTCCTCGGTCACATAGTGAACAAAGAAGGTATTAAGGTGGATCCGGCAAAGATAGAAACTGTTGAAAAGTGGGAAACCCCGAAAACTCCGAAACACATACGCCAGTTTTTAGGACTAGCTGGTTACTACAGAAGGTTCATCCAAGACTTTTCCAGAATAGCAAAACCCTTGACTGCATTAACGCATAAAGGGAAGAAATTTGAATGGAATGATGAACAAGAGAAAGCGTTTCAGTTATTGAAGAAAAAGCTAACTACGGCACCTATATTGTCATTGCCTGAAGGGAATGATGATTTTGTGATTTATTGTGACGCATCAAAGCAAGGTCTCGGTTGTGTATTAATGCAACGAACGAAGGTGATTGCTTATGCGTCTAGACAATTGAAGATTCACGAACAAAATTATACGACGCATGATTTGGAATTAGGCGCGGTTGTTTTTGCATTAAAGAATTGGAGGCACTACTTATATGGGGTCAAAAGTATTATATATACCGACCACAAAAGTCTTCAACACATATTTAATCAGAAACAACTGAATATGAGGCAGCGTAGGTGGATTGAATTATTGAATGATTACGATTTTGAGATTCGTTACCACCCGGGGAAGGCAAATGTGGTAGCCGATGCCTTGAGCAGGAAGGATAGAGAACCCATTCGAGTAAAATCTATGAATATAATGATTCATAATAACATTACTACTCAAATAAAGGAGGCGCAACAAGGAGTTTTAAAAGAGGGAAATTTAAAGGATGAAATACCCAAAGGATCGGAGAAGCATCTTAATATTCGGGAAGACGGAACCCGGTATAGGGCTGAAAGGATTTGGGTACCAAAATTTGGAGATATGAGAGAAATGGTACTTAGAGAAGCTCATAAAACCAGATACTCAATACATCCTGGAACGGGGAAGATGTACAAGGATCTCAAGAAACATTTTTGGTGGCCGGGTATGAAAGCCGATGTTGCTAAATACGTAGGAGAATGTTTGACGTGTTCTAAGGTCAAAGCTGAGCATCAGAAACCATCAGGTCTACTTCAACAA
Organism: Rutidosis leptorrhynchoides; assembly: GCF_046630445.1. Classification (NCBI taxonomy): domain Eukaryota; kingdom Viridiplantae; phylum Streptophyta; class Magnoliopsida; order Asterales; family Asteraceae; genus Rutidosis; species Rutidosis leptorrhynchoides. The sequence goes on from NC_092335.1 coordinate 634,882,843, forward strand.
CCCGAAATCCCGGAATGGAAATGGGAAAACATTACCATGGATTTCATCACTAAATTGCCAAGGACTACAAGTGGTTTTGATACTATTTGGGTAATAGTTGATCGTCTCACCAAATCAGCACACTTCCTACCAATAAGAGAAGATGACAAGATGGAGAAGTTAGCACGACTGTATTTGAAGGAAGTCGTCTCCAGACATGGAATACCAATCTCTATTATCTCTGATAGGGATGGCAGATTTATTTCAAGATTCTGGCAGACATTACAGCAAGCATTAGGAACTCGTCTAGACATGAGTACTGCCTATCATCCACAAACTGATGGGCAGAGCGAAAGGACGATACAAACGCTTGAAGACATGCTACGAGCATGTGTTATTGATTTCGGAAACAGTTGGGATCGACATCTACCGTTAGCAGAATTTTCCTACAACAACAGCTACCATTCAAGCATTGAGACGGCGCCGTTTGAAGCACTTTATGGTAGAAAGTGCAGGTCTCCGATTTGTTGGAGTGAGGTGGGGGATAGACAGATTACGGGTCCGGAGATTATACAAGAAACTACCGAGAAGATCATCCAAATTCAACAACGGTTGAAAACCGCCCAAAGTCGACAAAAGAGCTACGCTGACATTAAAAGAAAAGATATAGAATTTGAAATTGGAGAGATGGTCATGCTTAAAGTTTCACCTTGGAAAGGCGTTGTTCGATTTGGTAAACGAGGGAAATTAAATCCAAGGTATATTGGACCATTCAAGATTATTGATCGTGTCGGACCAGTAGCTTACCGACTTGAGTTACCTCAACAACTCGCGGCTGTACATAACACTTTCCACGTCTCGAATTTGAAGAAATGTTTTGCTAAAGAAGATCTCACTATTCCGTTAGATGAAATCCAAATCAACGAAAAACTCCAATTCATCGAAGAACCCGTCGAAATAATGGATCGTGAGGTTAAAAGACTTAAGAAAAACAAGATACCAATTGTTAAGGTTCGATGGAATGCTCGTAGAGGACCCGAGTTCACCTGGGAGCGTGAAGATCAGATGAAGAAGAAATACCCGCATCTATTTCCAGAAGATTCGTCAACACCTTCAACAGCTTAAAATTTCGGGACGAAATTTATTTAACGGGTAGGTACTGTAGTGACCCGAACTTTTCCATGTTTATATATATTAATTGAGATTGATATTTACATGATTAAATGTTTCCAACATGTTAAGCAATCAAACTTGTTAAGACTTGATTAATTGAAATAGGTTTCATATAGACAATTGACCACCCAAGTTGACCGGTGATTCACGAACGTTAAAACTTGTAAAAAAACTATATGATGACATATATATGGTTATATATATAGTTAACATGATATTATGATAAGTAAACATATCATTAATTATATTAACAATGAACTACATATGTAAAAACAAGACTACTAACTTAATGATTTTGAAACGAGACATATATGTAACGTTTATCGTTGTAACGACATTTAATGTATATATATCATATTAAGAGATATTCGTACATCATAATATCAAGATAATATAATAATTTAAAATCTCTTTTGTTATTATAAACATTGGGTTAACAACATTTAACAAGATCGTTAACCTAAAGGTTTCAAAACAACACTTACATGTAACGACTAACGATGACTTAACGACTCAGTTAAAATGTATATACATGTAGTGTTTTAATATGTATTTATACACTTTTGAAAGACTTCAATACACTTATCAAAATACTTCTACTTAACAAAAATTCTTACAATTACATTCTCGTTCAGTTTCATCAACAATTCTACTCGTATGCACCCGTATTCGTACTCGTACAATACACAGCTTTTAGATGTATGTACTATTGGTATATACACTCCAATGATCAGCTCTTAGCAGCCCATGTGAGTCACCTAACACATGTGGGAACCATCATTTGGCAACTAGCATGAAATATCTCATAAGATTACAAAAATATGAGTAATCATTCATGACTTATTTACATGAAAACAAAATTACATATCCTTTATATCTAATCCATACACCAACGACCAAAAACACCTACAAACACTTTCATTCTTCAATTTTCTTCATCTAATTGAACTCTCTCAAGTTCTATCTTCAAGTTCTAAGTGTTCTTCATAAATTCCAAAAGTTCTAGTTTCATAAAATCAAGAATACTTTCAAGTTTGCTAGCTCACTTCCAATCTTGTAAGGTGATCATCCAACCTCAAGAAATCTTTGTTTCTTACAGTAGGTTATCATTCTAATACAAGGTAATAATCATATTCAAACTTTGGTTCAATTTCTATAACTATAACAATCTTATTTCAAGTGATGATCTTACTTGAACTTGTTTTCGTGTCATGATTTTGCTTCAAGAACTTTGAGCCATCCAAGGATCCATTGAAGCTAGATCCATTTTTCTCTTTTCCAGTAGGTTCATCCAAGGAACTTAAGGTAGTAATGATGTTCATAACATCATTCGATTCATACATATAAAGCTATCTTATTCGAAGGTTTAAACTTGTAATCACTAGAACATAGTTTAGTTAATTCTAAACTTGTTCGCAAACAAAAGTTAATCCTTCTAACTTGACTTTTAAAATCAACTAAACACATGTTCTATATCTATATGATATGCTAACTTAATGATTTAAAACCTGGAAACACGAAAAACACCGTAAAACCGGATTTACGCCGTCGTAGTAACACCGCGGGCTGTTTTGGGTTAGTTAATTAAAAACTATGATAAACTTTGATTTAAAAGTTGTTATTCTGAGAAAATGATTTTTATTATGAACATGAAACTATATCCAAAAAGTATGGTTAAACTCAAAGTGGAAGTATGTTTTCTAAAATGGTCATCTAGACGTCATTCTTTCGACTGAAATGACTACCTTTACAAAAACGACTTGTAACTTATTTTTCCGACTAGAAACCTATACTTTTTTTGTTTAGATTCATAAAATAGAGTTCAATATGAAACCATAGCAATTTGATTCACTCAAAACGGATTTAAAATGAAGAAGTTATGGGTAAAACAAGATTGGATAATTTTTCTCATTTTAGCAACGTGAAAATTGGTAACAAATCTATTCCAACCATAACTTAATCAACTTGTATTATATATTATGTAATCTTGAGATACCATAGACACGTATACAATGTTTCGACCTATCATGTCGACACATCTATATATATTTCGGAACAACCATAGACACTCTATATGTGAATGTTGGAGTTAGCTATACAGGGTTGAGGTTGATTCCAAAATATATATAGTTTGAGTTGTGATCAATACTGAGATACGTATACACTGGGTCGTGGATTGATTCAAGATAATATTTATCGATTTATTTCTGTACATCTAACTGTGGACAACTAGTTGTAGGTTACTAACGAGGACAGCTGACTTAATAAACTTAAAACATCAAAATATATTAAAAGTGTTGTAAATATATTTTGAACATACTTTGATATATATGTATATATTGTTATAGGTTCGTGAATCAACCAGTGGCCAAGTCTTACTTCCCGACGAAGTAAAAATCTGTGAAAGTGAGTTATAGTCCCACTTTTAAAATCTAATATTTTTGGGATGAGAATACATGCAGGTTTTATAAATGATTTACAAAATAGACACAAGTACGTGAAACTACATTCTATGGTTGAATTATCGAAATCGAATATGCCCCTTTTTATTAAGTCTGGTAATCTAAGAATTAGGGAACAGACACCCTAATTGACGCGAATCCTAAAGATAGATCTATTGGGCCTAACAAACCCCATCCAAAGTACCGGATGCTTTAGTACTTCGAAATTTATATCATATCCGAAGGGTGTCCCGGAATGATGGGGATATTCTTATTTATGCATCTTGTTATTGTCGGTTACCAGGTGTTCACCATATGAATGATTTTTATCTCTATGTATGGGATGTGTATTGAAATATGAAATCTTGTGGTCTATTGTTACGATTTGATATATATAGGTTAAACCTATAACTCACCAACATTTTTGTTGACGTTTTAAGCATGTTTATTCTCAGGTGATTATTAAGAGCTTCCGCTGTCGCATACTTAAATAAGGACAAGATTTGGAGTCCATGCTTGTATGATATTGTGTAAAAACTGCATTCAAGAAACTTATTTTGTTGTAACATATTTGTATTGTAAACCATTATGTAATGGTCGTGTGTAAACAGGATATTTTAGATTATCATTATTTGATAATCTACGTAAAGCTTTTTAAACCTTTATTGATGAAATAAAGGTTATGGTTTGTTTAAAAATGAATGCAGTCTTTGAAAAACGTCTCATATAGAGGTCAAAACCTCGCAACGAAATCAATTAATATGGAACGTTTTTAATCAATAAGAACGGGACATTTCAGTAACCAAACTCTGTGTAGCTGGGATTTCCAAAAAAACCAGCGTAAGTACGGTAATAGCATCAGAAACATGTAATCAGTCACCATGGCTGCAACTAACATGTTGCCCTGCCAACAGGTGACCGAGAGCACACATATTTCACCATCACAACCGTCAGTCAACTGTCAAAATGAAACAAATAAAGTATCAACACCTGTACACATACTCTAACTTCAACATTAAAGAATTTACAACATACACTTCAATAATTATTGTATGCTAATTTTATTTAGAAGAACATAGCTTTATAGAATCTGATTTGTTGCGATGGTGACATATACAAATCACAACAACCAAATCACATAGTAACATTTGTCTCAACAAATTATCAACCAGAACACTTATATAAAAATTATACCTCATATAGAACAATCGGAGGAGATAATAACTGTGATGGTAGTGACCGATAGCACCGACAGAGAGAATAATAACTACGACGATAGTCACAACGATTCCATATGAATCGAAACTTTCTCATCCAAATTCCAAATTGATAGTCACAACGATTCCATATGAATCGAAACTTTCGCTTCCAAATCCCAAATCGATGGCCCGAAATCAAAAACCCTAGGGTTAAATCGAAACCACCGCAACCAAAAACATAAAACCCTAAAATTGAATCAGCGTCTCCCATAGAATCAAAAAAAAAAAAGCACAGGTAAAGGTCTCCTTTGAGGAATCGATTGTTGCACAGCGTAAATTTTAATCTGATAGTTGTAAATCTGTGGAGAATAGCTGCCTCAAATTAGGGTTTGATAGAAAGGAGGAAGAATGATCGAGAAGGGTTTGGAGTTTGGTGAGAATGGGGTGGTTTTTTTCTGTTTTAAATAGGCAGGCATAATGTCATTTTGGGGGTTTTTGTTTGTGGAACGACCAAAACCCAGGTGGGTATTAGTATATAAGGTTAATTATATATGTATGATAGCAACCTTGAGTCACATGACATAGTGAGTGTCATGTGTTTTCGTAGAAAGTAAATACACATAATGATGCTCACATACTTTGTCCCTTAACAATGATGTCGAATCGGTGGAGCGCTGATGAGAATTAAAGGATTCGTTGGAAGACAAACGCTCTTCACAACAATAATTAAAACACAAACGTGTCTAATTGATAAAGAAACTCACGTAACTCTTGTTACGTAAACAAGAAACCAAAATAAATGATATTATTATTTTAATAGAAGGAAGATATCTTCTAGTTACAAGGTTACGGAGTATATATAAGCACATAAACACCCACGTGAACTTGACACCGACTTTATGAAAACATATGGGACTAGGAGTCCAACTTCTAATCTAATTCTTATTTTAAGAAACAAATTATATAAACTAATAATAAAATAAATAATATAAATAATTTCTATAACTTTTTTTTGCCTCCAAGGAAGTGTCGATCCAATTCAATTTGCATTCCATATCAGTCTTCCCTACCCGAAAAGAACTCGCACTCGAGTTCCAACTCAAATAAGACGATATACCTGGATCAAAGATAAACCAATCAATGACAACTCGATAGACAGTGCAACTCAAATAAAATATTATGCCCGGGTCAAATAAAAACGAACCAATGACAATTTCATCATTGTCATTCGAAATAAGTTTGCGCCGACCTCTTGAAAAAGTATTATGCTCTAAAACCCTTTCACTCTTCTCCCCTTTTTGAAAAGAACTCGACCTCGAGTTCTCAATGCACGGTTTATACACCAACAAATCTCCTTTATTAACAATCTTACTTGCATCTACGGAATTATTCAAATAAGCATATGATATTTTCTTGCCTCCATAATCTTTTGAAATCTTTACAACTACACCTTCATCACGAATACCTTCCGAACTCGCGGCTAAATTACATATGGATAAATTCTCTTCTATTAAATTAAAGACTAACGAATTTGGATCTTCTTCAACACTAACAACTATATCATTCTGCATCTCCTCCAAAATAATTTCTTTTTCTGGACACGATGATATATTTTCTACCTGACTCTCTTCAACTATTTTATCACACTTCTCCATACGAGAATCATAATCTGATTTCTTCAACCTCTCTATTAAACTTTTCATCGAATCAAAAACTTCATATGTATCGAGATTCTCCTTAACAGATTGACTCTGCTGGTAGAGTTGTGGCTGATAGTATGGATGATAGTAGGGCAGTGGTGGATAGTAGGGTTGATGGTAGGATTGTGGTTCATAGTAAATGGGGCTTTGGTGGTATTGAGATAATCCATATTGGCAGTATTGATGTGATTCGTTCCAAGGTCGTACATCATAAGTAGCTCTTCGGGTTTCTTTTTCAAGCCATCGTTGTTTTGCACGCTCGTTGAATTTCTTAACTATATCTAGCGTGTTCTTGAGTTCTTTGAGAGCGATAACGAGATCATGATTTTGATTGCCCTTATCATCACTCATTGAAACAGGAAAAAGAAATATCTTTTTTTCTCGGATGAACAGTGACGTGAATAGTACCTGGCAGAATGAACAGTACGTGAATAGTGATGTTTCGGATGAATAGTACGCCGATGAATAGTAGCGGTGAACAGTAGCGATGAACAATGATTTCGACTTCGGCGTGAACAGTACTCGATGAATAGTACCGACGTAATTTTTTTCCCCCCAAGATAGTATATCAAAACCCAAACGTGGGAGAAACCCAACTAATCGGAATTAAGATATGTGGGATAAACTATCAAAATCCAAACGTGAGAGAGACCCAACTAATTGGAATGATGATAGGGTGGATCGATTGCTCTGATACCAATTGATGAGAATCAAAGGATCCGTTGGAAGACAAACGCTCTTCACAACAATAATTAAAACACAAACGTGTCTAATTGATAAAGAAACTCACGTAACTCTTGTTACGTAAACAAGAAACCAAAATAAATGATATTATTATTTTAATAGAAGGAAGATATCTTCCAGTTACAAAGTTACGAAATATATATAAGCACATAAACACTCACGTGAACTTGACACCGACTTTATGAAAACATATGGGACTAGGAGTCCAACTTCTAATCTAATTCTTATTTTAAGAAACAAATAATATAAACTTATAATAAAATAAATAATATAAATAATTTCTGTAACTTTTTTTTGCCTCCAAGGAAGTGTCGATCCAATTCAATTTGCGTTCCATATCAAGCACTCTCTTCTTTTTTACAATCTTGCAAATTGCAATGGAGATATGGAAAAAAGTGTATAAATGGTGGGGTTTCTCTCAAGTATCAAACCTTAGCATTGACGAGACATTCCTTGGGAGATCTTCACATAATTTAAACTCACTTCAAACAAAAGTATGGCAAGCGGTCGAGTGGGCATGTGGATATTTTATTTGAAAAAATAAGAACCAAAAGATTTTCAAAGGCAAATCATGGAATGGTCCGATGACACTAAATGAGATTCAAGTAAAATCTTTCGAGTGGATTTCAAGAAGACTCAATTGGAGATCGATCGACTAGCTTATGTGGCTAACAAATCCAAAACAATGTGTTGCATAGCCTGTTGGTTTCTTGCATGGATGTCCCCTCAACATCCACATTGTAGTTTACTTAAGTTGAGGGGAAATTCCCCAAAATACACTTTTTTATAAAGCTTTATTCCAAAATACACTTTTTGCCAAAAAATTGTCTATTTACACCATTAGGTCGACCACCCTAGAGGTCGACTACCCCTTTACCGGGTCGACCACCACAAATTTCAATATGGTCGACCTTCGTTTATAACTGGCAAGGTCGACTACCATGTGTCATCGGTCGATCACTGTATTCGATCCAAAAAAACACGGGCGATCTTAATGTTGGTCGAGTATACAAAAAGACAATGAAATAGCGAGTTCACACAATTCAAATTACAACTTTAACAAAATTTCGCTCCACAAACCCTAGATACGAACCATCAACCCTGATTAATTGCAGATTCAATCAATTGCAGATCAACCCTAAATCGATCGTCAGGCAAAGATGACAGATATTGAGGTAAAACCTAATTCGCGTTAGTGTATCTATATGTTAGTATATATGTATGTGTATATATGTATATGTATATATGTATATGTATGTATGGGTCCCTGTATGTATATGTATATGTGTGTATGGATGTATCTGTATGTGTGTATATGTCAGTATATGTATAGGTATATGTAGCTGTATATGTAACTGTATATGTGTATGTAAATGTAAATGTATATGTATATGTATATGTATATGTATATGTATATGTATATGTATATGTATATGTATATGTATATGTATATGTATATGTATATGTATATGTATATGTATATGTATATGTATATGTATATGTATATGTATATGTATATGTATATGTATATGTAACTATAGATATACATATCTCCCATTGTTTTTGCTAAAGTGTATAACTGTATGATGATGGTGGTGGTGATGATAGTAATAAATGAGATAAATTAGTTAGGGCAGAAGAGCACTTGCATACTCGACCATTCAAGGGGTCGAATGTCAACAAAATACACTATAGTCGACCACATCATGAGTCGACTATAGTTGAATTAAACTATAGTCGACCAGAATGAAGGTCGACTATAATGTATTTGTCCCTTTTTATAGTATGTACATGTATAGTTAACTTTATGTATATGTATAGTTAAATGTATGTATATGTATGTATATTAACATATATGTATAATGACATTTTTATTGTTTGATTACAGGTTTGGTTCAAGGCGAAGGTCACCATTCGAAGCAAGATGTCTCTTATTCGTGAGATTAAGAACAAACTCACTCCGGCTCAGACAAAGATTTTTAGAGAAATGTGTTTTGGTCATTGGTTTGATATAAAGTGTGATGACAATGATCCGGGATACATACCTTGCTTATTAATGAATCAGATTGACCGTCCGAAAAACTTTGCAATCAACGGACACGAAATATGCGAGGAGCCAGAAGAGCTATGGTTTTGAGTTACCCGAGATCATGTCATTAGGTGTGGTAGACGTGAGTTTTGCTTGGTTACCGGGATGCAGTTTGGTCCGGTTACATCTTTTGTAGATTGGATAGGTCAAGAGAGGTCTGATTTTGACCACTCCGTTTCATCTCGTGTTTTTTAGTAAATGACATAGTGGTCCCCGTCATCTTTCAGAGTTTTACGACAGCTTTTTTAATGATGAATTGAAAGGAACTGACAAGGATAAGGTCATAGTTGCCATTGCGTTGATAATTAACTTATGCTTCCTTGGCAAGCAGTTGCGGGATGGTGTAAACGATGATATGCTGCTTTTAATAGAGGACTTTGATTTGATGAACAAGTATCCGTGGGGTTCTTTCTTATGGACCAAACTTTACAATAGTTTACGTCACGTGTTAGTACCGTATAAAGAGAGGGCAGCAGATAAAACCAGGAAGGGGGTGATGACATACCATTTGAGCGGCTTCACTTGGGTGTTTAAGGTATTCATCCGTACTTATACCCTGTTAAGCAATTAACATGTCTCATGTTTAATCAAATTTGACTTTTGTTTGAAGATGTGGATATGGGAGGCATACAAACAGTGAATAGAAGCATACGCTTTCAAGCCGGAAAGTGATGGCATACCTCGTGGAATCCACTGGAAACGGAAGAAGAAAGTCATGGGCTGGAATGAGTACGTTGAGTTGATGCAACTCCCGATGAGTATAATTATACCAAAAAGTGTATGTGTATGTATATGTATGTGTATATGTATATGTATATGTATATGTATATGTATATCAGTGCTTGAATGTGTATCTATATGTATATGTATATGTATATGACAGGATGATATCCCTACCGAAGAACGACCTCTTAATTGTTTGAGGCCCACCAAGACAGAGGCTAAGTGTGAGTGGTGGGTTGCTAGTGTCAACTATTTCAAGAACCCCACTGCTAAAGTCCCGGTGAAGAAAGCTGATGATCCGAAGAAATTTGATGATGAGACGAAGAAGGAGTTGATGGATATGATTCAGAATTTGACAAAGAGATTAGATGATCAGGAAAAGAAACATGCCAAGGAGATTAAGGTGATGAGTGATCGGGTTGAGTCTGGCATCTGTGTTACACGTGAGACACTAAAGATAGTGCAGAGTTTACACACCTCTAGAGGCATCCATGTAAACTGTATTTTAAAACTCCATTCTATGATACAAAAGCTTCAACAACAACAACAAGTACAGGTAATTTGTTATTATATAATTCATTTATTGTGCAAGTTGATAATTTTCGCAAATTATAAACTGGACAGTGTGTTATGGAGTAGTCGACCTTACAATTGGTCGACTATCACAATATTTGCCTATAATCGACCATTAATTAGGTCGACTATATTAAATTTATACCATAGTCGACCATAAATAAGGTCGACTATATTGAATATTTCTGTTACATTTGTTCTGTGTTCTCTGTGACAGGATGATGGTGGTTTCATTGGTGGATATGTGTCAGATGTAGAAGTTCAAACAACTAAGAATGATATGTTTGATAATGTGAAGGTTGCTTCACCGGTTTATGTCAGGAAAAGCAAAAGGGACCATCGGGTTGCAAGGGCAAGGATGTCTCCTTACGTTACACCATCACAGATGATCAAAAAGGCTGGTAAAAGAAAGCCTGACATACCAGAGAAAGAAATCCCGATAAAACAATAGAAGACCGGGAGACTGAGGGCTCCGGTAGTTGCTGATTCTGTTATTCTAGAAATCGTTGACAATTTGATCCATGGATCTGGACTTATCTATCCCGGCCCTTCCACATTATATGATGATGAAAGGAATCTAGAAGGCCCTAAGACACCGGAAGAGATGATGACTCCACATTACGAGTGCATTTCTGTATTTGTTCGGGGCCTATCCGACGGATTTATATTCATCACTGACGAGTTTTGGGAGCGGATCTACAACAAATTTGAAGGCGGTTACTTAGATAACTTTGTAAGTGTTTTATAAACTTATTATTAATATCGTAAATTTAACTTCAAAAACATGAGATTGACTACGTGTTTGTTAATTGCAGAATATTAATGGTTGGGGATCTATGTTGTTGTGGTGGAGCTACCATTTAGATCAAATGGATTTTCAGCCGCTAAAGGACCGTCAAAGATGTACGATCATGCCGGTAGACATGATTAAGTGGATGGGAATTTTTAAAACGGGTGTAACACTTGACCCGAATTACACCAATCCCGATATTACTTGTTATGCAGATGGTTCGAGACTTCCTTTCCCACATTGGTCGAAGTGTCAGAAGGTTAGTATACTTTATACATATACATATACAATTTTCATATACATAGACATATACATTCAGATTATAGTTATTTGTATAACTTTAAATTGTATGTCCTGTTCCCAACATGTTTGGAAGATGCGGATCACTGTGTGCTTATTGTGCTTGATCTTAAGGACTTCACCGTCGTCATTTATGATAGTTTTGTCAAGCATAAATCAATTGACCACCGCGCTTATTATGTTAAAGAGTTAGGTCAGTGTCTACCAGAGTTCTTGAGGGCAATTAGCTACACTCCTCCACCACATGTCTCGATGCCATCTACATTTACGTATACCGATTCACCTCAGTAGTCAGGATATTACGGTGACTGTGGTGTATGGGTTTGCATACACATGGAGCGTGTGTTTTGCGAGCTAACGTATCCTTTTGAGAAAGATACAATGAAGGTTGCATTGGAATACAGACACAGGATGGGGAGGACATTCTTTAGATCTCGAATCGAAGTACGTAAAAGGTCGATCTAATGTTTGTGTTGGTATTGTATTTTGAAAAGGTTATATAGTGTTGTATGTATGTGTAGTGTGTAGTTGTATACTAAGTCAGCAGGTTGAACATGCTCCAAACATACTGCTTTTACAGGTTCCATTTTGAGTGGTCGACCACTAATGTAAAATGTGGTCAACCACTTCTGAAATACACTATAGTCGACCCTGTTGTGGGTCGACCACTTGTAAATTATGCTTTAGTCAACCACTATATATTGAAGTGGTCGACCACCAAGAAATACACTATAGTCGACCCTGTTGTGGGTCGACCACTTGACAAATATGCTTTAGTCGACCACTATATATGAGGTGGTCGACTACAAATGGTTTTCATGATTAAAAAGGCAAGCTAGGTCCCACATTTAGATAACATTTCTTATCCTTATTAGCTACGGATAGGAAATCCATCTTTCATGATTTTAATTGGACAACGTTAGATCCTTTTATCCTTTTGTACTCTATAAGTAGTACCATACATGATCGATATTCAAACACACCAAATTCAGATCATAACAAATTAGTAGTTAAAGTTATTCAGAGGTCATTTTGAGGTCATCACTTACTGGTGAGTAATACTTTTATATGTCTTTACATTTTTAGTGATGAGTAAGTTAAAGATATATATTTGTTCAGGAGGTTATTTTGAACATGTCAATAGTCATATAGTTTATATGCCACTTAATTGTCCCAAAGTACCTTTGAAACTTCCAATCGCGCCAAACAAACCCTTAAATCGTACGATTTTGTTAAAAAATGTGTTAAAAAGATCGATGTTTCACAAGATTTAGTTATATCTATGAAATACGTTGTCGATAATTGTGTCTTGGATATCAATGACGATGAAGATGATTTTAATGATTTTATGAATTTCGCCATTTCAAATCAACCAGTTCACATATATATCTAGAAGATATAACGAATTCAATGCATGTTTTAGGTCGAAACCTTACTAATCCTACTGATCAGTTCAACCTACAACAACAATACAATAATCAGTTAAACCTACAACATCAGACCAATAATCAGTTCAACCTACAACATCCTTACAATAATCAGTACAACCTGCATCATCCATCCAATAATCAATTCAACCTACATCATCCATCCAATAATCAGTTCAACCTACAACATCCATACAATAATCAGTTCAACCTACAACATCCATACAATAATCAGTTTAACCTACAACAGTCATCCATCAATCAGTACGACATAGAACACCAAGCTGACAATCAATTCAACCTACACCACCCGTACAATGATCAGTACAACCATACACATCCATACACAGATCATAACCTATAAAATCAATCTGTAAATCAGTTCAACTTACACACTCAAACTACAGATGAAATCAACCAACAAATACAATACACCAATATGTTGAACCCAAAATAACCACAAGTTGAAGAAAAGGAAGATCCTTACATCGTTGACCTACCTACATCTGATCAAAGCGAATCCGAGCATGATGATATGGAAAATGTGAATCCAGTCAAACCAACAAAACACCCTTTTTCTAACTACATAGTTGATGAGGAAGATGTTCCTGATAGTGATGATGAATACAAAGATGAATACGTCGATCAAAAATCAACTTATGACCAGCCAATTAAGTATAATCCCCAACCAAATGATATATTTTGGAACATGCCACCGTTACTGTCTAACACCCAACCCGAAATGAAACCTAGATCAATGACAATCTATGAAACCTCAGATCTAGTTAAATTGAATCAGACTTTCAAAAATAAGAAAGATTTTCTTATGCAATTACGTACAAAGTGTGTTACTGAAGGGTTCCAGATAAAACCAAAGTACTCAGACAAATTAAGATATACAGCTACATGCATATCACCAAATTGTTCATAGCAAATTACTGCTAGGTGTATGATGTTATGCGAGGTGTATATAAAATAGCTTAAATTTTAGCAGGAAATACTATTAAATACGATACAATTTTACACAAGATATTTATTTATTTATAGAATGGATATACTTAAACCTTGCTACAACACTTATAGGCAGTGTACCTAATCGTACAGTAGTGTAGTTTTTAATAAGTCCGGTTCGTTCCACAGGGAAAATCTTTTAATCAAAGCTTAACGCTATATTAGTTTAATTTATAAAAATACGAATATACATGTAAGTAATATTATTATTTTAAAGGGGGTTTTTACCATTTAATGACCGGTTTGTCAATTTTAAAACTTTAGTCGCAGTTAAAACCAAATGTAAAATATTAAATAAATAAAAGACTTAATTTAAAGCGTAAAGTAAATAACGATAATGAAATTGCGATAAATAAAAGTGCGATAAAATAAACCTGCGATAATTAAAAAGTACGATAATTAAAAGTGCAATTAAATACAATAACAATAAATAAAAATGCGATAATTAGAAGTGCAATTAAATATAAAATAAAGGAAATTAAATATGAAATAAAAGAATTATGCTTATTTAAACTTCCGTAATCATGATGTTTGACGTGTTGATTTTAGTTTTATGCCCATGGGTTAATTGTCCTTTGTCCTGGATTATTTAATATGTCCGTCTGGTTTTTGTCCATAACAGTCCATCAGTCATAAATATAAAGTGCGAGTGTCCTCGTCAAATTATCCTTATACCCGAAGTTTAAATATTCCAACTAATTGGGGACTTAAACTGTAACAAGATTTTAATACTTTGTTTAATAATTACACCAGGATGTCGACTGAGTGTAACCCAAGGTTTTAATACTTTGTTATCAATTATGCCAAGTGTCCTTGTACATAATTTCACCCCTGTTTTAATAATTCTAGTGGCTATTAATCCATTCCCATGTCCGGTTAAATGAACGATTATTCGTACATATAAATACCCCGCCCATCGTGTCCGATCGAGTGTATATGGTTATTTATAGGTATGTCTAATTGTAAATCTTTATATTAAAATTAACAAACTATCATTTAGTTAAACAAATATAAAGCCCATTAATAGCCCATAGTCTAATTTCCACAAGTGTCGTTCTTTTGTCCAAACCCCAATTATGGTACAAAGCCCAATTACCCAATTTTAATATTTTTAGCCCAACATCATGATTACTTCGAATTAAATAAGCATAATAATAACTTAGCTACGAGACATTAATGTAAAAAGGTTGAACATAACTTACAATGATTAAAAATAGCGTAGCGTTACACGGACAGAATTTCGACTTACACCCTTACAACATTCGCTAACACACCCTTATTATTAGGATTTAAAATTAAAATTAAAATATAAATTATATATACATATACTACGTTGAGTGAAGAAGAAAAAGATGTGTTTTTGTGGTGCACCAAAGCTCGATTTTTATAGGCATGTGGGCTGGAACTGGGGCTCATGCGATCACATGGATTTATGCCTTCCAGGCCATGCGATCGCATGGCCAGCTGGGGAGGCTCACATTTGGTTGTTTTCTTCTGCTGACGGTTTTATAATATAATATAATATATATATATTAATTTTAAGAATTAATTATATATTATATTATATTTATGTGCATAGTTGACTTGTAATTTTTAGTCCGTTGCGTCGAGCGTTGAGAGTTGACTCTGGTCCCTGTTCCGGATTTTCGAACGTCCTTGCGTACAATTTAATATCTTGTACTTTTCGTTTTGAATCTTGTACTCTTGTAATTTTGAGACGTTTCTTATCAATAATTGGAACCTCTTTGATTGTATTTTGTACTTTTGAGCTTTTTGGTCGTTTGCGTCTTCAATTCGTCAAATCTGTCTTTTGTCTTCACCTTTTATTATTTAAGCGAATATCACTTGTAAATAGGACAATTGCAACTAAAAGCTTGTCTTTCTTGAGGAATAATGCTATGAAATATATGTTCGTTTTTAGCATTATCAAATATTTCCACACTTGAGCGTTGCTTGTCCTCAAGCAATATAGTTTTGAAATACTAGAATCACTTCTTTATTCTTCACACTTTGTACATCAGTGATTTCTTTATGGCGGTATAAACAATGGTAGTAACGATGTGGTTTACAGTCCCACATGACTATAAAATTTAGATCCATTAAGGAAATTGGATCTTTATGAAAACATTTGATCTTTTGAAAATTAAATCTAGTTTTTACCCTAGATAAGTTTTCTGGAATAACCCTTCACCGGTGTTTGTAAAATATTTTTGTGGGTTTGGTGGGTTTCAGATTTGAAAATTTTAGCTCAAAACTTGTGGTTTTGTGTCACCCACTTGCTAACCTTGTATTAGGAAAGCAACACATCCAGTATACTTGCTCCGTATATTACCTTTCGGTAAACTACCGTCCGGTTATAAAGGAAAGCGTTGAACAAGCAACTGTTAAGGCAATGTCCCCTGACATGCTTTTAATTATGGTCTATAACGTGTCGGACGCAATTACTATCCTTTGTAGGAGCAATAGTAAAGCTCACCCTTATGATTTTTCGGTCTGGCACAAGGTCCTGTCTTCGACCATGCTATGCAACCACCGTTCTTACGGTTGACACCCGATTTGGTTCAGATGACCTAATGAATTCCAGGTGAATTCCTAGGATTTTACGTTCAATGGTAATGAACGCATTGAAAATGGGTTTTCAGAAAACAAATCGGTTTATAATTTGATCAAAATATTTTCTCGTTCAAGCTCGAGTTTAGATATCATTGAATTCTCTGAGTTTGTAATTCTCAATCTTTAAGGTCAATCTCTAGGATTGAGTAATATCAGTCTTAAAAGCTGATTTTTAATCTTTAAGGAGATTATCCTTTCTGGGGATCTGATTCATTAGTCTTATCCAGCTAATTTGCACGGTGCCCCCCCATTTTACGAGATAAATCCTTCTCATGGTTAGGATAAATCTGACCACTTGGCGACCCTGTTTAATGCTGAGGTCCATGGATTTCCTGCTGATTTTAGTGATGACTTTTCTAGGTTTTTCGTCAACCTACAGCTGGTCTGGACGACAACTTCATGACCTAAATCAAGAAGCGCGTTTCTTTTTCGGAAGACTTTACTTCCTTTTAACGATGGAATTGATTCATCGTGTAGATCCATCTCTTCTTTTTTTTCATCGGGTAAAACAGTTAATTATCGTCCAAAACAAAAGTATTTTCAATTATTTGTACAAAAATATGTGATATGTATTTTGAATAACTCGGTGAAAATTTCCCACACTTGGCTTTTATTTTCCTTTTTATTGTCCTCTATTCCATTTTAAATGAATTTTAACATTTTGGTTTGTTTCTCAATTTATGTCCTTTCCGAGGTAACAATAATTTCGGTGTTAACACCTAGTTTTATCGTTCATAAATATTTATAAACATGATTTTGAGTTCATTTAATTGAAAATTTTGAAAAATTTTACTAGAATTGGGTAGTCAGTATATAAGACTAGGGCTGTTCTTTATTATCAGAGAGTACTAGATTCTAATACAACTACTACTTTACTAGTATTTCTAATGATAACCAAGTGTTTAAAGTAAAAAATTTAAAAAAAAATCCGAAAGAATTTAACCCCTTCCCACACTTAAGATCTTGCAATGTCCTCATTTGCAAGAAATCAGTAACAATTTAAATTATTGAGGGTGATTAGCGTAGAAATGATTAAATTTTAGCAAAGTTTCCAAACATATTGGCGTTTGTTTGCTGAATGATAAATGGTACATATCATTTGTCCATTCCGTCTGTTGTTACATCACATTTATCTTGTCGTCAAAATTAGTAGCTTTTGCTGAACTTAATGCCAGTCTTTGAAAATGCGCTGTTTTACCCTGTTTTGTACAATTTACCATATACAAACATACAAATATAAACATGCATGGCAATTTGAAATGGGACTTAATATCCCACTTTCAAATCCTAAATGTGAAATATTAGTACACAATAATAATAAAAATGATAAAGATTACATAAGTATATTCAATAACATAAGTTTAAACATGAATAAGTAAAAAGATAAAAACATAAAAATCATATAAATAACCAAATGGAACTAAATCAGTCTGGATATGGGTTCCAGTTCATCTCGTCAGGTGGGTTCCATTGTTGGTTATAGGTGTTTTGATAGGCTTGGTTATAGTCATACCGGTTAAAGGGTGGTCGGATATCGGGGCTGTGTGGCGGAAAATGAGCAGGTCGAGTAGGTACATAGTTATTTGGTACCTGATATGATAGCTGGCTCATGATTTGGTGTTGATGAACTAACCAGCTATCGTGTTGGCGTCGCCTATAATCCTCGTATACTCGCTCGGAGTTCCACTGCTCATACATACTATGTCTGGCCGCGTTCGTCATTGCTTCCTCATCTATACGAATGTGGACGTCAAGAATAGCATCTCGAAAGACATCCCTAATGTCTTCCGCCTCCTCCATTTCCTCGTCTGAGCCTCTCTCTACCTGAGGATGAGATCCCTCATAGGGTACTGCCTGGTTACGCCTACTTTTCAATACCTTAGCACCCACATAAACTTTCAATCCTAAGGGCTCAACCTGTTCTCTACAAAGCTGTAATGGACCCCCTTGGTTCCTATCAACACCTAAATACTCTCCAATGAGAGTAACAAAAATACCTCCTCCTATTATACTCCCGTCCTGCATTACCTCTACCATTTTAGATAAATAAAAAGCAACACAGTAAGGGATATTGACAAATCTTCTAGGATCCCGAATACACTTTAGGTAGAATAAATCATGTAAGGTAGTTTTTTCTTTATTATGACCTCTCTGTGTAATCGAGTTAGCCAAAAATCTATGAATAATACGAAGCTCGGCTCTGTCAATATGTGTATAGGAGTGTCCTCCTGCTCGTGTAAAAACATCAAAATGTGACATACGCCTCCAAATGGCGTCAGCGTCAAAGTTACTATCTACCCTTTCACCATAATGAATCAAATTTGTACAATAGGGTAATAGCAACTCACCAGGAGTATATATCTGTAAGGCCCTGGCCATGTCCAGCATGTACATTCTGTACATCCTACTGCTAAGGATAAACCTAAGAAATCTTCTATCATCTATTCTAACTATATTTATATCAAGTGATACAGTACTCATCAACTCAACACACCATTCCTTATATACAGGTCTATGAATGGTGAAAAGACGTTCCCAATCTGTAAAAGAAGAACTGCCATACCTTTGAACTAAAAGCTGTCTAACACGGTCAGCTAGATGGACCGTTTCCAAAGGGGCCCAATCGATTACCCTTGGTACCTCTACATTTTTTGTTACCAATTTGAATTTGTTCCTTTGATATGTCTCGTAATCTCTCCATCTCCTATCAAATCTCAGATTAGGATGCAGAGTGTGCTCAGGAATCGTTAAGAATTCTACTGGCGGCCTCATTGGGAATACTATGAATTCATCAACAAACTGTACTGGATCATAATAAGGTATGTGCTGATCAGGCTGTTGTTGTGGTTCTTGTTGTGGTTCTTGTTCGTGTTGCATTTCTGGTTCTGGTTCTGGTGCTGGTCGTCTAGATGATGATGCTCCTAAACCTTCAGTATCGGCTTTCTGCAAAACACATTAAACACAAAATTTGTGCATCCAAATATGCATTAGTGTTAGCAAAATAACAACTTAAAACAATCACTATAACATGTTAAATCAAAATTAAACTTATACACATTTTCACAATTTTTCACAATTCTACACTTTTCAAATAAGCACATATGAAAATGTATACAAAGTTCATAAGCATTTAACTCAAATAACATGTCAAAATAGTCATTACTAATAATTAAACAAGTCTCAAATGGCAATTACATCAAATTAATCAAGTTCATGAATTTTGGACTTAAAAAGTCCACTTTAATCTCCAAAAATTATGTTTAGGATCAATGTTTGGATCATTTAATTATCTAAATATGTTACACTACTCAATTTAGCAATAATTCATGACAAAAATCGGCCATAACCTGTTTATATCAAAAAGCCCCAAATTGCTCAAGAACACAAACCCTAGATTTCTAAAAATTTTGAAGTTTTTGGCTTCAAATCATGTTAAATAGCATCAATCTAGGTTATACATGCATAAAATACTAACAATTTAACACTAATTACACTAGAAATTAACAAAATTGCATTAGGAAAAAAATTGATAATTATCACAAAAACTAGGAATTTATAGAGTTTAGGGGTGTAATTTTTACCATTTTGCTGAAGAATGAGAATCTAGGCATGATTAGAGCAAGAAAAATGAAGAATTACGGTGAAAAATGGCGAATTTTAGAGGTGATTTGGGAGTATTTTCGTATGTTTGTGTGTTGTGGTGTGAAGAACTCAGCTCTCTGAGCTATTTGTTTCTGGCCTGCATTTGGTCCTCATGCGATCGCATGGGTTACAAGTGCAAACCCCATGCGATCGCATGGGGTGCCGGCTACAATACTTTCAGCTTTTTTTTTTTTTTTTTTTTTGGCATACTTTAATTCAATAAGATTAAAAATAATGATAATAAAAGTTCTCGTCCCTCCCTCGGGTAAAGCAATTTCGGTTCAAAGACCTAGTCTTAAACTTACGACGAATTTTAAAAATCATATTTTTAACTTAATGAGATAAAGTAAATTTTTGTTTTTAAATTCACACCAACTTAAATTAAAAATACATAAAATTCAAAATTAATATTAAAAATTCACACCAAACTTAAAATTTGAAATGCATAAAATTAAAAATTCATATTATAAAATCACACCAAACTTATATTATATTTTTCAAATATTTACAATTTTAAATAAGTTTACAATATTAAATTAATAATTATATATTAATTGTAAAAACATGGTAAATTAAAAAAGTAAAAATCTTTTTGGCTTTTATCCCACTTTAATCAATCAAATATTATCAAAAATATACGCCCCTCTTTTCGGTAAAGTAATTTCGGTTCCATGACCTAATTTAACTCATGAAGAATTTTTGAAATATTTTGTGTTGATTGATTAAAGATATTTATACCTTAAGAATAAACGTTAAATTTCGCAGTAATGTAATAAATTTTTGAATGATATCAATAAGTTCGGTCGCCAAACCTAATTTTATTTAATACCAATTTAATACTTTATAGCGAACAAATTAGCGTTTATTATCAAAAGGTTAAAAATAAAAAAAATAAAAAAAAACTGTACAGACTTACCTGTGAGATAGTATTCTTTAGTTATATGATCTATCCCATTCATAAGATAGTCGGTTTAATTGGTTTTCCATGGCTACATAGGCGTAACCTCGAGCATTCAGTATTTTTTCTTCTAAACATATGAACGGTCCGTCTCTGCATAAAGTAACAAATTCGGTATTTGAATAGGTTTGATTATTTGAACATTTACCTCCATGTGACCATTTTCCGCATTTGTGACATCTTTCTAGGTGTCGTGCTCTTCTTTTCGCTGCGGATTTTGATTTTCCTTTACCAAATTGTAACTTATTATCTTCTAATCTGGATTGTTTTCTTACTCCGTCCAATCTTTCTCTGATTACTGATACTATTTCACTCGGAAGTGTGTCATTATTACGTTTAGTGATCAAAGCGTGTAGCATTAGACCATGGTTTAGTTCACAGGCAGTCTTCATTTCCTTAAAAAAAATAAAAATTCAGAATGGGGGGAGAAGACTAGTTCTTTAGGGTCTGCTAGGGAAAGACCATTTGGGTTCCATTTTCGAGAACTACACGAAAACAGAAAATCTAACTCTAACAGAAATACATATTATCCTTTAAAGACTTGATTCTCCCCACACTTAGTTAGCTGTGGTATCGAAATTGTGATTAGCTTCGTTGTCGATTTCCATTGGACTATCTATGTAATGTTTAACTCTGTGACCATTAACTTTAAATTCAATTCCATTTGAATTTATTAATTCTACTGTTCCGTATGGGAAAACTCTTTTGACTATGAATGGTCCAGACCATCTTGATTTCAATTTTCCAGGAAATAGCTTGAATCGTGAATTGAAAAGAAGAACTCTGTCTCCTTCTTTAAATTCTTTTGAACTTCTGATTCTTTTATCATGCCATTTCTTCGTTCTTTCTTTATAGATTAACGAATTTTCGTATGCTTCATGTCTTAATTCTTCTAATTCGTTTAGTTGACTTAATCGTAGACGTCCAGCTTCATGTAAATCAAGATTACATGTCTTCAAAGCCCAAAATGCTTTGTGTTCAATTTCTACTGGAAGATGACATGCTTTTCCGTAGACGAGTTTAAAAGGTGTGGTTCCAATTGGAGTTTTGTAGGCTGTTCTAAAAGCCCAGAGTGCATCCTCCAATTTAATGGACCATTCCTTCGGATTTGATCCTACGGTTTTCTCTAGAATACGTTTTAAAGCTCGGTTGGTATTTTCAACTTGTCCACTTGTTTGTGGATGATATGCGGTGAAGATTTTATGAGTTACTCCATATCTTTTGAGAACTTTCTCAAGTTGATTATTACAGAAATGAGTACCCCCGATCACTTATTAAAGCTTTCGGTGTTCCAAACCTTGCAAAAAGACGTTTTAAAAAGTTGACTACAACTCGTGCATCGTTAGTTAGGAGAGCTTGTGCTTCCGCCCATTTAGATACATAATCAATGGCTACGAGAATATAGAGATTATTATGAGATTTTAGAAATGGACCCATAAAGTCAATACCCCAAATGTCAAATACTTCGCATACTTGAATGACATTTTGTGGCATTTCATCACGTTGACTTATTTTTCCGGCCCTTTGACAAGCATCACAGGATTTGCAAAGAAGGTGTGCGTCTTTGTAAATTGTAGGCCAATAGAATCCAGCATCATAAACTTTTCTTGCTGTTAGTTGAGGCCCATAATGCCCTCCTATTGGTCCTGTGTGACAATGGTTTAAAATTTTACTAGCTTCATCTCCGAATACACATCGGCGTATTATTCCATCGGGACAACTTTTAAACAGATGTGGATCTTCCCAGAAATAGTGTTTTATATCACTGAAGAATTTCTTTCGTTTTTGGTACGATAATCCTTTTTCAAGGAATCCACATACTAAATAGTTTGCATAGTCTGCAAATCATGAAATTTCATTATAATCTATCTTCAATAGATATTCATCAGGAAAGTTGTCTTGTATGGCCGATTCATTTAGAACTTCTAATTCAGGATTTTCAAGACGAGAAAGATTATCAGCGGCGAGATTTTCTGCTCCTCTTTTATCTCGGATTTCAATATCGAATTCTTGTAAGAGTAAGATCCAACGGATTAATCTTGGTTTGGCATCTTGTTTTGAAAATAGGTATCTAAGAGCAGAATGGTCGGTATAGACCACCGTTTTTGCTAGAACGAGATATGAACGAAATTTGTCAAAAGCAAAGACAATAGCAAGGAGTTCTTTTTAAGTAGTTGTGTAATTCGTTTGTGCTCCTTGTAATGTCTTACTAGCATAATATATAGGTTGAAATCGTTTTTCAATCCTTTGTCCTAAAACGGCTCCCATTGCAAAATCACTTGCATCGCACATTAATTCAAACGGTAGATTCCAATTTGGTGTTATCATGATCGGCGCATTAGTAAGTTTCTCTTTAAGAATATTAAAAGATTTGATACATTCATCTGAAAAGATGAATGGAGCATCATTTTCTAGGAGTTTATTCATAGGAGTGGCAATTTTAGAAAAATCTTTTATGAAACGTCGGTAAAAACCGGCATGCCCTAGAAAACTCCTAACTTCTCTAACATTGGTGGGATGTGAAAGTTTAGCAATTACATCTACTTTAGCTCTATCCACTTCAATTCCTTCCTTTGAGATTTTATGTCCAAGAACGATGCCTTCTTTAACCATGAAATGGCATTTCTCCCAATTAAGTACTAGATTTGATTGTGCGCATCTAATCAGCATTCGTTCAAGATTAACTAGACATGATTCAAATGTATCACCGAATACTGAAAAGTCATCCATGAAAACTTCCATGCATTCTTCTATCATGTCGTGAAAAATCGCCATCATACACCTTTGAAAGGTTGCAAGGGCGTTGCAAAGTCCAAATGGCATGCGTTTGTAAGCAAAAGTACCATAAGGGCACGTGAACGTGGTTTTCTCTTGATCTTCGAGTGCTATTGGAATTTGAAAATATCCGGAAAATCTATCAAGAAAACAATAGTAACTATTTTCGGCTAGCCTTTCCAACATTTGATCAATGAAAGGTAAGGGAAAGTGATCTTTTCTGGTGGCGTCATTTAATTTTCTATAATCAATACACACACACCATCCTGTTACAGTCCTAGTAGGAATAAGCTCATTTTTTTCATTTGTAATGACAGTCATGCCACCCTTCTTAGGCACGCATTGAACTGGGCTTACCCATGGACTATCAGAAATTGGATAAATTAGACCTGCGTCTAGCAGTTTAATAATTTCTTTTTTAACTACATCTTGCATATTCGGATTTAGTCTTCGTTGGCGTTGCACATACATTTTATGACCTTCTTCCATAAGGATTTTATGTGTGCAATACGAAGGACTTATTCCTTTAATATCATGAATCTTCCATGCAATGGCTGGTTTATGAGCTTTCAACACAGAAATGAGTTGTGATTTCTCATTTTCAGTAAGAGAAGATGATATTATTACAGGTAATTCAGATTCACCGTGTAAATAAGCGTATTCCAAATGGTTTAGAAGTGGCTTTAAATCTAATTTCGGTGGTTCTTCTATCGATGATTTATATCGATATCTGTCTTCTTCTTTTAGCATTTGAATTTCTTCTGTTGTTGGTTCATATCCATTAGCTATAAGTGTAGCTAACATTTCAACTTCATCAATTGGTTCAGTTCCTTCTCCTAAAGAACATTCTCCTGTTCCTTGTAATTCTAGAAATTCTTCTAACAATTCTGCATGTGAATCTATAGTTTGAATATAATAACATGTATCATCTGCAGATTGCGGTTGTTGCATTGCTCTATCAACTGAAAAGGTAACACTCTCGTCCTCTATACTTAGGGTCAATTTCTTACCAAACACGTCTATCATTGCTTTAGCCGTGTTTAAGAATGGTCTTCCTAATATGAGAGGAACTTGAGAATCTTCTTCCATGTCTAGAACAACAAAATCTACTGGAAATACTAAAGTACCAACTTTAACCAGCATGTTCTCCATTATCCCTCTAGGATATTTTATTGATCGATCTGCTAGCTGTATGCTTATTCTTGTTGGTTTCAATTCTCCAAGGTCTAGTTTAGCGTATAGTGAATACGGCATTAAATTTATACTAGCACCTAAGTCTGCCAATGCTTCTATTGAACTAAGACTACCCAGAAAACATGGAATTGTGAAACTTCCTGGATCAGATAGTTTTTCTGGTATCTTATTCAACAGTACTGCTGAACAATTAGCGTTCATAGTAACAGTCGAGAGTTCTTCCATTTTCTTTCTATTCGTGATCAGATCTTTCAAGAATTTAGCATATCTAGGCATTCCTGAAATCACATCAATGAAAGGAAGATTTACATTTATCTGTTTAAACATGTCCAAGAATTTGGATTGCTCGACTTCAAGTTTCTCTTTCTTCATTTTACTCGGGTAAGGAAGTGGTGGTTGGTATGGTTTAACATAAGGTTTAGCCTTAACTGTGTTATCTTCATTAACCTTTTCAACTACCGGTTCTTTTTCCTTATCTTGATCAGGTTGTGGTTCTTGTGGAGTAGGAATAGCTTCATCAGAAGTTACAGGTATTTCAGGTGGTTTAAGTGTTGTACCACTTCTTGTGGTAATGGCTTTAGCTGTTTCATTCCGGGGGTTAGCATTTGTATCACTAGGTAGACTTCCCGGTTTTCTTTCACCTATTAACCTTGCTAGGTTACTTACTTCTTGTTCCAAGTTTTGAATAGAAGCTTGTTGATTTCTAAATGCTTGAGCATTTTGTTCATTAGTTTGTTTTTAAGATGTGAAAAACTGCGTTTGAGTTTCAACTAGCTTCGTTATCATATCTTCTAAATTCGGCTTTTTATCATCGGTTTGTGGTGGTTTGTTTTGAAAATTAGGTCTTTGCTGATTGTAAGTATTGTTGGATACTTGTTGATTGCTAGGACCTTGTTGGTTGTTGTATGGAATATTTCGATTATAATTCTGGTTTTGATTGTAGATTGGTCTTGGCGGTTGATAATTATTCTGATAATTATTTCCAGGCCTTTGGTTTATGTATGAAATATTCTCTCTTTGTTCCATTGTTAATTCAATACTGAGACAATCTTTTGTCAAATGTGGTCCTCCACACTGCTCACAACTAATTCGTATTGAGTGAATATCCTTAGTCATCTTTTCCATTCGTCTCTCGACAGCATCTATCTTTGCGGAAATGGAATCTAAGTCATGGCTAGAATCGGCTCTAGCTGCTTTAGATGATCTAACGATATCTTTTTCTTGGTGCCACTCATGTGAGTGGGAAGCAGTGTTATCAATAATTTTATAAGCATCAGTTTTGGTTTTCTTCATAATAGAACCACCAGCTGCTATATCTATGTCTTTTCTTGTAGTGATGTCGCATCCTTGGTAGAATATTTGTACTATTTGACAGGTGTCTAAACCATGTTGCGGACATCCTCTTAATAACTTTCCAAATCTTGTCCACGCCTCATATAGAGTTTCATTCGGTTTCTGTGTGAACGTAACAATTTCTCCTTGAAGTCTTATGGCTTTAGATGCCGGAAAGAATTGTTTAAGAAATTTTTCAACTAAAACGTCCCATGTATCAATCGCCCCTTCAGGTAACGATTCCAACCAATCTTTGGCTTCTCCCTTTAAAGTCCAGGGAAATAACATGAGATATATTTGTTCATCTTCTACTTCTCGGATTTTAAATAGTGTGCAGATCCTATTAAAGGTACGTAGATGTTCATTTGGATCTTCCTTCGGCGCACCACTAAATTGGCATTGATTAGTCACCATGTGTAGAATTTGTCCTTTGATTTCATAATCTGGCGCATTAATGTCTGGATGAGTAATTGCGTGACCTTGGCCAGTACGTTTAGCTCTCATTCGGTCTTCCATACTTAAAGGTTCTAGATTCTCCATAATTGAATTTGTTGAATCGGAATCACTAGAGGATTCTGATTTAATGGTTCGTTCCTCAACAATCTCTGTTTGAATGATTGGTGGTTCCGGAGGAAAATTTAATGGTTCAGTATCTATGAATCGTTCCTGAATATTCTCCGGATTCTCAATTGTGAGGTCGGGTTCAAAAAATGGATTATCGGAAATTTGAATTGGAGTACTTGGTCGACTGGATGAAGATTCTAAATAAAAATCAACGGCGGTAATATTTGCTAAATGTCTTGATCTAGTTACAGGTGGTGAACGTACAAAAGGTGGTGAACGTCTTGCTCGGTGCATTCACTGAATATCCTATTAGTTTTTAAAAAGGAAAGAAAAATTATATAAGTTATCCAATTAATAGACTTTTCTGATTTTGCCCACGTTTCGAATAGCCAAAAGATGCAGCAGAGGGGCAGGATTCGTTTGGTCTCAATATAATTGAGGACTGTTTGGCTCCAATAACCCGGTCCACGTACAAATCCAACTATTACTACGAACCAGAAAATTTTGATGTCTATCAATTTAACCACTTAAAATAAATTTTCGTAATTTTAAGAAATTTAGATAAGAAGTAGAGTAAAAATCTATGTCCTAAAAACTAGAATAGCGAGAAATAAGAAAGAAAAAGAGCGCGTCGAAAAAGGTCGAAAAAGAAAAGAAAAATTGAAAAAGGCGTTGAAAAATAAGAAATAAAAAGAGTGACTTATAAAACTTTAAAACATTCGCCTAACCCAACCTTATTACTACCACTAACTTAAAATTATAATCGCAAATTGAGATTACTAATTGGAATGATAATTGATACATAGGTAAAAGGCGTCGAGAAATAAGAAAATAGCGCGTCTAAACTTAAAAAGGAACTAAAAATTTAAAACTAAAAGTTGCGTCTTAAAGCTTACAAGTAAAACTATATCCCAAATGGAAATAACTTAAAAAGGTACTAAAACTTAAAAAGGCGTCGCAAAATTCTAAAGCACCTAAATCTTAGTCTAAAGAAAAAGCACTTAAGGGATTTTACGGCAAGGCCTAAAAATCTAGAAATAAAAATAACTATGGTAAAAACTATGAATTAAAAATAAATACGAGCGAAAAATACAAAAAATTACGCTAAAACTATTAAAAAGGGGACCAAATATAAAAATATATAAAAATTTGTAAAAATTACAATTTTTATAAAAATATTATTTTTATATTATTTATTTTATAAAACTATTAATTTTATAAATTATTAAAACTAATTTAGACTTAAAATACAAATTATAAATAAACTAAACTAAATAATAAAATAATTATAACCTAATTAGGGTTATTAATTAATAATAATTATTATTATAAACCCTAATTTCGTACAGCTTATGTTTCAGACGAGTCAAATCACTCCATGCGATCGCATGGAGTGTATGCTATATATTCATGCGATCGCATGAAGTAGAAAATCGGGCCAGATGGGTTGGGTTGCTACAGTGTAGCCCGTAAACTTTTATATTTTTTTTTCTGTTTTGCTGTTTTGATGTTTTATAAAAAAAAACAATATTTAAATAAAATTTATATTTTTAAATTCTAAAAATAAAAATAAAGAAACTTTATAAAACTTATATATTTAACAAACTCTTAAAAATATATAAATTTTTGTTTTTCTTTTTATATTTTTGAATTTTTAAAACGTATTTTTACAAAAACGTATTTTTATAAAAGTAAACTAAAAATAAAAATCTTTTTTTTTATATAGCGTTGCGCTTCCGGCTTTTAAGCTAAATTTTTAAGTTCCCCGGCAGCGGCGCCAAAAATACTTGATGTTATGCGAGGTGTATATAAAATAGCTTAAATTTTAGCAGGAAATACTATTAAATACGATACAATTTTACACAAGATATTTATTTATTTATAGAATGGATATACTTAAACCTTGCTACAACACTTATAGGCAGTGTACCTAATCGTACAGTAGTGTAGTTTTTAGTAAGTCCGGTTCGTTCCATAGGGAAAATATTTTAATCAAAGCTTAACGCTATATTAGTTTAATTTATAAAAATACGAATATACATATAAGTAATATTATTATTTTAAAGGGGGGTTTTTACCGTTTAATGACCGGTTTGTCGATTTTAAAACTTTAGTCGCAGTTAAAACCAAATGTAAAATATTAAATAAATAAAAGACTTAATTTAAAGCGTAAAGTAAATAACGATAATGAAATTGCGATAAATAAAAGTGCGATAAAATAAACTTGCGATAATTAAAAAGTACGATAATTAAAAGTGCAATTAAATACAATAACAATAAATAAAAATGCGATAATTAGAAGTGCAATTAAATATAAAATAAAGGAAATTAAATATGAAATAAAAGAATTATGCCTATTTAAACTTCTGTAATCATGATGTTTGACGTGTTGATTTTAGTTTTATGCCCATGGGTTAATTGTCCTTTGTCCTGGATTATTTAATATGTCCGTCTGGTTTTTCTCCATAACAGTCCATCAATCATAAATATAAAGTGCGAGTGTCCTCGTAAAATTATCCTTATACCCGAAGTTTAAATATTACAACTAATTGGGGACTTAAACTGTAACAAGATTTTAATACTTTGTTTAATAATTACACCAGGATGTCGACTGAGTGTAACCCAAGGTTTTAATACTTTGTTATCAATTATGCCAAGTGTCCTTGTACATAATTTCACCCCTGTTTTAATAATTCTAGTGGCTATTAATCCATTCCCGTGTCCGGTTAAATGAACGATTATTCGTACATATAAATACCCCGCCCATCGTGTTCGATCGAGTGTATATGGTTATTTATAGGTACGTCCAATTGTAAATCTTTATATTAAAATTAACAAACTATCATTTAGTTAAACAAATATAAAGCCCATTAATAGCCCATAGTCTAATTTCCACAAGTGTCGTTCTTTTATCCAAACCCCAATTATGGTACAAAGCCCAATTACCCAATTTTAATATTTTTAGCCCAACATCATGATTACTTCGGATTAAATAAGTATAATAATAACTTAGCTACGAGACATTAATGTAAAAAGGTTGAACATAACGTACAATGATTAAAAATAGCGTAGCGTTACACGGACAGAATTTCGACTTACACCCTTACAACATTCGCTAACACACCCTTATTATTAGGATTTAAAATTAAAATTAAAATTAAAATATAAATTATATATACATATACTACGTTGAGTGAAGAAGAAAAAGATGTGTTTTTGTGGTGCACCAAAGCTCGATTTTTATAGGCATGTGGGCTGGAACTGGGGCTCATGCGATCGCATGGATTTATGCCTTCCAGGCCATGCGATCGCATGGCCAGCTGGGGAGGCTCACATTTGGTTGTTTTCTTCTGCCGACGGTTTTATAATATAATATAATATATATATTAATTTTAAGAATTAATTATATATTATATTATATTTATGTGCATAGTTGACTTGTAATTTTTAGTCCGTTGCGTCGAGCGTTGAGAGTTGACTCTGGTCCCGGTTCCAGATTTTCGAACGTCCTTGCGTACAATTTAATATCTTGTACTTTTCGTTTTGAATCTTGTACTCTTGTAATTTTGAGACGTTTCTTATCAATAATTGGAACCTCTTTGATTGTATTTTGTACTTTCGAGCTTTTTGGTCATTTGCGTCTTCAATTCGTCGAATCTGTCTTTTGTCTTCACCTTTTATTATTTAAGCGAATATCACTTGTAAATAGGACAATTGCAACTAAAAGCTTGTCTTTTTTGAGGAATAATGCTATGAAATATATGTTCGTTTTTAGCATTATCAGTGTATACAAGATAGCAACAACTTTCAAGTACGGAAGTTGAATGATCTACACACCTGCTCAAATACACAAATTCTTCCAAACAATAGGCATACCACCAAGAAGGTCCTAGGGAATATACTGAAAGAGGTGATGAAACAAGAAGGTCGTGTCTATCGACCGAATGATATCAGGACTGATATGTCAGCGTGATTTAAAATTAGTCAATCATACCACCAAGCATGGAAAGCCAAATGTTACGTAATTGAGATGTTGAGGGGTAGTCTTGAAGATTCCTTTCAAGTACTACCTAATTATCTATATAATCTTAAACTGTCTAACCCAGGTAGTGTAACCAACATTCGAACGGACAACGAAGGCAGATTTGTTATGAGTTACATGTCCATTGGTGTAATGGTATATTTAATGCTCTCTTCATTTACTTATTAATTTAACTCGTATTCATTAACAATTTTCCAGTACTTTATATGTAGACACGTTCGTTTGTTAACTATGCACAACCAGTAATCATAGTCGATGGGGCTCATTTAAAAAGTCATTTCTTGGGGACTAACTTGATTGATGTCGCTATGGATGCTAATAATGGAATCCTTCCATTAGCCTACGGTATTGGAGCAGGAGAGATCATCGATCATTGGACATCGTTTTTTGGTAATCTAAGAGACTCTCTACAGTCTTCGGGGTGTTATATTGTTAATCTTACCATTATATCTGACAGGGCACGTGCAGTAGCCACTGGCATATCAATTGTATTTTCAGAAGTATTTCATGCACTATGTGCTAGACATTTGTTGAGAAACCTCAAAAGTGTGTCTAAAAGGGTTAAAAGTTACGAGTGGCACTACTGGAAAATGTGCAAAGCGTATAGAAAATCTGATTTTGATCACCATTATGGTGTACTATCACGACGTATTTCAGATAGTACACGTAGACTCACTACTGTTGGCCTCAACAGATGGTCTAGACATCATGCAGATCGTGTTCGGTATGCTTACCTGACTACTAATAGTGCAAAGTCCATGAACGCGCTGTTAGTTCATGCGAGGAAACTCCCTGTTACAATGCTTCTAGAATTCTTTAGAGCTTCAGTTCAACAATGGTTTTGGGAACATCGAAACGCTGCTGATGGTTTAACAACACCTGTCACACCATATGCAGAGCGTAAGCTGGGTAAAAGAAATCGTAAGTCTCTTACTTGGAGTGTCAAACCGATATCACAAGTTAAGTTTGAGGTAATTAATATGAAAAAAGGCGGTAAAGTCAATCTACGAGATAAAGTCAAAGTTTGAGGTAATTAACTAGTATATAAAAGTTATAATATATGAAATTGTCCGATTACGATTACATGTATTAATGAATATACAAATGATATAGGTTCGTGAATCCGAGGCCAACCCTGCATTGTTCAATATAGTCATATGTATTTTTACTACAAAATACATTTGGTGAGTTTCATTTGCCTTTTTACCCTTTATATTTTTGGGCTGAGAATACATGCGCAATTTTTATAAATGTTTTACGAAATAGACACAAGTAATCGAAACTACATTATATGGTTGAATGATCGAAGCCGAATATGCCCCTTTTTACTTGGTAACCTAAGAATTAGTAAACCAGTCTACTAATTGACGCGAATCCTAAAGATAGATCTATTGGGCCTAACGAACCCCATCTAAAGTACCGGATGCTTTAGTACTTCGATGTTGTTTTATCATGTCCGAAGGATTTCCCGGAATGATAGGGGATATTCTTATATACATCTTGTTAATGTCGGTTACCAGGTGTTTAATCCATATGAATGATATTTTTGTCTCTATGCATGGGACGTATATTTATGAGAACTGGAAATGAAATTCTTGTGGTCTATTAAAATGATGGAAATGAATGTTTATGATAAACTAATGAACTCACCAACCTTTTGGTTGACACTTTAAAGCATGTTTATTCTCAGGTATTAAAGAAATCTTCCGCTGTGCATTTGCTCATTTTAGAGATATTACTTGGAGTCATTCATGAAATATTTCAAAAGACGTTGCATTCTAGTCGTCGAGTTCATCAAGGTTATTATTAAGTCAATTATAGTTGGATATATTATGAAATGGTATGCATGCCTGTCAACTGTCGATATAATGAAAGTTTGTCTTTTAAAAACGAATGCAATGTTTGTAAAATGTATCATATAGAGGTCAAGTACCTCGCGATGTAACCAACTGTTGTGAATCGTTTGTAATCGATATGGACTTTGTCCGGATGGATTAGGACGGGTCGCTTCAGTTGGTATCAGAGCGGTGGTCTTAGAAACCAGGTCTTGCATTAGTGTGTCTAACTGATAGTCGTTAGGATGCATTAGTGAGTCTGGAGTTCGACCGTGTCTGCATGTCAAAAGTTTTGCTTATCATTTAGTGTCAAAAATTATTTGCTTATCATCCATAAAGTCTAGAAACGTCTTACTACCTCTATTGCATAGACAGTGTATAGATAAATTCATATCTTAGCGTATCTATTATTGTTAACTTTGCCTGACAGCTTCCGTAGATTC
Organism: Rutidosis leptorrhynchoides; assembly: GCF_046630445.1. Lineage (NCBI taxonomy): Eukaryota > Viridiplantae > Streptophyta > Magnoliopsida > Asterales > Asteraceae > Rutidosis > Rutidosis leptorrhynchoides. Next base: position 634,916,390 of record NC_092335.1, read on the forward strand.
CTCTGTAACTTATGGAATTTTAGTATTATATATGCATATGCAAATTATGTATTGCAGGGTACTAATCTACATCCTATAATCTATTTCTTATCGAAAATTCTTCATCTGATCATACGAGATGAATCCCTCAACCAGTTCGAGTCTCTCAGATTTCGATAGCTATTTCGATAGTTATTCCGACAGCTATTCCGACATGAATATTCACCTAAGCTCCGAAGCGGTGTCACCAGAATGAATCAACCAATCATCCATCCCTAATTCATCTGATGGGTTTGTAGTCGACTTAATAAATGGAGACGCGAAGAAGGCGATCCCTTCCACCAACCGAATTCACCTCTTGGCGAAGAACCTGAAGCACTTACCGGAGAACCTATCCGAAACAACATTTTCAGCCTCATTTCCAGAGTAGCTTGACACGATTATATTCTATCTGAAATTCTAAACCTTATTCATTCGCTCGTTCCAACCGACAATCACCCCGAAATAATAGAAGAAGTTAACAAACTTCGCACTCGAAAAATAAATTTGGAGAATATGGTGCAAATTTTATCAGCTTCAGCAACACCACCGGCACCAACAGTACCATTAGTAACAACACCAGTACCACCAACAATCCATGCCTCAACATCTCATTCTGTACCTCAAGCATAATCATCGTTCTACGTATCGATCTACATCATTTATCTTCGTTCGACATGGCGATTATGTAATCTCTAATGTTTTAGAGATTATATATTCTTGTTCTAATGGTAAATCAAATGATTTTAATATCATATTGACTCATTAAATTCATGATTACATCTGAAGAAAATATATATGTATATATGTTTTCATAAAGATTGTAATTAAAAATTCTTTTGTACAAACTATTAATGGTGAAAATATTTTAACGGGTAGGTAATACCCGAGGAATATTTGGATTTCACATTAATAAGTTACACTGTACATTCTTCGAATCTGATTCAACAGTCAATTACTATCCTACTTACATCCACAGATATACAAATCCGTTCACCACAGAATAACCATTTTCATATTTGGATTTTTACATATCAAAATTCAACAAGTGGCATAATGAAGAAAACATTGGACAAAATAAAATTTGTTAGAAACAAACAATTTGACTATGAGAAAAATTTTGTTAAGAATCCACACTAACTGTTCCTAGCTAACTGATTACATTTTATTTATCGCAATTTATTTATCGCAATTTATATTCTCGCAATTTTATTTATCGTCATTTAATTTCTGTTATTTACTTTACGCACTTTATTTATCGTCATTTAATTTCTGTTATTTATTTTACGCACTTTAAATATCGGGACACGTATACAAGGTTTTGACATATCATATCGACGCATCTATATATATTATTTGGAATAACCATAGACACTCTATATGCAGTTGAAATGTCCCGTTCTTATTGATTAAAAACGTTCCATATTAATTGATTTCGTTGCGAGGTTTTGACCTCTATATGAGACGTTTTTCAAAGACTGCATTCATTTTTAAAACAAACCATAACCTTTATTTCATAAATAAAGGTTTAAAAAGCTTTACGTAGATTATCAAATAATGATAATCTAAAATATCCTGTTTACACACGACCATTACATAATGGTTTACAATACAAATATGTTACATCGAAATCAGTTTCTTGAATGCAGTTTTTACACAATATCTACAAACATGGACTCCATATCTTGTCCTTATTTTAGTATGCAACAGCGGAAGCTCTTAGTATTCACCTGAGAATAAACATGCTTTAAACGTCAACAAAAATGTTGGTGAGTTATAGGTTTAACCTATATATATCAAATCGTAACAATAGACCACAAGATTTCATATTTCAATACACATCCCATACATAGAGATAAAAATCATTCATATGGTGAACACCTGGTAACCGACATTAACAAGATGCATATATAAGATTATCCCCATCATTCCGGGACACCCTTCGGATATGATATAAATTTCGAAGTACTAAAGCATCCGGTACTTTGGATGGGGTTTGTTAGGCCCAATAGATCTATCTTTAGGATTCGCGTCAATTAGGGTGTCTGTTCCCTAATTCTTAGATTACCAGACTTAATAAAAAGGGGCATATTCGATTTCGATAATTCAACCATAGAATGTAGTTTCACGTACTTGTGTCTATTTTGTAAATCATTTATAAAACCTGCATGTATTCTCATCCCAAAAATATTAGATTTTAAAAGTGGGACTATAACTCACTTTCACAGATTTTTACTTCGTCGGGAAGTAAGGCTTGGCCACTGGTTGATTCACGAACCTAAAACAATATATACATATATATCAAAGTATGTTCAAAATATATTTATAATACTTTTAATATATTTCGATGTTTTAAGTTTATTAAGTCAGCTGTCCTCGTTAGTTACTTACAACTAGTTGTCCACAGTTAGATGTACAGAAATAAATCGATAAATATTATCTTGAATCAATCCACGACCCAGTGTATACGTATCTCAGTATTGATCACAACTCAAACTATATATATTTTGGAATCAACCTCAACCCTGTATAGCTAACTCCAACATTCACATATAGAGTGTCTATGGTTGTTCCGAAATATATATAGATGTGTCGATATGATAGGTCGAAACATTGTATATGTGTCTATGGTATCTCAAGATTACATAATATATAATACAAGTTGATTAAGTTATGGTTGGAATAGATTTGTTACCAATTTTCACGTAGCTAAAATGAGAAAAATTATCCAATCTTGTTTTACCCATAATTTCTTCATTTTAAATCCGTTTTGAGTTAATCAAATTGCTATGGTTTCATATTGAACTCTATTTTATGAATCTAAACATAAAAAGTATAGGTTTATAGTCAGAAAAATAAGTTACAGGTCGTTTTTGTAAAGGTAGTCATTTCAGTCGAAAGAACGACGTCTAGATGACCATTTTAGAAAACATACTTCCAGTTTGAGTTTAACCATAATTTTTGGATATAGTTTCATGTTCATAATAAAAATTATTTTCCCAGAATAACAACTTTTAAATCAAAGTTTATCATAGTTTTTAATTAACTAACCCAAAACAGCCCGAGGTGTTACTACGACGGCGTAAATCCGATTTTACGGTGTTTTTCGTGTTTCCAGGTTTTAAATCATTAAGTTAGCATATCATATAGATATAGAACATGTGTTTAGTTGATTTTAAAAGTCAAGTTAGAAGGATTAACTTTTATTTGCGAACAAGTTTAGAATCAACTAAACTATGTTCTAGTGATTACAAGTTTAAACCTTCGAATAAGATAGCTTTATATGTATGAATCGAATGATGTTATGAACATCATTACTACCTCAAGTTCCTTGGATAAACCTACTGGAAATGAAAAAAATAGATCTAGCTTCAAAGGATCCTTGGATGGCTTGAAAGTTCTTGAAGCAGAATCATGACACGAAAACAATTTCAAGTAAGATTTCCACTCGAAATAAGATTGTTATAGTTATAGAAATTGAATTAAAGTTTGAATATGATTATTACCTTGTATTAGAAAGATAACCTACTGTAAGTAACAAAGGTTTCTTGATCTTGGATGATTACTTGGAATGGATTTAGAAAACTTGGAAGTAAACTTGCAATCTTGGAAGTATTCTTGATTTTATGAAACTAGAACTTTTGGAATTTATGAAGAACACTTAGAACTTGAAGATAGAAATTGAGAGAGATCAATTAGATGAAGAAAATTGAAGAATGAAAGTGTTTGTAGGTGTTTTTGGTCGTTGGTGTATGGATTAGATATAAAGGATATGTAATTTTGTTTTCATGTAAATAAGTCATGAATGATTACTTATATTTTTTGTAATTTTATGAGATATTTCATGCTAGTTTCCAAATGATGGTTCCCACATGTGTTAGGTAACTCACATGGGCTGCTAATAGCTGATCGTTGGAGTGTATATACCAATAGTACATACATCTAAAAGCTGTGTATTGTACGAGTACGAATACGGGTGCATACGAGTAGAATTGTTGATGAAACTGAACGAGGATGTAATTGTAAGCATTTTTGTTAAGTAGAAGTATTTTGATAAGTGTCTTGAAGTCTTTCAAAAGTGTATGAATACATATTAAAACACTACATGTATATACATTTTAACTGAGTCGTTAAGTCATCGTTAGTCGTTACATGTAAATGTTGTTTTGAAACCTTTAGGTTAACGATCTTGTTGAATGTTGTTAACCCGTTGTTTATTATAACAAATGAGATGTTAAATTTTTATATTATCATGATATTATGATATATAATATATCTTAGTATGATATATATACAGTTAAATGTCGTTACAACGATAATCGTTACATATATGTCTCGTTTCGAAATCATTAAGTTAGTAGTCTTATTTTTACATATGTATTTCATTGTTAATACACTTAATAATATATTTACTTATCATTTAACATAATTAACCAAGTGTATCAATATCTTAATATGATTCATATGTACCTAGTAAGACGTTGTTATAACGATAATCGTTATATATATCGTTTTCGAGTTTCTTAAATTAATAGTCTCATTTTTATGTATATAACTCATTGTTAAAATACCTAATGAGATACATACTTATAATAAAATCATGTTAACTATATATATAACCATATATATGTCATCGTATAGTTTTTACAAGTTTTAACGTTCGTGAATCACCGGTCAACTTGGGTGGTCAATTGTCTATATGAAACCTATTTCAATTAATCAAGTCTTAACAAGTTTGATTGCTTAACATGTTGGAAACACTTAATTATGTAAATAACAATTTCATATATATATAAACATGGAAAAGTTCGGGTTACTACAGTACCTACCCGTTAAATAAATTTCGTCTCGAAATTTTAAGCAGTTGGAGGTGTTGACGTATCTTCTGGAAATAAATGCGGGTATTTCTTCTTCATCTGATCTTCACGCTCCCAGGTGAACTCGAGTCCTCTACGAGCATTCCATCAAACCTTAACAATTGGTATCTTGTTTTGTTTAAGTCTCTTAACCTCACGATCCATTATTTCAACGGGTTCTTCAATGAATTGAAGTTTTTCATTGATTTGGATTTCGTCCAACGGAATAGTGAGATCTTCTTTAGCAAAACATTTCTTCAAATTTGAGACGTGGAAAGTGCTATGTACAGCCGCGAGTTGTTGAGGTAGCTCCAGTTGGTAAGCTACTGGTCCGACACGATCTATAATCTTGAATGGTCCAATGTACCTTGGATTTAGTTTCCCCCGTTTACCAAATCGAACAACGCCTTTCCAAGGTGAAACCTTAAGCATGACCATTTCTCCAATTTCAAACTCTATATCTTTTCTTTTACTGTCCGCGTAGCTCTTTTGTCGACTCTGGGCGATTTTCAATCTTTGTTGAATTTGGATGATTTTCTCGGTAGTTTCTTGTATTATCTCCGGACCCGTAATCTGTCTATCCCCCACTTCACTCCAACAAATTGGAGACCTGCACTTTCTACCATAAAGTGCTTCAAACGGCGCCATCTCAATGCTTGAATGGTAGCTGTTGTTGTAGGAAAATTCTGCTAACGGTAGATGTCGATCCCAACTGTTTCCGAAATCAATAACACAAGCTCGTAGCATGTCTTCAAGCATTTGTATCGTCCTTTCGCTCTGCCCATCAGTTTGTAGATGATAGGCAGTACTCATGTCTAGAAGAGTTCCCAATGCTTGTGTAATGTCTGCCAGAATCTTGAAATAAATCTGCCATCCCTATCAGAGATAATAGAGATTGGTATTCCATGTCTGGAGACGACTTCCTTCAAATACCGTCGTGCTAACTTCTCCATCTCGTCATCTTCTATTATTGGCAGGAAGTGTGCTGACTTGGTGAGACGATCAACTATTACCCAAATAGTATCATAACCACTTGCAGTCTTTGGCAATTTAGTAATGAAATCCATGGTAATGTTTTCCCATTTCCATTCCGGGATTTCAGGTTGTTGTAGTAGACCTGATGGTTTCTGATGTTCAGCTTTGACCTTAGAACACGTCAAACATTCTCCTACATATTTAGCAATATCGGCTTTCATACCTGGCCACCAAAAATGTTTCTTAAGATCCTTGTACATCTTCCCCGTTCCAGGATGTATTGAGTATCTGGTTTTATGAGCTTCTCTAAGTATCATTTCTCTCAAATCTCCAAATTTTGGTACCCAAATTCTTTCAGCCCTATACCGGGTTCCGTCTTCCCGAATATTAAGATGCTTCTCCGATCCTTTGGGTATTTCATCCTTTAAATTTCCCTCTTTTAAAACTCCTTGTTGCGCCTCCTTTATTTGAGTAGTAAGGTTAGTGTGAATCATTATATTCATAGATTTTACTCGAATGGGTTCTCTGTCCTTTCTGCTCAAGGCGTCGGCTACCACATTTGCCTTCCCCGGGTGGTAACGAATCTCAAAGTTGTAATCATTCAACAATTCAATCCACCTACGCTTCCTCATATTCAGTTGTTTCTGATTAAATATGTGTTGAAAACTTTTGTGGTCGGTATATATAATACTTTTAACCCCATATAAGTAGTGTTTCCAAGTCTTTAATGCAAAAACAACCGCGCCTAATTCCAAATCATGCGTCGTATAATTTTGCTCGTGAATCTTCAATTGTCTAGACGCATAAGCAATCACCTTCGTCCGTTGCATTAATACACAACCGAGACCTTGCTTTGATGCGTCACAATAAATCACAAAATCATCATTCCCTTCAGGCAATGACAATATAGGTGCCGTAGTTAGCTTTTTCTTCAATAATTGAAACGCCTTCTCTTGTTCATCCTTCCATTCAAATTTCTTCCCTTTATGAGTTAATGCAGTCAAGGGTTTTGCTATTTTGGAGAAATCTTGGATGAATCTTCTGTAGTAACCAGCCAATCCTAAAAATTGACGTATATGCTTCGGAGTTTTTGGGGTTTCCTACTTTTCAACGGTTTCGATCTTTGCCGGGTCCACCTGGATACCTTCTTTGTTCACTATGTGACCGATAAATTGAACTTCTTTCAACCAAAATGCACACTTTGAAAACTTAGCGTACAGTTTTTCTTTCCTCAATACTTCTAGCACTTTTCTCAAATGTTCTTCGTGCTCTTGATCATTCTTTGAGTAAATAAGTATGTCATCGATGAAAACAATGACAAACTTGTCAAGATATGGTCCACACACTCGGTTCATAAGGTCCATGAACACAGCTGGTGCGTTAGTCAATCCAAACGGCATAACCATAAACTCGTAATGACCATAACGCGTCCTAAAAGCAGTTTTTGGAATATCATCCTCCTTTACTCGCATTTGATGATATCCAGAACGTAAATCGATCTTCGAATAAACCGACGAGCCTTGTAGTTGATCAAATAAGTCGTCAATTCTCGGCAGTGAATAACGGTTTTTGATGGTAAGTTTGTTCAACTCTCTGTAGTCAATACACAACCTAAATGTACCATCCTTCTTCTTGACAAACAAAACAGGAGCTCCCCATGGTGATGTGCTTGGTCGAATGAAACCACGTTCTAATAGTTCTTGCAGTTGGCTTTGCAGTTCTTTCATCTCGCTGGGTGCGAGTCTATAAGGAGCACGAGCTATTGGTGCAGCTCCTGGTACAAGATCTATTTGAAATTCAACAGATCGATGTGGAGGTAGTCCTGGTAATTCTTTCGGAAATACATCGGGAAATTCTTTTGCGACGGGAACATCATTGATGCTCTTTTCTTCAGTTTGTACTTTCTCGACGTGTGCTAGAACAGCATAGCAACCTTTTCTTATTAGTTTTTGTGCCTTCAAATTACTAATAAGATGTAGCTTCATGTTGCCCTTTTCTCCGTACACCATTAAAGGTTCTCCTTCTTCTCGTACAATGCGAATTGCATTTTTATAACATAAGATCTCTGCTTTCACCTTCTTCAGCCAGTCCATGCCAACTATTACATCAAAACTCCCTAACTCTACTGGTATCAAATCAATCTTAAATATTTCGCTACCCAGTTTAATTTCTCGATTCCGGCATATATTATCTGCTGAAATTAATTTATCGTTTGCTAATTCGAGTAAACATTTTCTATCCAACGGCGTCAATGGACAACTTAATTTAGCACAAAAATCTCTACTCATATAGCTTTTATCCGCACCCGAATCAAATAAAACGTAAGCAGATTTATTGTCAATAAGAAACGTACCCGTAACAAGCTCCGGGTCTTCCTGTGCCTCTGCCGCATTAATATTGAAAACTCTTTCGCGGCCTTGTCCATTCGTGTTCTCCTGGTTCGGGCAATTTCTAATAATGTGGCCCGGTTTTCCACATTTATAACAAACTACATTGGCATAACTTGCTTCGACACTACTTGCTACGCCATTACTCGTTCCGACACCATTTGTTCCTTTCGTTCTGTTAACCCCTGGTCCGTAGACCTCACACTTCGCCGCGCTATGACCATTTCTTTTACACTTGTTGCAAAATTTGGTGCAGAACCCCGAGTGATACTTTTCACACCTTTGGCATAGCTGCTTCTGATTGTTGTTGTTGTTGCGGTTGTTATTGTTGTTGGGATGATTGTTGTAGTTGCTATTGTTGTTGTTGTTGTTGTTGTTGTTGTTGTTGGGCCGTTTGTTGTAGTTGCGATTGATGTTGCGATTGTTGGGATAATTGTTGCGATTATTATTGTAATTGCTATTGTTGTTGTATTGGTGATTCTTATCACCGTTTTCCTCCCACTTTCTTTTGACTTGCTTCACATTGGCCTCTTCAGCCGTCTGTTCTTTAATTCTTTCCTCAATCTGGTTCACTAGTTTGTGAGCCATTCTACATGACTGTTGTATGGAGGCGGGCTCATGTGAACTTATATCTTCTTGGATTCTTTCCGGTAATACTTTCACAAACGCGTCGATCTTCTCGTCCTCATCTTCGAACGCTCCCGGACACAATAGGCACAATTCTGTGAATCGTCTTTCGTACGTGGTAATATCAAATCCTTGGGTTCGTAATCCTCTAAGTTCTGTCTTGAGCTTGTTGACCTCGGTTCTGGGACGGTACTTCTCGTTCATCAAGTGCTTGAATGCTGACCACGGTAGTGCGTACGCATCATCTTGTCCCACTTGCTCTAGATAGGTATTCCACCATGTTAACGCAGAACCTGTGAAGGTATGCGTAGCGTACTTCACTTTGTCCTCTTCAGTACACTTGCTTATGGTAAACACTGATTCGACCTTCTCGGTCCACCATTTCAATCCGATCGGTCCTTCGGTTCCATCAAATTCCAAAGGTTTGCAGGGAGTGAATTCTTTGTAGGTGCATCCTACATGATTTCCTGTACTGCTAGATCCAAGGTTATTGTTGGTATGTAGCGCAGCCTGTACTACGGCTATGTTTGAAGCTATAAAAGTACGGAATTCCTCTTCATTCATATTCACAGTGTGTCGAGTAGTCGGTGCCATTTCCTTCAAAATAGTCAAATGGAACAAGTTAATCATACAGAATATTAAGAGTAGTTAATAGTATTTCGTAGCATAATATGAACTCATTTATAAAAGCTTTTTCTTCATATTAGCGTTTTATAAGTTTAAATTCGGGTAGTACCTACCCGTTAAGTTCATACTTAGTAGCTAATATACAATTCAACTACTACAATTCTATATGAAAAACTGATTATAATAATATTTCGCGTTCAAACTTGTATACAATATTTTACAAACTTACAATACCGCTTATTTTACATAAAGCATGAAATATAGCACACAATAACTTTGATACAAGATAGTTGTGAAGATAATTCTAGCTAGTACACAAGTCGTTCAGCAAAGGCAATAAAGACACGTAATTCATACGTCCAGAAACAAGTCATGCATTCTGGTTTTTACTAGGACTACTTCCCATCCTTGGTCTTGTGAAACATAACCGTTATGGCCGTTGATAAGACAGCGTGTTGTAACGTCGTCAAAGGGACGAGGGTTACGTAATGACCAACAGTCTCGTAATAACCTAAAAACCTCATTTCTTACCCCAATTACCGACTCCGTCACTTGTGGGAACGTTTTGTTTAATAGTTGTAGCCCGATGTTCTTTTTCTCACTTTGGTGAGAAGCGAACATTACTAACCCGTAAGCATAGCATGCTTCTTTATGTTGCATGTTAGCCACTTTTTCTAAATCATGAAGTCCTATTTTCGGATACATTGAGTCAAAATAATTTCTTAACCCATTGCGTAAAATAGCATTTGGGTTCCCCGCAATATATGCGTCAAAGTAAACACATCGTAACTTATGGGTTTCCCAATGTGATATCCCCCATCTTTCAAACGAAAGTCTCTTATAAACCAAGACATTCTTGGAACGTTCTTCGAATGTCTTACAAACTGATTTCGCCGTAAATAGTTGTGCCGAAGAATTCTTACCGACTCTAGACAAGATTTCATCAATCATGTCTCCGGGTAGGTCTCTTAAAATATTGGGTTGTCTATCCATTTTGTGTTTTTATACTGTAAAATAGACAAGAGTTAGATTCATAAAAAAAATACTTATTAATACGGGCAATTTTTACATATATCATAAAGCATAAGCACACTATATTACATATATTACACCACACGAATACAACTATCTTATTCCGACTCGCTCATTTCTTCTTCTTCGGTTTTGGTTCGTTTTGCCAAGTTTCTAGGGATATATGATGTTCCCCTAATACGAGCTGTCGTTTTCCACAACGGTTTAGAAAAACCTGGTGGTTTAGAGGTTCCCGGGTCATTGTTACAACTTAAGGGCTTCGGGGGTTGACGATACATATAAAGTTCATCGGGGGTGGAATTAGATTTCTCTATTTTTATGCCCTTTCCCTTATTATTTTCTTTTACCTTTTTAAATTCAGTTGGGGTAATTTCTATAACATCATCGGAATTCTCGTCGGAATCCGATTCATCAGAGAATTGGTAATCCTCCCAATATTTTGCTTCCTTGGCGGAAACACCATTGACCATAATTAACCTTGGTCGGTTGGTTGAGGATTTTCTTTTACTTAACCGTTTTATTATTTCCCCACCGGTTCTATTTCCTCCTCCGGTTCCTCCTCTTCCGGTTCTGATTCTTCTTCCGGTTCTGATATTTCTTCCGGTTCTTCTTCGGGAACTTGTGAATCAGTCCAATATATATTCGACTCTTCATTATTATTAGGTGAGTCAATAGGATTTGTGCTAGAGGTAGACATCTATCACACAATATCAAACATGTTAAGAGATTAATATATCACATAATATATACATGTTAATAATATATAGTTTCCAACAAAAATGTTAAGCAATCATTTTTAAAGAAAACACGGTCGAAGTCCAGAATCACTAATGCATCCTAACAAACTCGATAAGACACACTAATGCAAATTTTCTGGTTCTCTAAGACCAACGCTCGGACACCAACTAAAATGTCCCGTTCTTATTGATTAAAAACGTTCCATATTAATTGATTTCGTTGCGAGGTTTTGACCTCTATATGAGACGTTTTTCAAAGACTGCATTCATTTTTAAAACAAACCATAACCTTTATTTCATAAATAAAGGTTTAAAAAGCTTTACGTAGATTATCAAATAATGATAATCTAAAATATCCTGTTTACACACGACCATTACATAATGGTTTACAATACAAATATGTTACATCGAAATCAGTTTCTTGAATGCAGTTTTTACACAATATCATACAAACATGGACTCCAAATCTTGTCCTTATTTTAGTATGCAACAGCGGAAGCTCTTAGTATTCACCTGAGAATAAACATGCTTTAAACGTCAACAAAAATGTTGGTGAGTTATAGGTTTAACCTATATATATCAAATCGTAACAATAGACCACAAGATTTCATATTTCAATACACATCCCATACATAGAGATAAAAATCATTCATATGGTGAACACCTGGTAACCGACATTAACAAGATGCATATATAAGATTATCCCAATCATTCCGGGACACCCTTCGGATATGATATAAATTTTGAAGTACTAAAGCATCCGGTACTTTGGATGGGGTTTGTTAGGCCCAATAGATCTATCTTTAGGATTCGCGTCAATTAGGGTGTCTGTTCCCTAATTCTTAGATTACCAGACTTAATAAAAAGGGGCATATTCGATTTCGATAATTCAACCATAGAATGTAGTTTCACGTACTTGTGTCTATTTTGTAAATCATTTATAAAATCTGCATGTATTCTCATCCCAAAAATATTAGATTTTAAAAGTGGGACTATAACTCACTTTCACAGATTTTTACTTCGTCGGGAAGTAAGGCTTGGCCACTGGTTGATTCACGAACCTAAAACAATATATACATATATATCAAAGTATGTTCAAAATATATTTATAATACTTTTAATATATTTTGATGTTTTAAGTTTATTAAGTCAGCTGTCCTCGTTAGTTACCTACAACTAGTTGTCCACAGTTAGATGTATAGAAATAAATCGATAAATATTATCTTGAATCAATCCACGACCCAGTGTATATGTATCTCAGTATTGATCACAACTCAAACTATATATATTTTGGAATCAACCTCAACCCTGTATAGCTAACTCCAACATTCACATATAGAGTGTCTATGGTTGTTCCGAAATATATATAGATGTGTCGATATGATAGGTCGAAACATCGTATACGTGTCTATGGTATCTCAAGATTACATAATATATAATACAAGTTGATTAAGTTATGGTTGGAATAGATTTGTTACCAATTTTCACGTAGCTAAAATGAGAAAAATTATCCAATCTTGTTTTACCCATAATTTCTTCATTTTAAATCCGTTTTGAGTGAATCAAATTGCTATGGTTTCATATTGAACTCTATTTTATGAATCTAAACATAAAAAGTATAAGTTTATAGTCGGAAAAATAAGTTACAGGTCGTTTTTGTAAAGGTAGTCATTTCAGTCGAAAGAACGACGTCTAGATGACCATTTTAGAAAACATACTTCCACTTTGAGTTTAACCATAATTTTTGGATATAGTTTCATGTTCATAATAAAAATTATTTTCCCAGAATAACAACTTTTAAATCAAAGTTTATCATAGTTTTTAATTAACTAACCCAAAACAGCCCGAGGTGTTACTACGACGGCGTAAATCCGATTTTACGGTGTTTTTCGTGTTTCCAGGTTTTAAATCATTAAGTTAGCATATCATATAGATATAGAACATGTGTTTAATTGATTTTAAAAGTCAAGTTATAAGGATTAACTTTTATTTGCGAACAAGTTTAGAATCAACTAAACTATGTTCTAGTGATTACAAGTTTAAACCTTCGAATAAGATAGCTTTATATGTATGAATCGAATGATGTTATGAACATCATTACTACCTCAAGTTCCTTGGATAAACCTACTGGAAATGAAAAAAATAGATCTAGCTTCAAAGGATCCTTGGATGGCTTGAAAGTTCTTGAAGCAGAATCATGACACGAAAACAATTTCAAGTAAGATTTCCACTCGAAATAAGATTGTTATAGTTATAGAAATTGAATTAAAGTTTGAATATGATTATTACCTTGTATTAGAAAGATAACCTACTGTAAGTAACAAAGGTTTCTTGATCTTGGATGATTACTTGGAATGGATTTAGAAAACTTGGAAGTAAACTTGCAATCTTGGAAGTATTCTTGATTTTATGAAACTAGAACTTTTGGAATTTATGAAGAACACTTAGAACTTGAAGATAGAACTTGAGAGAGATCAATTAGATGAAGAAAATTGAAGAATGAAAGTGTTTGTAGGTGTTTTTGGTCGTTGGTGTATGGATTAGATATAAAGGATATGTAATTTTGTTTTCATGTAAATAAGTCATGAATGATTACTCATATTTTTTGTAATTTTATGAGATATTTCATGCTAGTTTCCAAATGATGGTTCCCACATGTGTTAGGTGACTCACATGGACTGCTAAGAGCTGATTGTTGGAGTGTATATATGTCATAACCCGTCCTTAACCATAAGAACGTGTTAGATAACGTATGATTTCATTGCGAGGTATTGACCTCTATATGCGACATTTTTAAAAGAGAAACTGCATATATTGTACATTACAAACCATAACCATTATTTTTGTTACAAGCTTTAGACAATAAAAAGATGATTATCGTTTAGCGATAATCTTCGACTTACAAACTTTACATATAATGATAACAACACGATTTCGAGCATATTTTACAACACAAATCCTTGGGTATGCAGTTTTATTTTTGACACAAATATGCGTACGCAAGATCCTGCTCAAATTCAACATAATGCAGCGGAAGCTTTAGTAATCACCTGAGAATAGACATGTTTAAAACGTCAACATAAAGTTGGTGAGATATAGGTTTAATGCCGGCAGCAATATATATATATAGACCACAAGATTTCGTATATAAACAGTTTAATAAAAATATTCTAAGTGGTTGAGCACTTGGTAACCATACTTAACATTTAATCACGTCGCATATTCCCTTTATTATGAAATCTTACTACACCGTACCAAGTGTAGTCACGAAACGAAGTACTGTGCAACCGTTGAATACTGGTCGTCCAGTCCGGTTGGGGTGGTCAGGCCCGATAGATCTATCAACAGGATTCGCGTTTACAATACCGCTGTAAATATTAGTTACCAAGCTACAGGGAAGTATGCCAGTGGTACAACTCAACGTAGAATATATTTTTCAGTTACTTGTGTCCATAACGTAAAACATAAAATACATGTATTCTCATCCCGAAATATTTAGAGTTTAAAAGTGGGACTATATACTCACTTTCGTCTTGAAGATATATATATAATTTGACTTGGTCTCCGGTTGATATCACGAACCTATCCATATATAATATATCAATACCTTTTCTTTTTAAACAAACGTCTCATATATATACTTGTTATACTTTTAATACTTTGAATAATTCCTTAGTCCGTAGTTAGCAGTTCGTTGTTAGTAATTCAATTTTAATGGTTCATTTTTAGATGTTTAATATACCCGCAATGAAATAAATAAAACCCCCAACGAAATAAATAAAACCCCATCGTATATGTATTGGTCGAGATTAATCTTGACCCATGGTACCGGTGTTGTCAAATGACGTGTTGCGTACATAAAGTACCGGTGTTGTCAAATGACGTGTTGCGTACAATCATGGGATCTTATGATTAATCTTCTCGTGTTGTTTACGGGTGATCCTGAACCATATAAAATTGAATTATAAGTACATATATATAAAATATCATGTTAACTTAAAAAGATGTGATTTATTTAATTTTTTCCCAATTATTTTCGTGGCTAAACTAGTCTTGGATATCCGATTTTGTTTCGGTCATAGTTTCTTCGTTACAACTCCGTTTTCGTTGATTCAACTTGCCATCTCCTTGGATAGAGTCCCTCTTTAAGACTATGAACTGTAAATACCTTAGTTTGTATTCAAAATCACACGGCATAGGTCAAACTTTAGTGAAACTTATGAAGTTAATCATTTTCCATCATGTAAACAACCTCAAATGATTATTTTTCTAAAAATACTTATACTTTGAGTTAAATCATGAAATTTTTATGTGTTATCATATTCATAGTAAAAATCATTTTTCCAGAAAATAAACCTCCAATTCAAAGTTTAAGATGGTTTTTAATTATCCAACCCAAAACAGCCCCCGGTTACACTCCGACGTCGTAAATTCAGTTTTTAAGGTGTTCTTTGAAAAACCAAGTTATACCTTGTTAAGTTAGCATATAATTAAGATATGTTACAGGTCTTGAGGTATTTTAAAAGTTAAGTTAGAAGGATCTATTTAGTTTGCGAACAAGTTTGAAATCATTCAAACTATGTTCTAGTTTATAAACTCTTATATATATAGCTTTAAATATATGAATTGAAAAAGAGTTGAAGTAGAGTTTTTACCTCAAGTTTAAAATGTAAAGTTGCTGGAAAGAAGTAGTAAAATGAAAGTTGAGAGAGTTCTTGCAAGTGTGTGTGAAAATTGGAAGTAAAATTTGGAAAATGAATGTGTAAAAATGAGTTAGAAATGGTGCTTATTTATAGGCTTGAAAATTTGGTTTTTAGTGAAAATATCTAAGATAAGTTAAAATTTATTATGTCATGAATGACATATTATTCCAATAATTGAAGATTTCTATTGGTATATACCAATAGTAAATACTTCTAGAAGCTGTGTATAGTACCCTAGATATACGTATAGGATTATTGAGGAAACGGAACGAGAATTCAAATATAACTATCTTTTGTAAATATACTTATATTGTTTTATGTATAAAAGCCCTTTAAAAATGATTAAATACATTACTTATACGATATATGTATAAACATTATAAATCATCAGTATTTATGTCAAATAACGTTACGTAGGTTATTGTTTTGAAAACTTAAGTTAGTAGTTTCAAAATATACTTATGACTTTTTGTTATTAATACAAAATGAGATATTAAAACATCCTTAGATCATGTTAAATATGTATGTATAATTATCATATATTGTATAGTTCGTGATATCATCGGTCAAACTAGACGGTCAAACGTTGTGTAAAACTCTTTTCAAAAACATAAATCTTAACAATTTGGATTGCTTATCATGTTGGTAAGGTTTAATTTATATAAATATTAATCTTATAAGTATAGAACGATCGAAAAAGTGCGGGTCATTACAGTACCTACCCGTTAAATAAATTTCGTCCCGAAATTTTAAAATTGTACCTATTTTGCGTCATCGGAAAACAAGTGTGGATATTTTTGTTTCATTTGATCCTCTCGTTCCCAAGTAAACTCGGGACCCCTTCGAGCATTCCAACGAACCTTAACGATCGGTATGTTGCTCTGCTTGAGCCGTTTAACTTTACGATCCATGATTTCGATTGGTTCTTCGATGAATTGTAGTTTCTCGTCGACATGGATTTCTTCAAGAGGAATGGTGAGGTCTTCCTTTTCAAGACACTTCTTAAGGTTTGAGACGTGAAAGGTATTATGTACTCCGGCGAGTTGTTGCGGTAACTCGAGTCGATAAGCTACCGGTCCAATGCGTTCGATGATCTTGAACGGGCCTACATACCTTGGGTTTAGTTTACCCCTTTTTCCAAAACGTATTACACCTTTCCAAGGTGACACCTTTAACATAACCATGTCACCGATCTGAAACTCTAATGGTTTCCTTCGAACATCGGCGTAGCTCTTTTGGCGACTACGGGCTGTTTTCAATCTCTCCTTGATTTGTACTATCTTCTCAGTCGTTTCGTGTATGATCTCGGGACCAGTTAATTGTCGATCTCCTACTTCATTCCAACAAATAGGAGATCTACACTTCCTTCCGTACAATGCTTCGAATGGCGCAGCTTTAATGCTCGCATGATAACTATTATTATACGAGAATTCTGCTAATGGTAGATATTTATCCCATCCGTTTCCAAAATCGATCACACATGCCCTGAGCATGTCTTCAAGAGTCTGAATCGTTCTTTCACTCTGCCCGTCGGTTTGCGGATGATATGCGGTACTCATATCTAAACGAGTTCCTAGTGCCTCCTGCAGTGATTGCCAGAACTTTGAGGTAAATCTACTATCACGATCGGATATAATGGAAATAGGTATTACATGCCTTGAAACAATTTCCTTTATATACAATCGTAATAGTTTCTCCATTCTATCCGTTTCCTTTATAGGCAAGAAATGGGCAGATTTGGTAAGACGATCAACAATCACCCAAATGGTGTCGTATCCCCAGGCAGTCTTTGGTAACTTCGTGATGAAATCCATGGTAATACCATCCCATTTCCATTCTGGGATTTCTGGTTGTTGAAGTAACCCTGATGGTTTCTGGTGTTCTGCCTTGACCTTGGAACAAGTTAAACACTCCCCAACATATGTTGCAACGTCTGTCTTTAAGTTAGGCCACCAATAATGTGTCTTAAGATCTTGATACATCTTTCCAACTCCAGGATGTATCGAGTATCTTGTCTTATGTGCCTCGTTCAATATCAACTTCCTTAATCCACCCAACTTCGGTACCCAAATACGGTTTGCAAAATATCGAATTCCATCTTCCCGTATAACGAGTTGCTTCTCATACTTCTTCATTATTTCATTTCCTATATTTTCTTTAGTAAGTGCTTCTCGTTGAACTTCTTTGATTTGTGAGTTGAGATTCATGCGAATTTTTATGTTCATCGCTCGTACTCGAATTGGTTCTCGTTCCTTTCTGCTTAGTGCGTCAGCCACCACATTCGCTTTCCCGGGATGATAACGAATTTCACAATCATAGTCGTTTATTAACTCGACCCACCTACGTTGCCTCATGTTCAGCTGTTTCTGATCAAAAATATGTTGAAGACTTTTATGATCAGTAAACACAGTGCATCTAACCCCATATAAGTAGTGTCTCCATATCTTTAACGCAACCACGACTGCTCCCAGTTCTAGATCATGCGTCGTATAATTCCGCTCGTGAATCTTCAATTGTCGAGATGCGTATGCAATAACTTTCTTTCGTTGCATAAGAACACAACCAAAACCTTGTCGCGAAGCGTCACAATATATTTCAAAATCATCGTTCCCTTCAGGTAACGATAAAATAGGCGCCGTAGTTAACTTCTTCTTCAGTAATTGAAATGCGTTCTCCTGCTCCGAGGTCCATTCGTATTTCTTCCCTTTTTGCGTTAATGCTGTCAACGGCTTAGCTATTCGGGAAAAATCTTGAATAAACCTTCTATAATAACCGGCTAAACCCAAAAATTGGCGTATCTGCATTGGTGTTTTAGGAGTCTCCCATTTTTCAATGGCTTCAATTTTTGCTGGATCAACCTGAATTCCTTTGCTACTAACAACGTGGCCAAGAAATTGAACTTCTTTCAACCAAAAAGCACACTTAGAAAATTTAGCATATAGTTGTTCTTTTCTCAACAACTCTAATATCAACCTTAAATGCTCTTCATGCTCTTGCTCACTCTTGGAATAGATAAGAATATCATCAATGAAAACGATAACAAACTTATCTAAATATGGACTACAAACTCGATTCATGAGGTCCATGAATACAGCTGGCGCATTCGTCAATCCAAACGGCATAACCAAAAATTCGTAATGACCATAACGTGTCCGAAAAGCAGTTTTCGGTATATCTTCTTCTTTGACACGTAATTGATGATAGCCCGACCTTAAGTCAATTTTTGAGTACACACATGATCCTTGGAGTTGATCAAATAAGTCGTCAATTCTCGGTAGTGGATACCGATTCTTGATAGTTAACTTATTTAATTCACGATAATCTATACACATCCTAAAAGATCCATCTTTCTTTTTAACAAATAGAATCGGAGCTCCCCACGGTGAAGTACTTGGTCGTATGAATCCATGATCCAGTAATTCTTTTAACTGACTCTGAAGTTCTTTTAACTCGGACGGTGCAAGTCTATATGGAGCACGAGCCACTGGTGCGGCTCCTGGTACTAAATCTATTTGAAATTCTACAGATCTAAATGGAGGTAATCCCGGCAACTCTTCCGGAAAAACTTCAGGAAAATCTCTTGCCACAGGCACGTCGTTGATGCACTTCTCTTTTTCTTTCTTTTCGACTTTATTAACATGTGCTAAGATAGCATAGCACCCTTTCTTCAAGCACTTTTGAGCTTTCAAATAACTAATGAGTTTTAGCTTTGAGTTACCCTTCTCTCCATAAATCATCACCGGCATTCTATCCTTACAAGGAATGCGAATTGCCTTCTTGGCACACACAACTTCAGCTCCTACTTTGGACATCCAGTCCATGCCGACTATTACATCAAAACTTCCTAATTCTACGGGTATTAAGTCAATTTTAAACGTTTCTCCGGCTAAATTTATTTTACAATCACGGCAAATTTTATCGACTTTAATTAGTTTACCATTAGCTAACTCAATCATGTACTTAGCATCTAGAGGTAATGATGAACAATTCAATTTAGCGTAAAAGCCTCTACTCACGTAACTTCTATCGGCACCAGTATCAAATATAATAGATGCGGATAAGTTATTAATGGTAAACGTACCCGTAACAAGCTCCGGGTCTTCACACGCCTCTCTAGCATTAATAACAAATGCTCTTCCACGTGCAGATCCATTATTCTTCTCTGGATTCGGACACTGGCTCTTATAGTGACCTTGTTTTCCACACCCATAACAAGTAATGGTAGCCAAAGCAGTTCTATTTGCATTGGTGGCAGGAGTCTTGGTACCATTTGTATTTGTAACGAGAGCCCTACAATCTTCAGCAAGATGACCCTTTCGATTACATTTGTTGCATACCACATTACAGTAGCCAGAGTGATGTTTGTGGCATCGGTTGCATAAAGGATTTTGTCCTTTGTAACCAAAGCTTGAACCACCACCTGCACCTTGTATGGTTTCTTGTTTCTTAAAAGATTGTTGTTGGTTACCTCGATCATAATTTCCATTCCACTTTCTTTTGTTACCTGATACCTTCACATCAGTATTGGATGCTTTCTTATCCATGATGACCTGATCCATTAGCTCATTTGCCATGGTTATAGCTTCATGAATTGTCTTAGGTTTCGATGCTGTAACATTTGCCTTGACCTTTTTGGGCAAACCATCTTTGTACATTTCAATCTTCCGTTCTTCGGTTGGAACCAATTCAGGACATAGCAAAACTAATTCCATGAATCGCTGATTGTAGTTGGTGATTTCAGTACCAATAACCTTCAGACTTCGTAACTCATCTTCCAACTTCCTAACCTCGTTCCTTGGACAATATTCATTGATTAACATTGTTTTGAATTCTTCCCACGGAGTATCATAAGCTACATCTCCTCCTACAGCCTTCACATAATTTTTCCACCACGTGAGTGCACTATCTTGTAAAGTGCACGATGCGTATTTGGTCATGTCCTTTTCAACACAACCACTGATTTTGAACACAGTTTCCATCTTTTCTATCCACCGGGTTAAACCGATCGGTCCTTCTGTTCCACTGAATGATGAGGGCTTGCAAGCTTGAAAAGTTTTGTAAGTGCACCCCACACGAGGATTTGGGTTAACTGCAGCACCTCTTGCAGCCTCGACCCATAACATTCTGTCGTTCACTCGCTGATTGATGAGTTCCTGGATTTCTTGTTCCGTCATTCGGTTCAATCGCGCCATATTCTTCTATAAGAATGAAAAGAAAATAATTATTCACATGGAATATTATAGATGTAGTGTATATTTACAGTACATTATAGCTTATTAATAATATGAACCAGGTATTATTATAAAAGCCTTTTCTTCTTATTAGCGTTTTATAATTATATCTAGGGTAGTACCTACCCGTTAATGTTCATACTTAATAGCTTAGTACCGAACCAATTACTACAATCTAAATAATACTTAACCATGGAAAATTATTGCATTTCACACTTCACTATTTTACATATGCTTATCTTACATCGAACATTAAGCAACCCACACTAATAATATTATACAAAACATTATATGATCCCATGGTTTAATACGGCAGCGCATCGTTTGGTCTATTTTCTAGGACGTTTAGGTTCAAAGAATCGCTTAACGCTTATCCTGGCTGTCTGCCTATATTTTGGCTGTGGGGCTGAAGAACTAGATGCCGGGACAGCACGAATAGGAATAGCGGGAATAGGGGTGGTAGTGTTTAGTGGAGTTGGTGCCACATCATCCTCCCTAAACTCGGGATTTGAATTTTCTAATTCATTAGCCTTTCGTTTCTTTCCTAGTTCGAACTCGTCTTTTGTAATTTCCTGTATTTCTTCCTCGGGTTCACTTTCCTCCTCGGGTTCACTTTCCTCCTCGGGTTCACTTTCCTCCTCGGGTTCACTTTCCGGGTTCTCTATAGTTGGTTCATCCGGAATTTGTGAGTCTTCCCCAAAGATATTATTTTCGTCATCGGATAGGTTAATGACTGGAACACCATCTGAAGATTCTGGTTCGGAGTCGCTGAATGTGATAACAAGTTTTGAGCCCGACATCTATCATACAACAACTAACCCATTAGTACTACATAATATTTACATATAAATTTTAACCAACAATGATAAGCAATGGTTTTTAAATCAGACCCGGTCAAAGTCCAGACTTACTAATGTATCCTAACGACTTATCGGTTAGACACACTAATGCAAACCTGGTTCGCTAAGACCACCGCTCTGATACCACATGTCATAACCCGTCCTTAACCATAAGAACGTGTTAGATAACGTATGATTTCATTGCGAGGTATTGACCTCTATATGCGACATTTTTAAAAGAGAAACTGCATATATTGTACATTACAAACCATAACCATTATTTTTGTTACAAGCTTTAGACAATAAAAAGATGATTATCATTTAGCGATAATCTTCGACTTACAAACTTTACATATAATGATAACAACACGATTTCGAGCATATTTTACAACACAAATCCTTGGGTATGCAGTTTTATTTTTGACACAAATATGCGTACGCAAGATCCTGCTCAAATTCAACATAATGCAGCGGAAGCTTTAGTAATCACCTGAGAATAGACATGTTTAAAACGTCAACATAAAGTTGGTGAGATATAGGTTTAATGCCGGCAGCAATATATATATATATAGACCACAAGATTTCGTATATAAACAGTTTAATAAAAATATTCTAAGTGGTTGAGCACTTGGTAACCATACTTAACATTTAATCACGTCGCATATTCCCTTTATTATGAAATCTTACTACACCGTACCAAGTGTAGTCACGAAACGAAGTACTGTGCAACCGTTGAATACTGGTCGTCCAGTCCGGTTGGGGTTGTCAGGCCCGATAGATCTATCAACAGGATTCGCGTTTACAATACCGCTGTAAATATTAGTTACCAAGCTACAGGGAAGTATGCCAGTGGTACAACTCAACGTAGAATATATTTTTCAGTTACTTGTGTCCATAACGTAAAACATAAAATACATGTATTCTCATCCCGAAATATTTAGAGTTTAAAAGTGGGACTATATACTCACTTTCGTCTTGAAGATATATATATAATTTGACTTGGTCTCCGGTTGATATCACGAACCTATCCATATATAATATATCAATACCTTTTCTTTTTAAACAAACGTCTCATATATATACTTGTTATACTTTTAATACTTTGAATAATTCCTTAGTCCGTAGTTAGCAGTTCGTTGTTAGTAATTCAATTTTAATGGTTCATTTTTAGATGTTTAATATACCCGCAATGAAATAAATAAAACCCCCAACGAAATAAATAAAACCCCATCGTATATGTATTGGTCGAGATTAATCTTGACCCATGGTACCGGTGTTGTCAAATGACGTGTTGCGTACATAAAGTACCGGTGTTGTCAAATGACGTGTTGCGTACAATCATGGGATCTTATGATTAATCTTCTCGTGTTGTTTACGGGTGATCCTGAACCATATAAAATTGAATTATAAGTACATATATATAAAATATCATGTTAACTTAAAAAGATGTGATTTATTTAATTTTTTCCCAATTATTTTCGTGGCTAAACTAGTCTTGGATATCCGATTTTGTTTCGGTCATAGTTTCTTCGTTACAACTCCGTTTTCGTTGATTCAACTTGCCATCTCCTTGGATCGAGTCCCTCTTTAAGACTATGAACTGTAAATACCTTAGTTTGTATTCAAAATCACACGGCATAGGTCAAACTTTAGTGAAACTTATGAAGTTAATCATTTTCCATCATGTAAACAACCTCAAATGATTATTTTTCTAAAAATACTTATACTTTGAGTTAAATCATGAAATTTTTATGTGTTATCATATTCATAGTAAAAATCATTTTTCCAGAAAATAAACCTCCAATTCAAAGTTTAAGATGGTTTTTAATTATCCAACCCAAAACAGCCCCCGGTTACACTCCGACGTCGTAAATTCAGTTTTTAAGGTGTTCTTTGAAAAACCAAGTTATACCTTGTTAAGTTAGCATATAATTAAGATATGTTACAGGTCTTGAGGTATTTTAAAAGTTAAGTTAGAAGGATCTATTTAGTTTGCGAACAAGTTTGAAATCATTCAAACTATGTTCTAGTTTATAAACTCTTATATATATAGCTTTAAATATATGAATTGAAAAAGAGTTGAAGTAGAGTTTTTACCTCAAGTTTAAAATGTAAAGTTGCTGGAAAGAAGTAGTAAAATAAAAGTTGAGAGAGTTCTTGCAAGTGTGTGTGAAAATTGGAAGTAAAATTTGGAAAATGAATGTGTAAAAATGAGTTAGAAATGGTGCTTATTTATAGGCTTGAAAATTTGGTTTTTAGTGAAAATATCTAAGATAAGTTAAAATTTATTATGTCATGAATGACATATTATTCCAATAATTGAAGATTTCTATTGGTATATACCAATAGTAAATACTTCTAGAAGCTGTGTATAGTACCCTAGATATACGTATAGGATTATTGAGGAAACGGAACGAGAATTCAAATATAACTATCTTTTGTAAATATACTTATATTGTTTTATGTATAAAAGCCCTTTAAAAATGATTAAATACATTACTTATACGATATATGTATAAACATTATAAATCATCAGTATTTATGTCAAATAACGTTACGTAGGTTATTGTTTTGAAAACTTAAGTTAGTAGTTTCAAAATATACTTATGACTTTTTGTTATTAATACAAAATGAGATATTAAAACATCCTTAGATCATGTTAAATATGTATGTATAATTATCATATATTGTATAGTTCGTGATATCATCGGTCAAACTAGACGGTCAAACGTTGTGTAAAACTCTTTTCAAAAACATAAATCTTAACAATTTGGATTGCTTATCATGTTGGTAAGGTTTAATTTATATAAATATTAATCTTATAAGTATAGAACGATCGAAAAAGTGCGGGTCATTACAATATACCAATAGTACATACATCTAAAAGCTGTGTATTGTACGAGTACGAATACGGGTGCATACGAGTAGAATTGTTGATGAAACTGAACGAGGATGTAATTGTAAGCATTTTTGTTAAGTAGAAGTATTTTGATAAGTGTCTTGAAGTCTTTCAAAAGTGTATGAATACATATTAAAACACTACATGTATATACATTTTAACTGAGTCGTTAAGTCATCGTTAGTCGTTACATGTAAATGTTATTTTGAAACCTTTAGGTTAACGATCTTGTTGAATGTTGTTAACCCATTGTTTATTATAACAAATGAGATGTTAAATTTTTATATTATCATGATATTATGATATATAATATATCTTAGTATGATATATATACAGTTAAATGTCGTTACAACGATAATCGTTACATATATGTCTCGTTTCGAAATCATTAAGTTAGTAGTCTTATTTTTACATATGTATTTCATTGTTAATACACTTAATAATATATTTACTTATCATTTAACATAATTAACCAAGTGTATCAATATCTTAATATGATTCATATGTACCTAGTAAGACGTTGTTATAACGATAATCGTTATATATATCGTTTTAGAGTTTCTTAAATTAATAGTCTCATTTTTATGTATATAACTCATTGTTAAAATACCTAATGAGATACATACTTATAATAAAATCATGTTAACTATATATATAACCATATATATGTCATCGTATAGTTTTTACAAGTTTTAACGTTCGTGAATCACCGGTCAACTTGGGTGGTCAATTGTCTATATGAAACCTATTTCAATTAATCAACTCTTAACAAGTTTGATTGCTTAACATGTTGGAAACACTTAATCATGTAAATAACAATTTCATATATATATAAACATGGAAAAGTTCGGGTCACTACAGTACCTACCCGTTAAATAAATTTCGTCCCGAAATTTTAAGCAGTTGGAGGTGTTGACGTATCTTCTGGAAATAAATGCGGGTATTTCTTCTTCATCTGATCTTCACGCTCCCAGGTGAACTCGGGTCCTCTACGAGCATTCCATCGAACCTTAACAATCGGTATCTTGTTTTGTTTAAGTCTCTTAACCTCACGATCCATTATTTCGACGGGTTCTTCAATGAATTGAAGTTTTTCATTGATTTGGATTTCGTCCAACGGAATAGTGAGATCTTCTTTAGCAAAACATTTCTTCAAATTTGAGACGTGGAAAGTGTTATGTACAGCCGCGAGTTGTTGAGGTAGCTCCAGTTGGTAAGCTACTGGTCCGACACGATCTATAATCTTGAATGGTCCAATGTACCTTGGATTTAGTTTCCCCCGTTTACCAAATCGAACAACGCCTTTCCAAGGTGAAACCTTAAGCATGACCATTTCTCCAATTTCAAACTCTATATCTTTTCTTTTACTGTCCGCGTAGCTCTTTTGTCGACTCTGGGCGGTTTTCAATCTTTGTTGAATTTGGATGATTTTCTCGGTAGTTTCTTGTATTATCTCCGGACCCGTAACCTGTCTATCCCCTACTTCACTCCAACAAATTGGAGACCTGCACTTTCTACCATAAAGTACTTCAAACGGCGCCATCTCAATGCTTGAATGGTAGCTATCGTTGTAGAAAAATTCTGCTAACGGTAGATGTCGATCCCAACTGTTTCCGAAATCAATAACACAAGCTCGTAGCATGTCTTCAAGCGTTTGTATCGTCCTTTCGCTCTGGCCATCAGTTTGTGGATGATAGGCAGTACTCATGTCTAGACGAGTTCCCAATGCTTGCTGTAATGTCTGCCAGAATCTTGAAATAAATCTGCCATCCCTATCAGAGATAATAGAGATTGGTATTACATGTCTGGAGACGACTTCCTTCAAATACAGTCGTGCTAAGTTCTCCATCTTGTCATCTTCTCTTATTGGCAGGAAGTGTGCTGACTTGGTGAGACGATCAACTATTACCCAAATAGTATCATAACCACTTGCAGTCCTTGGCAATTTAGTAATCAAATCCATGGTAATGTTTTCCCATTTCCATTCCGGGATTTTAGGTTGTTGTAGTAGACCTGATGGTTTCTGATGTTCAGCTTTGACCTTAGAACACGTCAAACATTCTCCTACATATTTAGCAATATCGGCTTTCATACCTGGCCACCAAAAATGTTTCTTAAGATCCTTGTACATCTTCCCCGTTCCAGGATGTATTGAGTATCTGGTTTTATGAGCTTCTCTAAGTACCATTTCTCTCATATCTCCAAATTTTGGTACCCAAATTCTTTCAGCCCTATACCGGGTTCCGTCTTCCCGAATATTAAGATGCTTCTCCGATCCTTTGGGTATTTCATCCTTTAAATTTCTCTCTTTTAAAACTCCTTGTTGCGCCTCCTTTATTTGAGTAGTAAGGTTAGTGTGAATCATTATATTCATAGATTTTACTCGAATGGGTTCTCTGTCCTTTCTGCTCAAGGCGTCGGCTACCACATTTGCCTTCCCCGGGTGGTAACGAATCTCAAAGTAGTAATCATTCAACAATTCAATCCACCTACGCTGCCTCATATTCCGTTGTTTCTGATTAAATATGTGTTGAAGACTTTTGTGGTCGGTATATATAATACTTTTAACCCCATATAAGTGTGCCTCCAAGTCTTTAATGCAAAAACAACCGCGCCTAATTCCAAATCATGCGTCGTATAATTTTGCTCGTGAATCTTCAATTGTCTAGACGCATAAGCAATCACCTTCGTCTGTTGCATTAATACACAACCGAGACCTTGCTTTGATGCGTCAAAATAAATCACAAAATCATCATTCCCTTCAGGCAATGATAATATAGGTGCCGTAGTTAGCTTTTTCTTCAATAATTGAAACGCCTTCTCTTGTTCATCCTTCCATTCAAATTTCTTCCCTTTATGAGTTAATGCAGTCAAGGGTTTTTCTATTTTGGAGAAATCTTGGATGAATCTTCTGTAGTAACCAGCCAATCCTAAAAATTGACGTATATGCTTCGGAGTTTTTGGGGTTTCCTACTTTTCAACGGTTTCGATCTTTGCCGGGTCCACCTGGATACCTTCTTTGTTCACTATGTGACCGAGGAATTGAACTTCTTCCAACCAAAATGCACACTTTGAAAACTTAGCGTACAGTTTTTCTTTCCTCAATACTTCTAGCACTTTTCTCAAATGTTCTTCGTGCTCTTGATCATTCTTTGAGTAAATAAGTATGTCATCGATGAAAACAATGACAAACTTGTCAAGATATGGCCCACACACTCGGTTCATAAGGTCCATGAACACAGCTGGTGCATTAGTCAATCCAAACGGCATAACCATAAACTCGTAATGACCATAACGCATCCTAAAAGCAGTTTTTGGAATATCATCCTCCTTTACTCGCATTTGATGATATCCAGAACGTAAATCGATCTTCGAATAAACCGACGAGCCTTGTAGTTGATCAAATAAGTCGTCAATTCTCGACAGTGGATAACGGTTTTTGATGGTAAGTTTGTTCAACTCTCTGTAGTCAATACACAACCTAAATATACCATCCTTATTCTTGACAAACAAAACAGGAGCTCCCCATGGTGATGTGCTTGGTCAAATGAAACCACGTTCTAATAGTTCTTGCAGTTGGCTTTGCAGTTCTTTCATCTCGCTGGGTGCGAGTCTATAAGGAGCACGAGCTATTGGTGCAGCTCCTGGTATAAGATCTATTTGAAATTCAACAGATCGATGTGGAGGTAGTCCCGGTAATTCTTTCGGAAATACATCGGGAAATTCTTTTGCGACGGGAACATCATTGATGCTCTTTTCTTCAGTTTGTACTTTCTCGACGTGTGCTAGAACAGCATAGCAACCTTTTCTTATTAGTTTTTGTGCCTTCAAATTACTAATAAGATGTAGCTTCATGTTGCCCTTTTCTCCGTACACCATTAAAAGTTCTCCTTCTTCTCGTACAATGCGAATTGCATTTTTATAACATACGATCTCTGCTTTCACCTTCTTCAGCCAGTCCATGCCAACTATTACATCAAAACTCCCTAACTCTACTGGTATCAAATCAATCTTAAATATTTCGCTACCCAGTTTAATTTTCTCGATTCCGGCATATATTATCTGCTGAAATTAATTTACCGTTTGCTAATTCGAGTAAAAATTTACTATCCAACGGCGTCAATGGACAACTTAATTTAGCACAAAAATCTCTACTCATATAGCTTCTATCCGCACCCGAATCAAATAAAACGTAAGCAGATTTATTGTCAATAAGAAACGTACCCGTAACAAGCTCCGGGTCTTCCTGTACCTCTGCCGCATTAATATTGAAAACTCTTCCGCGGCCTTGTCCATTCGTGTTCTCCCGGTTCGGGCAATTTCTAATAATGTGGCCCGGTTTTCCACATTTATAACAAACTACATTGGCATAACTTGCTCCGACACTACTTGCTCCGCCATTACTCGTTCCGACACCATTTGTTCCTTTCGTTCTGTTAACCCTTGGTCCGTAGACCTCACACTTCTCCACGCTATGACTATTTCTTTTACACTTGTTGCAAAATTTGGTGCAGAACCCCGAGTGATACTTTTCACACCTTTGGCATAGCTGCTTCTGATTGTTGTTGTTGTTGCGGTTGTTATTGTTGTTGGGATGATTGTTGTAGTTGCTATTGTTGTTGTTGTTGTTGTTGTTGTTGTTGTTGGGCCGTTTGTTGTAGTTGCGATTGATGTTGCGATTGTTGGGATAATTGTTGCGATTATTATTGTAATTGCTATTGTTGTTGTATTGGTGATTCTTATCACCGTTTTCCTCCCACTTTCTTTTGACTTGCTTCACATTGGCCTCTTCAGCCGTCTGTTCTTTAATTCTTTTCTCAATCTGGTTCACTAGTTTGTGAGCCATTCTACATGACTGTTGTATGGAGGCGGGCTCGTGTGAACTTATATCTTCTTGGATTCTTTCCGGTAATCCTTTCACAAACGCGTCGATCTTCTCTTCCTCATCTTCGAACGCTCCCGGACACAATAGGCACAATTCTATGAATCGTCTTTCGTACGTGGTAATATCAAATCCTTGGGTTCGTAATCCTCTAAGTTCTGTCTTGAGCTTATTGACCTCGGTTCTGGGACGGTACTTCTCGTTCATCAAGTGCTTGAATGCTGACCACGGTAGTGCGTACGCATCATCTTGTCCCACTTGCTCTAGATAGGTATTCCACCATGTTAACGCAGAACCTGTGAAGGTATACGTAGCGTACTTCACTTTGTCCTCTTCAGTACACTTACTTATGGCAAACACCGATTCGACCTTCTCGGTCCACCGTTTCAATCCGATCGGTCCTTCGGTTCCATCAAATTCCAAAGGTTTGCAGGCAGTGAATTCTTTGTAGGTGCATCCTACACGATTTCCTGTACTGCTAGATCCAAGGTTATTGTTGGTATGTAGCGCAGCCTGTACTGCGGCTATGTTTGAAGCTAGAAAAGTACGGAATTCCTCTTCATTCATATTCACAGTGTGTCGAGTAGTCGGTGCCATTTCCTTCAAAATAGTCAAATGGAACAAGTTAATCATACAGAATATTAAGAGTAGTTAATAGTATTTCGTAGCATAATATGAACTCATTTATAAAAGCTTTTTCTTCATATTAGCGTTTTATAAGTTTAAATTCGGGTAGTACCTACTCGTTAAGTTCATACTTAGTAGCTAATATACAATTCAACTACTACAATTCTATATGAAAAACTGATTATAATAATATTTCGCGTTCAAACTTTTATACAATATTTTACAAACTTACAATACCGCTTATTTTACATAAAGCATGAAATATAGCACATAATAACTTTGATACAAGATAGTTGTGAAGATAATTCTAGCTAGTACACAAGTCGTTCAGCAAAGGCAATAAAGACACGTAATTCATACGTCCAGAAACAAGTCATGCATTCTGGTTTTACTAGGACTACTTCCCATCCTTGGTCTTGTGAAACATAACCGTTATGGCCGTTGATAAGACAGCGTGTTGTAACGTCGTCAAAGGGACGAGGGTTACGTAATGACCAACAGTCTCGTAATAACCTAAAAACCTCATTTCTTACCCCAATTACCGACTCCGTCACTTGTGGGAACGTTTTGTTTAATAGTTGTAGCCCGATGTTCTTTTTCTCACTTTGGTGAGAAGCGAACATTACTAACCCGTAAACATAGCATGCTTCTTTATGTTGCATGTTAGCCGCTTTTTCTAAATCATAAAGTCCTATATTCGGATACATTGAGTCAAAATAATTTCTTAACCCGTTGCGTAAAATAGCATTTGGGTTCCCCGCAATATATGCGTCAAAGTAAACACATAGTAACTTATGGGTTTCCCAATGTGATATCCCCCAACTTTCAAACGAAAGTCTCTTATAAACCAAGACATTCTTGGAACGTTCTTCGAATGTCTTACAAACTGATTTCGCCGTAAATAGTTGTGCCGAAGAATTCTGACCGACTCTAGACAAGATTTCATCAATCATGTCTCCGGGTAGGTCTCTTAAAATATTGGGTTGTCTATCCATTTTGTGTTTTTATACTGTAAAATAGACAAGAGTTAGATTCATAAAAAAAAATACTTATTAATACGAGCAATTTTTACATATATCATAAAGCATAAGCACACTATATTACATATATTACACCACACGAATACAACTATCTTATTCCGACTCGCTCATTTCTTCTTATTTGGTTTTGGTTCGTTTTGCCAAGTTTCTAGGGATATATGATGTTCCCCTAATACGAGCTGTCGTTTTCCATAACGGTTTAGAAAAACCTGGTGGTTTAGAGGTTCCCGGGTCATTGTTACAACTTAAGGGCTTCGGGGGTGTAACAACCCGTCCTTATCCCCCTGGACGAAATCATCAACATCTGGTCCCATTGCGATGATCGACTCCAAGTAATGTCTTTAAAATGAGCAAATGCACAGCGGAAGACTTAATTCGTACCTGAGAATAAACATGCTTAAAAGTGTCAACCAAAAGGTTGGTGAGTTCATTAGTTTATCATAATCAATTATTTCCGTAATAGTAATAGACCACAAGATTTCATATACATAAACGTTTTAATAAAAATATTCTAAGTTGTTGAGCACTTGATAACTATACTTAACATTTAATCAACGTCGCATATTCCCTTTATTATGAAATCTTACTACACCGTACCAAGTGTAGTCACCGAAACGAAGTACTGTGCAACCGTTGAATACTGGTCGTCCAGTCCGGTTGGGGTTGTCAGGCCCGATAGATCTATCAACAGGATTCGCGTTTACAATACCCATGTAAATAGTAGTTACCAAGCTACAGGGAAATATGCCAGTGGTACAACTCAACGTAGAATATATTTTTAAGTACTTGTGTCTATTTTGTAAACATTTATAAAAGCAGCGCATGTATTCTCAGCCCAAAAATATATATTGCAAAAGCAATTAAAAAGGGAGCAAATGAAACTCACCATACTGTATTTTGTAGTAAAAATACATATGACGACATTGCATAAGATGTGGAGTTGACCTTGGATTCACGAACCTATATCAATTATATGTATATTAACACATATAATAGTAATCAAATAATTACATCTATTAATTATATAATATTTATATATTTTAGTGTTGTAGTTTATATAGGATTTGTATTACATTTTGTTTATATATTATCTCTTAAGTTATATACTATATATATGTTTATTTTGTATATGTATATAAAATATGTTATATATATTTATTCGTTAAAATAATAGTTTTGATAATAATGATTAAAATAATAATTTTACAAATGATGTTAATCTTAATAAAATGATAATTTTAATTAATAATATTGATAATAATAATAATAATAATTATAATAATAATAATTATAATAATAATTACAATTCTAATAATAATAATAATAATTTTGATAATGATATATACCTTCCAACGCTTATATAAAAAGAAATGCTCGCGACGGGACTCGAACCCAAGACCTCTTGTTAACACAACCAAGACCCTACCACTGGACTACACTTTTCGTTTTGGTAATTAGAGCCCACGTTAAATGCTTTAACATATTTAACAAGTACGAATCAGAAGCCCATTAAGGAAACCCAAGTTAGAGTTTATTAGTAAAAAAAATGGAGTCCAACAATTACAAGCCCAAGAGTCCAAAACTCAAACCTAATTCGGATTAAGTTTTAATATGTCCCCGATCTAAATTAAACGATAGCATAGTTGCAGTAGCTTCAAATGGGTTCGGTTTTGAGATGTTTCGAACAGGAGACAGCAACAGAAATCGATCACGTTATCAGGTATCATTCATTATCATCTTTCTTCACTATTCATCGTCATCATCCTCGTTCATCATCATTATATAGGAATAAAACTAGAAACAGAAAACGTGTAATCACCATGGCAGCAGATTTTTGAGTTTGAAATAGAAGAGGAAAGAATAAGGGTTACGGGTTCACGTATCATTATAATTCACTGTTCATCTTCTTCTTTATAAATAAATCGACATCATTCATCATTGTCTTTATTCGCACCACAGAACCCATCATCATAACCATTACAGATTGTGTGTTATACTTCAATATAATTGACGAGTATTAGTTAAGAAAGTGATGGGTTTTATGACGGGTTTCGATCAGGAATTGGGAGAGAGGGATATGGTGTGTTAGAGAGAAAGTGAGAAAGAAAGAGGTGGTGGCGACAGGTTGATGATTAAGTGGTCTTTTCTGACATCGATTATTAGCAA
Source organism: Rutidosis leptorrhynchoides (assembly GCF_046630445.1). NCBI lineage: Eukaryota > Viridiplantae > Streptophyta > Magnoliopsida > Asterales > Asteraceae > Rutidosis > Rutidosis leptorrhynchoides. Next base: position 634,950,036 of record NC_092335.1, read on the forward strand.
CAGGTAGATTGTGGATTACACAATATGATGGTGTTTGGTTGCTAAACTTAAACGTGAGATGGTGGTGATCAAAGAAAACAAAAGAAAAATAAACAGAAGTGGAAAACTTGAAATAGTTTCGGTTTTGAATTTGTTCTTTGATGGTGGTGAGGTAATGGTTCAACGGTGTATGATCATATGTATGTATATATATAATTATAGAAAAGATAGGTGGTTTAGTGTGGTGCTAGTTAGTTGATGGTTTATAGTGGTTTACGAAAGAAACAAGGAGCGGGAATAGAAGTGGGAGTAATTGGTGATGATTGTGGTGTGGTGTCGTGAAGGTTGTCGAAGACAGAAAAGGTTTTGATGGTGGGTGTTGGAGATGGGTTCGGTTTACAAAGAATAAGAAGAAAAGAAATCAAATTGGTGATTGTAATGGTGATGGTAAGAATGGTGAGTTATATGCATAAATATCTCCATGGCTTTTGTATGTAAATATATATATAGAGAAAGATACTAGTGAAGGATTAAGGTGAGGAAAGGAACATAAGACATCTTGGTCCCAGTTTGTTATTAGTATACATCATTTATCATATATATAACTTATAGCTTATATATATTATAATATTAATAATAATTAATAATAATAATATAATTATAATATAATAATAATAATTAACAATCACATGTGAAATGAAAACGACGTGAATGATAGTAATCATGCAAAAGAAAATATGGAAACCTTATATGAATTCTTGTTATTACTTCACTTCTTGTTTTGTGGTATCCACGATAACCCATATTTAATATTATGCAAATTGAATGAAAGAAACAAATAAATTGGTTGTGAATTCAAAAAGCAAATTGTAACAAAACAGTAAGGCAGCCACCTTATTTGGAGTGTTATACCGACACTTTACACGGATTATTATATCGTGATCCCTTGCTAAACAGTTAATCGTATAAAAGTGCTCAGAAAAATTCCATATTTTTATATTAAATGTCTTTATTTATTTCAGTCATTATGGTATGAAATTCGATCATTAAATGATTAAATAAAAATTACATCAACTGTCCCTCTTACTTTTGGTAAAATATATAAAAAGTTCTAAAATTTAACAAATGGCTCCAAAATACATTTTTAATAGGCCTAGAAATTATAAAACTCAGTTTCGGATCACCGTTTATTTTAAAATCACATAAGTTCGTTTTTAACTTGTTTAGTATCAATCGGAGCATTAAACGAGTATTACAATAATTTAATATTTATTTTTATATACTTTTATTTATATATATATATACACACATATCTATTTACAATTAGTGGTTCGTGAATCGTCGGGCTTGGTCGAAGGTCAATTAAATATATGAAATAGTTCAAAAATTTTGAGACTCAACCTAACAGACTATGCTTATCGTGTCAAAAATATTAATTCGTATCGAGAATTTAGTTTGAAATTAGTCGAAATTTTCCGGGTCGTCACATTACCCACCCGTTAAAGAAATTTCGTCCCCGAAATTTGATAGAGATCGTCATGGATAACAATAAGAATGTTTTCATGACAAATATGAGGTGATAATGGAGTTTTATCATTATTGATTAATATAGATAAAACAATTCGATCATGTGAAGCGTACGAGTGAAGCTATCACAAAAGAGTGTAATGAGAAATAAAGATTCGTCTTGACTTTTGACATAGTCATGGTAGATTTCAGGAATTCAAGGATTTTAAGGAAATCTTCTAATCAAAAAGAAATGTAATAGCAGGATTTATTAGCAGATTGTTGAAATTACAGAAGAACAGAATTATCAAGGGAATATTTACGTGATATACTTAAAGCTTAAGTAGAATGATAGAGTCGTGTAACATGGTTCATAATGAGGGTATGATCTGTGAACCATCATCACGTTCCATTAGAAATTTAGCATGACTTACTGTAATATAACCACGTTGGCCCGGCGTCATTATATTATACTAACTCATGCTTCAACTTCCAACATTTCTCTAGGAAATCATTCATAATTTAACTTGAATTTTAAAGAATATAGAAATTAAAACAGTTTCTTTTAGGATGTAACACAGATAGCACGAAGAGATATATAATTTCGGACAAGAATATTTATGAATATATCTTCAGAAATATCGAAGATATTTATGACGATATTTTTGGAATTTCTAAGTTCGAAGGTTGATGGAAAAGATTTTTCGCAAGATTTTAACATGAGTAAGGAGCAAGATATTTGTTGAAAGTTTCATCGGATCAAGAAGATATACGTTATATATAGATATATAACTGTTGTCGTAAGAACGTTGCGAAATTCGAGAAATAAATTATTAATGTTTCCCGGTATTTAGTATGGCAACTATCGCCACAAGATGTCGATGAGCACATGATAAGACTTCAATAGATAAATATAGTGATTTGTCGGAGAGATTTAAGTCAAGGAGCAACGAGGTTGCTGCTACGTCAGCTGGCTATATTATGGTATATAAAAGGTTCTCCGGTAATGATGATGAAGGGCAACTTATATATCAAGGTTATAATATGGTTTGTTCGAATGAAAAGTCGAAGTCGATTTGCTGGAGCTGTGACAAAATTGGATACTTTGGAAAGGGATTGCAAAGTTATTTTCGGTAATAACAACGCAAAAGAAGCTAGTACAAATACGTGTTAATCGTTTACTCAGGTTCCGAGTGTTTTCCGGTGCATAACTATATGCATAATCTTTCCTTCCGTAGATGAAGTGCGGTTGGTTCATCCTTTCGATTGAGGTGTTTTCAAGAATCATGAAAGGTTTGAACGCGAATTGGAATCGTCAAGATACAAATGAGGTTTAAGATGAAATCAAGTGGCAAACTTGAAGAATTGTTTAGTTTCATATGTTATAATTAATATTTTAATTCATTTTTTAATTGTCCAATGTTGATAGTCCCAATCGATAGTCCACAGTTAACAGTACAATAATTCATATATAATTTAATTTATAATATTCGAATTAATTAATACGTATCGTGACCCGTGTACATGTCTCAGACTCGATCACAACTCAAAGTATATATATTATTTGAGAATCAACCTCAACCCTGTATAGCTAACTCCCGCATTACTGCATATAGAGTGTCTATGGTTATTCCAAATAATATATATAGATGCGTCGATATGATATGTCAAAACCTTGTATACGTGTCCCGATATTTAAAGTGCGTAAAATAAATAACAGAAATTAAATGACGATAAATTAAATGCGTAAAGTAAATAACAGAAATTAAATGACGATAAACAAAATTGCGATAAATAAAATGTAATCAGTTAGCTAGGAACAGTTAGCTGGAACAGTTAGCGTGGAACCTTAACAATATTTCAATTAGTTAATCCGTTTGTTTCTAACAAATTTTATTTTGTCCAATGTTTTCTTCATTATGCCACTTGTTGAATTTTGATAGATCAAAATCCAAATATGAAATTGAATGGAAATAGTTGTTCTGTGATGAACGGATATGTATATCGGTAGTTTAAGTATGATAGTAAATGACCGTTGAATCAAATTTATAGATTGTACAGTGTAACTTATTAATGTGAAATCTAAATATTCCTCGGGTATTACCTACCCGTTAAAATATTTTCACCATTAACAGTTTGTACGAAAGAATTTTTAATTACAATCTTTATGAAAATATACATACATATATATATTTTCTTCAGATGTAATCATGGATTTTATGAGTTAATATGATATTAACTCATCTGATTTACCGTTAGAACAAGAATATATAATCTCTAAAACATTAGAGATTACATAATCACAATGTCGAACTAAGATAAATGATGTAGAACGTCATGTAGAACGATGATTATACTCGAGGTGTCGAAGCTGGTGACGCAAATGTTGTTCTTGGTGGTACTAGTGCTGTTGGTGCTGAGGCTGGTGATGTTACTGGTGTTGATGATACTGCTAGTGCTTGCAAATTGTGTACCGTGCTCTCTAAAGTTAACACTCGGGCTTGGAGTTCTTTAACTTCTTCTACTAACCCTGGTTGGTTATCAGTGTGAGGTAGAGGTCGGATATCTTCTCTAGTTCCGTTAATGGTAGCCTCAAGACGAAAAATTCTTGCAAAAAGGGTATAAACGGTGTTGCGAACAGGTTCGCCGGTGAGCGGGTCGAGCACTCCGACGTTAGGTGGTAAGTTCGGCTCGTGATATGGAGTACCTTCTTCATTTCTCCATAGGGTAAGTATTTCGCGAACCCATCCCCACTTTCTAAAGAAATCACGGTAGTTGATCGGTTGGTGCGCTCCCGTCACGCTATCTTCGGAGTCAGAAGAACTTGGTCGATTTGTAGAGGCCATCGTACGCGATCACAGAAAAGATTTTTGGTATGAAAAGCTTAGTGACAGCAAATGATAGTTGGATGGTATTCTCAATGCATAATATGCCTAGATATATATAGTACCAGGATCCCTTAAATTACGGAGAAATTTACGGAAGATATCAGGCAAAGTTTACCGTAATAGATACGCTAAGATATAAATTTGTCTATACACTATCTATGCAATAAAGGCAGTAAGGCATGTCTAGACTTAGGAATGATTAGCAGGAAATTTTCCACTAGGAATGATATACAATACTTATAATATGCAGCTAAGGTCGAAGTCCAGACTCGCTAATGCATCCTAACAACTATCAGTTAGACACACTAATGCAAGACCTGGTTCACTAGGACCAACGCTCTGATACCACATGTAACAACCCGTCCTTATCCCCCTGGACGAAATCATCAACATCTGGTCCCATTGCGATGATCGACTCCAAGTAATGTCTTTAAAATGAGCAAATGCACAGCGAAAGACTTAATTCGTACCTGAGAATAAACATGCTTAAAAGTGTCAACCAAAAGGTTGGTGAGTTCATTAGTTTATCATAATCAATTATTTCCGTAATAGTAATAGACCACAAGATTTCATATACATAAACGTTTTAATAAAAATATTCTAAGTTGTTGAGCACTTGATAACCATACTTAACATTTAATCAACGTCGCATATTCCCTTTATTATGAAATCTTACTACACCGTACCAAGTGTAGTCACCGAAACGAAGTACTGTGCAACCGTTGAATACTGGTCGTCCAGTCCGGTTGGGGTTGTCAGGCCCGATAGATCTATCAACAGGATTCGCGTTTACAATACCCATGTAAATAGTAGCTACCAAGCTACAGGGAAATATGCCAGTGGTACAACTCAACGTAGAATATATTTTTAAGTACTTGTGTCTATTTTGTAAACATTTATAAAAGCAGCGCATGTATTCTCAGCCCAAAAATATATATTGCAAAAGCAATTAAAAAGGGAGCAAATGAAACTCACCATACTGTATTTTGTAGTAAAAATACATATGACGACATTGCATAAGATGTGGAGTTGACCTTGGATTCACGAACCTATATCAATTATATGTATATTAACACATATAATAGTAATCAAATAATTACATCTATTAATTATATAATATTTATATATTTTAGTGTTGTAGTTTATATAGGATTTGTATTACATTTTGTTTATATATTATCTCTTAAGTTATATACTATATATATGTTTATTTTGTATATGTATATAAAATATGTTATATATATTTATTCGTTAAAATAATAGTTTTGATAATAATGATTAAAATAATAATTTTACAAATGATGTTAATCTTAATAAAATGATAATTTTAATTAATAATATTGATAATAATAATAATAATAATAATAATAATTATAATAATAATTACAATTCTAATAATAATAATAATAATTTTGATAATGATATATACCTTCCAACGCTTATATAAAAAGAAATGCTCGCGACGGGACTCGAACCCAAGACCTCTTGTTAACACAACCAAGACCCTACCACTGGACTACACTTTTCGTTTTGGTAATTAGAGCCCACGTTAAATGCTTTAACATATTTAACAAGTCCGAATCAGAAGCCCATTAAGGAAACCCAAGTTAGAGTTTATTAGTAAAAAAAATGGAGTCCAACAATTACAAGCCCAAGAGTCTAAAACTCAAACCTAATTCGGATTAAGTTTTAATATGTCCCCGATCTAAATTAAACGATAGCATAGTTGCAGCAGCTTCAAATGGGTTCGGTTTTGAGATGTTTCGAACAGGAGACAGCAACAGAAATCGATCACGTTATCAGGTATCATTCATTATCATCTTTCTTCACTATTCATCGTCATCATCCTCGTTCATCATCATTATATAGGAATAAAACTAGAAATAGAAAACGTGTAATCACCATGGCAGCAGATTTTTGAGTTTGAAATAGAAGAGGAAAGAATAAGGGTTACGGGTTCACGTATCATTATAATTCACTGTTCATCTTCTTCTTTATAAATAAATCGACATCATTCATCATTGTCTTTATTCGCACCACAGAACCCATCATCATAACCATTACAGATTGTGTGTTATACTTCAATATAATTGACGAGTATTAGTTAAGAAAGTGATGGGTTTTATGACGGGTTTCGATCAGGAATTGGGAGAGAGGGATATGGTGTGTTAGAGAGAAAGTGAGAAAGAAAGAGGTGGTGGCGACAGGTTGATGATTAAGTGGTATTTTCTGACATCGATTATTAGCAACAGGTAGATTGTGGATTACACAATATGATGGTGTTTGGTTGCTAAACTTAAACGTGAGATGGTGGTGATCAAAGAAAACAAAAGAAAAATAAACAGAAGTGGAAAACTTGAAATAGTTTCGGTTTTGAATTTGTTCTTTGATGGTGGTGAGGTAATGGTTCAACGGTGTATGATCATATGTATGTATATATATAATTATAGAAAAGATAGGTAGTTTAGTGTGGTGATAGTTAGTTGATGGTTTATAGTGGTTTACGAAAGAAACAAGGAGCGGGAATAGAAGTGGGAGTAATTGGTGATGATTGTGGTGTGGTGTCGTGAAGGTTGTCGAAGACAGAAAAGGTTTTGATGGTGGGTGTTAGAGATGGGTTCGGTTTACAAAGAATAAGAAGAAAAGAAATCAAATTGGTGATTGTAATGGTGATGGTAAGAATGGTGAGTTATATGCATAAATATCTCCATGGCTTTTGTATGTAAATATATATATAGAGAAAGATACTAGTGAAGGATTAAGGTGAGGAAAGGAACAGAAGACATCTTGGTCCCAGTTTGTTATTAGTATACATCATTTATCATATATATAACTTATAGCTTATATATATTATAATATTAATAATAATTAATAATAATAATATAATTATAATATAATAATAATAATTAACAATCACATGTGAAATGAAAACGACGTGAATGATAGTAATCATGCAAAAGAAAAGATGGAAACTTTATATGAATTCTTGTTATTACTTCACTTCTTGTTTTGTGGTATCCACGATAACCCATATTTAATATTATGCAAATTGAATGAAAGAAACAAATAAATTGGTTGTGAATTCAAAAAGCAAATAGTAACAAAACAGTAAGGCGGCCACCTTATTTGGAGTGTTATACCGACACTTTACACGGATTATTATATCGTGATCCCTTGCTAAACAGTTAATCGTATAAAAGTGCTCAGAAAAATTCCATATTTTTATATTAAATGTCTTTATTTATTTCAGTCATTATGGTATGAAATTCGATCATTAAATGATTAAATAAAAATTACATCAACTGTCCCTCTTACTTTTGGTAAAATATATAAAAAGTTCTAAAATTTAACAAATGGCTCCAAAATACATTTTTAATAGGCCTAGAAATTATAAAACTCAGTTTCGGATCACCGTTTATTTTAAAATCACATAAGTTCGTTTTTAACTTGTTTAGTATCAATCGGAACATCAAACGAGTATTACAATAATTTAATATTTATTTTTATATACTTTTATTTATATATATATATATACACACATATCTATTTACAATTAGTGGTTCGTGAATCGTCGGGCTTGGTCGAAGGTCAATTAAATATATGAAATAGTTCAAAAATTTTGAGACTCAACCTAACAGACTATACTTATCGTGTCAAAAATATTAATTCGTATCGAGAATTTGGTTTGAAATTAGTCGAAATTTTCCGGGTCGTCACAGGGGGTTGACGATACATATAAAGTTCATCGGGGGTGGAATTAGATTTCTCTATTTTTAAGCCCTTTCCCTTATTATTTTCTTTTACCTTTTTAAATTCAGTTGGGGTAATTTCTATAAAATCATCGGAATTCTCGTCGGAATCCGATTCATCGGAGAATTGGTAATCCTCCCAATATTTTGCTTCCTTGGCGGAAACACCATTGACCATAATTAACCTTGGTCGGTTGGTTGAAGATTTTCTTTTACTTAACCATTTTATTATTTCCCCCACCGGTTCTATTTCCTCCTCCGGTTCCTCCTCTTCCGGTTCTGATTCTTCTTCCGGTTCTGATTCTTCTTCCGGTTCTTCTTCGGGAACTTGTGAATCAGTCCAATATATATTCGACTCTTCGTTATTATTAGGTGAGTCAATGGGATTTGTGCTAGAGGTAGACATCTATCACACAATATCAAACATGTTAAGAGATTAATATATCACATAATATATACATGTTAATAATATATAGTTTCCAACAAAAATGTTAAGCAATCATTTTTAAAGAAAACACGGTCGAAGTCCAGACTCACTAATGCATCCTAACAAACTCGATAAGACACACTAATGCAAATTTTCTGTTTCTCTAAGACCAACGCTCGGACACCACCTGAAATATCCCGTTCTTATTGATTAAAAACGTTCCATATTAATTGATTTCGTTGCGAGGTTTTGACCTCTATATGAGACGTTTTTCAAAGACTGCATTCATTTTTAAAACAAACCATAACCTTTATTTCATAAATAAAGGTTTAAAAAGCTTTACGTAGATTATCAAATAATGATAATCTAAAATATCCTGTTTACACACGACCATTACATAATGGTTTACAATACAAATATGTTACATCGAAATCAGTTTCTTGAATGCAGTTTTTACACAATATCATACAAACATGGACTCTAAATCTTGTCCTTATTTTAGTATGCAACAGCGGAAGCTCTTAGTATTCACCTGAGAATAAACATGCTTTAAATGTCAACAAAAATGTTGGTGATTTATAGGTTTAACCTATATATATCAAATCGTAACAATAGACCACAAGATTTCATATTTCAATACACATCCCATACATAGAGATAAAAATCATTCATATGGTGAACACCTGGTAACCGACATTAACAAGATGCATATATAAGATTATCCCCATCATTCCGGGACACCCTTCGGATATGATATAAATTTCGAAGTACTAAAGCATCCGGTACTTTGGATGGGGTTTGTTAGGCCCAATAGATCTATCTTTAGGATTCGAGCTAATTAGGGTGTCTGTTCCCTAATTCTTAGATTACCAGACTTAATAAAAAGGGGCATATTCGATTTCGATAATTCAACCATAGAATGTAGTTTCACGTACTTGTGTCTATTTTGTAAATCGTTTATAAAACCTGCATGTATTCTCATCCCAAAAATATTAGATTTTAAAAGTGGGACTATAACTCACTTTCACAGATTTTTACTTCGTCGGGAAGTAAGGCTTGGCCACTGGTTGATTCACGAACCTAAAACAATATATACATATATATCAAAGTATGTTCAAAATATATTTACAATACTTTTAATATATTTTGATGTTTTAAGTTTATTAAGTCAGCTGTCCTCGTTAGTAACCTACAACTAGTTGTCCACAGTTAGATGTACAGAAATAAATCAATAAATATTATCTTGAATCAATCCACGACCCAGTGTATACGTATCTCAGTATTGATCACAACTCAAACTATATATATTTTGGAATCAACCTCAACCCTGTATAGCTAACTCCAACATTCACATATAGAGTGTCTATCGTTGTTCCGAAATATATATAGATGTGTCGACATGATAGGTTGAAACATTGTATACGTGTCTATGGTATCTCAAGATTACATAATATACAATACAAGTTGATTAAGTTATGGTTGGAATAGATTTGTTACCAATTTTCACGTAGCTAAAATGAGAAAAATTATCCAATCTTGTTTTACCCATAATTTCTTCATTTTAAATCAGTTTTGAGTGAATCAAATTGCTATGGTTTCATATTGAACTCTATTTTATGAATCTAAACAGAAAAAGTATAGGTTTATAGTCGGAAAAATAAGTTACAAGTCATTTTTGTAAAGGTAGTCATTTCAGTCGAAAGAACGACGTCTAGATGACCATTTTAGAAAACATACTTTCACTTTGAGTTTAACCATAATTTTTGGATATAATTTCATGTTCATAATAAAAATCATTTTCCCAGAATAACAACTTTTAAATCAAATTTTATCATAGTTTTTAATTAACTAACCCAAAACAGCCCGCGGTGTTACTATGACGGCGTAAATCCGATTTTACGGTGTTTTTCGTGTTTCCAGGTTTTAAATCATTAAGTTAGCATATCATATAGATATAGAACATGTGTTTAGTTGATTTTAAAAGTCAAGTTAGAAGGATTAACTTTTATTTGCGAACAAGTTTAGAATCAACTAAACTATGTTCTAGTGATTACAAGTTTAAACCTTCGAATAAGATAGCTTTATATGTATGAATTGAATGATGTTATGAACATCATTACTACCTCAAGTTCCTTGGATAAACCTACTGGAAATGAGAAAAATAGATCTAGCTTTAAAGGATCCTTGGATGGCTTGAAAGTTCTTGAAGCAGAATCATGACACGAAAACAATTTCAAGTAAGATTTCCACTCGAAATAAGATTGTTATAGTTATAGAAATTGAATTAAAGTTTGAATATGATTATTACCTTGTATTAGAAATATAACCTACTGTAAGTAACAAAGGTTTCTTGATCTTGGATGATTACTTGGAATGGATTTAGAAAACTTGGAAGTAAACTTGCAATCTTGGAAGTATTCTTGATTTTATGAAACTAGAACTTTTGGAATTTATGAAGAACACTTAGAACTTGAAGATAGAACTTGAGAGAGATCAATTAGATGAAGAAAATTGAAGAATGAAAGTGTTTGTAGGTGTTTTTGGTCGTTGGTGTATGGATTAGATATAAAGGATATGTAATTTTGTTTTCATGTAAATAAGTCATGAATGATTACTCATATTTTTTGTAATTTTATGAGATATTTCATGCTAGTTTCCAAATGATGGTTCCCACATGTGTTAGGTGACTCACATGGGCTGCTAAGATCTGATCATTGGAGTATATATACCAATAGTACATACATCTAAAAGCTGTGTATTGTATGAGTACGAATACGGGTGCATACGAGTAGAATTGTTGATGAAACTGAACGAGGATGTAATTGTAAGCATTTTTGTTAAGTAGAAGTATTTTGATAAGTGTCTTGAAGTCTTTCAAAAGTGTATGAATACATATTAAAACACTACATGTATATACATTTTAACTGAGTCGTTAAGTCATCGTTAGTCGTTACATGTAAATGTTGTTTTGAAACCTTTAGGTTAACGATCTTGTTGAATGTTGTTAACCCATTGTTTATTATAACAAATGAGATGTTAAATTTTTATATTATCATGGTATTATGATATATAATATATCTTAGTATGATATATATACAGTTAAATGTCGTTACAACGATAATCGTTACATATATGTCTCGTTTCGAAATCATTAAGTTAGCAGTCTTATTTTTACATATGTATTTCATTGTTAATACACTTAATAATATATTTACTTATCATTTAACATAATTAACCAAGTGTATCAATATCTTAATATGATTCATATGTACCTAGTAAGACGTTGTTATAACGATAATCGTTATATATATCGTTTTCGAGTTTCTTAAATTAATAGTCTCATTTTTATGTATATAACTCATTGTTAAAATACCTAATGAGATACATACTTATAATAAAATCATGTTAACTATATATATAACCATATATATGTCATCGTATAGTTTTTACAAGTTTTAACGTTCGTGAATCACCGGTCAACTTGGGTGGTCAATTGTCTATATGAAACCTATTTCAATTAATCAAGTCTTAACAAGTTTTATTGCTTAACATGTTGGAAACACTTGATCATGTAAATAACAATTTCATATATATATATATAAACATGGAAAAATTCGGGTCACTACAGCAGTAATGATCGAGTTCTCTATACAGGGTTGAGGTTGATTCTACAATAATATATATACTTTGAGTTGTGATCGAGTCTGAGACATGTACATGGGTCACGATACGTATTAATTAATTCGAATATTATATATTAAACTATATATGAATTATTGGACTGTTATTGTGGACTATCGACTGTGGACTAATAACATTGGACAATTAAAATGAATTAAAATATTGATTATAACATATGAAACTAAACATTTCTTCAAGTTTGCCACTTGATTTCATCCTAAACCTCATTTGTATCTTGACGATTCCAATCTGCGTTCAAACTTTCATGATTCTTGAAAACACCCCAATCGAGAGGATGAACCAACCGCACTTTATCTACAGAATAAAAGATTGATGCATATAGTTATGCACCTGAAAACTCTCGGAACCTGAGTAAATGTTTAACCCGTATCTGTGCTAGCTCCTTTGGCGTTGTTATTACCGAAAATAATTTTGCAATCCCTTTTCAAAGTAGTCAATTTTGTTACAGCTCCAGCAAGTCAACTTCGACTTTTCAGTCTAAAACAACCTTATTATAACCTTGATATATATGCGTGCTCATTTATTGATACCAGAGAACCTTTTAAATTCCATCATATTACCATCAGCGTTTAATCATCTAAAAACACAATTCTCCTGAAAACACCTCGGATTGATAACCGACGATTCAGATATGGCTGCATTAAAAGCAGACGAAACAGTAAAATTGTAGATGGCCTGAATGGCCAAGAGTTTGATGATAAAGAATGGAGTGTTGGGAACGCTCGATAGAAAATTGGTACTGAAAAACAGATTGAGCTAACTATGAAGGAGACCAAGGACAAATACAAGGACCATACCTTGTATTCCAAGAATCAAAATAATTCTGTATCCGATGAAATCCTTAGAAAATATCTTGCTCCGAAGCCATGTTAAAAATCTTGCGGAAAATCTTTCTTCATCAACCTTCGAACTTTGAAATTCCAAGATATCATCATATATATCTTCGATATTTCTGAGGAAATTTTCATAAAAATTCTCGTCCGAAATTATATACCTCTTTGTGCTATCTGTATTTCATTATAATAGAAACTTCTGTAAAATTTAAGTATAAGTTATGAATGATTTCTGGAGAAGTGTTGGGGATTGAAGCATGAGTTAGTATAATATAATGACGCCCAGCCAACGTGATTATATTACAGTAAGTCATGATGAAGTTGTAATGAAACATGATGATTCACAGATCATACCATCATCATGTGCCATGTTACACAACTCTTTCATTATGCTTAATCTCTGGACATTTCAAGAAAATATATTCTTGATAGTTCTATCTTCTGTAATTCTGATAATTTACCAAATCAAATCGTGCAATTTCGTTCCTTCATGCTTAGTACATTATGATCAATCGAAACTCCATACCTACGAATTCTGGACCATTATTCACTTGACTTGAAGTCGGAAAGAGAAAACAAAGGCATGGAATTTCTAAATATAAGGGAAAATATAAAGCCCAACAACAACACAGGAATTATAAACCGTGTATATCAATGCGTATAGCAATATAAAGACACGGGAGAATGAAAAATACTATAACCCCAAGGTAATAGTAGAAGTGAATAAATCCATCCGGTGGTAAATGAAAAAGAAGAATGACAGATACGATAGCCAGGAAAATATCAAGAATCAGAACTGGGTTTAACATCTTCAAAATCTTTTGGAAGTATGAATTGAGAAGGAAAGTATAGGAGTGGTGAAAATAATGGAACAGAAGAAGTAAATTTATAATGAAATATCAGACAGAGCAATCGAGATAGATTACCGCATTTAATTAAAGAGATCTTAATTTCCTTATTCGCCGAAGAATCAAATCTTATAGATTTTGAAGATTTTCCTTAAATTCCTTGAAATCCGGAAATCCACCGTGACTACGTCAAAAGTTAAATCTCTATCTCAATCTTTTGTGATAGCTTCACTCGTACGCTTCACATAATCGAATCGTTTTATCTATATTACTCAATGATGATAAAACTCTAATTTTCAGCTCATATGCGTCATAAAAACATTTTTATTGTTAGCGGTGACGATCTCGATCAAATTTCGGGACGAAATTTCTTTAACGGGTAGGTACTGTGATGACCCGGAAATTTCCGATCAAATTTAAATTAATCTTTAACTGATTCTGACACGATAAGCAAGGTCTGTTAGTTTAAGTCTCAAAAACTTTGAACTGTTTTCATGTATTCAATTACCTTTCGACTGCTCTCGACGATTCACGAACCATTAATCGTAAATAGAATAATTAAGTTATTATGAATATATCTAAATATATATGTTACTATAAAATATATATAAATATCAACTATTTAGTAAAATTCATCACATAAAATAATATTACATAAATCATACATAATATTATATTAAATTACAAATTGGAATATAATTAAAATATTAATATTATTACCATTAATATTCATCATTTTTATTATTGATAATCCTAATATTAATATTTGTATTAGTACTTCTAAAATAAAATATATGTAAGATCTAAGTTGTGTTATTATAATAATATTAATATTAATATTATTATAACTAGTATTATTATTTGTATCATTAATAAGATTATTATTATCATTATTATTAATTAAATTTATTAAAATTTGCATTATTGTTGATATTAACATTATTTATTATCTAATATTACTAGACTATTTACTAATAATTTTATTATCGCATAATTAATAATAATAACATATTTATACTTGTAATTACCAGATTAGGAATTATATATATATATATATATATATATATATATATATATATATATATATATATATATATATATATATATATATATAAACAGATTTGTATATACAGGTTTATATAAATACATATATATGTACCAAATACAACCGTATATATCTATATAAATACATAAACAAGTATTTGGATATATAAACAACTGATATAAATAAATTTAAATACAAGAAAGTACGTATTTCTGTTTCTCATCCTAATCAGACTGTTATGAATTTTGTTTGATGTCTTTCAACTGGTTGCATATCGAATATAATCTGTGGAACACAACAAAATTTGTTAACAATCTTAATCAACCTTTTTAAATTTTTTTATATTTATATCTGCTCCTAAATTGATTCTGTCGACGACTCCTTCAGCAATATATCAATCGAATATCTCAGATTGTGTAAACTCATTCGAATAACCATCACATTTATCAATTATTTACGTACAGCTGCATTAGTGTAGGATTGAAGAATCAAAATATCAGAAAAACAAAACCCAAACCCAAACCCAAATACAACCCTTCATTATTATGGCAACTTTATACTCATCTTTTTTTGCTACTTCTATCGAGACTTATCACGATCACCATCCTAACATGTCCACTTTTGACAACCAAGCAACCATCACAAACCACTTAAACAATCGCCATCAACCAAAGCCGTTACTCGATGAATGTAAAATGCAAGAATGTAGCCGCTACCTTTGTTCATGTTATTGATCGAAGGTAACACAGCCCAACAAAACTGCTGCAACTTCTGTTTATTTACTTCGTGAATAATGAAGCCAATAATGGAGCTATTAAATTAAATGGATCCAATGTTAAAGGTTTTAGCATTCTGTCGACTACATCTACTTTTTCTTCCTTCAATTTCGTTTTTACTAAAGCAACAAGAGAATTGATAATGATATTAAATATAAGGTTAGATTGAATACATTAAACTTGTGACTAGGTGGTCGACAATTGTTAAAGCCTTTGAATTGTTTATTAAACTCCTTTTGCAAGTGGATTAAGGTTTAATTCATTTAAAATACCTAGGGGACCGAAGTATAAATACTGGAATTTTAGAAAGAAAAATCGACACAAGTGGGGGAATGAGTTATATTTTAAGATGATAAAGTTATGGTAGGGTTGAGAACCTGGGTGTCGAACTGTATATGAGTAATCTGTTAAAAAACAAATTGGAACGTAAACCTTTAAAGTTACGGATTATTTTATATTTGGGCTTCTTCTCATCAATAATTGAACTACTTAATTAGGCCGTGTTTTATTCGAAATTTTGGGTTAAGACCCAACTACTGCCTTCGAATGGTCTGTGAGATTAAAGGAAATGAAAAAGGCATAAAATAGATATATAGGTTATATACTTTAAGCTGGAGGTTTATAATAGAAATGATAGAGCAGCGAAATGGTTGGATGGGGTGTTTGTTAAGCTAGTGGTTGTGGGTTCGAGCCCGGCTTGAGACAATTTTTTTTAGAAAAAGCTTTTTAAGGTAGTTCATTTATTATTATTATTATTATTATTATTATTATTATTATTATTATTATTATTATTATTATTATTATTATTATTATTATTATTATTATTATTAATATTATTATTATTATTATTATTATTATTATTATTATTATTATTATTATTGTTGTTGTTGTTGTTATTATTATTATTAATATAAATACTATACTTATTATTATTATTAAAATGAGTATTAGGATTATCATTACTATTAATATTATTATTAATATTATTACTAGTAGTATAATTATTATTGGTAATATAATAATAATAATAATTATTATTATTATTATTATTATCATAACTATAGTTTTTCATAATCATTATTATTATTATTATTATTATTATTATTATTATTATTATTATTATTATTATTATTATTATTATTATTATTATTATTATTATTATTATTATTATCATCATAAGTATTATTATTTATATTATAACGAATAATATTATTATGTAATTACTAAAACTATTATCATAACTATCATTTACAGGAAAACTAAGATTTTTACAATTATTAATATTAATACCATTAGTATGGAGTTAATAACATTAATATCTTTATTAGTAATATTAAGTATAATAATTACTATCATTTTTATTATCATTAATATTATTCTAGTAATACTATAACTATTATTTTGCGAACAAAAGATTATTTATATAAATATCCATATATAACAAATTAAGTATTTTTAATATATATATATATATATATATATATATATATATATATATATAACTATATAAATAATAATCATTTTTAAATATATATACAAATCAAATAACTAGTATATAAAAGTTATAATATATGAAATTGTCCGATTATGATTACATGTATTAATGAATATACAAATGATATAGGTTCGTGAATCCAAGGCCAACCCTGCATTGTTCAATATAGTCATATGTATTTTTACTACAAAATACATTAGGTGAGTTTCATTTGCCTTTTTACCCTTTATATTTTTGGGCTGAGAATACATGCGCAATTTTTATAAATGTTTTACGAAATAGACACAAGTAATCGAAACTACATTATATAGTTGAATGATCGAAGCCGAATATGCCCCTTTTTACTTGGTAACCTAAGAATTAGTAAACCAGTCTACTAATTGACGCGAATCCTAAAGATAGATCTATTGGGCCTAACGAACCCCATCCAAAGTACCGGATGCTTTAGTACTTCGATGTTGTTTTATCATGTCCGAAGGATTTCCCGGAATGATAGGGGATATTCTTATATGCATCTTGTTAATGTCGGTTACCAGGTGTTCAATTCATATGAATGATATTTTTGTCTCTATGCATGGGACGTATATTTATGAGAACTGGAAATGAAATTCTTGTGGTCTATTAAAATGATGGAAATGAATGTTTATGATAAACTAATGAACTCACCAACCTTTTGGTTGACACTTTAAAGCATGTTTATTCTCAGGTATTAAAGAAATCTTCCGCTGTGCATTTGCTCATTTTAGAGATATTACTTGGAGTCATTCATGAAATATTTCAAAAGACGTTGTATTCGAGTCGTCGAGTTCATCAAGATTATTATTAAGTCAATTATAGTTGGATATATTATGAAATGGTATGCATGCCTGTCAACTGTCAATGTAATGAAAGTTTGTCTTTTAAAAACGAATGCAATGTTTGTAAAATGTATCATTTAGAGGTCAAGTACCTCGCGATGTAACCAACTGTTGTGAATCGTTTGTAATCGATATGGACTTTGTCCGGATGGATTAGGACGGGTCGCTTCACGACCGCCATTGGTTACAAAACGACAATCAGGTAGACCAAAGAGTACTGCTCGTATACCGTCCCAAGGAGAAGACAAAGACAATTTTAAATCTAAAAGAAAATGCAGTCGTTGCTTGGAACCAGGACACACTAGATCAACTTGCAACGCACATTATGATCTATCTGAAGGTACACAAAAGTCCAAGTGTAAGTAAAAAACGAAGGCAAAGCCGAAAGGGATGGTAAAGGGGAAGGGGAAAGGAAAACGTGAAGACTCATGCTCAACACAATTTGACTCGACTTACAATTTGAGTGATGATTAGCTTCTTTTTTTAAGTTTTAAATGTGTTTAACTGTCATGGATGATAGGTATGTGTGTTTGTTTGTTTTCTGTTTCGTGTGTTTAAGTCTTTGTGGTTTAATAATAAGTTAGGTATGTAATCTGATATATCTTATCCAATAAAAGAGTGATTTTATGCTTAGTCGACCTACATGTTGGTCGACTACAATGCAAACACGGTCGACCTCGTGGTCGACCGTGTGTTTGAAGTAGTCGACCATCCCTTACAAAGAATGTTGGTCGACCACATTGAAATTTGTGGTGGTCGACCAGGTCAAGGGGTAGTCGACCCAAAGGGTGGTCGACCTAATGGTGTAAATATACAATTTTTTTTCCTTTCAAAAAGTGTATTTTGAAATAAAACTTTATAAGAAAGTGTATTTGGGCGAATTTCTCTAAGTTGAGTTTGTAATTCGTGAACCTCTATTTGTGTTGGACCGTAGTCTTGGTCCTTTTCTGTACGTTTTTTGTTGTGAAATTTAAAATTTTGCTTTTCAAAAAAATAAAAATAAAATATATATCCCACATAGTTGTACGGAAATAATTTATTTGGTGGTGTATGGCAAATTTGAATTGGTGTACGGATCGACCCCTAGGTTATATTGGTATTGGTATTGGTAGTCTTATCTAAATTCATAAAGTTGAGTTATAATTTTTTCCTTCTGAAAAAGACATTACATATTACATAGTTTTAGCTAAATTATAGTTGCAGTGAATTAGTTAATAGTTTAATTTAATACTGTACTTGATTGATTAAGTTAATAGTTAGCTGGTAGGTCTTCTTCCTCCCACGCTTCCTCATTAATATTTTAATTAGATAGATTAAATTACATGACAGAATCCGCGTCTTCCTTCCATGAACTTTCTCGTGATCCCATCCACATCTCATCATCAATCAATTAAACCACTAACCACCCACTTTTTCACTCTCAAACCCTAACCCCCAAATATATTTAATTATTATAATCAACACTAACATTTTCTTCAAACATTCAACAACAGAGACAAGCAATGGCTGAAAACGGCGAAGAAAAGCTAATCGCCGTCGCTCGTCACATCGCCAAAACCCTAGGTCACACTGACAACGCCATGGCTGACGACATCCTCCAAATATTCTCTAATTTCGACGGCAGGTTACGCGAAAAACTAAACGAAAACCTAACGGACAATGACGTCTCACGTAACAGCGTTACGGCACTTGATCAAACTATTAAGTCGTTAGATCGTCAGATCTCTAGGTATGTTACTGTTGATCACTCGATCTGGTCAGATTCAGCTGATGCTTCCATTTTTCTAGATGCTGTTGATGAGCTTGTCTCCGTGATTCGTGAATGGACGCCCATGGCTGCTGATAAAGCCGTTACGGCGTGTTTGGATCGAGCTGAAGATTTGCTTCAACAGTGTATGTTTCGCCTTGAAGAAGAGTTTAAGCTGCTGATGGAATCCAAGGATGCGAGAGGTAATGGTAATTATTCAGATTCTGATGATGATAATGAAAATGAAAATGATAATGAAAATGATGATGAGAATGATAGATATAATGATGATGATGATGATGATGCTGAGGTTCCGGTAGCTCATCCGGTATCGGATTATAATATTGTGATTGATGCGTTGCCGTCTGGGACGATTAATGATTTACATGAGATTTCAAAAAGAATGGTGGCTGCAGGGTATGGGAAGGAGTGTTCGCTTGCGTATAGTTCGTGTAGGAGGGATTTTTTAGAAGAGAGTCTGTCGAGGTTAGGGTTTTTAGGATTGCAGAAGTCGAATGCAGCTTTGGGAGATGATGATGAGGTTGAGATTGATAAGTGGATTAAAGCGATTAATATGGCTGTTAGAGTGTTTTATCCTAGTGAGCGTAGGTTATGTGATCGTGTGTTTGGGTACTCGTCTGCAACTGCTGCTGCAGCTGATCTTTCGTTTATGGAAGCGTGTAGGGTTTCGTCTATGGAGCTGCTTAGTTTTGCTAATGGGATTGCAATGGGGAGTAGAGCACCCGATAGGTTGTTTAAGATTCTTGATGTTTATGAAGCTGTGAAGGATCTGATGCCCGAAATCGAGGTACTTTTTGCTGATCAGTACTGTTTGTTTATTAGAAATGAAGCTATTGGAGTTTGGAAAAGGTTAGGGGAGTCTATTAGAGGGATCTTTATGGAATTAGAAAATTTAATCCGGCGTGATCCGGTTAAAGCTGCTGTTCCTGGTGGCGGTCTTCATCCTATAACTCGTTATGTGATGAATTACCTTCGAGCCGCGTGTTCTAGACCTATTTTAGAACAAGTTTTTGATGAAAATGTTGTGCCTCCAGTGGGTGTTGATAGATCATTATCATCATCTTCTCCGTTGGCTGTACAAATGGCTTGGATAATGGAGGTTTTAGAGAGTAATCTAGAGGCTAAATCCAAGATTTACAGGGACCCTGCTTTATCATCAGTTTTCATGATGAACAATGGAAGATATATTGTTAAGAAGGTTAAAGATGATGAATTGGGTTTGCTTTTAGGAGATGATTGGGTTCGAAAACACACAGCAAAAGTACGGCAATATCATGTGAATTATCAAAGAAGTTCATGGAATAAGATACTCAATGCGTTGAAATGGGATAACAGTAACTTATCTCCTAATGTTGCGTCCAAATCCATGAAAGAAAAGCTGAAGATATTTAATTCTCAGTTTGAGGAGATTTGTAGAACTCAATCTGCATGGGCTATATTCGATGAGCAGTTAAAAGAAGAATTGAAGCTTTCTGTGGGTGGAACATTGCTCCCTGCTTATAGAAATTTTATTGGCAGGTTTCATAATATTCAAGATATTGGGAAATATGCCGAGAAACATGTTAAGTTCAGTGTTGAAGATGTCGAGGCACGGATTGATGACCTGTTTCAAGGAACTGCTGTATCGGGAAGTGGTCGGAAATGAAAAGTCAGCAAGTAAGATACTCTTGTTTTTGTGTTTTTATTGGCTCGATTTTAGTTGTGTTTCAATGTACCATACTGTCTTATGTATGCAAAATGTTCTAGCATAGAATATGGATATTATTGCATGTCATGTAACATTTGTTAAGTTTCGGTCATTTGTATGTGGTTACCATTGATCCATCGATGCCCAAATGTTCATTTGTTAATTAAATCTGCTTTGCTGAATATCCTCTTATATGTTATTCTCATTTAGCTTCTTGGCAACAAAAAACTAAATGAACTTGATGATGGTAAATTTAGTTTGAAGGTCTATCATCATTCTTATTATACCTTATGTATCACTTTTGGGGGTGTTTGGATGTGTGTTTTGGAACTGCTTTTTGAGCTTTTGGATAAACAGATTCTTTCCCCATATATCAATATAATTCATTTTCTAGAATTATATCTTGTTTGGTCATTTTAATATCCTTAACTAGTAAGATAAGTTAAACACTCCAACATCTATCTATATACATCTTGAAACAATAAGCACACCCAAATAGTATCTCCTACTGCACGCTTGCTGATTATATGTATAGTAATATATAATTAGTATTTGGCTGCAAACGAGAAGATAATATATATATTTTATACTTTCTACATCTTTAGAATTTGTTTCTTGATGGATTCGGTAACATAACGATAAGCTTTTTCACTGGGATGAATACTATCAAAAAACAAGTATTCAGAAGCGTTATGACACAATGGAGTGAGTGGGGTGCATATAGGTCCTGCTTCCAGCAACCCTGTTCCACAGCATCCCTTCAAAGTTTCACGAAATCCTGAAAACAGTTTGCTATTAATACATTTTTTAGGCTTAAATAAACATAGAAATATAAACATACCATGTTTTTGTGGATACTCAATCATGTCCATTATTGGCCTGTAAATATCTGCGTAGGAGATTCTGCTTTCCTTAAAAGACATCTGTATATGATCTAAAAGTCTTATAAGCTTTCTGTTATAGGCTCGAGCATCCACATTCTGTTCCTCTACACACGTTCTATCTAATCTTGCCTTAATATCGGATGTTATTTGTATCGGTAGACAACCAATAGGTGGAAGGCCAGTTATTATTAGTGTTCGGCCACCGAGATTATAGAGCTCCTGCAATGCATAAAGTTACTGTTTTGCGGTCTACGATGAATCTATACATGCAGAATATAGAGATGCACTTCTAGGTGTTTAGTTATTAGTTAATAGATATATAATGCTTGTTTATGTGTATATTCCTTGCATATTATTCCCTCCGTCCCAGTTCAGCTGTCCTGTTTTGCCTAAGGAGGTCTTTTCTTTTCCACCTTGACCCTAAATAATTTTGTATAATATATTATTCAATAAAATTTATGTATATGGATAAGATTTTGAATATATTTTACCGGTATAATGTTCATCAAATATTATATAACACATAAAAAGTAATTTAAAGTCAAAGTTAAAATCCAAAGACTACAAAAGTCAAAAGAGGACAATTGAACTGGGACGGAGTCACGGAGGTACTATGTTTTAACCCATCATAATGGTGTTTATATTCATAGGTTTCATATAAGTATGACTGTCCGTGGAAATGAATATTCACCCTTTGACAAGTTATTCATAATATTATTAAAATTATTAAATATTAGTTTTATGCTACAGTAAGGAATATTAAAACATATATTATGTAAAGAAGATTGTTATTATATTATTATGTATAAATTAGAGATAGGGACATACCTTAACAAATTCATGGAGTCTTTCTAGAATGAACTCCTGGTACGTATCAATGTTAAATTCGACCCTTGTAGGAATATCATAAAAATTGAAAATAAAGTCGTTAGTACCCGCACTAACAATAACGAGTGAGTCACCTATAATTCTATGTGCTTCTTTTTCACCAACAATCTTCTTCAACCTCACAATGTAACTCTTGAAATAGTCGATTTGCCTAGACATTGGCACAGCTCCTATAATAGCAGCAGTAAGAGTATCATATCCTGTTCCACCTGATGCAAAACTAACACCTGTACGTAGTTCATCGTCTGAAAGACCTGGCTGTAGGAATGGTGGAATTGTCTGTTTTACCCCTATGAATGACCCTATGAAATCGACAGCTAACTTCCCGTTTGAAAATCTGCCCGTTGGTACGTGACCCGGGAAGTCTTTTCCATACGGGTAATGGTTGCCCTTAACCGCAGTATTTATGTAATTATTATTCCCCGTATCAACGGTTGAATCACCGAATATGAAAATAGCAGGAAACTTGTTGAAGTTTTTGCCATCAGTATATTGCAATAGCAACATGAAAACAAACGAAAGATGAAACATTGTTTCGGTAACTTTTGTGAAACATTACAATGTGTAAATAAAGCAGAAAGTATGTTATATAGTGCCTTTTTGATTAGCTGCTAAGTGATGGTATTAATGATTTGGAGTAGAAGGTAAAACAGTGAAAAACTTAAAGGAAAAATGAATCATTTCTTTGTAGTACTGATATGCCATTAGAACTAGTACTATGCGCATTAGAAGATGTACCTCACCTATCTAAAATGGTGAATGATTCTGTGACCTGCAAAATGCTAAGTATAGGAATCATCCCCTTATAGCAATGATGCTATTAGGAGTTGTACCTTGCTCAAGGTTCTCAAATAGGTAGATAAAATACTTTAATGACCTGCTCTTGTTTTTTTTTTGGCAAAAAAAAACCTTCAAAGCTTTAGATAAAACGAGGAACTTATATAAAAAAGAATGTGAACTCTGCAAGCATGCACTCATATTTGATTGATCGTTCACATTTAAGGGACTGCTGTTTTTGTTGTTTTTAGCAGCTTCTGCTGTATCCAATTAAGAACCAATCAGAAAAGCATAACCGCATATATACTTGAGGTGGTTGGTGATTTGGTATTTTCATTTATGGGTCCTGCCAAACCATTTATCTTTTGGAATTTGGGTTTTTTCTGACCTTAACAACTTTACTAAACTTTCTTATTCTTAATTTGATTTATTAGAATCATAAATATTAAGATTGATTTCGTGTCAAATTGTCAATCTTGTAAGTATGATTAGGAAGATTTGTAGGGTAAGGTGTATTTGAGATGCTCGGTACTTCGTTGGTCTAAGTGGTTCGAGTCCCTTTCAGGACAAAGGTGTAGAGTATGCGAGTGGGTTTTAAGGGTAACTACGATGAGTGCTACAACTCTGATATTCATATGCAAAGAACTTTTTGCAGTGCTGCTCTTATTAAGGGGAGGTTTCATAGTTAATTAATTAAAAGTATGTGTTAAGATAACCACGTCAGAATCTGAGATTGAATAAAGATTAGTAAGGTGGTGTTTGTTTTTATGATTGAAGACCTTATTATGTCTTATGTCTGCGGGCGGCCAGACATTTTTATTGAAGACGGTTTGTTTTTCTGAAGACATAAGACAAAATAACGTCTGCGAACGTCTTCAAACTTGCAGCTCTAAATTAGTGCTTCCAAACTTAGAAGACATTTTGATATACTCCGTAAAACCTTCATATGTTCTTTTTATTCCTTCACCTCCCACCAACCCAACTCCACCTCTAGTGACGATACCTCTTTGGCCGCACCCGTTCCGGCGATGACGGCAGCCTCTCCGGCCGCAACACTCCCGGTTGCTCTACCTCCAGCCCACTAAATTGGTATATAATTCTTTCACATTTTCTTTTGATTAATCTTAAAATTGTTTTTGGGTTTTAATTTGTTGTTTGGAATAACATCTCTGGGTGTAGGTACGATTGTTGTATCTCTGTTTAACTAATTTTGTTGAGATGTGACTAATCATGGTTGGATTTGAGATCTAGAATATTTTGACTAATCGATCAGAACGATATTTTTTTGTTTGAGTTTGAGATTTTGATGAGCTTTGTCAAAGTAGCTTGGTTAATAGTTAACTATTCGTTAAAACGTTATAATTGTATTAATTCAAAATAAGATTGACTTTTGCAGACTAAAAAACAAACAGTCTTTTGTGTTCAGCTTACAGACCTTTAGACCACATTTTCTCTACAAATGTGGTTCGCAGATCTTCAGACAAAAACATCTTAAAAAACAAACAGCGTGCTTCATCAATTAAAAGTCGCCAGTTTTTTTAACCATGAATCGGTGCTCAAGTTGTGGATCCACCTTGGATATTCGGCCCATAATTAAAGCCTCCATCAGGCCCATACATATATTGAGCTTAATATTTCCTCCATAATGCCTCATTTTCTATCTTAAACGTCACTACCATTTAAGCTTCCAATCCTAAGACCACCAACTCACCAAGTGTTTTTGATGACAGAACTTTGTTCCAGCTCACCCATAAACGTCTTTTTTTATTATTATTATTATCAGAATTATTCCTAAAGAAATTACACCTTATTGCTTCTGTCTTATGAATGATCTTACGGAACTCCAAAAACTGACATAAAAATAAAGTGGGATGCTTCCAAAAATTGATTTGGTGAGAGTATGCTTACCCCCAACCGAAAGCAATTTTGCTTTTTAAAGGCAGAGGCGAGTGCTGAACAAGTTGACTTCTCGTCACGCATTTGTAGTGGCGACTCTAAGATTGAAACTCAATAGGTCCTACATAATTTGAAAGATTGTTTACCAACAAAATACCACAAATTTTAAAAATATACGGGGTCTTATCACTAAATTTAGTGGGGTCTCGTGCAATTTAACTGCTATTTTGTAAAAACATTCCGAACTAGTGGTGTCCCGTGATCTTAGGGGTATACACTTATATTCCCCCGCCCATTGAGAGTGTTTTCATGAACCTTAGATTTGGATTCTTGTTGCATTTGCAGCCAGCAGCAACAATAATAATGATATTTGATCTTGTCAAAAACAATGTATAAAAGACATAAAATGTATACAGTCATATATTCACTCGATGGGAGGGGTAATTCTTAGTTTCAAAATAGCTAAAACTAGCTAGCAATTAAATGTAATCATCATTCATTAGGATACTTAAATGAAAATTGCTAAAACTAAATTAAACGCAAAAATATAACATTATCACATATCACATATCACATATCACATAATATCGTTATATATGGTCGGTGGCTCAAAAAATGTTACGTACAATCATGAAGCTTCTTCGTACGTTACTTACAAGATTACAAAGCCCAAGTACAAAGAATCATTAATCTCATCAATCAATGTCATTAACTACTAATCATATGTGTTTTGTTCTATACGATTACCTTTATTTAATTACTTAAACTTATTTTCTAATTATATATATTTCGTATAATTTTAATTTTAATTTTAATTTTAATTTTAATTTAGATTAATTTTAATATATACGGTTTATCGGATTTAACGTCCCATGTGCATTATACGTACAACTGTTACGCTTAGTTATCAAACAGAAATGGAAACCAAGTTATCAAATATTTATATTATATATTATTTTACTAGTGAAATAACTCGTGAAATCACGGGTTTGTTTAAACGAAATAATTTAATATATATTTTTTAAGTATTAAGTGAACGTAAATACTAAAGATTTAGTTTAATGACCCGTGGAAGCGCAGAATCTAACTAAGAAACATGTCGTTTTTATAAATATATTGATATATGGTCATGGAGGTTGTTTTAAAGTTTGTACATATGATCATGAGATGTTTTATCATAAAGTTGTACATAATGCTTCAAATATCGTACATATGGTCATGGAGGTGTTTTACCATAAGGTTGTACATAATGTTTCAAATATTCTACATATAGTTATATGGGTGTTTTATCATAAGGTTGTACATAATGCTTCATATATTATACAATGAACATGTTAATATTTATATTTGATATAATTAATAATTTTAATGACATCGTCATAAGGGACTTCTTTATTTTTGAATTTTATTTAAATTTGGATAATCCTTATTTATTAAATCATCATTTTAGAGATTTATATGATACTATACGAAACATTTTAATGATATGTTTTAGGTATTAAGTGAACTTAAATACTAAAGTCATTTAGGTTAATGGCTCGTGGAACCACAGATTCCGACTAAGAAACTTGTCGTTGTTTTATAAACATATTGATATACTTAACTTGGTGAGAATAAATGAACTACATTTATTCTCCCACGACCTTCTTCCAATTTTCATCACAATTACTATTTTTCTTGTCATAAAAACCTACATTACAACATTTTATTGAGACATGTATTTCGTATACATGTGTAACGTAATTAATCCCGTAATGAAAACTCATATTTGAATAATAATATAATATTAATAAAGTTTGTTCTAAAATGACAAAATTTCATTCCCCGTCCCTGATGTTTAATCAACTTTGACTCCTCGTCCCTAATGTATCACAATTATACATCCCCCGTCCTCCCGTCTAGTTTCTGCCAATTTCAGCCGTTTGTTCAGTCATGTGCAAAACATGTGAGGGTACTTTAGTCTTTTTATTTTATTTCTTTTCTTTATTATTTAATTTATCTTTTCATCCCATGCTCATCATCTCATCTTAATCATCCCCAAATTAAAAACCCTAGTTTTATAATTCTATAAAATCAAGAAATCAAAATTATAAATCTTGAACACCTAATCAATTTTGTAAGTCACCTTCATCATTATCAACTCGTCATCATGTAATCGATTATGCTCAAGATCGTCTCATCTGAAATCTGGATTTGATATTCATCATCATCAACTCGTCTCAGTTTTGAGTTTTTGTGTCTCGCCACCACCTACAACGATCTG
This sequence comes from Rutidosis leptorrhynchoides, assembly GCF_046630445.1. NCBI lineage: Eukaryota > Viridiplantae > Streptophyta > Magnoliopsida > Asterales > Asteraceae > Rutidosis > Rutidosis leptorrhynchoides. Next base: position 634,978,304 of record NC_092335.1, read on the forward strand.
GATTTTTTGTTCCTCGTCACCACGACATCGACAATTGACAGCTGATGTTCTCACCAGATCTGATGTTCCGATCGAAATATGTAGCAAATCATCTCGAGAATGCTCGACTTGCAGATTCAGAACATGAGATTAACTCAATCTCTCTAATTTATGCACAAAATTTGAAGTTGACTTTTATCTACAAGCTTTGACTCTTTAAATCGAAATATATGATGTTGTTAAATTCAAATTGAAGCATCACAAAGCTCGTGTAAGTGATTAGGAATCAGGAACTATGCTCGAATCATCATATGATTAGCTAAACTGATCCAGATACATCGATGTTGATGTTTTCGTTTATGAGAAGAACACAATGTGATTCGCTACGAATTTGTGGATGTAAATCTGAATAGTTGATGCACGAGACTTCGATTTTGTTCAAGGAACACTATGCTATCTTCAATTTACTGAATGAAACATCACAAATAAATTTGAGAATTTGAAATATAGTATGAAGATGAAGAAGCTCGTACAGTAAGAAAAAAAAATATCATGAACTTGATTTTTATATTCGTATTTATAATTCTAAAATAATAATCTGTGATTGATATTCGTGAACTAGCGTAATTTATGGAAGAAGAGGAATGAATTTGATTTTATTAGGGTTTATGATTTATGATTTTGGGACTAAATTGAATATTGAAGAAGGAGACCTAATTACGCTCCTCGTCCCTATAGTTTAATGACCTTTTTACCCCCACATGCTCTGCACGTGATAAGAGGGTAACGTTAAAATAGACAGAAAATAGACGGCAGGACGAGAGATGTATATTTATGATACATTATGGACGAGGGATGCACACAAAAAAAAAAGGACAGGGAGTCAAAGTTGATGTAAAGTTCAGGGACGAAGAATGAAATTTTGTCTTCTAAAATTGATTATTTAAAATTTTAATAATAATTATTAGTAATAACAACTGCCTCTTTAATTTTTTTTTAAATTTAAAATACAATTATTATATGAACGTTGTACAATATGCTTCAAAGTTTGTACATGTGTTCATGAGATGTTTTGTAAAAAGAATGTACAATTTGTTTTAAAGTTTGTACATATGATCATGAAGATGTTTTATCATAAGGTTGTACATAATGCTTCAAATATTGTACATATGGTCATTGGGTGTTTTATCATAAGATTGTACATAATGGTTCAAATATTGTACATATGGTCATGGGGTGTTTTATCATAAGGTTGTACATAATGCTTCATTTATTATACAATGTACATGTTAATATTTTTATTAAATATAATTAATAATTTTAATGACATTATCATGAGGGACTTCTTTATTTTTGAATTTTTTTTTAAACTTAGATAATCCTTATTTATGTCATTATCATTTTAAAAATTTATATAATACTATAGATATCATGAGCTTAAAGAAATTCATTGAATATTGGTTTTATATATAAACAAAATTAAAATTATATCTCTTTGTCCAATTTTTATTTAACGTTTTAACATGCTTTATGTCGTCTTTAATTATTTTTAAGTTTTTGAAAACCTGGCAAAAATTTTATCAATGGCTAAATGGCCAAAAATATTACACCAATAGTTCATTGGAAGGGAACTTAGCAATTATATACATATAACTCCAACTCAACTGAATTCCAACTTAAATTAACACCATTTTTTGCTTCTCTTTATGCACTTCCATATTTTGTCGGATCTTGTTTCCAATCTTCAAATGCGTGATTGAACTCCTTGATGCAATGGGATAGCCAAAAATGGGATTGGATATAAACTTGATCCAATATTTCCTCATTCAAAATATATCTTTTTTTCCTCAGAGCTATGTATCAATTTATTACGCCAAGACCATGTTCTCGTATAAATACGTATCTTGTTGCGAAACATAGATCATTACTCCTTGATGAACCCGTCTGGAAGTTTGCAGAACTAATGGCATTCGAGACACCAGGTGGGATTGAGCTCTAAAGTTTCCACCATGAAAGGAATTTTCTCCATATTGGAATGGTGAACCTGCACACTAAGAAGATATGGTCAGTTGATTATTCCGCTACTTGACAAAATGGGCACAACGCATATTGTACAGGGTGACTCGCCAGATTTTGTAAGGTTGGTAATCCATTTTACTCCAACTCCAAATTAGAAGATTAATTTTCTTTGGGATCCACGATATCCAAGTAATCGACTTCAAGCTACTGATTTGTCCAAGGATGAGCTACTCAGGAAGCGTAAAGCATTCGGCCACAGAAAATACACCATAGGGTCTGAGCGCCCAATACCATGAGTTTGAACTCACTCGATGACTTTAGCATATCTTCAAGGTTTGTGAGTTCCGAAGTGATTCTACCTTTTAATACGCTTTTCCATCTCCAGAATCCTTTTAAACCACCATTCATTAACAACCCTCTCTAAAACAACTGCCCGTTTATTTTCGTCCAGCGCATATAGCCTTGAGAAAATGCGAGATAGATTTTGTTCATATTTCATTCCAAAATAACGTTTCATCACCCCAAACCACCTTCCTAGGAATGGAAATAGAAAATGACATACCATACTTCTCACACTCCAAACCACATTTGTGAATCTGGTTCCAGGACGAAGCAACACCCTCCCTGGGTTTTGGATCAATCCTCCGTCTTCTCCATAAATGGATGCAATGATTTGTCGCCATAGTGAATTACGTTCAAATTTAAACATCTACCACCACTTACACACCAAGATTGTGTTTTTTGATTTGAGGCTACCAACATTGAGACCTCCACACCTTTTTAAAGCTTACACTTTCTTCAAACTTATTAACTGCATGGATCTTCAATCCACTAAATTCCAAAAGAACTTCCTTCTTAACGATTTAAGAGATTTAAGGACTTCCCTTGAGACTTTAAATTAAATAATGATATATAGTACAAAGGGGGGCTTCCAAGAATCGATTTTGAAATGTTCCGTTCATACTGATTATAAACGTTCCATATTAATTGATTTCGTTGCGAGGTTTTGACCTCTATATGAGACGTTTTTCAAAGACTGCATTCATTTTTAAAACAACCATAACCTTTATTTTATCAATAAAGGTTTTAAAAACATTACGTAGATTATCAAATAATGATAATCTAAAATATACTGTTTACACACGACCATTACATAATGTTTTACAATAGAAATATATTACATCGACATATGTTTCTTGAATGCAATTTTTACACAATATCATACAAACATGGACACCAAATCTTGTCCTTATTTTAGTATGCAACAGCGGAAGCTCTTAGTATTCACCTGAGAATAAACATGCTTTAAACGTCAACAAAAATGTTGGTGAGTCATAGGTTTAACCTATATATATCAAATCGTAACAATAGACCACAAGATTTCATATTTCAATACACATCCCATACATAGAGATAAAAATCATTCATATGGTGAACACCTGGTAACCGACATTAACAAGATGCATATATAAGAATATCCCCATCATTCCGGGACACCCTTCGGATATGATATAAATTTTGAAGTACTAAAGCATCCGGTACTTTGGATGGGGTTTGTTAGGCCCAATAGATCTATCTTTAGAATTCGCGTCAATTAGGTGTCTGTTCCCTAATTCTTAGATTACCAGACTTAATAAAAAAGGGCATATTCGATTTCGATAATTCAACCATAGAATGTAGTTTCACGTACTTGTGTCTAGTTTGTAAATCATTTATAAAACCTGCATGTATTCTCATCCCAAAAATATTAGATTTTAAAAGTGGGACTATAACTCTCTTTCACAGATATTTCCTTCCTCGAAAATAAGACTTGGCCGCGGATCGATTCACGAACCTATACAAATATGTACATATATATCAAAGTATGATCAAAATATAATTATAACCATTTTTATTATGTTTTAAAGATTTGAGTGTATTAAGTCAGCTGTCCTCCTTAATAACCTACAACTAGTTGTCCACAGTTAGATGTACAGAAATAAATCGATATATATTATCTTGAATCAATCCACGACCCAGTGTATACACGTCTCAGGCTAGATCACAACTCAAAGTATATATATATTTGGAATCAACCTCAACCCTGTATAGCTAACTCCAACATTACTGCATATAGAGTGTCTATGATTGTTCCAAATAATATATATACATGGGTCGATATGATATGTCAAAACATTTGCATACGTGTCTATGGTATCCCAAGATTACATAATATATTAGAATACATGTATAATACAATATAAGTTAGCTAGGATATGATTTGTATAGATTTGTTAAACATTTCCCGTAGCTAAAAAGATCAAAAATATCCAATCTTGTTTTACCCATAACTTCTTCATTTTAAATCCGTTTTGAGTGAATAAAATTGCTATGGTTTCATATTGAACTCTAATTTAAGAATCCAAACAGAAAAAGTATATGTTTTTAGTCGGAAATTTAAGTTACATGTCAATTACTAAAGAGGTAGTCATTTCTGTCGAAAGAACGATATCTTGATGACCATTTTGAAAAACATACTTTCACTTTGAGTTTAACCAAGATTTTTGGATATAGTTTCATGTTCATATGAAAAATCATTTTCCCAGAAGAACAACTTTTAAATCAAAGTTTATCATAGTTTTTAATTATCCAAACCAAAACAGCCCCCGGTTTTACTACGACGGCGTATATCCGATTTTATGGTGTTCATCGTGTTTTCAGGTTTTAAATCATTAAGTTAGCATATCATATAGATATATAATATGTATTTAGTTGATTTTAAAAGTCAAGTTAGAAGGATTAACTTTTGTTTGCGAACAAGTTTAGAATTAACTAAACTATGTTCTAGTGATTACAAGTTTAAACCTTCGAATAAGATAGCTTTATACGTATGAATCGAATGATGTTATGAACATCATTACTACCTCAAGTTTTCTGGATAAAACTACTGGAAATGAGAAAAATGGATCTAGCTTCAAAGGATCCTTGGATGGCTTGAAAGTTCTTGAAACAGAATCATGACACGAAAACAGTTCAAGTAAGATTTTCACTCGAAATAAGATTGTTATAGTTGTAGAAATTGAATCAAAATTTGAATATGAATATTACCTTGAATTAGAAAGATAACCTACTGTAAATAACAAAGGTTCCTTGATCTTAGATGATTACTTGGAATGGATTAGAAAGCTTGGAAGTAGACTTGCAAACTTGGAAGTATTCTTGATTTTTATGAAACTATACTTATGGAATTTATGAAGAACACTTAGAACTTGAAGATGGAACTTGAGAGAGATCAATTAGATAAAGAAAATTGAAGAATGAAAGTGTTTGTAGGTGTTTTTAGTCATTGGTATATGGATTAGATATAAAGGATATGTAATTTTGTTTTCATGTAAATAAGTCATGAATGATTACTAATATTTTTGTAATTTTATGAGATATTTCATGCTAGTTACCAAATGATGGTTCCCACATGTGTTAGGTGACTCATATGGGCTGCTAAGAGCTGATCATTGGAGTGTATATACCAATAATACATACATCTAAAAGCTGTGTATTGTACGAGTACGAATACGGATGCATACGAGTAGAATTGTTGATGAAACTGAACGAGGATGTAATTGTAAGCATTTTTGTTAAGTAAAAGTACTTTGATATGTGTCTTGAAGTCTTTCAAAATTGTAAGAATACATATCAAAACACAACATGTATATACATTCTAATGGAGTCGTTAAGTCTTCGTTAGTCGTTACATGTAAGTGTTGTTTTGAAACCTTTAAGTTAACGATCTCAATTAATGTTGTTAACCCAATGTTTATTATATCAAATGAGATGTTAAATTATTATGTTATCATGATATTATGATGTATGAATATCTCTTAATATGATATATACATTAAAATATCGTTACAACGATAATCGTTACATATAAGTCTCGTTTCGTTATTCTTGAGTTAGTAGTCTCGTTTTCACATATGTAGTTCATTGTTAACATAGTTAATGATATATTTAAATATCATTTTATCATGTTAAATATAGTGTATCAATATCTTAATATGATACATATGTATTTAGTAGACGTTATCATAACGATAATCGTTATATATATCATTTTGAGTTTCTTAACTTAGTAATCTCATTTCTTATGTATATCACACATTGTTAATATACTTAGTGAGATACTTACTCATTATAATCTCATGTCAACCATATATATATATATATATATATATATATATATATATATATATATATATATATGTCTATATATACCACAAGATGTAGTTTTTACAAATTTGTAACGTTCGTGAATCGCCGGTCAACTTGGGTGATCAATTGTCTATATGAAACTTATTTCATTTAATCAAGTCTTAACAAGTTTGATTGCTTAACACGTTGGAAACATTTAGTCATGTAAATATCAATCTCAATTAATATATATAAACATGGAAAAGTTCGGTCACTACAGTACCTACCGGTTAAATAAATTTCGTCCCGAAATTTTAAGCTGTTGAAGGTGTTGATGAATCTTCTGGAAATAGATGTGGGTATTTCTTCTTCATCTGATCTTCACACTCCCAGGTGAACTTGGGTCCTCTACGAGCATTCCATCGAACCTTAACAATTGGTATCTTGTTTTGCTTAAGTCTCTTAACCTCACGATCCATTATTTCGACGGGTTCTTCAATGAATTGAAGTTTTTCATTGATTTGGATTTCGTCCAACGGAATAGTGAGATCTTCTTTAGCAAAACATTTCTTCAAATTCGAGACATGTAAAGTGTTATGTACAGCTGCGAGTTGTTGAGGTAGCTCCAGTTGGTAAGCTACTGGTCCGACACGATCTATAATCTTGAATGGTCCAATGTACCTTGGATTTAGTTTCCCCCGTTTACCAAATCGAACAACGCCTTTCCAAGGTGAAACCTTAAGCATGACCATTTCTCCAATTTTAAACTCTATATCTTTTCTTTTACTGTCCGCGTAGCTCTTTTGTCGACTCTGGGCGGTTTTCAATCGTTGTTGAATTTGGATGATTTTCTCGGTAGTTTCTTGTATTATCTCCGGACCCGTAATCTGTCAATCCCCCACTTCATTCCAACAAATCGGAGACCTGCACTTTCTACCATAAAGTGCCTCAAACGGTGCCATCTCAATACTAGAATGATAACTGTTGTTGTAGGAAAATTCTGCTAACGGTAGGTGTCGATCCCAACTGTTTCCGAAATCAATAACACATGCTCGTAGCATGTCTTCAAGCGTTTGTATCGTCCTTTCACTCTGCCCATCAGTTTGTGGATGATAGGCAGTACTCATGTCTAGACGAGTCCCCAATGCTTGTCGCAACGTCTGCCAGAACCTTGAAACAAATCTACCATCCCTATCAGAGATAATAGAGACGGGTATTACATGTCTGGAGACAACCTCCTTCAAATACAATCGCGCCAACTTCTCTATTTTGTCATCTTCTCTAATTGGCAAGAAGTGTTCTGACTTGGTGAGACGATCAACTATTATCCAAATAGTATCATAACCACTTGCAGTCCTTGGCAATTTAGTAATGAAATCCATGGTAATGTTTTCCTATTTCCATTCCGAGATTTCAGGTTATTGTAGTAGACCTGGTTTCTGATGTTCAGCTTTGACCATAGAACACCTCAAACATTCTCCTACATATTTAGTAATATCGGCTTTCATACCCGGCCACCAAAAGTGTTTCTTGAGATCTTTATACATCTTCCCCACTCCGGGATGTATTGAATATCTGGTTTTATGTGCTTCCTTAAGTACCATTTCTCTCACATCTCCAAACCTTGGTACCCAAATTCTATCAGCCCTATATCGGGTTTCGTCTTTCCGAATATTAATATGTTTCTCTGATCCTTTGGTTATCTCATTCTTCAACTTTCCTTCTTTTACAACCCCCTGTTGCGCCTCCTTTATTTGAGTAGTAAGGTTAGTATGAATAATTATATTCATAGATTTTACCCGTATAGGTTCTCTGTCCTTTCTACTCAAAGCGTCGGCTACCACATTCGCCTTCCCCGGGTAGTATCGAATCTCAAAATCATAATCATTCAACAGTTCAATCCACCTGCGTTGTCTCATATTCAGTTGCTTCTGATTAAATATATGTTGGAGACTTTTGTGGTCGGTATATATAATACTTTTGACCCCATATAAATAATGCCTCCAAGTCTTTAATGCAAAAACAACAGCACCCAATTCCAAATCGTGAGTTGTATAATTTTGCTCGTGAATCTTCAATTGTCTAGACGCATAAGCAATCACCTTTGTTCGTTGAATTAATACACAACCGAGACCTTGCTTTGATGCGTCACAATAAATCACAAAATCATCATTCCCTTCAGGCAATGACAATATAGGTGCCGTAGTTAGCTTTTTCTTCAATAACTGAAACGCCTTCTCTTGTTCATCCTTCCATTCAAATTTCTTCCCTTTATGCGTTAATGCAGTCAAGGGTTTTGCTATTTTGGAGAAATCTTGGATGAATCTTCTGTAGTAACCAGCCAATCCTAAAAATTGACGTATATGCTTCGGAGTTTTTGGGGTTTCCCACTTTTCAACGATTTCGATCTTTGCCGGGTCCACCTGGATACCTTCTTTGTTCACTATGTGACCGAGGAATTGAACTTCTTCCAACCAAAATGCACACTTTCAAAACTTAACGTACAGTTTTTCTTTCCTCAATACTTCTAGCACTTTTCTCAAATGTTCTTCATGCTCTTGATCATTCTTTGAGTAAATAAGTATGTCATCGATGAAAACAATGACAAACTTGTCAAGATATGGCCCACACACTCAGTTTATAAGGTCCATGAACACAGCTGGTGCGTTAGTCAATCCAAACGGCATAACCATAAACTCGTAATGACCATAACGCGTCCTAAAAGTAGTTTTTGGAATATCATCCTCCTTTACTCGCATTTGATGATATCCAGAACTAAAATTGATTTTTGAATAAACTGACGAGCCTTGTAGTTGATCAAATAAGTCATCAATTCTCGGCAGTGGATAACGGTTTTTGATGGTAAGTTTATTCAACTCTCTGTAGTCAATACACAACCTAAATGTACCATCTTTCTTCTTGACAAACAAAACAGGAGCTCCCCATGGTGATGTACTTGGTCGAATGAAACCACGTTCTAATAGTTCTTGCAGTTGGCTTTGCAGTTCTTTCATCTCGCTGGGTGCGAGTCTGTAAGGAGCACGAGCTATTGGTGTAGCTCCTGGTACAAGATCTATTTGAAATTCAACAGATCGATGTGGAGGTAGTCCCGGTAATTCTTTCGGAAATACGTCGGGAAATTCTTTTGCGACGGGAACATCATTGATGCTCTTTTCTTCAGTTCGTAGTTTCTCGACGTGTGCTAGAACAGCATAGCAACCTTTTCTTATTAGTTTTTGTGCCTTCAAATTACTAATAAGATGTAGCTTGGTGTTGCCCTTTTCTCCGTACACCATTAAGGGTTCTCCTTCTTCTCGTACAATGCGAATTGCATTTTTGTAACATACGATCTCTGCTTTCATCTCCTTCAGCCAATCCATGCCAACTATTACATCAAAACTCCCTAACTCTACTGGTATCAAATCAATCTTAAATATTTCGCTACCCAGTTTAATTTCTCGATTCCGGCATATATAATCTGCTGAAATTAATTTACCATTTGCTAATTCGAGTAAAAATTTACTATCCAACGGCGTCAATGGACAACTTAATTTAGCACAAAAATCTCTACTCATATAGCTTCTATCCGCACCCGAATCAAATAAAACGTAAGCAGATTTATTGTCAATAAGAAACGTACCCGTAACAAGTTTCGAGTCTTCCTGTGCCTCTACCGCATTAATATTGAAAACTCTTCCGCGGCCTTGTCCATTCGTGTTCTCCTGGTTCGGGCAATTTCTAATAATGTGGCTAGGTGTTTCACATTTATAACAAACTACATTGGCATAACTTGCTCCGACACTACTTGCTCCGCCATTACTCATTCTGACACCATTTGTTCCTTTCGTTCTGTTAACCCCTGGTCCGTAGACCTCACACTTTGCCGCGCTATGACCATTTATTTTACACTTGTTGCAAAATGTAGTGCAGAACCCCGAGTGATACTTTTCACACCTTTGGCATAGCTGCTTCTGATTGTTGTTGTAGCGGTTGTTATTGTTGTTGGGATGATTGTTGTAGTTGTAGTTGTTGTTGTTGTTGTTGTTATTGTTGTTGTTGTTGTTGTTGTTGTTGTTGTGCCGTTTGTTGTAGTTGCGATTGATGTTGCGATTGTTGGGATAGTTGTTGTTGTATTGGTGACTCTTATCACCGTTTTCCTCCCACTTTCTTTTGACTAGCTTCACGTTGGCCTCTTCGGCCGCATGTTCTTTAATTCTTCCCTCAATCTGGTTCACTAGTTTGTGAGCCATTCTACATGCCTTTTGTATGGAGGCAGGCTCGTGTGAACTTATATCTTCTTGGATTCTCTCCGGTAACCCTTTCACAAACGCGTCGATCTTCTCTTCCTCATCTTCGAACGCTCTCGGACACAATAGGCACAATTCTGTAAACCGACTTTCGTACGAAGTAATATCGAATCCCTGTGTTCGTAACCCTCTAAGTTCTGACTTGAGCTTATTGACCTCAGTTCTGGGACGGTACTTCTCGTTCATCAAGTGCTTGAATGATGACCACGGTAGCGCGTAAGCAGCATCTTATCCCACTTGCTCTAGATAGGTATTCCACCATGTTAACGCAATACATGTGAAGGTATGCATAGCGTACTTCACTTTGTCTCCTTCAGTACACTTACTTATGGAAAACACCGATTCAACTTTCTCGGTCCACCGTTTCAATCCGATTGGTCCTTCAGTCCCATCAAATTCTGAAGGTTTGCAGGCAGTGAATTCCTTGTAGGAGCATCCTACACGATTTCTTGCGCCGTTAGCTGTATTGCTAGATTCTGAGTTATTGTTGGTATGTAGCGCGGCCTGTACTGCGGCTATGTTTGAAGCAAGAAAGGCACGAAATTCCTCTTCGCTCATATTCAAGGTGTGTCGAGTAGTCGGTGCCATTTCCTTCAAAATAGTCAAATGAAACAAGTTAATCATACAGAATATTAAGAGTAGTCAATAGTATCTCGTAGCATAATATAAACTCATTTATAAAAGCTTTTTCTTCATATTAGCGTTTTATAAGTTTAAATTCAGGTACTACCTACCCGTTAAGTTCATACTTAGTAGCTAATATACAATTCAACTACTACAATTCCATATGAAAAACTGATTATAATAATATATCACATACAAATATTCTTCAAACTTACAACTTTGCTATATTACATATAACATGAAATATAGTACACTATGATACAGGAAAGTTTTGAAGATAAATCTATTTAATACGCAAGTTGTTCAGCAAAGGAAATAAAGACACGTAATTCATAAGTCCAGAAACAAGTCATGCATTCTGGTTTTACTAAGACGACTTCCGATCCTTGGTCTTGTGGAAAATAACCGTTATGACCATTGGCTAGGCAGCATGTTGTAATGTCGTCAAAAGGACGAGGGTTTCGTAATGTCCAACAGCCCCGTAATAATCTAAAAACCTTGTTTCTCACCCCAACTGCTGAATCCGTCACTTGTGGGAAAGTTTTATTTAAAAGCTGCAATCCGATGTTCTTTTTCTCACTTTGGTAAGAAGCGAACATCACTAACCCGTAAGCATAACATGCTTCTTTATGTTGCATGTTAGAAGCTCTTTCTAATTCACGAAATCCTATGTTGGGATATGTTGAGTCAAAATAGGTTCTTAACCCGTAGCGTAAAATTGCATTTGGGTTCCCCGCATTTAACGCTTTAAAGAAAACACGGCGTAACTTAAAGTCTCCCCAATGTGATATACCCCACCTATCAAAGGAAAGCCTTTTATAAACTAAGGCATTTCTGGAAAGTCTTTGATAATGCTAAAAGCGAACATATATTTCATAGCATTATTCCTCAAGAAAGACAAGCTTTTAGTTGCAATTGTTCTATTTACAAGTGATATTCGTTTAAATAATAAAAGGTAAAGACAAAAGACAGATTCGACGAATTGAAGACGCAAAGGTCCAAAAAGCTCAAAAGTACAAAATACAATCAAAGAGGTTCCAATTATTGATAAGAAACGTCTCGAAATCACAAGAGTACAAGATTCAAAACGCAAAGTACAAGATATTAAATTGTACGCAAGGACGTTCGAAAATCCGGAACCTGGACCAGAGTCAACTCTCAACGCTCGACGCAACAGACTAAAAATTACAAGTCAACTATGCATATGAATATAATATAATATATAATTAATTCTTAAAATTAATATATATATTATATTATATTTATAAAACGTCGGCACAAGGAAACAAGCAACATGTGAGCTCTCCCAGCTGGCCATGCGATCGCATGGCCAGGAAGAAGAAAGTCCATGCTATCGTATGGCATGAAAAGTCAGGCCACATCCCCTATAAATTCGCAGTTTGGTGAACGCAAAAAATATATATCTTTTCTCTTCTCCATTCATACGTAATATTTATATTTATAATTTATATTTTAATTTTAATTATAATTCTAATAATAAGGGTATGTTAGCGAATGTTGTAAGGGTGTAAGTCCCAATTCTGTCCGTGTAACGCTACGCTATTTTTAATCATTGTAAGTTATGTTCAACCTTTTTACATTAATGTCTCGTAGCTAAGTTATTATTATGCTTATTTAATTCGAAGTAATCATGATGTTGGGCTAAAAATATTAAAATTGGGTAATTGGGTTTTGTACCATAATTGGAGTTTGGACAAAAGAACGACACTTGTGGAAATTAGACTATGGGCTATTAATGGGCTTTATATTTGTTTAACTAAATGATAGTTTGTTAATGTTAATATAAAGATTTACAATTAGGCGTCCCTATAAATTATCATATGCACTCGATCGGACACGATGGGCGGGGTATTTATATGTACGAATAATCGTTCATTTAACCGGACACGGGAATGGATTAACAGTCACTAGAATTATTAAAACAGGGGTGAAATTATGTACAAGGACACTTGGCATAATTGTTAACAAAGTATTAAAACCTTGGGTTACACTCAGTCGACATCCTGGTGTAATTATTAAACAAAGTATTAAAATCTTGTTACAGTTTAAGTCCCCAATTAGTTGGAATATTTAACTTCAGGTATAAGAATAATTTGACGAGGACACTCGCACTTTATATTTATGACTGATGGACTGTTATGGACAAAAACCAGACGGACATATTAAATAATCCAGGACAAAGGACAATTAACCCATGGGCATAAAACTAAAATCAAAACGTCAAACATTATGATTACGGAAGTTTAAATAAGCATAATTATTTTATTTCATATTTTATTTCCTTTATTTTATATTTAATTGCACTTCTAATTATCGCATTTTATTTATTGTTATTGTATTTAATTACACTTTAATTTTCGTACTTTTTAATTATCGCAAGTTTATTTTATCGCACTTTTATTTATCGAAATTTCATTATCGTTATTTACTTTACGCTTTAATTTAAGTCTTGTATTTATTTTTAATATTTTACATTTGGTTTTAACTGCGACTAAAGTTTTAAAATCGACAAACCGGTCATTAAACGGTAAAAATCCCCCTTTATAATAATAATATTACTTATATATATATTTGTATTTTTATAAAAGTAAACTAATATAGCGTTAAGCTTTGTTTAAAGATTTTCCCTGTGGAACGAACCGGACTTACTAAAAACTACATTACTGTACGATTAGATACACTGCCTATAAGTATTGTAGCAAGGTTTAAGTATATCCATTCAATAAATAAATAAATATCTTTTGTAAAAATATAATTTTTATTTAATTTATAAATATATTTTATAAATATATTATTCAGCAAAAACAAAAAAAAAAAAAATTTAATTCGGCCTGTACTGTAGCAGCCCATTCTGTGGCCCGAAACCCTAGCCCATGCGATCACATGGCTGGGCAACTTAGGACTCATGCGATCGTATGAGCCCGTCTGACACGCCACAGTTGACTGAACCAGCATTTATTACGGGTATTATTATTTATTATTAATCTAAAACCCTATTTAGGGTTATATATTTTATAATTTAATTTAGTTTTTATATTTAATTTGTATTTTTATGTTTAATTAGTTTATTTAAAGTTTAAAATTAATAGTTTTATTCAATAAATAATATAAAAATAATATTTTTATAAAAATTGTACTTTTTACAACTTTTTGTATATTTTTATATTTTGTCCATTTTTAATCGTTTTAGTGTAATATTTGTATTTTTAGCTCATATTTAGTTTTAAACTTAGTTTTTGCCATAGTTATTTTTACTTCTAGATTTTTAGGCTTTGCCGTAGAATCCCTTAAGTGCTTTTTCTTTAGATTAAGATTTAGGTGCTTTAGAATTTTGCGACGCCTTTTTAAGTTTTAGTACCTTTTTAAGATATTGCCATTTGGAATATAGTTTTTCCTATAAGCCTTAATATTTTTAGACGCCTTTTACCTATGTATCAATTATCATTCCAATTAGTAATCTCAATTTGCGATTATAATTTTAAGTTAGTTGTAGTGATAAGGTTGGGTTAGTCAAGTGTTTTTAAGTTTTATAAGTTTCTTTTATTTTTCCGTCGCCTTTTATTTTTCTTTCTTATTTTTCCTTTTCGATCTTTTTCCGACGAACTCTTTCTCTTTCTTATTTCTCGCCATTCTAGTTTTTAGGACATAGAGTTTTTATTCTACTTCTTATCTAAATTTCTTAAAATTACGAAAATTTATTTTAAGTGGTTAAATTGATAGACATCGAAATTTTCTGATTCGTAGTAATAGTTGGATTTGTATGTGGACCGGGTTATTGGAGCCAAACAGTCCTCAATTATATTGAGACCAAACGAATCCTGCCCCTCTGCTGCATCTTTTGGCTATTCGAAACGTGGGCAAAATCAGAAAAGTCTATTGATTGGATAACTTATTATAATTTTTCTTTCCTTTTAAAAACTAATAGGATATTCAGTGAATGCACCAAGCAAGACGTTCATCACCTTTTGTACGTTCACCACCTGTAACTAGATCAAGACATCTAACTAATATTGTCGCCGTTGATAATCTATTTTTTGAACCCGACCTCACAATTGAGAATCCGGAGAATATTCAGGGACGATTCATAGATCCTGAACCACTAAACTTTCCTCCGGAACCACCAATCATTCAAACAGAGATTGTTGAGGAACGAACCATTAAATCAGAATCCTCTAGTGATTCGGATTCAACAAATTCAATTATGGAGAATCTGGAACCTCTAAGTATGGAAGACCGAATGAGAGCTAAACGCACTGGCCAAGGTCACACAATTACTCATCCAGACATTAATGCGACAGATTATGAAATCAAAGGACAAATTCTACACATGGTGACTAATCAATGCCAATTTAGTGGTGCGCCGAAGGAAGATCCAAATGAACATCTTCGTACCTTTAATAGGATCTGCACACTATTTAAAATCCAAGAAGTGGAGGATGAACAGATATATCTCATGTTATTTCCCTGGACTTTAAAGGGAGAAGCCAAAGATTGGTTGGAATCGTTACCTGAAGGGGCGATTGATACATGGGATGTTTTAGTTGAAAAATTTCTTAAACAATTCTTTCCGGCATCTAAAGCCGTAAAACTTTAAGCAGAAATTGTTACGTTTACACAGAAACCGAATGAAACTCTATATGAGGCGTGGACAAGATTTGGAAAGTTATTGAGAGGATGTCCGCAACATGGTTTAGACACCTGTCAAATAGTACAAATATTCTACCAAGGATGCGACATCACTACAAGGAAAGACATAGATATAGCAGCTGGTGGTTCTATTATGAAGAAAACCGAAACTGATGCTTACAAAATTATTGATAACACTGCTTCCCACTCACATGAGTGGCACCAAGAAAAAGATATCGTTAGATCATCTAAAGCAGCTAGAGCCGATTCTAGCCATGACTTAGATTCCATTTTCGCAAAGATAGATGCTGTCGAGAGACGAATGGAAAAGATGACTAAAGATATTCACTCAATACGAATTAGTTATGAGCAGTGTGGAGGACCACATTTGACAAAAGATTGTCTCAGTATTGAATTAACAATGGAACAAAGAGAGAATATTTCATACATAAACCAAAGACCTGGAAATAATTATCAGAATAATTATCAACCGCCAAGACCGATTTACAATCAAAACCAGAACTATAACCGAAATATTCCATACAACAACCAACAAGGTCCTAGCAATCAACAAGTATCCAATAATACTTACAATCAGCAAAGACCTAATTTTCAAAATAAACCACCACAACAAACCGATGATAAAAAGCCGAATTTAGAAGATATGATGACGAAGCTAGTTGAAACTCAAACGCAGTTTTTCACATCTCAAAAACAAACCAATGAACAAAATGCTCAAGCATTTAGAAATCAACAAGCTTCTATTCAAAACTTGGAACAAGAAGTAAGTAACCTAGCAAGGTTAATAGGTGAAAGAAAACCGGGAAGTTTACCTAGTGATACAAATGCTTATCCCCGAAATGAAACAGCTAAAGCTATTACCACAAGAAGTGGTACAACACTTAAACCACCTGAAATACCTGTAACTTCTGATGAAGCTATTCCTACTCCACAAGAACCACAACCTCATCAAGATAAGGAAAAAGAACCGGTAGTTGAGAAGGTTAATGAAGATAACACAGTTAAGGCTAAACCTTATGTTAAACCATACCAACCACCACTTCCTTACCCGAGTAAAATGAAGAAAGAGAAACTTGAAGCCGAGCAATCCAAATTCTTGGATATGTTTAAACAGATAAATGTAAATCTTCCTTTCATTGATGTGATTTCAGGAATGCCTAGATATGCTAAATTCTTGAAAGATCTGATCACGAATAGAAAGAAAATGGAAGAACTCTCGGTTGTTACTATGAATGCTAATTGTTCAGCAGTGCTGTTGAATAAGATACCAGAAAAACTATCTGATCCAGGAAGTTTCACAATTCCATGTTTTCTGGGTAGTCTTAGTTCAATAGAAGCATTGGCAGACTTAGGTGCTAGTATAAATTTAATGCCGTTTTCACTATACACTAAACTAGACCTTGGAGAATTGAAACCAACTAGAATAAGTATACAACTAGCCGATCAATCAATAAAATATCCTAGAGGGATAATGGAGAACATGCTAGTTAAAGTTGGTACTTTAGTATTTCCAGTAGATTTTGTTGTTCTGGACATGGAAGAAGATTCTCAAGTTCCTCTCATATTAGGAAGACCATTCTTAAAAACGGCTAAAGCAATGATAGACGTGTTCGGTAAGAAATTGACCCTAAGTATAAAGGACGAGAGTGTTACCTTTTCAGTTGATAGAGCAATGCAATAACCACAATCTGCAGATGATACATGTTATTATATTCAAACTATAGATTCACATGCAGAATTATTAGAAGAATTTCCAGAATTACAAGGAACAGGAGAATGTTCTTTAGGAGAAGGTAATGAACCAATTAATGAAGCTGAATTGTTAGCTACACTAATAGCTAATGGATATGAACCAACAACAGAAGAAATTCAAATGCTAAAAGAAGAAGACAGATATCGATACAAATCATCGATAGAAGAACCTCCGAAATTAGAGTTAAAGCCACTTCCAAACCATTTGGAATACGCTTATTTACATGGTGAATCTGAATTACCTGTAATAATATCGTCTTCTCTTACTGAAAATGAGAAATCATAACTCATTTCTGTGTTGAAAGCTCATAAACCAGCCATTGCATGGAAGATTCATGATATTAAAGGAATAAGTCCTTCGTATTGCACAAATAAAATCCTTATGGAAGAAGGTCATAAAACATATGTGCAACGCCAACGAAGACTAAATCCTAATATGCAAGATGTAGTTAAGAAAGAAATTATTAAACTGCTAGATGCAGGTTTGATATATCCAATTTCTGATAGTCCATGGGTAAGCCCAGTTCAATGCGTACCTAAGAAGGGTGGCATGACTTTCATTACAAATGAAAAAAATGAGCTTATTCCTACAAGGACAGTAATAGGATAGCGTGTATGTATTGATTATCGAAAATTAAATGACGCCACCAGAAAAGATCACTTTCCCTTACCTTTCATTGATTAAATGTTGGAAAGATTAGCCGGAAATAGTTACTATTGTTTTCTAGATGGATTTTCCGGATATTTTCAAATTCCAATAGCACCCGAAGATCAAGAGAAAACCACATTCACGTGCTCTTATGGTACTTTTGCTTACAAATGCATGCCATTTGGACTTTGCAATGCCCCTGCAACCTTTCAAAGGTGCATGATGGCGATTTTTCACGACATGATAGAAGAATGCATGGAAGTTTTCATGGATGACTTTTCAGTCTTCGGTGATACATTTGAATCATGTCTAGTTAATCTTGAACGAATGCTGATTAGATGCGAACAGTCAAATCTAGTACTTAATTGGGAGAAATGCCATTTCATGGTTAAAGAAGGCATTGTTCTTGGACATAAAATTTCAAAGGAAGGAATTGAAGTGGATAGAGCTAAAGTAGATGTAATTGCTAAACTTCCACATCCAACCAATGTTAGAGGAGTTAGGAATTTTCTAGGGCATGCCGGTTTTTATCGATGTTTCATAAAAGATTTTTCTGAAATTGCCACTCCTATGAATAAACTCCTAGAAAAAGATGCTCCATTCATCTTTTCAGATGAATGCATCAAATCTTTTAATATTCTTAAAGAGAAACTAACTAATGCGCCGATCATGATAACACCAAATTGGAATCTACCGTTTGAATTAATGTGCGATGCAAGTGATTTTGCAATGGGAGCCGTTTTAGGACAAAGGATTGAAAAACGATTTCAACCTATATATTATGCTAGTAAGACGTTACAAGGAGCACAAACGAACTATACAACTACTGAAAAAGAACTCCTTGCTATTGTCTTTGCTTTTGACAAATTTCGATCATATCTCGTTCTAGCAAAAACGGTGGTCTATACCGACCATTCTGCTCTTAGATACCTATTTTCGAAACAAGATGCTAAACCAAAATTAATCCGTTGGATCTTACTCTTACAAGAGTTCGATATTGAAATCCGAGATAAAAAAGGAGCAGAAAATCTTGCCGCTGATCATCTTTCTCGTCTTGAAAATCCTGAGTTAGAAGTTCTAAATGAATCGGCCATACAAGACAACTTTCCTGATGAATATCTATTGAAGATAGATTATAATGAAATACCATGGTTTGCAGACTATGCAAACTACTTAGTATGTGGATTCCTTGAAAAAGGATTATCGTACCAAAAACGAAAGAAATTCTTCAGTGATATAAAACACTATTTCTGGGAAGATCCACATTTGTTTAAAAGTTGTCCAGATGGAATAATACGCCGATGTGTATTCGGAGATGAAGCCAGTAAAATATTAAACCATTGTCACACAGGACCAACAGGAGGGCATTATGGGCCTCAATTAACAGCAAGAAAAGTTTATGAAGCTGGATTCTATTAGCCTACAATTTACAAAGACACACACCTTCTTTGCAAATCCTGTGATGCTTGTCAAAGGGCCGGAAAAATAAGTCAACGTGATGAAATGCCACAAAATGTTATCCAAGTATGTGAAGTATTTGACATTTGGGGTATTGACTTTATGGGTCCATTTCCAAAATCTCATAATAATCTTTATATTCTCGTAGCCATTGATTATGTATCTAAATGGGCGGAAGCACAAGCTCTCCCAACTAACGATGCACGAGTTGTAGTCAACTTTTTAAAAAGTCTTTTTGCAAGGTTTGGAACACCGAAAGCTTTAATAAGTGATCGGGGTACTCATTTCTGTAATAATCAACTTGAGAAAGTTCTCAAAAGATATGGAGTAACTCATAAAATCTCCACCGCATATCATCCACAAACAAGTGGACAAGTTGAAAATACCAACCGAGCTTTAAAACGTATTCTAGAGAAAACCGTAGGATCAAATCCGAAAGAATGGTCCATTAAATTGGAGGATGCACTCTGGGCTTTTAGAACAGCCTACAAAACTCCAATTGGAACCACACCTTTTAGACTTGTTATGGAAAAGCATGTCATCTTCCAGTAGAAATTGAACACAAAGCATTTTGGGCTTTGAAGACATGTAATCTTGATATACATGAAGTTGGACGTCTACGATTAAGTCAACTAAACGAATTAGAAGAGTTAAGACATGAAGCATACGAAAATTCATTAATCTATAAAGAAAAAACAAAGAAATGGCATGATAAAAGAATCAGAAGTTTAAAAGAATTTAAAGAAGGAGACAGAGTTCTTCTTTTCAATTCACGATTCAAGCTATTTCCTGGAAAATTGAAATCAAGATGGTCTGGACCATTCATAGTCAAAAGAGTTTTCCCATACGGAATGATAGAATTAATAAATTCAAATGGGATTGAATTTAAAGTTAATGGTCACAGAGTTAAACACTACATAGATAGTCCGATGGAATTTGACAATGAAGTTAATCACAATTTCGATACCACAGCTAACTAAGTATGGGGAGAATCAAGTCTTTAAGGATTTTATGTATTTATGTTAGAGTTAGATTGTCTGTTTTCGTGTAGTTCTCGAAAATGGAACTCGAATGGTCTTTTCCTAGCAGACCCTAAAGAACTAGTCTTCTCCCCCCATTCTGAATTTTTATTTTTTTAGGTTTTTACGAAATGAAGACTGCCTGTGAACTAAACCATGGTCTAATGCTACACGCTTTGATCACTAAACGTAATAATGACACACTACCGAGTGAAATAGTATCAGTAATCAGAGAAAGATTGGACGGAGTAAGAAAAGAATCCAGATGCGAAGATAATAAGTTACAATTTGGTAAAGGAAAATCAAAATCCGCAGCGAAAAGAAGAGCACGACACCTTGAAAGATGTCACAAATGCGGAAAATGGTCACATGGAGGTAAATGTTCAAATAATCAAACCTATTCAAACACCGAATTTGTTACTTTATGCAGAGACGGACCGTTCATATGTTTAGAAGAAAAAACACTGAATGCTCGAGGTTACGCCTATGTAGCCATGGAAAACCAATTAAACCGACTATCTTATGAATGGGATAGATCATATAACTAAGAATACTATCTCACAGGTAAGTCTGTACAGTTTTTAATTTTTTAACCTTTTGATAATAAACGCTAATTTGTTCGCTATAAAGTATTAAATTGGTATTAAATAAAATTAGGTTTGGCGACCGAAATTGTTGATATCATACAAAAATTTATTACATCACTTCGAAATTTAACATTTATTCTTAAGGTATAAATATCTTTAATCAATCAACCCAAAATATTTCAAAAATTCGTCATGAGTTAAATTAAGTCATGGAACCGAAATTACTTTACCGAAAAGAGGGGCGCATATTTTTGATAATATTTGATTGATTAAAGTGGGATAAAAAGCCAAAAAGATTTTTAATTTTATTTTTACCATGTTTTTAAAATTAATATATAAATCTTAAATTAATATTGTAAACTTTGTAAAATCAATATATTTAAAATTGTAAATATTCGAAAATTAATATAAGTTTGGTGTGAATTTATAATATGAATTTTTAAATTAAGTTTGGTGTGAATTTTTAATATTAATTTTGAATTTTATGCATTTTTAAATTTAAGTTGTGTGAAATTAAAAACAAAAATTTACTTTATTTCGCTAAGTTAAAAATATGATTTTTAAAATTCGTCGTAAGTTGAAGACTAGGTCTTTGAACCGAAATTGCTTTACCCGAGGGAGGGACGAGAACTTTTATTATCATTATTTTTAATCTTATTGAATTAAGGTATGCCAAAAAAATTAAAAAACCCAAAAATCTAAGCTTTTAAAACAATCGCTTGAAAAAGACAAATTTTAAAATTTTGTCGAAGGACGGACTAGGACATCGATCCGAAACGACCTCGTCCTAAAACAAAGGGAAACAAAATTTTAAAATTAATCACTTAATTGTTTTATAAGTTAAAAAAAAGAAAAAAAAAAAGCCAAAAACACTGTAGCCGGGTACCCATGCGATCGCATGGGAATCACCCTATCCATCCATGCGATCGCATGGAGGCCAATTACAGGCCTGGTACATACAGACCAGCGGGTCTGTTTCTTCTCCACAAAACACACACATTCACGAAACTCACCTAAAAATTCACCAATTTTCGCCATTTTTCCACCGTAATTCATCAAATTTCTTGCTCTAATCATGCCTAGATTCTCATTCTTCAGAAAAATGGTAAAAATTACACCCCTAAACTCTATAAATTCCTAGTTTTTGTGATAATTACCAATTTTTTACCTAATGCAATTTTGTTAATTCCTAGTGTAATTAGTGTTAAATTGTTAGTATTTTATGCATGTATAACCTAGATTGATGCTATTTAACATGATTTGAAGCCAAAAACTTCAAAATTTTTAGAAATATAGGGTTTGTGTTCTTGAGCAATTTGGGGCTTTTTGATATAAACAGGTTATGGCCGATTTTTGTCATGAATTATTGCTAAATTGAGTAGTGTAACATGTTTAGATAGTTAAATGATCCAAACAATGATCCTAAACATGATTTTTGGAGATTAAAGTGGACTTTTTAAGTCCAAAATTCATGAACTTGATTAATTTGATATATTTGCCATTTGAGACTTGTTTAATTATTAGTAATGAATATTTTGACATGTTATTTGAGTTAAAAGCTTATGAACTTTGTATACATTTTCATATGTGCTTATTTGAAAAGTGTAGAATTGTGAAAAATTGTGAAAATGTGTATAAGTTTAATTTTGATTTAACATGTTATAGTGATTGTTTTAAGTTGTTATTTTGCTAACACTAATGCATATTTGGATGCACAAATTTTGTATTTAATGTGTTTTGCAGAAAGCCGATACTGGAGGTTCAGGAGCATCATCATCTAGACGACCAGCACCAGCACCAGAACCAGAAATGCAACACGAACAACAACCACAACAAGAACCACAACAACAGCCTGATCAACACATACCTTATTATGATCCGGTACAGTTTGTTGATGAATTCATAGTATTCCCAATGAGGCCGCCAGTAGAATTCCCAACGATTCCTGAGCACACTCTACATCCTAATCTGAGATTTGATAGAAGATGGAGAGATTACGAGACATATCAAAGGAACAAATTCAAATTGGTAACAAAAAATGTAGAGGTGCCAAGGGTAATCGATTGGGCCCCTTTGGAAACGGTCCATCTAGCTGACCGTGTTAGACAGCTTTTAGTTCAAAGGTATGGCAGTTCTTCTTTTACAGATTGGGAACGTCTTTTCACCATTCGTAGACCTGTATATAAGGAATGGTGTGTTGAGTTGAAGAGTACTGTATCACTTGATACAAATATAGTTAGAATAGATGATAGAAGATTTCTTAGGTTTATCCTTGGCAGTAGGATGTACAGAATGTCCATGCTGGACATGGCCAGGGCCTTACAGATATATACTCCTGGTGAGTTGCTATTACCCGATTGTACAAACTTGATTCATTATGGTGAACGGGTAGATAGTAACTTTGATGCTGATGCCATTTGGAGGCGTATGTCACATTTTGATGTTTTTACACGAGCAGGAGGACACTCCTATACACATATTGACAGAGCCGAGCTTCGTGTGATTCATAGATTTTTGGCTAACTCGATTACACAGAGAGGTCATAATAAAGAAAAAATTACCTTACATGATTTATTCTACCTAAAGTGTATTCGGGATCCTAGAAGCTTTGTCAATATCCCTTACTGTGTTGCTTTTTATTTATCTAAAATGGTAGAGGGAATGCAGGACGGGAGTATAATAGGAGGAGGTATTTTTGTTACTCTCATTGGAGAGTATTTAGGTGTTGATAGGAACCAATGGGGTCTATTACAGCTTTGTAGAGAACAGGTTGAGCCCTTAGGATTGAAAGTTTATGTGGGTGCTAAGGTATTGAAAAGTAGACGTAACCAGGCAGTACCCTATGAGGGATCTCATCCTCAGGTAGAGAAAGGCTCAGACGAGGAAATGGAGGGGGCGGAAGACATTAGGGATGTCTTTCGAGATGCTATTCTTGACGTCCACGTTCGTATAGATGAGGAAGCAATGACGAACGCGGCCAGACATAGTATGTATGAGCAGTGGAACTCCGAGCGAGTATACGAGGATTATAGGCGATGCCAACACGATAGCTGGTTAGTTCATCAGCACCAAATCATGAGCCAGCTATCATATCAGGTACCAAATAACTATGTACCAACTCGACCTGCTCATTTTCTGCCACATAGCCCCGATATTCGACCACCCTTTAACCGGTATGACTATAACCAAGCCTATCAGAACACCTATAACCAACAATGGAACCCACCTGACGAGATGAACTGGAACCCATATCCAGACTGATTTAGTTCCATTTGGTTATTTATATGATTTTTATGTTTTTATCTTTTTACTCCTTCATGTTTAAACTTATGTTATTGAATATACTTATGTAATCTTTATCATTTTTATTATTATTGTGTACTAATATTTCACATTTAGGATTTGAAAGTGGGATATTAAGTCCCATTTCAAATTGCCATGCATGTTTATATTTGTATGTATGTATATTGTAAATTGTACAAAACAGGATAAAACAGCGCATTTTCAAAGACTGGCATTAAGTTCAGCAAAAGCTACTAATTTTGACGACAAGATGACAAATAAATGTGATGTAACAACAGACGAAATGAACAAATGATATGCACCATTTATCATTCAGTAACCAAACGCCAATATGTTTGGAAACTATGGTAAAATTTAATCATTTTTACGCTAATCACCCTCAATAATTTAAATTGTTACTGATTTCTTGCAAATGAGGGCATTGCAAGATCTTAAGTGTGGGAAGGGGTTAAATTCTTTCGGATTTTTAAAATTTTTATCTTAAACACTTGGTTACCATTAAAAATACTAGTAACGTAGTAGTTGTATTAGAATCTAGTGCTCTCTGATGATAAAGAACAGCCCTAGTCTTATATACTGACTACCCAATTCTAGTAAAATTTTTCAAAATTTTCAATTAAATGAACTCAAAATCATGTTTATACATATTTATGAACGATAAAACTAGGTGTTAACACCGAAATTATTGTTACCTCAGAAAGGACATAAATTGAGAAACAAACCAAAATGTTAAAATTCATTTAAAATGGAATAGAGGATAATAAAAAGGAAAATAAAAGCCAAGTGTGGGAAAAATTACCAAGTTATCTTAAACATATGTCACATATTTCTGTAACAAATAACTGAAAATACTTTTGCTTTGGACTAAACTAAACTATTTTACCCGATGAAAGAAAAGAAGAGATGGATCTACACGATGAATCAATTCCATCATTAAAAAGAAGTAAAGTCTTTCGAAAAAGAAACGTGCTTCTTGATTTAGGTCATGAAGTTGTCGTCCAGACCAGCTGTAGGTTAACGAAAAATCTAGAAAAGTCATCACTAAAATCAGCAGGAAATCCACGGACCTCGGCATCAAACAGGGTCGCCAAGTAGTCAAACTTATCCTAACCATGAGAGGATCTGTCTTGTAAAATGGGGAGGGCACCGTGCAAATTAGCTGGATAAGACTAATGAATCAGATCCCCAAAAAGGATAATCTCCTTAAAGATTAAAAATCAGCTTTTAAGCCTGATATTACTCAATTCTAGAGATTGACCTTAAAGATTGAGAATTCAAACTCATGGAATTCAATGATATCTAAACTCGAGCTTGAACGAGAAAATATTTTGATCAAATTATAAACCGATTTATTTTCTGAAAACCCATTTTCAATGCGTTCATTACCATTGAACGTAAAATCCTAGGAATTCACCTGGAATTCATTAGGTCATCTGAACCAAATCGGGTGTCAACCGTAAAAACGGTGGTTGCATAGCATGGTCGAAGACAGGACCTTGTGCCAGCCCGAAAAAATTATAGGATGAGCTTTACTATTGCTCCTACCAAGGATAGTAATTGGATCCGACACATTTTTGACCATAATTAAAAGCATGTCAGGGGACATTGCCTTAACAGTTGCTTGTTCAACGCTTTCCTTTACAACCGGATGGTAGTTTACTAAAAGGTAATATACGGAGCAAGTATACTGGATGTGTGCTTTCCTAAATACAAGGTTAGCAAGTGGGTGACACAAAACCATAAGTTTTGAGCTAAAATTTTCAAATCTGAAACCCACCAAGCCCACAAAAATATTTTGCAAACACCGGTGAAGGGTTATTCCAGAAAACATATCTAGGGTAAAAGCTAGATTGAATTTTCAAAGATCAAATGTTTTCATAAAGATCCAATTTCCTTAATGGATCTAAATTTTTATATAGTCATATGGGACTGTAAACCACATCGTTACTACCATTGTTTATACCGCCGTATAGAAATTACTGATGTACAAAGTGTGAAGAATAAAGAAGTGATTCTAGTATTTCAAGACTATATTGCTTGAGGACAAGCAACGCTCAAGTGTAGGAATATTTGATAATGCTAAAAGCGAACATATATTTCATAGCATTATTCCTCAAGAAAGACAAGCTTTTAGTTGCAATTGTTCTATTTACAAGTGATATTCGTTTAAATAATAAAAGGTAAAGGCAAAAGACAGATTCGACGAATTGAAGACGCAAATGTCCAAAAAGCTCAAAAGTACAAAATACAATCAAAGAGGTTCCAATTATTGATAAGAAACGTCTCGAAATCACAAGAGTACAAGATTCAAAACGCAAAGTACAAGATATTAAATTGTACGCAAGGACGTTCGAAAATCCAGAACCGGGACCAGAGTCAACTCTCAAAGCTCGACGCAACGGACTAAAAATTACAAGTCAACTATGCATATGAATATAATATAATATATAATTAATTCTTAAAATTAATATATATATTATATTATATTTATAAAACGTCGGCACAAGGAAACAAGCAACATGTGAGCTCTCCCAGCTGGCCATGCGATCGCATGGCCAGGAAGAAGAAAGTCCATGCGATCGCATGGCATGAAAAGTCAGGCCACATCCCCTATAAATTCGCAGTTTGGTGAACGCAAAAAATATATATCTTTTCTCTTCTCCATTCATACGTAATATTTATATTTATAATTTATATTTTAATTTTAATTTTAATTATAATTCTAATAATAAGGGTATGTTAGCGAATGTTGTAAGGGTGTAAGTCCCAATTCTGTCCGTGTAACGCTACGCTATTTTTAATCATTGTAAGTTATGTTCAACCTTTTTACATTAATGTCTCGTAGCTAAGTTATTATTATGCTTATTTAATCCGAAGTAATCATGATGTTGGGCTAAAAATATTAAAATTGGGTAATTGGGTTTTGTACCTTAATTGGAGTTTGGACAAAAGAACGACACTTGTGGAAATTAGACTATGGGCTATTAATGGGCTTTATATTTGTTTAACTAAATGATAGTTTGTTAATGTTAATATAAAGATTTACAATTGGGCGTCCCTATAAATTATCATATACACTCGATCGGACACGATGGGCGGGGTATTTATATGTATGAATAATCGTTCATTTAATCGGACACGGGAATGGATTAACAGTCACTAGAATTATTAAAACAGGGGTAAAATTATGTACAAGGACACTTGGCATAATTGTTAACAAAGTATTAAAACCTTGGGTTACACTCAGTCGACGTCCTGGTGTAATTATTAAACAAAGTATTAAAATCTTGTTACAGTTTAAGTCCCCAATTAGTTGAAATATTTAACTTCAGGTATAAGAATAATTTAACGAGGACACTCGCACTTTATATTTATGACTGATGGACTGTTATGGAAAAAAACCAGACGGACATATTAAATAATCCAGGACAAAGGACAATTAACCCATGGGCATAAAACTAAAATCAAAACGTCAAACATTATGATTACGGAAGTTTAAATAAGCATAATTATTTTATTTCATATTTTATTTCCTTTATTTTATATTTAATTGCACTTCTAATTATCGCATTTTATTTATTGTTATTGTATTTAATTACACTTTAATTTTCGTACTTTTTAATTATCGCAAGTTTATTTTATCGCACTTTTATTTATCGAAATTTCATTATCGTTATTTACTTTACGCTTTAATTTAAGTCTTGTATTTATTTTTAATATTTTACATTTGGTTTTAACTGCGACTAAAGTTTTAAAATCGACAAACCGGTCATTAAACGGTAAAAATCCCCCTTTATAATAATAATATTACTTATATATATATTTGTATTTTTATAAAAGTAAACTAATATAGCGTTAAGCTTTGTTTAAAGATTTTCCCTGTGGAACGAACCGGACTTACTAAAAACTACACTACTGTACGATTAGGTACGCTGCCTATAAGTGTTGTAGCAAGGTTTAAGTATATCCATTCAATAAATAAATAAATATCTTGTGTAAAATTGTATCGTATTTAATAGCATTTTCTTCTAAAATTTAATAGTATTTTATACCCCTTAGCTTTAACATCAGTCTTTCAAATGTTTGACAAGTTAATTTTGCCATAACTAAATGTGCTGATAAATTCTGACCGACTCTAGACAAGATTTCCTCAATCATATCCTCTGGTAGGTCTTCTAAAATATTCGGTTGTCTACCCTTAACATCCATTTTGTTTTTATACTGTAAAATAGACAAGGATTAGATTCGTAATAACAAACAATACAAGCAATTTTTACATAGAACATAAAAGTACACGCACACTACAATACATTTATTACATAACATGCTCACACCCCTCTAATCTGAATCACTGGTTTCTTCTTCTTCGAACTTGGTTCTTTTTCCTAATTTTCTAGGGATATATGATGTTCCTCTAATACGAGCCGTCGTTTTCCACATTGGTTTAGAAAAACCTGGTGGTTTAGAGGTTCCCGAGTTATTGTCATGATATTGAAAATACGGGTGTTGATTGTACATATAAAGTTCATCGGGGTCGGAATCAGATTTCTCTATTTTGATGCCTTTTCCCTTATTATTTTCTTTTGACTCATTAAATTGGGTAAAGGTAATTTCTATAACATCATCGGAATCCTCATCAGGATCCGATTCATCGGAAAATTGGTAATTTTCCCAATATTTTGCTTCCTTAGTGGAAACACCATTGACAATTATTAACTTTGGTCCATTGGTTGAGGATTTTCTTTTATTTGACCGGTTTTCTGTGGTTCCTACTATTCCCCCCTCCGGAACCTCTTCTTCTTCCAGTTCCTCTTCTTCTGGTTCCTCTTCTTCCGGTTCCTTTTCTCCCGGTTCCGTTTCCTCTTCTTCCGGTTCTTCGGGAACTTGTGAATCTTGCCAATATATATTCGACTCTTCGTTATTATTAAGTGAGTCAATGGGATTTTTGCTAGAGGTAGACATCTATCACACAATATCAAACATGTTAAGAGATTAATATATCACATAATATTTACATGTTAATAATATATAGTTTTCAACAAAAATGTTAAGCAATCATTTTTAAAGAAAACACGGTCGAAGTCCAGACTCACTAATGCATCCTAACAAACTCGATAAGACACACTAATGCAAATTTTCTGGTTCTCTAAGACCAACGCTCGGATACCAACTGAAATGTCCCGTTCATATTGATTATAAACGTTCCATATTAATTGATTTCGTTGCGCGGTTTTGACCTCTATATGAGACGTTTTTCAAAGACTGCATTCATTTTTAAAACAACCATAACCTTTATTTTATCAATAAAGGTTTTAAAAACATTACGTAGATTATCAAATAATGATAATCTAAAATATACTGTTTACACACGACCATTACATAATGTTTTACAATAGAAATACATTACATCGACATAGGTTTCTTGAATGCAGTTTTTACACAATATCATACAAACATGGACTCCAAATCTTGTCCTTATTTTAGTATGCAACAGCGGAAGCTCTTAGTATTCACCTGAGAATAAACATGCTTTAAACGTCAACAAAAATGTTGGTGAGTCATAGGTTTAACTTATATATATCAAATCGTAACAATAGAGCACAAGATTTCATATTTCAATACACATCCCATACATAGAGATAAAAGTCATTCATATGGTGAACACCTGGTAACCGACATTAACAAGATGCATATATAAGAATATCCCCATCATTCCGGGACACCCTTCGGATATGATATAAATTTTGAAGTACTAAAGCATCCGGTACTTTGGATGGGATTTGTTAGGCCCAATAGATCTATCTTTAGAATTCGCGTCAATTAGGGTGTCTGTTCCCTAATTCTTAGATTACCAGACTTAATAAAAAGGGGCATATTCGATTTCGATAATTCAACCATAGAATGTAGTTTCACGAACTTGTGTCTATTTTGTAAATTATTTATAAAACCTGCATGTATTCTTATCCCAAAAATATTAGATTTTAAAAGTGGGACTATAACTCACTTTCACAGATATTTCCTTCCTCGAAAATAAGACTTGGCCACGGATCGATTCACGAACCTATACAAATATGTACATATATATCAAAGTATGATCAAAATATAATTATAACCATTTTTATTATGTTTTAAAGATTTGAGTGTATTAAGTCAGCTGTCCTCGTTAATAACCTACAACTAGTTGTCCACAGTTAGATGTACAGAAATAAATCAATATATATTATCTTGAATCAATCCACGACCCAGTGTATACACGTCTCAGGCTAGATCACAACTCAAAGTATATATATTTTTGGAATCAACCTCAACCCTGTATAGCTAACTCCAACATTACTGCATATAGAGTGTATATGGTTGTTCCAAATAATATATATACATGGGTCGATATGATATGTCAAAACATTTGCATACGTGTCTATGGTATCCCAAGATTACATAATATATTAGAATACATGTATAATACAATATAAGTTAGCTAGGATATGATTTGTATAGATTTGTTAAACATTTCCCGTAGCTAAAAAGATCAAAAATATCCAATTTTGTTTTGCCCATAACTTCTTCATTTTAAATCCGTTTTGAGTGAATCAAATTGCTATGGTTTCATATTGAACTCTAATTTAAGAATCCAAACAGAAAAAGTATAGGTTTATAGTCAGAAATTTAAGTTACATGTCAATTACTAAAGAGGTAGTCATTTCTGTCGAAAGAACGACATCTTGATGACCATTTTGAAAAACATACTTTCACTTTGAGTTTAACCAAGATTTTTGGATATAGTTTCATGTTCATATGAAAAATCATTTTCCCAGAAGAACAACTTTTAAATCAAAGTTTATCATAGTTTTTAATTATCCAAACCAAAACAGCCCCCTGTTTCACTACGACGGCGTATATCCGATTTTATGGTGTTTATCGTGTTTTCAGGTTTTAAATCATTAAGTTAGCATATCATATAGATATAGAACATGTTTTTAGTTGATTTTAAAAGTCAAGTTAGAAGGATTAACTTTTGTTTGCGAACAAGTTTAGAATTAACTAAACTACGTTCTAGTGATTACAAGTTTAAACCTTCGAATAAGATAGCTTTATATGTATGAATCGAATGATGTTATGAACATCATTACTACCTCAAGTTTTCTGGATAAAACTACTGGAAATGAGAAAAATGAATCTAGCTTCAAAGGATCCTTGGATGGCTTGAAAGTTCTTGAAACAGAATCATGACACGAAAATAGTTCAAGTAAGATTTTCACTCGAAATAAGATTGTTATAGTTGTAGAAATTGAATCAAAGTTTGAATATGAATATTACCTTGAATTAGAAAGATAACCTACTATAAATAACAAAGGTTCCTTGATCTTAGATGATTACTTGGAATGGATTAAAAATCTTGGAAGTAGACTTGCAAACTTGGAAGTATTCTTGATTTTTATGAAACTATACTTATGGAATTTATGAAGAACACTTAGAACTTGAAGATGGAACTTGAGAGAGATCAATTAGATGAAGAAAATTGAAAAATGAAAGTGTTTGTAGGTGTTTTTAGTCGTTAGTATATGGATTAGATATAAAGGATATGTAATTTTGTGTTCATGTAAATAAGTCATGAATGATTACTAATATTTTTGTAATTTTATGAGATATTTCATGCTAGTTGCCAAATGATGATTCCCACATGTGTTAGGTGACTCATATGGGCTGCTAAGAGCTGATCATTAGAGTGTATATACCAATAGTACATACATCTAAAAGCTGTGTATTGTACGAGTACGAATACGGATGCATACGAGTAGAATTGTTGATGAAACTGAACGAGGATGTAATTGTAAGCATTTTTGTTAAGTAGAAGTACTTTGATATGTGTCTTGAAGTCTTTCAAAATTGTAAGAATACATATCAAAACACAACATGTATATACATTCTAATGGAGTCGTTAAGTTTTCGTTAGTCGTTACATGTAAGTGTTGTTTTGAAACCTTTAAGTTAACGATCTCAATTAATGTTGTTAACCCAATGTTTATTATATCAAATGAGATGTTAAATTATTATGTTATCATGATATTATGATGTATGAATATCTCTTAATATGATATATACATTAAAATATCGTTACAACGATAATCGTTACATATAAGTCTCGTTTCGTAATTCTTGAGTTAGTAGTCTTGTTTTTACATATGTAGTTCATTGTTAACATACTTAATGATATATTTAAATATCATTTTATCATGTTAAATATAGTGTATCAATATCTTAATATGATACATATGTATTTAGTAGACGTTATCATAACGATAATCGTTATATATATCATTTCGAGTTTCTTAACTTAGTAATCTCATTTCTTATGTATATCACACATTGTTAATATACTTAGTGAGATACTTACTCATCATAATCTCATGTCAACCATATATATATGTCTATATATACCACAACATGTAGTTTTTACAAATTTGTAACGTTCGTGAATCGCCGGTCAACTTGGGTGATCAATTGTCTATATGAAACTTATTTCATTTAATCAAGTCTTAACAAGTTTGATTGCTTAACACATTGGAACCATTTAGTCATGTAAATATCAATCTCAATTAATATATATAAACATAGAAAAATTCAGGTCACTACAGATTTTACATGTCAACTGACCCCCAATTGAAAGAGTTTTCAATTTTCATAGAGATAATTTATTATGAAAATGTTTGGACACCTCATTCCATGCACTAACCAATCCCATAATTTTACCCACCGGTAGGCCCAAATACACAAACGAAAAAGACCCACAGGAACATGCTAAGCGACGGGCTATTTGTTCCACATTCACGTTAGCCACATTTACACCATATATTATACTCTTGTTTAGGTTTATACGTAACCCTGAAGTATCCCCAAAACAATTTAGGATATTAATGAGTTTAGCCGCATTGTTTTTTGACCATTTACCAAAGAAAAGTGCATCGTCGGCATATTGTAAATGAGATAAGTTAACCGCATTGGCACCCACCGAAACCCCCTTGAAATAACCATCCCTTTTTGCTTCATTCATAACCATTTTTAAAGCCTCCATAGCTATAAGAAATAAGAAAGCAGATAGTGGATCACCTTGTCTAAGCCCTTGTTCTAACAGAAATTCATTTGAGGGATTCTTGTTGATTAACACCCTTCCCGAATTCAAAAACCTCTAATCCACTTGCACCATTTGTCCATGAATTTCATCATAGTTTCGATAAGAAAATCCCAATTAACGTTGCCAAACGCCTTTTTAAAATCCACCTTGAATAATAGCATCTTTCGTTTTTCTTTCTTCATATGGTTTACCACTTTAAAAGCTACAATAACGCCATTGATGATTTCTCTTCCCTTTAAGAAAGTAAATTGGTTGTTGCTAATGAGTTTGGATATCACCCTTAAATTAATAAATGTAACGTTTTAGATTTAATTTATAAAATAATAATAATAATAAATAACGATAATAATAATAATTAATTAATTAATTAACTTACTAATTACTAATAGTGGGGTCATGTGATGGGTCGAGGAAGCATGTAATGGTTGAGAGTAGTTAGAAAGGACAAAGAATGTCTGATCCATCGGATATCCATTCAATCCGATCCATTTAAACGGATATGTATGATCTAAATGGATGATAAGATGATATGGATATACATATGGATTGTTATGGATAATATAATGTGATATCGGCCAATTTTTTTTTATTTCACAGCAGAAGTAATTAAACATTAATAATAAACAAATACTACCATTTAAGTTATTACATTACTACAGAAATTCAAGTGTCACTTAAAACGCGGTTTATAAATACATAGTTATATTAAATCCACATCAGAGTTGACTTCATGAAAAACATAACACCAACACGCCTGTCAACTCCCCAAAACATGTAATCTGATAAGCTAACAACCTGCAGAGAGAAAATGGAGGGGTTAGCACGAAGCTAAGTGAATGACACTAACAATTAACAATAGTATACAGTACCGTCATACATCATGTCATACAACTAAAGCACACAAACCACTAGTGTTATCACAAGAGACTCCGGCGGCCTGGCCAAGCCATTAACCACAGTTGATCAGACTGGGTTTACTAGATGTTTCTTCCCATAATGAATCGTATAAGTTCTCCATACGCAACGAATGTTTATTACAATGATCATGCGCGACTAAGTTTTCTCTTTTACTCCTTCCAATGAACACTTGTTGTATTTATGATTCCATTCAAATATTAATGTGACGTGATTCATGATTTGTATTGATAAAGTCATTTGATTTATGAATTGTGAATTGATTATGTGATTGTTTAATGCAAGTTTATTAATTTTAATTATTGCAAGACAATCTATTGCAAGTTAATGATTGTCTAAGTCCACTTAGTGATTAATTTAGTTAGGGATCAAGACAAGTTGTGTAATTTACGTATTTTGTGCTCAAGATAATGGTTTTGATTAACTTAAAAAATCAAGTCCATGTGATTTAAACAAAAACTTGATGAGCATAATATTTGTTTGAATGATTAGTACTCAACTGAGATTTGGAATGGATAAAACTTTTATCTATTGATCACAACTTCTCATTTTAATTACTTGTTTTGCTTTCTTGCTTAAATCCACAATTTAAGTCTTTTAATATTTATGCAAATTAGTTTAATAACAAAACCAATTTTTTTTTAAAAGCAAATTTATATATCACGAAAAGGGCCAAAATAAGGGGGCCTAACCAAAATACACGAGAGCGAAGAAGAGTAGAATTCGAAACAATACAGGAAATAGAAACTGACAGAAGCAGCTGCAGAGAGTGCAACTCAACCTAAAACTGAAAACATAGTTAAGCTAAACAAGACCAAGGATCCGATATCCACATGAGCCAATCAATCTTCTGGTTCTTAAGTCGATTAGAGATCCATGAACGATTTTTATTGTATCTCCATTAACGTCGTCGGCGCATTCCAGCATGAATTCACAAAAACTTTTTGGTTGCGATTTCTCCATATTAGATATGCACACGTTCATTCCAAAGCTTGCCAAACGAAGGATTCAAGTGTTGATAGAACCCGATTAAGCTTCCCACGAAAGGCTTCATTGATTCTAGATTCGTAACCGGGCCCAATCCCCACCATTTATAAATCCTTTCCTAAATACCCATCGAGTATCGGCAAAAAATCATCGAGTGTTCAATTGTTTCCACATCATCATCACAAGAAGGGCATCTAACGGAATCTAGATCAATACCTCTTTTATTCAGTTCGGTACGAACCAAAATCCTCCGTTTCAATACCTTCCATATGAATAGCTCCACTTTTGCCGGTACCAAGTAGTTATTGAGAGTCTCGATCGGTGACCTGTTGTTGCGACAAAAAACCTATCATCGATTAATCTTGATACTTCTTCGTTGTAAAACTGTTAAAACCAATTTTGAAAACTGCTTGCTTTTAATCATAATCTCTCGTGAAACGAACTCTATTTACCCTAGTTAGTCTAGAGTTTTTAGTTATTTTTGATTAATATTTCAATCCGGATCATATAGTACACCACTTCAAAATATATTTGATAATGTGACTAAAAATATGATGTACATATTACCTTCTACGGAGTATTTACAATATATAGCAATTCAAAATTTTACCCGTACATTATTTCTATTAATCAAAATCCATTAGTCAAAATAACACTATCAATATTTATGTTTATCACAACTCAAATTGGCCCATTTTTTATTTGTGACAAATCCAAACAAATGCAACGAAATTATCGATTTTTCTTATTCATATTTTCCATAAACACGAGTAGGATTCCTTTAGTGTGTGCAATCCCAAAACAATGGGCACATGTTCGGTCGTGAAGTTTTTAGTTAAATGAAAAGAGTTCCTTTGGCTTTAATCTAACCCTTTGTTTTATATGTGTTTAAACTAATAATACTAATACTAATATTAATTATATCATATAAAATTCTAATTCGAAGTTGGGTGTTTCCATGTGAAATATATAATGAGAGCATGTTCAACTGTTCAAGGCCTAAAGTTAGGCTTCACTCGTGATTTATTTCGGTCTCGGAAAAGGTCAAAAATGCAAATATCATATTACTATTCTTATTATTGTTTATGTTTAATGTTTATATGTTTATTATATTTATTTTATATTATATTAACAAAATACAACAAATAATCTGCAATTCTCGATTATATAAGTGCAATAAAGTAGAAATGAGTTTGCTTAAAGTATATGAATCCATCAAGAGAGTAGAAACTTAAGAAAATATAACTTGTAACATTATAGACTAATTGATCAATATAGGTATCTCATTAAATTATATGTATAATCTATAATCTAAGTGTCTTATTATTGAAACCAATGATAACCACAACTAATACCCAAATTAAATATACACTTTGATATAATAAAAAACTATATATCTTTCAAGGGCATGAATAATGTAAGATCCAAGAAATATGCACTACCATACCAAGGACTATTTTGTCATTTCTAATCTCATCTCATAAACAATAATACTACTCTCCTAACCCCATGATCTCTTGTACGGTCTTCCTTCTATAAATTCATTTCCTTCCTCACTTCATAATCAACACACAAAATTCAAACCAAAATTTTGAGGCTCACTTCAACATTCTAAAAAGATCGATCATCGGCTCATTGATCGACATGGGCAATAGTTTACGATGTTGTTTGGCTTGTGTACTTCCTTGTGGAGCACTTGATCTAATTAGAATCGTACATTTAAATGGTTACGTTGAAGAAATAACACGTAGTGTGACCGCAGGCGAGGTTTTAAAAAACTACCCAAATCATGTATTAAGTAAACCATGTTCACAAGGCGTAGTAAGAAGAATCTTGATTTTATCAAATAGTTCCGAGCTTAAAAGAGGAAATATTTATTTTTTGATACCGTCTTCTTCTGTCCCTGAAAATAAAAGGCACCCATCACAAAAAGATCCAAAAAAGGCTAAAAAAATTGCCAAGGTGGCGGTTGCTGACGTGTCGATAGAGGAAACCGTTGATCCTATAAATTCGTCCGATGTTGTTGTCGTGTCGGAAAGAAAGAAGCGAGGACACCGGAGAGCTCGCCGGACAGTTCAAGCCGGTGAATGGAGGCCTCATCTAGAGAGCATCTTTGAGGAATGATTTTTCTTTTTAAATGGAACTTTTTTTTTGGTTTGCGAACTTTTATTTGTCTTCTGTTTTGTATTTTCTTGTGGGTAGATTTGACATTTTTTTTTAAGGATTTCACCTGTGTTTATAGGTTTTTTTGTAAACGAGGTAAATGTCTCTTTTACCCCGAGAAAATCACTTGAAGGAGAGAAAAAAGAGCAAATATGCCGAAGTTCATGTACTTTGATCATGTCCTAAAGTTGCAATTATTATATATACTTTCTCTTTTCTTTTATATAGCCTTTTGTATTTGTTATCATTACAACAATTTTATGTGGAAGATTGGATAAAAATGATATGATTGTTTTATTTATAGGGTTTGTTTACAATAACAGAATTCTATAATTACTTCATCTATATTAGTTGTCATGAAATTAAATAACCGTTTATAAATAAATTCTATATAAAACCAAAAATTCTATATGGAGTGAAACGGTACCAAAAATTCATATTTATTATTGTAAAATATGCTTTAAAACATACTTTAATAAAAAGTAATGATATGAAAATCTCAAATCACCCTCAAAAATCGAACCATTTGTCGTAAGTACTCTATAGTTGACTCGTATTTAGGGATGACAATGGATCGGATATGGATCGGGTGAGGCCGTATCCATATCCATATTCATTTAGTTTTTGTTCATCCACATCCATATCCATATCCATTTAATTTTTTTCATCCATCCATATCCATATCCAATGGATTAAGCGGGTTAATGGATATCCAATGGATATTTAAAAAAGTGTTATAAATTTTCGAATATGTTATATAAATAAAAACGTAATATATCAAACATATATATAACGTGTAATCTTTGTCGAAGATACAACACAGTTCGTGAAATATACTATTTAACATAAACTATGACAAACTAAACGTGTAGTTTGTATATTTATTTGCTAAGATATGAGTGTTTTATTGTAATATATGGGTGATGGTAAATGCATACATAGTTTATTCATTATATGGTTCGAAGCAAAATGTATGGGTGACGGTAAATGCATATGTAATAGTAAATGTGTTTGCATATATCTATATTTATGTATTTATATATGTATTTCGGGTGGTAATGGATATATCCGTGGATGATATTTTTCATCCATATCCATATCCATTTAGTTTCATCCATATCCGTATCCATATCCATTTAGATTATCCATATCCATCACGAACCGGGTGGATCGGATGGATATCCATTGAATCGGGTGACCATTGCCATCCCTACTCGTATTGCATGGTATAATAAAAGTGCTACATTTTCTACTTTACCAAGTCAGTAAGCATTGACAAAAACATATTATGTCAAACATCAATCTTTCAATATGTCTCAAAATAGTTATCCTTTCACAAATTATTTATAGAAGTAAAAGTAATTATTTAAAAGTAGTAAACTCCTTCTATTACAATCACTTATTACTATTACTATTTTAATTATAAATATATTCCGTCAAATCTACGTCTAATTACAACTAATATCAAAGGTAATGTTTACCCTATTTATCTTAATTCTCTGTTGGGTTGCAATTTTTTGAAGGATGTTGAGACTTGAGAGTATTATATATATTTGTGTATATGTGTGCAAAAGTGGATTATGCATGAATCTTAGTTGTCAATCTTGCTTAATTATTGTTATTATACTAAATACACGGAGATGGGAATGTGGTTAGTAATGTCATTGACTTTGTTGTAACTTTTGAAATGTAATAAGAAGCTGGAAAAATTATTTAATTAGAATGAGAATCATTTGTTGTCACTATATAAATAGAAAATACAATTACTAGAATATATATTTTATATAAGAAAACAAACATGTACGACTAATATCTATACACATAAGCATGTACGTATGGTTAGTTGTCAATCATGCGACCTACCATACTAAATACATGGACACGAGTTGTGCTACCAATTACTATTTTCATTGACTTTGAAAATAGAGATACAAGAAACCATCATACATAATACGTAGTACATATTTACATGTTATCTTGTTTGAAATGAGGTGATACATAAACAAAAATGTAATGTAGTGAAACACTAGTACTACAGCAAGCAGAAAAAGGACTTGGAGGTCGACAAAAGTTAAATGCAAAGTCAAAGAGCAAAAGTTGGTATTAGATGTTATTCGAACTCAAAAGTAGAGTCAAAGCAAGTTGGAGGGTCATTTTGTAAATAGTAAAGTTATCGGGTAGTTTGTGTAAGTATGTAACAGAGTTAGTTAATCCGTTATTTAGGATTGTTAGTGGTTAGAAGCAGTTAGTGAAATCGGCCTATAACTTAGCAATTGAAATGTAATAATTCAATCAATTCAAGTGAAATGAAATCGTTCTTTCTCTCTACGATGTTTGTGTATTCTATTTTCATTCGATTATTATGCAATCAGAGCTTAATAATGGCATATTTCTAAAATTGAATCCATAACAGTTCGAGCGATTGTCTCTGTGAATTGTTGATTTGTTTTGTTTTCTGTCAAGTTAGTTAGCTTTCGCATCTTTTGTTGTTATTAATTGATTCTTTTCATCATGAATCAAGTTGAATTTCAAAATCCACTCTATCTTCATCCTTCTGACGGTCCAGGTTCTCTGAGTGCAAGAAAACTCACTAGAGCTCAAAATTACCATTCATGAAGAAGAAGTATTGAGATTGCGTTGTCTACAAAGTGCAAAACTGGATTTATTACTGGCATTGTAGTTTTATGTGTTCGTAATTGTCACACCCCCAAATAGGGCCTGGGGTATTTGTGACTAATTATATTAAATCACAGTTGTATAAACGAGAACGACTCTATATGAGGCGTTTTATTGAGTTTTGCAGCGGAAGATAAATAGATTACATTGTATTTAGAGCATTAAATGTCTCTAATTGATATGATATGTAATGAAGACTCCAAGCATAGCAAGCAATCATCATCAAAGCAGCAGATATACAGCGGAAACAATATTTAAGTACCTGAGAATAAACATGCTTTAAAAAGTCAACACGAGGTTGAGTGAGTTCATAGGTTTGTCATAAATAATGATTTCAGTAATAGATCACAAGATTTAATAAAAGACGATATATCATGTATATCAAAAGTATGCCATTAGCGTATAATATCAAAACTAAACGATTTTACCCCGAGACAATACATATGTAATTGTCGAGATCATTATTATACCACCAATTGACCTGAGGTCAACAGTGCGGGACGTTACTCCCAATAGCGCTATTTATAATAATTCTGTTTGCCTCTTCATTATCTGGCAATTAATGATATTACAAAGCAGGGTTTTGCATGTTTCATATGAACACAATAACATGTTACATATCCACACAATAAAAGTACTCATGTTGGTCGCATAATAGTTTGCACTTGTGTCTACCCGTTATAAAATATTGCATTTATTCTCAGCCCAAAAATATAGATAAAAAGAGAGCAAATGAAACTCACGAACAATATTTCATAATAAATATGCATAGAACGGCAATGAATAAGTGCAGAGTTGGCCTCCGATTCACGAACCTATATCACGTTTATATATTAACACGTATAATCGTAATCGAAAAATCTTATGTATTATAAATGATGTCTTAATAATTTTCATGTTTCATATATTCCTTTTGTATATTTTTAATAGTAATATTAATATAGTTATATTATATGCATTAGGTATATTTTTATTTATTTGTTTTAAAATAATAATCATAATAATACTAACATAATGATACTAATATTAATAATGATAAAAATAATAATGTAAAATAATAATAATAATAATAATAATAATAATAATAATAATAATAATAATAATAATAATAATAATAATAATAATAATAATAATAATAATAATAATAATAATAGTTTTGATAAGAATGATACTTTTAATAATACTGATAAAATAAAAATGATGTTTTTTAAATAATAATAATGTTTTTAATAATAATAGTAATTTTAATAATGACGATGTTTATAAAATAGTTATAATAATAATAATAACAATAATAATGATAGTAATAATAATAATTTAAAATGAAAGTTTTCAATATTATTGATAAGATAAAATGTTAGTTTTAATAAAAATAATGTTTTTAATAATAAAGATAATTTTATTAATAATTATAGTGTTAATAGAAATTTTAATAATCATTTTGATAATAATACTAATATTAATAATAATAATACTTAGTAATATTAATAATAAAAATTATAATACTAATAATAATAATAATAAAAATATTAGAAAAGCTACCTTAGTGTAATAAGCCTTTAAAAAAAATAAACGCCCTTACCCGGGGTCGAACCCGTAACCTCTCGCTAACACGAACAACACCTTAACCAACTGCTCTGCTCGATCATTTCTGTTTTAAATCACCCCTAAATATATATATATCCTATATATCTGTTTCCCTCTTTCTTCTTCACTAGAAACTGGATCGACTTTCATCATCATCTTTTCGACAGAAACAAGAAAATCAAAGCAGCAGCAGCTTCGACGAAGAACACATGAACTCAAAATCCAATTTCAACCTTCGAACCTTTTTAGCTTATGATTATAACACGAGATAGATTCTAAATCGATCCTAGAAATGTTCTGGATCGTTAATTGAACCAGAAACATCGATATAGATTCGAATTTTTACGAAGAACATAATGTTTGACTTTTTAATTTAAAGTTTGACTTGAAAATTCGAATTCATTATAAGGAATTGGGAGCTAAGACTTTACAGGAAGTTTTCTTGGAGGAATCCTAACGAGAATGCAATTACAGATTTTGAAAAACGATTCGAATTCGTGGTTTTGAATAATTGAACAATAAACAAAGATATTGAGTTTTATTTTTGAATTTTCTGTTTGATTTCCATTGACAGCAGTTATAATCAGTATTTATATTGTGGTAAACGACTAAATTAATCAGCAAAACCTAATCTAATCGAGTAGTAATGGAGGTTGACAGGGATGAAGCTTGCACGATATAAAAAAAAATTATTTGGTTGATGATGATGAATCACGATCATAAAAAAATATATAAAAACAAATAGCAGATAAAAAATCACGAATAAAAAATATGACCTAAATTAGGTATATGTCTGGTTCTTTTTATTTTTTTTATTTTTTTATTTTTATTATTATTTTTTTAATAAATATATATTAATAAATATAATTCTAATAATAATAATAATAATATTAATAATAATAATAATACTTCTAATATTATTGATAAAAATAATAATAATGTAAATAGTAAGAATAATGATATTTTATAATAATATTAATAATAATATCAATAATAATAATAATAATAATAATAATAATAATAATAATAATAATAATAATAATAATAATAATAATAATAATAATAATAATAATAATAATAGATAAAGATCATAATAATAATGATAATGATAATTATAAAAATGATAATAATATTAGTATCAATGATAATAATAATAATTTAATTCTCAATAATAATGATACTAATGTTATTAATATTGATAGTAACATTAATATAATAAAATTAATTATGTGTATCAAATTTCATATCAATATATTATTGAAAATAATAATATTGATATAAATGTTAAGATTTATAATAATAATGAAGGTAATATTAATATGAGTATAACAACTATGATTTAACTTGTAATTTGATATATTAATATTACAAGTTATTATTTATATATTAGGTATATATTACATATTTATTTATAACAATTGTTCGTGAATTGTTGGAATTACATAAAAGTTAGGTTTAAATTTTGTCAGAAATTTCCGGGTTGTTAAAGTACCTACCCGTTAAAAGAAATTTCGTCCCGAAATTTTAGTTGTTGCCACCAGTCGGCTTTGTTTGTAAACAGGTGAGGATATTTTCATTTTATTTAGTTTTCACGTTCCCAGGTATGCTCGGGGCCTTGCATGAATTCCAACGGATAGAATATTGTTTTTTTTCAAGAGTTTAAATCTTACGATCCATTAATTCTACGAAGTGCATTTTATTATTAATGCGGAGGTTATGTAAAGGATTTAATCAAGAGTGAATTGATTAGGTTTTCTCAGAAAAAGATGATGATGCTATACAAGCATTTCAGTACGTATGAAATATGATATGAATAATAGTGAGCTTATTTAAACCTTGAGCGTTTA
The DNA here is from genome assembly GCF_046630445.1 of Rutidosis leptorrhynchoides. Taxonomy (NCBI): domain Eukaryota; kingdom Viridiplantae; phylum Streptophyta; class Magnoliopsida; order Asterales; family Asteraceae; genus Rutidosis; species Rutidosis leptorrhynchoides. Next base: position 635,022,141 of record NC_092335.1, read on the forward strand.
TGCCACAATATTAGGGTAGACAAAATAGAGAGGAGTTCGTGAAAATCAGGATCATGAAATTGGATAGAGATCGTCATTGTTTACAACAAGAATGATGAATATGAGTTGAAAAATAAAGTTTTATCAACATTGGGTAATATGGATGAAACGATTCGATTACAGGAAGAGTATAAACGAAGCTATCGTAAAAGATTGAAATGAGAAAATTAAATGTTCGCCTTAACTTTTGACGTAGTCACGATTGAATTCCGAAATTCAAAGGATTTAATAAAAATCTTCATAATCTATAAGATTTGATTCTCCGGTAATTAAGGAAATTGGGATTTTCTTTGATTAAATGTGGTAAATTGCCTCGATTGTTGTGTCTGGAATTTTGCTATAAATTAGCTTCTTCCGTTTCCTTATCTTCACCACTTCTATACTTTCTTCCTCAATTCATATGTAGTGACCCGAACTTTTCATTATTTATATATATTAATTGAGATTGATATTTACATGACTAAATGTTTCCAACGTGTTAAGCAATCAAACTTGTTAAGACTTGATTAAATGAAATAAGTTTCATATAGACAATTGATCACCCAAGTTGATCGGCGATTCACGAATGTTACAAATTTGTAAAAACTACATGTTGTGGTATATATAGACATATATATATATGGTTGACATGAGATTATGATGAGTAAGTATCTCACTAAGTATATTAATAATGTGTGATATACATAAGAAATGAGATTACTAAGTTAAGAAACTCGAAATGATATATATATAGATTATCGTTATGATAACATCTACTAAATACATATGTATCATATTAAGATATTGATACACTATATTTAACATGATAAAATGATATTTAAATATATCATTAAGTGTGTTAACAATGAACTACATATGTAAAAACAAGACTACTAACTCAAGAATTACGAAACGAGACTTATATGTAACGATTATCGTTGTAACGATATTTTAATGTATATATCATATTAAGAGATATTCATACATCATAATATCATGATAATATAATAATTTAACATCTCATTTAATATAATAAACATTGGGTTAACAACATTAATTGAGATTGTTAACTTAAAGGTTTCAAAACAACACTTACATGTAACGACTAACGAAGACTTAACGACTCCATTAGAATGTATATACATGTTGTGTTTTGATATGTATTCTTACACTTTTGAAAGACTTCAAGACACATATCAAAGTACTTCTACTTAACAAAAATGCTTACAATTACATCCTCGTTCAGTTTCATCAACAATTCTACTCGTATGCACCCGTATTCGTACTCGTACAATACACAGCTTTTAGATGTATGTACTATTGGTATATACACTCCAATGATCAGCTCTTAGTAGCCCATGTGAGTCACCTAACATATGTAGGAACCATCATTTGGCAACTAGCATGAAATATCTCATAAAATTACAAAAATATTAGTAATCATTCATGACTTATTTACATGAAAACAAAATTACATATCCTTTATATCTAATCCATATGCCAACTACCAAAAACACCTACAAATACTTTCATTCTTCAATTTTCTTCATCTAATTGATCTCTCTCAAGTTCCATCTTCAAGTTCTAAGTGTTCTTCATAAATTCCATAAGTATAGTTTCATAAAAATCAAGAATACTTCCAAGTTTGCAAGTCTACTTCCAAGCTTTCTAATCCATTTCAAGTAATCATCTAAGATCAAGGAACCTTTGTTATTTATAGTAGGTTATCTTTATAATTCAAGGTAATATTCATATTCAAACTTTGATTCAATTTCTACAACTATAACAATCTTATTTCGAGTGAAAATCTTACTTGAACTGTTTTCGTGTCATGATTCTGCTTCAAGAACTTTCAAGCCATCCAAGGATCCTTTGAAGCTAGATCCATTTTTCTCATTTTCAGTAGTTTTATCCAGAAAACTTGAGGTAGTAATGATGTTCATAACATCATTCGATTCATACATATAAAGCTATCTTATTCGAAGGTTTAAACTTGTAATCACTAGAACATAGTTTAGTTAATTCTAAACTTGTTCGCAAACAAAAGTTAATCCTTCTAACTTGACTTTTAAAATCAACTAAACACTTGTTCTATATCTATATGATATGCTAACTTAATGATTTAAAACCTGGAAACACGATGAACACCATAAAATCGGATATACGCCGTCGTAGTGAAACCGGGGGCTGTTTTAGTTTGGATAATTAAAAACTATGATAAACTTTGATTTAAAAGTTGTTCTTCTGGGAAAATTATTTTTCATATGAACATGAAACTATATCCAAAAATCTTGGTTAAACTCAAAGTGAAAGTATGTTTTTCAAAATGGTCATCAAGATGTCGTTCTTTCGACGGAAATGACTACCTCTTTAGTAATTGACATGTAACTTAAATTTTAGACAATAAACCTATACTTTTTCTGTTTGGATTCTTAAATTAGAGTTCAATATGAAACCATAGCAATTTGATTCACTCAAAACGGATTTAAAATGAAGAAGTTATGGGTAAAACAAGATTGGATATTTTTGATCTTTTTAGCTACGGGAAATGTTTAACAAATCTATACAAATCATATCCTAGCTAACTTATATTGTATTATACATGTATTCTAATATATTATGTAATCTTGGGATACCGTAGACACGTATGCAAATGTTTTGACATATCATATCGACCCATGTATATATATTATTTGGAACAACCATAGACACTCTATATGCAGTAATGTTGGAGTTAGCTATACAGGGTTGAGGTTAATTCCAAAAATATATATACTTTGAGTTGTGATCTAGCCTGAGACGTGTATACACTGGGTCGTGGATTGATTCAAGATAATATATATCGATTTATTTCTGTACATCTAACTGTGGACAACTAGTTGTAGGTTACTAACGATGACAGCTGACTTAATACACTTAAATCTTTAAAACATAATAAAAATGGTTGTAATTATATTTTGATCATACTTTGATATATATGTACATATTTGTATAGGTTCGTGAATCGACCCGTGGCCAAGTCTTATTTCCGAGGAAGGAAATATCTGTGAAAGTGAGTTATAGTCCCACTTTTAAAATCTAATATTTTTGGGATGAGAATACATGTAGGTTTTATAAATGATTTACAAAATAGACACAAGTACGTGAAACTACATTCTATGGTTGGATTATCGAAATCGAATATGACCCTTTTTATTAAGTCTGGTAATCTAAGAATTAGGGAACAGACACCCTAATTGACGCGAATCCTAAAGATAGATCTATCGGGCCTAACAAACCCCATCCAAAGTACCGGATGCTTTAGTACTTCGAAATTTATATCATATCCGAAGGGTGTCCCGGAATGATGGGGATATTCTTATATATGCATCTTGTTAATGTCGGTTACCAGGTGTTCACCATATGAATGATTTTTATCTCTATGTATGGGATGTGTATTGAAATATGAAATCTTGTGATCTATTGTTACGATTTGATATATATAGGTTAAACCTATAACTCACCAACATTTTTGTTGACGTTTAAAGCATGTTTATTCTCAGGTGAATACTAAGAGCTTCCGCTGTTGCATACTAAAATAAGGACAAGATTTGGAGTCCATGTTTGTATGATATTGTGTAAAAACTGCATTCAAGAAACATATATCGATGTAATATATTTCTATTGTAAACCATTATGTAATGGTCATGTGTAAACAGTATATTTTAGATTATCATTATTTGACAATCTACGTAATGCTTTTAAAACCTTTATTGATAAAATAAAGGTTATGGTTGTTTTAAAAATGAATGCAGTCTTTGAAAAACATCTCATATAGAGGTCAAAACCTCGCAACGAAATCAATTAATATGGAACGTTTATAATCAATATGAACGGGACATTTCAGTTGGTATCCGAGCGTTGGTCTTAGAGAACCAGAAAATTTGCATTAGTGTGTCTTATCGAGTTTGTTAGGATGCATTAGTGAGTCTGGACTTTGACCGTCTTTTCTTTAAAAATGATTGCTTAACATTTTTGTTGGAAACTATATATTATTAACATGTAAATATTATGTGATATATTAATCTCTTAACATGTTTGATATTGTGTGATAGATGTCTACCTCTAGCACAAATCCCATTGACTCACCTAATAATAACGAAGAGTCGAATATATATTGGCAAGATTCACAAGTTCCCGAAGAACCGGAAAAAGAGGAAACGGAACCGGAAGAAGATGAACCAGAAGAAGAGGAACCAGAAGAAGAAGAGGTTCCAGAGGGGGAATAGTAGGAACCACAGAAAACCGGTCAAATAAAAGAAAATCCTCAACCAATGGACCAAAGTTAATAATGGTCAATGGTGTTTTCGCTAAGGAAGCAAAATATTGGGAAAATTACCAATTTTCCGATGAATCGGATCCTGATGAGAATTCCGATGATGTTATAGAAATTACCCCGACCCAATTTAATGAGGCAAAAGAAAATAATAAGGGAAAAGGCTTCAAAATAGAGAAATCTGATTCCGACCCTGATGAACTTTATATGTACTGTCAACACCCGTATTTTCAATATCATGACAATAACCCGGGAACCTCTAAACCACCAGGTTTTTCTAAACCAATGTGGAAAACGATGACTCGTATTAGAAGAACATCATATATCCCTAGAAGATTAGGAAAAAGAACCAAGTCCGAAGAAGAAGAAGAAACCAGTGATTCAGATTAGAGGGGTGTGAGCATGTTGTGTAATAAATGTATTGTAGTGTGCTTGTACTTTTATGTTCTATGTAAAAATTGCTTGTATTGTTTGTTATTACGAATCTAATCCTTGTCTATTTTACAGTATAAAAACAAAATGGACGTTAAGGGTAGACAACCGAATATTTTAGAAGACCTACCAGAGGATATGATTGAGGAAATCTTATCTAGAGTCGGTCAGAATTCATCAGCACATTTAGTTATGGCGAAATTAACTTGTCAAACATTTGAAAGACTTTCCAGAAATGCCTTAGTTTATAAAAGGCTTTCCTTTGATAGGTGGGGTATATCACATTGGGGAGACTTTAAGTTACGCCGTGTTTTCTTTAAAGCATTAAATGCGGGGAATCCAAATGCAATTTTACGTGACGGGTTAAGAACCTATTTTGACTCAACATATCCGAACATAGGATTTCGTGAATTAGAAAGAGCTTCTAACATGCAACATAAAGAAGCATGTAATGCTTACGGGTTAGTGATGTTCGCTTCTTACCAAAGTGAGAAAAAGAACATCAGATTGCAGCTTTTAAATAAAACTTTCCCACAAGTGACGGATTCAGTAGTTGGGGTGAGAAACAAGGTTTTTAGATTATTACGGGGCTGTTGGACATTACGAAACCCTCGTTCTTTTGACGACATTACAACATGCTGCCTAGCCAATGGTCATAATGGTTATTTTCCACAAGACCAAGGATGGGAAGTCGTCTTAGTAAAACCAGAATGCATGACTTGTTTCTGGACTTATGAATTACGTGTCTTTATTTCCTTTGCTGAACAACTTGCGTATTAACTAGATTTATCTTCAAAAACTGTTCTGTATCATAGTGTACTATATTTCATGTTATATGTAATATAGCAAAGTTGTTAGTTTGAAGAATATTTGTATGTGATATATTATTATAATCAGTTTTTCATATGGAATTTTAGTAGTTGAATTGTATATTAGCTACTAAGTATGAACTTAACGGGTAGGTAGTACCCGAATTTAAACTTATAAAACGCTAATATGAAGAAAAAGCTTTTATAAATGAGTTCATATTATGCTACGAGATACTATTGACTACTCTTAATATTCTGTATGATTAACTTGTATCATTTGACTATTTTGAAGGAAATGGCACCGACTACTCGACACACCTTGAATATGAGCGAAGAGGAATTTCGTGCCTTTCTTGCTTCAAACAAAGCCGCAGTACAGGCTGCGCTATATACCAACTGTAACTCTGAATCTAGCAATACAGCTAACGGCGCAAGAAATCGTGTAGGATGCTCCTACAAGGAATTCACTACCTGCAAACCTTCAGAATTTGATGGGACCGAAGGACCAATCGGATTGAAAAGGTGGACCGAGAAAGTTGAATCGGTGTTTGCCATAAGTAAGTGTGCTGAAGGAGACAAAGTGAAGTATGCTACGCATACCTTCACAGGTATTGCGTTAACATGGTGGAATACCTATCTAGAGCAAGTGGGACAAGACGCTGCTTACGCGCTACCGTGATCAGCATTCAAGCACTTGATGAACGAGAAGTACCGTCCCAGAACCGAGGTCAATAACGCAGGGTCGTCCCTTCGATTTCAATTTTCCGTATGGGCCCTGTTCAACTAATAAAAAATAGTCTTTTTTGTATACAAAATTTTTAAGTATATGTAAGAATAAGTTGAGTGAACACTGAAAAATTTGGTGAAGTACCAACATTATAGGCCCCTTTGGATTATGGGCCCTGTGCGAGCGCACGTGTTGCACGCCCTCAAATCTGCCCCTGTCAATAAGTTCAAGTCAAAACTTAGAGGGTTATGAACACAGGGATTCGATATTACTTCGTACGAAAGACGATTCACAGAATTGTGCCTATTGTGTCCGAGAGCGTTCGAAGATGAGGAAGAGAAGATCGACGCGTTTGTGAAAGGGTTACCGGAGAGAATCCAAGAAGATATAAGTTCACACGAGCCTGCCTCCATACAAAAGGCATGTAGAATGGCTCACAAACTAGTGAACCAGATTGAGGGAAGAATTAAAGAACAGGCGGCCGAAGAGGCCAACGTGAAGCTAGTCAAAAGAAAGTGGGAGGAAAACGGTGATAAGAGTCACCAAAACAACAACAACAACTATCCCAACAATCGTAACATCAATCGCAACTACAACAAACGGCACAACAACAACAACAACAACAACAACAACTACAACAATCATCCCAACAACAATAACAACCGCAACAACAACAACAATCAGAAGCAGCTATGCCAAAGGTGTGAAAAGTATCACTCGGGGTTCTGCACCAAATTTTGCAACAAGTGTAAAAGAAATGGTCATAGCGCGGCGAAGTGTGAGGTCTACGGACCAGGGGTTAACAGAACGAAAGGAACAAATGGTGTCAGAACGAGTAATGGCGGAGCAAGTAGTGTCAGAGCAAGTTATGCCAATGTGGTTTGTTATAAATGTGGAAAATCGGGCCACATTATTAGAAATTGCCCGAACCAGGAGAACACGAATGGACAAGGCCGCGAAAGAGTTTTCAATATTAATGCGGTAGAGGCACAGGAAGACCCGGAGCTTGTTACGGGTACGTTTCTTATTGACAATAAATCTGCTTACGTTTTATTTGATTCGGGTGCGAATAGAAGCTATATGAGTAGAGATTTTTGTGCTAAATTAAGTTGTCCATTGACACCGTTGGATAGTAAATTTTTACTCGAATTAGCAAACGATAAATTAATTTCAGCAGATTATATATGACGGAATCGAGAAATTAAACTGGGTAGCGAAATATTTAAGATTGATTTGATACCAGTAGAGTTAGGGAGTTTTGATGTAATAGTTGGCATGGACTGGCTGAAGGAGGTGAAAGCAGAGATCGTATGTTACAAAAATGCAATTCGCATTGTACGTGAAGAAGGAGAACCCTTAATGGTGTACGGAGAAAAAGGGCAACACGAAGCTACATCTTATTAGTAATTTGAAGGCACAAAAACTAATAAGAAAAGGTTGCTATGCTGTTCTAGCACACGTCGAGAAAGTACAAACTGAAGAAAAGAGCATCAATGATGTTCTCGTCGCAAAAGAATTTCCCGATGTATTTCCGAAAGAATTACCGGGACTACCTCCACATCGATCTGTTGAATTTCAAATAGATCTTGTACCAGGAGCTGCACCAATAGCTCGTGGTCCTTACAGACTCACACCCAGCGAGATGAAAGAACTGCAAAGCCAACTGCAAGAACTATTAGAACGTGGTTTCATTCGACCAAGCACATCACCATGGAGAGCTCCTATTTTGTTTGTCAAGAAGAAGGATGGTACATTTAGGTTGTGTATTGACTACAGAGAGTTGAATAAACTTACCATCAAAAACCGTTATCCACTGCCGAGAATTGACGACTTATTTGATCAACTACAAGGCTCGTCGGTTTATTCAAAAATCGATTTACGTTCTGGATATCATCAAATGCGAGTAAAGGGGGATGATATTCCAAAAACTGCTTTTAGGACGCGTTATGGTCATTACGAGTTTATGGTTATGCCGTTTGTTTGACTAACACACCAGCTGTGTTCATGGACCTTATGAACCGAGTGTGTGGGCCATATCTTGACAAGTTTGTCATTGTTTTCATCGATGACATACTTATTTACTCAAAGAATGATCAAGAGCACGAAGAACATTTGAGAAAAGTGCTAGATGTATTGAGGAAAGAAAAACTGTACGCCAAGTTTTCAAAATGTTCATTTTGGTTGGAAGAAGTTCAATTCCTCGGTCACATAGTGAACAAAGAAGGTATCTAGGTGGACCCGGCAAAGATCTAAACCGTTGAAAAGTGGGAAACCCCAAAAACTCCGAAGCATATACGTCAATTTTTAGGATTGGCTGGTTACTACAGAAGATTCATCCAAGATTTCTCCAAAATAGCAAAACCCTTGACTGCATTAACGCATAAAGGGAAGAAATTTGAATGGAAGGATGAACAAGAGAAGGCGTTTCAGTTATTGAAGAAAAAGCTAACTACGGCACCTATATCATCGCTGCCTGAAGGGAATGATGATTTTGTGATTTATTATGACGCATCAAAGCAAGGTCTCAGTTGTGTATTAATGCAACGAACGAAGGTGATTGCTTATGCATCTAGACAATTGAAGATTCACGTGCAAAATTATACAACTCACGATTTGGAATTTGGTGTTGTTGTTTTTGCATTAAAGACTTGGAGGCATTATTTATATGGGGATATACCGACCACAAAAGTCTCCAATATATATTTAATCAGAAGCAACTGAATATGAGACAACGCAGGTGGATTGAACTGTTAAATGATTATGATTTTGAGATTCGATACCACCCAGGGAAGGCGAATGTGGTAGCCGACGCTTTGAGTAGAAAGGACAGAGAACCTATACGGGTAAAAGCTATTAATATAATTATTCGTACTAACCTTACTACTCAAATAAAGGAGGCGCAACAGGGGGTTGTAAAAGAAGGAAAGTTGAAGAATGAGATACCCCAAAGAATCAGAGAAACATATTAATATTTGGGAAGACGGAAACCGATATAGGGCTGATAGAATTTGGGTACCAAGGTTTGGAGATGTGAGGGAAATGGTACTTAAAGAAGCACATAAAATCAGATATTCAATACATCCCGGAGCGGGGAAGATGTATAAAGATCTCAAGAAACACTTTTGGTGGCCGGGTATGAAAGCCGATATTGCTAAATATGTAGGAGAATGTTTGACGTGTTCTAAGGTCAAAGCTGAACATCAGAAACCATCAGGTCTACTACAACAACCTGAAATCCCGGAATGGAAATGGGAAAATATTACCATGGATTTCATTACTAAATTGCCAAGGACTGCAAGTGGTTATGATACTATTTGGGTAATAGTTGATCGTCTCACCAAGTCAGCACACTTCCTGCCAATGAGAGAAGATGACAAAATGGAAAAGTTGGTACGATTGTATTTGAAGGAGGTTGTCTCCAGACATGGAATACCCGTCTCTATTATCTCTGATAGGGATGGTAGATTTGTTTCAAGGTTCTGGCAGACGTTGCAACAAGCATTGGGGACTCGTCTAGACATGAGTACTACCTATCATCCACAAAATGATGGGCAGAGCAAAAGAACGATACAAACGCTTGAAGACATGTTGCGAGCATGTGTTATTGATTTCGGAAACAGTTGGGATCGACACCTACCGTTAGCAGAATTTTCCTACAACAACAGTTATCATTCTAGTATTGAGATGACGCCGTTTGAGGCACTTTATGGTAGAAAGTGCAGGTCTCCGATTTATTGGAATGAAGTGGGGGATAGACAGATTACGGGTCCGGAGATAATACAAGAAACTACCAAGAAAATCATCCAAATTCAACAACGATTGAAAACCGCCCAGAGTCGACAAAAGAGCTACGCGGACAGTAAAAGAAAAGATATAGAGTTTGAAATTAGAGAAATGGTCATGCTTAAGGTTTCACCTTGGAAAGGCGTTGTTCGATTTGGTAAACGGGGGAAACTAAATCCAAGGTACATTGGACCATTCAAGATTATAGATCGTGTCGGACCAGTAGCTTACCAACTAGAGCTAACTCAACAACTCGCGGCTGTATATAAAACTTTCCACGTCTCGAATTTGAAGAAATGTTTTGCTAAAGAAGATCTCACTATTCCGTTGGACGAAATCCAAATCAATGAAAAACTTCAATTCATTGAAGACCCCGTCGAAATAATGGATCGTGAGGTTAAGAGACTTAAGCAAAACAAGATACCGATTGTTAAGGTTCGATGGAATGCTCGTAGAGGACCCAAGTTCACCTGGGAGAGTGAAGATCAAATGAAGAAGAAATACCCGCATCTATTTCCAGAAGATTCGTCAACACCTTCAACAACTTAAAATTTCGGGACGAAATTTATTTAACGGGTAGGTACTGTAGTGACCCGAACTTTTCCATGTTTATATATATTAATTGAGATTGTTATGTACATGAATAAATGTTTCCAACGTGTTAAGCAATCAAACTTGTTAAGACTTGATTAAATGAAATAAGTTTCATATAGACAATTGATCACCCAAGTTGACCGGTGATTCACGAACGTTACAAATTTGTAAAAACTACATGTTGTGGTATATATAGACATATATATATATATATATATATATATATATATATATATATATATATATATATATATATATATATATATATATATATATATATATATATATATATATATATATATATATATATATATATATATGGTTGACATGAGACTATGATGAGTAAGTATCTCACTAAGTATATTAACAATGTGTGATATACATAAGAAATGAGATTACTAAGTTAAGAAACTCGAAATGATATATATAACGATTAACGTTATGATAACGTCTACTAAATACATATGTATCATATTAAGATATTGATACACTATATTTAACATGATAAAATGATATTTAAATATATCATTAAGTGTGTTAACAATGAACTACATATGTAAAAACAAGACTACTAACTCAAGAATTACGAAACGAGACTTATATGTAACGATTATCGTTGTAACGATATTTTAATGTATATATCATATTAAGAGATATTCATACATCATAATATCATGATAATATAATAATTTAACATCTCATTTGATATAATAAACATTGGGTTAACAACATTAATTGAGATCGTTAACTTAAAGGTTTCAAAACAACACTTACATGTAACGACTAACGAAGACTTAACGACTCCATTAGAATGTATATACATGTTGTGTTTTGATATGTATTCTTACACTTTTGAAAGACTTCAAGACACATATAAAAGTACTTCTACTTAACAAAAATGCTTACAATTACATCCTCGTTCAGTTTCATCAACAATTCTACTCGTATGCACCCGTATTCGTACTCGTATAATACACAGCTTTTAGATGTATGTACTATTGGTATATACACTCCAATGATCAGCTATTAGTAGCCCATTTGAGTCACCTAACACATGTGGGAACCATCATTTGGCAACTAGCATGAAATATCTCATAAAATTACAAAAATATTAGTAATCATTCATGACTTATTTACATGAAAACAAAATTACATATCCTTTATATCTAATCCATATACCAACGACCAAAAACACCTACAAACACTTTAATTCTTCAATTTTCTTCATTTAATTGATCTCTCTCAAGTTTCATCTTCAAGTTCTAAGTGTTCTTCATAAATTCCATAAGTATAGTTTCATAAAAATCAAGAATACTTCCAAGTTTGCAAGTCTACTTCCAAGCTTTCTAATCCATTCCAAGTAATCATATAAGATCAAGGAACCTTTGTTATTTACAGTAGGTTATCTTTCTAATTCAAGGTAATATTCATATTCAAACTTTGATTCAATTTCTACAACTATAACAATCTTATTTTGAGTGAAAATCTTACTTGAAGTGTTTTAGTGTCATGATTCTGCTTCAAGAACTTTCAAGCCATCCAAGGATCCTTTGAAGCTAGATCCATTTTTCTCATTTCCAGTAGTTTTATCCAGAAAACTTGAGGTAGTAATGATGTTCATAACTGTGATGACCCGGGAATTTCCGACCAAATTTAAACATAATCTTATATGATTCGACTCGATAAGCAAAGTCTATTAAACCGAATCTCATTATGTTTGAACTATTTCATGATAACATTTGACCTTTAACTATTTCCGACGATTCACGAACCTTTAATTGTAACTAAGAATGTAAATATAAATAATTATATATAAAACTAATTATATTAGTATTAATGAACTATTAAGTAATTTTGTTATTATAAAAGATAACATTTAATAACTAAAGATTTTCATTTTGAATATATATAGTATATTGTATATAAATGATTCAAACATATTTTACCAACGTTATCAAAATATTAAATGTACAATGTTATACTTTGTAGTTAATTGTTTAATATACATAATTAATCATCTACTCAACATTTAAAACATGATTTTATATATATGGTAGTATACATATATACATAAATATAACTATATATATATGATTTTATACATAATTATTATATTATGTATATGTAGAAATTTATAATATATCTATGATGAAATAATGTACTATTTTAATAAATATATATAATACTTACATATATAAAACATTTATATTTTTCATAATTACATACATAAGTATAATATAATTAGTATGTAAATAAATATTATAATATATTTATATTAAAATGCATAAATATATAATATTCAGTATATGTTACAATACATATTACATAATTATTAAATATTACATAATAATAGATGATATTAATAAATTAAATTTAAATACAAATATAGTTGTTGTAGTAATGTTATTTGTATCGTCAAATATCAATATTTGTATTCATAATATCACTTTATATCATATAAAGATGAAATTGGATGTATAAATTAGATTATTATTACTAATATTATTATTATCGATAAAATATTAATATTATCATAATTAGTATGGTATTATTATTATTATTATTATTATTATTATTATTATTATTATTATTATTATTATTATTATTATTATTATTATTATTATTATTATTATTATCATTTTTACAATTATTATTATCATTAATATTATATTTATCATTATTATTAATTTTATTAATATTATTAGATATTAATAGTATTGTTATTATATATTATTATTATTAATTAAAAAAAACAGTAGGGATCTATATTATACGCTTGACCTCTGTATCCTTTATCTCTATTATTATTATTATTATTTTTGTTTCTTTCCTGCTCCAAACTCGTGAACCTGTGTTGACATTTTCTCCATTTTTTATCAACCGATCTCTATTATTACAAAATGATTATGTATAATTGCAAATCAAATAAAAAGGAAATCCAATGGGATTAAAGAGCACAGCGATTTTTTTTTTTCTTCTTCTCTGCACGCTCCAATTTTTTTTTCTCTTAATTCAATTTCGAATAAAGTTTCAAAATCTAAAAATGCAGAAAGGTTAGAAATCTTTCTTTGAATCTATCTGCAAAATCTCAACTCTCAAATCTTTATATCGATCTTGAATTTTGAAGTCAAAGTTTAGTTTAAAAAAAGTCAACAATTGTTCTTGAGACAAATTCGCGTTCGTGTATATGTTTCTGATCAAATTGACGATTCCAGTAGTTTTTATACATGTTTAGAAAACTATTTCGTGTTATAAACATTATCTATAATGTTATCTATTACGAAATCAATTTTTTTTGTTTTGTTCCAAGAACCGACGCTGCAGTAGGCCTTTAGTGTTTTTTTTTTATTTTAGAACCCAAATTATTTTTTTTCTGTAATGTTTTGAAGCTTTAAAAGGAACCCTGTTTTTTTTTTTTTTTTTTTTTTTTTGGTTATTGATGTTTTGTTGAATCCGTGAGACTTGTGGAGAAGAAGAGGAATAGAAGAAAAACAGTTTATATATAAAATTTAAATTCGATATTAGTACAGAGAATCAGAATTGGTGGGATGGTCGAGAGTGTTTGCGTGTGAGCATGTGGTCACGAGATCGAGTCCAGAGGACGGTAGTTTCTTTTTTTTTTTTTTGAAACTCTTTTCATGTGAGGTAGTTTTCTTTTCTAATTTTATTATTGTTATTATATATTAATTATTATTAGTATTATTATTATTATTGTGATTGTTTTGATTGTTATTGTTATTGTTATTATTAGTATCATACTTGTTATCATATTTGAAAGTATTATAGACATTACTATTATTATTATGATAGGTATTAATAATATTATTATTAGTAATAAACTTATCATTTTAGTATTTTATCATCATTAGGATTATGATTATCATTATTATTATTATGAAGGAAATAAAAATATATTATTATCATCAATATTAGAATTTGTACCGGTTTATAAATAATAGTATCATCAGTACATTTACAATTAATAATATCATATTTATCAGTATCATCATTAATATTTACTAGTATTATTATGATTATCATTTATCATTTTATAAATATTAGAACCCTTATTATTAACATAAGTATGGTATTAGTATTAATATTATTTTAGAGTTATTATTATTAGTATCATTAACAGTTATCATTTTCATTTTTTTTGCTATTAGTATTATCATTATTAATAAAATTATTATTATTATTAGTAAATCATTATTATCTAAATTATTATTTTAACAAATAAATCTTTTGTACACTATATATATACTTATGGTATATACTAGGATTGTATTAATAATTCACATAACAAACTAATAAAATTTCATAAATACAATACTAACCACAAATATATGTATATAAATATATTAATGTCACTATTTATATAAACGTAAATCATTATAGATATATATACATAAAATCGATATATATATATATAAAATATAACTTAAAATATAATATAAGTATACGTTTTAAAATAAAGGTTAGAATAAATTCTACAAAACTATAATATATAAACAATACATATTAATAAATGAAATTTTGTAACTTACATTATACGTATTAATATATACACAATTGATATAGGTTCGTGAATCCGAGGCCAACCCTGCATTGTTCAATGACGTCATATGTATTTTTACTACAAAATACAGTATCGTGAGTTTCATTTGCCTTTTTACCCTTTATATTTTTGGGCTGAGAATACATGCGCAACTTTTATAACTGTTTTACGAAATTGACACAAGTACGTGAAACTACATTCTATGGTTGGATTATCGAAGTCGAATATGCCCCTTTTTATTAAGTCTGGTAATCTAAGAATTAGGGAACAGACACCCTAATTGACGCGAATCCTAAAGATAGATCTATCGGGCCCAACAAGCCCCATCCAAAGTACCGGATGTTTTAGTACTTCGAAATTTATATCATGTCCGAAGGAGGATCCCGGAATGATGGGGATATTCTTATATATGAATATTGTTAATGTCGGTTACCAGGTGTTCAATCCATATGAATGATATTTTTGTCTCTATGCATGGGACGTATGTTTATGAGAAATGGAAATCTGAAATCTTGTGGTCTATTAAAATGATGGAAACGATTGTTTAAGTTAAACTAATGAACTCACCAACCTTTTGGTTGACACTTTAAAGCATGTTTATTCTCAGGTACGAAAGAAATCTTCCGCTGTGTATTTGCTCATTTTATAGATATTACTTGGAGTCATTCATGGCATATTTCAAAAGACGTTGCATTCGAGTCGTCGAGTTCATCAAGATTATTATCAAGTCAATTATAGTTGGATATATTATGAAATGGTATGCATGCCTGTCAACTTTCGATGTAATGAAAGTTTGTCTTTTCAAAAACGAATGCAATGTTTGTAAAATGTATCATATAGAGGTCAAGTATCTCGCGATGTAATCAACTGTTGTGAATCGTTTATAATCGATATGGACTTCGTCCGGATGGATTAGGACGGGTCTTCACAGTTGGTATCAGAGCGGTGGTCTTAGCGAACCAGGTCTTGCATTAGTGAGTCTAACTGATAGTCGTTAGAATGCATTAATGAGTCTGGACTTCGACCGTGTTTGCATGTCAAAAGTTTTGCTTATCATTTAGTGTCGAAAAATTATTTGCTTACCATCCTTAAAGTCTAAGACACGTCTTACTGCCTTTATTGCATAGACAGTGTATAGTTAAATTCATATCTTAGCGTATCTGTTATTGTTACCTTTGCCTGACAGCTTCCGTAGATTCCTCCGTAGCTTATGGGATTTTAGTATTATATATGCATATGTAAATTATGTATTGCAGGGTACTAATCTACATCCTATAATCTATTTCTTATCGAAAATCCTTCATCTGATCGTACGAGATGAATCCCTCAACCAGTTCGAGTCCATCTGATTTCGATAGCTATTTCGATAGTTATTCCGACAGCTATTTCGATATGGATTTCCACTCGAGCTCCGAAAGCAGAGTAACCGGAATGAATCGATCAATTAGCCATCATCTATTCTGAATGAATTGGAGATGGGTTCGTAGTCGACTTAATCAATGGAAACGCGAAGAAGGCGATCATTTCCACTAACCAAATTCACCTCTTGACAATGGACCTAAAACGTTTACCGGCGAACCTGTTCGAGACACCATTTTCTCTCTCATTTCCAAAGTATCTCATCACGATCATATACTATCTCAGATTCTAAACCTCATTCATCCGCTCGTCCGAACCGACAATCATCCCGGTGTAATAGAAGAAGTTAACGAACTTCGCGCATAAGTTGTAGTCTTGGAAAATATGGTGCAAAACGTACCAGCTTCATCCAAATCACCGGCACCAACGGTACCACCACCAACCCAAATTTCAATATCACATGCCTCAACATCTCAATCTATACCTCGAGTATAATCATCATTCTACATGACATTCTACATCAGTTATCTTCGTTCGACATGGTGATTATGTAATCTCTAATGTTTTAGAGATTATTTATTCTAGTTCCAACTGAAAACTAAATGAGTTTAATATCATGTTAACTCATTAAATTCATGATTACATCTGAAGAAAATATATATGTATATATGTTTTTATAAAGATTGTAATTAAAAATTCTTTTGTACAAACTGTTAATAATAAAAATATTTTAACGGGTAGGTAATACCCGAGGAATATTTAAATTTCACATTAATAAGTTACACTGTATATTCTTCGAATCTGATTCAACAGTTATTCACTATCCTATTTACAACCACCGGGATACTTATCCGTTCACCAAAGAATAACTATTTTCATTCAAATTCAATTTCATATTTGAATTTTGACCTATCAGAATCCAACAAGTGGCATAATGAAGAAATAATGGACACAATAAAAATTGATTAGAAACAGACTAATTAACAATATTAAATTTTATTAAGAAACCACGCTAACAAAATCCTAGCTAACTGTTCCTAGCTAACTGTTAATTCCGTATTACATTTTATTTATCGCAATTTATTTATCGCAATTTATTTTATCGCAATTTATATTCTCGCAATTTTATTTATTGTCATTTAATTTCTGTTATTTACTTTACGCACTTTATTTATCGTCATTTAATTTCTGTTATTTATTTTACGCACTTTAAATATCGGGACACGTATACAAGGTTTTGACATATCATATCGACACATCTATATATATTATTTGGAATCACCATAGACACTCTATATGCAGTAATGATCGAGTTCTCTATACAGGGTTGAGGTTGATTCTATAATAATATATATACTTTGAGTTGTGATCGAGTCTGAGACATGTACACGGGTCACGATACGTATTAATTAATTCAAATATTATATATTAAACTATATATGAATGATTGCACTGTCAACTGTGGACTATCGACTGTGGACTAATAACATTGGACAATTAAAATGAATTAAAATATTGAATATAACATATGAAACTAAAAAATTCTTCAAGTTTGCCACTTGATTTCGTCTTAAACCTCATTTGTATCTTCACGATTACATTCTGCGTTCAAACCTTTCATGATTCTTGAAAACACCTCAATCGATAGGATGAATCAACCGCACTTCATCTACGGAAGGAAAGATTTATGCATATAGTTATGCACCTGAGAAACTCTCGGCAATTGAGTAAAAGTTCAACACGTAGCCGCGTCAGATCCTTTGGCATTTATTAACAAAAACAACTTTGCGATCCCTTTTCAAAATTAGCCAATTTTGTCACAACTCCAACAAGTCAACTTCGACTTTTCGTACGAAACAACCTTATTATAACGTTTATATATACGCGTGCTCTTTTATTGTTACCAGGTAACCTTTCATATTCCATCATATTACCATCAGCGTTTAATCATCTAAAAACACAATTCTCCTGAAACCACCTCGGATTAATAACCGATGATTCAGATATCATAGCATTAAATGCAGAGGAAACAGAAAAATGGTAGATGGTCTAAACGGACAAAAGTTTGATGATAAAGAAAGGAGTGTTAGGAACGCTCGATAGAAAATTGGGTATTGAAAAACAGATTGAGTTACCCATGAAGGAGACCAAGGACAAATACAAGGACCAAATCCTATATTCAAAGGATTCAGGTAATTCTGGATCCGTTGAAATCTTTAGAGAATATCTTGCTCCGAAGTCATGTTAAAATCTTGCGGAAAATCTTTCTCCATCAACCGTCGAACTTAGAAATTCCAAAATATCATCATCAATATCTTTGATATTTCTGAGGATATTTTCATAAATATTCTCGTCCGAAATTATATACCTCTTCGTGCTTCCTGTGTATCAATATATTGGAAACATTCAATAGAAAATATAGTACCGAAAAGCAGATTATGCGAAACTATGAAGAAAGCCGTGGATAAATCACAAAGAATAAGTTTGACTTCAAAGAATCCAAATAATTCAATGTCTGCTAAAGTCTATAGTGAATAACTTGCTCCTTACTCTAAACCCTTGCAGACAATAGTTTCTATCATCCTCTGATCTTAGATATTCTGAGATATTATCGTACCTTTCATTATAAATATCCTCCATATTTCTGGAGATATTTTTATAACTATTCTTATCTGAAATCATTAATCTTTTCGTGCTATCAGTATTACATCATATTGAAACTGTTAATTTCTATATTCTGTAAATTTTCAAGCTTAAAATATGAATGTTATTGTAGTAATGATGGGAACTGATGCATGAGTTAGTATAATATAATGACACTTGATCAACGTGATTATATTACAGTAAGTCATGCTGAGTTTCTAAATGAAACGTGATGATTCACAGATCATAACGTCATCATGTGCCATGTTACATAACTCTTTCATCCTACTTAACTCCGTAACAAATCAAGAAAATGTATTCTTGATGGTTCTATCTTCCGTGATGTTGATAAATTTGAAAATCAAATCGTGCTATCACGTTCCTTCATGCTTAGAACATTATAATCATTCGAAACTCTATATCTATAAATTCTGGACCATTATTCGCTTGACTTGAAGTCGGGAAAAGAAAACAAAAGCATAGAGCTTTGAAATATAAGGGAGAATATAAAGTCCGATAACAACACATAAATTACAAACCGTGTATATCAATGTTTATCGCAACATAAAGACACGGGAGAATTAAAAACATTATAATCCCGAGGGCGAAGTAGAAGAAAGCAGATTCCTCTGGTGGAAGTTGGAAAAGGAGAATGATTGTTGCGATAGTAAGGATGAGGACAAGGATCAGAACTGGATTAATCATTTTCAGAATCTTTTGGATGTATGAACTAAGAAAGAAAGTATAAGAATGGTGAGAATAATGGAAAGGAAGAGCTTAATTTATACTGGAAATATCAGACGTAGTAATCGGGGCAGATCACCGTATTTAATTAAAGAGATCTTAATTTCCATAAATCCCGAAGAATCAGATTTTATAGATCTTCAAGATTTTCTTTAAATCCCTTAAATTCCGGAATTCAACCAAGGCAATGTCAAAAGTTAAGACGCGCCTTATTTTCTAAATTCAAACCTGACTACGTCAAAAGTTAAAAACAAATCTTTGTTTCTCATTTCATCCTTTTGTGAATAGCTTCATTCGCACTCTTCGAATAATTGAATTATTTTTATCCATATTACTCAATGATGATAAAACTCAAGTTATCAACTCATATTCGTCAGGAAAACATATTTATTGTTAGCTATGACGACCTCACTCAAATTTCGGGACGAAATTTCTTTAACGGGTAGGTACTGTGATGACCCGGGAATTTCCGACCAAATATAAACATAATCTTATATGATTCGACTCGATAAGCAAAGTCTATTAAACCGAATCTCATTATGTTTGAACTATTTCATGATAACATTTGACCTTTAACTATTTCCGACGATTCACGAACCTTTAATTGTAACTAAGAATGTAAATATAAATAATTATATATAAAACTAATTATATTAGTATTAATGAACTATTAAGTAATTTTGTTATTATAAAAGATAACATTTAATAACTAAAGATTTTCATTTTGAATATATATAGTATATTGTATATAAATGATTCAAACATATTTTACCAACGTTATCAAAATATTAAATGTACAATGTTATACTTTGTAGTTAATTGTTTAATATACATAATTAATCATCTACTCAACATTTAAAACATGATTTTATATATATGGTAGTATACATATATACATAAATATAACTATATATATATGATTTTATACATAATTATTATATTATGTATATGTAGAAATTTATAATATATCTATGATGAAATAATGTACTATTTTAATAAATATATATAATACTTACATATATAAAACATTTATATTTTTCATAATTACATACATAAGTATAATATAATTAGTATGTAAATAAATATTATAATATATTTATATTAAAATGCATAAATATATAATATTCAGTATATGTTACAATACATATTACATAATTATTAAATATTACATAATAATAGATGATATTAATAAATTAAATTTAAATACAAATATAGTTGTTGTAGTAATGTTATTTGTATCGTCAAATATCAATATTTGTATTCATAATATCACTTTATATCATATAAAGATGAAATTGGATGTATAAATTAGATTATTATTACTAATATTATTATTATCGATAAAATATTAATATTATCATAATTAGTATGGTATTATTATTATTATTATTATTATTATTATTATTATTATTATTATTATTATTATTATTATTATTATCATTTTTACAATTATTATTATCATTAATATTATATTTATCATTATTATTAATTTTATTAATATTATTAGATATTAATAGTATTGTTATTATATATTATTATTATTAATTAAAAAAAACAGTAGGGATCTATATTATACGCTTGACCTCTGTATCCTTTATCTCTATTATTATTATTATTATTATTTTTGTTTCTTTCCTGCTCCAAACTCGTGAACCTGTGTTGACATTTTCTCCATTTTTTATCAACCGATCTCTATTATTACAAAATGATTATGTATAATTGCAAATCAAATAAAAAGGAAATCCAATGGGATTAAAGAGCACAGCGATTTTTTTTTTCTTCTTCTCTGCACGCTCCAATTTTTTTTTCTCTTAATTCAATTTCGAATAAAGTTTCAAAATCTAAAAATGCAGAAAGGTTAGAAATCTTTCTTTGAATCTATCTGCAAAATCTCAACTCTCAAATCTTTATATCGATCTTGAATTTTGAAGTCAAAGTTTAGTTTAAAAAAAGTCAACAATTGTTCTTGAGACAAATTCGCGTTCGTGTATATGTTTCTGATCAAATTGACGATTCCAGTAGTTTTTATACATGTTTAGAAAACTATTTCGTGTTATAAACATTATCTATAATGTTATCTATTACGAAATCAATTTTTTTTGTTTTGTTCCAAGAACCGACGCTGCAGTAGGCCTTTAGTGTTTTTTTTTTATTTTAGAACCCAAATTATTTTTTTTCTGTAATGTTTTGAAGCTTTAAAAGGAACCCTGTTTTTTTTTTTTTTTTTTTTTTGGTTATTGATGTTTTGTTGAATCCGTGAGACTTGTGGAGAAGAAGAGGAATAGAAGAAAAACAGTTTATATATAAAATTTAAATTCGATATTAGTACAGAGAATCAGAATTGGTGGGATGGTCGAGAGTGTTTGCGTGTGAGCATGTGGTCACGAGATCGAGTCCAGAGGACGGTAGTTTCTTTTTTTTTTTTTTGAAACTCTTTTCATGTGAGGTAGTTTTCTTTTCTAATTTTATTATTGTTATTATATATTAATTATTATTAGTATTATTATTATTATTGTGATTGTTTTGATTGTTATTGTTATTGTTATTATTAGTATCATACTTGTTATCATATTTGAAAGTATTATAGACATTACTATTATTATTATGATAGGTATTAATAATATTATTATTAGTAATAAACTTATCATTTTAGTATTTTATCATCATTAGGATTATGATTATCATTATTATTATTATGAAGGAAATAAAAATATATTATTATCATCAATATTAGAATTTGTACCGGTTTATAAATAATAGTATCATCAGTACATTTACAATTAATAATATCATATTTATCAGTATCATCATTAATATTTACTAGTATTATTATGATTATCATTTATCATTTTATAAATATTAGAACCCTTATTATTAACATAAGTATGGTATTAGTATTAATATTATTTTAGAGTTATTATTACTAGTATCATTAACAGTTATCATTTTCATTTTTTTTGCTATTAGTATTATCATTATTAATAAAATTATTATTATTATTAGTAAATCATTATTATCTAAATTATTATTTTAACAAATAAATCTTTTGTACACTATATATATACTTATGGTATATACTAGGATTGTATTAATAATTCACATAACAAACTAATAAAATTTCATAAATACAATACTAACCACAAATATATGTATATAAATATATTAATGTCACTATTTATATAAACGTAAATCATTATAGATATATATACATAAAATCGATATATATATATATAAAATATAACTTAAAATATAATATAAGTATACGTTTTAAAATAAAGGTTAGAATAAATTCTACAAAACTATAATATATAAACAATACATATTAATAAATGAAATTTTGTAACTTACATTATACGTATTAATATATACACAATTGATATAGGTTCGTGAATCCGAGGCCAACCCTGCATTGTTCAATGACGTCATATGTATTTTTACTACAAAATACAGTATCGTGAGTTTCATTTGCCTTTTTACCCTTTATATTTTTGGGCTGAGAATACATGCGCAACTTTTATAACTGTTTTACGAAATTGACACAAGTACGTGAAACTACATTCTATGGTTGGATTATCGAAGTCGAATATGCCCCTTTTTATTAAGTCTGGTAATCTAAGAATTAGGGAACAGACACCCTAATTGACGCGAATCCTAAAGATAGATCTATCGGGCCCAACAAGCCCCATCCAAAGTACCGGATGTTTTAGTACTTCGAAATTTATATCATGTCCGAAGGAGGATCCCGGAATGATGGGGATATTCTTATATATGAATATTGTTAATGTCGGTTACCAGGTGTTCAATCCATATGAATGATATTTTTGTCTCTATGCATGGGACGTATGTTTATGAGAAATGGAAATCTGAAATCTTGTGGTCTATTAAAATGATGGAAACGATTGTTTAAGTTAAACTAATGAACTCACCAACCTTTTGGTTGACACTTTAAAGCATGTTTATTCTCAGGTACGAAAGAAATCTTCCGCTGTGTATTTGCTCATTTTATAGATATTACTTGGAGTCATTCATGGCATATTTCAAAAGACGTTGCATTCGAGTCGTCGAGTTCATCAAGATTATTATCAAGTCAATTATAGTTGGATATATTATGAAATGGTATGCATGCCTGTCAACTTTCGATGTAATGAAAGTTTGTCTTTTCAAAAACGAATGCAATGTTTGTAAAATGTATCATATAGAGGTCAAGTATCTCGCGATGTAATCAACTGTTGTGAATCGTTTATAATCGATATGGACTTCGTCCGGATGGATTAGGACGGGTCTTCACAATAACATCATTCATTCATACATATAAAGCTATCTTATTCGAAGGTTTAAACTTGTAATCACTAGAACATAGTTTAGTTAATTTTAAACTTGTTCGCAAACAAAAGTTAATCCTTCTAACTTGACTTTTAAAATCAACTAAACACATGTTATATATCTATATGATATGCTAACTTAATGATTTAAAACCTGGAAACACGATGAACACCATAAAATCGGATATACGCCGTCGTAGTGAAACCGGGGGCTGTTTTGGTTTGGATAATTAAAAACTATGATAAACTTTGATTTAAAAGTTGTTCTTCTGGGAAAATAATTTTTCATATGAACATGAAACTATATCCAAAAATCTTGGTTAAACTCAAAGTGAAAGTATGTTTTTCAAAATGGTCATCAAGATGTCGTTCTTTCGACGGAAATGACTACCTCTTTAGTAATTGACATGTAACTTAAATTTTAGACAATAAACCTATACTTTTTCTGTTTGGATTCTTAAATTAGAGTTCAATATGAAACCATAGCAATTTGATTCACTCAAAACGGATTTAAAATGAAGAAGTTATGGGTAAAACAAGATTGGATATTTTTGATCTTTTTAGCTACGGGAAATGTTTAACAAATCTATACAAATCATATCCTAGCTAACTTATATTGTATTATACATGTATTCTAATATATTATGTAATCTTGGGATACCATAGACATGTATGCAAATGTTTTGACATATCATATCGACCCATGTATATATATTATTTGGAACAACCATAGACACTCTATATGCAGTAATGTTGGAGTTAGCTATATAGGATTGAGGTTGATTCCAAAAATATATATACTTTGAGTTGTAATCTAGCCTGAGATGTGTATACACTGGGTCGTGGATTGATTCAAGATAATATATATCGATTTATTTCTGTACATCTAACTGTTGACAACTAGTTGTAGGTTACTAACGAGGACAGCTGATTTAATACACTCAAATCTTTAAAACATAATAAAAATGGTTGTAATTATATTTTGATCATACTTTGATATATATGTACATATTTGTATAGGTTCGTGAATCGATCCATGGCCAAGTCTTATTTCCGAGGAAGGAAATATCTGTGAAAGTGAGTTATAGTCCCACTTTTAAAATCTAATATTTTTGGGATGAGAATACATGTAGATTTTATAAATGATTTACAAAAAAGACACAAGTACGTGAAACTACATTCTATGGTTGAATTATCGAAATCGAATATGCCCCTTTTTATTAAGTCTGGTAATCTAAGAATTAGGGAACAGACACCCTAATTGACGCGAATTCTAAAGATAGATCTATTGGGCCTAACAAACCCCATCCAAATTACCGGATGCTTTAGTACTTCGAAATTTATATCATATCCGAACGGTGTCCCGGAATGATGGGGATATTCTTATATATGCATCTTATTAATGTCGGTTACCAGGTATTCACCATATGAATGATTTTTATCTCTATGTATGAGATGTGTATTGAAATATGAAATCTTGTGGTCTATTGTTACGATTTGATATATATAGGTTAAACCTATAACTCACCAACATTTTTGTTGACGTTTAAAGCATGTTTATTCTCAGGTGAATACTAAGAGCTTCCGTTGTTGCATACTAAAATAAGGACAAGATTTGGAGTCCATGTTTGTATGATATTGTGTAAAAACTGCATTCAAGAAACATATATTGATGTAATATATTTCTATTGTAAACCATTATGTAATGGTCATGTGTAAACAGTATATTTTAGATTATCATTATTTGATAATCTACGTAATGCTTTTAAAACCTTTATTGATAAAATAAAGGTTATGGTTGTTTTAAAAATGAATGCAATCTTTGAAAAACGTCTCATATAGAGGTCAAAACCTTGTAACAAAATCAATTAATATGGAACGTTTATAATCAATATGAATGGGACATTTCATCATACTTTCAAAAGATTTGTTAATATGCTTAATCCAGTTCTTGTTCTTGACCTTATATTGGTTATCACCATAATCATCCTTCTTTTCCAACTCCCACCAGAGGAGTCTGTTTACTTCTACTATGCTCTAGGGATTATAGTGTTTATTATTCTCCCGTGTCTTTATATTGCTATACGTATTGATATACACGGTTTGTAGTTTATGTGTTGTTGTCGGGCTTTATATTTTCCTTTATATTTAGGAGCTCCATGCTTTTGTTTTTCCTTCCCCGCTTCAAGTCAAGCGAATAATGGTCCAGAATTCGTAGGTATAGAGTTTTGAATGATTATAATATACAAAGCAGAAGGAAAGGTAATAGCACAATTTAATTTGTCAAATTACCCGAATATCCGGAAAAGACCGAATCATCAAGAAAAATATTTTCTTGATATGTTTAGAGGTTAAATAGAATGAAAGAGTTATGTAACATGGTTCATGATGAGGGTATCATTTGTAAACCTTTATCACGTTCCATTAGAAACTCAGCATGACTTACTGTAATATAATCACGTTGGCCTGACGTCATTATATTATACTAACTCATGCTTCAATTCCCAACACTTCTCCAGAAATCATTCATAATTTAAACTTGAATTTTACAGAATATAGAAACTAAAACAGTTTCCTTTATGATGTAATAAAGATATCGCAAAGAGATAATTAATTGCGGACAAGAATCGTTATGAAGATATCTTCAGAGATATAGAGGATATTTATAACGAAAGATACGATGATTTTATAATCGAGGAAAATTCTTCTGTAGAAATTTAGAATGCGTAAAGAGATCTTCGGTGATTTCCTTCAGAAATCGAATCATCTAGATTCTTTGGTTATAGGTTTAGTCCTTGGGATTTGTCCACAGCTTCCTTCATATTTTGCTCAATCCGTCTTTCAATACCAGATTTTCTTTTGAGCTTTTCTAACACACAATTCTTTATTATCAAGCTTCTTGTCATTAAGACCATCTACGGCCTTTGCTGCTTCATCAGCATTATTAGGGTTAATGAATCTGAATCATTGGTTATAGTTCTTAGGTGTTTTCAAGAATTTGGAGTTGAAGTGTTTAAGCGTAGGATGTAACTAGAAATGTTGTAAATCACAAAAGTAATGATGGTTTCGGTGGTTTGATGTGATAAGAATGCGAATGAATATAATTTACAAATGTAGTGATCTTAGAAAGATAACTCCTGCTAAAACTTTGGATGTCCAATTGAATTTGAATGAAAATGGTTGTTCTTCGGTAAACAGATACATATATCTGTGGATGTGAGTAGGATATTAATGTCTGCTGAATCAGAATTGAAAATTGTACAGTGTAACATATTAATGTGAATTCTAAATATTTCTTGAGTATTACCTACCCGTTAAAATATTTTTAACATCAACAGTTTGTACAAAAGAATTTGAATATATACCCACATATATATTTTCTTCGGATGTAAATCATGGATTTAATGAGTTAATATCATATTAGTCTCATCTGATTTGAGGTTGGAACAAGAATAAATAATCTCCAAAAACTTTTAGAAACTACATATTCTCTGCATAGTATTTCTTCAATGTAGTTATGAATCAATACTTCATCGTTTGTTGTTACTGGTATTCCTTGGTATCTATGGTGTGTATGATGTTGATGCTCGTGGCACATATTGTGATGTTGAGGCTTGCGATGTGGTTGTTGTTGTTGTTGGTAGTACTGGTGTTGTTGGTGGTGTTGCTGTTGCTGATACTGGTGGTGTTGTCGGTGCTGGTGATGTTGACGATACTGCTGGTGCTCTCAGATTTCGCACCATATTCTCCAGAGCCACTATTCGAGCGCGAAGCTCGTTGACTTCTTCTATTATTCCGGGATGATTGGCGGTTCGGACAAGGGGATGAATAAGATTTAGAATTCTATATATTATATACTCGTGGCGGGATATCCTAGAAATGAGGGTGTAAATGGTGTTCCGAACTGGTTCGCGGGTAAGTGCTTCTGGTTCTTTGCCAATAGGGCAATGATGTGGGTGAAAAGGATCACCTTCTTCACTTCTCCATTGATTGATTCGGCTACGAACCCATCCCCAATTCATCCAGAAAAGATGATGACTAATTGGTTCGTTCGTTCATTCCAGTTACGCTGCCTGTGGAGCTCGAGGAATCAAGTGAGAAATCCATATTATGTGATTGGAATTAGGGTTTGATATGAAATGAGTATTGAATATTGAATGATATATTCGTCTCCTCGAATACGTATATATAGCAAAAAGATTTCCGTAATTTACGGAGAAAATTTAGGAAAAGTGTTAGACAAAGTCTATTAGGATAGATATGATAAGATATGATGTGTCTATACTTCACTTATGCAATAATGGCGGTATGACGTGTCGAGATTATAAATAATAAGTATGTAATATGATAATCTTTCGATTAAAGACTTTCAATTCGTAATGGCCTATTCAGGTCTAGGGGCTTGAGCTATAGGATCCTTTAAATCGGTAATCCAAACCCTTCCTTTCTAGAGTTTCTTAGACGCCATCCGTCAAGAAAGTTCAATGATCTAAAATAACGAGAAAGCAAAGATTTTGAAAGTAATGAATATGAATAGTAGAGATTTCAAAAATCATGGATAACATTTCATGTAATACATATGTAATACATAAAACCATGATAGATGACAAAGGAATGTCGAGAATTTCAGGAATCATGGTGTCGCATTTAAATGTGGTGGCGGAATTGGATAGTGCAGAGTTCTTAGATTGGTTTGGCATTCTAAGGAATATTAAAGAATTTAATAAGTCTAGTTTCTAAGGTATAGTGTAGCATTTAACATTTAAAGGCAACAATTAAAGGCACTATAGTCAAGGAAAGTTGTAGTCCTACATTGCTAAAGTACCTAACTGTATAAGGCACACATAAAATGCAATCCTGGTTCTCTACAACAATACTGCTCTGATACCAATCTGTTATAACAGATTGGGGATTATTCCCAGCCAGTACCGTCTCAGCTAACCACTTTAGTGACCACTGAACGTACCTCAGACACTGATTTTACGGCCCGCCTTTCGGCAATGTACAGCCAACCTTTCTTCGAATCGCGAGGAGTAAGAGCCAATGCTTCGTCATAGGTAACACTGTGAGAACCCCCCTCTACGATTAAGCCGGTGAGACAGCTTAAACCAGCTCTGATACTAATCTGTCACACCCCCAAATAGGGCCTGGGGTATTTGTGACTAATTATATCAAATCACAGTTGTATAAACAAGAACGACTCTATATGAGATGTTTTATTGAGTTTTGCAGCGGAAGATAAATAGATTACATTGTATTTAGAGCATTAAATGTCTTTAATTGATATGATATGTAATGAAGACTCCAAGCATAGCAAGCAATCATTATCAAAGCAGCAGATATACAGCGGAAGCAATATTTAAGTACCTGAGAATAAACATGCTTTAAAAAGTTAACACGAGGTTGAATGAGTTCATAGGTTTGTCATAAATAATGATTTCAGTAATAAATCACAAGATTTAATAAAAGACGATATATCATGTATATCAAAAGTATGTCATGAGCGTATAATATCAAAACTAAACGATTTTACCCCGAGACAATACATATGTAATTGTCGAGATCATTATTATACCACCAATTGACCTGAGGTCAACAGTGTGGGACGTTACTCCCAATAGCGCTATTTATAATAATTCCATTTGCCTCTTTATTATCTAGCAATTAATGATATTACAAAGCAGGGTTTTGCATGTTTCATATGAACACAATAACATGTTACATATCAACACAATAAAAGTACTCATATTGGTCGCATAATAGTTTGCACTTGTGTCTATCCGTTATCATATATTGCATTTATTCTCAGCCCAAAAATATAGATAAAAAGGGAGCAAATGAAACTCACGATACGATATTTCATAATAAATATGCATAGAACGGCAATGAATAAGTGCAGAGTTGGCCTCCGATTCACGAACCTATATCACGTTTATATATTAACATGTATAATCGTAATCGAAAAATCTTATGTATTATAAATGATGTCTTAATAATTTTCATGTTTCATATATTCCTTTTGTATATTTTTAATAGTAATATTAATATAGTTATATTATATGCATTAGGGTTTTTTTTTATTTATTTGTTTTAAAATAATAATGATAATAAATAATAATACTAACATAATGATACTAATATTAATAATGATAAAAATAATAATGTAAAATAATAATAATAATAATAATAATAATAATAATAATAATAATAATAATAATAATAATAATAATAATAATAGTTTTGATAAGAATGATAATTTTAATAATACTGATAAAATAAAAATGATGGTTTTTAAATAATAATAATGTTTTTAATAATAATAGTAATTTTAAAAATGATGATGTTTATAAAATAGTTATAATAATAATAATAATAATAACAATAATAATGATAGTAATAATAATAATTTAAAATGGAAGTTTTTAATATTATTGATAAGATAAAATGTTAGTTTTAATAAAAATAATATTTTTAATAATAAAGATAATTTTATTAATAATTATAGTGTTAATAGAAATTTTAATAATCATTTTGATAATAATACTAATATTAATAATAATAATACTTAGTAATATTAATAATAAAAATTATAATACTAATAATAATAATAATAATAAAAATAGTAGAAAAGCTACCTTAGTGTAATAAGCCTTTAAAAAAAATAAACGCCCTTGCCCGGGCTCGAACCCGTAACCTCTCGCTAAAACGAACAACACCTTAACCAACTGCTCTGCTCGATCATTTTTGTTTTAAATCACCCATAAATATATATATTCTATATATCTGTTTCCCTCTTTCTTCTTCAATAGAAAATGGATCGACTTTCATCATCATCATTATCAACATTATTTTAAAGTGTGTGTTGGTCACGATGAATAACAGCATAGCAACAGCCAAGTCTGTTTCTTTTCGACAGAAACAAGAAAATCAAAGCAGCAGCAGCTTTGACGAAGAACACATGAACTCAAAAGCCCAATTTCAACCTTCGAACCTTTTTAGCTTATGATTATAACACAAGATAGATTTTAAATCGGTCCTAGAAACTTTCTGGATCGTTAATTGAACCAGAAACATCGAATTTTTATGAAGAACATAATGTTTGACTTTTTAATTTAAAGTTTGACTTGAAAATTCGAATTCATTACATGGAATTGGGAGCTAAGACTTTACAGGAAGTTTTCTTGGAGGAATGCTAACGAGAATGCAATTACAGAACGATTCGAATTCGTGGTTTTGAATAATTGAACAATAAACAGAGATATTGAGTTTTATTTTGAATTTTCTATTTGATTTCCATTGACAGCAGTTATAATCAGTATTTATATTATGGTAAACGACTAAATTAATCAGCAAAACCTAATCTAATCTAGTAGTAATGGAGGTTGACAGGGATGAAGCTTGAACGATATAAAAAAATATATTTGGTTGATGATGATGAATCACGATCATAAAAAAATATATAAAAACAAATAGCAGTTAAAAAATCACGAATAAAAAATATGACCTAAATTAGGTATATGAATGGTTCTTTTTTTTTATTTTTTTATTTTTATTATTTTTTTTATAAATATATATTAATAAATATAATTCTAATAATAATAATTATTATATTAATAATAATAATAATAATAATAATAATAATAATACTTCTAATATTATTGATAAAAATAATAATAATGTAAATAGTAAGAATAATGATATTTTATAATAATATTAATAATAATATCAATAATAATAATAATAATAGTTAAAGATCATAATAATAATGATAATGATAATTATAAAAATGATAATAATATTAGTATTAATGATAATAATAATAATTTAATTCTTAATAATAATGATACTAATGTTATTAATATTGATAGTAATATTAATATAATAAAATTAATTATGTGTATCAAATTTCATATCAATATATTATTGAAAATAATAATATTGATATAAATGTTAAGATTTATAATAATAATGAAGGTAATATTAATATGAGTATAACAACTATGATTTAACTTGTAATTTGATATATTAATATTGCAAGTTATTATTTATATATTAGGTATATATTACATATTTATTTATAACAGTTGTTCGTGAATTGTTGGAATTACATAAAAGTTAGGTTTAAATTTTGTCGGAAATTTCTGGGTTGTTATAGTAATGCAATTAAAACTGAAATGTGAGACACTTGCAATAGTATGGTAATAAGTTGCCTTATGAGTAATGTGAATGAGTCAATTTCCAAGTTTATTATGTTTGTAGGAACTGCAGGTGAAATTTAGAAATAGTTAGAAAGCGTTTCGCACTTACTAATGGTTCCAGGAAGTACAAACTCGACAAAAGACACTTATTCTATAGAACAACAAGGCATGAATATCAGTGAATATTATACTAAGATGAAATGTGTTTGGGAAGAGTTAGACTCAATTAATGAGTTACCAAGACTCGCTACTGTAACAATTGAAATCGCATGGGTTTTTGCTACATTAAACCAACGGAAAGAGGAACAACACTTGTTTTAGTTCTTAAATGGTATTGTTGGTTTAAGATTGAACGTTAATTTATGTTTTAATAATGACAATAATCATGAGAAATGGCAAGTAATGATAAAGTAAAAACGCAAGTTCATAAGCCTACTTTTTCCTCTAGCAAACGCGCAAAACACACATTGCTTAAAATTAAATGTGCCGTTTCAAACAAAGAGCATGTATATGGTCACACACCACGGTTAGACCATATGAGTGGCTGTCGATGCTCTATACTCACATTCATTAGTCTAAACTGATTAAGGAATGTACGGTCAATAATAAGGCTATGCCATATATCGATCGTATGTTTGGTAGTCAAACTATGCTTTATAAACTTGATAATTTAAATAGTTTGACACTGATTAATGGTTGAAACTTCATCTAATTCATATTACATGAGTTTCTAAAAGATAATTAACAAGGTTCAATCTCATTCTTATTTAAACATAGTTATCACCATTGATCATCACATGACATAAAACTAATTTTTACAAAACACATATGTGTTTGATGACTTTCAAAATCTTAAAATCTATCTATACATCTTAAGAATCATCAACTCCAGATTAGGAGAAACTCCTTCCTAAACACGAATTGTGCATTACTGTACACTTTATACATCTATATGTTTAGAGGTTAGTTTATACATGCTTATAAATTCACCAAATTCTTTGCTACGTGCTTAGATATGGTTTGATACATATGGAGTTAAGTTCTAAAACATATGATATGGTTTGATAACTTGTAACAATCTTAAATCATGTCTTTATTTATTTAATGAAATCAAATTATCACGAGTAAATAAAGACATGATATACCAAAATTAACCATACGAGATTATTTGCCTAACACATCAAGAAGATGGTTTTATCAAACATTATATTGATCTAAGTGTGCTATATGTGCCTACATGATTACGTGATTAAGTGATTAGAAACACTCAAACACCTAGCGAATTGCATGCTACTTAATGAGCTAAATCATATGCAGTTACACCTTAATACTCCGAGAACATGATTTGTGCTCAATGCCTTAAATGATTATTGCATGCTATTTACTTTACATGTACATGATCAACATATGCTG
This sequence comes from Rutidosis leptorrhynchoides, assembly GCF_046630445.1. NCBI lineage: Eukaryota > Viridiplantae > Streptophyta > Magnoliopsida > Asterales > Asteraceae > Rutidosis > Rutidosis leptorrhynchoides. The sequence goes on from NC_092335.1 coordinate 635,056,056, forward strand.
TATTCTTAATTACTTGAACAACAAATGCATGTTGCTTTAAGTAATCTTAATATGCCTAACTCGTAGTCATTAACGTGCGCACATATTTGTCACACTTACTGCATGAATGACTAATACGTATAACTCGGTTAGGATTATAAGATCATATATGTGCTTTGGTTTAAAGTCAATGCTTAATGCTTATAGTCGTTTATTAATAATATCGAGCATTTGATTAAAGCAAAAGTTGCTTTATCAATCTAACTCAAACAGCTAGCTCTTGATCAATGTTAGAATTATAGATTGGATATGATCCAAATCTACACTTAGCTTAATCGATTTTCATGATGGAATGCCAAGAAAGAAAGACTTGCCCAAAGTGGTTGTGCCGACAAGTCACTTTCATAAAGCTAAGTCCAAGATAATTCAAACATTTTAAGCCTAAAGCATTTGTTTAAGCTATTGAACATTTTTTGTAGGTAACACAATTTCAATAGTCGACCATGGGCATGACCGTTAGATATCTATTAAGCTCATCTCTTCACCTATAAAAGGAAGACATATTAAAGCTTGAAGATAATAACTCACGTTTAGAACTCCATTCAAAATCAGCCAAGATCACATTGTGCTTCATTTCATATCTAAAGATATGAGATTAGCTAGAGAGATATTCTATATTGTACCCAAGATAGAATCAATGTAAACTAAGAATTTAAATTCTTATCATTAGCTAGTTTACATTATAAGAATATTAAAACTTCAAACAATACATGATTACGTTAGTAATAGTTAAAGTTTATTTTTAAGTTCGCATAGGAAACCTTCTAAGAGACAACCACATTGGGTTCTACCTAGCGAGTAAAACCCTTGGGTGACGAGCCCCCCCCCCCCTCCCCCGAGCGACGGGACCTGTAACTGGGTGATTTGCACACATTAGTGCCCCCTCTAGTCAAGAACCTAATTAATTCAATCTTGGACATTAACAAGAATTAAACATGGATCTCCTGCTTCATTGAGAACTCGGTGACCACTTGAACTATGTCCATGTAGTCAAGATGGTTGAAGTTTACATAATATGTAATATACTTCTTTAAAAACTAAAATGAATAAAACACTAAAAATGAATAAAAAAAACTTCGAGTTTCACCATGTAAAAACTGTAAACACCCAACCTTCGAGCTTCTTCAATCGATAATATAAAAATAAAAAAATGTTTAACTCTCACTTAGAAGTTGGTAAAAGTTTGAAAAATTGGATAATAATCAGAAAAGCCAGCATCGAGAAAGTGACTTTGGGTCACTGATGGTGGTGACTAACGGTGAAGCGGTGACGTGTAAGGGGCCGTCCCGAGCGTTTTTGATCGAAAACGTTGGTGATTACATACGACACACGATGTTCTTAGTTAGGGGTGTGCACCACTTGGTTTCAAACCGAATAAACTGAATATCAAATCGAAACCAACCCAAATTTTTTAAACGGTTTTTGGATCAATCGAAATCGAAATTGAATTCGTAATTCGGTTTACGGTTTTGAAAATATTAAATTCGGTTAACCAAAAATCGAATTAAAAACTGAATTCAAATTAATAACATATTAAAACATATATTTATAATTATAATATTTGCGGAGTATATATTTATATTATATTTGATGTATTATTATATTTTTATTAAACAATAAACATGTTATATACCATGAATACGTAAATTAATTCCACAACTATTATTACTAATTTATATGTAAGTTTATTCTGGTTAGGATGTTTATTTTTAGTGATTTTCGGTTTTAACCGAAATCAAATTCGGTTTTCGGTTAGGTTTTGGTTATGGTTTTGATATTTAAATTTAGTTTCGGTTTGATTTTTGGTTTTGGTTTTATAAGTTTCAAAACTGAAAAAACCGAACCGAAAAAACTGAAAAACCAAAAACCGAATCGATGAACACTTAGTGATGAAAAAGAAATATTGAAGTGATATTAATGTAGCACATTGTTAATACAAAGACATACGTCGTGAATAAGAAGAGTCTAACTACTACACCTTGATTCTAAATTGAAAACAAGTCTATATATACTCATGTAATAATAACTAGATATGACTTGATCAAATTAAATCTAAATTTACATGTAGTCATGTTTCTGTGTTTGAGTTGTAGGCCTTGTTTATCTCCTATCCTAACATCGTTATTGCTTTTCTAATAATAACTAATGATTAAATAGTTGGAATGATTAATTGTTACATTCAAAATATATACTAACGATATTTATAAAGTTGAAAAATAAATTACATTATTTTCAACAAAAAAATTTAAAGTATGACCAACTTTAGACTGTTGGGTAAAGGAAGACAAAAATATTGGATTAAAATTAAATTAAAATATTAAATTGGAATTAAACAAAATAAAAGTAGACATGACCACGCTACCCACTTTAAATTACAACCTGGCTTTAAAGTTTTAACATATGCATATTTCCCCTATAATTCTAACTCACTCACATTTAACTATACATTTTTCTTTATCTTGTTGGAAATTATTTTATTTTATTAATATTGTTATATACGAGTAAGTTTTTGAACTCAAACCAATACACATAGTTAATCAGTTAGCTATTGAGCTACAGTGTATTATCAATATAATGGTTTTGAAAATCTGTTTATAACATGTGACTTAGAAACTTAATTAGGCGGACTTTTTTAGCCCTCAAAATTACTTTTTAAAAGTTTGTATCAATTGTCGATTTGTGCGTGTCATCTTTACACATGGATCGTGCTAATCTTCTTTCTATCTAAAGGAGTGATAATCCTTGATGCTTTCATTCCAATCTCAAGGTACATATATACACGGATTACATTGTCTATTTTAGGATAATATGCCAAATCTTCTAATACAATGGTGAAAGGACCCGTTCATATACATTATAAACGATTCACAATAGGTGATTACATCGCGAGGTATTTGACCTCTATATGATACGTTTTACAAACATTGCATTCGTTTTTAAAAGACAAACTTTCTTTACATCTAAAATTGACGGCATGCATACTATTTCATATTACATCCAACTATAATTGACTTAATATTAATCTTGATGAACTCAACGACTCAAATGCAACGTCTTTCAAAGTATGTCATGAATGACTCCAAGTAATATCCTTAAAATGAGCTAATGCACAGCGGAAGATTTCTTTAATACCTGAGAATAAACATGCTTTAAAGTGTCAACCAAAAGGTTGGCGAGTTCATTAGTTTATCATAATCAACCATTTCTATAATAGTAATAGACCACAAGATTTCATTTACATAAACGTTTTAATAAAAATATTCTAAGTGGTTGAGCACTTGGTAACCATACTTAACATTTAATCAATGTCGCATATTCCCTTTATTATGAAATCTCACTACACTGTACCAAGTGTAGTTACTGAAACAAAGTACGGTGCAACCGTTGAATACTGGTCGTCCAGTCCGATTGGGGTTGTCAGGCCCGATAGATCTATCAACAGGATTCGCGTTTACAATACCGCGTGTAAATGGTAGTTACCAAGCTATTAGGGAAAAATATGCAAAGTGGTACAACTCAAGGTAGAATATGTTTTTAGTACTTGTGTCCATTTTGTAAAACAGTTATAAAACAGTGCATGTATTCTCAGCCCAAAAATATATATAAAAAGGGAGTAATGAAACTCACAATACTGTATTTCGTAGCAATTATGTATATGACGGCACTGAACAAGTGCAGGGTTTGTCTCGGATTCACGAACCTATATTAAGTATATATATTTATATGTTGGTCAATATCTGTCTAACAATTTAGGTCAAGTCGTAGTGTATCACAATCCTAATGCTCGAGACCGACATGCAAAAGTCAACAAAAGTCAACTTGACCCAAAATGACTTCCAAAATCTATACATGTTTATTATATAACTTATATATAGTCGTTTTATATATTTAAATATATTTATCAGATCTTATTATACTAAATAATACAAGTCATTTATTAATAAATATAAATTTATATTTAAATTCATATATGATAAAAAATATACTTTTATATATCTCAAGTAATAAAATTTATAAAATTCACTTAATATCATAAAAATATAGTGGTATGTATTATTAATGTAATTATATTACGTGTGGTAAAAATATCTTTGTACGCATATTTATTTGATAAAATAATATTGATAATAATAATAATGATAAAAATAATAAAATGATAGTTTCAATAAAAATATTAATTTTTAGTAATAAAGATAATTTTAGTAATAACATCAACTGATAACAATTATAATAATCGTTTTAATAATAATATTAAAATTAATAATAATTCAGTTGACCATATCTTTTAATCCGTTCATCGAACCCACACGATTTCTAAATGAAAAGTTATTAATTTTTCTTTAGCTTTTCAACCAAATGCATATCATATACCTTATCTCGGTAGCATATGTATCAAATTCGTGATTTATCATAAACTATTTAACGACGAAACTAAGCATACAAACATGCATAATCATATATACTCGAGCACTTGTCAGGGATACACTATTATTAATATATAAAAGATAAGATATGAATGCTCACATATCAATATTGTGATTCAATATTGCAGGAAAGTACGTAGACGCAACGAAAATGATAAACGTTAGGTTGACCTCACGAGCAATACCCTCGAACAATACCCATAACCTCCATAGCTATAACCCATAATTTCCTTAGCTCTATCCCGTTTGAAAACTTATTTTGAAATCGTCTGAATATAACTCCGTCGTAGTATTTTATGTATACTAATAATATCTTGAAATAATACTAAGTAAATATATATATGTAATTCGATTGAGAGAGTTTAGAGAAATATATTTTCAAGTTTCTATGAAATAATGAAACCTATTGAATTCTATTTATAATAGATTTTTGAATTATTAAAGTGAATTATTAAAGTATGAATTATTAAAGTGAATCATTAAAGTATGAATTATTAAAGTGAATTATTAAAGTATGAATTATTAAAGTGAATTATTAAAGTATGAATTATTAAAGTGAATTATTAAAGTGAATTATTAAAGTTAAAGTAAAGTAAAAGTAAAGTAAAGGTAAAGTTAAAGTATAGTAAAAGTATAAAACTATGTACATATAATACGCGTATAAATATATTTAATATTAATTTAAATCGTTATATCATAAAACATTTTAGAAAAGTAGAATTATATATATTCATAATAGGTTTTAAATTTTTAAATTACAGTCTGTTGGTGAAGCATGGGATAAAGTCCAAAGGTTTAATAAACGTATGAAATCATCTTAATGAAAAATGTCGAGTTACTTAACTTGTCGATATCCAACATCTAAGTTATTTACACTCCACGTTCTTACTTACTTTACCATTTTCCGAATATTATCAAAAAGAATAGATTTCTTAAATCACAGTGGACCTCATAACATTGGCCCGTAATCATATCATAATGTATCTGATAATTCAATCATTTGATATTATCTCTTAATTCTGTCGATAAATATATCGAAACAAATACGTTCATGTAAAGTATCATATATCTAATACTTTGTTAATGTTTTCAGTTAATATTATATATTATATATACATATCTATATACACATAATTGTTCGTGAATCGTCGAACACGGTCAAAGGGTAATTGATTACATGAATGTAGTTCCAAATTTTTGAGATTCAACATTACAAATTCTGCTTATCTTGTCGAAAACATATAAAGGTTAGGTTTAAATTTGGTCAAAAATTTTCGGGTCGTCACAGTACCTACCCGTTAAAGAAATTTTGTCCCGAAATTTGATCGAGGTCATCATGGCTAACCATAAAAATATTTTTATGACGGATATGTGTTGATAGATAGGATTTTATTACCATAAAGTAATATGGATAAAATGATCTGATTACTCGAAGCGTATGAGTGAAGCTATCACAAAATAGTGGAATGAGGAAAATAAGTTTCGTCATAATTTTTGACGTAGTCATGGTTGAATTCCGGAATTCAAGGGATTCAAAAAAAAAATCTTGGAAATCTATAAGATTTGTTTCTTCGAGATTTAAGGAAATTAGGATCTCTTTAAGTAAATGCGATGATCTGTCCCGATTACTACGTCTGATATTTCCCTTATATATTTACCTTTTCCATTCCATTAGTTTTAACCACTTCTATACTCAATTCCAATTTCAAAAGATTGCAAAAATGCTTAATCTAGTTCTAATCCTTGTCCTTATCCTTACTATCACAACAATCATTCTCCTTTTCCAACTTCCACCGGAGGAATCTGTTTTCTTCTACTTCGCCCTTGGGGTTATAGTGTTTTTAATTCTTCCGTGTCTTTATGTCGCGATAAACATTCATATACACGGTTTGTAATTTATGTATTGTTATTGGACTTTATATTCTCCCTTACATTTCAGAGTTTCATACTTTTGTTGTCTCTTCCCGGCTTTAAGTCAAGCGAATTATGGTCCAGAATTAGTAGGTATGAAGTTTTGGATGAACATAGTTAATGTTCTAAGAAGGAAATCGTAATGGTACGATCTTGATTTGGCAAATTACCAGAATATCCAGAAAGATAGAACTATCAAGAAGATATGTTCTTAATATGTTTGGAGATTTGGTAGAATGTAAGAGTCGTGTAAATGGCACATGATGACGGTATGTTCTGTGAATCATCACGTTCCATTATAAACTCAGCATGAATTACTGTAGTATAATCACGTTGATCAAGTGTCATTATATTATACTAACTCATGCTTCAGTTCCCAACACTACTTCAAAACATTCATATTTGAATTTTTTTCAGAATTTAGAAACCAACACAGTTTCTTTTATGTTGCAAATATTATGGAGAGATAAATGATCTCAGATAAGAATAGTTGTGAAAATATCTCCAGAAATATGGAGAATATGTATAATGAGAGATACGAAGATATCTTATAATATTTAAGATAAGATGATGATGAAGAATAAGGTCCGCAAAGGTTTAGAGTCAGGAGCAAGGTATTCGTTAATGACTTCGTCAGAAACAGAATCATCAAGATTCTTTAAATACAGACTTTGGTCCTTGTATTTGTCCTTGGTCTCCTTCACGGCCTGCTCAATCCATTGTTCAGTACCAACTCTTCTCTTTTTTGGGCTTTACCAACACATTATTCTTTGATATCAAACTTTTGACTGTTAAAGTCGTTTACAGTTTCTGCTGCTTCATTAGCATTTCGAGAACTAATTCACAGTTTGAGATGTTTTTTTAGAAACTTCACATTCGAAGTGTGTAAGTTTAGGAGATAGACGTTATATGTATATATAACTATTGAAGTAGAAACGCTGCGAGATTTCAAAATACTGATTGCTGATTTTCAGTAATTGGTATGGCAATTCTTGTTGCAAGATGTGGATGAGTAAGAGATGGAGTTTCAATGAATAAGTATAGTGACTTTTCAGAGAGGTTTAAGTCGAAGGTTAATGAAGTTGTTGATAAGTTTACTGCTAATGTGGTGAGATATGAAAGGTTCCCCAGTAACGATGGTGAAAGGGCAGCGTATCTATCAAAGTTTTAATAAAATTAGTTTTACTGAAAAGTCAAAGTTGACTTGTTGGAGCTGTGACAAAACTGGCTACTTTGAAAAGAATCGTAAGGTTGTTTTTGCTAATAAATGCTAAAGAATTCAACGCGGGTACGTGTTAAACTATGACTTTGGGTTCGAGAATTTTTCAGGTACAAGACTTCGGGTAATGTGTGATTGGATCATCATCTCGATTGTTCCTTATTTGAAGTGTCTTTCGAAATTTCAAAGCGTTTTAAATGCAGCTTGTCATTGTCAATATCCAAAGGATAAATTCGTCATAAATCTCGATTGATTCTCGTATCCTTTTGAGTGTTACAATTAAAAGTGATGTTCTATCACAGTTTTGAAGTCAAAGTATAGCTTTGAAAAAAATGTAAGGATCTAAGAGTGATGGTATTGCTTATATCTCGAGTTGCATTCTGAGATTTCAAAAATCAGAATAGGTGATTTAATTTGAATGAGTATGGTTGTTTTGATTTTTTATAAAAGAAGGTATACTGTTGTGAAAATAGGGAGTATAGTTGATGTTTTACTGAATTAGAATCGAAGAATGTAATATATTAATTGTGCATTTATATATCTCTCGGGTATTACCTACCCGTTAAAAAAAAAGTCATAAATAATATTTTGAACAAGAATTTTTCATTACAGTCTTTATGAAAATATATGTATGTATATTTTCTTCAGATGTAATACAAATTTAATGAGTTAATATCATATTAAGCTCATTTGATTTTCGGCTTGGATTAGTAAAGAATAATCTCTAAAACATTAGAGATTACATAATCTTCGTGAAGTATTTCGCTAATGTAATCAATACTTCAATATTTATTCTTATAGATATTTCCTTAGTGAATTATACTGATGCTCATAGAACTCTTGCTAACTTCACAAGATACGAATGTTGTTTTCCAGTAAGTTTCGAGTACATTGAAGATGAAAGTGTAAAATCAAACATGTTATTGAATGATACACTTGGTTTATTATGAAACCGAATTCATTTAATTGAATCAAAGATTGTAGTTACGATGGTTAGGTTATTAACGAAGGATGTACATCATAGCATATTAGTAATATGAATTTAACTGAGTAGTATCTACCCTTTTTCAATTCATATTCAATAGCTTAGTACGAAAGATTTTTATAGTTTCAGCATTCGTATATATAATATATATATATATATATATATATATATATATATATATATATATATATATATATATATATATATATATATATATAATTTCTTCAGAAGAATGAGTTAATACTTCATAACTCGTTGATACAAAATACTCGTTGTTGATCAATGATGACGTCCACGGCGATTCTTGAACTGACGGAACTTGTGATGTTATAGGTGATGCTAGTGCTGATGATGCTGACAGTACTGACGGTGATGGTGGTGCTGACGATATTGTTGATGCTGATGATACTGCCGGTAACTGCTGGTGATGCTGCTGAAGCTTGTGGTATTGAGGCTTGCGATGTGGATGTTACTGGCGGTATTGGTTATGCTGCTGGTGCTGCTGATGGTGTTTGTAATCCTTGCACAATGTGTTCCAAAGCCACTACTCGGGCGCGAAGTTCATTAATTTCTGCTAGTACACCGGGATGATTGGCGGTTGGAACAAGCGGATGAATAAGATTTGCAATATGGGATAGTATATAATCATGACGAGATACTCTAGCAATGAGTGAGAAAATGGTGTCTCGAACAGGTTCGCCGATAAGTGCTTCAGGTTCATCGCCAAGAGGGCAATGTGGTGGATGGAAGGGATCACCTTCTTCTTGTCTCCAATGGTGGAGTTGACTACGGACCCATCACCAATTCATCCAAAATAGATGATGGGAAATTAGTTGATCCATTCCGGTGATGCTACTTTCGGAGCTCAGGTAGATATCCATATCGGAATAGCTGTCGGAATCTGAGGAATTCGAACTGGTTGAGGGATCCATCTCGTAGGATCAGGGAAAGAATTTTTGGTATGAAATAGATTGTAGAATTTAGATTTGGTATTCTTCAATTACATAATTTGCATATGTATATATAATACCAAAATTCCGTAAATTACGGAGAATCTTTGAAAAGATGTCAGTCAAAGTTCACAGTAATAGATGTGCTAAGATAAGAATCTGTCTATACACTATTATGCAATAAATGCAGGAAAACACGTCTAGACTTAAGATGATAAGCAGGTAATTTCCTAAGGATGATAAGTAGATGATTTCCGACTAGAATTGATAAGCAAACTTTTTGACATGCAGACACGGTCGAAGTCCAGACTCACTAATGCATCTTAACAACTATCAGTTAGACACACTAATGCAAGACCTGGTTCGCTAAGACCACCGCTCTGATACCAACTGAAAGGACCCATTCATATACATTATAAACGATTCACAATAGTTGATTACATCGCTAGGTATTTAACCTCTATATGATACGTTTTACAAACATTGCATTCGTTTTTAAAAGACAAACTTTCTTTACATCTAAAATTGACGGCATGCATACTATTTTATATTACATCCAACTATAATTGACTTAATATTAATCTTGATGAACTCAAGGACTCGAATGCAACATCTTTCAAAGTATGTCATGAATGACTCCAAGTAATATCCTTAAAATGAGCTAATGCACAGCGGAAGATTTCTTTAATACCTAAGAATAAACATGCTTTAAAGTGTCAACCAAAAGGTTGGTGAGTTCATTAGTTTATCATAATCAACCATTTCTGTAATAGTAATAGACCACAAGATTTCATATACATAAACGTTTTAATAAAAATATTCCAAGTGGTTGAGCACTTGGTAACCATACTTAACATTTAATCAACGTCGCATATTCCCTTTATTATGAAATCTCACTACACTGTACCAAGTGTAGTCACTGAAACGAAGTACTGTGCAACCGTTGAATACTGGTCGTCCAGTCCGATTGGGGTTGTCAGGCCCGATAGATCTATCAACAGGATTCATGTTTACAATACCGCATGTAAATGGTAGTTACCAAGCTATTAGGAAAAAATATGCAAAGTGGTACAACTCAACGTAGAATATGTTTTTAGTACTTGTGTCCATTTCGTAAAATAGTTATAAAACAGTGCATGTATTCTCAGCCCAAAAATATATATAAAAAGGGAGTAATGAAACTCACAATATTGTATTTCGTAGCAATTATGTATATGACGGCACTGAACAAGTGCAGGGTTTGTCTCGGATTCACGAACCTATATTAAGTATATATATTTATATGTTGGTCAATATCTATTTAACAATTTAGGTCAAGTCGTAGTGTATCACAATCCTAATGCTCGAGACCGACATGCAAAAGTCAACAAAAGTCAACTTAACCCAAAATGACTTCCAAAATCTATACATGTTTATTATATAACTTATATATAGTCGTTTTATATATTTAAATATATTTATCAGATTTTATTATACTGAATAATACAAGTCATTTATTAATAAATAAAAATTTATATTTAAATTCATATATGATAAAAAAATATACTTTTATATATCTCAAGTAATAAAATTTATAAAATTCACTTAATATCATAAAAATATAGTGGTATGTATTATTAATGTAATTATATTACGTGTGGTAAAAATATCTTTGTACGCATATTTATTTGATAAAATAATATTGATAATAATAATAATGATAAAAATAATAAAATGATAGTTTCAATAGAAATACTAATTTTTAGTAATAAAGATAATTTTAGTAATAACATCAACTGATAACAATTATAATAATCGTTTTAATAATAATATTAAAATTAATAATAATTCAGTTGACCATATCTTTTAATCCGTTCATCGAACCCACACGATTTCTAAATGAAAAGTTATTAATTTTTCTTTAGCTTTTCAACGAAATGCATATCATATACCTTATCTCAGTAGCATATGTATCAAATTCGTGATTTATCATAAACTATTTAACGATGAAACTAAGCATACAAACATGCATAATCATATATACTCGAGCACTAGTCAGGGATACACTATTAATATATAAAAGATAAGATATGAATGCTCACGTATTAATATTGTGATTCAATATTGCAGGAAAGTACGTAGACGCAACGAAAATGATAAACGTTAGGTTGACCTCACGAGCAATACCCTCGAACAATACCCATAACCTCCATAGCTATAACCCATAATTTCCTTAGCTCTATCCCGTTTGAAAACTTATTTTGAAATCGTCCGAATATAACTCCGTCGTAGTATTTTATGTATACTAATAATATCTTGAAATAATACTAAGTAAATATATATATGTAATTCGATTGAGAGAGTTTAGAGAAATATATTTTCAAGTTTCTATGAAATAATGAAACCTATTGAATTCTATTTATAATAGATTTTTGAATTAAAGTATGAATTATTAAAGTGAATTATTAAAGTATGAATTATTAAAGTGAATTATTAAAGTATGAATTATTAAAGTGAATTATTAAAGTGAATTATTAAAGTTAAAGTAAAGTAAAAGTAAAGTAAAGATAAAGTTAAAGTATAGTAAAAGTATAAAACTATATACGTATAATACGCGTATAAATATATTTAATATTAATTTAAATCGTTATATCATAAAACATTTTAGAAAAGTAGAATTATATATATTCATAATAGGTTTCAAGTTTTTAAATTACAGTCTGTTGGTGAAGCATGGGATAAAGTCCAAAGGTTTAATAAACGTATGAAATCATCTTAATGAAAAATGTCGAGTTACTTAACTTGTCGATATCCAACATCTAAGTTATTTACACTCCACGTTCTTACTTACTTTACCATTTTCTGAATATTGTCAAAAAGAATAGATTTCTTAAATCACAGTGGACCTCATAACATTGGCGCGTAATCATATCATAATGTATCTGATAATTCAATCATTTGATATTATCTCTTAATTCTGTCGATAAATATATTGAAACTGTAGTGACCCGAACTTTTCCATGTTTATATATATATTAAATGAAATTGTTATTTACATGATTAAGTGTTTCCAACATGTTAAGCAATCAAACTTGTTAAGACTTGATTAATTGAAATAGGTTTCATATAGACAATTGACCACCCAAGTGGACCGGTGATTCACGAACGTTAAAACTTGTAAAAACTATACGATGACATATATATGGTTATATATATAGTTAACATGATTTTATTATAAGTATGTATCTCATTAGGTATTTTAACAATGAGTTATATACATTAAAATGAGACTATTAATTTAAGAAACTCGAAAACGATATATATAACGATTATCGTTATAACAACGTCTTACTAGGTACATATGAATCATATTAAGATATTGATACACTTGGTTAATTATGTTAAATGATAAGTAAATATATTATTAAGTGTATTAACAATGAAATACATATGTAAAAATAAGACTACTAACTTAATGATTTCGAAACGAGACATATATGTAACGATTATCGTTGTAACGACATTTAACTATATATACATCATACTAAGATATATTATATATCATAATATCATGATAATATAACAATTTAACATCTCATTTGTTATAATAAACAATGGGTTAACAACATTCAACAAGATCGTTAACCTAAAGGTTTCAAAACAACATTTACATGTAACGACTAACGATGACTTAACGACTCAGTTAAAATGTATATACATGTAGTGTTTTAATATGTATTCATACACTTTTGAAAGACTTCAAAACACTTATCAAAATACTTCTACTTAACAAAAATGTTACAATTACATCCTCGTTCAGTTTCATCAACAATTCTACTCGTATGCACCCGTATTCGTACTCGTACAATACACAGCTTTTAGAGGTATGTACTATTGGTATATACACTCCAATGATCAGCTCTTAGCAGCCCATGTGAGTCACCTAACACATGTGAGAACCATCATTTGGCAACTAGCATGAATTATCTCATAAAATTACAAAAATATGAGTAATCATTCATGACTTATTTACATGAAAACAAAATTACATATCCTTTATATCTAATCCATACACCAACGACCAAAAACACCTACAAACACTTTCATTCTTCAATTTTCTTCATCTAATTGATCTCTCTCAAGTTCTATCTTCAAGTTCTAAGTGTTCTTCATAAATTCCAAAAGTTCTAGTTTCATAAAATCAAGAATACTTCCAAGATGGCAAGTTTACTTCCAAGTTTTCTAAATCCATTCCAAGTAATCATCCAAGATTAAGAAACCTTTGTTACTTACAGTAGGTTATCTTTCTAATACAAGGTAATAATCATATTCAAACTTTAATTCAATTTCTATAACTATAACAATCTTATTTCGAGTGGAAATCTTACTTGAAATTGTTTTCGTGTCATGATTCTGCTTCAAGAGCTTTCAAGCCATCCAAGGATCCTTTGAAGCTAGATATATTTTTCTCATTTCCAGTAGGTTTATCCAAGGAACTTTAGGTAGTAATGATGTTCATAACATCATTCGATTCATACATATAAAGCTATCTTATTCGAAGGTTTAAACTTGTAACCACTAGAACATAGTTTAGTTAATTCTAAACTTGTTCGCAAATAAAAGTTAATCCTTCTAACTTGAATTTTAAAATCAACTAAACACATGTTCTATATCTATATGATATGCTAACTTAATGATTTAAAACCTGGAAACACGAAAAACACCGTAAAACCAAATTTACGCCGTCGTAGTAACACCGCGGGCTGATTTGGGTTAGTTAATTAAAAACTATGATAAACTTTGATTTAAAAGTTGTTATTCTGAGAAAATGATTTTTATTATGAACATGAAACTATATCCAAAAATTATGGTTAAACTCAAAGTGGAAGTATGTTTTCTAAAATGGTCATCTAGACGTCGTTCTTTCGACTGAAATGACTACCTTTACAAAAATGACTTGTAACTTATTTTTCTGACTATAAACCTATACTTTTTCTGTTTAGATTCATAAAATAGAGTTCAATATGAAACCATAGCAATTTGATTCACTCAAAACGGATTTAAAATGAAGAATTTATGGGTAAAACAAGATTGGATAATTTTTCTCATTTTAGCTACGTGAAAATTGGTAACAAATCTATTCCAACCATAACTTAATCAACTTGTATTGTATATTATGTAATCTTGAGATACCATAGACACGTATACAATGTTTTGACCTATCATGTCGACACATCTATATATATTTCGGAACAACCATAGACACTCTATATGTGAATGTTGGAGTTAGCTATACAGGGTTGAGGTTGATTCCAAAATATATATAGTTTGAGTTGTGATCAATACTGAGATACGTATACACTGGGTCGTGGATTGATTCAAGATAATATTTATCGATTTATTTCTGTACATCTAACTGTGGACAACTAGTTGTAGGTTACTAACGAGGACAACTGACTTAATAAACTTAAAACATCAAAATATATTAAAAGTGTTGTAAATATATTTTGAACATACTTTGATATATATGTATATATTGTTATAGGTTCGTGAATCAACCAGTGGCCAAGTCTTACTTCCCGACGAAGTAAAAATCTGTGAAAGTGAGTTATAGTCCCACTTTTAAAATCTAATATTTTTGGGATGAGAATACATGCAGGTTTTATAAATGATTTACAAAATAGACACAAGTACGTGAAACTACATTCTATGGTTGAATTATCGAAATCGAATATGCCCCTTTTTATTAAGTCTGGTAATCTAAGAATTAGGGAACAGACACCCTAATTGACGCGAATCCTAAAGATAGATCTATTGAGCCTAACAAACCCCATCCAAAGTACCGGATGCTTTAGTACTTCGAAATTTATATCATATCCGAAGGGTGTCCCGGAATGATGGGGGATATTCTTATATATGCATCTTGTTAATGTTGTTACCAGGTGTTCACCATATGAATGATTTTTATCTCTATGTATGGGATGTATATTGAAATTTGAAATCTTGTGGTCTATTGTTACGATTTGATATATATAGGTTAAACCTATAACTCACCAACATTTTTGTTGACGTTTAAAGCATGTTTATTCTCAGGTGAATATTAAGAGCTTCCGCTGTCGCATACTTAAATAAGGACGAGATTTGGAGTCCATGCTTGTATGATATTGTGTAAAAACTGCATTCAATAAACTTATTTCGTTGTAACATATTTGTATTGTAAACCATTATGTAATGGTCGCGTGTAAACAAGATATTTTAGATTATCATTATTTGATAATCTACGTAAAGCTTTTTAAACCTTTATTGATGAAATAAAGGTTATGGTTTGTTTTAAAATGAATGCAGTCTTTGAAAAACGTCTCATATAGAGGTCAAAACCTCGCAACGAAATCAATTAATATGGAACGTTTTTAATCAATAAGAACGGGACATTTCAGTTGGTATCCGAGCGTTGGTCTTAGAGAACCAGAAAATTTGCATTAGTGTGTCTTATCGAGTTTGTTAGGATGCATTAGTGAGTCTGGACTTCGACCGTGTTTTCTTTAAAAATGATTGCTTAACATTTTTGTTGGAAACTATATATTATTAACATGTATATATTATGTGATATATTAATCTCTTAACATGTTTGATATTGTGTGATAGATGTTTACCTCTAGCACAAATCCCATTGACTCACCTAATAATAACGAAGAGTCGAATATATATTGGACTGATTCACAAGTTCCCGAAGAGGAACCGGAAGAAGAATCAGAACCGGAAGAAGAATCAGAACCGGAAGAGGAGGAATCGGAGGCGGAAATAGAACCGGTGGGGGAAATAATAAAACGTTAAGTAAAAAAAAATCCTCAACCAACCGACCAAGGTTAATTATGGTCAATGGTGTTTCCGCCAAGGAAGCAAAATATTGGGAGGATTACCAATTCTCCGATGAATCGGATTCTGACGAGAATTCCGATGATGTTATAGAAATTCCCCCAACTGAATTTAAAAAAGCAAAAGAAAATAATAAGGGAAACCCCATAAAAATAGAGAAATCTAATTCCAACCCCGATGAACTTTATATGTATCGTCAACCCCCGAAGTCCTTAAGTTGTAACAATGACCCGGGAACCTCTAAACCACCAGGTTTTTGTAAACCGTTGTGGAAAACGACTGCTAGTATTAGGGGAACATCATATATCCCTAGAAACTTGGAAAAACGAACCAAAACCGAAGAAGAAGAAACGAGCGAGTCGGAATAAGATAGTTGTATTCGTGTGGTGTAATATATGTAATATAGTGTGCTTATGCTTTATGATATATGTAAAAATTGCTTGTATTAATAAGTATTTTTTTATGAATCTAACTCTTGTCTATTTTACAGTTTAAAAACACAAAATGGATAGACAACCCAATATTTTAAGAGACCTACCCGGAGACATGATTGATGAAATCCTGTCTAGAGTCGGTCAGAATTCCTCGGCACAACTATTTAAGGCGAGATCAGTTTGTAAGACATTCGAAGAACGTTCCAAGAATGTCTTGCTTTATAAGAGACTTTCGTTTGAAAGATGGGGGATATCATATTGGGAAACCCATAAGTTACGATGTGTTTACTTTGACGCATATATTGCGGGGAACCCAAATGCTATTTTACGCAACGGATTAAGAAATTATTTTGACTCAATGTATCCGAATATAGGACTTCATGATTTAGAAAAAGCGGCTAACATGCAACATAAAGAAGCATGCTATGCTTACGGGTTAGTAATGTTCGCTTCTCACCAAAGTGAGAAAAAGAACATCGGGCTACAGCTATTAAACAAAACATTCCCACAAGTGACGGAGTCGGTAATTGGGGTAAGAAATGAGGTTTTTAGGTTATTACGAGACTGTTGGTCATTACGTAACCCTCGTCCCTTTGACGACGTTACAACACGCTGTCTTATCAACGGCCATAACGGTTATGTTCCACAAGACCAAGGATGGGAAGTAGTCCTAGTAAAACCAGAATGCATGACTTGTTTCTGGACGTATGAATTACGTGTCTTTATTGCCTTTGCTGAACGACTTGTGTACTAGCTATAATTATCTTCACAACTATCTTGTATCAAAGTTATTGTGTGCTATATTTCATGCTTTATGTAAAATAAGCGGTATTGTAAGTTTGTAAAATATTATATAAAAGTTTGAACGCGAAATATTATTATAATCAGTTTTTCATATAAAATTGTAGTAGTTGAATTGTATATTAGCTACTAAGTATGAACTTAACGGGTAGGTACTACCCAAATTTAAACTTATAAAACGCTAATATGAAGAAAAAGCTTTTATAAATGAGTTCATATTATGCTACGAAATACTATTAACTACTCTTAATATTCTGTATGATTAACTTGTTCCATTTGAATATTTTGAAGGAAATGGCATCGACTACTCGACACACCGTGAATATGAATGAAGAGGAATTCCGTACTTTTCTAGCTTGAAACATAGCCGCAGTACTGAAATGTCCCGTTCTTATTGATTAAAAACGTTCCATATTAATTGATTTCGTTGCGAGGTTTTGACCTCTATATGAGACGTTTTTCATAGATAAGAACGGGACATTTCAGTTGGTATCCGAGCGTTGGTCTTAGAGAACCAGAATTTTTCATTAGTGTGTCTTATCGAGTTTGTTAGGATGCATTAGTGAGTCTGGACTTCGATCGTGTTTACTTGAAAAATGATTGCTTAACAAATTTTGTTGGAAACTATATATTTTTAACATGTGAATATTATGTGATATATTAATCTCTTAACGCGTTTGATATTATGTGATAGATGTCTACCTCTAGAACAAGTCCCATTGACTCAC
Organism: Rutidosis leptorrhynchoides; assembly: GCF_046630445.1. Taxonomy (NCBI): domain Eukaryota; kingdom Viridiplantae; phylum Streptophyta; class Magnoliopsida; order Asterales; family Asteraceae; genus Rutidosis; species Rutidosis leptorrhynchoides. The sequence goes on from NC_092335.1 coordinate 635,074,402, forward strand.
CTAATAATAATGAAGAGTCAAATGTAAATTGGAATGATTCGTGGACTGATTCACAAGTTCCCGAAGAAGAACCGGAAGAAGAGTCGGAACCGGAAGAAGAATCGGAACCGGAAGAAGAATCGGAACCGGATGAAGAAATAGAACCGGTGGGGGAAATAATAAAATGGTTAAGTAAAAGAAAATCCTCAACCAACCGACCAAGGTTAATTATGGTCAATGGTGTTTCCGCCAAGGAAGCAAAATATTGGGAGGATTACCAATTCTCCGATGAATCGGATTCCGACGAGAATTCCGATGATGTTATAGAAATTACCCCAACTGAATTTAAAAAGGCAAAAGAAAATAATAAGGGAAAGGGCATAAAAATAGAGAAATCTAATTCCAACCCCGATGAACTTTATATGTATCGTCAACGCCCGAAGTCCTTAAGTTGTAACAATGACCCAGGAACCTCTAAACCACCAGGTTTTTCTAAACCAATGTGGACAACGACGGCTCGTATTAGGGGAACATCATATATCCCTAGAAACTTGGCAAAACGAACCAAAACTGAAGAAGAAGAAGAAACGAGCGAGTCGGAATAAGATAGTTGTATTCGTGTGGTGTAATATATGTAATATAGTGTTCTTATGCTTTATGATATATGTAAAAATTGCTTGTATTAATAAGTATTTTTTTATGAATCTAACTCTTGTCTATTTTACAGTTTAAAAACACAAAATGGATAGACAACCCAATATTTTAAGAGACCTACCCGGAGACATGATTGATGAAATCTTGTCTAGAGTCGGCCAGAATTCCTCGGCACAACTATTTAAGGCGAGATCAGTTTGTAAGACATTCGAAGAACGTTCCAAGAATGTCTTGGTTTATAAGAGACTTTCGTTTGAAAGATGGGGGATATCACATTGGGAAACCCATAAGTTACGATGTGTTTACTTTGACGCATATATTGCGGGGAACCCAAATGCTATTTTACGCAACGGGTTAAGAAATTATTTTGACTCAATATATCCGAATATTGGACTTCGTGATTTAGAAAAAGCGGCTAACATGCAACATAAAGAAGCATGTTATGCTTACGGATTAGTAATGTTCGCTTCTCACCAAAGTGAGAACAAGAACATCGGGCTATAACTATTAAACAAAACGTTTCCACAAGTGACGGAGTCGGTAATTGGGGTAAGAAATGAGGTTTTTAGATTATTACGGGACTGTTGGACATTACGTAACCCTCGTCCCTTTGACGACGTTACAACACGCTGTCTTATCAACGGCCATAACGGTTATGTTGCACAAGACCAAGGATGGGAAGTAGTCCTAGTAAAACCAGAATGCATGACTTGTTTCTGGACGTATGAATTACGTGTCTTTATTGCCTTTGCTGAACGACTTGTGTACTAGCTAGAATTATCTTCACAACTATCTTGTATCAAAGTTATTGTGGGCTATATTTCATGCTTTATGTAAAATAAGCGGTATTGTAAGTTTGTAAAATATTGTATAAAAGTTTGAACGCGAAATATTATTATAATCAGTTTTTCATATAGAATTGTAGTAGTTGAATTGTATATTAGCTACTAAGTATGAACTTAACGGGTAGGTACTACCCGAATTTAAACTTATAAAATGCTAATATGAAGAAAAAGCTTTTATAAATGAGTTCATATTATGCTACGAAATACTATTAACTACTCTTAATATTCTGTATGATTAACTTGTTCCATTTAACTATTTTGAAGGAAATGGCACCGACTACTCGACACACCGTGAATATGAATGAAGAGGAATTCCGTACTTTTCTAGCTTCAAACATAGCCGCAGTACAGGCTGCGCTACATACCAACAATAACCTTGGATCTAGCAGTACAGGAAATCGTGTAGGATGCACCTACAAAGAATTCACTGCCTGCAAACCTTTGGAATTTGATGGAACCGAAGGACCGATCGGATTGAAACGGTGGACCGAGAAGGTCGAATCGGTGTTTGCCATAAGTAAGTGTACTGAAGAGGACAAAGTAAAGTACGCTACGCATACCTTCACAGGTTCTGCGTTAACATGGTGGAATACCTATCTAGAGCAAGTGGGACAAGACGATGCGTACGCACTACCGTGGTCAGCATTCAAGCACTTGATGAACGAGAAGTACCGTCCCAGAACCGAGGTCAATAAGCTCAAGACAGAACTTAGAGGGTTACGAACCCAAGGATTTGATATTACCACGTACGAAAGACGATTCACAGAATTGTGCCTATTGTGTCCGGGAGCATTCGAAGATGAGGAAGAGAAGATCGACGCGTTTGTGAAAGGATTACCGGAAAGAATCCAAGAAGATATAAGTTCACACGAGCCCGCCTCCATACAACAGGCATGTAGAATGGCTCACAAACTCGTGAACCAAATTAAAGAAAGAATTAAAGAACAGACTGCTGAAGAGGCCAATGTGAAGCAAGTCAAAAGAAAGTGGGAGGAAAACGGTGATAAGAATCACCAATACAACAACAACAGCAATTACAACAATAATCGCAACAATTATCCCAACAATCGCAACATCAATCGCAACTACAACAAACGGCCCAACAACAACAACAACAACAACAACAACAACAACAACAACAGCAACTACAACAATCATCCCAACAACAATAATAACCGCAACAACAACAACAATCAGAAGCAGCTATGCCAAAGGTGTGAAAAGAATCACTCGGGGTTCTGCACCAAATTTTGCAACAAATGTAAAAGAAATGGTCATAGCGCGGCGAAGTGTGAGGTCTACGGACCAGGGGTTAATAGAACGAAAGGAACAAATGGTGTCGGAACGAGTAATGGCGGAGCAAGTAGTGTCAGAGCAAGTTATGCCAATGTAGTTTGTTATAAATGTGGAAAACTGGGCCACATTATTAGAAATTTCCCGAACCAGGAGAACACGAATGGACAAGGCCGTGGAAGAGTTTTCAATATTAATGCGGCAGAGGCACAGGAAGACCCGGAGCTTGTTACGGGTACGTTTCTTATTGACAATAAATCTGCTTACGTTTTATTTGATTCGGGTGCGGATAGAAGCTATATGAGTAGAGATTTTTGTGCTAAATTAAGTTGTCCATTGACGCCTTTGGATAGTAAATTTTTACTCGAATTAGCAAATGGTAAATTAATTTCAGCAGATAATATATGTCGGAATCGAGAAATTAAACTGGTTAGCGAAACATTTAAGATTGATTTGATACCAGTAGAGTTAGGGAGTTTTGATGTGATAATCGGTATGGACTGGTTGAAAGAAGTGAAAGCGGAGATCGTTTGTTACAAAAATGCAATTCGCATTATACGAGAAAAAGGAAAACCCTTAATGGTGTACGGAGAAAAGGGCAACACGAAGATACATCTTATTAGTAATTTGAAGGCACAAAAACTAATAAGAAAAGGTTGCTATGCTGTTCTAGCACACGTCGAGAAAGTACAAACTGAAGAAAAGAGCATCAATGATGTTCCCGTCGCAAAAGAATTTCCTGATGTATTTCCGAAAGAATTACCGGGATTACCCCCACATCGATCCGTTGAATTTCAAATAGATCTTGTACCAGGAGCTGCACCAATAGCTCGTGTTCCTTACAGACTCGCACCCAGCGAGATGAAAGAACTACAAAGCCAATTACAAGAACTTTTAGAGCGTGGTTTCATTCGACCAAGCACATCACCGTGGGGAGCTCCTGTTTTGTTTGTCAAGAAGAAAGATGGTACATTCAGGTTGTGTATCGACTACCGAGAGTTGAACAAACTTACCATAAAGAACCGCTACCCACTACCGAGAATCGATGACTTATTTGATCAACTACAAGGCTCGTCTGTTTATTCAAAGATTGACTTACGTTCCAGGTATCATCAAATGCGGGTGAAAGAAGATGATATTCCAAAGACTGCTTTCAGAACACGTTACGGTCATTACGAGTTTATGGTCATGCCGTTTGGTTTAACTAATGCACCAGCTGTGTTCATGGACCTTATGAACCGAGTGTGTGGACCATACCTTGACAAGTTTGTCATTGTTTTCATTGATGACATACTTATTTACTCAAAGAATGACCAAGAACACGGTGAACATTTGAGAAAGGTGTTAGAAGTATTGAGGAAGGAAGAATTGTACGCTAAGTTTTCAAAGTGTGCATTTTGGTTGGAAGAAGTTCAATTCCTCGGTCACATAGTGAACAAAGAAGGTATTAAGGTGGATCCGGCAAAGATAGAAACTGTTGAAAAGTGGGAAACCCCGAAAACTCCGAAACACATACGCCAGTTTTTAGGACTAGCTGGTTACTACAGAAGGTTCATCCAAGACTTTTCCAGAATAGCAAAACCCTTGACTGCATTAACGCATAAAGGGAAGAAATTTGAATGGAATGATGAACAAGAGAAAGCGTTTCAGTTATTGAAGAAAAAGCTAACTACGGCACCTATATTGTCATTGCCTGAAGGGAATGATGATTTTGTGATTTATTGTGATGCATCAAAGCAAGGTCTCGGTTGTGTATTAATGCAACGAACGAAGGTGATTGCTTATGCGTCTAGACAATTGAAGATTCACGAACAAAATTATACGACGCATGATTTGGAATTAGGCGCGGTTGTTTTTGCATTAAAGACTTGGAGGCACTACTTATATAGAGGTCAAAACCTCGCAACGAAATCAATTAATATGGAACGTTTTTAATCAATAAGAACGGGACATTTCAAGTACAGGCTGCGCTACATACCAACAATAACCTTGGATCTAGCAGTACAGGAAATCGTGTAGGATGCACCTACAAAGAATTCACTGCCTGCAAACCTTTGAAATTTGATGGAACCGAAGGACCGATCGGATTGATACGGTGGACCGAGAAGGTCGAATCGGTGTTTGCCATAAGTAAGTGTACTGAAGAGGATAAAGTGAAGTACGCTACGCATACCTTCACAGGTTCTGCGTTAACATAGTGGAATACCTATCTAGAGCAAGTGGGACAAGATGATGCGTACGCACTACCGTGGTCAGCATTCAAGCACTTGATGAACGAGAAGTACCGTCCCAGAACCGAGGTCAATAAGCTCAAGACAGAACTTAGAGGGTTACGAACCCAAGGATTTGATATTACCACGTACGAAAGACGATTCACAGAATTGTGCCTATTGTGTCCGGGAGCGTTCGAAGATGAGGAAGAGAAGATCGACGCGTTTGTGAAAGGATTACTGGAAAGAATCCAAGAAGATATAAGTTCACACGAGCCCGCCTCCATACAACAGGCATGTAGAATGGCTCACAAACTAGTGAACCAGATTGAGGAAAGAATTAAAGAACAGACGGCTGAAGAGGCCAATGTTAAGCAAGTCAAAAGAAAGTGGGAGGAAAACGGTGATAAGAATCACAAATACAACAACAACAGCAATTACAATAATAATCGCAACAATTATCCCAACAATCGCAACTACAACAAAAGGCCCAACAACAACAACAACAACAACAACAACAACAGCAACTACAACAATCGTCCCAACAACAATAACAACCGCAACAACAACAACAATCAGAAGCAGCTATGCCAAAGGTGTGAAAAGTATCACTCGGGGTTCTGCACCAAATTTTGCAACAAGTGTAAAAGAAATGGTCATAGCGCGGCGAAGTGTGAGGTCTACGGACCAGGGGTTAACAGAACGAAAGGAATAAATGGTGTCAGAACGAGTAATGGCGGAGCAAGTAGTGTCGGAGCAAGTTATGCCAATGTAGTTTGTTATAAATGTGGAAAACCGGGCCGCATTATTAGAAATTGCCCGAACCAGGAGAAAACGAATGGACAAGGCCGCTGAAGAGTTTTCAATATTAATGCGGCAGAGGCACAGGAAGACCCAGAGCTTGTTACGGGTAAGTTTCTTATTGACAATAAATCTGCTTACGTTTTATTTGATTGGGTGCGGATAGAAGCTATATGAGTAGAGATTTTTGTGCTAAATTAAGTTGTCCATTGAAGCCTTGGATAGTAATTTTTTACTCGAATTAGCAAATGGTAAATTAATTTCAGCAGATAATATATGTCGAAATCGAGAAATTAAACTGGTTAGCGAAACATTTAAGATTGACTTGATACCAGTAGAGTTAGGGAGTTTTGAAGTGATAATCGGTATGGACTGGTTGAAAGAAGTGAAAGCAGAGATCGTTTGTTACAAAAATGCAATTCGCATTATACGAGAAAAAGGAAAACACTTAATGGTGTACGAAGAAAAGGGCAACACAAAGCTACATCTTATTAGTAATTTGAAGGCACAAAAACTAATAAGAAAATGTTGCTATGCTGTTCTAGCACACGTCGAGAAAGTACAAACTGAAGAAAAGAGCATCAATGATGTTCCCGTCGCAAAAGAATTTCCCGATGTATTTCCGAAAGAATTACCGGGATTACCCCCACATCGATCCGTTGAATTTCAAATAGATCTTGTACCAGGAGCTGCACCAATAGCTCGTGCTCCTTACAGACTCGCACCCAGCGAGATGAAAGAACTGCAAAGCCAATTACAAGAACTTTTAGAGCGTGGTTTCATTCGACCAAGCACATCACCGTGGGGAGCTCCTGTTTTGTTTGTCAAGAAGAAAGATGGTACATTCTGGTTGTGTATCGACTATCGAGAGTTGAACAAACTTACCATCAGGAACCGCTACCCACTACCGAGAATCGACGACTTATTTGATCAACTACAAGGCTCGTCTGTTTATTCAAAGATTGACTTACGTTTCGGGTATCATCAAATGCGGGTGAAAGAAGATGATATTCCAAAGACTGCTTTTAGAACACGTTACGGTCATTACGAGTTTATGGTCATGCCGTTTGGTTTAACTAATGCACCAGCTGTGTTCATGGACCTTATGAACCTAGTGTGTGGACCATACCTTGACAAGTTTGTCATTGTTTTCATTGATGACATACTTATTTACTCAAAGAATGACCAAGAACACGGTGAACATTTGAGAAAGGTGTTAGAAGTATTGAGGAAGGAAGTATTGTACGCTAAATTTTCAAAGTGTGCATTTTGGTTGGAAGAAGTTCAATTCCTCGGTCACATAGTGAACAAAGAAGGTATTAAGGTGGATCCGGCAAAGATAGAAACTGTTGAAAAGTGGGAAACCCCAAAAACTCCGAAACACATACGCCAGTTTTTAGGACTAGCTGGTTACTATAGAAGGTTCATCCAAGACTTTTCCAGAATAGCAAAACCCTTGACTGCATTAACGCATAAAGGGAAGAAATTTGAATGGAAGGATGAACAAGAGAAAGCGTTTCAGTTATTGAAGAAAAAGCTAACTACGGCACCTATATTGTCATTGCCTGAAGGGAATGATGATTTTGTGATTTATTGTGACGCATCAAAGTAAGGTCTCGGTTGTGTATTAATGCAACGAACGAAGGTGATTGCTTATGCGTCTAGACAATTGAAGATTCACGAGCAAAATTATACGACGCATGATTTGGAATTAGGCGCGGTTGTTTTTGCATTAAAGACTTGGAGGCACTACTTATATGGGGTCAAAAGTATTATATATACCGACCACAAAAGTTTTCAACACATATTTAATCAGAAACAACTGAATATGAGGCAGCGTAGGTGGATTGAATTGTTGAATGATTACTACTTTGAGATTCGTTACCACCCGGGGAAGGCAAATGTGGTAGCCGACGCCTTGAGCAGGAAGGACATAGAACCCATTCGAGAAAAATCTATGAATATAATGATTCACAATAACCTTACTACTCAAATAAAGGAGGCGCAACAAGGAGTTTTAAAAGAGGGAAATTTAAAGGATGAAATACCCAAAGGATCGGAGAAGCATCTTAATATTCGGGAAGACGGAACCTGGTATAGGGCTGAAAGGATTTGGGTACCAAAATTTAGAGATATGAGAGAAATGGTACTTAGAGAAGCTCATAAAACCAGATACTCAATACATCCTGGAACGGGAAAGATGTACAAGGATCCCAAGAAACATTTTTAGTGGCCGGGTATGAAAGCCGATGTTGCTAAATACGTAGGAGAATGTTTGACGTGTTCTAAGGTCAAAGTTGAGCATCAGAAACCATCAGGTCTACTTCAACAACCCAAAATCCCGGAATGGAAATGGGAAAACATTACCATGGATTTCATCACTAAATTGCCAAGGACTGCAAGTGGTTTTGATACTATTTGGGAAATAGTTGATCGTCTCACCAAATCAGCACACTTCCTGCCAATAAGAGAAGATGACAAGATGGAGAAGTTAGCACGACCGTATTTGAAGGAAGTCGTCTCCAGACATGGAATACCAATCTCTATTATCTCTGATAGGGATGGCAGATTTATTTCAAGATTCTGGCAGACATTACAGCAAGCATTAGGAACTTGTCTAGACATGAGTACTGCCTATCATCCACAAACTGATGGGCAGAGCGAAAGGACGATACAAACGCTTGAAGACATGCTACGAGCATGTGTTATTGATTTCGAAAACAGTTGGGATCGACATCTACCGTTAGCAGAATTTTCCTACAACAACAGCTACCATTCAAGCATTGAGATGGCGCCGTTTGAAGCACTTTATGGTAGAAAGTGCAGGTCTCTGATTTGTTGGAGTGAAGTGGGGGATAGACAGATTACGGGTCCGGAGATAATACAAGAAACTACCGAGAAGATCATCCAAATTCAACAACGGTTGAAAACCGCCCAAAGTCGACAAAAGAGCTACGCTGACATTAAAAGAAAAGATATAGAATTTTAAATTGGAGAGATGGTCATGCTTAAAGTTGCACCTTGGAAAGGCGTTGTTCGATTTGGTAAACGAGGGAAATTAAATCCAAGGTATATTGGACCATTCAAGATTATTGATCGTGTCGGACCAGTAGCTTACTGACGTGAGTTACCTCAACAACTCGTGGCTGTACATAACACTTTCTACGTCTCGAATTTGAAGAAAATTTTTGCTAAAGAAGATCTCACTATTCCGTTAGATGAAATCCAAATCAACGAAAAACTTCAATTTATCGAAGAACCCGTCGAAATAATGGATCGTGAGGTTAAAAGACTTAAGCAAAACAAGATACCAATTGTTAAGGTTTGATGGAATGCTCGTAGAGGACCCGAGTTCACCTGGGAACGAGAAGATCAGATGAAGAAGAAATACCCGCATTTATTTCCAGAAGATACGTCAACACCTCCAACTGCTTAAAATTTCGGGACGAAATTTATTTAACGGGTAGGTACTGTAGTGACCCGAACTTTTCCATGTTTATATATATATTAAATGAAATTGTTATTTACATGATTAAGTGTTTCCAACATGTTAAGCAATCAAACTTGTTAAGACTTGATTAATTGAAATAGGTTTCATATAGACAATTGACCACCCAAGTGGACCGGTGATTCACGAACGTTAAAACTTGTAAAAACTATATGATGACATATATATGGTTATATATATAGTTAACATGATTTTATTATAAGTATGTATCTCATTAGGTATTTTAACAATGAGTTATATACATAAAAATGAGACTATTAATTTAAGAAACTCGAAAACGATATATATAACGATTATCGTTATAACAACATCTTAATAGGTACATATAAATCATATTAAGACTTATTTACATGAAATATCTCATAAAATTACAAAAATATGAGTAATCATTCATGACTTATTTACATGAAAACAAAATTACATATCTTTTATATCTAATCCATACACCAACGACCAAAAACACCTACAAACACTTTCATTCTTCAATTTTCTTCATCTAATTGATCTCTCTCAAGTTCTATCTTCAAGTTCTAAGTGTTCTTCATAAATTCCAAAAGTTCTAGTTTCATAAAATCAAGAATACTTCCAAGATTGCAAGTTTACTTCCAAGTTTTCTAAATCCATTCCAAGTAATCATCCAAGATCAAGAAACCTTTGTTACTTATAGTAGGTTATCTTTCTAATACAAGGTAATAATCATATTCAAACTTTAATTCAATTTCTATAACTATAACAATCTTATTTCGAGTGGAAATCTTACTTGAAATTGTTTTCGTGTCATGATTCTGCTTCAAGAACTTTCAAGCCATCCAAGGATCCTTTGAAGCTAGATCTATTTTTCTCATTTTCAGTAGGTTTATCCAAGGAACTTGAGGTAGTAATGATGTTCATAACATCATTCTATTCATACATATAAAGCTATCTTATTCGAAGGTTTAAACTTGTAATCACTAGAACATAGTTTAGTTAATTCTAAACTTGTTCGCAAATAAAAGTTAATCCTTCTAACTTGACTTTTAAAATCAACTAAACACATGTTCTATATCTATATGATATGCTAACTTAATGATTTAAAACCTGGAAACACGAAAAACACCGTAAAACCGGATTTACGCCGTCGTAGTAACACCGCGGGCTGTTTTGGGTTAGTTAATTAAAAAATATGATAAACTTTGATTTAAAAGTTGTTATTCTGAGAAAATGATTTTTATTATGAACATGAAACTATATCCAAAAATTATGGTTAAACTCAAAGTGGAAGTATGTTTTCTAAAATGGTCATCTAGACGTCGTTCTTTCGACTGAAATGACTACCTTTAAAAAAACGACTTGTAACTTATTTTTCTGACTATAAACCTATACTTTTTCTATTTAGATTCATAAAATAGAGTTCAATATGAAACCATAGCAATTTGATTCACTCAAAACGGATTTAAAATGAAGAAGTTACGGGTAAAACAAGATTGGATAATTTTTCTCATTTTAGCTACGTGAAAATTGGTAACAAATCTATTCCAACCATAACTTAATCAACTTGTATTGTATATTATGTAATCTTGAGATACCATAGACACGTATATAATGTTTCAACCTATCATGTCGACACATCTATATATATTTCGGAACAACCATAGACACTCTATATGTGAATGTTGGAGTTAGCTATACAGGGTTGAGGTTGATTCCAAAATATATATAGTTTGAATTGTGATCAATACTGAGATACGTATACACTGGGTCGTGGATTGATTCAAGATAATATTTATCGATTTATTTCTGTACATCTAACTGTGGACAACTAGTTGTAGGTTACTAACGAGGACAGCTGACTTAATAAACTTAAAACATCAAAATATATTAAAAGTGTTGTAAATATATTTTGAACATACTTTGATATATATGTATATATTGTTATAGGTTCGTGAATCAACCAGTGGCCAAGTCTTACTTCCCGACGAAGTAAAAATCTGTGAAAGTGAGTTATAGTCCCACTTTTAAAATCTAATATTTTTGGGATGAGAATACATGCAGGTTTTATAAATGATTTACAAAATAGACACAAGTACGTGAAACTACATTCTATGGTTGAATTATCGAAATCGAATATGCCCTTTTTTATTAAGTCTGGTAATCTAAGAATTAGGGAATAGACACCCTAATTGATGCGAATCCTAAAGATAGATCTATTAGGCCTAACAAACCCCATCCAAAGTACCGGATGCTTTAGTACTTCGAAATTTATATCATATTCGAAGGGTGTCCCGGAATGATGGGGATATTCTTATATATGCATCTTGTTAATGTCGGTTACCAGGTGTTCACCATATGAATGATTTTTATCTCTATGTATGGGATGTATATTGAAATTTGAAATCTTGTGGTCTATTGTTACGATTTGATATATATAGGTTAAACCTATAACTCACCAACATTTTTGTTGACGTTTAAAGCATGTTTATTCTCAGGTGAATAGTAAGAGCTTCCGCTGTCGCATACTTAAATAAGAACGAGATTTGGAGTCCATGCTTGTATGATATTGTGTAAAAACTGCATTCAAGAAACTTATTTCGTTGTAACATATTTGTATTGTAAACCATTATGTAATGGTCGTTTGTAAACAGGATATTTTAGATTATCATTATTTGATAATCTACGTAAAGCTTTTTAAACCTTTATTGATGAAATAAAGGTTATGGTTTGTTTTAAAATGAATGCAGTCTTTGAAAAACGTCTCATAAAGAGGTCAAAACCTCGCAACGAAATCAATTAATATGGAACGTTTTTAATCAATAAGAACGGGACATTTCAGAAACAAATACGTTCATGTAAAGTATCATATATCTAATACTTTGTTAATGTTTTCAGTTAATATTATATATTATATATACATATCTATATACACATAATTGTTCGTGAATCGTCGAACACGATCAAAGGGTAATTGATTACATGAATGTAGTTCCAAACTTTTTGAGATTCAACATTAAAAATTTTGCTTATCGTGTCGGAAACATATAAAGGTTAGGTTTAAATTTGGTCAGAAATTTCCGGGTCGTCGCAAATGGGAAGAGATATGTGACAGTGATATGTCAATATATATTACATAAATATGAGATATGTACAACTGTATAATGTTGACAATTACTCCCCCGCAGTCGTAGCAATCGGTTCCCGAATGCGTAGACTGGATCGAAATTCTTCTAATAATAGACGTGGTAACCCTTTTGTAAAAATGTCGGCTATTTGAAACCGTGTAGGTACATGTAGAATTCTGACTTCACCACGTGAAACTTTTTCCCGGACAAAGTGAATGTCGAGTTCGATGTGTTTTGTTCGTTGATGCTGAGCGGGGTTACCCGATAAATAAATTGCACTGACATTATCACAAAAAACAAGTGTGGCCTTCGAGATTGGACAACATAGTTCAAGTAGTAAATTTCTTAACCAACATGATTCGGCAACCACATTTGCGACCCCTCTGTATTCCGCTTCGGCACTTGAACGAGAAATGGTAGGTTGTCATTTAGAAGACCATGAGATTAAGTTGTCGCCCAAATATACACAGTATCCCGAGGTGGACCGTCTAGTGTCGGGGCACCCGGCCCAATCAGCATCAGTGTACGACACAAGAGAATGCGATGCAGACTTTGTGATGACAATGCCATGAAAGATAGTCCCCTGAATATATCGAAGTATACGTTTGAGAGCAAGTATATGTGCCTCATGTGGAGTGTGTATATGGAGACAGATTTGTTTAACTGCGTATGATATGTCGGGCCTAGTAAGGGTTAAGTATTGCAAGGCCCCAGCAAGACTTCGATAGTAGGAAGGATCCGGATAGGGATCACCAAGTGAAGCACTCTGTTTACCTCGAGTATCCACAGGTGTAGCGACTGGATTGCACGAGGACATACCTGCTCGAAAAATTATGTCACACGCATAAGCGCTTTGGTTCAATAATAGTCCATTACTGTTACGAGATACTGAGATGCCGATAAAAGAACTTAATGGGCCCAAATCTTTCATAGCAAATTCATTTGCAAGTTTACACATAAGGTGATCACGCAATCTGTTGGATGATGTAGCTAGGATTATATCGTCCACATTTAAAAGTAAGTAAGCAGTGTCCGTACCGTGACGATAAATAAAAAGTGAATGGTCATAATTGCTATGAGTGAAGCCAATAGTGTTAACAAAATCCGCAAACTGTTGGTACCATGCTCGTGGTGCTTGCTTCAAGTCGTAAAGAGATCGCTTAAGCAAGCATACGTGATTAGGACGAGAACGATCTTTAAAACCAACCGGTTGGTGCATGTATACCGTTTCATTTAGTTTACCATGTAAGAAAGCATTTTTAACTTCTAATTGGTGAATGGGCCATGACTTGGAAACGGCTATACTAAGCACAGCCCGAATAGTGGCAGGCTTGACCACCGGGCTAAATGTTTCATAACAATCAACACCAAGCTACTGACCACGACCATCGCCAACAAGACGAGCTTTATATCGCTCAAAAGTACCATCAGACCGTATTTGTGACAAAAAATCCACATAGAACGAATAATATGCATGTGTGGTTTGAGGGGCACAAGTTCCCACGTCTTATTATCAATCAAAGCTTGGTATTCATCAGTCATGGCACGGCGCCAATTAGGGTCGGCAAGAGCGATTTTTGGATTGGATGGTAGAGGAGATATAGAAGTAGTAGCAGAGAGATTAAAAGGGATCTTTGATTTATAAATTCCGGACATCGCACGAGTGGTCATGGAATGAGGTGGAGGAGGGGGAGTAGTATTTGGTGATAATTCAGAGGAAGTAGAATTTTCTGTGTACGTAGGAGAAATAGGCATGTTTGGTGAATTAGAAGTAGTAGTAATATGTGGACTAGTAGTCAAAGTAGTAGGGTAACAGAAGCATTTGTGGTTTCCAAAGTTGGGCCAGGAGAGGTAGTGGGTTCTGTTGAAAGTGGTGGTCCATTTGAATTTGGTGGATGGTCAGTAGATGAATTTGTATGAACAAAAGTATTATTATGAGTAGAATGTAGAAAGTAAGGATGTATGTTGTCATGTAGGAATTGATAAGATGGTGTGGAGGTGTTTGAAATTGAGGAGAAGGGAAATATATTTTCATTAAATAGAACGTGACGAGAAAGAATTATCTTTTTGGTAGATATATCATAGCATTTATATCCTCTATGGTTTTTCGGGTAACCTAAGAAAACGCATGGTGTTGAGCGTGGTTGTAGTTTTTTTATGGTTGTAGAAGGGATGAGAGGATAACACAAGCATCCAAAAACTTTTAAGTGTTGGTATTCGGGTATACGTTGATAAAGTAATTGAGTGGGAGAAAGATTATTAAGAAGTTTGCTAGGTAAAATGTTTAAGAGGTAAGTGGCCATTTCAAGAGCATGTGGCCAAAATGATTGAGGGACGGATGCATGTGACATGATCGTGCGCATTATGTTATTTATAGCACGAATTTTTCTTTCAGCTTTTCCGTTTTGAGAGGATGTATAAGGACAAGAAAAACGAAACACCATGCCATTAGTAGCACAAAAATTATGAAAAGATGTGTTATTGTATTCGGTACCGTTATCACATTGGAAGGCTTTTATTTGTTTGCCGAATTGCGTTTTAATTAGAGTTTGGAAGGTGAGAAAAACATTGTACACATGTGATTTGTGACTTAAGGGGACGGTCCATAAAAAATTTGTAAGGTCATCAAGAAATAAAATATAATAACGATGAACGTTAGTACTAACGACGGGTGATGTCCATAAATCGCTATGTATTATATCAAAAGGATTAAAAGTAGTAGAAGTAGATGCATAAAAGGGTAAACGAACATGTTTTCCAAATACACATGATTGGCATAAAGAAAGTTTATTAATTGAGTTGCATTGAACATAATTTTTATTGCGAAGGGATTTAAGAACATTGACACCCGGATGACTGAGACGTTGATGCCACAAATCTTGAACTGAAACTGAAAAAACAGAAGGAGAATGACGTTGATGCAGCTTGGATGGATCGAGAGGGTAGAGATCACCGGTGCTATTACACCACATTATGGGGGTCCCCGTCGGAAATTCCTTCACAGTAAAGCCAAATGGATCAAATTCAATGGATATACAATTATCAATAAAAAGACGACGAACGAAAATTAAATTTTTAATTAATTGTGGTGCATAAAGAATATTAGATAGAAAAAGAAGGCGGTTAGGATTAATGGGAAGTGAGGTGTGGCCGAACCCATGAATTGGTATGCCGTGCCCATTACCTACAACAATACGCTTAGAAGCATTTGAAGGATAATAAAACGTAAGTTTACCTGTAGAACCCGCCATGTGTGAGGTTGCGCCGGTGTCAAGGTACCAATTTTCGTCAGGGGGTTTAGACTCATAGAATGCATGGCAGCCTCGATGTCCGTTGGTGTAGAGGATGTAACTGAATTAGCATAAGAAGCATTGGGCCGTGGACCTAAAATACCAGGCTGAGATGAGCCTGCCGTGGGCCTTGGCCAACCAACTGTTGGGTACGGGCAGGGGGGTGGGGAAGCCCAAGTATTGTTTTGCCAATTCCATGAATTATAGGACCATGGTGTAGGAGGCGGCCCAGATTGAAAAGGCTTATTGGGCCCAACATTAGAAGTCTGTCCAGAGTTGTAGAAATTGGTACGCTGGTAATTACGATGCGAGTTTGAACGCCCACGACCAGAGTTATGTCGACCACAAAATTGATTACCTCGATTAGATCCTCTGCCACGATAATTATTGCTTCGATTGTGGTTGTTTCCTGTTGGTGATGGCGCACTAGGGTTGACGGTGGTTATGAGTGCCGCACCGGCGGTTGTAGCAGAGTGAATAGCAGTTTACTGTCGGCGAGTTTCTTCCAAAATTAACATCGATCGAGCCTGGTAGAAGGAAGGAAGTGGCTTGGTGAAGGCGAGAAGAGTGCCGATTGAATGATATGCGTCGTTTAAACCGGCGATGAGTTGAAGAACGAGTTGCTTGTCTTTTAGGTTTGAACCAACATTATTCAGTTGGTCAGAGATGTTCTTTAGCTCTTGACAATAATAGGAGACATTGGTGAAGTTTTCAAGACGAATATTAGAGAAACGTTGTTGAAGGTGAATTGCCCTGGTTTGTTCATTATCATGAAAAATGCCTTTCAACCGATCCCAAACTTGGAGTGCAGTGGAATCTTTGGCCATAACAGTTTCCATAAGATCAATTGAGACTGTTCCATAGATCCATTGTAGCACAATGACATCCAATCGATCCCATGATTCAGTGGTTGTAGCAGATTCGGTGTTGGTTGTATTGATGGTGGATTCAGTCGAAGTAGATGAAGATGTAGGTTGAGGAGTAATATGATCGATCACATTGTAAGCCTTGCAATGGATCTTAAAAAGTTCAGACCAGGCACCATATTTG
The DNA here is from genome assembly GCF_046630445.1 of Rutidosis leptorrhynchoides. Taxonomy (NCBI): domain Eukaryota; kingdom Viridiplantae; phylum Streptophyta; class Magnoliopsida; order Asterales; family Asteraceae; genus Rutidosis; species Rutidosis leptorrhynchoides. Next base: position 635,091,127 of record NC_092335.1, read on the forward strand.
CTATTGTCCATCTCTAAGGTAATTGGAATGAAGTTTTTGATATTGTTGACTGTTACAGCAGGATGGAATTTGTTGTTTTCGGCCATGGAAAAAGATGAAAAGATGACTGTGAAAAGAAGAATGAAACAGGAGAAAGATAGATGGCAGTCTGATACCATAAAGGAGTGATAATCCTTGATGCTTTCATTCCAATCTCAAGGTACATATATACACGGATTACATTGTCTATTTTTGGATAATATGCCAAATCTTCTAATACAATGGGAAGAGATATGTGACAGTGATATGTCAATATATATTACATAAATATGAGATATGTACGACTGTACAATGTTGACTATTACTATCGTTCAAATTTTATCGATGCCCCCAGAAGGATGCCCGTAAATTACTTAAGTTTGAACTTTTAATTCAATCAAATCCTAGTCGATAAGGAAAAAAATATGGTCAAAACGATAAAAGCTTAATTACATAATCTGAATTATCAACAATTTAATTAACAAAAGTTCTAATGTTCAAACCTCACTGGTAGTGTGTCGTGAAGCTTCTAAACACTATTGAAGACAACACCTTATAAGGGCTCGTAAATTTGAGTAGAAATACTCCTATCCCCGGATAACATGAATAAAGAATCCTTATTCATTTATTTCCCCACGCTTTACACTTTCATAATATCACCTCAAAAATTCATTCAAGCTCCGCCACTACGCAAAACAAGCAATTTTCGGTACAGGTTATGTACTCCTACATTTATTTGTTAGGCTCGCCTACAATTGAAGTGTATTTATTTATCTTTTTTAACTTAAATTATTGTACTTAAACATTATATATATAGTATTAAATATTAAATAATCAAATGTAGAGAATTAACTATCGGATATATACATGAATAAATATGAGACATGATTCATTTCACCCAAGAAGGATTTTAGACCATATATCAAACACTCCCCTCCATGCCTACAGGGCCACTAATGTCTAAATGACAATCTTCTCTACTCCCACGCCATTTGGTTACAAGTATTTTTTTTTTCTTTCTATTCATTAATTAATCAAATAATACATTTAGATAAAGTTTATTTTGTTCAACTACACGAAAAGCCGGATATTTCTACTCAGATGTACGCAATCTATTCGATTATTCTATGACCGCTTTTTACCCCTATTCCTCACCACGCCAAAATATGTTTCCACCAATGGTTTGTACATGAAACTTTTTGAGAGTGACTTACAACCCAGTTACTAGATTATTTTGAGATGGTTTTGTAGAAGATTAAAAGTGAATTTCTAACGTTTACAGATGAGAGCATTACATAATATATGAGTACAATAACTTGTTCTACAAGAATACAAACTATACAAGAAAACAAATCCTAGCTAAAGAATTATAGTTACATTCTAACTCTACAATCATGTAAATATATATATATATATATATATATATATATATATATATATATATATATATATATATATATATATATATATATTTGAATACTTGTCTTTATCAAACCCTCCCCGATAGACGACCGAAAGGTGAGAACGGTCATGGACATAAAAGCACCAAACATAACTCGAGAGAGAGGTTTGGTGAAAGAATCCGCAAGCTGATCATATGAAGAAACATGAGTGACAGGCAACATGCCAAGTTGAACATGTTCGCATATAAAATGATAAGCAATAGCTAGTGTTTCATACATGAATGAAACACCGGGTTAACACTCAACTTAGTAGCTCCGGGATTATCACAGTAAATAACAGTTAACGTCGGAGAAGATGACCCCATTTCATGCAAAAGATTACATATCCATAGAATTTCTGACGTAGTAGAAGCAACACCCTTATACTCAATTTCAGTAGACGATTGAGAACGAAATTGTTGCTTTTTAAAAGCTCTAACTAATAGGGTTACAACCAAGGAAAACAACATGGATCATAATGGATGTATAATCATCTTTGTTATCACCCCCAATCCGTATAAGAGAAACATGAAGCTGCAAAGGAGATTCTTGATACAGCATAATGCCAAAATACCATTATCAAGCATGCTATTAGGATAACGAAGAATCCATTTAATGCCAACCAGAGATCACTTACGAGGAGCATGCATGATTTGTGATAACCAATTTACTGTAAACACAACATCGTGACGCGTAAGTGTAAGGTAATGCAAACCACCAACGAGAAATCCATATTCGGTTGTATTGTTTATCAGTTTTCCTGATCGCAACTGAAGAATAGTATTGGTAGCCTTGGCGTTGCAGCAGGATTTGCAAAAGGCATTTGTGCTCGCTCTAGCAGGTCAACAATGTATTTGCGCTGACACGTTAATAAACCCTGCAAAGATGGGATAACTTCAACACCTAAAAAATAAGATAACGTACCAAGATCATTTGGAGCAAATTTCGTGGCCAAGCATTAAATAAACTCATTTAGGAAGCTCGTGTTAGGACTCGAGAGAGCACTGTCACCCACAAAGACAATCAAATAAATAGGAGCATTCTTAGTATTGTTGATAAACAGTGAAGCATCAGAGATGGATCGTCGAAATCCATAACCAAGTAGAAACGTGGTAAACTCATTATACCAAGCCTGAGGCGCTTGTTGAAGCTCATATATCGCCTGGCAAAGTTTGCATATATGATCTGGAAACTTAAGATCAGAGAACCTAGGTGGTTGAGCCATGTAAACATCTTCCTGAAGTGTGCCATTAAGAAACTCATTATTGATATCTAGTTGGCGAAGTGACCAATTTTGCATGACATCAGGACATAACAATGTACGGATGGTGGCAGGTTTTTAACAATTGGGCTGAAAGTTTTTGTGTAATCCACTCCTGGACGTTACAGAAAACCTTAGATGTTAATGGGTCAGCAAGCATGGCATCTTTCCATAAGGGGTCGTCTACAGGTAAAGCTTAGATGTTAATGGGTCGGCTAGAGCTTGAGCAATGGAAAAAAAGACTTAGGAATATTAAATTTTAATGACGATGATATGAACTTAAACGTATCTAAAGATGGGTGACCTAAACGATGATGTTAATCACTTGTAGTTGCTTGAGCAGAAGAGTAGGCGCATATGGACGAGATGGCGGATTGAAAGGGATAAGTGCAATGTTTAGGGAGCCTCGTGACTAGAGTGGTTCAAGTTAGCCGATTCTTCATAACAAAAAAAAAAAAATCTGAAGTAAAATTGATTAGTAAATAATTATCTTTGCATAATTGAAACATGGTTTGGTGACGAGGAGTTATCGACTGATATAGTTGCCGATGGTGCAGGAAACGAGCCCTCCAACTGAATAATCCGTACCTTCGAGTGTGGATTGAATATGAAGTTTCCCTGAGGTATAGTTTACTAGCGTGAGCTTAAGAATGTTTGAAAGAAAGACGATGATGATTGGAGTTTTGGGATCGACATCGTTAGGAATAGTATTCGAAGACATGGGGAACGATTAGAGTTTCCATTTAGTTGAGTGGTTACCGCTCTTCTAGGTGTCCGTGAGGTCTTGTGTTCGAGTCTCACTTGGGGATTATAGAGTCATCTGGAGGCATCGTTGTCTGAGCTTGTCCTATGGCAGTTGTTCAGGGGGTGCTTCTCAAATGTAACTGCACGCAGAGCATGTCACATGCCAGTTGTCGATGGAACATTATTGACACGTGAAACAGATATGATCGAGTGGTGGATATTCTTTGGTGGTCCCCGTCATCGACCCCATTCTTGTTGTAAATAAAAATAGGAAAACAAATTATGAGAGCATTACAGTATATAGGAGTATAATAACTTGTTCTACAAGAATACGAACTATACAAGGATATAAATCCTAGCTAAAGAACTATGGTTATACTTTAACTTTACAATCGTGTAAATAAATCTCTATATAAGGTAGATATATATTTTATATCTATACTTACAAGGTTTTAACTAATAAAATAAGTTTAAAATGTTTATTTTCCTTTAATCTTGTTTTTTCTTTTTATTCTTGTGTTTTTATGTATGTATTTAATTTAATTTCAATTAGTGTTGTAACAAGCACTTTTTTTTTTTTTTGGTAAGCGAGGAACCCTTCTATGAACGAGTACATTGGCTCCTCCATATAAGGTAAAATCTCGGGTAATCAAGCCCCCCGAGCGCAAGACCTGGTACCAGGTGAATTGCGCATTATGCGCACCCTCTAGTCACACTTCCTTTTTGAACAATTTGGCATAGCCAGGAATTGAACCCGGGTGGTTTGCTTCATTGGGCAACTCGGTAGCCACTCAGGCAACTCGGTATGTTTGGCAGAACTAGCTGGTAGCTATTAGCTGGTAGCTGAAAGATGAAAGCTGAAAAATGAAAGATGGTAGCTGAAACTTTTTAGATATATTTAAGTGTTTGACAAGTAGCTGGAGCTGTTAAAAATACGATAAAATGACAAAAATGGACATAAGAAAAATAACACGCTTAATGTTAAATTAACATATGTATGAGCATATAATACACGGATGATTATAATTATTCTTTATAATCATCCTAACATAGTTAACCAATTATTATATTAATTATATTATATTATTATTATTGTAACATATTATATATATATACTATTAGCATAATAGCATACGCATGGCTTTCAATCTATATAAAACATACATACTGTAGTTAGTTTTCGAGCAATGTTTAGTCTTTTTTCCAAGCTTTTGATGTAAATTCTTTTTTTGTTTATGAATGCAGTTTAGCTTTTCAACGTGAGAGTATACATGTACGTGAGAGAAGTCCTACAATTTAGGAAGGCTATCTAAGTAAATAAATATCAAAAAGCTCTTGTGATTTCTCAAACGCTAGATACAAAAGCGTTTAAAATAGGAGCTTTTCCAACACTCAAAAAGCTTTAAGCTCCTTCAACCAAACGAAGCTTTTTATTAAATAGAAGCTTTTTCATAAAAACTAAAAGCTAAAAGCTCCAAAAAATTGCGTGCCAAACATGCCCATAATGTGAATCAGTAGCGTTAAACAATAGCTATTGTATACCTTTTTGGTATATGGTAGAGAAATGAGTATATAAAATAAGTGGGAGATCCCAATAAATCAAACTTTGAGTTATGTGCGAACTTTGGAGTTGTTAAGAAGAGATCGTTGGTTCCTTTCATGAATAAGTGTGTTGTTTCCCATATGAAGAACAATCTCTCTTATTTTTCTTTTGACCAACCAATCATTTACCCATGAATTTTAAATTAACAACATCAAAACTATAAATTCCATAAGAAAAAAAGATATGGTGAATCTAATTTGAACGATTTTACGCAATCTAGAAAGGTTAAACGAAGACACTATTAAGGGAACAAGTTGCCATAGAAATTCGCTTTGTTTTCTTCTATATACGGAGTATAATTTTACTTAAATTATGTATATCAATTTTATAAAAGTAGAAAGGGTTTGAGTACAAAGTGAGTGAGGTAGTCAACGATGGAATGGTTATGAAACAAATTGAGGAAAGTTGTACTATACTCCGTATCTCATTTAAGATTCTAGACTAATACTTGATTGGGCCAAATTTGGCCTATACATGAAGTTATTTCTAAAGAGACTGATCCATGAGAAAATAAGGTTAAGTTATCAAAATTACCCGGTCTTAAAATTCTAAATTTTTTACCCTTCTTTTTGTTGTAAGGTATAACTAACTAGGAAGTGGTCCGGAGGCCAACTACGTTGAGCTCGAAAAAGAAAGTTAAAAAAATGGAAAAAGACAAAATAGATGAAGCCACGCCGATGTTAGCATGCAATATACCTATTGGAATGGAATGGAATTGGTCATTCAATTTATATTTCTCTTCATGCGCATATCTGCGCATGTTGATTTCACGTACATAATTGCGCTCTTATACGGTAAAAAGGCAAGTCAATGCGCATAATTGTCATATATTGTGTAGTCATTGACCAAATCCATAAGCACGTGTCATGCGGTATGCGTGATATGCGCACAACCTCTAAAGTCAGTTAAACAAATCATGTTCGATTAAGGATATGATTCTTTCCACAATTTAAGCCGATATTATTGTATGCAAGTTATGGATGGGATAAGGTCGGTTTGAATTGTGCTAAAATTAGAGTTTGCCTATAAATATACACCCTAGAATTTATAACCGACACACAACATTACGTAGCTTAAAGCTCCGTCGGATTCAATACATGTGATTGGGTATTTACGTAGCATTCATCTCAAGGTTTCCATGCCAGTCTTTTACGACGGTAACCTACAAACCTTCTATGGGCCATCGATCAACGAACGTTATTGATGGTGGACTTAACATTTAACCACCGATCAATATCATCATATCGATCTAGGTTATTCACAGTAATTTGACCGGAGAGTTAAATTCTAAGATCATTTAGGAATATACATGCTTAGAACATATGTAAACATATACGTACTTTATATATACGCTTAGATATATTTTCCCTACTTTTATCGTTAAAAAATATATGGGTTTGGCTAACTCATGTCGTAAAGGCATGAGTTAAGCCTCAATTATTTCACTCAAAAATTCTAAATATATCACAAAACTAATTCATTAAACTCTCAAATTTCCAAATTTACATGTTTATTAATTACACTCTTATAATATTCATGGAAATATTTACATCATTAATTGTCCTTAACAACTGTCCTTAAGGCACAAGTTAGATTTTCCAAAGAAATATTTCTCCTACTTTATCTATAGTTAATATTAAAATGCTAAAATGATGATATCATTATTAGGCTAATTCTTTTGTTAAGAAAAAATCAAAAAGAAAAAAAAGAAATCTAAGCATGGTGGGTCATTGTTGTAAAAAACCCGATTACTCGCCGATTAATCCCCGATTAATCATTTTTAGAAGCAATCCGTTCCGATTTTCAAAAATCCGTTTAATTAAACGGTCAACGTCAATTGATGGATCAAAATCGAATTTGATAATAAAAGTCAGTCGAAGTAAAAAATGGTTAACATTTTAACATGAATTTAAACTAAAATTTTATAGTTTTGAAGCAAAATGAATAATTTTAGACAATTACGTTAAATATTATCTTTATATTTATGGTTTTTTCCTATAGTTACACCTATAATTTTTAAAATTTAATAATTAAATGTATACAGCACCATCCGATTAATCTCTGAATTGCCGATTAATCCTTTTAAAAGTCGTACCGATTAATCCCCGAATAGCGAATTTTGCAACCTTGTGGTGGGTGATGTCAAAAAATCTATATAATTTTGAATTAAAATTAAATCTTATTAATTAATTATTTCTATTAAATCTTATTAATAATTATTTTAATTATTAAAATTAAATAATTTTGAATTATTTTAATTAATGATTTTGAATTGAGTACGGGAAGGTATAAAAGCTATGCAGAAGGAAATTAATTCTAAATTTATATTTTGAATTACACTTTTAAAATAAAATAACAACCAATATCATCTCTTATGATTGGATGTGTATTGTTTAATAAATATTTTAGGTGTTTGATGAAATGTTCATCTGACGAGTTTCTTTTTTTCTTTTTCTTTTTTTTTCTTTTTTGAAAAGCAGGCAAGAACTATATTAAACGAAACGAAAGTACAAAATGTACAGAATGTACAAAAAGCCACGAACTGCACACAAACATGAACCATGAGAAATAACCATGAAAACACCTGACGAGTTTCTTAGTCGGACTCTTTGATTCCACGGGTCATTAAACTAAATAACTTTAGTATTTACGTTCACTTAATACCTAAAACATATCATTAAACTGTTTCGTTTAAACAAACCCGTGATTCCACGGGGTCATTTCACTAGTATATATCATATACCTCATCTATTAAAACGAGTCAGAAGGCTAAAACTGGGCATCAGATAAATTCAAAAGCCACACATGCCTAGGCAATGAGTCCAATGATGACATTGGTTAGGCCCAATATCAGGCCCTAATACAAGGTTTACTTCTTTAAGATACATACATCAACTTTCCCAGACATCCCGAACTTGATGTTGTAGCAAAATTTTGTGATGAATTTTATTAAACAAATTATAAATTCTAGAGCTATTTTCTTACTAATGAGTAATGACCCCACCTCAATTTTTATTTCCTTCATATAGGTCATATAAAAAATTGCTACATAACAAGGCCAAAGACAAGCCATTCAGCAGTTACAGTATTTTGTTAACTTTGTTCTTTATTCATCTAACAAAAACATATTCTACCATGCAATGTTTCTACCAATTCCATACTATACTATCTATACATTTCTCCATTTCAACAGTATCATATAGACGTCATTTTATCGACGTCGATCAGTAGTATTTGCAACTCTACACTTAAAAACACTACCGAGCTACCTCGAATACAATTTTAGCTCGAAAATTTGACCCAAAACTATGAATCCTACCACCATTGATGAACCAAAACACCTTTCTCCCTTAATGAAGTAAACAACTCAATACATTCACTATACACCTTTTGATACTTTGTACTCCTTTCACCATTACAACATTTTTGCCATCTATTATAATGACATTCAAGAAACATTTCATCAATCAAACAAATCGCCCCGGTTTCAACCATTCTCTCAATCAAATCGAATTCCGACCCTTCCACATCCATTTTCATAACCACAAAATCTTTCTCAACAAAAGTATTCCTGACCCAAATCGCGAAATCGAACCCTTGTATCTTATTTGGATCCCTAATGAAATTAGTCGATGTTTGGGCCGATTGAACCCGACCCATTCCTTGTCCTTTTTCCTCATTCTTATTATTCGGTTCTCGATTGATCTCAAAAAACAACGACTCGTTTCTCACCCATGCCGCATAAGGCAAAAGGGTTATCTTTTTCTTGGATTCGTATTCTTGATGAAACCGTTTATCAGCTACAATCGCGAATATTTTGAAACTTTTGTTCTGGGTCGGGTAATGTTTCTTGAACCAACTTCCGATACTCGATCCATAGCTTCTCGCTCCAACATCGATATAAACGTATCGCGTTTTAAAGCTTATATCCGCCATTTTACTAAGATACTTAATATTCTTCAAATTTGTCTTGAATTCAATCCATGGTTTCAAAGGTTCTTCAACTATCAAAGGCTCCAAATTTCGAATCAATTCTTTTTTATACTCCGAAACAGAACAGCTTCCAGGGAAATTTCTCCGGCGCCGAAGAACCCGATTTTGTTTTCTCAACACAATTTCCCGAACAAGCGGAACTTTCCAATATTGAAACGCAATTTCGCGTGAGCGAATCAGTTTAAACGAATCGAATAAATCCAATAACGAATTCAAACTATACGAATCTTTCGATTCAGTGTGGATAACAAGATACCCTTCTAGTTTCAAAGTTCTTGATAACTCAGACGCAAAACGGGCCGGGTCATCGGAGCAATCAAGACCCGTGTGCGTCAAAAATTGAAAATCGAAAGAATCGTTCTGAAACGGGAGATAAACATTCTTTTTAGTCGATTTCGTATCCATTACACCCAATTGTTTCAACGCTGCTGTATATTGATGAAATTGGATTCCAATTGAAAGGGTTTTGGAATCAGTTGTTAAGAATCCATCAAAGATTAAATCTTGGAAAACATTGGCGTAATATTTCACCAGGTGTTTGTCGATTTCGGCTTCGAAGATACGGTAGTTTCCGGCGGATTTAATGGCGGCGGTGATTTTGGTAGTTGTGGTGGAGCTTTGGTAAAGCTGTCTAGCAAGAAAGAAAAGAACACCGAAAATAAGAAAATTTCTTGGGCGGAATACGGTGGTGATTGTGGTGGCGGAGACGGAATACTGTCGCCGGGAAGAAGATTGAGTTACCGGTGATGACATGGCAAATTTATTGTTTGAGTGTTAATTGGAATTGTAAAGAATGAAGAGAAGTTTGTTAGTGGGTGTTGTGTATATGTGAAAGCAGAATTTGAATAAAGTTAAAAATTGCGGGAGTTTGTGAAATTTACGATATTGCCCTCAACGGTTAAGAAGTCGTTAGCAAGAAAGTGGGCCGTTAATGGGCTTATTTGGATAAGGGCTAAAACTTAGATTTGAAAGCTACTTCACGTAACTTTTGGTTTAAAAATTGGTTCTGTCGTGTTCTGGAGCTTATGTTTTTAAATTCAATTCGTTTTTATTATATTGCAAAAGATAAAAAAAAAATTGTTTGAGACTTGCTAAAAGTAGAAGTTCAAACTCTTTTAAATCCTAAATACACCGTGCCAAATACACCCTTAATTTTAACCCTCAAGTTAATATACAACCTATAAATTAGTTTAATCCAAAACATGTGTTAAAAGATATATAAACCGTTCAAACTTGTCACACTATTATATATTCTTGGTGCCCTTTTTTACTTGCAAAATATTTCAGCTATTGTAATTTGTCATTTAAGTTCAGCTATTCTTCGTCCATACTTTTTTTTTCTTCGTGTTGGGTACGTGACAACGACAACTTAAAACCGACGCTATCCTCTTAACGTACTGGATTACACTTTACGTAACTATTCTTGTTTTTTCATTTGACTTTTCCTCATCATATAAGACGAATGTTAACACTAGTTAATTATTATTACCTTTCTAATTATTACCTTTCTAAATATATGTTACTCTAAAATAAGTGTAATAAATAGTTTTACCAACTCAAATCAACTTACCCATGTTCCCCCAAAGATGACATGACCATTTGAAAACGCCCATGATGACCAAAAACTATCTAAGGCTAATATTAACCCCGCATTACATTTTGCGCGTCACTTATGTGGCATCCACGCCCCTGACGCCTCTAACAGGGCGTCACCTTTAACGTTGAAGGGGCGCCAGTCACAAATCTGACATAAAAGAACGAATGCGTCAGAGATGTTTCAGTCAGTCAGAAACTACCATTATTTTTTATATATTATTAATTTATTTATTTTATACCCAACTTTCAATTATATTTTACCATATTACCCAAAATCTTTTCACTCACTCAAACTTAACACTCACTACTTATTTAACGTCATTGTCACGTCACAGTCAAAAACTCATTTTTTTCACCCAACTGCTTGCAAGTCACCCCTAAGGTTAAAATCGGTCTAAGGCCTTAATTAGGAATCACAATGGGCTTCGAAAAATCCGCGATTCACGGATATCCGTTTAGTGATGGGTGGGTAAAAGCTTGAAATCTTACCTGCGGGTTCGGGTATGGGAAAAAAAGTGTACCGTCGGCGGGCCGTGGATATGCAAAATCTGTCGCGGGTAAAATTCGATTCACGAATCTATTAGAGTTTTTTAATTTACCCGCATATATATACATACAAATATTATTTATATTTGTTATTACTGGATAGGATATGATAATAATAATAATAACAATAATAATTTAAAAATATATATATGTTATTGTGTAAATAATTATATAAAGATATTATAGATTATATACCTATATCTAAAAGACAAATTGAAAATGAACAGCACTATTCATTTCTTAACTTTTCGCAAACTTACCCCCTAACTTTCATTAAAATACAAATCGAACCCCCACTTTATACGTATATTTTTCTTCAAATTTCACAAGCTTACCCCCCTAACTTTTATTAAAATACAAATCGAACCCCCACTTTACTAACTTTTTTTTCTTTACTAATATTCAATTTTCACAAACTTAACCCCATAACTTTTATTAAAATACAAATCGAACCCCCACTTTATACGTAAAGTTTTTTCAAATTTCACAAACTTAACCCACTAACTTTTATTAAAATACAAATCGAACCCCCACTTTACTAACTTTTTTTTTTTAAATAAAACCCGAACGCTAAAAGAAGCAACTTTCACAAAAGGAACAACCCTTCAATGTTATGTCGAATTTTTTTTTTTTTTTACAAAATAGATCAAGACTTTTTTTTTAACTCGCATTCAAAACGGAGCCCCCGGCGCGAAGCGAGGGCTCCACAACTAGTATAATCTAAAAGACTAATAATTTAATTACCACAACAAAGATTGTTGTAATTTAATTATTTGTTCGAAAGGTTCAATTTTTCTTTTTTTTTGAACGGCAATTTTGACATCGAATACTCTCATTTGTCACTCACACACATGTTCGGGCAGAAACTCGAACCGCTAACCAGAGGACATTGAACCACAATCCATACGGGCATGTGGTCGAGCCTTTATCCCATCGAGCGGGCCGGTAAAACCTCCCTATAGGGTCAATATATACTACCACTATTAGTGTTCAATTGGTTTGAAGAAATCAGAGGCATTCATAAGGATCGAACCCATGACCTCTCCCTATCCCATAACTCAAGGACATGGGGTAAACCGTTGGGTATGCCCGCAACGCAGTGGCGGTACCAGGATTTTTTTCACCGGGGGCAAAAAAAAATTAAAACTGTAACAATTTTTTTGGGCAAAAGTATGGAGGTTTTGGGACAAAAAATTGAGGTTTTTAGGCAAATCATGAAGGTTTTGGGGCAAAATTTGAAGGTTTGTGGGCAAAATTTGAAGATTTTGGGGTAAAATTTGGAGATTTTTGGGCAAAATTTGAAGGTTTTGAGATTTAAGTTTTGGGCCAAAAAAAAAATCCACCGGGGTCAAAGTCGAAATATTCAAAAAAATTTATGCTAAAAATTGCAAATCCACTGGGGGCGGCTGCCCCCGCTTGTCCCTTCATAAGATCGCCCATGCCCGCAAGTTCTTTGATTATTCTAATCAATGTCCAGGATAATATTTATAGCGCTTGCAAAGGTTGTAATAAATCTTCTTTTGTGATATATTAAGGAAATGTATTTGAATTTTCAACGATAAAGACTTATGTCATAATATTAAATATTGAATTATATAGGATCCGCATGTAAAACCGTGACTCATGGATATTCGCGGGCAAGGGTATGGATTCAAAAATAAATCCGCTAATGAAGATCCACGGGTTCATCAGTTGACAAAAGATCAACGAGTACGAGCGATGGATCTAGTGGATACGAATTCATAACCCGCGGGTGCCATCCCTACTCTTGATGCGAGCTAAAGGTTGTCCAGTTACCTACATGTAAAACATGATATTCATTCACTCTACTTTTATAATCAATCAATGTAATGTAATAATCTATAAAATAAAATAATCGGTTCCGTTGCCTTATTGACTTAACGTATCAAATCTTGGAATCCTAGCTTCTCCTTTTTAACTATTATACGACAGATAAAAAATGATATTGGTAATTGTCGACATAGAAAATTTACTCATGTTTCAAAGATTTAAAATAGTTGTTCATGTACAAAAATAAAATGTCTGTTATATAAAAAGAAAAGAAACATATTTACGCAATAGTTAATCTCATCATCTTTTTTGGTGGATGGGGAAGGGTTAACAGTACAAATACTATTAAAAATAATAAAAGAATGATTACATCAAAAAACACAGAATGATTACATTAAAACGCAACTGCTACTAACACCTAGCAGCCCATCAAATGACCAACTAGCTAAGTATAAAACACGAAAGCTAAACAACAAATCAACACACACTCATCATCTCAGTTAAAGAGTTTTATGTTTATGGTCGTTTTATTATGTGTCAAGTTTTTTATTAACTAATTAAAAAATAGTTAAGTTAATATGATAATTGATCGGTTAAAATTATAATTAATTGTTAATTATCAAAATTTGTGTTTAGCGAATGTAAATTTATAAGACCATCTTGAGGTGAAGGGAGGGTTGTGGCTCTTGTGTAGTACGTTGTAGGGAAGTTGTGCTAACACGGTAGTGTTGTGGAAAAAAGGGTTCATATGGTAGTGTTTTGTGTGAGAATGTTGTAGGATGTGACTAAATGTGATTCGTAGTCAAATGAAGATATGATATAGTTATTTGATTCGTTAGGAAAATATTGTGGCAAACATTGTAGGCTGCCACAAACTCACAACGCCTCATGCCACGCTTTGTAGGATTACCAATGCAATATTTGAAAACATAGAGAGTGGTGTTAGACAAAAAGTATATACATGATACATGATTATTTATTACAAGTAAAATGGATATAAGGCTAATGAGATATGGAATCAATAGATAATTAGTTTGTATGATTATAGAAAATTTAAAATATTAGAAATGAGATTTTAACTCGTCTTTAACCAACAATGCATTACGGAGTAATTTTATACCCTATCAGCTAGATATTCTAAGGCTTGAATTATTATATCGATATTATTGATTATTGATGGGGGAATTAAAATGAAATAAAATAAGTCATGAAAAGAGGCTTCTCAGAAAATGAAAGGTTGACCAGTGACTTTTATCATCGTGTTCAACAAGTTGATCTAGACTCTAGAGTCTCATGTCATCATCATGTCACTTAGCCATAAATCTTTGACGCATTCAAACCTTATGCACACCAATCCTATATTGTTATTTTGTTAATATCTACGTATCATTTAATTCACAAATAAAACTAGTTATTCCAAAAGTAAATTTGAAAGCCGAAAGGTACCTTTACAAGAATTTCATATATTACTTGTTTTCACACTAAATTCATTGGCTTTATTCGAAAATAATATACTAAACAGAAACAAGGTTAGCTTTAAACCGTAATTAAGTGGTTAAATTTGAAACAATTATGAGTTTGATAGTTGAAAATAAAATAGTGAACCTTCCATGTAAGGTACATGATTATGTCACCAATGACGCATCACGCACACTTTTGTTTAAATAATGTGAAATGTCATTCACCCTATACTTCAAAAACTTGTCACTCTCTACCTTCATTTAACATTTGTTTTACATTTTTTACCCATTTTTAACCATCCTCAAAAAAAAAAAAAAAAAAAAAAAAACAAGAATGAAAATTGAGCTCCACGACTTTAAGTGACTCATATTTAAAAGTATTTTCTTGACCATTCTTTGGTCCATATGTATTAAACACAAGTAACCATGTATTTCTTAATTAGATTTTTTTTATTTTTTTAATTTTTTTTTAAGCAACGAAACAATCCTATGAACGACCACATTGACTCCCTCGTAGAAGTATTTTGTTTATTGTATTTTATTTTATTTATTTCAAATTAGATTTTTTTATTGTATTTTATTTCAGTCAAATAAACATGAGTATTAGTGATCTTTGACATATTTCAATGAGCTTTTAGCCTAATACAGTATTTACTAGTAACATATGAATTTGTACGACTTGCATATTATTTTCAAATACAAATAGCATAGAAATGTGTAAGGAATGACACCAAGGTCTTAAAACATACAAATAATTTGAAGTTTTTTTTTATATATATTTGAAATAAACAAATATTACAATATATCCCCGATCATCTATAGTACATGAGACTTCTACATTGTTGAAGCCTCGAAACAATGAGGGTAACTAAAAATATAATTATGCTACTATGTGAATTTTTATTATAAAAAATTCATATGTATTGTGAAAAAAATATACACACAACAAACAAGATGGTACAGCAATAAAACAACAAAAGAATCTTTCGTGTATAACCTAATTAAGCCTTTAAAGGTAATAAGTGTGATCTCTAACCCTTTTTATAAAGAACTTCAAAATAGTAATGATTCCAAAAACATGTCATCTCGCGGTTCCTCTTTTGTTCCAGAAACCGCTCTATTCGAATCTTGTTGCTCATTGTAGTTAGACTTGAGCGCATTTTCGAATCTTGAAAATTTAAAACTTCCTGGATTCTGCAACATCTCTAACGTAAATGGTGCTTGATTATCAGATAATGGAGGAAACCTAGACCCGTTACTTGCATCAACTATTTTGTTGTTTGTTTGGTAATGAGGTATAGCCATTGGTTTAATTGACATAGTGGGCACATTGTTGCCAAGTGTGGCAGATTGTAACCTATGTCCGGACCCACGAGCCATAGGGACGTCATGGTTGTGTTTTCCCTCGTAGGTCGTTATAACCGACCTCATGTCTTGGGATGCGCGCTCAACGTGTTTTCTTACCGAACAACCAAGACTTGTGCATTTGTAGTAACTCCTAGAGAAATTAAAGCAAAGTACAATAACTTAATTAGACATCTAAAATAATCTTACTTTGAAATTAAAATGTTGTTTCTTTTACAACATGCAGAACTTATTATGTCTTACATCTTACATCTGTGCCTGCAAACATTGTTACTGCATAATGTTTGTTTTTCTGATTACATAGGATAAAATAATGTCTTATTCTGTTTGCAAACTCGCGGATTTAAATATATGCTTCTTACTGCTGCACACAATATTATGTTATTTTGCTGACGGGAAAAACAACAAACAGTTTTTACTATGCAGCATAAACATCTTTAAACCACATCTTCTGTACAGACGGAGTACGCTCTGACAAATATGTTAAAAAACAAACAACACCTAATTGTATGTATAAAAAGGTGCTTTCGTTTTACCTCGGATTAGGGTTTCCCTTAACCACTTTTTGGCCGTATTTTCTCCATCGATAACCATCATCGAGTATATCAATATCACTCAGAGTTTGAACCACAACGCGTGGTTCTCGTACTGTCCTAGTTCCTCCGATCATTGAAATTCCTTCGTTTTCTGACGGTTTCCTATAAAAAAAAAAGTACTACCAAAATTAGCAAAACAACAAATTTTTACTAATGTACAAAACTATATACCATTTTTATATTTTTATATACTTTCAAATAACAGAAAAAACTGAAATTTACCATCTTTTGGCTTCAGGCTGCTCTTCTTCATCAAAATCATCCCCACCTGACCTACTTCTACTCCTGTCAAAATCATCATCTCCAACCGAAATCGACGAATTTTCAGGTGTGGTAACAGAATCAAACTGCCCTGATCCATGAGAAGCATAAGACTGATTCTCATGGTAATCAAGATTACTTGAAACTTGACTCAACTGTAAAGTATTTGAACCAGCTGAAGAATTCGATGATCTTCTAGTAGATTGAGGTTTTGGATGATTATGACTACCCTTATATACAATTTCAGTAATCTGTCCATCTAAATTAGTTTCTAACTTCTTCTTCATCGAACAATTCGGAAACGTACACTTGTAATAACTTCTAGGATTCTCACTTCCTTTCACCTGCTTTTGTCCATATTTTCTCCAATTATATCCATCTTCTGATTTCTTATTTGTTAATTGATTGTTGAAGTAGTTGTTGCTGGTTGTGTAACCTGATTGGTAGCTTTGTGTTTGTGAATTAGAATCTGTTTGAATTGTTGAGATTTCAGGTGAAAAGCTTTGAACTTGAAGATGTTGATCTGTTTGCTCATAAGTTTTTGAATCTTGTTCTGTTGGTTTCTGAGTATTCCATACTTGCTCCTGAAATTGAATTATCAAATTGTTCATACATATACATACATATACATATACCCATTTTGTAAGAAACAAAAAAACTAATATGATTAATGATTAAAACTTACAGGGGGGTGATTTAATTGTGGTTGAAATGAGAAATCAGAGAAGCTTTTTTGCTCTTTTTTAATACTCTGTTCTTGGTTTTGAGTACTGCTGCTTAAATTCTTCCAATTTAATCCATTAAAAGGGAAGGACCCAGTTGTTGGAGATGGCAAAATCTGCAAAAAAGAGATTAAAAAATTTAACTTTTTTTCATTGAGGCATAACAACAAACACCTGGCAGGCAAACTTCATGTTCAGCTCAAAAATGGAAATTTTTAATTCTTTCGATCAAATTGGTATAAAATTCTAACAAATTCAGATACTTACGTGGGAAGAAGATAGTAGGACCGGAGAATCAAGTAGCTCCGCCGGAGATAAACCGACCGGAATTGCGAAGTAAGAAGAAGGTGAAATCGCCGGCGGGGAAATGGGTAGTGAAGGTGGAGGGATTGATTTGAATTTTGGTATGCCGGATCCGAGTCTGGCGGCGAGTCCGGGTGGTCGGGTGGCCGGAGATTGATCGGAAAAAGAAGACATGAAAGAGAAAGGTTGTGAATTTGATGGTGTTTGAATTGTGAGACTTGAAGACGTTGAAGAAGTCATAATAGATACAGTATAAAATATATTTATAGACAGATATAGATAGATACAGAAATATGTATATTTTGAGAGTAAAGTTTGGGGGAGGGGTTAAAAGAGGAAGAATGGAAATTGCACACGTAATGTTTTGTTTGATTTTATATGTCACACGGATCATAATAACCGCAGTTACATATTATTTTAAATTTTAAACATATATAATTTCAATGTCAGATAGATAGAATACTCTAGAAGATTAGAAAGCCTATAGATATAGAAGATACTAAGACCATCTTTATCGCTGAAGTTTAACGACCCGTTCATATCGATTATAAACGATTCATCTCAATTGATTTTATTGCGATGTATTGACCTCTATATGATACGTTTTACAAACATTGCATTCGTTGAAAGACAACTCATTTCAAAATATAACCTTTCGATACAAATGATATATGATTCTCCTAATATGAATGACTAATCTTTCATAACAGTCTTTTTGAACTCAATGACTTGAATGCAACGTCTTTTGAAATATACCATGAATGACTCCAAGTAATATTGCTAAATTGAGCAAATGCACAGCGGAAGATTTCTTTCGTACCTGAGAATAAACATGCTTAAAAGTGTCAACCAAAAGGTTTGTGAGTTCATAGGTTTATCATAATCATTCATTTTCATAATTTTAATAGACCACAAGATTTCATTTTTATATTACACATAACCTGTGTAATAAAATAGTACGCATAACCTGCGAATTAAAATCCATTCATATGGTGAACACCTGGTAACCGACATTAACAAAATGCATCTAGAATATCCCCAAATATACAGGTACACTCATCTGTATATAAAAATCGAAGTACTAAAGCATCCATAACCTGGATGGGATTTGTTAGGCCCAATAGATCTATCTTTAGGATTCGCGTCAATTAGGGGGTCTGTTCCCTAATTCTTAGGCTACCAAGCTAAAAGGGTGATATCCGGTATAATGATTCAGCCATAGAATGTAGTTTTAAGTACTTGTGTCTATTTCGTAAAACAATTGTAAAAACAGCGCATGTATTCTCAGTCCCAAAAATATATATTGCAAAAGCATTTAAGCATTTAAAAGGGGAGCAAATGAAACTCACGATACAATATTTTGTAGTAAAAATATTCATACGACGATACTGAACAATGCAGGGTTGGCCTCAGATTCACGAACCTATATCATTTATATATACATTAACACATATACTCGTAATCGAACGAATTATATATATATATATATATATATATATATATATATATATATATATATATATATATATATATATATATATATGTTATTTTAGAATTTTAATAATTTATGTGTTATATTAAAATAGCAAGTTAGGTATATTTATATTATTTATTTTAAATAACTAATTAGTATTACTATTACTGTAGTAAGTTTTTTACTATAAATGTTCATTAAAATATTTTAATATTACCAATAACAACTTATTAATAATAATGACAGTTTTTAATAATAATAATAATAATAATAATGATAATAATAATAATAATAATAATAATAATAATAATAATTTAAAAAAAATGATACTTAATAATACTTAAATTACTAATTCTAATATTAACAATAATAATACTAATAACCATAATACTTATATAAAAATAATAATAATAATAATAATAATAATAATAATAATAATAATAATAATAATAATAATAATAATAATAATAATAATAATAATAATTAAAATATCAATATTAGTGTTAGTGTAATAATAATAATAATTATAATAATAATAACAGTAATAATAATTAAAATGAGTAAACTACCTTTAAGCTTTTTCTAAAAACATATGCCTCAGACTGGGCTCGAACTCGAGACCTCTCTCTAACCCAACAACATACCCAACCATTCAGCCATTTCTATTTTTCTATTTTAATACCCACATATAAATATATAACCCGTATTCTAACAGTTTCCATCTTCTTCCTTCTTTTTCTACAAAAAGAATTCCACAGTCCAGGCTCGAACCCGCGATCTCTCGTTTAAACACAGACATTCTCCAGACCACTACACCATTATTTTGTTTTTGTTTTACTAGTACGATTTAATATTTATCATGTTAAGAAAACAGTTTATCTTGTTCATCCCACTTTTATCATCACCATCATCTTTTATTATGTATCATCATATCATCGGTTATCACTTCCTCCCCATCACCTTAACATCATCGACATTATATAAATAATATCATCATCTTTCATGATCATATATCATCATCTTACCCATCGATCTCCATTTATCCAATATAGGTTTCAGCCCAAAAAGAAACAAAAGGAACATAAGGCCCAACTGTAAATTAAAAGTCCAAAACTGGACAGCCCAACAAGGAACGGTTTAATAGCAGAAGCCCATATCTCATCTTCATTAATCTCGTGAGTTTCTGTATCAACCCAGCTAGCGTATCATCCTTATTATCATCACGCTAAACATAATCATACTTCGTGGTTTCAGCTTGTGACAGAAAACAGAAAAGGTGAGTTGCAGGTTCGTTGATGGTGTATAGGTTCGAATAGAATAGAACAAATATCAAAAAATTTGCAGCTGCAGTAGCAGGTAAAGGGTGTTTGCAGACTGGAATATAGAAGCAGAAATAATCAAAGTTGCAGGTTATCGATTTAAAAAAAAAAGTCAATGGGGTATGTTTGGTTTAATTTAAATTGAATAGCTTTATGTACATGTATCCTACTATCTCAATTAATATTCTAAGTGGGGTTTTCTTTTGAGGGATTGTCGGACAACAAGTAAAAGAAACTTAAAAGCAGCGATTTTGTTTCATCTCATCATAATCGTTATCATTAATGTTAACAAGAAGTAGAAGCAATAACAGCAGCTGCGTTGGGTTGTTCAAACATACCGGAACAGGAACAGGAACAGTAGAGTAGAAAGAAGGTGGTAGTTGAATGATAATGTTGAAGTGGGTTTAGTAGCGGTTTACCATGGTGGTTGTGGTTGTTCGATGGTGTATACGGCAGTAGCTGCAGTGAAGCACTAAAGGTGGTGTGGTGATTCATGGGTTGAATAGAAACAGAACATCGAGTAGTGAGGGTGGTTCTTGGGTAATGATGGGTGATTGTAAGGTGGCCATTGGTTAGATGGTTGTCGTGGGTTGCTGGAGAAGAAACATAAGCGGGTTTGTTAATGGTGATCATAGGGTGGTTTATGGTTTGTGGCTCACTATGGAACATGAGATAGTAACACAAAGAAATGATCTAACTGCTGCAAAAACAGGATATACCTGATCATGGTGGTGGTGCTTCTCGTTCAGGAAGAAAGGAATTAAAGATTATAATTGTGGTAGTTACCGGGTGTGGTTTAACGGAGGTGGTGGAAGGCGGTTTTGTTTTGGTTTCAACAAGCAAGAAATAGGAGGGAAAGGTTGGCGATGATGGTTGAGTGGTGATCCGAAAAAAAACAGAAACTTTAGATGGTTCTTCGGATGTGAAGGTCATGTACAAACCCAAAGATGGTGGCTCAAGGTAGTTTCAAGGTGATAGTGGTGGTGATCGTGTTTTTAATGGAGATCGATGGGTGGTCTGAAGGTGAAGAGAAGACACAGTTGATGTTGTAGGGTGGTGATATACAAGAGAGAAAAGAGAGGTGATAGATTCATGTATCTCCTCTACTTATGATTAATGTATGAATATATATATATATATGAAAAAATAAGAGTTAATGGTAGGAAAAGGAAACAGAAAACACACAGTATATCCATTTCAATTCAGTTCACGGACATAAATAACAGATTGAGATTAGAAATATATAATATAATAATACAACAACATCAACATTACCCAATCCAACGAAAGTGGGGTATGGGGGAGGTGAGTGTAGACAATCATTCCTCGTACCCTAGATTAGAAGGAAGTCACTACTCCACCCGTGGGTATAGAACCCGCGCCTAGATAAGGTCGTCCCTCCCTCTACTCTAGCGCAAAAGAGATTGCTTCCTAAAGGTACGAATTCTTAACCGTACCTTTAAAATATAATACTTATAATATAATTTAAAATATAAACGTGTGAATTCTTAACCGTCGTCTACTACTCCTTTCACGGACTGGATTTCGTGCTCCTTTGATAATCAATGGTGGATAAAAATCTTCGAAAAAGATCCCAAAATTTTATATTAAGTTTCTTTAATTATCTCAATCATTAATGTGTTAAAATTGATCCTTAACTAATTAAAATTTATTAAATAAAATTTTAAATCACTATCCGCGCTCGATCTTAGGTAAAATATAAAAAGTGTCAAAATTTAATAATTAGATCCTAAATACATTTCTAATAAGTCTATAATTTATATCACTAATTTTCGGATTACCGTTTATTTTAAAATCATACAAATTTGAATTTAACTTGCTTAATATCAATCGGAACATCAAACGAGTATTACAATCATTTAATATTTTTATTTAATATACTTTATTTATATATATAGATATATTTTAAATAATAATTATTATAATATCTTATTTTTATTTTATTTTACATAATTAATTTTAATAACAACAACATACAATACTTCAAATTATATTTCAATTTATTATTTATATATATACACACACATATTTATTTAGAATTAATTGTTCGTGAATCGTCGAGAACAGTCGAAGGTCAATTGAATATATGAAATAGTTCAAAATCGTTAAGACTCAACATTACAGACTTTGCTTATCGTGTCGGAATCATAATAAGATTAAGTTTAAATTTGGTCAGAAATTTTCGGGTCGTCACATGAAGGGGATGATGGCGTGTTGCTGGGTGGAGTGGGGTGCTTGATGAGCGTGCTGCCAGACTGTTGGGTAATAGGTGGCGTGCTGAGTGACGTGTTGGGGTATTTTTTATTTCTTTTTCATTTTTCTTGCATTTAATTTATTTTGTTTAATTAGTTTATATTATTATTTTGTAATTATAATAACAAATTAATTTAATAAAACACACTAAAATTAATATTAAAAATACGATTACAATCCTAAAAAAGGTCCTAAAAATAGAAAATTACAATACAATAATTAAAACAATCATTACAATAACTAAACATTACTTAAATGGTACGACGGTAGTTTGATGGAAGATTCCAAATATGCGCGGTTAAGTCCGCACGAAGTGCATTATGCACATCTTTGTCGCGAATTTCCTTTTCTCGTGCAGCTCGAGTAGTATTTCGATTCCTAACAAAAACGGGTCGGTTTTCTGGCTCATTTAGATACTCTTCGTCGAGTGACGTTATAGCAAAACCATTATCCTCTTGGATCATATTGTGCAATAGAACACAACAATATAATATGCGGTGCAATTTTTTAGCTCTCCAAGCTCGTCCAAGCACATGTAATATATTGAATCTTCCTTGAAGGACACCAAATGTTCGCTCGACATCTTTTCGTGCACTTTCTTGAAAACGTGTAAACTTTGTTGATGGCTCATCGGTTGGGGATTGGTATGCTTTGATAAGTGTAGCCCAATCCGGATAAATACCGTCGGCGAGATAATAACCATGTGTGTAGTCATGACCATTTACTGTAAATGGTGAAGGTGGAGCGGAACCGTTCTTAAGAGAATCAAACAACGGGGAACGGTTTAACACATTGATGTCATTGTTGGAACCTGCAACACCAAAATATGCGTGCCATATCCACATATCATATGAAGCTACAGCTTCGAGAATAAGAGATGGTTTTTTTATGCCCACTTGTGTATTGACCTTGCCATGCAACGAGACAATTTTTTCATTCCCAATGCATACAATCGATGCTCCCAAGCATCCCCCTAAAACCATGCTTTGTTTCGTGCCTTTCGTATATTCGTTGAATATCACGTGCAGTTAGTTTACCTAGATATTCTTGTTGGTACAAATCAGTAACACACAAACAAAAGTTGTCTAAACAGTTTAATGAGGTTAGCTCACTCATATGCAAATATTCGTCCCACATATCACCCCCCATACCACACGCCAACTGGCGTAATGCAGATGTGCACTTTTGATATATATTAAAACTTTGACGACCAATGGCGTCGTATGCGTGCCTAAAATATGCAAAGTGTGCGGGTAAAGGATTAATAGTGCAGTCGCGTATACCTGCTATGATACGCTCGAATAATTACGGACTCATCCGATAACATCTTTTAAATTTGTGATCGGGAAACGTAGGTTGTTTAGCAAAATAGTCTCTGTGCAGACGTACAGTCGCACCTTCGCGATCCCTAGGGATATAGATTCAGGCTCGTCGAGGTCGCTGACTTGGGCCCTCATCAGCTTCTCAGTCTAGCTCTTCGGCGCACGAACGCATAACACTTAATAACATTTCATCGTCCGAAGAATCATCGTCGACGATCTTTAAATAGGCATCCATTTTAATTAAAATGTGATAGTTGATATAGTAGAAATTGAAATTGGAAACTGAATGAGAGTGTGTTTGAAATTGTGTTTGTATATTGTATATATATAGAGAAAATTAAATTTTTTTAATTAATATATGCATATATCCATTAGTTTTTGATGGTTTGTATATCTCTACGTCGCCACAAATGTTCAACACTCACCTACTTCTCTCGTGTTAGCTTGATGCACGCGATCAAAAATATGGTCCAACACGCCACGCTACGGCGTGTTGAAAGGCGTGTTGGCCAGCACACTCCAAGCACGTACGCGTTAAAGTAGGTCTAAACCTCTCTTTTTGCATTATTTAATTTGTTTATAATACAATTTGAACCTTAAATTTTAAAACATATGAAAACTTTTCTAAAACTTTTTTATATTGTTAAATTTATATACATATTCATAATCTAAACATGTAAGATCATATGTTTTTTTTTTTTTTTTTTTTTGTATTTCTTCTTATTTCTGGGTTAAGAATAATTGCAGGTCCTTGCAGTCATTTTCTGAAAGATAGTTTGGTGGTCAAAGTATTAAAAAGAAGACTTTGTTGCTTAACATCTATTTTGGAACTTGAGGGAACAGAAAAGAAATTAAGTTATTATTTAAGTTATCTAATTTATTTTCTCATTCTCTGATTAATTCTTTCATCTCTGTAACTGTGTGAAATTCATTCTAAGGTTTCATATTTTTCATTATTTGTATTCATAGTTATCTTTTTGATAGCTTGAGAGAGATTACTGTGAGATTGATTGTGTGTGAATCGTTGTAAGAATCTTGTATTGTTTTTGGTACTTATTTTTAACTTCTGAGATAGGAGATTTTTCATCTCCTGTGGTTGGTGGATTTAGTTTCTTGATTCTGTTCATGGTATCAGAGCGGCAAGGCTTGATATCGTTCGATTTGGTGTTCAATTGATTCTAATTTTTCAGATTTGAAAAATTAGGGTTTCTTTTCTTCGATTGTTTCTTTCAAGATCGGTTAAAGGTATTACTGTTTCTACTGTGTTTGGGTACGACAACGACTTGTGGATTCTATTTTAGGTCGATTTGCTGTTGATTAGAAGATTTCTGGTGAGAAACCCTAGTTTGATAAATTAGGGTTTGTTTGTTTTGATCTTCTTGTTCTTCCGCTGCAGATTTGTCTTCAAAGGGGAGTCTCGTGTTTATTTGAGCTTTCTTTTACCCTAACCTGATCTCTACGCCCAACTCTTGATCTAGATCCTTGAGATCTATGAAAACCTGATCAAGCGTAGATTGATCTTTACCTATTTTTTCTTGTAAATCATCTCTACAGGTTGCCTGGTTAGTAACCAGTCCAGTGGGGTTTGTTTCTTATCTTTACAGGTGTCTGAACTGTGGATTTGTTACATTTTATGTGTTTTTTTTTTGTTTTCTCTTTGATAATTGCTTTTGTGATTTACTGTTATTCTTGTTATTCTCTTTGATTTCTTGTTATTTGTTTTTATCTGTGTTTCATTATGTCTGATAGTGATTCTACTGTTGGTCCAACCAAGATTAGCAAACTTGAATTTAATAATCCTTTATATTTACATCCTAGTGACACTTCTGGTGCACCATTAATTACACATAAATTGAAAGGAACTGGAAATTATAATGTGTGGTCCTGTGCTTTGAAACTTGCATTACAAACTAAAAATAAGCTAGGATTTATTGATGGTTCTTGTGCTAGGTTTGAATATGAAGATGATGATGTTCTTCTTGGTCAATGGGATAGATGTAATTCTGTTGTGCTTACTTGGATATTAATGTCATTATCTGAAGATGTTTATAATGGACAAATTTTCTCTAAGACTGCTGAATCTGTTTGGACCGAGTTAAAAGAAACCTATGATAAGATTGATGCTTCTGTTACTTTTAATTTATATCAAAATATTATTTTTTGTAGTCAAGCTGGCCAACCTTTGTCTGATTATTATCATAAGTTGAATGCTATGTGGAGATAGTTTGATGACATGATTAAAATTGATGATAATAGTGTCTGCTAATAAATCTTTTCAAGAACATAATCAATTTTTGAAACTCATGCAGTTCTTAATGGGTCTAGATGATGTGTATGTGCCAATTAGGAATCAAATTTTTACATCTGATCATGTTCCTAATGTTAAAACTGCTTTCTCTATTATTTCTAGAGATGAGTCTCATAGGTTACACTCTAATAACTCTGTTAAAAATCAATCATCTGCCTTTGTGAGTAAAACCAGCAATACTAGCAACAATAATAGTGGTTACAATAACAAGAAGAAATACAGAAATCCACCTTTAAAGTGTACTAACTGCAATATGCTAGGTCATACTGTTGATAGGTGTTATGAACTTATTGGTTATCCACCTGGATATATTAAAAAACCTTTTAATCAAGGGTCACCTAGATTTAATAGTAATAACTGTGCTACTGATAAAAATGGTAGTTCTGGCTCTTTTGTTCAGTTAACCAGTGATCAAATTATGAAGTTGCTTAGCTTGGTAAATAAGAAACCTTCTTTAAACCACCTGGATGTTAACATGTCAGGTAATTTCACAAATAATAATGTTTTCTTTAACACAAATTTTGGTGAATTCTTTTGTGCTAATAGTTTAAAAAACAATAATATGGCTTCTAAAGGGTGGATAATTGATTCTGGTGCAAACCAACGTATGGTTTCTTCTTCTCAAAATTTAAGCAATGTTGTTAATGTATCTGATTTAAATTTATCTGTTAATCATCCTAATGGTACTGATGCCAAGATTTTTCAAATGGGAAATTTAGAAGTTTCCAATAATATTAAGCTGTATGATGTTCTGGTTATTCCTCAGTACTGTGTTAGCCTGTTATCTGTTAACAAATTAATAAAAGATAGTAATTTAGTTGTGAGCTTTAACATTAATAAATGCTATATTCAGGATTTGCTTCAAAAAAGATTGATGGGGGCTGGTAGTGAAAGTGATGGTCTTTATTTTTTTGATGAATGTGTTAATGGTAAGACTATCATGTATAATGTTTCAAATAATTCTAAGTTTAAAACCAGTATTTGGCATAATAGACTTGGTCATCCTGCTAGTCAAGTGTTAAATAGACTTAAAACACACCTTAACTTAAATAATACTGATTTTAATGAACCTTGTGATATATGTCATAAAGCTAAACAAACCAGAGAACCTTTTCCATTAAGTGAACATAAAACAAAAGGTGTTGGGTAGTTGATGCATTTAGATGTCTGGGGTCCATATAAAGTCAAAAGTGAGGAAGGTTTTAGGTATTTCTTAACTGTTGTGGATGATTTTTCTAGAGCTGTTTGGACTTATCTTTTAAAAACCAAAGATAATGTGTTTGATCATATTGAAAGTCTTTACAATCTTTTATTCAATCAATTTAATGTCAAAATTAAAACTATAAGAACTGATAATGGAACTGAATTTGTTAACAAAAAAATGAAAATGTTACTAGAACTAAAGGTATTGTACATCAGACATCTTGTGCTTACACACCTCAGCAGAATGGGATTGCTGAAAGAAAACATAGGCACCTTCTAAATATTGCTAGGTCCCTTATGTTTCAGGGGGGAATTCCTTTGTATCTTTGATCCGAGTGTATCTTAACTGCTACTTATTTGATTAACAGGCTTCCATCCTCTGTCTTATCTGGAAAGTGTCCCTATGAGTTGATTTATGGTTCTTGTCCTAATTTCTCCCATTTAAGATCCTTTGGTTGTCTTTGTTTTGCTACTGTTTTAAATCAAACTGATAAATTTTCTTCAAGGTCTCTTAAATGTGTCTTTGTAGGTTATTCTACTTCTCAAAAAGGATATAAACTGTTTGATTTAGAAAATAAATTCTTTATTTTTTTTCAAGAGATGTTAAGTTTTATGAGCATGTTTATCCTTTCAAAACTGAGTCTGTTTACAAAGTGAACCTTGATGAAAATAGTGTAAATCATTTAAATTACTTTGATTTTACAATGTTTGAAAATGATTCTGAAATTATTCATGAGTCTAATATAGATAAGTCAACTGTTTTAAACCAAATGGATCCTATAAGTCCCAATGATGAAGGGAGACACAGTCCAAAGGATGATGGCAGACATGTTACTCCAGTTGACTTTTCTGAGTCAACCAGTGATGGCATACATGCAACTTCCTATGAAGGAACATCTGGTGGACATAATGCTGTCCCTGAGGGCACTTCTAATGTAGATGATACATTAGAAGATACTGTTAATATAAATGCTGAAAATTTAAGAAGAACAAGCAGAAGAACAACTTTACCAAAAAGATTAAATGATTATGTACTTGATAATAAGGTAAAGTATGGTCTTAAAAATTACTTAACATATTCTAAACTTAGTTCTGAAAATTTCTGTTTTATCACTTGTTTAAATAAAAGTCAAGAACCTAAGTCATACCAAGAGGCATCAAAGGATAAGAATTGGGTTAATGATATGAATGAGGAAATTGAAGCCCTTCTTAGAAATAATACTTGGATTATTACTGATTTGCCTTGTGATAGAAAACCTATAGGATCAAAGTGGGTTTATAGAATCAAATATAAGCCTTCTGGTGAAATAGATAGATACAAGGCTAGATTAGTTGCCAAAGATTATAATCAAAGAGAAGGTCTAGATTTTGATGAAACCTTCTCTCCTGTTGTTAAAATGGTTACTGTTAGTGTGATGGCCCATCAAGTACCCTTAACGGCTCCGTCACTTGGTCCCATAGCTTGATCGAACTCTAAATGAATTTATTAAGCAACATTGCATTCTTTATTCAAAATAATTTCCCAAAAAGGAAATTTATCAAAATAAGTAGTTCTAAACAAACCCAACTTATTAAAATATCCAAAGTTAACCAAAACAATGTCAACCAACACCCACTGTTTAACAAACCAAAAAGAGAATGCAAAGTTTAATGTTTAACAAAATCTACCAAAATGCATGCAGACTCTCTAACACAGCGGAAGCGCAAATAATCAAGTACCTGTGAAAACATGCGAGTAAACTGTCAACAAAAATGTTGAGTGAATTATAGGTTTAAATAAACGTATAAACTTTAGACCACAAGATTTCAAATGTTAGAAAACATAAAATATTATTCCATTAATCCATGATTTACCTGGTAACCACTTAACCATTTCCATACCCTTACCAAACACAATATACACTGAACAGATGTATCTTCAAATAATAACGAAGTATTAATACATTCCGATTATAAATTGCTAGCGCGACTAGCTCAAAACGGGGCTGTCAAGCCCGATAGATCTATCCATAGAATTCGCGTTCACCAGTAGAAATCAGTGATTACAGTTACCAGGCTAGGGAATATTTTTGTTCAACTCATAATGAATAATTTAAATTTAATTGCCACTTGTGTCTAACTGTAAAACATAAATGCATGTAATCACATTCCAAAAATACTTTAAAATAGTATAAAAAATGGGACTATAACTCACCTTAAAGCAAATGAAGCAACGACACAGAAATGCAAACAGCAAAAGGTAAAGTGATCAAGAATGACCACAACGCCGACCTATAAATAAAGTAGGTCGATATAAATAACTAACTTAGGTCAAGTCTTTATATGATAACCATAGTACTTGTTTTAGTAAAGCATAGAAAATCACTCAGTATGATTCGGTATGAGCAGGACAGCGTATAATATATACTTTCTATTTTTAGAAAGTTTCTATTTTTAGCAAGTTCCCATTTTTGGAAAGTTTCTATTTTTGGAAAGTTTCTATTTTAGGAAAGTTTCTATTTTTAGAAAGTTTCTATTTTTAGAAAGTTTTTATCTTTGGGAAGTTTCCTTAATTATAAAAGTCAACTGAAAGTCAAAGTCAACCGGAAGTCAACTCAAAAGTCAACCTTGTTCAAACTTAGTCAACATTGTAATTTATATTAATAATATAAGTTATAATATTATTTAAAATAATATTTGTATAATCATGTCATATCATAAGTTTAATTGAATTAAATCGAATTATAAAGTTAAAATAAGTTTAAATGATATAATAGATATAACATAAGTATTTAATTAATTAATTAAATATTAATCATATCATAAGTACAATTAATTAATAATGAATTACTAATCATAATATAAGTATCTTGATTTAATTATGAAATGTTACACATATTGATATTGCACATTTCTTATATATTTATCATGGCAATGTCCGTCATTTTCAGTCCATTTGGATACGGTTTTAGTTGATATTCATGATTATTTTGTAGATTATGGTTTTGGAGCTGAGAAGTTAATTATCACGCATTTGAAGGTTTTTCGAGGGAATTATTAGAGTTATGACGCGTTCGAGTTGAAGGAAAAGTGAAAAGCAAAGAGTTAGCTATTCGGCGCTCCGCTCAAATATTTGGCGCCCCGCTCCATCGGCGCTCCGCTCCGTATAATAGCATTTCCAAGCTGAGAGAAAAATAAAAAGAAAAAGATATTTCCTTTGTTATGGAGCGCCGCACCGTTTAGCGGAGCGCCGCGCCGCACCGCGCGTCCTGGTGACTTTTTGGGTATAAAAGCTGATTTTCAACCCTAATTGATATATCTTTTTGGCAGCCGATTTTCAGAGCTTGAAGGACGAAAAAGGTGATTTTTGGGGAATTCCAAGGTCACCAATCTCATCCAATCGATCCATTAACGCGTTGTAATCCCACAAACATTGAAGATTCATCATCATCCTTGGTTGATTCTTCCCTCAAACTTATGAATTCCCAATTGATTTTGATTTTATCTTTTAACATGGTTGTTGGCTAATTTCTTTATGTTCATCCAGACTAAATACATTGTTGGATGTATTTTTATGATTGATTATTATTTATTTGATGATTGATAGCTTGAACACTTTATTATTCTTGTTGATACTTATTCTTGAATTGATTGATAATTGTGGTTGTCTAATAGAAAGAGATTTCATTGGAGTCTATTGCAATTGTTCATTAAGTTCTACGCGTTTAGTTGATTGATTAATTTGGTTGTCCAATTTAGTGACGTTTTTTGGAGTCTATCATATTAAGTAAATTGATTAAACTGTTTTAGATACTTGTGCATTTAACCGGAGACGGTATTGAATCATAGGAAATAATTAGTTGAAGCAGGGATAGATTGTGTGCAACGAGAGTTGGCGCGATTATTGATCATAGGGAACCCTAGGTCACAGTTTGGGTCTATCAGTCAGTCAATTTGATTAATCACAGATTAGAGGTCTTAGGCTACAGGGAATTCTGTGTCGTGTAATCTAGTTTGAAGTGTTTACTCAAGGGAATTCTTGGTGAACCGATTAGTTAATTTGCAAGCATTTGGCAATTGATCAGGGCGTAATCTAGAAACATCCAACATTTGTGAAGAAAGTCTAGGTGAACATATTTTCATCTTATCGATATCACATCTATTTAAAAACATTTTATTAACATAAAACACCAAAAATATTGTCTTTACTTTTAAAGTTACTCTTGATTCGGCTAATCGTTAAATAGCCATAAACCAAACTATCTAGTACTTTAAATTTTCTTAGATTATTTAGTTTATTTTCGTTAGTTACAATCTTAATTTTCACGTTTAAACTGTCCTTGAAACAATCACGGATTTACCAAATTTATACTATTGCACGATCGGGTACACTGCCCGTTAGTGTGTAGTAATCTCTAAACAGATATTTCCAATTATAAATTACAAACGCGATTTTACACATCAAGTTTTTGGCGCCGCTGCCGGGGACAGTTGTGTTGAAAATTAAGTTTGTTTTCTAATTGTTCTTAGTTAAGTTTAACTATTTTAGATTATTTTTGTTTTTGGATTATTTTTGTTGAGTCGGTGCGTTTAATCGTTTGATCGTTTGTGTTTTGCAAGATAACAGGTAGTGCATGCCACATACGCGTTCTTCAAATTCTTTGATTCTTCAACCATTTGATGAACCCGAAAGAGAGTTTTTTAGAGCGTTAAGTCAAGAGCAACAGCCTACATTGGATTCATCAGCTTCTTCGAGTGATAATATAATTCATTTGGGTAGTAGTTCTGAGACTGTGGTGCCCAATACACCACCTGAAATCAACGAAGAGGAAGGCACTTACGTTTCATTAGATAATTTCGAGACTAAAGAGATGGCTGAAGAATCACCTCGTCCACAGACTATAGCACAAAAGTTGAAGGCCACCTGAGCTGGCCAAGGCAATTCGATTACTCAACCAAACATTACTCAGCCTTTCCAAATCACCGGTCCAATTCTGAGTTTGATAGCTACTGATTGCCAATTTCATGGCAAGGATAGTGAGGATGCTAACGAGCATCTTCGTGTTTTCAACGATGTTTGCAACTTATTCAAGCTGAATCAGGTTAATGATACTTCGATCATGACAAGGCTTTTTCCCTGGACTCTTAAGGGCGAAGCTAAGAGGTGGTTAGATAATCAACCAGAGGGTACGTTTACCTCTTGGGATGGGTTGGTAGATAAGTTTTTATCAAAGTTTTTCCCTGCGTCTCGAGCTCCTAGACTTCAAGCTGAAATTTCACAGTTCAGACAAAAGAGCAGTGAGACATTATTTGATGCTTGGGACCGTTATTCTAATATGTTACGTTCGTGTCCGCAACACGGGTTGAATGATTTACAAAAGGTCCAGATTTTCTATAAGGGTTGTGACATACCGACTCACCAGAGTATTGATCAAGCAGCAGGAGGTACGGTAATGGATAAGACAGAAGAAGAGGCGTTAGAAATTATTGAAAAGCAAGCTGCCTACACTCACGAATGGCATCAAGATCATGAGTCATCCCGTTCAGCTTCAGTTAAGAGAACCGAAACCACTGGTGCGTATGATGATTATGGGTCTATAAATGCTAAGTTAGATAAATTTGGTAGGCATCTAGAGAAAATGGATAAGGATATTCACGGTATGAAGGTTGGTTGTGAATATTGTGGGGGATTACATTTAGGTAAAGATTGCGATGCGGGGTTGACTATGAACCAGAATGAAGAGATCAATTTTATTAGTCAACAGAACAACAATCAGTTTCAGGGACGAGCTCAATTCAGGGACGAGCTCAATTTAACAAAAATTTCAATAATCCTTACAATCCTCAAGGTAATCAGGGTTCGAGGTTTCAACCCAGTTCTAGTGGAGGTTTTCAACAGCAAGCTCCGGGGTATTTCCAAAAGCCCCAAGTTGAAGAGAAAGAGTCGAATCTTGAATCTATGTTAGAAAAGCTTGTGGTGTCTCAAACTCAGCTTGTCACTACTGTTACTCAAACCAATGAGAAGAATGATCAAATGTTTCGCAATCAACAAGCCGCTATACATAATTTAGAAAGGCAAATAGGTAGTCTTGCGGGAAATATGAATAACAAGAAATAGGGTGAGTTGCCTAGTGATGCGAAGTTCAACTCGAGAGGTGAAAATTTGCATGTGATGGTGTCTTCGTCGGGAGAGAAGTCGGGTGATGAGAAGAGTATGTTAAAATTAAAACAGGTTGAAGATGTTCCACCAGTTGTTAAGAATGAAAAGCCGGTAATTAAATCGTATAGACCACCGATTCCCTTCTTGAGAAAGGGGGTTGAATACGTGGTGGTGGAGAGACCTTCTATCCTTAATAATGTTTGTATTGATAGCTCTTTTTCAGGTACTTCCAAGATGCAAAAAGAAATGCGAAAAGAGGCTAGGAAGGAAAAGAGAAGAGCGGAGCATGAAGCAAATTTCAAGCAAAGCAAGAACTTAAGGCTGCGCGGGCAGTTCCAATGAAAGTTGAACATCCGATATTTCCACCCAAATTGGTTGATCCGGGTGAATTTATAATTTCTTGCTTACTTAAAGACTCTGTTATGTATAATGGGTTGGCAAATTCAGGGGCGAGTTTAAATGTTATGCCTCTAGCTTTGTATAAAAGATCAGGTTTGCCTGACTTAGCACCCACTACCATTAGCATAAGTTTATATGACCAAGCCAAGAAACGCCCGGTGGGTATGGCGGAAGATGTACATGTCCGAATTGGTGATATGAATTTCTTGGCGGATTTTGTGGTTATGGATGTGGAGGAGGACACCGATGTCCCTCTCATTTTCGAGAGACCTTTTCTTTTTACCGCCCGTATGTTAGTTGATGACGAAGCGAGTAAGCTTACGTTGAGAGAAGGTGACAAATCGGTCACCTTAATGAGAAAGAAACGTAGAAACCTACCCACTAAGGTTATGGGGTATTTAGGAACGGTTGTAACTGTTAAAACTAATT
Organism: Rutidosis leptorrhynchoides; assembly: GCF_046630445.1. Lineage (NCBI taxonomy): Eukaryota > Viridiplantae > Streptophyta > Magnoliopsida > Asterales > Asteraceae > Rutidosis > Rutidosis leptorrhynchoides. Next base: position 635,125,695 of record NC_092335.1, read on the forward strand.
GTGATCCTTTAGATACCCCGGTTGAAAAAGATAAGGGTAAAACACCTAAGTGTGGGGCTGTTGGACATTAGATGTGTGCTAGAATGAGTTAACAATATTTAACAAGATCGTTAACCTAAAGGTTTTAAAACAACATTTACATGTAGAAACAGTTGTAAGTCCAACAGTTTATCAATCAATAAACTGTTTCGTAATGTCCAATGAGTTAACAACATTTATAGTTCTGGTCATAACGGTTACGGGGCCGTTGGACATTACGGGGCTGTTGGACATAGATTTATAGTTCCCCTTACTTGCTAGAAATTACGGGGCTGTTGGACATTACGAAACCCTCGTCCTTTTGACGAATTTACAACATGCTGCCTAGCCAATGGTCATAACGGTTATTTTCCACAAGACTAAGGATGGGAAGTCGTCTTAGTAAAACCAGAATGCATGACTTGTTTCTGGACTTATGAATTACGTGTCTTTATTTCCTTTGCTGAACAACTTGCATATTAACTAGGTTTATCTTCAAAAACTGTCCTGTATTAAAGTGTACTATATTTCATGTTATATGTAATATAGCGATGTTATAAGTTTGAAGAATATTTATATGTGATATATTATTATAATCAGTTTTTCATAATAAATTGTAGTAGTTGAATTGTATATTAGCTACTAAGTATGAACTTAACGGGTAGGTAGTACCCGAATTTAAACTTATAAAACGCTAATATGAAGAAAAAGCCTTTATAAATGAGTTCATATTATGCTACGAAATACTATTGACTACTCTTAATATTATGTATGATTAACTCGATTTAGTTGGCTATTTTGAAGGAAATGGCACCGACTACTCGACACACCATGAATATGAGCGAAGAGGAATTTCGTACCTTTCTTGCTGCAAACATAGCCGCAGTACAAGCTGCGCTACATACCAACAATAACTCTGAATCTAGCAATGCAGCTAACGGTGCAAGAAATCATGTAGGATGTTTCTACAAAGAATTCACTGCCTGCAAACCTTTGGAAATTGATGGAACCGAAGGACCAATTGGATTGAAACGGTGGACCGAGAAAGTCGAATCGGTGTTTGCCATAAGTAAGTGTACTGAAGAGGACAAAGTTAAGTACGCTACGCATACCTTCACAGGTACTGCGTTAACGTGGTGGAATACCTATCTTGAACATGTAGGACAAAATGCGGCTTACGCACTACCGTGGTCGGCATTCAAGCAATTGATGAACGAGCAGTACCGTCCTAGAAACGAAGTCAATAAACTTAAGGCAGAACTTAGAGAGTTACGAACACAAGGGTTCGACATTACCACATATGAACGAGGATTCACAGAATTGTGCCTATTGTGTCCGGGAGCATTCGAAGATGAAGAAGAGAAGATCGACGCGTTTGTAAAAAGGTTACCAGTAAGGATTCAAGAAGATGTGAGTTCACACGAGCCCGCTTCTATACAGAAGGCAAGTCGAATGGCTCATAAACTCATAAATCAGATTGAGGGAAGAATTAAAGTGCAGGCGGCCGAAGAAGCCAACACGAAACAACTCAAGAGGAAGTGGGAGGAAAACGGTGACAAGAGTCACCAGTACAACAACAACAACAATTACAACCACAATCGCAACAACTATCCCAACAACCGCAACAACAATCGCAACAATAACCGCAATCCTAACAATAACTACAACAAACATCCCAACAACAACAACAACTACAACAACCGTTTCAACAACAATAACAATCCCAACAACAACCTCAATAACAACAACGGCAACAAAAACCAAAAACAGCAATGTCATAGGTGTGAAGAAAATCATCAGGGGTTTTGCACGACATTTTGCAATAGGTGTAAAAGAAATGGTCATAGCGCGACAAAGTGTGAGGTCTACGGACCAAAGTTTAACAGAACTAAAGGAACAAATAATGTCGGAACAAGTAATGCCGAAATGAATAGTGTCGGAGCAAGTAATACCAACACTGTTTGTTATAAATGTGAAAAACCGGGCCACATTATTAGAAATTGCCTGAATCAGGGGAATACTAATAGGTAGGGCCGTGGAAGAGTTTTCAATTTTAATGCGGCAGAAGCACAGGAAGACCCGGAGCTTGTTACGGGTACGTTTCTTATTGACGATAAATCTGCTTATGTTTTATTTGATTCGGGTGCGGATAGAAGCTATATGAGTAGAGAATTTTGTGCTAAATTAAGTTGCCCATTGACACCTTTGGATAGTAAATTTTTACTCGAATTAGCAAACGGTAAATTAATTTCAGCAGATAATATATGTCGGGAGAGAGAAATTAGACTGGGGGATGAAACGTTTAAAATTGATTTAATACCAGTCGAGTTAGGGAGTTTTGACGTAATAATTGGCATGGATTGGTTGAAAAAGGTGAGAGCAGAGGTCGTTTGTTACAAAAATGCGATTCGCATTATGCGTGAAAAAGGAAAACCTTTAATGGTGTACGGATAAAAGAACAACGCGAAGTTAAATCTTATTAGTAGTTTGAAGGCGTAAAAACTAATAAGAAAAGGTTGTTACGTCATTCTAGCACACATCGAGGAAGTTAAACCTGAAGAAAAGAAGATCAGTGATGTTCCCGTCGCAAAAGAATTTTCCGATGTATTTCTGAAAGAATTACCGGGATTACCCCCACATCGATCCGTTGAATTTCAAATAGACCTTGTACCAGGAGCTGCACCAATAGCTCGTGCTCCATACAGACTCGCACCCAGGGAAATGAAAGAATTACAAAGTCAGTTACAGGAACTTTTAGAGCGTGGTTTCATTCGACCAAGTACATCACCATGGGGAGCTCCTGTTCTGTTTGTCAAGAAGAAAGATGGTACATTCAGGTTGTGTATCGACTACAGAGAGTTGAACAAACTTACCATCAAGAACCGTTACCCATTATCGAGAATCGACGACTTATTTGATCAGCTACAAGGCTCATCGGTTTATTCAAAGATTGATTTACGTTCTGGATATCACCAAATGAGGGTGAAAGAGGATGACATTCCGAAGACTGCTTTTAGGACGCGTTACGGTCATTACGAGTTTATGGTTATGCCGTTTGGATTGACTAACGCACCAGCTGTGTTCATGGACCTCATGAACCGAGTATGTGGGCCATATCTTGACAAGTTTGTCATTGTTTTCATCGATGACATACTTATTTACTCGAAGAATGATCAAGAGCATGAAGAACATTTGAGAAAAGTGCTAGAGTTGCTGAGAAAAGAAAAACTGTACGGTAAGTTTTCAAAGTGTGCATTTTGGTTGGAAGAAGTTCAATTCCTCGGTCATATAGTGAACAAAGAAGGTATTCAGGTGGATCCAGTAAAGATTGAAACCGTTGAAAAGTGGAAAACCCCGAAAACTCCGAAACACATACGCCAATTTTTAGGGCTAGCTGGTTATTACAGGAGATTCATCCAAGATTTTCCCAAAATAGCAAAACCCTTGACTGCATTAACGCATAAAGGGAGGAAATTTGAATGGAATGATGAACAAGAAAAAGCGTTTCAATTGTTGAAGAAAAAGTTAACTACGGCACCTATATTGTCATTACCTGAAGGGGATGATGATTTTGTGATATATTGTGACACCTCAAAGCAAGGTCTCGGTTGTGTATTAATGCAACGAACGAAAGTAATTGCTTATGCGTCTAGACAATTGAAGATTCACGAGCAGAATTATACGACGCATGATTTGGAATTAGGTGCGGTTGTTTTTGCATTAAAGACTTGGAGGCACTACTTATATGGGGTCAAAAGTATTATATATACCGACCACAAAAGTCTTCAACACATATTTAATCAGAAACAACTGAACATGAGGCAGCGCAGATGGATTGAATTGTTGAATGATTACGACTTTGAGATTCGTTATCACCCGGGGAAGGCAAATGTGGTAGCCGACGCCTTGAGCAGAAAGGACAGAGAACCCATTCGAGTAAAAGCTATGAATATAATGATTCAAACTAACCTTACTACTCAAATAAAGGAGGCGCAACAAGGAGTTTTAAAAGAGGAAAATTTAAAGGATGAAATACCCAAAGGATCGGAGGAGCATCTTAATATTCGGGAAGACAGAACCCGGTATAGGGCTGAAAGGATTTGGGTACCAAAATTTGGAGATATGAGAGAAATGGTACTTAGAGAAGCTCATAAAACCAGATACTCAATACATCCTGGAACGGGGAAGATGTACAAGGATCTCAAGAAACATTTTTGGTGGTTGGGTATGAAAGCCGATGTTGCTAAATACGTAGGAGAATGTTTGACGTGTTCTAAGGTCAATGCTGAGCATCAGAAACCATCAGGTCCACTTCAATAACCCGAAATCCCGGAATGGAAATGGGAAAACATTACCATGGATTTCATCACTAAATTGCCCAGGACCGCAAGTAGTTTTGATACTATTTGGGTAATAGTTGATCGTCTCACCAAATCAGCACACTTCCTATCAATAAGAGAAGATGACAAGATGGAGAAGTTAGCACGACTGTATTTGAAGGAAGTCATCTCCAGACATGGAATACCAATCTCTATTATCTCTGATAGAGATGGCAGATTCATTTCAAGATTCTGGCAGACATTACAGCAAGCATTAGGAACTCGTCTAGACATGAGTACTGCCTATCATCCATAAACTGATGGGCAGAGCGAAAGGACGATACAAACGCTTGAAGACATGCTACGAGCATGTGTTATTGATTTCGGAAACAGTTGGGATCGACATCTACCGTTAGCAGAATTTTCCTACAACAACAGCTACCATTCAAGCATTGAGATGACGCCGTTTGAAACACTTTATGGTAGAAAGTGCAGGTCTCCAATTTATTGGAGTGAAGTGGGGGATAGACAGATTACGGGTCCGGAGATAATACAAGAAACTACCGAGAAGATCATCCAAATTCAACAACGGTTGAAAACCGCCCAAAGTCGACAAAAGAGCTACGCCGACATTAAAAGAAAAGATATAGAATTTGAAATTGGAGAGATGGTCATGCTTAAGGTTGCACCTTGGAAAGGCGCTGTTCGATTTGGTAAACGAGGGAAATTAAATCCAAGGTATATAGGACCATTCAAGATTATTGATCCCTCGGACCAGTAGCTTACCGACTTGAGTTACCTCAACAACTCGCGGCTGTACATAACACTTTCCACGTCTCGAATTTGAAGAAATGTTTTGCTAAAGAAGATCTCACTATTCCGTTAGACGAAATCCAAATCAACAAAAAACTTCAATTCATCGAAGAACCCGTCGAAATAATGGATCGTGAGGTTAAAAGACTTAAACAAAACAAGATACCAATTATTAAGGTTCGATGGAATGCTCGTAGAGGACCCGAGTTCACCTTGGAACGAGAAGATCAGATGAAGAAGAAATACCCGCACTTATTTCCAGAAGATACGTCAACACCTCCAATTGCTTAAAATTTCGGGACGAAATTTATTTAACGGGTAGGTACTGTAGTGACCCGAATTTTTCCATGTTTATATATATATTAAATGAAATTATTATTTATATGATTAAGTGTTTCCAACATGTTAAGCAATTAAACTTGTTAAGACTTGATTAATTTAAATAGGTTTCATATAGACAATTGACCACCCCAGTTGACCGGTGATTCACGAACGTTAAAACTTGTAAAAACTATGATGACATATATATGATTATATATATAGTTAACATGATATTATGATAAGTAAGTATCTCATTAGGTATTTTAACAAAGTGTTATATACATAAAATTGAGTTTATTGAATTAAGAAACTCGAAACGATATATACAACGATTATCGTTATAACAACGTATTACTAAATACATATGAATCATATTAAGATATTGATACACTATGTTTAATCATGATAAATGATAAGTAAACATGTCATTAAGTGTATTAACAATGAACTACATATGTAAAAACAAGACTACGAACTTAATGATTTCGAAACGAGACATATATGTAACGATTATCGTTGTAACAACATTTAACTGTATATATATCATACTAAGATATATTAATATATCATAATATCATGATAATGTAATAATTTAACATCTCTTTAGATATAATAACTAATGAGTTAACAACATTTAACAAGATCGTTAACCTAAAGGTTTCAAAACAACATTTACATGTAACGACTAACGATGACTTAACGACTCAGTTAAAATGTATATACATGTAGTGTTTTAATATGTATTCTTACACTTTTAAAAGACTTCAAGACACTTATCAAAATACTTCTACTTAACAAAAATGCTTACAATTACTTCCTCATTCAGTTTCATCAACAATTCTACTCGTATGCACCCGTATTCGTACTCGTACAATACACAGCTTTTAGATGTATGTACTATTGGTATATACACTCCAATTATCAGCTCTTAGTAGCCCATGTGAGTTACCTAACACATGTGGAAACCATCATTTGGCAACTAACATGAAATATCTCATAAAATTATAAAAATATGAGTAATCATTCATGACTTATTTACATGTAAACAAAATTACACATCCTTTATATCTAATCCATATACCAATGACCAAAAATACCTACAAACACATTCATTCTTCAATTTTCTTCATCTAATTAATCTCTCTCAAGTTCTATCTTCAAGTTCTAAGTGTTCTTCATAAATTCTATAAGTTCTAGTTTCATAAAATCAAGAATACTTCTAAGTTTGCTAGCTTACTTCCAATCTTGTAAAGTGATCATCCAACCTCAAGAAATCTTTCTTATTTACAGTAAGATATCTTTCTAATACAATGTAATACTCATATTCAAACTTTGATTCAATTTCTATAACTATAACAATCTTATTTCGAGTGGAAATCTTACTTGAACTTGTTTTCGTGTCATGATTCTGCTTCAAGAACTTTCAAGCCATCCAAGGATCCTTTGAAGCTAGATATATTTTTCTCATTTTTAGTAGGTTTACCTACTAAAATTAAGGTAGTAATGATGTTCATAACATCATTCGATTCATACATATAAAACTATCTTATTCGAAGATTTAAACTTGAAATCACTAGAACATAGTTTAGTTAATTCTAAACTTGTTCTCAAACAAAAGTTAATCCTTCTAACTTGACTTTTAAAATCAACTAAACACATGTTCTATATCTATATGATATGCTAACTTAATGATTTAAAACCTGGAAACACGAAAAACACCGTAAAACCGGACATACGCCTTCGTAGTAACACCGCGGGCTGTTTTGGCTTTAATAATTAAAAACTATGATAAACTTTGATTTAAAATTTGTTCTTATGGGAAAATGATTTTTCTTATGAACATGAAACTATATCCAAAAATCATGATTAAACTCAAAATGGAAGTATATTTTTCAAAATAGTCATCAAGACGTCGTTCTTTCGACTGAAATGACTACCTCTTACAAAAACGATTTGTAACCTATATTTCCGACTAAAAACCTATAATTTTTCTGTTTAGATTCATAAAATAGAGTTCAATATGAAACCATAGCAATTTGATTCACTCAAAACGGATTTAAAACGAAGAAGTTATGGGTAAAACAAGATTGGATATTTTTTTGATTGTTGTAGCTACGGGAAATATTGTAACAATTCTATACAAATCATATCCTAGCTAACTTATATTGTATTATACATGCATTCTAATATATTATGTAATCTTGGGATACCATAGACACGTATGCAAATGTTTTGACATATCATATCGACCCATATATATATATTATTTGGAACAACCATAGACACTCTATATGCAGTAATGTTGGAGTTAGCTATACAGGGTTGAGGTTGATTCCAAAAATATATATACTTTGAGTTGTGATCTAGCCTGAGACGTGTATACACTGGGTCGTGGATTGGGTCAAGATAATATATATCAATTTATTTCTGTACATCTAACTTTGGACAACTAGTTGTAGGTTACTAACGAGGACAACTGACTTAATAAACTTAAAACATTAAAACGTATTAAAAATGTTGTAATTATATTTTGAACATACTTTGATATATATGTACATATTTGTTATAGGTTCGTAAATCGACCAGTGGCCAAGTCTTACTTCCCGACGAAGTAAAAATCTGTGAAAGTGAGTTATAGTCCCACTTTTAAAATCTAATATTTTGGGATGAGAATACATGCAGTTTTATAAATGTTTTACGAAATAGACACAAGTAAATGAAACTACATTATATGGGTGAATGATCGAAGCCAAATATGCCCCTTTTGCTTGGTAGCCTAAGAATTAGTAAACCGATCTACTAATTGACGCGAATCCTAAAGATAGATCTATTGGGCCTAACGAACCCCATCCAAAGTACCAGATGCTTTAGTACTTCGAATTCGTTTTTATCCGAATTCTATGGTAGAGAACGCTGTAATAATAATAGGGCCATGAGAGACTTTTTTAAGTATTGCAAAAGAAAGGGCCTGCTGATAGAGAGAGGCCGGGCCAGCTATCGCGCATAACAAATCCTTATTAAGTAATGGCTTTTTAAGGGGGCTAGCTTACGGGCCGGGCCTCTCTCTGACCTGATAACTAGTATCGCAGGCCCTTTCCTTTGCAATACTTAAAAAAGTCTCTCATGGCCCAATTATTATTACAGCGTTCTATACCATAGAATTCGGATAAAAATGAATTCGAAGTACTAAAGCATCCGGTACTTTGGATGGGGTTCGTTAGGCCCAATAGATCTATCTTTCGGATTCGCGTCAATTAGTAGATCGGTTTACTAATTCTTAGGCTACCAAGCAAAATGGGCATATTCAGCTTCGATCATTCACCCATATAATGTAGTTTCATTTACTTGTGTCTATTTCGTAAAATATTTATAAAACTGCATGTATTCTCATCCCAAAATATTAGATTTTAAAAGTGGGACTATAACTCACTTTCACAGATTTTTACTTCGTCAGGAAGTAAGACTTGGCCACTGGTCGATTCACGAACCTATAACAAATATGTACATATATATCAAAGTATGTTCAAAATATAATTACAACATTTTTAATACGTTTTAATGTTTTAAGTTTATTAAGTCAGCTGTCCTCGTTAGTAACCTACAACTAGTTGTCCATAGTTAGATGTACAGAAATATATTGATATATATTATCTTGACCCAATCCATGACCCAGTGTATACACGTCTCAGGCTAGATCACAACTCAAAGTATATATATTTTTGGAATCAACCTCAACCCTGTATAGCTAACTCCAACATTACTGCATATAGAGTGCCTATGGTTGTTCCAAATAATATATATAGATGGGTCGATATGATATGTCAAAACATTTGCATACGTGTCTATGGTATCCCAAGATTACATAATATATTAGAATACATGCATAATACAATATAAGTTAGCTAGGATATGATTTGTATAGAATTGTTACAATATTTCCCGTAGCTACAACAATCAAAAAAATATCCAATCTTGTTTTACCCATAACTTCTTCGTTTTAAATCCGTTTTGAGTGAATCAAATTGCTATGGTTTCATATTAAACTCTATTTTATGAATCTAAACCGAAAAAGTATAGGTTTATAGTCAGAAATATAAGTTACAAGTCGTTTTTGTAAGAGGTAGTCATTTCAGTCGAAAGAACGACGTCTTGATGACCATTTTGAAAAATATACTTCCACTTTGAGTTTAACCATGATTTTTGGATATAGTTTCATATTCATAAGAAAAATCATTTTCCCAGAAGAACAACTTTTAAATCAAAGTTTATCAAAGTTTTTAATTATTAAACCCAAAACAGCCCGCGGTGTTACTACGACGGCGTATGTCCGGTTTTACGTTGTTTTTCGTGTTTCCAGGTTTTAAATCATTAAGTTAGCATATCATATAGATATAGAACATGTGTTTAGTTGATTTTAAAAGTCAAGTTAGAAGGATTAACTTTTGTTTGCGAACAAGTTTAGTATTAACTAAACTATGTTCTAGTGATTTCAAGTTTAAATCTTCGAATAAGATAGTTTTATATGTATGAATCGAATGATATTATAAATAGATCTAGCTTCAAAGGATCCTTGGATGGATTGAAAGTTCTTGAAGCAGAATGATGACACGAAAACAAGTTCAAGTAAGATTTCCACTCGAAATAAGATTGTTATAGTTATAGAAATTGAATCAAAGTTTGAATATGAGTATTACCTTATATTAGAAAGATATCTTACTGTAAATAAGAAAGATTTCTTGAGGTTGGATGATCACTTTACAAGATTGGAAGTAAGCTAGCAAACTTGGAAGTATTCTTGATTTTATGAAACTAGAACTTATAGAATTTATGAAGAACACTTAGAACTTGAAGATAGAACTTGAGAGAGATCAATTAGATGAAGAAAATTGAAGAATGAAAATGTTTGTAGGTGTTTTTAGTCGTTGGTATATGGATTAGATATAAGAGATGTGTAATTTTATTTACATGTAAATAAGTCATGAATGATTACTCATATTTTTGTAATTTTATGAGATATTTCATGCTAGTTGCCAAATGATGATTCCCACATGTGTTAGGTGACTCACATGGGCTGCTAAGAGCTAATCATTGGAGTGTATATACCAATAGTACATACATCTAAAAGCTGTGTATTGTACGAGTATGAATACGGGTGCATACGAGTAGAATTGTTGATGAAACTGAACGAGGAAGTAATTGTAAGCATTTTTTTTAAGTAGAAGTATTTTGATAAGTGTCTTGAAGTCTTTTAAAAGTGTAAGAATACATATTAAAACACTACATGTATATACATTTTAACTGAGTCGTTAAGTCATCGTTAGTCGTTACATGTAAATGTTGTTTTGAAACCTTTAGGTTAACGATCTTGTTAAATGTTATTAACTCATTGTTTATTGATTAATAAACTGTTTCTACATGTAAAACCAGAATGCATGACTTGTTTATTGACACATTGTTTATTGATTGAGAAACTATTTCGTAATGTCCAACAGTCCCGGTTACACATTGTTTATTGATTGATAAACTGTTTCGTAATGTCCAACAGCCCTGTAATTTCCAACAGCCCCGTATATTAATCAATGTCCAAAAGAGTTCATGAGGCTAGAAGTAAAGGGAACTATAAATTATGTAACCGGCTTGTATCAAATTTATCGCCTATCGAAAAGGCGAAACTTGTTGAATTTGTGCAGGTTACTAAAGAAGCCGACGAATGGCTCATGTCAAAGGCAGATGTGGATGTTATTGGAGTAGGTTCCAGAAAATTGTCGGATGATGAAACCTACGATCCCAGAGCTGGCTAATTACGGGATTTTGATTTGTTGTAGAGTTTGTAAACGATGTTTTGAGAACCTTTTAAAAATCTTAAAAAGTTGAAAAACCCTTAAAACACACAAAAATATTATTTTCGAGATCATGTGAAGTTTTGTATATTTCATTTCATATTATTTTCGAGAATTATAACTCATCTTATATTAATGTCCTCTCAAATTCATACTCATTTTTCATTTTAACGTAATGAGGACATCACTTAACTCAAGTGTGGGGTGGGTGTATGAATTCTCGTGGTTATTAAATTTAGGTTCGGTTATTTTGAACTTTAAAGAGAGTGAAACATCACGTTTTAGGTCATTTTTGGGGAATTTTAAAATTTTTATGGTTTAATACGTGATTTCAAAGAAGCCAAAATTGTTCCACATGTTCATTTTCTTGGGCATGAAATCCTACGAGTTCGGGGAACTTGATAGTAGGTCACCTGTACCAAAACGGGTGTAAACCGTGAGAGAGCGATGATTGCATAGCGTGATTGTGACCGAATCACGTGCCAGATCAAAAACTTTTGGTTACTTGGTATATCATACTTCCAAAACTATACCATTTTATTATTACATCATCTAATGGTGTGATACTGTGGGAAGAGGAGCCTTGAGCTTCACCAGTGTTGTCCTTTTTAGGAACAATAGCTACGTGCTTGTGTTTGCTTAGACAACACAACCCATAGCCAAAAGCTATGGCACCCAAAGTTTTTTGGGATTTATCAAAAGGGTAGTATCTAGTTCCTACCTTTTTTATAACAAGCAGAAAAGCTTGTCATGTAGGAAGTAGGCAACTTGGAAGTCTTGAGCTTCCAAACACGTTCATTACCATTGAACGTGAAATCCTAAGAATTCTTTAAGAATTCAATCGTAGGTCACCTGCACCAAGGCGGGTGTTAACCGTATGAATGGTGATTGGGTCGTGTGGTCAAACCGGGCCATACGCTAGATCGAAACATTTTTAATAGGGCGATCCTCATTGTTTCTCCTAATAAGGACAATCTTGCGTCCGACCACTTTATTTAACCACACAGGATGTATCCATTCCATTCTAAAGGGAGTCAAGTCTCCTGAACGACACACTTGCTGATTTATTTCAGAAGTTGTAGTCCAGACCAGTTGTAGGGTGACGAAAAATCTTGAAAAGTCATTGCTAACATCGACTGGAAATCTACCAGGCCTCAACATCAAACAGGGAAACTGGTAGTCAAAGTTTGTCTCAATGAGGGAAATTTGCTAGCCAAATGGGAAGCGCACCATGATACACAAAATGTCAGTGATTGATCAGATTCCCAGTGGATAACCTCCGAAAAGGTAAGATATCAGCTTTTAAGCCTGATGAAATTCAATCTTTATGATTGAATTAACGGATTAGATGATCACCTCATGATTATCAATGATATCCGGACGTAATGTGTATCCTCCTAAGCACATTATTTTCTTACCGACATCTCGCGATGTTAGGTACTGTGGGAGGCATTGGCTTGACCAATGGCGGGGTAGCCCGTATGGTTCGTATGGTTCTTTGGTTCGAGGGTTTTACCTTCTCGGCTCATGGCTTCCACTTGTATCCACGTTTCATTTATTTGAAGACATTATCAGGTTCGAGATTCTCTACAATTATTTGGATTACACATTTGGTGCACTTGGTTCAAGTTATTATTTTGGTGCCGATTCTTTATTTGGGGATGTTGGAGAATCTGGGATTACAAGTGGAAGTCACATGGTTAATTTGTTCTATTTAAACCGTACCCATGCTAGTTGCTCATTAGGTTCATGTTCGTTGGTTCTACTTACACTTATGAAGACGTTATCATTTGGTAGAAGATTATTTTCGAGTCGAATTTGCTTGAGGGCAAGCAAGACTCTAGTGTGGGGTGATTTGATATTGCACATTTCTCATATATTTATCATGGCAATGTCTGTCATTTTTAGTCCATTTGGATACGGTTTTAGTTGATATTCATGATTATTTTGTGGATTATGGTTTTGGAGCCGAGAAGTTAATTATCACGAATTTGAAGGTTTTTCGAGGGAATTATTAGAGTTATGATGCGTTCGAGTTGAAGGGAAAGTGAAAAGCAAAGAGTCAGCTATTCGGCGCTCCGCTCAAATATTTGGCGCCCCGCTCCGTCGGCGTTCCGCTCCAAAGATCAGCGCTCCGCTCCGTATAACAGCATTTCCAAGCCGCGAGAAAAATAAAAAGAAAAAGATATTTCCTTTGTTATGGAGCGCCGCACCGCGCCGCGAGACCTGGTGACTTTTTGGGTATAAAAGCTGATTTTCAACCCTAATTGATATATCTTTTTGGCAGCCGATTTTCAGAGCTTGAAGGACGAAAAAAGGTGATTTTTGGGGAATTCCAAGGTCACCAATCTTATCCAATCGATCCATTAACGCGTTGCAATCCCACAAACATTGAAGATTCATCATCATCCTTGGTTGATTCTTCCCTCAAACTTATGAATTCCCAATTGATTTTGATTTTATCTTTTAACATGGTTGTTGGCTAATTTCTTTATGTTCATCTAGACTAAATACATTGTTGGATGTAATTTTTATGATTGATTATTATTTGTTTAATGATTGATAGCTTGAACACTTTATTATTCTTGTTGATACTTATTCTTGAATTGATTGATAACTGTGGTTGTCTAATAGAAAGAGATTTCATTGGAGTCTATTGCAATTGTTCATTAATTTCTAAGCGTTTAGTTGATTGATTAATTTGGTTGTCCAATTTAGTGACGTTTGTTGGAGTCTATCATATTAAGTAAATTGATTAAACTGTTTTAGATACTTGTGCATTTAACCGGAGACGGTATTGAATCATAGGAAATAATTAGTTGAAGCAGGGATAGATTGTGTACAACGAGAGTTGGCGCGATTGTTGATCTTAAGGAACCCTAGGTCACGGTTTGGGTCTATCAGTCAGTCAATTTGATTAATCACAGATTAGAGGTCTTAGGCTACAGTGAATTCTGTGTCGTGTAATCTAGTTTGAAGTGTTTACTCAAGGGAATTCTTGGTGAACCGATTAGTTAATTTGCAAGCATTTAGCAATTGATCGGGGCGTAATCTTGAAACATCCAACATTTGTAAAGAAAGTCTAGGTGAACATATTTTCATCTTATCGATATCACATCTATTTAAAAACGTTTTATTAATATAAAACACCAAAAATATTGTCTTTACTTTTAAAGTTACTCTTGATTCGGCTAATCGTTAAATAGCCATAAATCAAGCTATCTCGTACTTTAAATTTTCTTAGATTAACTTAGTTTATTTTCGTTAGTTACAATCTTAATTCTCACGTTTAAACTGTCCTTGGAACAATCACGGATTTACCAAATTTATACTATTGCACGATCGGGTACACTGCCCGTTAGTGTGTAGTAATCTCTAAACCGGTATTTCCTGTGACGACCCGGAAATTTCTGACCAAATTGAAACTTAATTTTTATAAGATTTCGACAAATAAGCAAAGTCTGTAATGTGAGTCTCAAAAACTTTGGAATTATATTCATGTAATCAATTACCCTTTGACCATCTCCGACAATTCACGAACATTTAGTTACAAATAAATAAATATAGATACATAAATAAGTCTATATATATATATATATATATATATATATATATATATATATATATATATATAAACAAAGGTATATATATAATAATTTGAAATAATAAAATACAATTTAATCAATTGAAATTAAAAATGTAAACTAATGAACAGAATAATTAAGTTGCTATGAATATATATATTTATGAGATCTATATATAAGTAATGGTATATATTTAGTAATATATATAAATATTCAAAATTTGATAAAAGATATTATGTAATATATATATTATATACCTATTAAATATTACATCAAATGTATTACAAGTTTAAAACATAATTGTCATACTAATGATATTATTACTTCCATTATTATTATTAACATTAATATTAATATCATTATTTGTTAAATAATTGTTTTCAATATATAATATATAGAATAGATATGAAGGTTAATACATGTAAGGTGATATAATTATTAATATTATTATTATCTTATTATTGTTATATTGATATCAGTATTATTAATTAAAATATACTGTGAAAATTTGATACACTTAACCTGTTATAGTTATCATTGTTATCATTGTTAACACATTATTATAAATATGATATTTGATACATTTAACTTGTCATATCTTAATTATTATTTGTAGAATTATCAAATATTATTATTACCTTTAACATTAAAAATCATTATTAATAATATTAATAATATTATTATTATTATTTTATTTTCATACTTTCCATGATTTATTTTAATATTTGTATCATTATTATTAATATAATAATTATAAATATTAGTATTATAAATACTATTATCACTATTTCTATTATTAATATTAAACTTATTTTCATTAATAATAATATTATTATTATTCTATTATTATAATTATTAGTATTTTTATAATATTAGTATATTTATATTTAATAATTATTAATCTTAATATTAATTATAAATAAAAATTATTTACAGCATGAGATTCGGTTGTGCATCATAATCACACTGTTTTATATTTTGTTTATGTCTCTAAATTGATACCAGTTGAAATCAATTTTTCAATAACATTCAAAAACTGTTTCAAGTCAATTTCCACTTTATATTTTTTTATATTTCTTCTGTCCTTGTGAAATTTCTGTCGACGTAACCAGTGGTGCATAATTGATCAAATTCATTGTTAAGTGATAGTATTCGACACACATTATCAACTACCAACTCCAATTATCCTTTACAGCTTTACAATCATCGAATTCAATCATAAAAAGCGAACTGAGCAGGAAACTACCCTGTTCGTGCAGTTTTAAATCAAATACCTAGAATTTGAGTTCAATTTCAAAATTTATTAACACAGTTGTGTTTATAATCTCTATTTCGAACTATCTGCGAAGTCTTAAAGTCCAATTTTCCGTATCGTGTTCTAATTCTCAAGTCAAACGTATTTTTTTCAAAAAGTCAAGCAAGTGTTCATAGTGAAATTCTTGGTCATTTTAATGTTTTGAATTAAATCGTTGATTCAGATAGTTTATAAAGAGGATTTTCAAACTTTTTCATTTAGGAATCGTACTCTAAAAACTTCTTAAAAGTTGAAATCGATTATTGAGTTCATTAGAGTGTTCTTCGACTGTTACTGCTCAAGTTCCTTTTATGTTGTTCAAACTGATTTAATCGAAATATGAGAATCGTTTGTGTATAATTTTCTAGTCCAAAAACCAATTAAGAAACATGTTATTACTTGGGTTTGATCCCTGGTCGATGTCACGATGAAGAAGATGAATGAACAAAGAAAACTGATACATAATACATATAAACGGGTATAAATCAGAAAGACGGATCAGACTAGATGGTTTGATGAGTGTGTCGGGATTCAAGAGGTCGCGGGTTCAATCTTGGCTTTGGGCAGTTTCTTTTTAAAGAATTTCTTAAGGTAGTTTTTATTTCTAATTTTGATATTGTAATTATTATTATTTTTATTATTGTTACTATTATTATTATTATTCATTTATTATAATTATTACAAGTATTATTATTATCATTAGTATTATTATTATCATTATTATTATTATTACTTTAATATTTTAGTATTGTTATCATCATTAAGATTATGGTTATTATTATTATTATCATAATTATAAGTATTATATTTATTATTATTATTATAAATATTAATTATGATATTACTATTAAATTTTGAACATTTATAATATTATCATGAATATGTTTACTATTATTGTTATTATGAAAGTAATATAAATTATTATCATTTCCGTAAATATTAGTATTAGTATCTTTTTATAAATAATAGAAGTGCTAATATTGACATAAGTAATATTATTATCGCAAGTATTAGTATTATGTAAATACTAAAATCATTATCATGACTATCATTAACAGCAAAATCAATATTGTCACAAGTATTATTATAAATATCACTATTATTATTATTACTATGATTCTTATTATAATTATTAGTATAAGTAATGTTATTATTAATATTATCATTATAATCAAATATAACTTTTAATTACTATATTATTAAGTCTATAAAAAAAATATACTTATAAGTAATATTTCATATAAGTATGAATATATCATATTAACAATTTTTTTTATATAAATAATCATATAAAACAAATTAGGTATTTTTAACACACACACACACACACACACATACACACACACACACACATATATATATATATATATATATATATATATATATATATATATATATAAATAATAATTATTTTCAAATATATATACAAATTAATTACATAATATATAAAGTTATAATTGTTAGATTACGAGTATATGTTTTAATATATATACGAATGATATAGGTTCGTGAATCCGAGGCCAACCCTGCATTGTTCAATATCGTCATATGTGTTTTTACTACAAAATACATTATTGTGAGTTTCATTACTCCCTTTTTAAATGCTTTTGCAATATATATTTTTGGGACTGAGAATACATGCGCTTTTATAAATGTTTGACGAAATAAACACAAGTAATTGAAACTACATTATATGGTTGAATGATCGAAGCTGAATATGCCTCTTTTAGTCTAGTAATCTAAGAATTAGGGAACATCACTAATTTTGAGAATTAGTGCACCCCTAATTGACGCGAATCCTAAAGATAGATCTATTGGGCCCAATAAGCCCCATCCAAAGTACCAGATGTTTTAGTACTTCGAAATTTATCGTGTCCGAAGGGAGTCCCGGAATGATGGGGATATTCTTATATGCATCTTGTTAATGTCGGTTACCAGGTGTTCAATCCATATGAATGATTTTTGTCTCTATGCATGGGACGTATGTTTATGAGAAATGGAAATATGAAATCTTGTGGTCTATTAAAATTATGAAATGATTATTTATGATAAACTAATGAACTCACCAACCTTTTTGGTTGACACTTGAAGGCATGTTTATTCTTAGGTATGAAAGAAATCTTCCGCTGTGTATTTACTCATCTTAGAGATATTACTTGGAGTCATTCATGGCATATTTCAAAAGACGTTGCATTCGAGTCGTTGAGTTCATCAAGATTATTATTAAGTCAATTATAGTTAGATATATTATGAAATGGTATGCATGCCGTCAACTTTCGATGAAATGAAAGTTTGTCTTTTAAAAACGAATGCAATGTTTGTAAAATGTATCATATAGAGGTCAAGTACCTCGCGATGTAACCAAATGTAATGTATTCGTCCAGATGGATTAGGACGGGTCTTTAAAGGTGGTATCAGAGCGGTGGTCTTAGCGAACCAGGTCTTGCATTAGTGTGTCTAATTGATAGTTGTATAGATGCATTAGTGGGTCTGGACTTCGACCGTGTCTGCATGTCAAAAATTTTGCTTATCATTTCGTGTCAAAAATTATTTGTTTATCATTCTTAGTCTAGACACATCTTACTGCATTGACCATGAATAGTGTATAGACAAAATTTATATCTTAGCGTATCTGCTAATTCATATCTTAGCATATCTGTTACTGTAAACTTTGCCCGACAGCTTCCGAAAGTTCCTCCGTAATCTACGGAATCTTTTTGGACTATATATAGATATCCTATGTAATTAGAATATCATCCGAATCCAAAAATCATTTCATATCGACAATCCTTTAGCTGATCATGTCAGATGGATCCTGTACCAAATTCGAATTAATATAATTCCGAAGACAATTCTGGAGACTCTGAAAGTAGTGTGACCGAAGTGCCCCAACTGGTTGACTGCACTTCTTTCTGGAGGAGATAGGGATGGGTTCGAGACATACTCACTCGCTGGAGAAATGAAGAGGGAGAACCCTACCGCGAACCAAATTTACCTCCCGACATCGGAGAACTTGACGCGCTCACCGGTCAACCAATCCGCAATACCTTTTTTACACTCTATGCCAGAATATTCCGCCTCGAAGAACGCATTCATAGAGTTATGTTGGTGATTTAACCTCTATTCCCGACTATTAATCAGGTAGGATTAGTGGAAGAAGTCAGAGAGCTTCATGCTAGGTTTGAAGAAAGAATGGAGTCTCTGGAAAGTACAGTACGCAATTTGGAAGATAGACTTACGTCTACAACATCAACATTCACAACAGTACCACCATCTGCAACATTAACAGTACCATCACCACCACCAACAGCAACATCCGCATCACACGTCTCGACATCACAATCGATACCTCGAACATCAACATCATACGCACCAAAGATACCAAGGAGTACCAACAACAATGAACGATGAAGTATTGATCCATAACTTCATTGAAAAAATATTTTGCGAAGAATATGTGGTTCCTAATAGTTTTAGAGATTACTTATTCTAGCTCAAACCGAAAAGCAAATGAGATTAATATCATATTAACTCATTAAATCCATGGTTACATCTGAAGAAAATATATATGTATATATGTTTTCATAAAGATTGTAATTAAAAATTCTTTTGTACAAACTGTTAATGGTGAAAATATTTTAACGGGTAGGTAATACCCGAGGAATATTTAGATTTCACATTAATAAGTTACACTGTACATTCTTCGAATCTGATTCAACGGTCATTTACTATCCTATCTACATCCACAGATATACGAATCCGTTCACCACAGAGTAACCATTTTCATTTAATTTCATATTTGGATTTTGACTTATCAGAATCCAACAAGTGCCATAATGAAGAAAACATTTGGACAAAATAAAATTTGTTAGAAACAAACAAATTAACTATGAGAAAAATTTTGTTAAGAATCCACGCTAACTGTTTCTAGCTAACTGTTCCTAGCTAACTGATTACATTTTATTTATCGCAATTTATTTATCGTAATTTTATTTATTGTCATTTAATTTCTGTTATTTATTTTACGCACTTTAAATATCGGGACACGTATACAAGGTTTTGACATATCATATCGACGACTCTATATATATTATTTGGAATAACCATAGACACTCTATATGCTGTAATGTTCGAGTTCGCTATACAGGGTTGAGGTTGATTCTACAATAATATATATACTTTGAGTTGTAATCGAGTCTAAGACATGTACACGGGTCACGATACGTATTAATTAATTCGAATATTATATATTAAACTATATATGAATTATTGAATTAGTAACTGTGGACTGCTAACTGTGGACCACCAATATTTTACAATTAAAATGGATTAAAATATTGATTATAACATATGAAACTAAACAATTCTTCAAGTTTGCCATTTGATTTCATCTTAAACCTCATTTGTATCTTAACAATTCCAATCTGTGTTCAAATCTTTCACGAATCTTGAAAACACCTCAATCGAGAGGATGAACCAACCGCACTTCATCTACGGAAGAAAATATTGATGCATATAGTTATGCACCTGAAAAACACTCGGAACATGAGTAAACGTTTAACACGTATCTGTGCTAGCTCCTTGGCATTGATATTACCGAAAATAACATTACAATTTTTTTTTTCAAATTAGCCAATTTTGTCACAGCTCCAGCAAATCAACATCGACCTTTTATTCGAATAAGTTTTATTATAACTTTGATATATACGTTTGCCTTTCGTTATCGTTACCGGAGAACTGTTTATATTCCACCGCATTAGCAGTAAACTGATAGTGCTCCAAATGATCATATATTAAGTTGCAATATCCTTCCAATATGTAAAGTTTTCAGTTGAAATTGTTCTATTTTCAAGTAATATTCGTTTAAATAAATAAGTGCGAAGACAAAAGACAGAATTGACGATTTGAAGACGCAAATGACCAAAAAGCTCAAATGTACAAGATACAATCCAAGTGGTTCAATTTATTGATGAAAAACGTCTAAAAATGACAAGAGTACAAGCCACGGAATGCAAAGTACAAGATATCTAAGCGTACGAAAAGACGTTCGAAAATCCGGAATCGAGACATGAACCAACTATCAACGCGTAACTCAACGGAGCTAAAATTACAAGTCAACTATGCACAAGAATATAATATAATATATAATTAATTATATATATATATTATATATTATATTATAAAATTCAGCAGCCCACGTTTAACTCAATTTGATGAGCTGGAATCCGAAGCTCCGCACTCGTGGAGCTGTAAGGCACAAAAGTACCGCACTCGCAGAGCTGTACAGTTCAAAGTGGGCCTATAAAAGCTCACGCATTCTGCTCGAATTCAGCATCCCTTTTTCACTCAATCTCTCTATCTATATATGATATATATTTATATTTATAATTTATATTTACAATATTAAAGTTTAATTTAAGATTAATAATAATTTGGGTTATTGTAAGAAATGTTTTACGGGTTTTAAAGTCGGAACTCTGTCCGTGTAACGCTACGCGATAAATAATCACTGTAAGTTATGTTCTTCCTTTTTCAATTAATGTATCGTAACTAAGTTATAATTATGCTTATTTGAGCCGAATTAATCGTGATGTTAGACTAAATATTAAAGACGGAGTTATTGGATTTTGTACCATAATTTGGGTTTGGACAAAAGACCGACACTTGTGAACATTGGACTATTGACTATTAATAGGTAGGGGGTATTGTCTAATTGAATGACAACTCATTGGAACCTGTTGAACCTATCTTCAAATTAGTTAATCTAATAATTATTAAATTGATTACGAATGTCCTATTTAGTGACGTTTATACGACATCGTTTACAATCATTTAATTAATCAATTGGATTGGGTAATTGATTATTCATTATGGCCAAGTGAATAAATTAATGTATCATGGACTAATTAAAACAGGGGTGGATTACATACAAGGATAATTGGTGTAATTATTAACAAAGTATTAAAACCTTAGATTACACGCAGTCGATAACCTGGTGTAATTATTAACAAAGTATTAAAACCTTGTTACAATTCGAATCCCTAATTAGTTGGAATATTTGACTTTGAGAATAAGGTTAATTTGACGAGCATATTATAATTATGACCGATGGACTATTATGGGCAAAACCCAGATAGGTATCAAATAAGCCAGGACAAAGGACAATTAACCCAGAGTAATAAATTAAAATCAAAACGTCAAACATCATGATTACGGAAGTTTAAATAAGCATAATTATTTTATTGTATTTCTCATCGTACTTTCATTTACTGTCATTTTATTATTCGCAATTTTATATTACGTCATTTAATTATTGTTATTTATTTTACGCATTTTAATTATTGTCATTTATCTTTACGCTTAAAATATAAAATCGACAAACCGGTCATTAAACGGTAAAACCCCTTTTTATAATATTACTACCTATATATAATTATATATATTTTGTAAAAATATAGTTCTATAAAAATATAGTACGTAATCACTAGCTCCCTGTGGAACGGATCGGACTTTCTAAAAACTACACTATTCTACGATTAGGTAAACTGTCTATAGTATTGTAGCAAGTTTTAGGTATATTCCATCCGTAAATAAATAATAAAACTTGTGTAATATTTCGTTGTATTTCGTAGTAAACAATAATAGTATTTCGTACTACACCTCGCACACATCAAGTTTTTGGCGTCGATGCCGGGGACTCGGCGAAACACTATATTTTTAATCTATATTTGTAAAAATATAATTATATATAAGTTTGAAAAAATATAAAAATATAAAAAAAATATTTTTTTAAGAGTTTGTTCAAAATATATAAAATTATCAAGTATTTGTATTTTTATTTTAAGTTTTTAAAATATAAGTTTATTTTTTATAAATTTTCTACATATTATTTTATAAAACTTAAAAAACAAATAAACATAAAAATTCCTACTGGGCCGGATTAAGTTCGAAGCCCAAAACAATTATTAATTAAAATCGTGACTGGGCCTAACTGTTTTAGCCCAATACAGAACCCATTACTATTAATCTCCGCAGTCGCGGAGCTACTCAGTAACAGAACACCGCAGTCACGGAGCCGTCTCTGACAGGTAATCTAGTACACATTAATTACATAATTAGGGTTTTAATTTTTAATTATTATTATTTAAAACCTAAATAGGGTTTATATGTAATATTTAGTTTTAGTTTTTAATTAAATTTGTATTTTAAGTTTTAATTATTATTATTTACATATTTATATTAATCCTTTTATATAAATAATATAAAAATAATATTTTTATAAAATTTGTATTTTGTCATTTTAGTTATAATTCATATTTTTATCGTTTATTTCGTAATATTTGTCGTTCGTAATTAGTTTTAAGTTAGTTTTTGCCATAGTTATTTTTATATTTCTAGATTTTTAGTTTTACCGTAAAATCCCTTAAGTACATTATCTTTAGATTAAGATTTAGGCGCTTTAGAATTTTGCAACGCAGTTTATATATTTTAGTACCTTTTAAGTTATTGCCGTTTTGGATATAGAATTCCTTTTAAGCTTTAATACCTTTAGACACAAGTTTAAATTTTTAGTTTTTAGACTTTTAAGTTTCGGCGCTCTACTTTCTTATTATTATTTTTCGACTTTTTGTTTTTCGACACTTGTTTTTCGACCTCTTATTTTTCGACAAGCTTTTTCTTTCTCATTTCTAAGCTCTAGTTTTTAGGACATAGAATTTTCTTTATTTTCTTTAAATTTCGACAAAAAATTATTTTAAGCGGTTAAATTGATAGATATCCAAATTTTCTGCTTCGTAATAATAGTTGGATTTGTTAGTGGCTGAGTTGTGGATTTTCTGACTTAAAGGATCATGGCTCCCTGCTGCATCTTTTGGCTAATCGAAACGTGGGCAAAAGCAGAAAAGTCAATTAATTTGATAACTTATATAATTTTTTTTTATAACTAATAGGATATTCAGTGAATGCACCGAGCAAAACGTTCACCACCTTTCATACGTTCACCACCTGTAACTCGATCAAGACATCTAGCCAATATTGTCGCCGTTGATTTTTCTTTAGAATCGTCATCTAGTCGACCAAGTACCCCAATTCAAATTTCCAATAATCCATTTTTTTGAACCCGACTTCACAATTGAGAACCCGGAGGATATTCAAGGACAATTCCAAGACCCTGAACCACTAATCATTCCTCTTGAACCACAAACCGTTAAATCAGAATCCTCTAGTGATTCGTATTCAAAAATTTCAATTATGGAAGTAACGGAACCTCAAAGTATGGAAGACCGAATGAGATCCACACGCACTGGCCAAGGTTGTGCCATTATTTGGCCAGACGTTAATGCGCCAGACTATGAAATCAAAGGACAAATCCTACACATGGTAACTAATCAATGCCAATATAGTGGTACGCCAAAAGAAGATCCAAACGAACATCTTCGAACCTTTAATAGGATCTGTACTCTATTCAAAATCAGAGAAGTTGAGGATGAACAGATCTATCTCATGTTGTTTCCCTGGACTTTAAAGGGAGAAGCCAAAGATTGGTTAGAATCGTTACCCGAAGGAGCGATTGACACATGGGATGTCTTAGTTGAAAATTTTCTTAAAAGATTCTTTCCGGCATCTAAAGCCGTGAGACTTCAAGAAGAAATTGTTACGTTCGCGTAAAAGCCAAATGAAACTCTATATGAGGCGTGGACAAGATTCAGAAAGTTGTTGAGAGGATGTCCTCAACACGGTTTAGACACTTATCAAATAGTACAAATTTTCTACCAAGGTGTCGACGTTGCTACACGAAAAGACATCGACACAGCAGCTGGTGGTTCCATTATGAAGAAAACCGTAACCGAAGCTCACAAAATTATTGATAACACAGCCTCCCACTCACATGAGTGGCACCAAAAAAAAGATATTTTTCGTTCATCTAAAGTGGCTAGAGCCGATTCTAGCCATGACTTTGATTCCGTTTCCGCAAAAATAGATGCTTTCGAAAGACGAATGGAAAAGATGACTAAAGATATTCACGCAATACGAAGCAGTTGTGAGCAATGCGGTGGACCACACTTAATGAAAGAATGTCACATTGAACAAATGATGGAACAACGAGAGAATGTTTCCTACATGAACCAAAGGCCGGGAAATAATTATCAAAATAATTATCAACTGCCAAGGCCAAACTTCAATCGAAATCAAAACATTCTTTACAATCCAAATGGACCCAACAATAACTCGTACAACCAACAAGGTCCGAATAACCAACCAACTAAAAACAACACTTTTAATCAACAAAGACCTGGCTTGTATAAACCACCACAACAAATCGAAGAGAAAAAGCCAAATCTAAAAGAAATGATGGCAAAGCTAATGGAATCTCAAACACAATTTATTACATCTCAAACCCAAACAAATGAGAGGTTTGATCAGCCATTAAGAACTCAACAACCTTTCATTTTGAATCTAGAAAAACACGTATATACTCTTGCTAGCATGATGAGTGAGAGGGAATAAGGAAAGCTACCGAGTAATACTGAAGTAAATTCTCGAAATGAGAATGTTAATATGGTGTCAACAAATTCTGAAAAACCAGCTCCAGAAGATGGGAAGGTTTTAGATGTGAGTAACAATGAAGAAGTTACAACACCACCACCACCAACCGAGTATGTAAAGCCAGTGGTGGCACCATACAGACCACCCATCCCGTTTCCAAGAAAAGGAGTTGAGTATGAGCAAGTGATAGGTAATAAGGTTTATGATACCTTTGGAAAGAAGAAGAAGAAAAATAAGAAAGTGCAAGAAACAAAAACAATAGAAGTAAACCCGGTGAAGATAGTTCCACCAAAACCTCCACCCAAAGTGGGTGATCCGGGTGAATTTATTGTTCCTTGCCTACTTAGTGATTGTGTCATGTATGATGCACTAGCAGATTTAGGTGCGAGTGTGAGTGTTATGCCTCTTTCATTATATAAGAGATTAGGAGTAGGTGAGTTAAGTCCAACGGAAATGAGTGTTCGACTCTTTGATCAAACCATTAGGCACCCAGTTAGAATTGCTGACAATCTACCCGTTCAAGTAGGTAATTTAACCTTTCTAGTCAAATTTATTGTCATTGACATAGAAGAGGACTCAAACATTCCTCTAATTTTAGGTCGACCATTCTTAGCGTCCACCGGGGCGTTATTTGATGTAAGAGATGGTAGAATGACACTTAGTAATGATGAAAAATCGAGCACCTTTGTGAGTTGAAAGTCTAAATCTCCACCAACCAAAACCGTTGAACCAACAAAAACTATTGGTAAGAACCATGTTGTTTTACCAACTCCAACGGTAGTGCTTAACAATAATAAAACGCCTAAGTGTGGGGAAAATGAAGTAACACCTAATGATGACTTGATAACAAAGAACCCCGTTGTTGATACGAAATTAAATAACTCCGTTATTAACAGTTCAATGAAGAAACTTATTAAACGGATTCGTGATGCTAGAATCAATGGGAACTTTAAGTTATGTAACCGGTTAGTATCCAATCTATCGCCTAAAGAAAAAGCGAAACTAGTTGAATTTGTAGATATTACACAGGAATTCGACCAATGATTTAAAACAAAAGTCACAGATATGCAAGTTGATTATGGTCCAAAAGAAATTGACAATGAAGTTAATCACAATTTCGACACCACAGCTACCTAAGTGTGGGGAGATTCAAATGTTCTAAAAAGAAAACGTTGTCTAGAGTTAGTTGTTCTGTTCTCATGTAGTTCCGAGAATGGAATCCAATTGGTCTTTTCCACTAGCAGACACTAAAGAACTAGTTTTATCCCCCCATTCTAAATTTTTTGTTTTATAGCTTTTATATGAAATTTATATGCATTTTTAAATTTAAGTTTTGTGTTAATTTAAAAACAAAATTTACTTTATTTCATTAAGTTTAAAAAAATGAATTCTAAAATTCGTCATAAGTTAGAGACTAGGTCATGGAACCGAAATTGCTTTACCCGATGGCGGGGCGAAAAATTTTGTTATTATTATTTTTAATATTATTGATCTAAAGTATACCAAAAAAATTAAAAAAAACCCAAAAATCTTTGCTTTTAAAACAATCGCTTTAAAAACGACAAATTTTAAATTTTGTCGAGGGGCGGACTAGGTAAACGTACCGAAACTACCTAAAGTAAAAGGAAACAAAATTTTAAAAAATTATTCTTTTAAATTGTTTTAATAAATAATGGTTATATATATATATATATATATATATATATATATATATGTACATATATATATATATATATATATATATATATATATATATATATATATATATATATATATGTACATATATATATATGTACATATATATATATATATATATATATATATATATATATATATATATGTACATATATATATATATGTACATATATATATATATGTACATATATATGTACATATATATATATATGTACATATATATGTACATATATATGTATATGTACATATATATACATATATATATATATATATATATATATATATATATATATATATATATATATATATATATATATATATATATATATATATATATATATATATGTTTGTAGTTTATCTTATGTACAAAACAGGGTAAAACGGCGCATTTTCAAAGACTGGCATTAAAGTTCAGCAAAAGCTACTAATTTTGACGACAAGACGCAACATATCAAATGTGATATAAAATAATATGTTTGCAAACTAGGTATTTTTAATCACTTTTCTACACTAATCATCCTCATGAATTTATAATTATAGTCTGATTTCATGCAAATGAGGGCATTGCATGATCTCAAGTGTGGGGAAAGGTTATAAATTCTCTCGGGTTTACACTTAGTTTAATTGCCAAATTTTGTGAAAATTTAAAAAAATTTCAATTAAATGAATTCAAAATCATGTTTATACATATTTATGAACGATAAAACTATGTGATAATACCGAAATTATTGTTAACTCGGAAAGGACATAAATTGAGAAACAACCCAAAACTAATCAGTTTTACAATGGAATAGAAGAGAATAAAAAGGCAAAGAAAGACATATATCACATATTTTTGTACAAGATTATTGCAGGTACTTTTGTTTTGGATAATACTAATCAGTTTTACCCGAATTACTGTAATATATTTGAAAGAAAGATGGATCTACACGATGAATCAATTCCATCATTAAAAGGAAGTAAAGTCTTCCGAAAAAGACACGCACTTCTTGATTTAGGTCAAGAAGTTGTCGTCCAGACCAGCTGTAGGTTGACGAAAAATATAGAAAAGTCATCTCTAAAATCAGCAGGAAATCCACGGACCTCAGCATCAAACAGGGTCGCCAAGTGGTCAGACTTATCCTAACCATGAGAGGGTCTGTCTCGTAAAATGGGGAGGGCGCCATGCAAATTAGCTTGATAAGACTAATGAATCAGACCCCCAGAAAAGATAATCTCTATAAAGATTAAAAATCAGCTTTTAAGCCTGATATTACTCAATCCTTGAGATTGACCTTAAAGATTGAGAATTCAAACTCATGAAATTCGATGATATCTAAACTCGAGCTTGAACGAGAAAATATTTTGATCAAAATAAAACCGATTTGTTTTCTGTAAAACCTATTTTCAATGCGTTCATTACCATTGAACGTAAAATCCTGAGAATTCAATTGGAATTCATTAGGTCACCTGAACCAAATCGGGTGTCAACCGTAAGAACGGTGGTTGCATAGCATGGTCGAAGACAGGACCTTGTGCCCGACCGAAAAATTATAGGGTGATTTTACTATTTCTCCTACGAAGGATAGAAAATGCATCCGACACGTTTTTGACCATAATTGTCTGCATGTCATTAGACATTGCCTTAACAGTTTCTTGTTCATCGCTTTCCTTTACAACCGGATGGTCGTTTACCGAAAGGTAATATACGGGACAAGTAAACTGGACGTGTGCTTTCCTAATACAAGGTTAGCAAGTGGGTGACACAAAATCGCAAGTTTTGAGCTAAAATTTTAAAACATGCAACCCACGCAACCCACAAAAACATTTTGCAAACACCGGTGAAGGGCTATTACGGAAAACTTATCTAGGGTAAAAGCTAGAATGAATTTTCAAAAGATCAAATGTTTTCATAAAGATCCAATTTTCTTAAAGGATCTAAATTTTCATAGTCATGTGGGACTGTAAACCACAATGTTACTATCATTGTTTATACCGCCGTATCAAAATCACTAATGTATAAAGTGTGAGAATAAAAAAGTGATTCGAGTGAAGTGTGATTTAATTTCAAGTTCTGTATTACTTGAGGACAAGCAACGTTCAAGTGTGGGGATATTTGATAGTGCTCCAAATGATCATATATTAAGTCGCAATATCCTTCCAATATGTAAAGTTTTCAGTTGAAATTGTTCTATTTTCAAGTAATATTCGATTAAATAAATAAGTGCGAAGACAAAAGACAGAATTGACGATTTGAAGACGCAAATGACCAAAAAGCTCAAATGTACAAGATACAATCCAAGTGGTTCAATTTATTGATGAGAAACGTCTAAAAATGACAAGAGTACAAGCCACGGAACGCAAAGTACAAGATATCTAAGCGTACGAAAAGACGTTCAAAAATCCGGAATCGAGACATGAACCAACTATCAATGCGCGACTCAACGGAGCTAAAATTACAAGTCAACTATGCATAAGAATATTATATAATATATAATTAATTATATATATATATATTATATATTATATTATAAAATTCAGCAGCCCAAGTTTAACTCAATTTGATGAGCTGGAATCCGAAGCTCCGCACTCGTGGAGCTGTAAGGCACAAAAGTACCGCACTCGCAGAGCTGTACAGTTCAAAGTGGGCCTATAAAAGCTCATGCATTCTGCTCGAATTCAGCATCCCGGTCATTAAACGGTAAAACCCCCTTTTATAATATTACTAGCTATATATAATTATATATATTTTGTAAAAATAGAGTTCTATAAAAATATAGTACGTAGTCACTAGCTCCCTGTGGAACGAACCGGACTTACTAAAAACTACACTACTCTACGATTAGGTGCACTGCCTATAGTGTTGTAGCAAGGTTTAGGTATATTCCATCCGTAAATAAATAATAAAACTTGTGAAATATTTCGTCGTATTTCGTATTAAACAATAATAGTATTTCGTACTACACCTCGCACACATCATAAACTTATCAGCAACATCATTACTCATTGGCTTAAGTCTCTTCGAAAAACCATTATATTTGTTCATTAAAACTCTATCATATACTCATCTGCATCTTGCAACAAGAATTGCCATATCAATTACTGAGAATTAGAAATCAGTATTTTGAAATCTCGCAGTGTTACTAGATCAACAGTTATATGTATACATATAACATTTATCTCTTGGAATTATGATCTTCAATTCTGAAATTCTGAAAAGCACCCAGTCTACGAATTTATAATCTGAATGTTGAAAATGATGATGAAGCAGCAAAAACTGTAAATGACCTTAACAGTCAAAAGTATGATGATAAAGAATGGAGTGTTGGAAACACTCAATAGAAAATTTAGTACCGAAAAGCGGATTACGCGAAACTATGAAGAAGGCCGTAGACAAATCGCAAAGACTAAACCTGCCTTCAAAGAATCCAAAAGATTCAGTATCTGCTAAATTCATTAACGAATACCTTACTCCTAATTCTAAACCTTTACGGACAAATCTTCATCATCATCCATCGATATTAAAAATTCTATGATATCATCGTATCTTTCATTATAAATATCCTTGAAATTTCTGAAGATATCTTCATAATTATTCTTATCTGAAATCATATATCTCTTCGCGCTATCTGTATTACATCATATAGGAAACTATTTAGTTTCTATATTCTGTAAACCTTCGAGTTTAAAATATGAATTTTTTTGAAGTAGTGTTGGAAATTGATGCATGAGTTAGTATAATATAATGACACTTGATCAAAGTGATTATATTATAGTAAGTCATGCTGAGTTTCTAATGGGACATGATGATTCACAGATTATAACGTCATCATGTGCCATGTTACATAACTCTCTCATTCTGCTTAACTTCTGAACATATCAAGAAAGTATATTCTTGATAGTTCTATTCTCAGTGATTCTGGTAATTTGACAAATCAAATCGTGCTATTATGTTCTTTTTTGTTTAGAACATTAAGATCATTCGAAACTCCATACTTACAAATTCTGGACCATTACCCGCTTTACTAGAGGTCGAGAAGATAATAAAAAGGCAAAGAGCTCCAAAATATAAGAGAAAATATAAAGCCCAATAACAACACGGAAGTTACAAACCCTGGATATTAATACGAATAGCAATATAAACACTTGGGAGAACCAAAAATACTATAAACCCATGAGCATAGTAGAAGTAGACAGATTCCTCCGGTGGTAAATGAAAAAGGAGAATGATTGATATGAAAGTCAGGAATATATCCAGAATTAAAACTGAATGAAGCATATTGACTGATGATTTGGAAATATGAATTAAAGTATAGAAAAATAGGAGTGGTGGAAAATTAATGGAACGGAAAAAATTTAATTTATAATGGAAATACCAGACAGAGTAATCGAGGCAGATCACCGTATTTAATTATAGAGATCTTAATTTCTTTATTCGCCGAAGAATCAAATCTTTAGATTTCAAAGATTTTCTTTAAATCCTTTGAATTTCAAAAATCAACTGTGACTACGTCAAAAGTTAAGTCTCTATCTCAATCTTTTGTGATAGCTTCACTCGTACTCTTCACATAATCGAGTTATTTTATCTATATTACTCAATGATGATAAAACTCTAATTTTCAGCTCGTATGTGTCATGAAAACATACTTATTGTCAGCCATGACGATTCCAATCAAATTTCGGGACGAAATTTCTTTAACGGGTAGGTACTGTGACGACCCGGAAATTTCCGACCAAATTTAAACTTAATCTTTATAAGATTTCGACAAATGAGCAAAGTCTGTAATGTGAGTCTCAAAAACTTTGGAATTATATTCATGTAATCAATTACCCTTTGACCATCTCCGACGATTCACGAACATTTAGTTACAAATAAATAAATATAGATA
Organism: Rutidosis leptorrhynchoides; assembly: GCF_046630445.1. Classification (NCBI taxonomy): domain Eukaryota; kingdom Viridiplantae; phylum Streptophyta; class Magnoliopsida; order Asterales; family Asteraceae; genus Rutidosis; species Rutidosis leptorrhynchoides. Next base: position 635,157,993 of record NC_092335.1, read on the forward strand.
CATAAATAAGTGTATGTATATATATATATATATATATATATATATATATATATATATATATATATATATATATATATATATATAAACAAAGGTATATATATAATAATTTGAAATAATAAAATACAATTTAATCAATTGAAATTAAAAATGTAAACTAATGAACAGAATAATTAAGTTGCTATGAATATATATATTTATGAGATCTATATATATAAGTAATGGTATATATTTAGTAATATATATAAATATTTAAAATTTGATAAAAGATATTATGTAATATATATATTATATACCTATTAAATATTACATCAAATGTATTACAAGTTTAAAATATAATTGTTATACTAATGATATTATTACTTCCATTATTATTATTAACATTAATATTAATATCATTATTTATTAAATGATTGTTTTCAATATATAATATATAGAATATATATGAAGGTTAATACATGTAAGGTGATATAATTATTAATATTATTATTATCTTATTATTATTATATTGATATCAGTATTATTAATTAAAATATACTATGAAAATTTGATACACTTAACCTGTTATAGTTATCATTGTTATCATTATTAACAACATTATTATAAATATGATATTTGATACATTTAACTTGTCATATCTTAATTATTATTTGTAGAATTATCAAATATTATTATTACCTTTAACATTAAAAATCATTATTAATAACATTAATAATATTATTATTATCATTTTATTTTCATACTTTCCATGATTTATTTTAATATTTGTATCATTATTATTAATATAATAATTAAAAATATTAGTATTATAAATACTATTATCACTATTTCTATTATTAATATTAGACTTATTTTGATTAATAATAATATTATTATTATTCTATTATTATAATTATCAGTATTTTTATTTATAATATTAGTATATTTATATTTAATAATTATTAATCTGAATATTAATTATAAATAAAAATTATTTACAGCATGAGATTCGGTTGTGCATCACAATCACACTGTTTTATATTTTGTTTATGTCTCTAAATTGGTACCAGTTGAAATCGATTTTTCAATAACATCCAAAAACTGTTTCAAGTCAATTTCCACTTTATATTTTTTTATATTTCTTCTGTCCTTGTGAAATTTCTGTCGACGTAACCAGTGGTACATAATTGATCAAATTCATTGTTAAGTGATAGTATTCGACACACATTATCAACTACCAACTCCAATTATCCTTTACAGCTTTACAATCATCGAATTCAATCAGAAAAAGGGAACGGAGCTGGAAACTACCCTGTTCGTGCAGTTTTAAATCAAATACCTAGAATTTGAGTTCAATTTCAAAATTTATTAACATAGTTGTGTTTATAATCTCTATTTCGAACTATCTGCGAAGTCTTAAAGTCCAATTTTCCGTATCGTGTTCTAATTCTCAAGTCAAACGTATTTTTTTCAAAAAGTCAAACGAGTGTTCATAGTGAAATTCGTGGTCGTTTTAATGTTTTGAATTAAATCGTTGATTCAGATAGTTCATAAAGAGGATTTTCAAACTTTTCATTTAGGAATCGTACTCTAAAAACTTCTTAAAAGTTGAAATCGATTATTGAGTTCATTAGAGTGTTCTTTGACTGTTACAGCTCAAGTTCCTTTTATGTTGTTCGAATTGATTTAATCGAAATATGAGAATTGTTTGTGTATAATTTTCTAGTCCAAAAACCAATTAAGAAACATGTTATTACTTGGGATTGATCTCTGGTCGATGTCACGATGAAGAAGATTAATGAATAAAGAAAATAGATACATAATACATTAAAACGGGTATAAATCAGAAAGACAGATAAGACTAGGTGGTTTGATGAGTGTGTCGGGATTCAAGAGGTCGCGGGTTCAATCTTGGCTTTGGGCAGTTTCTTTTTAAAGAATTTCTTAAGGTAGTTTTTATTTCTAATTTTGATATTGTTATTATTATTATTTTTATTATTGTTACTATTATTATTATTCATTTATTATAATTATTACAAGTAGTATTATTATTATTAATATTATTATTATTATTATTACTTTAATATTTTAGTATTGGTATCATCATTAAGATTATGGTTATTATTATTATTATCATAATTATAAGTATTATATTTATTATTATTATTATAAATATTAATTATGATATTACTCTTAAATTTAGAACATTTATAATATTATCATCAATATGTTTACTATTATTGTTATTATGAAAGTAATATAAATTATTATCATTTCCGTAAATATTAGTATTAGTATCTTTTTATAAATAATAGAAGTGCTAATATTGACATAAGTAATATTATTATCGCAAGTATTAGTATTATGTAAATACTAAAATCATTATCATGACTATCATTAACAAAAAAATCAATATTGTTACAAGTATTATTATAAATATCACTATTATTATTACTAAGATTCTTATTATAATTATTAGTATAAGTAATGTTATTATTAATATTATCATTATAATCAAATATAACTTTTAATTACTATATTATTAAGTCTATAAAAAAATATACTTATATACTTATAAGTAATATTTCATATAAGTATGAATATATCATATTAACAATTTTTTTATATAAATAATCATATAAAACAAATTATGTATTTTTAACACACACACACACACACACACACACATATATATATATATATATATAAATAATAATTATTTTCAAATATATATACAAATTAATTACATAATATATAAAGTTATAATTGTTAGATTACGAGTATATGTTTTAATATATATACGAATGATATAGGTTCGTGAATCCGAGGCCAACCCTGCATTGTTCAATATCGTCATATGTGTTTATACTACAAAATACAGTATTGTGAGTTTCATTACTCCCTTTTTAAATGCTTTTGCAATATATATTTTTGGGACTGAGAATACATGCGCTTTTATAAATGTTTGACGAAATAGACATAAGTAATTGAAACTACATTATATGGTTGAATGATCGAAGCTGAATATGCCCCTTTTAGCCTGGTAATCTAAGAATTAGGGAACATCACTAATTTTGAGAATTAGTGCACCCCTAATTGACGCGAATCCTAAAGATAGATCTATTGGGCCCAATAAGCCCCATCCAAAGTACCAGATGCTTTAGTACTTCGAAATTTATCATGTCCGAAGGGAGTCCCGGAATGATGGGGATATTCTTATATGCATCTTGTTAATGTCGGTTACCAGGTGTTCAATCCATATGAATGATTTTTGTCTCTATGCATGGGACGTATGTTTATGAGAAATGGAAATATGAAATCTTGTGGTCTATTAAAATTATGAAATGATTATTTATGATAAACTAATGAACTCACCAACCTTTTTGGTTGACACTTGAAAGCATGTTTATTCTCAGGTACGAAAGAATTCTTCCGCTGTGTATTTGCTCATCTTAGAGATATTACTTGGAGTCATTCATGGCATATTTCAAAAGACGTTGCATTCGAGTTGTCGAGTTCATCAAGATTATTATTAAGTCAATTATAGTTGGACATATTCTGAAATGGTATGCATGCCGTCAACTTTCGATGAAATGAAAGTTTGTCTTTTAAAAAAGAATGCAATGTTTGTAAAATGTATCATATAGAGGTCAAGTACCTCGCGATGTAACCAAATGTAATGTATTCGTCCAGATTGATTAGGACGGGTCTTTACATTTCCAATTATAAATTATAGACGCGATTTTACACATCACATATCATAAGTATTTTACTATAATTATTAAACCATAAGTATTTAATAATAAAATTGTATTATAATTAAATAATAACTAAGTCTTATAATAAATAAATAATAATTATCTTTTATTATAAGTCTTGATATAATAATCTCATAACATAAATTTTATACTTATCATAAGTATTTCATTAATAATAAATGTATTATTAATCATAAATTTAATTATAAGAATAATTAAATCATAATGTAATTATTAAATGATATAATAAATATATATCATAAGTATTAATTAAAAAATAATTATTTTTATATCATAAGTAATTTTATTATAATGAAAATCATTATTTATAACCTAAGTTTCAATTTCATGACCATAAGTTTAATTAAAAGTTCGTCGGGTCATAACTTGAGCCTCGGGTGTCGATTTTTGACAAATTTTATATATATCCTCGTCTAACCAATCATCCCGACACCTTAAAACACTCAAGAACACCCTAATATCAGTTCATTGGGTCGTGAAGAACTGCCATGAACCAAACTTTTCTTTGATCCGATTTAAAACTTGTTTTTGCCATTCCGGGTGATCCGTGGCTCGGATTTCGATGAGCCGAACATGAATGTCCATCCAATCATCAATCCTAACCCAATGGTACACCCTAAAGGCTCCAAATATGGCCACAAAGTCGGACCAAAACTGATCTTACAAGTTATCACATTTCAATTTCAACAAAACACTAAATCATGCATATTTTATGATCCGTAACTCGAAATGACATGAATCCAAAGCCTAATATTATGCTCTTGATGAGAGGAACTCATTTATACACTTTAATTAGTTATAAACATAAGTTAAGTGCACTGATTTTAACAAAAAGTATGCTGTCCGCTTTTAATCATACCGAAAACACATGAAATAGAGTATTTCTAAGCATCAAATCGACAACACAATCATACACAAGTACTATCATATCAAAATAAGATCATAATCAGTCAAAATAAATAAAAATGAAAAATCTAGGGTTTGTGTTTATACCCAAATCAATAATCAATTGATATAGACGCGTAGAGAACGATGAGAGGAATCCGTTTATGTAGAAAGCCCTAATTCTTAACCTTGATTTGATAATAAAATGGTGATGATGATGATGAAAGGGGACGTTCAAGGGAGGAGAGGGAGGAAGAAGGTGAAAAAAAATAAGATGATTAGGTTAGAAATGAGAGTAAGTAGTGAAGTTTAGAGTAAAGGTCACTAGTTTGCAAGTTTGACAAAATACTCCTCTCCCTAAGGGGTTTTCAGCCAAAAATGGTTAGAGTGGGCCCCAAATTGGACCATTTTGATGACTAGAGAGTTTACTTGTGGCCCGAAAGCCCAAACGAATCCCGAAATGCGAAAACGCTACTACGCGATTAAATCTTCGGAGAGATAACATATACGCGACAAATAAAATATATAAACACTATATATAAACATATGACATAAAAATATTATATTTAAAATAATTAGGATTCAAAAATCTCAAAAGTCTGACCGTTGGTTTGAAAACCGAAAAGATTCGCCGGATAGAAATCCACGACACGTAGAAACGTAGAATTTAAATATGAATACAAATATTCACTTAACACATAATAATTAATATATTATTACTAAAATAATAATATAGGTCATAGAAATGACGTGACACGAATAACAATTAACAGGCGTTAAATAATAAACGGTAAAAGATAACGGAAAAAGTAGGGTCGTGACAGTACCTTCCTGTTACGAAAATTTCGTCCCAAAATTTAAGCAGGTGCAGGGGTTGACTCGTCATTTGGGAACAAATGCGGGTACTTCTGCCTCATCTGATCTTCACGTTCCCAAGTGAACTCGAGACCGCGTCTGGCATTCCATCTAACTCGGACGATAAGAATTTTACTTTGCTTGAGGGTCTTAACCTCTCGATCCATAATCTTGACAGGTTCCTCAATAAAATGGAGTTGTTTAACAACATGAAGTTCATCAAGAGGAATGGTTTCATCGACCTCGCCCAAACACTTCTTCAAGTTTGACACATGAAAAACACCATGAACGGCGCTAAGTTCTTGTGGCAATTTCAAACGATAAGCCACGGGTCCAACCCTCTTTGTAATCTCAAACGGTCCAACAAATCGAGGATTCAACTTTCCTCTTTTACCAAATTGTACCACACCCTTCCAAGGTGATACCTTCAACATAACATGGTCACCGACCTGAAATTCTAAATCTTTTCTTCTAACATCGGTGTAACTCTTTTGCCGACTTCTGGCGATTCTCAATCTTTCTTTAATCTGTACGATCTTCTCGGTAGTCGCATGAATAATCTCTGGGCCTGTGAGTTGAGCATCCCCAACCTCATTCCAATAGATAGGAGACCTACACTTTCTACCATACAGTGCCTCGAACGGTGCGGCTTTACTACTTGCATGATAACTGTTGTTATAAGAAAATTCAGCCAGTGGCAAGTACATATCCCAACCATTACCAAAATCAGTCAAGCACGCTCTCAACATGTCCTCCAACGTTTAAATGGTCCTTTCACTCTGACCATCTGACTGTGAATGATAAGCGGCGCTCATATCCAACTTAGTTCTCAAAGCTTCCTGTAAGGATTGCCAAAACCTCGATGTGAATCGACTGTCTCGGTCTGAAATAATAGACACAGGAACACCATGCCTCGAAACAATCTCCTTCAAATACAAACGAGTAAGTTTTTCCATCGAATCTGTTTCCTTAATCGGCAAAAAGTGAGCTGACTTTGTGAGTCGGTCAACAATCACCCAAATGGTATCGTAACCACCCACAACTCTCGGTAACTTCGTGATAAAGTCCATCGTAATACCTTCTCACTTCCACTCGGGAATCTCAGGTTGCACCAGAAGTCCGGACGATTTCTGATGTTCAGCTTTAACCTTGGCGCAGGTCAAACACTTAGCCACATAAGTAGCCACAGCAGCCTTCAAATTAGGCCACCAATATAACTCCTTAAGATCATGATACATCTTTCCTGAACCAGGATGAATAAAGTATATAGACTTATAAGCTTCATCTAAAACAAGTTGTCGCAAATCACCAAATTTCGGAACCCAAAGACGTCCCGCAAAATACCAAGTACCATCTGCTCGTACCTGTAACTGTTTACTCAAGCCTTTCATCTTTTTGTTCACAACATTCTCCTCCTTCAAGGCTTCTTGTTGTGCCGCAAGAATCTACCTTGCGAGGTTTGTCTGAATATTCATATTCAAGGCTCGAAAAATACGAGGTTCAACTCTCTTCTTTCGACTTAACGCATCAGCCACAACATTGGCCTTTCCCGGATGATAAAGGAGTTCACAATCATAATCGTTCAACAACTCAACCCATCTTCGATGTCTCATATTCAACTGTTTTTGATCAAGGATGTGTTGAAAACTTTTGTGATCAGTGTACAATGTACTTTTGACCCCATACAAGTAATGTCTCCAAATCTTGAGTGCAAAACACAACAGCTCCCAATTCTAAATCATGGGTCGTGTGATTCTGTTCATGAATCTTCAACTGACGTGATGCGTAAGCAAAGACTTTCTTTTGCAGCATCAAAACACAACCAAAGGCCTGACACGATGCGTCACAATAGATAACAAATTCATCATTACCCTCAGGTAGTGATAATATCGGTGCAGAAGTTAACTTCTTCTTCAGAGTTTGGAAAGCAGACTCTTGTTCACTCTTCCACTCGTACTTCTTCCCCTTATGCATTAAAGCAGTCAGAGATTTCGCTACTCGTGAGAAATCTTGAATGAACCTTCTATAATAGCCTGCCAAACCTAGAAACTGACAACCCTGAGTAGGAGTCTTCGGAATTTCCCACTTCTCAATTGCCCCAATCTTAGTAGGATCAACTTGAATTCCCTATTTACTAACAACGTGCCCAAGGAATTGAACTTCTTTTAACCATAATGCACACTTTGAAAACTTAGCATACAACTCTTCTTTTCTTAACAAATCAAGCACGAATCTCAGATGCTCTTCATGCTCTTGATCACTCTAGGAGTAGATAAGAATATCATCAATGAAAATAATAACGAACTTGTTCAGATAAGGACTACACACGGTTCATGAGGTCCATGAACACCGCAGGTGCATTAGTCAATCTGAATGGCATAACCAAAAATTCGTAATAACCATAACGAGTACGAAAAGCGGTTTTCGGAATATCAGTTTCTTTAACGCGTAATTGATGATAACCAGAACGGAGATCGATCTTAGAATAAATTGATGAACCTTGAAGCTGATCGAACAGATCATCAATTCTTGGAAGAGGGTAACGAATCTTAACAGTAAGCTTGTTCAACTCGCGATAATCAATACACAATCAAAACGAACCATCTATCTTCTTAACAAACAAAACAGGAGCTCCCCAATGGGATGAACTGGGATGAATGAAACCTTTGTCTAACAACTCATGAAGTTGAGTTGACAATTCTTGAAGTTCAAAAGGAGCGAGTCTATAAGGAGCACGTGCTACAGGAGTAGCACCGGGTACAAGATCAATTCGAAATTCTACCCTCGACGCAGCAGAAGTCCAGGTAAATCCTCGGGAAATACCTCAAGAAAATCTTTAACGACAACCACATCATCCAGTCGCCTTCCATCTAAATCGGGTTTGCTCACATGAGCAAGAATAGCATGACAGCCTTTGCGAAGATATTTATGAACTTTCAAACAGCTAATAAGATTTAACTGTCTGCATTTCTTATCTCCGAATATCATTAACGATTCTCCATCTACTTGAGGAATACGAATGGGTTACTAAGGCAAACGATACCAGCTCTATTCTTCGATAGCCAATCCTTACCAATTACGACATCAAACCTTCTTAGCTTTATTGGTATGAGGTCATCTTCAAATGACCTTCCCGTTAAATTTAAAGCACAACTTCAAATCATTCATCCACCTTCATCATTTTACCATTTACTGGGTTCTATAGAAATTTTAACGTCCATGGTTGTTGGTGGATCATATGTCGCAACACCAAATTTCTAGGATATACGGCTTCTACCGTACCAGTGCTAAAAAAATCATAGAAATCATAAAATCTTGAGAAGGAATACACTATCATCGAAATCAGGATCCCTGTGAGCCTCTCAAATTAAGATAAATATTGTCCTATCACGAGCAAGTCCAGAGTTTATTCTATTTAAGCACTTGTTCCTTAAGTGCTTAGGGCGTTCGAATCTATAACAAATTTCCAAGGTTAACGAATGTTCAATAAAAATCCTTCTTGTATAGTCCTTGGCTACGTGGTCATTCTTTCTCAAATCTCCGGCAGGCCATCATTCAAATACACAAGTAGTGCTTACTAGAATTTTCTTTGATTCACTTTCTATTCCTCGTGAAACAATATTGAAACTTCTATATGATTTACCCTAATATAATCTCGTTGGCCATTCGTCATTATATTACACTAATTCATACTTCCATTTCAATATCACCCCATAAGGTCAGGATACGTGATCAACTTCGGTTTTCTACACAATTTTCTCTAAAACGATTTCTTAAACAGTGTGCTAAGGATAGCACGAAGGGACAAAAATATCAAGAGTAATGAACATGAATAATGATGGCATAAAATGTGTTCGAAATGTCGAGAATCTTTAAAAGTCAAGAACGACGTTACCAGTTCGTAAACCAAAGCACAAAGGCACAAAGGCAGGTAATAGAACAAGAATGTTATATACATAGATATAATAGTATTCTAGAAGTCAGGAATGACATCCCTCGGTTTCACTAACCGAGGTGGTTTTATAAAAAAAAAATATTCACGCATGAGTCGGAGAATACGTTTAATCGAAATGGGAGTTCCTCCCGGAGTCAGAACATAAGAGAGATGTATGTATATAGGAAATAGGTCTATGAAATAAATAAATCACTCATGATCATATCATATCACATCTTCTTGGAGCGGGTATGATAAGCTGGTCCAGCATGAGGCTCCTCGGGAGTCTCATACTTTCTCAATTTATCCTTCACCACCTCCAACTCAGCTTTGATGCTACGCATCTAACCCTCCAATGCCTTAAACTTCGCGTCCACATCACGTTCGCGCTTATGAATCCCGAACTCAACACCGTTCTCGAAGCTATCGAACCTAGCCACATCACGCTCAACTTCATCAATCACGTCCACATGCGGCAGAACACGCATGCAGTCACTCAAGGCATCAATACGGGTCTCATGCTAAAAAGCCTGGGTCATGTGGGTAACAACAGACATGTAGTAGTTAACCGGGTCATCAATCAAAGGCTAACGAGCACGAAGTCGAGCGGCAGATGGGGAAACAGGAGCAGGAACGGAACTGTTGCTTGAAGCTGACATCTGCAAACAGCAAAACCACATACCACATACAAAATAAAAACAACATAAGCAATAACTTATGATTATTCCTCATATGAAATAAAATGCATAATAATGCTATAACAAGAAAGGTCGGGCTGTAGACTAGACTCTAATGCACCCTAAAGGCCAAGGGTAGACCACATTATGATCGCCTAGTTCCCTACAACCAGAGCTCTGATACCAACTGTGATGGCCTGTCAAGTACCCTTAACGGCTCCGTCACTTGGTCCCACAGCTTGATCGAACTCTAAATGAATTTATTAAGCAACATTGCATTCTTTATTCAAAATAGTTTCCCAAAAAGGAAATTACCAAAATAAGTAGTTCTAAACAAACCCAACTTATTAATATATCCAAAGTTGACCAAAACAATGTCAACCAACACCCACAGTTTAACAAACCAAAAAGAGAATGCAAAGTTTAATGTTTAACAAAATCTACCAAAATGCATGCAGACTCTCTAACATAGCGGAAGCCCAAATAATCAAGTACCTGTGAAAACATGCGAGTAAACTGTCAACAAAAATGTTGAGTGAATTTTAGGTTTAAATAAACGTATAAACTTTAGACCACAAGATTTCAAAGGTTAGAAAACATAAAATATTATTCCATTAATCCATGATTCACCTGGTAACCACTTAACCATTTCCATACCCTTACCAAACACAATATACACTGAACAATTGTATCTTCAAATAATAACGAAGTACTAATACATTCCGATTATAAATTGCTACCGCGACTAGCTCGAAATGGGGCTGTCAAACCCGATAGATCTATCCATAGGATTCGCGTTCACCAGTAGAAACCAGTGATTACAGTTACCAGACTAGGGAATATTTTTGTTCAACTCATAATGAATAATTTAAATTTAATTGCCACTTGTGTCTAAACATAAAACAAAAATGCATGTAATCACATCCCAAAGATACTTTAAAATAGTATGAAAAATGGGACTATAACTCACCTTAAAGCAAATGAAGCAACGACACAGAAATGCAAACAGCAAAAGGTAAAGTGATCAAGAATGACCACAACGCCGACCCATAAATAAAGCAAGTCGATATAAATAACTAACTTAGGTCAAGTCTTTATATGATAACCATAGTACTTGTTGTAGTAAAGCAGAGAAAATCACTCGGTATGATTCGGTATGAGCAGGACAGCATATAATACGTACTTTCTATTTTTAGAAAGTTTCTATTTTTAGCAAGTTCCCATTTTAGGAAAGTTTCTATTTTAGGAAATTTTCTATTTTAGGAAAGTTTCTATTTTTAGAAAGTTTCTATTTTTAGAAAGTTTTTATCTTTGGAAAGTTTCCTTAATTAGAAAAGTCAACAAAAGTCAACTGAAAGTCAAAGTTAACCGAAAGTCAACTCAAAAGTCAACCTTGGTCAAACTTAGTCAATATTGTAAATTACATTAATAATATAAGTTATAATATTATTTAAAATAATATTTGTATAATCATGTTATATCATAAGTTTAATTGAATTAAATCGAATTATAAAGTTAATATAAGTTTAAATGATATAATAGATATAACATAAGTATTTAATTAATTAATTAAATATTAATCATATCATAAGTACTATTAATTAATAAAGAATTATTAATCATAATATAAGTATCTTGATTTAATTATGAAATGTTACACATATCATAAGTATTTTACTATAATTATTAAACCATAAGTATTTAATAATAAAATTGTATTATAATTAAATAATAACTAAGTCTTATAATAAATAAATAAATAATTATCCTTTATTATAAGTCTTTATATAATAATCTCATAACATAAGTTTTATACTTATCATAAGTATTTCATTAATAATAAATGTATTATTAATCATAAATTTAATTATAAAAATAATTAAATCATAATGTAATTATTAAATGATATAATAAATATATATCATAAGTATTAATTAAAAAATAATTATTTTTATATCATAAGTAATTTTATTATAATGAAAATCATTATTTATAACCTAAGTTTCAATTTCATAACCATAAGTTTAATTAAAAGTTCGCCGGGTCATAACTTGAGCCTCGGGGGTCGGTTTTTGATAAATTTTATATATATTCTCGTCTAATCAATCAACCCGACACCTTAAAACACTCATGAACACCCTAATATCAGTTCATGGGGTCGTGAAGAACAGCCATGAACCAAACTTTTCTTTGATCCGATTTAAAACTTGTTTTTGCCATTCCGGGTTATCCGTGGCTCGGATTTCGATGACCCGGACATGAATGTTTGTCCAATCATCAATCCTAACCCAATGGTACACCCTAAAGGCTCCAAATATGGACAAAAAGTCGGACCAAAACTGATCTTACAAGTTATCATATTTCAATTTCAACAAAACACTAAATCATGCATATTTTATGATCCGTAACTCGAAATGACATGAATCCAAAGCCTAAAATTATGCTATTGATGAGAGGAAATCATTTATACACTTTAATTAGTCATAAACATAAGTTAAGTGCACTGATTTTAACAAAAAGTATGCTGTCCGCTTTTAATCATACCGAAAACACATGAAATCGAGTATTTCTAAGCATCAAATCAACAACACAGTCATACACAAGTACTATCATATCAAAATAAGATCATAATCAGTCAAAATAAATAAAAATAAAAAATCTAGGGTTTGTGTTTATACCCAAATCAATAATCAATTGATATAGACGCGTAGAGAACGATGAGAGGAATCCATTTATGTAGAAAGCCCTAATTCTTAACCTTGATTTGATGATGAAATGGTGATGATGATGATGAAAGGGGACGTTCAAGGGAGGAGAGGGAGGAAGAAGGTGAAAAAAAATTAGATGATTAGCTTAGAAATGAGAGTAAGTAGTGAAGTTTAGAGTAAAGGTCACTAGTTTGCAAGTTTGACAAAATACTCCCCTCCCTAAGGGGTTTTTGGCCAAAAATGGTTAGAGTGGGCCCCAAATTGGACCATTTTGATGACTAGAGAGTTTATTTGTGGCCCGAAAGCCCGAACAAAGCCTGAAACGCGAAAACGCTACTACGCGATTAAATCTTCGGAGAGATAACATATACGCGACAAATAAAATATATGAACACTATATATAAACATATGACATAAAAATATCATATTTAAAATAATTAGGATTCGAAAATCTCAAAAGTCTGACCGTTAGATTGAAAACCGAAAAGATTCGCCGGATAGAAATTCACGACACGTAGAAACGTAGAATTTAAATATGAATACAAATATTCACTTAACACATAATAATTAATATATTATTACTAAAATAATAATATAGGTCATAGAAATGACGTGACACGAATAACAATTAATAGGCGTTAAATAATAAACGGTAAAAGATAACGGAAAAAGTAGGGACGTGACAGTTAGAGTCATTCTTACTGTTGCTATTCAAAATGACTGGTCTTTACATCAACTTGACATAAATAATGCCTTTCTTTACGGTGACTTAACTGAAGATGTTTATATGACTTTACCTGAGGGATATTTTGATAAAGATGACAAAATAGTCTGTAAACTTGTTAAGTCTCTTTATGGGTTAAAACAAGCTCCTAGGAAATGGAATGAGAAATTTTGTGAAATATTGTTTGAATATGGCTTTGTTCAAAGTGTGAATGATTATTCTCTTTTTACCAAACATACTGATGTTTGCTCTTTGTTTCTGCTTGTTGTAACATCCCGTTTTTCCCGTACATATTTAAAGGTACAAACTAAATTATTAGCACGATTATACATGTTCGTTTATGTGATTAAATGAGCCAAAGTGTTAGTTTATGAGTAAATTTATAATTATATATATATATATACGTGAATGCGTGCTTATGAGTATATATAATACGTCGCGATGGAGTTGAGTCGTGCGAGACTTAAGGTTGAAGCTTAGGCGTGCATAGGAAGTGTGAATGAGGTGTGCTAGTTGTTTGAACCATCGTTTTGTGTTAAATGGTCGAAGTGACCAGGCTCAGGCAAACGCCGCGCCGCGACGGGCGGGACCGCGCCGCGACAAACAGAGCAAACCTGGATCAGAGATTGGGTTAAGAAGGGCCTATTTTCCCTTTACGTGTCGCGCCGCGACGACTAAGGCCGCGCCGCGACAGTTCTGCTGAACTGGTGTCGAACTTAGCTCAATTTAAGGGATTTTAAGGGGCAAAATAGTAAATTGACATGTGGATCTGATGGGAGCATTAACTCTCCACCACATATCCATTTAATTCATTTCTTTTTCTCTTTTCTCTCCATTTTCTCTCCCAAAACTTAAAACTCATTTGGATTAAAAGTGAGATTTGAGAGTGAAGGATTGAGGGTTGATCTTTGGAACAAGAATTAAAGTCGTTCCTTGTGTCTCTAGCTACGCGTTGATAGTGTAACATCCCGCCTTTTTCCATTTACTTTTCCGTTATACTAATATAAAGTCCGTTATATGTTTATAACATCTCCCGTTGATACGCGTTTTAAATTATCTCGTTTAGGTAATTCCCGCACCCGAACGAAAGTTGAGGGACTAAACTTGACAAGGGATCAAACCCTTGACTAGGTCAAAGGGTCAAACCCCTTTCACCCATTCACTTTCATCTCCATCTCTCTCTTTCTCTCTAGCAAGAACACACACCCAATTTCCAAATTCATTCAATCATCATCTAAATTCGATCTAGGAGGCTTACAACAAAATAAATTACATATTCGTGATCCTCTCTTCATCCTCTTCATTTTGGTACCAACTTCATCTCGTTTGGGTAACTTTCTAAAATCACTAGATTTTGTGTTCTTGATGTTTTTAACTTATAAAAGTGTTAATTAGTGTCTATGGCTCAAGTCTAACATGAATATATGATTTATATGCTCGATCTCGTTGTTTTAGTGTAACTAGCATGAACTTGAATTTTGGTGTGTTGTTCTTGAATTTTGGATGATCATATGTTGTTAGATGTTAAAAGTTGATGTTTTAATTGTGTTACTAGCATCACTAGCTTCAATTTGATGTGTAGGTTGCCTTAGAAAACTTCATGAACTTGATTATGGATTTTGGTGAATTTGGGTTAGGGTTTGATGAACTTGAAATGGACTTTTGATGCATTGAATGCCATGGATTATTATTGGTAAGTGTTTAGTTGGATCGTATGCTTGATTACCTTCGAAACGGCATATCATTCATGTAAATTGGTTGCCCGAATCATTGAATTGCATTTATGAACTTGTATGCGGTTAATGTTAAGCATTAGATGCGGTTTTGGTTGTTGTAATAGGTAGATTGTTTGATGAAACATGTTTAGTTATGTTCTTTGTCAAAAGAGCTTTCCAACGATATAAGGTGCGAGTTCTAAATGTTTACGGTTTGCATTTTGTGCTAAAACGAATTTTGGATCAAGACTTGAACATTTGAAACTGGCCAGGTACCAGCTCCCGTGTATTGTCGCGGCGCGACAATTGTGGGCCGCGGCGCGGCATAAGCCGTGTCCAGGCTCTGACCTCCATGTCCAAAAAACGAAAAATGTTTGGCATACTACGGACCTCCGATTCACATGAAACTTGTTCTAACATGCTCATATATGATTAAAAACCTCAGAAAAATAGTTCGGGACCTGACCCGAACATGTTGACTTTTTCGTTGACTTTGACCCGACCAAGTTGACTTTTAATCAAACTTAACCAAATATTTGTGCAATCGTTCTAACATGTTTTTATACTTGTACCTTGCATGAAACATGACAATTTGATTCACATGCTATTATGATCGAGTCTTAACGAGCCATAGGACTAATTGAACATCTTTGACCTATCGTGTTTACCGTTATTGATACAACCTATTGTTTAGGTCAAGACTAGCATTGTTCTTTGCACACGTTTACTTGTTGAAGTACTTTACTACTCGTGCACTCAAGGTGAGATCATAGTCCCACTTTTACTCTTTTTGAACTTACATTTGGGATGAGAAAACATAAACATTTCTTTACTAAGTGAACACAAGTACAGGAAAACAAACATTCTACATACGAGTTTAGAACAAAATCCTCAATTCGATTATCATTAGTTACACTTGCCGGGTGTAAGCGAGAACTTATGTTGTATGGATCCATATGGGTTTGACAAACCCTCATTTAAACGGTTCGCTACCGTTTACGAATGAAATATATTTTCGAGAAACAGTGTATGTTCTAGCACTAAGTGATGGGGTTCAATGGAAGGAAATGTTAAGCATTGATAATTGGGTGCTCGTGAAACAAACTTTTGGAATGTATTACTATTATTTCATTGATGCAAATCTTGTGGTTCACTTGTACTTACTTACTTAAACCTATGATTTCACCAACGTTTTCGTTGACAGATTTCTATGTTTTTCTCAGGTCCTTGAACGATACATGATACATGCTTCCGCTCATTATTTTGATACTTGCATTGGATGTCGAGTATACATGCATTTCATGGAGCGTCTTTTGACTTTCTTTAAAACTGTGTCGCATAGGTTTCACATGTAACTATAACTTTGTAACGTAACTTTTGGATGAACAATTCTTGTAAACTTTGAAACAATCTTTATTTTTGAAAGGAATGCGACATATCTTTGGTCAAATGTCACGTTAAAGACCTATGACCACGCAACGGGACCTAAGTAGTCGACGCCGTCAATTGACGATTTGTCGGGGTCGCTACAAGTGGTATCAGAGCATTGGTTGTAGGGATTTAGAGTTCATTGGTGTCAACCTCGAGTCATAGGGTACATTGGTGAGTCTAGACTACAACCGGCATATAGACTTGAAGTAGGAATTACTTGACTACTTGTGCATTTATACTCGAACGTTTCTACTCATATCTACTCTTAGTTCATCTTAATCTCACGTTGTTTAATTTGATTGACGCGCCAGCTTGACTATATGAAATGATGTCGAATGCACATATGAATCAGGGTAATATAATTTCCGGGATTATATTACGGTGACTCATATGAACGTTCCGACATTATGACATAAAGAATTTAAGGCGAGTCGAGGAAAAACTTCTCTTTATCTTTATTCTATATCACGGTTAGTATTATTGAGAATACTAATCAATGATATTCTTGTGTCTTGAAGGAACAATGGCTCCTCGTCGTGTACGCCGCAATGAAACTCCCGAACAAGCTCTCGAACGGATGATAGCTACCGCCGTAGATGCGGCCATGGCCGGTCACTCATCCAACAACAATAATAATAACAACCACAACAACAACAACAACAACAACAATGGAGCCGGAAACTCAAATGAGGGATGCTCCTATAAAGCTTTCATGGGGTGCAAACCTCACACTTTTGATGGAACCGGGGGACCGGTCGTGCTCACCCGATGGTTTGAGCAAACGGAAGTCGTCTTTAGCATAAGCGGTTGTCGGGACCAAGACAAGGTCAAATACTCCACTCACACTTTCTCCGGAATTGCTCTAACATGGTGGAACACCTATGTTCAATCGGTGGGTACCGATGAAGCTCATGCCCTCTCTTGGGCCGATCTAAAGGAAAAGATGATTGTTGAATATTTTCCGCGCGAAGAAACTCGAAAGCTTGAGGAAGAACTAAGAGCTTTGAAAGCGGTCGGAAACGATCTTAAAGCTTATAATCAACGCTTCGCCGAACTATCCTTGATGTGTCCTAATCTTGTTAACCCCGAATCTCAAAGGATTGAGCTCTACATGCTCGGTCTTCCAAAAAGCATCAAACAAGGGGTGATGTCATCCAAACCCACTACTCATCAAGCCTCTATGAACATGGCTCGCCAACTAATTGAAACGGTTGACGAAATCGTAGTTCCGGCACCTAAGGCCGAGGATAAATCGGGCGGCAACAAAAGAAAGTGGGAACCCTCCCAATCAAGCAACAACAACTTTGCCAAGAAATCTTTCACTTCCGACGGCAAGAAGGGTTATGCCGGGAATCTACCTCTTTGCAACAAATGCAACAAACATCACTTTGGTGAATGTGGCAAGTTAATTTGCCACCGGTGCCAAGGAGTTGGTCATAAGGCCAACGATTGTAAAAGTGCCACTCCCGTTGCTCGAAAGTGGCCCAATGCACCAAAGACGGGCACTTGTTACGAATGTGGTCAAACGGGTCATTATAGAAATGCATGCCCGAAAAGGAAAGATAACACCAATACGCGCGGCCGAGCTTTCAACATCAACACCGAGGAAGCCCGGGATGACACTGAACTAGTCACGGGTACGTTTCTTCTCAACAATTCTTATGTCTCTTGCTTATTCGATTCAGGTGCCGATAAATGCTTTGTATCCAAGACTTTGACTCCTTCTTTTAGCACTCCACCTCTTCCATTAGATACCACTTACACCATTGAAGTGGCTAACGGGAAACTATTAAGTGCCGACACATATTACCGGGGGTGTACGATAAACATTTTGGGTAAGGAATTTGAAATTGATTTGATACCCATGGAACTAGGAAGCTTTGATGTAATAATCGGTATGAATTGGTTAGTCAAAACGAAATCTCACATTCTTTGTGATCTTAACGCAATCCGAATTCCTATCGAGAATGGTGAACCTTTGATCGTCTATGTCGATAAGAGTTGCACCGGACTCAACCTCGTTTCGTGTGTTAAAGTTAGAAAACTACTCCGTAAGGGTTGTTTTGCGATCCTTGCTCACGTTAAGAAAGTCGAGTCCGATGAGAAGCACATCGATGATGTGCCAATTGTTAGTGACTATTCCGATGTATTTCCCGACGAATTGCCGGGTCTTCCGCCTCATCGACCGGTTGAATTCCAAATCGATCTTATTCCGGGAGCCGCACCCGTAGCACGTGCACCATATAGACTCGCTCCATCTGAAATGCAAGAATTGCAAAGTCAAATCCAAGAACTACTTGATCGTGGTTTTATCCAACCTAGCCATTCACCTTGGGGCACTCCGATTTTGTTTGTTAAAAAGAAAGACGGATCCCTACGAATGTGCATTGATTATCGTGAACTAAATAAATTGACGGTTAAGAACCAATATCCTCTTCCTCGCATCGATGACCTCTTTGATCAACTACAAGGGTCTTGTGTATATTCGAAAATCGATCTCCGCTCGGGTTATCATCAATTAAGGGTTAAGGGGGAAGATATCTCCAAAACCGCTTTCCGGACTCGTTACGGTAGTTATGAATTCCTTGTCATGCCATTTGGTCTCACTAACGCACCGGCGGTGTTCATGGATCTTATGAACCGCGTGTGCAAACCGTATCTCGATAAATTTGTTATTGTGTTCATCGATGACATATTGATCTATTCTAAAAATGAAGAAGAGCACGAACAACATCTCCGACTCGTGCTTGAACTTTTAAGACAAGAACAACTCTATGCCAAATTCTCCAAGTGTGAATTTTGGTTAAAGGAAGTTCAATTTCTTGGTCATGTTGTAAGTGACCAAGGTATTAAAGTCGATCCAACGAAAATCGAAGCCATTAGCAAATGGGAGACTCCTACTACTCCTACTCACATTCGTCAATTTTTGGGTCTCGCCGGGTACTATCGTAGATTCATCGAAAATTTCTCTTTGGTTGCACGTCCTCTAACCGCATTGACTCACAAGGGAAAGAAATTCATTTGGGCGACCGAACATGAATCCGCATTCCAAATCTTGAAAACGAAGCTAACCACCGCTCCTATCTTGTCACTTCCCGAAGGCAATGATGACTTTGTTGTATATTGCGATGCCTCAAAACATGGTTTTGGGTGTGTATTGATGCAACGAACGAAAGTCATTGCTTATGCTTCTCGACAACTCAAAATTCATGAACGAAACTATACGACACATGATCTCGAACTCGGAGCCGTCGTCTTTGCACTTAAAATGTGGAGACACTATCTTTATGGAACCAAGAGTACTATCTTTACCGACCACAAAAGTCTCCAACACATTTTCGATCAAAAGCAACTAAACATGAGACAACGACGGTGGATTGAAACTTTGAACGATTACGATTGCGAGCTTCGTTACCATCCCGGGAAGGCAAACATAGTAGCCGATGCCTTAAGTCGAAAAGAAAGAGCGGTGCCTCTCCGTGTCCGAGCTTTAAACATCACCATTCACACCAACCTTAATAGCCAAATTCGGGTAGCCCAAGATGAGGCTCTCAAGGATGAAAACATCTCTCTCGAACACTTGAACGTCCTCACCTCTCGATTCGAAGTTAAAGAAACCGGACTCCAATATTTCGCCGGAAGAATTTGGGTGCCTAGTTATGGGGATCTACGAAGCCTTATTTTAGATGAAGCCCATAAGTCACGATACTCGATTCACCCCGGTGCCAATAAGATGTACCACGACCTTAAACAACTATATTGGTGGCCGAACATCAAAAGGGACGTAGCTACTTATGTTTCCAAGTGTTTGACATGTTCCAAAGTCAAAGCCGAACACCAAAGACCGTCCGGACTACTTCAACAACCCGAGATCCCGCAATGGAAGTGGGAAAGGATAACGATGGATTTTATCACCAAGCTACCAAAAACGACGGGCGGTTATGATACCATTTGGGTTATTGTTGACCGTCTCACCAAATCCGCACACTTCCTTGCCATGAAAGAAACGGACAAAATGGAGAAACTTGCACAACTTTACATTAAGGAGATCGTAGCCCGACACGGTGTACCTTTATCGATTATCTCCGACCGAGATGGCCGTTTCGTTTCTAGATTTTGGCGTACATTGCAAGAAGCGTTGGGAACGCGTTTAGGCATGAGCACCGCATATCATCCTCAAACCGATGGACAAAGCGAACGTACAATTCAAACCTTAGAGGACATGTTACGAGCTTGCGTGGTTGATTTCGGAAAAGCTTGGGACAAGCACTTACCTCTCGCCGAGTTCTCTTACAACAATAGTTATCACGCGAGTATTAAAGCCGCACCTTTTGAAGCGCTATATGGCCGCAAATGTCGTTCACCTCTTTGTTGGGCCGAGGTAGGCGACGTGCAAATCACCGGACCCGAACTCATTCACGAAACCACCGAGAAAATCGTTCAAATCCGAGATAGGCTTAGGACGGCCCGAAGTCGTCAAAAGAGCTATACCGACAAACGACGCAACGATCTTGAATTTCAAGTCGGTGACCGAGTAATGTTAAAAGTCGCACCTTGGAAGGGTGTAATCCGTTTTGGGAAACGCGGGAAGCTAAATCCGCGGTATATTGGTCCTTTCGAAATCTTGGAGCGTATTGGAACCGTTGCTTATCGTTTAGATCTTCCGCCTCAATTGAGCTCCGTTCATCCTACTTTCCATGTATCCAACTTGAAAAAGTGTCTTGCCGAACCCGATATCGTCATTCCTCTCGAGGAGCTTACCATTGATGACAAACTTCATTTTGTGGAGGAACCGGTTGAAATTGTGGACACCTCCGTCAAGACATTGAAACAAAGCCGAATCCCGATTGTCAAGGTTCGTTGGAATGCCAAAAGAGGACCCGAGTTTACTTGGGAAAGACAAGATCAAATGCAAAGGAAGTATCCTCATCTATTCGTGAATTCGGAAACGCAAGATCTCGAGGAAGAAACAACGACTACTACGCCTACTTAAATTTCGGGACGAAATTTCTTTTAAGGAGTAGGTAATGTAACATCCCGCCTTTTTCCATTTACTTTTCCGTTATACTAATATAAAGTCCGTTATATGTTTATAACATCTCCCGTTGATACGCGTTTTAAATTATCTCGTTTAGGTAATTCCCGCACCCGAACGAAAGTTGAGGGACTAAACTTGACAAGGGATCAAACCCTTGACTAGGTCAAAGGGTCAAACCCCTTTCACCCATTCACTTTCATCTCCATCTCTCTCTTTCTCTCTAGCAAGAACACACACCCAATTTCCAAATTCATTCAATCATCATCTAAATTCGATCTAGGAGGCTTACAACAAAATAAATTACATATTCGTGATCCTCTCTTCATCCTCTTCATTTTGGTACCAACTTCATCTCGTTTGGGTAACTTTCTAAAATCACTAGATTTTGTGTTCTTGATGTTTTTAACTTATAAAAGTGTTAATTAGTGTCTATGGCTCAAGTCTAACATGAATATATGATTTATATGCTCGATCTCGTTGTTTTAGTGTAACTAGCATGAACTTGAATTTTGGTGTGTTGTTCTTGAATTTTGGATGATCATATGTTGTTAGATGTTAAAAGTTGATGTTTTAATTGTGTTACTAGCATAACTAGCTTCAATTTGATGTGTAGGTTGCCTTAGAAAACTTCATGAACTTGATTATGGATTTTGGTGAATTTGGGTTAGGGTTTGATGAACTTGAAATGGACTTTTGATGCATTGAATGCCATGGATTATTATTGGTAAGTGTTTAGTTGGATTGTATGCTTGATTACCTTCGAAACGGCATATCATTCATGTAAATTGGTTGCCCGAATCATTGAATTGCATTTATGAACTTGTATGCGGTTAATGTTAAGCATTAGATGCGGTTTTGGTTGTTGTAATAGGTAGATTGTTTGATGAAACATGTTTAGTTATGTTCTTTGTCAAAAGAGCTTTCCAACGATATAAGGTGCGAGTTCTAAATGTTTACGGTTTGCATTTTGTGCTAAAACGAATTTTGGATCAAGACTTGAACAATTGAAACTGGCCAGGTACCAGCTCCCGTGTATTGTCGCGGCGCGACAATTGTGGGCCGCGGCGCGGCATAAGCCGTGTCCAGGCTCTGACCTCCATGTCCAAAAAACGAAAAATGTTTGGCATACTACGGACCTCCGATTCACATGAAACTTGTTCTAACATGCTCATATATGATTAAAAACCTCAGAAAAATAGTTCGGGACCTGACCCGAACATGTTGACTTTTTCGTTAACTTTGACCCGACCAAGTTGACTTTTAATCAAACTTAACCAAATATTTGTGCAATCGTTCTAACATGTTTTTATACTTGTACCTTGCATGAAACATGACAATTTGATTCACATGCTATTATGATCGAGTCTTAACGAGCCATAGGACTAATTGAACATCTTTGACCTATCGTGTTTACCGTTATTGATACAACCTATTGTTTAGGTCAAGACTAGCATTGTTCTTTGCACACGTTTACTTGTTGAAGTACTTTACTACTCGTGCACTCAAGGTGAGATCATAGTCCCACTTTTACTCTTTTTGAACTTACATTTGGGATGAGAAAACATAAACATTTCTTTACTAAGTGAACACAAGTACAGGAAAACAAACATTCTACATACGAGTTTAGAACAAAATCCTCAATTCGATTATCATTAGTTACACTTGCCGGGTGTAAGCGAGAACTTATGTTGTATGGATCCATATGGGTTTGACAAACCCTCATTTAAACGGTTCGCTACCGTTTACGAATGAAATATATTTTCGAGAAACAGTGTATGTTCTAGCACTAAGTGATGGGGTTCAATGGAAGGAAATGTTAAGCATTGATAATTGGGTGCTCGTGAAACAAACTTTTGGAATGTATTACTATTATTTCATTGATGCAAATCTTGTGGTTCACTTGTACTTACTTACTTAAACCTATGATTTCACCAACGTTTTCGTTGACAGATTTCTATGTTTTTCTCAGGTCCTTGAACGATACATGATACATGCTTCCGCTCATTATTTTGATACTTGCATTGGATGTCGAGTATACATGCATTTCATGGAGCGTCTTTTGACTTTCTTTAAAACTGTGTCGCATAGGTTTCACATGTAACTATAACTTTGTAACGTAACTTTT
Organism: Rutidosis leptorrhynchoides; assembly: GCF_046630445.1. Taxonomy (NCBI): domain Eukaryota; kingdom Viridiplantae; phylum Streptophyta; class Magnoliopsida; order Asterales; family Asteraceae; genus Rutidosis; species Rutidosis leptorrhynchoides. The sequence continues at coordinate 635,181,840 of NC_092335.1, forward strand.
GGATGAACAATTCTTGTAAACTTTGAAACAATCTTTATTTTTGAAAGGAATGCGATATATCTTTGGTCAAATGTCACGTTAAAGACCTATGACCACGTAAAGGGACCTAAGTAGTCGACGCCGTCAATTGACGATTTGTCGGGGTCGCTACAGATAGTCTCGGTAAGTTCTAACTCTAAGTCTTGAGTTTTAATTGGTTAATGGCTAGGGTTTTGGTTACTAGATATTTGTAAGACCCATTTGGTGGTAAAATGGGTGAGTTTGGGTTATGTTGTTGTAATGAAACCCTAAAAGCCACAATCTAGGGTTTTGGCCTTGTGATTTGAGGTTATAAGTGTCAATTGGTGTTGTTAGTCACTAATGCACTTTAAGATTTATGAAAGAAGTGTTAATGGGTAGGTTTGACTTGATTGTGAGTTTAAGTAAAATAAAATGGGTCAAAATGTACTAGTTGACCTAATTAGATGAAATAGGTATGGATTACCCTAAGTTTTGTGTTAATTGAAGTTAATAGACTTTAATTCACTAGTCTTAACGATTAAAGTCGAGTCTTGGCCATTTATGGGCGGTTGTGAGTAGTTGAGTCATTTAATGCAACTAGGGTCATTAAATGCTCAAGTGGGAGTATTGTGGTTAATCCCACTAGTTGTGAAATTGAATGTGCACTTAATGATTTAGGTACATTGCGTTGAAGCTTGAAAGTGCTAAATCATCATCCTTGTGACAAGGTGAGTGGAATAATTATGCGTTCATGTATATGGCGTGTTTATTTGTGAATGTTATGTTATGAACCACGTGCCGGTAGTGCCATAACATGTGTGAGATAGGATGTGAACCACGAGCCAGTAGCATCGAGTGTGAACCACGAGCCGGTAGCACTATAAAATAAGATGTGAACCACGAGCCGATAGCATCGTGTGTGAACCACGAGCCGGTAGCACTATAAAAGAGTATGACTCAAGCGTATGGTGTGAACCTCGAGCCGGTAGCACCATAGCGTTATTGGTTAACCATATTGAGATTATTGTTTTGTTTAGCATATAATATATATTGAGTTGAGTATATGCTAATGAAGTGATGTGATAATGTACGACTTGTTAGTGTTACGGGTATGTTGACATGCTAATTGAGTTACAAGTTCGTACGGAGTATTTGGTATTGTGATTGCAAATGGATGGGTTATATATATGTATGTATAATTGTTGCACTCACTAAGCATTGCTTACCCTTTCGTTGTTTATCATTTTATAGGTTCCGGCTTGGACAAGGGTAAGGGCATACGGTTGGATTAGTTGTCTCCCGTTTATGTTGACAGGGGGTGCTTTTGGCATAGCTTTTGAAGTTTGGCCTAATGTTTTGGGTAGTTTAGCCCCAAACCGTGCTCGAGTGTCGTTTAGATTATAAACTATCATTGTAGTGGGTCAAACTTGTATAAAACTTAATTAATGGCCTTCGTGCCTTTTGTAAACATTTAAATTGATGTACGTTTAAGTGGAACTTGTGGAATGGTTTACATATTTAATTGGTGCGTAAATGTGTATTATATAAAAAAAAATTTATCGTATAGAATACGGGTTGGGTTGTTTCACTTGTTTATGTTCATGATATTATTATTACTGGCAATAGTGATAGTTGTATTAGTGAGTGTAAGCATTTCTTGCAAACTAAATTCAAAGTTAAAGAAATGGGTTTATTAAAATATTTTCTTGGTATTGAACTTTTAGATCAAAATGGAGGTTTAAGTATGACACAAAGAAAATATACTTTAGAAGTAATTGATGAATTTGGTTTGTTAGCTAGTAAACCTGCTATTACTCCTATGGAATCTGGTGTTGTCTTTTCCAGTATTGATAATCATTCTGATACTAATTATCCTTTATCTAATATAAGTGATTATCAAAAACTTATTGGAAAACTTATTTACATTATACTGACCAGACCTGATATTGCCTATGATGTTCATTGTTTAAGTCAACATATGCATGCTCCTTTAAATTCACACTTAAATGCTGCTTTTAGAGTTCTTAGATATCTTAAAGGTTCACCTGGAAAAGGCATTTTTATAACAAAAAGTGACAATTTTGTATTGTCTGCTTATGTTGATTCTGACTATGCAAAATGTATTTCTACAAGAAGGTCAGTTACTGGTTTCTGTGTTTATTTAGGAAACTCTTTAGTTTCATGGAAAAGTAAGAAACAGTCAACTGTTTCAAGATCATCTGCAGAAGCTGAGTATAGGGCTTTAGCTTCTGTCACATGTGAGCTCATTTGGATATTAAAACTTTTCAAAGATTTGAACATAAAACCAAAAATTCCCATAACTGTTTATTGTGACAATAAATCTGCTTTACAAATAGCCAAAAATCCTGTTTTTCATGAAAAAAACTAAACATTTTGAAGTAGATTTACATTTTGTGAGGGAAAAGATTAGTTCTGGTGTAATTCAAACTGTTCAAGTTTCTTCTGAAGAAAACACTTCAGATATTTTTACTAAACCACTTTTAAGAGCTCAACATGATTTATTGTGCAACAAATTAACTCTTTATGATCTATTTCATGTTTAGATTAAGGGGGATGTTAAATTTATATACATATTCATAATCTAAACATGTAAGATCATTTTTTTTTTTTTTTTTTTTTTTTTTGTATTTCTTCTTATTTCTAGGTTAAGAATAATTGCAGGGTCCTTGCAGTCATTTTTTGAAAGATAGTTTGGTGGTCAAAGTATTAAAAAGAAGACTTTGTTGCTGAACAGCTATTTTGGAACTTGAGGGACCAGAAAAGAAATTAAGTTATTATTTAAGTTATCTAATTTATTTTTTCATTCTCTGATTAATTCGTTCATCTCTGTAACTGTGTGAAATTCATTTTAGGGTTTCATATTTTTCATTCTCTGTATTCATAGTTATCTTTTTGATAGCTTGAGAGAGATTACTGTAAGATTGATTGTGTGTGAATCGTTGTAAGGATTTTGTATTGTTTTTGTTACTTATTTTTAACTTCTGAGATAGGGGATTTTTCATCTCCTGTAGTTGGTGGATTTAATTTCTTGATTCTGTTAATATATACTTTAAAAATTGATATCTTTTTTAAAACTTTTTTATATACTTTAAAAGGATTGCAGATGTTTTGATATTTTGATATTCTGTAATTAGATACCTTAATATAATTAATAATTAATAATTAATTAAATAAAATGTATATAAACATATGACACGTGTTAATGTGTTATATCAACCAATTTAACACACTTACATCTGAAAACGAAAATTTGTACAAGTGATACCGGTTTGCACATTCCGGTTACGCAACACCACTTGTCGGGGTATATAAAATTGGTACTTCCGTGTTCAGAAAATGGATGTTGGTGATGCCACCTAATACGGCGGACTAACAGCATAGTCAGCGATGAAAATGGATTGGGGTTGTTTGATCTTTGGAAAAAGAGGGAAGCATTCAGAGGAGTGGTGGAGGAATGACAGAATCAAAGAAACCCAAGTAATGGAGGCGGTGTAAAATGACAAAAATACTCTTTAGACAATAAAATATTGACATGAATAATAAAATGCTCATGTTCTACTGTTATAATTGCAAGGACATCTCAATAAAAGCATCCATTTAAAAAATATTACATTAATTTTATTAAATATAACATTACTCTAATAACTCTAAAATTGATACGATATCAAATACTAACGAGTCTGAAATCATTTTCAGACAAATTACTTCGGACACACTAATTTGATGAGAGGTTCTAAATTTATTCGTGAAGAACATTTCGAAGTGGATGATGAACTCTCACAAAAATAAAAAATTTTGTTTAGGTGACTTCATTCCTTTCCTACCACGATTGTACCGAAATATTATGTGGGTTTGAGAGTTGGTCTTTCTCAAGTTCACATACTTTACTTTTGCTATATTTTGTTATATTTTGTTAACATGTGTGTGAAATCACATAAATGTACATAATTCTGGCATCCTTTTTGCACTATATCGTCTTGTCGTGTTTTAAATAATCCTACAACGAACTTTTTTTTTTTTTTCGAAAAGCAAAAATATATTGCACGAAATAGAGGGGTCAAATGTGTATGGGATTGGGGTGACGGATTCAGATTTAGATTTCGTTGCTAACCGATTGGGATGTAGTCGAGGTAATATGCCTTTCAATTACCTTGGTTTATCGATGGGTGCTAATATGAATTTAATTCGTAACTGGAAGCCTCTTATTCAAAAATTTCGGAATAGATTAACAAAATGGAAATGTAAAATGCTTTCAATTGGAGGAAGAGTTACTTTGATTAAATCGGTCCTTAGTAGTTTGGGTATATATTTTCTATCTCTTTTTAAATGTCCAGAAACAGTTTTAAAAGAGTTGAAAAAATTACGAAGTGCTTTTTTTTGGGGTATTCAAGAAGGTGAAAAAAGAATTCATTGGGTAAAATGGGATAAAGTTTTGGCAAACTTTGATAAAGGAGGTTTGGGAATTGAGAGTTTAAAAGCTTTCAATTATGCTCTAGTTTTAAAGTGGATATGGAGGTTTAATTCACAAAGCGGTGGCATTTGGATTGATGTGATCAAATCGATATATGGGCCAAATGGTGGGTTGGATGGAGAAAATAAGTATAAACTTGGTGTTTGGACAAATATGATCAAAGTTTATAATCAGGCTCAAAGTGAAGGTATGCTTCCTTTGAATCCAATTCTCTACAAGCTTGGTAATGGATTGAAAATCCGTTTTTGGAGAGACACATGGTTAGGAACTGAACCATTGTGTACACGATTTAATAGAATTTATCACCTAGATGTTAACCCGGATTGCTTAATAATGGACCGAAGGCATAATAATACATGGGTATGGCAATGGAAACGTGAAACTTTAGGTGGTAGAAATGACACTGTTGTTGATGATCTTATGCATACAATTTTTTAACAATGAAGATGATAAGTATTGGGTTTTGAATCTGAATGGAGTATACTCAGTTTCGGATAATAGGAGATGGATCGACAATGCTATGTTGGAAGCTTCGACGAGCCCAACACACCACTATAGAGGATTTAGACTATACTAGACTCACTACACCAACACTTTGAAGTTTGTTAGCCTTTAATTTTATAAATCCTTAGTGCACAATGTACTTAGGCGACAGTGTCGACCATATATCTTTAGGCGGTATAACCGACCATGTATTACTTAGGCGGCAGAGCCGACCATATAATAAGAACAACAAAAGTGCACTAAGAACTTAAACACAAACTAAGGCTTGATCGGGAAACTTAACAAAAACACTTATATTAAATTACAATTACAATATTACTTACAAGCTTTATCTTCTCTACTTTCGCTAACTCACACTCTTCTTCTCTTCTTCACAACTCACTTCTTATTTCACTCTCACAACTTCACACAACACAAATGAAATCTCCTCCCATATTTATACTACTCCATGGAACATTCTAGAACCTAGATATTTCCATGGATATATAAATATCTAGATATTTCTACAACCTATAAATATCTAGATTTTTCTTTTACATTTCAATTTCTAGATTTTTCTCTCATATTCTAATATCTAGATATTTTCTTATACATATTAATATCTAGATATTTTACCCATATACATTTACTAATTCCATATTATTCTAAATTTGCATTGTATTTTAACACTCCCCCTCAATGCAAATTTTCTTCCAACGATGTCTTGCAGACCATTCCAAGTGCTTCTCTGAATTTTGTAAACTTCGGTTTACTTAGGCTCTTGGTGAATATATCTGCAACCTGTTCATCTGTCTTTGTTGGCATCATCTTGATCTCTCCTTCAAGGACCTTCTCGCGAACATGGTGATAGTGCACTTCTATATGTTTTGTTCTCGCATGAAAGACTGGATTTTCTGCTAGACGAATAGCTGATAGGTTATCGCAGAAAAGCTTTACTTGATAATCTGTTGATTGATGAAGATCTTCCATTAGTTGCTTCAACCACATAATTTCTTGTGTTGCTGATGCTGCCGATCGATATTCTGCTTCAGTGCTTGACAAGGATACTGCTGGTTGTCTCTTGCTGCACCATGATATTACTCCCGATCCAAGACTAAACATGTATCCAGTTGTTGACAGTCGTGTATCATAGTCTCCAGCGTAATCGGCGTCACAATATCCAGTTACGTGACATTCTTTTGTTTTCTTGTATAAAATACCAAAGTTAATAGTGCCTTTGACATACCTTAAGATGCGTCGTACAACATCAAGGTGAGGCTTCTTCGGATTGCTCATGTATCGACTAACCACTCCAACTGCATAAGATATATCTGGCCGGCTTAGTGTGAGATAAATAAGACTTCCGACCATCTTTCGATACATGGTAACATCTTGAAGACTTTTTCCTTCATCTGCTCGTAGTTTTGTATTCGGATCCATCGGAGTTGAGATAGGTTTGCAATTAAGCATTCCGTACTTTTGTAAAAGATCTCGCGCATATTTCTGTTGTCCCAGAAATAATCCTTCTCTTTTCTGCTCTATTTCGAGTCCAAAAAAATGTTTGAGTTCTCCAAGCTCCTTCATATGAAATCTGATAGACAGATTCTCTCTTGTTCTTTGAATCTCCTCATAGTGATCTCCCGTGATGATTAAGTCATCCACATATACTAGCACTATGGCTAGTTTTCCTTGATCTTGTTTCACAAATAAACTAGAATCTGAAGGAGCAACTGTGAAACCACTTTGTACTAAGAACTCGTCAATCTTCCCGTACCAAGCTCTTGGAGCCTGCTTCAAGCCGTATATTGCTTTCTTTAATTTGCAGACATGGTCAGGATGAGACTTGTTCTCAAAGCCTCTTGGTTGCTCCATATAAATTTCTTTGTCAAGTTCTCCATGTAAGAAAGCGTTCTTGACATCCATCTGCCACAACTTCCAAGATTTTCTAGCGGCTAAAGCTAGTAGAGCTCGAATTATTGTGATCTTCGCCACTGGACTAAACGTTTCTTCATAATCCAGCCCATATTGTTGAGAAAAACCTCTAGCAACAAGTCGAGCTTTATACCTTTCAATGGAGCCATCTGATCGAGTCTTCACCTTGTAAACCCATTTACAAGATATTGGTTTTACATCTTTTGGCTTTGGAACTAAACTCCATGTCTGGTTTTCTTTTAGTGCATTAATTTCTTCTTCCATCGCTTTCTGCCATTCTTGACTTTGTGCTGCTTCTTCATAAGTGGAAGGCTCAATATGTATTAATTCATCCACATGAGCAGCATTGGCATACCTCGGATTAGGTTGCCTCGGCCTTGTTGATCTCCGTAATTCTTGCACATGCTCCTCGGCATCCATTTGGCTTGGACGAACCTCTTCGAATGTAGATTGATGTACCCCAGTTTTCCATGGACTCTTTTCCTTAGAGTACGACCCTTCTCCTTCTTTTATTGGATCCAATATCTGCTCTTTAGGTTCTTCTTTTTCTTCTGGACCTTCTTCTAATCCATGAGATTCTGGAAGCTCTATCTTTTGAGGTGACCACCATGAAGAAGCTTCATCAAATACCACATTTCTTGAAGTATGACACTTTCTAGTATTTGGATCACAACATCTCCATCCTTTTCTTGATTCATCATAACCGACAAAAATGCACCGAATTGCCTTCTTATCAAATTTGCTTCGTAGATGATCTGGTACGAAGACGTAGCATACACATCCAAAAACCTTGAGATGGTTGACGGTTGGCTTGATCTTCCATAATCTTTCATATGGTGAAATATATCCCAACTTTGTTTGTGGGAGTCTGTTAATCACATATGAAGCCGTCCTCATACATTCGGCCCAAAATCTTCCTGGTACATTCTTACCATGAAGCATACTTCGACAAGTTTCAGCAAGATGACGATTCTTACGTTCTGCCACTCCATTCTGTTGTGGAGTATTAGGGCAAGTTAATTGCCTTCTGATCTTGTGCTTCTTAAGATAGATATTGAACTCGGTTGATAAATATTCTCCTCCATTATCTGTGCGTAAGCATCGAATCTTAGTATTGAGCTCACTTTCTACCTTATTCTTGAACTCTTTAAACTTCAAAAAAGTCTCCGACTTCTCCTTCATGAAGTAAACCCACACATATCTTGAGAAGTCATCAATGAATATCACCATATATTTCATACCTCCAAGTGATGTTTGTTTCACTGGGCCAAAGACGTCTGAGTGTATGAGCTCTACTGGTGTCTTGGACTGATGTTGTGACTCCTTGAATGGCAATTGGTGAGCTTTGCCAAATTGACATCCAACACATATTGTATCTGTTCGGATATCAATTTGAGGAAGCCCATTTACTATGCGTTTTACCATCAGCTCCTTTAACTTGTTGTAGCCCACATGCCCAAGACGTTCATGCCAAAGATCAGCCGTCTCATTTTTTCGAGTCTTATCCACATAAGCTGTTTCAGCAGATAATACATAAACCGACTCTATTCTTCTTCCTTGCATAATTGGATTGCCAACCACCTTCACTCTCTTGAATACGGACACATCTTCTGGTCCAAAGAGCACATAATTCCCTTCTGCTGTCAATTGTGGTACTGACAGTAAATTCTTCTTTAGGCCAGGGACAAGATACACCTTCTCGAGTTGGAGCTTATGAGAGCCGCCTTCATTTGGAATTATTGTCTTTCCAATGTGAGAAATAGATAACCTTGAATTGTCGGCTGTCAACACGACTCTCTTTCCTTTGTAATCATCCATTTCTTGCAGCTTTGTCTCATCATTGGTCATATGATTTGAGCACCCAGAATCGATGATCCAATCATCTTTGTAGTTTATTTTTGACTTTAAAGTTGTTGTAAGAGCTTGATCATCTATGTAAGCTTCAACAGAGAGTCCAGCTTCTGCATCCCACGTTTCCTCATTAATGGTTGCTTCGAATGTGACATCTTTCTTCTCATCTCTTGCAGCGGCCACGTTTCCTTCGAAAGTTCGCCTTCTGGGGAATCTATAATCTCGAGCAAAATGACCCTTCTTGCCACAATTGAAGCATTCACCATTCTTTCTCTTATCATTTTCCCCGTATTGTTGGCGATGATCTCTTCTTCCTTGTTGAGCTCCCCCTGAAGCGTTGCCTTTTGATTTTGGGTGGCCCTTCCATCCATATGTCTTACTTTCTTTCATCGTCTCTTGTCTTCGAGATGTTGCTTTCTTCTTATTGGTGAAGAGTGCATATTCTCCGTCTTTTATAGTTACTTCATTCATCTGCTTGGCTAATGCCTCTTGATTAGCCAATAGATTCTCCAGCTCTATTAATGATGGTTGAGTAGGCCATCCTCTCACAGCGGCTATAAATCCATTATACTCGGACCTTAAGCCGTGGATGATAATTCTCTTCATCCTTGCATCACTTACTTTCTCTTCAGGAGCAAGTTGAGATATCTCACGACAAATAGATTTCACCTTGGTGAAATACTGAGAAATAGATAGACTTCCTTGTGAGATACCTGCGAGCTCATTTTCCAAGAGCTGGAGGCGTGCTTCATTCTTCTTTGAAAATAACTTTTCAAAAGTTTCCCAAGCTGCCTTTGGTGTTTTCTCGTCACGGATGTGCTCCAATAGATCCTCCTCGATTGTAGTCTTCAATATAAATAAAGCCTTCCCGGCCTTGATGTTCCATTTTCTCAAGGCTTCGGCATTTTCTTTCGGTGGAGGCGTTGTGTCACTGCCAGCAACTATTTTCCATAAATCATGTCCTTGTAGGTAGGATTCTATACAAGTCCGCCAATAACCATAGTTGTGGTTATTGAGACTCTTGATACCACTGCTCGTACTTGCAAGATCTGCCATCATGACGTCCAACGTCCAATAAGCTTGGTCCCTGACCGATGAGCTTTCACAGTTCCTAACTGTGCTCCGACAGAATCTCCCTTAGAGCCTTGGTGAAAACAAGTCGATGTAAACGTCCAACGTTTACCGATTTCCTCCACTAGAAATGATCCCGAACGACCCGCTCTGATACCAATTGTTGGAATCTTCGACGAGCCCAACACACCACTATAGAGGATCTAGACTATACTAGACTCACTACACCAACACTTTGACGTTGGTTAGCCTTTAATTTTATAAATCCTTAGTGCACAATGTACTTAGGCGACAGTGTCGACCATATATCTTTAGGCGGTATAACCGACCATGTATTACTTAGGCGGCAGAGCCGACCATATAATAAGAACAACAAAAGTGCACTAAGAACTTAAACACAAACTAAGGCTTGATCGGGAAACTTAACAAAAACACTTATATTAAATTACAATTACAATATTACTTACAAGCTTTATCTTCTCTACTTTCGCTAACTCACACTCTTCTTCTCTTCTTCACAACTCACTTCTTATTTCACTCTCACAACTTCACACAACACAAATGAAATCTCCTCCCATATTTATACTACTCCATGAAACATTCTAGAACCTAGATATTTCCATGGATATATAAATATCTAGATATTTCTACAACCTACAAATATCTAGATTTTTCTTTTACATTTCAATTTCTAGATTTTTCTCTCATATTCTAATATCTAGATATTTTCTTATACATATTAATATCTAGATATTTTACCCATATACATTTACTAATTCCATATTATTCTAAATTTGCATTGTATTTTAACATGCTATTCTACCTTCGTTGCATCATAGTACAAGGTGGAATAAATTTCTTCCGAAAAAAGTAAATATTTTTCTATGGGTTTAGCTCTTGATAGACTTCCTAACTAGTTCAATCTTGTAAATCGGGGAGTGGAGATTGGGGATATAGGATGCCCGATTTGTAATCATGGGTTGGAAGATATTAATCATACATTTTTTTCATGCATTTTGGCAAAGGAGATTTGGAGGAAGCTTCGAATATGGACATGTGCAGATTTTGATAACTTCAATTCATGGTTTGATTTCTTAGAATGGTTTCATCTTTGTATGGAGAATGAAACAGTCAAGGGTCGTTTGTATTTGATTGTGGCTTCGATGTTCTGGGTTATTTGGCGATTTCGAAATGGCGTTATTTTTTCGGAGAACAGGATGAAGAAATAGGAGATTTTTGATTCTATTAGAAACTTTTCTTATAGTTGGTTTTCTAGTAGATGTAAAAGTAATATGTCTTGGAACAATTGGCTTATAAAGCCATTGTAATTGTTGTTTGTTTTTGCTTCTAGTTACTTGCTAGAAGCCTTAATAAAAATCATGCCGTTCAAAAAAAAAACATAAGTCTAAATACAAATATGTCAACATCGGAGAACCAAACTTGTTGCTGAGCGAGCAACGGATCACTAAACCCACACTTAAACAAAACAACGCCACGGATCCGAGAATCATTTGAGCCAATCTAGCTTCTGGTTCTTGACACGATTGGAGATCCATTCGAATGATTTAATCTGAATTTCCATCAACGCCTCCGGGGCGTTCCAACACGAATTTGAGAAAACTTTGTTATTGAGATTTCTCCATATAAAGTACGCACACGTCCATTCAATAGCTTGCCAAATCGAAGATTCAAACGGTGTTAAGGCTCGGTTACAATTCCCACGGAAGGCTTCGTTTATGCTAAGGTTAGAAACCAGGCCCAAACCTCACCACTTGAAGATCTTTTCCCAAACAACCATAGAGTGCCGACAAAAGAACATGGCGTGATCAATTGATTCTATATCGTCATCACACAAAGGACATCTAACGGAGTCCAAGTCAATACCTCTCTTATCGAGTTCGGTAAGGACCGGAAGCCGTCTTTTCAACACCCTCCATATGAAGATACCAACTTTAATAGGAACCATGTAATTCTTGAGCGTCTCGTTACTTGACCGTGTGCTACTGTTCAGGATTATTTCATCTAACAAACACGATAACTTTTTTGTGCTGAACTTACCATTAGAGGATAGGCTCCAAATCCAACGAATCCACGGCATTGTCTTGTTTAGAGTATGAGTTAAGTAAAGTCATGAGGGAGTTTAGCTCCGAGATTGCACTTTGAATGCTCATCTAATACCATTTCTTGCAGATTCTTAGAATATGTTGATGTTTATAAGCTTTACTTCCGGATTTTATCAAATAATGAATTTTTGGTTTTACTGTCTTCAAATGTAGTTTGATATATATATATATATATATATATATATATATATATATATATATATATATATATATATATATATATATATATATATATATATATATATATATATATATATATATATATATGGGCACGATCCATGGATAAGCTTAAAAGGAGTACAAACGGGATAAGCAAAATAAAAAAAAAATTTGAATTTTTTTTTACATTCATAAATCTGCATTAAAATGAACCTCTAATCAATTTTTTTCATAAAAAAAAGTTCAAAATCTTTCAAAAATCGATGATGAATGGTAAAATTAACCATTCATCGGGTTAATTTATCATTCATCTTGTTTACGATGAATGATAAAATTAATCAATGCAAAAAAAACCAGATGAATGGTTAAATTAACCATTCATCTGTTTTTTTTATCATTCATCATAAACAGATGAATGGTTAAATTAACCATTCATCTGCTTTTTTTTAGCATTGATTAATTTTATCATTCATCGCGAACAAAAATGAATGATAATTAACCAGATGAATGGTTAATTTTACCATTCATCATCAATTTTTACCATTCATCATCGATGTTTACCATTCATCATCGATTTTCGAACGATTTTGTTAAAAAACTTTTTAAAATTTTTTCGTTTTCTTCTATTTGCATATTAAAGGATCGTTTTTTTTTTTAAAAAAAAATTTGAAATTTTACTTATCCAGTTTATGCCCCATTTAGTGCTTATCCATGGATTGGTCCAATATATATATATATATATATATATATATATATATATATATATATATATATATATATATATATATATATATATATATATATATATATATATATATATGCGCCACCTATATTGAGGGGTATTTCTATAATGATTGATGAGCATGCTAATCAATCCAAAACGATGTTTTGTGTGCAATAACTACTAGGCTACTTGTTGGTGCATAAAAGTCTCGAGTTCGTATCAACCCATACAAGTTAAATATAAAAGAGCCAGTCGATCGACTGTCGGCCCGCTCAAGTATATAAGGGAGCTTAAATAGTCATTTGTGGCTAATGATCCAATAACCACTAAAACTTGTTCCAACCGTTTCTCTTTACAAAATCAGTCTCCAAAACTCATCAAGTCGAATAACGACTCTAGGCATCGATCTAATCCGATCTATACAATCCGGTTCAACTAATTCGATCCCCGAAAGTCAACGATTCGCTAGATCATCGATCCGAAGATCCGAATAGCTCCAACACTACTACTTCAAATCTCCGTTACCTTCTCTTATCGAATAATAATTGACTTTCAAATTTGTTTTGCAACACTATAAACTAATTATTTGCATAGTCAAATCGCAATAATTAAATAATCGCATTCAATTTGCAATTGCAAACCCTATCTCTTAGCCTCTTATGGTATGTTTGAATGAATCTAGGTAGAGCTGGAGCTTATGGATTGATCTGGAGCTTATTTTTGAAGTTTGTAGCTGGAGATTATAATTTTTTATAAATGTTTGGTAAATTAGCTGGAGTTTATTTTCTAATTCACATGCTTTATTTTTTTCTATAATCTACTATAAGGAGCTTATTTTTTAAAAGCTTATAATTTTCATAAACTCTACTTTTTTGTGTATATCAAACGAATACTTATGACTTGAAATTTATTAAAATTATAAGCTCAAACTCCTAAAAACTCCAATAAGTTAGTGTGTCCAAACATACCCTTAAGCAATTTATAGTGTAACCCGTTTATTATTATTTTTTATTTTTTTTGAAAGGCAAAATAATATTTTATTAAAACAAGGTAAAGATCAGAGCATCTAGGGAATGCTCATACAATGAAACAACATACTACAAAACATAAACAAGTTACAATGAGGACATGCTAAGCATAAGGCAACTGAAAACAAAGACTACAAACGAAAAATTGGATCAGCCATGGTCATCGTAATGATTCGGGTCTAGGAGCCATTTGTTCCATTATGGCGCAAGTTTCCTTGATCGATTGGCAACCCAATCAAAATATTTTATTTGTATCTCATTGAGGATCATAGGCCCGACGTTCTTCTTCTTACGAAAGATTGCGTTGTTTCTATTTTTCCATAATAGGTAGACGCTCGTCCAAGTAATCACTTGCCATAGAGTAGATTCACGATTGACCTCATTGACAATATATTTGCCAAACAACAGATCATCAAGGCTTGAACCTGAAAAATTGCATTTGAACCACCATTTCGAAACACGATTCCACACATCTTTGGCGAACGAACAATTTAGGAGAGTGTGCTCTAAAGTCTCTATATCATTGTTACAAATCGGGCATCTAACCGAATCAAGATCTACATTTCTTTTGTCTCATTTCATCAGAATAGGGATCCGATTTAGATGAGCACACCACACGAAAATAGAGACTTTCTGCGGTACCAGGTGATTCAATAAGGTTTCCTTTGAGTTAGGAGGAATTTGGAGTAATTTTTCGTTTAACATGTTTGCAACCTTGGATGTGCGAAGTAATCCATCAGAAGCAAGCCTCCATTTCCAAACATCACTGCTGTTTTAAGCATATTTGAACGATTGTAATTCAGTTTCCAAGTTATGCAGCTCGTCATTGGTCCTACCAGTAGGGGTTCGAATCCAGTCCCACCTGAAATAACCACCTTGCTCGCCTTTTTGAGACGATCTTGAATTGAAGCATTTTGGTCTCGATCTAATCTGAACATCCTGTTGTATTCTTCACACAATTTCTTATCACCAAACCATGCATCTCTCATCTCTCCATAATAGGGTATCATCACCACGACTTATGATTTTTTCGAAGGAACTTGTGAAAGGAATGTCTAGCTTGTCAATCTTACGACCTACGTCATCTTGCCCCAGGTTATATTCCTGCTACGAATGCAAACTGAATTGTGAGAGCATAACTGTGACGATCGCTCCAAATCCATATGGACGAACACGTCATTCATCGATTTCATTGCTAGGTATTTGACCTCTATATGATACGTTTTGTAAACATTACATTCTTTTGAAAATGCATACCATAAATGAATATTTAAATCAAAGGTTTTCGACATCTGATGATTTCTACATATAGACAATCACCGTAAATAATAGTTTACAATAATACTTCCGTTGACAATGCAGTCAAAATAAGATACATGGTGATGATTTGGTGAATGCAACGTTTCCTTGAAAAATATGTCATGTAAGACTCCATGCACATAGCTTGTCTAACACATAAGCAAATAGCGGAAGACTTCTAGGAAAACCTGAGAATAAACATGCTAACAAGTGTCAACACAAAGGTTGGTGAGTTCATAGTTTTAGTGTTTCGTATAATCTGTATATAAAAGTGGATCACAAGATTTCAGTTGTTTCATCCAGAAACATTTATAAAAATATTCTACAAAATTGAGCACCCTGGTAACTAAACTTAACGTATATATAATTTGTACCCTTTGTATAATCATCTTAATAATACACGCAAACCAACGTGTACGCTTCTCAAATAGCATACGTCCGTTAAAAGGCTAGTGCTCTAGCTCAGACGGGGATATCAAGCCCTATGGATCCATATACTACTACTCGCGCCCACCAGTTCTTATAACTGGCAGTTAACAGTTACCAAAGCTAAGGGATTTTCGGTTCAAACTCAGTGTAGAATTTAGTATGTACTTGTATCCATTGCGTTTAAAATAAAGTGCATGTATTCTCAGCCCAAAAATATATATTGTAAAAGCAATTAAAAAGGGATCAATGAAACTCACCTTAGCAGCATATAAAGTTGTTCACCAAAATGTGAATGAAACTCGAATTACCAAATAATTGTAGATCTCAACCTAGAGAACATATGTTGGTCAATAAATGTCTATCAAGCTAGGTCAGGTCATAGTGTATAAAATTCCAAATGCTCGAGATCGACATACAAAAGTTATCCAAAGTCGTTTCAAAAAGTCAATTTTGACAATAATTCAACAAAACGAGACGTGCCTTATATATGGATTCATTTACTTGGCTGGTAATATTCAAAAATCCAATTTATCAATCTTACAAACAAGTTTCAAAAGCAATTTTAATTAATGTCAATCATAATTCACTTGATCATATCTTTTAATTCGTTCACCGAAATTACGCGATTTCTAAATGAAAAGTTATTGATTTTTTTGCCAGCTTTCCAAAAACATGCATATCATATACCTTTTATCAGTAATATATGTATTTACTTCGTGATTTATCATAACTGTTTAACGACAAAATTTAGCATACAAGCATGCATAAATATATATACTCGAGCACTAGACATGGATACACAATTAATATATAAAAGATAAGATATGAATGCTCACGTATCAATATTTTTATCCAATATTGCAGGAAAGTACGTAGACGCAACAGAGATGATAAACACTAGGTTTGTCTTGCGAATAATACCCATGAATATTACCCATAACTTCCATAGTTATAGCCCATAATTTCCTTAGCTCTATCCCGTTTGAAAACCCATTTTGAAAGTGACACGCTCATGACCTCGTCGTAGTATTTTATGTATAAATAATAATAATACTAATACTACTAATAATGATAAGATTAATGATAATATTAATAATAATAATAATAATAATAATAATAATAATAATAATAATAATAATAATATATAATTTAAATATATACGGAGTAAAATTATTGAAGAAACAACTGAACGAAATCGAGTTTTTATAGTATGTGGCCTGCTACAGTACCCCATGCGATCGCATGAGTTTTCAGTGTTTTTGCCATGCGATCGCATGGCCGCCTTATCCGTTTTTGTTTGCTAGTTCGTCGACATCAAATAGTGTTTACTGTAGCAAATAGTGGTTTAATGTAGCAAATAGTATTTCACTGTAGCAATTCACTGTAGCAAAGTCGTTTTCACTGTAGCAAAATACAGTTTCACTGTAGAAAATAGTGTTTTACTGTAGCAAAGTCATTTTTACTGTAGCAAATAGTGTTTTACAGTAGGGAAGTCGTTTTTACTTGTACATATATATATATATATATATATATATATATATATATATATATATATATATATATACATACATATAATTGTTCATGAATCGTCGAGAGTAGTCAAAGGTAATTGTATATATGAAACAGTTCTAAAATTTTGAGATTCAACTTCATAGACTTTGCTTATCGTGTCGAAAACGTTAAATCAGTTAAAGATAAAGTTTAAATTTGGTCAAAAATTTCCGGGTTGTCACAATAACCCCCCGTCCCGCCCATATAGACTTTTGATTATTTTAACCCAAAAAGATGTAGGTTCGTTTCTAAACCTCCACCACCATTTTGCTAAGAGTGAAAAGTTTTTCGATTTTAACCCCCCGATGTTTAACCCCCCGTCTTTGTAAGGTAGTAATATGGTTTCCCATTTAACCCACGAGATTTTTGAATCCTCTCCCGCCCCGCCCCAAAAAAATTTACGTCTAATACCTTCAAGCAAATCAACGACGCAGGTAGGAGCACGGAATAGGGAGAAAGCATATAGAGGAAGACTACTAACAGGGGCGGATCCAGGATTGGAAGTCACTGGTGTCACCGGTTATAATCCAAAAAAATTTCTACTAGATGTCTTATTTTAGTGGTGTCATTCAAAAAAATTTACACTATCCACTGGTGTTACTAGTTAAAAACCCAAAAAAAAATTTCACTACATCGCGTATTTCAGTGGTGTCCCGTGCCACCACGAGTAATACACTAGCTCCGCCCCTGACTACTAAGCACCGACTTTATGAGAGTGAGACGACCACCAAACGACACCGTTTTCGCTTTCCAATCCACCAATCTAGAATGGAACTTATCAATGATTTTTTCCCAATCTTGAAGATTTTTCATTTTTTGCCCGATTGGTAGGCCGAGATATGTGAACGGGAATGAACCTAATTGACAACCAATGTAGTTTGCCATCTCTTCGCTATGTTCCTTTCGAACCCCAACACCGTATAGGCAACTTTTCGAGAAATTTACTTTCAACCCCGAGAAGATCTCAAAACATTTGAGTAGTTTGAACAAATTGCCGGCGTTTCGTTTATTCCAATCCCCAAAAAAGATCGTGTCATCCGCGTATATCCTAAAAGGGGTGGGGAATCATGTCCCGTTTATTAACCCTTTATATCCTAAAAGGGGTGGGGAATCATGTCGTTTGATACCCACCCCTATTAAAAAACTGGTCAAACTGACATTGACCCAAACCCCACCCTAAAAACTGCAAAATACCTCCCTCAACTATAACCAACTTACAAAAACTATCCTTCACTCAAGGGGTTAAAACGTAAATTCTGTCAATTAAAATAAAAACTCCACCCACACACTTCGAAGCCCGTATCTTCCTCCTCGCTCCGAGTTAAATTTCACCGACCACACCATTAAACTCGAAATATTTTTATGAACAAAACGAAAGTAACTACATTCGAAACGGACACTTTTTAAAAAAACGCTAAACACAACGACAGCCCGTATCTTTTCATTTGCCGCGAGTCAAATTTTTTCGACAGCAGCATCATACTCGAAATAATTTTATGAACAAAACGAAAATAAGTACGTTCAAAACGGACACTAACGCTAAACACGACAGCCCGTATGTTCCTGCTCACCGCGATTAAATTTTTTCGACAGCACCGTCAGATTCGAAATAATTTTATCAACAAAACGAAACTAACTACGTTCGAACCGGAGAGTTTTTAAAAAACACTAAAGACGACGACACCTACAACGGCGCTTAACACATGAGCATTTTTCCCTTCGGTAAATACATAAAGCTACGTTAAATATAAATATACAGGCCGAAAGCCCCCGCTGCATCGCACGGACCAGATCCAGACTAGTTTTATAACTATATAACTTAATTTAATTCATTTTGACCCAACTTGTCGTGTGAAAGGGAAACAAACCAGTCCAAAAAGAAAGTATTCACAACAAAAATATAAGCTAAGAAATTATCAATCATAATATATTACGATTGGTGAGGGTAGAATATAAATAAATGGACCTCGGAAACACATTTATCTAATTACTAGTAAAATGACCCGTGAAATCACGAGTTTTTTAAACGAAACAATTTAATAACATGTTTTAGGTATTAAGTGAATGTAAATGCTAAACTCATTTACCGTTTGACTAAGAAGTTTGTCGTTGTTTTTACAAATATATAGAGACATGTATTTTCACATACATATGTAACGTAATTAATTTCGTACAAAGAATCCATATTTGAATATTGATAATATAATAATTATAATTATAATTATTATATTAAAAGTAAATAATAATAATTAAGTTCGCTCAAAGTTGAGTATTTATATTTATATTTTAATATTAATAATACTCCGTAATAATTAGTAATAATAAATGCCTTTTAAATTTTTTTAAAAAATTAAAATTTCAATTTATGAAAGATTAATATTTCTTTTTATAAAATATTTCATATTATTTTTTAATTAAATTAATTTATAATTATGACATCATCATTATAAAAAGTAAATGGTAATTAGGTTAATGATGCTATCATCATTTTAAAGTTACATATGACTATATAGAATCAGCCCATTTTGTTTTACGTCACAGGGACAACAACTTAATGGATATATAAAAATCGGTAATGATAAGGTTTTGCGAGAAATGTGAGTATAATCTTAGATATATACGCAAAATATAATTGGATTATCACATATACAGTTACTAGGTTACATTAAATAGATCCATTGTATATCGTATATCTAAATAAAACTAAAAAAAAAAATGGATCCCCTTTTCTCTAAAAAAAAAATTCATCCTACAAACAAAATTCATCCCTCACCCAAAATTCATCAAACAAACCCACAAAATTTTAAACCTTCGTTTCCTAATTCAATTCCTATTAATCATCAAAATTCTCACAACACTTTCAAAAACACGAAACACCCAATTTTCTCAAAGAAATCGACAGTCTATTTGGGCGGCTTGTCAAGGTTTACAAACTCAATCACAATCAATAACGCTTTGCTAAGATTCGGATCAATCGAAGGGATCCCATGGAAACAAGATCGTTCTTTTGCCTTTGTCAAATTTGCAAATCAATTACAGGCATCTAATGTGATTCAGGAAATGAACGGTAAGCTTATCAACGGTAGGTTTATTTTCGTTGGGTATGCCAAAAAAGAGATGATTATTAAATCCTCCATGGACAACAATTTTCAAATTCCATCAAAGTTGAACAAACCGAAACCCAAAATTGTCTTGTTTCCTAATCAACAAACTAGTAAGCGGTTAAAATGGTCAGCCCTTATAGTCGATAATAAACCTATCAAAGCTCTTAAGCTGTTCAAATGGCTAAAGAGTAGGATTATAGCCATCAAATATGTTTCTGCTTGGGGGTCATATGGCTACGTCGTACAATGTAGCGACGAAGAAAGTTTTAAAAAATGAATATGGGACCGACACTGAACGAGTTGGAATTTACCGAAGTAATCCCACTGGTTAACAGGAAGAATAAGTTTTTTAGAGTTACCAAATTGGCAATTAGGGGTATCCCATTTGACTGTTGTTCTTCAAACAGTACAATGGATGTTGCTCAATCTTTTGGAAGGGTAATTCATGTTGATACTTTATCACATAGACTACTACGTACCAATGTTATGCACGCATTGATTGAAACTGATGATCATGGCTTGATTAACAAGTACGAATGGGCAAACATAGAGAACCTCTCTAATTGCAAATTATGGGTTGAAGAAGTTATTGAGGACGAATTGATCGAATCAATCGCTGAGAAAGTTATTGAAGAGTATAATGAAGCTTTAAATTTGGCACTCAAAGCTTTAGATGATCTTAAAAAGAATTCAGTTAATGTTAATCCAGCACCGGAAGTTGTGTCACCGGAAAAGGAATCTCATAGGGATGATGGTGAGGTTTACGTTGGGGAAGATAATTTGAATTTTCAAACTCCACAAAAGTCATACACCACAAAAATAGAAACTAAACCAACTGAGATTCAAAACTCAATGGAAAAGGTAACCAGGGCAGTTAGATCCCAAAGGGATAAATCTGATTCGGTTATAAAGTCAGAAAAAGAGATCAAAGCCTCTCTGTTTTCTTCAAAAAGTGTTGCAAAAGTACATGATAAGTCAACTTTTGAAGAGGTTTCTCCTGTTACTTCCCCCACTCAAGAAAAGTCATTTATTTTAAATAAAAATGACTATCCTACCCTTTTACAAACTTCACCAAAAAAATGTCCTAATTCCCAACTCAATTTGAACAACTCTCCTAAAAAAAACAACTCCTTTCTCAATCCAGATTCATCGTTCGCTGCTAAAGTTTTACAAATGGCAACAGATTCATCAAAAGATCAGTGTATTGGTAGTAGCTGTAAGTCGTCTTGTGAAAGAATTAGGAATTGTTGTAATCCCATTAATAACCCTATCCCTCCTGTTCAAAATTCCAAAATCCAAAGTGATAAGAAAAATAATCTTGAAAGTGAAAACAAATGGGTCGAAGAGATTTCAATCTCGTCTGATATGTTCGATACCACGAGCGAGATTAATCACATTGTTGGGAATGAAGCTTCTTACAAAAAAAAAGTAAAACCAATGGAATTCAATTTGGGGCGAAAAAACTAACATACAAAGAGGAGCTATTTAACTTTGGGGTGTTAATGGAGAACATGAAAGATGATAACGCACCCAACTCCGAACGAAAGCCATGAGGCTCGCCTCGTGGAACACCCGTGGTCTCGGCAATAAATCACGAGGCAACATGGTGGGTGCTTTGGTTTATCGTTTTCAAATACAATTTTTGGCAACACATGAAACAATGGTTAAGCGTGTATCACAACCGACACTCAATTCCATTTGGAAACATCACATGTTCGAAGCAGTCCAATGCGAGTCAAATGGTAGGTCAGGAGGATTGTTGTCCATTTGGAGAACAGATTATTTCACTTTGATCCAATCTTGGGTCCGAAAGTATTGGATTGCAACCATACTGAGGTACATTCCAAACAATACATTTGTGTTAATTATAAATGTCTATGCTCCCCAACACGAGAACAAGAAGAAGATTGTTTGGTCACAATTGACCGATATTGCTCGAAATTGGTCGGGCCCGTTGTTTATCTTAGGTGATTTCAATTCGGTGTGTTCACCGGATGAAAGACTAAGAGAGACAATTGACCATAATTGTATTACCTCCTTCAACAATTTTATTCTAGATGCCAATTTGTTTGATCAACATTTAACAAACGATGATTTTACATGGGAAGGTCCCTTAGGCAAATTCTCTAGAATTGATAGAATATTGGTAAATCTTAAGGGTGTGCAATTGTGGCCTCATGCTATTCTAATTACTGCCAATCCGGAATCCTCTGATCATAAACCTATTATTTGGGGTAATAAGTTGGTTTCTAGGGGCCCGAAATCTTTCCGTTTTAACAACTCATGGCTATCGGTACCGGGGTTTTTAGGGTTGTGTTGTAGCGACCCGGGAATTTTTGACCAAATTTAAACTTAATCTTTATATGATTTCGATACGATAAGCAAAGTCTATTATATTGAATTACAAAATTTTGAAACTATTTCATGATAACATTTGACCTTTGACTATTTCCGACGATTCACGAACCATTGAGTGTAAATATATATATATATATATATATATATATATATATATATATATATATATATATATATATATATATATATATACACACACAAATATAAATATAAGTATGTATATAATATTAATAAAGTATACTTTAATCATTTGAATTAAAATATAAAATAATTAAGTTATTATTGAAATAAATATTTATATATAAATATAATGTCTATACATAACTAATATTGCATGTAAATTATATATAATGTATAAATATTAAACATTCAGGATATATTATTATATAAATATATATGTATTAAAAATGACATAAGAAAAAGTTATTATATTTATAGATATAATAATATATCAATATCATTATTACTACTCTCATTATTATTATTGTTATTAATATTGTTATTTGTATTACTAATATTATTTTAATGTATAATATATAAATATATAGATATATATATATATATAAATAAGATATGTAACTTGTTATTATTAGAATCATTATTATAATTATATAATATCGATATTATTATTATAAGAATAATACAAGTATTTAATATTATCATTAATAATATCATTTTTTTTTTCATTATGATAACTATTAATATCATAATCATAATCTTAAGTATTATTATTGGACAATAATTTTAACAATATTATTATCTTATTATTATTAATAATATTTCAGTATTATTATTATTTATAAATAATAATATTTCTATTATTAATACAATTATTAATTATTAGTTTTAACTAAGTATAAAAATAATAAAGGTACCGAATCTGTTTCCATCAACATCAGACCATCTGTT
This sequence comes from Rutidosis leptorrhynchoides, assembly GCF_046630445.1. Classification (NCBI taxonomy): domain Eukaryota; kingdom Viridiplantae; phylum Streptophyta; class Magnoliopsida; order Asterales; family Asteraceae; genus Rutidosis; species Rutidosis leptorrhynchoides. The sequence goes on from NC_092335.1 coordinate 635,205,353, forward strand.
AATTGTCCTTCATGTCTGTTGAATTTAACAAATCGATTCCTTCCAAGTGCATACAAACAATTTCTGTTAACAATCACACTCAAGTTTTATTTTATTTTTATTTTTATTTTTTTGTATCTGATAATAAAACTGACGACCATTGGGTTATATACTAAACGAATTATTAGATGAGTGTGATTAACACACTCTGTTCTTTTATGATCTTTATCAATAAAAAAAAACCTTACAGCCATTTTCAGATTAAAAATTATCAAAGAAAAACCCATTAAACCCGTCGGTCCTCTGTTATTGAATCATTTTTGGAAAAGCCCAAATTCGAAACAAATTTGAAAATGTATTAATGCAATTCTGTTAGGAATTTGTTACCCAAACTATCTACAAGTTTTCAAGATTCAATTTTTCGTATTGAGTATCAATTTTAGAGTCAAAGATTAAACTTAAAAAGTCAAACAGTTTGTTCTTTGAGAAATTCGAACTTGTTTTGGTGTTTTGAGTTCAATTGTTGATTCATACAGTTTCTTGAAGAGATTTAGAATACATTTCAAGAAGGAATTTTGAGCTAAAACCGCGTTAAATTTAAAACCAAGGTGTGAGTTCATCGAGCTTTTAACAAAAGCTGTACCAGTTTCATTTTTTTTTCTTATTTTTATTTTTTCTTTTCTGTTAAATTAAAATCACAATATATAAGTTGTTCCCATTTTAATTGAAGTATTAAAGCAAACGATTATGTCAATGGAGTTTATTGTTTTGGGTTACTGATCGAATTATTTAAGGGAATGAAGAAGAAGAAACAGTAAACGATTTAAATTAAGTAAATCACAGTGTAAATCAGAAAAGTTAGGCTAGCTGAATGGTTTAAAGGTTTGTTGGTTATCCTAGAGGTCTTGAGTTCAAATCCTACTGGTGGCAGCTATTCTTTTTATCCAAGCATTTTGAGGTAGTTCCCATTATTATTATTATTATTATTATTATTATTATTATTATTATTATTATTATTATTATTATTATTATTATTATTATTATTATTATTATTATTATTATTATTGATTATGTTATTATTATGTTAATCGTTGTTATTACTAAAATTAATATCATGAATGTTCTTATCAATATTATTATAGGTGATATATTAAGAATTTATTAATAACATCATTATTAATATTATTATTATCAGTATTATTATCATTGTATTATTATTATTAATATGATTATTAGTATTGTTATTATTAAACTTATTATTATCAATATTATCATATGTAGTAAAATGGGTATGTTCATATTAAGTATCATTAACAGAACTATTAGTATTATTATCATCGACCCAATTTTAGACAGACATTATTTTATCATCATTATTAGAGAGTATTATTATTATTATTATTATGATTAGGATTATTATTATCATTTTGAAAATAATACAAATTATCATTAATCTCATCAATATTGGTAATAATATCACTTTTGTAATTAATAGTATTATTATTATTATTATTATTAAACAACTATATCATTATTAATCATATCCTTATTATTATTAATATTATTATTTTTGATAAAGTTATTATTATTAGTATTAATAAATCATTAATATCATAACTAATATAAACAGTAAAAATTAATATTTTTACAAGTATTATTATTAATATCCTCGTTATTATCACTAATAAAGTTATTATAAACATAAGTATATTATTAACGTTATTATCATTTTTTTTTACTAATATTAACTTAGTATAACTAGAACTACTGTTTTGATAAACAAATACATAATTATATATATATATATATATATATATATATATATATATATATATATATAACACATATAACATAACAAAATTTAATATTTTGAGATACAAAATAAGCATATAAAACATATATATATATATATATATTATTAACTCAAAAATGATATAATTAATACATTTATATATATATATATATATATATATATATATATATATATATATATATATATATATATATATATATATATATATATATATATATATATAAATACAACTACGAATGTTAATATATATATAAATGATATAGGTTCGTGAATCCGAGGTCAACCCTGCATTGTTCAATATAGTCATATGTATTTTTACTACAAAATACATTAGGTGAGTTTCATTACTCCCTTTTTAAATGCTTTTGCAATATATATTTTTGGGACTGAGAATACATGCGCTCCTTTTATAAATGTTTTACGAAATAGACACAAGTAATCGAAACTACATTATATGGTTGAATGGTCGAAATCGAATATGCCCCTTTTTATTAAGTCTGGTAATCTAAGAATTAGGGAACAGACACCCTAATTGACGCGAACTCTAAAGATAGATCTATCGAGCCCAACAAGCCCCATCCAAAGTACCGGATGCTTTAGTACTTCGAAATTTATATCATGTCCGAAGGAGGATCCCGGAATGATGGGGATATTCTTATATGTATATTGTGAATGTCGGTTACCAGGTGTTCAATCCATATGAATGATTATTTTGTCTCTATGTATGGGATGTATGTTTATGAGAAATGGAAATATGAAATCTTGTGGTCTATTAAAATGATGGAAATGATTATTTATGTTAAACTAATGAACTCACCAACCTTTTGGTTGACACTTTAAAGCATGTTTATTCTCAGGTATGAAAGAAATCTTCCGCCGTGCTTTTGCTCATCTTAGAGATATTACTTGGAGTCATTTATGACATATTTCAAAAGACGTTGCATTCGAGTCGTTGAGTTCATCAAGATTATTATTAAGTCAATTATAGTAGATATATTATGAAATGGTATGCATGCTTTCAACTTTCGATGTAATGAAAGATTGTCTTTTCAAAAACGAATGCAATGTTTGTAAAACGTATCATATAGAGGTCAAGTACCTCGCGATGTAATCAACTGTTGTGAATCGTTTATAATCGATATGGACTTCGTCCGGATGGATTAGGACGGGTCCTTTCATGTGTGAAGCCAAATGGTGTAGCTATCCGGTGTTTGGGTGGGCTGCTTTTATTATAGGGAAGAAACTTCGATTATTGAAAGAAGACTTGAAAGTTTGGAGCTTGAGCACTCAACATCAAGATATTGTTGATCTTAATTTGTGTGATGCGAAAATCAAATCATTAAAAAGGTATCTCAAGCGTCGAGGTCTTAATGATAGCGAATGGGTTGTTCTTGTTAATCTTAAAAAATGCAAAAAAAGATTGACGATTCGAATTGATTCAAAGAGAAGAATGCAGTCTAGATTTAAATGGCTAAGATTAGGCGATGAGAATTCAAGATTTTTTCATATCGTTTCTCGAATTAGACAACAATCTTCCAATGTTTCGGGTATGCAGATAAATAATGTATGGCAGGAAAATCCACAAGTTGTCAAAGATCATTCAATTGAATACTTTGAAACATTATTTTCGGCTCAAAGTTCACTGCCTGATCCCACTTTGCTGTTAGATTGGGACTCTTTAAATCTCAATATCATCCCTGCTCATATTCGATCTTCGTTAGAAAATGTTTTTACTGCAGCAGAAATTTTTGATGTAATCAAAAATTTTGATGGTAACAAAACCCCGGGCCCGGACAGGTTCTCTTTACAATTCTTCAAAAAAGCTTGGGTATTTTTGGAAGAAGATATTATGGATATGTTCGAACAATTTCATAGCCATCCATCATTCCCGAAAGGTTTCAACTCTTCGTTTATTGTTTTGATCCCAAAATCCAACTCGGCTAAAAGGATTGATCATCTTAGACCTATTAGCCTTATCAATGCCCCATACAAGATTATTGCGAAATCAATTGCCAATAGGTTAAAAGTTGTTATTCTTTTCATCATTAGCGAAAATCAAAACGGTTTTGTCCCGACTAGATTGTTACTGGACGGAGTCATGGTTGTGAACGAAGTGGTTCACATGGCTAAGAAAAAGAAAAAACCCATTCTTCTTTTAAAAATCGATTTTTCGAAAGCCAACGATTGTATATCTCACGAATTTCTTCTCAAGGTCTTGCTCAATATGGGTTTTGGGGATAAATTTGTTGCATGGATAAAAGCTTGCATATCCAATGTTCACTTCTCGGTTCTTTTGAATGGTTCTCCTTCTCGAGAAGGGGTTATGCATAGAGGATTACGACAAGGCGATCCGTTATCGTCTTTTTTGTTTATTTGTGTGGCCGAGATTTTGAGCAAACTTCTATCAAGAGATCTTGACAATGGGTTGTTGAAAGGGTGTTGTTTTGGGCAAGACTTGAAGTTAAACATTTCTCAATTTGCGGATGATACCATCATCTTTGCACACCCTTCTTTACAAGAACTTCACCGGATCAAACATATTTTGAATTTATTCTTCCTCTTATCCGGTTTACAAATGAATGCCATCAAGACTACGTTATATGGCATCCATGTGTCAAGAGAGGACATGTTATCTTTTTCGGCTATTTTCGAATGCAAAGTGGGAGTATTCTCGCTAGAATATCTAGGCATTCCAATTTCCTTATCTTGTAACAAACTTTCTATGTGGGAGCCTGTTATCAAAAAGTTCAAAAAGAAACTTGCGGGTTGAAAGGGAAGATGTCTTTCGTTTGGAGGTTGGCTAGTAATGGTCAATGCGGTTATCTCCAACCTCCCTCTCCATTATATGTCTATTTACAAAACTCCTTCTTCGGTTATCAAACAACTTGAAAGGTTACGTAGAAATTTTTTATGGAGCGGCGATTGCCTTAAAAAGAAATCGTGTCTTGTTAAATGGGAGTCGGTATGCCTCCCAAAAGATTTGGGTGGGTTATGTATTACTCCTCTCCGTCTAAAAAATTGGGCAATGCTAGCTAAATGGTGGGCTCGTATGAATTCTAACAAACAAAGTCTTTGGAAGTCTATTGTTGCAACATCTTTTGGCCCGTCATTCAATGGAAAGATTATGAATAACGTCTCTTCGTTACAAACGTCTCAACTCTCCCCAATTTGGAAGGATTTGCTTAACCTTCAAAAAGAAGATTCATTATCATGCATTGTTGGGCCCACGGTTTGGAAGTGGAATATCGGTAACGGGTCAAGAATTTTATTTTGGCATGACGCTTGGGCCCATGGAAGGATTCTAAAAGACGACTTCCCCTTTCTGTTCCATATATGTTTCGAGCCCAATGCCACTCTCCTTTGTTTTCGTTTGCCTGCATCAGTAGATTCACAACAGATAGGTTGGAACTTGCTGTTACCTCTTCCCCTGTCACAATTCGATTCACAGCAGGCTGCACCTCTCCATTATTTTTTATCGAATTTTCGTTTGGACGATAGCAAGGAGGATCGTGTTATCTGGAGTGCGGTTACGAGTAACGATTTTTCGGTTGCCGATGCAATTAGTGCTATAATTCACTCAAGAGATATCTCTACCCCTATTTGGCCGAAACTTATTTCGAATAATAAAATACCTTCAAAGGTTGCGTTATTTCATTGGTTAGCTTTTAGGAAGAGTATCCCGGTCAGAGACGTTTTATCTCGAAGGCATATCTTACCTCCCAATCAATCCACTTTATGCGTATGGTTTTTTTGAAGAAACCGAGACTATCAACCATCTTTTGTTACATTGCAGATGGACTTTTAATATTTGGACGGAGTTATTTAGATGGTGGAATCTTAGATGGGTTATTCCGGAATCGATTGAAGATTTTTCGTTCGATTGGTATTTCGGTATGGGCATCAAAGCCTCGAAGTTTTGGAAGTTGATTGGCCCCGCGACTATTTGGGCGATTTTGGTAGCTAGAAACGAGTTCATCTTCAACAATAAATACACTTGTCGTTCGGTTATCGTGCGCAACATTAAGCTCAAAGTGTTCCTTTGGGCAACGAGCCTCAATTTTGTGTCACGGGTTACATTCGTATGTTTGGGACCAAAATCCCTCTTTTTTATGTTTTTAGGCCTTAATGCCTTTGTATGTCTTTCAATTTCAACACCGAGATTATCTCCGTCTTTGTACCTTGTTTTGGTCCTTCATTGCTTTGATTAAGTGATCAACCTTATAATATAATATAATCTTTCTTGTTAAAAAATAAAAATAAAAATCATCCGGGCATAGCCTGGATGGCCACTGAGCTATCCCCATGATAGCATCCACCCGGGTTCGAGTTTGAGTTCCGCCTCGGCTTGTTCAAAAAGGGAGATGACTGGAGGGATGTCGAAAGACAATTCATCCGGTAGCGGGTCTGGCACTCAGCGGGCTCGTTCCCCCAGGTTTACCCTCTGCGGGGGAGTCAAAGATTCGTTCGTAGGGGAGTTCCTGAGTAACCAAAAAAAAATATATATATATATATAATCTTTCTTGTTAAAAAAAAAATAAATCTAAATAAAAGTAAGTATAATAGAAAAGTATACAAAAAGTCAAATTTGTTGCAAATCCATTATCTCATTTGACCAACCAAAGAGTTGTCAAAAAGGTGTAATCTGTACGGATGTTGTAAATTTTATATATGAGGAAATGCAATGCTGGAGGAGCTTTTATGTCTAATAATCTTAAAATCGATTATGTAATTATGATTCGTCAAAAGAAAAAAATTGTAGCTCTTGTAACTAAATTTGGTTTCAAATGACATTGATTTTGTAATTATGATTCGTCAAAAGAAAAGAACTGTTAGCTCTTGTAACTAAATTTTGTTTCGAAGAATTAATGAAGACGACTAATGAATACAATGAAATATATCGAGATTACAACTTGATGTGTCACATTGTTATTGCCATGAAAAATAGAATCTTTCCATTTCAAGAATTTCCACACACCAAGAAATATATTAAATAAAACAATATTATAAATAATAAAACAATATTATAAATAATAATTTAAATTTAAATTGCTTTCATTACGAGTGACATTGCATACTATATTATGGTTAAAGTGTGGTGTTTTTACAAACTGGTTTTTATGAAGAAAAAAAAACAAACAAAACAAAACAACTCAAGTACTTGATAAAGGGGCCACATTAGCAACAGTGAACACCTAGTGACATAGCTCAATTGTTCAAATAAAAAAAACATCACTTATCAATTACAGAGCTTTAATTACTAGATAGCTCAGCGGTTGAAGCTCTGAGTTCCTTGCAAGAAGTCTCAGAATCGAATCCCGCCTGGAACGAATATTTAGTGGTGGCCAGAGAATGGTTAGAAACAACCAGGGAGTAATCCTGCTGGGTTGCGTACATCAGAGTATGAGGTCGGGTTACTCGCCCACCCAGGTAGCCCGAATAGGAAAACCTTTTACCTTTTACCTTGAGTAGTTTTAGCCCAACATGAGACAATTTCAACTAGAATCTTGTCTGTTTCATTTCAATTCAAAAAGTTTGGCATCAAATAAATAAATTATCAGAAAAGATAACTTATTTTCCATTATCATGTCAGGTAATATAATGGCAAATTTGATGCTGTAACGTTGTATACATACATTCACCCGTCCATAATAACTAATCATCGCATACAAACAAAATTCCTCACAAGATTAGCAGGGGTAATTAGGTCAAATAACCCACTTACCACAACACAATTTCGGAACTGTTTGCTTACTTTTTGGCATAACTGATTGCTATTGAGTTTTGAGGAGTGATCTTGAAACCTTGTAGCGATTGCATTGCAGTTGAAGACTGATTATCATCATCGAACTCTACAAACGCAATACCTGGCTTTGCAGCGATCATTCGTACTTCTTTGAAACCTGGGAACTGTTTAAACAGAAGCTGCAGCATGTCCTCTGTTGTGTCGTGTGTCAAGTTCTGTATAAAGAGAATGTTGTTTGGTGGTTGTGCGGTTTCTTGTGTGTTTGACTTCCCGTTCCTGTATGTTGCCTGCACGTGTTTGTAAATTCATCAGCACGAAAATAAACAATATCTTTGATATTTAAATTGATATGATTTAAGAGGTATATGCATTAGAATATAGTTTTGTCAACCTGTTTGAGATAAAGATTAAAACAATAATTAAACAATTAATCCATCCATATATGTTGATTAATAATTAGTTTATTTTCCACCTCAAGTAAATTCGGTTTTAAGAAACTTACAGCAGGGGTTCCATTGTCTGTTCTTACACCATTAGGAGCTTGTGGAGCATCTCTCTTATTTTCAGCTGTATACATATTGAAGTTTAAGAAAAAATTTAAATAAATGAATAAATAAAAAAACATACAAAACATATATTCTTAATTACTTGAATGATAGGAACAATGTATCCATCTTTCATACATAAATAATAGGAAAAATTGCAATATTTGACCGATACAGTTAATCATTTGTGTTTTTCATAATTTATTGATAATTAAGAAACCTTTCTGTCCAGATAAATTAGGTTATCTTGAAGGTTATATAATATAATAATTTTACAAAACACTTTACATAAAAGTATAGAGAAACAAAATTCGAATAGGTGTATGGCTTACTCTTTTCATCTTGCTTCTTTCTCTTTTCTTTTGGAACATATGTATTATCTGCTTTTGCAATACAATCTGACTTGCCTTTAGCATATTGGATACGCTGCATTGCACCAAAATGATGTTAGAAACTTCGTAAAAAATAGAATATACAACAGAAGTAAAATCACAAAAAAGAATAAATTAATGCAATAACAAAAGATGACAGTAACTTTCACTAAATCAACTTATATACAACAACAACAACCACCACCACCACAACCCCCCAATACCACATAAGTGGTGTATGGAAGGTGACATGTAGGCAATCCTTCCCCTATCCGAGGATAAAGACAAGTCATTTCTCCACCCATAATGAAAACACACTCAAAAGTAGAGAAAGTCATCCCTCTCTCTATTCGACGGATAGAGAGATTGCTTCCGAGTGGACCTCCGGCCAATAAGAAGGAAAAAAGTTTAAAAAAATAAAATAAAATAAAATTGAGACGCCATGAAAATGGTAAAATCAAATTTCCATGGGTTATAAATCCTGCCTGAATAATAATTTACGCTCTAAGAGTCAGTCAAGTCGCCAATAAATCGACGCTTGCTGTCGACTCAATAACTAGAGCCGTACTGAATCAACTTATATGTTTGTTGAATATATGAACTATGATGCAAATGTATTCACAGCGAACAAGATGACCTTTAAAGTTACCATTTGCAATAACTTCAAATTCTAATAGTAGTACCAAGTCATTTATGAAAAGGGTTAAAGCTACAAATCGGTCATATGTTTTCTTTCAGTTTTGTTCCGATGAAGGCTATATATCCCAAAAAATACCATTGTAGGTCATAAACTTTCAAATTGTGACAGGTTACCTGCTGGCAAGGTTTAAAAAAACGGAAACGTGCCTCGAGGCGTTTTCCATTTGTGAGGCGAGGCGTATGCCTCGAGGCGAAGCGAGGCGTACGTTCGAGGCGGAGTTAAAAAAAATACATAGGAAATTATAAGTTCATTACAAGTTTCAACCGTTTCAAATATAAGTTCATTACATCAACAAATACTCATAAAAACACAAAACAAAGATTATAATCAAGCTCAAAAAACATAAGGATAATCATCAACATCATTCGGGACATCATGATCTCCCACATTCAAATTCACTTCGTCATCATCCTCATCATCCTCATCAATCAAATTAAGTTGAACGGCTTTTCTTTTCCTGGATGATGAGCAACCAACTTCCTCCCTAATTGCACCGCTACTTCCGTCTCCACCAACAATGTTATCTTCCCCCCCATCTTCTTCGGCATGAGTTTCACTTGACTCACCAATTAACCACTCATCATCAGACATGACATTTTCAATGCATAAAGGATCTTCTTCTTCATTTTTCTTCTTCATGAATTTTTGCTTCAACTTTCTATTGTACATGATGTACACCAAGTCATTCATTCTTTTAGTACCCAAACGGTTTCTTCTTTTTGTATGCACTTGGTTGAAAGTACTCCAATTACGCTCACAAGCTGAAGCCGAACATGTAAGACCTATAACTTTTAGTGCAAAGGCCTTGAGTTCCGGTGTATCATCTCCATATTGGTCCCACCATTGAACTATATATTAAGTTTTTAAAGAAATGTTAGTAAAAACACCTAAAAGGCCAAATCTAAATGATAAGTAGCATACAAGTGACCCAATTAGTATATAATTTCTAACAATTAGTATATAAATTTCTAATCAGTAGCATAGAAGTAGCATAATTTCTAACAATTATTATATAATCAGTAGTATATAAATTTCTAACAAGTACCCAATTTGATCAGTAGGCAATTGGGCATTCACCATACTTTCTAACATACAAGTCAGCATACAAGTAGCATACAAGTGAGCAATAACAATAGCATACCCGGTGGACGTGTCTTGTACGATAGCAAAGATCCTTTATAGCCAAACAACCCTTGTTTCTCTTTGTATTCAATCAATTGATCTTCAATCTTCATGAAGACATTCGTATCCTTGACGAGTCTATTCAAGACACCGTACAACCCTCTCTTTATCTCCGCATGCTCGGATACATTGGGACTCCATCGATATCGTGGATTCAAGTAGTACGCAGCCGCATGCAAGTCACGATGCATTTGAAAATCCCACTTGTTATCAATGATTTCCCATATCTCTTTATAAAATGAGACGTCGCTATTAAAGTTTTTTGCAATCTTTTCTTTGCACTCATCCATGGCTCCATATATAAACCCCATTGCCGGTGTTTTCTCCCCATCAACAAGTCTTAAAACCTCAACAAGTGGCATTGTGGTTTTAATAGAATAAACCACCGAAGGCCAAAAATATGTATCATCCATCACTATCTTCTTTACCTCTTTCCCATCACTTTTCTTAGACCAATCACAATCCCTCCATTCATTTGACACAAACATTTGTTGCAAACGAGCCTTTAATTCATAAACACTTTGGATGGTTAAAAATGCCGTGGCGAATCTTGTGGCGGCGGGTCGAAGAAGATCTTTTTTTAGCATCTTTCGGGCTAAACTCAATACCCATTGATGATTATAAATGAAGTTGCTAATTTTTTTGGCCTTAAGCAAAGCATTCTTGTGTTGAGGCAACTCTCCAATTTTTTCAAGCATTAAATCAATGCAATGGGCCGCACACGGGGTCCAATACAAGCTTGGTCTCTTTTTCATTAACAAGTTTCCCGCGGCCTTGTATGCACTAGCATTATCGGTCACCACTTGCACGACAATGTCTTCACCAATCTCTTCAACAACTTCATCAAGTAGCTCAAAAATTTTTTGAGCATTTTTTATACAATCTGATGCATCAACAGTCTTCAAAAAAACAGTCCCATATTGATTGTTGACTAAAAAGTTGATCAAGCTTCGATTTCTCATGTCCGACCAACCATCAGATAACAATGAAACTCCGGTTTTTTTCCAAGTAGCCTTAATGTCATCGACCATTGCGTTTGTTGTTTTAACTTCTTCATCAAGGATCCATGACCTTAACTCATGCATAGAAGGGGGCTTGAATCCACGACCAAAATTTCCGACCGAACGTAGCATATTTGTAAAAGAAGGACTAGTTGCTACGTTGAATGGGATTCCATTCTCAAAAAAGAACCTGCCGATATCCATGCACACTTGTTTTCGTTGCTCTTTAGCATTCGGCGATGTCGCTTCCGGTCCATTATCGTTGGGCTCATTTACAAACCGGTCCATTGGTCCTCTCATGCCTCTAGAACCGGTACCACTATTGTTAGTAGGGTTGTAATATGCCCCACTTCCCACATTCTCTTCAAAGTATGATTGTGAAGAAATTTTATTATCCTTGAATTGCTTCAAGTACAAAGTTATTTCATCTTTCACCTTTTGAGGAACATGTTCACATGGTGCAACATCTTTGTGTGTACACGCAAGGTGTTCTTTCATTCTTTTCACTCCCCCTTTGATGGTTTTACCACAAAAATTGCATTGGATATATTTGTAACCTTTTTTCCCAACACCTTCGGGTACATTATGTTCTATTTCTACCCCGTACTTCCATGCGGGATCTTTCCTTTTACTAGCCATTTACCTAGCAAAAGCCAAATAGAGCATTAAACCATTAACCATTTACCATTCACAAACTATTTCATAGCATGTTCATGATCAGTCAACTGTTTCATGTGAGCAAGTGAGCAACTATATTTAATCAAAATATCAAATAACATTACAAGAAAGTGTACACACAATAATCATAGCATAAATAAGTAGCATAAATCATAAATAAGTATAAATCAGTAACATAAAGCATAACAAGTTAACAAACTGTTTCATAGCATAAATTAGTAGCAAGACAAGTTATTAAACCATTAACAAGTTAACAATTGACTGATCAGCAAGCATTAAGCAGCAGCATTAAACCATTATTAGCATAAATCATCACAATTTATTAGCATAAATCAGTAGCATAAACAGTTGACTGATCAGCACAATTGACTGATTGATCAACAAGCATTAAGCAGTAGCATTAAACCATCAGCACAAGATATCAGCACAATTTATTAGATAAAAGATTGATTTTTGAAGAAGAATAACAGCCATGGAAGAAGAAAAAAAAAGTATCAGAATAAAAGAAGAGAAACAGTGAGCAACAGTTTAGATAACACATAAAAATTCAGAATCAATCTTTTACTTTATACAAAAATTCAATAAAAGAAGAAATTACCTGGACACAGATAGTGATGTTGAAGAAAAGAAACAGCCATGGAAGAAGAGAAACGGCCATGAAACAGAAGAAAAAGAAAATATTATTAGAAGAAAGTCAAGAAACAGAAGAAAAAGATATAAGCCAATCGATGTTGAAATTGAGATTACCTGAAGAGTGATTTTTGAAATTGATGTTTGCTGAAGGCCAATCGATGTTTGCTTAATGCCAATTGATGATTTGTGGAGGCAAAAATAACTTTAATAAGCCGCCATGGTTTTTAGCGGCCCTAATTTAGCCGCCACTTTTTTCCCGCTATTTTTTCTCTATTTTTTCTCTGAGGCGCACGTTTTTTATAAAACATTGAGGCGTACGTTTTTTGTAGTGAGGCGGAAGTGTAAGGCGTACGTTTTTTCCCAGCAATGAGTCGTTCGTTTCGAAACGGTGAATTACAATTTCGTAGTGAGGCGCGCCTCGAGGCGTATGAGGCGTACGTTTTTTTAAACCATGCCTGCTGGTCCGTAAAACTAATTATGTGACGTTTTTTTTAATGGAAGTGTTATTTATTTTTTTATTTTTTTAATTTTACAAAAACTTTACTCCCTCAAACCCATTATACTTCACTATGAAATTACACAAAGTTTTATTAAATCTCACTAACTTCAATCTCTACCAATAAAATTCCACCAAGATGCCATGTATGCGCCATGTCATCGCCACGTAAGGTTCACAAGAATTTAGCAGGTCAAAACTTTATACATGTTGACAAATGACACATCAACAATAAGTTTATAGCCTACGCTAGTGTTTTTAGGGTACATAACCTACATGAAAATTACAATTATGTAGTGCAAGCTTCAAACGTATTGGGATATCGGATATCTACATATGATTAGTTCATGACTGTAAACTTACCATAGGCTTGTCATAGAAAGGAAAGTTTTGCATCTGTCGAACTGCATTACTGGCAGCAGTAACATCACTGAAAACAATCCATGCTTGCCCACGCAGTTTTTCCGTCTTCAAAGCAACAACATCCAGAATCCGCCCGTACTGGGAGAACAAAGCATACAGAGACCTTTTCAACTCTGATCATTAAAACAGCACGTGATTAGCATGACGAATTTAAGAAGCAAGATGTTCACTTCTATATATACAAATGATAACAGGAAAACAAAGTATATGCGCATACAAAAGTACATATGCTTACCATCCACATAGATAAAACATTAAAAGAGTATTCATATTTCAGCCAGCAGTTTCCTAACAAAAGTCTCATTGTAGCTGAGCATGCTTAATCATGTTTCTATCACTTCTTTTTCTGGCTATAACTTTATATTCTTCACTTATATCTTGAATCTGGTGGCATTATTTATGTGTGCTACTTTTTTTTAAATATTAATAGGCCATTACTCATTACTACAGAGCTCCATAGGTTCGGCAAGGTTAATATTTAGCACCAACTATTATCAAATCACATTTATGCTAACAATATTATAAAATAGAGTGATGGTTCAAATTAATATCCTAACAAGATTATCCGATCACATCTATGTATATACTTTTGTCTAGCAGGATACTAGTTAGCAACATGTATATTTGGATTATTTGATATGTTTATGTTAATACAAACAGTTCCATTACTCGAGTAAGGAAAGAGTTGATGCAACTAATCAATTGACAGATTTGTAACTTTTACAGGCTTTGAACAATTAAACCTCCTATTTTTAAGCTTCCCATTTCTATCTTTAGCTTGATTCCTGCAACATACAAAATGACTATCTTTTGGCCTAAAGCTCTTACATTTTCTTGATTTAGCAGTTAGCACTTAGTCTTGCCCCTAGCATACTTTATACTTCTGATCTTTAGTCGATAATTATGATAGTAGTATGAAACCATGATAAGAAATTTAATAACTGTTCAAAGTTCAAACAACACTTCCAAGTTCCAAGAATAGCTACAACTTATCACACAAACTATATCTTTTTTTTTTTTTTTCATTCATAAACTGCTTCCAAACCAACAAAGAAATAGCACATCATAACAGCTTTTAAGGAAGCTAATTATAACCATTAAGCTATATAACTTACTAGTTTTCCCTAAAGTTCCCATCTTCCTCATGAACTGCCACTTTAGCAACAACTAACAACTTAAGTATCAATTCACGGGCTAATAAAGCATAGACTTGAAAGTTGAGATCCTAATATTCAGACAACAAGCACCGTCAACTAAATCTAGATATTGTGGATCCCACATTTAGCCATGAACACAACACTTATTAATCATTATCCATATCAAAGAACGAGATAATCAAGTTCCCTTTCACTGAATTATACCAAAAAAATCAAGTTATGCACTTTTTGTTTATCGGTATACTACAAAATTTCAAGTCCAATGTCATCCCGTGCAGCTACAAAACTTGAAAACTACAGTAAACTTCTTATACTCGTCTATACAATGCTTATAAAAGGCTAATTGTATGACATCATGGAATAATTAAAACATTAGGTTAAAAAATAATAATGGACACATGGCACTTCCTAATGACCTATTGCTTACATCATTAATTAATTGTAATTAATTAATTAAAATAATTTAAATTATAAATTATAAATATTAAAAAGATCAGGAGTAAACAATAATTAATTTTATTTGAAAAAATCGTTTAAAACATACATTGAAAAGAGCGAGCTTGGTTACTTCATGCATTATTTCCTCTTCCCCAATAAAAAAAACCTAGAAAACACAAACTATAGCTTTACAAAGCACGCTTCCATAACCTAATTCACACCTGCCTCATTCACTCATTCTTCACGCCACCTCCATTAGCAAAATATAGATTTGGAAATGAAGTTTTCAGAAGAAATCTAACTGATCTTTGAAATCATGGGATGATTTATCGATTCAAGGTCGACGATGGTGGATGAGGAATACCGGTTGTCGAACGATGTTTGTTTCTGTTGTACATTTTCTGATTCGGTCCATGCAACTGAGGTATCCATTATGTTTTTGGATTTTAAGTTGAATCCATGCTATTGCACGTTCACAATTTATGTCTTAAAATTAGTTGTATTTTGGCTCTAACTGTGTTTTGAATGACCTTGAACTTCAATCGTTTTCTACATGAATTTTCATTGGCTAAGATTTCATAAAGTATATCTCATATTGAAAAAGTCATGAAAATATTACTAATTTATGTTTTGTGATGAAATTACAGTTAAATGATGATTATGTTTGTTCATTGATCAATCACGATGCACGCCAAGTGTTTGTATAAATGTCCAGGTGAAAATCCTATTTGATCTTAAATGTTTATAATTGCTCTTTGTTTTTATATGAGTATTTCTCCTATTTACATGTTTTGAGTTTGATTATCAGTATTCTTTGACTTTGAATATATTAGCTTTATTTAGGTCAAGTGATACAAATTTTGAATCATTATATGAGTACGTATTATTAAGATTTTAAATATTAGGTTATTAGTTATAGATTTCAGAGTGTAGACATCTTGAAAAGGAAGTGATTAATCCCTCCGGTTATTACTTTAGTGTATATATAGTAAATATGAATTTTCATTTGCGTCTTAAATTTTATCATTTACCAAAGTCAGTATAGATCTATAGTATACTTCGTATTGTTTCAGATAGTTCATATTCACAATTTTAATGGAGACGTTCGTAATCTGAGGGGGTTTACAGATCAGTAGCACTCCCAGTAAGACTAAGCTTAGTATTGATCTGCAAATGTCAATTGTCAATGCTATAACATCTTTGAGGTGTTTAAACATTTAGTATTTTGTTTAATCTTTCATAAAAAAACTTGCTTTAAAAAGTTGAGTAATGACATTTAGAAGATTATGAAGATAAATGAAATTTTTTTAAGAGTTATATAGTGTAATACCCAAGTTCAAGTTATATACGGATTAATAAATGAATTTTGTATGTGATTTTGTGAAAGGTGAATTTAGAAATATACATTACCAGCATATACTTAAATGGCCATTTGTGATAGAAAAGTCACGTCATATTTGTTAGAAATTTGTAGGTTTGGCCATACTTTCATTCAAGCTCTTATGAATGCACTGATTTCCTAACTGAATTCATGTTGCTTTATTTATTATTCTGACCCAACTATAATAGACGAGTCAAGAGAATTTTTTAAAGTTCTTTAAATGAGCATTCTAACTAAGCCTTATGATAAGATATGGATGGATTCCATTAGTTTCTGCTTACGAATTTTTCAAATTGCATATTCTAAATGGAGTTATTTAAGGCTTGATTTGTCTATTTTACTCATTCAGGTAATATGATTCATTAGTTTCTTTTATGTCATACTATACACCAATCTGGTTATCTAGATGAACCAGTGCAAACGTTATTGTGAGCATCAAAGAGACAGACAATATTGGGTCAATATTGGATCAGAGGGATATGCATATGGTAATTATTTGGATTCTCTATTCTCTATTAATGAGTTTGATTAAAAATTATTTTGAGATTATAAGTTTGACTTTTTATGAAGTCTTAAATTCTTAATAGGAGGAGGTTGAGATGAATTATATCTTTAAGGAATGGATGTTTTGATATTGATGTTGAAGATCTTTATGCTCAATATAGAAGTATCGAGGTATGTGACTTCTTTTGATGTTGACTACTCGATGCTAAAAATGAAATGCTTTATTGTTATTGTTATTGATGCGGATCGCCGTCTCTTACAATTTTGGCTTTGTAATTTAACAATTAATATTTGTTGTAATATCTTAGCATTTGTATTGGAAGTCTCAAACAAAGTATACAATATGAACTGTCATTTTTGTTAGAATTTGTGACTGTATAAGATGTAATCAAGAAACTCAGTGAATGATTATTTGATGAAATGCCTGAATTGAAAAAGACAAAATCCATATTGCTTATAATGCTTCATATAAATGATTAATTTGGGCGAGTTATAGAGCATAGACACTTTTAAAGCATTTATCTTATTGTTCTTTGTTTTTCTTTGTAAGTATGGATCTACCGGATGATTGCAGTTTTAAACGTTTTAGTTTCGAGCTAATTAGGAGAAGTTAACACCAACACTATTAGCAGACATCTGAATTCTTTCATTTATGTGTATGCTCTTGAACTACCCATTGGAAATATAACTTACGATGCAAACTAACCAGTTTTAAATGATGTTTCCAGTAGGATTCAATTTAGTCATTATTATAGTTTCAACTATAGTATGATGAATTTCCTAATTGATGGACCCTTAATTGATTGTCTTGCTACTAAAAATATGATTATTTCAAGTAGAGATCTCAAAGACATTATTTGATTCTATATAATTGTATCTGCACATTAATTGTATTGTGCCAATGTTTGACTAACTAGATATTGTATTGTGACTTAGGCTCTAATGTCTTTCATGTGATAGTCACAACCCATTTAATGTTTATGCAAATACATTTTGGATGTTTTTATATGCAAAAATCTAATCGTCACCCATCTGAACATGCTTTTATCTTATTTGTGTTTTGTTTTGTTGATTAGTGTTTTACAACTTTGATCGTTTTGAACTATAGCTGTATTGTTAATTTTAACAAAGGTCAGGTCAGGTCTCATGTAGCTGAAAATAAGTTGTATTGTATAATCTTTATGTAGCTGAAAATATTTGCAGGGACAATAAAGAATAAATTGATGTTAAAAAGGCCAGGTCTCATGAAATCAGTTATTATGTTTTGTAGCAGGCTGTTTATCTGAGTTGCTTAGACGGTACCACTTTTTTGTTTTGAGAACCTATTAAAGTATCATTGTTTTTCTGCTATATAGATTACACAAAAAGATTTGTAACTATCGTTTACATTTTAGAAAATAGTACGAATAATTTGAACTAAATAAAGTCATAGCTAAATCAGTAGATACCATTGAAGCATGGGAGCTGAATGCCTAGATAGTTACTGACTGGAACTATAATTAGTGTCACACTGTATGAACACCAACTGCTTGTGAGTATTAAACATGCCATAAACCATGAGCTGCCATTTTTTTTAGTGTTTACCTTTGTAAAAGTTGTATTTTATGCCACAAACCATAAGCAGCGCTATGTCATTCTACCAGCTATCCTACCAGCTAGATTTTGTATTGGATTTAATGAGCATATAAGAGAGGAGTTTTCACACACAGCCTCCACGCTATGTGATGATTTTTGGTAGTAATGAATTGTCAAGATGGTTTTCATTTTGTTTGTTAATGTTTTGTAACTTAAGATTATGTTTTTTGTATTCGTCTTTTTAATTGTTGTTCTTTCAATTATTTGTTTAAACACTGTTGTTTTCTATCTCATATAACTTAATGAATTATGTTCGTTTATCTACATGTTGATTATATAACGTATCATTACATAAAAATTCCTTTAAAAACCCGTGAATTACTAGTACATGAAACATAACATTAACCTATTTCACTCAATACTCCAATGATCATATCACACAGAAATTAGCAAACCAAATTCATCATACCTTATTACACTCCAAATTACAGTTACTTTTCAACTTAACTAACTAAATTACTTTTTAACCAGAGTACCTCACTATCATAGATAATACTATAATCATCATTACCTTATATAATACAATTGACAACCTATGGAAACAATTGTACACACTTAACACTTATATTCAGTAAACAAGTTCATCATACATAAAACTGCTGTCATAATCGAATTTAAATTTTTTCAAGACATAAGAATTCAACATACATAAAAAATTACAGCCGTATAAAAGAAATAGGTAAAAACAGTAAATCGGTACCTTCTTTCTTCACTTTTTCGTTGAGATTCTTGACGTAAATTGTTTGATTTGGTGGTATATCTGCTGTCAGCATCTTTGATAATAAGCTTCTAAATACTAGGGCGTGTTTCACTGTGTGAAGAATGAAGAAGAATGAGAGCGAAAAGATTTGAACCTGATCAAGCCCTAGAAATATAGAGTTTGATGTTTTAGGTTGGTTATGTAAAGTTTCTTTTATGTTTGGTAAAGTTTCAAAAACAACCCCTCAGTTGTTGATATGTACATAATTTGACCAAAATAATTATAACAGTTTAACCTCTAAATTACAAGAATATAGTTCACAGATAAAAAGTACACAGTTTAAAAAAATGTCATAAAAATAGTGTACTGTCTGCTTACTTTTCAGTTTTATCCTTACATTTTCTTTCTCATTTAATCATATCCACATACATTAAGGGCGTAATAGAACTTAAACTTCTTATTCTTTTCTATTTATGTAAGTGGACTATTAATTTAGGACGTCACAAAATGAAATACTGGACTATTAATATGGGACGGAAGTAGTAATAGTTAATAGTTAAATACTCTGTAGTTAATACTTAAGGTGTGCTTGGCTATGGTTCGAGAGTATTAGAGAGTAGAAAATGATAGTGATTATCATTAACTAGAGGCTTGGTTAGTTGACATGTTATTAGGAATGGAATGAATGCTAATTAGCGGGTAATGAAACATTACTCTTTAAATTGGACGTATTGATCATAGGGTAATGAGAACACTTTTACTTCGTACATAAGCAGTGGCGTAATCAAGATTCTTTTTTACCCGAGGCGGGGGGGAAATTTAACACCGTAGCAACTTTTTGGGCAAGATATGGACGTTTTGGGGTAAAATTTTGAGGTTTTTTATTCAAAATATGAAGTTTTTTAGCAAAATTTGAGGGTTTGTGGGCATAATTTGAAGATTTTGGGGCAAAATTTAAAGATTTTTAAACAAAATTTGAATTTTTTGAGGCAAAATTTGAGGATTTTTGAGCAAAATTCGAAGGTTTTGGGACTAAATATATAGGTTTTGAGGGGAAAAAATTCATCCGGGACAAAGTCGAAAAATCCAAAAATTTTTCACTAAAATTTCAAAATCGATTGGGACGGCGCCCCACCTACCCCACTTAAGTCCGCCCCTGTACATAAGTGTCAACACCATGATTCTTTTATTTATTTTTCTTGTTCTTTCATATAGTTAAATCCTTTTATATAAAATCACAAATGCTTTTCTTTTCCAATTAACTCACATAAATTAATGGTTCCTTGACATTGTAACAACATGACGTACTAAGCAACAAAATGTATAAGGTAAAAAATACGTGATTTCCAATTTATCAATTTTTAATTTTGATTAATATTAATTGTCATCTAGTTTTTACAAATTCTATCATCTAACGTAAGGAGCTATGAAATTCTTGTCAAGTTATCCATTAGAATTATGAATTAATCGTCATCAAATATTGTGATATGGTTTTATTATGATGCGATAGAAATATTTAAAAGTTTACAAAATATGAATTAATGGTCATCAAATATTGTGTTATGGTTATACTGAAGGTATTTCATATGCCCGAGAGACATATTAAATTAATGTGGCTAATATGTTTTGATCCAAGTCGGGTCATACCTAATAACAAGTTTACCGACACCTTATTTGTATTTGATCTTAACGATTGGATCGTTGATTAAATGCGCGACACTTGAACTTTAAGAAAAATGGTTTTCTTAAGTATTACTTGATGTGTAGATATATAAATTATGGAATAATTTATGTAATATGGAATTAATTATTTATGAGTTAAATAATTAATTAATTTATGTTACATTTATATAAATTGGTTTTATATAATAAATGTACATAAATAAATATGCAAGTTTATAAAATATGCATTATAAATATATGGAAGTTTTATATAAAAGTTTTATAAAACATATAACTTATATAAAACTAATTAATTTAAACAAAGTGGGAGTGGCCTTGGAGTTGTAAGAAAGCATGCTAATGACTCCAACACTTGGCCATACTTTCCCACTTCCATATACATGCACTTTGACTCTTTGGTAGTGACTTCACTTGCATTTTTACACTTCAAAAAAACTGCACAAAAACCTTTTGGAGCTGCAGCTAGGCCGTGGCCTTTTTGGGCAATTAAGGTGGTTCTAAATTTGGTTTTCAAGCTAATTTCAAGTGTCATTAAATCCTAACCAAAAGGTAAGGTGTTGGTGCAAAAGTTTGAGGTATTTCTCCTTAAGGTTTCATCATTTTGAAGCTACATTCATTATCATCATCTTCTACATTCATTACTTAGCTTGGAGTAGGTATAATCTCTCTTCTTACTTGTAGTTTGTAAGTATGTTTCACAACTTGATCCTACTTGGGATTTAACTTTAATTGGTTAAAGTATTACATGTTCTAATATGGTATTTACATGCTTCCGCTTTAAATTTGATTCTTAAAATGTTTTAAAGATAATGGAACTTGTTAAATCCCAACAATGGTATCTAGAGCCGAAGTTGTTGAAATATGCTTCGAGATGATTTATTAAACCCACTATAATTTTGCATTTTATGAACATGCATGCAAGTAAAATGCAAAAAAACTTTGATTTTTTGGGTGGGTACTTATTTTGGCCGAATTTTGGGAGGTTCTAAATGGGTTTGGAACTTGCCATTTGGTCATTTTTTGTTGTATGTTGAAGTTCACAATCAAGCCTTGACCTTATGTTTGAATGTATGCATGTTTGGTTGATTTAATTCATTCATTTGGTTTGTAATAATATTTATTCAATTTGGTTTGTAATATTAATTTTGGTTATGTAATTTATTTTATATTTGGCATGTAAAATAGATTAGGATATATTTTCATTTTCTAGACAAAATGTATTAGGATATATTTTGTAACAAGATGAAGATGCATGAAGATCACAAGGAAGAACACAAGAAGCATGTGGATGCTAGGTTAAGTGGGAGGTTAAAACCTCTTACTTTGTGTTTTACCCATTGACCGGTGGCATTTTGTTTTCGGCTAAACAAAATATCTACCAAAAGGCTTGATTGTGAACATTTGTTTTGCATGCGTGGTTGTTTTAATTCTTGTATGATTGTGGATTGTGCATGTTACTACAACAAGTTATCACACAAGTTAACAACAAGCAAAACTAAAATTTAATTGGTTAAACTATTAACAACATGAAATTTACCAAACCACAATTTAATCGGTTAAATTGAAATGGCAAAAAGGAAATCAATAAACGGTTATTAAGAACATGATAAGGATCATATGTATAAAATGATTTATATCAAGTAATTGGCTAAAATTACATGACTTGAAAATGGATTTCAAATGAACCATACACTAAATGCATGTTGGTGTATGGCATAAAAGTTTTCTCAAACTAGAAATAATGAAAACTTAAAATCCCTTTAACAAACAAGGTAAACAAGTTAAACGCCATCTTTTTATGTGACACTTAGACATATTAGGGAACTCATGATGGGATAAAGGTCACCTAACCGTCATGAACAAACTAATATAACTAAGGTGAATTTCGCATGCTTGTGGGATAAAGGTCACCTAACCACTTGTATGTTAAGTTTACACGTTTACACAAGTAGGACGACTTGATTTGGAAATCGTGAACTTGGGGTCACCGAAGCATGATGAACAAATAGGCGTTGATGGGATAATATGCCATGCAAAAGGATTGCATGATCCCATAACTTAGAAGTTGCAAAAGGATTGCAATTGTCATATAATGACTACCTAGCTAAATCAAATGACGGGATAAAGGTCACCTAACCGAAATTTGGTTTATCGTTGGGTTCTAAAATTTAATAAATATCAATTGGATTTAAAGGGTATTGATTGTTAAATTAAAATTGATATTTAAACAACTTTGTTACATTTTGTAGATGGCCGCCAATAACAACAACAACATTCCTAACGCACCTATTAACTTTAACAACCTATCGTTAAGGTCAATCCTCGAAAAGGAAAAACTCAACCATACAAACTTCATGGATTGGTTCCGCAATCTAAGAATCGTCCTCAAACTAGAGGACAGGACGTATGTGTTGGAAGACCCCATTCCCGATCAACCGGACGAGGATGATACGGAAGCCATGGCTTATTGGGAGAAATATTGCACCGATTCGTTGCAAGTTTCTTGCCTCATGCTTGGGACTATGATACCCGAACTCCAAAAGGATTTTGAGCATCATAGTGCATATGACATGATCACACAGTTGAAGGAGATGTTCCTTCAACAAGCTCGTGTTGAGCGCTTTGAAACGGTCCGAGCGCTTCATGCATGTCGGATGGACGACACCCAATCCGTTTCATCTTATGTCCTTAAGATGAAAAGCCTTATTGATCGAGCAAACCGTCTAAATTGCAACGTGTCTAATGAATTAGATACGGACCTTATCCTTAACTCATTGTCGAAGAGGTTTGACACATTCGTGTTAAACTATAACATGAATGGTTGGGATAAAAGCATTGGCGAATTACATGCCATGCTTAAGACGGCAGAGGCAAGCATGGGTAAAAGGGCTTCACCCGTGTTTACGATCAATGAAGACGGGTCCAAAACCAATAACACTTCCAAGCCGAAGGCGGCTAAGAGGAAAGGACCCGCCCACCAAGGCAAGGGCAAGGGAAAGGGGAAGATGGTTACCCCAACCAACAACAACAAGAAGCAAAAGGTTACCGGTAAAGCTAACCTCAAGGAAGATCCGTGCTTCGGTTGCGGTGAAATGGGTCACTGGAAACGCAACTGCCCGGTCTACCTAAAGGAGTTGAAGGAAAAGAGGGATGCAGGGCAAATCTCAGGTAATGTATATATGGTATACATTGAGCTTAGTATTACTTCTTCTAATACATGGATATTAGACACGGGATGTGGAACTCACATTTGCAATTCTATGCAGGGGTTCAAAAGAAGTAAACAAGAAGCGGGAACATCAAGTCTCTACATGGGAAATGGAGCTAAGGTGCACGTAGTAGCTCAAGGAGACTTTATTCTAAAGCTTCCAAGTAGTTTGGAACTTATTTTGAAAAATGTTTTGTATGCACCCGATTTATCGCGAAACATTATTTCTGTATCCCTTTTGAAACAATATGGTTTTAATCTTAATTTCATTAATGATGATATCCATGTTTCATTAGATAATGTATTCTATTTTAAGGTGTAACATCCCGCGTTTTTCCGTTAAATTTATTTTTAACACCATCTTTTTTTTTTATAATATCTTTCGTTATTTAAATTCGTATTTTCCGATGACTAACGTTCTTAATTTTTCCCGTTATTTAATTATAACATCACTCGTTTACTCGAGCGTTTTTAAAATATTCGTTTGGTTAATTCCCGCCCCCGCTTTGAAACTTGAGGGATCGAGGTTGCCAAGTGGGCAAACTAGTTGACTAGGTCAACTAGTCAACCCACCATTCTCATCCATTCATTTCCATCCACCTTCCACCTCCTTTCTCCTCTTTTTCTCTCTAGTTGCAAGAACAACCATAACACCCAATTCATTCAATCATCATCTAAATTCGATCTAGGAGGCCAACATCAAAACAAATTACATATTCGTGATCCTCTCTTCATCCTCTACATTTTGGTACCAATTTCATCTCGTTTGGGTAACTTTCTAAAAACTCTAGATTTCTATAAATTCGTGTTTTTGACTTGAAATTGTGTTAGTTAGTGTCTATGGCTCGTGTCTAGCATGAATATATGTTTTGTTTGCTCGATTTGTTGATTTGAGTAACTAGTTTGAACTTTTGAAGTGGGTTAGCTTAATCTTTGATTTTGGATGATTAAAAGTTGTTTAATTGTTAAAGTTCATGTTTTAATTGTGTTACTAGTATCATTAGCTACATTTTGATGTGTAGGTTGATTAAGAAAACTTTAAAAACCCGATTAAGGATTTTGTGATGTTTGACTAGGGTTTGATAGTTCTTGACATGAACTTTTGATGCTTGAATGCCATGAAATGTTAATTGTTAGTGTTTAGTAGTAATGTATGCTTCATTACCTTCAAAACGGCATATCTGAAAGGACCCGTTCATATACATTATAAACGATTCACAATAGTTGATTACATCGCGAGGTATTTGATCTCTACATGATACGTTTTACAAACATTGCATTCGTTTTTAAAAGACAAATTTTCTTTACATCAAAAATTGACGGCATGCATACCATTTCATATTACATCCAAATAAAATTGACTTAATATTAATCTTGATGAACTCAACGACTCGAATGCAACGTCTTTCAAAGTGTGTCATGAATGACTCCAGGTAATATCCTTAAAATGAGCTAATGCACAGCGGAAGATTTCTTTAATACCTGAGAATAAACATGCTTTAAAGTGTCAACCAAAAGGTTGGTGAGTTCATTAGTTTATCATAATCAATCATTTCGTAATAGTAATAGACCACAAGATTTCAGTTTCCATAAATATCCGTACACTCGCAAGTGTATAAAAGTATTCTATAAGTTGTAGGCACCCGGTAACAAGCCTTAACGTTCATGTTTTACCCTCTGAAGTACACCAGATCAGGTGTGTTTAAAATAACCTCGAAGTACTAAAGCATCCCATAATCAGGATGGGGTTTGTCAGGCCCAATAGATCTATCTTTAGGATTCGCGCCTACCGTACATAGACAAGTAGTTTAATGTTACCAAGCTAAGGGTATATTTCTGGTTTAAACCCACGTAGAATTAGTTTTAGTACTTGTGCCTATTTCGTAAAACATTTATAAAAATAGCGCATGTATTCTCAGTCCCAAAAATATATATAAAATGGAGCAAATGAAACTCACAATACTGTATTTCGTAGCAATTATGTATATGACGGCACTGAACAAGTGCAGGGTTTGTCTCGGATTCACGAACGTATCAATATTGTGATTCAATATTGCAGGAAAGTACGTAGACGCAACGAAAATGATAAACGTTAGGTTGACCTCACGAGCAATACCCTCGATCAATACCCATAACCTCCATAGCTATAACCCATAATTTCCTTAGCTCTATCCCGTTTGAAAACTTATTTTGAAATCGTCTGAATATAACTCCGTCGTAGTATTTTATGTATACTAATAATATCTTGAAATAATACAAAGAAAATATTTATATGTAATTCGATTGAGAGAGTTTAGAGAAATATATTTTCAAGTTTCTATGAAATAATGAAACCTATTGAATTCTATTTATAATAAATTTTTGAATTATTAAAGTGAATTATTAAAGTATGAATTATTAAAGTGAATTATTAAAGTATGAATTATTAAAGTGAATTATTAAAGTATAAATTATTAAAGTGAATTATTAAAGTATGAATTATTAAAGTAAATTATTAAAGTATGAATTATTAAAGTGAATTATTAAAGTGAATTATTAAAGTATGAATTATTAAAGTAAATTATTAAAGTGAATTATTAAAGTATGAATTATTAAAGTAAATTATTAAAGTATTAATTATTAAAGTTAAAGTAAAGGTAAAGTTAAAGTATAGTAAAAGTATAAAACTATGTACGTATACTACGCGTATAAATATATATAATATTAATTTAAATCGTTATATATGTTTAATAAAATAAAATATAAATATCGTTATCTTTATCATACTGGTTAAGTAATGAGTTGTCAAAAGTGGTTCTAGATATTTATAAAAGATATATACGTTTTAATAATAAAGTTCTTTTTAAACTGAAAACGTTTTTTTTTGTACTTTTGAAACTAAATCAAATAAATATGATAATTTTGTTTTTCAAAACTAAATATATTTAAGAATCATTTTGTTAAAAGGTTAAAATAATGGAAATCGTTATATCATAAAACATTTTAGAAAAGTAGAATTATATATATTCATAATAGGTGTCAAGTTTTTAAATTACGGTCTGTTGGTGAAGCATGGGATAAAGTCCAAAGGTTAAATAAACGTATGAAATCATCTTAATGAAAAATGTCGAGTTACTTAACTTGTCGATATCCAACATCTAAGTTATTTACACTCCACGTTCTTATTTTCATATTAAATAAAATGAAAGTTAACATATTTATCTTATCAAGGTCACGAGGAAAATATTATAAAACATGCCTTGGAAATTAAACAGGAATTTTCACTAACCCTTGTCTAGTTCCCGTTAATTGACACATTTGTTCTTACTTATAAATCACTTTACCATTTTCCGAATGTTGTCAAAAAGAATAGATTTCTTAAATCACAGTGGACCTCATAACATAGGCCCGTAATCATATCATAATGTATCTGATAATTCAATCATTTGATATTATCTCTTAATTCTGTCGATAAATATATCGAAACAAATACGTTCATGTAAAGAATCATATATCTAATACTTTGTTAATGTTTTCAGTTAATATTATATATTATATATACATATCTATATACTCATAATTGTTCGTGAATCGTCGAACACGGTCAAAGGGTAATTGATTACATGAATGTAGTTCCAAACTTTTTGAGATTCAACATTACAAATTCTGCTTATCGTGTCGGAAACATATAAAGGGTCGGAAATTTCCGGGTCGTCACAGTACCTACCCGTTAAAGAAATTTCGTCCCGAAATTTGATCGAGGTCGTCATGGCTAACTATAAAAATGTTTTCATGACGAATATGAGTTGATAAATAGAGTTTTATCATCATTGAGTAATATAGATAAAACAATTTGATTGCGCGAAGAGTATAAGTGAAGCTATCGCAAGAGAGTGAAATGAGTAAACGTATATTTGTTTTAACCGATGACGTAGTTATGATTGATTTCCGGAATTCATGGGATTTAAAGAAAATCTTTGCAATAAGATTTGGTTCTTCGGCGATTAAGGAAATCATGATCTTCTTTGATTAAATGCGATAATCTGTCTCGATTTCTCTGTCTGATATTTTACTATAAATCCACCCCCTTCGTTTCTTTATTTCCAAAGCTCACACCTTCTAGTCTTTCTCCCCAATTCATACTTTAAAGCATTCGTTAATATGCTTCATCCAGTATTGATTCTTGATATACTCTTAACTTTCATATCTGTCATTCTTCTTTTTCATCTACCACCGGAGGAAGTTATTTTCTTCTACTATTACTTTGGGGTTATTGTGTTTTTCATTCTCCCGTGTCTTTATATTGCTATACGCATTGATATACACGGTTTGTAATTTCGAGGTTGTTATCGGGCTTTATATTCTCCATTATATTTCGGAGCTTCATGCTTTCATTTTCTCTTCCCGGCCTTAAGTCAAGCGGATAATGGTCCAGAATTCGTAGATATGAATTTTTGGATGAACATAGTTAATGTTCCAAGAAGAAAATCGTAATGGCACGATCTTGATTTGGCAAATTACCAGAATATCCGAAAATATAGAGCTATCAAGATGATATGTTCTTAATATGTTTGGAAATTGGGTAGAATGTAAGAGTCGTGTAAATAGTACATGATGGCGGTATGTTCTGTGAATCATCACGTTCCATTAGAAACTCAGCATGACTTACTGTAATATAATCACGTTGATCAAGTGTCATTATATTATACTAACTCATGCTTCAGTTCCCAACACTACTTTAAAAACATTCCTATTTTAAATTTGAATTTTTTTTTCTTTTCAGAATTTAGAAACTAACACAGTTTCTTTTTATGTTGTAACGCAGATATTGCGAAGAGATAAAAGATTTCGAATAAGAATAGTTGTGAAAATATCTTCAGGAATATCGAAGATATTTATAATAAAAGATACGATAATATCTTAGAATTCTTAACATAGATGGATGATGAAGAAGATTTATCTGTGAAGGTTTAGAATAAGAAGAAAGGTGTTTGCTAACGATTTCAGTAGACACTGAATCATTTGGATCCTTTGAAGGCAGGTTTAGTCTTTGTGATTTGTCCACAGCCTCCTTCATGGTCTGCTCAATCCATTTTCCAGTTTCAAACCTTCTTTTTTTTCTCAGCTTTACCACCATACTATTCTTTATCATCAAACTTTTGACTGTTAAAGTCGTTTACAGTTTTTGCTGCTTCATCAGCATTTTTCCAATTTCGGAGAACCAGTTCATAGTTTGGGATGTTTTTCAGAAAATTCACATTTGAAGTATGTAAGTCTAGGAGATAGACGTTATATGTATACATATAACTTTTGATGTAAAATTATCGCGAAATTCAAAATACTGATTGCTAATTCCCAGTAGTTGGTGTGACAATTATTGTTACAAGATGTAGGTGAGTACATGATGGGGTTTTAATGAATAAGTATAGTGGCTTTTCGGAGAGGCTTAAGTCGAAGGTTAATGAAGTTGTTGATAAGTTTACTGCTAATGTGGCGAGATATGAAAGGTTCCCCGGTAACCATGATGAAGGGTTTATTCGTATAAACAAATGAAGGTGATTTGCTGGAGCTGTGACAAAACTGTCTATTTTGGAAAGAGATTGAAAAATTATATTTGGTAATAAAAATCAAAGGATCGGACACGGATACGTGTTAAACTATAACTTTGGTTTCGAGAGCTTTTCAGGTGCATGACAGTGGGTAATGTGTGGTTGGATCATCATCTCGCATGTCTTTAGGAATTTCGAAGTGTTTGAACACATATTGTAATTGTTAATATACATATGATGTTCTAAGATTTTGAATGATACAAATATTTTTGTGAGTTCCATGAATAGGAATGAGGTTCTAGGACAGTTTTGAAGTCAAAGTATAGTTTTGAAAGATGTAGGAATCTAAGAGTGATGATTTCAGTTATATCTTGAATCGAATTCTGAGATTTCAAAATCAGAATATGTAATTAGATTTTGAATGAGTATGGTTATTTTGATTTCTATAAAAGAATGTATATTGTTGTGAAAGTAGGGAGTATAATGGATGACTTGCTGAATCAGATTCGAAGAATGTAACATATTAATTGTGAATTTATATATCTCTCGGGTATTACCTACCCGTTAAAAAAAAAATCCACAATTAATATTTTGTACAAAAGAATTTTATTACAGTCTTTATGGAAATATATATGTGTATATTTCTTCAAATGTAATATAGATTTAATGAGTTAATATTAAATTAAACTCATTTGATTTATGGTTAAGGCTATGATAGATAATTTCTAAACTTTAGAAATTACATAATCGCCGTAGAATGTTTCCCCAATGAAGTTATGAATCAATACTTCATCGTTGTGGTATTCCTTGGTATCTACATGGCATTTGACGTCGATGCTCGTGGGACAGATTGTGAAGTTGAGGTTTGCGATGCGGTTGTTGTTTGTGGTGGTAATGGTACTGTTGATGTTGTTGATGGTGATACTGGTTATGCTGCTGGTGCTGCTACTGGTGTTTGTAACCTTTGCACCATATTCTCCAAAGCCACTACCCGAGCGCGAAGCTCGTTGACTTCTTCTATTACACCGGGGTGATTGTCGGTTCGGACGAGCGGATAAATAAGATCTAGAATTTGGTGTAGTATATAATCATGACGAGATACTCTGGAAATGAGAGAGAAAATGGTGTTTCGGACAGGTTCGTCGGTAAGTGCTTCAGGTTCATTGCCAAGAGGGCAATGTGGTGGATGAAAGGGATCACCTTCTTCTTGTCTCCAATGGTTAAGTAGATTACGAACCCATCCCCAATTCATCCAGAATAGATGATGGCTAATTGGTTGATCCATTCCGGTCACGGTGCTTTCGAAGCTCATGTGGAAATCCATATCGGCATAGCTGTCGGAATCCGAGGAACTCGAACTGGTTGAGGGATCCATCTTGTATGATCAGGGAAAGAATTTTTTTTTTGTATGAAATAGATTGTAGAATTTAGATTTGGTATTCTTCAATACATAATTTACATATGTATATATAATACCAAAATCCCATAAATTACGGAGGAATCTTTGAAAGATGTCAGTCAAAGTTCACAGTAACAGATATGCTAAGATAAGAATTCGTCTATACACTATTATGCAATAAATGTAGGAAAACGCGTCTAGACTTAATAATGATAAGCAGGTAATTTCCTAAGGATGGTAAGTAGATGATTTCCGAATAAAAAGGATAAGCAAAACTTTTGACATGCAGACACGGTCGAAGTCCAGACTCACTAATGCATCTTAACAACTATCAGTTAGACACACTAATGCAAGACCTGGTTCGCTAAGACCACTGCTCTGATACCAACTGAAAGGACCCGTTCATATACATTATAAACGATTCACAATAGTTGATTACATCGCGAGGTATTTGATCTCTATATGATACGTTTTACAAACATTGCATTCGTTTTTAAAAGACAAAT
This sequence comes from Rutidosis leptorrhynchoides, assembly GCF_046630445.1. Classification (NCBI taxonomy): domain Eukaryota; kingdom Viridiplantae; phylum Streptophyta; class Magnoliopsida; order Asterales; family Asteraceae; genus Rutidosis; species Rutidosis leptorrhynchoides. The sequence continues at coordinate 635,237,056 of NC_092335.1, forward strand.
TTTCTTTACATCAAAAATTGACGGCATGCATACCATTTCATATTACATCCAAATAAAATTGACTTAATATTAATCTTGATGAACTCAACGACTCGAATGCAACGTCTTTCAAAGTGTGTCATGAATGACTCCAGGTAATATCCTTAAAATGAGCTAATGCACAGCGGAAGATTTCTTTAATACCTGATAATAAACATGCTTTAAAGTGTCAACAAAAAGGTTGGTGAGTTCATTAGTTTATCATAATCAATCATTTCGTAATAGTAATAGACCACAAGATTTCAGTTTCCATAAATATCCGTACACTCGCAAGTGTATAAAAGTATTCTATAAGTTGTAGGCACCCGGTAACAAGCCTTAACGTTCATGTTTTACCCTCTGAAGTACACCAGATCAGGTGTGTTTAAAATAACCTCGAAGTACTAAAGCATCCCATAATCAGGATGGGGTTTGTCAGGCCCAATAGATCTATCTTTAGGATTCGCGCCTACCGTACATAGACAAGTAGTTTAATGTTACAAAGCTAAGGGTATATTTCTGGTTTAAACCCACGTAGAATTAGTTTTAGTACTTGTGCCTATTTCGTAAAACATTTATAAAAATAGCGCATGTATTCTCAGTCCCAAAAATATATATAAAAGGGAGCAAATGAAACTCACAATACTGTATTTCGTAGCAATTATGTATATGACGGCACTGAACAAGTGCAGGGTTTGTCTCGGATTCACGAACGTATCAATATTGTGATTCAATATTGCAGGAAAGTACGTAGACGCAACGAAAATGATAAACGTTAGGTTGACCTCACGAGCAATACCCTCGATCAATACCCATAACCTCCATAGCTATAACCCATAATTTCCTTAGCTCTATCCCGTTTGAAAACTTATTTTGAAATCGTCTGAATATAACTCCGTCGTAGTATTTTATGTATACTAATAATATCTTGAAATAATACAAAGAAAATATTTATATGTAATTCGATTGAGAGAGTTTAGAGAAATATATTTTCAAGTTTCTATGAAATAATGAAACCTATTGAATTCTATTTATAATAATTTTTTGAATTATTAAAGTGAATTATTAAAGTATGAATTATTAAAGTGAATTATTAAAGTATGAATTATTAAAGTGAATTATTAAAGTATAAATTATTAAAGTGAATTATTAAAGTATGAATTATTAAAGTGAATTATTAAAGTATGAATTATTAAAGTGAATTATTAAAGTGAATTATTAAAGTGAATTATTAAAGTGTGAATTATTAAAGTGAATTATTAAAGTATGAATTATTAAAGTAAATTATTAAAGTATGAATTATTAAAGTTAAAGTAAAGGTAAAGTTAAAGTATAGTAAAAGTATAAAACTATGTACGTATACTACGCGTATAAATATATATAATATTAATTTAAATCGTTATATATGTTTAATAAAATAAAATATAAATATCGTTATCTTTATCATACTGGTTAAGTAATGAGTTGTCAAAAGTGGTTCTAGATATTTATAAAAGATATATACGTTTTAATAATAAAGTTCTTTTTAAACTGAAAATATTTTTTTTTGTACTTTTGAAACTAAATCAAATAAATATGATAATTTTGTTTTTCAAAACTAAATATATTTAAGAATCATTTTGTTAAAAGGTTAAAATAATGGAAATCGTTATATCATAAAACATTTTAGAAAAGTAGAATTATATATATTCATAATAGGTTTCAAGTTTTTAAATTACGGTCTGTTGGTGAAGCATGGGATAAAGTCCAAAGGTTAAATAAACGTAAGAAATCATCTTAATGAAAAATGTCGAGTTACTTAACTTGTCGATATCCAACATCTAAGTTATTTACACTCCACGTTCTTATTTTCATATTAAATAAAATGAAAGTTAACATAGTTATCTTATCAAGGTCACGAGGAAAATATTATAAAACATGCCTTGGAAATTAAACAGGAATTTTCACTAACCCTTGTCTAGTTCCCGTTAATTGACACATTTGTTCTTACTTATAAATCACTTTACCATTTTCCGAATGTTGTCAAAAAGAATAGATTTCTTAAATCACAGTGGACCTCATAACATAGGCCCGTAATCATATCATAATGTATCTGATAATTCAATCATTTGATATTATCTCTTAATTCTGTCGATAAATATATCGAAACAAATACGTTCATGTAAAGAATCATATATCTAATACTTTGTTAATGTTTTCAGTTAATATTATATATTATATATACATATCTATATACTCATAATTGTTCGTGAATCGTCGAACACGGTCAAAGGGTAATTGATTACATGAATGTAGTTCCAAACTTTTTGAGATTCAACATTACAAATTCTGCTTATCGTGTCGGAAACATATAAAGGGTCGGAAATTTCCGGGTCGTCACAGTATCATATGTGTGAATTGGATTCCCGAAACTTAAAAATGCATTTGATGAACTTGAACTTTGAAAATAAACCTTTATTGATCAATTGACGAGTTTTCGGTTATTGTAATTGATGTTTTTGCTTGGTGAAAAGTAGTTAGTTGTATTCCTTGTCAAAATACCTTTCCAACGATATAAGATACTTGTTTTGGATGTTTACGGTTTAGGATTTATGGGTATTTGAAGTTGGATTCGTACTTGAGTGTGAAAACTGCCAGAATTCTCTGCATAGGTAATGGCGCGGCGCGCCATATACCCGCGCGGCGCGCCAAAGTGGCCTGTCCAATTTTGTCGATTTTTGAATAATGTTTGCTATGCTACACACCCCCGATCAACATGAAACTTGGACAACATGCTCATATATGATTTCTAAGCTCATGAAAATAGTTCGGGACCTGACCCGACCCGACCCCATTGACTTTTTCGTTGACTTTGACCAAGTTTGACTTTTAGTCAAACTTAACAAAACACTTATGCAATCGTTCTAATCTTATTTTATACTTGATTCTTGCATGAAACTTGACAACGTGATTCACATGCTACATAATCGAGTCGTAACGAGCCATAGGACTAATTGAATACATTTCACCCGACCTTGTGTCGTAACCGGTTAATTGATACAACTTACTTGTTTAGGTCAAGGCTAAGCAACATTCATGCACACATTTACTTTGTGAAGTACTTTTATACTCGTGCACTCGAGGTGAGATCATAGTCCCACCTTTTCAACAACTTTTTATACTTTTAAATTGTGGGCTGAGGAACATATACTTTGTTACATTTTGTACTACTTACTTTTATACTTTGAACACAAGTACGATGAAACAAACATTCCACAGCGAGTTAGAACAAAAATCCTCAATTCGATTATCATTAGTTACACTTGCAGGGTGTAAGCGAGAACTTATATTGTGTGGCCATACGGGTTTGACAAACCCTCATTTCGGACGGTTCGCTACCGTCTACGGATGAAATATATTTTCGAGAAACAGTGTATGTTCTAACACTATTGTGATGGGGTTCTATGGAAGGAAACGTTAAGTCTTGATAATTGGGTGCTCGCGAACAAACTTTTGGAATGCAAACGATTTGGATAATCAACATATTGGAAATACTAAATCTTGTGGTTCAAAATATAACATTTACTAATACACCTATGATTTCACCAACGTTTTTCGTTGACAGTTTTCTATATGTTTCTCAGGTTCATACATGGCTATTTGATACATGCTTCCGCGTACATTCATACTTGCTTGGGGTCAAGCATACATGTATACACTCTGATTTCTTGCTTGGAGTCAAGCATACATACATGCATACGCTAGTGATAGCACCTTTGGATTCAAACATATTGTTTACATACTTACGCTATTTATAGCAACTGTGTTTTTTTTTAAACTAATTATGTCGCAAGTTATTTCATTTATACTTTATGACTTTTGTAAACTTAGACTTGTTGTCGAACGGTTTTGTAAACTAAACTTGCAAGTCTTGTACCTTTCAAATGAATGCGACATAATTTTGGTCAAACGAGTCTCATATAGGGACTACGACCACGCAACGGGACCTAAGTTAACGGCGCCGTCAATGACGATTTAGTCGGGTCGTTACAGATGGTATCAGAGCGTTGGTTGTAGGGAACTAGGATGTGCATTAGTGTGTCTGACGGAGTCGTTAGGACGCATTAGTGAATCTAGACTACAACCGGATAGTTAATCATTGCATCCTGACTTGCATTTGCTATAGATAGCACTTACTTGACTACTTGTGCATATATACTTGAATCTTTCTTAGGTGAAATCCATAATGGTACCAAACTTTCATCATACGAACTCGTATTCTGCAACTTTCTGGTAACACGCGTAAATTCAGGATTCATACCCGTAAGGATGACGACGACTTCATTAGTCACACTTGTTCGGGAACTCTGTCTCCCAGATTGTTATTCGCCACCGTTTCAACTTACTATCGGTGTCACACCGGTGTACCTTACTATCTACCACTTCTTGTTACTGCCATCACTACTCTAGGTGAGTATCGTCATCACTACTTATCACTACGATTGCGTACTACTCGTTATCATGATTCGTTACTCTTTTCGCGCCTAAAGACATTATTGTTTGCATTGACGTGAACAAACATTTATACACTTCCCTCGGGGAACGCTTCTTTAGAGTTGCAGAAATTCTTTCGATTTAATACGAGTCACGTTTGAGACGTCGTTACACTTTGTTCATTCTAGATCTTCACAGTTACACGAACTTGATGTTATGGAGTGATGTGGGAATGGAGGTATGAGTTAGCGTAATATAACGACACTCGATCAACGTGGTTATATTACGGTAATTCATACCAAAGTTCTAATGACACATGATGGTGGTTGGACTCGATCAACCTAATCACCACCATGTGCCATGTACATGACTTTATTTTTCTTGTTTGGGATATCCGAAAACTCTGAGAATATTGATAACAACCATACCCGGGACACATCTTCGATTATTATCGAACCATATTTATGCTTCCGAATGAATGACAAATTCTTCCGACTTCAAACATATGTTACACGTGTGTACTATCTCGTTTTCTTATAGTTTTTATAGACGAACTACAAAATGCTTGGTATGCTCACATCGAGGCGAAAACTTCTCTCGCCTTACACTCGTACTTCCGTTTAAGGAAATATTTTATCTAAATTCTCAATGGAGAGAGAGACTCTTCACACTATACTAGTATTCGCCTCGAGGGTGAATAGTCCTGTCGAACATTTTCGGAAACCGATAAATCTTCCGCGGCGCGAAATTCTTGAGAAACAGAAACTTGTTCCAAAAAACGTTTTCACGTCCTAACAAACTCTTTCAAATATACCTTAAAGAGATGTACCTCGTTTCGGATCGAGATCCTCGTTTCACTTTTGGATTTCGGGGTGCCTTACAAAAAGCCTCGGGACCACGTTTAAACATGAGTACAACACATCAACCACAACCCGACGGACCGAGCAAACATACGATTCAAACCTTGGAAACCATAAAACGAATTTGCGTTATCGACTTCAATTTACTTGAGAAAAGTAGTTGCCTTTAGCCGAATTCTCTTACTACAATAATTTTCATTCGAGTATTAACGTCACACTTTTCGAGGACCCGTATAGCCGTAATTGTCGTTTTCTTAAATTGTTGAACCGAAGTAGGTGACAAGCGAACCACCGGACCCGAAATCATTCATGAAACAACCCGAAAATTTTTCAATTCCAAGAAAGGCTCAAGGCGGATCGTAGTCGCCAAAAGAACTATGCCGATGTTAGACGTGAACCTCTCGAATTCCAAGTGGGCATCCGCGTAACGTTAGAAGTCGCACCTTGAGAAGGTGCAATCCGTTTCGGGAAACATAGAAAGCTAAATCTGCGATACACAAAACCTTTTAGAATCCGGGGGCGTTTTGAACCCGTTACTAGCCGTTTAGATTTTCCGACACGTTTGAGTCTCCGTTTATCCTACATTCTATGAATCAACTTACAGAAGTGTCTTGCGAAATAAGAACTTGTTATTCCTTTTGATGAGCTTACTATCGATGACAAACTTCACTTCCTAGGAGGACCGGTTGAATTATAAATCGTGAAACCAAACTTTGAACCAACGTAAAATCACGACTGTCGAAGTTCGTTGAAATACCCGAGGGAGTACCTTCACTTATTCGTAGAACCGACAACGCAAGATCTCGAGGAAGAAACAACGACTACTACTTCCAACTAAATTTCGGGACGAAATTTCTTTTAAGGTGTAGGTAATGTAACATCCCGCGTTTTTCCGTTAAATTTATTTTTAACACCGTCTTTTTTTTTATAATATCTTTCGTTATTTAAATTCGTATTTTCCGATGACTAACGTTCTTAATTTTTCCCGTTATTTAATTATAACATCACTCGTTTACTCGAGCATTTTTAAAATATTCGTTTGGTTAATTCCCGCACCCGCTTTGAAACTTGAGGGATCGAGGTTGCCAAGTGGGCAAACTAGTTGACTAGGTCAACTAGTCAACCCACCATTCTCATCCATTCATTTCCATCCACCTTCCACCTCATTTCTCCTCTTTTTCTCTCTAGTTGCAAGAACAACCATAACACCCAATTCATTCAATCATCATCTAAATTCGATCTAGGAGGCCAACATCAAAACAAATTACATATTCGTGATCCTCTCTTCATCCTCTACATTTTGGTACCAATTTCATCTCGTTTGGGTAACTTTATAAAAACTCTAGATTTCTATAAATTCGTGTTTTTGACTTGAAATTGTGTTAGTTAGTGTCTATGGCTCGTGTCTAGCATGAATATATGTTTTGTTTGCTCGATTTGTTGATTTGAGTAACTAGTTTGAACTTTTGAAGTGGGTTAGCTTAATCTTTGATTTTGGATGATTAAAAGTTGTTTAATTGTTAAAGTTCATGTTTTAATTGTGTTACTAGTATCATTAGCTACATTTTGATGTGTAGGTTGATTAAGAAAACTTTAAAAACCCGATTAAGGATTTTGTGATGTTTGACTAGGGTTTGATAGTTCTTGACATGAACTTTTGATGCTTGAATGCCATGAAATGTTAATTGTTAGTGTTTAGTAGTAATGTATGCTTCATTACCTTCAAAACGGCATATCATATGTGTGAATTGGATTCCCGAAACTTAAAAATGCATTTGATGAACTTGAACTTTGAAAATAAACCTTTATTGATCAATTGACGAGTTTTCGGTTATTGTAATTGATGTTTTTGCTTGGTGAAAAGTAGTTAGTTGTATTCCTTGTCAAAATACCTTTCCAACGATATAAGATACTTGTTTTGGATGTTTACGGTTTAGGATTTATGGGTATTTGAAGTTGGATTCGTGCTTGAGTGTGAAAACTGCCAGAATTCTCTGCACAGGTAATGGCGCGGCGCGCCATATACCCGCGCGGCGCGCCAAAGTGGCCTGTCCAATTTTGTCGATTTTTGAATAATGTTTGCTATGCTACACACCCCCGATCAACATGAAACTTGGACAACATGCTCATATATGATTTCTAAGCTCATGAAAATAGTTCGGGACCCGACCCGACCCCATTGACTTTTTCGTTGACTTTGACCAAGTTTGACTTTTAGTCAAACTTAACAAAACACTTATGCAATCGTTCTAATCTTATTTTATACTTGATTCTTGCATGAAACTTGACAACGTGATTCACATGCTACATAATCGAGTCGTAACGAGCCATAGGACTAATTGAACACATTTCACCCGACCTTGTGTCGTAACCGGTTAATTGATACAACTTACTTGTTTAGGTCAAGGCTAAGCAACATTCATGCACATATTTACTTTGTGAAGTACTTTTATACTCGTGCACTCGAGGTGAGATCATAGTCCCACCTTTTCAACAACTTTTTATACTTTTAAATTGTGGGCTGAGGAACATATACTTTGTTACATTTTGTACTACTTACTTTTATACTTTGAACACAAGTACGATGAAACAAACATTCCACAGCGAGTTAGAACAAAAATCCTCAATTCGATTATCATTAGTTACACTTGCATGGTGTAAGCGAGAACTTATATTGTGTGGCCATACGGGTTTGACAAACCCTCATTTCGGACGGTTCGCTACCGTCTACGGATGAAATATATTTTTGAGAAACAGTGTATGTTCTAACACTATTGTGATGGGGTTCTATGGAAGGAAACGTTAAGTCTTGATAATTGGGTGCTCGCGAACAAACTTTTGGAATGCAAACGATTTGGATAATCAACATATTGGAAATACTAAATCTTGTGGTTCAAAATATAACATTTACTAATACACCTATGATTTCACCAACGTTTTTCGTTGACAGTTTTCTATATGTTTCTCAGGTTCATACATGGCTATTTGATACATGCTTCCGCGTACATTCATACTTGCTTGGGGTCAAGCATACATGTATACACTCTGATTTCTTGCTTGGAGTCAAGCATACATACATGCATACGCTAGTGATAGCACCTTTGGATTCAAACATATTGTTTACATACTTACGCTATTTATAGCAACTGTGTTTTTTTTTAAACTAATTATGTCGCAAGTTATTTCATTTATACTTTATGACTTTTGTAAACTTAGACTTGTTGTCGAACGGTTTTGTAAACTAAACTTGCAAGTCTTGTACCTTTCAAATGAATGCGACATAATTTTGGTCAAACGAGTCTCATATAGGGACTACGACCACGCAACGGGACCTAAGTTAACGGCGCCGTCAATGACGATTTAGTCGGGTCGTTACATAAGGCTTCACCTTCAAATGGTATTTATGAATTGGTTCATGATGACACATCATACAATAGCTCAATGTTCCATGCAAACACCAATAAACTCAAAAGGAATTTGAGTGATTCCTACTTATGGCATTGTCGCCTTGGTCACATAAATAAGAATCGAATGCATACACTTCAAAAGAATGGACTTTTGAAATCAAATGAACTAGACTCATTTGATGTATGCGAATCTTGTTTACAAGGCAAAGTGACTAAAGCACCTTTCAAAGGGACCTATGAAAGGGCTAAAGACTTATTGGGATTAATACATTCGGATGTATGTGGACCCTTTAAGCCTATGACTAGGAAAGGTGAAAGATACTTCATCACGTTCATTGATGACTTTAGTCGTTTCGGATATGTCTACTTGTTAAGACATAAGGACGAAACTTTTGAAGCATTCAAGGAATATCAAAACGAAGTACAAAATCAACTCAATAAGACAATCAAGGTACTTCGTACCGATAGAGGAGGTGAATACCTAAGCGATGCTTTCCAAGATCATCTTAGAAGTTGTGGGATTATCTCGCAACTCACTCCTCCTGGAACACCCCAACTTAATGGAGTTTCCGAAAGGAGGAACCGAACCCTAATGGACATGGTTCGATCTATGATGGCTAGAAGCACGTTACCTCTATCATTTTGGGGTTATTGTCTATGCTCCGCGGCTCGTATTTTAAATATGGCCCCAACCAAGAAAGTGGAACGAACACCTCATGAGATGTGGTTTGGAAAACCTCCATCTCTATCATACTTAAAGGTATGGGGATGTGAAGCTTACCCTAAGCGTTACGTCCCCAATAAGTTGAATGCTCGATCCACGAAGTGTATCTTCATAGGATATCCCAAGGATGATATGGGATACTATTTCTATGAACCATCCGAGCAAAATGTATTTGTTGCTCGGAAGACTGAATTCCTTGAAACTAAGTTCCTAATGGAAGGTAATAGTGAAAGGAAGATAGATCTTGAGGAGGTTCAAGATCAAGTAGATGATACACAATTGGTTAACACTAGCACTCAACATGAAAATGTTGAGAATGATCAAATGGATGATCAAAGTATACAAGACGTTCGCAGATCTGGTAGGATTAGTAATCCTCTTGAGAGATATGGGTTTCTCATGGATGGTTGCTATGTGGTTGATTTGGATGAACCAACAAACTACCAAGATGCTTTATCAAGGATTGATAAAGATAAATGGCAGGAAGCCATGAACGCTGAGATGCAATCCATGTATGACAACAAAGTTTGGGAACTAGTTGTACAACCTGCTAACTCCAAGTTAGTTGATTGTAAATGGATTTTCAAGATGAAAACCGACATGCATGGAAACTTAAATACATATAAAGCTAGACTTGTAGCAAAAGGTTTCACTCAAACTCAAGGGGTTGACTATGATGAAACCTTTTCGCCTGTGGCAATGCTAAAGTCTATTAGGATATTATTTGCCATTGCTGCTCATTATGATTATGAAATATGGCAAATGGATGTCAAGACCGCTTTCCTAAATGGATATCTTGAGAAAGATGTCTATATGGTTCAGCCTGAAGGTTTTGTCGATCTGAAACATCCTAACAAGGTATGTAAGTTAAAGAAGTCAATCTACGGATTGAAACAAGCATCTAGAATGTGGAATCATCGTTTTAATGAGGAAGCCAAGAAATTTGGCTTCATTAAAAATGGTGATGAAGCTTGTGTATACAAGAAAGCTAGTGGGAGCACTATCATGTTCCTTGTATTATATGTGGATGATATATTGTTATTTGGAAACGATATTCCAACAATGCAAGGTGTTAAGACTTGGCTAAAAAGCTGCTTCTCCATTAAGGATCTTGAAGAAGCACAATACATTTTGGGGATTAGGATCTACAGGGATAGATCCAAGAAATTGATAGGTTTGAATCAAAGTGCATACATTGAAAAGATCTTGAAAAGGTTCAAGATGGAGAACTCTAAGAAAGGTTTGGTACTTATTCAAAGAGGAACACTCCTTAGTTCATCTCAGTGCCCCACCACAAAAGATGAACAAGAGAGAATGAAGAAAGTCCCGTACGCATCTGCTATTGGGTCAATCATGTATGCAATGATATGTACTAGACCGGATGTGTCATGCGCTCTTAGCTTGACAAGTAGATACCAGAATAACCCAGGAAATAGTCATTGGATTGCTGTTAAAAGTATATTGAAATACCTTAGGAGGACTAAGGATATGTTTCTTATATACGGGTCTGGTGAGGAGGAACTCGCTGTAAAAGGTTACGTGGACGCGAGTTTCCAAACTGATCGAGATGATTCTCGATCACAATTCGGTTATGTCTTTACATTAAATGGAGGTGCGGTCTCTTGGAAGAGTTCAAAACAGGATGTTGTTGCATTATCCACTACAGAGTCGGAGTACATAGCCGCATCATTGGTAGCTCAGGAAGCTGCATGGATGAAGAAATTCATCGACGACTTAGAAGTAGTCCCTTCCATTCAGGACCCTCTTGAGATCTTTTGTGACAACGAGGGTGCGATTGCTCAAATCAAGGAACCTCGTGCTCACTAAAAGACACGTCACATTGAGCGGAGATTCAACTACATAAGGGATGAAGTTGAAAAGGGAAAGATATGTATTCGCAAAGTTCACACAAGTCTTAATATAGCGGATCAACTCACGAAACTCTTACATAGAGCAAAACATACTGGACATGTTTGTGCATTAGGGCTTCGATATTCTAGTGATTGGTCATGATTTGTTTTAAGTATTGTAACGGAACGAAATTGTTCAAACTCATTAATATAATTATGGCATTAATTTATTTTGAGTTATGTTCCTATTTTGCATATTTTATCCATGAATAAATAATTATTCTAAACTCCGTAGTCGATTACATTTGTGGGAACAAGTGTGAGGTTTAGACTATTATGAACTTGGATTGGTATACATTCACGGACTGAATGTGGGGCAAGGTTGCTACCAAGGTTCATAGATATTTGTGAGATACAAATATTGGAAAACCCGCTCTTAAGATTCACTAAATGGAGCCTTTGTAGTTGATCACATGTAATCTTGAGTAAAGGCGAATATCATTGTATCCTCTGACCTGAGATACATATTGGGTTCGGATATTTACCAAGTATTGTGCCTTGATTCTTTCCTTCACTATTCTGAAATATGGTAGTTCACAAGGAAGAGCTCAGGCATAATGCAAGGTATATATTTAGGACGTATGTAGTCAAGATGGAATTTGTCCCTCTTATTCGTTGAGAGTCAGATGTCTAAGGCCTGATAAAGTTAAATCTAAAAGAGAGTGATCACTCTGTATCTCTTGGATTTAACATGACATCTAGGATGAAAGAATATAATGAAAGATTCATCTATTCATATTCAAGATGGGAACTCGAAAGGGATGATGTTATTGAATGGCACAAAGTCATAACATATTGGGGGTGATGGACGGTCGTTAGGTGGTATCCATCACTTGCATTAATTTCTTATGTTTCTCGTGCAAGTGGGAGATTGAAGGTATTTCATATGCCCGAGAGACATATTAAATTAACGTGGCTAATATGTTTTGATCCAAGTCGGGTCATACCTAATAACAAGCTTACCGACACCTTATTTGTATTTGATCTTAACGATTGGATCGTTGATTAAATGTGCGACACTTGAACTTTAAGAAAAATGGTTTTCTTAAGTATTACTTGATGTGTAGATATATAAATTATGGAATAATTTATGTAATATGGAATTAATTATTTATGGGTTAAATAATTAATAATTTATGTTACATTTATATAAATTGGTATTATATAATAAATGTACATAAATAAATATGCAAGTTTATAAAATGTGCATTATAAATATATGGAAGTTTTATAAAACATATAACTTATATAAAACTAATTAATTTAAACAAAGTGGGAGTGGCCTTGGAGTTGTAAGAAAGCATGCTAATGACTCCAACACTTGGCCATACTTTCCCACTTCCATATACATGCACTTTGACTCTTTGGTAGTGACTTCACTTGCATTTTTACACTTCAAAAAAACTGCACAAAAACTTTTTGGAGCTGCAGCTAGGCCGTGGCCTTTTTGGGCAATTAAGGTGGTTCTAAATTTGGTTTTCAAGCTAATTTCAAGTGTCATTAAATCCTAACCAAAAGGTAAGGTGTTGGTGCAAAAGTTTGGGGTATTTCTCCTTGAGGTTTCATCATTTTGAAGCTACATTCATTATCATCATCTTCTACATTCATTACTTAGCTTGGAGTAGGTATAATCTCTCTTCTTACTTGTAGTTTGTAAGTATGTTTCACAACTTGATCCTACTTGGGATTTAACTTTAATTGGTTAAAGTATTACATGTTCTAATATGGTATTTACATGCTTCCGCTTTAAATTTGATTCTTAAAATGTTTTAAAGATAATGGAACTTGTTAAATCCCAACATATACTATTATGATGTGATAGAAATATATTCTAAAGTTTACCAAGCACCATCAATAGAATGATAATACCCATATCAATCCTTAATATTCCCATTACCATTATCATTGCTAATTAGCTTGTAATGGTCGATCACTTCTATATTTTCAAGGTTGCTTTGCAGTTAAAATGCTTGTAGAAATGATCGACGAACAAAGTGTTCGGATAAATAACATAACATCCACAAACAAAGCATTGAGATAGCGAAGATGAAGTACAAATGCTTCCCTATTTCCGGATTACTAACAGTTTAAGGGGTTCTATCCCTACATTGGAGATCACACCCACTATATACATGTACAAATAGTGGCTAGCATTGTCTATACTCAATATCATAAACCCAATAGAAGTATGGTCATTTGTGCAATACTGTATTAGCCAAAAAGCTAAGACCTGACAAATAAATAACAAAATCCAAACTTTGTTCTAGTGCAAAATTGCATCAGTATAAGCATGGGAGAATCTGTATGTATTCATATTTAACAGAACAAATATAGGGATAATAACTGTGTGTATATATATTTTAAAAGAACAGATATAGAGATCAGAAGCATTGTAACTATATGGTCTCACCACAACTAAAACATCAGCAAGCAAGGGCACCATATCAGTATCTATCAAAATTTTTAGCAAAATTGTCAAATCTAATAATACAAGCACATAAGAAATACAACTTACATTACCTGTATCAACCTACTACCATAATATAAAACCTCACCAATTCTAAAATTGGAAAGAAAAATATACATTTGGAGTAGATGCACCAAAAAGAGCTTCATGGTCCTCTGATTAATCAAGTAGACTTTTTTGGGTCATTGTTTTCTTGATGGGTTTCAGGATGATTATTTTGTTGATGGGGTTCGGGTTTATCCTTTTTCTCCATGACTTCTTGTATTCCTTCTTGGTAACCGTGTATGAAACTCTTTAGTGCATCTCTGTAAGCAGATGCTCGTGTCATGTAAACTCGCTGCAAAGCTGGTCTAAGCGTCTCCATTCCACCTCGAGCAGCAACAGCTGTCATCACAAATCGGAGCACAAATCAGAAGTTGATAATGTTGCATGACTTTCGTTAAAAATAAACCAGATATTGTAGTGCAAATCATGCAATGTACTTTAACAAATGAGGACAATAAGTGCCAAGTTAACAGATTTCTTAAGCATATACATATTCACAAGCTGAATCAACGTTTTCTATTGAAATTACCTAGATAAAATGACATAAGTACCCTCACATGTCTGGCACATGCTAAAACTTAACGGAAAAATGTAACGATCGTTAGTTGCAGGTACCACTTCAAAAAAAAAAAACCTTAGGTCTATACGTGCAATTGTGATCAAACTTTAGGGACCAACCACGTAATTTTGTCTAAAATTTACCTAGATCCTCCAATGTTGACGGTTCAGTTTCTCCAGTTGACCCCGTTGCACCATGTTCATCTCCTGACTTTTCTTTCTTCTTATATTCATTGGGACGCAGCTCTGGGCCTATATCTCTTACCCAGCTTGCAGCATAAAGTCTAGTTGCTTCCTTCATTACCTGAAAAAAAGGTTACATTACATAATAAAAAGGACACACATATTAGTTTGTGATCCAAATATCAGTTACAGGGTCCATAAAAATCTTCATGCCAGCAAGGTGAAATCAAGTTACAAATAGAATTAAAAAATTTATTCATGAGTATAACCATAAAAGAGAAGTCTAACCAAATATTTTTCTTTCCATGTTAGTTTCCTCCGCTTTTTGAAATGAGGCGGGTCCGGTAAAGATGATGGGAATGCAATTTCTTTCAAATCATATCGGACGTAATCACGCACTTTCCTCCAAACTACCTTCACCTTCATTTTTTACCTTTAAATTATCTCAAGCAAATTTGTAACGGAGACTCACGAAAAGAACAACATGATAATGTATTAAATACAACAGTTTCAACAAAATGACGCATGATAAACAAAACTGCAAAAGCTCATGGATAAACTCAAGAAAATAACAGTTCTTTACAGCAGATACTTTCTTCTAGAAGACATATCCAGGTGCTGATATGTTAGTCCGAAATACATTCTGAATATTTAGTATGTTAAACTTGGTAGGTACATGACCACTTACTGAATAAAAAAAGAGTCAGTGCAACTAATAAATTTAACAAATGTGATCCTCAAGAAATTTAAAAAGTGTGGTACATTATAACTTGCATTTACATCTTAAGCAGTACTCCTATAAGTTATCTATGACTCTTTTTTGGTCTAAAGCCCTTTACTTTTCTTACTTATGCACATTCTTCCACCCCTAGCCTATATCAGAATTTTAGTTTATTAACAATTGTTCAAACAACACTTCCAAGTTCCACGAATATCTATGAATCTATTCTCAAACAACGACACACAAACTTTGTTTTCAGCTCATAGATATCCATAAGAGAAACTTCTGAGGTAGCTATATATCAATTTTAAGCTTACATCCCAGATTTTTCATCCAAAAGTGCCTCATTAGCAACAACTACTATAGCAAAGACACAAGTGAACCTCCTAGGCATTACATCAAACAGTTGGTGTGCAATATCAAAGGCACATTTAAAACAAACGATCTAACTTCACACACGTTATATAAACTTACAATTCACTAATAATTGAATAAATGATAACCATTACATATTGTACGCAACAGATTACATCATGAGAATATAAACATATAAATACCTAAATTTCATATTTATATCGAAAACTACTAGCACTAAATGACATAAAATAATGAATTACTTGTAGAGATGGATAACAATGGAGAAGTGTAATGATATAGTGGTGAATACGACAGCGGTGAGCTACCTCCGGCGGTAATTTAATTACCGAATTCAAGTATTTAGCCGGAGTTGATTTCACAGTTTGAGTTGTTCATTTCATTATTCGGTCTAATTCAATCAAAAATACAGATATGAAAAGCCCAGCCTGTTTAGCCCAGCCTGTTTAGCCCAGACCACATTATTTCAGCCCAACTCGGCCCAGCTCAGCCCAGCCTAAACAGATCGGATTTACCCTTGATACCTTTCATTTCGTAGCTCCAAAATTCCACCGCACTTGGCCGTCGGCAAAGCACCAAAAATGTTACGAACGCTTCTCCGATCAGTTGCCGCCGCCGCCGCAGCACCGGCGAAATCAACCAAAACCACCACACCTTTTAATTTCACATCTTACAGAACCTTCGCGTCAAAAAAAGCACCTTCAAAAGGAAAAAATAAAAAACAACCTCAACAAAAATCCAAATCCGATGCGAAATCGAAATCGAAATCAAAACTTGAAGAAGTTGTCGCGTCTTCCGTTGATGATTCAGCTTATGACCTAATGTCCGATGAAAAAAATCGTAAGCGATTACTTGATGAAGATGAACGTGATAAATCACTTGATGTTGGCCCTAACGGACAGCCGTTATTTACTTCCGTTAGTTCGTTGTCTGAACTTAATAGAACAGATGCCTGCAGTTACATGAAGTTTAGGTATTAACTAAATTGCTAATTATATGCGTTTCTTACATACTGATAATATGAATTCGATACTCTCTATTATCTGTGGTATAAGTTAGAAGCTAATTGGCCTCATTCTGTAGCTATTTATAGTGTAAAATATATGTATATGATAAAATCAATGAGGACTGTTTTTACACATATGTGTGTATGTGTGTATCTGTATATGTGTGTATGTGTGCATACATGTGTATGTGTATTGTATATCTGAGCTAGCAGATGTTAAAATTAAATGTTTGTTTCTGTTTTTTATGGTAAACAGTAGAAAGAAACTGGAGGAAGTGCTTCCGGAGAGATTGCCAGCAGGAATGGTGAAGGAGTTTGATGAAACAATGAGAGATGCATTGCTTGTTCGACACAGTTTCTTGGATCTCCGAGATAATTTCAGGCGCATTGTTGATCCACCTTTGCAATCTTTTAACAATAAAGGTGTGTTTTTTTTATTGATTTTATGAAATATCTGCTATTTGAGTAGTTTTGTAAGAATTATTTGGGATTACAGTTATTTGGGTAGAAATGTATGAGCGTGTCAGCTACTTCGGATATACATAAGGTTGGGCTCTATTGATAATACAATGATAAACTGAGAACGGTGATAACAAAACTAAAGCTTTGTGAGGTCAAAACATAATGACTGAAAAAATACATTTTAAGAAATATGTTAATCGACTTGTTCTCATATGAACAAAGATGTAGTAGTATCTTTTGTGTTTTTTCACAAAATTTTTGGATTTTTGAACTTCTTTTTCTCAATAGGAACGTACATCAATGTTCACATATTAACTTTCAATGTTCACATATGAACAAAGTTAATACATGTGAACAACTACATATTCTAGTAGTTGTTACAAGTTCTCAACCTTTTTTGTGGTTCTTATTTGAACCTTTCCAATATATTCTGAAGGATTTGCATGTTAGAACATGAAATCTCTCACATAGATTCGGTAACGAGTGTAATTTCTTTTCGTGAGTCGGTGCTTTAGTTGAGGAAATGCTGTATTAATTGAGAACACAGTAACACAGTTGTCAAAGTGTGCTTCCTTATTTAACTTCACTTTCAGGTTCGAGCACAGTTCAAAAGCAAATAGTATTGGATGGCCCTGTTAGCTGTGGAAAGAGTATTGCTCTTGCAATGCTTGTTCACTGGGCCCGTGATGAAGGTTGGTTAGTATTCTATGTTCCAGAAGGCAAAACTTGGACTCATGGTGGACTTTTCTATAAAAATGATCAAACTGGTTTGTGGGATACACCGGTACAGGCCGCCAACATTTTGCAGGCAAGAATACTGCTTAATTTGCTTCAACTTTGTTATCTATATGTACTATGAATAGTTTTCTAAAAGATTGTTTCTTTCTTTTTATATTTGTACGAGGAATTAATAATTATATTTAAAAATTAAAAATAATAAAAATGTTATAATAATGATAAAAAAAAACTTTTTATATATAGAAGAGAATAAAATTATCTCATTTTGTTTAGTTTTTTATATACAGAAGAGATAACTGAGTTTGTTACAAATTAATGGTTGAAATTCAGATCAGTTATTGAAATTTCAAATCAATAGTTGATTTGAAAAGATAAACAATTATGACATCATCATCCAAGTCAATGACTGAAAATCATTGTTATGAACTCATCTAAAGGTCAAGTTTCAATCTTTTTGACAAAAGATGGCATAATTATGACTTTTCTTTTATATATAAGAAGAAAGAAGAAGATGCTCTGGTACTGTATTTGAAACCATGTTCGTCTATACAGGATTTCTTGAAATACAATGAATCCCACCTGCTGAAGCTACCTTGCAAGATAAATGATCCCATACCACTTGGTGTAGGTGCCGGTGTTGGAAAGATGAAAGATGCAGATACAATGTCAATGCCTGATAATTCTACTTTATATGATTTGGTTCAAACTGGAATAACTAACACATACGCTTCAGTTGGAGTCTTAGTTCGTTTAAGGGAAGAACTGTCACTTGTAAAAGATATACCTGTTCTTATTGCAATTGACCAGGTTCATCATCTTGTTCTTTCACTTTGCAAATTTGATTTGCTAATTCTGACCAAAACTTGCTTTATTGTGATGTTTGCAAGCAGTACAATAGTTGGTTCACATTCACCGAGTTCGAGGAGCCAGTCACTGTTCGCTCTTGCCGGCCTATTCATGCTAACGAAGTCGCTACAGTTAGTTGGTTTCCTTTCTAATGTATATTAGGTTTATATCTTTTATGTTGCTAGAGTTTTGTACCTGAATAGCAGGGTGCTTAGATGTGCGTTCTGAAAGTGATATATGATATTCAATGAAAATTATCGTTTAAGCTTATATAGTTATATGCTATTGCTTTTATGCAATGGGATACATGGATGATAATAGTGAATTAGTGATTAGTGTTTTGTTAATGTTTGTCACCAGGTAAATGCATTTAGGTCCATGATGCATGACAATATGATGGTGGGAGCTTTCTCTCATTCAACGGCTGTTGGTAAGTTAAGGAAAGATCTACCCAATGTTCCCTCAAATGCTCGTGTTATGTTCCCTCGATACACTCTGGATGAAGCTGCTGTAGTGTCTCACTATTACCTGAGGTATGCATCAATTTTTCAGTAGAGATGGTAATTCATGTTTTATTATAATGGTAATGGGTCAAACAAGTAATAGAAGGATGAAATGATGGCTGTAAAGGCATTGGTACATGGGTCAAACTGGTTGAAAATTACTTTATTCAAATGCGTACAACTTTTAAAATCGGTTACTATTGAAAAATCTGGATTCCCTTTTTCAGTAATTTGTAGTAGTTGATTACAATTTTAAGACGGACTAAAATATTGTTGTTGCACTTAACCCAACTTGACCTATTAAACAAATAACCATTTTGACCATGACTCACTCATGTTTACATGTTTACTTCTTGCATATGTGCATAAATACTTGTTTTTAGCCATTGTTTTGGCCCTCAACTACCAAATTTGATAGTACTTGTTTTGTCAATGTTTAACATTTGTAACAGGCAAAGACTGATACGGCGTGAAGCATTTTCAGACGAGGGATGGAAGAAATTATATTATCTTGCAAATGGGAACGGGTCAGAAATGAGATGGTTGCTTCCTTTCATGAGGTAACAGGATAGCAAACAGCATATGTGCTACCTTCATTTCAGCGTCGTTATACACATAATGGAATTAGATTATGAAGAAAATAACACCGCCTTTTGAGATGCCTGAAATGGCCTGGAAAGTTTAGTTTGAACACAATTGACGTATTCATATAGTAAGGTTAAACGTGACGGTAGATGCCTAAATGGCGAGTTTTTGTGTACTAGACATTACCTACATGCTTGTTTCGTGACTCTCCAAGTTTTTGATGGTGTGTATTAAGGAGAAAATGTGATGCAGACCCTCTAGTTTTGTTTTGTTGTGAATTCGGTAAAAAATTTATGATCTTTAGCTCGAGAATCAATTGTTGCTTCTTTAATGGACAATACATGGTAAGAGTATTTATGAAAAGTTCAAATAAAGGACAGACCCTGCAGTGTGCCAGTGTATTCTTTATATTTTGTAAAGTTGCAAAACTTGTTTTACCTTTGGTGAAAGACCTATGTTCTATACAAGTTTTTTGCTTTTGGAAAAAAAAAAAAAAAAAAAAAAAAGTTGAGTTATCCTTGACTTGTAATTAATGGTAGATAACATTTTTTGTGGCCTAATTTTGTACGGAGTAATAAACTTTTAATCGTTAACAAAAGAGATGTGTTTGTTGTATGTGACGACCCGGTAATTTTCGACTAAATTTAAACTTAATCTTTACATGATTTCGATACGATAAGCAAAGTCTGTAGAGTTGAGTCTCAAAATTTTGGAACAATTTGCATGAATGCATTTGACCTTTGACTATGTCCGACGATTCACGAACACTTGTTTGTAAATAAATATGTATATATATAAATATATAAAAATAAGTATATATAATATTTTGGAATAGTAAAAATTCAATTTAATCAGTAGAAGTAAATATGTAAAATAATATGCGTTATAATGAAAACTACTATTACAAAATATATATGTATATAAATATGTATATAAATAGTACTTGTAAATATTTAAAATAATATTAAATATATTTGGTTAGAAATATATAATATATATTTATGTGAAAAGATTGGTTATTTAAAACTGATTATATTTAGAGAGAGAGAGTGGAAAATGAATGATTTCGAGCTTAATTGGTAAACGTTAGTAACACTCGGTTGACGTTTCGTTAGTTTTAATATAGATATAATACACGTTCATGATTGATTGAAATAAAAGTTGGACTGTAAATTGATTTCGAAGATTTTAGATTTGTCAAAAATATTTTTACCTTTTTAAGATTTAATATTAGCACTCCGTACATATAAATTGAAACAGAAAATAAATAATTATTGAACCTTTTTGATCAGGTTTCAAACAGTTAATGAGTGAAATAATTAAATATATTTAACCTAAAAATTTGGGATTTTTAGGGACACTTTTATATTTTAACTGTTTAGCAATGGACACGAGATAATACCCGTGTTAAAGTGTCGGCAACCAGTTTCACACGTTTAGTTTACATTTGATTATTAATTATTATTATTATTATTATTATTATTATTATTATTTACTCCATGATCTAATGAATTCCATCAAGGGGTACTGTGTGTTGTGTGTCAACTAACTAATTAAGATATATATATCTTAGACAAATGCTGAGATACTCATACATATCACATATGCAATTTATCAACCATTGAGAACATAACACATATCTATATCTCTATTTCTGTTGTGAACTCAACTATCTCATCACCATCTCCGGCCACCATCACCGGGAACCACCACCTCGCCACCATCCTCTTCATGTTAAACCACCATATGGAAACCTTCGATATTTTTTTGAATTTTTTTTTGAAATAGTAATATTTTTTAATATGTTTACAAAACTAGAAATTTGGAAAAAATCTTTACAAAACTAGTAAAACCGGAGTTTCAAACTCCGGTTTGGGCCAAACCGGTGTTCCAAAGTCCGATTTCTATCTACTTTGTCCACATGGCATAGTGACATGGCAAACCGGACTTCGAAACACCGGTTTGCCACGTGGCATTTTTTTTTTTTTTTTTTTTTTTTTTTTAAGGATTCTGGGATGAGCTCGTTTAGTTTTTTAGAAATGTTTTTTTACTGTAATTGTTAATATTTGATATTCATCCCTTAAAAGAATTAGCTTATTAATTAAGGAGTAATAACTATCTGAACTTTCACTTCTCAAACTACATTAAAAAAAGTTTCAAATTAGCTTATTAATAATTAATATTCATCCCTTAAATTTTTTTTTTTTTTTTTTTTTTAGGATTCTGGGATGAGCTCGTTTAGTTTTTTAGAAATTTTTTTTACTGTAATTGTTAATAATTGATATTCATCCCTTAAAAGAATTAGCTTATTAATTAAGGAGTAATAACTATCTGAACTTTCACTTCTCAAACTACATTAAAAAAAGTTTCAAATTAGCTTATTAATAATTGATATTCATCCCTTAAATCTAGCAAAAATAATTAAACTTTTTTCTAAAAAAATAAATGAGCTCATCCTAGAATTTAAAAAAAAAAAAAAAAATGACACGTGGCAAACTGGTGTTTCAAAGTCCGGTTTGCCATGTCACTCTGCCATGTGGACAAAGTAGAGAGAAACCGGACTTTGGAACACCGATTTGACCAAACCGGAGTTTGAAACTCCGGTTTTACTAATTTTGTAAAGTTTTTTTCAAAATTTCTAGTTTTGTAAACATATTAAAAAATATTACTATTTCAAAAAAAAATTCATATTTTTTTTTCTGTTTCGTTTGCAGTACCACCGTGATAACCATCAACCATCGGTTAGTCACCATCACCAATTATACGACCAATACAACCCACCATAACTCGTCACCCTCACCTTTGAACAACCATCTCGTCACCACCTCCAACATATAAACCCACCACTACGTACTACCATATTTTTTTTATTTCCTTCGGTTACTATTACTCCCCAACGAACCAATGAACCTACCATCACCTCACTGTTTAGGTTCCTGTTCAATCATCACCAAACCGTCGCCACCACCACAGCACACTTCACCACCTCAAATGGTTCATGAAACCCACTTGCACTTACAACCACCGTTATATTTTTTTTTTTTTTTGTACTTATTTCGCTGCTACATCCCTTTGTTCACGTTTGAACTGCAGCTTCTGCTGCAGTTTATTTTCGTTATATTAGCTCGATCAGACCACCCATATACGAAGGTAATAACGGTTACTAAAGGTGACGATGGTAATAAATGAAATAATGATAAATCGATAATATTAGGTTATAGATGATGATAGAGTGCTAATGACGAATAATTAAGCTTATAATGGTGATAATGAATTCAATATTAAGATGATGAGAAATAGTTCCGGGTGTTGTGTTGGAGAAGAAAAATGAAACAGAAATACGGGTTATAAAATTTTAATCAGAGAGTATAACAGAAATAAGTGGGTAGCGTGATGGTTAAGTGTATTGGTGATTTTCGAGAGGTTGCAGGTTCAATCCCTGCTGTGCCACATTTAAAAAAAAAAGAAAAAAAGAACCAGAATTGCTGTTGGGCCGTGGGTTTACAGTTGGGCCGAAAGCTATTATTCTCTGTTGGGCCGTGAGGTTTAAACGTTGAGTTGGGCTTCTAGTTGAGTCAAGAGATACATGATAAAGAGAATTATTCGAGTAATAAAAACAGAAAAAAAAAATGGCTCAAATGGTTTGAGGGGAAGGCGTGTTATTGAGAGGTCTTGGGTTCGAGTCCGGTTCAAGGCTATATTTTTTAGAAAAGCTTTTCATGAGGGTACACCTTTCTTTTCATTTTATTATTATTACTATTATTATCATTGATATCATTAGTTATTGTTATTTGTAATATTAGAAAAGGAATTATTATTAGTGTTAATACAACTACTACTACTACTACTACTACTACTATTATTATTATTATTATTATTATTATTATTATTATTATTATTATTATTATTATTATTATTATTATTATTATTATTATTATTATTATTATTATAAGTGTATTTATAAAAGTTATCATTTATTAACATTATCAAGTATTGTGGATATTATCATTATTATTAGTATGGTTATAGTTATAATTACGAATATTATTATTATTATTATTATTATTATTATTATTATTATTATTATTATTATTATTATTATTATTATTATTATTATTATTAATACAAATAATTATGTTTATATAAAAATACATTACTAGAACATTAAAATCACATATCACTATAATTTTATTATTAACAAAATAGTAACTAAGCTATATATATGAAATATATCAATTAATGTATACATATATATATATTTTTTTTATATATAAACCCTAATATAAATTATTATTATTAATATGTTATAATGAAAGATAAACACTAATTAAATCAAATAGATAAATCAAATATATCTATATCTGTACCTATATAACAAATAATTTAACAAGTATATTATTAAAAATAATATATAGATTTATTCGAATACGAGTATATGTTTTAATATATATATACAAATGATATAGGTTCGTTAATCCGAGGCCAACCCTGCATTGTTCAGTTGTTCAATATAGTCATATGTGTTTTTACTACAAAATACAGTATGGTGAGTTTCATTTGCCCTTTTTTACTCTTTATGTTTTTGGGCTGAGAATACATGCAAATGCTTTATTAACTGTTTTACAATATTTGTATGCGTGAGTTTCATTTACTCCCTTTTTTACTCATTACATTTTTGGGCTGAGAATACATGCAAATGCTTTATTAACTGTTTTACAATATTTATATGCGTGAGTTTCATTTGCCCTTTTTTACTCTTTATGTTTTTGGGCTGAGAATACATGCAAATGCTTTATTAACTGTTTTACAATATTTGTATGTGTGAGTTTCATTTATTCCCTTTTTTACTCATTACATTTTTGGGCTGAGAATACATGCAAATGCTTTATTAACTGTTTTACAATATTTATATGCGTGAGTTTCATTCGATTCCCTTTTTACTCTTTACGTTTTTGGGCTGAGAATACATGCAAATGCTTTATTAACTGTTTTACAATATTTGTATGCGTGAGTTTCATTTGCTCCCTTTTTAAATGCTTTTGCAATATATATTTTTGGGACTGAGAATACATGCGCTGCTTTTATAACTGTTTTACGAAATAGACACAAGTAATCGAAACTACATTCTATGGTTGAATTATCGAATTGAATATGCCCCTTTTTATTAAGTCTGGTAATATAAGAATTAGGGAACAGACACCCTAATTGACGCGAATCCTAAAGATAGATCTATCGGGCCCAACAAGCCCCATCCAAAGTACCGGATGCTTTAGTACTTCGAAAATTATATCATGTCCGAAGGAGGATCCCGGAATGATGGGGATATTCTTATATGAATATTGTGAATGTCGGTTACCAGGTGTTCAATCCATATGAATGATATTTTTGTCTCTATGCATGGGACGTATGTTTATGAGAAATGTAAATATGAAATCTTGTGGTCTATTAAAATTATGAAATGATTATTTATGTTAAACTAATGAACTCACCAACCTTTTGGTTGACACTTTAAAGCATATTTATTCTCAGGTACGAAAGAAATCTTCCGCTGTACATTTGCTCATTTTATAGATATTACTTGGAGTCATTCATGGCATATTTCAAAATACGTTGTATTCGAGTCGTCGAGTTCATCAAGATTATTATTAAGTCAATTATAGTTGGATATATTATGAAATGGTATGCAGGCCTGTCAACTTTCAATGTAATGAAAGATTGTCTTTTCAAAAACGAATGCAATGTTTGTAAAATGTATCATATAGAGGTCAAGTACCTCGCGATGTAATCAACTGTTGTGAATCGTTTATAATCGATATGGACTTCGTCTGGATAGATTAGGACGGGTCTCTACATTGTAGTAAAAGAATGTAACAACAAAAACAGAAGTGACCACTTATATAGTTATCACATTTACGGTCTATTGATACTACAAATATTACTGTACGTGTGTTAATAGTTTGCAACTAGTTGTTGAACCCTCGCTTCGCGCCGGGGGTTCAGTTTTTAATGTATTTTATTGCGTTTAGTTTGTAAAATTATTCCGTGGCTAAAGAATGATGTCGTTGAAGCGCAACTCGAGTCGAACTAAAAGGTATAACCCGTGAAAGATTTAAATGTTATTTTAAATTAACAATATATGTCCATCTCCGCGTTTAGCTATATAATTATCGACTTTTAAAATTTTAACGCAAAATCAACGTGTATGAAAAGTACCCCAATTTTTTAGCGTTTTTTAAAAAGCGTCTGTTTTGCGTATAGTTAGTGACATTGTGTTCCTAAAATTATTTCGAATTTAACGATGGTGTCGGAAAAATTTAACTCGTTGCGAGCGAGAAGATATGACCCGTTGAATATTTGGGTGGAGTTTATTTAAGATTTTTTATGAAAATGATTATTTGACACTTTACCCCCTGTTTGGGGGGTCGATTTGAATATTTGAAAATTTCATGACCCGTCCTAATCCATCAGGACGAGTACATTACATTTGGTTACATCGCGAGGTACTTGACCTCTATATGATACATTTTACAAACATTGCATTCGTTTTTAAAAGACAAGCTTTCATTACATCGAAAGTTGACGGCATGCATACCATTTCATAATATATCCAACTATAATTGACTTGATAATAATCTTGATGAACTCGACGACTCGAATGCAACGTCTTTTGAAATATGTCATGAATGACTCCAAGTAATATCTCTAATATGAGCAAATGTACAGCAGGAGATTTCTTTCATACCTGAGAATAAACATTCTTTCAAGTGTCAACCAAAAGGTTGATGAGTTCATTAGTTTATCATAATTATTCATTTTCATCATTTTAATAGACCACAAGATTTCATTTTTCATAAATAACATTACACTCGCAAGTGTATAAAAATCCATTCGTATGATGAACACCTGGTAACCGACATTAACATAATGCATATAGAATATCCCCGCATACTCGCAAGTATGCCATAAATATTGGCAATCGCAATCACCATTTAAATCGAAGTACTAAAGCATTCCAAATTCCAGAATGGGGTTTGTAACGACCCTGGATTTTCCAACGTTTATTTATTAATAATTATTATTATTAATACGTGTGATTAAACGAATGTATGTTATTACATTTACATGTTGCCATGATTAACCGTACATGACTTTTAAGTGCCCGAAACATCTTTGTGACACCCGGAACTTTTACGAATAATATTTTTAGATATTATTTGCATTCATGATTAAGTTTATTAATCATTTTTATTAACTAAAGTTGTTAGTTAGTTACTTGGGCTTTTAATTGGTTTAACTTGTGAATTATTGAACTTGGGCTTTGATTAGTGTAATGGACTTATGACTTTGGGCTTATAAGCCCACCCTACCTTCTAAGTGGACTAACTAGCCCACTCTCCCACTTGTAAGTATTATTTGAACATGAACTAGTTGGTTAAGGCATTAGGAATCTAGTTAACTTGTTATCCCCATGCATAACCATTCTTTATCCACACTTTTGAAGCTTTACTTGCAAGTAACCATCAAATAACTCCCTCCCCCCTTTTGAATCTGCTGCAGGCCGTAGGCCTTGAAGGGGTTTTGTTTCTTTTTTATTCACTACTTCATTCACTAGTTTACTCTCTCAAAAACACACACACATACTTGCTTCATTTCTCTCTCAATTCTTTCTACATTCTTGTAAGTAACTTGAAGCATTTCTTCCTTTCTTTTTCTTGGTAAAACCGTGGCCATTAACTCCCATAATCATCATCATTCTTTGTTTGTTTAAATCTTTTGTTACTTGTGTTGATTACTAGTAGTTGTTTATTTATTTACTTACTAGTTTCCAAGAATCAAACTCTTTAGTTTCATTCTTCATTTATCTTGTAATTTCAAGAACAAACAAGAACTAACTTACTAGTTATGTTCTACATACACTTTCTTAAAAGATTGCAAGTTCATGTGTTGCAAATCATACTTGAAAGTCATGTTAGTAAACTTTAAAGTTTACTTTCTTAAAGATCAAACTTTGGTTTGAATCTTTAAAGTATGAACAAACCATGAACTGATTACTTGTTTACTTAGTTTACTTCTTCATTTTATACACTTTAATTTCATGTTTGTTGTTGTTGTTGGTCAAGTACTACAAGTTAGTCTTGATCTCATACTTTCTTGAAACTTAAAGTTAACTTTAAAGATTCAAGAACATGGAAGTGTAGCTCTTTATTTATAACTTTACATACTTGTGTTGGATTTAACTTAATAACCTTAGATCTAGACTTTTGGATCTTGGATCTTCAAGATCTAAATAAGAACTATGTTCTACATCTTAAGATCTTGATTAGTTAGTTTACTTTCAAGTTTGTAACTTGTTTTTACTTTTAAAGTTCATGTAAGTGTTAGATCTAAGACCTTGATGTAACTTTGGTTCATCAACTTCATACAACTCTTAAGTGAGTTGATCTACATGTCTTAGACTCACACTTGTGTCATAATTGTCAAAACTTAGTTAATATTACTTTTATAGTTCATGTATGTGCTAATTCTAAGACTTTGATGAAACTTTGGTTCATCAAAACACTTGCAACACTTAAGTGAGTTGTGCTTCATGTCTTAGACTTTCACTTGGGTTATGATGGTCAAATCTTGGTCAAGATGATGCAAACACATCAACGAGTTGTACACTTGAAGCTATACGCATCAAGGATGAGAACCGTGATAAGCATCAAGCATCAAACTCACCGGAACCCATTATTTTACTGCTTTCTGTCTTCTACCTACTGTTCTGCTGTTTCTGTAACAGACCAGTAAACCTGGGCTGCTGTGACCTTAATTTTCAAATAGATCTTTTCGAGTAGATAACTTTTCATATAGGACTCGTCTTAATCCGAGTTACGGTTTAGGATTTATGGCCCTCCGATCGTCACTATGTCCTTTAACGTTGTGCAGAAATTTATGACCTACTCGCACTTAGACTGTCACCACGGTCAAACGAAGACGAGTTTGCTTCTGTAAATTTTACCACACTTAAAGGACTCATATACGGAGCCATGGCCACTGGTCTCACCTAATTTCAGTAAGGGTAGAGGCCGTGGTGACTGACTAAAATCAGTCTTTGTTTTAAACTACTTTCATAAACGAAACTTACTTTACGCCTTTTGTTTGATGATGAATGATGATGACCCTTAAGACCTTATTTACATACTTTTAAACCTATTCGGACAATTTACTGACTTAGTACTATTTGACTTAGGTTGAGGACCTTCGGACCGATTACTTGCACACCTTTCCGAACCAACTTTACGACTACATTATCATTGTGAGTTATAGCATTCCCTTTTTACTTTAACTTATTTTGGGAACTGAGAATACATGCAGATTTTATGTTTTACATACTAGGAACGAGTACTTAAACTTATATATGTGTGGGTTATACAACGGCATAAACATTCCCTTTAGCTCGGTAACGTTTAATCATTGGTTTTTGAACCGTGAACGCGAATCTTAGATATGGATCCATAGGGTTTGACATCCCCACTCGGGCTAGTCGCGCTAGCATTTAATGAGTGTTTAATACTTCGTAAACATACGCACTTGCCAAGTGTACTTTCAGGGGGTATAAACGTTAAGTTAGTTACCAAGTGCCCACGGTTAACATATACTTTATCATACTGTTTTGAAACGCTCTTTGTAGCACTGAAATCTAGTGGCCTACCTTACTTACTGTTATACTTAAACTATAGCTCACCAACCTTTGTGTTGACATTTTAAAGCATGTTTTTCTCAGGTGCTTGAGGTTCGCTTCCGCTGTGTACTAGTCGTGCTGTAAACACCCGCTGCTTAGAGTTGTTATCGCATGAACTACTTTATTTTGCATTCAAACATTAGTACTTTTGAACTATGACTTGTAACGACCGTTGTGGTCACATACACTTATTATTTGCTTCTACTTAATGAAGCATGCTTTTGGATTGTAAAACATTCGATGTTGGTTTAGACATCACTTTATTAATGAATGCAAACTCTTTTTGAAAACGCATATAGTACTTAACCTTGTAATGATCCTGTTGTTGATGATTCGTACATGATGGTTTTGTACGGGGCATCACATTTGGTATCAGAGCATTGGTTGTAGGGAATTAGGTTGCATTAGTGAGTCTAAGACCGATCCGAGTAGGATTCACTAATAGGACTAATCTACAACTTGTTAGTTTACTTGTTTCCGCTGAACTTACTACATGCTGCTGCTTACCTTTACTGCTATATGTCGTATGCTACTACATGATTTCACTACTGTATGATATCACTTACTTTCGATTGCATGCTACTTCTGTACGATTCGTTATTATTGACATGCTACTTATTGTTATACATGATTTAAACTGTTGGCCTAATACGTGCTTGCTTTATGACTTACTGACATGGAAAATTTATTTTTCCTTGTTCAGATGTCGGATGTACCACCTGCTATCGTTTTGGGAAGTTTAGACTCTTCAGCTACTCCACCTACCACCGTTGTCGATCCACCGATCCCGATACGCACGAGTGACCCCGGCGCTTCATCTTACGGGACTAGCAGCCAGCCGCCTGCACCAGTGGCTACTATTGACGGACACGTGGACCCTGCAGAGATTTCAGCTCCTTCTGCTGCCGGATCCTCGGAGTCACAGCCCCGCATCGGTGGTGTTGTGATCCCCGCGGAGTTCGGGGAAGGGCCATTCCGTAACCGTATGCGCATGTCGTGCCGACGCGCTCCAGATGGACGTTTAGTGCCGATTCCACCATTCAGATACAGACAAATGATGGCCACTCATGGACGACCAGTTCAGCCACCCGTGTCACCACCACATGATTCTGATGATCCTTCATCCGATGACTCCTCTACAGATGACTCCAGTGACTCCGACGAAGAGAACCTTGATGATGTACCTATACAGGCACCCTCCACCCCGCCGAAGAAGCGGTACCGTCCTGATGGCACCATCATTCCAGGGGTGAATGGAGGTCGTGCTTTTACTGACGCATTTGTTCGGCGTTGTAGGGTTACTGCCCGTAAGCGGCTTGTGCCGTACCCTGCCGACCCACTCATACGTAAGGCACCTCGTTACGTGCTGACTATTTCTGGAGCTGGGACATCTGCACCCCGCTTCGTGCGATCTTCACCACCCGCTCCACCAGCACCATCCGCTCCACCGGCCCCACCTGCACCACCAGCACCGCCCGTCCCACCAGCTTCCACTGTCGAGGAATTGACAAGGGAGGTGGGAATCCTCCGAGCTCGGGTTACTAAGCTCGAAGAGCAGTTGGCTCAGGTTTTAGACATCCTACACCCACCTTCACCGTAGGACCTTTTGTATTAGATTTCATGATGTAATCTAGTTGTAGTTTCATATTTCACTTATGTATTGTACGAATCTATCATGATGTATGAAACTTATTATTAATGAATGGAAACTTTGTGATGTTATGTTTTGCACAAGTGTTCTATTTACGTTACTGTATGGTGTTTTGCGGTACTTGTATCAACTTGCGTTACTTAATTAACATGTGTTGTGCTGTTTACATGTTGGTTGTTATATACTATATTATTATATATTGAATGCTGGATTTTGACTTGAGTCAAAATGTTTGTATAGAACACCATAGCTAACGGTCGATCCACACCTACTGCTGCTCAAATTGAAGAGATGATCCAAGAACGTGTAGCCGCAGCCCTAGCAGAAAGAAACCTCCAAGCTCCACCGCCACCACCACCGGTTATCCCACCCGTTCGAAATGGGTGTACTTACAAGGAATTCCAGAGCTGCAAACCACATAACTTCAGTAGAACCGAGGTACCGGTTGGTCTCACCAGATGGTTCGAGAAACTTGAATCAGTATTCCGAGTTAGCAACTGTTCGGAGGACAGCAAAACTAAATTTGCTTCTTGCACGCTATCTGACGGCGCGCTCACGTGGTGGAACACAATGGCACAGGCACAAGGCATTTATGAGGCGTATGCTACGCCATGGGAAGCATTTAAGTGTGCCATGATTGAGGAGTATTGTCCGAGAACCGAAATCCAAAAGATGGAAATGGAATTCATGCAGTTAAAGGCCGTTGGGAACGACCTTGATAGTTACAACAGGAGATTTTTGGAATTAGCCCTGATGTGTCCGACAATGGTCACCCCGGAATTCAAACGAATGGAAAGGTACTTCTGGGGACTCCCTAAGAGCATTAAGGGAAACGTCACCTCATCCAAACCCCCAAATGTTCCCGAAGCGATGCGCATGGCGCATACTTTAATGAATCAGATAACCATCGATGAACCGGAGAAAACTAAGTCTGAAGCGGGTACTAGTGAGAAACGCAAATGGGATAACCACAATAAAAACAACAACAGGGGAAGAAACTATGAGCAGAACCCAGCGAAACGACATGAGGGTTTCAGAGGAAACAACAACGGTGGAAACCCCAACAACAACACCAACTCCAACCCGAACTACAAGGGAACCCTACCTCAATGCAAGCGGTGTTACAAACACCACACTGGGTATTGCAATGTTGTCTGCGAGAAGTGCCAACGGTCTGGGCATATCGGGAAGGACTGCAAGGTCACCACTTTGAATGGGAAGCCGAACACCAACGGGCTGAAGAAATGTTATGAATGCGGGCAGACGGGCCATTTCAGAAATGCGTGTCCAAACAAAAGAAAAGATGGCGGACCACCCCGCGCTAGAGCTTTCAATGTTAATGCAAGGGAGGCACGTGAAAACCCCGACTTAGTGACAGGTATATTCAAAATCAACAACCTTTTAGCTTCTGTCTTGTTTGATACTGGTGCGGATAGAAGTTATGTATGTAGACATTTTTGCGATAAGATTAATTGGTCATTAGTCCCGTTAAAAGAGAGTATGCTTGTCAAGGTCACCAACGGTAAACTTGAGAAAGTTGACCATATTAGTCGTGGAGCTATTATCAACATAGCTGGTGCAGATTTCGAAATTGATTTGATACCTATCAAACTGGGAAGCTTTGACGTGATCGTTGGTATGGATTGGTTGAGCAAGATAAAGGCCGATATTATCTGTGGAGATAAAGCACTTCGCATACCACAAGGAGATGGCGAACCACTGGTGATCTATGGAGAGAGATGTACCTCGAAGTTGAACCTCATTAGTTGCGTGAAAGCGCAAAAGATTATGAAGAAGGGACGTTTTGCTGTCCTAGCACATGTGAAAGCGGTAGAAACTGAGGAGAAGAGTGTGAACGACGTTCGAATTGTGAACGAATTTTCCGATGTCTTCCCTGAGGAATTGCTGGGATTGCCGCCGCAGAGAGCAGTAGAGTTTCAAATTGACTTAGTGCCAGGAGCTGCACCTGTAGCTCGCGCACCTTATAGACTCGCACCTTCCGAGATGCAAGAATTACAGAGCAAACTACAAGAACTACTTGACCGTGGATTTATCCAACCAAGTTTCTCGCCTTGGGGCGCACCCGTGCTGTTTGTGAAGAAGAAGGATGGATCCTTCCGTATGTGTATCGACTACCGTGAACTCAACAAATTGACTATCAAGAATCGATATCCTCTTCCACGAATTGATGATCTTTTTGATCAACTACAAGGATCGAGCATTTACTCAAAGATCGATTTGAGATCCGGATATCACCAGCTGAGGGTGAAGGAAAGTGACGTGATGAAGACTGCATTTAGAACTCGTTATGGTCATTATGAGTTTCTCGTGATGCCATTCGGTTTGACAAATGCATCTGCCGTGTTCATGGACCTCATGAATCGTGTCTGCAAGCCGTACTTGGACAAGTTTGTTATCGTCTTCATAGATGATATCCTCATCTACTCCAAAAGCGAAGAAGAACATGAGCAACACCTCTGACTAGTACTTGAACTCTTGAGACAAGAGCAACTTTACGCCAAATTCTCCAAGTGTGAATTTTGGTTGAAGGAAGTTCAATTTCTGGGTCATGTGGTAAGCGACCAGGGTATCAAAGTTGATCCCGCCAAGATTGAAGCCATCAGCAAGTGGGAGACCCCCACTACTCCAACGCATATTCGCCAATTCCTAGGTCTCGCCGGTTATTATCGAAGGTTTATCGAAGGTTTCTCTCTGATTGCGCGTCCTTTGACCGCACTGACTCACAAGGGCAAGAAGTTCATTTGGGAACCCACACATGAATCAGCATTCCAAACTTTAAAGAAGAAGTTAACCACCGCACCTATCCTATCACTTCCTGAGGGCAGTGACGACTTTGTTGTTTATTGCGATGCTTCAAAAAGTGGTTTTGGTTGTGTACTGATGCAAAGATCAAAAGTTATTGCCTATGCCTCCCGCCAATTGAAGATTCACGAGCGGAACTACACTACTCACGATCTTGAACTTGGAGCCATTGTCTTTGCGCTCAAATTGTGGAGACACTATTTGTATGGAACTAAGAGCACTATCTTCACCTATCACAAGAGCCTCCAGCACATCTTTGATCAGAAACAACTGAATATGAGACAGCATCGATAGATCAAGATGCTCAACGACTACAGTTGTGAACTCCGTTATCACCCTGGCAAGGCCAATGTTGTAGCTGACGCTTTAAGCCGAAAGGAGAGGACGGCACCTCTTCGTGTTAGGGCTCTGAACATCACCATCCATTCGAACCTCAACAGCTAGATCAGAGTAGCCCAAGATGAGGCTCTCAAGGAGGAGAATATATCTCATGAACATTTGAACATACTTGTCTCTCGATTTGAGGTTAGGGAGTCTGGACTCCGATGTTATGCTGGAAGAATTTGGGTACCTTGTTATGGAGATCTACGGAACCTTATACTTGATGAAGCCCACAAGTTGAGATATTCAATTCATCCTGGAGCGGGCAAAATGTACCACGACCTTAAAGAACAGTATTGGTGGCCGAATCTTAAGAAGGACGTTGCGACTTATGTTGGTAAGTGTTTGACTTGCTCGAAAGTTAAAGCCGAGCATCAGAGACCTTCTGGGTTACTTCAACAGCCAGAAATCCCACAATGGAAGTGGGAAAGGATCACAATGGATTTCATCACCAAGCTACCAAAGACGGTGGGCGGATACGATACTATTTGGGTTATTGTTGACCGCCTTACCAAATCTGCACACTTTCTAGCGATGAAGGAAACAGACACAATGGAGAGACTTGCTCAATTATACATCAAGGAGGTAGTATCTCGTCATGGTGTACCTTTATCGATCATCTCAGATCGTGATCCCCGTTTTGCTTCTAGATTTTGGCGTTCTTTGCAAGAAGCCATGGGAACTCGTCTTGACATGAGTACTGCTTATCAACCTCAGACTGACGGACAAAGTGAATGAACGATCCAAACCTTGGAGGACATGTTGCGTGCATGTGTTATCGATTTCATAAAGGCCTGGGAAAGGCATTTACCACTCGCCGAATTCTCGTACAACAACAGTTATCACTCTAGCATTAATGCTGCACCTTTTGAGGCATTGTATGGCCGTAAGTGTCGATCTCCTATTTGTTGGGCCGAAGTAGGCAAAAAGCAAATCACCGGACCCGAGG
This sequence comes from Rutidosis leptorrhynchoides, assembly GCF_046630445.1. Classification (NCBI taxonomy): domain Eukaryota; kingdom Viridiplantae; phylum Streptophyta; class Magnoliopsida; order Asterales; family Asteraceae; genus Rutidosis; species Rutidosis leptorrhynchoides. Next base: position 635,272,465 of record NC_092335.1, read on the forward strand.
TAGTCCATGAAACCACGGAGAAGATAGCTCAGATTCAAGCTAGACTTAAGACTGCCCGTGATGGCCAAAAGAGTTATGCCGATCTTAGACGTAAAGACTTTGAATTCAACGTCGGTGATCATGTTATGTTGAAGGTAGCACCTTGGAAAGGTGTGATTAGTTTTGGGAAGCGCAGAAAGTTAAACCCGCGATACATTGGTCCATTTGAAATTTTGGAGCGTGTTGGACCCGTTGCTTACCGTTTGGATCTACCAGCACAATTGAGCTCAGTTCATCCTACCTTCCATGTGTCAAACCTGAAGAAGTGTCTTGCTGCACCTGAACTTATCATACCACTTGAGGAACTTACAATTGATGACAAACTCCACTTCGTGAAAGAGCCTGTTGAAATTATGGATCGTGAGATCAAAACTTTGAAACGCAATAAGATTCCAATTGTACGAGTACGATGGAATGCCAAACCAGGACCTGAGTTTACTTGTGAGCGAGAGGATCAAATGATGCAGAAGTATCCTCACCTTTTCCCGACTCCTCCATCAACCTCAGCTTAAAATTTCGGGACGAAATTTTCTTTAACAGGTGGGTAATGTAACGACCCTGGATTTTCCAACGTTTATTTATTAATAATTATTATTATTAATACGTGTGATTAAACGAATGTATGTTATTACATTTACATGTTGCCATGATTAACCGTACATGACTTTTAAGTGCCCGAAACATCTTTGTGACACCCGGAACTTTCACGAATAATATTTTTAGATATTATTTGCATTCATGATTAAGTTTATTAATCATTTTTATTAACTAAAGTTGTTAGTTAGTTACTTGGGCTTTTAATTGGTTTAACTTGTGAATTATTGAACTTGGGCTTTGATTAGTGTAATGGACTTATGACTTTAGGCTTATAAGCCCACCCTACCTTCTAAGTGGACTAACTAGCCCACTCTCCCACTTGTAAGTATTATTTGAACATGAACTAGTTAGTTAAGGCATTAGGAATCTAGTTAACTTGTTATCCCCATGCATAACCATTCTTTATCCACACTTTTGAAGCTTTACTTGCAAGTAACCATCAAATAACTCCCTCCCCCCTTTTGAATCTGCTGCAGGCCGTAGGCCTTGAAGGGGTTTTGTTTCTTTTTTCTTCACTACTTCATTCACTAGTTTACTCTCTCAAAAACACACACACATACTTGCTTCATTTCTCTCTCAATTCTTTCTACATTCTTGTAAGTAACTTGAAGCATTTCTTCCTTTCTTTTTCTTGGTAAAACCGTGGCCATTAACTCCCATAATCATCATCATTCTATGTTTGTTTAAATCTTTTGTTACTTGTGTTGATTACTAGTAGTTGTTTATTTATTTACTTACTAGTTTCCAAGAATCAAACTCTTTAGTTTCATTCTTCATTTATCTTGTAATTTCAAGAACAAACAAGAACTAACTTACTAGTTATGTTCTATATACACTTTCTTAAAAGATTGCAAGTTCATGTGTTGCAAATCATACTTGAAAGTCATGTTAGTAAACTTTAAAGTTTACTTTCTTAAAGATCAAACTTTGGTTTGAATCTTTAAAGTATGAACAAACCATGAACTAATTACTTGTTTACTTAGTTTACTTCTTCATTTTATACACTTTAATTTCATGTTTGTTGTTGTTGTTGGTCAAGTACTACAAGTTAGTCTTGATCTCATACTTTCTTGAAACTTAAAGTTAACTTTAAGGATTCAAGAACATGGAAGTGTAGCTCTTTATTTATAACTTTACACACTTGTGTTGGATTTAACTTAATAACCTTAGATCTAGACTTTTGGGTCTTGGATCTTCAAGATCTAACTAAGAACTATGTTCTACATCTTAAGATCTTGATTAGTTAGTTTACTTTCAAGTTTGTAACTGTTTTTACTTTTAAAGTTCATGTAAGTGTTAGATCTAAGACCTTGATGTAACTTTGGTTTATCAACTTCATACAACTCTTAAGTGAGTTGATCTACATGTCTTAGACTCACACTTGTGTCATAATTGTCAAAACTTAGTTAATATTACTTTTATAGTTCATGTATCTGCTAATTCTAAGACTTTGATGAAACTTTGGTTCATCAAAACACTTGCAACACTTAAGTGAGTTGTGCTTCATGTCTTAGACTTGCACTTGGGTTATGATGGTAAAATCTTGGTCAAGATGATGCAAACACATCAACGAGTTGTACACTTGAAGCTATACGCATCAAGGATGAGAACCGTGATAAGCATCAAGCATCAAACTCACCGGAACCCATTATTTTACTGCTTTCTGTCTTCTACCTACTGTTCTGCTGTTTCTGTAACAGACCAGTAAACCTGGGCTGCTGTGACCTTGATTTTCAAATATATCTTTTCGAGTAGATAACTTTTCATATAGGACTCGTCTTAATCCGAGTTACGGTTTAGGATTTATGGCCCTCCGATCGTCACTATGTCCTTTAACGTTGTGCAGAAATTTCTGACCTACTCGCACTTAGACTGTCACCACGGTCAAACGAAGACGAGTTTGCTTCTGTAAATTTTACCACACTTAAAGGACTCATATACGGAGCCATGGCCACTGGTCTCACCTAATTTAAGTAAGGGTAGAGGCCGTGGTGACTGACTAAAGTCAGTCTTTGTTTTAAACTACTTTCATAAACGAAACTTACTTTACGCCTTTTGTTTGATGATGAATGATGATGACCCTTAAGACCTTATTTACATACTTTTAAACCTATTCGGAAGATTTACTGACTTAGTACTATTTGACTTAGGTTGAGGACCTTCGGACCGATTACTTGCACACCTTTTCGAACCAACTTTACGACTACATTATCATTGTGAGTTATAGCATTCCCTTTTTACTTTAACTTATTTTGGGAACTGAGAATACATGCAGATTTTATGTTTTACATACTAGGAACGAGTACTTAAACTTATATATGTGTGGGTTATACAACGGCATAAACATTCCCTTTAGCTCGGTAACGTTTAATCATTGGTTTTTGAACCGTGAACGCGAATCTTAGATATGGATCCATAGGGTTTGACATCCCCACTCGGGCTAGTCGCGCTAGCATTTAATGAGTGTTTAATACTTCGTAAACATACGCACTTGCCAAGTGTACTTTCAGGGGGTATAAACGTTAAGTTAGTTACCAAGTGCCCACGGTTAACATATACTTTATCATACTATTTTGAAACGCTCTTTGTAGCACTGAAATCTAGTGGCCTACCTTACTTACTGTTATACTTAAACTATAGCTCACCAACCTTTGTGTTGACGTTTTAAAGCATGTTTTTCTCAGGTGCTTGAGGTTCACTTCCGCTGTGTACTAGTCGTGCTGTAGACACCCGCTGCTTAGAGTTGTTATCGCATGAACTACTTTATTTTGCATTCAAACATTAGTACTTTTGAACTATGACTTGTAACGACCGTTGTGGTCACATACACTTATTATTTGCTTCTACTTAATGAAGCATGCTTTTGGATTGTAAAACATTCGATGTTGGTTTAGACATCACTTTATTAATGAATGCAAACTCTTTTTGAAAACGCATATAGTACTTAACCTTGTAATGATCCTGTTGTTGATGATTCGTACACGATGGTTTTGTACGGGGCATCACATTTGGTATCAGAGCATTGGTTGTAGGGAATTAGGTTGCATTAGTGAGTCTAAGACCGACCCGAGTAGGATTCACTAATAGGACTAATCTACAACTTGCTAGTTTACTTGTTTCCGCTGAACTTACTACATACTGCTGCTTACCTTTACTGCTATATGTCGTATGCTACTACATGATTTCACTACTGTATGATATCACTTGCTTTCGATTGCATGCTACTTCTGTACGATTCGTTATTATTGCCATACGAAAGAACGATCAAAAAACCGGAACCGAGACATAAGTCGAGTGACGACGTACGACTTATCGGAACAAAAATTACAAATTAACTTTGCACGAGAATATAATATAATATATAATTAATTAATTTAAATTATATATATTATATATAATATATTTAAATATGTCGACGTACTACAAAACAAATAAGATGTGAGCTTTCCAGACAGGCCATGCGATCGCATGGAATTTGCACTGGAAGCCCATGCGATCGCATGGGAACCAGAATCAGCAAACACCTATAAATTCGATCGAGTTCAGTTTTCTGTCACACACACATATATCTTTCTTCCTCCATTTTATTATATATTATTATTATTATTATTATTTTTATTTTTATTATTATTATTATTAAGAATAATATTATTATTATTAATCTTATTATTGTTATTAGTAGTATTATTATACATAAAATACTACGACGAAGTCATGAGCGTGTCACTTTCAAAATGGGTTTTCAAGCGGAATAGAGCTAAGGAAATTATGTGTTATAGCTATGGAGGTTATGGGTAATGTACGTGGGTATTATTGGCAAGTCAAACCTAGTGTTTATCATCTATGTTGCGTCTACGTACTTCCCTGCAATATTGAATCACAATGTTGATACGTGAGCATTCATATCTTATCTTTTATACATTAATTGTGTATCCATGTATAGTGCTCGAGTATATATATTTATGCATGCTTGTATGCTAAATTGCGTCGTTAAACAGTTTATAATGAATCACGAATTAAATACATATATTACTGGTAAAAGGTATATGATATACATGTTTTTGGAAAGCTGGCGAAAAATTAATAACTTTTCATTTAGAAATCGAGTAATTTCGATGAACGAATTAAAAAATATGGTCAACTGAATTATGATTAACGTTAATTGGAATTGCTCTTGAATCTGCAATTAATTGGAATTGCTCTTGAATCTACAATTAATATTTAAACAACTTGTTTATAAGATTGATAAATTGGATTTTTGAATATTACCAACCGAGTAAATGAATCCTTATATAAGGCACGTCTCGTTTTGTTGAACTATAGTCAAAATTGACTTTTTGAAACGACTTTGGATAACTTTTGTATGTCGATCTCGAGCATTAAGATTGTGATACACTATGACCTGACCTAGCTTAATAGACATTTATTGACCAACATATGTTCTCTAGGTTGAGATCTATGGTTATTTGGTAATCCGAGTTTCGGTCACATTTTGGTGAACGACTTTATATGCTGCTAAGGTGAGTTTCATTTGCTCCATTTTTAAATGTTTTTGAAATATATATTTTTGAGCTGAGAATACATGCAATTTATTTTAAACAATGGACACAAGTACATACTAAATTCTATAATGAGTTTGAACCGAAAATTCCTTAGCTTTGGTAAATAGTAACTGCCGGTTATAAGAACTGGTGGGCGCGAGTAGTAGTATATGGATCCATAGGGCTTGATGTCCCCGTCCGAGCTAGAGCGCTAGCCTTTTAACGGACGTATGCTATTTGAGAAGCGTACACGTTGGTTTGCGTGTATTATTAAGATGATTATACAAAGGGTGCAAATTATATATACATTAAGTTTAGTTACCAGGGTGCTCAATCTTGTAGAATATTTTGATAAACGTTTCTGGATGAAACAACTGAAATATTGTGGTTTACCTTTATATACAGATTATACAAAACAATAAAACTATGAACTCACCAACCTTTGTGTTGACACTTGTTAGCATGTTTATTCTCAGGTTCCTAGAAGTCTTCCGCTGTTTGCTTATATGTTATACAAGATATGTGCATGGAGTCATACATGCTTTATTCGAGAAAACGTTGCATTCACAAATCATCACCATCTATCTTATTTTGACTGCATTGTCAACGGAAGTATTATTGTAAACTATTATATTACGGTGATTGTCTATATGTAGAAATCATCAGATGTCGAAAAACTTTGATTTAAATATTCATTTATGGTGTGCTTTTTCAAAAGAATGAAATGTTTACAAAACGTATCATATAGAGGTCAAATACCTCGCAATGAAATCAATGAATGACGTGTTCGTCCATATGAATTTGGAGCGATCGTCATAGTTTAATATAATTTAGTACGTTTGATACCAATGGGTAACTGATTATGGATAGAACCAAAATCAGATAAAGGTTGAATACGATTTAAAGCTGATTAAATCCCTGATTTTGTGGATTAATTATAAATAAATATTAATAAAATGAATTCTTTTAACAATAATGATTATTAATAATAATATTAATAATTATTAATAATAATAATGTTAAAAATGATATTATTAATTTTTAATAATAATTATTATAAAGACTAAAATTCTTTTAATTTTATAATATTACTAAAAGTAAATGTACTAATAATCATAGAAGTAATGAAAAAAATATATAATTATAATGATAATAAGAATCTTACATGAAAATAATAACTTTTAGTAATAGCAATAAAAATCATAAAAATGATTATAATTTACTACTAATTATAATGATATTAATAATATTAACAATTGTATTATTTTCTAATAATAATAATAACACTAGTATATCAAATCACATGTATTAAATTTTATTTCTACATATAACATTCATAATAGATTCTGATGTTTAATATTAGTATTTATTTTGATGAAAGTAATACTTTCATTTTATTATAATAATTATGTTTTAACTTGTAATTACATTTACAATTTATTAACTATATAATATTTAATAGTTATGTGACATGTATAACTTATATTTAATATTTAGTATCTATACCTTTCAATATATATTTATATACTAGTAATAATAACAGTCTATTTAATAATATTATTAATAATACCACTTACTAAAAATACTAGTAATGATGATATATTAATATAACAATTATATTCAAACTTGTAATTAATTTTATTAAATTACCATTTATTATATAATATCTAAAATTTATTAAATCTTTAATATTTGTTAATTATATTTATATATTTATATTACAATATTTCTTATGTATAGAATTCATATATATTTACATATTTATTTACACACCGATGTTCGTGAATCGTCGGGAATAGTCAAAGGTCAAATGATTACATGAACACAGTTCAAAGTTTTCGAGACTCAACATTATAGACTTTGCTTATCGTGTCGAAACTATATAAAGATTAAGTTTAAATTTGGTCGGAAATTTCCGGGTCGTCATAGTAAAAAGTGTGGGGGTCTTTGTTGGTGTAGTGAAATTTAATTAGAATTTTTTAAAAAAGTGAAATGACGAAAATGCTCCTAGTTACTATTTACTATTTTTGTCTGTTAGATAATATAGTAATACACCTTTTTAAGAAAAAACTATAAATATTATAATCAATTGAAAAATTCATGAAAAAATGAACTCAAGAAACGTACACAACCATGTTCACCTGAGCTTAACCTAACAAAATACTTACAAAGCTCACAACCAACTGCGAAAACAAGAAGGAAATACACAACTAAGACAACAATAACAACATTGCAAAAATCTACTAAAAAGTGTAAGCAATCTAAACCGCACCGAAAAGATTAAAAACCATCTCATACGAAGAGAAAAAAGTCGAGATACAACATGAAGACGAGCTCAAATATCCTTGACACTAAATATCAAGGCCATCTCAACAATTTAGTAGGTCTTAGGCGAAAATAAAAATGGACCCTCATATACGTTTAATTTTTTAATACGTATAACAAGATAATACTAAAATTTATTTATTTTATACTTATAATGTATTTAACAAATTAAAATTAAGGTATTTCAACCTTAAGTGACGATAACATATTTAATTTAATTGACTATTTTGCGAAAACTGAATATATGTTCAAAATTTTGGGCATTTCTAAAATTTTGGACCATAGGCGGTTGCCCATCCTACCTATATCCGAAGACACCTTTGTTAAATATCTTTGACGAATGTGAAGAAGCTCTTCATCTCTAATAAATACAATGTAATTAAATATGGATAAACACTTTTGGTGTAATCAAAATTAATCATTCACATACTACATAGTACATACTACATACACAACCTATATAGATATATACTTTCATAAAATTATTGATTTTATGCTTATTCTTTATCACTCATAATTAAAAATGTATTTTCTCATTTCTGTATTTTGTCTGCAACTTCTTTTCTTCATTCCTAAATCAATTTATCTGATGTTACAAAACATAACAATCAACTTTGAGAACCAATGCGGGGAAAGCTTCCTCCTCCTTCGGCTATCTTGGTTGGAGACGGGTCTTCTAACGTTTTGTCATACAAGATCGCGAATTGTTGCGGGAAAAGTATAATGCGAGAGACGGTTAATGACAAGTTGAAGAAGGCGAGATTCAAGGGTTGATAGACACGATCAGGTGTTTCAAGGTTCTTTGTAGCTTTCTTTGGTTTTTTTATTGCTTTATGTAAACGTTTGGTAGTTTAGCAATTAGTTTAGTTAGCTTATTTTGCGGGTTGTGCATTTGGTTTTGGTATGTGGAGGCTCGGTTTTAGATAGTTTTCGTTCGTTTATAGCTTTCTAGGTTAGAGCCTACTCGTTTTCTGTTTTCTTTTGAAAAACGAGTTCGTTTCTACATAAGTTATTGTTGTTTTTTTTTTTTTTTTTTTTAAAGAAATTAAAAAACAGGAGGCGTGTAGGTAAGAAGTTGAAACTGTATGTCTGTATTCGGTTACCTTATTTCCGGAAATAAAACCCTAAACCCCAAATTGAAAGTTCATCTGAAAAAATAAAAAAAAATGCATTCAATCGGAAACAGAGCAAATGCTGTGGTTACATTTGCGATCACGATACTTGCCGTTATCTGCGCCGTCGCTTCTCTTTCCGATTACTTCAACTCTCCTTCTCCTTCTTCTCAAGTCCAGGTCTCTTTTCAGATCATGTTAAACGTAATCCTATTATTAGAAATTAAGTATATCAATCATATAAGTAAGTTTATCGATCGATTGATTTTTATATTTTATAGGTTTTGAACATCAATTGGTTCCGAAATAAGCCAGATGGTGATGATGAGGTACTTTCATTTCTTATTCAACTTTTTACTCGATTAACGTTGCATTTAGCAATTAAATTAAATGTTGGTAAACTGTTAGTTTATAATTGAGATTTAAATTCGATGTTGGCGTTTTCGGAGCAATTGGTTGCGCAATGTAGGTTGAGTAATGTTTAGTGTGGTGGCTGATAACTATTGCTGAAACTGATATGCATAGTTTTTTACAGGTCAGCATGACAATGAATATATCGGCTGATTTGCAGTCTTTATTTACATGGAATACGAAACAGGTCGGTTGAATTACTTCATCTTATTTCTTTTTAATTGATTGATGCTATAGATAGATAGTCGAGATATCAATCATATCTATGTTTAATTGGTAGTGCTGGTACAACGAAAATGGATAACATATGATTAGAAGTTAGAACCCTTAAAATATATATATGGATATGTTTGGTTAATTATAAGCAAGATTTTAAGGCAGAGGCTCTTGACTGGAACCCTAATCGGAATCGATTAGAGTAAGATAACAACCGGTGATTTATAAGTACCTGCCCATTGAGTCATTGACCAATGTTTTAAAGAAACAGTAAAAGCAGACATCACACCAATTGTTATACAATATACTCTTAAAACACCTTTTCGTTTTGATTTTATTTAACATAGCATCTTTGTGCCATTTTCTTCATCATAATCACCATAAGAATAAAAAGTTGTTTAAAAGAAGTTTTTTTTTTATTTTATTTGTTTGACTTTAAATGGTTATGTAAGTGATCTAGTCCATCATTATGTTAATACATTATTAAACTGTGTTCTAATTTAAAAAGATTTGTATGCCTTGTTTTTTCTTAGGTTTTTGTTTTTCTTGCAGCTGAATATGAAACCCCTCAGAATTCTCTAAATCAGGTAAGCCTTTTCTGTCTATCTGTTAACACTAGTTATATGTTGTCTATTTCCGATTCCTTGATACAGTAAAACCATTTAAGTTGGAGTATATTTCTAGTACACATTAGCCAAAACAGTTGATACAGAAGTAGCCCATAATCTGAACAATAAAAAATAGGGGGGCTGTGATAGAAACAGAAGTAGTTTAACAATGTGATTTAGAAAACACAAAAGGTATATAACCTTGGTGACATCTTTTCTACAAACACCCCGCCATGATGAACTTTGCCAGTTTTCGCCTCCGACCCGACCAGGAGAGAACACAGGGTCAAGCCAAGCCCTTACCCGCGTGAATGGAATTCATATCTCCTTCGTGAAGGGAGAAAGTAATCTGATTAAGTGATTATAATACTCAGGATAGGCAGTCTTATCTATACACGATCACAGCTTGTTGCTATCTGCGAATTAATTTGCTGCCCGTTATTTTCCTTTTGAACTTAATACCTAAAGTAGCATTGACATGAATTGAATATGCCAGGTGTCACTGTGGGATGGTATCATTCCTGCCAAAGAGCATGCAAAGTTTTACATCCATACAACTAACAAATATCGTTTTGTAGATCAGGTAAATAATCATGTTATATTACTTCTATCTTTTTCTTAAAGCACTTGACGGTTGTTATGTCTAATAATATCCCTTTTGCTTGGAATGCCAATTTATAACATTAAATTCACATATCCAAGATTGGTCAAATAAGTGCTTCAAGATTGATCCAATAACAACTCCTTAGTAATCATGTTCTGGCTTATGTAAGATCCATTTTGGATGATTTAGGAAGCTAAGTAGGACATGATTAATCATTTTTTTGCGCACTGTTTATAAAGTTTTTCATTTTTCTTCACAACTTAACTGATTTTAGGATTTACTTGCTTCCATGGAATAGTGTTTTATATAAATATGTTCTTAAATGTAGCTGGTGTTCTTTCTTTGCTGCAGTAAGCAGTTTTAATCAACTTTTATGTACATTAAGAACTTATATGACAATCAAAAATCAAATACTACTTTTTTTCTGGTGGGGGTATATAAAATTATGCTTGTATTCTGTTTGTTAATTATTAGTTATTATAATCGACATCTTATGTGTAGGGAAGTAATCTACGAGAAAGAGATTTCAATTTGACATTGCATTGGCATGTAATGCCGAAAACTGGGAAGATGTTTGCGGACAAACTAGTAATGACTGGTTATCGCTTGCCTCAATCATATAAATGATTATTTACTGTATAATTATCTGGTGTAATTTTACCTTCATGGTGTTGGAGGTATAACTGGTTATAATTGAATTAATGTGAACTGATGATCGCTCTTAAAGGTATCAGCTTTTAAATTTACATATTTGTTTCTAACTTAACTTCTAAGTGAGCAGCATGTCGTAGATGTGGCTACACTTGACACAAGTCACAAAATTGGTGATAAAATGAAAAGTACTTACGATTTATAAATGAGTATTGACGAGTACAATTCGTTTGCACATCGTTTATGTTTTGCTGCAAAAAAGTTTTTGTACCTATAAATATGATAGGAACAAAAAAAGTAATCATTATTAAAATGCAAAACTATTAAAAAGTGCAATCTATAATACCGTCAAGGCCTCGAATACATTTTCAAGACTAACACAACTTTTGCAACAACCACCGTTACCCAATCTTGTTGAAACAAAATATAATATGAGAAGATAAAATACAGTCATACACTTGAAGAAGTCATACAGTGGAAGAAGACACAAGATATAGAAAAACATTAAATTGAATTGAATTTCAATGTAAATGTAAACGATAACCAAAACAAAAAGGGAAGAAAAAAAAAAAATTCAAGTACAGTAGTCGATAATAAACCTAGACGTGAAAGGGTCGAAGAACATATAAAAATATTGGTTGTTTGTCTATTTATATATAATCTGTAAACAAGATCACTATCTGGATCCAAAAAGGACGAAAATCAACATTCATATCGAATTTTTGTAACGTACAGAAAAACATATAAAAAATATTTGTGGTTTGGCTATTTATATATAATCTCCAGATTAGCATACAATGATCTCAACATCAGTTCTGGGTAAACCTAACCAGTCCCATTTTGACCCGAACAAGAACATACCAGTTACCCAACAAACCCAACCTATCCAATTTGTCACCTACCACAAATCACTATACTGAATGAACCTTAGTTCAACTTTGGAATTGTCTTTTCCATAAGGATTGATGGATCCACCACACATGTGCATTAAATATTTGTACTGTACAACTATTCAGTGCACATGTCTGGTGGATATATCAACGCCCTTTCCATAAAATCCAAGCATTCTTAACTATATCCAATTGCGAATCCGGAATCCGAGTGTTTCTATCTAATAACTCGATCCACTCCTTCCAAGGATGTCTAGAAGGATCCAAGAATTTCGAAACTTGAGGCAACAAAATTGATTCGTAGAACCTTTCAACGTCTTTTAGTATTTCTTCAGAGTCAACCAAAGTCTCCATTTCAGGCCTTGTACCAGGACGAGTTCTCAAAATGAAACTGTTTGATCGTAAAAAGAGTACTTCAGATGGAGCAATAGGTACCACCACACGCGAGAATTTGTTTAGTGATAGTGTGATGACGTCTCTTCGAAGTAGTCCACGCTTTACTGCCACAGCCGTCCCCACCATCTTGCGGATCTAAACAAGTAACGATATTAAGTTAATGTACGAATTTAAAATCTAAATCAACCGACCCGCCCATTTTGGCACTTACTTGATGCAGCATGAATGATTCTCCACAAATGGTAATCTCAATGTATCTTGATCCGGACAGTTGCTTCAGCTTTCCACATGAACACTCCAAGATTCTTCTGAAATGGGAAGCACTTATTCTATCTTTCTCATCAGGTTCGTGCAACCATTTAGCAAGAACAGGTACATCCGTTAAACTAGTTGCGTTTTCGTCACATTCGTTAACTAATTCCTTATCCGAATCAATGTTCATTAGCGATACGTGTTCATCATCACAATTTGCAAGAGTTTCTTCTCCATCAGATTCACCAAATTCGAGTTCAGATGATTCTTCTTCATCGTTTGTTTCGAAGATAGCTTCGGGTGCGTCTCTAGACCATTTTGACGTGTTTTTTCTTTTGGCAACGCGCACACTTTTCCTATAATTCTTTCGGATTGTATAGTTATGAAAAGGATGCTCACCCTGCAATAGCCCATTGATTAACTATTACGGAGTATTCTTTTATCGACTCTACAAACATAGAATAAGCTTTTCGACCTCCTATAACATTAAAAGGCCAAAAACGACATTGTTGAGATTACCCAAAAGTCTGCGTCAGTAATGAGATTTCAAATTCCACAACAGAAAAATTTATCTGGCAATAATTAGTGGCAGCAAGGATGTGCGCCATTGATCATTGCAACTACAAATCATAATAATATATTTTGATTGTTTGGTAAAAAAAAAAAAAAAAAAAAACTATGGTTATAACCCTTGAGTATATAGAATAAAATTAGTAGTACTGTGTTAGAAATAAATTGTTTGCATAATAAAGGTGATTAATGAGATCAACGTATGATTAGCTAGAATTTAGATGCGTGTTTTGAAAGTGATTATTACAATAAGATATTAAATAATCAGACAATAGGCATATTGGCCGTGCTAAAAACTTTTTCAAAATTTCTAGCAAAGTAACCTTCGAAAAACTAATGCGTTATTTCCATTTAAACTTTAACCACTGCAATAAGTTAGATCACACTACTGTTCATGCAATCCTATTTGGATGGTGTGGAACTATGAATTGCATAAACAAATAAAAAGGGTTAATAAAAATAGAAGTGGAAAAAAAATTAGAAGTATACCTCAAAAGAATTTAGTATACTATTGAAGTCTGATAATTGATGTTCAATTTCAGCTTCGCTAAAGTTACTAGTGATACCAATGACTTCAACAGGAAGGAGATAACTATATTTCCTGATGTTACATTCCCTTCTAGCATCAAAACTCCTGCAAAAGATAGTAATAATATGAACTAGTTTTAGTGTACTTTTTAACATTTGACTGTTTTGGTAACAGTAGCTAAATCATTCATAAATCAATGTGTTAAATCAGACACGTATTAGGATGGCATATTTCTAACCTTTGTGAAGGTAGAATACTGAAAACTCTGATATTTTTAGGAAGATATGTATTTACAATATTTGCAAGTGATATCCCATTAACGTCACCAGTCCAAGCGTGTTCAGGGATTTCCATTTTAAGTGATATCATGGTTGATAAAGAATGAACCTGAAAAGATTAAAAAAAAATCGAAAATGCAAAGCCATAACGATACAACAATACAAATACAGATGCGCTATATAATAAGTTTATTTAAACCCTTACTCCTTTATCCGTACGGCTACTTCTAGCCCACCCTATTTTGTTCAGATCCCCATAGTTACTGTCACGAATTCCACCCGCTTTGTAAATGGCTGTCTCCAGCTCTTTCTCTATAGCTATATTAATAAAAATAAATTTAAAAATTTAAACACCACAAAGACAAAAGATAAACATGACTTTTTCAATCTCAAAAGAATAGGTTCATCACTTTTTTAGTACTTATATTGATCAAATTAGACCAGCTACAATGTGTCATATATTCATATAAAAATAGATGAAACAATTACACTGGTTATAGTACACCACCACAGACTCCAGCTAGCAGAACAGGAAAACTACAAAAAGAACAAAGAGAATGGCTCCTTTCATTCACATCAGTAATTTGGGCTGGTGGTAAGACCCGCCCATTAGCAAATAACATCCGGCTACCATTCTGATGATGATCACCAAAGTTCATATCCATCATTGCATCACTAAACAACGAATCCACCCCAAACCGCCATTCAACTTCCAAAAACTCCTCAAGTGAAGAACGTTTTGAAGTCTCGAAACCACAAAACCACCACCACTTCCTACTTCTAACCCTCTTCCTAATTCGTCCTACAAAATTTCTGTTATTAAGAGTTGGTTTAGGTGTTACATCTCGACGATGTGGATGGGTCCCGCATGTGACGGTGGGATAAAACGTTGATACTCCCATTAAAGCTCCTAAGGTGGTGCTACGATCAGGGAAAAATGAACCAGTTGATTCAGTATCGAAATTGGAAGATGAAATGGAAGAGATCGTTGGTGATATAGTTTGTGGAAGTATTTCGGTTACCTGATGTAACATCGTCATCATCATCAAAGTTCTTGGTTTCTTTCACTTTCATACGTACTACTGGTATATATAGCATGTGTAAGCATGTATATATAAAGAGGCGTTTTGGTGAAGTGTGTGATTATATATATACCGTTCAATTTTTAGTATCTAACAACCACTATAAGTATAAATGCTAATCGATTATTTTTAAACTTCTGCGTGTGATTATGCTTTGCAACCACTCTTTCTTCTTTTAGTACCCAAAGCCTTCGAGCTAGAGCTACCGACAACTTTTGATATCATATTTGTATTAACATAAAATAAATAAAGACATCTTTGACTGCTTTATATTTTTCTAATCATATGTTGGGAAAAAGAAGATGTTAACTAGTGAAAAGAATCGTTTTGATACAGGAGAAAGCGAGACGTATATAATACAACATCACAAACTAATAGGATTTCATTCATATGATAATGACAGCATGTTAATATATATAGTATAATGGGTAATGGGTAATGGGTAATGGGTAATGGGTAATAATGGGTAACATATAGATATAAGAACAGAATAACTATTTCATTTTTTTTAGTAATTAAAAATATGCCGCTTTATAAAATTGTTAACAGCACTAAATCTTGTATTTGTTGCTAATAATGACAATAAACCTTTTTCCTGTAACTAAAAGTCTAAAATCAAGAGCCACTAAAAAATTTACTCCCATTTGGTTGCCTGTAACTATATAAAAAATAATTTGCATTGTATATTTGAAATAAGATTTAAATACTGATATAACTCATATAAATGACTACTGGCCACAGGGTATAAAAGAACAATAAAAATATTGTTAAAATTTCAACAATTGTTGAAAAATTTTGTTAAACAACTTGATTAAAAAGTAAGCAGATAATACCAATAATATAAAGAAGTATGATTATAAGAGCATAATTAATGATTAATGGAGTTATTTGTCTAGGGTGTTAAGAAACATATGATCTGTTTATAAACTCATGACAGTAGGAAACGCGTGGGTGGTTTAGTCTCCCGGGTGATCCCAAACTGTTGTTCAAAAAAAAGTAGAAGTGTTAGCTGAATACTAATTTTATGAAGCTTTTTAAAAATCTTAAACAAATATAATCTAATCGCTTTTCTCTTTAATTTTTATATTTTCAGGACAACATTTATTGGATTTTTACAATTTCATCACAAAGCATATTTAATCAGCAGTAGATTGTCTTTTACAAAAAGCTTGGTTATACAACATGAAATCAAAAGTTCAGTATTTTTTCAAGCTTTTATGATTACATAGAAACCCTATAGCCTTTTCTACTTCCCTTATTTATATTATCCTATATGAAACTATCATAAAACTATGATTCGCACTAAACGATCACAAATATCAGAAAACCTTGCCTGAGTTGAGGATTTCATCTGGCTAACACATTAATTACATTCTCTAGTAGATTAAGCCTTGACCCATTTTCCTATTATTTTATCATGATTCATGGATGAAGGTGCATTAGCAACTTGTGGAAGTGGCAATTTAATATTTATCATAAGATGCTTATTGAGTACTTATCTTGATGATATCATCTAAAAGATCATAAATAATAATTTTATGTGTAGAGAATGAATCAATACTTTAGTCCTACTAAAAAGGAATAGATGCAAACGCACTACACTTTATTTTATTATGACAGATCCAATAAAGTTAAAAAGTAAGGGTCACCTTACTATTATCTATTTATGGAAATTTAGGATAAATAAAAAAGGAAAACTAGACTATCAAATTGGAACGGTAGTATTATGTAATTATGTAAGCTTTGAAAAAGGAACTGATTATGTGTTGGTAATAGAACAAAGGATTGCAAAAGAAAGTTAGTTTAAAATCAATATTTATGTCTTGAAGTTTATAAGACCACTTGTAACGTGTTCGGACCCGTTTTTCACCCAACACGCCGGTAACGCAGGGTGCTGGGCTCCTTTTATGTTTGGCGTGCTCCTTCAAGCACACAAAGCTTATTGGCGTGTTACCTTCACTCGTTTTCTAATATTGATTTAAATATATTTTTAATATTTTTTTATTCTTTTTTCACCCAACTTTTAATCATATTTTGACACATCACTCAAAACGCCACCCTACTACTCCCCATTTTACCAATGTGTTGGCCACGTCACCGCCAAACTACCCCACCCCACCCATCAATACACGAAAAATTCCCATATGTAATTGGTCTAAATCATTAATGCTTCTTTTAGAAATGTTAGTACTTGTGTAAATTTATCCTCTTTTTCGGACGATAAAAAGAAACAAACACAAACTACAAGGTACCAAAGTGTAAATTTATCATAAAGATAGAAGAGCTTACTGGATACGGAGTCATCTTTTTGCATCTGCAGACCTGCAATTAAAACATCAATACGACCAATATAAATTTACAAACCAACACTACCAAATCCTAGCAATTGCTTCAATTTTAATGAAACTAAATGGAATTGAAATTAAAGCTGACCTCTATAATCCGTGCCGACGTATCCAACGCGCATCACGACCTTCTTTTTCCGGAACGGCTGCCATTTATTGATAGAATCAGCGTTTTCAACAGAATGACTTGCCGGTGGAGTAGGAGCTAGGGTTTCAAGAGCGGCGGCGGACGGCGGAGATGAGGCGGATGATAAACAAAGGATTCTGATTGATTTGAGTTGATAATTAGGGTTTGAGAATAAGAGTTTGGTGTGAATGATAGGAGAAAAAGCAAATCGGAGTGAAGATGTTACCATTGAAGATGGTGAGTGAGAATAAACAGACTACTGCAAACTAGTGTCCGATGAACATTCTAAATTGAACAGTACATATGCAGTTTCAGTCCTTGTACTTTGTAGAATGTCATATTTGGTTCGCATTTAACTGAACATGACTTTTAAAAGTTTGGGTTTATGTTATGGATCACCGGATCACCGTTTGCATAATATATAACCGTGAAAGTCTCGTGGGTCGTTTCATGTGTTACAAATTATCGTTGCTGTAGTTTGTGAGAAATTGTCTTTAAAAAAAACAACCTACATTAAATTGGTTTCTAACATGCACCAATTTTTAAAATGTTGATGTGTTTTTTACTTAAAAATTGTGAGTTTGAGAGAATTCACATTTCATCCTCTAATTTCAATAATATTATAAGAGCTCTAGGAGTCGATAGCCAACGGTTCTCTCCATGTACTTTGTGTCATGGGATAGGGAGAGGTCATTGGTTCGATCCTTAAGGATGAACATGATTTTCTTTAAAACAATTGAACACCGATAAAGGTGATATATATTGACCCTATAGGGAGGTTTTACCGGATTCGTTCACGGACCTCTACTCAGGAATACTGCCCGAATGGATGTATTCCCGGGTACCGCCGATCGGGTTTGGGTTTCCGCCCGAACGTGTGTGCTACGTGCAAATGATGAGGGTCGTTGAAAGAAATGATCTACTAATGCCAAAAAATCGTCGTTCAAAAAAAAGAGATTTAACACCGGGGACACCGGTGCGCACGACTCCCCTCCGGTGTTAAATCACCGTTAAATCGATGTTAAATACATTACTGTTACCAGGCTAACGCTGTGTTAAGAGATTTAACACCGGGAACACCGGTGCACACGACTCCCCTCCGGTGTTAAATCACTGTTAAATCACCAAAATGTTATTAAAAGTGTTAAAGAAAACAATTAAATAATGATTTAAAACTGAACGATTTTCTCTGTTTTGACCTCAATGTTAAATCCAGTGTTAAATTTAACACTGAGATTTAACACTGAACGACTCCTAGTGCTCTAACTCATTTATGCATTAGTTATTGGTGATCATCCACCTTTAGAAACTTATTAATTTCCGCCCTTATATCTTTATAATGACCAAAATACCCTCTATTATTCATCATCATTGAGTTACTTCAAACCTTAATTTTCTTTTCAATAACATATCACCTTACTTTAGAATGACAAAAATACCATTTTTTAAAAATTCATTTCTCACTAGTTACACTTTGAGCTCTTTTTTTTTTTTTTTTTTTTTTTTTTTTTTTTTTTTTTTTTTTTTAAAGAATACACCCTCTAGGCCTTTAATATTACGTTATTTTTATTTTTTATTTTTAAATCGCATTTGTTTCTTTTGTTTGTGTACACGTGAAACCAAAAACTTATGTGTTATATATATACTCCAAAAACGTCACAAAAGGGTGCAGCCCTTTTCCTTTTTATTTTCTTTGTTTAACGTATCCATCAAAAAAAAAAAAAAAAAAAAACACCTAGGCCCAATTTAATTAATTTTAGTTTGAACCAAATAAAAAGGTTTATTAATTATTTGGTTTGTACAATCATTGAGTCTTTTATATTTAATTAAATCGTATTTAATTAAATTATGCTTTTTAAACTATAGGTGATAATTATATGTCAACAATATATAATAATTGGTGTTTAAATGCTAAAGTGTGTAACCCCATAAGTCTGTATATAAGCGATTGTATAGTTTTGTATTATGACGTGCACACAAAGTCAGTAGGCTCTTTACTCACTCAAATCTTGTAAAGATAAGTAGCGTAAAAACAATTACATTCAAAGTGTAACATGTGTTATTAGATAGAGAATCGTCATCCAATACGATAAATACTTCCCAACCCTTCACATTAACCCAAGTAATATAACCGCTCTCGTAACTGATATGCATAAGTAATTCAGACAAGTATGGTCATTATAAATTATACTCCATTGTTTTCTTGTATTTTGACCTATCATCACTACTAATAACATATACATGAGACAATTTATAATCAGGGAATTGCACAAAAGTTATTTAATCAGGGAATTGCACGATTATATGAGAACTTTGTAAAAAGGAGCAATTTATACCTTAACCAAACAAAAGGTATCAGTTTCATTGTTTCCATTTTCAATAACCCTCAATCCAAACAGGCCCCTAAGTTTTCAGGGTGTAATTGTAAAAACAGATACACTACTGAATTTACAAAACCCTGTCCCCTTATCTCTATCTCCGCCCATATCACCTAATCCTCTTTCCTCGCCCTCTTATCAGCTTTCTCCGTCGTCAAACTCACCGGAGCTTCACCGCCGGTGAACAACCGTCACAACCTCAACACAATGAATCCATCAATCCTCTTAACTCAACAACAACCATCACTAACTCAATCTACACAACTCATCACTCCATTTCTAAACCCTAAGCCTAACAAACTCACTGCCAATTCCCTCACCTTCAGTCGCCGGCGACGCCGTTACACCTGCCGTCGTATCTCCGCCACGTCATCAGACCAGCCGTCGACCACCCCTGCCGCTGTTGCTGACACCAGCAATGTGTTCGGAGAGAAAAAGGAGTTAACGGCTTTACAATCGGTAATTGATTCTATGTCACCGGCTGTTAGGTTAGCTAGTTCAGTTGTTATTGTTGCTGGTGCTGTTGCTGCTGGTTATGGATTAGGGTTACGTATTGGTGGAAATGGAAATAGAAATGTTAGTTTAGGTAGTGCTGTTGTGTTAGGTGTTGCTGGTGCTGGTGCGGTTTACGTGATTAATTCGTCTGTTCCGGAGATTGCGGCTGTTAGTTTGCATAATTATGTGGCTGGTTCGGATCCTGGTGCTGTTAAGAAAGAAGATATTGAAAGCATTGCTAGCAGGTTTATCTCGATAAACTGGAATATAATTGGTTGAGTTAATTGATTAATGATTATGTTGTTGTATGCACATTATAACTGCATATTTTGACTTTGACAATGGGGGAATTGGATAGTAGAATTACTATCAGAATAGATGTTTGAAGTTCGCTATTAATATACAAGGTTTTTTTTAACAGTAGATGTTATAATAATATTAGTAAAGTGTAACTATTAACTATATATTTTTTGACGACTAGTGAACGTAATTATAGAACTATGTCAATGGCTAAATAATTGGTTAAAAGTTGGGAATCACAAAATACACCCTAGTTGTTCACAAAAAGGATTTTGTAAGTTGAGATTTTTAGTTCTCGTGTACGTAAGGGGCATATCTAGGTAGAGACCCGTGGGGTCTTGTGACATCACTAGTTTGGAATATTTTTACTAATACTCTTCAAAATCAACTGTAGGACCCATATATATGTGGGATTTATGGTTTAGGGAGGTAAAACTACTAAAATATCCTTAAAAAATAACTTGGTTTGAAAAAAATTATTGGGACCCCATTGGGTTTTCATCCTAACACTGTTGCAAAAGACCCCGTCTCGAGCCGTGCGACGCCCGTTGCGACGGTTTGGTGACTAGCCTGTCCCATCTCGAAGAAAACCGTCTAATATGACAGTCAGCGGTCAAAATCCAGGTCAGAGTTGAAAAACATCAAAAACATCAGGTCAAAGTCGGTCAAAATTTAGAAAAGCCAGAAAGTCGGTAAAATCGATCAAATTTGTAGTAAATTAACGGTGTTAGCGATTATGGGTACAAATTAATCAATTAAAGTTTTTAGCTTTAAAATATGTATACATACATACATACATTTATATACTTATATATTTAAAAGTCAACTTTGATCAACGTCCGTCTCGACCCCGTCTCGACCCCGTTTCGAACGTCTCGACCTTTTTAGGACCCGACCATCTCTACCCCGTCTCACGTCTTTTGCAACCTTGCATCCTAGATTTGACACAGGTGGACGTTCAGAGATTAAGTTGTTGCTATTTAATGTGGAAAAAGTTATTTTGAGGTGAAAGTCTTGTTGTTTTATAAGTGGGGTGAGTCGATTGGGTTATAGTCATATTTTAGGTAATGAAAATAAGGCCAATTGGAATTAAAATTGTTCTGGAAAAGTTAGGTAAAAACTATCTTCAAATGAATTAGTTGGTAGTTGAAATATCTCCAGTACTCATTTTATTTATTTTTTCTTTTTCTTTTTATAGTTGTGTTTGGTAAAGCTAGATTACAACTAGGGGATGCTTTGTAAATGCGGGGTTACATTTTCATTTTAGCTCCGTGGGAGTTATATTTTTTATTTTATCATGATAAGAATAAGAAAGTGTGTACATCCACAAATCTTCTTTATCTTCAGCAAAAGGAAAAGTAACATAAATATTGGTGTATTTTTTTTTCAGTAACAGAGTAAATGAGTTGCAGTCTGTTGCATATGATGTAACTAGGAATCCCTTTTTAATAAGTGTCTTGTCTTTTGATCCTAAAATTTATTTTATACATGTTTCATTCAGATACGGCGTTAGCAAACAGAATGAAGCTTTCAATGCAGAGCTTTGTGATATATATTGCCGGTGAGTAGCAATCTTGTTTTAGTATTTAGAGTTTTTCTGTACTCCACTCTTTCATATAAGTGCCCATATATTTGTCTCCATTACAACTACTTTCCAGTGTGACATATGAGCAATTTAAATAGAGGTTGCAGTTTGAACCCAATTATATACAAATTTGAAATTTTGGGTTGCTTCCTTCTTTGATAAAAGGCTATGGTTAAAACTAAGTTTTAAGCCAAAATGGTCAGTCGTCAAATCGAATGAATGGTGTTGAAAGTTGTCTTAAGCGTGCTCTCAACCTCCAAAATATGCTAAGTTTTAGAGGTTGCATCATTATTATACAGTAATTTTTTCATCATAATATATTTATAACAAAAGTTGGACCGAGTAGGTTTTGGTGAGCCAATCCATCTTGCTTTGTTCAGTCCATATTTGCCACCTATAAGATTTGCAGTCTAATTGTTTGTGCATTTGATAGTGAAGGTGTCATAACAAAGTATATTTATTTATTGTACCATAAAGTTTTTTCATGCTTTTATAGTTTTATCCATTATTGCACCATTGCACTAGTAGTTTCATGCTTTCAGGTTTCACTTAGCATTTTGAAGTTCATAAGTAATCCCATTTCGTGCTATTTGTTTCTCAGATATGTTACATCTGTACTTCCTTCCGGAGATGAAGATTTAAAGGGCGATGAGGCTGATATTATCATTAAATTTAAAAATTCATTGGGAATTGATGACCCTGATGCAGCTTCCATGCATATGGAGGTAATGTTTACAGCATTGATTTGTTAATTGCTTGTAGGCTGAAAAAGCTTTCCCGCCTTGCTTAATTTTGTTATTTGCACGTGTTTTCAACAGATTGGTAGGCGCATTTTCAGGCAAAGGTTGGAAACGGGTGATCGTGAAGCAGATGCAGAACAACGTCGGGTAGGTTACGTTTTAATTCACTAGTCAATTGGTAAAGGTGGCAATATTGACCCCTTTACTTATTTTTAAATCGATCAACTTTGGCTGTGTTTCATGTTATAATTTATGTGTAATTCATTACTTGATCACTAGAGATGGAAACTTCCCATTTACTTAGGTGTTGTTTGTTTTTTAAGATGTTTTTGTTTGAAGATCTGCGGACCATGTATGTAAAAGAAGATGTGGTCTAAAGGTCTATATGCTGAATGCTAAAGACTGTTTGTTTTTATGTCTGCAAAATAACTTATCCTGTATGTGTTTGCAGCACTCAGAAACACATTTCTAAGGTGTTGTTTGTTTTTTAAGATGTTTTTGTCTGAAGATCTGCGAACCATGTCTGTAGAGAAGATGTGGTCTGAAGATCTGTAAGCTAAACATTGAATACCGTTTGTTTTTATGTCTGCTAAATATAACTGAAAACCCTTAATTATTAGTATAATTTTCAATTTTTATCTATAAATACTACTGTAGTATATTATTGTAATATCCGTGCTTGTTTCTAAACTTTTAACTTAAAACTTTTAAAACTCCGTGCTTGTTTCTAATTAAAACTTAAAACTCCCTAAATTGACATATATGCTCGGTTATTCTTTGAAACATAAAACTTATAAAACATATATCTACATTTATTAATCGAACAACAGTAAAGATAAGAACTAATCAGAGAGGTAACCATAAGATTGTCATTCATCTACTTGAAGTATCCATAATTAATGGTAAAACAATTATCTAATTAAAGTAACATCCAAGCTCTGTTAATTGGTATTTAACGAAGAACCATTCATCTCACAAAAAATCTTTATCAAGAAGAAAGCTTTTATCTCATAATTAATTGCATTTAAAAAAGGACGAAAAAAGCTTTTATCTCACAAGCGAAAGAAATAATCCTTTAGGGTAGTGCTGCCGGAAGTTGTAGTGCCACCGGAGGTGGTAGTGCCGCCGGAAGTGTAAGTTCAGTTGGTGGTGATGGAGCTGCTGTTGGTGGTGGCTGAAAGATGTGAAAGGGTGGGTGAGAAATGGGTGGGTGTAAGTTATGTCAAAATGTCTTAAAAGATGAGAAGCAGTAATATAAAGCTTCAATTTTGAAGACATAAAAAGGTCTTATAACGTCTTTTGTCTTCAAAAAAACAAACCATCTGAAACTAATATGTCGGCAGACATAAGATGAAATAAGGTCTTCAATAAAGAAAACAAACAACACCTAAGTATGCGAGATTGCAGACAGAATAAGACATTATTTTATCTTATGTTTTCAGAATAACAACTAATCTGCACCACTTTGAACTGTTGCTTAACACCCTAGATCACAACTTTGTTATCTCTAGAATTATGTAAAGATACAGAGCTTGATCATTGTTGGGGTCTCCAGTGCAGGCATTTCAGAAGCTGATTTATGTATCAACGCTAGTATTTGGAGAGGCTTCAGGTTTCCTTTTACCATGGAAGCGTGTGTTCAAAGTTACTGAATCACAGGTATAAATCAATCTAGGCATATAGCTTACACTATTTTGGCTTCTTAAAGGCCTTATTTATGAAGTAATTATGTCTCTGATTGTTGGTTCATGGTGATTTACTGTCCATTAGGTTGAGGTTGCTATACGTGACAATGCCCAAAGGTTGTATGCTTCCAAGCTGAAAGCGATTGGCCAAGGTAAGTCTATTCTGCTGATTGTAATAGTTATAAGAGGTGTTTGGATGTGTATGTTGAAAGTGATTGTAAGTTTAAGCTCTAATATAATGTAGCGTTTAAAGGTGCATCTATTGTTTGAAGTTGCATTAGTGACATGTTGAGTGTGTGACAGATTTTGTTTTTTGAGCAAGAATTAAGAAAAAACGCCTTATGAAATGAGACTAATTTTTACTTTCAATAGTTTATAACAACGGCATAAATAGAATTTTTTTATTTTTTTATCTTTAGATAACCTGTATGTTGCAGCTGGTATAAAAATGTTTGTCTAAAACTAGTTATTTGGCAGCTTAAAAGTTAGATAATTAGAAGCAAAATCTGTTTATCCAAACATAAAAAACTGTTGATTGCGACTTCAGGTCATAATAATAAGTTATTCAGTTACAAATTGCAAATCCAAGTAACTCTAAAAGATGCTTTTTATTATGTAGTACCCTGAAATGTTCACCTAAAGTCGCCCATGTGTCTAGATACTAGATTTGTGTACTATCAATTTACTTGATTTCTTGATGCTTTTTTTAGATGTTTATCCAGAAGATCTTATTAGTCTTAGAGATGTACAATTACAATGCCGGCTTACTGATGAGGTACATATTTCAAAAGACATAAGCAACATATATCTGATGGCCAATTGTCGTGTTTTTTATTGTTGTGTTGCATATATTTCAGCTAGCTGAAGACATGTTTAGGGAGCATATTAGAAAGCTTGTCGAAGCAAATTTATCAACAAGCGAAAATGTACTCAAGTCCAGGATAAGAACAGCGTATGTCATCTTGGCATCTTATGACATATCGATATTGAAAAATAGATGTGGATTTGTTTACCCATTCATTTGTGAATGGAACGGTTGTTTTTTGTTTTATATTTGATGGGTCAACTTTGCTAAATACACGGATAGAGGACGACACACGTAAAAAGTTACTCAAAGTGTATTTATGTGCATAACTACCCCGTAAACCGTTTTATTAAAAATCATGCTGGACGCTCTAATTATTCAAAAGTCTTAGGTTTTTTTGGACTAAAGGCATTTTGGCTCAAACCTGATTCAACCTGGCATTGGCCAACTTTTTTTTTTCTGTTACCTGTAATCGATAAGCTGATGACTAAATCTTGAAATGTGTACTTGTTGACTTGTTGTATGCTTTGTGTGAATCTTAAACTACATAGATGCATTTGCACGCCATGTACTTCACATAATTATCATTATCAACTACGGAGTATATAGCATTTAGATGTTTGACTAATTGTGAAATACTGCTAAAAATAGTTTTTAATTGTCTCTTCCTTTTGTACTGCTAAAATGGATGGGTTTTTTTCAGAAGGGATGCCAGGCTTATTGTTGAAGAACTTGATAAGATATTGGCATTTAATAACTCACTAGTCTCACTCAAGAACCATCCTGATGCAAGCCGCTTTGCTCGTGGGGTTGGTCCAATTTCTTTGATAGGTATTGATGCTCTTATCCTGATTAGTTTCCTTTTCTTGGAATATTAGAGGTGGAAAATGGCTGGTCGGACCGGCGGGGTAGTGGGTTCGATTATTTGTAGTTTGTATGTCAAATATGATTACCAAAATTATGCAATTTCATAAACTACACTTAGAACACCTTTTGACCCATCTGTTTCATTTTCTTTGGATCAGACACAACATGATTCGGCCTATCCATAAGTAAATGGGTTATAACCGCCAACTTTAGCAAAATATGTACATTATTATTAGTAATTTGTTGCTAAGATTATCTATGGGCCAGGCGGTGACTATGATGGTGATAGAAAGATGGACGACCTAAAGCTTCTCTATCGAGCATACGTTGCCGATTCTCTATCAGGTGGCCGTATGGAGAAAGACAAGGTATGAAATAAACTTCTATTTATCGTTCTTTATTATATTGGCCAGGTTTGCGTAGATGCTTTATGGCTCAATCAATTAAGCATCCACCTATATGATGTGAAGGAAACCGTGTATGGTTGTGGCTCTCATTTACTTCATGGTAACAGAAATGAGAATTAAAAATGTATAATGGAGAAAATTGACATAAAATGGAAATTGAACTATCAGCACAATATGTATATCTGTTTTAGATACTTACGTTTGCCTAA
The DNA here is from genome assembly GCF_046630445.1 of Rutidosis leptorrhynchoides. Taxonomy (NCBI): domain Eukaryota; kingdom Viridiplantae; phylum Streptophyta; class Magnoliopsida; order Asterales; family Asteraceae; genus Rutidosis; species Rutidosis leptorrhynchoides. Next base: position 635,299,509 of record NC_092335.1, read on the forward strand.
AAAATGGTTGTCTTATATATAGCTTGCTGCACTGAGCCAATTGAGGAATATTTTTGGTCTTGGTAAAAGGGAAACCGAATCAATCACATTAGACGTTACCTCTAAAGTTTATCGTAAACGTCTTGCTGAATCCGTAAGTGGTGGTGATCTAGAAGCTGCAGATAGTAAAGCGGCATTTCTTCAAAATCTTTGTGAGGAATTGCACTTCGATACCGAGATGGCCATTGGTATCCATGAAGGTAGTTTATACTTTGCAAAATCCTCATCTGTGGCATGATAGTTATAGCTGGCAAAATGCACAGATTGACTGGGTTGGGCAAAGAATCAAAATGGGTTTTTTTACGTGCAGTTTGAGAAGCCTCTGGTTATGTTGACACAGATATTAATTGTTCATTTTTTTGAATAATTGATGTTTTAAATGCGTTACAATATTATATAGAGGCTTCTAAGTTCTAACCCATTTTACACGTTTGTCTTTTAGCTTTTATTTTATTTGACCCAGTAGGGACAGCCGGTAGCTCAAATCGATTCATTGAATTTAATGAACTGAAGTTGCCAAATTTTTACTGAGAATGAACATTGGCATTGAAACGACTGTTTAGGTTAACTTTGTAAAGCTCGTAAGACATTATATCTTGAAGCATGTATGTAAGTCTCACAATATTCGTATGCCTAATTTGTCACAGAAATATACCGAAAAAACCTTCAGCAATCCGTCAAAGATGGAGAGCTTAGTGACGATGAGGTCAAGTCCCTAGAGAGGTTGCAAGTTATGCTTTGCATTCCTAAACAAACTGTTGAAAAGATTCATGAGGAAATTTGTGGCACTTTGTTTGAAAAGGTAATGACTATACTGGTTGTTTTTATATATACATATAGTCTCAGCATGCATTTTGTATAACTTGAAAGCCAACAAATAAACAATAAGCTTTCTTTAAATCAAAAATAAAAAAATGCAATGTCTTAGCTGCTTCATGATCCATCTAATAAGTTGATCGTTTCTTATATTTAAAATACTTTTCTTGGGGCTAGAAATGAAGGAATTTTACCGACAAATCATGATGGGAAAATGAGAATTTACCATGAAAGGTTTTCGAAAGTTCATTGTTTCATTTTCTATAGGATAAGTTGATCAAATTTAGAGTTCTGTGGCCTTTGTAGTTTCATTTTATCTTGATAGTTGATTATCAATGAGTTTAATCATAGGAAATTTTCAGGTTGTTAAGGAGGCTATCGCTGCGGGTGTTGACGGGTATGATGCTGATGTCCAACAGGCTGTAAGGAAGGCTGCATATGGCTTACGGTTAACCCGACAGGTGGCAATGTCTATTGCTGGCAAAGCGGTAAGCATTAGGATTCGTTAAAGTAAATTAGTAAACCATAACCTGAATCGACATCTTCATAAGTAAATGGATTTATATCGAGGTGATGATTTGTACAACCAATTCTTATCTATACACAAGTAACACAACTAACATGCATTAAAGTGTTGTACTGTAAAACACTATAAAACATGTTTGGTTGTACATGGATAAAAGTTAATTGTGTACAAATCAATCCCCATTTATATTGCCACCTTTAATATTCCATGGTTACATATATTTGTAGTCGAGTTTTCGGATTATGACAATCTGTTTTATAGGTTCGGAAAATTTTCGTAAGCTACATACAAAGATCTCGATCATCAGGTAGTCGCACAGAGGCAGCAAGAGAACTGAAGAAGATGATAGCATTTAACAACTTAGTCGTAACCGAACTCGTGTCAGACATCAAAGGAGAATCATCCGAGACCACCGCAGATGACGAACCTATCGATGTTGAAGCAAAACCCGTAGTGGATGTAGACGATGAAGAATGGGAGTCGCTACAAACTCTTCGTAAAGTCAAGCCGACTCAAATGACTAAGGGTAAAACAGGTCAAACTGACATAACTCTAAAAGATGACCTTCCTGAAAGAGACAGAATGGACCTTTACAAAACATATTTACTGTACTGTCTAACTGGAGAAGTCACAAGAGTCCCATTCGGGGCCCAAATTACCACCAAAAAGGACGATTCGGAATACGTCTTTTTAAAACAATTAGGTGGTATACTTGGGTTGACCGATAAAGAGATTGTTGACGTGCATAGAAGTTTGGCTGAACAAGCTTTTCGACAACAGGCTGAGGTGATATTAGCAGACGGGCAGTTAACAAAAGCTCGTGTTGCACAGCTAAATGAGTTGCAGAGACAAGTTGGATTACCATCTGAGTACGCTCAAAAGATCATAAAGAATATAACGAGCACTAAAATGGCAGCTGCTCTTGAAACTGCTGTGGGCCAGGGGAGGCTCAGTATAAGGGAAATTCGTGAGCTCAAGGGGTCTGGGATTGAGTTAGATGTTATGGTGTCACAAAGTTTAAGACAGAATCTTTTTAAGAAGACTGTAGATGATATATTTTCTTCAGGGACTGGTGAATTTGATGAGGTGGAAGTGTATGAGAAGATTCCGGAAGATCTTAGTATCGATGTTGAAAAGGCGAGAGGTGTTGTTCATGAACTTGCACGTACTCGGTTGGCTAATTCTTTGATTCAGGCCGTGTCATTACTTCGTCAGAGAAATACTAAAGGAGTGGTTAGTTACATGAAATACTCGGTTGGCTAATTTTTTTTTTAATTACATGAGTCGTCCTTGTGGTTCACCCCAGATTTCACGCGGGGTCCCTAAACTTTTTTTTTGGCGCGCAGGGTCCTTGTACTTTACAATCGTTTCACAAGGGGTCCCTGTGGTTTACAGATACAACTTAACGAGTGTAAAGTACAAGGACCCCTCGTGAAACGAGTGTAAAGTACGGGGACTTCACATGTAAAAAAGTTTAAGGACCCCGCACGTAAAAAAAGTTTGGGGTAAACCACAAGGACACCTGCCTCATGTATTTTTTTTAAATAATTTTGGGCACTGTCCTTTTCAAATTTGGAAATTGGAACTGATTATTTGCTTATTAAATTCAGGTATCTTCTTTAAATGACTTGTTATCGTGTGATAAAGCCGTACCAGCATCACCATTATCATGGGAGGTAACTGAGGAGTTAGCGGATCTCTTTCTAATATATCTGAAGAGTGACCCAGCGCCTGAAAAGCTGTCGCGTTTGCAATACTTGTTGGACATTAGTGACGCAACAGCAGAAGCATTGCAAGGGATGAAGGATCGAGCAACGCCAAGTAGCGGAACTAGCGAAGAGGAGTTTGTGTTTTAAGGTTTTGTTCCGGTTTTAAGAGCAATAGTCAGAGGCGTTATAGGTGAGTGAAGTACTAGTCTTTCTCTGCTGAGTATTCGATTGTTTCAATACGTATTGTTTTATGGAAAAAGATGATATATTCATAGATTGTAATGTCCGCTAGAGATGTGTAATATGCTTGACAGTGTACAATGATGCAATTGGTTTTGGTTGGGTTTCCAGCATTCAAATCCCCGCTTCTCCCATATTGATTCTCCTTCTCGCATCATAATATGAATTGCCAAGCTAAAGGGCTTTTAATCAGGAAATATTGTAATATCTGCGTAGCGATACTTGTTCTAGCCGTATACAAAACTTGTCCAAACCAAAATAGTTGAGTTGCTCGAACTGGAGCCAAATAAGCTGACTGACCAACTTTTCAGTTAATTTATAGATCTTTTTACAAACCCATAACTGAAGTGTGTAATTCGTCTCTTGTTAGTTTGTTGAGTGTTGTCTGGGTTTTTGTTTTGGTATAATCAAGTTGAGGCTCGGTACAGATAGTTTGTATGTTTGGCGCTTTCTCGGTACGAGCCTAATTGGGGTTCTCTTGTATCTTTAAAACGTTTTCTTTTTGAAAACGTTTTCCATATTTATATTAGAGAAAATTGTGCGGTTGGTCCCTGTGGTTTACATGAAATGGGGTGTTTGGTCACTGAACTTCATTTTCGCGGTTGTTGGTCCCTGTGATTTTCAAAACACGTGTGATTGGTCCCTAACAGGGACCAACTACACCTGTTTTGAACTTTCTTTTTCGGGGTGGTTGGTCTCTGACAGGGACCAACCACACGTGTTTTGAAAATCACAGGGACCAACAATCTCGAAAATGAAGTTCAGGGACCAAACACCCCATTTCATGTAAACCATAGAGACCAACCGCACAATTTTGTCTTTATATTAGTTTCCGTTTTTTTGTCAAAAAAACCTATCGTCTCAAAACAAATTAAATATTTTTCCTCTCAAAACAACCTTAATACCTCAACAACTTTATACTGGGGGGAAAAATGTCTTGCATGATATAAAACCATCAAGCTAAACTAAGATAAATTTTCTTATGCAAGGTTCACTGAATCACTGTCATGTGTAAAAAGTAGCATAATTAGAATTTTTATATTTGGAAATCAGGCAAATTTTTTTACTTAATAGTCGGATCACCTAATTGACATCTAAAGTAGTAAAATGTAGAGGGTTTTTCCTGTTCGACCTTATACTCTAATATACGCAGTCCAGCAGGATCGTTCTCTGGCTGTTTTCAACCCTTCTTTGGCCACCACAATATTCAGCCTAGACATAATCGAACCTGAGACATCTTGTAAGCCCATGGCTCTAACCACTGAGATATCTTATGATGGTTTGACATCCAAAGTAGATCTCACCAAAATATTTTTGTCACTTTATATGTTGTAAAACATATCAGAGAACAAAAAAGTGACAAATAAATGCGATCAAGGCCTAGTGAATTGATCTACCTGTTCTTGACATGTCGGTGGTTTTTAACCGTAGCCTTCTTGCCCTAACCTAACCCGAGTCCAGGAACGCTTTTGCCTGGAATGAATGACTGAGGTCAAATGACACGTTAGACAGTAGCCATTCAAAAGGCCAAGTGACAAATTTGAACAATTTTGTATTTAAAAAATGACTAGTCTTTCAACTCAATTTATTAAGATTTCTTTTTTGAACATCAGATATTTATATACAATGGCTAGCAAAAAAATAGAGCCCAAAACAAATCAATTACAAAGGATTAAATTAAAGAGCCGATCGTTTAAACTAATGTTATGTCTCTATACTTAATTCAATGAATCGAATAATTCTAACATTATCAAAAATCACCTTATTCAAAAGGATTAATGCTAAAAAGTAAGTTATTCCCTAGCTTACTAATGCTCCAAAGTAACACAGCAACAATGACTTCCGATCGACCGTTATTGCAACTTGAATTAGACCAATCTTCGAGCCATTCAATCCACTCAAGCCACAATGTAGAAAACTGGAATGTTGCATTATTGAACAATTGATAATGATTGAACTATTGACCAATGATAATTATTATCATGTTTGCCATCAATTTTTTGTTAATTCTGTTTATATATTGTCCATTTTCCTGGATCAAAGCTATAAGAAAAATGATTTCTCCTTTTACCTAATCATACTATCTTTTCCTCCTTGGGAGGTGATACTTCCACCATGCAAATTTATTCTTCCACCATCATTTGATGCAGTTTTTTCAGTACTACCCCTTGATAAGTTGTAACAAAATATTTGTGTAAGCCTTTTATTAAGGGTATTATAGTACTTTATGGTGGATATAGTAAAAGTAATGGTGGAAATATTAATCCATTTTCTATTTGGATAAAACGTATTCTCTTTCCTCTTATGATTTGTTGGTATAAACAAGTGTCAATATTTAATTAGGTAGGATGATAGATAAAAAGATTAATTAGGTTGGTAAATCACTCCTCAAGCTACAAAATGTGCATTTTTTCTTAAAATACACCTCTAAGTCTCTAACCTTTTCTTATATTATTTTATATCGTATATTTTTACATTTTTATTCCGTATTTTTTACTCCTACTTGTTTAAGAATACTAAGGACCCGTTTGGCTCAAGTAATCACACGACGCGTGTCTAAATTCTGTTCCAATTCCGCCGGAATTCCATTGGATTCTTTGAGCCAAAAGGGCCTTATATTTTAGATGAAATGGAGGGTGAAAGATGCAATATCTTTTAACTTAAGGGAGCAAGTAGCTAATTATTTATGAAGTTACACATCCATGTGAACCAGACCCGCAGACCCTCTCAATCTGATTTCTTCCTTGAACGGCGTTTACACCGGCGACACTTTGACGGCCGTGGTTACATTTTTAATTGGTATATATATATTCTACAGTTTTATATTTTATAATTGAGTTAATTAATTATCTTAATCATCTACTCTTATAATCTATAGCTCAAAATAACGTTAATCATAAACTATATTAGATTTCATCTTGTGCATTTGGTCTCTGTCAGTTATATTGTAATTTGTTAAAGTAACAAACAAAGAACATGTTATAATTAAGTTTGCAACAGAAATAAAGGCATAAAGACATCTGATAAGCTGTTCACTAATCATTATAGACAGCATGCACACCAAGTGTTTGATATATTGCTCCAATGAGTTTGTAGTTGAATATAGTCTATGGTGTAAAGATAAGATATAAGCTTCATGATCTTGTACAGAAAATGTGAAAGGATTAACTAAGTCTCCATGTAATAGTGAGACAAGCATCACTTTTGTTGGAAATAATATATAATTTACGTTACCATTTCGTTGTAGACATAATGTAACGAAAAACCTTGTGTTGTAGCTCAATTGGTAGTGGCCTGACACTCTTTGTTAGAGTCAGGAATTCGACTCCCGGGGACTACAACATTGCACACAAGGTTATCCCCTGACCTTGAAATCCACCCAAGGTCGCCTCTCGTACATTGCGTTGCAGGGGCAGCGGGAGGGGGGTTTTACCGGCCATGCCCTCGGATTGGTCTGGCTTTCCTCGGGTGTTATGCATTGCGGGAGATGATCGCGTGGGTGGTTTAGTCCCCCTGGGCATTGGCGGAACTTGAACCCGACCTGAGATGGGGCGAAACTAATGAAAGGGGGTAAACACTAAATAAACCTTATATTTTAGTAAGAAAAATTAGTGTAAATGTGTTTTTTTTTCCAATTCGAGCTGGGGCGGATACCCGCCTTTGTCTTGTATATGTTCCGCCCCTGCCCCTGGGTGATCCCAAACTGCTGTTCAAAAAAAAATGTAACGAAGATCTAGGGAATAAGGAAAAGTTATTATGATGTTACCAAAAATGTAATTCTCTAGAATGATTGATGTTTAGATCGTTGACCAAACAAGCGTGAAATAGTCTCTCATGATCCGTCAATCTGTTATCTGTTCAAGGGATTTTGTAGTTACGCATTTGTGTTCTTGATGTTGGATTGTTGTTTTCAACGTGTTGTTGACTGTATATGGTTGATAAAATAATGCAGGTTATTGAGCTATTATGGGGAGTGAAGGCCCAAAGGATTCGTTGGACTGGAAAACCATAGGTGATTCAGCAAAGACTGATGCTGATGCTGGACCAGTTGTGAAAAAACGGCTTCCGAAAAAAATGAGACATATTCCAGACTACTATTTTCTTCCTCGTAGATCAATGCTTGCTAATATTGCAATTTATGGATCGTGCATTGTTGGTGGAATTGGAGCTGGGATGCTTACTGAAATCTGGATCAATAAGAAAGTTCAAGGTACTCAGCTCCTGATCTGTTGTCGTATTTTTTTAATTTGGGCAGTTGGAAATAGTTACGGTTAAGTATAAGAAACTCTACTACTTTTTTAGATTAATATCAATTATACTCTGTATTGCTTATGATATAGTTATTACTTATAAGTATTAAAATCTACTTTTACTCATTGCAGAGGATGGAAATGGTGTTCTTTGGGAATTTGATAAGTAAACTTCTTGCTAATTACCTATGCTCTTGCCAACTGCTATTTCCAAATTCTGGTAGAGATAAGGTATTTATAGATTAAAAAAAATATGGAATATTGTGCTACTAAAGCATGTCATAAGTTCTTCTAGGATCGGTTTGTCTACATCTTATTATTTCGATTAACTTGTTTCTTAGAATATTTATGGCAAAGATGTAAGATTGGTCTGGTCTGGTCATGTGTGATCAACTCTTTTAGGATGTGAATTGCAATTATCCGCAAGTGATATCTTTGCTTCCGATTTTTTTCTTGAACATAGGTAACTTTGTCTTCTTAGTTATAACCCAATTTTAGTAAAAAAGTAGAACAAGAAATGAATTGAGGATGCCAATGCATTGGAATGCACTTTGAGCGACTATTGACCCATTTTGACCGTTTCCATATTAACTGAATATTCTGAATTTATTCTATTAAGATTAAAGTGCAAATTTAACACAATTTGTAATGATTTTTCTTTAACGGTCTGAAAGCATCATTTGTATAGCCTAACTGTGCTATATGCACCCATTTAAACAAAAACATTTCAACAACAGTGCCTTTTATTAAAGGCACGAAGAAACTGTTTCGATTTACTCAACTGATTGAAACTTGATGGCATAAACTATAGGCTTTGGGTCCAAATCCAGTACTTTAGAATACAAAATGGTTACAGACTACCAACCAAGATGGTCATTCTTCATGCTTGAAATTCGGAAACGGCCAGGTTTGTTGCACGCATACCATCTGCTTTTCAAGGGCTTTGAAGCTCAGTGCTCGCAGCCTCACACCACCTATTTGAGACTCATGGGTACAGGAGTACAACACTCATGGGTATATTTAGCTTTTGGCCATAGATCATCATGTAAGGTCCAATACTAGTTGCATTAATGTGTAAACTTGAAGAAGATAACAATCAAAACTGGTATTGAACATAAGAAAGGTCAAGCAATATCCCAACTGGTAAAATATTTGAGTAACATTTAACATTGCTTCCAAGTCCAAACAATAAAGCTAAAGTTCGTAGCAATTTAACTACATGAAGCATGTATTGTTTTTAGAAAATTAACATAGAAAGTTTTATGTTAGTGTGTCACTTGTAAGTTTCATGCCCCTGCACTTATATCCTATTCATCGCGACCGTCGTCGTCACTCATCATTCTCATCATTAAGATTAGTATCATCATCTTATAAGGGAACTCTCACGCTTACATGAGATCATAAAGGAATTCTCACAAACACAATGCGTTTTGGGACCCTTATATGACACAACACGTTTTGGGACCCTTACATGACACAACATGTTTTGGGACCCTTACATGACACAACATGTTTTGGGATCACAGGCGGAGCATATGTTGCGGTCACACGACAGTTGAGTGTGCTCGGGAGAGTTCACTAATTGATGGGTGACCTCCTGGGAGAGTGGTCCTCATGTGTGGTCATCAAGAAAAAGTTGTGCGTCTGCAGAAAAAGCGGATAATATTGTGGTCATGGTAAGATAGGGTGTTATACTATCGTCAACCTTGTATTTATGTTTTTCAAGTTAACACAACAAAATTTAGAGATCCGAGCAATTATGTTTACCATGCTTCAATGGATTTCGCTACAGCATCGTTAATGCCTTGATGGCATAAGGTGCATCAAATATTGACACATCATTCATAAACTCGACCTTTAGTGTTTCATGGATCCCGCGTCGCCATATCTCCATGCTACTATAACCTTGTGGTTCTACCTCAACCAAAGATGGATATATGATTGCACATGTCTTGGTGTAAAAGCTTTTGTGGTTCTCTAATTCATATAAGTAGATATTATCAAGGCAAGGGAACACAACACTCCTTGAAGCATTCCAACCATTTCAATTTCACCATTTATAAGCCTTCACTAATAATGTCAAAATCGAAAACTATTACTTTCAAATATGATAGGTTCGACAAATTTACTACGTCGACGATACTTTCATTACCTCCTCCATGTTTAGGCACACAAAATGGAATTTTAATTACATGTGTCTAACATGAAAACTATCTCAAACATTAGAAAAACTATAAAGCAACAATAGTGAAAAAATAAAATGAATCCCTCCATGTATAAGTTGCATCTATAAGGAAGGCTGTGTGTAAAAGAAAAGCATAGAGTTACTAAAATGCTATAAATACATCAATCACCAGTAATCCTTACATGAACAAACACCATTTTTAAAATGATGAAACCGACTACGATCTCTCATTATAATCTCCCTCTCATATATTTTCGATATAAGCTTCATAACAGTATGACAATCATCACACGTTCTTAAATTCTTCACAACCCGAATTTCCTTCCAACAAGGGGTGCTCATGAGTCCAAACGCAACCGCAATCCTCTCACTATGATAACTAACCGAACCCTCTTTTTCTTCATCGTCTATATCATGAAGCACACAACCAGTATTCGGCTCATATCCTTCATCTTTTAATTTCTTCCCAATTTCAACTAAAAACGCATTAATTTGTAAAAACTGAGGATGCGAACTGTCTCCCGCCACAAACTCATGTACCACATTGTCCGCCTCAATCGAACTGAAACCGGGAACCTTGTGGACCCCACTTTCTATCATTAACTTTCGACATCTGTCAACATCCTTCCATCGACTCAACGATGCGTATAAATTTGACAAAAAAACATAATTTCCGCCGTCATGTGGGTCCAATTCCAACAACCGTTGAGTAACTTGCTCACCAATTTCAGTATTTTTATGTAAATTGCATGATCGAAGCAAACTTCCCCACACTACTGCGTTTGGCTTCAATGGCATGTTATTCACGAGTTCTAATGCTTCTAGAAGTTGACCCGATCGACCCAAAAGGTCAACCATACAACCATAGTGTTCAATCCCTGGTTCAACACCATAAACACTTCTCATTTGAGAAAAATACAATCTCCCTTCAGAGACTAATCCTGAATGACTACAACCACATAAAAGACCAACAAAAGTAACCCCATCAGGATTTAAACCTTCTTCAATCATTTTAACGAAATAACTTATCGCTTCGTTACCATAACCGTGCATCGCTAACCCTATAATAACGGAATTCCAACAGTAGCTGTTTTTCACTTTAAGTTTATGAAAAGCATCTAGAGCAGATGATATACTTCCACATTTACAATACATATCAATTATAGCGTTCCCTAAAACAACGTCGATTTTAAGTTTATTTTTCTTGATATAACCATGAACCCATTCGCCCATATCTAAGGCTCCAAGATGAGCACATGCTGATAACAAACTAACCATGGTTACTTCAGTGGGTCCCACCTTCTCACTTTGCATTACCTCAAACAAATGCAACGCTCTTCTGTACTCATGACACTGAACAAATCCGGTAATCATAGTGTTCCATGTAACCGAATTTTTAATGTTACCAGTTTTAGTAAACAATTCTTCAGCAGAACTTAAGTTTCCAGATTTACAATAACCATCTATCATTGCGTTCCAAGAGACTATATCTTTGACAGGATTCGAATCAAAAACAAAGAGAGCTGAATCAACGTCCCCACTTTTGGCATAGCAAGTGATCATAGAATTCCATGTAGCTGAATTCTTTTCAGGCATATCATCAAACAGGTTACGTGCATCTTGTACAAACCCATGTTTACTAAGTGCTGAAATCATTGCATTATTAGCCACAACATCCTTATGAGACATTTCATCAAACACCCTCTTTGCAGAACTCAAATTTCCTACCTTTGCGTAAAAATCCAACAACCCTGTTTGCAAAACCACGTCGTTATTCAAATTCAACTTGAATATCTGGCAATGAAGCGCTTGCCCTAGTTGAGTTGCACAAAAACTAGCACAACATTGAATAATCAAAGAAAGTAAATTATGACTAGGTCTCACATCACTATACTGCATTTGATTATAAAGAGTTACAAGATCTTCAAAATTATCTGTATTACTTGAATAACCGGATTTACTATACCCATCGATCAAAATATTCCAACATACCTCATTTTTTATAGGATTTTTGTCAAAAAGAAATCGTGCAGAGTCGATATCACCTATCTTAAAATAACTAGAAATCATTGAATTCCAGCTATATGAATCCTTCTCCAACATACTATCAAACAAACACCTAGCATCCTCTACAAATCCATGCTTACCAAGAACTGAAATCATAACATTACAAGCAACCACATCTCGTTGAGACATTTCATCGAACGCCTTCTTTGCACCATCCAAATCTGACACCTTTGCATATAAATCAACCAACCCAGTTTGCAAAACGACATCTTTACCAAACCCCAACTTACCCACAACACAATGAAACAATTCCCCCAATTTCCGATCACCAAATTTCGCACTGTATCGAAAAATTAAAGCAAACATACCGACATTGGGACTAATTTCATGATACATCATTCCATTGTAACAATTAAAGAAAACCATTAGGTTATTAGTAGATTCAAGTGATGTTTTAATCAGGGAACCCCATATTGATGGTTTCGCATATGATGAGGGTAAATTATATAAAAACTGTAATGCGTAATTAGGGTTATGAGAATGGTGACAGGAGTGTAAGAATGCGGTGATGATTGGAGTGGAAATGAGTTGAGTATTTGAGATGATTTGACCATGGATCTGGTGAAGGTGTTTTAGGGTTAACAATTTGTTGTTGTTTAGAATTGATAAAATGTAGGTGATGATAGAAGATTGGGGATGTTTGTATAGTGGTAGCATTTGAAGTTTGATTTGGTGGATGAGTCCGTTTCTCTCTTATTTGCCGGGAACAATTTGAACTCTTACTATTTTACTATTTTTATTACTTTTATAACTAAAAAAATAGACATTCAAGGTTTTGAGGGGAGTGACATGTACACAATCACTTTTTACACATACACAATCAAACATGCTTTACAGTGTTGTACTGTACAACACTGTAATACATGTTTGGTTGTGTATGTGTAAAAAGTAGTTGCGTACATATCATACCCAGGTTTTTAGTTGGGTTTGGATAAAAATCGAAGTACCCGTATAATGTATACAAATTGAAATGTGTGTAATTTTAAAAGTTGATCACGATTTTTAATAAATCATTTATTTAGGAAGATATATCAAACGGGGGATGATACTCACACACTAAGAATTGATCCACACACACCAACTTACTATTATACCCTTAATTTGTAATTATGAAGGTTCAACTCTCTAGATAAACTTAGGGTTATAACTGTCAATTTTGTGCTAAAAAGTATGGACGGATCAATTTTGGGTGTGTGAGCATCACCTCCCATATCAAAAGTTGGGTTAATATGGGAATTCGACGAATCCACTCATTTCAGGGAGACCACGAGTTTTGAAGGTAGTCTAGGGTAGTCACTAGTGAACTTTCGTGACTACAATGTGATTTTCGTTTTGCTGTTAGTTTCAAACTCAAGACCTCTAAGTATTTACACCCTTACTGTTTCTACACTTTCCAGCGAGCCTTATCGAATAGATAAGGTTGGGTTGTTCTAATCATGAAGGTAGATAACTATGATGAATATAAAGGGTTTATTGAGACGACCCGTCCTAATCCATAAGGACGAATACAATAACATATGATTACATCGCGAGGTATTTGACCTCTATATAATACATTTTACAAACATTGCATTCGTTTCTAAAAGACAAACTTTCTTTTCATCGAAAGTTGACGGCATGCATACCATTTCATAATACATTCAACTATAATTGACTTAATAACAATCTTGATGAACTCAACGACTCGAATGCAACGTCTTTTGAAATATGTCATGAATGACTCCAAGTAATATCTTTAAAAATGAGCAAATGCACAGCGGAAGGTTTCTTTAATACCTGAGAATAAACATGCTTTAAAGTGTCAACCAAAAGGTTAGTGAGTTCATAGGTTTAATTTCTATATAATAATCATAATATTTAATAAGCCACAAGATTTCATTTAATTAAATGTGCAGGATCATTACAACTGCAAAAATCATTCATACGATGAGTCGCCTGGTAACCGACCTTAACATAGAGCGCTTAAGATATCTGGCATCATACATTCCACTATTCAAATGTATGACAAGAACCCTTCGAAGTACTAAAGCATTTCCACTATTCGAAAATGGGGGTGGTTGGTTTTAACACCCCGTCAAAAATCCCTTTAACGGAATGTTAACTCTGGTCCCAGTGCTTGGCTTGACTTCTATGTAACAGCAATATTCTACAGCGGAAGCAATTAATACCTGAGAATAAAACACGCAAAAAAGATCAACAACAATGTTGAGTGAATCTACAGGTTTTAGGTAAACAATACAGTATGTTTAAGAAATACATTTCGAAAACGGTTATTAGTGAAAGACCACAAAGGTTCAATGTTAAAAGTTAGACAACTCCGTGTCCCATTTCAAAAGTTTGTTGACACTACCATGTCAAGTTTCAATCATTTGTAGACAATACTATGTCAAGTTTCAAATATTCGTAGACAATACCATGTCAAGTTTTATCTCATTTGTTCGTAAACCACAGTTTTAAATAATGTTGTATAGTATCTGAAAAACAGTTATCAGAAATATAGTTTAGTTTCCTTGACCACGAGATTTTACAAGTACAACTCCAAGTTGCGAAACGTTTGCATAATCTATGAGCACCTGAATACTAGCAATGACCCAAGTATAGAATCCACTATACCTGCCTTTACCTCATAAAAATGTTATACACTTGTACGAATGTATTATGTTCAAAGTAAACGCACCACAGTTTTTATAGCGGGTGAGGTTGTCAACCTAACGGATCCGTCCATCTAAATTGTGCCTACACCGATGGTATTTAAAGTATTCAAGCTAGAGGCTTTGTGTACAAACTCAATATGCAGATATAGTACTCGTGTCAATACAAAAAGCATTTGATAATATAAGTATAACAGCGTGTATTCTCATCCCTGAAAACATGTAAAAAGCGGGACTGTAGACTCACCTTTGAATAAAGCTCGGATTGAAAAGTGGACAATTTACTTGTACGGTTTATAGCCGAGTAATGCAACCTAAGTATATGTATTTAGGTTGGTCAATAAATATATCTTAAACAAGTGTGGTTTCATAGTATAAGTTGTCTTATTGCTCGAATCGACGCGTTTCAAAGTAGAAGTCAACATACAGTCAACTAATTCATGCAAGTCAAACAAAGTCAATCGAAGTCAAACCGAAAGTCAAACTTGGTCAAAGTTGTCAACTAAAGTCAACATCAGTAGGTTCATGTCAAATGTTGGTCAACATATCAAATCTAAGTCAAACAACACGTTTTAGATCATAATTGGTCAATTTCACAATTTCAGTTTATCGTTGTGCACAAAGTTCATGTACATGTAGCAAACTTAGCATATTATCTCATAGTACAAAATTCAAGTAAACATGGAAAACTCCAGATCATAAGTATACTCAAAATCGATTCCAAAAAGTCTGGCCAGGGTCTCATACGATAATTAAAAGTCAGGAATCAGAAGGGGTACATTTGGGGTTCACCAAGTCAGTTTCTGACCGCGCACTGATTTGGTTTTAGCTATAACCGGAGTTAGGAACATGCAATCGATACAAGACCAGTGTCCATAGTTCACAAACAAGTTAAAATAACACATATCAAAAATCGAGCAATTTTGGTTTAGCCAATTTGTACAGTTTATTCATGCAAATTGAACATTCAGTTTTTCAGCTCAAATCAGAATTTACATAAAGTATGGCCCTATTGTGCCCAATGCATAAGGTTTCAGAGATTGACATAAACTAACAATAAGTCACATATCATGTTAAAATTCATATTCCAGAAGCTTACATGTTCATTCAATAAACACAATCCACAGAGTATAAAACAGAGAGCAAATTACAGATTCGATTCTAGTTTCGCTAGTCACATTCGCACGCGATTAACCGAAGATCTAGATACAATTAGCCTATGATATCTACATGAAAGATGAATTAATTTTTGTGTAGATTTCGAATATGCAAGGCTTTAATCACAGAAGCTAACACATTTTATCATACAAGGTCGTTTTCATGCTAGTGCTGTATAAAACTACTTTTACACTAATTCAAGCATATCTCGGGTTTTACATAAGCAAACGATATGATATCCTAGTGTAAACTGAGTGTTTTTAAATTACCTATCCAATGGTATAAATTTCACAATCCAATTCGTGGTCTATCAAACCCAGATTTCTGATCAATCACAAAAACACAACGTTAATTTCAATTGGCCATAACTTGATCATCCGGAAATGAAATCAAGCGAATCCAAAGCCTAAAATCAATAGTTTTTCGCAAGAAATCTAATTATAATATAATATCATACAATTGAAAAATTAAAATTACTGTACACATCAAATACAAATTCGGTTTTCGCATAAAACAATCAAGACGAGCAATTTATCGCATCTAGTATTCATCAAACATCAAGACTTGAGCAATAGACAACCTAATCCATGAAACCTTAATAACAATCTGATTTTAGAGATTAGAGTTTATGTGTTTATATCTTTGATCACAAAATCGTTTATACAAACGCGTAGAGAACGATGCAAGCAACAATATTGATCAAAGAAGCAAAAACAAGAGATCAAAACTTGATGGAGATCGTAGGGATGAAGGTATGGGATTATTTGGTGTGTATGGGGCTGAAATCATGGAGCAAGAATGATAGGAAAAAGAATGGGACATGTTCTCTTGTTACTTAGAAATTAAGAGAATATAGTTAGTGTCCTAAACAACCAAAAGTCAACAAACATGGGCCTAAACTAATAGTCAACATGCATTGGCTACTCATGGGACCAAGGATGATGAGGTATGAGGTCATGGCCATGTGGCCTCGGGCTCGGGTCTCGGGCTCGTTTTGTGTAAAAGCTCGTTCGCGCGTGGTTCGTTTCGAGTGCCATTAACCGTACCGAATCTCCGGAACGTTAACTAGTCGTTGAAACAAAATCACCGTGTTTAATTCATTAAGTAAATAATAAATTAAATTTCTTTCATAAGTTCAATAATTATTAAGAATAATTATTCTATCGTTTTTCTGAGTTCCGTTAACTGAAAAGTTTTCTAGGCGATTAACTTTAATCGTATCGTTTCTAGTTTAATTCGTCAACCGAATTAAGTTCACTAATTAATATAACATATTAATTCAAGTAATTCACTAAGGATTAAGTACGCATTTAATTACTTTAAATACGAAAAAGTTTCACGTAGCCACTGTTAACTATTCTGGAAAAAAAATTGGCGTATGAAAATTGTATGATTTAACTAACGATCGTCAAGTATTTAACGGAAGTTTTAACGGAAAAACTCGGGTTGTTACATTGGTGCACGTAGATCTACCTTTAGGATTCACGTCAATTAGTGTTTTTCATTAATTCTTAGGTTACCAAGCATAATAATAATAAGTACAGATATCTGGTATAACAAAACAATCGTAGAATGTAGTTTCATGAACTTGTGCTTATTTTGTAAAACATTTATAAAAGCAGCGCATGTATTCTCAGTCCCAAAAATATATATTGCAAAAGCATTTAAAAAGGGAGCAAATGAAACTCACCATATTGTATTTTGTAGTAAAAATACATATGACGACATTGAAGAAGTATAGGGTTGGCCTCGGATTCACGAACCTATATCATTTAATGTATATTAATACATATATTTGTAATCGAACCAATTTATATATATTATATCTTAGTTCATATGTTGCATGTATTTAATTTGTATATATTTAAAATGATCCATATTTATACATGCAGATATCTTAATATGTATATTAGTATTTTATCAATAATTTATTATTTGTAATATTTATAAAAATAATGTTAATATGTTTAGTATATAATTATGTGTAATATAAGTATAATATTTATTTGTTATAAAAATAATAATTAAAATAATAATGATAATTAAAATAGTAATGATAATAATAATGTTAATAATAATAAAAATGTTTAAAAGTAATAATAATTATAAATAATAAATAATAATAATAATTATTATTATAATACTAATATGGATACTAATAATAATAATAATAATAATAATAATAATAATAATAATAATAATAACAATAATAATAGTAATAATATTAATAATAATAATGATGGTAATGAAAATTACCTCATGTTAATCGGATAAAAAAAAATGGCTCAGTCGGGTCTCGAACCCGAGACCTCTCGAATAACACTATCACCCTTCACTCCCACGCTGTTTCTGTCTTTCTTATAATACACTCAACTCGTTTTTAATTAACCCATTCATGTTATCCTTTTCTTCCTTCTTCCTCAAAATAACTGATCGATCAGATAGCTATCAATCCTCAAAACATGAATTTTAAATATTTCCAGATAATCCTAAATCGTTATCACCTGTTTATTTTTAGTCGAAATCGAAAAGAAGGAAAAAAAATTATACTAAAAACATCCACAGCAGCTTCGCTGCTGTCGCAGCCCTTTTTGAAAAAATAATAATTTTGTTTTCAATATCACGTACGTTTTTAGATGATTCTTATAACACAAACTTGGTTTTAAATGATTCAATAAAGCTTTGTGAATCCTTAATTAAAACAGAAACACTAAATTAAAATCAAATTTCATGAAGAACCTAAAGTTTGACTTTTTATGAATAAACTTTGACTTCGAAAATTGAAACTCGATACTAAAAATTAACAATTGAAACTTACCAGATAGATTAAATAGAAGTTTTTAAATAGAACTGCATCTATAAAATCTGAAATTGGTTTTGATTTCAAGGTTTGGCTAAAAAAATCACGAACAGAGGTAGTGACCCGTTTTCAAAATTTCAGTTTAATTTTCAAATGAATTTCAGTTGTTGCTGTAATCATAATTTAAGATGAAGTGGAAGGGGTGAATGGTTTACGTTTAACTAGCTAATCACTTGTTTTATACAGAATATGGGTGTCGACATATTTCCCACAAGAACAGAAGAAATAATAAAAAATAAATAAAAAATTTGAAGTGGACTGCTAACAAACTTTTTGTTTGTGCTCATTGATTTGATTCGTTTTGGTACCAGTTAATGACAGAAGATCAATTTAGCTATAGTTCGATGGGTATATAAAAAAAAGGGATTCTGATTCTATCCTATATTTATATACGATTTTTTATTTACAATTATAATTTAATAAAAATAATTCTATTATTTATTAAATCACAAAAATACTAATTATTGTTTTGTTAAGATAACGTAATAATAATATTAATACTAATTACCCTAGTAATAATAATACCAATAGCTGTAATGATATTATTAAATATAATATTAGTAATTTGTATTATCGATATATAATAATAGTAATAATAATGTTAATAATTATCTTTATAATATTAATACTGATCTCATAATATGTATTTTTATATACCAGTATATATATCTGTATATCTCTATTTATTATCTGTGTTTGTATATTATATATATATTTATTTATAGGTTATAATTAATCTTGTAAATATAGTTATAATATGAGTACTCTTACTAATAAAAATACAAATTTATAATATAGTAATAATAATATTATTAATGATAATGATAATAACTACTATAAAATATATACCATAATATTGTTAATAATGATAATACTAATAATACCAAGTATAACAAATTACCTATAACAAATTTCATATTATAATTTTAATAATACTAATATTAATAATAATGGATGTGCTAATCATATAACAACTATAATTAAACTTGTAATTATATTTAATATATAAATATTACTATCTATTAATTATGTATTTATATGATAACATTTATTGAATATTTATTTACAATATAATAACTATTGATAGCAATATTATATATATATATATATATATATATATATATATATATATATATATATATATATATATATATATATATATATATATATTTATGTTTATTCTTTTTAATAGTAACATATTTATTCTATTTATTAGTTTACATTTTTAATTCAAATTGATTGATTAAAGGTATTTTATTAATCCAAAATATTATATATATATATATATACTTATATTTATATATATTTTTAAATATTTGTTATTCACGAGTGTTCGTGAATCGTCGAGAACAGTCAAAGGTCTAATGTATACATGAACATAGTTCTAACATTTTCGAGACTCACTATTACAGACTTTGCTTATCGTGTCGTGATCATATAAAGATTAAGTTTAAATTTGGTCGGAAATTTCCGGGTCATCACAGTACCTACCCGTTAAAGAAATTTCGTCCCGAAATTTGATCGTGGTTGTCATGGCTAACAATAAAAATGTTTTCATGATGAATATGAGTTGAAAATTAGAGTTTTATCATCAGTGAGTAATATGGATAAAACAATTCATTTATGTGAAGAGTACGAGTGAAGCTATCACAAAAGAGTGATATGAAGAAATAACGATTCGTCTTAACTTTTGACGTAGCCAGGGTTGAATTTAGAAATTAAGGTGCGTCTTAACTTTTGACATAGTCACTGTTGAATTCCGGAATTCAAGGGATTTAAAAGAAAATCTTCGAAATCTAAAAGATTTGATTCTTCGGCAAATAAGGAGATTAAGATATCTATAATAAAATACGGTGATCTGCCTCGATTACTCTGTCTGATATTTCCATTATAAATTAAACTCCTCCGTTCCATTATTCTCACCATTCCTGTACTTTCTTTCTTAGTTCATACATCCAAAAGATTGTGAAAATGCTTAGTCCAGTTCTAATCCTTGATACTTTCCTAACCTTCATATCTGTCATTCTTCTTTTCAATCTTCCACCAGAAAAATTTGTTTACTTTTACTTTTACCCTGGGGTGATACTATTCTTAATTATACCGTGTCTTTATATTGTTATTCGTATTAATATCCACGATTTGTAACTTCCGTGTTGTTATTGGACTTCATATTTTCTCTTATATTTTGGAGCTCTTAGCCTTTTTATTATCCTCCCGACCTCTAGTAAAGCGAGTAACGGTCCAGAATTCGTAAGTATGGAATTTCGGATAAACATCATGTTCTAAATAAGAAAGAATGTATTAGCACGATTTGATTTGTCAAATTACCAGAATCACTGAGAATAGAACTATCAAGAATATACTTTCTTGATATGTTCAGAAGTTAAGCAGAATGAAAGAGTTATGTAACATGGCACATGATGACGTTATGATCTGTGAATCATCACGTTCCATTAGAAACTCAGCATGACCTACTGTAATATAATCACGTTGATCAAGTGTCATTATATTATACTAACTCATGCATCAGTTCCCAATATTACTTCAATAATATTCATATTTTAAGCCCGAAAGTTTACAGAAAATAGAAACTAACAGTTTCTATATGATGTAACACTGATAGCACTAAGAGATTAATGATTTCAGATAAGAATAATTATGAAAATATCTTCAGAAATATGGAGGATATTTATAATGAAAGATACGATAATATCTTAGAATTTCTGAATCAAATTGTGATGAAGAAATTCATTCACGATGATTTAGAGCGATTAAGGAGCAAGGTATTCGTTAAAGATTTCATCAGAAACAGAATCATCAGGATTCTTTTATGTACAAGTTTAGTCCTTGTTCAGAGTCTCTTTCATGATTTGCTCAATTCATTTTTCAGTATCAAAATCTTTGAGCTTTTCCAACACTCCATTATTTATCATCAAACTTTTGACTGTTAAGGTAGTCTTCAGTTTTCACTACTTCATCAGCTTTTTCAAAACTCAGAGATCTGATTCGTAAGCTAGAGTGCTTTTCAGGAATTCAGAGATTTCGAATTGAAATTCATCAGTCTAGAATATATATGTTATATATAGGTATATAACTGTTGTCGTAGGAACGCTGCGAAATTCGAGAGTTAATGATTTATGCTTCTCGGTATTTGGTGTGGCAACTATCGTTACCAGATGTCGATGAGTACATGATAGGGTTTTAATGATCAATGTACTGATTCTTCGGAAAGTCAAAGATCAATGAAGTTGTTGATAATTTTACTGCTAATGTGGTGGGATATAAATGGTTCTCCGGTAACGATGATGAAAGGCAAACTGATATATCAAGGTTATAATAAGGCTAATCCGAATGAAAGTCGAAGTTGATCTGCTGGAGCTGTGACAAAATTGGCTAATTTGAAAAAGAATTGCAATGTTATTTTCTGTAATAACAATGTCAATGGAGTTAGCACAGATACGTGTTAAACGTTTACTCAAGTTCTGAGTGTTTTCAGGTGCATAACTATATGCATCAATCTTTCCTTCCATAAATGAAGTGCGGTTGGTTCATTCTCTCGATTGAGGTGTTTTCAAGAATCATGAAAGGTTTGAAAGCAGATTGTAATCGTCAAGATACAAATGAGGTTTAAGATGAAATCAAGTGGCAAACTTGAAGAATTGTTTAGTTTTATATGTTATAATCAATATTTTAATTCATTTTAATTGTCCAATGTTATTAGTCCATAGTCGATAGTCCACAGTTAACAGTCCAATAATTCATATATAGCTTAATATATAATATTCGAATTAATTAATACGTATCGTGACCCGTGTACATGTCTCAGACTCGATCACAAATCAAAGTATATATATTATTATAGAATCAACCTCAACCCTGTATAGTGAACTCTAGCATTACAGCATATAGAGTGTCTATGGTTATTCCAAATAATATATATAGATGCGTCGATATGATATGTCAAAACCTTATATACGTGTCCCGATATTTAAAGTGCGTAAAAATAAATAACAGAAATTAAATGACGATAAATAAAGTGCGTAAAGTAAATAACAGAAATTAAATGACGATAAATAAAATTGCGAGAATGTAAATTGCGATAATTAAATTGCGATAAATAAAATGTAATCAGTTAGCTAGGAACAGTTAGCTAGGATTTTGTTAGCGTGGTTTCTTAACAAAATTTCATATTGTTAATTAGTCTGTTTCTAATCAATTTTTATTGTGTCCATTATTTCTCCATTATGCCACTTGTTGGATTCTGATAGGTCAAAATTCAAATATGAAATTGAATTTGAATAAAAATAGTTATTCTTTGGTGAACGGATACGTATATCGGTGGTTGTAAATAGGATAGTAAATGATCGTTGAATCAAATTTGAAGAATGTACAGTGTAATTTATTAATGTGAAATCTAAATATTCCTCGAGTATTACCTATCCGTTAAAATATTTTCACCATTAACAGTTTATACAAAAGAATTTTTAATTACAATCTTTATGAAAACATATACACATATATATTTTCTTCAGATGTAATTATGGATTTAATCAGTTAATATAACATTAAACTCATTTGCTTTTCGGTTAGAATTAGAGTACATAATCTCTAAAACATTAGAGATTACATAATCATCATGTCGAACGAAGATAAATAATGTAGAACGATACGTAGATTGATGATTATAATCGATGTACAGAATGAGATTTTGAGGCGTGTGTTATGGATGGTACGGGTGCTGTTACTGATGATACTGTTGGTGCCGGTGATGTTGCTGAAGCTGGTATGTTTTGCACCATATTTTCCAAGGCTACAACTCGGGCGCGAAGCTCGTTGACTTCTTATATTATTCCGGGATGATTGTCGGTCGGAATGAGCGGATGAATAAGGTTTTGATTTTGAGATAATATATAATCATGGCGAGATATTCGGGTAATGAGGGTGAACATAGTGTTTCGGATTGGTTCGCTGCTGAATGCTTCAGGTTCTTCGCCAAGAGTGCAGAAGGGATCGCCTTCTTCTCGTCTCCATCGGTTAAGTCAACTACGAACCCATCAGATGAATTGGGGATGGATGATTGGTTGATTCATTCTGGTGACACTGCTTTCGGAGCTTAGGTGAAACTCCATATTGGAATAGCTGTCGAAATTCGAGGAATTCGAACTGGTTGAGGGATTCATCTCGTACGATCAGATGAAGGATTTTCGATAAGAAATAGATTATAGGATATAGATTAGTACCCTGCAATACATAATTTACATATGCATATATAATACTAAAATCCCATAAGTTACAGAGGAATCTACGGAAGCTGTCAGACAAAGGTAACAATAATAGATACGCTAAGATTTGAATTTATCTATACACTGTCTATGCAATAGAGGCAGTAAGACATGTCTAGACTAAGAATAATAAGCAGGTAATTTCCTAAGGATGATAAGCAGATGATTTCTGACTAGAAATGATAAGCAAAACTTTTGACATGCAGACACAGTCGAAGTCCAGACTCACTAATGCATCTAAACAACTATCAGTTAGACACACTAATGCAAGTATTAGTTCGCAAAGACCACCGCTCTGATACCACATGAGACGACCCGTCCTAATCCATAAGTACGAATACAATAACATATGATTACATCGCGAGGTATTTGACCTCTATATGATACATTTTACAAACATTGCATTCATTTCTAAAAGACAAACTTTCTTTTCATCGAAAGTTGACGGCATGCATACCATTTCATAATACATTCAACTATAATTGACTTAATAATAATCTTGATGAACTCAACGACTCGAATGCAACGTCTTTTAAAATATGCCATGAATGACTCCAAGTAATATCTTAAAAAATGAGCAAATGCACAGCGGAAGATTTCTTTAATACCTGAGAATAAACATGCTTTAAAGTGTCAACCAAACGGTTGGTGAGTTCATAGGTTTAATTTCTATATAATAATCATAATATTTAATAAGCCACAAGATTTCATTTAATTAAATGTGCAGGATCATTACAACTACAAAAATCATTCATACGATGAGTCACCTGGTAATCGACCTTAACATAGAGCGCTTAAGATATCTGGTATCATACATTCCACTATTAAAATGTATGACAAGAACCCTTCGAAGTACTAAAGCATTTTCACTATTCAAAAATAGGGGTGGTTGGTGCCCGTAGATCTACCTTTAGGATTCGCGTCAATTAGTGTTTTTCACTAATTCTTAGGTTACCAAGCATAATAATAATAAGTACAGATATCTGATATAACAAAACAATCGTAGAATGTAGTTTCATGAACTTGTGCTTATTTTGTAAAACATTTATAAAAGCAGCGCATGTATTCTCAGTCCCAAAAATATATATTGCAAAAGCATTTAAAAAGGGAGCAAATGAAACTCACCATATTGTATTTTGTAGTAAAAATACATATGACGACATTGAACAAGTATAGGGTTGGCCTCGGATTCACGAACCTATATCATTTAATGTATATTAACACATATATTTGTAATCGAACCAATTTATATATATTATATCTTAGTTTATATGTTGTATGCATTTAATTTGTATATATTTAAAATGATCCATATTTATACATGCAGATATCTTAATATGTATATTAGTATTTTATCAATAATTTATTATTTATAATATTTATAAAAATAATGTTAATATGTTTAGTATATAATTATGTGTAATATAAGTATAATATTTATTTGTTATAAAAATAATAATTAAAATAATAATTAAAATAATAATTAAAATAATAATGATAATTAAAATAGTAATGATAATAATAATGTTAATAATAATAAAAATGTTTAAAAGTAATAATAATTATAAATGATAAATAATAATAATAATAATTATTATAATACTAATATGGATACTAATAATAATAATAATAATAATAATAATAATAATAATAATAATAATAATAATAATAATGATAACAATAATAATAGTAATAATATTAATAATAATAATGATGGTAATGAAAATTACCTCATGTTAATCGGATAAAAAAAATGGCTCAGTCGGGTCTCGAACCCGAGACCTCTCGAATAACACTATCACCCTTCACCCCCACACTGTTTCTGTCTTTCTTATAATACACTCAACTCGTTTTTAATCAACCCATTCATGTTATCCTTTTATTCCTTCTTCCTCAAAATAACTGATCGATCAGATAGCTATCAATCCTCAAAACATGAATTTTAAATATTTCCAGATAATCCTAAATCGTTATCACCTGTTTATTTTTAGTTGAAATCGAAAAGAAGGAAAAAAAAATACTAAAAACATCCACAGCAGTTTCGCTGCTGTCGCAGCCCTTTTTGAAAAAAAAAAATTTTGTTTTCAATATCACGTACGTTTTTAGATGATTCTTATAACACAAACTTGGTTTCAAATGATTCAATAAAGCTTTGTGAATCCTTAATTGAAACAGAAACACTAAATTAAAATCAAATTTCATGAAGAACCTAAAGTTTGACTTTTTATGAATAAACTTTGACTTCGAAAATTGAAACCCGATACTAAAAATTAACAATTGAAACTTACCAGATAGATTAAATAGAAGTTTTTAAACAGAACTGCATCTATAAAATCTGAAATTGGTTTTGATTTCAAGGTTTGGCTAAAAAAATCACGAACAGAGGTAGTGACCCGTTTTCAAAATTTCAGTTTAATTTTCAAATGAATTTCAGTTGTTGCTGTAATCATAATTTAAGATGAAGTGGAAGGGGTGAATGGTTTACGTTTAACTAGCTAATCACTTATTTTATACAGAATATGGGTGTCGACATATTTCCCACAAGAACAGAAGAAATAATAATAAAAAAAAGTTGAAGTGGACTGCTAACAAACTTTTTGTTTGTGTTCATTGATTTGATTCGTTGTGGTACCAGTTAATGACAGAAGATCAATTTAGCTATAGTTCAATGGGTATATATAAAAAAACGGATTCTGATTCTATCCTATATTTATATACGATTTTTTATTTATAATTATAATTTAATAAAAATAATTCTATTATTTATTAAATCATAAAAATACTGATTATTGTTTTGTTAAGATAACGTAATAATGATATTAATACTAATTACCCTAGTAATAATAATACCAATAGTTGTAATGATATTATTAAATATAATATTAGTAATTTGTATTATCGATATATAATAATAGTAATAATAATGTTAATAATTATCTTTATAATATTAATACTGATTTCATTATATGTATTTTTATATACCAGTATATATATCTGTATATCTCTATTTATTATCTGTGTTTGTATATTATATATATATATATATATTTATTTATAGGTTATAATTAATCTTATAAATATAGTTATAATATGAGTACTCTTACTAATAATAATACAAATTTATAATATAGTAATAATAATATTATTAATGATAATGATAATAACTACTATAAAATATATACCATAATATTGTTAATAATGATATTACTAATAATACCAAGTATAACAAATTACCTATAACAAATTTCATATTATAATTTTAATAATACTAATATTAATAATAATGGATGTGCTAATCATATAACAACTATAATTAAACTTGTAATTATATTTAATATATAAATATTCCTATCTATTAATTATGTATTTATATGATAACATTTATTGAATATTTATTTACAATATAATAACTATTGATAGCAATATTATATATATATTAATTTATTTATATTTATTCTTTTTAATAGTAACTTATTTATTCTATTTATTAGTTTACATTTTTAATTTAAATTGATTGATTAAAGGTATTTTATTAATCCAAAATATTATATATATACTTATATTTATATATATTTTTACATATTTGTTATTCACTAGTGTTCGTGAATCGTCGGGAACAGTCAAAGGTCTAATGTATACATGAACATAGTTCTAAAATTTTCGAGACTCACTATTACAGACTTTGCTTATCGTGTCGTGATCATATAAAGATTAAGTTTAAATTTGGTCGGAAATTTTTGGGTCGTCACAGTACCTACCCGTTAAAGAAATTTCGTCCCGAAATTTGATCGTGGTTGTCATGGCTAAAAATAAAAATGTTTTCATGACGAACATGAGTTGAAAATTAGAGTTTTATCATCTGTGAATAATATGGATAAAACAATTCGTTTATGTGAAGAGTACGAGTGAAGCTATCACAAAAGAGTGATATGAAGAAATAACGATTCGTCTTAACTTTTGACGTAGCCAAGGTTGAATTTAGAAATTAAGGTGCGTCTTAACTTTTGACATAGTCACTGTTGAATTCCGGAATTCAAGGGATTTAAAAGAAAATCTTCGAAATCTAAAAGATTTGATTCTTCGGCGAATAAGGAGATTAAGATCTCTATAATTAAATACGGTGATCTGCCTCGATTACTCTATCTGATATTTCCATTATAAATTAAACTCCTCCGTTCCATTATTCTCACCATTCCTATACTTTCTTTCTTAGTTCATACATCCAAAAGATTGTGAAAATGCTTAGTCCAGTTCTAATCCTTGATACTTTCCTAACCTTCATATCTATCATTCTTCTTTTCAATCTTCCACCAGAAAAATTTGTTTACTTTTACTTTTACTCAGGGGTGATACTATTCTTAATTATACCGTGTCTTTATATTGCTATTCGTATTAATATCCACGGTTTGTAACTTCCGTGTTGTTATTGGACTTCATATTTTCTCTTATATTTTGGAGCTCTTTGCCTTTTTATTATCCTCCCGACCTCTAGTAAAGCGAGTAACGGTCCAGAATTCGTAAGTATGAAATTTCGGATAAACATCATGTTCTAAATAAGAAAGAATGTATTAGCACGATTTGATTTGTCAAATTACCAGAATCACTGAGAATAGAACTATCAAGAATATACTTTCTTGATATGTTTAGAAGTTAAGCAGAATGAAAGAGTTATGTAACATAGCACATGATGACGTTATGATCTGTGAATCATCACGTTCCATCAGAAACTCAGCATGACCTATTGTAATATAATCACGTTGATCAAGTGTCATTATATTATACTAACTCATGCATCAGTTCCCAACATTACTTCAATAACATTCATATTTTAAGTTGAAAGTTTACAGAATATAGAAACTAACAGTTTCTATATGATGTAACACTGATAGCACTAAGAGATTAATGATTTCAGATAAGAATAATTATGAAAATATCTTCAGAAATAAGGAGGATATTTATAATGAAAGATACGATAATATCTTAGAATTTCTGAATCAAATTGTGATGAAGAAATTCATTCACGATGATTTAGAGCGATTAAGGAGCAAGGTATTCGTTAAAGATTTCATCAGAAACAGAATCATCAGGATTCTTTTATGTACAAGTTTAGTCCTTGTTCAGAGTCTCTTTCATGATTTGCTCAATTCATTTTTCAGTATCAAAATCTTTGAGCTTTTCCAACACTCCATTCTTTGTCATCAAACTTTTAACTGTTAAGGCAGTCTTCAATTTTCAATGCTTCATCAGCTTTTTCAAAACTCAGAGATCTGATTCGTAAGCTAGAGTGATTTTCAGGAATTCAGAGATTTCGAATTGAAATTCATCAGTCTAGAATATATATGTTATATATAGATATAAAACTGTTGTCGTAGGAACACTGCGAAATTCGAAAGTTAATGATTTATGCTTCTCGGTATTTGGTGTGGCAACTATCGTTACCAGATGTCGATGAGTACATGATAGGGTTTTAATGATCAATGTACCGATTCTTCGAAAAGTCAAAGATCAATGAAGTTATTGATAATTTTACTGCTAATATGGTGGGATATAAATGGTTATCCGGTAACGATGATGAAAGGCAAACTGATATATCAAGGTTATAATAAGGCTAATTCGAAGGAAAGTCAAAGTTGATCTGCTGGAGCTGTGACAAAATTGGCTAATTTGAAAAAGAATTGCAATGTTATTTTCTGTAATAACAATGTCAATGGAGCTAGCACAGATACGTGTTAAACGTTTTCTCAAGTTCCGAGTGTTTTCAGGTGCATAACTATATGCATCAATCTTTCCTTCCGTAAATGAAGTGCGGTTGGTTCATCCTCTCGATTGAGGTGTTTTCAAGAATCATGAAAGGTTTGAAAGCAGATTGTAATCGTCAAGATACAAATGAGGTTTAAGATGAAATCAAGTGGCAAACTTGAAGAATTGTTTAGTTTCATATGTTATAATCAATATTTTAATTCATTTTAATTGTCCAATGTTATTAGTCCATAGTCGATAGTTCACAGTTAACAGTCCAATAATTCATATATAGCTTAATATATAATATTCGAATTAATTAATACGTATCATGACCCGTGTACATGTCTCAGACTCGATCACAACTCAAAGTACATATATTATTATAGAATCAACCTCAACCATGTATAGTGAACTCTAGCATTACAGCATATAGAGTGTCTATGATTATTCCAAATAATATATATAGATGCGTCAATATGATATGTCAAAACCTTATATACGTGTCCCGATATTTAAAGTGCGTAAAAATAAATAACAGAAATTAAATGATGATAAATAAAGTGCGTAAAGTAAATAACAGAAATTAAATGACGATAAATAAAATTGCGAGAATGTAAATTGCGATAATTAAATTGCGATAAATAAAATGTAATCAGTTAGCTAGGAACAGTTAGCTAGGATTTTGTTAGCGTGGTTTCTTAACAAAATTTCATATTGTTAATTAGTCTGTTTCTAATCAATATTTATTGTGTCCATTATTTCTCCATTATGCCACTTGTTGGATTTTGATAGGTCAAAATCCAAATATGAAATTGAATTTGAATGAAAATAGTTATTCTTTGATGAACGGATACGTATATCGGTGGTTGTAAATAGGATATTAAATGATCGTTGAATCAAATTCGAAGAATGTACAGTGTAACTTATTAATGTGAAATCTAAATATTCCTCGTGTATTACCTACCCGTTAAAATATTTTCACCATTAACAGTTTGTACAAAAGAATTTTTAATTACAATCTTTATGAAAACATATACACATATATATTTTCTTCAGATGTAATTATGGATTTAATGAGTTAATATAACATTAAACTCATTTGCTTTTCGGTTAGAATTAGAGTACATAATCTCTAAAACATTATATATTACATAATCATCATGTCGAACGAAGATAAATAATCTAGAACGATACGTAGGTTGATGATTATAATCGATGTATAGAATGAGATGTTGAGGCGTGTGTTATGGATGGTACTGGTGCTGTTACTGATGGTACTGTTGGTGCCGGTGATGTTGCTGAAACTGGTATGTTTTGCACCATATTTTCCAAGGCTACAACTCGGGCGCGAAGCTCGTTGACTTCTTATATTATTCCGGGATGATTGTCGGTCGGAACGAGTGGATGAATAAGGTTTTGAATTTGAGATAATATATAATCATGGCGAGATATTCGGGTAATGAGGGCGAACATAGTGTTTCGGATTGGTTCGCCGCTGAATGCTTTAGGTTCTTTGCCAAGAGTGCAGAAGGGATCGCCTTCTTCTCGTCTCCATCGGTTAAGTCGACTACGAACCCATCAGATGAATTGGGGATGGATGATTGGTTGATTCATTCTGGTGAAACTGCTTTCGGAGCTTAGGTGAAACTCCATATCGGAATAGCTGTCGGAATCCGAGGAATTCGAACTGGTTGAGGGATTCGTCTCGTACGATCAGATGAAGGATTTCGATAAGAAATAGATTTTAGGATATAGATTAGTACCTTGCAATACATAATTTACATATGCATATATAATACTAAAATCCCATAAGTTACAGAGGAATCTACGGAAGCTGTCAGGCAAAGGTAACAATAATAGATACGCTAAGATATGAATTTATCTATACACTGTCTATGCAATAGAGGCAGTAAGACATGTCTAGACTAAGAATGATAAGCAGGTAATTTCCTAAGGATGATAAGCAGATGATTTCTGACTAGAAATGATAAGCAAAACTTTTGACATGCAGACACTGTCAAAGTCCAGACTCACTAATGCATCTAAACAACTATCAGTTAGACATACTAATGCAAGACCTGGTTCGCTAAGACCACCGCTCTGATACCACATGAGAAGACCCGTCCTAATCCATAAGGACGAATACAATAACATATGATTACATCGCGAGGTATTTAACCTCTATATGATACATTTTACAAACATTGCATTCGTTTCTAAAAGACAAACTTTCTTTTCATCGAAAGTTGATGGCATTGATAGTGCTACAAATGAACATATATTCAGGCACAATATCTTTCTAATATGTAAAGTTTTCAGTTGCAATTGTTCTATGTTCAAGTAATATTCGACACCACAGCTACCTAAGTGTGGGGAGATTCAAATGTTCTAAGAAAAAATGCTGTCTGGAGTTAGTTGTTCTGTTCTCGTATAGTTTCGAGAATGGAATCCGATTGGTCTTTTCCACTAGCAGACACTAAAGAACTAGTTTTCTCCCCCCATTCTGAGTTTTTGTTTTGAAGGTTTTGTATGAAATTAATATGCATTTTTAAATTTAATTTTTGTGTGATTTTAAAAAAAACAAAATTTACTTTATTTCATTAAGTTAAAAATTGATTTCCAAAATTCATCGTAAGTTGAAGACTAGGTCTTTGAACCGAAATTGCTTTACCCAAGGGCGGGACGAAAAATTTTGTTATCATTATTTTTAATCATATTGATCTAAAGTATGCCAAAAACATTATAAAAAAAAACCCGAAAATCTTTGTTTTAAAACAATCACTTTAAAATGACAAATTTTAAAATTTTGTCGAGGGACAGACTAGGTAAACGTACCGAAACTACCTCTACCTAAAGTAAAAGGAAACCAAATGTTAAAAATTATTCATTTAAATTGTTTTAATAAATAAAGGTTTTATATAAAAAAATATTATATATATATATATATATATATATATATATATATATATATATATATATATATATATATATATATATATATATATATATATATATATATATATATATATATATATATGTTTGTAGTTTATCTTATGTACAAAACAGGGTAAAACAGAGCACTTTCAAAGACTGACATTAAGTTCAGCAAAAGCTACTAATTTTGACGACAAGACGCAAAATATCAAATGTGATATAAAATAATATGTTTGCAAACTCGGTATTTTTAATCACTTTTCTACACTAATCACCCTCATGAATTTATAATTATAGTCTGATTTCATGCAAATGAGGGCATTGCATGATCTCAAGTGTGGGGAAGGTTTATAAATTCTCTCGGGTTTACACTTAGTTTATTTGCCAAATTTTGTGAAAATTTGAAAAATTTTCAATAAAATGAATTCAAAATCATGTTTATACATATTTATGAACGATAAAACTAGGTGTTAATGCCGAAATTATTGTTACCTCAGCGAGAACATAAATGGAGAAACAACCCAAAAACATTAGAATTCATTTGAAATGGAATAGAAGAGAATAAAAAGGCAAAGAAAAGAATAAATAAAAGCTAAGTGTGGGAAGAATTTACCAATTTCTTTAAAACACATATCACATATTTGGTACAGATTATTGCAGGTACTTTTACTTTGGACTAAACTAATCAGTTTTACCCGATTTATTGTAATACCTTTGAAAGAAAAGATGGATCTACACGATGAATCAATTCCATCATTAAAAGGAAGTAAGTCTTCCAAAAAAGATACGCGCTTCTTGATTTAGGTCAGGAAGTTGTCGTCCAGACCAGCTGTAGGTTGACGAAAAATCTAGAAAAGTCATCTCTAAAATCAGCAGGAAATCTACGGACCTCAGCATCAAACAGGGTCGCCAAGTGGTTAGACTTATCCTAACCATGAGAGGATCTGTCTCATAAAATGGGGAGGGCGCCGTGCAAATTAGCTTGATAAGACTAATGAATCAGACCCCCAAAAAGGATAATCTCCTTAAAGATTAAAAATCAGCTTTTAAGCCTGATATTACTCAATCCTTGAGATTGACTTTAAAGATTGAGAATTACAAACTCATGGAATTCGATGATATCTAAACTCGAGCTTGAACGAGAAAATATTTTGATCAAATTAAAACCGATTTGTTTTCTGAAAACCTATTTTCAATGCGTTCATTACCATTGAACGTAAAATCTTGAGAATTCATCAGAATTCATTAGGTTACCTGAACCAAATCGGGTGTCAACCGTAAGAACGGTGGTCGCATAGCATGGTCGAAGACAGGACCTTGTGCCAGATCGAAAAATCATAGGGTGATCTTTACTATTGCTCCTACAAAGGATAGTAACTGCATCCGACATGTTTTAGACCATGAACAAATGCATGTCATTAGACATTGCCTTAACAGTTTCTTGTTCATCGCTTTCCTTTACAACCGGATGGTAGTTTACCGAAAGGTAATATACGGAGCAAGTATACTGGATGTGTTGCTTTCCTAATACAAGGTTAGCAAGTGGGTGACACAAAACCATAAGTTTTGAGCTAAAATTTTCAAATCTGAAACCCACAAAACCCACAAAAACAATTTACAAACACCGATGGTGGGTCAAATCAGAAAACTTATCTAGGGTAAAAGCTAGATTGAATTTTTAAAAGATCAAATATTTTCATAAAGATCCAATTTCCTTAAAGGATCTAAATTTTATAAGTCATGTGGGACTGTAAACCACATCGTTACTATCATTGTTTATACCGCCGTATCAAAATCACTTATGTATAAAGTGTGAAGAATAAAGAAGTGATTCTAGTGTAATTTTATTTCAAGTTCCATATTGCTTGAAGACAAGCAACGTTCAAGTGTGGGGATATTTGATAGTGCTACAAATGAACATATATTCAGGCGCAATATCTTTCCAATATGTAAAGTTTTCAGTTGCAATTGTTCTATTTTCAAGTAATATTCGTTTAAATAAATAAGTGCGAAGACAAAAGGCGAAAACGAAGATTTGAAGACGCAAAT
Organism: Rutidosis leptorrhynchoides; assembly: GCF_046630445.1. Taxonomy (NCBI): domain Eukaryota; kingdom Viridiplantae; phylum Streptophyta; class Magnoliopsida; order Asterales; family Asteraceae; genus Rutidosis; species Rutidosis leptorrhynchoides. The sequence goes on from NC_092335.1 coordinate 635,334,017, forward strand.
GACCAAAAAGCTCAAATGTACAAGATACAATCCAAGTGGTTCAAATTATTGATGAGAAACGTCTAAAAATGACAAGACTACAAGTCGCAAAATGCAAAGTACAAGATATTAAATTATACGAAAAGGCGTTCGAAAATCCGGAACCGAGACATGAACCAACTTTCAACGCTCGACGCAACGGAGCTAAAATTACAAGTCAACTATGCATAAGAATATAATATAATATATAAATAATTCATAATAATAATAATAATATAATAATAAATATAATATATAAATAATATTTATATAATAAATCAACAATAATGCTTCGTAAGATTGATTCTCTATTGTACCACAATTTCAACCAAGCAAGCTGGCAACAAACTTTCAAGTTTCAAACTTGGTACAGTAATTTATATGGCTATAAATAGCACATGCAGAGAACAAGCAACAACACACCTTTTTCAATCTTTCTTTCTCCCTATATGTAATTTATATTTATAATTTTAAGTTTAAGTTAAGATTAATAATAATTGGGTTATTGTAAGAAATATTTTACGGGTTTTAAAGTCGAAACTCTGTCCGTGTAACGCTACGCGAAAATAATCACTGTAAGCTATGTTCTTCCTTTTTAAATTAATGTCTCGTAACTAAGTTATTATTATGCTTATTTAAGTCGAAGTAATCGTGATGTTTGACTAAATATTAAGACGGGGTTATTGAACTTTGGACCATAATTAAGGTTTGGGCAAAAGACCGACACTTGTGGAAATTGGACTATTGACTATTAATAGATGGGGGTATTGTCTAATTGAGTGACAACTCATCAGAGTCTGTCGAACCTATCTTAAAATTAATTAACCTAATAATTAATAATGATTATGGTTGTCCTATTTAGTGACGTTCATATGGAATCTATTATAATAATTTAATTAATTATTTGGGTTGGGTAATTGATTATTCAAACTGATCAAGTGGGTAAATTAATATTCATATATAATCAAAACAGGGGTGGATTACTTTCAGTGATAACTGGTGTAATTGTTGACAGAAGTGATAACTACGTCACAGTTTAAATCCTTAATTAGTGAGAATATTTGACTTCGGGTATAAGGGTAATTTGACGAGGACACTCGCACTTTATATTTATGACCGATGGACTATTATGGACAAAAACCCAAATAGGTATCAAATAAACCAGGACAAAGGACAATTAACCCGGGTAACAATTAATTAAAATCAAACCCCAAACATCATGATTACGGAAGTTTAAATAAGCATAATCCTTTTATTTCATATTCTTGATGGAATTCAACATTTCAACAAGTTCTTAATGTTAACTTATTCATGAAACCAACTCATGTAGAGTTATAACAAGCAGAAGCATAATATTAAGAAAGCATGTTAATATGTTTAACCATTTTGATTGAATTCCATATAATATCAAGTCTTGAAATAATGCTTACATATAACAACAAAGGAAGTAAGATTATACCTCCTCAAGCTAGTTGAGGGTTGTTATCAAGGTTGCAAGATGATGATGAATATGAAGGAAAGTAGAGCTTCTAACTTGAAGCCTCAAGTGTGTAATACCCCAAGCAATCACCCAACACCTTTGTATTTAGTTAGGATTTGAAGAACACTTGAAAATAACTTGCATGAACAAAATTTGAACCACTTTTGAGCCTCAAAAGGCCACGACCAGACAGCCTGTTTGGGCAGAAAAAAATGCAGTTTGGAGCTTACTTGATTGATGTTTGAATGCATGTGTGAGTGTAGAATACTAAGTCTTGGTCTTAGTTAAGCATGGGTAGTAATTAATAAACAAATGCATGATCATTACAACTCCCATGCCACTCACATTATCATGTAATAATATACATTTATATAAAAAAAACTGATTTTATAAAATTTGTTTTTATAAAACTTGATTTCATAAAACACATTTTTTATAAACTTGTATATTTTATAAAACCAATTTTATAAAATGTAACATAACTTTATTAATTATTTAACCTATAAATAATTAAATCCTTGTTATATAAGTTGTTCCATAACTTATATAAACATATCAAGTAATATTATTTAAGAAACCTTTTCCTTAAAATTCAAGTATCGCGTATTTGATCAATGATCCAATCGTTAAGATCAAATACGAATAAGGTGTCGGTAAGCTTGTTATTGGGTATGACCCGACTTAGATCAAAACATATTAGCCACATTAATTTAATATGTCTCTCGGGTATACGAAATACCTTCAATCTCCCACTTGCACGAGAAGCATAAGAAATTAATGCAAGTGATGGATACCACCTAACGACCGTCCATCACCCCCAATATGTTATGACTTTGTGCCATTCAATAACATCATCCCTTTCGAGTTCCCATCTCGAATATGAATAGTTAAATCTTTTCATTATATCCTTTCATCCTAGATGTCATATTAAATCCAAGAGATACAGAGTGATCACTCTCCTTTAGATTTAACTTTATCAGGCCTTAGACATCTGACTCTCAACGAATAAGAGGGACAAATTCCATCTTGACTACATACGTCCTAAATATATACCTTGCATTATACCTGAGCTCCTCCTTATGAACTACCATATTTCAGAATAGCGAAGGAAAGAATCAAGGCACAATACTTGGTAAATATCCGAATCCAATATGTATCTCAGGTCAGAGGATACAATGATATTCGCCTTTACTCAAGATTACATGTGATCAACCACAAAGGCTCCATTTAGTAAATCTTGAGGGCGGGTCTTCCAATATTTGTATCCCATAAATATCTATGAACCTTGGTTGCAACCTTGCCCCACATTCATCCCGTGAATGTAAACCAATCCAAGTTCATAATAGTTTAAACCTCACACTTGTTCCTACAAATGTGATCGACTACGGAATTTAGAATAATTACTTATTCATGGATAAAATATGCAAAATAGGAACTTGACTCAAAATAAATTAATACCATAATTATATTAATGAGTTTGAACAATTTCGTTCCATTACAATACATAAAACAGATCATGACCAATCACTAGAATATCGAAGCCCTAATGCACTAACATGTCCTTGATGTTTTGCACCATGTAAGAGCTTCATGAGTGGATCCGCTATATTTAGATCTGTGTGAACTTTGCGAATACATATCTTTCCCTTTTCAACTTCATCCCTTATGTAGTTGAATCTCCGCTCAATGTGACGGGTCTTTTGGTGAGCACGAGGTTCTTTGATTTGAGCAATCGCACCCTCGTTGTCACAAAAGATCTCAAGAGGGTCCTGAATGGAAGGGACTACTCCTAAGTTGTCGATGAATTTCTTCATCCATGCAGCTTCCTGAGCTGCCAATGATGCGGCGATGTACTCCGACTCTGTAGTGGATAAAGCAACAACATCCTGTTTTGAACTCTTCCAAGAGACCGCACCTCCATTTAACGTGAAGACATAACCGGATTGTGATCGAGAATCATCTCGATCAGTTTGGAAACTCGCATCCACGTAACCTTTTACAGCGAGTTCCTCCTCACCAGACCCATATATTAGAAACATATCCTTAGTCCTCCTAAGGTATTTTAATATACTTTTGACAGCAATCCAATGACTGTTTCCTGGGTTATTCTGGTATCTACTTGTCAGGCTAAGAGCGCATGACACATCCGGTCTAGTGCATATCATTGCATACATGATTGACCCAATGGCAGACGCATATGGGACTTTTTTCATTCTCTCTTGTTCATCTTTCGTGGTAGGATACTGAGATGAACTGAGAGGCATTCCTCTTTGAATAGGTACCAAACCTTTCTTAGAGTTCTCCATCTTGAACCTTTTCAAGACCTTTTCAATGTATGCACTTTGATTCAAACCTATCAGTTTCTTGGATCTATTCCTGTAGATCCCAATCCCCAAAACGTATTGTGCTTCTCCAAGATCCTTAATGGAGAAGCATTTACTTAGCCAAGTTTTAACTCCTTGCATTTCCAGAATATCATTTCCAAATAACAATATATCATCCACATATAGTACAAGGAACATGATAGTGCTCCCACTAGCTTTCTTATATACACAAGCTTCATCACCATTTTTAATGAAGCCAAATTTCTCAGCTTCCTCATTAAAACGATGATTCCACATTCTAGATGCTTGTTTCAATCCGTAGATTGACTTCTTTAACTTGCATACCTTTTTAGGATATTTCGGATCAACAAAACCTTCAGGCTGAACCATATAGACATCTTCCACAAGATATCCATTTAGGAAAGCAGTCTTGACATCCATTTGCCATATTTCGTAATCATAATGAGCAGCAATGGCAAATAATATCCTAATAGACTTTAGCATTGCCACAGGCGAAAAAGTTTCATCATAGTCAACCCCTTGAGTTTGAGTGAAACCTTTTGCTACAAGTCTAGCTTTATATGTATCCAAGTTTCCATGTATGTTGGTTTTCATTTTGAAAAGCCATTTACAATCAACTAGCCTAGAGCCAGCAGGTTATACAACAAGTTCTCAAACTTGGTTGTCATACATGGATTGCATCTCGGCGTTCATGGCTTCCTGCCATTTATCTTTATCAATCCTTGATAAAGCATCTTGGTAGTTTGTTGGTTCATCCAAATCAACCACATAGCAACCATCCATGAGAAACCCATATCTCTCAGGAGGATTACTAATCCTACAAGATCTGCGAACGTCTTGTGTATTTTGATCATCCATTTGATCATTCTCAATATTTTCATGTTGAGTGCTAGTGTTAACCAATTGTGTATCAACTGTTTGATCTTGAACCTCTTCAAGATCTATCTTCCTTTCACTTTCACCTTCCATTAGGAACTTAGTTTCAAGGAATTCAGCCTTCCGAGCAACAAATACATTCTGCTCGGAAGGATCATAGAAATAATATCCCATATTATCCTTAGGATATCCTATGAAGATACACTTCGTGGATCGAGCATTCAACTTATTAGGGACGTAACGCTTAGGATAAGCTTCACATCCCCATACTTTTAAGTATGATAGAGATGGAGGTTTTCCAAACCACATCTCATGAGGAGTTTGTTCCACTTTCTTGGTTGGGGCCATATTTAAAATACGAGCCGCGGAGCATAGACAATAACCCCAAAATGATAGAGGCAACGTGCTTCTAGCCATCATAGATCGAACCATATCCATTAGGGTTCGGTTCCTCCTTTCGGAAACTCCATTAAGTTGGGGTGTTCCAGGGGGAGTAAGTTGTGAGATAATCCCACATCCTTTAAGATGATCTTGGAAAGCATCGCTTAGGTATTCACCTCCTCTATCGGTACGAAGTACCTTGATTGTTTTATTGAGTTGATTTTGTACTTCGTTTTGATATTCTTTGAATGCTTCAAAAGTTTCGTCCTTGTGTCTTAATAAGTAGACATATCCGAAACGACTGAAGTCATCAATGAAAGTAACGAAGTATCTTTCACCATTCCTAGTTATGGGCTTAAAGGGTCCACATACATCCGAAGATATTAATCCCAATAAGTCTTTAGCCCTTTCATAGGTCCCTTTGAAAGGTGCTTTAGTCATTTTGCCTTGTAAACAAGATTCACATACATCAAACGAGTCTAGTTCATTTGATTTCAAAAGTCCATTCTTTTGAAGTGTATGCATTCGGTTCTTGTTTATGTGACCAAGGCGACAATGCCATAAGTAGGAATCACTCAAATCCCTTTTGAGCTTCTTGGTTTTTGCATGGTATATTGAGCTATTGTATGATGTGTCATCATGAACCAATTCATAAATACCATTTGAAGGCGAAGCCTTAAAATAGAACACATTATCTAAAGAAACATGGATATCATCATTAATGAAACTAAGATTAAAACTATATTGTTTCAAACGGGATACAGAAATAATGTTTCGAGATAAATCGGGTGCATACAAAACATTTTTCAAAATAAGCTCCAAACCACTTGGTAGCTTTAAAACAAAGTCTCCTTGAGCTTTCACTTGAACCCTTGCTCCATTTCCCATGAAGAGACTTGTTGTTCCCGCTTCTTGATCACTTCTTTTGAACCCCTGCAAAGAATTGCAAATATGAGTTCCACATCCTGTGTCTAATACCCATGTATTAGAAGAAGTAACACTAAGCTCGATGTATACCATATATACATTACCTGACGTTTGCCCTGCATCCCTCTTTTCCTTCAACTCCTTTAGGTAGACCGGGCAGTTGCGTTTCCAGTGACCCATTTCACCACAACCAAAGCACGGATCTTCCTTAGGGTTAGCTTTACCGGCAACCTTTTGCTTCTTGTTATGGTTGGTTGGGGTAACCATCTTCCCCTTTCCCTTGCCCTTTCCTTGGTAGGCGGGTCCTTTCCTCTTAGCCGCCTTCGGCTTAGAAGTGTTATTGTTTTTGGACCCGCCTTCATTGATCATAAACATGGGTGAAGCCCTTTTACCCATGCTCGCTTCGGCCGTCTTAAGCATGGCATGTAATTCTCCAATGCTCTTATCCCATCCATTCATGTTATAATTTAACACGAATGTGTCAAACCTCTTTGACAATGAGTTAAGGATAAGGTCCGTGGCTAATTCATTAGACACGTTGCAATTTAGACTGTTCGCTCGATCAATTAGGCTTTTCATCTTAAGGACATAAGATGAAACGGATTGGGTGTCGTCCATCCGACATGCATGAAGTGCTCGGACCATTTCAAAGCGCTCGACACGAGCTTGTTGAAGGAACATCTCCTTCAACTGAGTGATCATGTCATATGCACTATGATGCTCGAAGTCCTTTTGGAGTTCGGGTATCATAGTCCCAAGCATAAGGCAAGAAACTTGCAACGAATAGGTGCAATATTTCTCCCAATATGCCATGCCTTCCGTATCATCCTCGTCGGGTTGATCGAGAATGGGGTCTTCCAACACATACGCCCTATCCTCTAGTTTGAGGACAATTCTTAGATTGCGGAACCAATCCATGAAGTTCGTATGGTTGAGTTTTTCCTTTTGTGGGATTGATGTAACGACCCGCACTTTTTCGATCGTTCTATACTTATAAGATTAATATTTACATAAATTAAACCTTACCAACATGATAAGCAATCCAAATTGTCGAGACTTATGTTTTTCGAAAAGAGTTTTACACAACGTTTGACCGTCTAGTTTGACCGATGATATCACGAACTATACAATATATGATAATTATATGTTTGTGTATATATATGTATATATACATATTTTACATGACCTAAGAATGTTTTAATATCTCATTTTGTATTAATAACAATAAGTTATAAGTATATTTTGAAACTACTAACTTAAGTTTTCAAAACGATAACCATACGTAACGTTATTTGACTTAAATACTTATGACCTATAATGTTTATACATATATCGTATAAGTAATGTATTTAATCACTTTTAAAGACTTAAATACATAAAACAATATAAGTATATTTACAAAAGATAGCTATATTTGAATCCTCGTTCCGTTTTCTCAAAGATTTCTATACGTATACCTAGGGTATATGTACCCGTATCATACGCAGCTTCTAGATGTATTTACTATTGGTATATACCAATAAAAATCTACTCCTTAGCAACCTTAAATGATTAAGAAACATGTGGAACCAACCATTTATCAAGTAGCATGAATTATTTAGCAAGAAAACAAAGTTAGGTATCTTTTTTTTCCTTTATAACCTAAAAACGTTTTTATGCATGCACACCATTTCTTCACCCCATTTTCTCATACTTACACTTCCATTTCTCTCTCAAAATACTCTTAACTTCATACTTGATCATCTCCAAGCATTTTCCCCATCATTTAGCTTCAAAAACAACACTTAAACCTCATAAGAAAACCTTACAAAAACACTTCAAGAAATCCTTCCAAGAACACCAACTTACTTCCAATCTTTCATCCACTTCCATCACCCTTTTGGTTCTAGGTTCTTACTCCTCTTTTACAACAACCTTGTCCAAGGAACTTGAGGTAGTAATTATGTTCATAACCTTATTCGATTCATATATATATAGCTATCTTATTTTGTGGTATAAAATTTTAACAACAAGAACATAGTTTGAAAGTTTTCAAACTTGTTTGCAAACTAAATAGATCCTTCTAACTTAACTTTTAAAATACTTCAAGACCTGTAATATAACTTAATTACATGCTAATTTAACAAGGTATAACTTGGTTTTTCAAAGAACACCTTAAAAACTGTTTTTACGACGTCGGAGTGCAACCGGGGACTGTTTTGGGTTGGATAATTAAAAACCATCTTAAACTTTGAATTGGAAGTTTATCTTCTGGAAAAATGATTTTTAATATTAATATGATAACACATAAAAATTTCATGATTTAATTCAAAGTATAAGTATTTTTAGAAAAATAATCATTTAAGGTTGTTTACATAAAGGAAAATGTTTAACTTCATAAGTTTCACTAAAGTTTCACCTATGCCGTGTGATTTTGAATACAAACCAAGGTATTTTCAGTTCATAGTCTTAAAGAGGAACTCGATCCAAGGAGATGGCAAGTTAAATCAACGAAAACGGATTTGTAACGAAGAAACTATGACCGAAACAAAATTGGTTATCCAAGACTTGTTTAACTTCGGGATTAATTGGGAAAAATTAAATAAAATCACATCTTTCTAAGATAACATGATATTTTATATATATGTACTTATAATTCAATTTTATATGGTTCAGGATCACCCATAAACAATACGAGAAGATTAATCATAAGATCCCATGTTTGTACGCAACACGTCATTTGACAACACCGGTACTTTATGTACGCAACACGTCATTTGACAACACCGGTACCGTGGGTCAAGATTAATCTCGACCAATACATATACGATGGGGTTTTATTTATTTCGTTGGGGGTTTTATTTATTTCATTGCGGGTATATTAAACATCTAAAAATGAACCATTAAAATTGAATTACTAACAACGAACTGCTAACTACGGACTAAGGAATTATTCAAAGTATTAAAAGTATAACAAGTATATATATGTGACGTTTGTTTAAAAAGAAAAGGTATTGATATATTATATATGGATAGGTTCGTGATATCAACCGGAGACCAAGTCAAAAATATATATATCTTCAAGACGAACGTGAGTATATAGTCCCACTTTTAAACTCTAAATATTTCGGGATGAGAATACATGTATTTTATGTTTTACGTTATGGACACAAGTAACTGAAAAATATATTCTACGTTGAGTTGTACCACTGGCATACTTCCCTGTAGCTTGGTAACTGTTATTTACAGCGGTATTGTAAACGCGAATCCTGTTGATAGATCTATCGGGCCTGACAACCCCAACCGGACTGGACGACCAGTATTCAACGGTTGCACAGTACTTCGTTTTGTGACTACACTTGGTACGGTGTAGTAAGATTTCATATTAAAGGGAATATGCGACGTGATTAAATGTTAAGTATGGTTACCAAGTGCTCAACCACTTAGAATATTTTTATTAAACTGTTTATATACGAAATCTTGTGGTCTATATATATATATATATTGCTGCCGGCATTAAACCTATATCTCACCAACTTTATGTTGACCTTTTAAAACATGTCTATTCTCAGGTGATTACTAAAGCTTCCGCTGCATTATGTTGAATTTGAGCAGGATCTTGCGTACGCATATTTGTGTCAAAAATAAAACTGCATACCCGAGGATCTGTGTTGTAAAATATGCTAGAAACCGTGTTGTTATCATTATATGTAAAGTTTGTAAGTCGAAGATTATCGCTAAACGATAATCATCTTTTTATTGTCTAAAGCTTGTAACAAAAATAATGGTTATGGTTTGTAATGTATAATATATGCAGTTTTTCTTTTAAAAATGTCGCATATAGAGGTCAATACCTCGCAATGAAATCATACGTTATTTAACACGTTCTTATGGTTAAGGACGGGTTATGACATGTGGTATCAGAGCGGTGGTCTTAGCGAACCAGGTTTGCATTAGTGTGTCTAACCGATAAGTCGTTAGGATACATTAGTAAGTCTGGACTTTGACCGGGTCTGATTTAAAAACCATTGCTTATCATTGTTGGTTAAAATTTATATGTAAATATTATGTAGTACTAATGGGTTAGTTGTTGTATGATAGATGTCGGGCTCAAAACTTGTTATCACATTCAGCGACTCCGAACCAGAATCTTCAGATGGTGTTCCAGTCATTAACCTATCCGATGACGAAAATGATATCTTTGGGGAAGACTCACAAATTCCGGATGAACCAACTATAGAGAACCCGGAAAGTGAACCCGAGGAGGAAAGTGAACCCGAGGAGGAAAGTGAACCCGAGGAGGAAAGTGAACCCGAGGAAGAAATACAGGAAATTACAAAAGACGAGTTCGAACTAGGAAAGAAACGAAAGGCTAATGAATTAGAAAATTCAAATCCTGAGTTTAATAAGGATGATGTGGCACCAACTCCACTAGACACTACCACCCCTATTCCCGCTATTCCTATTCGTTCTATCCCGGCATCCAGTTCTTCAGTCCCACAGCCAAAATATAGGCAGACAGCCAGGATAAGCGTTAAGCGATTCTTTGAACCTAAACGTCCTAGAAAATAGACCAAACGATGCGCTGCCGTATTAAACCATGGGATCATATAATGTTTTGTATAATATTATTAGTGTGGTTTGCTTAATGTTCGATGTAAGATAAGCATATGTAAAATAGTGAAGTGTGAAATGCAATAATTTTCCATGATTAAGTATTATTTAGATGGTAGTAATTGATTCTGTACTAAGCTATTAAGTATGGACATTAACGGGTAGGTACTACCCTAGATATAATTATAAAACGCTAATAAGAAGAAAAGGCTTTTATAATAATACCTGGTTCATATTATTAATAAGCTATAATGTACTGTAAATATACACTACATCTATAATATTCCATGTGAATAATTATTTTCTTTTCATTCTTATAGAAGAATATGGCGCGATTGAACCGAATGACGGAACAAGAAATCCAGGAACTCATCAATCAACGAGTGAACGACAGAATGTTATGGGTCGAGGCTGCAAGAGGTGCTGCAGTTAACCCAAATCCTCGTGTGGGGTGCACTTACAAAACTTTTCAAGCTTGCAAGCCCTCATCATTCAGTGGAACAGAAGGACCGATCGGTTTAACCCGATGGATAGAAAAGATGGAGACTATGTTTAAAATCAGTGGTTGTGTTGAAAAGGACATGACCAAGTATGCATCATGCACTTTACAAGATAGTGCACTCACGTGGTGGAAAAATTATGTGAAGGCTGTAGGAGGAGATGTAGCTTATGATACTCCATGGGAAGAATTCAAAATAATGTTAATCAACGAATATTGTCCAAGGAACGAGGTTAGGAAGTTGGAAGATGAATTACGAAGTCTGAAGGTTGTTGGTACTGAAATCACCAACTACAATCAGCGATTCATGGAATTAGTTTTGCTATGTCCTGAATTGGTTCCAACCGAAGAACGGAAGATTGAAATGTACAAAGATGGTTTGCCCAAAAAGGTCAAGGCAAACGTTACAGCATCGAAACCTAAGACAATTCATGAAGCTATAACCATGGCAAACGAGCTAATGGATCAGGTCATCATGGATAAGAAAGTATCCAATACTGATGTGAAGGTATCAGGTAACAAAAGAAAGTGGAATGGAAATTATGATCGAGGTAACCAACAACAATCTTTTAAGAAACAAGAAATCACGCAAGGTGCGGGTAGTGGTTTAAGCTTTGGTTATAAAGGACAAAATCCTTTATGCAACCGATGTCACAAACATCACTCTGGTTACTGTAATGTGGTATGCAACAAATGTAATCGAAAGGGTCATCTTGCTGAAGATTGTAGGGCTCTCGTTATAAATACAAATGGTACCAAGACTCCTGCCACCAATGCAAATAGAACTGCTTTGGCTACCATTACTTGTTATGGGTGTGGAAAACAAGGTCACTATAAGAGCCAGTGCCCGAATCTAGAGAAAAATATCGGACCTGCACGAGGGAGAGCATTTGTTATTAATGCTAGAGAGGCGTGTGAAGACCCGGAGCTTGTTACGGGTACGTTTACCATTAATAACTTATCCGCATCTATTATATTTGATACTGGTGCTGATAGAAGTTACGTGTGTAGAGACTTTCACGCTAAATTGAATTGTTCATCATTACCTCTAGATGCTAAGTACATGATTGAGTTAGCTAATGGTAAACTAATTAAAGCCGATAAAATTTGCCGTGATTGTAAAATAAATTTAGCCGGAGAAACATTTAAGATTGATTTGATACCCGTAGAATTAGGAAGTTTTGATGTAATAGTCGGCATGGACTGGATGTCCAAAATAGGAGCCGAAGTTGTGTGCGCCAAGAAGGCAATTCGCATTCCTCGTAAGAATAAAATGCCAGTAATGATTTATGGAGAGAAGGGTAACTCAAAGCTAAAACTCATTAGTTATTTGAAAGCTCAAAAGTGCTTGAAGAAAGGGTGCTATGCTATCTTAGCACATGTTAATAAAGTCGAAAAGAAAGAAAAAGAGAAGTGCATCAATGACGTGCCTGTGGCAAGAGATTTTCCTGAAGTATTTCCGGAAGAGTTGCCGGGATTACCTCCATTTAGATCTGTAGAATTTCAAATAGATCTTGTACCAGGAGCTGCACCGGTTGCCCGTGCTCCATATAGACTTGCACCGTCCGAGTTAAAAGAACTTCAGAGTCAGTTAAAAGAATTACTGGATCGTGGATTCATACGACCAAGTACTTCACCGTGGGGAGCTCCAATTTTATTCGTCAAGAAGAAAGACGGATCTTTCCGAATGTGTATAGATTATCGTGAATTAAATAAGTTAACTATCAAGAATCGGTATCCACTACCGAGAATTGACGACTTATTTGATCAACTCCAAGGATCATGTGTGTACTCGAAAATTGACCTAAGATCGGGCTATCATCAATTACGTGTCAAAGAAGAAGATATACCAAAAACTGCTTTTCGGACACGCTACGGTCATTATGAATTTTTGGTTATGCCGTTTGGATTGACGAATGCGCCAGCTGTATTCATGGACCTCATGAATCGAGTTTGTAGTCCATATTTAGATAAGTTTGTTATCGTTTTCATTGATGATATTCTTATCTATTCCAAGAGTGAGCAAGAGCATGAGCAGCATGTAAGGTTGATATTAGAGTTGTTAAGAAAAGAACAGCTATATGCTAAATTTTCTAAATGTGCTTTCTGGTTGAAAGAAGTGCAATTTCTTGGCCACGTTGTTAGTAGCAAAGGAATTCAGGTTGATCCAGCAAAAATTGAAGCCATTGAAAAATGGGAGACTCCTAAGACACCAACGCAGATACGCCAATTTTTGGGTTTAGCCGGTTATTATAGAAGGTTTATTCAAGATTTTTCCCGAATAGCTAAGCCGTTGACAGCATTAACGCAAAAAGGGAAGAAATACGAATGGACCTCGGAGCAGGAGAACGCATTTCAATTACTGAAGAAGAAGTTAACTACGGCGCCTATTTTATCGTTACCTGAAGGGAACGATGATTTTGAAATATATTGTGACGCTTCGCGACAAGGTTTTGGTTGTGTTCTTATGCAACGAAAGAAAGTTATTGCATACGCATCTCGACAATTGAAGATTCACGAGCGGAATTATACGACGCATGATCTAGAACTGGGAGCAGTCGTGTTTGCGTTAAAGATATGGAGACACTACTTATATGGGGTTAGATGCACTGTGTTTACTGATCATAAAAGTCTTCAACATATTTTCGATCAGAAACAGCTGAACATGAGGCAACGTAGGTGGGTCGAGCTGATAAACGACTACGATTGTGAGATTCGCTATCATCCCGGGAAAGCGAATGTAGTGGCTGACGCATTAAGCAGAAAGGAACGAGAACCAATTCGAGTACGAGCGATGAACATAAAAATTCGCATGAATCTCAACTCACAAATCAAAGAAGTTCAACGAGAAGCACTTACTAAAGAAAATATAGGAAATGAAATAATGAAGAAGTATGAGAAGCAACTCGTTATGCGGGAAGATGGAATTCGATATTTTGCAAATCGTATTTGGGTACCGAAGTTGGGTGGATTAAGGAAGTTGATATTGAACGAGGCACATAAGACAAGATATTCGATACATCCTGGAGTTGGAAAGATGTACCAAGATCTTAAGACGCATTATTGGTGGCCTAATTTGAAGACAGACGTTGCAACATATGTTGGGGAATGTTTAACTTGTTCCAAAGTCAAAGCAGAACACCAGAAGCCGTCAGGGTTACTTCAACAACCAGAAATTCCAGAATGGAAATGGGACGGTATTACCATGGATTTCATCACGAAGTTACCAACGACTGCCTGGGGATACGACACCATTTGGGTAATTGTTGATCGTCTTACCAAATCTGCACATTTCTTGCCTATAAAGGAAACAGATAGAATGGAGAAATTATTACGATTATATATAAAGGAAATAGTTTCAAGGCATGGAATACCTATTTCCATTATATCTGATCGTGATAGTAGATTTACCTCAAAGTTCTGGCAATCACTACAGGAGGCACTAGGAACTCGTTTGGATATGAGTACCGCATATCATCCGCAAACGGACGGGCAGAGTGAAAGAACAATTCAGACTCTTGAAGACATGCTCAGGGCATGTGTGATCGATTTTGGAAACGGATGGGATAAGTATCTACCATTAGCAGAATTCTCGTATAATAATAGTTATCATGCGAGCATTAAAGCTGCACCATTCGAAGCATTGTACGGAAGGAAGTGTAGATCTCCTATCTGTTGAAATGAAGTAGGAGATCGACAATTAACTGGTCCAGAGATCATACATGAAACTACTGAAAAGATAGTACAAATCAAAGAGAGATTGAAAACAGCCCGTAGTCGCCAAAAGAGCTACGCCGATGTCCGAAGGAAACCATTAGAGTTTCAGATCGGTGACATGGTTATGCTAAAGGTGTCACCTTGGAAAGGTGTAATACGTTTCGGTAAAAGAGGTAAACTGAACCCAAGATATGTAGGCCCGTTCAAGATCATCGAACGCATTGGACCGGTAGCTTATCGACTCGAGTTACCGCAACAACTCGCCGGAGTACATAATACCTTTCACGTCTCGAACCTTAAGAAGTGTCTTGCAAAGGAAGACCTCACCATTCCTCTTGAAGAAATCCATGTCGACGAGAAACTACAATTCGTCGAAGAACCAATCGAAATCATGGACCGTGAAGTTAAACAGCTCAAGCAGAGCAACATACCGATCGTTAAGGTTTGTTGGAATGCTCGAAGAGGTCCCGAGTTTACGTGGGAACGGGAGGATCAGATGAAACAAAAGTATCCACACTTGTTTCTCGATGACGCAAAATAGGTACAATTTTAAAATTTCGGGACGAAATTTATTTAACGGGGAGGTAATGTAACGACCCACACTTTTTCGATCGTTCTATACTTATAAGATTAATATTTACATAAATTAAACCTTACCAACATGATAAGCAATCCAAATTGTCGAGACTTATGTTTTTCGAAAAGAGTTTTACACAACGTTTGACCGTCTAGTTTGACCGATGATATCACGAACTATACAATATATGATAATTATATGTTTGTGTATATATATGTATATATACATATTTAACATGACCTAAGAATGTTTTAATATCTCATTTTGTATTAATAACAATAAGTTATAAGTATATTTTGAAACTACTAACTTAAGTTTTCAAAACGATAACCATACGTAACGTTATTTGACTTAAATACTTATGACCTATAATGTTTATACATATATCGTATAAGTAATGTATTTAATCACTTTTAAAGACTTAAATACATAAAACAATATAAGTATATTTACAAAAGATAGCTATATTTGAATCCTCGTTCCGTTTTCTCAAAGATTTCTATACGTATACCTAGGGTATATGTACCCGTATCATACGCAGCTTCTAGATGTATTTACTATTGGTATATACCAATAAAAATCTACTCCTTAGCAGCCTTAAATGATTAAGAAACATGTGGAACCAACCATTTGTCAAGTAGCATGAATTATTTAGCAAGAAAACAAAGTTAGGTATCTTTTTTTTCCTTTATAACCTAAAAACGTTTTTATGCATGCACACCATTTCTTCACCCCATTTTCTCATACTTACACTTCCATTTCTCTCTCAAAATACTCTTAACTTCATACTTGATCATCTCCAAGCATTTTCCCCATCATTTAGCTTCAAAAACAACACTTAAACCTCATAAGAAAACCTTACAAAAACACTTCAAGAAATCCTTCCAAGAACACCAACTTACTTCCAATCTTTCATCCACTTCCATCACCCTTTTGGTTCTAGGTTCTTACTCCTATTTTACAACAACCTTGTCCAAGGAACTTGAGGTAGTAACTATGTTCATAACCTTATTCGATTCATATATATATAGCTATCTTATTTTGTGGTATAAAATTTTAACAACAAGAACATAGTTTGAAAGTTTTCAAACTTGTTTGCAAACTAAATAGATCCTTCTAACTTAACTTTTAAAATACTTCAAGACCTGTAATATAACTTAATTACATGCTAATTTAACAAGGTATAACTTGGTTTTTCAAAGAACACCTTAAAAACTGTTTTTACGACGTCGGAGTGCAACCGGGGACTGTTTTGGGTTGGATAATTAAAAACCATCTTAAACTTTGAATTGGAAGTTTATCTTCTGGAAAAATGATTTTTAATATGAATATGATAACACATAAAAATTTCATGATTTAATTCAAAGTATAAGTATTTTTAGAAAAATAATCATTTAAGGTTGTTTACATAAAGGAAAATGTTTAACTTCATAAGTTTCACTAAAGTTTCACCTATGCCGTGTGATTTTGAATACAAACCAAGGTATTTTCAGTTCATAGTCTTAAAGAGGAACTCGATCCAAGGAGATGGCAAGTTGAATCAACGAAAACGGATTTGTAACGAAGAAACTA
Source organism: Rutidosis leptorrhynchoides (assembly GCF_046630445.1). NCBI lineage: Eukaryota > Viridiplantae > Streptophyta > Magnoliopsida > Asterales > Asteraceae > Rutidosis > Rutidosis leptorrhynchoides. The sequence continues at coordinate 635,351,002 of NC_092335.1, forward strand.
TGACCGAAACAAAATTGGTTATCCAAGACTTGTTTAACTTCGGGATTAATTGGGAAAAATTAAATAAAATCACATCTTTCTAAGATAACATGATATTTTATATATATGTACTTATAATTCAATTTTATATGGTTCAGGATCACCCATAAACAATACGAGAAGATTAATCATAAGATCCCATGTTTGTACGCAACACGTCATTTGACAACACCGGTACTTTATGTACGCAACACGTCATTTGACAACACCGGTACCGTGGGTCAAGATTAATCTCGACCAATACATATACGATGGGGTTTTATTTATTTCGTTGGGGGTTTTATTTATTTCATTGCGGGTATATTAAACATCTAAAAATGAACCATTAAAATTGAATTACTAACAACGAACTGCTAACTACGGACTAAGGAATTATTCAAAGTATTAAAAGTATAACAAGTATATATATGTGACGTTTGTTTAAAAAGAAAAGGTATTGATATATTATATATGGATAGGTTCGTGATATCAACCGGAGACCAAGTCAAAAATATATATATCTTCAAGACGAACGTGAGTATATAGTCCCACTTTTAAACTCTAAATATTTCGGGATGAGAATACATGTATTTTATGTTTTACGTTATGGACACAAGTAATTGAAAAATATATTCTACGTTGAGTTGTACCACTGGCATACTTCCCTGTAGCTTGGTAACTGTTATTTACAGCGGTATTGTAAACGCGAATCCTGTTGATAGATTTATCGGGCCTGACAACCCCAACCGGACTGGACGACCAGTATTCAACGGTTGCACAGTACTTCGTTTTGTGACTACACTTGGTACGGTGTAGTAAGATTTCATATTAAAGGGAATATGCGACGTGATTAAATGTTAAGTATGGTTACCAAGTGCTCAACCACTTAGAATATTTTTATTAAACTGTTTATATACGAAATCTTGTGGTCTATATATATATATTGCTGCCGGCATTAAACCTATATCTCACCAACTTTATGTTGACCTTTTAAAACATGTCTATTCTCAGGTGATTACTAAAGCTTCCGCTGCATTATGTTGAATTTGAGCAGGATCTTGCGTACGCATATTTTTGTCAAAAATAAAACTGCATACCCGAGGATCTGTGTTGTAAAATATGCTAGAAACCGTGTTGTTATCATTATATGTAAAGTTTGTAAGTCGAAGATTATCGCTAAACGATAATCATCTTTTTATTGTCTAAAGCTTGTAACAAAAATAATGGTTATGGTTTGTAATGTATAATATATGCAGTTTTTCTTTTAAAAATGTCGCATATAGAGGTCAATACCTCGCAATGAAATCATACGTTATTTAACACGTTCTTATGGTTAAGGACGGGTTATGACAATTGACCTCAACGATAGGTTGTTAAAGTTGATAGGTGCGTTAGGAATGTTGTTGTTATTTGCGGTCATCTACAAAATTTAACAAAGTTGTTTAAGTATTAATTTTAATTTAACAATTAATACCCTTTAAATCCAATTGATATATATTAAATTTTAGAATCCAACGGTAAACCAAATTTCGGTTAGGTGACCTTTATCCCATCATTTGATTTAGCTAGGTAGTCATTATATGACAATTGCAATCCTTTTGCAACTTCTAGGTTATGAGATCATGCAATCCTTTTGCATGGCATATTATCCCATCAACGCCTATTTGTTCATCATGCTTCGGTGACCCTAAGTTCATGATTTCCAAATCAAGTTGTCCTACTTGTATTGACATGTAAACTTAACATACAAGTGGTTAGATGACCTTTATCCCACAAGTGTGCGACATTTACCTTAATCATATTAGTTTGCTCATAACGGTTAGGTGACCTTTATCCCATTATAAGTTCCCTAATACGTCTAAGTGTCATACAATAGGATGGCGTTTAAACTTGTTAACCAGTGTGTAAAGGGTTTTAAGTTTCCTATAAATCTAGTTTGAGAAAACTTTTATACCATACACCAACATGCATTTAGTGTATGGTTCATTTGAAATCCATTTTCATGTCATGTAATAAATCCAATTTTACTACTTTGATAATAAACCTTTTATTATGTTTTAATAACCAATTATTAAAATCCATTTAGCCATTTTTAATTTAACCAATTAAATTATAATTTGTTCTTTGCATGTTATTAATTATGTCTAATTTAACCAATTAAATTATCACATTGCTTGTTGTTAATTTGTGATTTACTTGTAGCAACCAAACATACAAACTATAATCAAGCAAATAAACAACCACACATGCAAAATAATTATGTTCACAATCAAGCCAATTTGGTGGACATTTGTTTAGCCGAAAACAAATGCCACCGGTTAAGGGTTATAACACAAAGTAGGAGATTTTAAATCTCCCACTTAATCTTGCATCCAAATGCATCTTCTTGTGTCCTTCAAGTCTTCTTTATCTTCATCATTTTACAAAATATATCCTAATACATTTTGTCTAAAAAAAATAAAATTACAACCTAATCTATTTTACATACCAAATATAAAATAAATTACATAACAAGTGAATAAATATTTACAAGCCAAATAGAATTAATATTACAACCACATGAATGAATTAATATTACATACCAAATGAATAATAATAAATCAACCATGCATGCAACCATTCAAACACAAGGTCTAGGCTTGATTGTGAACTTCAACATACAACAAATATGAACCAAATGGCCAACCCAAAACCACTTTGGAACCCTCTAGAATTTGGCCTATATCTCATACCCACCCAAACCCGAACATTTTTACATTCTACTTTCATGCATGTTAATAGAATGCAAAGTTGGTGGGTTTTAAAGACCATTTATAAGAAGCATATTTCATAGACTTCGGCTCTATATACCATTGATGTAATTCAACATTTCAATAAGTTCTTAATGTTAACTTATTCATGAAACCAATTTATATAGAGTTATAACAAGCGGAAGCATAATATTAAGAAAGCATGTTAATATGTTTAACCATTTTGATTGAATTCCATATAATATCAAGTCTTGAAATAATGCTTACATATAACAACAAAGGAAGTAAGATTATACCTCCTCAAGCTAGTTGAGGGTTGTTATCAAGGTTGCAAGATGATGATGAAGATGAAGGAAAGTAGAGCTTCTAACTTGAAGCCTCAAGTGTGTAATACCCCAAGCAATCACCCAACACCTTTGTATTTAGTTAGGATTTGAAGAACACTTGAAAATCAACTTGCATGAACAAAATTTGAACCACTTTTGAGCCTCAAAAGGCCACGGCCAGACAGCCTATTTGGGCAGAAAAAAATGCAGTTTGGAGCTTACTTGATTAATGTTTGAATGCATGTGTGAGTGTAGAATACTAAGTCTTGGTCTTAGTTAAGCATGGGTAGTAATTAATAAATAAATGCATGCTCATTCCAACTCCCATGCCACTCACATTATCATGTAATAATATACATTTATATAAAAAAAAAACTGATTTTATAAAATCAGTTTTTATAAAACTTGATTTCATAAAACACATTTTTATAAACTTGTATATTATTTGTTATGTATATTTTATAAAACCAATTTTATAAAATGTAACATAACTTAATTAATTATTTAACCTATAAATAATAAAATCTTTGTTATATAAGTTGTTCCATAACTTATATAAACATATCAAGTAATATTATTTAAGAAACCTTTTCCTTAAAATTCAAGTGTCGCGTATTTAATCAATGATCCAATCGTTAAGATCAAATACGAATAAGGTGTCAGTAAGCTTGTTATTGGGTATGACTTGACTTGGATCAAAACATATTAGCCACATTAATTTAATATGTCTCTCGGGCATACGAAATACCTTCAATTCTATCACAATTTTATTTATTGTTATTTTATTTATCGTCATTTATTTATTTTATGCACTTTAATTATTGTCGTTTATCTTTACGCTTACAAATATAAAATCGACAAACCGGTCATTAAACGGTAAATCCCCCCAAAGTTACCTATAATTACTATATATTACTAAATCTAGTTTAACTACTTAATTAACTAATTTGACCTAGTAAGACACCCAATAATTGTGTCCACGGATCGACCTCCCGGACTTTACCTTAGCTATATTATTACACGATAGGTATACTTGCCTTTTGTGTTTTAGTTTAATTTAGGTGATTTCCTGTAGTAAATAAATATAAAACTGATAGCCGTTTCATACACACACTCTAGAACACATCAGCATGCATACCATTTCATAATATATTCAACTATAATTGACTTAATAATAATCTTGATGAACTCAACGACTCGAATGCAACGTCTTTTGAAATATGCCATGAATGACTCCAAGTAATATCTTTAAAAATGAGCAAATGCACAGCGGAAGATTTCTTTAATACCTGAGAATAAACATGCTTTAAAGTGTTAACCAAAAGGTTGGTGAGTTCATAGGTTTAATTTCTATATAATAATCATAATATTTAATAAGCCACAAGATTTCATTTAATTAAATGTGCAGGATCATTACAACTACAAAAATCATTCATACGATGAGTCGCCTGGTAACCGACCTTAACATAGAGCGCTTAAGATATCTGGCATCATACATTCCACTATTCAAATGTATGACAAGAACCCTCCAAAGTACTAAAGCATTTCCACTATTCGAAAATGGGGGTGGTTGGTGCCCGTAGATCTACCTTTAGGATTCACGTCAATTAGTGTTTTTCACTAATTCTTAGGTTACCAAGCATAATAATAATAAGTACAGATATCTGGTATAACAAAACAATCGTAGAATGTAGTTTCATGAACTTGTACTTATTTTGTAAAACATTTATAAAAGCAGCGCATGTATTCTCAGTCCCAAAAATATATATTGCAAAAGCATTTAAAAAAGGAGCAAATGAAACTCACCATATTGTATTTTGTAGTAAAAATACATATGACGACATTGAACAAGTATAGGGTTGGCCTCGGATTCACGAACCTATATCATTTAATGTATATTAACACATATATTTGTAATCGAACCAATTTATATATATTATATCTTAGTTTAAATGTTGTATGTATTTAATTTGTATATATTTAAAATGATCCATATTTATACATGCAGATATCTTAATATGTATATTAGTATTTTATCAATAATTTATTATTTGTAATATTTATAAAAATAATGTTAATATGTTTAGTATATAATTATGTGTAATATAAGTATAATATTTATTTGTTATAAAAATAATAATTAAAATAATAATTAAAATAATAATGATAATTAAAATAGTAATGATAATAATAATGTTAATAATAATAAAAATGTTTAAAAGTAATAATAATTATAAATGATAAATAATAATAATTATTTTTATAATACTAATATGGATACTAATAATAATAATAATAATAATAATAATAATAATAATAATAATAATAATAATAATAATAATAATAATAATAATAATAATAATAATAATGATAACAATAATAATAGTAATAATAATAATAATAATGATGGTAATGAAAATTACCTCATGTTAATCGGATAAAAAAAATGGCTCAGACGGGTCTTAAACCTGAAACTTCTCAAATAACACTATCACCCTTCACCCCCACGCTGTTTCTGTCTTTCTTATAATATACTCAACTCATTTTTAATTAACCCATTCATATTATCCTTTTCTTCCTTCTTCCTCAAAATAACTGATCGATCAGATAGCTTTCAATCCTCAAAACATGAATTTTAAATATTTCCAGATAATCCTAAATCATTATCACCTGTTTATTTTTAATTGAAATCGAAAAGGAAGAAAAAAAAATATACTAAAAACATCCACAGCAGCTTCGCTGCTGTCGCAGCCCTTTTTGAAAAAAAAAATTTTGTTTTCAATATCACGTACATTTTTAGATGATTCTTATAACACAAACTTGGTTTCAAATGATTCAATAAAGCTTTGTGAATCCTTAATTGAAACAGAAACACTAAATTAAAATCAAATTTCATGAAGAACCTAAAGTTGGACTTTTTATGAATAAACTTTGACTTCGAAAATTGAAACTCGATACTAAAAATTAACAATTGAAACTTACCAGATAGATTAAATAGAAGTTTTTAAACATAACTACATCTATAAAATCTGAAATTGGTTTTGATTTCAAGGTTTGGCTAAAAAAATCATGAACAGTGGTAGTGACCCGTTTTCAAAATTTCAGTTTAATTTTCAAATGAATTTCAGTTGTTGCTGTAATCATAATTTAAGATGAAGTGGAAGGGGTGAATGGTTTACGTTTAACTAGCTAATCACTTGTTTTATACAGAATATTGGTGTCGACATATTTCCCACAAGAACAGAAGAAATAATAAAAAAAAAAAAAAATTTGAAGTGGACTGCTAACAAACTTTTTGTTTGTGTTCATTGATTTGATTCGTTTTGGTACCAGTTAATGACAGAAGATCAATTTAGCTATAGTTCGATGGGTATATAAAAAAACGGATTCTGATTCTATCCTATATTTATATACGATTTTTTATTTACAATTATAATTTAATAAAAATAATTCTATTATTTATTAAATCACAAAAATACTGATTATTGTTTTGTTAAGATAACGTAATAATAATATTAATACTAATTACCCTAGTAATAATAATACCAATAGTTGTAATGATATTATTAAATATAATATTAGTAATTTGTATTATCGATATATAATAATAGTAATAATAATGTTAATAATTATCTTTATAATATTAATACTGATTTCATAATATGTATTTGTATATACCAGTATATATATCTGTATATCTCTATTTATTATCTGTGTTTATATATATATATATATATATATATATATATATATATATATATATATATATATATATATATATATATATATATATATATATATATATATATATATATATATATATATATATATATATATATATATATATATATATATATATTTATAGGTAATAATTAATCTTGTAAATATAGTTATAATATGAGTACTCTTACTAATAATAATACAAATTTATAATATAGTAATAATAATATTATTATTGATAATGATAATAACTACTATAAAATATATACCATAATATTGTTAATAATGATAATACTAATAATACCAAGTATAACAAATTACCTATAACAAATTTCATATTATAATTTTAATAATACTAATATTAATAATAATGGATGTGCTAATCATATAACAACTATAATTAAACTTGTAATTATATTTAATATATAAATATTACTATCTATTAATTATGTATTTATATGATAACATTTATTGAATATTTATTTACAATATAATAACTATTGATAGCAATATTAATATATATATATATATATATATATATATATATATATATATATATATATATATATATATATATATTCTTTTTAATAGTAACTTATTTATTCTATTTATTAGTTTACATTTTTAATTCAAATTGATTGATTAAAGGTATTTTATTAATCCAAAATATTATATATATATACTTATATTTAAATATATTTTTACATATTTTTTATTCACTAGTGTTCGTGAATCGTCGGGAACAGTCAAAGGTCTAATGTATACATGAACATAGTTCTAACATTTTCGAGACTCACTATTACAGACTTTGCTTATCGTGTCGTTATCATATAAAGATTAAGTTTAAATTTGGTCGGAAATTTCCGGGTCGTCACAGTACCTACCCGTTAAAGAAATTTCGTCCCGAAATTTGATCGTGGTTGTCATGGCTAACAATAAAAATGTTTTCATGATAAATATGAGTTGAAAATTAGAGTTTTATCATCAGTGAGTAATATGGATAAAACAATTCGTTTATGTGAAGAGTACGAGTGAAGCTATCACAAAAGAGTGATATGAAGAAATAACGATTCATCTTAACTTTTGACGTAGCCAGGGTTGAATTTAGAAATTAAGGTGCGTCTTAACTTTTGACATAGTCACTGTTGAATTCCGGAATTCAAGGGATTTAAAAGAAAATCTTCGAAATCTAAAAGATTTGATTCTTCGGCGAATAAGGAGATTAAGATCTCTATAATTAAATACGGTGATCTGCTTCGATTACTCTGTCTGATATTTCCATTATAAATTAAACTCCTCCGTTCCATTATTCTCACCATTCATATACTTTTTTTCTTAGTTCATACATCCAAAAGATTGTGAAAATACTTAGTCCAGTTCTAATCCTTGATACTTTCCTAACCTTCATACCTGTCATTCTTCTTTTCAATCTTCCACCAGAAAAATTTGTTTACTTTTACTTTTACCCTGGGGTGATACTATTCTTAATTATACCGTGTCTTTATATTGCTATTCGTATTAATATTCACGGTTTGTAACTTCCGTGTTGTTATTGGACTTCATATTTTCTCTTATATTTTGGAGCTCTTTGCCTTTTTATTATCCTCCCGACCTCTAGTAAAGCGAGTAACGGTCCAGAATTCGTAAGTATGAAATTTCGGATAAACATCATGTTCTAAATAAGAAAGAATGTATTAGCACGATTTGATTTGTCAAATTACCAGAATCACTGGGAATAGAACTATCAAGAATATACTTTCTTGATATGTTCAGAAGTTAAGCAGAATGAAAGAGTTATGTAACATGGCACATGATGACGTTATGATCTGTGAATCATCACGTTCCATTAGAAACTCAGCATGACCTACTGTAATATAATCACGTTGATCAAGTGTCATTATATTATACTAACTCATGCATCAGTTCCCAACATTACTTCAATAACATTCATATTTTAAGCTCGAAAGTTTACAGAATATAGAAACTAACAGTTTCTATATGATGTAACACTGATAGCACTAAGAGATTAATGATTTCAGATAAGAATAATTATGAAAATATCTTCAGAAATATGGAGGATATTTATAATGAAAGATACGATAATATCTTAGAATTTCTGAATCAAATTGTGATGAAGAAATTCATTCACGATGCTTATCGTGTCGTGATCATATAAAGATTAAGTTTAAATTTGGTCGGAAATTTCCGGGTCGTCACATTTATGCTCTTGTTTGCGATTTACCGCAGGTAGCAATATGTGACTTGCTTTACGCCTTTAGCAGATAGAGTAAAGTATCTGTATGTAACATACAAATGAGTTCAGTGTGTTGTGTGAGCATATCATTTCCTAGGTTTATGCCTCCATATTTGTAGGGGAGCAATACCACCTTTTGTGGTCATGTTAGTTCCTATGCATTTTGTCAAGTTTAGTTGATTTTCTCAAAATGACTTCCTACAAATGAAAAACAAAGTTGTCCCTTTACTTAGTTGCATATGCATGCCGTCGAGCTACGAATAATTTTCCTACCATGACTTTTAGTTGATCGAGGTTTATGAGACACTTAATCGAATGCCATTGGACTTTAGCAAGTGTGAGTGTCTTTATGACCTCTTTGTTCGGTATTTGCTTCGTGAGAGATTGCAAACGAAGCGGTTATCACCATGCCGAAGGTGAAGTATACTATCACCTACATACCAAGTCTTTACCATTAGGCGTTGAGTCTTTTGATTATGATCATTAATTATGATCTAATTTATTCATGATAATTAAAAATTAAACGTCATTAAATGTCTTTAAGTTGGGTCATTGGGACACAAAGTCAAAGTTTTTCTTATTATGTAAAAGGTTAGTGGTTTAGTGGTATCTATGTGACATTTTCGATCATAAACTTTAGGGCTTAACTGTTGGAAAAAATGATCTCACTAATTTCCAACACACGCCCAATGAAAGACCGTAAAGAAATAAAAACAATCCACAACACAAGAATTTAACGTGGAAACTCCAAAACAGGAGAAAAATCACGGGCCTTCAAAGAGAGAAATACAATATATCACAAATTGTTACAATGACATAGACAACTCTTTTAAGTCAACTACACTCTTCAAAATATTTAACTAGAACGACTCTCAAACAAGAGTAAGAAAGAAAGAAATAATCAAATATTTAAAGTGTATTGATTGGTGCAAGTTAGAAGTATGCTCATAACTTCCTTTTATATCCAAGTAAGTTACCTACACTTTCTTCCGTCCACCAATATAGGATAAACGACCTTGTCAATTCTTCTAGCCAAAAATAACCGACATCAACTCTTGCAATGGAACAATTGTATATTTTTGTGGATTAATTGGTGATATTGAGGTGTGTGAGTAGTTGCTTTCATAAGATAAAAGTAAAAATAATATTTGGTATTTAAATTTTGTATTTCCTAATAGATGTTTACATTTCCTTAAAGATTTTTGTAATGATTCATTGTCATGTTACAAACCATCAATATCAATCTTGAATGCGATCTTTTTCCATAATTCCATGTGCATTGGGGGCATATACAAATAACGTGTGTACTGTGTACGGATATGTATGCGGTATGGCTGTATTTAAGTATTTTCTTATACATGTAAATAAAATAAAAAATATATATAACTATATTTAATTATATTATATTATATTAATAATTATAGAAGTTGTGTTATTAAATTAAAATAAATTAATTATGATAATGAAATTTATATCCACCGATATGTACCTTTAAATCAACTTTTGAGTTTGCAACCGATGTGCTTTATTTGGAAGCTTTCAATGTAGTGGCCCTAGCGACGGAGCTTGAACACTAACAATGAGGGGGTCAAAAAAATCCAATCAAAACATGTAAAACATGTAGTTTCAATATGAATAAAGAGATGCATTCGATTTGTTTAACTAATTATTTTAGGTTACTTAAATATCCCTAAACTGCTAAATTTTGAATGAAATATGCAGGTAGTGTTTAACAAAATAATATATAATGTATATAGTAGTATATACAAATAATACAAAGGTTAAGAATTGATGAAATAATATTAAATTCAATGAATAAACTGTATGCTAGACGTTCAAACTTCAGTTTGATGGGGTCAAGATTTGAGCTTAACAAAATTAGTCCTTAAAATCGTAGAAATTGCTAGTAACGACAAAGCTTTTTGGGGGGACCATGACACCCTCCTGCCCTTATTATCCTCCGTCACTGGTGGCCCTTAAAGATGGCGGTGTACCAAACTCCAAATTTTTTTTATTGAAATGTTTTAATTGTTGGTACATTTCTATGTTTAAAACATGTATATGTATATTTCTAATTACTCCGTATAATGTTTAGTTTAATAAAAATATATATAATGGATTATTTTATTATATCGAAATTGTATTAACTTTCTTTTCATACAAAAAATGAAATGATTGAAAAGTGTGTTATAATATAAAAATGAAAATATATATCGATTTTTTTTTCCTTACAACAATAAACATTGTATCAATTCATTTCACACATGCAATACTATTGTGTTCATGAAAGTGAAAATTGCATCAACTTCTTTTTGCTTATTATAATAAGAACTATATGAATTTGCTTATTAACATAACTACATAAGAGTTTTATCAATTTATTATTATTGTTATATTTTGTGAATTAAATGTATTTGAATTAATGATATAAGTGTTTTTAATGGAATTCTTAGCCAATTTAAACATATATATATATATATATATATATATATATATATATATATATATATATATATATATATATATATATATATATATATATATATATATATTCGTTACGATATCTGAGTATTATAGAAATTAGAATGAAAATCACCAATTAATAATTTACGAGTATAATTTAAATCTAATAACTTATAATTAGAATTTTTCTAAAACTCTAAAGGTAACTTTAAAATTTTCTCCGAGATACAAAGTCAAAGCTTTAGTTGGATCTCAACCCGTTCTCGGAAGAAAAACTCTATCGATTGGCATCAATGGCTCCTTAACTCTTCCTTTTATGTGGCATCACCTCCAAATCGCATGGGTATCGGTTAACATGACATTACATAAATCGGGTAGTGTTTGCAGTCCCTTCTTAGCTTATGTGGGTTAGATTAAAAGAGAAGGTTATTTGGCAACTTTGTCGCCGCTTGATCGATACTGTTGTCTTCTCCTTCCCTGCTTGTTTTTCAAGTTCGTTCCCGCTTAACGTTAAGTTGGCTACATCGCTCCCGATTTTTTAACTCACTATTGTGTATAATCCAATTTCTCCGATTGTTCCGATATTATTCTTATCATTGTATAGATGTGTGTAGGGATTTGTAATATTATATTCCAGGTTATAATAAAAATACTTTTTGCTTTTAAAAAAAAAAAAAAAACTTTAAAATTTTCTCACATGCTTTATTTACTTGTAGTGTGAATATATCTTCCACCATCTTATTTTATGTATACTCATGTATGCATAAGATTATCTTTTACTTAGAGATATATTTAGAAAAATTTTAACGGTAATAATCAGTGTTGCAAAAGTCGGCCGACTTGGCAGACACGTCGGCCGACGCCTCATTTTTTGGGCATGGCCGATGCGTCGTTGCTAAAAAGTCTGTCAAAGTCAGAAAAAGTCGGTCAAATTCAGAAAAAGTTAGTCAAAGTCCGAAAAAGTCGGTCAAAGTCGGTCAATTTTTTCATATTTTTTTTTTTGTAATATTGTTAATAATTGTTAATTGTTCATATTTACTATAAATATAATTTATATTTTAATATTCCATCTATATATAATATTATAATATATATATATATATATATATATATATATATATATATATATATATATATATATATATATATATATAATAAAACTATTTTAAAAAGTCAACGTTAGTTAACGCTTGTTGTGTCTCCGTTGCGTCCGACGCGTCGTTTTTTAGGTATGACCGATGCGTCCCCGACTCGCGTCTTTTACAACCTTAGTAGTAGTAGTAATAATAATAATAATAATAATAATAATAATAATAATAATAGTAATAATGATAATAACAAATAATAATAATAATAATAATAATAATAATAATAATAATAATAATAATAATAATAATAATAATAATAATAATAATAATAATAATAATAACCATTAAATAATGAATATTCGGGATCCAACACGATCCCTCCCATACGTTAAACCCTCAACGTATATACCAAGATTTATATACACGTTACTATCCCTGCAACCCATTTACAATATTCAATTCTAACTTTTTTTCCTTCAAACTTAACAAAAATTTCTTAAACAAATACAATTTCATTTCTTCAAATCAAATTTAAACCACTGTTTCCGCACCATAGATTGGAGCAGGTAATTTTCAATTCTATTATAGTTCTATTTTTATATGTATGTAGTTGTAGTTTTATGTAGTTTTTTTCAGCTTGATTTAGATAGATGTAATCTGTTAACTGTTTGAGATTTAACTGGTTTCTGATCGGATCTAATTGTCAATTGCGTGTATTAAACGTTTGTTTACAGTGATTTAAACGGCTATCGCTTATGTATTCCTGCTATTTAGTAACAATTAAGTTAGGGTTTTTATGTTTGTGAACACTGGATTTGAGTTTTTTGGTTCATATTGTATATTTAGATGCTGTATTCTTCCACTAAATGCTTTATTAGCTTTAAATTTTTTCATAAGTAATTATACCGTTGACTTCTTGTAAACCATCATATATGTTTTGATGGCAATGAATTATAATCTTAGAGCAATGAAAAAAATGAAAAAAATGCTTTAATATTTTAAAAACTTGAAATCTTTGTTACTGGACAGAAATTGTGATGTACACCGTATTTTATTTCAGTTAAATTGGATTGCAGAAAGACGCGAACATAGTGTTTCTTTGTATTTCGCAATAAAGTACGTTTTAGGATTTGTTTGCAAGTAAAAATTATCTAAGATGGACCTTTAGTGTGTAGCATAGGAGCCAACGAAAAACTTGGTTTATCCTAAAAAAATCATTTTAGAGTTTGGCTCAGCTGGTTGGACTGCCTTTGTTGGCTGATCTTGATTTACCTTACCTCTCATGTAACAGGTTAGGGGTGGTCTGTTATGGGTCAGTTTGTTTTGCCAGCCCTTTTAAAAGATCACACAAAATGGTTTGCAATATTCATGAACAAATGAACTGCAAATTTGGTTTGTACTTTTTTATGTGATTAGCAAGTCTTATTAAATCCCTTCTAACTTATGTTTGTGACTGTGATGATCCTTCTTCTTTTAAAAGACTAAACATTATCTGTTTACAATTTTTTATAGGGTTGGATTGTTTAGTAATTCATAAAGAGTTCAAGTGTATTTATAACCAAAACACCTCTTGTTGATATTCCAAATAGAAAGGCCGGGGAATGCCGAAAGATGTGCGTAAAGGTCCATGATTCTGTTTGTTTTCAGCTAACCATCTTCATTTTTGATGAGACTGGTTACATTGTGTCCAGCTCATCAGATCCCGACACCACAACCCGAGGTTACATTACGGTTAATTCTTGGGTGCATCATTTGTGTGAAGACGGTTGAGCTACTTCATTAAGATCAAAGACTAGGGTCTTTTAGTTAATTGTTTATATTACTATATATGGAAATCATGGATGTTAAAGGGAGCGTTTTGATGGAAAGATATGAGTTAGGTAGATTACTCGGTCAAGGGACATTTGCAAAGGTATATTACGGTAGAAATACAAGAACGGGTCAAGGTGTGGCTATTAAAGTAATAGACAAGGAGAAGGTAATACGGGTCGGGCTTATGACCCAGATCAAACGAGAGATATCTATTATGAGACTAGTAAAACACCCTAACATTTTACAGCTTTATGAAGTAATGGCCACCAAAACTAAGATATATTTCGCGTTGGAATATGCAAAAGGAGGCGAGCTTTTTGATAAGGTATCGAAAGGTCGGTTAAAAGAATCTGTTGCCCGTAAATATTTTCAGCAGTTAATCAACGCGGTTGATTTTTGTCATAGCAGAGGGGTTTATCATCGAGATTTGAAACCCGAGAACTTATTATTGGATGAAAATGATAATTTGAAAGTTTCTGATTTCGGGTTAAGTGCTTTAGCCGAATCTAAGCATCAAGACGGGCTACTTCATACCACGTGTGGGACCCCTGCTTATGTGGCACCTGAAGTAATTAACCGAAAAGGGTATGATGGGGATAAGGCTGATATTTGGTCATGTGGGGTCATTTTGTATGTTTTATTAACCGGTTATCTCCCGTTTCATGATTCAAATTTAATGGAAATGTATAGGAAAATTGGTAAGGCGGAATTTAAATGCCCAAATTGGTTTCCACCCGAGGTTAAACGATTGTTAACAAGAATGTTGGATCCGAATCCGACTTATAGGATCACAATTGCAAAGATTAAAGAAAACACATGGTTTAAAAAGGGAACAAATGTTAAAAAACCAAGAAACGAGAATGAAAATGAGTCCGATAGAGCTTCGAGTTCGTCTGAGGAAAAACGGGAAGTAATGAGGCCTCCACACTTGAATGCATTTGACATAATTGCCCTTTCACCAGGGTTTGACTTGACTGCATTGTTTGAAGAACCTAGGCAAAAGAAAGAAGCAAGATTTACTTCATGTCGACCTGCGTCGGTTATTATATCGAAACTTGAAGAAGTTGCTAAACTTTTGAAGATGAAGATTAGTAAACGAGAACCGGGATTGATGAAATTGGAGGGAACAAAGGAGGGTAGAAAAGGAATTTTGTCAATTGATGCTGAAATATTTGAACTTGCTCAATCCTTTCACATGGTTGAGGTGAATAAATCTAATGGAGATACTTTGGAATATCAAAAAGTATTAAACGAGGGTTTAAGACCCGGCCTTCAAGATATCGTTTGGACATGGCAACCCGAGTCCCTAGCATCACCGGAGCAACCAGTACAACCAGAGCAACTAGGCCCACTGCCACCTCAGCAGGATCAGCTGCCTTGAGTTGTATGCATTTCCAACTCTCGAGGTATCTAGTATTCTACATGTTCATATTGCTTCACTTGTAGCTTGTGTGATTATATTTGTTTCATATGAAATTTGCACTGGATTGTGTCATGTAACTTTTAATCCTTGCTAAAGCACTTTTTTTTTTTTTGGTAAACTTGTAGTAATATTAAGCTCAATATAACCATTGATGCTGTATATACCAAGCGAAAGCCGTATAAGTATACATACAGATATAATAGATATATACATGGTTCACTATTGAACTTATACCATATGAAAAGTTGAAATAACTGATTTTTCTGCTTTCCAAAACTAGATGTGGCAATATGGGTAGTTTGGGCAATTACATGTATGTTATAGTATGGGTCCAGCAGCTCTATATTCATATTTCACCATGTTAGTTTGGCTTATGTTTAATGTTGTGAATGTTCAATGTCAAATCGTCTTTCGAGCAGCTCTGGTTTAATCCTGTTCGTCCAAATTTGATCATACAACTCTGCACCTCCACCTCTACTATGAACTTCCACTACCGCCATTCGTTCCGTTAATCGAAAAACCTCGAACCCAATCACAAATTTACCGTTTTGCCATACCAACTCCACACCCCAATCTCGCCGTTTCTTTATCCTCACATTATCCTCTTTTACAATCTCCTGAATCTTGTTAATAACTTCCTCTGGTGGGCCCGCAACCACTAGTTTCTCGCCTTGACTATGTGTGTTATACGTGCTATCAAAAAAAGGCGAGAGGTTTAAACCCGAGGAAAATGAGATGATGTCGAACGCGTTTAATGGCGTCGTTTTAGCATCCGGTTCTGGCTTCACCAAGAACTCTTCATCTTCGCAATCGTAAAACTTTGTTCCCGAACTTCCTTTCTTGAACCACGGATTACTTGTTATCTCGTCAATCGTGATCCTTGTCGTTGGATTTGTATCAAGAAGACGAGCCAATAGTCTTCTAAGATCCGAAGACATCCATTTCGCGAACTGATAATTCCCTTTGTAGATTTTCTTATACATCATCATGAGATTCGGATCGTTAAATGGTAAGTATCCGGCCGTCAACACGAATAAAATGACCCCACACGACCATAAATCCGCTTTGGATCCGTTGTATCCTCTCTTCGTAAGGATCTCGGGTGCAACATAAGCCGGTGTACCACACAACGTATGTAACAAACCATCGTCTCGAATGTGCCCCGTTAAAGCACTCAAACCAAAATCCGAAACCTTCAAATTACCATTCTCATCGATCAAAAGATTCTCGGGTTTCAAATCTCGGTGATAAACACCCCGAGAATGACAATATTCGATCGCGGAGATCAATTGTTGAAAGTATTTTCGGCTTTGAGATTCGCTAAGACGGGTCTTTGCCACCTTAGCAAACAACTCACCACCTTTAACAAACTCCATCACGAAATATATCTTCGTTTTCGTAGCTAAAACTTCATACAATTTAACAATGTTGGGATGTCGAAGCCTGCGCATGATATCAATCTCGCGCTCGATGTTTGACATGAGACTCGAGTTATTAGTGATCTTTTGTTTATTGAATACTTTAACTGCGAGACTTTGGCCCGTGGCAATATCCCTAGCATAGTAGACTTTGGCGAAAGCGCCGCACCCTAAGAGTTTTCCTAGCTCATATTTACCAAACAAGGAGTTGGGTGGTTGTACGCCGGAAGCAATGTTTCCGACCTCTGGCATCGTTTCAAACGACACCAGAGATCGGATCGGAACTGTAAATTGTGTCCAAAATAATTTGAGAAGAAGGTTATGGATTAATCAAATTAATGGGGTTGGGTTTGAAACAGGTTAGAATGTTTGGTTTTGTCAAGAGGATAAATTTGAGGATTAAAATTGAAGCTTTTGGTGCCGGGAACTTTGAGGATTTCTGTGGTCCATATATTTAGGCTTTTTGACAAACTTGTTTAACGATTTTTGTGTTCGGTTATCGAACAGATGGAATGAGTTGTCACACAAAGAGATGTTACTAATAAGAACAAATAATCTTAGGAGTTTACGGAAGATTAAATTAATAATCTAGCTTCTTTTTTTTTTTTTTTTTTTTTTTTTTTTTTTTCATGAGGTCCCCTTTGTTTGATATACGAAATTATAGAAGTTATTACTAGTAGCTTATTGAAAACACAAGCTCTACAAATATAACTTATGAAAAAGGTAGAGTTAATTAATATAAAATTACTAAAAGCTCTTTAATATATTATTTTTACAATTTTATATTTTGTCATTTTAAGTTATTTTATAATAATAAGTTTTCAGCTACTGTTACTTCGAATAATTGGTTGTTGGTCTTGGTTGTTGTTTGAAGATTGAGGATTTTTTATTGGTTTGTTCAAGTGTTGAATCTTAATAGGTTTGAATCAGTTTTATTCGATGCTACAATGGTTCATAATAGTTAGTTTTGCGATTGCGTGTGCAATGTCTTTGTATTATAAATGATCAATAGATTTGTCAAAAAGTAGAATCTTGTTAATTTGAATCAGACCTCTTGATCTGAAGTAGACGTTTAATATGACGTATTTATAACACACTGATCTTTTGATCTACTTTAATTTATGTTTAAAAAACTGATAACACTCTTATATGAGACCTAAAAACGAAGTGGTAGCTAGGGTGTAAACGAGCCGAGCAGAGCTCGATCGGGCTCGACTCAACTCGTTTAGAATTTGATGAGCTCGAGCTCGATTCAGTTCGAGCTTACCATATAAAGCTTGACTTGAATTCGACTTGTTTATTTAATATTATTATTACTTTTTGCACACTCCAAGGTACGTCCCTTTATATATATGTTTTCATAAATGCATACGGCTCTACTAATTAAGTCATCACCAAACGTCGATTTATTGACGACTTAACTGCTGCTTAAAGCCTAAATTAAATTCCAGCCATGATCTAAAACCCATGGAAATTTGATTCTACCATTTCCATGACATCTCTTTCTATTTTATATTTTATTTTATTTTTATTTGTTATCTTATATATATATATATATATATATATATATATATATATATATATATATATATATATATATATATATATATATATATATATATATATATATATATATATGGGGGCATGAGCAATGGGGAAATAACCAATCGAGGGAAACGGGGGGAAGCAAAATATTTATTTTTATTTTTCGTTTTTTTGGATTTTTTTTCCGGCATCAAGATCACACGAAAATATGAACATTTAAAAAGACACTTCTTGATGAATGTTATTATTTAGGCGGAAAAATGATCGACAAAAATAACATTCAAGATAATATTGTTCGTGAAGAAAGGCGATCTGGCACTGTTCACTGCCTTCCACCCTCGAATTTTTAGTTTTTTTCGTTTGATTTTTACATCTCACCACCCCCACCAATCGATTCATACAAACTCGAATTGCAAACCCTGAAATTTTCATTCAGATCCGACCAGCACCGCCATCCCACGCGCCGCCTCCTCCGGCTGCCGGAATTACACGCGCCGGCGCGTGAACCTCCTATCCACCGCCGTTCGCTGCCGTTTTCTTCCAGTAAGACTATCTTGGATTTCCGATCAAAACCCAGGTGAATATAGGTCTGATTTGTTGCTTTCAAATTTGTGTTATAGTTTTAAGAAACCTGCTATTTCTGTTATTGCTTTCTGTTGAGTATCATGGTGTCCAAGAAGAAGAAAAAGCACCAAGATTTAATGGAGAGTGCTACTTGGGTTTTGCGAAACCCATCGGTTAGTCGTGGAACATCGGATGCGACTTCTAAAAGTGGAGAAACGTTTTCATCTGATTCTGATGGGGATCGTTCATCTCCGATTATGGATGATGTCGTACGTTCCAATCTGATGGTAGATGAAGTTGATCAGCCAAATAAGAACGACGGAGATGTGCCAACTGATCAACCTGGGAAGGATAATCGTGATTCAGAAAGGAAGATTCTGAAAACCTATAGTTCTAGAAAGAGGAAGGGTATAGTGAACCAGCTGATTGAAGTTGGTGAAGGTCCGTCAAAGGAAAAGAAGAGTGCTCAATTTGTTCCTTATGTTGGTGATTCTTCTATTCCTGCTAATGAAAAAATTCTCCCAGAAGTAATTAAAAAACGCAAGGGTAACAGGAAGAAAGGTGGGTATGGTAAGAATTCTGTTGTAACTGATCATTCTATTGATGATATTGTTGCTAGTAACGATGATATTATTGCTAAATCTATTGGTGAAACTATTGCTGTTGCTAAACCGGCTAGTCCTGTGGTATTCTTTAAAAGTTCTAAAGATGGTAATTATAATGCGGTTGATGTAAACCTACTTGCTGCTGCTGAGAATGCTGCTAAATTATTTAAGAATGATGGTATTAGAGAGTCAATTGTTGTTCCGGATGATTTCTCACAATTTACATTGGGTGACAATGTAAATTTAATGAATACGCGGGATAATAATAGCGGTGATAAAGATAATGTTGTATCTGGGATTAATTCTACAAAAATGAAAGGGGTTGAGACTAGTGATGGGCAAGACAATACAAATACTAAAACCCCAAGAGCATGGGTAAATCCAAACATCACTTTTGCTGACTTCTTAAAACAAAACAAAGATGAAGAAGAATTAAAAATGGAGTTGATTCCTCCACTTTTAATGTCTAACGGTCAAAAGAGAGTAGTTTTCTCCGCTGAGGAGGTTAAGAAGGGCGGTAGTGCTTTTTCTCTTCAATTATATGGGTATTTTATTGGAACTTCAATGGAATATAGGGTTGTTAACGCCCATCTAAGGAGAATGTGGCGAAGGTATGACCTTAAAGAAATCGTCAAAACAGCTGCAGGATTTTATTTATGCAAATTTAATAATGAAAAGGGTATGAAGGAGGTTCTTGAGAGTGGTCCATGGTTAGTTAATAATGTTCCTTTTTTCGTGAATCAGTGGGAACCTGGGGTTTGGCTTGAAAAAATTGAACCTGAAAAAGTTCCAATTTGGATTTGCATTCACAATATACCCATTGAACTATGGAGTGGTAGAAGTATAGGTAAACTAGTTAGTGGTATTGGTAGGCCTATGTTGATGGACAAAGTTACTTCAGAGAGATGTTTAAGTAAAAGTGGAAGACTAGGTTTTGCTAGAGTTTTGACTGAAGTCAATGCAGCTGATGACCTTCCTAGCGTTGTTGAATTTTCCTATCCTGCGATTGGTTCTTTTCCAGCCAAAGTGGGTAAACTTGAGGTGACTTATCAATGGAAACCGCCTTTATGCACTCATTGCAAAGTGTTTGGGCACTCTTTCAATACTTGTAAAATTAGGCCTAAAACAGAAGATGAAGTTTCAGCACAAGTGTTAAAAGACGCTTTGAAAAACAACAATGATGGTGAAACAGTTGATTTAATTAACCAGTGTGTCGAGGACGGCTCTAAAGATGTTAGTAAGAAAGGAAGGGTATTTCATAAGTTGAATTTTGATAATAATAAAAGTCAATGGCAGTCAACAGAAGCAAAAGGTATCAAGCAAAATGGAGTTAAGAATAATCATGGTATTAAAGATAATATTGTTGTGGAGGAAACAAATTGGAATGTGGAGTCCCAGAAAAATCGAAATCAGAATGTTTTAAGGAAAAGAGATAAAGGGAAGGACATCGATGGTGAAGGTAATAATAAGACATATTCCAAAGATAGAATTGAAACAAACAATCCTTTTTATGTACTAGTAGATGATGAGGGTAATGGTGATTGATGTTAAGTTTGGTAATACTGCTCCGAAATCAGGGTATTCTACATCTTGTTAGTCTCTTACTTTATATCTAGTATAGGTCCTCGAGTTTCGCTCATATTAGTGTTACTCATGTTGTAATCCTCGTTGTATCATTTCCTTATCAATAAAATTATATTGCTTTTCAAAAAAAAAAAAAAAAAAAAAAAAAAAAAAAAAAAAAAAAAAAATTGTTCGTGAAGAATGTGAATGTTTTTTTTTTTTTTTTTTTTTTTTTTTTTTCATGTTTTGTGAAGTAAAATTTAGCCCGATTTAGAGTTTAGGGTTTATGGTTTGGTGTTTTGGGTTTATTCCATAAACCCAAAACACCAAACTCTAAACCCTAAACTCTAAACCGTTATATATATATATATATATATATATATATATATATATATATATATATATATATATATATATATATATATATATATATATATATATATATATATATATATATATATATATATATATATATATATGGGGGCATGAGCAATGGGGAAGTAACCAATCGAGGGAAACGGGGGGAAGCAAAATATTTATTTTTTTTTTTCGTTTTTTTGGATTTTTTTTTCCGGCATCAAGATCGCACGAAAATATGAACATTTAAAAAGACACTTCTTGATGAATGTTATTATTTAGGCGGAAAAATGATCGACAAAAATAACATTCAAGATAATATTGTTCGTGAAGAATGTGAATGTTTTTTTTTTTTTTTTTTTTCTTCATGTTTTGTGAAGTAAAATTTAGCCCGATTTAGAGTTTAGGGTTTATGGTTTGGTGTTTTGGGTTTATTCCATAAACCCAAAACACCAAACTCTAAACCCTAAACCCTAAACTCTAAGCCGTTCGTGTTAAAAACTCAATCTAAATTCTAAATATAAACCCTAAACCCTAAATTTCTAAACCCTAATATCTAAACCCTATAAACCTTAATGTCTAAACCCTAATATCTAAAACTTCGAAATACGCTCAAAAAACACGATAATTGTTATATATTAATTCTTCGAGCGTTTTTTCGCCAAAATAAAAACATTTATCACAAAGTGTCTTTATTAAATGTTCATATTTTCATCCAATCTATAATGTTCGTGAACAAAGTTTTTTCAAAAAACGAAGAAAAAAAAATTTGCTTCCCCCCGCTTCCCCCTAATTGGTTACTTCCCTCTTGATCCTACCAATTGGAGTAACTATTTTGCAAATATATAGTATGTTACGGGGTAATAGACAAAAAAATATTAATTAATTAATTAATTAATTAATGTATATAAATGAAAAATTCATTTAGGTTCGCAATTTATTCGAGTTCGATATAACAAGCTCGAACTCAAGTTCACTTAGTAATCGATTCTTAAAATAAGTTCGGGCTTGAGCTTGAACTCGTTTAAGCTCGGCTTGAATCAAGTTTTTAATCGATTGCCCGAGTAACTCGCTCTGCTCATTTAGACCCATAGTGGTAGCATGTGATGTTTGAGGACAGCCTCGTGGGAATCAAAAGGCTGACACAAGGCGTACGATTATCTAACTCTTATCGCTCATGCTTTCTCGCCCCCAGATTTAATATCTCATGCGTATTTGGCCCCTCATATTCTTCACATGTTTAAATCCTGACCTTTTTTTTTATAGAAAAAATACATTAATACGGTGTAACAAACAAGGCAAAAAGATCGCTATAACATATATATTTGTATACACGCTACAACGAAGGATATTCTTCAATTATGCAAACAATATCAATGTATAATTGACATAATGTAAATATTTATATTGTATATTTAGTGGATAAATAAAGAAGATAAAATCGCATGAAGTATAAAGATTGATTTGGGTGTGGATAAATGTTGATTGTCCCATGTTTGTTTCTTCGTACGAGACGTTTGTTTGGTTATCTACATGGAACTCTAATCAAGCAATGAAGATCAGGCTTCTTGCTATACGTTGGGCGAGTCTTTAGATGAGTTGGCGGCACCTCGATAGACAATCTTTAATGATCATTTGATCAAAAAAGGATATCTTTTAGTTAATCGGTTTTACATAGAGTTAGAATTGTTTCTTGTTGGAAATGGCTTTTTAGCCGCTATGATCATCTTCTAACACTTTGTTAGAGAGTTTTTGCTTATAATAATTTCTTTTCACTGTTAAAAAAAGAGAAGATATTTTTTTTTTTTTTGGTAATATATTATCATACTAGACCTACACGGGATATGATAGAATAGGAAACATGCATATCTAATTCATGGCAACTTTCTCTTTTTCAAAATGTATGACGATTACGCGAAACTAGGATTTTTTTTACCGGGGGCAAAAAAAAAAATTTAAACCGTTTCAATTTTTTTGGACAAAATTTGAAGATTTTGGGGTAAAAGTTGGAGAATTTTGGGAAAAATTTGAAGGTTTTGGGGCAAAATATGTAGGTTTGGGGGCAAAAAAAAAATTCACCGGGGGCAAAGTCGAAAAACCCAAAAATTTTACACTGAAAAAAAAATCCACTGGGGCGGCCGCCCCCTTGCCCCCACACACTTTCGCCCCTGCTACGTTGATGTTCTACCAAATTGGTAATAAGATATGCGTATTATGGTGACATTGTCATAATATAATCTAGTGACATGAGTGGGAATAATGATCAAGAAATATACGAAGGTGACTACTTTAGTCATGATCTTTAGATATTCAGCTTCATCATCATCCCTGAATTATTATGTATTTTCCATTATATAAATTAACTTAAACATTGTGTGAATATTTGGATTTAAAGTTTATAAAAATGATCGTTGGAGACAATATTATGAACAAGAATTTACATAAAAATATTACCCTCCCGTGCATACTACGGAGTACTAGGTAATTTTGTTTACCAAGTGTATCCATTATTATGGAAGTAATACTTAATAAAAAGTTAGTTATAAAAAGTACAGGGTAGAAAACTAAAAATAGTAACACTGTTTTCTTGATTTAAATAAAACATTTTCTAATCCCACCAAATTTGTAAATAAAAACAAAACACATATATTCAAAAATATTGCAGAATCTCCTGCTTCCATACAGCTACCACCACCCCCTCTGCATCAACCTGCTTCATCCCCCCACTTGACGCACACTTCCCAATTTCACCTTCACACTCACACCAACAATTATGCTTCTTAAATTAGGGTTTTTATTATTTCTATTTTGTTATAAAGACTAATTAATGGCCACATTGTTCAATTACGAGTAAGTATGTCTGTTATTTGAATTCTGTAAATCATGTTTCGCCCCTTAATTTGTTAAATTAGGGTTTCGAATTTAGGGTTTTGGTTAATCAGCTGTATTTGTATTTAATGATGGATAGTGTAACTAAACCTACAAAACCGTCATCAAATATATCAGATATTGTATCGAAATTTGCGGAAGTTTGTAAATTTAGGTCGATCGGTGTGTTTTCATCTGAAAACCCTAATCAGTTTCAGGATCAGGATATATGTAATGATGTGAAAGAATGTGTTGATTCTGTGTGTAGTAGTAAGAGTAGTTGGAGTGGTGATGATGAGATCTTGAAACTGTTTGATTTAATGTCTGAACTAAAGTTAGCTTATGTTCAGCTTCAAAAAGCTCATATTCCTTATGATTATGATAAAATTAGGGCTGCTGATGAGCTTGTGTTCTCGAATCTTGATGGTATGTGTAAAGTTAGGCGTGCGTTTAAGGAGAAACAGTTTCAGAAATCGAGTTCGCTTAAGGCTTGTTTGGGCGTTTTACAAGCAGAGAGTAAGGTTCAGGAGAGGTTGTTGGAAAGGTTAAAGGGTGAAGCTAAGAAGAAAGATGGTGAAATCAGTTATTTAAAGAGGGAAATGTGTGATTTGGATGCAAAAAATAGGATGTTACTTAAAGAGATTAAGTGTAAGAAAAGGGAATCTATAAAACGATTGACTTTATCGTCTGTTGATAATGTTATCAAGGAGGTTTCAAAGGGTATTCATGATTTTGCTAAGCCGTTAATTGCTTTGATGAAGGCTTCAGGGTGGAATTTAGATGAGGCTGCTAATTCGATTCAAGATTCGGTTGTGTATTCTGTTAGATCTCATAAGAAATATGCGTTTGAAACATACATTTCGAGGAGAATGTTTTATGGATTTGGTTCAAAACCATGTAATCTTGACGACGTTTTGAGGTTTAAAGATCCGGTTGATGTTTTAATCGAAGATCCTAATTGTAGCTTTGCTGAATTCTGTAGAACAAAGTACCTTTTAATAGTTCATCCAAAGATAGAAGCTTCTTTTTTTGGAAATTTGGATCAGAGGAATTTTGTGTGTAGTGGAAGGCATCCGATTACGCCATTTTACCAGTTATTTGTTAAAATGGCAAGGTGGGTTTGGCTTCTTCAGGGGATTGCAGCTTCAGAGCCTAATAGCGAAATGTTTATAGTCAATCGGGGAAGTCAATTTTCTGATAGTTATATGGAAAACGTCGAGGGGTGCAAGAACGATATGGGCTCGTTAGATGAGCAACATGTTAGGTACAAAGTTGAGCTGATGGTTATGCCAGGGTTTAGAATTGGTGATAAATTATTTAAGTCGCGCGTTTATTTATCTGAAATCAGCAATGTTTCTTAAGAACTTGGCCTGTTGCTCATTGGTAACATCTAAACCTTTTTCTTTTGTTCTAAGTATATGTACAAGTTAGACGTTAGTTTATATTAATCGTTAATGTATCCAAAAGTAATGGTATAATGTCTGCTTGCTATTTTGAAGTTAAATTGAAGACAAATGATCTAGAACTGAAATAGGTTGGCCTATGCGAATTAAGAGATAGTTTGTTCATCTTTTGTCACTATCATTAATATTCAACTCTAGTAGCTTAAACATATGTTCGATTTGGGTCCTGGGTAACACGTAATGGGTCAAAAGTTGCCCAAATCGACTCCCCTAAGTCATTTTCTTTATTTCAACAATTAGATTGTTAGTACTGTAGTATTGTAGCTTTTGTAATCATATGTAATTCATTTTCATTACTTGTTTAAAAGCAATGATCTAATGAGTGACAGTGTTTCGCATAAAGTTACCCATCAAGACACATTACTCACCTGGCATACATTCGTACCGGATTATCCACTCATTTATTACATTATTAAACAAGTCTGTGGATGCCCATCTCATATGACAAAACATACTTACAATTAGTTGCGATTGCAGTAAAATTTATACCAAAATTGTTTACTGGAGTAAACAATTGCAGAAAGGGTCAGTTTGCTGTTGATACTCATGTATCTGGTGAAGATAGAGACAACAAATAACATACATCAAAATAGTCTTGAACCATTTTGACCCACTTTGTCACCTGCCGGCCCGAGTGAAGTGCCATATAGACTCAGAATATGGCGAGTACCTACCATAAAAGGGCTTACACGTGCACTGACGGAACTTGAAACTTATAAGGGGGCGGATATGATATGTTTTATCAAGAACACCAAATGATTTTAGCTTAACAATATAATTTATTAGTACGTTGATGATATCCCAGACAAGATAGGGCATCTCCCGGACAGTAAGATTTGAACAGAAGGTAATCATAAACTAGAAGTATGCAGCTCTTTGAGTTACGAGCGTTTTAGCTTTTGAATCTAGTAGATCCGAATTTGTATGATTAAAACGGTGACACTTTGTAAATTTTGCGACCCTTCACCATTTTGATCATATCTTCTTCATACGAACTCCGGTTTAGTTGATTTAAAAGCTCAAATGTTCATAATTCAAAGGAGTATAGTTTCTTTTTTATTGCGGGGTTCACGACCCTTCTTGCCTCTGAAAAAGCTTCGCCCTTGTTCATGTGGCACCTAAACGATATAAAAAGGTTAAAGCTTTGATCGACTACATATTCATGACATGGATGATGAATGATGTGATCCATTTTATTTTTGCGAATTTTTTTTTTTATATAAATGGCAACTTTCGTAAATATGAAAGAGCCTATAAGAAATACTACAAACTCAAACACGAAACAAAACGAAACTAAGCCAAAGATAATAATCAAACACCATAAAAACCAATTACAAAAAAGTGAACACATTAAAACAAACAAATCCAGAAAATCTAATACCACCAACGACCCTCAAAACTCTAAGAACCCACTAATGCATACACCATCTAAACTTCCTCGACAATAACTTTTTTATCCTTTGAGATAGGCTTGAAGAACCTACCTTCCACCTTAGAGAAATGAATAGCTTTACCTGAACGAGAGAACGAAAAATCCGTATCGAGCCTCAACAAAGAAGAGTAAATCAGAGCAGCATGACCGCCCAAATCATCCACCTCTATGCAATGTAGCATCTTAGAAGGGTTGATGTGATTCAATTCATACAAAGGTACTTATATCCTAAGGTTTATTGGTAAATTGGTGCCTAAGTGATAGTAGAAGATATCGGCATCAACCCACTTTCACTAAAAATTTTAACAAACCACAAGCCTTTTGAATGAACATGGGCCACAAAGGGTGACCAGGCTATACACTAACCCATGGATAACACAATGTTTCTGGACAAAACCACCCTGAGGCGTCAAGATAAACGCTCCACAAACGTTTGTAATCGGCGTTTGTTGAAAAATCAGTTGAGGCGTTGGTAATTAACTCGAAGGGAGGGGGAGGGGGGGGGGGGGGGGGGGGGAGGTGAGGTGGCAACATGTGATTAGTTGATGTTATTTCTCTCTCCAACTTTTAATTGTTTACCTTTCAAATACTAATCAAATTTTAACGGGGGAGGTGAGGTGGCAACATGTGATTGGCTAATGTTATTTCTCTCTCCAACTTTTAATTGTTTACTTTTCAAATACTAATCAAATTTTACCACATTAGCCACAAATTTTCTACAATCATCTAAACAACCTTCTTCATTACAACTCATTTATTAGCATTGTCATGTCACATGCACACCCCCAGAAAAACCTCACTTCTACTCTCTGTCATGTCACATGCACACCCCAGAAAAACCTCACTTCTACTCTCTGTCACACAGTTACTATTATTCGTGGTCTAAGATACATATTTATAGGAGGCGTCTTACAAAAATACAAATTGTTATTATACATCTTGACTTGCATGTAGATCATAAATCACTACAGTGAATAACTAGTTATAATGGTCTAACAAGGGTGTTAATTTCTATTCGTAATTATGTTTATAAAGAATTATAGGAGACACTAATATTCGGCTCTATTTTGAGTCAACAGCAAGCGTCGATTTATTGACGATTTGACCGTTTGGAGCCTAAATTGAATTCCAGGCAGAAACGCCATGGAACTTTGATTCTACTATTTTCATGGCGTCTCAATTTTATTTTTTAATTTTATTTTACTATTTTTTTAATAAAAAAATTCCTACTTATTGGCAGGAGGTCCACTCGAAAGCAATCTATTTATCCGTCGAATAGAGAGCGAGATGACTTTCTCTACTTTTGAGAGTGTTTCACTCTGGGTGGAGAAATGACCCGTCTTTATGCTCAAATAAGAGAATGATTGTCTACATCTCACCTTCCTCATACACCACTCATGTGGTATTGGTTGTTGTGGTGTTTTTTGTTGTTGTTGTTGTTGTTGTTATTGTTTTTTTTTTTTTTTTTTTTTTGAAAGGCAAGCTTGCATCAGTCCGGACCGAAGCCTAGTCATCATTTGCACACACACACGCGCTTTCGGGCAGGAAACCCGAACCACACTCTGAGGATCCTACCCTTAAACCATCCCGAGGGGCAGGCGGGCCGGATCTTAGTCCCGGAGCGGGTCGGTAAAACCTTCCCTTTGGGCCACCTTCAAGGAATAATATTTCAATTCCTAGAGCGGGTGACGAGGTTCGAACCCGAGACCTCTAGCCCTGTGAGTACACAAGTGTAACCGCGGTACCATTGAAGCAATGCTTCGTTGGTGTTGTTGTTATTGTTGTTATTGTTGCTGCTGCTGCATATAAGACACTAATAACCTACTGGGACTTCTCATTGAATGGATAGTGGAACGTTATTAGCATCATAGCGCCTTTATTAATTGTGCTTTTATGCGTAGTATGCTTTCATTGTGTATAAAGTACATAGAAAAAATTATGCTAAATAATATAGATAGGTTAGTTTTAAAACGGTAAATAAAATGAATTCAGAATAATTCAAAGTACTGATGTCTTTTTTAATTAAAAATTAAGATTATAATGTTGGATTATTATGTTCTATTACGAGTTCAATGAATAGGCATTAAAATAATACGAGTACAAGATAACATAGGCAACAAATAATGTAAGAATTGGTACAAAAAAATCAACTGTAGTACAAGTAATTGGCTTTATGGCTGTAAATTATCAAAGTTAAACACGTTTCTATTTTTTTTTATTAGTAAATTTTATAATAATATATATTATATATTATACTCACGTTTTCGTATTAACATTATAATGTTTTACCCTACAAACATTATAATTTTGTGATAAATATTTTAACAAATTGTTATCAAATTTTATGGATTTGATAATGTTTTACTCTACAAAATTGAAATGTGGGTGCATCTAAAAAGACGGAATCTGTTATAAATTAGTTGTTTATAACAACACATTCAGTATTGTAATTTAACTACAACTTTCTTGATTATTGGGTGTATAGATTAAAAGGATAGAAAGAATATAAACACTTCATATAAGTATATAGAAAAATGGTGCATTTTACAATGCTAATACATGAGTTATTTATACTACAAAATTGGCATCCATTTTATGACTTCTTGTACATGTATATATTATTATAATGTCATCCATTTATGACTTTTTTTACATATACATATATATATACATATATGTATATATTATTATAACACTCCCCCTTGGATGTCAATTTTTGTTTCATTGGAGATCAACTACAAGTTACTGCCTCGTTAAAAACCTTGGCCAAAGAAAAACCCAGTGGGATAAAAACTTTAGCTAAGGAAAAAAGAGTGCAGCATATAGTTGATTCCCCCTCAAGTAGACATTGCTGAGCTGTTACATCTTTTGAACTTGCCTCATGCCAATATTGTGAACATGCGTTTTGAAAATAGCAGGTGAAAGTGATTTGGTGAAAAGATCGGCAGAGTTTTTGATGGATTGAACATATCTCGTTTCAATCTGGTTGTCCTTAATGAGGTCTTGAGTGTATGAGAAGAATCTAGGAGGTATGTGTTTTGTTCGGTCACTTTTGATATACCCTTCTTTCATTTGTGCTATGCAAGCTGCATTATCTTCATAGATAGTTGTTGGACTTTTATCGCGTTCTAGTCCACAAGAATAAGTAATGAGTTGTGTCATTGATCTCAACCAAAAACATTCCCGAGTAGCTTCATGTAATGCAATCACTTCGGCATGATTTGATGATGTAGCAACAAGTGTTTGTTTTTGAGAATGCCATGATATTGCAGTACCTCCATTTAGGAATACATATCCAGTTTGAGATTTAGCTTTATGTGGATCAGATAAATAACCTGCATCTGCATAACCAATCAAATCTTGTTTTGATTCGTTAGAATAAAATAATCATAAATCAGTGGTTCCTCGAAGGTATCAAAATATGTGTTTGATCCCATTCCAGTGTCTTTTGGTAGGAGCTGAGCTTAACCTTGCTAACAAATTAACTGCAAAAAAATGTCAGGTCTTGTACAATTTGTAAGATACATAAGAGCTCCAATTGCACTAAGATATGGTAATTATGGTCCCAAAATATCTTCATGATCTTCACATTGACGAAATGGATCAGTGTCAACATTAAGTGATCTAACAACCATAGGAGTACTTAATGGTTTTGCCGTGTCCATATTGAAATGTTTTATAATCTTTTCAATATATGTTGTTTGATGTACAAGTAAACCATTAGGCATATACTCAATTTGTAAACCAAGGCAATACTTGGTTTTTCTGAGATCTTTCATTTCATAATTTTTTTTTTTTTTTAGAAGTTCAATGGCTTCATGGATCTCTTTATTTGTACCTATGATGTTAAGATCATCAACATAAACAGTTATGATCACATATCCGGATGCTGTTTTCTTAAAAAAAACACAAGGGCAAGTAATGTTATTTGTATACCCTTTGCTTATGAAGTAATCACTTAATCGATTATACCACATGCTGTAGTGACCCGAACTTTTCCATGTTTATATATATTAAATGAAATTGTTATCGACATGATTAAATGTTTCCAACATGTTAAGCAATCAAACTTGTTAAGACTTGATTAAATGAAATAAGTTTCATATAGACAATTGATCACCCAAGTTGACCGGCGATTCACGAACGTTACAAAATTGTAAAAACTACATGTTGTGGTATATATATAGACATATATATATGGTTGACATAAGATTATGATGAGTAAGTATCTCACTAAGTATATTAACAATGTGTGATATACATAAGAAATGAGATTACTAAGTTAAGACACTCGAAATGATATATATAACGATT
The DNA here is from genome assembly GCF_046630445.1 of Rutidosis leptorrhynchoides. Taxonomy (NCBI): domain Eukaryota; kingdom Viridiplantae; phylum Streptophyta; class Magnoliopsida; order Asterales; family Asteraceae; genus Rutidosis; species Rutidosis leptorrhynchoides. The sequence goes on from NC_092335.1 coordinate 635,382,985, forward strand.
ATCGTTATGATAACGTCTACTAAATACATATGTATCATATTAAGATATTGATACACTATATTTAACATGATAAAATGATATTTAAATATATCATTAAGTGTGTTAACAATGAACTACATATGTAAAAACAAGACTACTAACTCAAGAATTACGAAACGAGATTTATATGTAACGATTATTGTTGTAACGACATTTAAATGTATATATATCATATTAAGATATATTAATATATCATAATATCATGATAATATAATAATTTAACATCTCATTAGATATAATAAACATTGGGTTAACAACATTTAACAAGATCGTTAACTTAAAGGTTTCAAATCAACATTTACATGTAACGACTAACGATGACTTAACGACTCAGTTAAAATGTATATACATGTAGTGTTTTAATATGTATTCATACACTTTTGAAAGACTTCAAGACACATATCAAAGTACTTCTACTTAACAAAAATGCTTACAATTACATCCTCGTTCAGTTTCATCAACAATTCTACTCGTATGCACCCGTATTCGTACTCGTACAATACACAGCTTTTAGATGTATGTACTATTGGTATATACACTCCAATGATCAGCTCTTAGCAGCCCATGTGAGTCACCTAACACATGTGGGAACCATCATTTGGCAACTAGCATGAAATATCTCATAAAATTACAAAAATATTAGTAATCATTCATGACTTATTTACATGAAAACAAAATTACATATCCTTTATATCTAATCCATATACCAACGATCAAAAACACCTACAAACACTTTAATTCTTCAATTTTCTTCATCTAATTGATCTCTCTTAAGTTCCATCTTCAAGTTCTAAGTGTTGTTCATAAATTCCATAAGTATAGTTTCATAAAAATCAAGAATACTTCCAAGTTTGCAAGTCTACTTCCAAGCTTTCTAATCCATTCCAAGTAATCATCTAAGATCAAGGAACCTTTGTTATTTACAGTAGGTTATCTTTCTAATTCAAGGTAATATTCATATTCAAACTTTGATTCAATTTCTACAACTATAACAATCTTATTTCGAGTGAAAATCTTACTTGAACTTGTTTTCGTGTCATGATTCTGCTTCAAGAACTTTCAAGCCATCCAAGGATCCTTTGAAGCTAGATCCATTTTTCTCATTTCCAGTAGCTTTATCCAGAAAACTTGAGGTAGTAATGATGTTCATAACATCATTCGATTCATACATATAAAGCTATCTTATTCGAAGGTTTAAACTTGTAATCACTAGAACATAGTTTAGTTAATTCTAAACTTGTTCGCAAACAAACGTTAATCCTTCTAATTTGACTTTTAAAATCAACTAAACACATGTTCTATATCTATATGATATGCTAACTTAATGATTTAAAACCGGAAAACACGAAAAACACCGTAAAACCGGATATACGCCGTTGTAGTAACACCGCGGGCTGTTTTGGGTTAGTTAATTAAAAACTATGATAAACTTTGATTTAAAAGTTGTTATTCTGGGAAAATGATTTTTATTATGAACATGAAACTATATCCAAAAATCATGGTTAAACTCAAAGTGGAAGTATGTTTTCCAAAATGGTCATCTAGACGTCGTTCTTTCGACTGAAATGACTACCTTTACAAAAACGACTTGTAACCTATAATTTCGACTATAAACTTATACTTTTTCTATATAGATTCATAAACTTAAATTCAATATGAAACCATAGCAATTGGATTCACTCAAAACGGATTTAAAATGAAGAAGTTATGGGTAAAACAAGATTGGATATTTTTTGATTATTTTAGCTACGGGAAATGTTTAACAAATCTATACAAATCATATCCTAACTAACTTATATTGTATTATACATGTATTCTAATATATTATGTAATCTTGAGATACCATAGACATGTATGCAAATGTTTTGACATATCATATCGACCCATGTATATATATTATTTGGAACAACCATAGACACTCTATATGCAGTAATGTTGGAGTTAGCTATACAGGGTTGAGGTTGATTCCAAAAATATATATACTTTGAGTTGTGATCTAGCCTGAGACGTGTATACACTGGGCCGTGGATTGATTCAAGATAATATATATCGATTTATTTCTGTACATCTAACTGTGGACAACTAGTTGTAGGTTACTAAAGAGGACAGCTGACTTAATACACTCAAATCTTTAAAACATAATAAAAATGGTTGTAATTATATTTTGATCATACTTTGATATATATGTACATATTTGTATAGGTTCGTGAATCGATCCGTGACCAAGTCTTATTTCCGAGGAAGGAAATATCTGTGAAAGTGAGTTATAGTCCCACTTTTAAAATCTAATATTTTTGGGATGAGAATACATGCAGGTTTTATAAATGATTTACAAAATAGATATAAGTACGTGAAACTACATTCTATGGTTGAATTATCGAAATCGAATATGCCCCTTTTTATTAAGTCTGGTAATCTAAGAATTAGGGAACAGACACCCTAATTGACGCGAATCTTAAAGATAGATCTATTGGGCCTAACAAACCCCATCCAAAGTACCGGATGCTTTAGTATTTGAAATTTATATCATATCCGAAGGGTGTCCCGGAATGATGGGGATATTCTTATATATGCATCTTGTTAATGTCGGTTACCAGGTGTTCACCATATGAATGATTTTTATCTCTATGTATGGGATGTGTATTGAAATATGAAATATTGTGGTCTATTGTTACGATTTGATATATATAGGTTAAACCTATAACTCACCAACATTTTTGTTGACGTTTGATATTGCTCAATAACATTATATATATCTATCACAATATCGTGTAAAATACTCTCGAATCAAGGATACTGAAAGCGTTTCTACAAGTGATAGGCCAAGATATGCAAATTTGTATCGGAGAGTGATTTGTAAAGAGTTTTGATGATTTATGACCGTGGTTGATCCCGATACAAGTTAAAGTCTAATTAGTGCTCTAAAATGGAAAAACAAGGCTTCAAATGATTGGGAATTCGGCTAAATGAAAGAAGATTGAAAAGAAAACGAGACAGTAAAATTTAGTACAATAGGACGCCGTCCAAGATTGTGGGACGCCGTCCAGCTTTTCATACTTGGACGCTGTCCAAACATTTGGGACGCCGTCCAAGCCTTAACAATGGGACGTCGTCCAGAAGATTAGGACGCCGTCCAGAAGTAGGTTTCAGTCTACTTTTGACTTTCTGACCCACTTTCTCCACTTTATAACTTCATGATTGAAGACCAATTTACCAGATACGAACCAGAGAGTACAGAGACGAATTTTGGGAGCAATATTGGAGAACTCCAAGCTCTTAGAAGAGGCTCAAAATCAAGGCATCAAATATCAAAACCTTCTTCATCCAAGAACTCATTGTTCTTGTAGGTTATTCCTTGCTCTAAAGCAATGATTTCCATTGATAATCTGATTGTTATGTTGTCTGTTACCATGATTGTTGGCTAGTTTCTATAATGTTTGTCTAGATTAATAACCGAGGTATTGGATGTAATCTTATTGATTGTATGTACTATGTGTGAAAGATTGAAGCTTGAATTAAAGAACCATGCTTATTGATGTTTAATCATTTGTATCTAGTTAATTGATATGTTGTTGATAAAGAGAACTCTTGTTGATGTATCATATTGATTTACAATCAACTTGTCTTAGATTGATTGTTTACTAAACCGGACCAAGGGGGTAAATTAGATCAATACGATTAAACGATATAGGAATGAATTGTGTAGAGCGAACGCAAAGACAATTGTTATTGAAGTCTTTGATTTTGCTAATCAACTAGTCACAAACGAAAAGGTCTAGGTAATAGGGAACCCTCACTTAGTACTTCTAGTTTGAGTACTCGCTAAAGAGAACTCTTGGCGGGTCGATTTAGGTGATTAGCACATTTCATAGTTATTTGATTACAAACACGAGAACTATAGAGAAAAGGGAACCCTTGATCTTGTAATTGTGTTTGCGTGTTTATTTAAGAGAACTCTTAGTGAACCTATTAGATAACTTACACACATAATCATTCAATCAGGCCTTAATAGCAAAACTTACATCCAATACCGAGGGTAAAATATCTAGATGAACATTTCATCTCTTTGATCTAAATCAAACTATCTTAATTGCTTTCTTTGCACTTATTTTCATTATATAAACTTAAAAGACCAAAAATATTGTTTTTACTTTTAACCTTCTCTGATTTGGCTAAATCGTTAAAAAGCCACAAAAACATAATATCTTGTACCTTTAAGTTTCATTTACTTAGTTAATCATAATATAGTTTCTAATTCTAGTTTGACTAATACAACTGTCCTTGGAACGATACACGGAACTAAACCATTATTTATACTACTACACGATCGGGTACACTGCCCGTTAGTGTGTAACAGTCTTTTTAACCGGTGTTTTCCAACGATAATTTATATACCTGATTTCGCACATCAAGTTTTTGGCGCCGCTGCCGGGGACACTTTTGTGTCAAAATAGAATTATTGACTAATTTGTGATTAAGTAGTTTCTTAATTATTTTAAATTATTAATAGTCTTTGAATTTTAAACTTATAGAATCGGTGCATTTAATAGTTTTGTTAGTTGTGTGATTGACAGATTTTAGGTTGCATATGCCACATACCCGAAGTTCAGATTCTCCATTACTTACACCGCTTACGGAACCTGATAGAAAGTTTGGTAGGATCTCGAAAGAAGTACTTGAAATTTTTGAATCTTCATCAAAGCAGGAAACTTTTGAGTCAGAATCAAGTACAACCAAGCCGAGATATTCTGAATTTGGTGAGCCCGTTCATCCTCTAAAATTTGAAATGGAAGGAGAAGCAAGACCGGTGGTACAAAGATAATCAATGGTGACCAAGATGAAGGCAACCCGAACCGGGCAAGGTAGTGCCATTACTCCGCCCACTGGTGAAGTAAATTTTGAAATAAAATGACCTATTCTCCAAATGATTAATAACAGGTGTCAATTTAGTGGTGGTCCAAATGAAGATGCAAACGAACATATTCGTCTCTTTCAAGAGATATGTCTTCTTTTCAAACTTAAACCAGACACTGACCAGGCCATATTTTTAAGACTTTTCCCATGGACACTCCACGGGGAAGCACGAAGTTGGTTAGATTCATTGGCCGAGGCTACGATAGAAACTTGGGATGGTATGTTGGAAAAATTTCTTAAGAAATATTTTCTAGCATCTAAGTCCGCGAGACTCCAACACGAAATTAACCAATTCTGTCAAAAGTCGATGGAAACCTTGTACGAAGCATGGAATCGATTTTCCAAAATGCTGAGAGGTTGTCCAAACCATGGTTTGGATACCTTCCAAAAGTCCAAATCTTTTACAAGGGTTGTGATGTTGCAACCTGAATTTCCATTGATCAAGCGTCCGGAGGTTCACTCATGGACAAAACCGAGCAAGAGGCTTATGAGATAATCGAGAAGTTAGCCGATTATTCTCATGAGTGGCATCAAGAATGACCAATTAATCGTAATGCTCAAGTCCAAAGCGCCGGTGCTTATGATGACCTTAGTTCCCTAAGTGTGAAAATAGACGGTGTTGCTCGAAACATGGACAAAATCACCAAGAAAATTCATAGTATGAAAGTAGGTTGTGAATACTGTGGTGGACTCCATTTAGGAAAAGATTGTGATGCCGGTCTAACAATGGCTCAAAAAGAAGAAGTGGCTTTCATAAGCCAAAGAAATAATAATCAATTTCAAGGAAGAGCCCAATTTAACCGGAACTTCAACAACCCCTACAACCCTCAAGGTCAAAATTCCAATTACCAACAAGGGTCAAGTAGTGGGTTTCAACAATAAACTCTGGGTTTTTATCAAAAACCCCAACAGGAAGAGAAAAAGTCAAATTTGGAGAGTATGTTGAAAAAGTTGATTGCATCACAAACTCAGCTTGTCACAAACATAAACCAAACAAACGAGAAAAACGAACACCAGTTTAGAAACCAACAAGCCTCAATTCAGAATCTGGAGAAGTAAATGAGTGGTTTAGCTAGTTTACTTAGTGAGAGAAAACCAGGAAGTTTATCGGGCGATACTAATAAGAACCCTTGAAATGAGCACGCCAATGTTATTACCACACGGAGTGGTTTAGCATACGATGCTCCAAGAATGCCCGAAAATTCTGATTTCAGTGTTCCATTGAACCGAAATGATGAACCGGTTAAGTGAAATGTCTCGTTCTTATTGATTAAAAACGTTCCATATTAATTGATTTCGTTGCGAGGTTTTGACCTCTATATGAGACGTTTTTCAAAGACTGCATTCATTTTTAAAACAAACCATAACCTTTATTTCATAAATAAAGGTTTAAAAAGCTTTACGTAGATTATCAAATAATGATAATCTAAAATATCCTGTTTACACACGACGATTACATAATGGTTTACAATACAAATATGTTACATCGAAATCAGTTTCTTGAATGCAGTTTTTACACAATATCATACAAACATGGACTCCAAATCTTGTCCTTATTTTAGTATGCAACAGCGGAAGCTCTTAGTATTCACCTGAGAATAAACATGCTTTAAACGTCAACAAAAATGTTGGTGAGTTATAGGTTTAACCTATATATATCAAATCGTAACAATAGACCACAATATTTCATATTTCAATACACATCCCATACATAGAGATAAAAATCATTCATATGGTGAACACCTGGTAACCGACATTAACAAGATGCATATATAAGAATATCCCCATCATTCCGGGACACCCTTCAGATATGATATAAATTTCGAAGTACTAAAGCATCCGGTACTTTGGATGGGTTTGTTAGGCCCAATAGATCTATCTTTAGGATTCACGTCAATTAGGGTGTCTGTTCCCTAATTCTTAGATTACCAGACTTAATAAAAAGGGGCATATTCGATTTCGATAATTCAACCATAGAATGTAGTTTCACGTACTTGTGTCTATTTTGTAAATAATTTATAAAACCTGCATGTATTCTCATCCCAAAAATATTAGATTTTAAAAGTGGGACTATAACTCACTTTCACAGATTTTTACTTCGTAGGGAAGTAAGACTTGGCCACTGGTTGATTCACGAACCTATAACAATATATACATATATATCAAAGTATGTTCAAAATATATTTACAACACTTTTAATATATTTTGATGTTTTAAGTTTATTAAGTCAGCTGTCCTCGTTAGTAACCTACAACTAGTTGTCCACAGTTAGATGTACAGAAATAAATCGATAAATATTATCTTGAATCAATCCACAACCCAGTGTATACGTATCTCAGTATTGATCACAACTCAAACTATATATATTTTGGAATCAACCTTGTGACGACCCGAGAATTTTCGACCAAATTTAAACTTAATTCTTATATAGTTTCGACACGATAAGCAAAGTCTGTAAAGTTGAGTCTCAAAATTTTGGAATTTGTTTACATGAGTTCATTTACCCTTCGACTGCTCTCGACGATTCACGAACAATTTTTGTAAATAGATATGTGTATATATATAAATAAATATAAATGAAAGTGTATATATAATAATTTGGATTAATAAAGTACACTTTAAACAATTGAAATTAAGAATGTAAAATAATAAATAAAATAATTAAGTTACCATTAAAATGAATATATGTAAATATATGTATATGATTATTTGTAATATATAAATATTAAATAAATGTTATCATATAATATAATATTATATATTATATTAAATGTAATAAATGTAATTACGAGTATAGTTGTTACATTATTACATTCAATATTAATAATATTTTTAAAACTTATAATATAAAAAGTTGATACATTTGAGTTAGTATATTTTCTAATATTATTATTATCATTAGTATTCTTATTCTTATCAAAATTAATAAAACTAATGAATTTTTTTATTCATATCAGTAGTTTATTTAATATAACACTTGTGTAAATACAGATATACTCTATATCTATATGTAATGCAGAGGTACCCCGTATATAAAGGTAAACACAAGATATACAGATTTATACAGCAAAGGAATAAAAATCAACTGCATGATCTAATCAAACTGTATCACACGTTTGGGTCTATCTCTAATCAGTTACCCATCGATATCAGATCACAATGAAAACAAAGAAGTCAGTAACATAAATGAAATATATAGGAACATATAATTCACCTATCACTATCTACTTTAATCAGTTTTATTTTTCTCCATTCATGATCTTTTCGTGATATCCTGTCGATCTTTTTTTTCTTCACTACAGACAACCAATGATATATTCTTGTTATTGCATCCATCATACGCATGTACACCATAAATAATTGCTGCAAAGAAAGGAAGAAATAAAACAAATAGTAAAAGAAACCCATCACCTCTACGACCACCATATATACAACACTCTCGATTATCAACTTTCAATCACAATACCACCTTCTACTATTCGCTACTGCAATTACCTTTTCAACTTTCTGTTTCAGTTATTAATCCCTTGAACACCATTTAAATCACACCAAAATACCACCAATGGTCACTAGTTTCCTGATATTACTCTTTCGACTTTCAGCCATGAAACCCGAGCACATGATACAACTTTTTGCTGTTTCTTTTCTATTTGATTGATGATGTAAAACAAAAGAAGAGTAGGTTGTTTGATTCACGATTTTCACAAATGGGAGGAATAAGTTGTACCATATATTTAATAAGGAATGTGGCAAATTGAAAATATAGGATGTTAGTTGGTGCTTTATCAAATTAAACAAATGGAGAAAGTGGTACATGATGGGATCTCTTGGCCGACCAATTGTGTCAAGTAGAAGGGACGTTCGAAATCCTTATTGATTTGGTAAGCCTTTAGTATTAATTTAGACCCACTTACAACTAGTATGCCACCAAATCAAATACATATTCAAAACAAATGTGGATGTCCGCAATTTATGAGCTGTATATTATTAGGTTATGATCCCACTTGTCGATTAAATAGTTTTGTGGACCACAGCTTATTCCCTTCCAATTCACGTACTAATGTTAATCGAAGAGATGCATTACGGGCAACAAACTTTTGGAATGTAATGGGCCACGTATTTTTTTTATTCATTCGACTGAAGCAATTGGATAAGGATACTAGGCAACCAAATAACCCCACCACAACCACTAAATAGTCTAAAGGTATAAAACTATTTTCATCATAGTTGTTGTCTGTCGAGTGGAACATCAAATCAGTCCCCACCTGCACTTACAAAAATAATGCTTAACAAATGGATTTGATAAACTTAATCGTTGGGCTTGTATCTTGGTTTTTAATCTGGGCCGTATCAAAGAAACAGATAGATATGGATCATATATTTATGGGTCTGCGATATTAAAGCAGAAATATGGATGTAGACGAATGGTTAAGAGAGTTGGGGGAAAATGAGAGGTTCCTAGTTCGAAACTGGGCAACGGAAATTTTACATTTTTTTTTTAAACGGAAGCTGGGCTGTTATCAAGGTGAGTATTTGGGCCGTGTGTTCAGTTGGGCCGAGACCCGTTTCAATCCTTTCTATGGAGGGCCGAATGAGTTGATGAAAATGATGTTACAGTAAGATGATGAAATTAACAGTTCATAGAAGTTATATATTTAAAAACACTAGTTGTTACAAGAATGTTAATCATGGTTCAGTGGTTGAAAGGGTGGTTGTTGAATAAGAGGTCACTGGTTCGAATCCCGTCTGTAACATTTCTTTTTACACAGATTATAAAGGGTATACTTTGCTATTATTATTATTATTATTATTATTATTATTATTATTATTATTATTATTATTATTATTATTATTATTATTATTATTATTATTATTATTGTTATTGTTATTATTATTAAATGTCATGAATATTATGATTATTAATATTATTATTATTATTATTATCATTATTATTATTATAATTAGGTATTAGAATTATAACTATTATTAAGTATTATTATTATTAAGTATTACGAACATTAGTTATTAGTATTTTTATTGCTAATACAAGTATTAGTTACCCATTATTAAGATTATTATCATAACCCTTGTTATAATTATGATTATTATTAACAAAAGTATTTTATTAATATTACCATTAATAATAAGATGGTTATAATTATTAGTATCAAAATAAGTATGATTATTATTAAGAAATATGACTATTAATATTATCATTATTAATACCAATGACTACCTTTTTAAGAAAATAAATATTTTGTATATAAAATACACTTATTACATATACTATAGTTATATTAAAATTTCACATAACTATATATATCAAACCTACAAAAATTATTTATATAAATACCTACAAATAACAAACTATCGATTTTTAAATATAACATTAAACAAGTATGTATATAAAAATGGATATATTAATATAACTATATAAATATTAATCATTTTGAATATATACACAAATTAAATATTTAAAATATATAAATTAAGGATGTAACAAATAAATTTGTTCAATTACGATTATAGTAAGATATATTATGAAATGATATGCATCTCGTCAACCTTAGATGTAATGAAAGATTGTCTTTTCAAAAACGAATGCAATGTTTGTAAAATGTATCATATAGAGGTCAATTACCTCACGATGTAATCAACTGTTGTGAATCGTTTATAATCGATATGGACTTCGTCCGGATGGATTAGGACGGGTCTCTACAGTTGGTATCAGAGCGGTGGTCTTAGTGAACCGGGTCTACATTAGTGTGTCTAACTGATAAGTCGTTAGAATGCATTAGTGAGTCTGGACTTTGACCGTGTCTGCATGTCAAAAGTTTTGCTTATCATTCTGTGTCGAAAATTTCCTGCTTATCATTCTTAGAGAATCACTTGCTTATCATCCTTAGTCTAGACACATCTTATCGCATTAATTGCATGATTAGTGTATAGATAAAAATTTATATCTTAGCATATCTGCTAATTCATACCTTAGCGTACCTGTTATTGTTACCGATGCCTGACAGCTTCCGTAGATTCCTCCGTAACTTATGGGATTTTAGTATTATATATGCATATGTAAATTATATACTACAGGGTACTAATCTATATCCTATAATCTATTTCTTATCGAAAATCCTTCATCTGATCGTACGGGATGAATCCATAAACCAGTTCGAGTCCCTCAGATTCCGATAGCTATTCCGATAGTTATTCCGACAGCTATTCCGACATAGATGTTCACCTAAGCTCTGAAAACAGCGTCATCGGCATGAATCAACTAATCAGCCATTATCAATTCATCTGATGGGTTCGTAGTCGACTTAATTAATGGAAACGCGCAAAAGGCAATCCCTTCCACCAACCGAATTCACCTCTTGACAATGAACCTAAAGCGGTTACCGGCGAACCTGTTCGTAACACCATTTTCTCTCTCATTTCCGAAGTATCTCGCCACGACTATATCACAAGTCAGATTCAAAACCTTATTCATCCGCTCGTTCCGACCGACAATCATCCTGGAGTAATAAGTCAACAAACTTCGCGCTCGAATAATCAATTCGGAGAATATGGTGCAAAATGTATCAGCTTCAGCAACATCACCGGCACCAACAGTACAATCAATAACAGCACCAGTACCATCAACAATCCATGCCTCAACATCTCATTCAGTACCTCGAGTATAATTATCGTTCTACATCATTTATCTTCGTTCGACAAGGCGATTATGTAATCTCTAATATTTTAGAGATTATATATTCTTATTTTAACGATAAATTAAACGAGATTAATATCACATTAACTCATTAAATTCGTGATTATATCTAAAGAAAATATATATGTATATATATTTTCATAAAGATTGTAATTAAAAATTCTCTTGTACAAACTGTTAATGGTGAAAATATTTTAACGGGTAGATAATACCCGAGGACTATTTAAATTTCACATTAATAAGTTACATTGTACGTTCTTCGAATCTGTTTCAACAGTCATGTACTATCCTACTTACATCCACCGATATACAAATCCGTTCATCACAGAATAACCATATTCATCCAATTACATATTTGGATTTTGACCTATCAGAATCCAACAAGTGGCATAATGAAGAAATAATGGACACAATAAAAAGTGATTAGAAACAGATTAATTAACAATATGAAATTCTATTAAGAATCCACGCTAATAAAATCCTAGCTAACTGTTCCTAGCTAACTGTTAATTCCGTATTACCATTTAATTATCGCAATTTATTTATCGCAGTTTATTTATCGCAATTTACCTTCTCGCAGTTTTATTTATCGTCATTTAATTTCTGTTATTTATTTTACGCACTTTAAATATCGGGACACGTATACAAGGTTTTGACATATCATATCGACGCATCTATATATATTATTTGGAATCACCATAGACACTCTATATGCAGTAATGATCGAGTTCTCTATACAGGGTTGAGGTTGATTCTCAAATAATATATATACTTTGAGTTGTGATCGAGTCTGAGACATGTACACGGGTCACGATATTTATTAATTAATTCGAATATTATATATTAAACTATATATGAATTACTGGACTGTTACTGTGGACTATCAACTGTGGACTACCAATACTGGACAATTAAAATAAATTAAAATATTGATTATAATATATGAAACTAAACAATTCTTCAAGTTTGCCACTTGATTTCATCTTAAACCTCATTTGTATCTTGACGATTACAATCTGCGTTCAAACCTTTCATGATTCTTGAAAACACCTCAATCGAGAGGATGAAACAACCGCACTTCATCTACGGAAGAAAAGATTAAGGCATATAGTTATGCACCTGAAAAACTCTCAGATGCTGAACAAACGTTTGACACGTATCTGTGCTAACTCCTTTGGCGTTGTTATTACCGAAAATAACTTTTCAATCCCTTTTCCAAATTAGTCAATTTTGTCACAGCTCCAGCAAGTCAACTTCGACTTTTCGTTCGAAACAACCTTATTATCACCTTGATTTATATGCATGCTCTTTTATTGTTACCAGAGAACCTTTTATATTCCACCATATTACCATCAACGTTTAATCATCTAAAAACACAATTCTCCTAAAACCACCTCGGATTAATAACTGATGATTCAGATATCGTAGCATTAAATGCAGAGGAAACAGAAAAATTGTAGATGGTCTAAACGGCCAAAAGTTTGATGATCAAGAAGGGAGTGTTAGGAACGCTTGATAGAAAATTTGGTACTGAAAAACAGATTGAGCAAACCATGAAGGAGACCAAGGCCAAATACAAGTAACATACCATATGTTCAAAGAATTCAAGTAATTCTGGATCCGATGAAACCTTCAACGAATATCTTGCCCCGTACTCATGCTAAAATTTTGCGGAAAATCTTTCTCCATCAACCATCGAACTTAGAAATTCGAAAATATCATCATAAATATCTTCGATATTTCTGAGGATATTTTCATAGATATTCTTGTCCGAAATTATTTATCTCTTCCTTCTATCTATATTACATCATAAAGGAAACTACTTTAGTTTCTAAATTTCTTTAAAATTTGAGTTTGAATTATGAATGATTTTGAAGTAGTGCTGGAAATTGATGCATGAGTTAGTATAATATTGACACTTGATCAACGTGATTATATTACAGTAAGTCATGCTGAGTTTCTAATGAAACGTAATGATTCACAAACCATAACGTCACCACGTGCCATGTTACATAACTCTTTCATTCTGCTTAACTTCTGAACATATCAAGAAAGTATGTTCTTGATAGTTCTATTCTCAGTGACTCAGGTAATTTGACAAATCAAATCGTGCTATTACGTTTTTTCTTGTTTAGAACATTAAGTTCATTTGAAACTCCATACTCACAAATTCTGGACCGTTACTCGCTTTACTAGAGGTCGAGAAGACTATAAAAAGGCAAAGAGATCCAAAATATAAAAAAAAAAATATGTAAAGCCCGATAACAACACATAAATTACAAACCGTGTATATCAATGTTTATCGCAACATAAAGACATGGGAGAATTAAAAACACTATAACCCCAAGGGCGAAGTAGAAGAAAACAGATTCCTCCGGTGGAAGTTGGAAAAGGAGAATGATTGTTGTGATAGTAAGGATAAGGACAAGGATTAGAACTGGATTAAGCATTTTCACAATCTTTTGAATTTGGAAATTGAGTATAGAAGTGGTGAAAAATAATGGAACGGAAGATTTAATTTAATTTATAATGGAAACATCAGACAGAGCAATCGAGGCAGATCATCACATTTAATTAAAGAGATCCAAATTTTCTCATTTATCGAAGACTCAGATCTTATAGATTTCATAGATTATCTTTTAAATCCCTTAAATTCCGAAAATCAACCGTGACTACGTCATCGGTTAAAATGAACTTACATTTACTCATTTCATTCTTTTGTGATAACTTCACTCGTACTCTTTGAATAATCGAATTATTTTATCTTTATTACTCAATGGAAATAAAACTCAAATTATCAGCTTTTATGAGTCATGAAAACATATTTATTGTTAGCCATGACCACCTCACTCAAATTTCGGGACGAAATTTCTTTAACGGGTAGGTACTGTGACGACCCGGGAATTTTCGACCAAATTTAAACTTAATTCTTATATAGTTTCGACACGATAAGCAAAGTCTGTAAAGTTGAGTCTCAAAATTTTGGAATTTGTTTACATGAGTTCATTTACCCTTCGACTGCTCTCGACGATTCGCGAACAATTTTTGTAAATAGATATGTGTATATATATAAATAAATATAAATGAAAGTGTATATATAATAATTTGGATTAATAAAGTACACTTTAAACAATTGAAATTAAGAATGTAAAATAATAAATAAAATAATTAAGTTACCATTAAAATGAATATATGTAAATATATGTATATGATTATTTGTAATATATAAATATTAAATAAATGTTATCATATAATATAATATTATATATTATATTAAATGTAATAAATATAATTACGAGTATAGTTGTTACATTATTACATTTAATATTAATAATATTTTTAAAACTTATAATATAAAAAGTTGATACATTTGAGTTAGTATATTTTCTAATATTATTATTATCATTAGTATTCTTATTCTTATCAAAATTAATAAAACTAATGAATTTTTTTTATTCATATCAGTAGTTTATTTAATATAACACTTGCGTAAATACAGATATACTCTATATCTATATGTAATGCAGAGGTACCCCGTATATAAAGGTAAACACAAGATATACAGATTTATACAGCAAAGGAATAAAAATCAACTGCATGATCTAATCAAACTGTATCACACGTTTGGGTCTATCTCTAATCGGTTACCCATCAATATCAGATCACAATGAAAACAAAGAAGTCAGTAACATAAATGAAATATATAGGAACATATAATTCACCTATCACTATCTACTTTAATCAGTTTTATTTTTCTCCATTCATGATCTTTTCGTGATATCCTGTCGATCTTTTTCTTCTTCACTACAGACAACCAATGATATATTCTTGTTATTGCATCCATCATACGCATGTACACCATAAATAATTGCTGCAAAGAAAGGAAGAAATAAAACAAATAGTAAAAGAAACCCATCACCTCTACGGCCACCATATATACAACACTCTCGATTATCAACTTTCAATCACAATACCACCTTCTACTGTTCGCCACTGCAATTACCTTTTCAACTTTCTGTTTCAGTTATTAATCCCTTGAACGCCATTTAAATCACACCAAAATACCACCAATGGTCACTAGTTTCCTGATATTACTCTTTCGACTTTCAGCCATGAAACCCGAGCACATGATACAACTTTTTGCTGTTTCTTTTCTATTTGATTGACGATGTAAAACAAAAGAAGAGTAGGTTGTTTGATTCACGATTTTCACAAATGGGAGGAATAAGTTGTACCATATATTTAATAAGGAATGTGGCAAATTGAAAATATAGGATGTTAGTTGGTGCTTTATCAAATTAAACAAATGGAGAAAGTGGTACATGATGGGATCTCTTGGCCGACCAATTGTGTCAAGTAGAAGGGACGTTCGAAATCCTTATTGATTTGGTAAGCCTTTAGTATTAATTTAGACCCACTTACAACTAGTATGCCACCACATCAAATACATATTCAAAACAAATGTGGATGTCCGCAATTTATGAGCTGTATATTATTAGGTTATGATCCCACTTGTCGATTAAATAGTTTTGTAGACCACAGCTTATTCCCTTCCAATTCACGTACTAATGTTAATCGAAGAGATGCATTACGGGCAGCAAACTTTTGGAATGTAATGGGCCACGTATTTTTTTTATTCATTCGGCTGAAGCAATTGGATAAAGATACTAGGCAACCAAATAACCCCACCACAACCACTAAATAGTCTAAAGGTATAAAACTATTTTCATCATAGTTGTTGTCTGTCGAGTGGAACATCAAATCAGTCCCCACCTGCACTTACAAAAATAATGCTTAACAAATGGATTTGATAAACTTAATCGTTGGGCTTGTATCTTGGTTTTTAATCTGGGCCGTATCAAAGAAACAGATAGATATTGATCATATATTTATGGGTCTGCGATATTAAAGCAGAAATATGGATGTAGACGAATGGTTAAGAGAGTTGGGGGAAAACGAGAGGTTCCTAGTTCGAAACTGGGCAACGGCAATTTTACATTTTTTTTAAACGGAAGCTGGGCTGTTATCAAGGTGAGTATTTGGGCCGTGTGTTCAGTTGGGCCGAGACCCATTTCAATCCTTTCTATGGAGGGCCGAATGAGTTGATGAAAATGATGTTACAGTAAGATGATGAAATTAACAGTTCATAGAAGTTATATATTTAAAAACACTAGTTGTTACAAGAATGTTAATCATGGTTCAGTGGTTGAAAGGGTGGTTCTTGAATAAGAGGTCACTGGTTCGAATCTCGTCTGTAACATTTCTTTTTACACAGATTATAAAGGGTATACTTTGCTATTTTTACTTCTATTATTATTATTATTATTATTATTATTATTATTATTATTATTATTATTATTATTATTATTATTATTATTATTATTATTATTATTATTATTATTATTATTATTATTATTATTATTATTATTATTGTTATTATTATTAAATGTCATGAATATTATGATTATTAATATTATTATTATTATTATTATTATTATTATCATTATTATTATTATAATTAGGTATTAGAATTATAACTATTATTAAGTATTATTATTATTAAGTATTACGGACATTAGTTATTAGTATTATTATTGCTAATACAAGTATTAGTTACCCATTATTAAGATTATTATCATAACCCTTGTTATAATTTTGATTATTATTAACAAAAGTATTTTATTAATATTACCATTAATAATAAGATGGTTATAATTATTAGTATCAAAATAAGTATGATTATTATTAAGAAATATGACTATTAATATTATCATTATTAATACCAAAGACTACCTTTTTAAGAAAATAAATATTTTGTATATAAACTACACTTATTACATATACTATAGTTATATTAAAATTTCACATAACTATATATATCAAACCTACAAAAATTATTTATATAAATACCTACAAATAACAAACTATCGATTTTTAAATATAACATTAAACAAGTATGTATATAAAAATGGATATATTAATATAACTATATAAATATTAATCATTTTGAATATACACACAAATTAAATATTCAAAATATATAAATTAAGGATGTAACAAATAAATTTGTTCAATTACGATTATATGTATTAATAAATATACAAATGATATAGGTTCGTGAATCCGAGGTCAACCATGCATTGTTCGGCATCGTTGTATGAATATTTTTACTACAAAATATTATAGGTGAGTTTCATTTGTTCCCTTTTACTCTTTATGTTTTTGGGCTGAGAATACATGCAAATGCTTTATTAACTGTTTTACAATATTTATATGCGTGAGTTTCATTTGCCTTTTTACCCTTTATATTTTTGGGCTGAGAATACATGCGCAATTTTTATAAATGTTTTACGAAATAGACACAAGTAATCGAAACTACATTATACGGTTGAATTATCGAAATCGAATATGCCCCTTTTTATTAAGTCTGGTAATCTAAGAATTAGGGAACAGACACCCTAATTGACGCGAATCCTAAAGATAGATCTATGGGCCCGACGAACCCCATCCAAAGTACCGGATGCTTTAGTACTTCGAAATTTATATCATGTCCGAAGGAGGATCCCGGAATGATAGGGGATATTCTTATATGTATCTTGTTAATGTCGGTTACCAGGTGTTCAATCCATATGAATGATATTTTTGTCTTTATGCATGGGACGTATTTTTTTATGAGTACTGAAAATGAAAATCTTGTGGTCTGTTAAAATGATGGAAATGATTATTTATGTTAGACTAATGAACTCACCAACCTTTTGGTTGACACTTTAAAGCATGTTTATTCTCAGGTATGAAAGAAATCTTCCGCTGTGCATTTGCTTATTTTAAGGATATTACTTGGAGTCATTCATGATATATTTCAAAAGACGTTGCATTCGAGTCATTGAGTTCATCAAGATTATTATTAAATCAATTATAGTAAGATATATTATGAAATGGTATGCATCTCGTCAACCTTAGATGTAATGAAAGATTGTCTTTTCAAAAACGAATGCAATGTTTGTAAAATGTATCATATAGAGGTCAAGTACCTCACGATGTAATCAACTATTGTGAATCGTTTATAATCGATATGGACTTCGTCTGGATGGATTAGAACGGGTCTCTACAAACCTCAACCCTGTATAGCTAACTCCAACATTCACATATAGAGTGTCTATGGTTGTTCCGAAATATATATAGATGTGTCGACATGATAGGTCGAAACATTGTATACGTTTCTATGGTATCTCAAGATTACATAATATACAATACAAGTTGATTAAGTTATGATTGGAATAGATTTGTTACCAATTTTCACGTAGCTAAAATGAGAAAAATTATCCAATCTTGTTTTACCCATAACTTCTTCATTTTAAATCCGTTTTGAGTGAATCAAATTGCTATGGTTTCATATTGAACTCTATTTTATGAATCTAAACAGAAAAATTATAGGTTTATAGTCGGAAAAATAAGTTACAAGTCGTTTTTGTAAATGTAGTCATTTCAGTCGAAGGAACGACGTCTAGATGACCATTTTAGAAAACATACTTCCACTTTGAGTTTAACCATAATTTTTGGATATAGTTTCATGTTCATAATAAAAATAATTTTCCCAGAATAACAACTTTTAAATCAAAGTTTATCATAGTTTTTAATTAACTAACCCAAAACAGCCCGCGGTGTTACTACGACGGCGTAAATCCGGTTTTACGGTGTTTTTCGTGTTTCCAGGTTTTAAATCATTAAGTTAGCATATCATATAGATATATAACATGTGTTTAGTTGATTTTAAAAGTCAAGTTATAAGGATTAACTTTTATTTGCGAACAAGTTTAGAATTAACTAAACTATGTTCTAGTGATTACAAGTTTAAACCTTCGAATAAGATAGCTTTATATGTATGAATCGAATGATGTTATGAACATCATTACTACCTCAAGTTCCTTGGATAAACCTACTGGAAATGAGAAAAATAGATCTAGCTTCAAAGGATCCTTGGATGGCTTGAAAGTTCTTGAAGCAGAATCATGACACGAAAACAATTTCAAGTAAGATTTCCACTCGAAATAAGATTGTTATAGTTATAGAAATTGAATTAAAGTTTGAATATGATTATTACCTTGTATTAGAAAGATAACCTACTGTAAGTAACAAAGGTTTCTTGATCTTGGATGATTACTTGGAATGGATTTAGAAAACTTGGAAGTAAACTTGCAATCTTGGAAGTATGCTTGATTTTATGAAACTAGAACTTTTGGAATTTATGAAGAACACTTAGAACTTGAAGATAGAACTTGAGAGAGATCAATTAGATGAAGAAAATTTAAGAATGAAAGTGTTTGTAGGTGTTTTTGGTCGTTGGTGTATGGATTAGATATAAAGGATATGTAATTTTGTTTTCATGTAAATAAGTCATGAATGATTACTCATATTTTTGTAATTTTATGAGATATTTCATGCTAGTTGCCAAATGATGGTTCCCACATGTGTTAGGTGACTCACATGGGCTGCTAAGAGCTGATCATTGGAGTGTATATACCAATAGTAAATACATCTAAAAGCTGTGTATTGTACGAGTACGAATACGGGTGCATACGAGTAGAATTGTTGATGAAACTGAACGAGGATGTAATTGTAAGCATTTTTCTTAAGTAGAAGTATTTTGATAAGTGTCTTGAAGTCTTTCAAAAGTATATGAATACATATTAAAACACTACATGTATATACATTTTAACTGAGTCGTTAAGTCATCGTTAGTCGTTACATGTAAATGTTGTTTTGAAACCTTTAGGTTAACGATCTTGTTGAATGTTGTTAACCCATTGTTTATTATAACAAATGAGATGTTAAATTGTTATATTATTATGATATTATGATATATAGTATATCTTAGTATGATATATATACAGTTAAATGTCGTTACAACGATAATCGTTACATATATGTCTCGTTTCGAAATCATTAAGTTAGTAGTCTTATTTTTACATATGTATTTCATTGTTAATACACTTAATAATATATTTACTTATCATTTAATATAATTAACCAAGTGTATCAATATCTTAATATGATTCATATGTACCTAGTAAGACGTTGTTATAACGATAATCGTTATATATATCGTTTTCGAGTTTCTTAAATTAATAGTCTCATTTTTATGTATATAACTCATTGTTAAAATACCTAATGAGATACATACTTATAATAAAATCATGTTAACTATATATATAACCATATGTATGTCATCGTATAGTTTTTACAAGTTTTAACGTTCGTGAATCACCGGTCAACATGGGTGGTCAATTGTCTATATGAAACCTATTTCAATTAATCAAGTCTTAACAAGTTTGATTGCTTAACATATTGGAAACACTTAATCATGTAAATAACAATTTCATTTAATATATATATAAACATGGAAAAGTTTGGGTCACTACATTAAGGAGCCAGAACAAGTGGTTGAAAAGGAAGAACGGAAGAAACCCGTAGTGAAACCATATCAACCACCGCTCCCATACCCAAGAAAGCAACAACAAGAAAGGCTAGAGGCCGAAAGGTCAAAATTTCTAGATATGTTTTAACAAATTAACATAAATATGCCTTTCATTGATGTAATCTCAGGTATGCCCAAGTATGCTAAGTTCTTAAAAGACTTACTTACTAATCGGAAAAAAATGGAGGAACTTTCATCCGTCGCCATGAATGCTAATTGTTCCGTAATTTTGATGAACAAAATACCAAAGAAGTTAGCAGATTCTGGAAGTTTTACCATACCATGTCTCCTAGGAGATTTGGAATGCATTAAAGCATTAGCGGATTTAGGGGCTAACATTAATTTGATGCCTTATTCATTATATATTAAGCTCGACCCCGGGGTACTAAAACCAACCCGAATGGCAATTCAACTAGCGGACCGCTCTATTAAATTTCCTCGTGGAATTTTAGAGAATATGTTAGTAAAAGTGGGTACCCTAGTATTTCCGGCCAATTTTGTAATTTTGGACATGGAGGAGGACACACGTGTGCCTCTTATATTGGGTCGACCTTTCCTCAATACCACTAGAGCTATGATAGATGTTCATGGGCAGAAATTGACCCTTAGCATTGAGGATATTAAGGTCACCTTTTCCGTTGACCATGCCCTGCAATACCCCGAGTCTACTGATGATCAATGTTACTATTTGCAAACCGTAGACACATATTCAGAGTTGTTGCAGGAATTTCCAGAATTACAAGGTTCGGTAGAATGCATTTTTGCGGAAGGTGATAAAGAAAACATGGTGGAAGAAGTGGAGATGTTGACCGCTTTGATGGCTAACGGTTATGAGCCAAATGATGAAGAATACAGAAAGCTGGATTTAAAAAATGAGTACCGATGTTAAACATTGATTGAAGAACCTCCCGTTTTAGAACTGAAGCCACTTCCAAGTCACTTGGAATATGCTTACCTTCAAGAGGATTCTACTCTCCCGGTTATCATTTCATCAGAACTCTCTATAAGTGAGAAGTCTAAACTTGTTTCCATGTTAAAAGCCTATAAACCGGATCTAGCGTGGAAAATACATGACATCAAGGGTATAAGTCCCTCTTATTGTACGCATAATATTTTAATGGAAGATAACTATAAGCCATGTGTACAAAGACAAAGGCGACTGAACCCTAATATGCAAGAAGTTGTTAAAAAGGAGACTGTCAAACTCCTAGATGCGGGTCTTATTTACCCAATTTCGGACAGTCCTTGGGTGAGTCCGGTGCAATGTGTACCCAAAAAGGGTGGCATGACCATTATCACCAACGAAAACGATCAATTAATTTCCACTAGGACTGTCACGGGTTGGAGGGTATGTATTGATTACAGAAAATTAAATGATGCTACCCGAAAAGACCATTTTCCCCTACCGTACATTGATCAAATGTTGGAAAGGTTAGCAGGAAAGAACTTTTATTGTTTTCTTGACGGTTTCTCGGGATATTTCCAAATCCCTATAGCACCCGAGGACCAAGAGAAAACCACCTTTACATGCCCTTATGGTACTTTCTCTTATAGACGTATGCCCTTTGGCTTATGCAATGCTCCTGCCACCTTCCAAAGGTGTATGGTAGCTATTTTTCATGATATGATTGAAGAATTTATGGAAGTATTCATGGATGACTTTTCAGTCTTCGATGATTCTTTCGACTCATGTCTTCATAATCTTGAGCGTATGTTGATTAGGTGTGAAGAATCTAATCTTGTACATAACTGGAAAAAATGCCATTTTATGGTAAGAGAGGGCATTGTTTTAGGTCATAAAATTTCCTCTGCGGGACTGGAGGTGGACAGAGCTAAAGTGGAAGTCATAGCTAAATTACCACCACCGTCGAACGTGAAAGGTGTAAGAAGTTTTCTGGGGCACGCCGGTTTCTATCGTCGGTTCATTAAAGATTTTTCTAAAATTGCAACCCCAATGAACAAACTTCTTGAAAAAGACGCTCCATTTGTCTTTACGGATGAATGTCTTAACACCTTTAACCTCCTTAAAGCAAAACTCACGCAATCACCCATTCTCATATCGCCGAATTGGTTAATTCCATTCGAACTTATGTGTGACGCTAGTGACTTCGCTATTGGTGCCGTCTTGGGGCAAAGAATTAAAAAACATTTTCAGCCCATTTATTATGCTAGTAAGACATTGCAAGGAGCCCAACTTAATTACACTACCACTGAGAAGGAACTCCTGGCAATTGTCTTTTCGTTTGATAAATTCCGATCTTATTTGGTACTAGCAAAGACGGTTGTCTATACAGACCATTCAGCATTAAAGTACTTGCTTGCTAAGCAAGATGCTAAACCCCGGTTAATACGTTGGGTCTTGCTTTTGCAAGAATTCGACATTGATATTAAAGACAAAAAGGGGGCCGAAAACCTATCTGCCGATCACCTTTCTCGACTTGAGAACCCGAATCTTGAGGTTCTCCATGAGACTGTTATCCAAGATAACTTTCCGGATGAAAATCTCATGAAAATTGAGAAAATTGATGATCCCTGGTTTGTTGACATAGCCAACTATCCTGTTGGAGGGTACTTAGAAACCGGTTGGTCACATCAGAAAAGAAAAAAATTCTTTAGTGACCTGAAATACTACTTCTGGGAAGACCCTTATCTTTTTAGGCGTTGCACGGATGGTATGATTCGAAGGTGCGTTTCGGGAAATCAATGCACTCAAATTCTTCTTGATTGTCACCGTGGTCCAACGGGTGGGCACTTTGGTCCCCAAATTACGGGGAGGAAAGTCTACGAGGCCGGTTTCTATTGGCCTACAATATTCAAATATGCCTACGCCGTTTGTAAGGCTTGTGACGCATGCCAACGGGCCAGTCAAATAACTAAACGGGATGAAATGAATCAACAAAGCATCCAAGTATGCGAGGTGTTCGATGTTTGGGGAATTGACTTTATGGGGCCCTTTCCAAAATCTCATTCTTATCTCTACATACTCGTAGCCATTGATTATGTTTCCAAATGGGCGGAGGCAAAACCTCTCCCCACAAATGATGGCCGAGTTGTACTAAACTTTTTGATGGAACTTTTCTCTAGGTTTGGCACGCCAAAAGCTCTTATCAGTGACCGGGGTGCCCACTTTTGCAACAAGCAATTAGAAAAGGTGTTGAAGAGATATGGAGTAATCCATAAAATTTCAACATCTTATCATCCCCAAATAAGTGGGCAAGTGGAGAATACCAACAGGTCGTTAAAACGCATACTTGAAAAGACCGTTGGTGCGAATCCAAAAGAGTGGTCATTTAAGTTAAACGATGCATTGTGGGCCTTTCGCACGGCTTACAAAACACCCATTGGAACCACTCCTTTTCGTATGGTATACGGAAAAGCATGCCATCTCCCGTTGGAGATTGAACACAAAGCGCATTGGGCGCTAAGGGCATTTAATTTGGATTACCAAGAGGCGGGTCAGTTACGTTTGACCCAGTTAAATGAATTAGACGAGTTGAGGCTTGAAGCCTATGACAACTCTCTAATTTACAAAGAAAAAACCAAACAATGGCACGATAAGAGATTGAAAAATCCAAAGGAATTCATGGAAGGGGATCGTGTCCTTGTTTACAATTTCCGTTTCAAGTTATCACCAGGAAAGCTTAAGTCCCGATGGACGGGACCATTTGTTGTAAGAAAGGTGTACCCTTATGGTACAATTGAAATGGTGAACTGGAAGGGTGATATTTTTAAAGTGAATGGCCACCGGGTCAAGCACTATGTTGATGGTCCCCTGGAAATTGAAGATGTGGTTAGCCTCAACTTCGACAACAAAGCATAAATCGATATGGGGACGAGTTGGGTGAACCACTCGTTAAAAATGGTTCACAAGTGTAAATATTTTGAATTGTGTGTACGATTGTTTTTAGTTTTGTGCAAAATGATTTACGTTTGGATTATAAACTGGCGAGTGTCGAAAAATTTGGTCAGAATTTTGTAGTTAATCTGGACGCCGTCCCACTTGTCTGGACGCCGTCCCATATTTTATACCTGGACGCCGTCCCAAAAACCTGAACGCTGTCCCACTCGTTAAAGTTGGACGCCGTCCAGCAATCTGGACGCCGTCCAACATGTATGACTCAGAAAAAAAATACGCGTTTTAAACCCTATCCACCCCATTTTTCATCCACAAAACACACTTCTATCATATTTTCTCTTCCAAACACGAACCCACTCCCAAAAACCCTAATTTCTTACTTCAAATTCGTGATTTCTTCTATCAATTCCAAGCTCCAATCATGTTTTCTAGGGTATGGTTACTTGATTTTCACACTTTTCTTTCTCAATTACGTGAATTGTATGTTTATATGTATACATTGGTGAAAGATAAGTGTGGGGTGTTTGATTTTCATGATTCTTGTTAAGATTAACATACCTTAGTTGTTTAATTACCCATATTGTCTTAATTTTGCAAAAATTACATGTTTTTAGGGGTATGCTCATGATTCTAGGGTTTGTAGTAATTGAATCCGAATTTAGGGTAATTAAGTCAAGATATTGAGTTTGTGTATGATGTTAATGAAACTTGTAAAGTGTTTAATTGTTGTTGGTGATATAAATGTCAATTTGGCCGGGTCATAATTTGAATGTTCTTGAATTTTTAGCATATTTTTGAATTGTAATGATCTTATGAAATATGTATGCTTGACTTTCACTTGTTTAGGCCTGTTGAAGTAGATTGATGGTATGGAATGCTATAATGTAGTGGCGTTATAATGGTCCTTTTGAGCTAAAATTGTGAAAATTCGTGTTATGATTTGTGATGAATATCATTAGAATGCAAGTTTAAATGCTATGACCTATGAACGCAACATGCTTGAGTCCTAAGTTGATGCTAAATTGTGAATTTGTGATTTTCATTTTTGGAAGTGTATTAGCGAGTTTGTGTTGACTTTGGTTAAAAATTTTGAACATACGCTTTTGCTTAAATGAATCATAATGCTTATGAACTATGAATGGAATGACTAAGTGCTCTTGCTATCCGGTTATGTTTTTAGCTAACATTAACACAACGATTTCTATGTTCTTTTGGTTTGGTGTTATTATGTTTTGCAGGGACAATCTAGCCGAAGAGGTCAACCAAAGAGAGGCAGGACCTCATGTTTGGTTCCACCACCACCACCACTACAACAACATTCATCATCATCATCTGGCGAAGAAGAAGAGGAGGATCTAAATGATCCTCAAGTTTGGTTGAGACAAGTTCAAAACGACAGCGATTACGCAGAAACATTTGATAGGATAAACAGTAGGCCTATAAATACCACGTGGTACTTTATATGGGGCCCATTGGATGAGGCAAATATGCACCAACATGTTTCCCGTTTGCTAGCCATCCCCTATGATAGGATCGTTACCTACGCATGGGAGCACATTTTTAGCATCCGTGAACCAATTTTTCCGGTGTTGCTAAAAGAATTTTACTCAACTGTACGGTTTAATAATGTTCGGGATTATTTGTTGAATGATTTTCTTTGGTTTCGGTTAGGGGGTGAATATAGAGGGATAAGCAGATTTGAGTTGTGCAGAGTGTTGGGGATTTTTGAGGAACTTACCGACAACCAATTGGGTGCTTACTTGCAGGGTTCTGATTATGTTGGTCGAGTTGACTTTAATGAGATTGCTTATTGGCGAAGAATTTGTGGGCCAAATGCATCTACACCATTCAAATCAAGCAGACACAGGTATAATGAGATTGCATCCAGGGATGATAGACTGCTTCATCGAGTTATCGCATGCACTTTCAATGCGAGAGTCGAAGGTAACGAAAAGGTTAAAACGTTGGATCTGTGGATAATGGATCAAATAAAACGGGGTTGCTATACTGATATTCCTGGTTTGATAGGAAACTATTTTCTGGCCATCGCTACTGAGACACGAAGATAAAAGGCGCTTCTTGGAGGCCACTATATCACGAGGATTGCTCGTCACTTCAACATAGATTTCAGCCGATTGATGGAGTGTACTAACGTCATGAAACCATTAAAGAAAATTTCTTATATCAACGCTGAAATTTTTATGAAGGATGGAAATGGGCATTTAGTGCCTTTTGTGGCAGGTGGCGCGAGTAGTAGTGGAGCAAACGTGCAGCAGGAACAGCAGATAGAGGAAGAAGCAGAAATGGAAGCCCAGACAAATGTTCAAGGTCAAGGTCCTTGGTATCCGTCTCAATCTGGTTGGGATGATTTGGTCAACAGTATGAACAGTATTAGGTTGGGTCAGCAAGAAATGGAGCAACGCCAGGTTGCTCAAATACATAATCAGGGATGGAACAGTTATGGTATTGATTGAAATAACCATAACACTGAGTTATATTATTCCAACCCCGATCAGTACTATGGCACAACACGTCTGACACCTCAATACTACACTGATCCAGAACACCCACCTCCGCCTTACCCAATTTATAATACTAACAATGTGATGCAGGATGCCAGGAGCCGATTTGAGCAGGAATACCCACGAGGACGCCGAAGCAGAGATGGCTCAGAAAACTACTTTTGGCCTTACAACAACTGAAGGCCTGCGAGCCCATGATCATTTTGTTGAAACATTTTCGAACAATCTAGTTATTTGTTATGGTGTGTATTAAAACAATGTTTGGTTTGTAATATTTAAACTAATCGTGTGGTTTGATAAACAGTTGTGGTTGTAAAAACACCGTTATTTTTATTATTATTTGTGTAGTTTGTTATTTTGTGCAGCGTGGTTGAACTTCAAAGACTGGCATTAAGTTCAGCAACATTTGATATTATGATGTATGTATGTTGATAATCGAGGAATGGACGATGCTCTTATGCTGGCAGTAAGTTCAGCGGCATTCGTCTACATGTTCCACGATTTACAGGTCAAAAATTTGAAAATTTCTAAAAACACCCTATCACTTTGCCCTCTAAATTTAATCATTTTTTCTGATTTCATGCAATGAGGGCCTTGCATGATCTTAAGTGTGGGGTGGGAGATAGAAATTTATTGGGAATTCGTTTTACAAAAATTAAGGCGTTTATGATAAAAATTTTAAATTTTTCAGGTAGCCTTAGAAACGAAAATTGTCCAAAACCATTTTACATACATTGTGGTCTAAAACTAGAAAAGAAATGTTGAGTTATGTTTTAAATTATTAATAGTCTTTGAAGTTGTACTATCATTCAATTATTTGAATGAAAATCCTACTAGCTTAGTAAAGCTAACTGGTAGGTCACTTGTACCAAAACGAGTGTAAACTGTGAGAGAGCGGTGATTGTATAGCGTGGTCGGAAACCGGATCTCGCGCCAGATCGAAAACCCTAAGGACGATCCTCATTGTTTCTCCTAACAAGGACAATGTTGCGTCCGACCACTTCTTATGACCAATAGGATGTATCTATTCCATCCTCAAGGAAGTAAAGTCTTCCGAATGACACACTTACTGATTCAATTCAGAAGATGTAGTCCAGACCAGTTGTAGGGTGACGAAAAATCTTGAAAAGTCATTGCTAAAATCGACTGGAAATCTACCAGGCCTCAACATCAAACAGGGAAACTGGTAGTCAAAGCTTTTCTCAATGAGGGAGAATTGCTGGCCAAATGGGAAGCGCACCATGATACACAAAATGTTAGTGAATTGATCAGATTCCCAGTGGATAACCTCCGAAAAGGTAAGATATCAGCTTTTAAGCCTGATGAACCTCAATCTTTACGGTTGACTTAACAGACTAGATGATTACCTCATGATTATCGATGATATCTGGACATAATGTGTATCCTCCTAAACGCATTATTTTCTTACCAACATCTAATGATGTTAGGTACCGTGGGAGGGATTGGCTTGACCAGTAGCGGGAAACCCGCACTCATTTTTCAAAAATTCAGAAAATTCGACAAAATCGGAAAACGTGCCTAGTATTAAAACTAGCATGATATTTTCAAAACCATAAAACGTTTTCATCAAGGTCCTGATTTCCCTAGGATCAAATTTTTTGGATACTTGGCTCTAATCTCCCAAAAATGTGTGTGTATGTTTTCATTGTGTATATAGCGTGAGTGTGATTACAATAAAGGTGTGTTATACTTAAAGCGTGTGTTTCATATAGCGTGAGTTGCATTTCAAAAGAACGTGTGTGTTTCGTGTGCTTCGAGTGATTTGTGTAATGTTTGTAATCTATATTGTGTAAGTATGTTTGATATTGTTCTACTTTGTAAAGAAAGAATTGCTTGAGGACAAGCAAGGTTTAAATGTGGGGTGTTTTGATATTGCTCAATAACATTATATATATCTATCGCAATATCGTGTAAAATACTCTCGAATCAAGGATACTGAAAGCGTTTCTACAAGTGATAGGCCAAGATATGCAAATTTGTATCGGAGAGTGATTTGTAAAGAGTTTTGATGATTTATGACCGTGGTTGATCCCGATACAAGTTAAGGTCTAATTAGTGCTCTAAAATGGAAAAACAAGGCTTCAAATGATTGGGAATTCGGCTAAATGAAAGAAGATTGAAAAGAAAACGAGACAATAAAATTTAGTACAATAGGACGCCGTCCAAGATTGTGGGACGCCGTCCAGCTTTTCATACTTGGACGCCGTCCAAACATTTGGGACGCCGTCCAAGCCTTAACAATGGGACGTCGTCCAGAAGATTAGGACGCCGTCCAGAAGTAGGTTTCAGCCTACTTTTGACTTTCTGACCCACTTTCTCCACTTTATAACCTCATGATTGAAGACCAGTTTACCAGATACGAACCAGAGAGTACAGAGACGAATTTTGGGAGCAATATTGGAGAACTCCAAGCTCTTGGAAGAGGCTCAACATCAAGGCATCAAAGATCAAAACCTTCTTCATCCAAGAACTCATTGTTCTTGTAGGTTATTCCTTATTCTAAAGCAATGATTTCCATTGATAATCTGATTGTTATGTTGTCTGTTACCATGATTGTTGGCTAGTTTCTATAATATTTGTCTAGATTAATAACCGAGGTATTGGATGTAATCTTATTGATTGTATGTACTATGTGTGAAAGATTGAAGCTTGAATTAAAGAACCATGCTTATTGATGTTTAATCATTTGTATCTAGTTAATTGATATGTTGTTGATAAAGAGAACTCTTGTTGATGTATCATATTGATTTACAATCAACTTGTCTTATATTGATTGTTTACTAAACCGGACCAATGGGGTAAATTAGATCAATACGATTAAACGATATAGGAATGAATTGTGTAGAGCGAACGCAAAGACAATTGTTATTTAAGTCTTTGATCTTGCTAATCAACTAGTCACAAACGAAAAGGTCTAGGTAATAGGGAACCCTCACTTAGTACTTCTAGTTTGAGTACTCGCTAAAGAGAACTCTTGACGGGTCGATTTAGGTGATTAGCACATTTCATAGTTATTTGATTACAAACACGAGAACTATAGAGAAAAGGGAACCCTTGATCTTGTAATTGTGTTTGCGTGTTTATTTAAGAGAACTCTTAGTGAACCTATTAGATAACTTACACACATAATCATTCAATCAGGCCTTAATAGCAAACTTACATCCAATACCGAGGGTAAAATATCTAGATGAACATTTCATCTCTTTGATCTAAATCAAACTATCTTAATTGCTTTCTTTGCACTTATTTTCATTATATAAACTTAAAAGACCAAAAATATTGTTTTTACTTTTAACCTTCTCTGATTTGGCTAAATCGTTAAAAAGCCACAAAAACATAATATCTTGTACCTTTAAGTTTCATTTACTTAGTTAATCATAATATAGTTTCTAATTCTAGTTTGACTAATACAACTGTCCTTGGAACGATACACGGAACTAAACCATTATTTATACTACTACACGATCGGGTACACTGCCCGTTAGTGTGTAACAGTCTTTTTAACCGGTGCTTTCCAATGATAATTTTTATACTTGATTTCGCACATCAACGTTTAAAGCATGTTTATTCTCAGGTGAATACTAAGAGCTTCCGCTGTTGCACACTAAAATAAGGACAAGAATTGGAGTCCATGTTTGTATGATATTTTATTAAAAACTGCATTCAAGAAACATATGTCGATGTAATATGTTTCTATTGTAAACCATTATGTAATGGTCGTGTGTAAACAATATATTTTAGATTATCATTATTTGATAATCTACGTAATGTTTTTTTTATACCTTTATTGATAAAATAAAGGTTATGGTTGTTTTAAAAATGAATGCAGTCTTTGAAAAACGTCTCATATAGAGGTCAAAACCTCGCAACGAAATCAATTAATATGGAACATTTATAATCAATATGAACAGGACATTTCAGTTGGTATCCGAGCGTTGGTCTTAGAGAACCAGAAAATTTGCATTAGTGTGTCTTATCGAGTTTGTTAGGATGCATTAGTGAGTCTGGACTTCGACCGTGTTTTCTTTAAAAATGATTGCTTAACATTTTTGTTGGAAACTATATATTATTAACATGTAAATATTATGTGATATATTAATCTCTTAACATGTTTGATATTATGTGATAGATGTCTACCTCTAGCACAAATCCCATTGACTCACCTAATAATAACGAAGAGTCGAATATATATTGGCAAGATTCACAAGTTCCCGAAGAACCAGAAGAAGAAACGGAACCGGAAGAAGAGGAACCAGAAGAAGAGGAACCGGAAGAAGAAGAGGTTCCGGAGGGGGGAATAGTAGGAACCACAGAAAACCGGTCAAATAAAAGAAAAACCACAACCAATGGACCAAAGTTAATAATGGTCAATGGTGTTTCCGCTAAGGAAGCAAAATATTGGGAAAATTACCAATTTTCTGATGAATCGGATCCTGATGAGGATTCTGATGATGTTATAGAAATTACCCCGACCCAATCTAATGAGGCAAAAGAAAATAATAAGGGAAAAGGCATCAAAATAGAGAAATCTGATTCCGACCCCGATGAACTTTATATGTACCGTCAACACCCGTATTTTCAATATCGTGACAATAACCCGGGAACCTCTAAACCACCAGGTTTTTCTAAACCAAGACTGAAGAACATCATATATCCCTAAAAGATTAGGAAAAAGAACCAAGACTGAAGAAGAAAAAACTTGTGATTCAGATTAGAGGGGTGTGAGCATGTTGTGTAATAAATGTATTGTAGTGTGCTTGTACTTTTATGTTCTATGTAAAAATTGCTTGTATTTTTTGTTATTACGAATCTAATCCTTGTCTATTTTACAGTATAAAAACAAAATGGACGTTAAGGGTAGACAACCAAATATTTTAGAAGACCTACCAGAGGATATGATTGAGCAAATCTTATCTAGAGTCGGTCAGAATTCATCAGCACATTTAGTTATGGCGAAATTAACTTGTCAAACATTTGAAAGACTTTTCAGAAATGCCTTAGTTTATAAAAGGCTTTCCTTTGATAGGTGGGGTATATCACATTGGGGAGACGTTAAGTTACGCCGTGTTTTCTTTAAAGCGTTAAATGCGGGGAACCCAAATGCAATTTTACGCTACGGGTTAAGAACCTATTTTGACTCAACATATCTCAACATAGGATTTCGTGAATTAGAAAGAGCTTCTAACATGCAACATAAAGAAGCATGTTATGCTTACGGGTTAGTGATGTTCGCTTCTTACCAAAGTGAGAAAAAGAACATCGGATTGCAGCTTTTAAATAAAACTTTCCCATAAGTGACGGATTCAGTAGTTGGGGTGAGAAACAAAGTTTTTAGATTATTACGGGGCTGTTGGACATTACGAAACCCTCGTCCTTTTGACGACATTACAACATGCTATCTAGCTAATGGTCATAACGGTTATTTTCCACAAGACCAAGGATGGGAAGTCGTCTTAGTAAAACCAGAATGCATGACTTGTTTCTGGACTTATGAATTACATGTCTTTATTTCCTTTGCTGAACAACTTGCGTATTAACTAGATTTATCTTCAAAACAGTCTTGTATCATAGTGTACTATATTTCATGTTATATGTAATATAGCGAAGTTGTAAGTTTGAAGAATATTTGTATATGATATATTATTATAATCAGTTTTTCATATGGAATTGTAGTAGTTGAATTGTATATTAGCTACTAAGTATGAACTTAACGGGTAGGTAGTACCCGAATTTAAACTTATAAAACGCTAATATGAAGAAAAAGCTTTTATAAATGAGTTCATATTATGCTATGAGATACTATTGACTACTCTTAATATTCTGTATGATTAAATTGTTTCATTTGACTATTTTGAAGGAAATGGCACCGACTACTCGACACACCTTGAATATGAGCGAAGAGGAATTTCGTGCCTTTCTTGCTTCAAACATAGCCGCAGTACAGGCCGCGTTACATACCAACAATAACTCTGAATCTAGCAATACAGCTAACGGCACAAGAAATCGTGTAGGATGCTCCTACAAAGAATTCACTGCCTGCAAACCTTTTGAATTTGATGGAACCGAAGGACCAATTGGATTGAAACGGTGGACCGAGAAAGTCGAATCGGTGTTTTCCATAAGTAAGTGTACTGAAGAGGACAAAGTTAAGTACGCTACGCATACCTTCACAGGTATTGCGTTAACATGGTGGAATACCTATCTAGAGCAAGTGGGACAAGATGCTGCTTACGCGCTACCGTGGTCAGCATTCAAGCACTTGATGAACGAGAAGTACCGTCCCAGAACCGAGGTCAATAAGCTCAAGTCAGAACTTAGAGGGTTACGAACACAGGGATTCGATATTACTTCGTATGAAAGACGATTCACAGAATTGTGCCTATTGTGTCTGAGAGCGTTCGAAGATGAGGAAGAGAAGATCGACGCATTTGTGAAAGGGTTACCGGAGAGAATCCAAGAAGATATAAGTTCACACGAGCCTGCCTCCATACAAAAGGCATGTAGAATGGCTCACAAACTAGTGAACCAGATTGAGGGAAGAATTAAAGAACAGGCGGCCGAAGAGGCCAACGTGATGTTAGTCAAAAGAAAGTGGGAAGAAAACGGTGATAAGAGTCACCAAAACAACAACAACTATCCCAACAATCGCAACATCAATCGCAACTACAACAAACGACACAATAACAACAACAACAACTACAATAATCATCCCAACAACAATAACAACCGCAACAACAACAACAATCAGAAGCAGCTATGCCAAAAGTGTGAAAAGTATCACTCGGGGTTCTGCACCAAATTTTGCAACAAGTGTAAAAGAAATGGTTATAGCGCGGTGAAGTGTGAGGTCTACGGACCAGGGGTTAACAGAACGAAAGGAACAAATGGTGTCGGAACGAGTAATGGCGGAGCAATTAGTGTCGGAGCAAGTTATGCCAATGTAGTTTGTTATAAATGTGGAAAACCGGGCCACATTATTAGAAATTGCCCGAACCAGGAGAACACGAATGGACAAGGCCACGGAAGAGTTTTCAATATTAATGCGGCAGAGGCACAGGAAGACCCGAAGCTTGTTACGGGTACGTTTCTTATTGACAATAAATCTACTTACGTTTTATTTGATCCGGGTGCGGATAGAAGCTATATGAGTAGAGATTTTTGTGCTAAATTAAGTTATCCATTGACGCCGTTGGATAGTAAATTTTTACTCGAATTAGCAAACGGTAAATTAATTTCAGCAGATAATATATGTCAGAGTCGAGAAATTAAACTGATTAGCGAAACATTTAAGATTGACTTGATACCAGTAGAGTTAGGGAGTTTTGATGTGATAATCGGTATGGATTGGTTGAAAGAAGTGAAAGCAGAGATCGTTTGTTACAAAAATGCAATTCGCATTATACGAGAAAAAGGAAAACCCTTAATGGTGTACGGAGAAAAGGGCAACACGAAGCTACATCTTATTAGTAATTTGAAGGCACAAAAATTAATAAGAAAAGGTTGCTATGCTGTTCTAGCACACGTCGAGAAAGTACAAACTGAAGAAAAGAGCATCAATGATGTTCCCGTCGCAAAAGAATTTCCCGATGTATTTCCGAAAGAATTACCGGGACTACCTCCACATCGATCTGTTGAATTTCAAATACATCTTGTACCAGGAGCTGCACCAATAGCTCGTGCTCCTTACAGACTCGCACCCAGCGAGATGAAAGAACTGAAAAGCCAACTGCAAGAACTATTACAACGTGGTTTCATTTGACCAAGCACATCACCATGGGGAGCTCCTGTTTTGTTTGTCAAGAAGAAGGATGGTACATTTAGGTTGTGTATTGACTACAGAGAGTTGAACAAACTTACCATCAAAAACCGTTATCCACTGCCGAGAATTGACGACTTATTTGATCAACTACAAGGCTCGTCTGTTTATTCGAAAATCGATTTAAGTTCTGGATATCATCAAATGCGAGTAAAGGAGGATGATATTCCAATAACTGCTTTTAGGACGCTTTATGGTCATTACGAGTTTATGGTTATGCTGTTTAGATTGACTAACGTACCAGCTGTGTTCATGGACCTTATGAACCGAGTGTGTGGGCCATATCTTGACAAGTTTGTCATTGTTTTCATCGATGACATACTTATTTACTCAAAGAATGATCAAGAGCACGAAGAACATTTGAGAAAAGTGCTAGAAGTATTGAGGAAAGAAAAACTGTACGCTAAATTTTCAAAGTGTGCATTTTGGTTGGAAGAAGTTCAATTCCTCGGTCACATAGTGAATAAAGAAGGTATCCAGGTGGACCCGACAAAGATCGAAATCGTTGAAAAGTGGAAAACCCCGAAAACTCCGAAACACATACGCCAGTTTTTAGGACTAGCTGGTTACTACAGAAGGTTCCTCCAAGACTTTTCCAGAATAGCAAAACCCTTGACTGCATTAACGCATAAAGGGAAGAAAATTGAATGGAAAGATGAACAAGAGAAAGCGTTTGAATTGTTAAAGAAAAAGTTAACTACGGCACCTATATTGTCATTACCTAAAGGGAATGATGATTTTGTGATATATTGTGACGCCTCAAAGCAAGGTCTCGGTTGTGTATTAATGCAACAAATGAAAGTAATTGCTTATGCGTCTAGACAATTGAAGATTCACGAACAGAATTATACGACGCATGATTTGGAATTAGGCGCGGTTGTTTTTGCATTAAAGACTTGGAGTCACTACTTATATGTGGTCAAAAGTATTATATATACCGACCACAAAAGTCTTCACCACATATTTAATCAGAAACAACTGAATATGAGGCAGCGTAGGTGGATTGAATTGTTGAATGATTACGACTTTGAGATTCGTTACCACCCGAGGAAGGCAAATGTGGTAGCCGACGCCTTGAGCAGAAAGGACAGAGAACCCATTCGAGTAAAATCTATGAATATAATGATTCACAATAACCTTACTACTCAAATAAAGGAGGCGCAACAAGGAGTTTTAAAAGAAGGAAATTTAAAGGATGAAATACCCAAAGGATCGGAGAAGCATCTTAATATTCGGGAAGACGGAACCCGGTATAGGGCTGAAAGAATTTGGGTACCAAAATTTGGAGATATGAGAGAAATGGTACTTAGAGAAGCTCATAAAACCAGATACTCAATACATCCTGGAACGGGGAAGATGTACAAGGATCTCAAGAAACATTTTTGGTGGCCAGGTATGAAATCCGATGTTGCTAAATATGTAGAGGAATGTTTGATGTGTTCTAAGGTCAAAGCGGAGCATTAGAAACCATCAGGTCTACTTCAACAACCCGAAATCCCAGAATGGAAATGGGAAAACATTACCATGGATTTCATCACTAAATTGCCAAGGACTGCAAGTGGTTTTGATACTATTTGAGTAATAGTTGATCGTCTCACCAAATCAGCACACTTCCTGTCAATAAGAGAAGATGACAAGATGGAGAAGTTAGCACGACTGTATTTGAAGGAAGTCATCTCCAGACATGGAATACCAATCTCTATTATCTCTGATAGGGATGGCAGATTTATTTCAAGATCAAGCATTAGGAACTCGTCTAGACATGAGTACTGCCTATCATCCACAAACTGATGGGCAGAGTGAAAGGACGATACAAATGCTTGAATACATGCTACGAGCATGTGTTATTGATTTCGGAAACAGTTGGGATCGACATCTACCATTAGCAGAATTTTCCTACAACAACAGCTACCATTCAAGCATTGAGATGGCGCCATTTGAAGAACTTTATGGTAGAAAGTGTAGGTCTCCGATTTGTTGGAGTAAAGTGGGGGATAGACAGATTACGGGTTCGGAGATAATACAAGAAACTACCGAGAATATCATCCAAATTCAACAACGGTTGAAAATCGCCCAAAGTCGACAAAAGAGCTACGCCGACATTAAAAGAAAAGATATAGAATTTGAAATTAGAGAGATGGTCATGCTTAAAGTTTCACCTTGGAAAGGCGTTGTTCGATTTGGCAAACGAGGGAAATTAAATCCAAGGTATATTGGACCATTCAATATTATTGATCGTGTCGGAACAGTAGCTTACCGACTTGAGTTACCTCAACAACTCGCGGCTATACATAACACTTTCCACGTCTCGAATTTGAAGAAATGTTTTGCTAAAGAAGATCTCACTATTCCGTTAGATGAAATCCAAATCAACGAAAAACTACAATTCATCGAAGAACCCGTCGAAATAATGGATCGTGAGGTTAAAAGACTTAAGCAAAAGAAGATACCAATTGTTAATGTTTGATGGAATGCTCGTAGAGGACCTGAGTTCACCTGGGAATGAGAAGATCAGATGAAGAAGAAATACCCGCATCTATTTCCAGAAGATTCGTCAACACCTCCAACTGCTTAAAATTTTGGGACGAAATTTATTTAACAGGTAGGTACTGTAGTGACCCGAACTTTTCCATGTTTATATATATTAAATGAAATTGTTATCTACATTATTAAATGTTTCCAACATGTTAAGCAATCAAACTTGTTCAAACTTGATTAAATGAAATAAGTTTCATATAGACAATTGATCACCCAAGTTGACCGGCGATTCACGAACGTTACAAAATTGTAAAAACTACACGTTGTGGTATATATATAGACATATATATATGGTTGACATAAGATTATGATGAGTAAGTATCTCACTAAGTATATTAACAATGTGTGATATACATAAGAAATGAGATTACTAAGTTAAGAAACTCGAAATGATATATATAACGATTATCGTTATGATAACGTCTACTAAATACATATGTATCATATTAAGATATTGATACACTATATTTAACATGATAAAATGATATTTAAATATATCATTAAGTGTGTTAACAATGAACTACATATGTAAAAATAAGACTACTAACTCAAGAATTACGAAACGAGACTTATATGTAACGATTATCGTTGTAACGACATTTAAATGTATATATATCATATTACGATATATTAATATATCATAATATCATGATAATATAATAATTTAACATCTCATTAGATATAATAAACATTGGGTTAACAACATTTAACAAGATCGTTAACTTAAAGGTTTCAAATCAACATTTACATGTAACAACTAACGATGACTTAACGACTCAGTTAAAATGTATATATATGTAGTGTTTTAATATGTATTCATACACTTTTGAAAGACTTCAAGACACATATCAAAGTACTTCTACTTAACAAAAATGCTTACAATTACATCCTCGTTCAGTTTCATCAACAATTCTACTCGTACGCACCCGTATTCGTACTCGTACAATACAAAGCTTTTAGATGTATGTACTATTGGTATATACACTCCAATGATCAACTCTTAGCAGCCCATGTGAGTCACCTAACACATGTGGGAACCATCATTTGGAAACTAGCATGAAATATCTCATAAAATTACAAAAATATTAGTAATCATTCATGACTTATTTACATGAAAACAAAATTACATATCCTTTATATCTAATCCATATACCAACGACCAAAAACACCTAAAAACACTTTCATTCTTTAATTTTATTCATCTAATTGATCTCTCTCAAGTTTCATCTTCAAGTTCTAAGTGTTGTTCATAAATTCCATAAGTATAGTTTCATAAAAATCAAGAATACTTCCAAGTTTGCAAGTCTACTTCCAAGCTTTCTAATCCATTTCAAGTAATCATCTAAGATCAAGGAACCTTTGTTATTTATAGTAGGTTATCTTTCTAATTCAAGGTAATATTCATATTCAAACTTTGATTCAATTTCTACAACTATAACAATCTTATTTCGAGTGAAAATCTTACTTGAACTTGTTTTCGTGTCATGATTCTGCTTCAAGAACTTTCAAGCCATCCAAGGATCCTTTGAAGCTAGATCCATTTTTCTCATTTCCAGTAGCTTTATCCAGAAAACTTGAGGTAGTAATGATATTCATAACATCATTCGATTCATACATATAAAGCTATCTTATTCGAAGGTTTAAACTTGTAATCACTAGAACATAGTTTAGTTAATTCTAAACTTGTTCGCAAACAAAAGTTAATCCTTCTAACTTGACTTTTAAAATAAACTAAACACATGTTCTATATCTATATGATATGCTAACTTAATGATTTAAAACCGGAAAATACGAAAAACACCGTAAAACCGGATATACGCCGTTGTAGTAACACCGCGGGCTGTTTTGGGTTAGTTAATTAAAAACTATGATAAACTTTGATTTAAAAGTTGTTCTTCTGGGAAAATGATTTTTATTATGAACATGAAACTATATCCAAAAATCATGGTTAAACTCAAAGTGAAAGTATGTTTTCCAAAATGGTCATCTAGACGTCGTTCTTTCGACTGAAATGACTACCTTTACAAAAACGACTTGTAACCTATAATTCCGACTATAAACTTATACTTTTTCTGTATAGATTCATAAACTTAAGTTCAATATGAAACCATAGTAATTGGATTCACTCAAAATAGATTTAAAATGAAGAAGTTATGGGTAAAACAAGATTGGATATTTTTTGATTATTTTAGCTACGGGAAATGTTTAACAAATCTATACAAATCATATCCTAGCTAACTTATATTGTATTATACATGTATTCTAATATATTATGTAATCTTGGGATATCATAGACATGTATGCAAATGTTTTGACATATCATATCGACCCATGTATATATATTATTTGGAACAACCATAGACACTCTATATGCAGTAATGTTGGAATTACCTATACAGGGTTGAGGTTGATTCCAAAAATATATATACTTTGAGTTGTGCTCTAGCCTGAGACGTGTATACACTGGGTCGTGGATTGATTCAAGATAATATATATCGATTTATTTCTGTACATCTAACTGTGGACAACTAGTTGTAGGTTACTAACGAGGACAGCTGACTTAATACACTCAAATCTTTAAAACATAATAAAAATGGTTGTAATTATATTTTGATCATACTTTGATATATATGTACATATTTGTATAGGTTCGTGAATCGATCCGTGGCCAAGTCTTATTTCCGAGGAAGGAAATATCTGTGAAAGTGAGTTATAGTCCCACTTTTAAAATCTATTATTTTTGGGATCAGAATACATGCAGTTTTTATAAATGATTTACAAAATAGACACAAGTACGTGAAACTACATTCTATGGTTGAATTATTGAAATCGAATATGCCCCTTTTTATTAAGTCTGGTAATCTAAGAATTAGGGAACAGACACCCTAATTGACGCGAATCCTAAAGATAGATCTATTGGGCCTAACAAACCCCATCCAAAGTACCAGATGCTTTAGTTCTTTGAAATTTATATCATATCCGAAGGGTGTCCCGGAATGATGGGGATATTCTTATATATGCATCTTGTTAATGTCGGTTACCAGGTGTTCACCATATGAATAATTTTTATCTCTATGTATGGGATGTGTATTGAAATATGAAATCTTGTGGTCTATTGTTACGATTTGATATATATAGGTTAAACCTATAACTCACCAACATTTTTGTTGACGTTTAAAGCATGTTTATTCTCAGGTGAATACTAAGAGCTTCCGCTGTTGCATACTAAAATAAAGACAAGAATTGGAGTCCATGTTTGTATGATATTGTTTAAAAACTGCATTCAAGAAACATATGTCGATGTAATATATTTCTATTGTAAACCATTATGTAATGGTCGTGTGTAAACAATATATTTTAGATTATCATTATTTGATAATCTACGTAATGTTTTTTTAAACCTTTATTGATAAAATAAAGGATATGGTTGTTTTAAAAATGAATGCAGTCTTTGAAAAACGTCTCATATAGAGGTCAAAACCTTGCAACGAAATCAATTAATATGGAACGTTTATAATCAATATGAACGAGTCATTTCACATGCGACCCGATTGTTTCAACCCATATAAAGACCTTTGTAATTTGATTGAGTATATGTCTTTAGGTTTTGCTTTGGATGCTTCTGATACCTTAAATCTTTCAGGTATCTTCATATATATATATATATATATATATATATATATATATATATATATATATATATATGTATCACTATCAAGTGATCCATATAGATAAGCAGTCACAACATCCATGAGATGCATTTCTAAATTTTTAGAAATTGACAGGCTGATTAAGTATCTAAAAGTAATTGCATCCATAACAAGGGAATAAGTTTCATCATAATCAATTCCCGGTCTATGAGAAAAACCTTGAGCTACAAGTCCAGCTTTATGCCTTGTAAATTCATTTTTCTCATTTCTTTTTCACACAAAAATCCATCTATATCCCACAAGTTTCACATCTTTAGGTGTGAGAGCGATAGACCCGAAAACTTTTCTTTTATTGAGCGATTCAAATTCAACTCGTATTGCTCTTTTCCAATGATCCCAATCATGTCTATTTTGACATTCAACCATAGATGTTGGTTCTGGATCATCATCATTATTCATGATGTCATATGCAACATTAAATGAAAATTTCTCATCAAGATTTTTCATTTTATTTCGGTTCCATAATATTTTTGAATGTGCATAATTGATGGAAATTTCTATATTGACATCATCAATCTCCTCTGCAGAAGGAGTATTGATTTGTGGTTCTTCTTGAACACTTTCTTTTACCTCATTATCAGCTGATTTTATTTTCGAGGATTTTTATCTTTGGAACCAATTGGTCTTCCACGTTTCTGGCATGGCAAAGACTCATGAGTGACATTATTGCCAGCTTTTAGAATTTCAATTCTAGCTGAAGCATTTACTGCTAGTATATATGACATAGTCACTCCTTTTTGTATCTGTAAATACATCAGGTAATTTATTTGCAAGTTCTTGCATATGTATTATTTTTGAACTTTCTTTTCGCATTCTTTTGTGCG
This sequence comes from Rutidosis leptorrhynchoides, assembly GCF_046630445.1. Taxonomy (NCBI): domain Eukaryota; kingdom Viridiplantae; phylum Streptophyta; class Magnoliopsida; order Asterales; family Asteraceae; genus Rutidosis; species Rutidosis leptorrhynchoides. The sequence goes on from NC_092335.1 coordinate 635,425,412, forward strand.
ATGATCAAGATACATTAATTTATGTTCACATCATGAAACATCTTTTTTCTTTATTTTTCATTTCTCCCCCTAATATAGGGAACAATTTTTCATTATAATGACAATAAGCAAAATGTGCTGTAAAAACATCACCCGTCATGAATTCAATATATCTTATGATTGAAGATGTTTCAAATCCAACATATATTTCCATCCTTCTTTGAGGAATCATTTGTTGTGGTGGTGCAATTAAAAATGCACTGCATAACCAAATGTTCTAAGATGGAAAATATTTGGCTCTCGACCAAAATTAAGTTGATAATGGAGAATACTTATGAGTTGCACTTGGTTTAATGCGAATTAATGTCGCATCATGTAAATTTACATGTCCCCATATAAATATTGAGAGTTTTATACTCATTGCCAATTGTCTAGTTATTAGCTGAAAGCGTTTATCTATTGATTCAGCTAAACCAATTTTTTGAATGCACATAAGCAATAAGGTGTTCAATTACAATCCATATAGAAATATAATAATCATTAAATGCTTGAGATGTTAACTTATCAGCATTATCAATTTGCATTCTTTTAATGGTGTAATCAGAAAAATGTGCTCTTAATAATTTGTGCAAGAAACTATGCTGTAACGTCCTCCCAATAGGGTCTGGAAGAAACGTTACTAATATCAAATAAACCAACATATTATAATACGAGAACAATACTAAATGAGAAAATTTAACTTTATTGAGTACGCAGCGGAAAATGAAATGTCATTACAATAATGGAAATAACGATAAAGTAATTGTTCATATGAAGAAGTAATAAATGCGATATCTCTTGATCCTAAGTCCAAGTAGCATCACATAAGTAGTAGATAAGAAAGCTTGAATCAAACGGCACCTGAGACAAAACATGCTAAAGTGTCAACTAAAAAGGTTGAGTGTAGTTCATAAGTTTAACAAAAGTAGTTATCGTTGTTTTAGACCACAAGATTTAGTTTGTAACGTTGATCTCCCGCAGGATCAAAAAGTTATGCCAAAGCATGATATTTAGACTAAACATTCAAGTTTGCCCCATGACAAGTTGTGTCTGTCCTTGTCGGTTTAATTTCATTATCAAGTAATACAAAGACTTAGTCAAATGTATCGGGGACGTTACTCCCGATAGGCCTACCCCCAATAAATAAGCATGCCGCAGCACTTAAAAATATCACTGTAGGGACTTAGTCGGACATAGCCGGGTATAGCATAGTTTTAGCAGTTGGTACTTGTGTCTAAATTGTAAATAGTAAAAACAGCATGTGTCTCACCCCAAAAAGTTAAATAAGTTTGCTAGCAATAAAGAGTGGGGCTATGAATTCACCTTAGTAAGTAGAGAGAGAGTTATTCCTCTGAATAAAGAGTTGAACGAGTGAGCAGGAAAGTCAACCTATTGACATTTAAGAGTAGTTAAGTGTTTTGCCCATGTTTAAGTTTAAGTATGTGTTTAAGTATAGTTTGTTTTACTAAGTTTCTATTCCTAGTAAGTTACTATTTTTATAAAGTTTCCATTTTTAGAAAGTTTATTATTTTACTAAGTTTCTATGACTAGAGAGTTTATAAAGTTGCCATAGGACCCTTTAAATCGGAAATCCAAACCCTCTGCCTAGAATCTCATAGAAACCATTCGTCAAGAAAGTTCAAAGATCTATACATCTCTAATACATATCCCAAAATATTTTTGTGCTACAATATAAGTAGTAGGTTATAGGTGCTAGTAATAGTAATAGTGTATACATGTTAAGTACTAGTATAAGTAGTATTAGGGTTTCATTAATTAGGGTTAGTTAATTAAAGTAGTAATTAATAACTAGGGTTTAGTAATTAATGTCCTAGGGTTTCATAAATGTTTGGAGTTTAATTAATTAGGGTTTAAGAATTATAGTTTAGGTGTAATTAGGGTTTAATGTTTTAATATGTATATGTATATATATTTCGTATATATATGTATATATATATATATAAAAATATATTTTTTACATGTATATATGTATATATAAATCTAGGTGTGTTTATGTATATACTTATGAATAATAAGTTTATAATATGAATATGAATTAACAAAGATCAAAGTTTATGTAAATAGTTTAGAGTTTATGTTATACCTTTGAAGATTCAAGATAATTAACAAAGAAAAGATGAACACGATGAAGATGGAAGATCAAAGCCTTGAAAATCTTGAAGAACTCCTTGAAGATTCTTGAAGAACACGAAGAACAAGCTTGAAGATCCGAATACCACAAGAGAGGGAGAGGGAGAGATTGTTTTTGAGAGAGGATTTTGGTGTGATTTGTGAATGAGAAACTAGGAGTTTATATAGTGCAAGTATTAGAGTGTTAGTCAACATAAGGATGTTCTAATTAATGATTTTATTTTATTTTATAATTTTTAGTCAACAATAGGTGGTACTAGTTTATTTTATTTTTTTAGTCAACATAAGGATGTAATTGTTTAAGATATTTTAGTCTCATTATTATTACTATTATTATTATTATTATTATTTTTACATTTACTACATGATAAGTATTATTTTCTTTTTACTAATTCATGACTTGTATATATTTAGTTCCCAATTGTTTTATTATTTATATAAATGTCACTTTTTATTTATTACTTATAGGTTATTAGTTATAACATAAATGCATAAATTTTTAATTAGCAGTGAGTGTCGACTAACAGTTTATTATTTTCATCTTTTATTAACTTGTCAATTATTGCACAAAGTTAATTAATATGTTTTCTAACTCTTAACACTTAACAATTGTTGATTAAAGTTTAATCATTACGTTTTAATTATATTATTTGGGCATTTAATATTGAAAAAATATAGAATGGAAAAATGAGGGTCGTTATAGTACCTCCCCGTTATTAGAAACTTCATCCTGAAGTTTTAGGTAAAGCTCTCGTTTGCATCAACAGTTGAGAAGAGAAAGAGATATTTCCGTATCGTTTGGTCTTCGCGTTCCCATGTATGTTAGGGGCTGCTACGCGAATCCCAACGGATTTTAATAGAGTTTGATTTTCACGTTCCCTAGTACAATCGGGGCCCTTTCGTGAATTCCAATGAGTGTTAACAATAAGTATATTATTTTGTTTACACGTTTGATCTCATGATCCTTAACCTTATTAGGTCGTTTACAAAGTGCATTAAATGCGGAGATTTTCCAAGGAATAACAAGAGTGTCATTTGACTAGTTTTCCTTTAAAAGGAAAGATGATGCTATATCAGCATGAAATGTATCGTTGAGCTCATTAAGATTTTGAGTGTTTATGCCGCGATAGTAGGGCAGATAAAATAGAGTAGAGTACGTAAAGATTTCAGTTATGTAGTTTGATGTATGGCTGGTGCTTATTAGGGATAGTACCAGCTTCAAGTTGCGAAAAGTAACCATGATACCTTTAGTTTTCAAGAGATGTCTAATAGATAAATGAGACATTAGTTGAGGATTCATTGACCTCAGGATAATACGAGTGATTAAATAAAAGACATCGTTCAGTATACATGAGAACTTGTCTTTAGAAATAGTTTCAGAATGTAGCTTCAAGATTTATGATTTCAGCTTCATGTCGAATCATAGATCTAGACTTGACTAGAATAACATCTAGTTGTAATCCAAGAAGGAAGAAATGTGTAGAGTATCTTCATAAATGTTTAAGGTAACTCCTTCAGAGTTAGAAAAGTGTTTTCGAACCAATGGCGGGTCGGTCTATTATTTACTTATGAGTTTAAACGCGGATTCGAATAAAGGTGAATCATTGTTTTTAAGATATTGTTTCTATCATGAAGGAACCTCTGCTTCCTTGTTCAAAAGATCGTAGTACTGATGTTTACGAGGGTGTTGTGGCTTAGCCGTGAGATACCGGAAGTAGGATCTTCTTAATGATTAGCATAGAAATGAAGAGATGAGGTACGTAAAGAGGTAAGTCTCGTTCTTACGCAGAGAATGAGAATAAAGGTGATCCAAACGCATTGGAGAGAAATACGAAAGTTTTAATAATGAGCCAAAGTAATTTTTGAAAAGTTGTGACATTCGATATAACAATATAAACGAAGCGAAGCTATTAGTAAGACTTGAGTTATGTACATCACGTACTATTTATGTGAATAATTTGACCAATACGAAAAAGAGTTGATTAAAAGAATGTTTAATTTGATAAAACAAAGGTAAATTGATAAAAATGCGAAAGTGTTTTTATAATTAGTGAAAGTAATTTTTAGAGAAGGTGACGAAATGATGTCCATAGTAAAACTAGGGTTACGTAAAATTTGTAAAGTAATTTCGATTTAATCAAAGTGGAAATTTGTAGAAGCGAAAGTATTTATTTAATATGTACTTGTCAAAGTACGTAAAGTTAAATTTATGTATAAGATTTTATAAATCGCATAAGTGAAAAATCATTTTTTTTTATAAATTCCAAGATAGTTTGAAAATAAAGACTCGTGTAAGAAATATTTGGAAAACAGGGTACTTGTATTTAAGAGTTTATCTGTTTGAGAAAAATTGATTGAAGATTTTAAAATTTCGGAGATAATTGTGTAATAATCGTTTCGAGGTAGTGAAAACTAATGAATTGGCTTTTATCAGGGCGTGAGTCTTTGGACTCGGAATGTTAGCGTTGAAGTAAGAAGGATCATAATGTGATTATCATCAATTGAGTAAATCCCTCGGATTTAGAGTTATGTATGAAGGAACATCAAATAAGATTTGCAAACTTTGAATCGTTCGAGTGATAGTGAGAGTTCGAGATCTCGGCATAAATAATCTGGCAGTCGCAGAGACAAGTATAAACAAATGCTATAGCAGTGACTATCAACTATGTAATGATCGTCTGAATTTAGCCTTAGTTGGTCTGAGAGGAGGATACATTAAAGTATGATGGAATCATTTCAGTTGTTACAACAGTATGTGATGAGGTTAGCTCCAGCCACAACTTGAGATAGTGTATTTCACCTTTGATTTTTGAGTTGACAATGATCGATTATTGTTTGAGTATGACACCATTACTTGCATGGTGCCAAGTAGTCTATTATAAGTAGATGCACGAGTGCAGAAGTTTCTTGACTATAATAGTCAAAACGATACACGTATGGAGGTTCCCTTCTTCAAAAGGTTATGCATATGAGATATTCGTCATCTCGACATAGATAATGTAATATTGGACATGTTGTTTGTAATATCGACGTTTGAGGGTTCAATTGGGTTTTTGAATGTCATATATAAATTTACACCAAAAGTGTATTAATAGAGAGGATTTGGATATAACAAGTGATGATTAAGTATCAATGATCAGGAGGTATTCATTTAGGATAATGAACGTAAAATCTCAAGGTTTGATTGTTCACATCCTTTGTGGTATATGAAAGATCGTTAAATGAGTATGAGATAGATTTTCGTATATCTACAAATATTGAGATGATCATTTTTCACCCTTAATGCCCTTGCATTTGGGTTTTTGAACAAATAGTTTGAGAATTTTTTCCTTGATTCACTTTTTATTCCATATGTCATGATATTGGAATATCTCTATAAATTACTGGAATATAATCACGTTGGCCACCGTCATTATATTTCACTAATTCATATTTCCATTTGAATATCACTCCATAAGGTCAGGATATGTGATCAATGATGATTTCTAATATGGTGTGTTAAGGATAGCAGTAATCTTAGCTGGATCGATAACATATCAGTTTTAAGCCAAAACTTGCATTTGGAAAGGTTTGCGTAGAGTTGTTCTTTTTCTTAAGAGTTCAAGAATGAATTTGCAAATGTTGCTCATGTTCTTTCTCACTCTTGGAGCAGATCAAAATGTTTTCCATGAAAACAGTTACGAACTTGTCGAGCTATGGTTGGCTAGTTTTAAGTTGCAGTCTTTATAGACTTGGTCAACTTTCATATCTTTGAAAGTTATGAAACATCGTGGTAATAGTTGGTGCGGTTGGACGAACCGTGCTTCTTCACTAAGTTATAGAAGTCTGATAAGTTTGATAGGTCATAAGTTTGAAAAAAATTTAAGCGAGATAAAGATGAATATGATATAAGCGAAACACTTCATATTATTAAGAATGAGGCATTAAATAAGCCTTTATTACACGAGTTGGAAATAGAAATAGTTAAGGCATAGCTTTTACATGGATAAGAATTTGGAAAGATAACTAGGAAATATTAAGATTGAAGTAGTCTTCATTCTTCTCGTCCTCAACCTTCTTCATAAACTTCTCAACTTTCTCATTCTTCGCCTTTTGTTTCTCATGCAGGAACTCGAGATTATCATAAAGATTAGAAACTTCATTGTTGATTACATGGTACTTGTGGTCCCTTATAGAAAGTTGATTATTCACGCGGTTTTTCTCCATCTTCAATCTAAAGTCAACATCTTCTCTTAGGTAGGAGAGAGATTGCTTCCCCCATCGAGCATTTCTATCACTTTCATACTTCACCAACTTTATTTCTTTCTTTAGTTCAGCATTTTCCTCCATGAGCTTCTTGATCGCTCGGTCCGTTTCCTTCATTTGAACATCGATCCTTGCAATATGGCGACTTAGGTCATCGGTAGTTTTTCGCAGATTCATGATCTCGTACTTGGCATCAACTTCATCGTAGGAAGGGGATCGGGATCTTTTCTTTGTCGGGACATCTTCTTTGAAATTAGCAGGGCGTTTCCCTTTACTTTCCGATCTTGGAGTCGGGTGGTAACTGGGAGAAGTAGGTAGCGTATTCGGGCTATAATTTGGTGAGGAAGGACCACCAAAGCCATAAGGTGGACTTTGGACTGGTCTTTCAGTGGATGAACTTTCAGTATCTTTTTCGGTTGGCTTGAAAAGATTCATTATTTCGCTTAGTTTGAAAAGAGTAGTTTCGTTTGTTCGATTAAAGCTTGACATCCTAGTCATTAGGAAAGAGATATGATTAGTTTTAGGATGAGGATGTTAAAGCATAAGTTTTAAGATTAAAGGGAATCCTAAGTGCTTCAAAGTCTAAGACAGGAAAGGTTATAGTTTCCTAGATTGCTAAGGCACCCTAGCTAACAAGTAAGGCACACATAAAAATGCAATCCTGGTTCTCTATAACAGCCTGGTTATGCTCTGATACTAATCTGTATCGTCCTCCCAATATGGTCTGGAAGAAACGTTACTAATATCAAATAAACCAACATATTATAATACGAGAACAATACTAAATGAGAAAATTTAATTTTATTGAGTACGCAGCGGAAAATGAAATGTCATTACAATAATGGAAATAACGATAAAGTAATTGTTCATATGCAGAAGCAATAAATGCGATATCTCTTGATCCTAAGTCCAAGTAGTATCACATAAGTAGTAGATAAGAAAGCTTGAATCAAACGGCACCTGAGACAAAACATGCTAAAGTGTCAACCAAAAAGGTTGAGTGAAGTTCATAGGTTTAACAAAAGTAGTTATCGTTGTTTTAGACCACAAGATTTAGTTTGTAACGTTGATCTCCCACAGGATCAAAAAGTTATGCCAAAGCATGATATTTAGACTAAACGTTCAAGTTTGCCCCATGACAAGTTGTGTCTGTCCTTGTCGGTTTAATTTCATTATCAAGTAATACAAAGACTTAGTCAAATGTATCGGGGACGTTACTCCCGATAGGCCTACCCCCAATAAATAAGCATGCCGCAACACTTAAAAATATCACTGTAGGGACTTAGTCGGACATAGCCGGGTATAGCATAGTTTTAGCAGTTGGTACTTGTGTCTAAATTGTAAATAGTAAAAACAGCATGTGTCTCACCCCAAAAAGTTAAATAAGTTTGCTAGCAATAAAGAGTGGGGCTATGAATTCATCTTAGTAAGTAGAGAGAGAGTTATTCCTCGGAATAAAGAGTTGAACGAGTGAGCAGGAAAGTCAACCTATTGACATTTAAGAGTAGTTAAGTGTTTTGCCCATGTTTAAGTTTAAGTATAGTTTGTTTTACTAAGTTTCTATTCCTAGTAAGTTACTATTTTTATAAAGTTTCCATTTTTAGAAAGTTTCTTATTTTACTAAGTTTCTATGACTAGAGAGTTTCTAATTTTATCAGTGTTTTCCATTTTAGGATACTTGCCGTATTAGATAAGCTTCCAATCACCCCTTTCCCTTCGAATGGCTAATTTAGATCTAGGGGCTTGAGCCATAGGACCCTTTAAATCGGAAATCCAAACCCTCTGCCTAGAATCTCATAGAAACCATTCGTCAAGAAAGTTCAAAGATCTATACATCTCTAATACATATCCCAAAATGTTTTTGTGCTACAATATAAGTAGTAGGTTATAGGTGCTAGTAATAGTAATAGTGTATACATGTTAAGTACTAGTATAAGTAGTATTAGGGTTTCATTTATTAGGGTTAGTTAATTAAAGTAGTAATTAATAACTAGGGTTTAGTAATTAATGTCCTAGGGTTTCATAAATGTTTAGAGTTTAATTAATTAGGGTTTAAGAATTATAGTTTAGGTGTAATTAGGGTTTAATGTTTTAATATGTATATGTATATATAATTCGTATATATATGTATATATATATATATATAAAAATATATTTTTTTACATGTATATATGTATATATAAATCTAGGTGTGTTTATGTATATACTTATGAATAATAAGTTTATAATATGAATATGAATTAACAAAGATCAAAGTTTATGTAAATAGTTTAGGGTTTATGTTATACCTTTGAAGATTCAAGATAATTAACAAAGAAAAGATGAACACGATGAAGATGGAAGATCAAAGCCTTGAAAATCTTGAAGAACTCCTTGAAGATTCTTGAAGAACACGAAGAACAAGCTTGAAGATCCGAATACCACAAGAGAGGGAGAGGGAGAGATTGTTTTTGAGAGAGGATTTTGGTGTGATTTGTGAATGAGAAACTAGGAGTTTATATAGTGCAAGTATTAGAGTGTTAGTCAACATAAGGATGTTCTAATTAATGATTTTATTTTGTTTTATAATTTTTAGTCAACAATAGGTGGTACTAGTTTATTTTATTTTTTTAGTCAACATAAGGATGTAATTGTTTAAGATATTTTAGTCTCATTATTATTACTATTATTATTATTATTATTATTATTTTTACATTTACTACATGATAAGTATTATTTTCTTTTTACTAATTCATGACTTGTATATATTTAGTTCCCAATTATTTTATTATTTATATAAATGTCACTTTTTATTTATTACTTATAGGTTATTAGTTATAACATTAATGCATAAATTTTTAATTAGCAGTGAGTGTCGACTAACAGTTTATTATTTTCATCTTTTATTAACTTGTCAATTATTGCACAAAGTTAATTAATATGTTTTCTAACTCTTAACACTTAACAATTGTTGATTAAAGTTTAATCATTACGTTTTAATTATATTGTTTGGGCATTTAATATTGGAAAAATATAGAATGGAAAAATGAGGGTCGTTATATATGCAAATGCCATTTTATGGCTTAATAATAGACAAACATGAGACCATCTATCAAATGCGTCTATCAGAACATGAAATGTCTAAATGGTCCACATGGTGGATGAATTTATTCACAAATCTCATCTTGAATTCTTTCAAGAAACATTTGTGATTCCTTTCCACAATATACTTTTTATTAATCACCATATGTGCTTTTCATTAATCACCATATGTACTTTTTCATTAATCACCATATGCGCTTTTCATCATATATCATTTTCACCATATGCACTTTTAATCATATGCGCTGCGCTTTTCACCATATGTGCTTTTCATCATATTCGCTTTTAATCATATTCGCCACGCTTTTCATCATATGCGCTTTTAATCATATGCACTGCGCTTTTCATCATATGCGCTTTTCATCATATGCGCTTTTAATCATATGCGCTTTTAATCATATACGCTGCGCTTTTCATCATATGCGCTTTTCATCATATGCGCTTTTCATCATATGCACTTTTAATCATATGTGCTTTTCATTAGTCACCATATGTGCTTCTGGTACATTTATATATGTATAATGTAAACCAGGACTAAGCCTTGGTAGTTTTTTCAACCACATGATTCTTGTCGGTGATGCATAGATATTTCTCATTTTCTGTTATCATTTACTGATAATCATATCCATTATGATATATATCAGAGAAACTTAACAAATTTCTCTTTAATTTGGGAGAAAAAACAAGGCATTGTTTATCAGAAAATTCGTACCATTTGGTAATATGAATTTTTGCCTTTTCCGTTCCTTATATCAAGTTTGCAAGACCCGATATAGTATTTATAATTCCTTCATTTGATTTAAATCAATGAAATATTTCTTAGATTTGATCATAGTGTGTATGTTACCACTATCTGCAATACATAGGTCTTTACCACTTAATTGATGTTGTATTTCAGCAGAATTCATACTAAAACTTCAAATAAGATAAGCAAATAATGAGTTATATTTCAGCAAGATAATCAAATTATATTACCTGCAAACAAGTTACAATCTGAAGTACATAAAAGATAACACTTAATAAACATATGCATTATGGTCTAAAACCATTTATTTATGAGTGATACATAACAAGCTAGGCATCTTAGAAAATTCAAACTATTTAAGTCTCAAGATAGCTCAGGGTTTATTTAATCAAGATTTTTCAACAGATTCACTCTTGTTTTCTTTTCTTTTGGGACTTATTTGTAGAGATAAACAAGATGTTCATGTATTTAAGAAATACTAGACTGATGATCCACGTTACCAGATCATTAATAAGAATCTCCGGGATTCTTATAAGAGCGTCTACTAACATCTTCAATTTTATTTTTTCATGGATCACCGTTATTTCTTGATAATTAATATTGTATCTATATTTAAGTATTTTCCATAATACATTTGGATCTTCGATCATATAATATGTAGATTCTAAGGACTCGTCAATATGTTTGCTAAGAAAAATACTTGCTATTGCTTTCTCTTGTTCGGAACAATTGTTATTTTCATTCAGGGTTTCTAAAATACCGATTGATTCGAGATGTTTTTCTACATTCATAACCCAAGTTAAGTAGTTGTTCTCACTTGATTCTAAAGGAGCAAATTTAAGTCTTTTTCAAATTCGACAATTTCTATTATCAAAAAGATGAACAACATAAATCATAATCATAATCAACTTCTATTCATAGACAAATAATAAAATGAAATTAGAATCATTTTAAATTCATAAGTAGCAAACAATAGAATAATGACATGATTACAAATGATAAAACCACAAGAGCAGGATAGAATATAGGTTCACCCGGTGGTATATTAGCAACAATGATGATAGTTAGTATGACCAATACAATAGGAAAAATCATCCTTGTGTGAATCATCTTTACAAAATAACTTTTTGAGAGTGGTAATTTGAGAAAATGAAGATTGATTTGTGAAAATGTGAAAACGAAGATGTTTATTTTATATTTAAAAAATATAGTCGTTGTAACGTCGTCAGTTGACGTTAACAACCGTTATGTATATATGACCGTTGTAACGTCGTTAGTTGACGTTAACGACTGTTATGTACTCGTTGTATTAATAATAATTTTAATAAAAAAAATTTATTAGTACAAATACGATTACTATAGATACATTTAGTATAAATACGTTTAGTAGAAATCCGAAGATTAAGAGAATAAACATATTATGCATAAATAATAAATTTTAAGAATAAACATTAGTATGCATGAAATAAATAATGATTAATTGCATAAGTAATCATAAATGTTAGATAACATAAATATAAATGTTAGTGAAGTTAATAAGAGTTAGATTACAGAAATATAATTCAGGCGGTATAACTGACCATATATAACTTAAATAACATAAATATAAATGTTAGTGAAGTTAATAAAAGTTAGATTACATAAATACAATTCAGGCTGTATAACCGACCATATATAACTTAAATAACATAAATATAAATGTTAGTGAAGTTAATAAAAGTTAGATTATAGAAATATAATTCAGGCGGTATAACCGACCATATATAACTTAAATAACATAAATATAAATGTTAGTGAAGTTAATAAAAGTTAGATTACAGAAATATAATGTTAGTAAACATAAATGATAGTTAGGCGACAGTGTCGACCATATATAATTTAGGTGGCAGAGCCAACCATATAATAAGAACAATTCAAATGCACTAAGAACTTAATAAAAAATAGTAGTTCAAAATGTTAGTAGTCCAAAATTTGATATGTTCGAGTCTGAAAATTATTAATAATTTCCTACATTGATTAGTGACTCGTGATCGTTTGAGATATCCTTTGATTACACTAAGCTCTTCGTGCTGATAACGTGTTATAAATTAGTTGTTTTTAACAACATTCAGTATTCTAATTTAACTACAACTTTCTTGATTATTGGGTGTATAGATTAAAAGGATAGAAAGAATATAAACACTTCATATAAGTATATAGAAAAATGGTGCATTTTACAATGCTAATACATGAGTTATTTATACTACAAAATTGGCATCCATTTTATGACTTCTTGTACATGTATATATTATTATAATGTCATCCATTTATGACTTTTTGTACATATACATATTGTGACGATCGTTCCAAATCCATATGGACGAACACGTCATTCATTGATTTCATTGCGAGGTATTTGACCTCTATATGATACGTTTTGTAAACATTGCATTCTTTTCAAAAGGTACACAATAAATGAATATCAATTTCTAAGGTTTTCAACGTTTGATGATTTCTACATATAGACAATCACCATAAATAATAGTTTACCATAATACATCCGTTGACAATGAAGTCAAAATAAGATACACGGTGATGATTTTGTAAATGCAAAGTTTTCTTGAATAAAGCATGTATGACTCCATGCACATAGCTTGTATCACATATAAGCAAACAGCGGAAGACTTCTAGGAAACCTGAGAATAAACATGCTAACAAGTGTCAACACAAAGGTTGGTGAGTTCATAGTTTTATTGTTTCGTATAATCTTTATATAAAAGTGGATCACAAGATTTCAGTTGTTTCATCCAGAAACGTTTATCAAAATATTCTACAAGATTGAGCACCCTGGTAACTAAACTTAACGTATATATAATTTGTACCCTTTGTATAATCATCTTAATAATACACGCAAACCAACGTGTACGCTTCTCAAATAGCATACGTTCGTTAAAAGGCTAGTGCTCTAGCTCGAACGGGGATATCAAGCCCTATGGATCCATATATAACTACTCGCGCCCACCAATTCTTATAACTGGCAGTTACTAGTTACCAAAGCTAAGGGATTTTCGGTTCAAACTCGGTGTAGAATTTAGTATGTACTTGTATCCATTGCGTTTAAATATATTGCATGTATTCTTAGCCCAAAAATGTAGATTGCAAAAGCAATTAAAAAGGGAGCAAATGAAACTCACCTTAGCAGCACATAAAGTTGTTCATCGTAATGTGACCGAAACTCGGAATATCAAATAATCGTAGATCTCAACATAGAGAACATATGTTGGTCAATAAATGTCTATCAAGCTAGGTCAGATCATAGTGTATCACAATCCTAATGCTCGATATCGACATACAAAAGTTATCCAATGTTGTTTCAAAAAGTCAATTTTGACAATAGTTCAACAAAACGAGACGTACCTTATATAAGGATTCATTTACTCGGTTGGTAATATTCAAAAATCCAATTTCTCAATCTTACAAACAAGTTGTTTAAATATTAATTGCAGATTCAAAAGCAATTCCAATTAACGTCAATTATAATTCAGTTGATCATATCTTTTAATCCGTTCATCAAAACTATTTGATATCTAAATGAAAAGTTATTGATTTTTCGCCAGCTTTCCAAAAACATGTATATCATATACCTTTTACCAGTAATATATGTATTTAATTTGTGATCTATTATAAACTGGTTAACAACGAAATTTAGCATACACGTATGTATAAATATATATACTCGAGCACTAGACATGGATACACAATTAATATATAAAAGATAAAATATGAGTGCTTACGTATCAATATTGAGATTCAATATTGTAGTAAAGTACGTAGACGTAACGGAGATGATAAACACTAGGTTTGATTCATAAATATACCCCCGAACATTACCCATAATTTCCTTAGCTCTATCCCGCTTGAAAACCCATTTTGAAAGTGACACGCTCAAGACCTCGTCGTAGTATTTTATGTATAATATTAATACTACTAATAATAATAAGATTAATAATAATATTAATCTTAATAATAATAATAATAATAATAATAATAATAATAATAATAATAATAATAATAATAATAATAATAATAATAATAATAATAATTACAGAGGGAGTAATATGTATAAGAAAAACTCGAGCAGAAACTGGCATTTTATAGGCAACTTTTTGGAATCTGATGCCCATGCGATCGTATGGGTTTTTAGTGTATTTTCCATGCGATCGCATGGTCGCCTGATCCAGCTCAAAATGTTTTTGTTTTCTTGTTTGTCGACATAATTAAATATAATATATATAATATATATAATTTAAATAATTAATTATATATTATATTAAATTCATGTGCATAGTTGACTTGTAATTTTCGTTCCGATGACTAGTACGTTGTCACTCGACTTATGTCCCAGTTCCGGTTTCTCGAACGCATTTTCGTACGCTTAGAAAACTCGCAATTTACGTTTTGTTACTCGTACCTTTGTCAAAATATAGTCTTAAATTATCAATAAACTATATCATTCAAAGTGTATCTTAAACTTTCGAGTGTTTTGGTCATTTACTTCTATAAATCATTGTCTCGCTATTTGTTGATATATATATAATAACAAATCGTTTTATGACCAAGTTAATATATATTTTCAACATTCATAAACACGTTTTAAATATACGTCGCAAGTTATTCATACAATTAATATTCCAGCTTATCATATATATTCAAATAAATATTTAAACTAATAAGTTTAATGTACGGTATTAAACAATTAATACATTGTTACGTTTTCAAGTTATAGTATATATATATATGTATCTATATACATATAATTGTTCGCGAATCGTCGAGAACAACCGAAAGGTATTTGAATAGTTCAAAAATTTTGAGATTCAGTTTTACAGACTTTGCTTATCGTATCGGAAATGTTAATCATACAAAGATTAAGTTTAAATTTTGTCAGAAATTTTCGGGTCATCACAGTACCTACCCGTTAAAGAAATTTCGTCCCGAAATTTGAGTGCGGTCGTCATGACTAACAATAAAAATGTTTTCATGCCGTATATGTGTTGATAAATGGAGTTTTATCACCGTTAAATAATATGGATAAAACAATCCGATTATTCAAATCGTATGAGAGAAGTTATCGTAAAAGAGTGAAATGAAAGAATAGAGATTCGTCTTAACTCTTGACGTATTAACGATTGATTTTCGTAATTTAAGGAATAGAAAATCTTCATAATCTAAATAAGATTTGATTCTTCGAAATTTAAGGAAATTAAGATTTCCTTTAAATGCGTAATCTGCCTCGATTGTTATGTCTGATATTTTGCTATAAATTAACCACTTTCGTTTCATTATTTTCACCACTCCTACATCTTCTTCCTTATTTCATACTTCCAAAAGATTGTGAAATGCTTAATTCAGTTCTGATTCTTGATATTTTTTTTTGGCTATCGTATCCTTCATTCTTCTTTTTATCTGCCACCAGAGGAAGTTATTTTCTTCTACTATTACCTTGGGGTTATAGTATTTTTCATTCTCCCGTGTCTTTATATTGCTATACGCATTGATATAGACGGTTTGTAATATATGTGTTGTTGTCAGGCTTTATATTTTCCCTTATATTTAGGAGCTCAATGCTTCCGTTTTTCCTTCCCGACTTCAAGTCAAGCGAATAATGGTCCAGAATTCGTAGCTATACATTTTGAAATGAACATAGTTAATGTTCTAAGAAAGAAATTGTATTGGCACGATCTTGATTTGTCAAATTACTAGAATATCTGGAAAAGACCGAATCATCAAGAAAAGTATTTTCTTGATATATTTAGAGATTAAATAGAATGAAAGAGTTATATAACATGGTTCATGATGAGGGTATGATCTGTGAACCTTTGTCACGTTCCATTAGAAACTCAGCATGACTTACTGTAATATAATCACGTTGATCAAGTGTCATTATATTGTACTAATTCATGCTTCAGTTCCCAACACTACTTCAAAACATTCATTTTTTTTTTAAAAATTTTAGAAACTAAAATAGTTTCTTTTATGATGTAACACAGATAGCGCGAAGAGATGAATAATTTCAGATAAGAATAGTTATGAAAATATCTTCAGAAATATGAAGGATATTTATAATGGAAGATACGATGATATCTTAGAATTTCTAATATCAGAGGATGATGCGGAAAATCTGTCTGTGAAGGTTTAGAATAAGAAGTAAGGTTCTTACTAATGGTTTCAGCAGACACTGAGTCATTTGGATTCTTTGAAGGTAGATTTCGTCCTTGTAATTTGTCTACAGCTTCCTTCATACTTTGCTCAACCCGTTTCCAGTTCCAAACCTTCTCTTTTTCTGTGCTTTTCCAACACACTACTCTTTATCATCAAACTTTCGACTGTTAAAGTCGTTTACAGTTTTTGCTGCTTCATCAGCATTTTTCCAAAATTTGGAGAACTAGTTTCGTAGTTTGGGGTGTTTTTCAGAAACTTCACATTCTAAGTAATTAAGTCTAGGAGATAGACATTATATGTATATATATATATAACTGTTGGCGTAGAATTGCTGCGAAATTCGAAATACAAATTGCTAATTCCAGGTAGTTGGAACAGCAACTATTGTTACAAGATGTGGATGAGTACATGATAGGGTTTCAATGAATAATTATAGTGATTTTTCGAAGAAACTTAAGTCACAGATTAATGAAGTTGCTGGTAAATTTACTGCTAATGTGGTGGAACATGAAAGGTTCCCCAGTAACAAGAACATATATGTCAAGGTTACAATAAAGTTAATCTGAAAAGTCGAGTTGACTGGTTGGAAGTGTGATGAAAATTGATATCTTGAAAAGAATTGCAAGATTATTTTCGGTATTAACAACATTAAAGGATCTTGCACAGTTTTGAAGTCAAAGTATAGCTTTAAAAGATGTAGAGATCTAAAAATGATGTCACCGGTTCAGAGTTATGACTTGGATTCTGATCCGTCAATATCAGAATATGTAATTGAATTTGTATGAAAATGATTGTATATCGTTGTGAGTATTGTTAATAATTTTTGAATCAAAGTTGAAGAATGTACAGTGTAACATATTAATTGCAAACTTAAATATTTCCCGGGTATTACCTACCCGTTAAAAAAAAATTTCACAATTAATACTTTGTACAAAGAATTTTCGTTACAGTCTTTATGAAAATATCTGTATGTATATTTTCTTCAGATGTAATACAGATTTAATGAGTTAATATCATATTAAGCTCATTTGATTTTTGGCTTGAATTAGAAATGAATAATCTCCAAAACATTAGAGATTACCTAATCTTCGCGGAGTATTTCACTAATGAAATCAATACTTCATTATTTATTCTTATTGATATTCCTCGGTGAAGGATGTTGATGCTCGTGGAATTTTTGTGAACCTTACAAGGCACAGATGATGTTTTCTGGAAAGTTTCGAGTACATCGAAAATGAAAATGTAAAATCAATTATGTAATTGAATAATACACTTGGTTTATTAGGAAATGGAATTCATTGAGTTGAAACAGAGATTGTAGTTAACGATTGTTAAGTCATTAACGAAGGATGTATAGCATATTAGTAACATGAACTAACCGAGTAGTACCTACCAGTTATGATTCACATGTAATAGCTTAGTACGAAAAGATTTATTTTGTTTTCAAATTTCACACACATATATATATATATATATATATATATATTTATATATATATATATATATATATATATATATATATATATATATATATATATATATATATATATATATAAAATATACATATAATTTCTTCAGGGAAAATGAGTTAATACTTCATAACTCGTTGATACAATATACGCGTTGTTGATTTGTGATGATGTTGGTGATTATGAAATTGGCAGAACTTGTAGTGCTACAGGTTTTGCCGGTGTTGGTGATACTGAAGATACTGTTGATGCTGCTGGTAAAACAAGTCTAGCTTGTAAATCGTGCACCATTCCGGTCAGGGTTTCTACTCTTCCTTCTATCATTTCGGTCCACTCATCTGATTTACGGTTACGGTTGGAATAGATTATCTCTAAGACTTTAGAGATTACATAATCGCCGCAAAATATTTCTCCAATGAAGTTATGAATCAATACTTCATCGGTTATTGTTGTTGGTACTCCTTGGTATCTATGGTGAGTATGACATTGATGTTCGAGGTACATGTTGTGATATTGAGGCTTGCGGTGCGGATGTTGTTGGTGGTGGTAATGGTACTGTTGGTGTTGTTGTCGGTGGTACTGTTGATGCCGGTGATTCTGCTGGTGCTTGTAACCTTTGCACCATATCCTCCAAAGCCACTACCCGAGCGCGAAGCTCGTTGACTTCTTCTACTACACCGGGATGATTGGCGGTTCGGACGAGCGGATGAATAAGATCCAGGATTTGAGAGAGTATATGATCATGACGAGATATTCTGGAAATGAGAGAGAAAATGGTGTTACGAACAGGTTCGCCGGTAAGTGCTTCAGGTTCTTCGCCAAGAGGGCAATGTGGTGGTTGAAAGGGATCGCCTTCTTCTTGTCTCCAATAATTAAGTAGGCTACGAACCCATCCCCAATTCATCCAGAATAGATGATGGCTAATTGGTTGATCCATTCTGGTTACACTGTCTTCAGAATTCAGGTGAATATCCATATCGGAATAGCTGTCAGAGTTTAAGGAATTTGAACTAGATACGGGATCCATCTTGTATAATTAGGGAGATGATTTTTGATATGAATTAGATTATAGAATTTAGTTTGGTATTCTTCAATACATAATTTACATATGTATATATAATACCAAATTCCATAAATCACGAAGAAATTTTCGAAAGATGTCAGGAAAAGTTTACAGTAACAGATACGCTAAGATATGAATTTTTGTCTATACACTATTTATGCAATAAATGCAGGAAAACGTGTCTAGACTTAAGAATGATAAACATGTAATTTCTGACAAGAAATGATAAGCAAAACTTTTAGCATGCAGACACAGTCGAAGTCCAGACTTACTAATGCATACTAACAACTATCAGTTAGACACACTCATGCAAGACCTGGTTCGCTAGGACCAACGCTCTGATACCAACTGTGACGATCGTTCCAAATCCATATGGACGAACACGTCATTCATTGATTTCATTGCGAGGTATTTGACCTCTATATGATACGTTTTGTAAACATTGCATTCTTTTCAAAAGGTACACAATAAATGAATATCAATTTCTAAGGTTTTCAACGTTTGATGATTTCTACATATAGACAATCACCATAAATAATAGTTTACCATAATACATCCGTTGACAATGAAGTCAAAATAAGATACACGGTGATGATTTTGTAAATGCAAAGTTTTCTTGAATAAAGCATGTATGACTCCATGCACATAGCTTGTATCACATATAAGCAAACAGCGGAAGACTTCTAGGAAACCTGAGAATAAACATGCTAACAAGTGTCAACACAAAGGTTGGTGAGTTCATAGTTTTATTGTTTCGTATAATCTGTATATAAAAGTGGATCACAAGATTTCAGTTGTTTCATCCAGAAACGTTTATCAAAATATTCTACAAGATTGAGCACCCTGGTAACTAAACTTAACGTATATATAATTTGTACCCTTTGTATAATCATCTTAATAATACACGCAAACTAACGTGTACGCTTCTCAAATAGCATACGTTCGTTAAAAGGCTAGTGCTCTAGCTCGAACGGGGATATCAAGCCCTATGGATCCATATATAACTACTCGCGCCCACCAATTCTTATAACTGGCAGTTACTAGTTACCAAAGCTAAGGGATTTTCGGTTCAAACTCGGTGTAGAATTTAGTATGTACTTGTATCCATTGCGTTTAAATATATTGCATGTATTCTCAGCCCAAAAATGTAGATTGCAAAAGCAATTAAAAAGGGAGCAAATGAAACTCACCTTAGCAGCACATAAAGTTGTTCATCGTAATGTGACCGAAACTCGGAATATCAAATAATCGTAGATCTCAACATAGAGAACATATGTTGGTCAATAAATGTCTATCAAGCTAGGTCAGGTCATAGTGTATCACAATCCTAATGCTCGATATCGACATACAAAAGTTATCCAATGTTGTTTCAAAAAGTCAATTTTGACAATAGTTCAACAAAACGAGACGTACCTTATATAAGGATTCATTTACTCGGTTGGTAATATTCAAAAATCCAATTTCTCAATCTTACAAACAAGTTGTTTAAATATTAATTGCAGATTCAAAAGCAATTCCAATTAACGTCAATTATAATTCAGTTGATCATATCTTTTAATCCGTTCATCAAAACTATTTGATATCTAAATGAAAAGTTATTGATTTTTCGCCAGCTTTCCAAAAACATGTATATCATATACCTTTTACCAGTAATATATGTATTTAATTTGTGATCTATTATAAACTGGTTAACAACGAAATTTAGCATACACGTATGTATAAATATATATACTCGAGCACTAGACATGGATACACAATTAATATATAAAAGATAAAATATGAGTGCTTACGTATCAATATTGAGATTCAATATTGTAGTAAAGTACGTAGACGTAGCGGAGATGATAAACACTAGGTTTGATTCATAAATATACCCCCGAACATTACCCATAATTTCCTTAGCTCTATCCCGCTTGAAAACCCATTTTGAAAGTGACACGCTCAAGACCTCGTCGTAGTATTTTATGTATAATATTAATACTACTAATAATAATAAGATTAATAATAATAATAATAATAATAATAATAATAATAATAATAATAATAATAATAATAATAATAATAATAATAATAATAATTACAGAGGGAGTAATATGTATAAGAAAAACTCGAGCAGAAACTGGCATTTTATAGGCAACTTTTTGGAATCTGATGCCCATGCGATCGCATGGGTTTTTAGTGTATTTTCCATGCGATCGCATGGCCGCCTGATCCAGCTCAAAATGTTTTTGTTTTCTTGTTTGTCGACATAATTAAATATAATATATATAATATATATAATTTAAATAATTAATTATATATTATATTAAATTCATGTGCATAGTTGACTTGTAATTTTCGTTCCGATGACTCGTACGTTGTCACTCGACTTATGTCCCGGTTCCGGTTTCTCGAACGCATTTTCGTACGCTTAGAAAACTCGCAATTTACGTTTTGTTACTCGTACCTTTGTCAAAATATAGTCTTAAATTATCAATAAACTATATCATTCAAAGTGTATCTTAAACTTTCGAGTGTTTTGGTCATTTACTTCTATAAATCATTGTCTCGCTATTTGTTGATATATATATAATAACAAATCGTTTTATGACCAAGTTAATATATATTTTCAACATTCATAAACACGTTTTAAATATACGTCGCAAGTTATTCATACAATTAATATTCCAGCTTATCATATATATTCAAATAAATATTTAAACTAATAAGTTTAATGTACGGTATTAAACAATTAATACATTGTTACGTTTTCAAGTTATAGTATATATATATATATATGTATCTATATACATATAATTGTTCGCGAATCGTCGAGAACAACCGAAAGGTATTTGAATAGTTCAAAAATTTTGAGATTCAGTTTTACAGACTTTGCTTATCGTATCGGAAATGTTAATCATACAAAGATTAAGTTTAAATTTTGTCAGAAATTTTCGGGTCATCACACATATATATACATATATGTATATATTATTATAACAGAATCTATTTTATTGTGAAACAATTTGCAATAGAAATGTAGAAACAGAGAAGCTATTTCTTTATGAATAACTTTAGTCGAATGGATGTGGTGTTACGCAGTTATTCTATAGTTGTTTGCGACTAACTATTTGGTCACTTCAATATGCGTTATCGGTGAGATTTGGACCTTAACCTTAACGTGAGAATATCATAATCTTAACTCTCATACAACAATAACAACAATATTCAATCTCTCGCATTTAATGTATGAGGGATATGAGATCTACACAATCATTCATTTACTATAGAAGAAATGTCGTTTATCCACCTATATGTAGAGAAAGATTTCTCCGTGAAGAAAAAGTCATTATTTTTTTACTTGAGAGATTGCTTCTAGATAGAGAACGTTAACTAGCTAGGTTAATTAATTTTTCGTATTTCACCTGGTTTTGACAATCACGTTTTAAAAGTTTTCGTTTAAAGTTATGGATGGTAGCTATGATAGATAAAAGACGTCATTTTCTTAATCTCCTCGTCATGTAACGAGTGATTATTTATGGTCAAACATCACAAGTCTGATTTTATTTATTTATTTATACCTTTATAAAATTAACGTATAATATTAGCACTATAAAATATAGATATTTGACAACCTTAATAGATTCCATTTTCTGCTCAACTTACGCAGCTGTTGACTAAGAATATTAAAATAAGGCAAAACAGAGTAACATTTACTATAAGTTAATTGAATTGATTAGTTCCGATGAAAAGGGTATGGAGGAAACAAGTTTTTTGGAAACAAGATTGAACACAAACTGTGAGAAATTCTTTAAAAAACAAAAGTTACATAATACTTTGGTTTCTGTTGAATAATAAACTATAAAAGTAAATATTTCCAGGGAGGAATTTTAGTTATTGCAATTTGCACCGATAAATAGGTCATTGACACATCGGTTTTTTTTTTTTTTTTTTTTTTTTTTGGTAAAAGGGGATTACCCGGTGAATATATTGATAAAAACAAACGTTACAGATAAGCACTGAGTTATAGGACAAGCCCTATAACCTCACAAAACAACCAAGCTCTAACAAGTTAAAGCAAAACATGAGCCGAGGCTCTTACAACTAAACATAACATGCTCAAGATATTTTCCAATCTGATTTTAGCCTAAGAGCACTTGGGGTAGATTTCCATCTAAAGCTCATAAGCTTCAATCGAACCGTCGAATAAATAGTTTCATAGAGCTGCACCGGAGAACAACTCCCTTTCTTGAAGAAACGTCGATTCCTTTCTTGCCAAACATAGTAGACAGAAGCCGCAAACAAAAGCTTTATAACTACAATACGAGCAACATTCCTGCTAGCAAACGGGCTGACCAACAGAACGAAATCCTTCCAACCATGCGTGACTATAGGAAAATCAATGTGATTAAGAACTAAGGACCAAACCTGCGCCGAATACGAACAAGCGAAAAAAAGGTGCTCATGAGAATCTTGCACCGAATTACAAAGAGGACATAATAATGAAGCTCCGTGATGCACCTCCCACGACTTAAGCCTGTCTTGAGTTTTCAACCTTTCTCCCATGAGGAGCCATACAACAAAAGCATGACGGGGAATGCATTGAGAAAATCACACCATTGAGTACCATTGCACAATAGGAGCATGAGGTCGTAGAAATTCCCAAACATGACTGATCGCGAACACACCTTTAGTACCAACGATATCTTTCCACATGACTATGTCGCTATTAGTTGACAATATAGGAGGCTCTTACAACTAAACATAACATGCTCAAGATATTTTCCAATATGATTTTAGCCTAAGAGCACTTGGGGTAGATTTCCATCTAAAGCTCATAAGCTTCAATCGAACCGTCGAATAAATAGTTTCATAGAGCTGCACTGGAGAACAACTCCCTTTCTTGAAGAAACGTCGATTCCTTTCTTGCCAAACATAGTAGACAGAAGCCGCAAACAAAAGCTTTATAACTACAATACGAGCAACATTCCTGCTAGCAAACGGGCTGACCAACAGAACGAAATCCTTCCAACCATGCGTGACTATAGGAAAATCAATGTGATTAAGAACTAAGGACCAAACCTGCGCCGAATACGAACAAGCAAAAAAAAGGTGCTCATGAGAATCTTGCACCGAATTACAAATAGGACATAATAATGAAGCTCCGTGATGCACCTCCCACGACTTAAGCCTGTCTTGAGTTTTCAACCTTTCTCCCATGAGGAGCCATACAACAAAATCATGACGGGGAATGCATTGAGAAAACCACAACATTGAGTACCATTGCACAATAGGAGCATGAGGTCGTTGAAATTCCCAAACATGACTGATCGCGAACACACCTTTAGTACCAACGGTATCTTTCCACATGACTATGTTGCTATTAGTTGACAATATAGGAGGTGCCAAATTATTCAATATAGTATAGTGGTCAACCAAATCTGACGGCCATTTCCAACTCCCCTGATCAACAATATCGCTAACCTGATCGGTAAGAAACATACTTTCGTTAACAATGTCTCTTCGTCTAACAATATTGATGAGAGGCCCTATATCGCTCCATTCATCAAACCAAGCTGAAGTAATCGGCCCATTTCCAATAACATGGATGAATCTGCCCTGCAAAATATCACGCATACCTAACAATTTACGCCAACCCCAACTTGCATTCAACGGGACCGAAATGTCCCAAAAATTACGATCTTTAAGCCAATTGGAATACACCCAACTAACCCAAATAGATTTTTTGTGAGAAAGAATCCTCCAAATATGAGACGTAAGAAGAGCTACGTTCCAATACTTTAAACGACGAATGCCTAAACCACCCTCTTCCTTCGGGAGACACACGTCATCCCATTTAACTTTCGCTTTACCTTTTTTCATACTATCTTGACACCAAAGAAACCCACACATTAAAGCTTCAATCTCTTTCACGATAGCACTTGGCAGAAGAAAAAGTGATTGCCAATATATTTGCATAGACGAAAGAACAGAATTAATCAACTGAACCCGACCTGCAAATGAAAGAAATTTGTTTTGCCAACTGTTGACTTTCAATTTAACCCTTTCAACGAGAACTTTGCAATCACTGTGAAACAATCTCGACGCAAATAAAGGAACACCCAAGTAATCAATAGGAAGTGAACCCTCCTCAAAAGGTAATAAAATAAGAATCTGCTCTTTAACCACTTGGTTTACATTAGCAAAGAAACTCGAACTCTTCGTTATACTAGGAACCAGACCAGACCACCCTTGAAATTTGCTCAACGAGGAGTTAATAACTTGGGCAAAATCATAGTCCGCATGAGCAAAAATAAAAAGATCATCTGCAAAACGAATATTAATTATATCATTCTCTTCACATTTAGGATGATAGTGAAAAACCCCATCATTAGCATTACGCTTGAGAATAAGAGTATGTAACGACCCGGAAATTTCTGACCAAATTTAAACTTTATCTTTAAATGATTTAATGTTTTCGACACGATAAGCAAAGTCTGTAATGTTGAGTCTCAAAGTTTTGGAACTATATTCATGTAATCAATTATTCTTTGACTGTTCTCGAAGATTCACGAACAATATATATATAACTTAATGTGTATATATATGTATATATATATATATATATATATATATATATATATATATATATATATATATATATATATATATGATTTCAAGTTATTTAGTAAACGATAGTAACATTCGATTATTGATTCGACTGATATTTAGATAAGTTAACTAAAACGTTTAAGATGAACCAGTAAAACACTAATTTGCTACAGTATTTTCGAATTGCTACAGTACCCGAAAAGCTACAGTTTTTTCGAAAATCACTATTTGCTACAGTAACTTTGCTACAGTAAAACACTATTTCAAAATGAAAATATATATATATGTATATGTATATACTACGAGACGATGATTTATAGAAGCAAATAACCAAAACACTTAATTGATTAAAGCTACACTTCGAGTGACATAGTTTATCAATGATTAAGTTTAATTTTTGATAAAGGTACACGTCGCGTAACGAAAAGTACTAGTTTTCTAAGCGTATGAAAATGCATTCGAGAAACCGGAATCGGGACATAAGTTGAGTGACAACGTACGAGTCATCGGACCAAAAATTATAAGTCAACTATGCACGTGAATTTAATATAATATATAAATAATTATATAAATATATTATATTATAAATATAATTAAATATTATGTCGACAAACAACGAGACAAACAATTGTGAGCTGGATCATAGGGCCATGCGATCGCATGGCCATGATGCCCATAAACCATGCGATCGCATGGAGGGATGGAACATGTCAGGATCTATAAATTCAGTCGAATTCGTTCCATTTTGTTTGCACACATACATATTACACTAGTATATATATTTATATTTATATTTATATTATTATTATTATTATTATTATTATTATTATTATTATTATTATTATTATTATTATTATTATTATTATTATAATTATAATTATAATTATTAAGATTAAGATTATTATTATTAATCTTATTATTTTTATTAGTAGTATTATACATAAAATACTACGACGAAGTCATGAGCGTGTCACTTTCAAAAAGGATTTTCAAGCGGGATAGAGCTAAGGAAAATATGGGTTATAGCTATGGAGGTTATGGGTAATGTTCATGGGTATTGTTCGCAAGTCAAACCTAGTGTTTATCATCTCTGTTGCGTCTACGTACTTTCCTGCAATATTGAATCACAATATTGATACGTGAGCATTCATATCTTATCTTTTATATATTAATAGTGTATCCATGTCTAGTGCTCGAGTATATATGTTTATGCATGCTTGTATGCTAAATTTCATCGTTAAACAGTTTATGATGAATCACGAATTTAATACATATATTACTGGTAAAAGGTATATGATATACATGTTTTTGAAAAGCTGGCGAAAAATCAATAACTTTTCATTTAGAAATCGTGTAATTTCGATGAACGAATCAAAAGATATGGTCAACTGAATTATGATTGACGTTAATTGGAATTGCTTTTGAATCTGCAATTAATATTTAAACAACTTGTTTGTAATATTGATAAATTGGATTTTTGAATATTACCAACCGAGTAAATAAATCCTTATATAAGGTACGTCTCGTTTTGTTGAACTATTGTTAAAATTGACTTTTTGAAACGACTTTGGATAACTTTTGTATGTCGATCTCGAGCATTAGGATTATGATACACTATGACTTGACCTAGCTTGATAGACAATTATTGACCAACATATGTTCTCTAGGTTGAGATCTACGGTTATTTGGTATACCAAGTTTCGGTCACATTTCGGTGAACGACTTTATGTGTTGCTAAGGTGAGTTTCATTTGCCTCATTTTTAATTGCATTTGCAATCTATATTTTTGGGCTGAGAATACATGCACTTTATTTTAAACGCAATGGACACAAGTACATACTAAATTCTACACCGAGTTTGAACCGAAAATCCCTTAGCTTTGATAACTAGTAACTGCTGGTTATAAGAACTGGTGGGCGCGAGTAGTTATATATGGATCCATAGGGCTGGACATCCCCGTCTGTTCCAGGTATAGAAACCCTAGCCTGAACTATAAAACAGACGTATGCTATTTGAGTTTAGTACACGTTGGTTGGCGTGTATTGTACATGTTGGTTGCATGTATGTTAAAACAAGGGTACTTATTATATAGACGTTAAAGTTTAGTTACCAGGGTGCTCGATCTTGTAGAATATTTTAATAAACGTTTCTGGATGAAACAACTGAAATCTTGTGATCCACCTTTATGTACAGATTATGTAAAACATTAAAACTATGAACTCACCAACCTTTGTGTTGACACTTGTTAGCATGTTTATTCTAGGGATCCCTAGAAGTCTTCCGCTGTTTGCTTATATGTTAGACAAGCTATGTGCATGGAGTCTTACATGGCATATTTTTCAAGGAAACGTTGCATTCACCAAATCATCACCATGTATCTTATTTTGACAGCATTGTCAACTAAAGTATTATTGTAAACTAATATATTACGGTGATTGTCTATATGTAGAAATCATCAGATGTCGAAAACCTTTGATTTAAATATTCATTTATGGTGTACCTTTTCAAAAGAATGCAATATTTACAAAATGTATCATATAGAGGTCAAATACCTCGCAATGAAATCGATGAATGACGTGTTCGTCCATATGGATTTGGAGCGATCGTCACAGTTGGTATCAGAGCGTTGGTCCTAGCGAACCAAGTCTTGCATGAGTGTGTCTAACTGATAGTTGTTAAGATGCATTAGTAAGTCTGGACTTCGACTGTGTCTGCATGTCAAAAGTTTTGCTTATCATTTCTTGTCGGAAATTACATGCTTATCATTCTTAAGTCTAGACACGTTTTCCTGCATTTATTGCATAAATAGTGTATAGACAAAAATTCATATCTTAGCGTATCTGTTACTGTAAACTTTTCCGGACACCTTCCGAAAATTTCTCCGTGATTTATGGAATTTGGTATTATATATACATATGTAAATTATGTATTGAAGAATACCAAACTAAATTCTATAATCTAATTCATATCAAAAATCATCTCCCTAATTATACAAGATGGATCCCGTATCTAGTTCAAATTCCTTAAACTCCAACAGCTATTCCGATATGGATATTCACCTGAATTCCGAAGACAGTGTAACCGGAATGGATCAACCAATCAGCCATCACCTATTCTGGATGAATTGGGGATGGGTTCGTAGCCTGCTTAGTCATTGGAGACAAGAAGAAGGTGATCCCTTCCATCCACCACATTGCCCCCTTGGCGAAGAACCTGAAGCACTTACCGGCGAACCTATTCGAGACACCATTTTCTCTCTCATTTCCAGAGTGTCTCGTCACGATTATATATTATCTCAAATTCTAGATCTTATTCGTCCACTCGTCCGAACCGACAATCACCCCGGTGTTATAGAAGAAGTCAACGAGCTTCGCGCTCGGGTAGTGGCTTTGGAGAATGTGGTGCAAAGGTTACAAGCACCAGCAGCAGCACCGGCAGCAACAGTACCACCATCAGCAACAACAACAGTACCATCACCACCACCAACATCCACATCCGCATCCCACACCTCAACATCACAATCTGTACCTCGAACATCAACGTCATATGCACCATAGATACCAAGGAATATCAACAACAACAAACGATGAAGTATTGATTCATGAAATGTCCCGTTCGTATCGATTATAAACGTTCCATATTAATTGATTTTGTTACGAGGTTTTGACCTCTATATGAGACGTTTTTCAAAAACTGCATTCGTTTTTAAAACAAACCATAACCTTTATTTTATCGACAAGGTTAAAAAGACACCACCTAGATTATCCAGAAATGATAATCTAAAAATATCACACTTACACACTACCAATACATATTGGTTTACAATATTAATATGTTACAACAAAATAAATCTCGAATGCAGTTTTAAACAATATTATACAAGCATGCTGACACCAAATCTTGTCCACATATTAGCATGCAACAGCGGAAGCTCTTAATAATCACCTGAGAATAAACATGCTTTAAACGTCAACAAAAATGTTGGTGAGTTATAGGTTTAACCTATATATTTATCAAATTGTAATAATAGACCACAAGATTTCATATTTCAATATACATCCCATACATAAAGATAAAAATCATTCATATGGTGAACACCTGGTAACCGACATTAACAAGATGCATATAAGAATATCCCCTATCATTCTGGGAAATCCAGCGGACATAATAAAACAATATCGAAGTACTAAAGCATCCGCAACCATGGATGCACTTCGTTAGGCCCAATAGATCTATCTTTAGGATTCGCGTCAATTAGTAGATCGGTTTACTAATTCTTAGGTTACCAAGCAAAAAGGGGCATATTCGGCTTCTATCATTCACCCATATAATGTAGTTTCATTTACTTGTGTCTATTTCGTAAAACATTTATAAAACTGTATGTAATCTCATCCCAAAATATTAGATTTTAAAAGTGGGACTATAACTCACTTTCACAGATTTTTACTTCGTCGGGAAGTAAGACTTGGCCACTGGTCGATTCACGAACCTATAACAAATATGTACATATATATCAAAGAATGTTCAAAATATAATTACAATATTTTTAATACATTTTGATGTTTTAAGTTTATTAAGTCAGATGTCCTCGTTAGTAACCTAAAACTAGTTGTCCAAAGTTAGATGTACAGAAATTGATATATATTATCTTAAATCAATCCACGACCCAGTGTATACACATCTCAGGCTAGATCACAACTCAAAGTATATATTTTTTTGGAATCAACCTCAACCCTGTTTAGCTAACTCCAATATTACTGCATATAGAGTGTCTATGGTTGTTCCAAATAATATATATATACATGGTTCGATATGATATGTCAAAACATTTGCATACGTGTCTATGGTATCCCAAGATTACATAATATATTAGAATACATGTATAATACAATATGAGTTAGCTAGGATATGATTAATATAGATTTGTTATAATATTTCCCGTAGCTACAACAATAAAAAAAAATCCAATCTTGTTTTACCCAAAACTTCTTCGTTTTAAATCCGTTTTGAGTGAATCAAATTGCTATGGTTTATAGTCAGAAATATAAGTTACAAGTCGTTTTTGTAAGAGGTAGTCATTTCAGTCGAAAGAACGACGTCTTGATGACCATTTTGAAAAACATACTTTCACTTTGAGTTTAACCATGATTTTTGGATATAGTTTCATGTTCATAAGAAAAATTATTTTCCCAGAAGAACAAATTTTAAATCAAAGTTTATCATAGTTTTTAATTATCAAACCCAAAACAGCCCGCGGTGTTACTACGACGGCGTATATCCGGTTTTACGGTGTTTTTCGTGTTTTCCGATTTTAAATCATTAAGTTAGCATATCATATAGATATAGAACATGTGTTTAGTTGATTCAAGTTAGAAGGATTAACTTTTGTTTGCGAACAAGTTTAGAATTAACTAAACTATGTTCTAGTGATTTCAAGTTTAAACCTTCGAATAAGGTAGTTATATATATATGAATCGAATGATGTTATGAACATCATTACTACCTCAGATTTTGTGGATAAACCTACTGGAAATGAGAAAAATAGATCTAGCTTCAAAGGATTCTTGGATGGCTTGAAAGTTCTTGAAGCAGAATCATGACACGAAAACAAGTTCAAGTAAGATTTCCACTCGAAATAAAATTGTTATAGTTATAGAAATTGAATCAAAGTTTGAATATGAGTATTACCTTGTATTAGAAAGATATCTTACTGTAAATAAGAAAGATTTCTTGAGGTTGGATGATCACTTTACAAGATTGAAAGTAAGATAGCAAACTTGGAAGTATTCTTGATTTTATGAAACTAGAACTTATAGAATTTATGAAGAACACTTAGAACTTGAAGATAGAACTTGAGAGAGATCAATTAGATGAAGAAAATTGAAGAATAAAAGTTTTTGTAGGTGTTTTTGGTCGTTGGTATATGAATTAGATATAAAGGATGTGTAATTTTGTTTACATGTAAATAAGTCATGAATGATTACTAATATTTTTGTAATTTTATGAGATATTTCATGCTAGTTGCCAAATGATGGTTCCCACATGTGTTAGGTGACTCACATGGGCTGCTAAGAGCTGATCATTGGAGTGTATATACCAATAGTACATACATCTAAAAGCTGTGTATTGTACGAGTACGAATACGGGTGCATACGAGTAGAATTGTTGATGAAACTGAACGAGGATGTAATTGTAAGCATTTTTGTTAAGTAGAAGTATTTTGATAAGTGTCTTGAAGTCTTTCAAAAGTGTATAAATACATATTAAAACACTACATGTAAATACATTTTAACTGAGGCGTTAAGTCATCGTTAGTCGTTACATGTATATGTTGTTTTGAAACCTTTAGGTTAATGGTCTTGTTAAATGTTGTTAACCCATTGTTTATTATATCTAAAGAGATGTTAAATTTTTACATTATCATGATATTATGATATATAATATATCTTAGTATGATATATATACAGTTAAATGTCGTTACAACGATAATCGTTACATATATGTCTCGTTTCGAAATCATTAAGTTAGTAGTCTTATTTTTATATATGTAGTTCATTGTTAATACACTTAATGATATATTTACTTATCATTTAACATAATTAACCAAGTGTATCAATATCTTAATATAATTCATATGTACTTAGTAAGACGTTGTTATAACGATAATCGTTATATATATCGTTTTCGTGTTTCTTAATTCAATAGTCTCATTTTTATGTATATAACTCATTGTTAAAATACCTAATGAGATACTTACTTATCATAATATCATGTTAACTATATATATAACCATATATATGTCATCATATAGTTTTTACAAGTTTTTAACGTTCGTGAATCACCGGTCAACTTGGGTGGTCAATTGTCTATATAAAACCTATTTCAATTAATCAAGTCTTAACAAGTTTGATTGCTTAACATGTTGGGAACACTCAATCATGTAAATAATAATTTCTTTTAATATATATATAAACATGAAAAAGTTCGGGTCACTACAATTCATAACTTCATCGAAGAAATATTTTGCAGAGAATATGTAGTTTCTAAAAGTTTTAGAGATTATATATTCTAGTCCTAGTGGAAAACCAGATGAGATTAATATTATGTTAACTCATTAAATCCATGATTACATCTAAGGAAAATATATATGTAGGTATATTTTCATAAAGATTGTAATTAAGAAAATTCTTTTGTACAAACTGTTAATGGTGAGAATATTTTAACGGGTAGGTAATACCCGATAGATATATAAATTCACAATTAATATGTTACATTCTTCGATTCTAATTCAACAAATCATCAACTATACTCACTACTTTCACAACAATATATATTCTTTTATAAAAATCAAAGCAACCATCCTCATCCAAATTTGATTACATATTTTGATTTTGACAAATCAAAATCCAAGTCAAGATTTAGCAAAAGACATCATTCTTAGATTCCTACATCTTTCGAAGCTATACTTTGACTTCAAAACTGTGCTAGAACATCATAGAACCCAGAAAAGTATTTGTATCATTCAAATTCCTAGAACATCATATGAATATTAACGATTACAATCTATGTTCAAATCCCTCGAAATTCCTGAAGACACTTCAAATAATGAATCATCAAGATGATGATCCAACCACATGTTATCGCAGTCTTGTACCTGAAAAACCCTCGAAATCAAAGTCATAGTTTAACACGTATCCGTGTCAGACCCTTTGGCATTTATTAGCTAAAATAACTTTTCAATCCCTTTTCAAAATAGACAGTTTTGTCACCACTCCAGCAAATCTCCTTAAATTGTTCATTCGAATAAACCTTATTATAACGATTACCCCTTCATCATTGTTACCGGGGAACCTTTCATATTCCACTACATCAGCAGTAAACTTATCAACAACTTCATTGATCATTAAGCCTCTCCGAAAAATCACGATAATTATTCATTGAAACTCTATCAAGTACCCATATACAACTTGTAACAACAATTGTCATACCAACTACTGGGAATTAGCAAATCAGTATTTTGAATTTCGTAGCAATTTTTCGCCAACAGTTATATATATACATATACTGTTTACCTTCAAGACTTACAGACTTCGAATGTGAAGTTTCTGAAAAACACCCTAAACTACGAACTAGTTCTCGAAATCTTGAAAAATGCTGATAAAGCAGCAAAAACTGTAAACGACTTTAATAGTCGAAAGTTTGATGATAAAGAGTAGTGTGTTGGAAAAGCACAGAAAAAGAGAAAATTTGGTACTGGAAAACGAATTGAGCAAACCATGAAGGAGGCTGTGGACAAATCACAAAGACTAAACCTGCCTTCAAAGAATCCAAATGATTCAGTGTCTGCTGAAGTCATTAACGAATACTTTGTTCCTGACTCTAAACCTTTACGAACAAGTCTTCTTCATCATCCTTCAATAATAGAAATTCTAAGATATCATCGTATCTTTCATTATAAATATCTTCGATATTCCTGAAGATATTTTCACAACTATTCTTATCTGAAATCATTTATTTCTTTGCGCTATCTGTATTACATCATAAAAGAAACTATTTTAGTTTCAAAAATCTGAAAAATTCAAAAAAATGGATGTTTGAAGTAATGTTGGGAATTGAAGCATGAGTTAGTATAATATAATGACACTTGATCAACGTGATTATATTACAGTAAGTCATGCTGAGTTTCTAATGGAACGTGATAAAGGTTCACAGATCATACCGTCATCATGTGCCATGTTACACGACTCTTATATTCTACCCAATCTCTAAACATATTAAGAACATATCTTCATGATAGTTCTATCTTTTCGGATATTCTGGTAATTTTACAAATCAAGATCGTGCCATTACGATTACCTTCTTAGAACATTAACTATGTTCATCCAAAACTCCATACCTACGAATTCTGGACCATTATTCGCTTGACTTGAAGTCGGGAAGGAAAAATAAAAGCGTGAAGCTCCGAAATATAATGGAGAATAAAAAGCCCGATAAAAACCCAGAAATTACAAACCGTGTATATCAATGCGTATAGCAATATAAAGACACGGGAGAATGAAAAACACTATAACCCCAAGGTAATAGTAGAAGAAAATAACCTCCTCTGGTGGCAGATGAAAAAGAAGAATGAATGATACGATAGCCAAGAAAATATCAAGAATCAGAACTGGATTAAGCATTTTCAAAATCTATTAGAAAGTATGAAATAAGGAAGAAGCTTATAGGAGTGGTGAAAATAAATGAAACGGAAGAGGTCAATTTATAGTAAAATATCAGACATAGCAATCGAGACAGATTACGCATTTAATTAAAGAAGATCTTAATCTCCTTAATTCCCGAAGAATCAAATCTTATTTAGAATATGAAGATTTTCTATTCCTTAAATTCCAAAAATCAATCGTTACTACGTCAAAAATTAAGACGAGTCTTTATTCCTTCATTTCACTCTTTTACGATAATTTCTCTCATACGCTTCGAGTAATTGGATTGTTTTATCCATATTATTCAACGGTGATAAAACTCTAATTATCAACTCATATTCGTCATGAAAACATTTTTATTGTTAGCCATGACGACCTCACTCAAATTTCGGGACGAAATTTCTTTAACGGGTAGGTACTGTGACGACCCGGAAATTTCTGACCAAATTTAAACTTTATCTTTAAATGATTTAATGTTTTCGACATGATAAGCAAAGTCTGTAATGTTGAGTTTCAAAGTTTTGGAACTATATTCATGTAATCAATTATTCTTTGACTGTTCTCAAAGATTCACGAACAATATATATATATATAATTTAATGTGCATATATATATATATATATATATATATATATATATATATATATATATATATATGATTCCAAGTTATTTAGTAAACGATAGTAACATTCGATTATTGATTCGATTGATATTTAGATAAGTTAACTAAAACGTTTAAGATGAACCAGTAAAACACTAATTTGCTACAGTATTTTCGAATTGCTACAGTACCCGAAAAGCTACAGTGTTTTCAAAAATCACTATTTGCTACAGTAAAAAACTTTGCTACAGTAACTTTGCTACAGTAAAACACTATTTCAAAATGAAAATGTATATATGTATATGTATATACTACGAGACGATGATTTATAGAAGCAAATAACCAAAACACTTAATTGATTAAAGCTACACTTCGAGTGACATAGTTTATCAATGATTAAGTTTAATTTTTGATAAAGGTACACGTCGCGTAACGAAAAGTACTAGTTTTCTAATCGTACGAAAATGCATTCGAGAAACCGGAACCGGGACATAAGTTGAGTGACAACGTACGCGTCATCGGACCAAAAATTACAAGTCAACTATGCACGTGAATTTAATGTAATATATAAATAATTATATAAATTAATTATATTATAAATATAATTAAATATTATGTCGACAAACAACGAGACAAACAATTGTGAGCTGGATCATAGGACCATGCGATCGCATGGCCATGATGCCCATAAACCATGCGATCGCATGGAGGGCTGGAACATGTCAGGATCTATAAATTCAGTCGAATTCGTTCCATTTTGTTTGCACACATACATATTACACTCGTATATATATTTATGTTTATATTATTATTATTATTATTATTATTATTATTATTATTATTATTATTATTATTATTATTATTATTATTATTATTATTATTATTATTATTATTATTATTATTATTATAATTATAATTATAATTATAATTATAATTATAATTATTAAGATTAATATTATTATTATTAATCTTATTATTTTTATTAGTAGTATTATGCATAAAATACTACGACGAAGTCATGAGCGTGTTACTTTTAAAATGGGTTTTTAAGCGGGATAAAGCTAAGGAAAATATGGGTTATAGCTATGGAGGTTATGGGTAATGTTCATGGGTATTGTTCGCAAGTCAAACCTAGTGTTTATCATCTCTGTTGCGTCTACGTACTTTCCTGC
The DNA here is from genome assembly GCF_046630445.1 of Rutidosis leptorrhynchoides. Classification (NCBI taxonomy): domain Eukaryota; kingdom Viridiplantae; phylum Streptophyta; class Magnoliopsida; order Asterales; family Asteraceae; genus Rutidosis; species Rutidosis leptorrhynchoides. The sequence goes on from NC_092335.1 coordinate 635,461,949, forward strand.
AATATTGAATCACAATATTGATACGTGACCATTCATATCTTATCTTTTATATATTAATAGTGTATCCATGTCTAGTGCTCGATTATATATGTTTATGCATGCTTGTATGCTAAATTTCATCGTTAAACAATTTATGATGAATCACGAATTTAATACATATATTAATGGTAAAAGGTATATGATATACATGTTTTTGGAAAGCTAGCGAAAAATCAATAATTTTTCATTTAGAAATCGCGTAATTTCGATGAACGAATCAAAAGATATGGTCAACTGAATTATGATTGACGTTAATTGGAATTGCTTTTGAATCTGCAATTAATATTTAAACAACTTGTTTGTAAGATTGATAAATTAGATTTTTGAATATTACCAACCGAGTAAATAAATCCTTATATAAGGTACGTCTCGTTTTATTGAACTATTGTCAAAATTGACTTTTTGAAACGACTTTGGATAACTTTTGTATGTCGATCTCGAGCATTAGGATTATGATACACTATGACCTGACCTAGCTTGATAGACAATTATTGACCAACATATGTTCTCTAGGTTGAGATCTACGGTTATTTGGTATACCAAGTTTCGATCACATTTCGGTAAATGACTTTATGTGTTGCTAAGGTGAGTTTCATTTGCTCCCTTTTTAATTGCATTTGCAATCTATATTTTTGGGCTGAGAATACATGCACTTTATTTTAAACGCAATGGAAACAAGTACATACTAAATTCTACACCGAGTTTAAACGGAAAATCCCTTAGCTTTGGTAACTAGTAAATGCCGGTTATAAAAACTGGTGGGCGCGAGTAGTTATATATGGATCCATAGGGCTTGACATCCCCGTCTGTTCCAGGTATAGAAACCCTAGCCTGAACTATAAAACAGACGTATGCTATTTGAGTTTAGTACACGTTGGTTGGCGTGTATTGTACATGTTGGTTGCATGTATGTTAAAACAGGGGTACTTATTTTATAGACGTTAAAGTTTAGTTACCAGGGTGCTCAATCTTGTAGAATATTTTGATAAACGTTTCTGGATGAAACAACTAAAATCTTGTGATCCACCTTTATGTACAGATTATGCAAAACATTAAAACTATGAACTCACCAACCTTTGTGTTGACACTTGTTAGCATGTTTATTCTCAGGTTCCCTAGAAGTCTTCCGTTGTTTGCTTATATATTAGACAAGCTATGTGCATGGAGTCTTACATGGCATATTTTTCAAGGAAACGTTGCATTCACCAAATCATCACCATGTATCTTATTTTGACTGCATTGTCAACGGAAGTACTATTGTAAACTATTATATTACGGTGATTGTCTATATGTAGAAATCATCAGATGTCGAAAACCTTTGATTTAAATATTCATTTATGGTGTACCTTTTCAAAAGAATGCAATATTTACAAAATGTATCATATAGAGGTCAAATACCTCGCAATGAAATCGATGAATGTCGTGTTCGTCCATATGGATTTAGAGCGATCGTCACAGAGTAAGAACCTCCATTACGAGGGTAAAAAGATATGGGGACATCGGATCACCTTGGCGAAGCCCACGTTTACCTTTGAAATAACCATGGAGCTCGCCATTAACATTTATAGAATAAGAAGCCGTGGAAACACACTTCATAATCCACCGAATCATAGTATTATGAAAGCCGAATCTACCCATAATAGCCTCAAGAAATTGCCATTACACTGTATCATAAGCCTTTTGAATATCCACTTTAAACGCACACCTGGGAACAGCCGAAGAAAAATTATAATTACGCATAATCTCTTGTGTAAGGAGAATATTATCAGAAATACGTCTCCCGGGAACAAAAGCAGATTGGTTCTCACTCACAATATCGTCAAGGCTATCTTTAATGCGATTAGTAATTAACTTACTAATGCACTTATAAAGAACATTACAACACGAGATCATCCGATAATCAGTAACTTTACTCGGGCTCTGTACTTTTGGCAAAAGCGTGATAATAGTATGATTAGTTTCAGATAACAGTTGACCGTTGCGAAAGAAATCTTGGATGCATCCGTGATTTCATCACCAATAATGTTCCACGAGGCTTTAAAAAATTCAACCGTATACCCATCCGGACCCGGCGATGTATTATTCCCCATATCAAAAATAACATCTTTAACCTCTTTCAGAGTAACCTGATGAACCATGTGCAGCGCTTTCTCTGGATTAATAGTTCGTGAAAATAGATCCAAAGGGACATTCAGTAGTATAACGTTAGCTGAGGTACCAAGGAAATTCGTGAAGTGGATAACAAACAGATTCGGGATGTCAACGTCCTCAACAGTCACACCTTAATCATCGACAATAGCACTAATTCTACTTATATGCTTCTTGCTGTTAACAACTTTATGAAAATAGCTACTATTATTGTCACCTACCCGTATCCATTCAACTTTAGACTTTTGTTTTAAGAATCTTTCTTCATCAAGAACCGCATCATTATACGCTCTTAGCAAACAACTCGCATCCTCACGTAGGTCTGAAGAGAAAGGGCATCTATCTAAAGCCATTTGAGCTTCATCTAACTCTTCTTTAAGTTACACGACGCGTGTATGAAGATTGCCTTTTTGCCACATTAATTTACTAAGAGGCTTTTTCAACCACCTCAGGTTTTTAACAACTTGAAACATCTTATGGCCAACAATAACACGACGCCATCCTTTTAACAAAACGTCATCAAAACCTTCTTTATAGACAATAAAATTACCGAACTTAAAAGGCTTATGGCGGATGATATTATCAACGGGGAGTGTAAGGATAGCAGGCGAATGATCCGAAACCCCATTAGGTTTAAAGGTAACAAATGAATTTCCAAACTCCTCAATGAAATAGTCGTTTCCCATAACTCGATCAATTTTCTTTAACAGTCCACTAGTAGAGAATAAACTTTGATTCCAAGTGAAATGCATACCTGAATGATTAATGTCACTCATATTCAACTCTTCCACACAATCACGAAAATCCTTCATAGCAATGGTAACGCGAGAACTACCAACACTATAATCTTCCGGATCTAAGGCAGTATTAAAATCTCCCATAAGAACCCATGGATGATTACCCACAAAGATTTTATGCATCTTTAGGTCAGTCCATAGAGCACGACGTGTAATATAGTAGTTATCAGCATAGATAATGGAAACATAAAGTTGCACACTACCCGCCAAAGATTTAACGAAACAATGAATAACTTGATGAGTCATATTAAGAACCATCACATGAACAATATTAGGGTTCCAACCAAGGATAATACGTGTACCTCCCGAGCACATAGCTTGATTCGACACCCACATCCAGTTTCGGAAAACATTAGAACAAATACTAGTAAGCTTTGTAATATCCACATGGGTTTCCAGAATACCACATAAACATAAGTCATTATCATACACAACATCAATAATCCCCTTTTGCTTAGGGTGGAGATTCAGACCCCTTATATTCCATGTTGCGAACTTAACCATTGGTATAATGACCCAAAATATTTCAACTTATTTAAACCAATTCTCTATACGATTTATTATTTTGACACGTTAAACAAAGTCTGTTAGATTGAGTCTCAAAATTTTAGAACTGTTTCATATATTCAATTACCTTTGACTACTCTCGACGATTTACGAACAATTATATATATATATATATATATATATATATATATATATATATATATATATATATATATATATATATATATATATATATATATATATATATATATATATATATATATATATATATAGATATATTATAAGATGTACAAGTAAAAATGACTTTCCTACAGTAAAACACTATTTGCTACAGTAAAAATGACTTTGCTATAGTAAAATGACTTTGCTACAGTAAAACACTATTTGCTACAGTGAAAAGCCTTTCATCATTGGGTAATAATATTGTTCGGGAGTTGCGTGGTTATTTGTGGGTAGTTTATGCGGGTAATGAGTTGAGACCTTATGAAAGGTTATTTGAAATTAATGAAGATATTTTTGAGCAGTTAACTATAGAGTTCTTCTCAACTGTTAGTTGTCGACCGCGAGCCTCTCTGATCGAGGCAGATTTCTTGACATTTAGGCTTGGCGAGTTAGAGCGTCGCATGTCTAAAATTACGTTGGCTCGGGCGTTAGATCTATATCCCGAGTTGACTGATAATGATTTGAAGTGGCATTGGTTAAATTGCAAAGTGTTTGGGCAGGAAGCTTTCAGTGAGAGTAATTATTGGCCAACTGTGGCAAATGATAATGCTGGTCCGTTTAGTTCCAGTCGGAGTGTTCAGTCAATGCTTCGACTTCCGGAGGATCGGATTATTTTTAAGATGATTGCTAGTATGTTCATGGCTAGGAAAAATGTAACACCCCGTTTTCCTGTACGTATCGAAAGGTACCTACTTAATCATTTGTACGTCTATAACTCGTTAGCTTATGCGTAAATGTACGAATATATGTGCATATAAATATATAAGTTTAAACATGGGTTTTGTTAGCATTAAGTCTTGTGAGACTATTGTGGAAGGCTAGGTGAATATAGGAAGCGGGTTTGGATTGTACAAATTAATTAACATCGAAAATTGTTTAAGGTGGTTAAGCTGTTCAGATGCAGCCTTAAGCCGCGCCGCGGCAAATGGGTCCGCGCCGCGGCATATCAAGCGAACCAGGATCAGGAAGTGGGTTAAGGAGGGCCTATTTTCCCTTTATGTGTCGCGCCGCGACGATTAAGTCCGCGCTACGATAGTTCAGCTGAACTGGTGTCGAACTTAGCTCAATTTAAGGGATTTTAAGGGGCAAAATGGTAAATTAACATGTGGATCTGATGGGAGCTTTAACTCTCCACCACATATTCATTTAATTCATTTTCTTTTTCTCTTTTCTCTCCATTTTTTCTCCCAAAACTTAAAACCCATTTGAATTAAAAGTGAGATTTGAGAGTGAAGGATTGAGGGTTGATCTTTGGAGCAAGAATTAAAGTTGTTCCTTGTGTCTCTAGCTACGCATTGATAGTCTCGGTAAGTTCTAACTCTAAGTTTTGAGTTTTAATTGGTTAATGACTAGGGTTTCGGATACTAGAGATTTGTAAGACCCATTTGGTGGTAAAATGGGTAAGTTTGGGTTATGTTGTTGTAATTGAAATGTCCCATTCTTATTGATTAAAAACGTTCCATATTAATTGATTTCGTTGCGAGGTTTTGACCTCTATATGAGACGTTTTTCAAAGACTGCATTCATTTTAAAACAAACCATAACCTTTATTTTATCAATAAAGGTTTAAAAAGCTTTACGTAGATTATCAAATAATGATAATCTAAAATATCCTGTTTACACACGACCATTACATAATGGTTTACAATACAAATATGTTACAACAAAATAAGTTTCTTGAATGCAGTTTTTACACAATATCATACAAGCATGGACTCCAAATCTCATCCTTATTTAAGTATGCGACAGCGGAAGCTCTTAATAATCACCTGAGAATAAACATGCTTAAAACGTCAACAAAAATGTTGGTGAGTTATAGGTTTAACCTATATATATCAAATCGTAACAATAGACCACAAGATTTCATATTTCAATACACATCCCATACATAGAGATAAAAATCATTCATATGGTGAACACCTGGTAACCGACATTAACAAGATGCATATATAAGAATATCCCCATCATTCCGGGACACCCTTCGGATATGATATAAATTTCGAAGTACTAAAGCATCCGGTACTTTGGATGGGGCTTGTTGGGCCCGATAGATCTATCTTTAGGATTCGCGTCAATTAGGGTGTCTGTTCCCTAATTCTTAGATTACCAGACTTAATAAAAAGGGGCATATTCGATTTCGATAATTCAACCATAGAATGTAGTTTCACATACTTGTGTCTATTTTGTAAATCATTTATAAAACCTGCATGTATTCTCATCCCAAAAATATTAGATTTTAAAAGTGGGACTATAACTCACTTTCACATATTTTTTTTTTACTTCGTCGGGAAGTAAGACTTGGTCACTGGTTGATTCACGAACCTATAACAATATATACATATATATCAAAGTATGTTCAAAATATATTTACAACACTTTTAATATATTTTGATGTTTTAAGTTTATTAAGTCAGCTGTCCTCGTTAGTAACCTACAACTAGTTGTCCACAGTTAGATGTACAGAAATAAATCGATAAATATTATCTTGAATCAATCCACGACCCAGTGTATACGTATCTCAGTATTGATCACAACTCAAACTATATATATTTTGGAATCAACCTCAACCCTGTATAGCTAACTCCAACATTCACATATAGAGTGTCTATGGTTGTTCCGAAATATATATAGATGTGTCGACATGATCGGTCGAAACATTGTATACGTGTCTATGGTATCTCAAGATTACATAATATACAATACAAGTTGATTAAGTTATGGTTGGAATAGATTTGTTACCAATTTTCACGTAGCTAAAATGAGAAAAATTATCCAATCTTGTTTTACCCATAACTTCTTCATTTTAAATCCGTTTTTAGTGAATCAAATTGCTATGGTTTCATATTGAACTCTATTTTATGAATCTAAACAGAAAAATTATAGGTTTATAGTCGGAAAAATAAGTTACAAGTCGTTTTTGTAAAGGTAGTCATTTCAGTCGAAAGAACGACGTCTAGATGACCATTTTAGAAAACATACTTCCACTTTGAGTTTAACCATAATTTTTGGATATAGTTTCATGTTCATAATAAAAATCATTTTCTTAGAATAACAACTTTTAAATCAAAGTTTATCATAGTTTTTAATTAACTAACCCAAAACAGCCCGCGGTGTTACTACGACGGCGTAAATCCGGTTTTACGGTGTTTTTCGTGTTTCCAGGTTTTAAATCATTAAGTTAGCATATCATATAGATATAGAACATTTGTTTAGTTGATTTTAAAAGTCAAGTTAGAAGGATTAACTTTTGTTTGCGAACAAGTTTAGAATTAACTAAACTATGTTCTAGTGATTACAAGTTTAAACCTTCGAATAAGATAGCTTTATATGTATGAATCGAATGATGTTATGAACATCATTACTACCTTAAGTTCCTTGGATAAACCTACTGGAAAAGAGAAAAATGGATCTAGCTTCAATGGATCCTTGGATGGCTCGAAGTTCTTGAAGCAGAATCATGACACGAAAATAAGTTCAAGTAAGATCATCACTTGAAATAAGATTGTTATAGTTATAGAAATTGAACCAAAGTTTGAATATGATTATTACCTTGTATTAGAATGATAACCTACTGTAAGAAACAAAGATTTCTTGAGGTTGGATGATCACCTTACAAGATTGGAAGTGAGCTAGCAAACTTGAAAGTATTCTTGATTTTATGTAACTAGAACTTGTAGAATATATGAAGAACACTTAGAACTTGAAGATAGAACTTGAGAGAGATCAATTAGATGAAGAAAATCGAAGAATGAAAGTATTTGTAGGTGTTTTTGGTCGTTGGTGTATGGATTAGATAGAAAGGATATGTAATTTTGTTTTCATGTAAATAAGGCATGAATGATTACTCATATTTTTGTAATTTTATGAGATATTTCATGCTAGTTGCCAAATGATGGTTCCCACATGTGTTAGGTGACTCACATGGGCTGCTAATAGCTGATCATTGGAGTGTATATACCAATAGTACATACATCTAAAAGCTGTGTATTGTACGAGTACGAATACGGGTGCATACGAGTAGAATTGTTAATGAAACTGAACGAGGATGTAATTGTAAGCATTTTTGTTAAGTAGAAGTATTTTGATAAGTGTATTGAAGTCTTTCAAAAGTGTATAAATACATATTAAAACACTACATGTATATACATTTTAACTGAGTCGTTAAGTCATCGTTAGTCGTTACTTGTAAGTGTTGTTTTGAAACCTTTAGGTTAACGATCTTGTTAAATGTTGTTAACCCAATGTTTATAATATCAAATGAGATTTTAAATTATTATATTATCATGATATTATCATGTATGAATATCTCTTAATATGATATATATACATTAAATGTCTTTACAACGATAATCGTTACATATATGTCTCGTTTAAAAATCATTAAGTTAGTAGTCTTGTTTTTACATATGTAGTTCATTGTTAATATACTTAATGATATGTTTACTTATCATAGTATCATGTTAACTATATATATATCCATATATATGTCATCATATAGTTTTTACAAGTTTTAACGTTCGTGAATCACCGGTCAACTTGGGTGGTCAATTGTCTATATGAAACATATTTCAATTAATCAAGTCTTAACAAGTTTGATTGCTTAACATGTTGGAAACATTTAATCATGTAAATATCAATCTCAATTAATATATATAAACATGGAAAAGTTCGGGTCACTACAGTACCTACCCGTTAAATAAATTTCGTCCCGAAATTTTAAGCTGTTGAAGGTGTTGACGAATCTTCTGGAAATAGATGCGGGTATTTCTTCTTCATCTGATCTTCACACTCCCAGGTGAACTCGGGTCCTCTACGAGCATTCCATCGAACCTTTACAATTGGTATCTTGTTTTCCTTAAGTCTTTTAACCTCACGATCCATTATTTCGACGGGTTCTTCGATGAATTGAAGTTTTTCGTTGATTTGGATTTCATCTAACGGAATAGTGAGATCTTCTTTAGCAAAACATTTCTTCAAATTCGAGACGTGGAAAGTGTTATGTACAGCCGCGAGTTGTTGAGGTAACTCAAGTCGGTAAGCTACTGGTCCGACACGATCAATAATCTTGAATGGTCCAATATACCTTGGATTTAATTTCCCTCGTTTACCAAATCGAACAACGCCTTTCCAAGGTGCAACTTTAAGCATGACCATCTCTCCAATTTCAAATTCTATATCTTTTCTTTTAATGTCAGCGTAGCTCTTTTGTCGACTTTGGGCGGTTTTCAACCGTTGTTGAATTTGGATGATCTTCTCGGTAGTTTCTTGTATAATCTCCGGACCCGTAATCTGTCTATCCCCCACTTCACTCCAACAAATCGGAGACCTGCACTTTCTATCATAAAGTGCTTCAAACGGCGCCATCTCAATGCTTGAATGGTAGCTGTTGTTGTAGGAAAATTCTGCTAACGGTAGATGTCGATCCCAACTGTTTCCGAAATCAATAACACATGCTCGTAGCATGTCTTCAAGCGTTTGTATCGTCCTTTCGCTCTGCCCATCAGTTTGTGGATGATAGGCAGTACTCATGTCTAGACGAGTTCCTAATGCTTGCTGTAATGTCTGCCAGAATCTTGAAAAAAATCTGCCATCCCTATCAGAGATAATAGAGATTGGTATTCCATGTCTGGAGACGGCTTCCTTCAAATACAGTCGTGCTAACTTCTCCATCTTGTCATCTTCTCTTATTGGTAGGAAGTGTGCCGATTTGGTGAGACGATCAACTATTACCCAAATAGTATCAAAACCACTTGCAGTCCTTGGCAATTTAGTGATGAAATCCATGGTAATGTTTTCCCATTTCCATTCCGGGATTTCGGGTTGTTGAAGTAGACCTGATGGTTTCTGATGCTCAGCTTTGACCTTAGAACACGTCAAACATTCTCCTACGTATTTAGCAACATCGGCTTTCATACCTGACCACCAAAAATGTTTCTTGAGATCCTTGTACATCTTCCCCGTTCCAGGATGTATTGAGTATCTGGTTTTATGAGCTTCGCTAAGTACCATTTCTCTCATATCTCCAAATTTTGGTACCCAAATCCTTTCAGCCCTATACCGGGTTCCGTCTTCCCGAATATTAAGATGCTTCTCCGATCCTTTGGGTATTTCATCCTTTAAATTTCCCTCTTTTAAAACTCCATGTTGCGCCTCCTTTATTTGAGTAGTAAGGTTATTATGAATCATTATATTCATAGATTTTACTCGAATGGGTTCTCTGTCCTTCCTGCTCAAGGCATCGGCTACCACATTTGCCTTTCCCGGGTGGTAACGAATCTCAAAGTTGTAATCATTCAATAATTCAATCCACCTACGCTGCCTCATATTCAGTTGTTTCTGATTAAATATGTGTTGAAGACTTTTGTGGTCGGTATATATAATACTTTTGACCCCATATAAGTAGTGCCTCCAAGTCTTTAATGCAAAAACAACCGCGCCTAATTCCAAATCATGTGTCGTATAATTTTGTTCGTGAATCTTCAATTGTCTAGACGCATAAGCAATCACCTTCGTTCGTTGCATTAATACACAACCGAGACCTTGCTTTGATGTGTCACAATAAATCACAAAATCATCATTCCCTTCAGGCAATGACAATATAGGTGCCGTAGTTAGCTTTTTCTTCAATAACTGAAACGCTTTCTCTTGTTCATCATTCCATTCAAATTTCTTCCCTTTATGCGTTAATGCAGTGAAGGGTTTTGCTATTCTGGAAAAGTCTTGGATGAACCTTCTGTAGTAACCGGCTAGTCCTAAAAACTGGCGTATGTGTTTCGGAGTTTTCGGGGTTTCCCACTTTTCAACAGTTTCTATCTTTGCCGGATCCACCTTAATACCTTCTTTGTTCACTATGTGACCGAGGAATTGAACTTCTTCCAACCAAAATGCACACTTTGAAAACTTAGCGTACAATTCTTCCTTCTTCAATACTTCTAACACCTTTCTCAAATGTTCACCGTGTTCTTGGTCATTCTTTGAGTAAATAAGTATGTCATCAATGAAAACAATGACAAACTTGTCAAGGTATGGTCCACACACTCAGTTCATAAGGTCCATGAACACAGCTGGCGCATTAGTTAAACCAAACGGCATGACCATAAACTCGTAATGACCGTAACGTGTTCTGAAAGCAGTCTTTGGAATATCATCTTCTTTCACCCGCATTTGATGATACCCGGAACGTAAGTCAATCTTTGAATAAACAGACGAGCCTTGTAGTTGATCAAATAAGTCGTCGATTCTCGGTAGTGGGTAGCGGTTCTTGATGGTAAGTTTGTTCAACTCTCGGTAGTCGATACACAACCTGAATGTACCATCTTTCTTCTTGACAAACAAAACAGGAGCTCCCCACGGTGATGTGCTTGGTCGAATGAAACCACGCTCTAAAAGTTCTTGTAATTGGCTTTGCAGTTCTTTCATCTCGCTGGGTGTGAGTATGTAAGGAGCACGAGCTATTGGTGCAGCTCCTGGTACAAGATCTATTTGAAATTCAACGGATCGATGTGGGGGTAATCCCGGTAATTCTTTCGGAAATACATCGGGAAATTCTTTTGCAATGGGAACATCATTGATGCTCTTTTCTTCAGTTTGTACTTTCTCGACGTGTGCTAGAACAGCATAGCAACCTTTTCTTATTAGTTTTTGTGCCTTCAAATTACTAATAAGATGTAGCTTCGTGTTGCCCTTTTCTCCGTACACCATTAAGGGTTTTCCTTTTTCTCGTATAATGCGAATTGCATTTTTGTAACAAACGATCTCTGCTTTCACTTCTTTCAACCAGTCCATACCGATTATCACATCAAAACTCCTTAACTCTACTGGTATCAAATCAATCTTAAATGTTTCGCTAACCAGTTTCATTTCTCGATTCCGACATATATTATCTGCTGAAATTAATTTACCATTTGCTAATTCGAGTAAAAATTTACTATCCAAAGGCGTCAATGGACAACTTAATTTAGCACAAAAATCTCTACTCATATAGCTTCTATCCGCACCCGAATCAAATAAAACGTAAGCAGATTTATTGTCAATAAGAAACGTACCCGTAACAAGCTCCGGGTCTTCCTGTGCCTCTGCCGCATTAATATTGAAAACTCTTCCGCGGCCTTGTCCATTCGTGTTCTCCTGGTTCGGGAAATTTCTAATGATGTGGCCCGGTTTTCCACATTTATAGCAAACTACATTGGCATAACTTGCTCCGACACTACTTGCTCCGCCATTACTCGTTCCGACACCATTTGTTCCTTTCGTTCTATTAACCCCTGGTCCGTAGACCTCACACTTCGCCGCGCTATGACCATTTCTTTTACACTTGTTGCAAAATTTGGTGCAGAACCCCGAGTGATACTTTTCACACCTTTGGCATAGCTGCTTCTGATTGTTGTTGTTGTTGCGGTTATTATTGTTGTTGGGATGATTGTTGTAGTTGCTGCTGCTGTTGTTGTTGTTGTTGTTGGGCCGTTTGTTGTTGTTGCGATTGATGTTGCGATTGCTGGGATAATTGTTGCGATTATTGTTGTAATTGCTGTTGTTGTTGTATTGGTGATTCTTATCACCGTTTTCCTCCCACTTTATTTTGTCTTGCTTCACATTGGCCTCTTCAGCAGTCTGTTCTTTAATTCTTTCTTCAATCTGGTTCACTAGTTTGTGAGCCATTCTACATGGCTGTTGTATGGAGGCGGGCTCGGGTGAACTTATATCTTCTTGGATTCTTTCCGGTAATCCTTTCACAAACGCGTCGATCTTCTCTTCCTCATCTTCGAATGCTCCCGGACACAATAGGCACAATTCTGTGAATCGTGTTTCGTACGTGGTAATATCAAATCCTTGGGTTCGTAACCCTCTAAGTTCTGTCTTGAGCTTATTGACCTCGGTTCTGGGACGGTACTTCTCGTTCATCAAGTGCTTGAATGCTGACCACGGTAGTGCGTACGCATCGTCTTGTCCCACTTGCTCTAGATAGGTATTCTACCATGTTAATGCAGAACCTGTGAAGGTATGCGTAGCGTACTTTACTTTGTCCTCTTCAGTACACTTACTTATGGCAAACACCGATTCGACCTTCTCGGTCCACCGTTTCAATCCGATCGGTCCTTCGGTTCCATCAAATTCCAAAGGTTTGCAGGCAGTGAATTCTTTGTAGGTGCATCCTACATTATTTCCTGTACTGCTAGATCCAAGGTTATTGTTGGCATGTAGCGCAGCCTGTACTGCGGCTATGTTTGAAGCTAGAAAAGTACGGAATTCCTCTTCATTCATATTCACGGTGTGTCGAGTAGTCGGTGCCATTTCCTTCAAAATAGTCAAATGGAACAAGTTAATCATATAGAATATTAAGAGTAGTTAATAGTATTTCGTAGCATAATATGAACTCATTTATAAAAGCTTTTTCTTCATATTAGCGTTTTATAAGTTTAAATTCGGGTAGTACCTACCCGTTAAGTTCATACTTAGTAGCTAATATACAATTCAACTACTACAATTCTATATGAAAAACTGATTATAATAATATTTCGCGATCAAACTTTTATACAATATTTTACAAACTTACAATACCGCTTATTTTACATAAAGCATGAAATATAGCACACAATAACTTTGATACAAGATAGTTGTGAAGATAATTCTAGCTAGTACACAAGTCGTTCAGCAAAGGCAATAAAGACACGTAATTCATACGTCCAGAAACAAGTCATGCATTCTGGTTTTACTAGGACTACTTCCCATCCTTAGTCTTGTGGAACATAACCGTTATGGCCGTTGATAAGACAGCGTGTTGTAACGTCGTCAAAGGGACGAGGGTTACGTAATGTCCAACAGTCCCGTAACAATCTAAAAACCTCATTTCTTACCCCAATTACCGACTCCGTCACTTGTGGGAAAGTTTTGTTTAATAGTTGTAGGCCGATGTTCTTGTTCTCACTTTGGTGAGAAGCGAACATTACTAATCCGTAAGCATAACATGCTTCTTTATGTTGCATGTTAGCCGCTTTTTCTAAATCACGAAGTCCAATATTCGGATATGTTGAGTCAAAATAATTTCTTAACCCATTGCGTAAAATAGCATTTGGGTTCCCCGCAATATATGCGTCAAAGTAAACACATCGTAACTTATGGATTTCCCAATGTGATATCCCCCATCTTTCGAACGAAAGCCTTTATAAACCAAGGCATTCTTGGAACGTTCTTCGAATGTCTTACAAACTGATCTCGCCTTAAATAGTTATGCCGAAGAATTCTGACCGACTCTAGACAAGATTTCATCAATCATGTCTCCGGGTAGGTCTCTTAAAATATTGGGTTGTCTATCCATTTTGTGTTTTTATACTGTAAAATAGACAAGAGTTAGATTCATAAAAAAAATACTTATTAATACAAGCAATTTTTACATATATCATAAAGCATAAGCACACTATATTACTTATATTACACCACACGAATACAACTATCTTATTCCAACTCGCTTATTTCTTCTTCTTCGGTTTTGGTTCGTTTTGCCAAGTTTCTAGGGATATATGATGTTCCCCTAATACGAGCGGTCGTTATCCACATTGGTTTAGAAAAACCTGGTGGTTTAGAGGTTCACGGGTCATTGTTACAACTTAAGGACTTCGGGGGTTGACGATACATATAAAGTTCATCGGGGTTGGAATTAGATTTCTCTATTTTTATGCCCTTTCCCTTATTATTTTCTTTTGCCTTTTTAAATTCAGTTGGGGTAATTTCTATAACATCATCGGAATTCTCGTCGGAATCCGATTCATCGGAGAATTGGTAATCCTCCCAATATTTTGTTTCCTTGGCGGAAACACCATTGACCAAAATTAACCTTGGTCGGTTGGTTGAGGATTTTCTTTTACTTAACCGTTTTATTATTTCCCCCACCGGTTCTATTTCTTCATCCGGTTCCGATTCTTCTTCCAGTTCCGATTCTTCTTCCGGTTCCGACTCTTCTTCCGGTTCCTCTTCGAAAACTTGTGAATCAGTCCACGAATCATTCCAATTTACATTTGACTCTTCATTATTATTAGGTGAGTCAATGGGACTTGTTCTAGAGGTAGACATCTATCACATAATATCAAACGCGTTAAGAGATTAATATATCACATAATATTCACATGTTAAAAATATATAGTTTCCAACAAAATTTGTTAAGCAATCATTTTTCAAGTAAACACGGTCGAAGTCCAGACTCACTAATGCATCCTAACAAACTCGATAAGACACACTAATGCAAAATTCTGGTTCTCTAAGACCAACGCTCGGATACCAACTGAAATGTCCCGTTCTTATTGATTAAAAACGTTCCATATTAATTGATTTCGTTGCGAGGTTTTGACCTCTATATGAGACGTTTTTCAAAGACTGCATTCATTTTAAAACAAACCATAACCTTTATTTCATCAATAAAGGTTTAAAAAGCTTTACGTAGATTATTAAATAATGATAATCTAAAATATCCTGTTTACACACGACCATTACATAATGGTTTACAATACAAATATGTTACAACAAAATAAGTTTCTTGAATGCAGTTTTTACACAATATCATACAAGCATGGACTCCAAATCTCATCCTTATTTAAGTATGCGACAGCGGAAGCTCTTAATAATCACCTGAGAATAAACATGCTTAAAACGTCAACAAAAATGTTGGTGAGTTATAGGTTTAACCTATATATATCAAATCGTAACAATAGACCACAAGATTTCATATTTCAATACACATCCCATACATAGAGATAAAAATCATTCATATGGTGAACACCTGGTAACCGACATTAACAAGATGCATATATAAGAATATCCCCATCATTCCGGGACACCCTTCGGATATGATATAAATTTCGAAGTACTAAAGCATCCGGTACTTTGGATGGGGCTTGTTGGGCCCGATAGATCTATCTTTAGGATTCGCGTCAATTAGGGTGTCTGTTCCCTAATTCTTAGATTACCAGACTTAATAAAAAGGGGCATATTCGATTTCGATAATTCAACCATAGAATGTAGTTTCACATACTTGTGTCTATTTTGTAAATCATTTATAAAACATGCATGTATTCTCATCCCAAAAATATTAGATTTTAAAAGTGGGACTATAACTCACTTTCACAGATTTTTTTTTACTTCGTCGGGAAGTAAGACTTGGCCACTGGTTGATTCACGAACCTATAACAATATATACATATATATCAAAGTATGTTCAAAATATATTTACAACACTTTTAATATATTTTGATGTTTTAAGTTTATTAAGTCAGCTGTCCTCGTTAGTAACCTACAACTAGTTGTCCACAGTTAGATGTACAGAAATAAATCGATAAATATTATCTTGAATCAATCCACGACCCAGTGTATACGTATCTCAGTATTGATCACAACTTAAACTATATATATTTTGGAATCAACCTCAACCCTGTATAGCTAACTCCAACATTCACATATAGAGTGTCTATGGTTGTTCCGAAATATATATAGATGTGTCGACATGATTGGTCGAAACATTGTATACGTGTCTATGGTATCTCAAGATTACATAATATACAATACAAGTTGATTAAGTTATGGTTGGAATAGATTTGTTACCAATTTTCACGTAGCTAAAATGAGAAAAATTATCCAATCTTGTTTTACCCATAACTTCTTCATTTTAAATCCGTTTTTAGTGAATCAAATTGCTATGGTTTCATATTGAACTCTATTTTATGAATCTAAACAGAAAAATTATAGGTTTATAGTCGGAAAAATAAGTTACAAGTCGTTTTTGTAAAGGTAGTCATTTCAGTCGAAAGAACGACGTCTAGATGACCATTTTAGAAAACATACTTCCACTTTGAGTTTAACCATAATTTTTGGATATAGTTTCATGTTCATAATAAAAATCATTTTCTAAGAATAACAACTTTTAAATCAAATTTTATCATAGTTTTTAATTAACTAACCCAAAACAGCCCGCGGTGTTACTACGACGGTGTAAATCCGGGTTTACGGTGTTTTTCGTGTTTCCAGGTTTTAAATCATTAAGTTAGCATATCATATAGATATAGAACATGTGTTTAGTTGATTTTAAAAGTCAAGTTAGAAGGATTAACTTTTGTTTGCGAACAAGTTTAGAATTAACTAAACTATGTTCTAGTGATTACAAGTTTAAACCTTCGAATAAGATAGCTTTATATGTATGAATCGAATGATGTTATGAACATCATTACTACCTTAAGTTCCTTGGATAAACCTACTGGAAAAGAGAAAAATGGATCTAGCTTCAACGGATCCTTGGATGGCTCGAAGTTCTTGAAGCAGAATCATGACACGAAAACAAGTTCAAGTAAGATCATCACTTGAAATAAGATTGTTATAGTTATAGAAATTGAACTAAAGTTTGAATATGATTATTACCTTGTATTAGAATGATAACCTACTGTAAGAAACAAAGATTTATTGAGGTTGGATGATCACCTTACAAGATTGGAAGTGAGCTAGCAAACTTGAAAGTATTCTTGATTTTATGTAACTAGAACTTGTAGAATATATGAAGAACACTTAGAACTTGAAGATAGAACTTGAGAGAGATCAATTAGATGAAGAAAATTGAAGAATGAAAGTGTTTGTAGGTTTTTTTGGTCGTTGGTGTATGGATTAGATATAAAGGATATGTAATTTTGTTTTCATGTAAATAAGTCATGAATGATTACTCATATTTTTGTAATTTTATGAGATATTTCATGCTAGTTGCCAAATGATGGTTCCCAAATGTGTTAGGTGACTCACATGGGCTGCTAAGAGCTGATCATTGGAGTGTATATACCAATAGTACATATATCTAAAAGCTGTGTATTGTACGAGTACGAATACGGGTGCATACGAGTAGAATTGTTAATGAAACTGAACGAGGATGTAATTGTAAGCATTTTTGTTAAGTAGAAGTATTTTGATAAGTGTATTGAAGTCTTTCAAAAGTGTATAAATACATATTAAAACACTACATGTATATACATTTTAACTGAGTCGTTAAGTCATCGTTAGTCGTTACTTGTAAGTGTTGTTTTGAAACCTTTAGGTTAACGATCTTGTTAAATGTTGTTAACCCAATGTTTATAATATCAAATGAGATTTTAAATTATTATATTATCATGATATTATCATGTATGAATATCTCTTAATATGATATATATACATTAAATGTCTTTACAACGATAATCGTTACATATATGTCTCGTTTAAAAATCATTAAGTTAGTAGTCTTGTTTTTACATATGTAGTTCATTGTTAATATACTTAATGATATGTTTACTTATCATAGTATCATGTTAATTATATATATATCCATATATATGTCATCATATAGTTTTTACAAGTTTTAACGTTCGTGAATCACCGGTCAACTTGGGTGGTCAATTGTCTATATGAAACATATTTCAATTAATCAAGTCTTAACAAGTTTGATTGATTAACATGTTGGAAACATTTAATCATGTAAATATCAATCTTAATTAATATATATAAACATGGAAAAGTTCGGGTCACTACAGTAATGAAACCCTAATAGCCACAATCTAGGGTTTCGGCCTTATGATTTGAGGTTGTAAGTGTCAATTGGTGTTGTTAGTCACTAATGCACTTTAAGATTTATGAAAGAAGTGTAAATGGGTAAGTTTGACTTGATTGTGAGTCCAAGTAATATAAAATGGGTCAAAATGTAATAGTTGACCTAATTAGATGAAATGAGTATGGATTACCCTAAGTTTTGTGTTAATTGAAGTTAATAGACTTTAATTCACTAGTCTTAGTGATTAAAGTCGTGTCTTGGCCATTTATGGGCGATTATGAGTAGTTGAGTCATTTAATGCAAATTGGGTCATTAAATGCTCAAGTGGGAGTATTGTGGTTAATCTCACTAGTTGTGAAATTGAATGTGCACTTAATGATTTAGGTACATTGCGTTGAAGCTCAGAAGCGCTAAATCATCATCCTTGTGACAAGGTGAGTGGAATAATTATGCGTTCATGTATATGGCGTGTTTATTTGTGAATGTTATGGTATGAACCACGTGCTGGTAGTGCCATAACATGTGTGGGATGGAGTGTGAACCACGAGCCGGTAGCACTATAAACTAAGATGTGAACCACGAGCCGGTAGCATCGAGTGTGAACCACGAGCTGGTAGCACTATAAACTAAGATGTGAACCATGAGCCGGTAGCATCGAGTGTGAACCACGAGCCGGTGGCACTATAAACGAGTATGACTCAAAAGTGTATGGTGTGAACCACGAGCCAGTAGCACCATAGCGTTATTGGTTAACCATATTGAGATTGTTATTTTGTTTAGCATATAATATATATTGAGTTGAGTATATGCTAATGAAGTGGTGTGATAATGTACGACTTGTTAGTGTTACGGGTATGTTGACATGCTATTTGAGTTACAAGTTCGTGTGAGGTATTTGGTATTGTGATTGCAAATGGATAGGTTATATATATGTATGTATAATTGTTGCACTCACTAAGCGTTGCTTACCCTCTCGTTGTTTACAATTTTATAGGTTCCGGCTTGGACAAGGGTAAGGGCATACGTTTGGACTAGTGGTCTCCCGCTTATGTTGTCAGGGGTGCTTTTGGTGTTAGCTTTTGAAGTTGGCCTAACGTTTTGGGTAGTTTAGCCCCAAACCATGCTCCAGGTCGTTTGGATTATAAACTATCCTTGTAGTGGGTCAAACTTGTATTAAACTTAATTAATGGCTTTCGTGCCTTTTGTAAACATTTAAATTGATGTACGTTTAAATGGAACTTGTTGAATGGTTTACATATTTAATTGGCGCATAAATGTGTATTATATATAAAAAAAAAATTTATCGTATGGAATACGGGTTGGGTTGTTTCAAAAAACACGAATAAGATTCAGCGAAGGGATCTTTGGATCCTACAGCAAATTAAATTGAGGGAGCCAATCGATGTCCCGTGTATGTTAGGAGTGTGGTTGCAAGAGATTGGAACAGATACCCACACGGAACGCCCATTGTTAGGTGGGCATTTGGTTACTAGATTTGCTCGGGCATTTTCGGTCCTGACTAGTAGGTGTGATATAGTGGGAGTTGAGGCGATGCCCACTAATATTCAGTTTTTCTCGAAAGCTGAGTTTATCCGACGAGGTCCAACAGGTTGGGTTTTGTGGTCTGATTAACAGCAACAGCCAGGTGACGGTGCAGGTCATGGTCGTGGACGTGGTGTTAGTCGATCCACGTATGAGGCAGGTAGCTGGAGTGCTGCGAACGTACAGGGTACGTGGTCAATTGGTGAAGAGAGTTGGAATTCATTGGTTAACAGTGTAGACGGTCTTCATCTGGAGTATAGGGACAGCCAGTCAGCGTATGATGCTCAGGTTGCGCATAATCAGCGGATGTTAGAGGAGCAGCGTAGGCATAACGAGGATTTGATGACTTGGCACCAAAACAATTATGGGTCGATTAACACAACGCTGGGACAGTTTGGAACAGAGATGGGTCGTTTGGGAGTGCGTGTGGACAGGGTAGAGTATGATGTTAGGGGAATTCGGGCCCACAATCAGTGGGAGGTTCATCAGCGACAAATTCAGCGACAGATGCGTCAGAACCCGGAGACGTATATTCCAACGCGGACTACCATTCCTGATTATACATCAGTTACTCCTCCAAGACCGGATCCTTCATATGACCCGTACCAAACTTGTCAGGATACTTATGGTGTGGATTGGGACCCTACCAGAGATTTTTGGCCGAGGAGTGATTGATTGTTGCGCATGTCATGTTGTATTTGTTTGAAACTATTTCCTTTTCATTTAGTCTGTACTTGAATAATTTTTATTTTCTGTTTATGTACTCTGAAACTTATTTGAGGGACAAGGCGTTTCGGCATCGGGTGGTGTCACCTTGTCCTGTTATGTAGTTCGTATGTTTTTATTTTCTTAGGTTTGTTGGTGAAACGATTTTTCAAGTCTGGCATTAAGTTCAGCAAAACTGCTTGATTGATGATATTGATGTGATGATCGGGAATGGACGATGTTCTTATGCTGGCAGTTAGTTCAGCGCCATCTGTCACTGGCATTCCGTGATCAGTGGTTAAGCTCGATAAGTTTTTATTATTTTCTTTCTCACATAACCCTTTCGATTTTTATCTAATTGTTGATCTCAAGTGATGGAGACATTACTTGATCTCAAGTGTGGGGTGGGGGATGTAAAATCTCTCGGGTTGGTTGTTAACGAAATCATCATCATATTAGTTTTGATATTAAAAGACTTGACGTTTCACGGGTTTTGGTCGTAAAAAAAAAAATTTGAAAAATTAGGGGTAAAATAAAGAAAAAATAGAAAAGTTAGTTTAAAAATAAAAAAATAAAAGTAGAAAAACAATTGAAAATTCGGCCAAAACCTTTATTCTGAAAGTTGGCTTGGTATTTTATGGTATATTTCGTGTTTTCAAAGAAGCCAAAATTGTCCCACATGTTCATTATTTTGAACATGAAATCCTACGAGTTCGGGAAACTCAATAGTAGGTCACTTGTACCAAAACGGGTGTAAACCGTGAGAGAGTGGTGATTGCATAGCGTGATTGTGACCGAATCACGTGCCTGATCACAAACTTTTGGTTACTTGATATAGCAGACTTCCGAAACTATATCATTTTATTATTACATCATTCAATGGTGTGATACTGTGGGAAGATGAGCCTAGAGCTTCACCAGTGTTTTCCTTTTTAGGAAAAATAGCTACGTACTTGTGTTTGCTTAGACAACACAACCCATAGTCAAAAGCTATGGCACCCAAAGGTTTTGGGGATTTAAACCGAGTGTCAATTGAAATAGATTGGCATTCCCGAGTGACTCAGATCTACTCACTAAAGAAGTAAAGTCTTCCGACTGTTTCACTTGGTACGTATACCTCTTATGCTGTACCATTTCATTACCCATTATTTCACGATGAGGTACTGTTAGAGGTGAAAGTCTTGAACTTT
This sequence comes from Rutidosis leptorrhynchoides, assembly GCF_046630445.1. Classification (NCBI taxonomy): domain Eukaryota; kingdom Viridiplantae; phylum Streptophyta; class Magnoliopsida; order Asterales; family Asteraceae; genus Rutidosis; species Rutidosis leptorrhynchoides. The sequence goes on from NC_092335.1 coordinate 635,483,647, forward strand.
CAAAACATGTTCATTATTTTGAATGTGAAATCCTACATGAACATTAAATTCATACGTAGGTCATCTGCACCCAGGCGGGTGTCAACCGTATGAACGGTGATAGTGGCGTGTAGTCGAAACCGGACCATGCGCTGGATCAAAAACTTAAACAGGGCGATCCTCACTGTTTCTCCTAACAAGGATAATGTTGCACCCGACCACTTTATTTAACCACATAGGATGTATCTATTCCATCCTTAAGGGAGTAAAGTCTCCCGAATGACACACTTGCTGATTTGTTTCAAAAGTTGTAGTCCAGACCAGTTGTAGGGTGACGAAATATCTTGAAAAGTCATTGCTAAAATCGACTGGAAATCTACCAGGCCTCAACGTCAAACAGGGAAACTGGTAGTCAAAGCTTATTTCAATGAGGTAGATTTGCTAGCCAAATGGGAAGCGCACCATGATAAACAAAATGTCAGTGATTGATTAGATTTCCAGTGGATAACCTCCGAAAAGGTAAGATATCAGCTTTTAAGCCTGATGAACCTCAATCTTTATGGTTAACTTAACGGATTAGATGATCACCTCATGATTATCGATGATATCTGGACGTAATGTGCATCCTCCTAAGCACATTATTTTCTTACTGATATCTCGCGATGTTAGGTACTGTGGGAGGCTTGGCTTGACCGATTGCGGGGTAGCCAGTGCGTTCTTTTGGCACACATGCGTTCGATTGTCATATCTTTGGTGTTTGGCTCTCACTTGATTCCCGGTTCCTTTGAAGACTTACACTATGGTTCGAGATTCTTTGCCTCATTTTATTTGGTACGCTATTCGAGATTATATTTAGCTACTTTGTTCATACTATTTGCTTGAGGATTGGGAAGTTAATTTTGGGGAATGCAAGTGGGAGGTATGGTTGGTTTTACATCCAAATCGTGCCCATTCTAGTTTGTGATTTGTCAGTTACGAGTTTGGTTCTACATATTCATGTTGAAGAAGTTATCATATGGTAGAAGATTATTATCGAGTTTAATTGCTTGAGGACAAGCAAAACTCTAGTGTGGGGTTGTTTGATATCGCATATTTGATACGCGTTTTACTTAGCGATATCGGGTACATTTTGGTCCTTTTGTATACGATTTGGTGTTATTTTGATAAGTGTTGCGAAAGTTGGAGTTCCAAGACTAAGAAGGTTAAATTTGAAGTTATTTGATGGTTTTGGTGATTTTCTATGTAAATGAGTGAAAGAGTTTGGTCCAATTCGAGTTTTGACGAATATTAGTGAGTTTTCAGCTCAGATTCAGCAAAAAGGGTCTGGAGCGCCGCTCAAAAAGGTGGAGCGCCTCTCCATTAGGCTAGAATATCAGTTCAAGAGTTTTCAGACGGCCAGATTTCAGTTTTACAGCTTTCGGGGCGCCGCGCGAGATATTGAAGCGCCGCTCCATATGTGGCGCGCCGCGCCACTTCATCCCGGTTCAGATTTTTTCCTATTTAAAGCCCGAAAATTTACCCTAATTAATCATTATCGCATCCAGACGATTTCCAGCAGTTTTTTGACGAACCAAGGTGATTTTTGGGGAATCCCAAGGTCAGTCTAACGCATCAATCATTCCGGAAACGCCTCTCGATCCGTTTATCATTCAAGAACACAATTTTCATTAGGTTTAATTCTTATCATCATTATGAATACGCTTAATTGTTTATTTGTGATTTTAGTTTTAGCCATGGTTATTGGCTAAGCTTTTTAATGTTTGTCTAGATTGAATATTCGTATGTGTTTGGATAATACTTTAATGTTTTATTGATTAATGCATGATAATTATGAGTTTTGATTAAGAACCATTCTTGTGGGTGTTGATTATTGTTACTAGGTTGATTAGTGATCTTGTTTGAACAAAGGGAACCCTGTTTCAATTTAGTACACTAGTTTTCAATTGATTTGTCTTAACCAATTGGGTGTTTACTGGACCAAGGGGTAAACCAGGTAACAAAGATTAAACAAAACAGGAGTGAATTGTGTGGAGCGAACGCGTAACCAATTAAATCTTAATCTTGTAATTAGTTAATTACTATGTCACAAACGAAAGAGGTCTTTGGTGAAAGGGAACCTTAAGCCAATAAATCCAAGTTTGACGTGTTTGCTAAAAGAGAACTCTGGGTAAACTGACTCTGTAGTTGCATGTATTGATAAATTTAACTAGTGTTTAATAACAAATCATCCGACACTGCGAATAGGAGATCTAGGCGAACATTCTTTTATCTATTGAATTCAAATATCTTTTCTTTTCGTTGAGTCTGCATTTAATTCTTGTAAACTTAAAAACACAAAAATATTGTCTTTTACTTTTAATCAATTTTTTGATTTGGCTAATCGTTAAATAGCCACAAAACAAACTATCTCATACTTTCGATTTTCATAGATTAACTTAGTTTATTTTATTAGTTACAATCTTAATTCTCACATTTTAACTGTCCGTGGAACGATTTCGGAATTACCAACTTTATACTATTACACGATCGGGTACACTGCCCGTTAGTGTATAGTAATCTTTTAAACCGGCATTTTCCATTATAAATTATAGACACGATTTCACACATCAAGTTTTTGGCGCCGCTGCCGGGGACAGTTGTGTCGATAATTAAGATTGTTATCTAACTTTCTTAGTTTAGTTTTAGTTATAGTTTATTATTTCTTTGCGTATATTCTCAGTTGAATCGGTGCGTTTAATCAGTTGTTAGTTGTGATTTCGCAGATAACAGGTAGTGCATGCCATATGCGCGTTCTTCTAATTCTCCGATTCTTCAACCATTTGCAGAACTCAAAAGAGAGTTATTCAGAGCGTTAAGTCAAGAGCAACAGTCTACAGTGGATTCCTCTTTTTCTTCGAGTGCTAATATAATTAATTTGGGAAGTAGTTCTGAGACTGTGTTGCCCGATACACCACCTGAAATCAGAGAAGAAGAAGAATCTTACGTTTCATTAGATCTTTTCTAGACTGAAGATATGGCTGACCAAGCTGATCAACCGAATCGTCCTCAGACTATGGCAGAAAAGTTGAAGGCCACACGAGGGGGCCAAGGCAATTCGATTACTCAACCGAACATCACTCAGCCTTTTCAAATCACAGGGCCGATCCTGAGTTTGATTTCTTCTGACTGCCAATTTCATGGCAAGGATAGTGAGGATGCTAACGAGTATCTTCGTATTTTCAATGATGTTTGCAACCTTTTCAAACTGCATGAGGTTGCCGATACTTCGATCAAGACGAGGCTTTTTCCATGGACTCTTAAGGGAGAAGCCAAGAGATGGTTAGATAAGCAAACAAAAGGAGCGATAACCTCTTGGGATATGTTGGTAGATAAGTTATTATCAAAGTTTTTTCCTGCGTCTCGAGCTGCTAGACTTCAAGCAGATATTTCTCAATTCAGACAAAAGAGCAGCGAGACACTATTTGATGCTTGAGACCGTTATTCTAATATGTTACGCTCATGTCCACAACACGAGTTGAATGATTTACAGAAGGTCCAGATTTTCTATAAGGGGTGTGACATCCCAACTCGTCAGAGTATTGATCAAGCAGCAGGTGGAACTTTAATGGATAAAACTGAAGAAGAGGCACTAGCGATTATTGAAAAGCAGGCTGCTTACACTCATGAATGGCATCAAGATCATGAGTCCACTCGTTCAGTGTCAGTTAAGAGAACCGAGACCACTGGTGCATATGATTAATGCTAAGTTAGAAAAGTTTGGTAGACACTTGGAGAAGTTGGAGAAGGACATGCATGGTATTAAGGTTGGTTGTGAGTTTTGCAGGGGATTACACTTAGGAAAAGATTGTGATGCGGGTTTGACTATGAATCAGAAAGAAGAGATCGCTTATATTAGTTAGCAGAACAACAATAAGTTTCAGGGACGTGCGCAGTTTAATAGGAATTTCAATAATCCCTATAATCCTCAGGGTAATCAAGGTTCGAGGTTCCAGCCAGGTTCTAGTGGAGGATATCAACAGCAAGCTCCCGGGTATTTTCAGAAACCCCAAGCCAAAGAGAAAAAGTCCAACCTTGAATCTATGATCGAGAAGCTCGGGATGTCTCAAACTCAGCTTGTTACTACTGTTACTCAGAACAATGAGAAGAATGATCAAATGTTTCGAAATCAACAAGCAGCTATTCAGAATTTGGAGAAACAAATTGGTCAACTTGCTAATCAGAATAATGAGAGGAAACCGGGGGAGTTACCGAGTAAGACAGATAATAACCCGAAGAATGGGCACGCTAATGCTATCACCACCCGAAGTGGTGATGTGTGCAGCGGTGTATACGAAATACTATTATTTTTACTACGAAATACTACGAAATATTACACAAGTTTTATTAATTTACGGATGGAATATACCTAAACCTTGCTACAACACTTATAGGCAGTGTACCTAATCGTAGAGTAGTGTAGTTTTTAGTAAGTCCGGTTCGTTCCACAGGGAGCTGGTGATTACGTACTATATTTTTATAGAACTATATATATATATATATATATATATATATATATATATATATATATATATATATATATATATATATATATATATATATATATATATATATATATATATATATATAAGTAGTAATATTATTGTAAAAGGGGGGTTTTACCGTTTAATGACCGGTTTGTCGATTTTAAGTTTTAAGCGTAAAGATAAATGACGATAATTAAAGTGCGTAAAATAAATAACAATATTTAAATGACAATAAATAAAATTGCGAGTAAATTAAAGTACGATGAGAAATACAATAAAACAATTATGTTTATTTAAACTTCCGTAACCATGATGTTTGACGTTTTGATTTTAATTAATTGTCCTGGGTTAATTGTCCTTTGTCCTGGAGTTATTTGATACCTATCTGGTTTTTAGCCATAATAGTCCATCGGTCATAATTAATAAATGCTCGGCAAATTTAACCTTATACCCGAAGTTAAATAGTCCAACTAATTAGGGATTCGAACTGTAACAAGGTCTTAATACTTTGTTTAATGAATACACCAGGTTATCGACTGTGTGTAATCCAAGGTTTTAATACTTTGTTAACAATTACACCAATTACCCTTGTATGTAATCCACCCCTGTTTTAATTAGTCCATGATACGTTAATTTATTCACTTGGTCACAATGAATAATAAATTACCCAACCCAATTGATTAATTAAATGATTGTTAAAGATGTCGTATAAACGTCACTAAATAGGACATGCATAATCATTTAAAAATTATTAGATTAATTAATTTGAAGATAGGTTCGACAGGCTCCAAAGAATTGTCATTCGATTAGACAGTACCCCCCATCTATTAATGGTCCATGGTCCAATGTCCACAGTGTCGGTCTTTTGTCCATACCCTAATTATGGTACAAAGTTTAATAACCCAATCTTAATTTTTAGTCTAACATCACGATTACTTCGGCTCAAATAAGCATAATAATATCTTAGTTACGAGACATTAATTTAAAAAGGAAGAACATAGCTTACAGTGATTATTTATCGCGTAGCGTTACACGGACAGAGTTCCGACTTAAAATCCGTAAAACATTTCTTACAATAACCCAATTATTATTAAACGTAAATTAAAATTAAAATTATAAATATAAATATATATTACATATCAGAGAAGAAAGAAGTAATATGGTGTACCTAAAACTCTCGAGCAAACTGCCTTTTTATAGGATGTTGGCCTGCTACAGTAACTCATGCGGTCGCATGAGATTTTAGTGCAAATCTCATGCACTCGCATGGGCTCATGCACTCGCATGAGTTTTATGCCTATTTCCCATGCGATCGCATGGCCGTCAGATCCAGCTCACATATTTTTTGTTTGCTAGTTTGTCGACGTTATTTAATATAATATATAATATATAAATAATTTATATAATTATTTAAATATTATATTATATTCTTGTGCATAGTTGACTTGTAATTTTAGCTCCGTTGCGTCGCGCGTTGATAGTTGGCTCAGGTCCCGGTTCCGGTTTTTCGAACGTCCTTGCGTACTATTTAATATCTTGTACTTTGCGTTTTGCGGCTTATACTCTTATCATTTTTGGACGTTTCTCATCAGTAAATTGAACCACTTGAATTATATCTTGTACATTTGAGCTTTTTGGTCATTTGCGTCTTCAAATCGTCGTTTTCTTCTTTTGTCTTCGCACTTATTTATTTAAACGAATATTACATAAAAATAGAACAATTGCAACTAAAAGCTTTACATATTGGAAGGATATTGTGCCTAAATATATGTTCATTTGGAGCACTATCAAATATCCCCACACTTGAGCGTTTCTTGTCCTCAAGCAATACATAACTTTGAAATAAAATCATACTTCACTCGAATCACTTTTTTTTATTCTCACACTTTATACATAAGTGATTTTGATACAACGGTATACACAATGATAGTAACGATGTGGTTTACAGTCCCACATGACTATGAAATGTAGATCCTTTAAGGAAATTGGATCTTTATGAAAATATTTGATCTTTTGAAAATTCATTCTAGCTTTTACCCTAGATAAGTTTTCCGGAATAACCCTTCACCGGTGTTCGCAAATTGTTTTTGTGGGTTTTGTGGGTTTCAGATTTTAAAATTTTAGCTCAAAACTTATGGTTTTGTGTCACCCACTTGCTAACTTTGTATTAGGAAAGCCACACGTCCAGTATACTTGTTTCGTATATTACCTTTCGATAAAATACCGTCCGGTTGTAAAGGAAAACGTTGAACAAGTAGCTGTTAAGGCAATGTCTAATGACATGCAGATGTTCATGGTCCTCAACATGTCGGATGCAATTACTATCCTTTGTAGGAGAAATAGTAAAGATCACCCTATAATTTTTCGGTCTGGCACAAGGTCCTGTCTTCGACCATGCTATGCAACCACCGTTGTGACGATCGCTCCAAATCCATATGGACGAACACGTCATTCATTGATTTCATTGCGAGGTATTTGACCTCTATGTGATACATTTTGTAACATTGTATTCGTTTGAAAAGGTATTTCATAAATGAATATATAAATTCCAGGTTTTTAACATCTGATGATTCCTACGTATAGACAATCACCATTTAAATGGTTTACAATAATACATCTGTTGACAATACAGTCAAAATAAGATACATGGTAATGGTTTGGTGAATGCAAGTTTCTTGTATATAGCATGTATGACTCCAAGCACATATCTTGTATCACGTATAAGCAAACAGCGGAAGACTTCTAGAAACCTGAGAATAAACATGCTTCAAGTGTCAACACAAAGGTTGGTGAGTTCATAGTTTTAATATTACACATAATCTGTATATCAATGTGGATTACAAAAGTTCAGTTGTTTTATTCAAAACGTTTATCAATAGGTTTTACATAAAAGGTGGATCACAAGATTTCAGTTGTTTCATTCGAAACGTTTATCAATCGGTTCTACAAAATTGAGCACCCTGGTAACTAAACTTTAATGTTTATATAATTTGTACCCTTTGTATAATCATCTTAATAATACACGCAAACCAACGTGTACGCTTCTCAAATAGCATACGTCCGTTAAAAGGCTAGCGCTCTAGCTCGGACGGGGATATCAAGCCCTATGGATCCATATACTACTACTCGCGCCCACCAGTTCTTATAACTGGCAGTTACTAGTTACCAAAGCTAAGGGATTTTCGGTTCAAACTCATTGTAGAATTTAGTATGTACTTGTATCCATTGTGTTTAAAATAAAGTGCATGTATTCTCAGCCCAAAAATATATATTGCAAAAGCAATTAAAAAGGGAGCAAATGAAACTCACACATATAAATATTGTATATCGGTTAATAAAGCATTTGCATGTATTCTCAGCCCAAAAATGTAGAGAGTAAAAGGGATCTTATGAAACTCACACATATAAATATTGTATATCGGTTAATAAAACATTTGCATGTATTCTCAGCCCAAAAATGTAGAGAGTAAAAGGGATCTTATGAAACTAACACATATAAATATTGTATATCGGTTAATAAAGCATTTGCATGTATTCTCAGCCCAAAAATGTAGAGAGTAAAAGGGATCTTATGAAACTCACACATATAAATATTGTATATCGGTTAATAAAACATTTGCATGTATTCTCAGCCCAAAAATGTAGAGAGTAAAAGGGATCTTATGAAACTAACACATATAAATATTGTATATCGGTTAATAAAACATTTGCATGTATTCTCAGCCCAAAAATGTAGAGAGTAAAAGGGATCTTATGAAACTCACACATATAAATATTGTATATCGGTTAATAAAACATTTGCATGTATTCTCAGCCCAAAAATGTAGAGAGTAAAAGGGATCTTATGAAACTCACACATATAAATATTGTATATCGGTTAATAAAACATTTGCATGTATTCTCAGCCCAAAAATGTAGAGAGTAAAAGGGATCTTATGAAACTCACGCATATAGATATTGTAAAACAGTTATTAAATCATTTGCATGTATTCTCAGCCCAAAAACATAAAGAGTAAAAGGGAGCAAATGAAACTCACGCATATAAATATTGTATATCGGTTAATAAAGCATTTGCATGTATTCTCAGCCCAAAAATGTAGAGAGTAAAAGGGATCTTATGAAACTCACAGTTTAATATTGATATACAATATTGCAGGAAAGCACGTAGACGCATCGGAGATGATAAACACGAGGTTTGATTCACAAAAATATCCCCGAACATTACCCATAATTTCCTTGGCAATAACTCATATTTTCCTTAGCTCTTTCCCGCTCGAAAACATATTTTGAAAATTACTTGGACAGCACTCCGTCGTAATATTTTTTGTACATTATTATTTTTGTATCGCAAAAATAATAACACTAATAATAATAAAAAATAATAAGATTAATAATAATCTTATTAATAATAATAATAATAATAAATAATAAATAATATTACGGAGTATATATATATTTGTGTATGTGTGTGATTTAAATCGAGCGAAAACACTGAAATTTATAGATGTGGCCTGAAATCTGGAGTCATGCGACTCGCATGGAAATGGCCTTCTGGCCATGCGACTCGCATGAGGACCAGGGACAGCTCACATTGTTTTGGCTCCTAGCTTGTCGACATAATTAAATATTAATATAATATATATAATTTAAATAATTAATTATATATCAAGCTCGGACGGGGATATCAAGCCCTATGGATCCATATACTACTACTCGCGCCCACCAGTTCTTATAACCGGCAGTTACTAGTTACCAAAGCTAAGGGATTTTCGGTTCAAACTCGGTGTAGAATTTAGTATGTACTTGTATCCATTGCGTTTAAAATAAAGTGCATATATTCTCAGCCCAAAAATATAGATTGCAAAAGCAATTAAAAAGGGAGCAAATGAAACTCACACATATAAATATTGTATATCGGTTAATAAAACATTTGCATGTATTCTCAGCCCAAAAACGTAGAGAGTAAAAGGGATCTCATGAAACTCACGCATATAAATCTAGTATTTTCAGTATTTATAAACAGTCGCATGTATTCTCAGCCCAAAATATATTGAGTAAAAGGGATCATATGAAACTCACTGTTTAATATTGATATACAATATTGTAGGAAAGCATGTAGACGCATCGGAGATAATAAACACGAGGTTTGATTCACAAAAATACCCCCGAACATTACCCATAACCTCCTTGGCAATAACCCATATTTTCCTTAGCTCTAGCTCGCTCGGAAACTCGTTTTGAAAATTACTTGGACAGTACTCCGTCGTAATATTTTATGTACATTATTATTTTTGTATCGCAAAAATAATAATACTAATAATAAGATTAATAAGATTAATAATAATCTTAATAATAATAATAATAATAATAATAATAATAATAATAATAATAATAAATATTATACGGAGTAATATATATTTGTGTATGTGTGTTTGATTTTTCATTCGAGCAAAACACCTGAATTTATAGTACCTGGCCTGGAATCTGGAGTCATGCGACTCGCATGGAAATGGCCTTCTGGCCATGCGACTCGCATGAGGACCAGGGACAGCTCACATATGCTTTGTAATTTAGCTCGTCGACATAATTAAATATTAATATAATATATATAATTTAAATAATTAATTATATATTATATTAAATTCACGTGCATAGTTGACTTGTAATTTTTGTTCCGATAAGTCGTACGTCATCACTCGACTTATGTCCCGGTTCTGGTTTTTCGAATGTCCTTTCGTACGCTGAGAAAACTTGCATTTTACGTTTCGTGACACGTACCTTTGTCAAGATATAGCCTTAAGTTATCCATAAACTATACCACTCATAGTATATCTTAAACTTTCGAGTATTTTGGTCATTTACTTCTATAAATCATCGTCTCGTTATTTGTTAAAAATACATTTTAAAATAGTGTTTTACTGTAGCAATTCACTGTAGCAAAGTCAATTTCACTGTAGCAAATAGTGATTTTCGAAAACACTGTAGCATTTTGAGTAATGTGGCAATTTGAAAACACTGTAGCAAATTAGTGTTTAACTGGTTCATCTTAAACGCTTTAGTTAACTTATCTAAATATCAATTGAATCAATAAACGAATGTTACTATCGTTTATTATATATATGTATATATCTTTTTAATATACATAAATCAGTTTTTAAATACACATTGGACGTTATTTATAAATAAATTTTAATAATAAATATTTCAACTTATCATATACATTCAAATAGATATTTAAACCAATAAGTTTAATGTACGGTATCAAACAATTAATACATTGTTACCTTTTCATGTTATAGTATATATGTATCTTTTTACATATAATTGTTCGCGAATCGTCGAAAACAACCGAAGGTATTTAAATATATAAAAGTAATTCAAAAATTTTGAGATTCAGTTTTACAGACTTTGCTTATCGTGTCGGAAATGTTAATCATACAAAGATTAAGTTTAAATTTAGTCGAAATTTCTGGGTCATCACAACCGTTCTTACGGTTGACACCCGATTTAGTTCAGGTGACCTAATGAATTCTAGGTGAATTCTTAAGATTTTACGTTCAATGGTAATGAACGCATTGAAAATAGGTTTTCAGAAAACAAATCGGTTTGTAATTTTGATCAAAATATTTTCTTGTTCAAGCTCGAGTTTAGATATCATTGAATTCCATGAGTTTGTAATTCTCAATCTTTAAAGTCAATCTCAAGGATTGAGTAATATTAGGCTTAAAAGCTAATTTTTAATCTTTTAAGGAGATTATCCTTTCTGGGGGTCTGATTCATTAGTCTTATCAAGCTAATTTTCACGGCGCCCTCCCCATTTTACGAGACAGATCCTCTCATGGTTAGGATAAGTCTGACCACTTGGCGACCCTGTTTGATGCTGAGGTCCGTGGATTTCCTGCTGATTTTAGAGATGATTTTTCTAGATTTTTCATCAACCTACAGCTGGTCTGGACGACAACTTCCTGACCTAAATCAAGAAGCGCGTGTCTTTTTCCGGAAGACTTTACTTCCTTTTAATGATGGAATTGATTCATCGTGCAGATCCATCTTTCTTTTAAATATATTACAGTAAATCGGGTAAAACTGATTAGTTTAGTCCAAAGCAAAAGTACCTGCAATAATATTGTACAAATATGTGATATATGTTTTGAAGTACTTGGTAAATTATTCACACACTTAGCTTTTATTTATTTTTTTCTTTGTCTTTTTATTTTCCTCTATTCCATTTTAAATAAATTCTAACGTTTTAGGTTGTTTCTCCATTTATGTTCTATCAGAGGTAACAATAATTTCGGTATTACAACCTAGTTTTATCGTTCATAAATATGTATAAACATGATTTTGAATTCATTTAGTTAAAAATTTTTCAAATTTTCACAAAATTTGGCAATTAAACTAAGTGTAAACCCGAGAGAATTTATAACCCTTCCCCACACTTGAGATCATGCAATGCCCTCATTTGCATGAAATCAGACTATAATTATAAATTCATGAGGGTGATTAATGTAGAAAAGTGATTAAGAATACCGAGTTTGCAAACATATTATTTTATATCACATTTGATATTTTGCGTCTTGTCGTCAAAATTAGTATCTTTTGCTGAACTTAATGTCAGTCTTTGAAAGTGCGATGTTTTACCCTGTTTTGTATATAAGATAAACTACAAACATATATATAATATATATAAAAATATTTTTTTTATAAAACCTTTATTTATTAAAACAATTTAAATGAATAATTTTTTTAAAATTTTGTTTCTTTTTACTTTAGGTAGTTTCGGTATGTTTACCTAGTCCGTCCCTCGACAAAATTTAAACTTTATCGTTTTTAAAGCGATTGTTTTAAAAGCAAAGATTTTTGGGGTTTTTTAATTTTTTTGGTATACTTTAGATCAATAATATTAAAAATAATGATAAAAAAATTTGTCGCCCGGCCCTCGGGTAAAGCAATTTCGGTTCCATGACTTATTCTTCAACTTACGATGAATTTTAGAAATCATTTTTTAAACTTAATGAAATAAAGTAATTTTTGTTTTTAAATTCACACAAAACTTAAATTTAAAAATGCATATTAATTTCATACAAAACCTACAAAACAAAAATTCAGAATGGGGGAAGAAAACTAGTTCTTTAGTGTTTGCTAGCGAAAAAGACCAATCGAATTCCATTCTCGGAACTACACGAGAATAGAGCAACTAACTCTAGACAACGTTTTCTTTTTAGAACATTTGAATCTCCCCACACTTAGGTAGCTGTGGTGTCGAAATTGTGATTAACTTCATCGTCAATTTTATTTGGACCATAATCAACTTGCATATCTGTGACTTTTGCTTTAAGCCATTGGTCGGATTTCTGTGTAATATCCACAAATTCAACTAGTTTCGCCTTTTCTTTAGGCGATAGATTGGATACTAGCCGGTTACATAACTTAAAGTTCCCCTTGGTTCTAGCATCGCGAATCCGTTTAATAAGTTTCTTCATTGAACTATTAATAACGGGGTCATTTAATTTCGTATCAACAATGGGGTTCTTTGTTATCAGGTCATCATTAGGTGTTACTTCATTTTTCCCATAATTAGGCGTTTTATTATTGTTAAGCACTACCGTTGGAGTTGGTAAAACAACATGGTTCTTACCAATTGGTTCAACGGTTTTGGTTGGTGGAGATTTAGACTTTCGACTCACAAAGGTGATCGATTTTTCATCATCACTAAGTGTCATTCTACCCTCTCTTACATTAAATAACGCCCCGGTGGACGCTAAAAATGGTCGACCTAAAATTAGAGGAATGTTTGAGTCCTCTTCTACGTCAATGACAATGAATTCGACTAGAAAGGTTAAATTACCTACTTGATCGGGTAGGTTGTCAGCAATTCCAATTGGGTACTTAATGGTTTGATCAAGGAGTCGAACACTCATATCCGTTGGACTTAACTCACCTACACCTAATCTCTTATATAATGAAAGAGGCATAACACTCACACTCGCACCTAAATCTGCTAGTGCATCATACATGACACAATCACTAAGTAGACAAGGAACAATAAATTCAGCCGGATCACCTACCCTAGGTGGAGGTTTTGGTGGAACTGTCTTCACTGGGTTTATCTTTACGGTTTTTGTTTCTTGTACTTTCTTATTCTTCTTCTTCTTTCCAGAGGTATCACAAATTTTATTACCTATTACTTGCTCATACTCAACTCCTTTTCTTGGAAACGGGATGGGTGGTCTGTATGATGCCACCACTGGCTTTACATACTCGGGTGGTGGTGGTGTTGTAACTTCTTCATTGTTACTCACATCTAAAACCTTCCCATCTTCTGATGCTGGTTTTTCAGAATTTGTTGAAACCATATTAACATTCTCATTCCGAGGATTTACTTCAGTATTACTTGGTAGCTTTCCTTGTTCCCTCTCACTCATCATGCTAGCAAGAGTACCTACGTGTTTTTCTAGATTCAAAATGGAAGCTTGTTGAGTAATTAATGACTGATCAAACCTCTCATTTGTTTGGGTTTGAGATGAAATAAATTATGTTTGAGATTCCATTAACTTTGCCATCATTTCTTCCAGATTTGACTTTTTCTCTTCGGTTTGTTGTGGTGGTTTATATAAGCCAGGTCTTTGTTGATTGAAAGTGTTGTTTTGAGTTATTTGTTATTCGGACCTTGTTGGTTATACGAGTTATTGTTGGTTCCAATTGGATTGTAAAGAATGTTTTGATTTAGATTGAAGTTTGGCCTTGGCGGTTGATAATTATTTTGATAATTATTTCTCAGCCTTTGGTTCATGTAGGAAACATTCTCACGTTGTTCCATCCTTTGTTCAATGTGACAATCTTTCGTTAAGTGTGGTCCACCGCATTGCTCACAACTGATTCGTATTGCGTGAATATCTTTATTCATCTTTTCCATTCGTCTCTCGAAAGCATCTATTTTTGCGAAAACGGAATCAAAGTCATGGCTAGAATCGGCTCTAGCCGCTTTAGATGAACGAAAAATATCTTTTTCCTGGTGCCACTCATGTGAGTGGGAGGCTGTGTTATCAATAATTTTGTGAGCTTCGGTAGCAGTTTTCTTCATAATGGAACCACCAGCTGTTATGTCGATGTCTTTTCGTGTAGCAATGTTGACACCTTGGTAGAATATTTGTACTACTTGATAAGTGTCTAAACCATGTTGCGGACATCCTCTTAACAACTTTCCAAATCTTGTCCATGCCTCATATAGAGTTTCATTTGGCTTCTGCGTGAATGTAACAATTTCTCCTTGAAGTCTCACGGCTTTAGATGCCGGAAGAATCTTTTAAGAAAATTTTCAACTAAGACATCCCATGTGTCAATCGCTCCTTCGGGTAACGATTCTAATCAATCTTTGGCTTCTCCCTTTAAAGTTCAGGGAAACAACATGAGATAGATCTGTTCATCCTCAACTTCTATGATTTTGAATAGAGTACAGATCCTATTAAAGGTTCGAAGATGTTCGTTTGGATCTTCTTTTGACGTACCACTATATTGGCACTGATTAGTTACCATGTGTAGGATTTGTCCTTTGATTTCATAATCTGGCGCATTAATGTCTGGCTTAATAATGGCGTGACCTTGGCCCGTGCGTGTGGCTCTCATTCGGTCTTCCATACTTAGAGTTTTAGTTACTTCCATAATTGAATTTGTTGAATACGAATCACTTGAGGATTCTGATTTAACGGTTTGTGGTTCAGGAGGAATAATTAGTGGTTCAAGATCTTGGAATTGTCCTTGAATATCCTCCGGATTCTCAGTTGTGAAGTCGGGTTCCAAAGATGGATTAACGGAAATTTGAATTGGAGTATTTGTTCGCCTAGATGATGATTCTAAAGAAAAATCAACGGCGACAATATTGGCTAGATGTCTTGATCGAGTTACAGGTAGTGAACGTATGAAAAGTGGTGAACGTTTTGCTCGGTGCATTCACTGAATATCCTATTAGTTATAAAAGATAAAAAATTATATAAGTTATCAAATTAATAGACTTTTCTGATTTTGCCCACGTTTCGAATAGCCAATAGATGCAGCAGGTAGCCAGGACCCTTTAAATCGGAAGCCCACAACTCGCCACTAACAAATCCAACTATTACTACGAACCAAAAAATTTTTGATGTCTATCAATTTAACCGCTTAAAATAATTTTTCGTTTTGAAATTTTAGAGATAAAAATCTATGTCCTAAAAACTAGAGCATCGAGAAATAAGAAAGAAAAAGAGTGCGTCAAAAAACGTCGAAAAATATAAATCGAGAAAGAAAAACGTCGAAACTTAAAATTTTAAAAACTAAATCTAAAAAGTTGCTCCTAAAGGTATTAAAGCTTAAAAGGAAATCTATATCCAAAACGGCAATAACTTAAAAGGCACTAAAATATATGAACGGCGTCGCAAAATGCTAAAGTGCCTAAATCTTAATCTAAAGAAAAAGCACTTAAGAAATTTTACGGCAAAGTCTTACAAGCTAAAAATCTACAGCAAATCTATAACTATGAAACTAATATTACGAACGATAAATATACAAATTACGATTAAACGATAAAAAGACAAATTATAACTAAAATGATAAAAATACAATTTTTTTTATTTTTTTTTATTATAAAAACTTTTTGATTAACACTTATATATATATATATATAGTATTTTTTTATGTTTTTATATAAATACAAAATATTTTTACAAAATTAGAGATAAGAAATATAGCGTAAAAACATAGCGTTTCGCCGGTTCCCCGGCAGCGGCGCCAAAAACTTGATGTGTGCAGCGGTGTATACGAAATACTATTATTTTTACTACGAAATACTACGAAATATTACAAAAGTTTTATTAATTTACGGATGGGATATACCTAAACCTTGCTACAACACTTATAGGCAGTGTACCTAATCGTAGAATAGTGTAGTTTTTAGTAAGTCTGGTTCGTTCCACAGGGAGCTGGTGATTACGTACTATATTTTTATAGAACTATATTTATATATATATATATATATATATATATATATATATATATATATATATATATATATATATATATATATATATATATATATATATATAAATATATATATATATAAGTAGTAATATTATTGTAAAGGGGGGGTTTTACCGTTTAATGACCGGTTTGTCGATTTTAAGTTTTAAGCGTAAAGTTAAATGACGATAATTAAAGTGCGTAAAATAAATAACAATATTTAAATGACAATAAATAAAATTGCGAGTAAATGAAAGTACGATGAGAAATACAATAAAACAATTATGCTTATTTAAACTTCCGTAACCATGATGTTTGACGTTTTGATTTTAATTAATTGTCCTGGGTTAATTGTCCTTTGTCCTGGAGTTATTTGATACCTATCTGGTTTTTAGCCATAATAGTCCATCGGTCATAATTATAAAATGCTCGACAAATTTAACCTTATACCCGAAGTCAAATAGTCCAACTAATTAGGGATTCGAACTGTAACAAGGTCTTAATACTTTGTTTAATGAATACACCAGGTTATCGACTGTGTGTAATCCAAGGTTTTAATACTTTGTTAACAATTACACAAATTACCATTGTATGTAATCCACCCCTATTTTAATTAGTCCATGATACGTTAATTTATTCACTTGGCCACAATGAATAATAAATTACCCAACACAATTAATTAATTAAATGATTGTTAAAGATGTCGTATAAATGTCACTAAATAGGACATGCATAATCATTTAATAATTATTAGATTAATTAATTTGAAGATAGGTTCGACAGGATCCAAAGAATTGTCATTCGATTAGACAATACCCCCATCTATTAATGGTCCATGGTTCAATATCCACAAGTGTCGGTCTTTTGTCCATACCCTAATTATGGTACAAAGTTTAATAACCCAATCTTAATTTTTAGTCTAACATCACGATTACTTCGGCTCAAATAAGCATAATAATAACTTAGTTACGAGACATTAATTTAAAAAGGAAGAACATAGCTTACAGTGATTATTTATCGCGTAGCGTTACACGGACAGAGTTCCGACTTAAAATCCGTAAAACATTTCTTACAATAACCCAATTATTATTAAACTTAAATTAAAATTAAAATTATAAATATAAATATATATTACATATCAGAGAAGAAAGAAGTAATATGGTGTACCTAAAACTCTCGAGCAAACTGCCTTTTTATAGGATGTTGGCCTGCTACAGTAACTCATGCGGTCGCATGAGATTTTAGTGCAAATCTCATGCACTCGCATGGGCTCATGCACTCGCATGGGCTCATGCACTCGCATGAGTTTTATGCCTATTTCCCATGCGATCGCATGGCCGTCAGATCCAGCTCACATATTTTTTGTTTGCTAGTTTGTCGACGTTATTTAATGTAATATATAATATATAAACAATTTATATAATTATTTAAATATTATATTATATTCTTGTGCATAGTTGACTTGTAATTTTAGCTCCGTTGCGTCGCGCGTTGATAGTTGGCTCAGGTCCCGGTTCTGGTTTTTTGAACGTCCTTGCGTACTATTTAATATCTTGTACTTTGCCTTTTTCGGCTTTTACTCTTATCATTTTTGGACGTTTCTCATCAGTAAATTGAACCACTTGAATTATATCTTGTACATTTGAGCTTTTTGGTCATTTGCGTCTTCAAATCGTCGTTTTTTTCTTTTGTCTTCGCACTTATTTATTTAAACGAATATTACATAAAAATAGAACAATTGCAACTAAAAGCTTTACATATTGGAAGGATATTGTGCCTAAATATATGTTCATTTGGAGCACTATCAAGTGATTTAGCATATGATCCACCGAGGAAGCCCGATGAGTATGATTTGTGAGTGCCGTTGGTTAAAGATAGTGAGCCGGTTGTTGTTAGTGAACCGGAGGGGGATAAGGAGCCGGAGCAGGTGATTGAGAAGGTTGTGAGGGTACCGGTAACTGTTGCTGCTAAACCGGTAGTTAAAGAGTATCAACCACCGCTCCCATTCCCGAGTAAGCAGAGATTGGAGAAGCTGGAGGCAGAAAAGTCCAAGTTCATGGACTTGATTAAAAAAGTTAACATTAATTTTCCTTTTATTGATGTGATTGCAGGTATGCCCAAGTATGCAAGGTTTCTTAAGGACTTGCTAACTAACAGGAAGAAGCTGGAGAACGTGTCTTCAGTCAGGTTAAATGCCGCATGCTCAGCGGTAGTTGCAAACAAGTTTCCCGAGAAGCTTGAGGATCCTGGGAGTTTCACCATTCCTTGTTTACTGGGTAATTTGGATTGTATGAGGGCGTTGGCAGATTTGGGGGCTAGCATAAATTTAATGCCCTATTCTATTTACTTGAAGCTAGACCCCGGGGAGTTGAAACCCACGCGTATGGCTATTCAGCTAGCGGACCGCTCTATTAAATTTCCTCATGGAATTATCGAGAATATGCTAGTTAAGACCGGGTCATTGGTTTTCCCGGCTGATTTCGTGGTGTTGGATATGGAAGTGGATGAGAGGATTCCACTTATTTTGGGTCGGCCATTTTTAAATACTGTTAGGTGTATCATTGATGTCTATGGCCAACAGTTGACCCTTAGGATAGATGATTTGCATGCAACTTTCTCAATCGACCATGCTTTAAAATATCCTGCCTACACTGATGATACATGTTATTTTCTTAACACTGTGAATGTCCAGTCTGAGTTGTTGCAGGAATTCCCAGAGTTACAGGGTTCAGGAGAATGTTCATTGGTTGAAATTGATGAAGAGTTGCAGGTTGAGGAGGTGGATATTTTGACCACCTTGATGGAAAATGGCTATGAGCCGACTGAGGAGGAGTTCAAGGAACTCGAACGTGATGCGGATTACCGGAGCAAGTCTTTAATTGAAAAACCTCCCGAGTTAGAATTGAAGCCACTTCCTGATCATTTGGAATACGCTTATTTGCAGGAGGAATCTAAGCTCCCGGTAATTATTTCTTCTTCTCTTACTACAGGTCAGAAAACTGAGCTTGTAACCATGCTGCAGGCCTATAAACCGGCCATTGCATGGAAAATTCACGACATTAAGGGTATTAGTCCCTCCTATTGCACCCACAAAATCCTAATGGAGGATAACTCCAAACTTGTGGTGCAACGACAAAGGAGGTTGAACCCGCACATGCAAGATGTCATGAAGAAAGATATCATTAAGCTCATCGATGCAGGTCTTATTTACCCGATCTCTGACAGTCCTTGGATTAGCCAGGTACACTGTGTACCTAAGAACGGTGGTATGACTGTTACCACTAATGATAAAAATGAGTTAATTTCCACTAGGACTGTCACGGGGTGGCGTGTTTGTATTGACTATCGAAAATTGAACGACGCCACACGCAAAGACCACTTCCTGTTACCTTTCATGGATCAAATGCTAGAGAGGTTAGCGGGAAACAGCTTTTACTGTTTTCTTGATGGTTTTTCGAGCTATTTCCAAATTCCTATCTAGCTCGAGGACCAGGAGAAAACTACTTTCACGTGCCCGTATGGCATATTTTCATACCGACGCATGCCCTTTGGCCTTTGCAATGCTCCGACCACTTTTCAAAGGTGCATGATGGCCATATTCCATGATATGATAGAGGATTGCATGGAGGTGTTCATGGATGACTTTTCGGTCTTCGGTGACACTTTTGATTCGTGCCTTCTTAATTTGGAACGGATGTTGGAAAGGTGTGAGAAGTCTAATCTTGTGCTCAATTGGGAAAAGTGCCATTTCATGGTTCAAGGGGGCGTAGTTCTCGGGCACAAGATTTCTAAGGACGGTATTGAGGTGGATCCAGTGAAGGTAATGGCTATTAAGAACCTTCCACCTCCCACCGATGTTAAGGGTGTTCGGAGTTTTCTCGGGCACACCGGTTTTTACCGGCGATTTATTAAGGATTTTTCTAAAATTGCTAACCCGATGAACAAGCTCCTCGAAAAGGACACGCCTTGGAATTTCTCCGAAGAGTGCCTTAAGGCATTCAATCTTCTTAAGGAGAAACTAATCAATGCACCAATCATAATTGCTCCGAATTAGTCCCTTCCATTCGAGCTTATGTGCGATGCTTCTGATTTTGCTGTTAGCTCTGTTTTGGGTCAAAGGGTCGAGAAACATTTTCGACCCATTTACTATGCAAGCAAGACCTTATAGGGAGCGCAATTGAATTATACTACCACTGAGAAGGAGCTCCTTGCGGTGGTCTTTTCGTTTGATAAGTTTCGGTCCTACTTAGTCTTGTCTAAGACTATAGTTTTTACGGACCATTCTGCTCTTAAGTACCTATTTTCGAAACCGGATGCAAAACCGCGACTGCTTAGATGGATCTTGCTTTTACAAGAATTCGATATCGAGATCCGGGATAAGAAGGGTGCTGAAAATCTAGCGGCTGACCACTTGTCTAGACTCGAGAATCCAAATCTCGAAGTCCTTCACGAATCGAGTATCCATGATGATTTTCCCGATGAATATCTCATGGCGATGGACAAGGTGGACGAGCCATGGTACGTGGACATTGCTAATTATCTCGTTGGGGGATTCTTGGAAAAAGGGTGTCACATCAAAAGAGGAAGAAATTCTTCAGTGACCTTAAGTACTATTTCTGGGAGGCTCCCTATCTTTTTCGTTGTTGTCCCGATGGAGTTATCCGCCGGTGTGTTTCCGGTGAAGAGTGTATGCGTATTTTGACCGAGTGCCATAGTGGGCCTACCGGTGGGCATTTTGGACCCCAAATTACGGGGCGTAAAGTCTATGATGCCGGCTTCTTTAGGCCGACAATTTTCAAAGATGCCCACCGAATTTGCAAGTCGTGCGATTCTTGTCAAAGGGCCGGTAAAATCACCAAACGGGATGAGATGCCTCAACAAAGCATCCAAGTTTGTGAAGTATTTGACGTTTGGGGAATTGAGTTTATGAGGCCATTTCCGAAATCTCAAAATTATAGTTACATACTCGTTGCTATTGGCTACGTATCTAAATGGGCCGAAGCGCAAGCGTTTTCTACAAACGATGCACGAGTTATGATTTCGTTCCTTCAGCGTTTATTCTCTCGATTTGGAACTCCTAAAGCTTTAATTAGCGATAGGGGAACTCAATTTTGTAACGCCCAAATGGAGAAGGTATTGAAGCGATATGGAGTTCTCCATAAATTTTCTACTTCATACCATCCCCAAACGAGCGGACAAGTTAAGAATACCAATCGAGCTCTTAAAGGGATTCTTGCGAAAACTGTGGGGTAGAATCCGAAGGAGTGGGCGAATAAGCTCGATGAAGCTTTGTGGGCGTTTTGAACCGCCTACAAAATGCCAATTGGTACCACTCCTTATCGGTTGGTTTATGGAAAAGCGTGCCATCTTCCGTTGGAGATTGAGCATAAAGCGATGTGGGCACTTAAAAAGTGCAATTTGGATTTGAAGGAAGTCGGACACCTCAGGGCGGGGCAATTGAATGAGCTTGGTGAATTACGCCTTGATGCGTATGAGAATTCGTTGATTTATAAAGAGAAAACCAAGCAATGGCATGATAGAAGGTTAAAGGGTCCGAAAGAGTTCAATGCGGGCGATCAAGTGCTCTTGTTTAACTCTAGGTTGAAGCTTTTACCGGGAAAACTTAAGTCCCGGTGGACGGGACCATTTGAGGTTGTTAAGGTTTACCCATACGGAGCGATTGAGTTGAAAAATGCGAGTGGTACTACCTTTAAGGTGAACGGACATCGAGTTAAGAAATATTTCGATGGTCCGTTGGTGATTGATGACGGGGTTCACGTTGAACCCGAACCTAAGGTTACTTGAAGCTGGAAACGAGTCTTGTGAATGACTCGGTAATAAACTTCACATTGTTGTAGAGTTTGTATGTTTTTGTGCTTGTTTGGTGATATGTGCAATGTGATCATGCTCGGATTTTTGTTGGGGTTGTTTGTTGGTTTTTAGGTTGAGAAAATGGGTTAAAATGGCTTAAAATTTTGAATTTCTGAGAAAACAGTAACTGGAGCGCTGCTCCATTCCCTTGCGCGCCGCTCCACATGAAAGTACCTGATGTGCCAGATATTTAAAAAGCCTCAACATATTTTTTTAGTTGAATGGAGCGCCGCGCACTCTTTTGGCGCGCCGCGCAATAACCTGGCGCGCCGCACCGATTGCTGTCGGGCAGCCTGATTTGCTTTTTAAATGAAATAAAAAACGAATTTTCCCTACCACACATAATAGGAAACGGATGTTACAGCCTTTTTACACCAAACCATTTATTCTTTTTCATTCTTACTATCTCTTTTACACTTCCAAACACCTACATCTAAAAACCCTAATTCTCAAGACTTCAATTTCTTGTTCTATTAACTTCAAATCTTGCAAGAATGGTTAACCCTAAGGTCCGAATTTATTTTCTATCTTGCTAATTTCATCTTACTATATGTAATTACTTGCTTAATCTTTGATTTACATGATGAATTAGTGTGGGGTTTCTTTAATTGGGGTTTTGTGTTCTAATTAGTGATGGGTTTTGTTAGATTATGATTGTATGCTTTAAATTCATAATTAATTTTGTGTCTTTAGAAATAACAATTGAAACTAGGGTTTGTATGTTTGGGAATCCGAATTTGTAGGTGATAAAGGAGTTACATGCTTGAAATTGTTCTAGTTTTTGAGCTAGTGTGGGGTTGTGTTCATATGGGCGGGTCATATTGGTTTGAATGACTTGAGCTATATTGGTTTATTTATGTATGATGCCATGCTAGTGAGGATTAAACATGTGTTTTTGAGTTGTGATGAGTATGTTGGTAGTAGTAATTTACATTGGTAAAAATTGGCAAACATGATGAACTTTTCTAGATTTGTGAAAATTAAAAAGTGTTATGAGTAGTCATGTTTGTTAATATTTTGGTAATGGTGTTATGTGAGCGTCGTTGATATGATGAATTGGTTTAAATGAGAGAATGATATGAGATAGATTTGTGGTCTTGGCATATCTTTCAAGTGTTATTTGTTAACTTGGAGATTGTTTTGAAAAGTGGATTAACATGAAACATGGTTTAGTTGTAAAGGGTACTTGGTGCTTATTATTATGACAAACACTAACTTTTGAGTTTGGTGTTTTGTTTTCTTTACTTGTTTCATGAATGTAGAGATCGAGAGGAAATCAGGAACAACCAAGGCAACCATCAAATAATCTTAAATTATGGTTATCTCACATCTCTAATGATGAGGATTTGGAAGAAAGGTTCACAACAAATAGCGCTCGTCCGATTGAGCGAACTTTTTATTTGGATTGGTCGCAACTTTCATCATTGGGTAATAATATTGTTCGGGAGTTGCGTGGTTATTTGTGGGTAGTTTATGCGGGTAATGAGTTGAGACCTTATGAAAGGTTATTTGAAATTAATGAAGATATTTTTGAGCAGTTAACTATAGAGTTCTTCTCAACTGTTAGTTTTCGACCGCGAGCCTCTCCGACCGAGGCAGATTTCTTGACATTTAGGCTTGGCGGGTTAGAGCGTCGCATGTCTAAAATTGCGTTGGCTCGGGCGTTAGATCTATATCCCGAGTTGACTGATAATGATTTGAAGTGGCATTTGTTAAATTGCAAAGTGTTTGGGCAGGAAGCTTTCAGTGAGAGTAATTATTGGCCAACTGTGGCATATGATAATGCTGGTCTGTTTAGTTCCAGTCGGAGTGTTCAGTCAATGCTTTGACTTCCGGAGGATCGTATTATTTTTAAGATGATTGCTAGTATGTTCATGGCTAGGAAAAACGCGAATAAGATTCAGCGAAGGGATCTTTGGATACCACAGCAAATTAAATTGAGGGAGCCAATCAATGTCCCGTGTATGTTAGGAGTGTGGTTGCAAGAGATTGGAACAGATACCCGTACGGAACGCCCATTGTTAGGTGGGCATTTGGTTACCAGATTTTCTCGGGCGTTTTCGGTCCCGACTAGTAGGTGTGATATAGTGGGAGTTGAGGCGATACCCACTAATATTCTATTTTTCTAGAAAGCTGAGTTTATCCGACGAGGTCCAACAGGTTGGGTTTTATGGTCTGATGAACAGCAACAGCCAGGTGACGGTGCAGGTCGTGGTTGTGGACGTGGTGTTAGTCGATCCACGCATGAGGTAGGTAGCTGGAGTGCAGCGAACGTACAGGGTACGTGGTCAATTAGTGAAGAGAGTTGGAATTTGTTGGTTAACAGTAAAGACGGTCTTCATCTGGAGTATAGGGACAGCCGGTCAGCGTATGATGCTCAGGTTGCGTATAATCAGCGGATGTTAGAGGAGCAGCGTAGGCATAACGAGGATTTGATGACTTGGCACCAAAACAATTATGGGTCGATTAACACAACGCTGGGACAGTTTAGAATGGAGATGGGTCATTTGGGAGAGCGTGTTGACAGGGTAGAGTATGATGTTAGGGGAATTCGGGCCCACAATCAGTGGGAGGTTCATCAGCGACAAATTCAGCGACAGATGCGTCAGAACCCGGAGGCGTATATTCCGACGCGGACTACCATTCCTGATTATACATCAGTTACTCCTCCAAGACCGGATCCTTCATATGACCCGTACCAAACTTGTCAGGATACTTATGGTGTGGATTGGGAACCTACCAGAGATTTTTGGCCGAGGAGTGATTGATTGTTGCGCATGTCATGTTGTATTTGTTTGAAACTATTTCCTTTTCATTTAGTCTGTACTTGAATAATTTTTATTTTCTGTTTATGTACTCTGAAACTTATTTGAGGGACAAGGCGTTTCGGCATCGGGTGGTGCCACCTTGTCCTGTTATGTATTTCGTATGTTTTTATTTTCTTAGGTTTGTTGGTGAAACGATTTTTCAAGTCTGGCATTAAGTTCAGCAAAACTGCTTGATTGATGATATTGATGTGATGATCGAGAATGGACGATGTTCTTATGCTGGCAGTCAGTTCAGCGCCATCTGTCACTGGCATTCCGCGATCAGTGGTTAAGCTCGATAAGTTTTTATTATTTTCTTTCTCACATAACCCTTTCGATTTTTATCTAATTTTTGATCTCAAGTGATGGGGACATGACTTGATCTCAAGTGTGGGGTGGGGGATGTAAAATCTCTCGGGTTAGTTGTTAACGAAATCATCATCATATTAGTTTTGATATTAAAAGACTTGACGTTTCACGGGTTTTGGTCGTAAAAAAAAAAAAATTGAAAAATTAGGGGTAAAATAAAGAAAAAATAGAAAAGTTAGTTTAAAAATAAAAAATATAAAAGTAGAAAAACAATTGAAAATTCGGCCAAAACCTTTATTCTGAAAATTGGCTTGGTATTTTATGGTATATTTCGTGTTTTCAAAGAAGCCAAAATTGTCCCACATGTTCATTATTTTGAACATGAAATCCTACGAGTTCGGGAAACTCAATAGTAGGTCACCTGTACCAAAACGGGTGTAAACCGTGAGAGAGCGGTGATTGCATAGCGTGATTGTGACCGAATCACGTGCCTGATCACAAACTTTTGGTTACTTGATATAGCAGACTTCCGAAACTATATCATTTTATTATTACATCATTCAATGGTGTGATACTGTGGGAAGAGGAGCCTAGAGCTTCACCAGTGTTGTCCTTTTTAGGAAAAATAGCTACGTGCTTGTGTTTGCTTAGACAACACAACCCATAGTCAAAAGCTATGGCACCCAAAGGTTTTGGGGATTTAAACTGAGTGTCAATTGAAATAGATTGGCATTCCCGAGTGACTCAGATCCACTCACTAAAGAAGTAAAGTCTTCCGACCGTTTCACTTGGTACGTATACCTCTTATGCTGTAGCATTTCATTACCCATCATTTCACGATGAGGTACTGTTAGAGGTGAAAGCCTTGAACTTTCAAAACATGTTCATTATTTTGAATGTGAAATCCTACATGAACATTAAATTCATACGTAGGTCATCTGCACCAAGGCGGGTGTCAACCGTATGAATGGTGATAGTGGCGTGTAGTTGAAACCGGACCATGCAATGGATCAAAAACTTAAACAGGGCGATCCTCATTGTTTCTCCTAACAAGGACAATGTTGCACCCGACCACTTTATTTAACCACATAGGATGTATCTATTCCATCCTTAAGGGAGTAAAGTTTCTCGAACAACACACTTGCTGATTTGTTTAGAAGTTATAGTCCAGACCAGTTGTAGGGTGACGAAATATCTTGAAAAGTCATTGCTAAAATCGAATGGAAATCTACGAGGCCTCAACGTCAAACAGGGAAACTGGTAGTCAAAGCTTATTTCAATGAGGGAGATTTGCTAGCCAAATGGGAAGCGCACCATGATACACAAAATGTCAGTTATTGATCAGATTCCCAGTGGATAACCTCCGGAAAGGTAAGATATCAGCTATTAAGCCTGATGAACCTCAATCTTTATGGTTGACTTAACGGATTAGATGATCACCTCATGATTATCGATGATATCTGGATGTAATGTGTATCCTCCTAAGCACATTATTTTCTTACCGACATCTCGCGATGTTAGGTACTGTGGGAGGCTTGACTTGACCAATTGCGGGGTAGCCCATGCGTTCTTTTTGCACACATGCGTTCGATTGTCATATCTTTGGTGTTTGGCTCCCACTTGATTCCCGGTTCCTTTGAAGACTTACACTATGGTTCGAGATTCTTTGCCTCATTTTATTTGGTACACTATTAGAGATTATATTTAGCTACTTTGTTCATACTATTTGCTTGAGGATTGGGAAGTTAATTTTGGGGAATGCAAGTGGGAGGTTTGGTTGGTTTTACATCCAAATCGTGCCCATGCTAGTTTGTGATTTGTCAGTTACAAGTTTGGTTCTACATATTCATGTTGAAGAAGTTATCATATGGTAGAAGATTCTCACGTTTTAACTATCCTTGGAACGATTTCGGAATTACCAACTTTATACTATTACACGATCGGGTACACTGCCCGTTAGTGTGTAGTAATCTTTTAATCCGGCATTTTCCATTATAAATTATAGACACGATTTTACACATCAGATGTTTTATTCTCAGGTCCTTAGACTGCTTCCGATGTGATGTGCTTGTTGCTTGCATGGAGTCTCTCATGCTTTGTATAAAGTTTATTGCATTCGAAATAAAACTGCGTTGTGTAATAAATAATTTGATTGTGATGTCAAACTGTATGATAAAAACTTATGTATTTTGGGGATTTGCTTATACCTAAGCACTCACCCACATGTTTATAACTTTCTATGTTTAGAAAGTCACTTATTTTAATGAATGCAATATTTTATCAAAACGTATCATATAGAGGTCAAAACCTCACTGTGGAATCAATGATTAACGTGCCGCGTCAATAGCGATTTTGACGGGACGTTACAGTTGGTATCCGAGCTTGAGATTATAAGGAACCAGAATTTGCATTAATGTGTTTAACTGGTATTTGTTAGGATACATTAGTGAGTCTGGACTATGACCAAATCTGTTTTTACCGATTTTTGCTTATCATCTTGTCAAAAACATTATATGTGATATATTTATATACTAACGCAATTGTTGTTTCAATTATGTGATAAATGACTTCTTCTAATCCTATCATTTTGTACGACTCGGAATCAGACACTGAATCTATTCTATCCACAACTGAAAAGGGCGTTCCAATACCTATTAAAGAAGAAATTGTGTTAGGTGGGGAATCTCAACTCCCGGTAAACCCAGTGGAGGTTCCAGCTCCACCCAACTCTAGTTTTCCGGAGCCACAGTATCGTTGGCATGGACCCATGATCCCTGGAATAAACGAGGATCGTCCATTTCTAAGCGAACATGGACATTGGGCTAGATACACCGCCGAAGGGCGGGTTGTGAAGATTACGCCTGGCAGATTTCGGTTCATGACCACCGGTACATATTCTCGTACACATGATTCAGACAGTTCGTCATCATATTATCCTACACATGACTCAGACAGTTCGTCATCAGACGAGATCAGTGAGGAAGAGGATTTCGCTAATGAAATAAAAGAAGTCACTAAGGAGAAATTCCAACTTGCTATAGATAATAAAAACAACCACAAAAATAAAAAGTCCTTAATTATTAAAAAGGAACATGACCATTCGATCCGTAACCACCCTTATTGTATTAAACCCCCTGAGGCAACGGGTACCTCAAAACCCCAACCAAAAATTAAATACACTGCTAGAATGTCTGTCGGACCATGCACACACAAACAATTGGCAGAGAGAACCAAATGGGAAGAAGTTTCTGATAGTTCTGAATAAACAACCTCGCAACCATAAATCTTCCATGCGCTATTCTATTGCTTATGAGTGCTACTCTATCTTGTTATGTAGAATAAGCATATGTAAAATATCGGTATTGTATGGTATTGTATCATTTTGGTTTATTAATAATAAATGCATGGAATGATTATTTGTATTATTACTACTTATTATTATTATTATTATTATTATTATTACATAATAACGTAGTAACTCGCTATAATTTTTCATAGTGGAATATTATTAGGATTTTAGTAGTTAATTCCTTGTACTAGCTATTATGTATGAACTTAACGGGTAGGTAATACCCTAGAAATAATTATAAAATGCTAATAAGAAGAAAAGACTTTTATAATAATTGGTTCATATTATTAATATGCTACGATTAACTATTGACAACTCATTTTACCTATAATATTCTATATGATTAAATTATCTCTGTTGTGTTTATTGAAGAAACATGTCTCAAATGTCGAATGCTGAGTTTGAGGAACTAGTCGAGAAACGTGTGAATGAAAGAATTACTGCAGCCGAGGCAGCAAAAGTAGCAGCCGAAGCATCAGCCAAAGCAGCAGCCGTAAACATAAATTCACGAAACGGATGCTCATACAAAACTTTTCAAGGATGCAAACCACAGACGTTTAGTGGGACCGAGGGACCAGTCGGTCTAACTCGATGGTTTGAAAAGATGGAGTCCGTTTTCAAAATCAGTAATTGTGCGGACGGAGACAAGTCAAAGTATGCTTCGTGCACATTGCAAGACGGTGCACTTACTTGGTGGAACAATTATGCTAAAGCAGAAGGAGTAGATACGGCATATGATATCTCTTGGGAAGAACTGAAAAAGATGCTAATCGAGGAGTACTGTCCTCGAAACGAGATCAGAAAAATGGAATTTGAGTTACATAATCTGAAGGTTTTCGGCGCAAATCTCAATAACTATGAAAAGCGTTTCATGGAACTAGCCTTGTTGTGTCCCGAATTGGTGCCAAACGAGAAACGAAAGATAGAAATGTATATTGACGGTTTATCGATCAATGTCAAAGGAAATGTTACATCGTCCAAACCGAATACGATGCAGGAAGCCATGAAAATGGCACACCAACTCATAGACCAGATCACAGAGAGTTCGATTAAGGCACCAATTACCGAAGTCAAGACAACTAAAGGAAAGAGGAAATGGGAAGACTATAAGGGCAAAAGTACTCACCTGAAGAAACAAGAAACTTTTAAAGGTAAACAAGATGGGGCAATTGCAAGTTCAAACTATAAGGGACCCCATCCGTTTTGCAAAAGATGTTACACACATCATGCAGGTTATTGTTAAGTGGTCTGTGATAAGTGCAACAAGAAAGGACATGTGGCGAAAGATTGTTATGCCACCGTTTCTGAAGTAAAGACAAAACCAACTGATGTCAAGAAATGTTTTCGATGCGGGA
This sequence comes from Rutidosis leptorrhynchoides, assembly GCF_046630445.1. Classification (NCBI taxonomy): domain Eukaryota; kingdom Viridiplantae; phylum Streptophyta; class Magnoliopsida; order Asterales; family Asteraceae; genus Rutidosis; species Rutidosis leptorrhynchoides. The sequence continues at coordinate 635,513,831 of NC_092335.1, forward strand.
AGCCTGGTCACTTTATAAATCAATGCCCTGATAATGAGAAGAACAAAGAACCCGCACGTGGGAGGGCATTTAATGTTAGTGCCAGTGAAGCACGTGAGGATCCAAATCTTGTCACGGGTACGTTTACCGTTAATAATAAACTAGCTTCTATTATGTTTGATATGGGTGCTGATAGAAGTTATATGTGTAAAGACTTTAGTTCTAAAATAAAATGTGCATCATTACCTCCAGACGATAAATATACTATTGAATTAGCTAATGGTAAACTGATAAAAGCCGATAAAATTTGCCATGGTTGCGAAATAAATCTCGCTGGTGAAACCTTCAAAATCGATTTGATACCCGTAGAATTAGGAAGTTTTGACGTAATCGTTGGCATGGACTGGATGTCCAAAACAAGAGCGGAAGTTGTTTGCGCTGAGAAAGCAATCCGCATCCCTCGTAAGGATGAAACGTCATTAATGATTTATGGGGAGAAGAGCAACTCGAAGCTGAACTTTATCAGCTGTATGAAGGCCCAGAAACTTATAAGAAAAGGTTGTTATGCTATTATGGCACACGTAAAGAAGATCGATACTGAAGAAAGAAGCATTGATGACATGCCGGTTGTAAGAGAATATCCCGGAGTATTTCCCGAAGAATTACCGGGGCTACCTCCACACAGATGTGTAGAATTCCAGATTGATCTCGTACCAGGAGCCGCACCTGTAGCCCGATCTCCATATAGACTTGCACCTTCAGAAATGCAAGAATTACAAAATCAGTTGCAAGAATTATCGGACCGTGGATTTATTCGTCCCAGCTTTTCACCTTGGGGTGCTCCTATTCTGTTCGTCAAGAAGAAGAATGGATCTATGAGAATGTGCATAGATTACCGAGAATTAAACAAATTAATGATCAAGAATCGGTACCCATTACCGAGGATTGATGATTTGTTTGATCAATTGCAAGGATCAAGTGTTTATTCTAAGATTGATCTACGCTCTGGATATCATCAGCTGAGAGTGAAGGAAGAAGATGTTCCTAAAACCGCGTTCAGAACCCGTTACGGTCACTATGAATTTTTAGTCATGACTTTTGGATTGACTAATGCTCCAGCAGTATTCATGGATCTAATAAATCGCATATGTAGACCGTATTTAGACAAATTTGTCATTGTTTTTATCGACGACATATTAATTTACTCGAAGAAAAAGGAAGAACATGAGCAACACTTAAGACTGGTACTAGAGATACTCAAGAAAGAAGAATTTTACGCAAAATTTTCGAAGTGTAATTTCTGGTTACAAGAAGTACAATTTTTGGGCCATGTTGTCAGTAAACATGGAATTAAAGTTGACCCTGCCAAGATCGAAGCCATTAGTAAATGGGAAACACCGAAGACTCCAACACAAATCCGCCAATTCTTAGGTCTTGCTGGTTACTACCGAAGATTCATTCAAGATTTCTCTAGAATCGCCAAACCCTTAACTGTATTGACTCAAAAGGGAAAGAAGTATGATTGGTCCAGGGAACAGGAATCCTCATTTCAGTTATTAAAGAAGAATTAACGTCTGCACCCATTTTGTCATTACAAGAAGGAAATAATGATTTCGTGATCTATTGTGACGCTTCGTGCCAAGGTTTAGGATGTGTATTAATGCAACACACAAAAGTTATCGCATATGCCCCACGACAACTAAAATTTCATGAAAAGAACTATACGACGCACGATTTGGAACTTGGAGCAGTAGTTTTTGCACTCAAAATATGGAGACACTATCTATATGGCACCAAGTGTACAGTGTACACTGACCATAAGAGTCTTCAGCATATTTTTGATCAAAAACAACTCAATATAAGACAACGTCGCTGGGTAGAGTTGTTAAACGATTACGATTGTGAAATCCGTTACCACCCCGGAAAGGCTAATGTTGTAGCTGATGCCCTAAGTCGGAAAGAAAGAGTAAAACCTCTTAGGGTCCGATCTTTGAACATTACAATTCGTACCGATCTCACAAAGAAAATTCAAGCAGCACAGTTAGAAGCTTTAAAAGAAGAAAATGAAAAAGGCGAAATGAGCAAAGGATTAGAAAAACAGCTTGAAGTAAAAGCCGATGGAACCCTGTATTTTGCTGATAGGATATGGGTACCAAAACATGGTAATCTAAGGCAACTAGTACTGGATGTAGCACACAAAACGAGGTACTCAATTCACCCAGGAAATGGGAAAATGTACCACGATCTCAAGAAGTTCTATTGGTGGCCTAATATGAAGACAGAAATTGCTACTTATGTAAGCAAATGTTTGACGTGTGCAAATGTCAAAGCTGAGCACCAAAAGCCATCAGGATTATTGCAACAACCGGAAATTCCGCAGTAGAAATGGGAAAGAATAATCATGGATTTCATTACGAAATTGCCAAGGACTGCAAGTAGTCATGATACTATTTGGGTGATAGTTGATCGTCTAACTAAATCAGCTCACTTTCTACCAATAAAGGAGACAGACAGTATGGAGAAATTAGCACGCCTATATTTGAAGGAAGTAGTTTCCAGGCATGGTGTACCTATCTCCATCATATCTGATCGCGACACCCGATTCACATCACGTTTTTGGCAGTCATTACAAAAAGCATTAGGAACTCGATTAGATATGAGCACCGCTTATCACCCACAGACAGATGGTCAAAGTGAAAGAACAATACAAACATTGGAAGAGATGTTACGGGCATGCGTGATTGACTTTGGAACCAGTTGGGATCGACACTTACCGTTGGCAGAATTTTCATACAATAACAGCTATCATACGAGCATCAACGCAGCGCCATTTGAAGCACTTTACGGTAGAAAGTGCAGATCTCCTATCTGTTGGAGTGAAGTAGGAGAAAGACAACTTACTGGACCAGAAATTATTCATGAAACTACCGAAAAGATCATTCAAATACAACAGCGATTGAAAATGGCCATGAGTCGCCAAAAGAGTTATGCTGATGTAAGAAGAAAACCGCTAGAATTTCAAGTGGGCGACAAAGTCATGTTGAAAGTGTCACCCTGGAAAGGCGTTGTACGATTCGGTAAATGAGGAAAGCTAAGTCCTAGGTACGTAGGACCCTTTGAAATCACCGAAAGAATTGGAGCAGTTGCTTATCAATTAAAGCTACCGCAAGAACTTAGTAGTGTTCATGACACATTTCACGTGTCAAATTTAAAGAAATGTTTAGCTGAAGAGGATGTCATAATTCCTCTTGACGAAATACGAATCAATGATAAACTCCATTTTATCGAAGAACCTGTTGAAATCATGGACCGTGAGGTCAAACAATTAAAACAAAGTAAAATACCGATAGTTAGGGTTCGTTGGAACGCTAGACGAGGACCCGAGTTTACTTGGGAACGTGAGGATCAAATGAAGCAAAGGTATCCACATTTGTTCACTGATATCGCTCATAAAACAGGTACTACTCAAAATTTCGGGACGAAATTTTCTTTAACGGGGAGGTACTGTAATGACCCGAAAAATTTTGACTTATTTAAACCAATTCTCTATACGATTTATTATTTTGACACGTTAAACAAAGTCTGTTAGATTGAGTCTCAAAATTTTAGAACTGTTTCATATATTCAATTACCTTTGACTACTATCGACGATTCACGAACAATTATATATATATATATATATATATATATATATATATATATATATATATATATATATATATATATATATATATATTATAAGATGTATATTATAAGATGTAACAGTAAAAACGACTTTGCTACAGTGCTACAGTGAAAACACTATTTGCTACAGTAACACACTATTTGCTACAGTAAACACTATTTGATGTCGACGAACTAGAAAACAAAGCAGAAATGAGCTGTCCAGTCTAGCCATGCGATCGCATGGCAAAAGCACTGAAAACCCATGCGATCGCATGGGGACCAAATTCAGAAATGTGCCTATAAAAGGCCAGTTTGTTCGACGAAATATTTCACACTTTATTTTCTTCTGTAATTTAAATTTAAATTTATAATTATAATTTTAATTTTAATTTAAGTTTAATAATAATAAAGTATATACGAGGGTATTTTAATTCGGGTTTCAAACTGTTTTAAGCTAAGGAAATATTGGGTATTGTTCGGGGTATTGTTCTTGAATCCAAGGCCAACCATACAGTCGTCTACCATCATTACGTCTACACAATTTGCCTACAATATTGAATCTCAATATTGAACCGTGAGTTTATAGTCTCCCCTTTTAAATACTTTAAATATTTTTGGGCTGAGAATACATGCAATTTATTTTAAACGCAATAAGACACAAGTACATACTAAATTCTGCACTGAGTTAAACCGAAAATCCCTTAGCTTTGGTAACTAGTAGCTGCCAGTACATAGGATATGGACTGGTGGGCGCGAATAATTGTATATGGATCCATAGGGCTTGACATCCCCGTCCGAGCTAGAGCGCTAGCCTTTTAACGGACGTATGTTATTTGAGTTTATGACACGTTGGTTTGCGTGTATTAAAACGAATGGGGTAATTATCATTATAACGTTAAAGTTTAGTTACCAGGGTGCTCTGTTACGTAGAATCTATTGATAAACTTTTGATGAAATCTTGTGGTCTATCTTTATATATATTTATGACTCGAGCAATTAAACCTATAACTCACCAACATTCGTGTTGACTTTTAGCATGTTTTATTCTCAGGTCCTTAGACTGCTTCCGCTGTGATGTGCTTGTTGCCTGCATGGAGTCTCTCATGCTTTGTATAAAGTTTATTGCATTCGAAATAAAACTGCGTTGTGTAATAAATAATTTGACTGTGATGTCAAACTGTATGATAAAAACTTATATTTTGGGGATTTGTTTATACCTAAGCACTCACCCACATGTTTATAACTTTCTATGTTTAGAAAGTCACTTATTTTAATGAATGCAATATTTTATCAAAACGTATCATATAGAGGTCAAAACCTCACTGTGGAATCAATGATTAACGTGTCGCGTCAATAGCGATTTTGACGGGTCGTTACACTTGGAAACATTCTTGGAAGGAGTGCCTGCCCCTTTTGTAGTATTGGCCATAAATTGTGAAGTTTCATCCTTATTAATTTCCAAATCCCTTTCTTAATCTTCCAACGGTTTCGACACCACCGGGGGATTTTCCTGACGAACATAACCATCATCCAACTCGTTAAGAACTTCAAAAGGGTTCTTAAGAGCAACACCACTAGTACCCGGATCCATAACATTATCCTTCTTATTACCCGAATTACTTTCATGAGTATGTGCCTGCGTTTCAACAGTTTTCTTAATGGGACGATACACCAATGCACGCTTTTGTTAACCCACCATGTAACCATTCTGTTTTTTGTTATGTTCACCTTTAAAAGCGTTTTTCTTTTTTACTTCTTCAAACCCGTCATTAGCAGTGGTTCTCGGTTGATCAATGACACATCGGTATCTTAGTAACACATCAACCTTAAATTTACCGGTTAAGTTTACGTTTGATAAAACTGAATAATTTAACGCTTAATAATTTATAATCTGAATGATTTAAAAGTTCCGAATGAAGTTAGTTCTGAAAAATAAAACACTTATTTAATAATTATTTTGAATGAACAATATGAATGATGTAAAATTATCTTATTAACCTTTTGCATGAATAAAAAGTTATATAGTTGTGTAATAAGTATTCTTGATATAATTTAAAAATGATACTCGTATTACATAAAATTTAGATGTCTAATGGTTAAAATAGTAATTTAGCTCTGAATCTGCACTGAATGGTGTACCATTTAGCACCATATGTCATTTTCAAATGTTAGAAATAAACTCGTTGAATGTTAAATGATTCACCATTCAACTTTGAATCATTCAAGTAAAAGGTAATCAACCACATCCATTTGAAAATATACATAAATATTCTTGATATGGGTTGTTTGTGTATGCCTAAAATAAATTATTGAACCAGACTAATAGATTTGTAACTTTTCATTTTTACTGATTTAAAAAATAAATATCAAAGATATGGAATCCTAATTATCATATGAGTCTTTGAAAGTATTCGATTGTAAAGTCTTATTAATTTGTTGCCTCTCGGGCCTACGCATAAAAAAAACTTTCATGACCAATTAGTCCCACTTAACACTCGTGTGTTAATACAACCTTTAGCAACTAAAAAAAAAGGAAAAAAAAAAAGTTAATCATTATATTTCAATCGCATGATATATTTAAATTACTTTTGTTATACTTGGGCAACATAATCATCATCAATCATGTATATTCTTTTCTTTTAAAGAAAAACATAAACTAATATAGAATACTCCTACATAACTTGTTTGTTTTTGGGATATAATTGTTTTGTTATCATAAAAGATGTAAGATTTTTTTTTTGTTCGGGCTATTCGGGTAGACGATTAAATCGACCTCGTATTATGATATATGCAATCTAGCATGATTATTCTCTGACTGTTTCTAAACCACCACAATTATATTTAATCCATATTAATCAAGTAGCATTCCCGTGAGCCGTAGAATCCGGAAATGGCAACTAAATTTAATTAGATATGATCATTATCTTTATCTTTTGTATGTAACAGAAACAATAAAATACCTACAAGTAGGTAGAATTTTTTTTTACTGAAGAAGCAATTTTTTGAAACCAGTTTACAGATGTAGTATTTTCAAAACAAAAATTACAAATCTAGCATAACCGGTCTTCCTAAGGCCGGTTTTGCCTACGTGAGTACGTGACATTCTTTTATTATAAAACTAGTAAAAACGGCATTGCCAAGGCCGGTTTTGCCTATGTGGCATATATTTTTTTTTTCCCTTTTTTGAAATATTACATACTAAATGGAAAAATTACAAACTTACAAAGTTGCGAGTAGTAATTTTCCGAGATCCTAAGAGAGGTCCCAACAGTGACATACTTCTTTTCCAGGACTAGCCGCCACATCAGCGCCACTTCATCACTTCTTTCCCAGGACTAAACACTACCAACAGTGACGTACTTTCTCATAAAAATTAGGACCCACTATATTATTTAATTAATTAAGTGTAAAAGTATACAAGCAAAAAGTACCACATAATATTCCATATATACTCACTTTTATCCGTTCAGCAACCTTTCACAGGAAGACAAGAGAAAGGGCGAGGAGGTGTGCGGCGGCCTGGGCGGCTCGCTGCCAACGGCGTCCACCTGAGCGACGAGCTGGGCGGCCCCCAAGGTCCAACCGTTCGGACCTCTCTAAGATGGATTAAAATCATACTCCCTCCGTCCCAATTTAATAGTCCACAGACAAAAGGGCACACAGTTTTAGGAAATCACACTAACTTCATTTATTCACCAATGAAATATTTTCTCTCTCCAGATCCACCAATCAAATATCCTCTTTCCTTTCTATTTATGGAAGTGGACTATTAATTTGAGACATCCCAAAATGGAAAAACAGGACTATCTAATTGGGACGGAGGTAGTATGTTCATAACAACCTATCGTAATGAACTAGTAATACTTCTTGAACAAAATAAGAATATTACAGTATATCTTTAATCCAAATATCTTAGTAACATCAAATAATCCTAATTCCTATGTACAAAATGAGGATCTTAAATAGTCAACCGTCATTTTATAGTTGTACATGACTGAATAATTTTTTTTTTTTAATTTTTTTTTTTTATATTGCAGTACATATAAAACATGTTTGATACAGTAATGCTAAATAATGTAGCACGTAGTTGTGTAATTTTCCTTTCTAAAAGTTTGTAAGATTTGAAAAAAAAAAAATGTCACGTAGACAAAACCGGCCTTGCCAAAGCCGGTTTTACTAGTTTTATAAAAAAGAAATGCCACGTAGGCAAAAACGGCCTTGTGAAGGCTGGTTATACTAGAATTGTAATTTTTGTTTTGAAAATACTAGATATGTAAATTGGTTTGAAAACACCACTATTTAAAAAAAAAAAAATCTAAATAGGTATACAGGTATATACATACTCCGTATAATATAATCGCTATATATAATTAAATAAACTAATTGTATAAATCAAGAAGCTATAACTACATCAATCAAATCAATAATTCTCGCCCTCAAATATCTGTAGAAAGCAGAAATATTAGAGCGAAAGTGTAAGGTGATCGAGGACAGTTACGTTGCCATTGATGCCCTCAAAGGCTGAAATGAGCAGTAAATGGGGGTGAAGTGTCATGAGAGTGTTCTTAGTAAAATAATAAATATAACATATGGTCCAATGTATATTTTATAGTCTATGGAAAAATATTTTTAACTCGTTTTCTTATGTATATACTAATTTTTTTTTAATTAATTTTTTTTTTTACACAAGTTGCAACATCTTAATATATAATCCTTATTTTGTGATATACAATCTTACCGATTTTGTGATGTACATTTAGACATACAGTTTTAGAGAATAGTCCACTGATCACAATTTTATCAATAAATTTTTCTAAATCCATCTAACTCTTTTCTAATTAATAAACAAAACACTGAATATTTATAGCGACCGTATAATTATTTAGACATACTCGTAGTAAAGATAGAAATTTTATAAGCGGTAATATAGACAAAATTTACTGAAATGGTCCATGTGGTTTGTATCAAAATGCTAGTTTCGTCCCTATGCTTTTTTTTATGGATTCGATCCAAATGATTTGCAAATGTTGCTGATTTAGTCCCTCTGACTAACGACCGTCAAAATATTCCGTTAACTTCAGTCGTGTGCCAAACATGTGAGAGTATTTTGGTCCGTTTATTTCCTTTGTTGACAAAATTGCTGAAGTCGTCCCTGTGATTTGTAAGAAAATTGCTGAAGTCGTCCCTGTGGGTGTTTTTCTTGAAAATGAACAAATCAACAAAATCCAATTTACAAAATCCAATTTACAAAATCAAATTGTAAAATCCAACTTCATCCTACAAAATTAATTCCACAATGAACACTAGATCCAAAAGAATGAAGTAAATTAGAAACATAAGAATAGCAGCAGCAGAAACTTAGAAACATTAGAAACATAAATTATAAACATATGAAATAAACAAATTAGAAACATAAATTAGAAACAAGTTTAACCACAAAATAGTTGCTGACATCGTAACCCTGAATCGAGATGAAAAACACAAAATCGCTAGTATCATTTGTAACCCAAATCAAAATTAAAAAAAAAAAAAAATGCAAAATCGCTACTAACCTTGCTCATAATCCTAAATTGGGATTATTTGAATTCGATTGTTCTTCGCTTCAGATCCAATTCTTCAGATTCGATTGTTCAAACCCGATTGTATCTCAATTTTAAATAGTCGGAGTATTGAGTCTCACCTGATCACTGCTATCTCTGTCTGATCTCGCCGGAATTACGTTTCTATAAAAGGTTACCCGGAGTTCGTTAGAAAAAAAAAACCACCACCACCTGTTGAAATCGATGGTCCCGGTGAAACAAACCACCAACACCGAAGTTCAATGGGACTAGTTGTTGATTCTTTTTGATTGATTTTTAGGTTTTATTTCATGATTTAGGGTTTAATGTGTTTATCTTTAAATTCATATGGGTTTGTAAATGGTAAAGGTGAAGAAGGTCAGATGTGTTTATGCTCTACCTTCAGTAAAGGGTTTTTGAAAGAGTAAGAATGAGAAAAGAGATAAAAGGAAAAAGATAAATTAGTTTTAAATGACTAATATGCCTTCACATGTTTTTGCACGTGACTGGACTTAACGACAATATTTAGATGTCCGTCAGCAATAGGGATTAAATCAGCAACATTGACATATCACAAGGATGAACTCAGTCAAAAAAAGTACAAAGACTAAATCAGCATTTTAATACAAACTACAAGGACTATTTTAGCAATTTTGTCGATAATATATACGAAATGTATTACCGTATAATTATTTCGCATGTTTTTATGTTCAGTAATAGAATTCCATTTAAGAAATAGACGTCTGGGACGGAGCTTTGTTAAAACCAAAAGGGGCTTGGGCCACCCCAACAATTTTTGTAGTTACTAACAGTTCATAATTTTATGAATTTTATAGCATTCAATATTGTAATGTTTTCAAATTTCCATAGTGACTCAAGTATAGTTGGAGTTTAAAATTAAAAAAATCAACCACTCTTTCCACTACATGTATACCCATTATTTACTCCGCATGATAAAAAAGTAACACAAAATTTAACTTACATTAACATTTATTCTAGTGTATAACATATTTAACAATTAACCCACTCTGTGCATTACATTTTTTGTTATATCATTTCATGAATTATAAAGGTACACTTGTAGGTTATTTTATTTATCAAGAGAATAATTCAACACTTCGATGAGTTTGACCACCTCAATTTTAAAATTCAAGCTCCGTCCCTGTAGACTGGGGTGTCTTCGGTGCATGTGCGAAGTGTGCAGCCGCACGGGGCCTCAAATTCTTAAAGGGCCCAAAATTTTGAAAAACCTATGTAATAATTCATTTATTCGTATATCGTAACGGAATATCTTACTTGTAATCTATCATTTAACAAGAAAGACTTAATAGATTAGCGTTTATAGGTATTAAAAATAATATAGCGAGAGTATTGACTATAAAGATGTGATGACCCAGAAATTTCGACTAAATTTAAACTTAATCTTTGTATGATTAACATTTCCGACACGATAAGCAAAGTCTGTAAAACTGAATCTCAAAATTTTTGAATTACTTTTATATATTTAAATACCCTTCGGTTGTTTTCGACGATTCGCGAACAATTATATGTAAATAGATACATATATACTATAACATGAAAAGGTAACAATGTATTAATTGTTTGATACCGTACATTAAACTTATTGGTTTAAATATCTATTTGAATGTATATGATAAGTTGAAATATTTATTATTAAAATTTATTTATAAATAACTTCTAATGTGTATTTAAAAACTGATTTATGTATATTAAAAAGATATATACATATATATAATAAACGATAGTAACATTCGTTTATTGATTCAATTGATATTTAGATAAGTTAACTAAAGCGTTTAAGATGAACCAGTTAAACACTAATTTGCTACAGTGTTTTCAAATTGCCACATTACTCAAAATGCTACAGTGTTTTCGAAAATCACTATTTGCTACAGTGAAATTGACTTGCTACAGTGAATTGCTACAGTAAAATTTGACTTTGCTACAGTAAAATACTATTTCAAAATGAAAATGTATATATTATATATATATTAACAAATAGCGAGGCGATGATTTATAGAAGTAAATGACCAAAACATTTGAAAGTTTAAGTTATACTATGAGTGGTATAGTTTATGAATAATTTAAGGCTATATTTTGACAAAGGTACGTGACACGAAACGTAAAATGCAAGTGTTCTAAAGGTACGAAAGGACATTCGAAAAATCGGAACCGGGACATAAGTCGAGTGATGACGTACGACTTATCGGAACAAAAATTACAAGTCAACTATGCACATGAATTTAATATAATATATAATTAATTATATAAATTATATATATTATATTTATATTAATTTAATATTATGTCGACAAACAAGAAAACAAAAATTTGTGAGCTGGAATCTGAGGCCATGCGATCGCATGGCCACAAGCCTATAAATCCATGCGATCGCATGGAGGCAAAAGTCTGGCCTGATGCTATAAAATGGCATTTTGCTCGACACATTAACACACACATGCATATTACTCCGTATTTATTTTATTATTATTATTATTATTATTATTATTATTATTATTATTATTATTATTAAGATTAATATTAATATTATTAATAATCTTATTATTATTATTAATTAGTATTATACATAAAATACTACGACGAGGTTATGAGCTTGTCACTTTCAAAATGGTTTCCAAGCGAGCTAGAGCTAAGAAAATTATGGGTTATTCCCAAGAAAATTATGGGTAATGTTCGGGGGTATTTTTGTGAATCAAACCTCGTGTTTATCATCTCCGATGCGTCTACGTGCTTTCCTACAATATTGTATATCAATATTAAAAAGTGAGTTTCATATGATCCCTTTTACCCTTTACATTTTTGGGCTGAGAATACATGCAAATGCTTTAATAACTGTTTTACAATAATTATAAAGTGTGAGTTTCATAAGATCCCTTTTACTCTCTACATTTTTGGGCTGAGAATACATGCAAATGCTTTGTTAACCGATATACAATATTTATATGCGTGAGTTTCATTGCTCCCTTTTTAATTGCTTTTGCAATATATATTTTTGGGCTGAGAATACATGCAATTTATTTTAAACGCAATGGATACAAGTACATACTTAATTCTACACCGAGTTTGAACCAAAAATCCCTTAGCTTTGGTAACTAGTAACTGCCGGTTATAAGAACTGGTGGGCGCGAGTAGTAGTATATGGATCCATAGGGCTTGATATCCCCGTCCGAGCTAGAGCACTAGCCTTTTAACGGACGTATGCTATTTGAGAAGCGTACACGTTGGTTTGCGTGTATTATTAAGATGATTATACAAAGGGTACAAATTATATAAACGTTAAAGTTTAGTTACCAGGGTGCTCAATTTTGTAGAACCGATTGATAAACGTTTCGGATGAAACAACTGAAATCTTGTGATCCACCTTTTATGTAAAACCTATTGATAAACGTTTTGAATAAAACAACTGAACTTTTGTAATCCACATTGATATACGGATTATGTGTAATATTAAAACTATGAACTCACCAACCTTTGTGTTGACACTTGAAGCATGTTTATTCTCAGGTTCCCTAGAAGTCTTCCGCTGTTTGCTTATATGTTAGACAAGCTATGTGCATGGAGTCATACATGGTATATTTTTCAAGGAAACGTTGCATTCACCAAATCATCACCATGTATCTTATTTTGACTGTATTATCAACGGAAGTACTATTGTAAACTATTATTTACAGTGATTGTCTATATGTAGAAATCATCAGATGTTGAAAACCTTTGATTTAAATATTCATTTACGGTGTGCCTTTTCAAAAGAATGCAATGTTTACAAAACGTATCATATAGAGGTCAAATACCTCGCAATGAAATCAATGAATGACGTATTGTCCATATGGATTTGGTGCGATCGTCACAAAAGAGTTGACCAATTACTCCGTTACAAAAAATGTTAGGATTATGGTTTTATATAAACAATAGTATAACTATAACGAGTTGACAACTATTTGAAAATGACACTTTGCAACGGTGGTTTTGAAATTTTTTAATTCTATTGATTACGTTATCGTAGTATTATATATTATACGTATTGAAAAAATTAACATTTATAAGGGCCATTTTTAAGTTTCGAACAGGGAAGTAACCAATCGGGGGGAAGCGGGGGGAAGCAAAAACTTTTTTTTTTTCGTTTTTTGAAAAAACTTTGTTCACGGACATTATAGATGGGATGAAAATATGAACATTTAGTAGAGACACTTTGTGATAAATGTTTTTATTTTGGTGGAAAAACGCTCGAAGAAGTAATATATAATAATTATCGTGTTTTTCGAGCGTATGTTGAGGTTTTAACTATTGGGGTTTAGATATTAGGGTTTAGATATTAGGGTTTATAGGGTTTAGATATTAGGGTTTAGAAATTTAGGGTTTAGGGTTTAGATTTAGGGTTTAGATTTAGGATTTAGATTGAGTTTTTAACACGAACGGTTTAGAGTTTAGGGTTTAGGGTTTAGGGTTTGGTGTTTTGGGTTTATTCATAAACCCAAAACACCAAACCCTAAACCCTAAACCCTAAACTCTAAATCGGGCTAAATTTTACTTCACAAAACATGAAGAAAAAAAAAACGTTCATATTCTTCACGAACAATATTATCTTGAATGTTATTTTTGTCGATCGTTTTTCCGCCTAAATAATAACATTCAGCACGAAGTGTCTCTTCTAAATGTTCATATTTTCGTGTGATCTTGATGCCGGAAAAAACAAATAAAAAAAAAAACGAAAAAAAAATAGTTTGCTTCCCCCCGCTTCCCCCCGATTGGTTACTTCCACATTGATTCTGCCCATATATATATATATATATATATATATATATATATATATATATATATATATATATATATATATATATATATATATATACACACACACTAACATATTATTAATAAAATCTTGAAAAAAAACACATCAATTGATTAATTTTTGCTCTCATAGTACGTATCGACCAACAAACATTTTTTATTAATCTAATACATTACTCCGTAAAACATTAAGGTAGGACCGACCTCACGCAAGCTAAATAGCTTGCTATTTATACGCTTTTCTAGATTTATCACGTCACAATACATACTTACTGATTTATCATTCATTCAAAAACTATATAAAATAAATTCTTTTGTTGAATAAAGTTTGACATGTTGTATGAAAAGTCATCCGATTATGTAACATATCATATAAAAATAACATAGAAGAGTCGTGTAGAAGTAGATGAATATAAAAGTTCCATTTATAGCAACAATACTCAACCTATTTATAATGTTTCTGTGACATCCTTTTATATGAATAATATATATTAATTTGTACTACGAAGATGGCAGTCTTGTTTCGTGATGTAGATTGCTCAACGTACATAAATACTCCGTATTTATCTGTTCGCGACCCTAACTTTATTACAAGACGGTCTAGTGTTTCACGTTTTGATATTAACACAAGAAGTTTCAATTGTAAGCTTCTAACATATCATATACTAAGCATCCAAATGGTCATAAACAATCACGAGATAATCTAACTAGATCGCATATATCTAGGTAAATATTTGACCTCCTCAAATAACCTGAATTACAAAAACTTCATCAGTGTACACATTTTCTGATATAGTTATATAAGTTTAATTATTTCATGATATATTTGATGGTAAAATACTTGATCTCCTCAAATAACCCGAATTACAAAAATTTTATCAGTATACACATTTTATGATATAGTGAGATAGTTATGTAAGTTTCATTTCAAGATATATTTGAGCTACTCCCTTCGCCTCCACCCTCTTTTTTTAACATTAGGAATAGGAATTACATTAGAAAACATATCTAAGGAGTTTTAAGGCAAAAATACAATTAAAATCTACATTGTTTTGATGACGCCATAGAAACCCGATAGAAGCTACAACAATAGTGTATATATACGATCCTAGGAACCATTTGCATCTCTCAAATTGTCTATAGAAGCTACAACAATAGCGTACATAGTACATACACGATCCTTGGAACCATTTGTATCCCTCAAATTGTCGAACCATTCAACTTTTTGTGATGATTAAATTGAGATATCATAAACAAAAAGATGTCAATAAATTTGGTACGGAGCGTATAGTTAACATAATTTGTTTTTAAGTAATTTTTACACGATGAAAATATATTAATCTAAAGATAACACAATATGAACAGAAAATATCTATGAAATAAGCCTCAAGCGAATAATCAGGCCAACAAACGGCCATAACCTATAAGAGAGAAACACAACGAGCAACAAACTCGCAACACCCCAAACCGAAAACTAATTACAGGATCTTTCAAGCATCTTTCATAATCTTTCACCTACTTCGCAAGTTCTTAAATTTTAGACACGTAAGCCTTTAAGCCTAGTGCAATAGTTGTTACAGTAGTATATGTGAAGATATAAACACCTAGTTGATAAAAAAACTTTTGTAACCAATTAACCATATATATAATAAAATAAGAAATAAATCCCATCACTAATTAAATCATCCTCTCTTATCTATTTATTCAACCACATCAAACCAAACTCACACATTTCTCCCACAACAAAAGAGATACACTCTTATAAAGTGAGCATTTTTAATGGGGAATTACAGGTTTAAATTATCAGATATGATACCAAATGCTTGGTTTTACAAACTTAGAGACATGAACAAAACCAAAACCAAAACCAAAACCACAACAAAACATCACCAAAAACCATCATCATCTTCTCATTATTCTTCATCTTCAACCATAAAACCATCAAAACCAAAAATTTCCCAAATCCATAATTCACCTAAGTTTTCACAATTTCAAGACCCACCAAGAAACTCAACCAAAAAACCAAAACCAAATAGAAAAACCATCTACAAACCTTCACCAAAACACACAATTAGTACTTGTCAACTCACCGAGTCAACTCACACTCTACAAGATTTCATTCACTCTCCGACCACCAACACTAGTCCATCTTCCGAGTCAACTCAGTCAGCACACGCTACTGCCTCATGGTGCACAGCTTGTAGACTCAGTTCTTCAAATTCCGATATTATCATAGACTTAAACGAGGCGAAAAAACTCGATACTTTGAGTTATGGGTATGATTATATGTCACCAGAAATAGACTTTAAACTCACACCCATTATTACAAAACAAAACAAACCCATTTCAAGAAACAAACAAACATCACATTCCGGCAAAAAAGTCAAACAAACTCCGGCTAGAAAGTCAGTTTCCGGCGGTGTTAAACTCAGAGTCAACTCACCAAAAGTTGCAATTAGTAAAAGACTTTCACAAAGAAGAAACTTGACAGAGAGTTTTGCAATTGTGAAATCATCTTATGATCCTAAACAGGATTTCAAGGAATCAATGATAGAGATGATAGTTGAAAACAACATCAGCAAATCATCAAAAGATTTAGAAGATTTACTTGCTTGTTATCTTTCTTTAAATTCTCATGAGTATCATGGTGTAATTGTTAAAGCATTTGAGGAAATCTGGTTTAATTTACCGGATTTTTGATCTTTTTTATAGGTCAGTGATAGTAATTTATATTACAGTAGTATAAAAATGTCTCAAGTTTGTACTTCAAACTTCTGTAATATATTAGGCTACTCTTTATAGGAAATGATTATTTTTAACGGTAAAGTTAAATATATAACTGATTAATTTGTAAGCCGTACTAAAATAGTCAGGGTAGGTAATACAGAGTACTACATTCGTTTGGTAATAATTATACAACCTAATTTTGTTATGTACACGACCATCATGCTTTACAGTATGCTTTACAGTATTGTATAGTATACTATAATACTCTGCAAGTGTCAAAGTGTTAAATGTTTTTATTTTAGTTTATTTGAAAATAAGTAACAGTTGCAAAGTAATATATTAATTATTAAGTATTTAAGTGGCAGAATTTGAAAAATTTTTAAATGGGAGCAAAAGTCTTTGTGATGCCATTACAAATGTTAAAAGAACCGTAAGTTTCTCTTTTTAGAATGAAAATTCTTAACATTCATCTATTTTTTAATCATTGTTATATAAAATACGGCATACCAAGACAAAGTTTAGAGGGGAAAACCAAAGATTTTTCACCAATAATTTGGTGTACACACATCACAGAAGGCTAGGATTAGTATTAATAGAAGTAAACACAGTAAGGAAACTTAAGCCGAGTCAGGCACCAAGTCACATTTGGCAACCCTATCATCGCGAATCGCGGCCCTTATCACATCCGAAAGACCAAACAACACGACACCAAATATCGCGTTTTGACTTTTCCTTCCGCGGCTCTTGACACATCACTCGCCAACGAGGGGTCCTTTCTCCTATGTTTCCTCGTCTCTTCCTTTTTTTCTTGTTCAACAATCTCCACAAGACCAACAATCTCCCACTTAAAGACTTTGAGCAAACCCTAGAGCGACTTCCATTCCAACTTCGTCAAGGAACCCATGTATACCGCCAATAGCACTTGGGAGACACATAATCCATCACGTCGAACTGGCAGACTTTCGATAAAGAGTTCTTTAACATCACCTAGTCGAAATCTATGAGTAAAACCGCCTCAGCCGTCAACGTTGCTCAATCATACTCACTGTAATTCTAGATCATCTGATTATAGAACTTCTTTAGAACACCGCCGGATAACCATCTGGGAGACACCGCTCCTCCACACTTTGGGACATTCGACACCCAAAATACTGAGTAATAATCCAATCTTCCTTATTAGATTGGACCATCTCAATTTCTGCACCAAAATTTTCTTATACAAGAATATCATCTTCTTACACTAAAATATCCATTTAACTATGTAAAACTTCAATTACAAGATTTCACAAGAGACAAATCGCCTCACTCATTGCTGCAGACACATCCAATCCTGTCACCGACATGTCAACGATCACCCGTATAGAATTTTCGTCTATCTATAATTATCCTTCCCAGCAATCATAAAATCCAACAAACGCCCTCGTAGACTCTTCATCTAGGCTCAAGTGAGAACACAGTCACAACCTCAAAATCTACACCTTTCAACTTTCCGCTTCCACGTTGGTGTATCTACACCTTTCAACTTTCCGCTTCCACGTTGGTACACTGAACCACCTCATAGCGCTATGAATTCACAACTCATTTCTAATTCCCAAGTATCCTCTCACTATAAGAGCAAGATTTAAATTGCGGCTACCCGAGAAGAAAGATGGTTCATACCATTAGTTAGTCGAAAATGTCGTTGCCATTGGAGAGTAAAACAAGTACTCGAGTACCCTAGTGTTCAGGAATCAATGAACTAATCCTGTGAAAATAAGAGACCCATGTCGCATAACCGTCTCCATAACTCCCACTGGCCGTCTAACTCCCACTAGCCCGATACTTACGCCGGATATCAAACTCACACCGAGTTTTCGATACCCTCAACAATATCTTGAAACCTCAAGTTTCGGGACTTATAGATTATCCACTCCATCATCTTCTATAGATTCCTAATTGGTCACCCTCGAAGAAACCTTGTTGAAGCAATCATCATCCACAACCCGAGTACCTGTCGAACGCACTCTATGTGACACCCTTCGACACCCAATTTCCCTAGTTAGAGAAGCTCAAACCCACCCACATATTTCACATACCATGGAATATCGAGCCAATCACGTTGGTTGACCTGTTCCAAAATTCGCAAATACCAAACTACCCCGATAACTCACATTGTCGATTTCCAAACCCATGAGTTTCCATTCATTACCACACTGCCCAAACCTGAGGCGTAACAACGGCCATTTTTTTTATTTCACAACAGAAGTATTTTAATATTCAAACAACCATGTCATTCATTATATTAAAAGATTAACTTCAACATAGTTTATTACATACATTAGGTTACTAAATTGGTGTTACTTAAAACACCTGATACTTAAACACAAAACAGATCAGAGTTCGTCTTTTGCCAAACATGTCTTTACCAGCCAACACCCTGCTAACCAGTATACAACAACCTTAAATTTGCAAGGGAGGAATGTGGGAGATTAGCATGAAGCTAAGTGAATGAAACTATCTAAGAGACCAAGCATAAGTGTGATGGCCCGTCAAGTACCCTTAACGGCTCTGTCACAAAAAAAATTATGTTCGAAAAAAATTTATGTTCGAAAACACAAAGACTCATTATGATCGAAAACATTATTCCATTAACCCGTGAGCCACCTGGTAATCACTTAACAACTCCTTACCCTTAACAAAAATCAATATAACAATATACACTGAACATGTGTATCTTCCAAAATACGAAGTACTAATACATTTCGTCTATAACTGCTAGCGCGACTAGCACGAAATGTGGCTGTCAGGCCCGATAGATCTATCCATATGATTCGCGTTCACCAGTAGAAACGAGTGATTAAAATTACCAGATTAGGGAATATTTTCGTTCGACTCACAATGAATAATTTAAACCAATTTTCACTTGTGTCCAATATGTAAAATAAATTGCATGTATTCTCATCCTAAAAGATTTAAAATAGAAAAATGGGACTATAACTCATCTTAACGTAAAGGAAGCAACAACACAGTAAAGCGAACAGCAAAAGATAAAGTGATCAAGAATGACCACAACGCCGATCTATAAATAAAGCAGGTCGATATAAATAACTAACTTAGGTCAAGTCTTAGTATGATAGCTATAGTACTTGTTGTAAATAAGCATAGAACAACACTTCGCATGTTTCGGTATAATCAGGACAGCGTATAACACGTACTTTCTATTTTTAGAAAGTTTTTATTTTTAGCAGGTTTCCATTTTTGGAAAGTTTTCATTTTTGGAAAGTTTCTATTTTTGGAAATTTTCTATCTTAGGAAAGTTTCCTTAATTAGAAAAGTCAACAAAAGTCAACTGAAAGTCAAAGGTAACCGAAAGTCAACTCAAAAGTCAACCTTGGCCAAACTTGGTCAACATTGAAAATAAAAGTGTAAATTATATTAATAATATAATTTATAATGTTATTTAAAGTCATACTTGTATAATCATGTCATATCATAAGTTAAATTAAATTAAATTAAATTAAATTATAAAGTTAACATAAGTTTAAATGATATAATTAATATAACATAAGTATTTATTTAATTAATTAAATATTAATCATAACATAAGTATTATTAATTATAATGAATTTTTAATCATATCATAAGTATTATTAATTAATAATGAATTATTAAACATATCATAAGTATTTAATATAATTATTAAACCATAAGTATTTAATAATTAATTTATAATTAAATAATAACTAAGTCTTATAACAAATAAATAATTAATTAATCTTTATTATAAGTCTTGATATAATGATCCCATAATATAAGTTTAATACTCACCATAAGTATTTTCATTAATAATAAATGTATTATTAATCATAAGTTTAATTATAAGAATAATTAAATCATAATTTAATTATTAAATGATATAATAAATATATATCATAAGTCTTAATAAAAAATAATTACTTTTATAACATAAGTAATCTAATTATAATGTAAATCATTATTTATAACCTAAGGTTCAATTTTATAACCATAAGTTTAATTAAAAGTTCGTCGGGTCATAACTTGAGCCCCGGGTGTCGGTTTTCGATGAATTTTATATATATCCTCATCTAACCAACCAACCCGACACATTAGTGAACTCAAGAACACCCTAAGGTTAGTTCATAAGTCGTGACCTACAGCCATGAACCAAACATTTTCATTAATCGGATTAAAACTTGTTTTAGCCATTCTTGGTGATCCGTGGCTCGGATTTCGATGACCCGAACATGAATGTTCATCCAATCATCAATCCTAACCCAATGGTACACCCTAGAGGCTCCAAAAATGGTCACAAAGTCGGACCAAAACTGATATCACAAGCTTTTATATTTTAATTTCATCAAAACCCTAAATCGGGCATAACTTTTGATCTGAAACTCGAAACAACAAGAATCCAAAGCCTAAAATTATTGTCTTGATGAGAGGAACTTATAAATCACTTTATTTAACCAAAAACATCTGTTAAGTGTACTGATTTTAATAAAAAGTCCGTTGTCCAAAATTTATCAAACCGAAAACATACATAAACGAGTATTTCTACGCATCAAATCATCAATACAACAATACACAAGTACTATACTATCATAATATGATTAAAAAAAGTAAAAATACATAGAAATGAAAAAGCTTGGGTTATGGTTTATACCCTAATCAAGAAATGATTAGTATAGATGCGTAGAGAATGATATGGTGAATCCGATTATGATGAAAGCCCTTTGATCCAAGTAAAAATTGATGATGAAATGATGATGACAATGGTGATGAGGGTGACGGCCACAAAAAGAAAAAAAAGAGATGAAGGAGAAAAAGAAAATAGGTTTAGGTTGAATTGTAAGTTAAACCAAGGGGAAGGGTGGGCCCCTTTTGGCCCATTTCATGATGCTATGTGTATTTGCTTGTGGCCCGAAAGCCCGAACGAAACCCAAAACGCGAAAACACCGTTACGTGATTAAATATTCGGAAGAATTACGCACACGCGAAAAATAAAAATATATAAATACTATATATATTCATATGATATAAAAATATCATAAGTAAAATAATTTGGATTCAAAAATCTCAAAAGTCTAACCGTTGGTTTGAAAACCGAAATAATTCGCCGGATAAAAATCCACGACACGTAGAAACGTACAATGGTAAATACGAATACAAATATTCATATAACACATAATAAGGAATATATTATTACTAAAATAATAATATAAGTCATAGAAATGACGTGGCACGAATATCAATTAATGAACGTTAAATACAAATGGTAAAAGATAACGGAAAAAGTAGGGTCGTGACAATAAGCATCAAACATTCATCAGTAAAGAAACAATCAAAACAATACGAGGATTGGCGGCTTCTATGAGCCTACAACCACAAGCTGGTCGGGATAGGGTTTACCGATAGTCCTTCCTGCTAAATCAACTGCACAACTCTTTGGACGCCACACATGCGTCCCTTTATGCTATACTACTTAGACAGCAGGACCTGGACCCAACCTCCCCAGGCCCGGTTGACCTCATACGGACTTCAACCTCCTCAGGTCCAACTTGTGTCAAATACATCGCGCACATACATCATATAACAACAAGCATACAAACATAATCTAAGCATGATAATTATAAACAACAATAGCATGGCTTGCTACTTAAACTCTATTCGGAGATAGTTCCACTCACGAATTACCAGCTCGAGAAGACGCTCAGAAGTCTTATGTCACTGAGCCTTCTCCATGTCTTTATCACCTGAAAACAATATATACTGAGTCTGTATATCATTCAAGTCATTTATAACAACATAACAAAAGCTTAAAACTTTATAATACATCAAACATACACTTTGGTCAGTAATTACATTTAACCCATAAACTGACAGGACACACACGCACGTGATTCTGTTTATCGCGCGTCAAAATCTGTCACACGCTCGGGTAAAAGCACACGCGTACCCTTTGACCTGACAAATATACACATACGGCTAAAATCCTATACGCGCGGAAAACCACATACACACGTGTGTAACATACTTAAATGCGCGGTTGAGATCATGAACACGAGTAAGACTTACTCGCGTCTGAGACGCTATCCTATGCGTGTATGATCTTACACACACGGGTAGCTAAGAAGAGTAACATTAGTTCACTTACTGGTATTAACCCAATTTCATGGTTTCGAGTTGTTTTTTATCGATTAAAGGCTCATGAAGTTGCATCAACAAACTTATAACAAAATATCGAGCATCAAACCACATTTACATCTGATGTGTTCGTGCAATATACATCTTTTACCCTCTAAATTTATATTTAATTTAAACACTACAATCAAGCACACACAACTAACGAGCACTTAGAAACCGGTTATTATAGCACTTTAATGTAAGTATTCTTATCAAGTTCGTCCCAAGAGACACGGTGTAAGTCGGATATTTGAAACTATCAATTGTCCTAGGGTTTGTTTGATTGGGGAGGTTTCGATTGATATCAACTAACAACTAAAACTTGCACAATTAAACAAACCTAAATTTATCAATTAAACTAGTAACAAGAGACAAGTAGTGAAGTATTAAGACTTAAAACAAATTAACTAAGACGTGTTCAATTATCTAATCCTCCCTATGCTTGGCATGCCCCATTTTTGCCTATATTGCTATATCATTAGTTGTTGAACTATTAAATGTTTAGCATCACTACTAAACCTCAAATCAAATGATACTCCACGAATTCACATAAGCTTTACATCTTAAGATCGAGTTAAGTATGATTAGGTCATTGAGATTGAGCTTAGGTTAAAATCACTTAAAACCCCCAACTATCGAAATCACTTAAGATAATCGGCATTAACATGTTGACTAGAGGCCAATTGAAAACCAACCTAGATCAAGAACACAATCACTTGCAATTCCTAAGCTAGTTGTCTAGATCACCTAAGGTGTTGAAGCACATATTGATTCACTTCTCAAATCACTAAGAGAGCTACACAACATACGTAATCAAAGTCAAGTCTAAAACAAACTCATAGTAATGGATCTTTAGCCAACTCAACAACACATGATCATGTAATTCATCCAAACAATAATAATCAATTGATTTGGGGCAAACACTAGCATTAGAGATTCATAGATAAACAAACACAAGAGATTTAGCCAATCATAGTTAAAATTAAACTAATAATAAGTATAGAAATGTAAATCATCATCATCTTCAAGTTATTATAAGTAACCAATGCTAAATATGAAAAGTAAAGTGAAGATTACAACTCAAAATGTAAAGAAGATGAAGATCTAAGCTAAACAATGATGAATCTTGAGCTAGCTTCCTTGAATCCACCCTTAAACACCAATGGATGATGAAATTAGGGTTTTGTATGTGAAATTCGGACCTTAAGCAGCTGCTCCCAAAGATGCATATGAAAAATGACCTAATCTCGTTCCTTTTAGTGCTGAAAATCTGGGCTGAAACAGCGTCAAGAGCGCCGCTTTTACTTCAGGAGCGGCGCTTTTGGCTTGGTGAGGAGCGACACTTTTGACTTTGGAACACCACTTTTGGCTCTGAATAGGGGCGACGATTTTGTTGAGGAGCGACGCTTTTGGCTGATCAGGAGCGACGCTTTTGACATTTAGAACGGCGCTTCTGCTCACTGATGAAAAATGGAGACAAATCGTGCACAATAGCGCCGCTTTTCCTTATGGAATGACGCTTTTGGGCCTTCAGGAGCGGCACTCCTTTACAGGAGCGGCACTTTTGGAGCTGTTTCCTGCACTTGTCATTTTCTTAGCCAATTTTGCTCATGATTTGGTCAATTTTACACCAAATCAACTCCTTAGCCCTTAATTTACCAATTAGCTCAATAACACACTAAATAGGCTCCGAGATAGTCAAAAATCGAGCAAAGTGAGGTAGATATCGTGAAATAAAATATATATAAATGGAGCGATATCAAACCCCCTACATTTGAACCTTTGCTTGTCCTCAATCAAACAATCGACAAAACAAGCTTTAGAGATAGAGAACAAATAAGTGAACATTGCCAAAGCACAAGAAGGTTAAGCTCAAAATGATACCTTTCATGAATATGCACTAGGCGGTAATGGCGTTCTCCAAAAACTTGCACTTGCTAGGACCAAGCACAATCATCCTCTTCTTTCTACTAACACAAGCTTAACTCAAGCTCCAAATAGTATCTTCAAATCTTCAATCCTCAAACACTAACATAAATACAATTCAAGCCTAAGTCTACCCGAACCAATCATGCCCCCGGTCAAAGTCAACTTCATCTACGAGAAGGTCATCAAACACCAATCACAATAGTATCAAATCATTACAAACTCGAACTTGATCTCCTTGACATTGACCAAATATGTACGATTCACGGGATAGTCATAAACTCATCAAACAAATTGATCATATCAAATACAAGTCTACTCAAACAAACTCAAAGTGTACCCAAAGTATGTAAAATGCACCCCGAAGTGAATAAGGGCTATGAAAATCGCAGACATCAACATTAATCATGAAATGCATCGTGTAAAGAATACGCTTCCAAAAGAATGCTCACCTCATCAACCCGCAATGGCTATCCCTCTTCCACCTCCATACCCTCAAAACGCCTATTTTTCGTCAATTCCAAGAATGATCGTCAATTCCAAGTATATGTCGTCAATTATATATCGTCAATTCCAAGTATAGGGTTAAGGTGGGTGTGCCAATGGTAAGGGACTGGGTACCCCACCTTTATTTGGTTACCCGAGCACGGGGTAACTGGCACTCATCAAGCTTTCTATCACAACTCTATGGTTTATCTCTTAGTAGGGCGAAAGCATTGACGGAGGTTCGTGGAATTAGGGCCACACATGGCTAAATAAGAGAGTCCGCCAATTCCAAATTTTTGAAGCACTAGGAAGACTTTAACTTCCTTTCAAATAATCGAGCTTGACTTGGGAGACTTTACTCCCAAGCTTGGAACAAACATAACTTGGAAGACTTTACTTTCAAGTTTGGAAGACTTTACTTCCAACATGAGATGATGCTTATCTACTTCCCACATAACAAGCTTTTATGCTTATTTTTAGAAAAGGTAGGAAGTAGTTACTACCTTTCTGTTAATTGCAAGCGCAAGGGTGCCATACGTTTTGGCTATGGGTTGTGTTGTCTAGCAACACTAGCACGAAGTCATCACTCCTAAAAAGGATAGCACTTTGTGAAGCTCAAGGCTCCTCTTCCCACGGTATGATACATCGGTTGAAACATTGTGAAATGATGAGACAACCAATGTCAATATGAAATGGTGTAGATTAGGAAGTCTCCTACACCAAGTAATGCGACATTCGGGAGACTTGACTCCCTACAATGGATGGACTCGATTCATCCGGAAGTGTTAAAGCATAAAGCTTTAAACACTTAGTTTTGGTGCACATGCATCAAAGACTTTAACTTTCAAGCATAAATTTGATTTTTCTCAAAATTTTATCATTTTCGCGCAAAATCATAAGAAAAGTGAAAGACTTTACTTTCACTTGGTGAATCACAAGAATGAAGCAAAAGGAAGACTTTACTTCCTTAAGTTTTGAAAATCAAGGAAAAGACTTTACTTTTCCCAAAAAGTTTGAAAATTTTACAAGTTTCAACCATTTTAGTATTTATGATATGAATTAGTGTAATGGTTAAAAACTTGTTCCAATAATTGTTCGACAATGCAAGTTTAAATCTTTAGAGAGTATATGTGACTAGTTTATCGGAAAAAGTTTAAAAATGGCCTAAAATTTTAACTCTCCCCCTACATTTAGCGTATGCAATGCCCTCATTGCATTAAAGCGATAGAATAAGTGAAAATGAGGGACATTTTGAAATAGAGAAGATGAGAGGGAAGAAAATAAAAACCGGCGAAGATCAAATGATCTTTGTTGTTACCATTCGAGAAACTTAATCACCAAATTCACTTGCATATTGTTGCACCACTTGTTGAGCCAAAAGAAGGAGCCAAGTACATATGGCATTCGCTATAATTGAAGTATGCTCACAAGGTACAAAATATGCGGGGCCATACTCGGGGGAGTATGAGCGCCTACAAAAAAGTCATAGTGCTCCCAAGATAACAACCAAATTATACAAACATCCATCATCATAATGAAATATTCAATCAATTCACCTACTTCAACAAGATCATATGCAAAAGATAATCTCAATGCTTCAACAAACAAGCACAATATAACAATGATCAACATCACACATGCATAATTCGACGAATCAACCAACATATCAAATCGACATTAAACACACAATCAACAATAAATAAAACATCATAATCCTAAATAGTGTCGAGTTATTACATGCCAAATTCCAATTCAAATTGTTTTATCCGGGAATCACAAGCCCTTCGGATACGAATAGCTAACATCAAAGACAAATTAAAATGTTTTCACCATCTCAAACACATCACGATCATCAACAAATTGTTCAAAAGCTCCCAAACCATCCGCCCATAATTATTACATGCTAACAATTCAAATAAAAAGTTTCACAATTCAAATATTAAAAGTTATAACTAGACCATGAGCAAAGAGAGCGAGAGCACAACAATAAGAATTACCACCAACTATACTCTCCTGAGTAAGAGTTTCCGGATTGGTCCGAATTTGCATAATCATCATAATTAGGTGGCCTATTCCACTCGTTTGGCTCCTGTTGTTGTCTTAAACGTTCAAAATGCTCAAATTCCTCGGCTCTCCTATATGCTTCATTTGGGTCATAGTCAATGAAAGGTTGAGTTCTAGGATGCTGAAGATCATACGTGTTGTATGTGGGAGGAAAAGGTTGGGGTGCATTCGGGTCCATGTGGCTTAATTGGCCACAATGGACTTGCCATTGTGAAACCGCACGTAGCCCCGAGAAGTGGTAACTAGCCTCGTATGCTTAGTTTTCTTGGTTAAAATTGAGTTGGTTAAATTGATTTTCAAGCCAAGCTTGGTCATACCCACTCGGAGCACTACTCCCGGCACCTTGTGTTCCACTACTCGCTCCTACATTACCCGTTTCATATTCATGCCTCACCCTTTCTTCTTCTTCTTCTTCTTCTTCTTCTTCTTCTTCATTTCTCCCGATGGCATTTAGATCAAACCACTTTCTCATAATTTTGTTCATGTCCCTTTTCAAAATCTTACCTCCTTTAAAATCTGCATACCCAAACTTAGCCATTTCGTTGGCCGTGAATCTCGAGACATCAATTCTCAAATACCTTGCTATCTGTGTCACAAATACACCACCCACAGTATCTCTCTTCCCTTATGTCCCAGTTTTATCGAAAAGATAGTCAGCAATCACATGGGGAACATGAACATGTTTCCTATTGGCAACTCGGAAAGTGAGCCAAATGTCTAAATAAGACATTTTATCATTGCTATGGAAACGGTAGTTAACCATGTTCGCAATGAAGCGGGCTATTATCCGAAGTTCATGTGTCTTAAGGGTGTTGGCTACAGTTTTACCCGGGCAAAAGATTCCATCACTTATTCGGTTCCAGGCCGTAGGGTAATTAACTTCTTGAGGGTTGGTGTTTGGGATTTTGCAAGACAAAAGGAAATCCCAAAGTCCATCGGTGTTTCTAAATTCGGTGTAAATTCCCAGGGCTCTAATGAATTGAAGCATGCTCATCTTTCTTTGTTGCCCGCCCAAATTAAAGGTCATGTAATCTTGGTCAGTGATTGTTCCTACCTTAAAGTTTACAATCAAGGTAGAAGTGAACTCTAGGGTTGGGACCGTGTAAATGGGCTCATTATACCTGAATATGGGAACCTAAGGGTTGATTGATAAGTCCCCATATAGAGCCGCAAAAAGACTCTCAACCTCATTAGTAAGACCGGTCAGAAGAGACCAGTCAATGGTTTTCCCAGGATAGAAATTGTCCTTGAGCCTAAGCTCCAAGCCCGCTCTAAAACGTGGGTTAAGCAAAATTTTGTGTAACCACGGGTCTGATGAGAGTCTTTGGATATCCTCTGGGATTTGTGGCATTTCCTCATCTTCAACCTCAACCTCTTGTTGAGCTGGGCGTTTACCCCTACCCTTAATTCCAATACTCTTTTGTCGTTTTGCTTCGCTTGCTGAGCCACCATGTGACTTTGTTGGTACGTTAGTCTACAAGATAAGACAACAAGAGAAAAACATTGTGGAGAGATAAAAGTTAGCACATAAACAATTTTTCTTCAAAGTCCAATCATAATTTCCAAGTTGATTTCAAAGATTCACAATTAATTTCATCATGCAAAACATGTGCGTGTATATCATACATGAATAAAACAATTGCATTTAGACATGGTTAATATGTGAAATCAAACAAGACAAACAATTTGGTGAAATTTCAAACTTTACACAAAGTTGCAACATTTAGCTCATGTAATCAATTATAAATCATATGTAGTATCATAAGCTAAACATGCATTATATTCAACTAGTAAGCTCATCTTGGTCAAACATGGTCAACATGAATCAGTTGCAAAAAGTCAACCCTAGTCAAAGCCTAATTAGTTCAAAATTTGACTAAGACAAGAGCATTCATCAAATTATATCAATTCTTCATGTTATAGCATAAATATACCGCAAACAAGCACATTATCACTAATCACATTGCTCAAATTGGTCAAACTCATTCAAAACCCTAGCTTATGAACCCTAATTTTCAATT
This sequence comes from Rutidosis leptorrhynchoides, assembly GCF_046630445.1. Lineage (NCBI taxonomy): Eukaryota > Viridiplantae > Streptophyta > Magnoliopsida > Asterales > Asteraceae > Rutidosis > Rutidosis leptorrhynchoides. The sequence continues at coordinate 635,543,271 of NC_092335.1, forward strand.
ACAAATCATACAAGCATGAAAGATGGATTCAAAGCAAGATAATCATGGTAGACTAACAATTAAGCATCAACAATAACAATTAACACTCTAATTTGGCTCAAAATCAAAATCCCCCAAATTAGATGAACCCTAGAATTTCAAAGTTGAAATCTATGTAACAAAGCATGTAAATCATGTTAATAAACATCAATGTATTATAGATTCATCAACAAATTGGCCATTAAAATCATAAATCAAGCATAACTACGAATTAAGCATAAAGAGAAAAATGGTAAAAATCAATCAAATCATGTTAAAGAGTGAATTAAAATGATAGATTCTTACTTTTCCCATGTTAGATAATAAGGATTTGCAAGAAAATTGATGAAATTTGAAGCCTTGGGTCGATTTAGGTTGATTAGGGTTATAGATGCGCCGCTATTAGAGAGAAAATTGAAGTTGGGTGTGAAAAAATGAAGTTTTGGTCATGCAGAATTCTTAAGTAGCAGATACAAAAGCGCCGCTTTTCAAATAGGAGCGCCGCTCCTGACAAAACAGAAGCGTCGCTTTTGAAAGAAAAGCGTCGCTCTAGGCGAACTAAAAGCCGCTTTTGAAAACAAAAGCGCCGTTCTTGGCTACTATTCATTTTTGACACAAAATTGCAGGTTAAAGTGCCGCTCTTGTGGAAGAAGCGTCGCTCTTGGAAGAGAAAAGCGCCGCTCCTAGGACAAAAGTGCCGCTTTTGTACCTGATTGCAGTTTTTACAATTTTAAGTCCATTTTGACCCATTCACAAACTATTTTTGACGTTTTTCAGTTTTACCCATATGCATGCAATACAAAAACATAAAAATGCACTAAGAAAAGGAATATCATACAATTCTAAATGGAATGCAATTAAAAGTAATTATATACACAATTGTGAAAAGTTTTTAACGAGTCTATCACCCGAATCCCATCCCCTTGAGATTTCAACTAATCCCGGAGTGGTAAACTTCCCTTCCCTTTGAACTAAGGGAAACATTTTCATTACCACCACCACTTAACATTGACATTATCCAATCATTCATTACCTTAGTTTCATTGATTAACTCATTAAGTTTGACTTTCTCATGTTTTGACAAATTTGACACTAGGCATTTTCTCAAGTGTTCATCCTTTTTGGATGAAGCCCGATGCACCCGCCCAAATAACTTTCGCATAGACTTGTCAACAATGTCATTTTGATTTTTGGCTTTACCTTGAATTCCCTTAGTTAATCCCCCACTACCTTTAATTGGTGGACCTAGTTGCCTTGTGCTTGCAATGCATTGCATACTAGCAACAACTTGTGGTGTGGTCAATGGCATTGATGGTGTTTTAACACGTTTGGTTTTTATGCTCATGCATTTTCTTTTATCCCGAAGAGTCAATTTCCCGGTCCTAAAGTCAAAGAAAGAGCCCGCGGTTGCCAAAAATGGCCTTCCTAAAACAAGGGGTACAACCGGGTCTTCTTTTATATCAACAATAACAAAGTCAATGGGAAATTCCATGTCCCCCACCTTAACAATTAAGTCTTCGGTGATCCCCATACCAGAGTTAATTGATTGATCAATTAATTTGACTCCCATTGTAGTGGGTGAAAGATCACCTAGGCCTAGCCTTTTGTAAACGGAATAAGACATGAAGTTGATACTTGCTCCCGAATCGGCTAAAGATGTGAGCATCTCCGAACCGTTTACATTGCATGGGATAAGGAAAGGTCCGGGATCACCCATTTTTGATGGTAGGTTACATTTCTTTAAAATTCCATCACACTCCTTTTTCAAGAAAGCGGTGGATGCTTGCTCAACATCTCTCTTTTTGGCCATGAGTGTCTTTAAAAATTTCCCATAGTTGAGCATATTCTCAAGTACCTCCGCCAAGGGGAGTTTAACATAATTATTTTCGTTGTCGGATAAGGTTGACTTTCAATCCACATCATTTAGATGTGTAGGATGTAGTGATTGAAGATGTGAGACCGGTGTCTCATTTTTCTCCTTAGTTGATGTAGCAAGAACCTCGGCCTCGTTCTTTTGCGCCTTCGTATTCAATAAAGTTTTGACCTTTTGCTCTTTATCAACCTTTCCAAATTGAATTTGCTTAAAATCACCCTTTAAATCCTTGCATGTCGACTCGGTAGTCTCCATAGACATTACACTTTTAACTTGGTAGGGAATGAATGTTGCATCGTCCAAATCTTTCGAAAACTTGAATACCCCATAGTCGATAGTATCAATTTCTAACACTTCATCAAAATCAAACTTGTCTCCTTCAATGTCGAACTTGAAAGCTTGAGGATATTCGGATTGATCCTCTTCGATTGAATCAATCGAGTTCACTTGAACATAAGTATTGGTGGGATTTGATGAACTCGCTTGATTTTGGATTTGATTGGTAGTGTTGCTCTCGATAGAAATAACACTCGTGTTATTTTGGTGGTTTTAATGGTTGTTTCGGTTGTTGTTGTAATTATTCAGGTTGACTTGAGTGTTTGAAGGTAAAGTTCCTTGTGGTCTTTCGGCAACTTGATTTGAAATTCTTCCAACGGTGATCTCAAGGTTTTGGAATGAGGCTTGTTGGTTTCGGAGTTGTTGCTTCAAGAGCTCATTCTCTTTCATTAGAAAAGCTTTGGTTGATTCTACCTTCTTGATGTAGTTTTGCACGATTTCTTCTAAGCTCTTCGAAGGTTGGGATTGTTGATTGTTTTGTTGAGGTTGTTGATTGTAACCTTGGTTATTTTGTGATTGACTATAACCTTGGTTGTTTTGATAATTTGAATTTGCTTGATTGTTGTAAAGTTGGTTGTTGTAAGGTTGTTGGTTTTGGTATTGGAAGTTGTTGTTTCGGTTTTGGTTATAGTTGTTGTAACCTTGATTTCGGTTTTGGTTTGTGAATCTAGGTGGTGTATTGGTTTGGTTGGTGAATGATACTTGTTTTTGACTAGGATTGTAGTAGCTTTGGTTAGATGTTCCTCCCCGTTGGTAATTTTGATTACTCACGTAGTTCACATGAGCATCCGAATTTATGGAAATATCATCTAGATCAATATGATTGCATTGAGTAATTTGAAGACAATTCTTTGTGAGATGTGGACCCTCGCATCGTTGACAACCTACTTTCATTGCAACTACCGTTCGTTGAATCTTCTTCAATTCTTTCCCAAATGTTTGAAATTGATTGTTCAAGCTTGCAAGCGTCACTTGCCCATTTTAATTCTCGACTTGTGCTACACTTTTCCTTGTCAAATCCCGCGGTAAAGGTGCCCATTCATACATGTTGGCCGAGATGTCCTCTAACATAATTTCGACCGCATTTGGTGATTTATACATAAATACCCCACCGGATGAAGAATCAAGATATTGCTTCGTAAAAGTATTACAACCCCGACAGAATGTGTTGATATACTCCTTCTTCATCAAACCATGCGGTGGGCAAGCTCTTAGTAGCTTCTTGAATCGTACTCATGCATCATACAAACGCTCATCACCCCGTTGTGTGAACCCATTAATCTCCATTCTAAGCCGCTCTACTTTTGACGGTGGAAAGAAATGATTGATAAACTCGTTTGTTAATTCTTGAAAAGACCTTATGGAATCGGATGGTAAACTTCGCATCCAAGCTTTTGCGTCTCCTTGAAGTGTGAAGGGGAATGCCCTTAGCTTAAAAGCGTCATCGGTGACGTTTTTGGTTTTGTAAATATCACAAAGATCATTAAAGTGTTGAATATGTTCGAACGGATTTTCATCTATCAACCCATGAAAGTATGTATCCTTGATCAACGTGAAAAAGTTACCCTCGATCTTCCAATTATCGCTTCAATTGGTGGTTTTGTAATAGCCGGTGCTATCATTGTTGGTGCAAAGAATCTAGCGTTCCATATTGGTGTGTCGTTTGGATCATTCAATAATTCTTGATTAACCGGAGGACCATTAGGATTGCCCTCTTCATCGTGAATCGGATTACCGTTTGGATCCATCTCTTCTAAACAAAATGGCAAAGCTTCGAAATTCTTTCTTAATACCCTTTCTTCTCAACGATTATAAACCCCGTTCACGTGTAACATCCGGTGTTTTTCCGTTAAATTTATTTTAACACCGTCTTTTTTTTAAAATAATACCCTTCGTTATTTAAATTCGTAGTTTCCGTTGACTAACGTTCATAATATTTCCGTTATTTAATTATAACATCACTCATTTACTCGAGCGTTTTCAAAATATTCGTTCGGTAAAATCCCGCACCCGCTTCTAAACTCGAGGGACTAAAATTGACACGGGGCAAACTAGTTGACTAGGTCAACTAGTCCACCCCAATCACCACCATTCAACCATCTCCCTCTCTCTCTCTTTCTCTCTAGCAAGAACACACACAAACCCCAACTTCATAAAATCATCATCTAAATCCGGATCGGGAAGCAAACTTCAAAACAAATTACATATTCGTGATCCTCTCATCATCCTCTTCGATTTGGTACCAAATTCACCGATTTTGGGTAACATTTCTAAAACTCTAGATTTCTTTAAATTCGTGTTTTTGACTAGAAATTGTGTTAGTTAGTGTCTATGGCTCGTGTCTAGCATGAATATATGTTTTACTTGCTCGATTTGTTGTTTTGAGTAACTAGTAAGAACAATTGAAATGGGTGTGCTTAATCTTTGATTTTGGATGAGTTAAATGTTGTTAAATTGTTAAAGTTCATGTTTTAATTGTGTTACTAGTATCACTAGCTTCGTTTTGATGCGTAGGTTGATTAAGTAAACTTCAAAAACATGAATATTGATTTTTGCGGATTTTGGTTAGGGTTTGATAGACTTAAAACGAGCTTTTGATGTTTCGAATGCCATGAAATGTTATTAGTAAGTGTTTAGATGCAATGTATGCTTAATTACCTTCGAAACGGCATATCGTATGTGTAAATTGGATTCCCGAATCATAAAATACGTTTTACAAACTTGAAACTTTGATTATGAACGTTCATTGAACATTTGACGAGAATTTGATTATTTTAAATGCATGTTTTGATTGATAATATGTACTTAGTTGCATTCCTCGTCAAAATACCTTTCCAACGATGTATGATAGGCGTTATAAGTGTTTGCGGGTCAAGTGTTGTGTTAGAAAAGGTTTTGGTTCGTGCACACTTGGAAAAACTGACCAGAATTCTCTGCCCAGGTAGTGGCGCGGCGCGCCACATACCCGCGCGGCGCGCAGAATCACCTGGCCAGATTTTGACCTCTTGGACCCATTTCACGTGAAATGTTTGACTAGCTATCGACCTACGATTCACATGAAACTTGTTTTAATATACTTGTATATGAATAACTAGCATAGAAAAATAGTCCGGGACCCGACCCGAACGTGTTGACTTTTTCGTTGACTTTGACCAAGTTTGACTTTTAGTCAAACTTAACCAAACTTTTATGCAAACGTTCTAACATGCTTTTATACGTGATTCTTGCATGAAACTTGACAACGTGATTCACATGCTATACTATTCGAGTCGTAACGAGCCATAGGACTAATTGAACACATTTCACCCGACCTTGTGTCGTAACCGGTTAATTGATACAACTTACTTGTTTAGGTCAAGGCTAAGCAACTTTCATGCACACGTTTACTTGTTGAAGTACCTTTATACTCGTGCACTCGAGGTGAGATCATAGTCCCATCTTTCAACAACTTTTATACTTTTAAATTATGGGATGAGAAACATATACAGTTTTATACTACATACTTTTATACTTTGAACACAAGTACAAGGAAACAAACATTCCACAGCGAGTTAGAACAAAAATCCTCAATTCGATTATCATTAGTTACACTTGCAGGGTGTAAGCGAGAACTTATATTGTGTGGCCATACGGGTTTGACAAACCCTCATTACGGACGGTTCGCTACCGTCTACGGATGAAATATATTTTCGAGAAACAGTGTATGTTCTAACACTATTGTGATGGGGTTCTATGGGAGGAAACGTTAAGTCTTGATAATTGGGTGCTCGCGAACAATACTTTTGGAATGCAAACGATTTTGATAATCAACTATGGGAATACTAAATCTTGTGGTTCAAAAACAACGTTTACAAACACCTATGATTTCACCAACGTTTTTCGTTGACAGTTTTCTATATGTTTCTCAGGTTCATACTCGGCTACTTGATACATGCTTCCGCACACTTTGATTTCTTGCTTGGGGTCAAGCATACATACATGCATACGCTAGTGATAGCACCTTTGGATTCAAACTTTTGTTTACATACTTACGCTATTTACAGCAACTGTGTTTTTAAACTAATTATGTCGCAAGTTATTTCATTTAAACTTTATGACTTTTGTAAACTTAGACTTGTTGTCGAACGGTTTTGTAAACTAAACTTGCAAGTCTTGTACCTTTCAAATGAATGCGACATAATTTTGGTCAAACGAGTCTCATATAGGGACTACGACCACGCAACGGGACCTAAGTTAACGGCGCCGTCAATAACGGTTTTGGTCGGGTCGTTACAAGTGGTATCAGAGCGTTGGTTGTAGGGAACTAGGACGTGCATTAGTGTGTCTAACAGAGTCGTTAGGACGCATTAGTGAGTCTAGACTACAACCGGATAGTTAGCATTTGCATTCTGACATACATTTGCTATAGATAGCACTTACTTGACTACTTGTGCATTATACTTGAATCATTCTTAGGCAAACTTTTTAATGGTACCCAACCTTCATCATACGAACTCGTATTCCGCCACTTTTTGGTAACACGCGTAAATTCATGATTCATACACGTATGGATGACGACGACTTCATTAGTCACACTTGTTCGGGAACTCTGTCTCCCGGATTGTTATTTGCCACCGTTTCAACTTACTATCGGTTTCCCACTGGTGTTTCTTACTATCTACTTTTTGGTGTTACTACCATCACTACTCTAGGTGAGTATCGTCATCAACATTTATCACTATGGTTGCGTGCTACTCGTTACTCTTTTCATACCTGAATACCTTATTGTCTGACTCGAACCACATTGACGTGAACAATCATTTATACACTTCCCTCGGGGAACGCTTGTTTATAGTTGCACTAATTCTTTCGATTTAATACGAGTCACGTTTGAGACGTCGTTACATTTTGTTCATTTTAGATTTTCGCGATGACACGAACTTGAATCTATAGAGTGATGTGGGGATGGAGGTATGAGTTAGCGTAATATAACGACACTCGATCAACGTGGTTATATTACGGTAAGACATACCAAAGTTCTAGTGACACGTGATGGTGGTTAGACTCGATCAACCTAAACACCACCATGTGCCATGTACATGACTTCATCTTTTCATGTTTGGACATCCGAAAACTCCGAGAATATTTATAACAACCATACCGGGGACACCCCTTCGACTTTGGTCGAACTATACTTATGCTTCCGAATGAATTACCGATTCCTCTCGACTTCAACCGTATGTTACACGTGTATACTATCTCGTCCTCGCACAGTCTTATTGACTAACTACAATTTACTCGTTATGCTCGCACCGAGGCGGAAACTTCTCTCTCATCACACTCGTACTTCCGGTTCAGGAAATCTTTACTCTAAACTCTCAATGGAGGGAGAGACTCTCCACGTTATACTAGTATTCACCTCGAGGGTGAATAGTCCCGACGAACGTTTTTTTTCAGAAACCGATGAGAACTTGCCCCGACGAACGTTTTTGGAAACCGATAAATCTTCCGCGACGCGAATTTTCTTGAGAAACTTGTCCTAGCTAACGTTTTCAATTCCTAGCAAACTTGTTCAATATGCCTTAGGGAAATGTACCCCGTTTCGGATCGAGATCCTCGTTTCACTTCTAGATTTTGGAGTACCTTACAAAAAGCCTCGGGACCGCGTTTAGACATGAGTACCGCGTACCATCCACAACCCGACGGACCGAACAAACATACGATTTAAGTCTTGAAAACTATAATACGAATTTGTATTACCAACTTCAAATTTACTTGAGAAAAGTATTTTCCTTTAACCGAATCCTCGTACTACAATGATTTTCATTCGAGTTTTAACGTCACTCCTTTTGAAACCACATGTGACCGGAAACGTCATTCTCCTTTGTCGAACCAAGTAAACGATGATCAATTCACCGGGGCCGCGGTTATTTATGAGCAACCGAGAAAATTTATTCATATTCAGGTAAAACCCTACGCGACTCGTAACCACCAAGAGCTACGCCGATGTTAGACGTAAACATTTCAAATTCAACGTGGGAAACCGCGTCACGTTAAGAGTCGCACCTTGGAAAGGTGCAATCCGTTTCGGGAAACGTAGGAAGCTAAATCCGCGATATTTTGATCCTTTAAATTCTTGGGGTGTTTTGGACCCGTCGCTAGCCGTTTAGACTTTTCCGACTCATTTTGGGTCTCCGTTTATCCTACATTCGATGTATCAACTCAAAGACGTGTTTTGCGAAACGGGAACTTGTTATCTCCTTTGATGAACTCACTATCGACGATAACCCTCACTTCCTAGGAGGACCGGTTGAAACCATAAATCGTGAAACCAAACCGTAAACAACATATGATCCCGACCGTCAAGTTCGTTGAAATGCCCAAGGACGTACCTTCACTTATCCGTAGAATTTACAACGCAAGATCTCGAGGAAGATTCAACAACTACTACTTCCAACTAAATTTCGGGACGAAATTTCTTTTGAGGTGTGGATAATGTAACATCCGGTGTTTTTCCGTTAAATTTATTTTATCACCGTCTTTTTTTTAAAATAATACCCTTCGTTATTTAAATTCGTAGTTTCCGTTGACTAACGTTCATAATATTTCCGTTATTTAATTATAACATCACTCATTTACTCGAGCGTTTTCAAAATATTCGTTCGGTAAAATCCCGCACCCGCTTCTAAACTCGAGGGACTAAAATTGACACGGGGCAAACTAGTTGACTAGGTCAACTAGTCCACCCCAATCACCACCATTCAACCATCTCCCTCTCTCTCTCTCTTTCTCTCTAGCAAGAACACACACAAACCCCAACTTCATAAAATCATCATCTAAATCCGGATCGGGAAGCAAACTTCAAAACAAATTACATATTCGTGATCCTCTCATCATCCTCTTCGATTTGGTACCAAATTCACCGATTTTGGGTAACATTTCTAAAACTCTAGATTTCTTTAAATTCGTGTTTTTGACTAGAAATTGTGTTAGTTAGTGTCTATGGCTCGTGTCTAGCATGAATATATGTTTTACTTGCTCGATTTGTTGTTTTGAGTAACTAGTAAGAACAATTGAAATGGGTGTGCTTAATCTTTGATTTTGGATGAGTTAAATGTTGTTAAATTGTTAAAGTTCATGTTTTAATTGTGTTACTAGTATCACTAGCTTCGTTTTGATGCGTAGGTTGATTAAGTAAACTTCAAAAACATGAATATTGATTTTTGCGGATTTTGGTTAGGGTTTGATAGACTTAAAACGAGCTTTTGATGTTTCGAATGCCATGAAATGTTATTAGTAAGTGTTTAGATGCAATGTATGCTTAATTACCTTCGAAACGGCATATCGTATGTGTAAATTGGATTCCCGAATCATAAAATACGTTTTACAAACTTGAAACTTTGATTATGAACGTTCATTGAACATTTGACGAGAATTTGATTATTTTAAATGCATGTTTTGATTGATAATATGTACTTAGTTGCATTCCTCGTCAAAATACCTTTCCAACGATGTATGATAGGCGTTATAAGTGTTTGCGGGTCAAGTGTTGTGTTAGAAAAGGTTTTGGTTCGTGCACACTTGGAAAAACTGACCAGAATTCTCTGCCCAGGTAGTGGCGCGGCGCGCCACATACCCGCGCGGCGCGCAGAATCACCTGGCCAGATTCTGACCTCTTGGACCCATTTCACGTGAAATGTTTGACTAGCTATCGACCTACGATTCACATGAAACTTGTTTTAATATACTTGTATATGAATAACTAGCATAGAAAAATAGTCCGGGACCCGACCCGAACGTGTTGACTTTTTCGTTGACTTTGACCAAGTTTGACTTTTAGTCAAACTTAACCAAACTTTTATGCAAACGTTCTAACATGCTTTTATACGTGATTCTTGCATGAAACTTGACAACGTGATTCACATGCTATACTATTCGAGTCGTAACGAGCCATAGGACTAATTGAACACATTTCACCCGACCTTGTGTCGTAACCGGTTAATTGATACAACTTACTTGTTTAGGTCAAGGCTAAGCAACTTTCATGCACACGTTTACTTGTTGAAGTACCTTTATACTCGTGCACTCGAGGTGAGATCATAGTCCCATCTTTCAACAACTTTTATACTTTTAAATTATGGGATGAGAAACATATACAGTTTTATACTACATACTTTTATACTTTGAACACAAGTACAAGGAAACAAACATTCCACAGCGAGTTAGAACAAAAATCCTCAATTCGATTATCATTAGTTACACTTGCAGGGTGTAAGCGAGAACTTATATTGTGTGGCCATACGGGTTTGACAAACCCTCATTACGGACGGTTCGCTACCGTCTACGGATGAAATATATTTTCGAGAAACAGTGTATGTTCTAACACTATTGTGATGGGGTTCTATGGGAGGAAACGTTAAGTCTTGATAATTGGGTGCTCGCGAACAATACTTTTGGAATGCAAACGATTTTGATAATCAACTATGGGAATACTAAATCTTGTGGTTCAAAAACAACGTTTACAAACACCTATGATTTCACCAACGTTTTTCGTTGACAGTTTTCTATATGTTTCTCAGGTTCATACTCGGCTACTTGATACATGCTTCCGCACACTTTGATTTCTTGCTTGGGGTCAAGCATACATACATGCATACGCTAGTGATAGCACCTTTGGATTCAAACTTTTGTTTACATACTTACGCTATTTACAGCAACTGTGTTTTTAAACTAATTATGTCGCAAGTTATTTCATTTATACTTTATGACTTTTGTAAACTTAGACTTGTTGTCGAACGGTTTTGTAAACTAAACTTGCAAGTCTTGTACCTTTCAAATGAATGCGACATAATTTTGGTCAAACGAGTCTCATATAGGGACTACGACCACGCAACGGGACCTAAGTTAACGGCGCCGTCAATAACGGTTTTGGTCGGGTCGTTACATCACGTGTCTTCCCGGATCAAAAAATGGATGTGTGAATTCTTGATCCTTGTAAGACCTTGTTTTCATACACCAAAGGTACCTATCCTTCAATCACAACACAAATAGAAGCGGTTTTCCAAACGAAAATAATAATATAAAATGCGAAAAGTAACTTCCGTAAGGGTGAACCCCTACGAAAGGATCAAACAATTAAAAGTTTAAACCAAATAACCAACTAAGCTAACCGCATTCCCCGGCAGCGGCGCCAAGAATGTGTGATGCGTTCGTGCAATATACATCTTTTACCCTCTAAATTTATATTTGATTTAAACACTATTATCAAGCACACACAACTAACGAACACTTAGAACCAGGTTATTATAGCACTTTAATGTAAGTATTCTTATCAAGTTTGTCCCAAGAGACACGGTGTAAGTCGGATATTTGAAACTATCAATTGTCCTAGGGTTTGTTTGATTGGGGGGTTTCGATTGATATCAACTAACAACTAAAACTTGCACAATTAAACAAACCTAAATTTATCAATTAAACTAGTAACAAGAGACAAGTAGTGAAGTATTAAGACTTAAAACAAATTAACTAAGACGTGTTCACTTATCTAATCCTCTGTATGCTTGGCTTGCACCATTTTTACCTATATTGCTATCTCATTAGTTGTTGAACTATTAAATGTTTAGCATCACTACCAAAACCTCAAATCTAATGATACTCCACGAATTCACATAAGCTTTATATCTTAAGATCGATTTAAGCATGATTTGGTCATTGAGATTGAGCTTAGGTTAAAATCACTTAAAACCCCCAACTATCGAAATCACTTAAGATAATCGGCATTACTATGTTGACTAGAGGCCAATTGAAAACCAAACTAGATCAAGAACACAATCACTTGCAATTCCTAAGCTAGTTGTCTAGATCACCTAAGGTGTTGAAGCACATATTGATTCACTTCTCAAATCACTAAGAGAGCTACACAACATATGTAATCAAAGTCAAGCCTAAACAAACTCATAGTAATAAATCTGTAGCCAACTCAGCAACACATGATCATGTAATTCATTCAAACAACAATAATCAATTGATTTGGGGCAAACACTAGCATTAGAGATTCATAGATAAGCAAACACAAGAGTTTTAGCCAATCATAGCTAAAATTAAACTAATAATAAGCATAGAAATGTAAATCATCATCATCTTCAAGTTATTACAAGTAATCAATGCTAAATATGAAAAGTAAAGTAAAGATTACAACCCAAAATGTAAAGAAGATGAAGATCTAAGCTAAATAATGATGAATCTTGAGCTAGCTTCCTTGAATCTACCCTTAAAAACCAATGGATGATGAAATTAGGATTTTGTATGTGAAATTCGGACCTTAAGCCGCTGCTCCCAAAGATGCATATGAAAAATGACCTAATCTCGTTCCTTTTATAGTGCTGAAAATCTGGGCTAAAACAGCGTCAGGAGCGCCGCTTTTACTTCAGGAGCGGCGCTTTTGGCATGGTGAGGAGCGGCGCTTTTGACTTTGGAATGTCGCTTTTCGCTCTGAACAGGGGCGACGCTTTTGTTGAGGAGCGACGCTTTTGGCTGATCAGGAGCGACGCTTTTGATATTTAGAATGGTGTTTCTGCTCACTGATGAAAAATAGAGACAACTCGTGCATAATAGCGCCGCTTTTCCTTATGGAACGACGCTTTTGGACCTTCAGGAGCGGCACTCCTTTACAGGAGCGGCGCTCATTTACAGGAGCGGCGCTTTTGGAGCTGTTTCCTGCACTTGTCATTTTCTTAGCCAATTTTGCCCATGATTTGGTCAATTTTACACCAAATCAACTCCTTAGCCCTTAATTTACCAATTAGCTCAATAACACGCTAAATAGGCTCCGAGATAGTCAAAAACCGAGCAAAGTGAGGTACATATCGCGAAATAAAATATATATAAATGGAGCGATATCAACATCACATTTAGACAAGATTCAAGCCAAAAATGCATCAAAACCCATTTCATTTTAAAACCAAAATTACAACAAGATTAGAGCTAGAATCATATATATGCATACCTGGTAATGATTAGAAGACACAAGGAATCTGCATCTAAAATCAGATTTCAAGAACTTTTCATGATCAAAGCTAGGGTTTTCAAGTGAGAGAATTTAGGTGCGAGTTCTAGATATTTATATTTTTGAGAAAATCTGGAAGTAACCAGAACTTAAGCATAAATATGAGGGTTTTAACTCATACCCCATAATACACGGGTATTTATCAGTTATCAGATATCTTACGTACTTCATTAGGCAGTCCTAACGGAGTTCAAATTTAACCAAACAAATCAGTTATGTGACCCTTGTCACAAACTTGTCTTGACCAAATAGTCAGATAATTTTAAACATATAATTAAAATAAAAACATATAGTAGCACAAAATTAAACCTAAGGGCATAAATGTAATCTTACGTATAGCCCTAAATTCTGTTTGTTACATGAAAGAAATCACCCTCGTGAGCTCCCGTAACAAACCTACATCTCTAAAATCCAGTGTGTATTGCTCGAAGGTCTGACAGAAAACTGTCTCGTCACTTGCATCATCAAATCCGAACAGTTCTGCCAAATCTGCAGCAACTTCATAATTGATATCTAAAATTTCAACGGTCCGATCATTATAATTTTTTTTACCTTACTTAGACCCGTATGTGTTGCACCCAGTATAAATTTTAGGCCGATCCAATGATATACGAACCATCAATGATTTTTCTCCCATAGCTACGCAATCAAACCCTAAAAAATTTCCCTGAGTGGCAACACGTTGAAAAATCATCTCTCCTAATTGAACGGGCGGATATCTACCAAATTATGATTGTATGTGTGTGTGTGTATATATATATATATATATATATATATATATATATATATATATATATATATATATATATATATATATATATATATATATATACACGTGTATAAACTACACTAAAAATATCAAGGCGATCTTCCGGTTATCGAACCCGATATGAGTTTTCTACTACAACTAGCCTGGGTTTGTGTCTGTTACAGCGCTGCCCCTTGGATTCCGCATGGGGGCGCATCCTCCTTGACCCCTGCAATTTCGCGACAGTTAGTAGCCAACTCTTAAGGATGTGTTCTCTACACTCTCTGAACCCGTTGTTAAGTATGACTAGCTAACTCTTGCATTCAAGCAAATCGCAATTAGCTAAAATGAATGTTGGATCACTAAAATCACCAACAAAGACAAATCCCAACATTATAAATCTTATCGAGTTTTTTATTCTTATTTTTACTAATTAATATATGAAGTACTCAGGATTCAACTGTCGTAAGATTCATGTACATCTATGTGTCATGTCATAAATATTGTGTTAGGTTGATTTGTAAATTTTTCTTGTCACTATTATTGTATATAACAGTTTTACTGAGTTTTAAAGTTCAATGAGAACGATGATGTGTTTAAGACTTAATTAAGTCGATTTTGTGTGAGTTTTTTTTTTTTTTTTTTTTTTTTTTCTGTTTTACTTTGATATAACAAAAGAAAAGGATGTTATCTTTCAAAGGTTTAAGGTTATTAGTAACAACTACTATTTGTTTTGAACTTTCATCTTTTCATCTATTGATTATTAACAGTGTTACTATTTGTTTTTCCTTCCAATATCATTTTACTGTTATAATAATAATAATAATATAGATATGGATAGTCAATTTTGGTGTATACATATAGTCAATTTTGGTACACAAAGTATGTATTTTTATATTGAGATTTTAGGCTATAAATACTCATGAATGCAAGCATTAAACTTGCACCATTTCTCACACTTACAAAGTGTTTCTTTCTTTCTCTCCATTATCATCTTTGTTCTTACACTTCATTATTAGTATTCTAAATCAAGAATCAAATCACTAAAGGTAGTTATAAGCCTACTGAATTATAACATCAAGAATCAAACCACTAAAGGTAGTTATAAGCCTACTGAATTATAACATCAAGAATCAAACCACTAAAGGTAGTTATAAGCCTACTGAATTATAACACGTTATCAGCACGATAATCTTAATACTAAATATGGTTGGCTCTGCCACCAAAATGATATATGGTCGGTTATACCACCAAAATGATATATGGTCGGTTATACCACCAAAATGATATATGGTCGGTTATACCACCAGAATGATATAGGTCGGTTATACCACCTGAAAAAATATATGGTCGACACTGTCGCCAAATTTTCATTTATGTTTACTAATATTTATATTTTTGTTATATAACATTTATTTATGATTGCTTACACATGGTCGACACTGTCACCTACTTATCATTTATGTTATATTAAATTTATGTTTAATGTTTATATACTTATGAATATAAATTGACTCTAATTTATCATGATGTTTGTTTTAATTTTTGATAATAGAAAATGTCGAATCTGGAAAAGCTTAAATTTACTCCTTTAGAATCAACTGGAAACAACTACATGCCATGGGTTATAAAAGTAAAAATGCATCTTAAATCAATGGGCATTCTTGAAACCATAAATGAAAACAACACTTGTTCTGAAAAAGAACAAGCTACGGCATGTTGCTTTATTCATCAACATATTGATGAATGCTTACAAAATAATTATGTGACTGTAGAAGATCCCCATGTTTTATGGGAAGGTCTCAAAAGCAGATTCAATAATCAAAGAGAAATTTTACTTCCAGCTGCAATGGAACAATGGAGAACATTAAGGTTCCAAGACTTTAAGAAAGTAAATGAATACAGCTCAGCTCTGTATAATACATGTTCACAACTTAAATTCTGTGGACATGAAATTAGTGATGCAGACATGATGGAGAAAACTTTCTCCACAATGAATGCTGCAAACATCACAGTGCAAAGAAATTTGAGAATGCTAAAGTTCAAAACATATCCTGAACTTAATTCATATCTCTTAGTTGCAGAGCAAAATGATGAGCTATTAATGAAAAATCAGCAATCCCGTCCTACTGGTACACTTGCAATCCCTGAAGCAAATACTGCAAATAATTATAAACAGGGACAAGGACGCGGGCAAGGTCGTGGTTATAATAACCATCACCATCATCATGCCAAAAGCCATAACTATGGTAGAAACCATCCTTATGGTAATGGTAATGGGCGTGGACGTGGTCGTGGTCGTGGCCGTGGTGGTCAAAGAAATAGTAATCCACGAAAATATAAATATCAACCACAAAACAAGCCCATTAAACAAGATGTTGAAGAAAATTCTTCTAAAAATTCTGAAGAATCTTGCTACAGATGTGGTAGAATGGGCCACTGGGCTAATACTTGCCGAACATCTAAACATCTTGTTAAGATGTATCAGGATTCGCTGAAAGGTAAAGAAAAGGAAGTAAATTTTGTGGATAATATTGATCCAACAGTCACTGAGAAACCATCTGATTTATATGAAGATTTCTTGAATGTTTAAGTTGTGTGTTTTTTGAAAAATAAACGATTTAATATCGTCTGTCTTTGTCATTATGTTTGCTAAATGTTTCAGTACTATCTATTTGCGTTTAAAATATTGTGTAATATTAATGTACTCACTATTTATTTCTTATATATGAAGTTCAATATGAATTTTGCTGGAATACAACATCAATCAAGTGGTGGAGATCTCTGTATAGCAGACAGTGGAACTACACACACTATACTTAAATCCGAGAAATATTTTATTGATCTAAAACTAACGGAAGGAACTATACATACAATATCAGGACCTGCTAACTTGATAAAAGGGATAGGAAAGGCAAATTTCATACTACCAAATGGTACAAAATTTTTAATAAATGATGCCTTATTTTCTCCCAAGTCAAGCAGAAATTTATTGAGTTTCTCCGACATATACCTTAACGGGTATGATTATCAGTCAGTGACAACAGAAAATGAGAAATATTTAAGTATCACTGACAAGAGTCATGTGGTTGAAAAACTGCCAAGACTTAGTTCTGGATTACATTATACACATATAAATGTACCAGAAATACATATGGTAGTTAACGAAAAATATATTGATCCTGGTGTATTCAGTTTATGGCATAACAGATTAGGCCATCCAGGATCAACAATGATGAAAAGGATTATTGAATGTACTCATGGACATCCACTAAAGGATAGAAAAATCCATCATGATACAATGGTTCCATGTACATCTTGCTCTCTTGGAAAATTGATAACTAGACCCTCACCACTTAAGGTTGAGAAAGAATCACCAATGTTTCTTGAAAGAATTCAAGGTGATATATGTGGACCAATTCATCCACCATGTGGACCATTTAGATATTTCATGGTTCTAATAGACGCATCTAGCAGATGGTCTCATGTTTGTCTGTTATCAAGCCGTAATGTGGCATTTGCAAAATTTCTTGCCCAAATTATTAAATTGAGAGCTCATTTTCCTGATTACACCATTAAAAGGGTGAGACTTGATAATGCTGGTGAATTTACATCTCAAGCATTTAATGACTATTGCATGTCTATAGGAATTGTTGTTGAACATTCTGTTGCTCATGTGCATACACAAAATGGTTTAGCCGAGTCATTGATTAAACGTTTACAGTTAATCGCTAGACCATTGATAATGAGAACAAAACTCCCTGTATCTATATGGGGTCATGCAATTTTACATGCTGCTGCATTGATTCGCATCAGACCAAGTGCAAGTCATAAATATTCCCCCCTACAACTTGCTTTTGGTCAAGAGCCAAATATTTCCCATCTTAGAACATTTGGTTGTGCAGTGTATGTTCCAATTGCGACACCACAACGTACAAAAATGGGTCCTCAAAGGAGGTTGGGAATATATGTTGGATATGAAACATCTTCAATATTAAGGTATATTGAACCTATGACAGGTGACGTTTTTACAGCACGTTTTGCTGATTGTCATTTTAATGAAACATTGTTCCCTAGATTAGGGGGAGAAATGAAAAATAAAGAAAATGATGTTTCATGGTGTGAACCTCAATTAAAGTATCTTGATCCTCGCACAAAAGAATGCGAGACAGAAGTTCAAAAGATAATGCATATACAAGAACTTGCAAATCAATTGCCTGATGCATTTACAGATACAAAAACGGTGACAAAATCATATATACCAGCAGTAAATACTCCAGCTCGAATTGAAATTCCAAAAGCTGGCAATAACGTCACTCATGAATCTTTGCCACGACAGAAACGTGGAAGACCAATCGGTTCAAAGGATAAAAATCCTCGAAAAAGAAAATCAGCTGATAATGAAGTAAAAGAAAGTGTTCAAGAAGAACCACAAATCAGTACTCCTACTGCAGAGGAGATTGATGATGTCAATACAGAAATTGCAATCAATTATGCATATTCAAAAATATTATGGAACCGAAATGAAATGAAAAATCTTGATGAGAAATTTTCATTTAATGTTGCATATGACATCATGAATAATGATGATGATCCAGAACCAACATCTATGGTTGAATGTCAAAATAGACATGATTGGGCTCAATGGAAAGAAGCAATACGAGCTGAATTAGAATCACTCAATAAAAGAAAAGTTTTCGGATCCATCATTCTCACTCCTAAAGATGTGAAACCTGTAGGATACAGATGGATTTTTGTCCGAAAAAGAAATGAGAAAAATGAAGTTACAAGGTATAAAGCTAGACTTGTAGCTCAAGGTTTTTCTCAAAGACCGGGAATTGATTATGAAGAAACTTATTCTCCTGTTATGGATGCAATTACTTTTAGGTACTTAATCAGTCTGGCAGTTTCTAAAAATTTAGAAATGCATCTCATGGATGTTGTGACTGCTTATCTATATGGATCACTTGATAGTGATATATATATGAAGATACCTGAAGGATTTAAGGTACCAGAAGCATCAAATGCAAAACCCAAAGAAATGTATTCGATTAAATTACAAAGATCTTTATATGGGTTAAAACAATCGGGACGTATGTGGTATAACCGATTAAGTGATTACTTGATAAGCAAAGGGTATACAAATAATCTTACTTGCCCTTGTGTTTTCATTAAGAAAACAACATCCGGATATGTGATCATAGCTGTTTATGTTGATGATCTTAACATCATAGGTACAAATAAAGAGATCCATGAAGCCATTCAACTTCTAAAGAAAGAATTTGAAATGAAAGATCTCGGAAAAACCAAGTATTGCCTTGGTTTACAAATTGAGCATATGCCTAATGGTTTACTTGTACATCAAACAACATATACTGAAAAGATTTTGAAACGTTTCAATATGGACAAGGCAAAACCATTAAGTACTCCTATGGTTGTTAGATCACTCAATGTTGAAGCTGATCCATTTCGTCCATGTGAAGATCAAGAAGACATTCTTGGACCAGAAGTACCATATCTTAGTGCAAATTGGAGCTCTTATGTATCTTACAAATTGTACAAGACCTGACATTTCTTTTGCAGTTAATTTGTTGGCAAGGTTCAGCTCTGCTCCTACCAAAAGACACTGGAATGGGATCAAACACATATTTCGATACCTTCGAGGAACTACTGATTTAGGATTATTTTATTCTAACGAATCAAAACAAGATTTGGTTGGTTATGCAGATGCAGGTTATTTATCTGATCCACATAAAGCTAAATCTCAAACTGGATATGTATTCCTAAATGGAGGTACTGCAATATCATGGCGTTCTCAAAAACAAACACTTGTTGCTACATCGTCAAATCATGCCGAAGTGATTGCATTACATGAAGCTACTCGAGAATGTTTTTGGTTGAGATCAATGACACAACTCATTACTGATTCTTGTGGACTAGAACGTGATAAAAGTCCAACAACTATCTTTGAAGATAATGCAGCTTGCATAGCACAGATGAAAGAAGGGTATATCAAAAGTGATCGAACAAAACACATACCACCTAGATTCTTCTCATACACTCAAAATCTCATTAAGGACAACCAGATTGAAATGAGATATGTGCAATCTAGCAAAAACTCTGCTGATCTTTTCACGAAAGCACTTCCAACTACTATTTTCAGAACACACGTTCATAACATTGGCATGAGACATGTTCAAAAGATGTAACAGCTGAAGCGATGTCTACTTGAGGGGGAGTCAACTCCATGCTGCACTCTTTTTCCCTTAGCTAAAGTTTTTTCCCACTGGGTTTTCTTTAGCAAGGTTTTTAACGAGGCAGTAATTTATAGTTGATCTTCAACAAAATAAAATTGCTATCCAAGGGGGAGTGTTATAATAATAATAATAATATAGATATGGATAGTCAATTTTGGTGTATACATATAGTCAATTTTGGTACACAAAGTATGTATTTTTATATTGAGATTTTAGGCTATAAATACTCATGAATGCAAGCATTAAACTTGCACCATTTCTCACACTTACAAAGTGTTTCTTTCTTTCTCTCCATTATCATCTTTGTTCTTACACTTCATTATTAGTATTCTAAATCAAGAATCAAATCACTAAAGGTAGTTATAAGCCTACTGAATTATAACATCAAGAATCAAACCACTAAAGGTAGTTATAAGCCTACTGAATTATAACATCAAGAATCAAACCACTAAAGGTAGTTATAAGCCTACTGAATTATAACATTTACTTATTTTTTGAGGAAAAAATAACGCAAGTTGTTCTTTAGTTTCTTGAAATATGATTTTTGCTTTATATATTGGGTCAGAGGGTGTAAAAGGGGTCCATGGATTGCACTACGCCAAACAAAAATGAGGGCAAATGTAATGTAAAGCCACTTTTGGCTTCCATTGCTAATCTAAAGTTAAAGTTCGCTTTTTCTAATGTTGTATGATAAATCATACTATTAATTTATTAGTTAAATGAAATGATGATAAGTTATTTAATATATAAATAATCTTTTAATTTTATATGAAATTTTTATTATTAATTATTAATATATATTAATATAGTCTAATAATTGTAATCACTAATTAATGTATGGATTATTAATTCAAATGCTATGATTCTTTATAAAGTTTATCCTGTTTAACCAGTTTTGAGTCAAGTAATTAGTAGGTAAGATTCTAACTAATCAAGATGTAAAATGAGTTGGATTCAAGTTAAATGTTAAATGAGTCAATATATCTGTACAATATATTGTTTTTGATATGATCATGCCGAGACTCATGATATATGATAAGTGATTATAGTTATATATTTCTATCAACTATGTATACAAATTGTACAAAGTTACCCCGAACCCAGAAGGGAAATGACATGATTTGGGTAATAGTGGACCGTTTGACTAAGAGTGCACGCTTCCTGGCCGCGAGCGAAATGTCTTCGTTGAGTAAGTTGGCTCAGTTGTATATGAATGAAATTGTGGCTCGACACGGGATACCATTGTCTATTGTGTCAAATAGAGATTCGAGGTTTGTATCTAACTTTTGGCAGAGTTTACAACAGAATCTGGGTAATCATGTTAATCTTAGTACAACATATTATCCTCAGACAGACTGCCAAAGTGAACGAACAATTCAGATGTTAGAGGATATGTTAAGAGCTTGCGTATTTGAATATGATGGATCGTGGGATACTCATCTACCGTTAGTCGAGTTCGCCCACAATAATTCCTATCATTCTAGTATCGGCATGCCGCCCTACAAAATGTTATATGATAGACGGTGTGGAACTCCATCGTGTTGGTTAGAAGCTAGTGAGAAATAGTTTGCAGGTCCTGAGATTGTGCAACAAACTGTAGAAAGGTGGCAATAGCTCGTGAAAAGTTAAAAGCTGCCAGAGACAGACAAAAGATGTATGCAGATCCTTGTTGACGACCAATGACGTTTGCTGAAGGTGAGTGTGTATACTTGAAAGTTTCACCGTGGATTGGTGTAATTTATTTTGGTAAGAGAGGAAAGTTAGCACCAAGATATATTGGTCCATTCAATATCAGACAAGTGTTAATCAGATATTGGTCTTAGATCTTCCAACAGAACTAACGGGTATTCATAATACGTTTAACGTGTGTTATCTTCGTAAATGCAAAGTGGATGATGAAAGTCAGATTCTACCGCTTCAAGATCTGAAAGTAGATTCAAGTAAGAAATTAGTAGAGGAATCTGTTAAGATCTTAGACAAAAAAGTGACTAAGTTACGTAAGAAACAGATTCCAATGGTGCTAGTGGAATGGAAGCATAGTTTGGGTTACAACTTGACATGAGAAACCGAGGAGTTAATGAAAGCCATATACCCTCAGTCGCTTGACCTCGACCAGATTTCGAGGACCGATTCTTCTTAAAGGGGTAGATTTGTAACAACCTCAACTTGGGCCTAGTGGTAAAGATCCATTTACCCTTAGTTAATATTAATTTATTAATATTAGTGAAATTTTAATTATGTGCTTATAATTATTTAAATGGCTAGTTTCATTCGTTTTGTGACAAGGGTCACATAACATATTTTGTTATCTGAATTGGACCTCGTAAATACCCGTGTGAAATAGGGATTAGGTTTCCTACACACGAAGGAACCCAAATTCAAATATATACTCCTGTGCGTGCCATACTTGCCATTTTTAGTAAACTATAAACCCTAAACACACTCTTGCTCCCTACATCCCTAAATTAAATAGTGCAAATCAAAGATTGTATTATTGTGTATCTAATTACAGAGTTTTTAAGGATTAAAACAAGGTAAACTCTTTAAATTTGATGAATTAATTTGGATTTTGAGTGAGTTTTTGTAAAGTAAGCTTTTAATGCTTGATTCGTGATTTGAATGTGTTTGTGAATGTATTTTGGACTTAGAAACATGTTCCATATATGTTGTATGTTATTCATGGACCAGTGAATCAGCCAAAACAACTAGAAATCGTGATTTGGGTGTAAAAAATTCGAATTGCAGGGTTGATGTTGTTCTTGCTCAACCGTACGAGTGAGGCACTCACCCGTGCGAGTGAGGCACTCACCCATGCGAGTGAGGTAGTTAACCATGTGAATGAGTTTGACAATCACTTGTGCGAGTGAGAGGTCACTCGTGCGAGTGAGGGGCCATCCGTGCGAGTAAGCTGCTCAACCGTGTGAGTGAGTTTGACAGTCACTCGTGGGAGTGTGTTGTCAGCCGTGAGAGTGAGGGTACTTACCCGTACGAGTGAGCTAGTCAATTGCACGAGTGAGACCCCATTCGTGCGAGTGACAGTGTTTGTTTATCTGGGTCAAGTGCAATTCTCACCCATTTGTTGTACTGTTGTGTTTATTTATTCTGATGTGTAAAACTGATTGGAAAGTGTACTAACTGAGGATTTGATATTCTCAGGTGATAAAGGAAAAAGTGAAGGCTCGGTGAAATAAGACTATTGAGTTCTTGTGCTTCCAGGTGAGTGGGATTATATCTATAGATATTGTTATACAGTGATGTAACACCCTCATACCCCTATTTGTAAGATTATTTTTTTTGCCCTTAAGATTGCATACATGTTTATATATGCTTTTCTTTTTAATAGAATGTTTATAATTATTTGACTATGTGGTTAAGACCAGATGTTGCATGGGTCACAGAACCGGTTTCTTTATTTAAATTGGACTCCTTTAGGGCCGCCTAACGATGTACGAATGATATCAAATAACTGATAAATACCCGTGTGTTGTGAGGTATGGGTTTTAACCCCGCTTAAGTGAAATGTCCCGTTCATATTGATTATAAACGTTCCATATTAATTGATTTCGTTGCGAGGTTTTGACCTCTATATGAGACGTTTTTCAAAGACTGCATTCGATTTTAAAACAAACCATAACCTTTATTTTATCGATAAAGGTTTAAAAATGATAATAAAAAATATAGCGTTTTCACACGACCATTACATAATGGTTTACAATAATATTACACAACAATATATGTCTTCGAATGCAGTTTTCAAATAATATTATACAAGCATGGACTCCAATTCTTGTCCTTAATTTAGTATGCAACAGCGGAAGCTCTTAACAATTACCTGAGAATAAACATGCTTAAAACGTCAACAAAAATGTTGGTGAGTTATAGGTTTAACCAATATATTTATTAATCGTAATAATAGACCACAAGATTTCATATTTTAATTTTTCATAAACATCATCCCATACATAGAGATAAAAATCATTCATATGGTGAACACCTGGTAACCGACATTAACAAGATGCATATAAGAATATCCCCATCATTTCGGGACATCCATCGGACATGATATAAAAACTCGAAGTACTAAAGCATCCGCTACAACGGATGGGGTTTGTTGGACCCAATAAATATATCTTTAGGATTCGCGTCAATTAGTAGACTGGTTTACTAATTCTTAGGTTACCAAGCAAAAGGGGCAGATTCGGCTTCGATCATTCAACCATAGAAAGTTGTTTCACGTACTTGTGTCTATTTTGTAAAACATTTATAAAATTGCATGTATTTTCAACCCAAAAATATTAGATTTTATAAAATTGGGACTATAACTCACTTTCACAGATTTTTACTTCGTCGGGAAGTAAGACTTGGCCACGGGTTGATTTACGAACCTATAACAAATATGTACATATATATCAAAGTATGATCAAAATATATTTACAACATTTTTATTACGTTTTAATAATTTGAGTTTGTTAAATCAGCAGTCCTCGTTAGTAACCTACAACTAATTGTTCACAGTTAGATGTACAGAAATAAATTAATATATAATATCTCGAATCAATCCACGACCCAGTATATACAAGTCTCAGGCTAGATCACAACTCAAAGTATATAAAGTATTTTGGAATCAACCTCAACCCTGTATAGCTAAAATTATATTATATATATATATATATATATATATATATATATATATATATATATATATATATATATATATATATATATATATATATATATATATATATATATATATATATATATATATATATATATATATATATATATATATATATATATATATTTACGTTACATAGAAAGGAAAAGAAAAAGATGTATATAACTCGTCCGAAAAATGCTGAATTTATAGGACCTGGCCACCCTTTCCCTGCCATGCGATCGCATAGGAATAAGGCAGCCAGGCCATGCGATCGCATGGCCAGCTAGATCCAGCTCAATCACTTTGTTTTCTAGTTTTGCCGACGTTTTATTTAAATATATATAATATACTTAATTTATATTAATTATATATATATTATATTATATTCTTGTGCATAGTTGACTTGTAATTTTAGGTCCTTTGCGTCGCGCGTTGATAGTTGGCTCAGGTCCCGGTTTCGGATTTTCGAACGTCCTTTCGTACGCGGAGATATCTTGTACTTTGCGTTCCGCGGCTCGTACTCTTGTCATTTTTAGACGTTTCTTATCAATAAATGGAACCACTTGAATTATATCTTGTTCATTTGAGCTTTTTGGTCATTTGCATCTTTAAATCATCGTTTTCTTCTTTTGTCTTCGCACTTATTTATTTAAATGAATATTACATAAAAATAGAACAATTGTAACTAAAAGCTTCACATATTGGAAGGATATTGTGCCTAAATTTATGTTCATTTGTAGCACTATCAAATATTCCCACACTTGAACGTTGCTTGTCCTCAAGCAATACAGAACTTGAAATAAAATCACACTTCACTCGAATCACTTTTTTTTATTCTCACACTTTATACATCAGTGATTTTGATACGGCAGTATAAACAATGATAGTAACGATGTGGTTTACAGTCCCACATGACTATTAAAAATTTAGATCCTTTAAGGAAATTGGATCTTTATGAAAACATTTGATCTTTTGAAAATTCATTCTAGCTTTTACCCTAGATAAGTTTTTCAGAATAACCCTTCACCGATGTTTGCAAAATGTTTTTGTGGGTTTTGTGGGTTTCAAATTTTAAAATTTTAGCTCAAAACTTGAGGTTTTGTGTCACCCACTTGCTATCCTTGTATTAGGAAAGCACACGTCCAGTATACTTGCTCCGTATATTACCTTTCTGTAAACTACCGTCTGGTTGTAAAGAAAAGTGTTGAACAAGCAACTGTTAAGGCGATGTCTAATGACATGCAGATGTTCATGGTCTACAATGTGTCGGATGCAATTACTATCCTTTGTAGGAGCAATAGTAAAGATCGCCCTATAATTTTTCGGTTAGGCACAAGGTCCTGTCTTCGACCATGCTATGCAACCACCGTTCTTACGGTTGACACCCGAATTGGTTCAGGTGACCTAATGAATTCCAGGTGAATTC
The DNA here is from genome assembly GCF_046630445.1 of Rutidosis leptorrhynchoides. Lineage (NCBI taxonomy): Eukaryota > Viridiplantae > Streptophyta > Magnoliopsida > Asterales > Asteraceae > Rutidosis > Rutidosis leptorrhynchoides. The sequence goes on from NC_092335.1 coordinate 635,569,630, forward strand.
CTGGATTTTACGTTCAATGGTAATGAACGCATTGAAAATAGGTTTTCATAAAACAAATCGGTTTTATTTTTATCAAAATATTTTCTCGTTCAAGCTCGAGTTTAGATATCATCGAATTTCATGAGTTTGTAATTCTCAATCTTTAATGTCAATCTCAAGGATTGAGTAATATCAGTCTTAAAAGCTGATTTTTAATCTTTAAGGAGATTATCCTTTCTGGGGGTCTGATTCATTAGTCTTATCAAGCTAATTTGCACGGCGCCCTCCCCATTTTACGAGACAGATCCTCTCAGAGTTAGGATAAGTCTGACCAATTGGCGACCCTGTTTGATGCCGAGGTCCGTGGATTTCCTGCTGATTTTAGAGATGACTTTTCTAGATTTTTCGTCAACCTACAGTTGGTCTGGACGACAACTTCTTGACCTAAATCAAGAAGCGCGTGTCTTTTTCGGAAGACTTTACTTTCTTTTAATGATGGAATTGATTCATCGTGTAGATCCATCTTTCTTTCAAATATATTACAGTAATTCAGGTAAAACTGATTAGTTTAGTGCAAATCAAAAGTACCTGCAATGATCTTGTACAAATATGTGATATATGTTTTGAAGAACTTGGTAAATTCTTCCCACACTTAGCTTTTATTTATTTTTTTCTCTGCCTTTTTATTCTCCTTTATTTCATTTTAAATGAATTCAAGCGTTTTTGGTTGTTTCTCCAATTATGTTCTCTCCGAGGTAACAATAATTTCGGTATTACAACCTAGTTTTATCGTTCATAAATATGTATAAACACGATTTTGAATTCATTTAATTGAAATTTTTTCAAATTTTCACAAAATTTGGCAATTACACTAAGTGTAAACCCGAGAGAATTTATAACCCTTCCCCACACTTGAGATCATGCAATGCCCTCATTTGCATGAAATCGGACTATAATTATAAATTCATGAGGGTGATTAGTGTAGAAAAGTGATTAAAAATACCGAGTTTGCAAACATATTGTTTTATATCACATTTGATATTTTACGTTTTGTCATTAATATTAGTAGCTTTTGCTGAACTTAATGTCAATCTTTGAAAGTGCGATGTTTTACCATGTTTTGTACATAAGATAAACTACAAACATACATAATATTTTTATTATTTTTTTTATTTTATAAAACCTTTATTTATTAAAAAAATTTAAATGAATAATTTTTTAAAATTTTGTTTCCTTTTACTTTAGGTAGTTTCGGTATGTTTACCTAGTTCGTCTCTCGACAAAATTTAAAATTTGTCGTTTTTAAAGCGATTGTTTTAAAAGCAAAGATTTTTGGGTTTTTTATTTTTTATTTTTGTATACTTTAGATCAATAATATTAAAAATAATGATAACAAAATTTTGTGCCCCGCCCTTGGGTAAAACAATTTCGGTTTCATGACCTAGTCTTCAACTTACGATGAATTTTAGAAATTATTTTTTAAACTTAATGAAATAAAGTAATTTTTGTTTTTAAATTCACACAAAACTTAAATTTAAAAATGCATATTAATTTCATACAAAACCTACAAAACAAAAATTCAGAATGGGGGGAGAAAACTAGTTCTTTAGTGTCTGCTAGTGGAAAAGACCAATCGGATTCCATTCTAGGAACTACACGAGAACAGAATAACTAACCCTAGACAACATTATTTCTTAGAACATTTGAATCTCCCCACACTTAGGTAGCTGTGGTGTCGAGTTTGTGATTGACTTCATTGTCAATTTCTCTTGGACCATAATCAACTTGCATATCTGTGACTTTTGCTTTAAGCCATTGGTCGGATTCCTGTGTAATATCCACAAATTCAACTAGTTTCGCCTTTTCTTTAGGCGATAGATTGGATATTAACCGGTTACATAACTTAAAGTTCCCCTTGGTTCTGGCATCGCGAATCCGTTTAATAAGTTTCTTCATTGAACTGTTAATAACGGGGTCATTTAATTTCGTATCAACAACGGGGTTCTTTATCAGGTCATCATTAGGTGTTACTTCATTTTCCCCACACTTAGGTGTTTTATTATTGTTAAGCACTACCGTTGGAGTTGGTAAAACAATATGGTTCTTACCAATCGTTTTTATTGGTTCAACGGTTTTGGTTGGTGGAGATTTAGACTTTCGACTCATAAAGGTGATCGATTTGTCACCATCACTAAGTGTCATTCTACCCTCTCTTACATTAATGAACACCTCGGTGGACGCTAAAAATGGTCGACTTAAAATTAGAGGAATGTTTGAGTCCTCTTCTACGTCAATGACAATAAATTCGACTAGAAAGGTTAAATTACCTACTTGAACGGGTAGGTTGTCAGCAATTCCAACTGGGTGCTTAATGGTTTGATCAAAGAGTCTAACACTCATTTTCGTTGGACTTAACTCACCTACTCCTAATCTCTTATATAATGAAAGAGGCATAACACTCATACTCGCACCTAAATCTGCTAGTGCATCATACATGACACAATCACTAAGTAGACAAGGAACAATAAATTCACCCGGATCACCCACCTTGGGTGGAGGTTTTGGTGGAACTGTCTTCACCGGGTTTATCTTTACGGTTTTTGTTTCTTGTACTTTCTTATTATTCTTCTTCTTTCTAGAGGTATCACAAACTTTATTACCTATTACTTTCTCATACTCAACTCCTTTTCTTGGAAACGGGATGGGTGGTCTGTATGGTGCCACCACTGGCTTTACATACTCGGGTGGTAGTGGTGGTGTTGTAACTTCTTCATTGTTACTCACATCTAAAACCTTCCCATCTTCCGATGCTGGTTTTTCAGAATTCGTTGACACCATATTAACATTCTCATTCCGAGGATTTACTTCAGTATTACTCGGTAGCTTTCCTTGTTCCCTCTCATTCATCATGCTAGCAAGAGTACCTACGTGTTTTTCTAGATTCAAAATGGAAGCTTGTTGAGTTCTTAATGACTGATCAAACCTCTCATTTGTTTGGGTTTGAGATGTAATAAATTGTGTCTGAGATTCCATTAGCTTTGCCATCATTTCTTCCAGATTTGGCTTTTTCTCTTCAGTTTTTTGTGGTGGTTTATACAAGCTAGGTCTTTGTTGATTGAAAGTGTTGTTTTGAGTTGGTTGGTTATTCGGACCTTGTTGGTTGTACGAGTTATTGTTAGGTCCATTTAGATTGTAAAGAATGTTTTGATTTCGATTGAAGTTTGGCCTTGGCGGTTGATAATTATTTTGATAATTATTTCCCGGCCTTTGGTTCATGTAGGAAACATTCTCTCGTTGTTCCATCGTTTGTTCAATGTGACAATCTTTCGTTAAGTGTGGTCCACCGCATTGCTCACAACTGATTCGTATTGCGTGAATATCTTTAGTCATATTTTCCATTCGTCTCTCGAAAGCATCTATTTTTGCGGAAACGGAATAAAAGTCATGGCTAGAATCAGCTCTAGCCACTTTAGAGGAACGAAAAATATCTTTTTCCTGTCACCACTCATGTGAGTGGGAGGCTGTGTTATCAATAATTTTGTGAGCTTCGGTTGCGGTTTTCTTCATAATGGAACTACCAGCTGCTATGTCGATGTCTTTTCGTGTAGTAATATCGTATCCTTGATAGAATATTTGTACTATTTGATAAGTGTCTAAACCGTGCTGAGGACATCCTCTCAATGACTTTTCGAATCTTGTCCACGCCTCATATAATGTTTCATTTGGCTTTTGCGTGAACGTAATAATTTCTCCTTGAAGTCTCACAGCTTTAGATGCCGGAAAGAATTGTTTAAGAAAATTTTCAACTAAAACATCCCATGTATCAATCGCTCCTTCAGGTAATGATTCTAACCAATCTTTGGCTTCTCCCTTTAAAGTCCAGGGAAACAACATGAGATAAATCTGTTCATCCTCAATTTCTCTGATTTTGAATAGAGTACAGATCCTATTAAAGGTTCGAAGATGTTCGTTTGGATCTTCTTTTGGCGTACCACTATATTGGCATTGATTAGTTACCATGTGTAGGATTTGTCCTTTGATTTCATAATCTGGCGCATTAATATCTGGCTTAATAATGGCGTGACCTTGGCCAGTGCGTGTGGCTCTCATTCGGTCTTCCATACTTAGAGGTTCCGTTACTTCCATAATTGAATTTTTTAAATACGAATCACTAGAGGATTCTGATTTAACGGTTTGTGGTTCAGGGGGAATGATTAGTGGTTCAGGACCTTGGAATTGTCCTTGAATATCCTCCGGGTTCTCAATTGTGAAGTCGGGTTCAAAAAATGGATTATCGGAAATTTGAGTTGAAGAACTTGTTCGTCTAGATGATGATTCTAAAGAAAAATCAACGGCGATAATATTGGCTAGATGTCTTGAATGAGTTACAGGTGGTGAATGTATGAAAGGTGGTGAACGTTTTGCTCGGTGCATTCACTGAATATCCTATTAGTTATAAAAGATAAAAATTATATAAGCTATCAAATTAATAGACTTTTCTGATTTTGCCCACGTTTCGAATAGCCAATAGATGCAGCAGGTAGCCAGGACCCTTTAAATCGGAAGCCTACAACTCGCCACTAACAAATCCAACTATTTCTACGAACCAGAAAATTTTGGATGTCTATCAATTTAATCGCTTAAAATAATTTTTCGTCGAAGTTTTAAAGAAAATAAAGAAGATTTTATGTCCAAAAGAACTAGAGCGTAGAAATGAGAAAGAAAAGGAGCGCGTCAAAAAACGTCGAAAAATAAAAAGTCGAAAAATAAAAATAAGAAAGTAGAGCGTCGAAACTTAAAAGGTCTAAAAACTAAATATTAAAACTTGCGTCTAAAGGTATTAAAGCTTAAAGGAATTCTAAATCAAAAACGGCAATTACTTAAAAAGCACTAAAATTTATTTAAAACTAAGGCGATAAGCGATGTCGTAAGATTCTAAAGCGCCTAAATCTTAATCTAAAGAAAAAGCACTTAAGGGAATTTACGGCAAAGCCTAAAAATCTAGAAGTATAAAAATAACTACGGCAAAACTAAACTTAAAACTAAATACGAATGACAAATATAAAAATTACGAGTTTAAACGAATAAAAAGATACAAAATGTAAAAATGAAACTAAAGTTATAAAAATACAATTTTATAAAAATATTATTTTTATATTATTTATATAAAAGTATTAATCTATATATTTAATAATAATACTAAAACTTGAAATTACAAATTATTATTAAAACTAGATATAAATATATATTAATTAATTAAAACCCTAATAATAATAATAATAATTAATGAAACCCTACTGTATTAAATGTGTTTAAGGATCAGGTCTGTCACGTCACTTCATGCGACCGCATGGTTATAGAGCATCTTTCTCATGCGATCGCATGGGCAGGAAATCCAGAAATGTTTTGGGCTATAACAGACTCGGCCCAATTTAATTTTATATATATATATATATATATATATATATATTAAAAAATTCACAAAAATATATAAAGAAAATATTTATTAAAATAAACTTATATTTTAAAACTAAATATAAAAATAGAAATACTTTATAATTTTATATATTTTAAACAAACTCTTAAAAATATATAATTTTTTTTAATGTTTTATATTTTTTTTTTCTTTTTTGTATATCAATTATATTTTTACAAATATAAAAATATAGCATTTCGCCTGTTCCCCGGCAGCGGCGCCAAAAATACTTGATGTTATGCGAGGTGTACACGAAATAGTTATTATTTTTACTGCGAAATACTATTAAATACGATACAATTTTACACAAGTTATTTATTTATTTATAGAGTGGATATACCTAAACCTTGCTACAACACTATAGGCAGTGTACCTAATCGTAAAGTAGTGTAGTTTTTAGTAAGTCCGGTTCGTTCCGCAGGGAGACGGCTTATTTTACACTATATTTTTATATAACTGTATTTGTACATTATATATGTATATATATTACAATTAATTTTATTATAACAGGGGGTTTACCGTTTAATGACCGGTTTGTCGATTTTATATTTTAAGTCACAATTAAAACCTAATGCAAAATATTATATATAACTTAATTTAAAGCTTAAAATAAATAACGATATTTAAATGACAAAATATAAAATTGCGATAAGAAATGAAATAAAATAATTATGCTTACTTAAACTTCCGTAATCATGATGTTTGACGTTTTAATTTTAATTTATTATCCTGGGTTAATTGTCCTTTGTCCTGGATTATTTGATAAGTCCATCTGGTTTTATCCATAATAGTCCATCGGTTATAATTATAAAGTGCGAGGGTCTTCGCCAAATTAACCTTATACCCGAAGTCAAATATTCCAACTAATTGGAGATTCGAACTGTAACAAGGTTTTAATACTTTGTTTAATGATTACACCAGGCTATCGACTGCTTGTAATCCAAGGTTTTAATACTTTGTTAACAATTACACCAATTATCCTTGTATGTAATCCACCCCTGTTTTAATGAGATATGAATATTAATTTACCCACTTGATCAGAATGAATAATCAATTACCTAACCCGAATAATAAATTAAATGATCGTAAAAGATGTCGTATAAACGTCACTAAATAGAACATACATAATCATTTTAATAATTATTAGATTAACTAATTTGAAGATAGGTTCGACAGATTCTAATGAGTTATTATTCGATTAGACAATACCCCCTATCTATTAATAGTCCATAGTCCAACATCCACAAGTGTCGGTCTTTTGTCCAAACCCGAATTATGGTACAAAATCTAATAACCCATCTTAATATTTAGTCTAACATCACGATTAATTTGGCTCAAATAAGCATAATAATAACTTAGTTACGAGACATTAAATTAAAAAGGAAGAACATAGCTTACAGTGGTGATTAATTGCGTAGCGTTGCACGGACAGAATTTTGACTTAAAACCCGTAAAACATTCTTACAATAACCTTATTATTATTAACTTAAAATTAAAATTATATTATAAATATATATATATATTTACGTTACATAGAAAGGAAAAGAAAAAGATGTATATAACTCGTCCGAAAAATGCTGAATTTATAGGACCTGGCCACCCTTTCCCTGCCATGCGATCGCATGGGAATAAGGCAGCCAGGCCATGCGATCACATGGCCAGCTAGATCCAGCTCAATCACTTTGTTTTCTAGTTTTGCCGACGTTTTATTTAAATATATATAATATATATAATATATATAATTTATATTAATTATATATATATATATATATATATATATATATATATATATATATATATATATATTATATTATATTCTTGTGCAAAGTTGACTTGTAATTTTAGGTCCGTTGCATCGCGCGTTGATTGTTGGCTCTGGTCCCGGTTCCGGATTTTCGAACGACCTTTCGTACGCGAAGATATCTTGTACTTTGCGTTCCGCGGCTCGTACTCTTGTCATTTTTAGACGTTTCTTATCAATAAATGGAACCACTTGAATTATATCTTGTTCATTTGAGCTTTTTGGTCATTTGCGTCTTTAAATCATCGTTTTCTTCTTTTGTCTTCGCACTTATTTATTTAAACGAATATTACATAAAAATAGAACAATTGTAACTAAAAGCTTTACATATTGGAAGGATATTGTGCCTAAATATATGTTCATTTGGAGCACTATCAAGCCTCGAGCTTCACAATGTGCTTTCCTTTTTAGGAGTAATGGCTTCGTGCTAGTGTTGCTAGACAACACATGCCATAGCCAAAAGCTATGGCACCTTTGTTCGATCAATGATGGAGGGGTAGTTTCTACTTCCTACCCTTTCTCAATATAAGCATAAAAGCTTGTTATGTGGGAAGTAGTGGAGTGAATAAAAATCTTGCGCTTTGACACTCCTGGGAGAGTCGAGTCCTCCCATGTATCATTTTGGAAGTCAAGTCTTTCAAACTTGTAAGTAAAGTCTTCCAAGTTAAGTTGTGTACCAAAAGACCCAAGCTTGGAAGTAAAGTCTTCCAAGTAACTTACAATAGACCCACCATTAATCTTACACCCAAGGTAGTTACTTCTCCATCACTATTGGCACCAAGTAGTATGTTTACCGGGGAAGTAGCTACCCATGCGATCGTCCCACCACCGGGGTGGCTTGTATGCACACAACCTTATGAGCCTAAGATAGATTTTGTCTCATTGCCTTCAATACAAGAAGGTAGTTCACTTTTGTGATATACCAGGGCATTAGCTATCCGTGCGGTTGTCCCAAAACCGGGATGGCTTTGGAATGCACAAAGCTTGAAACCAAAATTTTCGGAAAACTTTTCTAGTTTCACAACTTGACTCATTTTCTCTTTCTAAAAACGGAAAAATGGTTTTCTTGAAGCCTTGTCTTCCTTAAGGCTTAAACGTTTTCTTGGGTAACTCATGTAGTTTGGCGCTCCACTACACCGAGGTGAATCTTTTGGGTAGTTCTTGATCTCTAGTGGTGATGAAGGTGAGGTTTATGCTTGTGATGATTTGAAGAACACTCCTAGAAAGGTTTGTACTAAAAAGCTCGAATCTTGATATGATTACTCTTAAATTGCAAAATCTTGAAGATATTTGAGCCTTTTTAGGGAGCTTGTTATTTGATCGTTTTTTGAAGATATGTAGATGTTTAGCCTAGGCTTGAATTTGTTTGATTTGAGGATGTTTGAAGATTTAGAGCTTGATTTGGAGGAGTGGTGTATCTTTTGATGCTTAGTTGAAGATATAGTCAAGAATTGCCACCCCACCATTGCCCCATTTGATGAATTGATGAAATGAAGTTGTTTAAAGCATTGAGTTGAGTCTTTGCTAGTTTATGGAAGAAGAAGAAGAAGAGGTTATGATTGGTCCTTAGCAAATGCAAGCATTTGAAGATCATTCTAGCCATCAAAGTGCACATTCATGAAGGTATCCTTTATTGCTCAACTATTGCACTTTGGCTTTGATCATGATTGCTCTTTATCTTCAAGTCTTATTTATTGTTTTGCTTGCTTGAGGACAAGCAATGTTCAAATGTAGGGAGTTTGATATTGCTCATCCACGCTATGTTCTCACACAATATCTACCTCGTTTTACTTGGGTTTCGTTTCCAAAGTGCTCAAAAAGTTATGATCTTGGGTTTAATCGCGTTCTGAGTACTATTGCACTTCTAAGTGTAAATTTGGTGTAAAATTGATCACAGTGTGAAAAGTGTATCAAGAAAACAGCAAAGTGCTGGAACTGGCAACAAGAACGACATTTCTATATCTCAAACATTGTTCCAACATTAAGAACGACCCAAGAATGACGTTCTACCTGGGAATTTACAAAGGAAATGGAAACAGAAAAAGTGGGCATTTTGAGAACGATTTAGGAACGACGTTTGTAGCATTCAAGAACGGCGTTCCTCTTTATGAGCCCAGGAACGGTGTTCCCCAAGAAGGAACGACGTTCGTCTGTAAAATTCTGGGCAGTTTTTGTGAAGTATAAATAGAATGAGATGAGGGTTTTTCTCATAACTTGGAATAGAATAGAACAGTAAATTCGTGGTGGCTGAGGAGATTAGGGTTTAATAGTTAGATTATTGAGTTTTTTTTTTATCAAGTTTCCATCATTTCTTTCATTCTACATCAAGGATTTGGAGATTGAATCAAGATCTAGGACTTATTCTTCATCATCTTCATCTAGCTTTATTGTAATTTGCATAAGTTTGGTACAATCTACTCTTATTTATTGCTTAATGATGTTTAGATTCACTTTTATTACTTATATTGATCTTGTTCTAGCCATGATTGGCTAGATTTTATGATGTACACTTGTTTATGAAGCTTGATAGCTAAGGATTGTTCATATTTATGTTATTGATTGTATTTGGATGAATCTATGAGTTGATGATTCTGATTTGTTATTAGAATTAACCAAAAGATCCTTTGCTATGCTTGTTTTGGACTTTACTTTGATTATATGAGGTGTGTATCTTCTCTTAGGGATTTGATTAGTGAAACATCTTGTACTTTATACACTTAGGTGATCTAGACAATCAAATTGGGGCTTTCAAGGGATTGGGGTCTTGGTTTGGATTGGTTTTTAATTGGTCCATAGTTAAAATAGTGAAGTTTGGTTTTCTTAAGGGATTTCGATTACCAAAAGGGTTTTAGGGGACTTCAACCTAGGCTAAATACTAATGATAATTGCATGATTCAATTAGATCAACTGATATAAGCTTATGGGAATTTGCAAGTATTGATTTGATCACATTATTTTTAATACGGAATACGATACAAATTACACAAGTTTTATTTAATTTATATATGGGATATACTTAAACCTTGCTACAACACTATAGGCAGTGTACCTAATCGTAGTGTAGTTTAGCTTTGGGTTAGTCCGGTTCGTTCCACGGGGAGGCCGATTGAAAACGTACTATATTTTTAAACAGTTATATTTATACAAAATATATATAATTATATAAATAGTAATATTATAAAAGGGGGGTTTTACCGTTTAATGACCGGTTTGTCGATTTTAAATAAAGCGTAAAGATAAATGACGATAATTAAAATGCGTAAAATAAATAACAATATTTAAAATGACAATAAATAAATGACAGTAAATAAAAGTACGATGAGATATAAAATAACACAATTATGCTTATTTAAACTTCCGTAACCATGATGTTTGACATTTTGATTTTAATTTATTACTCTGGGTTAATTGTCCTTTGTCCTGGATTATTTGAAACCTATCTGGTTTTTGTCCATAATAGTTCATCGATCATAATTATAAAATGCTCGTCAAATTAACCTTATTCCCGAAGTCAAATATTCCAACTAATTAGGAATTCGAACTGTAACAAGGTTTTAATACTTTGTTTAATGATTATACCAGGTTATCGACTGCGTATAATCCAAGGTTTTAATACTTTGAAAACTATTACACCAATTACCCTTGTATGTAATCCACCCCTGTTTTAATAAGATATGAACATTAATTTACCCACTTGATCAGTTTGAATAATCAATTACCCAACCCGAATAATTAATTAAATGATCGTAAAAGATGTCGTATAAACGTCACTAAATAGGACATGCATAATCATTTAATAATTATTTGATTAACTAATTTGAAGATAGGTTCGACAGATTCTAATGAGTTTTCATTCGATTAGACAATACCCCCATCTATTAATGGTCCATAGTCCAATGTCCACAGGTGTCGGTCTTTTGCCCAAACCTTAATTATGGTACAAAATCCAATAACCCCATTTTAAATATTTAGTCCAACATCACGATTACTTCGGCTCAAATAAGCATAATAATAACTTAGTTATGATACATTAATTTAAAAAGGAAGAACATAGCTTACAGTGATTATTTATCGCGTAGCGTCACCTGGACAGAGTTTCGACTTTAAAACCCGTAAAACATTTCTTACAATAACACAACTAAACCATAACTTTATTATTAAAATTAACTCAAATTATAATTATAATATAAATATAATTATAAATATTACAGAAGAGAGAAGAGTGAAAAAGGGATGTTGGATTCGGCAGAAGCTCGTGCCTTTTATAGGAGATTTCTGACTTTGGCTGCTCCGCGAGTGCGGTACTTTTGTGCCTTACAGCTCCGCGAGTGCGGAGCTTCGGATTCCAGCTCACCACTTTTTGGCCATTTGCTTGTCGACATAATTAATAAATATATATAATTTATATATAATTTATATAATTATTTATATATTATATTATATTCTTGTGCATAGTTGACTTGTACTTTTAGCTCTGTTGACTCATACGTTGATACTCGGTTTATGTCTCGGTTCCGGATTTTCGAACTTCTTTTTGTACGCGTAGATATCTTGTACTTTGCGTTTCGCGGCTTGTACTCTTGTCATTTTTAGACGTTATTCATCAATAAATTGAACCACTTGGATTGTAACTTGTACGTTTGAGCTTTTTGGTCAATTGCGTCTTCAAATCATCGATTCTGTCTTCTGTCATCACATTTATTTATTTAAACGAATATTACTTGGAAATAGAACAATTTCAACTAAAATCTTTACATATTAGAAAGATATTGATACTAAATATAAGTTCATTTGGAGCACTATCAAATATTCCCACACTTGAACGTTGCTTGTCCTCAAGCAATACAGAACTTGAAATTAAGTCACACTTCACTCGAATCACTTTTTTTTATTCTCACACTTTATACATCAGTGATTTTGTTACGGCGGTATAAACAATGATAGTAACGATGTGGTTTACAGTCTCACATGACTTATAAAATTTAGATCCTTTAAGGAAATTGGATCTTTATGAAAACATTTAATCTCTTAAAAATTCATTCTAGCTTTTACCCTAGATAAGTTTTTCCAGAATAACCCTTCATCGGTGTTTGCAAAATATTTTTGTAGGTTTTGTGGGTTTCAGATTTGAAAATTTTAGCTCAAAACTTGCTGTTTTGTGTCACCCACTTGCTAATCCTTGTATTAGAAAAGCAACACGTCCAGTTTACTTGCTCCGTATATTACCTTTTAGTAAACTACTATCCGGTTATAAAGGAAAGCGATGAACAAGCAACTGTTAGGCAATGTCTAATGACATGCATTTGTTCATGGTTCACAACGTGTCGGATGCAATTACTATCCTTTGTAGGAGAAATAGTAAAGATCACCCTATAATTTTTCGGTCTGGCATAAGGTCCTGTCTTCGACCATGCTATGCAACCACCGTTCTTACGGTTGACACTCGATTTGATTCAGGTGACCTAATGAATTCTAGGTGAATTCTTAGGATTTTACGTTCAATGGTAATGAACGCATTGAAAATAGGTTTTCAGAAAACAAATCGGTTTTAATTTGATAAAAATATTTTCTCGTTCAAGCTCGAGTTTAGATATCATTGAATTCCATGAGTTTAAATTCTCAATCTTTAAAGTCAATCTCAGGGATTGAGTAATATCAGGCTTAAAAGCTGATTTTTAATCTTTAAGGAGATTATCCTTTTCTGGGGGTCTGATTCATTAGTCTTATCAAGCTAATTTGCACGACGCCCTCCCCATTTTACGAGACAGATCCTCTCATGGATACGATAAGTCTGACCACTTGCGACCCTGTTTGATGCTGAGGTCCATGGATTTCCTGCTGATTTTAGAGATGACTTTTCTAGATTTTTCGTCAACCTACAGCTGGTCTGGACGACAACTTCCTGACCTAAATCAAGAAGCGCGTGTCTTTTTCGGAAGACTTTACTTCCTTTTAATGATGGAATTGATTCATCGTGTAGATCCATCTTTCTTTCAAATATATTACAGTAATTCGAGTAAAACTGATTAGTATCGTCCAAAACAAAAGTACCTGCAATAATCTTGTACAAAAATATGTGATATATGTCTTTCTTTGCCTTTTTATTTTCTTCTATTCCATTTTAAATGAATTCAAGCGTTTTGGGTTGTTTCTCAATTTATGTCCTTTCCGAGGTAACAATAATTTCGGTATTATCACCTAGTTTTATCGTTCATAAATATGTATAAACATGATTTTGAATTCATTTAATTGAATATTTTTCAAATTTTCACAAAATTTGGCAATTAAACTAAGTGTAAACCCGAGAGAATTTATAACCCTTCCCCACACTTGAGACCTTGCAATGCCCTCATTTGCAAGAAATCAGTAAAAATTTAAATTCATGAGGGTGATTAGTGTAGAAAAGTTATTAAAAATACCGAGTTTGCAAACATATTATTTTATATCACATTTGATATTTTGCGTCTTACCGTCAAAATTATTAGCTTTTGCTGAACTTTAATGTCAGCCTTTGAAAATGCGCTGTTTTACCCTGTTTTGTACATAAGATAAACTACAAACATATATATACATAATATTTTTTTTATAAAACCTTTATTTATTAAAACAATTTAAATGAATAATTTTTAAAATTTTGTTTCCTTTTACTTTAGGTAGTTTCAGTACGTTTACCTAGTCCGTCTCTCGACAAAATTTAAAATTTGTCGTTTTTAAAGCGATTATTTTAAAAATAAAGATTTTTGGGTTTTTTAATTTTTTGGTATACTTTAGATCAATAAAATTAAAAAGAATGATAACAAAAATTTTCGCCCCGCCCTCGGGTAAAGCAATTTCGATTCTATGATCTAGTCTTTAACTTACGACGAATTTTAGAAATCATTTTTTAAACTTAATGAAATAAAGTAAATTTTTTTTTAAATTCACACAAAACTTAAATTTAAAAATGCATATTAATTTCATACAAAACCTCCAAAACAAAAATTCAGAATGGGTGGAGAAAACTAGTTCTTTAGTATCTGCTAGTGGAAAAGACCAATCGGATTCCATTCTTGGAACTACAAGAGAACATAACAACTAACTCTAGACAGCGTTTTCTTTTTAGAACATTTGAATCTCCCCACACTTAGGTAGCTGTGGTGTCGAAATTGTGATTAACTTCATCGTCAATTTCTCTTGGATCATAATCAACTTGCATATATGTGACTTTTGCTTTAGGCCATTGGTCAGATTCTTGTGTAATATCCACAAATTCAACTAGTTTCGCCTTTTCTTTAGGCGATAGATTGGATACTAACCGGTTACATAACTTAAAATTCCCCTTGGTTCTAGCATCGCGAATCCGTTTAATAAGTTTCTTCATTGAACTGTTAATAACGGGGTCATTTAATTTCGTATCAACAACAGGGTTCTTTGTTATCAAGTCATCATTAGGTGTTACTTCATCTTCCCCACACTTAGGCGTTTTATTATTGTTAAGCACTACCGTTGGAGTTGGTAAAACAACATGGTTCTTACCAATCGTTTTTGTTGGTTCAACGGTTTTGGTTGGTGGAGATTTAGCCTTTCGACTCATAAAGATGATCGATTTTTCATCATTACTAAGTGTCATTCTACCCTCTCTTACATCAAATAACGCCCTGGTGGACGCTAAGAATGGTCGACCTAAAATTAGAGGAATGTTTGAGTCCTCTTCTATGTCAATGATAATAAATTCGACTAAAAAGGTTAAATTACCCACTTGAACGGGTAGATTGTCAGCAATTCCAACTGGGTGCTTAATGGTTTGATCTAAGAGTCTAACACTCATTTTCGTTGGACTTAACTCACCTACTCCTAATCTCTTATATAATGAAAGAGGCATAATACTCACGCTCGCACCTAAATCTGCTAGTGCATCATGCATGACACAATCACTAAGTAGACAAGGAACAATAAATTCACCCAGATCACCCACCCTGGGTGGAAGTTTTGGTGGAACTGTCTTTACCGGGTTTACTTCTACGGTTTTTGTTTCTTGCACCTTCTTATTCTTCTTTTCTTTTCAATGGTATCACAAACTTTATTACTTATCACTTACTCATACTCAACTCCTTTTCTTGGAAATGGGATGAGTGGTCTGTATGGTGCCACCACTGGCTTTACATACTCGGGTGGTGGTGGTGGTGTTGTAACTTTTTCATTGTTACTCACATCGAAAACCTTCCCATCTTCTGATAATGGTTTTTCAGAATTCGTTGATATCATATTAACATTTTCATTCCGAGAATTTACTTCAGTATTACTAGGTAGCTTTCCTTGTTCCCTCTCACTCATCATGCTAGCAAGAGTACCTACATGTTTTTCTAGATTCAAAATGAAAGCTTGTTGAGTTCTTAATGACTGATCAAACCTCTCATTTGTTTGGGTTTGAGATGTAATAAATTGTGTTTGAGATTTCATTAACTTTGCCATCATTTCTTCCAGATTTGGCTTTTTCTCTTCAGTTTGTTGTGATGGTTTATACAAGCCAGGTCTTTGTTGATTGAAAGTGTTGTTTTGAGTTGGTTGGTTATTCGGACCTTGTTGGTTGTACAAGTTATTGTTGGGTCCATTTGGATTGTAAAGAATGTTTTGATTTCGATTAAAGTTTGGCCTTGGCGGTTGATAATTATTTTGATAATTATTTCCCGGCCTTTGGTTCATGTAGAAAACATTCTCACATTGTTCCATCGTTTGCTCAATGTGACAATATTTTGTTAAGTGTGGTCCACCGCATTGCTCACAATTGATTCGTATTGCATGAATATCTTTATTCATCTTTTCCATTTGTCTCTCGAAAGCATCTATTTTTGCGGAAACGGAATCAAAGTCATGGCTAGAATCGGCTCTAGCCGCTTTAGATGAACGAAAAATATCTTTTTCCTAGTGCCACTCATGTGAGTGGGAGGCTGTGTTATCAATGATTTTGTGAGCTTCGGTTGCGGGTTTCTTCATAATGGAACCACCAGCTAGGGATGGTAATGGTCACCCGATCCAATGGATATCCATCCGATCCACCCGGTTCGTGATGGATATGGATAATCTAAATGGATATGGATACGGATATGGATGAAACTAAATGGATATGGATATGGATATGGATGAAAAATATCATCCACGAATATATCCATTACCACCCGAAATACATATATAAATACATAAATATAGATATATGCAAACACGTTTACTATTACATATGCATTTACCGTCACTCATACATTTTGCTTCGAACCATATAATGAATAAACTATGTATGCATTTACCATCACCCATATATTACAATAAAACACCCATATCTTAGCAAATAAATATACAAACTACACGTTTAGTTTGTCATAGTTTATGTTAAATATTATATTTCACGAACTGTGTTGTATCTTCGACAAAGATTACACGTTATATATATGTTTGATACATTACATTTTTATTTATATAACATATTCAAAAAATTTATAACACTTTTTTAAATATCCATTGGATATCCATTAACCCGCTTAATCCATTGGATATGGATATGGATGGATGAAAAAAATTAAATGGATATGGATATGGATATGGATGAACAAAAACTAAATGGATATGGATATGGATACGGCCTCACCCGATCCATATCCGATCTATTGCCATCACTACCACCAGCTGTTGTGTCGATGTCTTTTCGTGTAGCAACGTTGACGCCTTGGTAGAATATTTGTACTATTTGATAAGTGTCTAAACCGTGTTGAGGACATCCTCTCAACAACTTTTCGAATCTTGTCCACGCCTCATATGATGTTTCATTTGGCTTTTGCGCGAACGTAACAATTTCTCCTTGAAGTTTCATGGCTTTAGATGCCGGAAAGAATCTTTTAAGAAATTTCTCAACTAAAACATCCCATGTGTCAATCGCTCCTTCGGGTAACGATTCTAACCAATCTTTGGCTTCTCCCTTTAAAGTCCAGGGAAACAACATGAGATTGATTTGTTCATCCTCAACTTCTCTGATTTTGAATAGAGTACAGATCCTATTAAAGGTTCGAAGATGTTCGTTTGGATCTTCTTTTGGTGTACCACTATATTGGCACTGATTAGTTACCATGTGTAGGATTTGTCCTTTGATTTCATAATCTGGCGCATTAATGTCTGGCTTAATAATGGCGTGACCTTGGCCAGTGCGTGTAGCTCTCATTCGATCTTCCATACTTAGAGGTTCCGTTACTTCCATAATTGAATTTTTTGAATCCGAATCACTAGAGGATTCTGATTTAACGGTTTGTGGTTCAGGAGGAATGATTAGTGGTTCAGGATCTTGGAATTATCCTTGAATATCCTCCGGGTTCTCACTTGTAAAGTCGGGTTCAAAAAATGGATTATCGGAAATTTGAATTGGAGTTCTTGTTCGACTAGATGATGATTCTAAAGAAAAATCAACGGTGACAATATTGGCTAGATGTCTTGATCGAGTTACAGGTGGTGAACGTGTGAAAGGTGGTGAACGTTTTGCTCGGTGCATTCACTGAATATCCTATTAGTTATAAAAATAAAAATTATATAAGTTATCAAATTAATAGACTTTTCTGCTTTTGCCCACTTTTTGAATAGCCAAAAGATGCAGTAGGGAGCCAGGATCCTTTAAGTCGGAAAGTCCACATCTCAGCCACTAACAAATCCAACTATTACTACGAAGCAGAAAATTTGAATGTCTATCAATTTAACCGCTTAAAATATTTTTTTTTCGTCGAAGTTTAAAGAAAATAAAGAAAATTCTATGTCCTAGAAACTAGAGCATAGAAATGAGGAAGAAAAAGCGCGCGTAGAAAAACGTCGAAAAATAAAAAGTCGAAAAATAATAATAAGAAAGTAAAGCGTCGAAACTTAAAAGGTTTAAAAACTACAAATTAAAAATTGCGTCTAAAGGTATTAAAGCTTAAAAGGAATTCTATATTCAAAACGACAATTACTTAATTAGGCACTAAAATCTATTTAAAGCTAAAGCGATAAGCGACGTCGTAAAATTCTAAACCTCCTAAATCTTAATCTAAAGAAAAAGCACTTAAGGGATTTTACGGCAAAGCCTAAAAATCTAGAAATATAAAAAATTCTATGGCAGAAACTAAGTTTAAAACTAATTACGAACGATAAATATACAACTTACGAATTAAACGATTAAAAAGATAAATTATAACTAAAATGATAAAAATACAAATTTTATAAAAATATTATTTTTATATTATTATTTTATAAAAATATTATTCTATATATTTATTAATAATTAATAAACTTAATATTACTAAATAAAACTAAAACTAAATACTAAATACTAAATACTAATTAAATAAATAAAAACCTAATTAGGTTAATAATAATAATAATTAATTAAAACCCTAATCTGTAATTAATGCGTACAAGGTTGCAGTCTGGGATGGCTCCGTGACTGCGGTGTTCAGTACCTGAGTAGCTCCGCGACTGCGGATTCGAATTGTGTTGGGTTCGACTGTTAGGCCAAAACAGACTCGGCCCAGTACAATATTTAATTAGTTATTTGATTTTAATTTTTTTTACAAAATAATATATATACAATTTATATAAAAATAAACTTATATTTTAAAAACTTAATAAAAATACTTTTTATAGATAGATTCTTAAATATATATATATATATATATATATATATATATATATATATATATATATATATATATATATATATATATATATATATTATTTTTTAACACTTATTATAAATACAAAATATTTTTACGAAATACAAATATAGCATTTCGCCGAGTCCCCGGCAGCGGCGCCAAAAACTTGATGTGCGAGCGAAGGGGTACGAAATACTATTACTCCCTCCGTCTCATTCCAATAGTCCACAGACAAAAAAACACGCAGTTTTAGGAAATCCCACTAACTTCATTTCTCCACCAATGAAATATCTTCTCTCTCCAGATCCACCAATGAAATATCTTCTTTTCTTTCTATTTATGGAAGTGGACTATCAGAATGTGACATCCCAAAATAGAATAATGGCCTATTGGAATGAGACGGAGGTAGTATTTTTAATACGGAATACGATACAAATTACACAAGTTTTATTTAATTTATATATGGGATATACTTAAACCTTGCTACAACACTATAGGCAGTGTACCTAATCGTAGTGTAGTTTAGCTTTGGGTAAGTCCGGTTCGTTCCACAGGGAGGCCGATTGAAAACGTACTAAATTTTTAAACAGTTATATTTATACAAAATATATATAATTATATAAGTAGTAATATTATAAAAGGGGGTTTTACCGTTTAATGACCGGTTTGTCGATTTTAAATAAAGCGTAAAGATAAATGACGATAATTAAAATGCGTAAAACAAATAACAATATTTAAAATGACAATAAATAAATGACAGTAAATAAAAGTACGATGAGATATAAAATAACGCAATTATTCTTATTTAAACTTCCGTAACCATGATGTTTGACGTTTTGATTTTAATTTATTAATCTGAGTTAATTGTCCTTTGTCCTGGATTATTTGAAACCTATCTGGTTTTTGTCCATAATAGTTCATCGGTCATAATTTTAAAATGCTCGTCAAATTAACCTTATTCCCGAAGTCAAATATTCCAACTAATTAGGAATTCGAACTGTAACAAGGTTTTAATACTTTGTTTAATGATTACACCAGGTTATCGACTGCGTATAATCCAAGGTTTTAATACTTTGTTAACAATTACACCAATTACCCTTGTATGTAATCCACCCCTGTTTTAATAAGATATGAACATTAATTTACCCACTTGATCAGTTTGAATAATCAATTACCCAACCCGAATAATTAATTAAATGATCGTAAAAGATGTCGTATAAACGTCACTAAATAGGACATGTATAATCATTTAATAATTATTTAATTAACTAATTTGAAGATAGGTTCGACAGATTCTAATGAGTTGTCATTCGATTAGACAATACCCCCCATCTATTAATGGTCCATAGTCCAATGTCCACAAGTGTCGGTCTTTTGCCCAAACCTTAATTATGGTACAAAATCCAATAACCCCATCTTAAATATTTAGTCCAAAATCACGATTACTTCGGCTCAAATAAGCATAATAATAACTTAGTTACGATACATTAATTTAAAATGGAAGAACATAGCTTACAGTGATTATTTATCGCGTAGCGTTACCCGGACAGAGTTTCGACTTTAAAACCCGTAAAACATTTCTTACAATAACACAACTAAACCATAACTTTATTATTAAAATTCACTTAAATTAAAATTATAATATAAATATAATTATAAATATTACAGAAGAGAGAAGAGTGAAAAAGGGATGTTGGATTCGGCAGAAGCTCGTGCCTTTTATAGGAGATTTTTGACTTAGGCTGCTCCGCGAGTGCGGTACTTTTGTGCTTTACAGCTCCGCGAGTGCGGAGCTTCGGATTCTAGCTCACCACTTTTTGGCCATTTGCTTGTCGACATAATTAATAAATATATATAATTTATATATAATTTATATAATTATTTATATATTATATTATATTCTTATGCATAGTTGACTTGTACTTTTAGCTCCGTTGACTTGTACGTTGATACTCGATTTATGTCTCGGTTCCGGATTTTCGAATGTCTTTTCGTACGCGTAGATATCTTGAACTTTGCGTTTCGCGGCTTGTACTCTTGTCATTTTTAGACGTTATTTATCAATAAATTGAACCACTTGGATTGTAACTTGTACGTTTGAGTTTTTTGGTCATTTGCGTCTTCAAATCATCGATTCTGTCTTCTGTCTTCACATTTATTTATTTAAACGAATATTACTTAGAAATAGAACAATTTCAACTAAAATCTTTACATATTGGAAATATATTGATACTAAATATATGTTCATTCGGAGCACTATCAGGGATACTAGCATAAGTTTGAACACAAGTAGCTCTTAAGTGAACAATAGAACAATCCGAATGTTTCAAGTGGATTAAGCAAGTGTGCATGCTTTTTGTAACGACCCGACTTCGTTATCTCAAAAACACACTAAAAAAAAAATCTGATGCAGTACATCTGGACGGCGTCCAGTTATCTGGACGACGTCCAGCAAAGAAGACCTGGACGGCTTCCAGAAGATCTGGACGGCGTCCAAATGAACTAAAGTTTGCTGTCTCCGGGGTCCAACTTACATGAGCGAAAAACTCGCTTCCCAACACTTTTAAACGAAAACCTTTTCACAACATGACATATTAAGTAAAACTAAGATATTTCCACAATAAAAACAAGTTTTACTACACCGAGCCCACAACGACCCGTCTTACAATAATATAGCGATTTCGACCCATTTATATCTTTAGACGGATTAGGACTCTACAACCTAACCCGATACCAAGAGCATAATCCCGAGGACCACCGATCCCCCAATCCGCATTCATATATCCAAAAGCTACCCCATCGAGCCCAAGCGCTCCTAAGCATCTAGTCTAACAACTAGTTAGCTTCGTAACACAATACCTGTAAAAAGGTAAACAACGAGAGGGGTAAGCATAAAGCTTAGTGAATGCAATAATTATGCATATACATATATAATGTACCTACTTGCATACACTTACTCACATACCGCATACATGCTAGCAATATAATTAGCAAACCATCTCAAGTATAAAGCTAATAATCTCCAATACCGCAAGCTAGCATAACCAATAGCATATACTCAAACAATATAATATAATATGCTAAACAATCAACAAACACAATATGGTTAACCACAAACGCTATGGTGCTACCGGCTCGTGGTTCACACCATACGTAATGCTATGACGCTACCGACTCTTTGGTTCATTCCACTATGCATTTGAGTCATACTCCTTTTATAGTGCTACCGGCTCGTGGTTCACACTTTGGCGCTACCGGCTCATGGTTCACGCCTCATTTTATAGTGCTACCGGCTCGTGGTTCACACTTTGATGCTACCGGCTCGTGGTTCACATCATGTTTATAGTGCTACCGGTCCGTGGTTCACACTTTGATGCTACCGGCTCGTGGTTCACATCATGTTTATAGTGGTACCGGCTCGTGGTTCACTTTTTGACACTCGTCACATACATGTTATTGCACTACCGGCTCGATGGTTCATACCATAACATTCACAAATAAATACACTATATACATACATGCATAATTATTCCACTCACCTCGAAACGTCCGCACAAATCATGTATGTAATTCGCCTCCAAATGCAACCGAGCAAATCTTTACCTATAATACACATATAGGTACAAATACACATAAATAACAATTCTCTAAAAGAGAACTCACACTCACATCCCATAGTCGAGGGATCTCACCTTGCTCGTTTGACCCCGCCCATTTATCTCCTAATGAGCTCAACCCAATTGCCACTACGGGTGGTCATTCCGACCCATCAAACAAGTACAATTTAACCTAAATTATACTTGTCACCATTTAAACCAACCTAGGTCTTAACACTAAATTACTACTCAAGTAGTAATCATTCCAAACTCCATTTAACACTTAACAAAAGTGATTATCATTCATTTAATCCAAATTTAGTGTCATTACCAAATTCGACCCAATCAAAGTCAACCCATTTTGACATAAGTCCCAAAAACGCCCAAAATCACTAACGGCTAGTGATTATATTTTCAAAACACCAAATTACACCTAAATCAAACATTTATATACTCGATTCATTAAATCTTGACCCATAACTTAATTTGACACCAAATCAAGGTTAACACCCATTTGACCAACAAACATGTTCTTATGAACATCTAAAACACCAACACACTTACAATCTAGTGATTAACACCCAAACTAATGAAAAATACTTATAAATTGTCATCAAAACCTAACTCACCAATAACCGGGTTTACTTACACAATACATAACGCAAAACCCCCAAATTCATGAGAAATGGGGTTTATAACCCAACTAGCTGAAACCCTAAATATGAACAAGAATCTTAACAATGAAATTCGGCTTTAGAATTTACCATAACAATTAAAATGTAGCCGAGAACGAAAGGAACAACTTTAACTCTCACGACTTGACCCGATTCACATCTTCTTCCTTAAACCAAGCTCTCTCTCTCTAAAATCTCCTTCTCTCTCTAAGATAAGATGAGAGAGATGTGTGGATGTCAAAATGATCCAAAATAGGATCTAAAACTGATATTAAGGCTACAAATCTGTCTACATGTGAAAAGACACAAATACCCCTTTTAATTTATTAAAATTCCAACAGCTGGCCCGTCAGACCATTTGGACGGCGTCCCATCTTTCATTGGTGGACGGCGTCCCAAAAACTGGACGGCATCCCACTGAACTGAGACTGAAACTGAAACAGCAACTTCTTTCAGGGACTAAAATTGTCTGAGTCTGATTCTGATGTAAATTCTGAAAATGCATAAGTGTTAGGTAGACTTTTAGTGGCGCTTTCTGATGCACACATTTACTGACACTTTCAGGAACACTTTCTAATGCATAAAATTTCAGGATCGTACAAATCTCTCCCACTTAAATTGGATCACGTCCTCGTGATTCGCACCTACACTAGAAGTTAAGCACTTCTCCCTCGAACATTTTCGCTCCCAACGCGGAGTCACACATGTAGTAATCACGCATTTGAAATCTCACTCCGTACACTAACGCATCATATTACAACAACCGTGCTTCACAATAGTCCTAAAAGTAGAACAATTCACCGACAATCATCGTTGTCACGCCTCACGATCCTACGAAGCACAACCAAGCCCGACATCCATAACATTTTCTGCAAATCCGAAGATCTCACCACACGCTAATAATCTCTGGCGTGCACTACCGCAACAAGCGATATCTCATACTCTCGAAGTCCATAATTCCCGCTTAGGAAAATACGAAAAACACCAAGTATCTCTTCAAGTCCTCTCGGCTACAACTCACAACACGCTACATCAATAACTACATCACCCAACCGGTCAATCACGAATGTTCTCCAAATCAAGAACCAACTTCCTCCGGCTCCACTACTGGGTCATTCCTTCAACGAAGAAATTTCGGTATTCCCAAAATAATCACTTAGGAGCACCACTTTCCCATCAATCAATCCGCACAAGACCATCCGTCACTGGATTAATCCAGGACGACAATAATACACCACGAGTTAGACAAAACATCAACACTTCGTCACAGGGTTTCACTCCTAAACCCTACAACACATTCATATAATACAGATTCCTAGTACTAGAATGAAGACTATTCGTATACTAGAATCCCGTCAACGGCGAATTATCATCACAAAATTCTGCAATTCACCACACGACCTACATAAATATTCACCAACGCTGGGTGAACCTTCCTACCTAGACCGTCCATTAAGGATGGTCTTGACATTCCAGTGCAACTAACGGTCGCATCAATAGGGAACATACTCTCGCAAACAAATAACATCCGCGTGTCTCGATGAGAGACAATCAGAATCGATACTCACCGCTTCACAATCATCCGTAAAGTGGAATAATCCAATGATAATTTCCAAGATCACATTTCCCGACAGGGAAAATACAGTATTCACCACGATATTGAACTCGTTCCCATTCAATAATCATATCTAAGTTTCACGACAACCCAGATTTTCACTACGTGAGCATCCGCAATGACAGCTTCATTTTCTCACTTTCGTTATCTCAAACTGCATACTTGGTCTCATACTACACTTTGGTACTGCACGACCGCCTTACACAAGAAGACTTATGCTCCACTTGATCTAACACCACCAGAGATTCCTCGGGCGGCAGTAAAACTCCCCCACTTAGGATTCAGCTCCACATTCTCACCGCCAAGATGATAACATCCTGCGGGATTATCCTTCCACGACACACATGAGCAATCTCATCATTGGTCAAAAACACCAAGTCACCGCAAATTCACTTTAGGCTCTCAGAGCCGACATATATAATAGATGTCGTACAAACGACGACATCGCACCTTCACACCACAAATCAGAATTAATAGCCCATCATCATTCGCAAAGCGAACTCCACCAAAGTCCTACATACGCCTCTAAGCCTAGGCATATGCCAATCTGCTTAATCAGTCGTGCTTCTCATTCGAGATCACCCGACCTTCTACACAACGAACCTTTATCAACAACTGCTCTCTCTCATGGAGAAGAGTGAACCAAATCCGACACCATAATTATGTCTACCACAATATCAACACTTCATCATAACCTTTGGATTAACCGACAATAAAGTCCATAACCGGCTCACCGGTCATCTTTACCCGTCTAACACTTAAGAGCAACAATATTCACTCCTCCGCCACTTCATAAGAAGTATTTACTGCAAAGCTTTTAAACTTTGACTTTTGCAACCGTCGAATTACTATCACCCGTCGATCACTATTTAAAATCTTCGATGCTTCCAAGGGTATCTCACAGGCACCCTAAGCACAAAGTGATCACACCATCACCGGAGTTGAACATTACACTAGCAGGTATAAAGGGGCACCTGCCGCAGCGTCATGCAGACTCCCACCACAATCTATCAAAATTTAGAAACTTGATCTTTAGGTTCCATACACCCGATGTCACCCATCTTTCTATAATAATGACCCGAAATCATACCTACCCGACAACCTTACGGTTTATCGTCTTATCGAAAGTTTCTACCGATCACCACTACCCGCAATTTCCTCAAGGCCAAACGATATAGCCTAACGAAAACTTCCGTCTAACGCTAAGGGGTGCTTGGTACACCAAGTCTTACACCCTTCCAAATATGGACACCACCACTACAGCAAGGGTTATTCGTTAGGAATGTTACCCTATAATCCACATCACACTAACGCAACCATCGTCATATGGGTCCCACTTCCATGAGTTTAACGACCCAAAGACTCCTCGATTCACCAATTCCAAGGCGACTCACAACTAGAATCCTCACACGATCCTCTAACCACACACTCTTCGGAGTGTAACCCGATTCTAAAATCATTAGACTTGCTATGTCCCATTACAGGATTCAAGTCCTCGTCGCACACGCATACACACTAATCGGTTATCCTAGTTACGATGGGTAACTACAATCAATGACAATCTCAATAACGCGCCCACTACTTAGGGTGACTAAGCACGCGCCGAACTCGTGAGTTGGCTCACTCACTTAACTAACCGAATCCACCGTAACAATTTCCGACTCATAACAAATCCGACGTGACAACAAGCACATCACCCGCGACAACCATATCCTATGAACCAATAAAAGATTCCTTATTTATCCCAAGTCCACCCCAACCATGCCACGTTTCCCCCATTCGGTACTCGTCATGTCATGCTTGATGTCAAGATACACTTTCGTAATAATGGTGATCGGTCACTATTACAAATGCGTACCTTACCATTTTCACATGGTCACACAAAGTACTTTACCCGGACTGACGCAACATTCACACAAGATAATACGCGATAACTCCTAGTACCCAAATGACCCAAGTCCTTACCGTGAACTTGATCACTCAAAACCGCCAAACATCCGAATCTCTCCAATAGATTCGTCCCTAGGACACCGTACCAAAGATACCTGTATATATACACCAATATACAATATAATAATAAATGTACACAAGTACACCGCAACAACAAGTCAACCTACAACTTAGGTGACTAGCACTAAAACAACGTCCTAGTACGCCTACTTACATTAGGCACTATCTGTCTAAGGCACTAATTTACACACGAAATAAGGCCCCACATAGTCACACCTTAGACAAACGCAAGTCCTAGTTAGTCACCTACTCTAAGGCACTAACAATCTCAATCCGACCCGTATTCCAACAAGTCACGCAATTAACGCACCACTGTCAATAAGTCTAAGACTAGGCACCTATTCCAAGGTCACCTAATTCCCTTAGACTATGCTCTGATACCACTTGTAACGACCCGACTTCGTTATCTAAAAAACACACTAAAAAAAAAAATTCTGATGCAGTACATCTGGACGGCGTCCAGCAAAGAAGACCTGGACGGCGTCCAGAAGATCTGGACGGCGTCCAAATGAACTAAAGTTTGCTGTCTCCGGGGTCCAACTTATATGAGCGGAAAACTCGCTTCCCGACACTTTTAAACGAAAACCTTTTCACAACATGACATATTAAGTAAAACTAAGATATTTCCACAAAAAAACAAGTTTTACTACACCGGGCCTACAATGACCCGTCTTACAATAATATAGTGATTTTGACCCATTTATATCTTTAGACGGATTAGGACTCTACAACCCAACCCGATACCAAGAGCATAATCCCGGGGACTACCAATCCCCCAATCCGCATTCATATATCCAAAAGCTACCCCATCGAGCCCAAGCACTACTAAGCATCTAGTCTAACAACTAGTTAGCTTCGTAACACAATACCTGTAAAAAGGTAAACAACGAGAGGGGTATGCATAAAGCTTAGTGAATGCAATAATTATGCATATACATATATAATGTACCTACTTGCATACACTTACTCACATACCGTATACATGCTAGCAATATAGTTTGCAAACCATCTCAAGTATAAAGCTAATAATCTCCAATACCGCAAGCTAGCATAACCAATTGCATATACTCAAACAATATAATATAATATGCTAAACAATCAACAAACACAATATGGTTAACCATAAACGCTATGGTGCTACCGGCTCGTGGTTCACACCATACGTAATGCTATGACGCTACCGACTCTTTGGTTCACGCCACTATGCATTTGAGTCATACTCCTTTTATAGTGCTACCGGCTCGTGGTTCACACTTTGGCGCTATCGGCTCGTGGTTCACGCCTCATTTTATAGTGCTACCGGCTCGTGGTTCACACTTTGATGCTACCGGCTCGTGGTTCACATCATGTTTATAGTGCTACCGGTCCGTGGTTCACACTTTGATGCTACCGGCTCGTGGTTCACATCATGTTTATAGTGGTACCGGCTCGTGGTTCACTTTTTGACACTCGTCACATACATGTTATTGCACTACCGGCTCGATGGTTCATACCATAACATTCACAAATAAATACACTATATACATACATGCATAATTATTCCACTCACCTCGAAACGTCCGCACAAATCATGTATGTAATTCGCCTCCAAATGCAACCGAGCAAATCTTTACCTATAATACACATATAGGTACAAATACACATAAATAACAATTCTCTAAAAGAGAACTCACACTCACATCCCATAGTCGAGGGATCTCACCTTGCTCGTTTGACCCCGCCCATTTATCTCCTAATGAGCTCAACCCAATTGCCACTACGGGTGGTCATTCCGACCCATCAAACAAGTACAATTTAACCTAAATTATACTTGTCACCATTTAAACCAACCTAGGTCTTAACACTAAATTACTACTCAAGTAGTAATCATTCCAAACTCCATTTAACACTTAACAAAAGTGATTATCATTCATTTAATCCAAAATTAGTGTCATTACCAAATTCGACCCAATCAAAGTCAACCCATTTTGACATAAGTCCCAAAAACGCCCAAAACACTAACGGCTAGTGATTATATTTTCAAAACACCAAATTACACCTAAATCAAACATTTATATACTCGATTCATTAAATCTTGACCCATAACATAATTTGACACCAAATCAAGGTTAACACGCATTTGACCAACAAACATGTTCTTATGAACATCTAAAACACCATCACACTTACAATCTAGTGATTAACCCCCAAACCAATGAAAAATACTTATAAATCCTCATCAAACCCTAACCCACCAATAACCGGGTTTACTTACACAATACAAAACGCAAAACCCCCAAATTCATGAGAAATGGGGTTTATAACCCAACTAGCTCAAACCCTAAATATGAACAAGAATCTTAACGTAGCCGAGAACGAAAGGAACAACTTTAACTCTCGACCCGATTCACACATCTTCTTCCTCAAACCAAGTTCTCTCTCTCTAAAATCTCCTTCTCTCTCTAAGATAAGATGAGAGAGATGTGTGGATGTCAAAATGATCCAAAATAGGATCTAAAACTGATATTAAGGCTACAAATCTGTCCACATGTAAAAAGACACAAATACCCCTTTTAATTTATTAAAATTCCAACAGCTGGCCCGTCAGACCATTTGGACGGCGTCCCATCTTTCATTGGTGGAAGGCATCCCAAAAACTGGACGGCGTCCCACTGAACTGAGACTGAAACTAAAACAACAACTTCTTTCAGGGACTAAAATTGTCTGAGTCTGATTCTGATGTAAATTCTGAAAATGCATAAGTGTTAGGTAGATTTTAGTGGCGCTTTCTGATGCACACATTTACTGACACTTTCAGGAACACTTTCTAATGCATAAAATTTCAGGATCTTACACTTTTAATATTGATAATTACTTAATCATTTCTAGTTCTTAGTTAAATTTGCAATTGCTTTCTTTAATATCTCAAATTCAAAACCCCCAATCAAACAAACCTTAGGGTGATTATGAGTTTTCATCGATTCAACTAGCAATCACCGCTCTCTTGGGACGAACGTTAAACGAAAAACTTGCTAATTACAGCTATCGAGTCATTGTTTCTCGAATGCTTGTCACATAATTGAGCCCACGTTTAAATATAAATTTGAAAGATAAAATATATGTTTGTGAGTGCATGTCACGTAGCAACCACCGAGTTTTTATCAAACTCCTCAACCATAAAAAGCGTTTCCATTTATGTTCACGAGCCACGATCCTACTACCCTTAACCACCTTCCATTGGCGATTTTCAAAAGTAACCGCGTTACCATCTGCATCTAATTGACCAACCGAGATAAGCTTCCTTTTCAAATTAGTAATATACCCCACGTCTTTCAAAGTCCAATTAGAACCAAGATTAGTCTTCAATACAACATCTCATATAAGTTCAATATCAAGCTTTTTATTATTTTCCAATCTAACCTTACCTTGATATAATAAAAAATTCGTCATCAAACTCCTAGTGAGTGAGGCAAGAAATGAAGCTCCCGAATCCAAGACCCAAGACTCCACTGAATCTTCAACACTACACAAAAGTGCATCATCCGTATCTTCAGCGGTAAAGTTAACACCTTTCGCCGGAGAATTCTTGCAATTTCTTTGAAAGTGCCCCTTTTGATTGCAACCCCACCAAATAACTTCACTTCGGTCCTTTGATGGATACCTCTTCTTAGACTTCTTCCTACCCTTCTTCTCACCACCACAATTAATTTTCCTACCACTGTTGTCGGCACTTAACAAGGATCCGGATGATGATTCCCCCGAGTTTCTCCTACGAGTGTCTTCACCGAGAATCAAATCCCTAATACCTTCAAATGCTATCTTAGTAGTTCCTGTAGAGCTACTAACCGTGGTAACCGTGGTAGACTTTTTGTGACTAACCGGTAATACGAACCAAGTATCTTCTCAAAAGCCGTGGTTTAATTCTTGCTCGTACAGTGGGAGTGTGCTTAGGAGAGAAGATGGGGTTTGTGAAATTCATAGCTCTATGAGGAGGTTAGTGTACCAACGAGAAATCGAAAAGTTGAAAAGGTGGTAGACTTCAAGGTGGTGATTGCGTTCTCACTAGGGTATCTTGAAGAATAGTCTACAAAGGCGTCTGTTGGGGTTCCTTTTTTGTTGGTGAAGGAAATCATAAATAGACGGGTATAATCTGTACGAGTGATCGTTGACATATGTGTTCGGGATTGGACATGTCTAGATCGTTGTGTGAGGTGGTGTTGTCTCATGAAGAATCCTAAGATTGAAGTCTCGTTCACTTCAATTGGTCTTCTAGTGTAAGAAGATGATCTTCGTGTTAGAAGTTGGTGGCGATAGAAACCGATATGGCCCAAGCTAGTAACTATGAGATTGGATTATCGCTCAGCGGTATTTTTGGTGTCGAAAGACTTCACTTGCTCGTGGGTTAACGAGTGAAGTGCGGCGTGATGCGGGTAGCTTACTTGGTGGTATCATAAGGAGTTGGTAATTGGCTAGTCTAGAGTTATTGTGGGTTTCTTTAAACATAGTGACGGGTTGGCGAAGGTTGTTTAATTTCTTCTTCGAGTGGGAGATTGTTGGAGTGCTAAGTTCGGATTAAACAAGGTTTGTTGAATCTGTGAAACTTGTGACCGCGAGTTTAGATTTATGGTCGCAAGAATCACATCAGAGAAATGGTCTTCTGAGAATACAATACTCGCAACACAAGAATTCTATTGAGGTCGCGAGGTTCGTCAGGACGGGAGAAAATTCTAGAATTGAGTTTTCTTGCTCGTTAAATTGTTTCCTTGTTTAGATTTGTCTATATAAACACCCTATGTAACCCATACAATATGTGCACGAAATTAATAGTGAAAAATCTCTGGTTTGCGCCCGTGGAGTAAACTTTTCTCCGTGTTTTGGAGTTGGGATATAATCACGTTAAATCCCGTGTCGTTTATCTTTATCTTTATGCTTTATTATTCGTTTGTCGTTCGTGGGTTAGTGATTATGATGAATCACTTGTCTTGTTTGAGTACTAGATCCTAACATATTATTCATTTAAAAAAATCTGAATCACTAATTCCAGTGCTTTAATAGCCGAATTAGTGTAATTGTTCATCATAATATATTATTTAAACATATACAAATTTTAACGGTTATTATTTAGAGTTATCTAACAGAACTTTTTATAGTTGTGTTCTGCTCCGTATATAGATCCATATCAGGATGCCACTTTTTTATAATTTTTTTTATTAAATTTAGTAGTATAGATTAGTATATATAGTATTAGTATAGGATATAATATAATATATAATTAATTATTAATTATTATAATTATAATAGTATATAATACTAAATGCTAATGATATAAGATGAACTAGGAGAAAAAGTAAACGGTGTACAAATTTGGCCCATGGATTTGTGTTTGTCTTTTAGGAAAGTTTATTTGAGATTGGTGAAGGTCTTCCAAAGGGATGACAGAAGATAAATGCCAAAAATGGAAAAATTTATAAAGCAATGGTTAAAACTTTGTGTCAATATGAAAAGTGACTTAAAATCCAGAAGAAATCTCAATAATTTTTTCCATAAAAATGCACATCTTTTGTTGTTTACCTTGTAGGAAAAAACAAAATGTCTCTTCACAATTAACATTGGTGTCATAAGCATACAAGTAAATGTCATTTCATGCAATATATATAGATCTTTTGATTTTTGCTAAATCAAAATGAATCATTATTGTGATTTAATACGAAGTCGACAAGAAGAAAAGTTAAATCAAATTGAATAATAGTCAAAGAGATGAATTGATCATATAGTTTTTTTTTTTTTTTTTTTTTTGATTACGGAGGAAACTCCCTATGAACGAGCACATTGACTCTCCTATAGAGGGTAAACCTCGGGTAATTAAGTCTTTCGAGCGCGAAACTTGATGTCGAGTGAATTGCGCATTATGGTAATAGAAATCTAGGATAATATTGGTTTCAAATTGTTGAGGTTTTTCGGGTTCTAAGTTATTTGGAATGTAAGTTTTTTTTACTCAAATGTAAGTAGCTTAATTGAATTATTTTGTGACTATTTTTGACCTTTTAATCACTGGTTCATACGTAACATGTTTTTTACCGTGATGCTATAAGATTGTGTAGCATTTTGTAGAGAGTGTGGCATGTTTTAATGGTGCACGCAATAAAAATCTTTGGTAGGGTAACAAAAGTGTAGGACATGTGGTGAGACAAATAAGTTGGATTGGAATAGTATGGGCCATGTAATTTGGGTTTATATTGTCACAACACAATGACACATATGAGAGCCTTTAACATTTTTTGTCTGTTTACGGGTTGCAAGTAGGAGCTAAGCTATTTATTCGTATGGGTGCAACTAGTTTTTGTGGTCCGTTCTAGAAATTTATATGAAACTAGTGAAAGGACCCGTGAAATCACGGGTCTGTTTAAATGATACTTTTAAATGATATGTTTTAGAAATTAAGTGAATGTAAATGTGAAAGTCGTATTGTTTACATTATGTTGACAATTAGATACACAAAAAACATTAGCTTTTAAATGAAAATGCAAATGCTAAAATAGAATAAAGTAAAAAAATGTATTAATCTGGAATATGTTTTACGTGATTTGATTTTATAACGTGATTGTAACCAGTGTTCTTATCTAAATTTGAAATATATATTAACGTGATTTTTTATGTATCAATACCAATTGATAAAAAATATAAATATCGACTTTGCTCTCGGTGGATTAATTTTTTTTTTTTTTTTTGCCATAAACCTATATATTTTGTCCCAAAATCTACATATTTTGCTTCAAAACCTTCAAATTTTGCTCAAAATTCTCCAACTTTTGCTCCAAAACCTTCAAATTATTCTCCAAAACCTTCAACTTTTGTAAAAAAAAAACCTTCATAATTGGCTAAAAACCTCAATTTTTTGCCCCAAAACCTCAATATTTTGTTCAAAAAAATTGTTACGGTATTAATTTTTTTTTTGTGCCCCCGGTGAAAAAAAATTTAGTTCCGCCACTACATACGATCCACCTTCATTTCAAATAGTCGCAATATGACTTAACATATGTCATCGGTTTTCAGATTTTTGTGTTTAACACACTCTAACTATTGTCATTTTTTTCAAATAGTTTTACATTATCCCATTTTTTCCAAATAGTTTTGCAATATCCCAGAACATTCAAATTTGGTAATTTGCTTTTGACATATATTGAAAGATTTAATTTAATTCGGTGATCACGATAATGTTGGCATAAAATATGTTGACAATTACGCATACACTTTAACTTCTAAATTGTAATTAAATATACAATACAACTTAAAAATAATAAATACAAAATACAAAAAGATTTGAATGGCAATCAGTTCTCAAGTTCGGATATTAGGGCATTTGTTTTGCTTTTTTAAAACATATTTTAATTACTTTTTTATTAAATGATGACATCACCATGACTTGTGAGATTGTGACATGTGGCATGATTAAGAAAAATTAAGGGTAGATTAGTGAAAGGATGACATCATAAGGTTAGAGATTTAAAGAAACTTATAGAAGAAGACTAGTTTAATAACTCGTAAAATCACGTGTTTGTTAAAAAATAATATATAAAAATGTAAGAAATTTATCTCTTAATTGTAAAAGCTCAAGAGTTTGTAACAACTATTTTCCATTTTGAAAATAAGCAGTTTAACAAAACTTGTTGATAACATCAATCTCACTTAATTTAAAGGTATATTATTCTATCATAAACAATAACGTAAGGTATATTATTCTATCATAAACAATAACGTAAAATTGGATCTAGGAGGATGAATTGTTATAAACTTGGATTGTAAGTAATCTTCGTGCCTGAAACGGAACCGACTCCGGATTCATCTTTGAATCGTGTGAACACTTTCCTAATCGAATATTTCGACCCTATTAACCACGGGTTACACGAAGTTTCGATTGGGATAAGACAAAGACTAGATTGTTGTCTTGGCTAAAAGAAAACAATTAAA
The DNA here is from genome assembly GCF_046630445.1 of Rutidosis leptorrhynchoides. Taxonomy (NCBI): domain Eukaryota; kingdom Viridiplantae; phylum Streptophyta; class Magnoliopsida; order Asterales; family Asteraceae; genus Rutidosis; species Rutidosis leptorrhynchoides. The sequence goes on from NC_092335.1 coordinate 635,604,370, forward strand.
ACAATTGCAGAGATTTATCTTATAATTGTTTAAGTTGAAAGTGTGTGAAAAAATCCAAAATTCTGGAACCTTTTTCAAATACACAAAGAGTGTATTTATAATGGTTCAAAAGGTTTCTTGAAAAGTCACAACCTTTGATTCATACCCATTAGTGACTTGGAAGTTAATATTCGTGTATTTAGACTTAAAATGATCTAAAAACATGTAAAAACGCAGTTTAAATGTCCTGGAACAACCCCAAAACGTTTGGGGTTCAAATGTGCTTTTGGGTTGAAAATGCACCTTTTCAGCGAGTTCAGTGTTCAGCCGCGTCGCGGGCCCAGGAGCCGCGCCGCGGGCTAACAAAGCAAAACACTTCCAAACATGCCAAAACTCTCGACCTTGAAATCATGCCTTAAGACGCGCCGCGGGCCCAGGAGCCGCGCCGCGGCTTAAAGCTACTGCACACCAAAATTTTGTTTAAGCTTATTTTCAAGTGTATTTAGCCTTTCAAGTCGCGTTTCGCATTCCTTAAGTTCCAATTCACATTCCTTAAGTTCCAATTCGCATTCCTTAGGTTCCAAACATTATTTTCAAGTCCAAAATAATACCTCAAACCACCTCACGTTTTACGAACATGTAATCTACACTCTCCGAATTCGTGTAACGTATCAGTGGTTCGAAAACACTTTCGACATAGTAATCCAACCCCTAAAATGAATGTCGGATCATGCTAAAATCACCAACAAATCCCCCCATTTTAGTATGATCCCTGATTACTAAAATACCAACAATTAGAAACTAATGCATAAGTGTAAATATCACATGGATTGAATTTACACATAGTATATTACACGTGCAAGAATTCAAAAATCAGGGTGCTCTAATAGTTTGAACCCATCAGTTCATTTGAAAACCTGTCGATAATATACACACTAGTTCCATATTCTCTAACAATACAAAATTGACACTATTAGGAGCCATGTGTTCCAATCCAATCATGAACATATAGAAAACTAAGTCCAAAGCTTTCTTGAAGCGGCTCAACTTCATGTCCACTTAGGTAGCTCTCTTCAATCTTGCTCCTACAATGCAATTTTTCAAGAGAACTATTAAGATGTCATAAACTTCAACCTCATTTTATCTTGTAGGTCCGAACACATACCATTGGGATTATATGAAAACATATGTTCCAATCTTCTCAAAATAGGCTTTCCTCATTGAATTCAGCTCCTAGCGTTGTACTAGAAGGGAATTGGGTATCCCACTTTGAAAGATTTAGATGGACTTCAATCCCACACCAATAGCCGACTTGTGCACCGAGTCCCTGGCTAGTCCCTTGGTCAAGTGATCCGCTAGATTTTGTTTCGATCTAACAAAATCAATGGAGATCACTCCATTCGTGATTAATTCACGTACCATGGAATTTCTAACACCCAAGTGTCTAGACTTACCATTACACATGTGACTATAAGCCTTAGCCACCGTTGAAGCACTATCACAATGCATACCAATAGGAGGAATGGGCTTTGGCCACAAAGGAATTTCATATACCAAATTCTTTAACCACTCGGCTTCATTACCTTCCGCAGCCAATGCAACAAATTCCGATTCCATTATCGAGTTTGTAATACATGTTTGCTTCTTAGAAGACTATGAAATTGCCCCTTCACCAAGTAGGAATATCCAACCAGTAGTAGAAGAATGATGTTCCATATTGGTTATCCAACTTGCATCCGAATAACCTTCTAGGATATAAGGAAAGCCGGTATACGTGATACCAAAGTCCTTGGTTCGCTTCAAGTACTTAAATACTCTATTTACAGCTTGCCAATGGTGAGAACCCGGGTTACTAGTAAATCTACTCAATTTACCCACTGCATAGGAAATATCCGGTCTAGTGTAAGTCATTGCATACATTAGACACCCTATAGCACTCGAGTATTTAAGTTGATACACAGCCGAACCCGTATTGGGTAAGAGCTTAAGAGTAGGATCAATGGGAGTACTCACCGGGGAGGTATCCTCAAGATTGAACTTCTTGAGAATCTTCTCAATATAATGAGATTGAGTTATCATGATGCCATTGTCACCACGGATGATCCTTATCCCAAGAATCACATCCGCAACCCCCATATCCTTCATCGAAAACTTAGATGACAAAAATTGTTTGGTCTTATCAACTTGATCTTGGTTAGTGCCAAAGATTAACATGTCATCCATATATAAGCAAATAATCATACCATTCCCGTTGTGATCAAATTTGCTATACACACACTTATCCGATGGGTTGATCATAAAGCCATGAGACAAAATGATATCATCAAACTTTTGATGCCATTGCTTTGGTGCTTGCTTAAGTCCATACAAACACTTAATCAACTTGCACACCTTCGTCTCTTGTCCCGGCAACATAAATCCTTCCGGTTGTTTCATGTACACCTCCTCCTCCAAATCACCGTTAAGAAAAGCGGGTTTTACATCCATTTGGTGAATAACAAGATTGTGAATCGACGCAAGCGAAATCAACAATCTAATGGTGGTGATACGCGCAAACAGAGCATAGGTATCAAAATAGTCAATACCCTCCTTTTGCCTAAAGCCTTGTATGATGATATGGCCGAAACGGACGGTTTTTATTCGTGCGGTGTCGTCGGGCCGCAGCGCGCCAGGATCAGCCACCCAGGGGAAGGTACTGTTTTAAATTTGTATTTAGCGGGGACTAAATCGTACTACTCCTTAGTATGAGTAAGGGAAGTATGACCTAGAGTCGTATTTTTGAGATATCAGTAGAATCGAACCTATATTTAAGCCTAAGATAGTTAGGAAGAAGTAGTGGTTACTTAATTTTGGGATTTTCTAATTTATAAGACAGATAAAGTAAATGCGATAAAATTCGTAATTCAGATAAGGTTAAAGTGAGTGCATACTATGACCTCATCAGTTATTCTGCCGAGATTATGGAATGCTGGCTCATGAATAGGCAGAGGCCTTGTATTCATTACACTAGTCCTAAACGCCCATGTCATAAGACATGTCACTGGGTACTGCGTTAGGCTTGAAGATTTTGAATAGACAGCAACGTCCCTTACCTCCGACGCCCGTGCAGTCTGACTACAGGCATACACGTTCAGACGGCTCACCCAATTGAGCGACTCGGTTGGGTGACGTATTAACATTCCACAATGGTCTAAACTTTCTTAAGTATAATAGAATACATGGTTTACCATATCCAAGAGACGTGATGTGTTTCAATGCTTTCGTTAACGATTGGTTTTTAAAATATAGTTAGGGCCTTAAAAAGAGTTCAACCATAAATGTGACGATCGCTCCAAATCCATATGGATGAACACGTCATTCATCGATTTCATTGTGAGGTATTTGACCTCTATATGATACGTTTTGTAAACATTGCATTCTTTTGAAAAGACACACCATAAATGAATATTTAAATCAAAGGTTTTCGACATTTGATAATTTTTACATATAGACAATCACCGTAAATAATAGTTTACAATAGTACTTCCATTGACAATGCAGTCAAAATAAGATACATGGTGATGATTTGGTGAATGCAACGTTTCCTTGATAAATATGTCATGTAAGACTCCATGCACATAGCTTGTCTAACATATAAGCAAACAGCGGAAGACTTCTAGGAACCTGAGAATAAACATGCTAACAAGTGTCAACACAAAGGTCGGTGAGTTCATAGTTTTAGTGTTTCGTATAATCTGTATATAAAGGTGGACCACAAGATTTTAGTTGTTTCATCCAGAAACGTTTATCAAAATATTCTACAAGATTGAGCACCCTGGTAACTAAACTTAACGAATATATAATTTATACCCTTTGTATAATCATCTTAATAATACACGCAAACGAACTGTATGCTTCTCAAATAGCATACGTCCGTTAAAAGGCTAGCGGTCTAGCTCGGGCGGGGATATCAAGCCCTATGGATCCATATATAACTACTCGCGCCCACCAGTTCTTATAGCTGGCAGTTACTAGTTACCAAAGCTAAGGGATTTTCGGTTCAAACTCGGTGTAGAATTTAGTATGTACTTGTATCCATTGCATTTAAAATAAAGTGCATGTATTCTCAGCCCAAAATATATATTGCAAAAGCAATTAAAAAGGGAGCAAATGAAACTCACCTTAGCAGCATATAAAGTCGTTCACCAAAATGTGACTGAAACTCGGATTACCAAATAACTGTAGATCTCAACCTAGAGAACATATGTTGGTCAATAAATGTCTATTAAGCTAGGTCAGGTCATAGTGTATCACAATCCTAATCCTCGAGATCGACATACAAAAGTTATCCAAAGTTGTTTTAAAAAGTCAATTTTGACAATAGTTTAACAAAACGAGACGTGCCTTATATAAGATTTCATTTACTCGGCTGGTAATATTTAAAAATCCATTTTATCAATCTTGAAAACAAGTTGTTTAAATCTTAATTGCAGATCAACAAGTTGTTTAAATCTTAATTGCAGATTCAAAAGCAATTTCAATTAACGTCAATCATAATTCAGTTGATCATATCTTTTAATCCATTCATCGAAACTATTCGATATCTAAATGAAAAGTTATTGATTTTTCGCCAGCTTTCCAAAAACATGCATATCATATACCTTTTATCAGTAATATATGTATTTACTTCGTGATTCATCATAACTGTTTAACGATGAAATTTAGCATACAAGCATGTATAAATATATATACTCGAGCACTAGATATGGATACACAATTAATATATAAAAGATAAAATATGAGTGCTTACATATCAATATTGAGATTCAATATTGTAGGAAAGTATGTAGACGTAACAGAGATGATAAACACTAGGTTTGACTTGCGAATATTACCCATAACCTCCATAATTATAACTCATAATTTCCTTAGCTCTATCCCGCTCGAAACCCATTTTGAAAGTGACACGCTCATGACCTCGTCGTAGTATTTTATGTATAATACTAATAATAATAAGATTAATAATAATATTAATCTTAATAATAATAATAATAATAATAATAATAATAATAATAATAATAATAATAATAATAATAATATATAATACGAGAGAGATAGAAAGATGTGTGCAAACTGAATCAGAAGTCGAGCTTTTATACTTGTGGCCTGAATTCTACTACCATGCGATCGCATGGTCTCCATGACCATTTCCCATGCGATCGCATGGGAACATTTTCCAGCTCACATCTTGTTTAACATTTAGCTTGTCGACATATTAATATATTATATATATAATTAATTATATATTATATTAAATTCACGTGCATAGTTGATTTGTAATTTTAGGTCCGATAAGTCGTACGTCATCACTCGGCTTTTGTCCCGGTTCCGGTTTTTCGAACATTCTTTCGTACATTTAGAAAACTTGCATTTTACGTTTCGTGTTACGTACCTTTGTCAAAATATAACATTAAGTTATCCATAAACTATACCACTCAAAGTATATCTTAAACTTTCGAGTGTTTTGGTCATTTACTTCTATAAATCATCGTCTCGCTATTTGTTAATATATATATAATATATACATTTTCATTTTGAAATAGTGTTTTACTGTAGCAAAGTTTTTTTACTGTAGCAAATAGTGATTTTCGAAAACACTGTAGCTTTTCGGGTACTGTAGCAATTCGAAAATACTGTAGCAAATTAGTGTTTTACTGGTTCATCTTAAACGTTTTAATTAACTTATCTAAATATTAATCGAATCAATAATCGAATGTTAATATCGTTTACTAAATAACTTGAAATCATATATATATATATATATATATATATATATATATATGTATGTATGCACATTAAGTTATATATATATTGTTCGTGAATCTTCGAGAACGGTCAAAGAATAATTGATTACATGAATATAGTTCCAAAACATTGAGACTCAACATTACAGACTTTGCTTATCGTGTCGAAAATATTAAATCATTTAAAGATAAAGTTTAAATTTGGTCAGAAATTTCTGGGTCATCACAGTACCTACCCGTTAAAGAAATTTCGTCCCGAAATTTAAGTGAGGTCGTCATGGCTAACAATAAAAAAGTTTTCATGACGAATATGAGTTGATAAATAGAATTTTATCACCGTTGAATAATATGGATAAAACAATTCGATTTCTCGAAGCGTATGAGAGAAGTTATCGTAAAAGAGTGAAATGAAAGAATAGGGATTCGTCTTAACTTTTGACGTAGTTACGATTGATTTCCGGAATTTAAGAAATAGAAAATCTTCATAATCTAAATAAGATTTGATTCTTCGAAATTTAAGGAAATTAAGATTTCCTTCAAATGCGTAATCTGCCTCGATTGTTATGTCTGATATTTCGCTATAAATTAACCACTTCCGTTTCATTATTTTCACCACTCCTACATCTTCTTCCTTATTTCATACTTCCAAAAGATTGTGAAATGCTTAATCCAGTTCTGATTCTTGATATTTTCTTGGCTATCGTATCCTTCATTCTTCTTTTTCATCTGCCACCAGAGGAATTTATTTTCTTCTACTATTACCTTGGGGTTATAGTATTTTTCATTCTCCCGTGTCTTTATATTGCTATATGCATTGATATAAACGGTTTGTAATATATGTGTTGTTGTCAGGCTTTATATTTTCCCTTATATTTAGGAGCTCCATGCTTTCGTTTTTCCTTCCCGACTTCAAGTCAAACGAATAATGGTCCAGAATTTGTAGCTATACATTTCGGAATGAACATAGTTAATGTTCTAAGAAAGAAATTGTAATGACACGATCTTGATTTGTCAAATTACCAGAATATCTGGAAAAGACCGAATCATCAAGAAAAGTATTTTCTTGATATATTTAGAGATTAAATAGAATGAAAGAGTTATGTAACATGGTTCATGATGAGGGTGTGATCTGTGAACCTTTATCATGTTCCATTAGAAACTCAGCATGACTTACTGTAATATAATCACGTTGATCAAGTGTCATTATATTATACTAACTCATGCTTCAGTTCCCAACATTACTTCAAAACATCAATTTTTTTCGAATTTTTCAGATTTTAGAAACTAAAATAGTTTCTTTTATGATGTAACACAGATAGTACGAAGAGATGAATGATTTCCGATAAGAATAGGTATGAAGATATCTCCAGAAATATCAAGGATATTTATAATGAAAGATACGATGATATCTTAGAATTTCTAATATCAGAGGATGATGCGGAAAATCTGTCTATGAAGGTTTAGAATAAGAAGTAAGGTTCTTACTAATGGTTTCAGCAGTCACTGAATCATTTGGATTCTTTGAAGGCAGGTTTAGTCTTTGTGATTTATCCACAGCCTATTTCATACTTTACTCAATCCGTTTTTCAGTTCCAAACCTTCTCTTTTTCTCAGCTTTACCACCATACTATTCTTTATCATCAAACTTTTGACTGTTAAGGTCGTTTACAGTTTTTGCTGCTTCATCAGCATTTATCCAATTTCAGAGAACTAGTTCATAGTTTGGAATGTTTTTCAGAAACTTCACATTCGAAGTATGTAAGTCTAGAAGATAGATGTTATCTATATATAACTGTTGTCGTAGAAAATGCTCCGAGATTCAAAATACTGATTGCTAATTCACGGTGGTTGGTATGGCAATTATTGTTACAAGATGTGGATGAGCACATGATAGGGTTTCAATGAGTATAAGGATTTTTTGAAAGTCAAGGATTAATAAAGTTGTTGGTAAATTTACTGCTAATGTGGTGGAACATGAAAGGTTCCCCAGTAACAAGAACGTATATGTCAAGGTTATAATAAGGTTAATCTGAAAAGTCGAAGTTGACTGGTTGAAAGTGTGGTAAAACTGGATACTTTGAAAAGGGATTGCAATATTATTTTCAGTAATAACAATGCTAAAGGATCTTTCACATTTTTGAAGTCAAAGTATAGCTTTGAAAGATGTAGAGATCTAAGAATGATGTCACCCGTTAAATTTTGACTTGGATTCTGATCCGTCAATATCAGAATATGTAATTGAATTTGTATGGAAATGATTGTATATCGCTGTGAGCATAGTTAATAATTTTTTGAATAAAAGTTGAAGAATGTACAATATAACATATTAATTATGAACTTATATATTTCCCGGGAATTACCTACCCGTTAAAGATTTCACAAGTAATATTTTGTACAAAAGAATTTTCATTACAGTCTTTATGAAAATATATGTATGTATATTTCTTCAGATGTAATACGGATTTAATGAGTTAATATCATATTAAGCTCATTTGATTTTCGGATTGACTTAGAAATGATTAATCTCTAAAACATTAAAGATTACATAATCTTTGCGGAGTTTTTCACTAATGAAATCAACACTTCATTATTTATTCTTATTGATATTCCTCGGTGAAGGATGTTGGTGCTCGTAGAATTTTTGTGAACCTTACAAGGCACAGATGATGTTTTCTGGAAAGTTTCGAGTATATCGAAATTGAAAATGTAAAATCAATTATGTAATTGATTAATACACTTGGTTTATTATGAAATGAAATTCATTGGGTTGAAACAGAGATTGTAGTTAACAATGGTTAAGTTGTTAAGGAAGGATGTACATCATTGCATATTAGTAATATGAACTAACCGAGTAGTACCTACCAGTTAAGATTCACATGTAATAGCTTAGTACGAAAAGATTTATTTTGATTTTAAAATTCATATATATTAAATATACATAAAATTTCTTCAGGGGAAATGAGTTAATACTTCATCGGTTATTGCTGCTGGTATTTCTTGGTAACTACGGTGTGTATGACGTTGATGCTCGTGGAACAAATTGTGAAGTTGAGGTTTGCGATGCGGATGTTGTTGGTGGTGGTAATGGTACTGTTGGTGTTGTTGTCGGTGGTACTGTTGATGCCGGTGATGCTGCTGGTGCTTGTAACCTTTTGATAATGCTAAAAACGAACATATATTTCATAGCATTATCCCTCAAGAAAGACAAGCTTTTAGTTGCAATTGTTCTATTTACAAGTGATATTCGTTTAAATAATAAAAGGTGAAGACAAAAGACAGATTCGACGAATTGAAGACGCAAACGACCAAAAAGCTAAAAAGTACAAAGTACAATCAAAGTGGTTCAAATTATTGATGAGAAACGTCTCAATATTACAAGAGTACAAGACGCAAAATTCAAAATACAAGATATTAAATTGTACGCAAGGACGTTCGAAAATCCGGAACCTGGACCAGAGTCAACTTTCAACGCTTGACGCAACGGACTAAAAATTACAAGTCAACTATGCACACGAATATAATATAATATTTAAATAATTCTATAAATTATTTATATATTATATTATTATTAAATACCGTCGGCAAGAAAGAAAACAAGCTCATGTGAGCTGGAAAAAGAGGCCATGCGATCGCATGGCCTGGAGGTGCATTTTTCATGCGATCGCATGGTAGTAGGTAGCTGGCCACACTCCTATAAATTTCGCTGTTTGGTGATCAATTAACATATATTTTTCTTCTCCTCAATCTCAACGTATATATATATATATATATATATATATATATATATATATATATATATTATAATTTTAATTTTAATTTTAATAATAAGGGTATGTTAGCGAATGTTGTAAGGGTATAAGTCGAAATTCTGTCCGTGTAACGCTACGCTATTATTAATCATTGTAAGTTATGTTCAACCTTTTTAAATTAATGTCTCGTAGCTAAGTTATTATTATGCTTATTTAAGCCAAAGTAATCATGATGTTGGGCTAAATATTAAAATTGGGTAATTGGGCTTTGTACCATAATTGGGGTTTGGACAAAAGAACGACACTTGTGGAAATTAGACTATGGGCTATTAATGAGCTTTATATTTGTTTAATTAAATGATAGTTTGTTAATTTAAATTAAATATTTACAATTGGACGTACCTTTAAATAACCATATACACTCGATCGGACACTATGGGCGGGATATTTATAAGTACTAATAATCGTTCATTTAACCAGACATGGGAATTGATTAATAGTTAATGGACTTATTAAAACAGGGGTAAATTATATACAAGGACACTTGGTGTAATTATAGTTTAAGTCCCCAATTAGTTGGAATATTTGACTTCGGATATAAGGATAATTTGACGAGGACACTCGCACTTTATATTTATGACTGATGGACTGTTATGGACAAAAACTAGACGGACATATTGAATAATCCAGGACAAAGGACAATTAACCCATGGGAATAAACTAAAATCAACACGTCAAACATCATGATTACGGAAGTTTAAATAAGCATAATTCCTTTATTTCATATTTAATTTCCTTTATTTCATATTTAATTGCACTTTTAATTATCGCACTTTTATTTATTGTCATTTTATTTATCGCATTTTTATTTATCGCAATTTCATTATCGTTATTTACTTTACGCTTTAAATTAAGTCTTTTATATATTTAATATTTTACATTAGGTTTTAACTGCGACTTAAGTTTTAAAATCGACAAACCGATCATTAAACGGTAAAAACCCGCTTTTATAATAATAATACTACTTATATATATTTTTGTATTTTTACAATTATAAGTTAAAAATATAGCGTTAAACTTGGCTAAAGTTCCCTGTGGACGAACCGGACTTACTAAAAACTACACTACTGTACGATTAGGTGCACTGCCTATAAGTGTTGTAGCAAGGTTTAGGTATATCCACTCTATAAATAAATAAATCACTTGTGTAAAATTGTATCGTATTTAATAGTATTTCCTTGTAAAAATATAACTATTTTGTATACACCTCTACGCACATCAAGTATTTTTGGCGCCGCTGCCGGGGACACTAAAACGCCGAAAGCGAAACGCTTTATATAAAAACCATAAAAAAATATATATATATTTAAGAGTTGTTCAAAAATATATAAAATTATAAAATATTTCTATTTCTATTTTTAGTTTGTAAAAATATAAGTTTTATTTAATTTATATAAATACTTTTTATAAATATTAAAACGGAAAATTAAAACAGAAAAAAATATATATATAAATCAGTCGGCCCGGTACTGTTGAAGCCCAATTCCTGGCCTGGAAACCTAGCCCATGCGATCGCATGAGCCCGAAGGCAAACATCCATGCGACCGCATGAACCTGTCTGACACGCCTGAGTTGACTGGTAACAGCATTAATTACAGGGTAATTATTATTATTATTTATTTATTAAAACCCTAATTAGGGTTTAGTTTTTAATTAATTAGTTTAGTTTTTATTATTAATTTGTATTTTAAGTTTATTTAGTTTTATAAATATATAAAAATTAATACTTTTATAAAATAATAATATAAAAATAATACTTTTATAAAAATTGTACTTTTTACAACTTTAAGTTTATTTTTATATTTTGTTTATTTTTATTTGTTTTAGCGTAATATTTGTATTTTTCGTTCGTAACTAGTTTTAAGTCATAGTTTTTTCCGTAGTTTTTTTTTTTATTTCTAGATTTTTAGGCTCTGCCGTAAAATCCCTTAAATGCTTTTTCTTTAGACTAAGATTTAGGTGCTTTAGAATTTTTCGACGCCGTTTTATAAATTTTAGTACCTTTTTAAGTTATTACCGTTTTGGATATAGTATTTCTTTTAAGCTTTAATATTTTTAGACGCAAGTTTTAATTCTTAGTTTTTAGTTCCTTTTTAGTTTCGACGCGCTACTTTCTAATTTTTATTTTTCGACCTCTTTTTTTTCGACGTTTTTTCGACGCGCTCTTTTTCTTTCTTATTTCTCGACGCTCTAGTTTTTAGGACATAGAATTTTCTATTTCTTCTCTAAAATTTCTTTAAATTTCAACGAAAAATTATTTTAAGTAGTTAAATTGATAGACATCCAAATTTTCTGGTTCGTAGTAATAGTTGGATTTGTTAGTGGCAGAGTTGTGAGCTTTCGATTTAAAGGGTTCTGGCTCCCTGCTACATCTTTTGGCTATTCGAAACGTGGGCAAAATTAGAAAAGTCTATTAATTTGATAACTTATATAATTTTTAATTTCTTTTATAACTAATAGGATATTCAGTGAATGCACCGAGCAAAACGTTCACCACCTTTTGTACGTTCACCACCTGTAACTCGATCAAGACATCTAGCCAATATTGTCACCGTTGATTTTTCTTTAGAATCATCATCAAGTCGACCAAGTACTCCAATTCAAATTTCCGGTAATCCATTTTTTTAAACCCGACCTCACAATTGAGAATCTGAAGGATATTCAGGGACAATTCAGAGATCCTGAACCACTAATCTTTCCTCCGGAACCACCAATCATTCAAACAGAGATTGTCGAGGAACCAACCAATAAATCAGAATCTTTTAGTGATTCAGATTCAACAAATTCAATCATGGAAAATCTGGAACCTCTAAGTATGGAAGACCGAATGCGAGCTAAACGCACTGGCCAAGGTCACGCAATTACTCAACCAGACATTAATGCGCCAGATTATGAAATCAAAGGACAAATCCTACACATGGTAACTAATCAATGCCAATTTAGTGGTTCACCGAAGGAAGATCCAAATGAACATCTTCGTACCTTTAATAGGATCTGTACTCTATTTAAAATAAGAGAAGTTGAGGATGAACAGATATATCTCATGTTATTTCCCTGGACTTTAAAGGGAGAAGCCAAAGATTGGTTGGAATCGTTACCTGAAGGGGCGATTGATACATGGGACGTTTTAGTTGAAAAAATTCTTAAACAATTCTTTTCGGCATCTAAAGCCGTGAGACTTCAAGGAGAAATTGTTACGTTCACACAAAAGCCAAATGAAACTCTGTATGAAGCATGGACAAGATTTGGAAAGTTATTGAGAGGATGTCCTCAACATGGTTTAGACACTTGTCAAATAGTACAAATATTCTACCAAGGATGCGACATCACTACAAGAAAAGACATCGATATAGCAGCTGGTGGTTCCATTATGAAGAAAACCGCAACTGACGCTTACAAAATTATTGATAACACTGCTTCCCACTCACATGAGTGGCACCAAGAAAAAGATATCGTTAGATCATCTAAAGCAGCTAGAGCCGATTCTAGCCATGACTTTGATTCCATTTCCGCAAAGATAGATGCTGTCGAGAGATGAATGGAAAAGATGACTAAAGATATTCATTCAATACGAATTAGTTGTGAGCAGTGTGGAGGACCACATTTGATAAAAGATTGTCTCGGTATTGAACTAATAATGGAACAAAGAGAGAATGTTTCATACATAAACCAAAGGCCTGGAAATAATTATCAGAATAATTATCAACCGCCAAGACCAATCTACAATCAAAATCAGAACTATAACCGAAATGTTCCATACAACAACCAACAAGGTCCTAGCAATCAACAAGTATCCAACAATACTTACAATCAACAAAGACCTAATTTTCAAAACAAACCACCACAAACCGATGATAAAAAGCCAAATTTAGAAGATATGATGTCGAAGCTAGTTGAATCTCAAACTCAATATTTCACATCTCAGAAACAAATCAATGAACAAAATGCTCAAGCATTTAGAAATCAACAAGCTTCTATTCAAAATTTGGAACAAGAAGTAAGCAACCTAGCAAGGTTAATAGGTGAAAGAAAACCGAGAAGTCTACCTAGTGATACAAATGCTAACCCCCGGAATGAAACAGCTAAAGCCATTACCACAAAAAGTGGTATTACACTTAAACCACCTGAAATGCCTGTAATTTCTGATGACTCTATTCCTACTCCACAAGAACCACAACCTGAGCAAGATAAGGAAACAGAACCGGTAGTTGAAAAGGTTAATGAAGATAACAAAGTTAAGGCTAAACCTTATGTTAAACCATACCAACCACCACTTCCTTACCCGAGTAAAATGAGAAAAGAAAGACTTGAAGCCGAGCAATCCAAATTCTTGGATATGTTTAAACAGATAAATGTTAATCTTCCTTTCATTGATGTAATATCAGGAATGCCTAGATATGCCAAATTCTTGAAAGATCTAATCACAAATAGAAAGAAAATGGAAGAACTCTCGGCTGTTACTATGAATACCAATTGTTCTGCAGTGCTGTTGAATAAGATACCAGAAAAATTATCAGATCCAGGAAGTTTCACAATTCCATATTTTCTGGGTAGTCTTAGTTCAATAGAAGCATTGGCAGACTTAGGTGCTAGTATAAATTTAATGCCATATTCACTATACGCTAAACTAGAGCTTGGAGAATTAAAACCAACACGAATAAGCATACAACTAGCTGATCGATCAGTAAAATATCCTAGAGGGATAATGGAGAACATGCTAGTTAAAGTTGGTACTTTAGTATTTCCAGTAGATTTTGTTATTCTGGACATGGAAGAAGATTCTCGAGTTCCTCTCATATTAGGAAGACCATTCTTAAACACGGCTAAAGCAATAATAGACGTGTTCGGTAAGAAACTGACCCTAAGTATAGAGGACGAGAGTGTTACCTTTTCTGTTGATAGAGCCATGCAACAACCGCAATCTGCAGATGATACATGTTATTATATTCAAACCATAGATTCACATGCAGAATTATTAGAAGAATTTCCAGAATTACAAGGAACAGGAGAATGTTCTTTAGGAGAAGGAACTGAACCAACTGATGAAACTGAAATGTTAGCTACACTTATGGCTAATGGAAATGAACCGACAACAGAAGAAATTCAAATACTAAAAAAAGAAGACAGATATCGATATAAATCATCGATAGAAGAACCACCGACATTAGAGTTAAAGCCACTTCCAAACCATTTGGAATATGCTTATTTACATGGTGAATCTGAATTACCTATAATAATATCGTCTTCTCTGACTGAAAATGAAAAATCACAACTCATTTCTGTGCTAAAAGCTCATAAACCAGCTATTGCATGGAAGATTCATGACATTAAAGGAATAAGTCCTTCGTATTGCACACATAAAATCCTTATGGAAGAAAGTCATAAAACGTATGTGCAACGCCAACGAAGACTAAATCCTAATATGCAAGATGTTGTTAAGAAAGAAATTATTAAACTACTTGATGCAGGTTTAATTTATCCAATCTCTGATAGTCCATGGGTAAGCCCAGTTCAATGCGTACCTAAAAAGGGTGGCATGATTGTCATCACAAATGAGAAAAATGAGCTTATTCCTACTAGGACTGTAACAGGATGTCGTGTTTGTATTGATTATAGAAAATTAAATGACGCCACCAGAAAAGATCACTTTCCCTTACCTTTCATTGATCAAATGTTGGAAAGATTAGCCGGAAATAGTTACTATTGTTTTCTTGATGGTTTTTTCGGATATTTTCAAATTCCAATAACACCCGAGGACCAAGAGAAAACCACGTTCACGTGCCCTTATGGTACTTTTGCTTATAAACGCATGCCATTTGGACTTTGTAACGCCCCTGCAACCTTTCAAAGGTGCATGATGGCAATTTTTCACGACATGATAGAAGAATGCATGAAAGTTTTCATGGATGACTTTTCAGTCTTCGGTGATACATTTGAATCATGTCAAGTTAATCTTGAATGAATGCTCATTAGATGCGAACAATCAAATCTAGTTCTTAATTGGGAGAAATGCAATTTCATGGTTAAAGAAGGCATCGTTCTTGGTCATAAAATTTCAAAGGAAGGAATTGAAGTGGATAGAGCTAAAGTAGATGCAATTGCTAAACTTCCACATCCCACCAATGTTAGAGGAGTTAGGAGTTTTCTAGGGCATGCCGGTTTTTACCGACGTTTTATAAAAGATTTTTCTAAAATAGCCACTCCTATGAATAAACTCCTAGAAAAGGATGCTCCATTCATCTTTTCAGATGAATGCATCAAATCTTTTAATATTCTTAAAGAAAAACTTACTAATGCGCCGATCATGATAACTCCAAATTGGAATCTACCGTTTGAACTTATGTGCGATGCAAGTGATTTTGCAATGGGAGCCGTTTTAGGACAAAGGATTGAAAAACGATTTCGACCTATATATTATGCTAGTAAGACGTTACAAGGAGCACAAACGAATTATACAACTACTGAAAAAGAACTCCTTGCTATTGACTTTGCTTTTGACAAATTTCATTCATAGATATTGACAAATTTCATTCATAGATATTGAAAAAGAACTCCATTCATCTAGCTAAAACGGTGGTCTATACCGACCATTCTGCTCTTAGATACCTATTTTCGAAACAAGATGCTAAACCAAGATTAATCCGTTGGATCTTACTCTTACAAGAGTTCGATATTGAAATCCGAGATAAAAAGGGAGCATAAAATCTCGCAGCTGATCATCTTTCTAGTCTTGAAAATCCCGAATTCGAAGTTCTAAATGAATCGGCCATACAAGACAACTTTCCTGATGAATATCTATTGAAGATAGATTATATTGAAATTCCATGTTTTGTAGACTATGCAAACTACTTAGTATGTGGATTCCTTGAAAAAGGATTATCGTACCAAAAACGAAAGAAATTCTTTAGTGATATAAAACACTATTTCTGAGAAGATCCACATTTGTTTAAAAGTTGTCCCGATGGAATAATACGCCGATGTGTATTCGGAGATGAAGCCAGTCAAATCTTAAACCATTGTCACACAGGACCAACAGGAGGGCATTATGGGCCTCAGCTCACAGCAAGAAAAGTTTACGATGCTGGATTCTATTGGCCTACAATTTTCAAAGACGCACACCTTCTTTGCAAATCCTGTGATGCTTGTCAAAGGGCCAGAAAAATAAGTCAACATGATGAAATGCCACAAAATGTCATTCAAGTATGTGAAGTATTTGACATTTGGGGTATTGACTTTATGGGTCCATTTCCAAAATCTCATAATAATCTCTACATTTTCGTTGCCAGTGATTATGTATCTAAATGGGCGGAAGCACAAGCTCTCCCAACTAACGATGCACGAATTGTAGTCAACATTTTAAAACGTCTTTTTGCTAGGTTTGGAACACCGAAAGCTTTAATAAGTGATCGGAGTACTCATTTGTGTAATAATCAACTTGAGAAAGTTCTCAAAAGATATGGAGTAACTCATAAAATCTCAACCGCTTATCATCCACAAATAAGAGGATAAGTTGAAAATACCAACCGAGCATTAAAACGTATTCTAGAGAAAACCGTAGGATCAAATCCGAAGGAATGGTCCATTAAAAAGGGGGATGCACTTTGGGCTTTTAGAACAGCCTATAAAACTCCAATTGGAACCACACCTTTTAGACTCGTTTACGGAAAAACATGCCATCTTCCAGTAGAAATTGAACACAAAGCATTTTGGGCTTTGAAGACATGTAATATTGATTTACATGAAGCCGGACATCTATGATTAAGTCAACTAAACGAATTAGAAGAATTAAGACATGAAGCATACGAAAATTTGTTAATCTATAAAGAAAGAACGAAGAAATGGCATGATAAAAGAATCAGAAGTTCAGAAGAATTTAAAGAAGGAGACAGAGTTCTTCTTTTCAATTCACGATTCAAGCTATTTCCTGGAAAATTGAAATCAAGATGGTCTGGACCATTCATAGTCAAAAGAGTTTTCCCATATGGAACAGTAGAGTTAATAAATTCAAATGGGATTGAATTTAAGGTTAATGGTCACAGAGTTAAACATTACATAGATAATCCAATGGAAGTTGAAGATGAAATTAATCACAATTTCGACACCACAGCTAACTAAGTGTGGGAAGGTTCGAATCTTTTTAGGGTAATATATATTTCTGTTAGAGTTAGATATTCCATTTTCGTGTAGTTTCCGAGAATGGAATCCGAATGGTCTTTCCCTAGCAGACCCTAAAGAACTAGTCTTCTCCCCCCATTCTGAATTTTTATTTTTTTAGATTTTACGAGATGAAGAATTCCTTTGATCTGAACCATGGTCTAATGCTACACACTTTGATTACTAAACGTAATAATGACACACTTCCGAGGGACCTGGTGTTAGTAATAAGAAGCAGATGTGACGAAGTAAGAAAAGAACTCAGAAAAGATCATCATAAGATACATTTTGGTAAAGGGAAATCAAAATCCGCAACAAAAAGAAGAGCACGACACCTTGAAAGATGTTACAAATGCGGAAAATGGTCACACGAAGGTAAATGTTCAAATAATCAAACATATTCAAATACCGAATTTGTTACTCTATGCAGAGAAGGACCATTCATATGTTTAGAAGAAAAGATATTGAAGATTCGAGGTTATGCATACGTAGCTATGGAGAACCAAATCACACGACTCTCCTATGAGTCGGCTAAAGCAGGTCTCTGAGAATTCTTTCTCACATGTAAGTATGTACAGTTTTTATTTTTATTGCTTTTAACCTTTTGATAATAAACGCTGAATCATTCGCTATAAAGTATTAAATTGGTATTCAATAAAATTAGGTATGCGTAACCGAAATTATTGATATCATACAAAAATTTATTACATCACTGCAAAATTTACCGTTTATTCTTAAGGTATAAATATCTTCAATCAATCAACCCAAAATATTTCAGAAATTCGTCAGGAGTAAAACTAGGTAATATAGCCGAAATTACTTTACCGAAGAGAGGGGCGTATATTTTTGATAATATTTGATTGATTAAAGTGGGATAAAAGACCAAAAACTGCGTGTAGTCCAAGGTTTTACTACTTTGTTAACAATTACACCAATTATCCTTGTATGTAATCCACACCTATTTTAATGAGATATGAATATTAATTTACCCACTTGATCAGAATGAATAATCAATTACCCAACCCAAATAATTAATTAAACGATCGCAAAAGATGTCGTATAAACGTCACTAAATATGACATACATAATCATTTTAATAATTATTAGATTAACTAATTTGAAGATAGGTTCGACAGGTTCCAATGAGTTGTCGCTCAATTAGACAATATCCCCTATCTATTAATAGTCATAGTCCAATGTTCACAAGTGTCGGTCTTTTGTCCAAACCTTAATTATGGTACAAAATCTAATAACCCCGTCTTAATATTTTAGTCTAACATCACGATTAATTTGGCTCAAATAAGCATAATAATAACTTAGTTACGAGACATTAATTTAAAAAGGAAGAACATAGCTTACAGTGGTGATTAATCGCGTAGCGTTGCACGGACAGAATTTCGACTTAAAACCCGTAAAACATTCCTAAAATAACTTTATTATTATTAACTTAAAATTAAAATTAAAAATATAAATATATATAAAGACAGAGTGAGATTGAGATGAAAAATGGGTAAGCGAAACCCACGTTCAATGCGTGCCCAG
Organism: Rutidosis leptorrhynchoides; assembly: GCF_046630445.1. Classification (NCBI taxonomy): domain Eukaryota; kingdom Viridiplantae; phylum Streptophyta; class Magnoliopsida; order Asterales; family Asteraceae; genus Rutidosis; species Rutidosis leptorrhynchoides. Next base: position 635,623,637 of record NC_092335.1, read on the forward strand.
TTCAATTTATCCAATCTCTGATAGTCCATGGGTAAGCTCAGTTCAATGCGTGCCTAAGAAGGGTGGCATGACTGCCATCACAAATGAAAAAATGAGCTTATTCCTACTAGGATTGTAACAGGATGGCGTGTTTGTACTGATTATAGAAAATTAAATGACGCCACCAGAAAAGATCACTTTCTCTTACTTTTCATTGATCAAATGTTGGAAAGATTAGCCGAAAATAGTTACTATTGTTTTCTTGATGGTTTTTCCGGATATTTTCAAATTCCAGTAGCACCCGAGAACTAAGAGAAAACCACGTTCACGTGCCTTTATGGTACTTTTGCTTATAAACGCATGCCATTTGGACTTTGCAACGCCCCTGCAACCTTTCAAAGGTGCATGATGGCGATTTTTCACGACATGATAGATGAATGCATGGAAGTTTTCATGGATAACTTTTCAGTCTTCGGTGATACATTTGAATCATGTCTCGTTAATCTTGAACGAATGCTTATTAGATGCGAACAATCAAATCTAGTTCTTAATTGGGAGAAATGCCATTTCATGGTTAAAGAAGGCATCGTTCTTGGTCATAAAATTTCAAAGGAAGGAATTGAAGTGGATAGAGCTAAAGTAGATGTAATTGCTAAACTTCCACATCCCACCAATGTTAGAGGAGTTAGGAGTTTTCTAGGGCATGCCGGTTTTTACCGACGTTTCATAAACAAAAATTTGATGTTATGCGAGGTGTATACGAAATAGTTATATTTTTACTACGAAATACTACGAAATATTACACAAGTTTTATTAATTTACGGATGTGATATACCTAAACCTTGCTACAACACTTATAGGCAGTGTACCTAATCGTAGAGTAGTGTAGTTTTTAGTAAGTCCGGTTCGTTCCCCAGGGAGCTAGCCAAGTTTAACGCTATATTTTTAAAACCATATTTGTATAAATATAAATATATATAAGTAATATTATTATTATAAAAAGGGGGTTTTTACCGTTTAATGACCGGTTTGTCGATTTTAAATAAAGCGTAAAGATAAATGACGATAATATAAATGACAGAATTCAAATTGCGATAAAGTAAATTGCAGTAATTAAAATGACAGTAAATAAAGATACGATGAAATATGAAATAAAAATATTATGCTTATTTAAACTTCCGTAATCATGATGTTTGACGTGTTGATTTTAATTTATTACACGGGTTAATTGTCCTTTGTCCGGGATTATTTGATACCTATTTGGTTTTTGTCCATGATAGTCCATCGGTCATAATTATAAAATGCTCGTAAAATTAACCTTATTCCCGAAGTCAAATATTTCAACTAATTAGGGATTCGAACTGTAACAAGGTTTTAATACTTTGTTTAATGATCACACTAGGTTATCGACTGCGTGTAATCCAAGGTTTTAATACTTTGTTAACAATTACACCAATTATCCTTGTATGTAATCCACCCCTGTTTTAATGAGATATGAATATTAATTTACCCACTTGATCAGAATGAATAATCAATTACCCAACCCAAATAATTAATTAAATGATCGTAAAAGATGTCGTATAAACGTCACTAAATATGACATACATAATCATTTTAATAATTATTAGATTAACTAATTTGAAGATAGGTTCGACAGGTTCCAATGAGTTGTCGCTCAATTAGACAATACCCCCTATCTATTAATAGTCATAGTCCAATGTCCACAAGTGTCGGTCTTTTGTCCAAACCTTAATTATGATACAAAATCTAATAACCTCGTCTTAATATTTTAGTCTAACATCACGATTACTTTGGCTCAAATAAGCATAATAATAACTTAGTTACGAGACATTAATTTAAAAAGGAAGAACATAGCTTACAGTGGTGATTAATCGCGTAGCGTTGCACGGACAGAATTTCGACTTAAAACCCGTAAAACATTCTTAAAATAACTTTATTATTATTAACTTAAAATTAAAATTAAAAATATAAATATAAATATATATAAAGACAGAGTGAGATTGAGATGAAAAATGGGTACATATTTTGGCCAGAAAACGTTGCATTTATAGGATTTGGGCTGGATTTTTCAGCCATGCGATCGCATGGAATTAACTCTTCCAGGCCATGCGATCGCATGGCCATCTGGGACAGCTCACATTGCTTTGTACTCTAGCTTGTCGACGTTATATTTAAATATATATAATATATAAATAATTTATATAATTATTTAAATATTATATTATATTCTTGTGCATAGTTGACTTGTAATTTTGGGTCTGTTAACTCGCGCGTTAATGCTCGGTTTATGTCTCGGTTCCGGTTTCTCGAACGTCCTTTCGTACGCATAGATATCTTGTATTTTGCATTTTGCAATTTGTAATTTGCACAAAAAATTATTTTCCTTAACTCCCAAAATCCGCGCAAGTCTTTAACTCACTTTTAGTGGCACTTTTGAGTGCACTATGACTTTAGTGGCACTTTTTCTTCAATTCTTTAATCTTCGTGCTTTGTCTTCACATTTATTTATTTAAACGATTACAACTTAAAAATAGAATAATTACAACTAAAAACTTTACATATTGGGATGATATTGCGACTAAATATATGTTCGTTTGGAGCACTATCAAATATCCCCACACTTGAGCGTTGCTTGTCCTCAAGCAATACATAACTTGAAATTAAATCACACGAATCACTTCTTTATTCTTCACAGTTTATACATTAGTGATTTTGATACGGCGGTATAAACAATGATAGTAACGATGTAGTTTACAGTCCCACATGACTATAAAAATTTAGATCCTTAAGGAAATTGGATCTTTATGAAAACATTTGATCTTTTGAAAATTCATTCTAGCTTTTACCCTAGATAAGTTTTCCGGAATAACCCTTCACCGGTGTTTGCAAAATATTTGTGTGGGTTTTGTGGGTTTTATATTTTAAAATTTTAGCTCAAAACTTGCGGTTTTGTGTCACCCACTTGCTATCCTTGTATTGGGAAAGCAACGTCCAATATACTTGCTCCGTATATTAGCTTTCTGTAAACTACCGTCCATTTGTAAAGGAAAGCGTTGATCAAGCAACTGTTAAGGCAATGTCCAGTGACATGCTTTTGATTATGGTCTATAACGTGTTGGATGCAATTACTATCCTTTGTAGGAGCAATAGTAAAGATCACCCTATAGTTTTTCGGTCTGGCACAAGGTCCTGTCTTCGACCATGCTATGCAACCACCGTTCTTACGGTTGACACCCGATTTGATTCAGGTGACCTAATGAATTCCAGGTGAATTCCTAGGATTTTACGTTCAATGGTAATGAACGCATTAAAAATGGGTTTTTCAGAAAACAAATCAGTTTGTAATTTTGATCAAAATATTTTCTAGTTCAAGCTCGAGTTTAGTTATCATCGAATTCCATGAGTTTGAATTCTCAATCTTTAAAAGTCAATCTCAAGGATTGAGTAATATCAGGCTTAAAAGCTGATTTTTAATCTTTTAAGGAGATTATCCTTTCTGGGGGTCTGATTCATTAGTCTTATCAAGCTAATTTGCACGGCGCCCTCCCCATTTTACGAGACAGATCCTCTCATGGTTAGGATAAGTCTGACCACTTGGCGACCCTGTTTGATGCTGAGGCCCGTGGATTTCCTGCTGATTTTAGAGATGACTTTTCTAGATTTTTCGTCAACCTACAGCTGGTCTGGACGACAACTTCCTAACCTAAATTAAGAAGCGCGTGTCTTTTTTGGAAGACTTTACTTCCTTTTAATGATGGAATTGATTCATCGTGTAGATCCATCTATTCTTTCAAATATATTACAGTAAATTGGGTAAAACTGATTAGTTTAGTCCAAAGTAAAAGTACCTGCAATAATCTTGTACAAAATATGTGATATATGTTTTAAAGAACTTCGTGAATTCTTCCCACACTTGGCTTTTATTTATTTTTTTCTTTGCCTTTTTATTCTCTTATATTCCATTTTAACTGAATTCTAGCATTTTGGGTTGTTTCTCCATTTATGTTCTTTCCGAGGTAACAATAATTTCGGTATTATAACCTAGTTTTATCGTTCATAAATATGTATAAACATGATTTTGAATTCATTTAGTTGAAATTTTTTTAAATTTTCACAAAATTTGGCAATTATACTAAGTGTAAACCCGAGAGAATTTATAACTCTTCCCCACACTTGAGATCATGCAATGCCCTCATTTGCATGAAATCAGATTATAATTTTAAATTCATGAGGGTGATTAGTGTAGAAAAGTGATTAAAAATACCGAGTTTGCAAATATATTATTTTATATCACATTTGATATTTTGCGTCTTATCGTCAAAATTAGTAGTTTTTGCTGAACTTAATGCCAGTCTTTGAAAGTGCGCTGTTTTACCCTGTTTTGTACATAAGATAAACTACAAACATATATAATATATATATATATATATATATATATATATATATATATATATACATATATTTTTTTATAAAACCTTTATTTATTAAAACAATTTAAATGAATAATTTTTTTAAAATTTTGTTTCCTTTTACTTTAGGTAGTTTCGGTATGTTAACCTAGTCCGTCCCTCGACAAAATTTAAAATTTGTCGTTTTTAAAGCGATTGTTTTAAAAGTAAAGATTTTTGCTTTTTTTTTAATTTTTTTTAGTATACTTTAGATCAATAAAATTAAAAATGATAACAAAATTTTTCGCCCCGCCCTCGGGTAAAGCAATTTCGGTTCCATGACATAGTCTTCAACTTACGATGAATTTTAGAAATCATTTTTTAAACTTAATGAAATAAAGTAATTTTTGTTTTTAAATTCACACAAAACTTAAATTTAAAAATGCATATAAATTTCATACAAAACCTATAAAACAAAAATTCAGAATGGTGGGGGGGGGGGGGAAACTAGTTTTTAGTGTCTGCTAGTGGAAAAGACCAATCGAATTCCATTCTCGGAACTACACGAGAACAGAACAACTAACTCTAGACAACATTTTTTTTTAGAACACCTGAATCTCCCCACACTTAGTTAGCTGTGGTATCGAAATTATGATTGACTTCATTGTCAACTTCCATCGGACCATGTATGTAATTTTTAACTCTGTGACCATTAACTTTAAATTCAATCCCATTTGAATTTATTAACTCTATTGTTCCGTATGGGAAAACTTTTTTGACTATAAATGGTCCAGACCATCTTGATTTCAATTTTTCAGGAAATAGCTTGAATCATGAATTAAAAAGAAGAACTCTCTCTCGTTCTTTAAATTCTTTTGAATTTCTGATTCTTTTATCATGCCATTTCTTCGTTCTTCCCTTATAGATTAAGGAATTTTCATATGCCTCAAGTCTTAATTCTTCTAATTCATTTAGTTGACTTAATCGTAGACGTTCGGCTTCATGTAAATCAAGATTACATGTCTTCAAAGCCCAAAATGCTTTGTGTTCAATTTCTACTGGAAGATGACATGCTTTTCCGTAAATGAGTCTAAAAGGTGTGGTTCCAATTGGAGTTTTGTAGGCTGTTCTAAAAGCCCAGAGTGCATCCTCTAATTTCATGGACCATTCCTTCTTTTTTGATCCTACGGTTTTCTCTAGAATACGTTTTAAAGCTCGGTTGGTATTTTCAACTTGTCCACTTGTTTGTGGATGATAAGCGGTTGAGATTTTAAGAGTTACTCCATATCTTTTAAGAACTTTTTCAAGTTGATTATTACAGAAATGAGTACCCCGATCACTTATTAAAGCTTTCGGCGTTCCGAACCTTGCAAAAAGACGTTTTAAAAAGTTGACTACAACTCGTGCATCGTTAGTTGGGAGAGCTTGTGCTTCTGCCCATTTAGATACATAATCAATGGCAACGAGAATGTAGAGATTATTATGAGATTTTGGAAATGGACCCATAAAGTCAATACCCCAAATGTCAAATACTTCACATACTTGAATGACATTTTGTGGCATTTCATCACGTTGACTTATTTTTCCGGCCCTTTGACAAGCATCACAGGATTTGCAAAGAAGGTGTGCGTCTTTGAAAATTGTAGGCCAATAGAATCCATCATCGTAAACTTTTCTTGCTGTAAGTTGAGGCCCATAATGCCCTCCTGTTGGTCCTGTGTGACAATGGTTTAAGATTTGACTGGCTTCATCTCCGAATACACATCGGCGTATTATTCCATCGGGACAACTTTTAAACAAATGTGGATCTTCCCAGATATAGTGTTTTATATCACTAGAGAATTTCTTTCATTTTTGGTACGACAACCCTTTTTCAAGGAATCCACGTACTAAGTAGTTTGCATAGTCTGCAAACCATGGAATTTTATTATAATCTATCTTCAATAGATATTCATCGGGAAAGTTGTCTTGTATGGCCGATTCATTTAGAACTTCTAATTCGGGATTTTCAAGACGAGAAAGATGATCAACGGCGAGATTTTCTGCTCCCTTTTTATCTCGAATTTCAATATCGAACTCTTGTAAGGGTAAAATCCAACGGATTTGGTTTGGCATCTTGTTTCGAAAATAGGTATCTAAGAGCAGAATGGTCGGTATAGACCACCGTTTTAGCTAGAACGAGATATGAACGAAATTTTTCAAAAGCAAAGACAATAGCAAGGAGTTCTTTTTGAGTAGTTGTATAATTCGTTTGTGCTCCTTGTAACGTCTTACTAGCATAATATATAGGTGGAAATCGTTTTTCAATCCTTTGTCCTAAAACGGCTCCCATTGCAAAATCACTTGCATCGCACATAAGTTCAAATGGTAGATTCCAATTTGGAGTTATCATGATCGGCGCATTAGTGAGTTTTTCTTTAAGAATATTAAAAAATTTGATGCATTCATCTGAAAAGATGAATGGAGCATCCTTTTCTAGGAGTTTATTCCTAGGAGTGGCCTTTTTATCGTTTAAGCGTAATTTTATATCACTTTTTATATCTTTTTATATTTCGTATCATTTTTATCGTTTAAGCGTAATTTTATAATTTTTTGCTAGTACTTAGTTTTAAATTTAGTATTTTCCATAGTTATTTAAATTTCTAGATTTTTAGGATTTGCCGTAAAATCCATTAAGTGCTTTTTCTTTAGACTAAGATTTGGGTGCTTTAGAATTTTGCGACGCCGTTTTATAAATTTTAGTACTTTTTAAGTTATTGCCATTTTGGATATAGAATTTCTTTTAAGCTTTAATACTTTTAGACGCAACTTTTAATTCTTAGTTTATAGACTTTTAAGTTTTGACGCGCTACATTCTTTTTATTATTTTTCGATCTTTTATTTTTTGACGTTTTCCGATGCGCTCTTTTTCTTTCTTATTTCTCGACGCTCTAGTTTTTAGGACATAGAATTTTCTATTTCTTCTCTAAAATTTCAACGAAAAATTATTTTAAGCGGTTAAATTGATAGACATCCAAAATTTTCTGGTTCGTAGTAATAGTTGGATTTGTTAGTGGCGAGTTGTGGGCTTCCGATTTAAAGGGTCCTGGCTACCTGCTGCATCTTTTGGCTATTCAAAACGTGGACACAATCAGAAAAGTTTATTAATTTGATAACTTATATAATTTTTATCTTTTATAACTAATAGGATATTCAGTGAATACACCGAGCAAAACGTTCACCACCTTTCATACGTTCACCACCTGTAACTCGATCAAGACATCTAGCCAATATTGTCGCCGTTGATTTTTCTTTAGAATCGTCATCAAGTCAACCAAGTACTCCAATTCAAATTTCCGATAATCCATTTTTTGAACCCGATTTCACTATCGAGAACCCGGAGGATATTCAAGGACAATTCCAAGATCCTGAACCATTAATTATTCCTCCTAAACCACAAACCGTTAAATCAGAATCTTCTAGTGATTCGGATTCAACAAATTCAATTATGGACGTAACTGAACCTCTAAGTATGGAAGACCGAATGAGAGCCACACGCACGGGCCAAGGTCACGCGATTATTAAGCCAGACATTTATGCTCCAGATTATGAAATCAAAGGACAAATCCTACACATGGTAACTAATCAATGCCAATATAGTGGTACGCCAAAAGAAGATCCAAACGAACATCTTCGAACCTTTAATAGGATCTGTACTCTATTCAAAATCAGAGAAGTTGAGGATGAACAGATCTATCTCATTTTATTTCCCTGGACTTTAAAGGGAGAAGCCAAAGATTGGTTAGAATCGTTACCTGAAGGTGCGATTGATACATGAGATGTTTTAGTTGAAAAATTTCTTAAACAATTCTTTCCGGCATCTAAAGCCGTGAGACTTCAAGGAGAAATAGTTACGTTCACACAAAAGCCAAATGAAACTCTATATGAGGCGTGGACAAGATTTGAAAAGTTGTTGAGAGGATGTCCTCAGCACGGTTTAGACACTTTTCAAATAGTACAAATATTCTACTAAGGTATCGACATTGCTACATGAAAAGACATCGACATAGCATCTGGTGGTTCCATTATGAAGAAAACCGCAACTGAAGCTTACAAAATCATTGATAACACAGCCTCCCACTCGCATGAGTGGCACCAGGAAAAAGATATCTTTCGTTCATCTAAAGCGGCTAGAGCCGATTCTAGCCATGACTTTGATTCCGTTTCCACAAAAATAGATGCTTTCGAGAGACGAATGGAAAAGATGAATAAAGATATTCACGCAATACGAATCAGTTATGAGCAATGCGGTGGACCACACTTAACGAAATATTGTCACATCGAGCAAACGATGGAACAACGTGAGAATGTTTCCTACATGAACCAAAGGCCGGGAAATAATTATCAGAATAATTATCAACCGCCAAGGCCAAACTTCAATCGAAATCAAAACATTCTTTACAATCCAAATGGGCCAAACAATAATTCGTACAACCAACAAGGTATGAATAACCAACCAACTCAAAACAACCCTTTCAATCAACAAAGACCTGGCTTATATAAACCACCACAATAAACCGAAGAGAAAAAGTCAAATCTAGAAGAAATGATGGCAAAGCTAATGGAATCTCAAACACAATTTATTACATCTCAAACCCAAACGAATGAGAGGTTTGATCAATCATTAAGAACTCAACAAGCTTCCATTTTGAATCTAGAAAAACACGTACGTACTCTTGCTAGCATGATGAGTGAGAGGGAACAAGGAAAGCTACCAAGTAATACTGAAGTAAATCCTCGGAATGAGAATGTTAATATGGTTTTAACGAATTCTAAAAAACCAGCATCAGAAAATGGGAAGGTTTTTGATGTGAGTAACAATAAAGAAGTTACAACACCACCACCACCCGAGTATGTAAAGCCAGTGGTGACACCATACAGACCACCCATCCTGTTTCCAAGAAAAGGAGTTGAGTATGAGCAAGTAATAGGTAATAAAGTTTGTGAAACCTCTGGAAAGAAAAAGAAGAATAAGAAAGTACAAGAAACAAAATCCGTAAAAGTAAACCCGGTAAAGACAGTTCAACCGAAACCTCCACCCAGGTTGGGTGATCCGGGTGAATTTATCGTTCCTTATCTACTTAGTGATTGTGTCATGTATGATGCATTAGCAGATTTAGGTGCAAGTGTGAGTGTTATGCCTCTTTCATTATATAAGAGATTAGGAGTAGGTGAGTTAAGTCCAACAGAGATGAGTGTTCGACTCTTTGATCAAACCATTAGGCACCCAGTTGGAATTGCTGACAACCTACCCGTTCAAGTGGGTAATTTAACCTTTTTAGTCGAATTTATTGTTATTGACATAGAAGAGGACTCAAACATTCCTCTAATTTTAGGTCGACCATTCTTAGCGTCCACCGGGGCATTATTTGATGTAAGAGAGGGTAGAATGACACTTAGTAATGATGAAAAATCGATCACCTTTGTGAGTCAAAAGTCTAAATCTCCACCAACCAAAACCGTTGAACCAACAAAAATGATTGGTAAAAACCATATTGATTTACCAACTCCAACGGTAGTGCTTAACAATAATAAAACGCCTAAGTGTGGGGAAGATGAAGCAACACCTAATGATGACCTGATAACAAAGAACCCCGTTGTTGATACGAAATTAAATAACTCCGTTATTAATAGTTCAATGAAGAAACTTATTAAACGGATTAGCGATGCTAGAACCATGGGGAACTTTAAGTTATGCAACCGGTTAGTATCCAATCTATCGCCTAAAGAAAAGGCGAAACTAGTTGAATTTGTGGAAATTACACAGGAATCCGACCAATGGCTTAAAGCAAAAGTCACAGATATGCAAGTTGATTATGGTCCAAACGAAATTAACGATGAAGTTAATCACAATTTCAAAACCACAGCTACATAAGTGTGGGGAGATTCAAATGTTCTAAAAAGAAAATGTTATTTAGAGTTAGTTTTTCTGTTCTCATGTAGTTCCGAGAATGGAATCCGATTTGTCTTTTCCACTAGCAGACACTAAAGAACTAGTTTTCTACCCCCATTCTGAATTTTTGTTTTGTAGGAATTTAATATGCATTTTTAAATTTAAGTTTTGTGTGAATTTAAAAACAAAAATTTACTTTATTTCATTAAGTTTAAAAAAATGATTTCTAAAATTCGTCGTAAGTTAAAGACTAGGTCATGGAACCAAAATTGCTTTACCCGAGGGCGGGGCGAAAAATTTTGTTATCATTATTTTTAATTTTATTGATCTAAAGTATACCAAAAAAATTAAAAAACCCAAAAAAATCTTTTCTTTTAAAACAATCGCTTTAAAAACAACAAATTTTAAATTTTGTCGAGGGACGGACTAGGTAAACATACCGAAACTACCTAAAGTAAAAGGAAACAAAATTTTAAAAAAATTATTCATTTAAATTGTTTTAATAAATAAAGGTTTTATAAAATATATATATATATATATATATATATATATATATATATATATATATATATATATATATATATATATATATATTATATATGTTTGTAGTTTATCTTATGTACAAAACAGAGTAAAATATCGCACTTTCAAAGACTGGCATTAAGTTCAGCAAAAACTACTAATTTTGACGATAAGACGCAAACTATCAAATGTGGTATAAAATAATATATTTGCAAACTCGGTATTTTTAATCACTTTTCTACACTAATCACCCTCATAAATTTATAATTATAGTCTGATTTCATGCAAATGAGGGCATTGCATGATCTCAAGTGTGGGGAAGGGTTATAAATTCTCTCGGGTTTACACTTAGTTTAATTGCCAAATTTTGTGAAAATTTGAAAAATTTTCAACTAAATGAATTCAAAATCATGTTTATACATATTTATGAACGATAAAACTAGGTTATAATACCGAAATTATTGTTACCTCGAAAAGAACATAAATGAAGAAACAACCCAAAATGCTAGAATTCAGTTAAAATGGAATAGAAGAGAATAAAAAGGCAAAGAAAAAAATAAATAAAAGCCAAGTGTGGGAAGAATTCACGAAGTTCTTTAAAACATATATCACATATTTTGTACAAGATTATTGCAGGTACTTTTGCTTTGGACTAAACTATTCAGTTTTACCCAATTTACTGTTATATATTTGAAAGAATAGATGGGGATCTACACGATGAATCAATTTCATCATTAAAAGGAAGTAAAGTCTTCCGAAAAAGACACGCGCTTCTTGATTTAGGTTAGGAAGTTGTCGTCCAGACCAGCTGTAGGTTGACGAAAAATCTAGAAAAGTCATCTCTAAAATCAGCAGGAAATCCACGGACCTCAGCATCAAACAGGGTCGCCAAGTGGTCAGACTTATCCTAACCATTAGAAGATCTGTCTCGTAAAATGGGGAGGGCGCCGTGCAAATTAGCTTGATAAGACTAATGAATCAGACCCCCAGAAAGGATAATCTCCTTAAAAGATTAAAAATCAGCTTTTTAGCCTGATATTACTCAATCCTTGAGATTGACCTTAAAGATTGAGAATTACAAACTCATGGAATTCGATGATATCTAAACTCGAGCATGAACGAGAAAATATTTTGATCAAATTAAAACCAATTTGTTTTCTGAAAACCCATTTTCAATGCGTTCATTACCATTGAATGTAAAATCCTAAGAATTCACCGGAATTCATTAGGTCATCTGAACCAAATCGGTTGTCAACCGTAAGAACGGTGGTTGCATAGCATGGTCGAAGACAGGACCTTGTGCTAGACCAAAAAACTATAGGGTGATCTTTACTATTGCTCCTACAAAGGATAGTAATTGCATCCAACACGTTATAGACCATAATCAAAAGCATATCACAGGACATTGCCTTAACAGTTGCTTGATCAACGCTTTCCTTTACAACCGGACGGTAGTTTACCGAAAGCTAATATACGGAGCAAGTATACTGGACGTGTTGCTTTCCCAATACAAGGATAGCAAGTGGGTGACACAAAACCGCAAGTTTTGAGCTAAAATTTTAAAATCTGAAACCCACAAAACCCACAAAAATATTTTGCAAACACCGGTGAAGGGTTATTCCGGAAAACTTATCTAGGGTAAAAGCTAGAATGAATTTTCAAAAGATCAAATGTTTTCATAAAGATCCAATTTCCTTAAGGATCTAAATTTTTATAGTCATGTGGGACTGTAAACCACATCGTTACTATCATTGTTTATACCACCGTATCAAAATCACTAATGTATAAAGTGTGAAGAATAAAGAAGTGATTCGTGTGATTTAATTTCAAGTTATGTATTGCTTGAGGACAAGCAATGCTCAAGTGTGGGGATATTTGATAGTGCTCCAAACGAACATATATTTAGTCGCAATATCATCCCAATATGTAAAGTTTTTAGTTGTAATTATTCTATTTTTAAGTTGTAATCGTTTAAATAAATAAATGTGAAGACAAAGCACGAAGATTAAAGAATTGAAGAAAAAGTGCCACTAAAGCCATAGTGCACTCAAAAGTGCCACTAAAAGTGAGTTAAAGACTTTCTCGGATTTTTGGAGTTAAGGAAAATAATTTTTTGTGCAAAATACAAATTACAAAATGCAAAATACAAGATATCTACGCGTACGAAAGGACGTTCGAGAAACCGGAGCCGAGACATAAAGTGTAACGACCCGGATTTTTCCGATCATTTTATACCTATGAGATTAATATTTACATAAATTAAATCTTACCAACATGATAAGTAATCTAAATTGTTGAGATTTATGTTTTTAAAAAGAGTTTTACACAACGTTTGACCGTCCAATTTGACCGATGATATCACGAACTATATAACAAACGATAATTATATGTTTGTGTATATATATGTATTTATATATATTTAACATGATCTAAGAATGATTTAACATCTTATTGTGTACTAATAACAATTAGTTATAAGTATACTTTGAGACTACTAACTTAAGTTTTCAAAATGATAACTATACGTAACGTTATTTGACATATATACCTTTAACCTATAATACTTATACAAGTATCGTATAAATATGTATTTAATCACTTTTAAAGGGCTTATATACATAAAACAATATAAGTATATTTACAAAAGATAGCTATATTTGAATTCTCGTTCCGTTTCTTCAAAATTTCTACATGTATACCTAGAGTATATGTACTCGTATCATACCCAGCTCCTATATGTATTTAATATTAGTATATACACATCACAATCACTTTATTAGCAGCCATGAGTCAGCCAATTTTGGATCTTAGCATGCATGATTAATCAATTTGGCATATTACAAGACTTTTACACAATATTACAAATTTATACATCTTTTCACCACCATTTATACTCCATTCCAATTTCATTTTTACTACACATTTTCTCTAACCAAAAACACACTCTTAGGAACCTTAAGTGTTCTTCACAATCTCAGCAAATAATCATGAAGATCTAGCTTCAAAAACAAGCCTTAATCATCATAATAAATTCCTTACAAGAAAACTTCAATAATCCTTCCAAAAATACATGTCTACTTCCAACCTTTTGATCCAACTCCACCACTCCTTTGGTTCTAGGATTTTAATCATATTTTACAGTAACTTTGTCCAAATAACTTGAGGTAGTAACCTTGTTCATAATTTTATTCGATTCATATTTATATAGCTATCTTATTTTATGTTGTAAAATTTTAACAACAAGAACATAGTTTGAATGATTTCAAACTTGTTTGCAAACTAAATAGATCCTTCTAACTTAACATTTAAAACACTTCAAGACCTGTAATATATCATAATGATATGCTAACTTAACAAGATATAACTTGGTTTTACAAAGAACATCTTAAAAACTGAATCTACGTCGTCGGAGTGCAACCGGGGGCTGTTTTGGGTTGGATAATTAAAAACCATCTTAAGCTTTGAATTGGAAGTTCATGTTCTGGAAAAATAATATTTCTTATGAATATGTTAACACATAAAAATTTCATGGTTTAACTCAAAGTGTAAGTATATTTAGAAAAATGATCATTAAATGTTGTTTTTATGATGGAAAATGATTACTTTCATAAGTTTCACCAAAGTTTGACCTATAACCTGTGATTTTGAATACAATCTAAGGTATTTTCAGTTCATATTCTTAAAATTTGACTCGATCCAAGGAAGTGGCAAGTTGAACCAACAAAAACGGAGTTGTAATGAAGAAACTACGACTAAAAAAAGATCGGGTATCCGAAGCTAGTTTAGCAACGAAAATATTTGGAGAAAAATTAAATTAATCATATATTTCTAATTAATATGATATTTCATATATATTTACTTATAATTTGATTTTATATATTTCAGGACCACCCGTAAACAACACGAGAAGATTAATCATAAGACCTCATGATTGTACGCAACACGTCATTTGACAACACAGTACTTTATGTACGCAACACGCCACTTGACAACATGGTACCATGGGTCGAGATTAATTCTGATCAATACGAATACGATGGGGTCTTTATTTATTTTATTTAAGCAACTAATTGTGGACCACTAACATCGGACTGCTAACTACGGACTAAGAAAATATTAAAAGTATTAAAAGTATATATATATATATATATATATATATATATATATATATATATATATATATATATATATATATGTATGTATATGTATATGTATATATATAACGATTACTTAAAAAGAAAATATGTTGATATATTATATATATGGTTAGGTTCGTGATATCTATCGGAGACCAAGTCGTGATAAATACCTTCAAGGCAAAAGTGAGTATATAGTCCCACTTTTAAACTCTAAATATTTCGGGATGAGAATACATGCATTTTATGATTTACGTTATGGACACAAGTGATTAAAAATATATATTCTACGTTGAGTTGTACCACTGGCTTACTTCCGTGTAACTTGGTAACTATTATTTACATGAGGTATTGTAAACGCGAATCCTGTTGATAGATCTATCGGGCCTGACAACCCCAACCGGACTGGATGACCAGTATTCAACGATTGCACAGTACTTCATTTCGGTGACTACACTTGGTACGGTGTAGTAAGATTTCATAATAAAGGGAATATGCGACGTTGATTAAATGTTATGTATGGTTATCAAGTGCTCAACAACTTAGAATATTTTTATTAAAATGTTTATATATGAAATCTTGTGGTCTATATTTATAACGCTGCCGGCATTAAACCTATATCTCACCAACTTTATGTTGACGTTTTAAGCATGTTTATTCTCAGGTGATAACTAAAAGCTTCCGCTGCAACATGTTGAATTTAAGCAAGATCTTGAGTATGCATATTTGTGTCAAAAATAAAACTGCATATCGGAGGATTTGTAATGTAAAATATGTTGAAGGTCGTATTGTTATTATCACATGTAAAGTTTGTAAGTCTAAGATTATCGCTAAACGATAATCATTATTAAGTTGTTTAAACCTTGTATTTGTAATAAAAGCTATGGTTTGTATTATAAAAACGAATGCAGTTTTTAAAAAATGTCGCATATAGAGGTCAATACCTCGCGATGAAATCATATGTTATTGTATTCGTCCTTATGGTTAAGGTCGGGTTATGACATGTGGTATCAGAGCGTTGGTCTTAGAGAACCAGAAAATTTGCATTAGTGTGTCTTATCGAGTTTGTTAGGATGCATTAGTGAGTCTGGACTTTGACCGTGTATGATTTCAAAAACTATTGCTTATCCTTGTTGGTTTAAAAAAATTAATATGTAAATATTATGTGGTACTAACGTGCTAGTTGTTATGTGATAGATAATGGCTTAGAACTTCTTATCACATTCAGCGACTCCGAACCAGAATCTTTAGATGGTGTTACAGTCATTAACCTGTCCGATGATGAAAACGATACCTTTGGGGAAGACTCACAATTTTCGGATGAATCAATTGAAGAGGAACCGGAAAGTGATCCTGAGGAGGAAGAAATACATAAAATTACGAAAGACAAGTTTGAAAGAGGAAAGAAACGAAAGGCTACTGAATTGGAAAATCCAAATCCCAAGTTTAGTGAGGATGTTGTGGCACCAACTCCACCAGACACTTCCACCTCTATTCCCCCTATTCCTATTAGTTCTATCCCGGCATCCAGTTCTTCAGCCCCTTCGCCAAAACGCAGGGAGACAGTCAAGATAACCTATAAGCGATTTCTTTGAACATAAACGTTTTGGGTTAAATGATGCGCTGTTGTTTTAAACCATGGGATCATATAACGTTTTGTATAATATTACTAGTGTGGTTTGCTTAATGTTTGATGTAAGATAAGCATATGTAAAATAGTGAAGTGTGAAATGCAATAATTTTCCATGGTTGAATATTATTTGGGTGATAGTAATTGATTTCTGTACTAAGCTATTAAGTATGAACTTTAACGGGTAGGTACTACCCTAGATATAATTATAAAACGCTAATAAGAAGAAAAGGCTTTTATAATAATAACTGGTTCATATTATTAATAAGCTACGATGTACTGTAAATACATACTACATCTATAATATTCCATGTGAATAATTATTTTTTTTCATTCTTATTGAAGATTATGGCGCGATTGAACCGAATGACGGAACAAGAAATCGAGGAACTCATCAATCAGCGAGTGGACGACAGAATGTTATGGGTCGAGGCTGCGAGAGGTGCTGCAGTTAACCCAAATCCTCGTGTGGGATGTACTTACAAAACTTTTCAAGGTTGCAAGCCCTCATCATTCAGTGGAACAGAAGGACCAGTCGGTTTAACCCGGTGGATCGAAAAGATTGAGACTGTGTTTAAAATCAGTGGTTGTATTGAGAAGGACATGACTAAGTATGCATCGTGCACCTTACAAGATAGTGCACTCACATGGTGGAAAAACTATGTGAAGGCCGTAGGAGGAGATGTAGCTTATGATACTCCCTGGGAAGAATTCAAAACAATGCTAATCAACGAGTATTGTCCAAGGAACGAGGTAAGGAAGTTGGAAGCTGAATTACGAAGCCTGAAAGTTGTTGGTACTGAACTCACCAACTACAATCAGCGATTCATGGAATTAGCTTTGCTATGTCCCGAATTAGTACCAACCGAAGAACGGAAGATTGAACTGTATAAAGACGGTTTTCCTAAAAAGGTCAAGGCAAATGTTACAGCATCCAAACCCAAGACTATTCATGAAGCTATCACCATGGTGAATGAGTTGATGGACCAGATTATTCTAGATAAGAACACCGATGTCAAGACATCGGGAAACAAAAGAAAGTGGGAAGGTAATCATCAACAATCCAACAAGAAACAAGAAACCACGCAAGGTGCGGGTAGCGGTTTGAACTCAGGTTACAAGGGATGAAATCCTTTATGTAACAGATGCCACAAACATCACTCTGGTTATTGAAATGTGGTGTGCAACAATTGTAATAGAAAAGGTCATCTTGCTGAAGATTGTAGGGTTCCCGCTACAAATACAAATGGTACCAAGACTCCTGCCACCAATGCAAATAGAACTGCCTTGGCCACTGTTACTTGTTATGGGTATGGGAAACAGGGTCATTATAAGAGTCAGTGCCCGAATCCAGAGAAGAATAACGGATCTGCACGTGGAAGAGCATTTTTTGTTAATGCTAGAGAGGCGTGCGAAGACCCGGAGCTTGTTACGGGTACGTTTACCATTAATAACTTATCCGCATCTATTATATTTGATACTGGTGCCAATAGAAGTTACGTGTGTAGAGACTTTCACGCTAAATTGAATTGTTCATCATTACCTCTAGATGCTAAGTACATGATTGAGTTAGCTAATGGTAAACTAATTAAAGCCGATAAAATTTGCCGTGATTGTAAAATAAATTTAGCCGGAGAAACATTTAAGATTGATTTGATACCCGTAGAATTAGGAAGTTTTGATGTAATAGTCGGCATGGACTGGATGTCCAAAATAGGAGTTGAAGTTGTGTGCACCAAGAAGGCAATTCGCATTCCCCGTAAGGATAAAACGCCAGTAATGATTTATGGAGAGAAGGGTAACTCAAAGCTAAAACTCATTAGTTGTTTGAAAGCTCAAAAGTGCTTGAAGAAAGGGTATTATGCTATCTTAGCACATGTTAATAAAGTCGAAACGAAGGAAAAAGTAAAGAGCATCAATGGCGTGCCTGTGGCAAGAGATTTTCCTGAAGTCTTTCCTGAAGAGTTACCGGGATTACCTCCATTTAGATCTGTAGAATTTGAAATAGATCTAGTACCAGGAGCTGCACCAGTGGCTCGTGCTCCATATAGACTTGCACCATCTGAGTTAAAAGATCTTCAGAGTCAGTTAAAAGAATTACTGGACCGTGGATTCATACGACCAAGTACTTCACCATGGGGAGCTCCGACTTTATTCGTCAAGAAGAAAGATGGATCTTTTAGGATGTGAATAGATTATCGTGAATTAAATAAGTTAACTATCAAGAATCGGTATCCACTACCGAGAATTGACGACTTATTTGATCAACTGCAAGGATCATGTGTGTACTCGAAAATCGACTTAAGATCGGGCTATCATCAATTACGTGTCAAAGAAGAAGATATTCCGAAAACTGCTTTTCGGACACGTTATGGTCATTACGAATTTTTGGTTATGCCGTTTGGGTTAACTAATGCGCCAGCTGTATTCATGGACCTCATGAATCGAGTTTGTAGTCCGTATTTAGATAAGTTTATTATCATTTTCATTGACGATATTCTTATCTATTCCAAGAGTGAGCAAGAGCATGAGCAGCATTTAAGGTTGGTATTAGAATTGTTAAGAAAAGAACAGTTATACGCCAAATTTTCTAAGTGTGCATTTTGGTTGAAAGAAGTGCAATTTCTTGGCCACGTTGTTAGTAGCAAAAGAATTCAGGTTGATCCAGCTAAAATTGAGGCCATTGAAAAATAGGAGACTCCTAAGACACCAACGCAGATACGCCAATTTTTGGGTTTAGCTGGTTATTATAGAAGGTTTATTCAAGATTTTTCCCGAATAGCTAAACCATTAACAGCGTTAACACAAAAAGGAAAGAAGTACGAATGGACTTCTGAGCAGGATAGTGCATTTCAATTACTGAAGAAGAAGTTGACTACGGCGCCTATTTTATCGTTACCTGAAGGGAACGATGATTTTGAGATATATTGTGACGCTTCGCGACAAGGTTTTGGTTGCGTCCTTATGCAACGGAAGAAAGTTATAGCATACGCATCCCGACAATTGAAGATTCACGAGCGGAATTATACGACGCATGATTTAGAATTGGGAGCAGTAGTGTTTGCATTGAAGATATGGAGACACTATTTATATGGGGTTAAATGCACTGTGTTTACTGATCATAAAAGCCTTCAACATATTTTTGATCAGAAACAGCTGAACATGAGGCAACGTAGGTGGGTCGAGCTGATAAACGACTATGATTGTGAGATTCGCAATCATCCCGGGAAAGCGAATGTAGTGGCCGACGCTCTAAGCAGAAAGGAACGGGAACCAATTCGAGTACGAGCGATGAACATAAAAATTCACATGAATCTCAACTCACAAATCAAAGAGGCTCAACGAGAAGCTCTTACTAAAGAAAACATAGGAAATGAAATAATGAAGAAGTATGGGAAACAACTCGTTATACGGGAAGACGGAATTCGATATTTTGCAAACCGTATTTGGGTACCAAAGTTGGGTGGATTAAGGAAGTTGATATTGAACGAGGCACATAAGACAAGATACTCGATACATCCTGGAGTTGGAAAGATGTATCAAGATCTTAAGATGCATTATTGGTGGCCTAATTTAAAGATAGATGTTGCAACATATGTTGGGGAATGTTTAACTTGTTCCAAAGTCAAAGCAGAACACCAGAAGCCATCAGGGTTACTTCAATAACCAGAAATCCCAGAATGGAAATGGGATGGTATTACCATGGATTTCATCACAAAGTTACCTAAGACTGCCTGGGGTTATGACACCATTTGGGTAATAGTTGATCGTCTCACCAAATCTGCACATTTCTTTCCTATAAAGGAAACAGATAGAATGGAGAAACTATTACGATTATACATAAAGGAAATTGTTTCAAGGCATGGAATACCTATTTCCATTATATCCGATCGTGATAGTAGATTTACATCAAAGTTTTGGCAATCACTACAGGAGGCCCTGGGAACTCGTCTGGATATGAGCACTGCATATCATCCACAAACTGACGGGCAGAGTGAAAGAACAATTCAGACTCTTGAAGACATGCTCAGGGCATGTGTGATTGATTTTGGAAACGGATGGGATAAGTATCTACCATTAGCAGAATTCTCGTATAATAACAGTTATCATGCGAGCATTAAAGCTGCACTATTTGAAGCACTGTATGGAAGGAAGTGTAGATCCCCTATCTGTTGGAATGAAGTAGGAGATCGACAATTAACTGGTCCCGAGATCATACACGAAACGACTGAGAAGATAGTACAAATCAAGGAGAGATTGAAAACAGCCCGTAGTCGCCAAAAGAGCTACGCGGATGTCCGAAGGAAACCATTAGATTTTCAGATCGGTGACATTGTTATGCTAAAGGTGTCACCTTGGAAAGGTGTAATACGTTTTGGAAAAAGGGGTAAACTGAACCCAAGGTATGTAGGCCCGTTCAAGATCATCAAACGCATCGGACCGGTAGCCTATCGACTCGAGTTACCACAATAACTCGCCGGAGTACATAATTCATTTCACGTCTCAAACCTTAAGAAATGTCTTGCAAAGGAAGATCTCACCATTCCTCTTGAAGAAATCCAAGTCGATGAGAAACTACAATTCATAGAAGAACCAGTCGAAATCATGGACCGTGAAGTTAAACAACTCAAGCAGAGCAACATACCGATCGTTAAGGTTCGTTGGAATGCTCAAAGGGGTCCCGAGTTTACTTGGGAACGAGAGGATCAGATGAAACGAAAGTACCCACATTTGTTTCCCGAGAACGCAAAATAGGTACAATTTTAAAATTTCGGGACGAAATTTATTTAACGGGTAGGTACTGTAACGACCCGGATTTTTCCGATCATTTTATACCAATGAGATTAATATTTACATAAATTAAACCTTACCAACATGATAAGTAATCTAAATTGTTGAGATTTATGTTTTTAAAAAGAGTTTTACACAACGTTTGACCGTCCAATTTGACCGATGATATCACGAACTCTATAACAAACGATAATTATACGTTTGTGTATATATATGTATTTATATATATTTAACATGATCTAAGAATGATTTAACATCTTATTGTGTACTAATAACAATAAGTTATAAGTATACTTTGAGACTACTAACTTAAGTTTTCAAAATGATAACTATACGTAACGTTATTTGACATATATACCTTTAACCTATAATACTTATACAAGTATCGTATAAATATGTATTTAATCACTTTTAAAGGGCTTATATACATAAAAAAATATAAGTATATTTACAAAAGATAGCTATATTTGAATTCTCGTTCCGTTTCCTCAAAATTTCTACATGTATACCTAGAGTATATGTACTCGTATCATACCCAGCTCCCATACGTATTTACTATTAGTATATACACATCACAATCACTTTATTAGCAGCCATGAGTCAGCCAATTTTGGATCTTAGCATGCATGATTAATCAATTTGGCATATTACAAGACTTTTGCACAATATTACAAATTTATACATCTTTTCACCACCATTTATACTCCATTCCAATTTCATTTTTACTACACATTTTCTCTAACCAAAAACACACTCTTAGGAACCTTAAGTGTTCTTCACAATCTCAGCAAATAACCATGAAGATCTAGCTTCAAAAACAAGCCTTAATCATCATAATAAATTCCTAACAAGAAAACTTCAATAATCCTTCCAAAAATACAAGTTTACTTCCAACCTTTTGATCCAACTCCACCACTCCTTTGGTTCTAGGATTTTACTCATCTTTTACAGTAACTTTGTCCAAGTAACTTGAGGTAGTAACCTTGTTCATAATTTTATTCGATTCATATTTATATAGCTATCTTATTTTATGTTGTAAAATTTTAACAACAAGAACATAGTTTGAATGATTTCAAACCTGTTTGCAAACTAAATAGATCCTTCTAACTTAATATTTAAAATACTTCAAGACCTGTAATATATCATAATGATATGCTAACTTAACAAAATATAACTTGGTTTTACAAAGAACATCTTAAAAACTGAATCTACGTCGTCGGAGTGCAACTGGGGGCTGTTTTGGGTTGGATAATTAAAAACCATCTTAAGCTTTGAATTGGAAGTTTATGTTCTGGAAAAATGATATTTCTTATGAATATGTTAACACATAAAAATTTAATGGTTTAACTCAAAGTGTAAGTATTTTTAGAAAAATGATCATTAAATGTTGTTTTTATGATGGAAAATGATCACTTTCATAAGTTTCACCAAAGTTTGACCTA
The DNA here is from genome assembly GCF_046630445.1 of Rutidosis leptorrhynchoides. Classification (NCBI taxonomy): domain Eukaryota; kingdom Viridiplantae; phylum Streptophyta; class Magnoliopsida; order Asterales; family Asteraceae; genus Rutidosis; species Rutidosis leptorrhynchoides. The sequence goes on from NC_092335.1 coordinate 635,646,478, forward strand.
TAACCTGTGATTTCGAATATAACCTAAGGTATTTTCAGTTCATATTATTAAAATTTGACTCGATCCAAGGAATTGGCAAGTTGAACCAACAAAAACGGAGTTGTAATGAAGAAACTACGACTAAAACAAGATCGGGTATCCGAAGCTAGTTTAGCTACGAAAATATTTGGAGAAAAATTAAATTAATCATATATTTCTAATTAATATGATATCTCATATATATTTACTTATGATTTGATTTTATATATTTCAGGACCACCCGTAAACAACACGAGAAGATTAATCATAAGACCTCATGATTGTACGCAACACGTCATTTGACAACACGGTACTTTATGTATGCAACACGTCACTTGACAACATGGTACCATGGGTCGAGATTAATTCTGATCAATACGAATACGATGGGGTCTTTATTTATTTTATTTAAGCAACTAATTGTGGACCACTAACATCGGACTGCTAACTACGGACTAAGAAAATATTAAAAGTATTAAAAGTATATATATATATATATATATATATATATATATATATATATATATATATATATATATATATATATATATATATATATATATATATATATATATATATATATATAACGATTACTTAAAAAGAAAATATGTTGATATATTATATATATGGTTAGGTTCGTGATATCTATCGGAGACCAAGTCGTGATAAATACCTTCAAGGCAAAAGTGAGTATATAGTCCCACTTTTAAACTCTAAATATTTCGGGATGAGAATACATGCATTTTATGATTTACGTTATGGACACAAGTGATTAAAAATATATATTCTACGTTGAGTTGTACCACTGGCATACTTCCCTGTAACTTGGTAACTATTATTTACACGAGGTATTGTAAACGCGAATCCTGTTGATAGATCTATCGGGCCTGACAACTCCAACCGGACTGGATGACCAGTATTCAACGGTTGCACAGTACTTCATTTCGGTGACTACACTTGGTACGGTGTAGTAAGATTTCATAATAAAGGGAATATGCGACATTGATTAAATGTTAAGTATGGTTATCAAGTGCTCAACAACTTAGAATATTTTTATTAAAACGTTTATATATGAAATCTTGTGGTCTATATTTATAACTCTGCCGGCATTAAACCTATATCTCACCAACTTTATGTTGACGTTTTAAGCATGTTTATTCTCAGGTGATAACTAAAAGCTTTCGCTGCAACATGTTGAATTTAAGCAAGATCTTGAGTATGCATATTTGTGTCAAAAATAAAACTGCATATCGGAAGATTTGTAATGTAAAATATGTTGAAGGTCGTATTGTTATTATCACATGTAAAGTTTGTAAGTCTTAGATTATCGCTAAACGATAATCATTATTAAGTTGTTTAAACCTTGTATTTGTAATAAAAGCTATGGTTTGTATTGTAAAAACGAATGCAGTTTTTGAAAAATGTCGCATATAGAGGTCAATACCTCGCGATGAAATCATATGTTATTGTATTCGTCCTTATGGTTAAGGTCGGGTTATGACATGTGGTATCAGAGCGTTGGTCCTAGAGAACCAGAAAATTTGCATTAGTGTGTCTTATCGAGTTTGTTAGGATGCATTAGTGAGTCTGGACTTTGACCGTGTATGATTTCGAAAACTATTGCTTATCCTTGTTGGTTAAAAAAAAATTAATATGTAAATATTATGTGGTACTAAGTGCTAGTTGTTTTGTGATAGATGTCTGGCTTAAAATGATTATGTATGTCATATTTAGTGACGTTTATACGACATCTTTTACGATCATTTAATTAATTATTTGGGTTGAGTAATTGATTATTCATTCTAATCAAGTGGGTAAATTAATATTCATATCTCATTAAAACAGGGGTGGATTACATACAAGGATAATTGGTGTAATTGTTAACAAAGTATTAAAACCTTGGATTACACGCAGTCGATAACTGTAGTGACCCGAACTTTTCCATGTTTATATATATTAATTGAGATTGATATTTACATGATTAAATGTTTCCAACATGTTAAACAATCAAACTTGTTAAGACTTGATTAATTGAAATAGGTTTCATATAGACAATTGACCACCCAAGTTGACCGGTGATTCACGAACGTTAAAACTTGTAAAAACTATATGATGACATATATATGGTTATATATATAGTTAACATGATATTATGATAAGTAAACATATCATTAATTATATTAACAATGAACTACATATGTAAAAACAAGACTACTAACTTAATGATTTTGAAACGAGACATATATGTAACGATTATCGTTGTAACGACATTTAATGTATATATATCATATTAAGAGATATTCGTACATCATAATATCATGATAATATAATAATTTAAAATCTCTTTTGATATTATAAACATTGGGTTAACAACATTTAACAAGATCGTTAACCTAAAGGTTTCAAAACAACATTTACATGTAACGACTAACGATGACTTAACGACTCAGTTAAAATGTATATACATGTAGTGTTTTAATATGTATTCATACACTTTTGAAAGACTTCAAGACACTTATCAAAATACTTCTACTTAACACAAATGCTTACAATTACATCCTCGTTCAGTTTCATCAACAATTCTACTCGTATGCACCCGTATTCGTACTTGTACAATACACAGCTTTTAGATGTATGTACTATTGGTATATACACTCCAATGATCAGCTCTTAGCAGCCCATGTGAGTCACCTAACACATGTGGGAACCATCATTTGGCAACTAGCATGAAATATCTCATAAAATTACAAAAATATGAGTAATCATTCATGACTTATTTACATGAAAACAAAATAACATATCCTTTATATCTAATCCATACACCAACGACCAAAAACAACTACAAACACTTTCATTCTTCAATTTTCTTCATCTAATTGATCTCTCTCAAGTTCTATCTTCAAGTTCTAAGTGTTCTTCATAACTTCCAAAAGTTCTAGTTTCATAAAATCAAGAATACTTTCAAGTTTGCTAGCTCACTTCCAATCTTGTAAGGTGATCATCCAACCTTAAGAAATCTTTATTTCTTACAGTAGGTTATCATTATAATACAAGGTAATAATCATATTCAAACTTTGGTTCAATTTCTATAACTATAACAATCTTATTTCAAGTGATGATCTTACTTGAACTTGTTTTCGTGTCATGATTCTGCTTCAAGAACTTCGAGCCATCTGTAACATCCCGCCTTTTTCCGTCAACTTTTCCGTGTAACTATTTAAGTTCCGTTAGATGTTTATAACACATCTCGTTAATATGCGTTTGAATTATCTTGTTAGGTAATTCCCGCACCCGATTTAAGTTGAGGGACCAATCTTGCCAAATGTTGAAACTTGTGACTAGGTCAAAGAGTCAAACTCTCATTCTATCCATTCATTCATCTCTTCCAATTTCTTAATACTTCAACTTTTCCTCTCAACTTCAAGAACAAAGATTCATCATCCAAAACCGAGCTAGTGGTCTTCTTGCCAAACAAAATACATATTTGAACTCCTCGTGATCTCCTCTTCGATTTCATACCGGTTTCATCAATTTTGGGTAACTTTCTAAATCACTAATCTTTGTGTTCTTGAGATTTTTAAGTTATAAGTTTGTTAATTAGTATCTATGGCTCAAGTCTAGTTTGTTTATGTGTTTTGTATGCTCGTTTTTGATATTTTGGAGTAACTAGTTCATATGGAAAGTTAACATGCTTAATCTTGAGTTTTAAGTGTTCATGTGTTGTTAGATGCTAAGACTTCATGTTTTAATCTTGTTCCTAGTGTTACTAGCTTCATTATGATGTAAAGATTGATCAAAGAAACCTCTTAAACTTGATTATGAAATTTGGTAACTTTTGGTTAGGGTTTCATGAACTAGGAATGGATTTTGAAGCATTAAATGACATGAAGTGTTAATTATAAGTGTTAGGTTGTGTTGTATGCTTAATTACCTTCGAAACGGCATATTGTTCATGTCTTTTGGTTACCGAATCATTAAATAGCATTTATGACTTATATGCATTGAATGAGGGTCACTAAATGCGGTTTTTTGGTTGTTGTATGCGAAAGTTTGATTGATGATAAGTGCATAGTTGTGTTCCTCGTCAAAATACCTTTCCGGTGATATAAAATACATGTCTTGAATGTTTGCGGGTTGTAATTTGTGTTGGTTTATGTTTGGACTCGTGCACTTAGGAGTTTCAGCAACCAGGGTCTGGAAACAAGCCAAGACGCCGTCCCAATACCCAGGACGACGTCCTGACTTTCAAACCTAGACGCCGTCTAGGGGTCCAAGACGCCGTCTTGCCCTTCAAAGTGGGACGCCGTCCAGGCCTTTTGGGACGCCGTCCCATAAGCCTAAAGTGGGCTGTTTTGGTTGTCATTTAACGAAAAATGTTTGGGACGTTCTAGACCTCCGTTTCACATGAGACTTGTTCCAACATGCTTATATATGATTAAAAACTTCAGAAAATTCGTTCGAGGCCCGACCCGAACGTGTTGACTTTTTCGTTGACTTTGACCCGACCAAGTTTGACTTTTAATCAAACTTGACCAATTACTTATGTAATCTTTCTAACTTGTTTCTATACGTGTACCTTGCATGAAACTTGACTATTTGCTTCACATGCTTCGTAATCGAGTCGTATTGAGCCATAGGACTAATTGAACAACTTTGACCCCTCGTGACTTTCGTTATTGATACAACCTATTTGTTTAGGTCAAGACTAGCATTGTTACTGCACGTTTACTTGTCGAAGTACTTTTTGGTTCGTGCATACAAGGTGAGATCATAGTCCCACTTTTACTCTTTTTGAACTTACATTTGGGATGAGAAAACATAAACATTTCTTCTACTAAGTGAACACAAGTACAGGAAAACAAACATTCTACATACGAGTTTAGAACAAAATCCTCAATTCGATTATCATTAGTTACACTTGCCGGGTGTAAGCGAGAACTTATGTTGTATGGATCCATATGGGTTTGACAAACCCTCATTCAAACGGTTCGCTACCGTTTACGAATGAAATATATTTTCGAGAAACAGTGTATGTTCTAGCACTAAGTGATGGGGTTCAATGGAAGGAAATGTTAAGCATTGATAATTGGGTGCTCGTGAAACAAACTTTTGGAATGTATTACTATTATTTCATTGATGCAATTCTTGTGGTTCACTTGTACTTACTTACTTAAACCTATGATTTCACCAACGTTTTCGTTGACAGATTTCTATGTTTTTCTCAGGTCCTTGAACGATACATGATACATGCTTCCGCTCATTATTTGATACTTGCATTGGATGTCGAGTATACGTGCATTTCATGGAGCGTCTTTTGACTTTACTTAAACCGTGTCGCCTAGATTTCATTCGTATTATAACGTTGTAACTTAACTATTGGTTGAACAATTCTTGTAAACTTTGAAACAATCTTTATTTTGAAATGAAGGCGACATATCTTTTGGTCAAACGTTGTTTTAAAGACTTATGACCACGTAACGGGACCTAAGTAGACGACGCCGTCAATGACGATTTGGTCGGGTCGCTACAGATGGTATCAGAGCGTTGGTTGTAGGGATTTAGAGTTCATTAGTGTCAACCCCGAGTCATAGGGTACATTGGTGAGTCTAGACTACAACCGACATATAGACTTGAAGTAGGAATTACTTGACTACTTGTGCATTTATACTCGAACGCTTCTACTCATATCTACTCTTAGTTCATCTTAATCTCACGTTGTTTAATTTGATTGACACGCCACCTTGACTATATGAAATGATGTCGAATGCACATATGAATCAGGGTAATATAATTTCCGGGATTATATTACGGTGACTCATATGAACGTTCCGACATTATGACATAAAGAATTTAAGGCGAGTCGAGGAAAAACTTCTCTTTATCTTTATTCTATATCACGGTTAGTATTATTGAGAATACTAATCAATGATATTCTTGTGTCTTGAAGGAACAATGGCTCCTCGTCGTGTACGCCGCAATGAAACTCCCGAACAAGCTCTCGAACGGATGATAGCAACCGCCGTAGATGCGGCCATGGCCGGTCACTCATCCAACAACAATAATAATAACAACCACAACAACAACAACAACAACAACAACAACAACAACAATGGAGCCGGAAACTCAAACGAGGGATGCTCCTATAAAGCTTTCATGGGGTGCAAACCTCACACTTTTGATGGAACCGGGGGACCGGTCGTGCTCACCCGATGGTTTGAGCAAACGGAAGCCGTCTTTAGCATAAGCGGTTGTCGGGACCAAGACAAGGTCAAATACTCCACTCACACTTTCTCCGGAATTGCTCTAACATGGTGGAACACCTATGTTCAATCGGTGGGTACCGATGAAGCTCATGCCCTCTCCTGGGCCGATCTAAAGGAAAAGATGATTGTTGAATATTTTCCGCGCGAAGAAACCCAAAAGCTTGAGGAAGAACTAAGAGCTTTGAAAGCGGTCGGAAACGATCTTAAAGCTTATAATCAACGCTTCGCCGAACTATCCTTGATGTGTCCTAATCTTGTTAACCCCGAATCTCAAAGGATTGAGCTCTACATGCTCGGTCTTCCAAAAAGCATCAAACAAGGGGTGATGTCATCCAAACCCACTACTCATCAAGCCGCTATGAACATGGCTCGCCAATTAATCGAAACGGTTGACGAAATCGTAGTTCCGGCACCTAAGGCCGAGGATAAATCGAGCGGCAACAAAAGAAAGTGGGAACCCTCCCAATCAAGCAACAACAACTTTGCTAAGAAGCCTTACACCTCCGACGGCAAGAAAGGTTATGCCGGGAACCTACCTCTTTGCAACAAATGCAACAAACATCACTTTGGCGAATGTAGTAAGATAATTTGCCACCGGTGCCAAGGAGTTGGTCATAAGGCCAACGATTGTAAAAGTGCCACTCCCATCGCTCGAAAATGGCCCAATGCACCAAAGACGGGCACTTGTTACGAATGTGGCCAAACGGGTCATTATAGAAATGCATGCCCGAAAAGGAAAGATAACACCAATACGCGCGGCCGAGCCTTCAACATCAACACCGAGGAAGCCCGGGATGACACTGAACTAGTCACGGGTACGTTTCTTCTCAACAATTCTTATGTCTCTTGCTTATTCGATTCGGGTGCCGATAAATGCTTTGTATCCAAGACTTTGACTCATTCTTTTAGCACTCCACCTCTTCCATTAGATACCACTTATACCATTGAAGTAGCTAACGGAAAACTATTAAGTGCCGACACATATTACCGGGGGTGTACGTTAAACATTTTGGGTAAGGAATTTGAAATTGACTTGATACCCATGGAACTAGGAAGCTTTGATGTAATAATCGGTATGAATTGGTTAGTCAAAACGAAATCTCACATTCTTTGTGATCTTAACGCAATCCGAATTCCTATCGAGAATGGTGAACCTTTGATTGTTTATGGCGATAAGAGTTGCACCAGACTCAACCTCGTTTCGTGCCTTAAAGTTAGAAAACTACTCCGTAAGGGTTGTTTTGCGATCCTTGCCCACGTTAAGAAAGTCGAGTCCGATGAGAAGCACATCGATGATGTGCCAATTGTTAGTGACTATTCCGATGTATTTCCCGATGAATTGCCGGGTCTTCCGCCTCATCGACCGGTTGAATTCCAAATCGATCTTATTCCGGGAGCCGCACCCGTAGCACGTGCACCATATAGACTCGCTCCATCCGAAATGCAAGAATTGCAAAGTCAAATCCAAGAACTACTTGATCGTGGTTTTATCCAACCTAGCCATTCACCTTGGGGCGCTCCGATTTTGTTTGTTAAAAAGAAAGACGGATCCCTACGAATGTGCATTGATTATCGCGAACTAAATAAATTGACGGTTAAGAACCGATATCCTCTTCCTCGCATCGATGACCTCTTTGATCAACTACAAGGGTCTTGTGTATATTCGAAAATCGATCTTCGCTCGGGTTATCATCAATTGAGGGTTAAGGGGGAAGATGTCTCCAAAACCGCTTTCCGAACTCGTTATGGTAGTTATGAATTCCTTGTCATGCCATTTGGTCTCACTAACGCACCGGCGGTGTTCATGGATCTTATGAACCGCGTGTGCAAACCGTATCTCGATAAATTCGTTATTGTGTTCATCGATGACATATTGATCTATTCTAAAAATGAAGAAGAGCACGAACAACATCTCCGACTTGTGCTTGAACTTTTAAGACAAGAACAACTCTATGCCAAATTCTCCAAGTGTGAATTTTGGTTAAAGGAAGTTCAATTTCTTGGTCATGTTGTAAGTGACCAAGGTATTAAAGTCGATCCATCGAAAATCGAAGCCATTAGCAAATGGGAGACTCCTACTACTCCTACTCACATTCGTCAATTTTTGGGTCTCGCCGGGTACTATCGTAGATTCATCGAAAATTTCTCTTTGGTTGCACGTCCTCTAACCGCATTAACTCACAAGGGAAAGAAATTCATTTGGGCGACCGAACATGAATCCGCATTCCAAATCTTGAAAACGAAGCTAACCACCGCTCCTATCTTGTCACTTCCCGAAGGCAATGATGACTTTGTTGTATATTGCGATGCCTCAAAACATGGTTTTGGGTGTGTATTGATGCAACGAACGAAAGTCATTGCTTATGCTTCTCGACAACTCAAAATTCATGAACGAAACTACACGACGCATGATCTCGAACTCGGAGCCGTTGTCTTTGCACTTAAAACGTGGAGACACTATCTTTATGGAACCAAGAGTACTATCTTTACCGACCACAAAAGTCTCCAACACATTTTCGATCAAAAGCAACTAAACATGAGACAACGAAGGTGGATTGAAACCTTAAACGATTACGATTGCGAGCTTCGTTACCATCCCGGGAAGGCAAATGTAGTAGCCGATGCCTTAAGCCGAAAAGAAAGAGCGGTGCCTCTCCGTGTCCGAGCTTTAAACATCACCATTCACACCAACCTTAATAGCCAAATTCGGGTAGCCCAAGATGAGGCTCTCAAGGATGAAAACATCTCTCTCGAACACTTGAACGTCCTCACCTCTCGATTCGAAGTTAAAGAAACCGGACTCCGACATTTCGCCGGAAGAATTTGGGTGCCTAGTTATGGGGATCTACGAAGCCTTATTTTAGATGAAGCCCATAAGTCACGATACTCGATTCACCCCGGTGCCAATAAGATGTACCACGACCTTAGAGAACAATATTGGTGGCCGAACATCAAAAAGGAAGTTGCTAGATATGTTGCCAAATGTTTGACTTGCGCTAAAGTCAAAGCCGAACACCAAAGACCGTCCGGATTACTCCAACAACCCGAGATCCCGCAATGGAAGTGGGAGATGATCACGATGGATTTTATCACCAAATTACCGAAAACGTCGGGCGGTTATGATACTATTTGGGTCATTATCGATCGCCTCACCAAATCCGCGCACTTCCTCGCCATGAAAGAAACCGACAAAATGGAGAAACTTGCACGACTTTACATTAAGGAGATTGTAGCCCGACACGGCGTACCTTTATCGATTATCTCCGACAGAGATGGTTGTTTCGTCTCTAGATTTTGGCGTACGTTACAAGAAGCGTTGGGAACGCGTTTGGACATGAGCACCGCATATCATCCTCAAACCGATGGGCAAAGTGAACGTACGATACAAACCTTGGAAGATATGCTCCGAGCTTGTGTGGTCGATTTTGGCAAAGCTTGGGACAAGCACTTACCTCTCGCCGAGTTCTCTTATAACAATAGTTATCACGCGAGTATTAAGGCCGCACCGTTTGAAGCATTATATGGCCGAAAATGCCGCTCTCCTCTTTGTTGGGCCGAAGTAGGTGACGTGCAAATTTCCGGGCCCGAACTCATTCACGAAACCACCGAGAAGATTCTTCAAATCCGAGATAGGCTTCGGACGGCCCGGAGTCGTCAAAAATGCTATACCGATAAGAGACGCAAGGACCTCGAATTTCAAGTCGGTGATCGCGTCATGTTAAAAGTCGCACCTTGGAAAGGTGTCATTCGTTTTGGGAAACGTGGGAAACTAAATCCGCGGTATGTTGGTCCTTTCGAGATCTTAGAGCGTGTTGGAACCGTCACGTATCGTTTAAACCTTCCGCCTCAACTAAGCTCCGTTCATCCTACTTTCCATGTATCTAACTTGAAGAAGTGTCTTGCCGAGCCCGATATCGTCGTCCCTCTCGAGGAACTTACTATTAATGACAAACTCCATTTTGTGGAGGAACCGGTTGAAATTGTGGACTACGTCGAAAAGGAATTAAAACAAAGCCGGATCCCGATTGTTAAGGTCCGATGGAACGCCAAAAGGGGACCCGAGTTTACTTGGGAAAGAGAAGACCAAATGCGAAAGAAGCACCCGCATCTATTCCCGATTCCGGAACCGTCAGATTCCGAGGAAGAAACAACGACTACAACGCCTGCTTAAATTTCGGGACGAAATTTCTTTTAAGGTGTAGGTAATGTAACATCCCGCCTTTTTCCGTCAACTTTTCCGTTTAACTATTTAAGTTCCGTTAGATGTTTATAACACATCTCGTTAATATGCGTTTGAATTATCTTGTTAGGTAATTCCCGCACCCGATTTAAGTTGAGGGACCAATCTTGCCAAATGTTGAAACTTGTGACTAGGTCAAAGAGTCAAACTCTCATTCTATCCATTCATTCATCTCTTCCAATTTCTTAATACTTCAACTTTTCCTCTCAACTTCAAGAACAAAGATTCATCATCCAAAACCGAGCTAGTGGTCTTCTTGCCAAACAAAATACATATTTGAACTCCTCGTGATCTCCTCTTCGATTTCATACCGGTTTCATCAATTTTGGGTAACTTTCTAAATCACTAATCTTTGTGTTCTTGAGATTTTTAAGTTATAAGTTTGTTAATTAGTATCTATGGCTCAAGTCTAGTTTGTTTATGTGTTTTGTATGCTCGTTTTTGATATTTTGGAGTAACTAGTTCATATGGAAAGTTAACATGCTTAATCTTGAGTTTTAAGTGTTCATGTGTTGTTAGATGCTAAGACTTCATGTTTTAATCTTGTTCCTAGTGTTACTAGCTTCATTATGATGTAAAGATTGATCAAAGAAACCTCTTAAACTTGATTATGAAATTTGGTAACTTTTGGTTAGGGTTTCATGAACTAGGAATGGATTTTGAAGCATTAAATGACATGAAGTGTTAATTATAAGTGTTAGGTTGTGTTGTATGCTTAATTACTTTCGAAACGGCATATTGTTCATGTCTTTTGGTTACCGAATCATTAAATAGCATTTATGACTTATATGCATTGAATGAGGGTCACTAAATGCGGTTTTTTGGTTGTTGTATGCGAAAGTTTGATTGATGATAAGTGCATAGTTGTGTTCCTCGTCAAAATACCTTTCCGGTGATATAAAATAAATGTCTTGAATGTTTGCGGGTTGTAATTTGTGTTGGTTTATGTTTGGACTCGTGCACTTAGGAGTTTCAGCAACCAGGGTCTGGAAACAAGCCAAGACGCCGTCCCAATACCCAGGACGACGTCCTGACTTTCAAACCTAGACGCCGTCTAGGGGTCCAAGACGCCGTCTTGCCCTTCAAAGTGGGACGCCGTCCAGGCCTTTTGGGACGCCGTCCCATAAGCCTAAAGTGGGCTGTTTTGGTTGTCATTTAACGAAAAATGTTTGGGACGTTCTAGACCTCCGTTTCACATGAGACTTGTTCCAACATGCTTATATATGATTAAAAACTTCAGAAAATTCGTTCGAGGCCCGACCCGAACGTGTTGACTTTTTCGTTGACTTTGACCCGACCAAGTTTGACTTTTAATCAAACTTGACCAATTACTTATGTAATCTTTCTAACTTGTTTCTATACGTGTACCTTGCATGAAACTTGACTATTTGCTTCACATGCTTCGTAATCGAGTCGTATTGAGCCATAGGACTAATTGAACAACTTTGACCCCTCGTGACTTTCGTTATTGATACAACCTATTTGTTTAGGTCAAGACTAGCATTGTTACTGCACGTTTACTTGTCGAAGTACTTTTTGGTTCGTGCATACAAGGTGAGATCATAGTCCCACTTTTACTCTTTTTGAACTTACATTTGGGATGAGAAAACATAAACATTTCTTCTACTAAGTGAACACAAGTACAGGAAAACAAACATTCTACATACGAGTTTAGAACAAAATCCTCAATTCGATTATCATTAGTTACACTTGCCGGGTGTAAGCGAGAACTTATGTTGTATGGATCCATATGGGTTTGACAAACCCTCATTCAAACGGTTCGCTACCGTTTACGAATGAAATATATTTTCGAGAAACAGTGTATGTTCTAGCACTAAGTGATGGGGTTCAATGGAAGGAAATGTTAAGCATTGATAATTGGGTGCTCGTGAAACAAACTTTTGGAATGTATTACTATTATTTCATTGATGCAATTCTTGTGGTTCACTTGTACTTACTTACTTAAACCTATGATTTCACCAACGTTTTCGTTGACAGATTTCTATGTTTTTCTCAGGTCCTTGAACGATACATGATACATGCTTCCGCTCATTATTTGATACTTGCATTGGATGTCGAGTATACGTGCATTTCATGGAGCGTCTTTTGACTTTACTTAAACCGTGTCGCCTAGATTTCATTCGTATTATAACGTTGTAACTTAACTATTGGTTGAACAATTCTTGTAAACTTTGAAACAATCTTTATTTTGAAATGAAGGCGACATATCTTTTGGTCAAACGTTGTTTTAAAGACTTATGACCACGTAACGGGACCTAAGTAGACGACGCCGTCAATGACGATTTGGTCGGGTCGCTACACCATCCAAGGATCCATTGAAGCTAGATACATTTTTCTCTTTTCCAGTAGGTTTATCCAAGGAACTTAATGTATTAATGATGTTCATAACATCATTCGATTCATACATATAAAGCTATCTTATTCGAAGGTTTAAACTTGTAATCACTAGAACATAGTTTAGTTAATTCTAAACTTGTTCGCAAACAAAAGTTAATCCTTCTAACTTGACTTTTAAAATAAACTAAACACATGTTCTATATCTATATGATATGCTAACTTAATGATTTAAAACCTGGAAACACGAAAAATACCGTAAAACCGGATTTACGCCGTCGTAGTAACACCGCGGGCTGTTTTGGGTTAGTTAATTAAAAACTATGATAAACTTTGATTTAAAAGTTGTTATTCTGAGAAAATGATTTTTATTATGAACATGAAATTATATCCAAAAATTATGGTTAAACTCAAAGTGGAAGTATGTTTTCTAAAATGGTCATCTAGACGTCGTTCTTTCGACTGAAATGACTACCTTTACAAAAACGACTTGTAACTTATTTTTCAGACTATAAACCTATACTTTTTCTGTTTAGATTCATAAAATAGGGTTCAATATGAAACCATAGCAATTTGATTCACTCAAAACGGATTTAAAATGAAGAAGTTATAGGTAAAACAAGATTGGATAATTTTTCTCATTTTAGCTACGTGAAAATTGGTAACAAATCTATTCCAACCATAACTTAATCAACTTGTATTGTATATTATGTAATCTTGAGATACCATAGACACGTATACAATGTTTCGACCTATCATGTCGACACATCTATATATATTTCGGAACAACCATAGACACTCTATATGTGAATGTTGGAGTTAGCTATACAGGGTTGAGGTTGATTCCAAAATATACATAGTTTGAGTTGTGATCAATACTGAGATACGTATACACTGGGTCGTGGATTGATTCAAGATAATATTTATCGATTTATTTCTGTACATCTAACTGTGGACAACTAGTTGTAGGTTACTAACGAGGACAGCTGACTTAATAAACTTAAAACATCAAAATATATTAAAAGTGTTGTAAATATATTTTGAACATACTTTGATATATATATATGTATATATTGTTATAGGTTCGTGAATCAACCAGTGGCCAAGTCTTACTTCCCGACGAAGTAAAAATCTGTGAAAGTGAGTTATAGTCCCACTTTTAAAATCTAATATTTTTGGGATGAGAATACATGCAGGTTTTATAAATGATTTACAAAATAGACACAAGTACGTGAAACTACATTCTATGGTTGAATTATCAAAATCGAATATGCCCCTTTTTTTAAGTCTGGTAATCTAAGAATTAGGGAACAGACACCCTAATTGATGCGAATCCTAAAGATAGATCTATCGGGCCCAACAAGCCCCATCCAAAGTACCGGATGCTTTAGTACTTCAAAATTTATATCATATTCGAAGGGTGTCCCGGAATGATGGGGATATTCTTATATATGCATCTTGTTAATGTCGGTTACCAGGTGTTCACCATATGAATGATTTTTATCTCTATGTATGGGATGTGTATTGAAATATGAAATCTTGTGGTCTATTATTATGATTTGATATGTATAGGTTAAACCTATAACTCACCAACATTTTTGTTGACGTTTTAAGCATGTTTATTCTCAGGTGATTATTAAGAGCTTCCGCTGTCGCATACTTAAATAAGGACGAGATTTGGAGTCCATGCTTGTATGATATTGTGTAAAAACTGCATTCAAGAAACTTATTTTGTTGTAACATATTTGTATTGTAAACCATTATGTAATGGTCGTGTGTAAACAGGATATTTTAGATTATCATTATTTGATAATCTACGTAAAGCTTTTTAAACATTTATTGATGAAATAAAGGTTATGGTTTGTTTTAAAATGAATGCAGTCTTTGAAAAACGTCTCATATAGAGGTCAAAACCTCGCAACGAAATCAATTAATATGGAACGTTTTTAATCAATAAGAACGGGACATTTCAGTTGGTATCAGAGCGTTGGTCTTAGAGAACCAGAATTTTGCATTAGTGTGTCTTATCGAGTTTGTTAGGATGCATTAGTGAGTCTAGACTTCGACCGTGTTTACTTGAAAAATGATTGCTTAACAAATTTTGTTGGAAACTATATATTTTTAACATGTGAATATTATGTGATATATTAATCTCTTAACGCGTTTGATATTATGTGATAGATGTCTACCTCTAGAACAAGTCCCATTGACTCACCTAATAATAATGAAGAGTCAAATGTAAATTGGAATGATTCGTGGACTGATTCACAAATTCCCGAAGAGGAACCGGAAGAAGAGTCGGAACCGGAAGAAGAATCAGAACCGGAAGAGGAGGAACCGGATGAAGAAATAGAACCGGTGGGGGAAATAATAAAACGGTTAAGTAAAAGAAAATCCTCAATCAACCGACCAAGGTTAATTGTGGTCAATGGTGTTTCCGCCAAGGAAGCAAAATATTGGGAGGATTACCAATTCTCCGATGAATCGGATTCCGACGAGAATTTCGATGATGTTATAGAAATTACCCCAACTGAATTTAAAAAGGCAAAAGAAAATAATAAGGGAAAGGGCATAAAAATAGAGAAATCTAATTCCAACCCCGATGAACTTTATATGTATCGTCAACCCCCGAAGTCCTTAAGTTGTAACAATGACCCGGGAACCTCTAAACCACCAGGTTTTTCTAAACCAATGTGGATAACGACGGCTCGTATTAGGGGAACATCATATATCCCTAGAAACTTGGCAAAACGAACCAAAACCGAAGAAGAAGAAACGAGCGAGTCGGAATAAGATAGTTGTATTCGTGTGGTGTAATATATGTAATATAGTGTGCTTATGCTTTATGATATATGTAAAAATTGCTTGTATTAATAAGTATTTTTTTTATGAATCTAACTCTTGTCTATTTTACAGTTTAAAAACACAAAATGGATAGATAACCTAATATTTTAAGAGACCTACCCGGAGACATGATTGATGAAATCTTGTCTAGAGTCGGTCAGAATTCCTCGGCACAACTATTTAAGGCGAGATCAGTTTGTAAGACATTCGAAGAACGTTCCAAGAATGTCTTGGTTTATAAGAGACTTTCGTTTGAAATATGGGGGATATCACATTGGGAAACCCATAAGTTACGATGTGTTTACTTTGACGCATATATTGCGGGGAACCCAAATGCTATTTTACGCAACGGGTTAAGAAATTATTTTGACTCAATATATCCGAATATTGGACTTCGTGATTTAGAAAAAGCGGCTAACATGCAACATAAAGAAGCATGTTATGCTTACGGATTAGTAATGTTCGCTTCTCACCAAAGTGAGAACAAGAACATCGGCCTACAACTATTAAACAAAACGTTCCCACAAGTGACGGAGTCGGTAATTGGGGTAAGAAATGAGGTTTTTAGATTGTTACGGGACTGTTGGACATTACGTAACCTTCGTCCCTTTGACGACGTTACAACACGCTGTCTTATCAACGGCCATAACGGTTATGTTCCACAAGACCAAGGATGGGAAGTAGTCCTAGTAAAACCAGAATGCATGACTTGTTTCTGGACGTATGAATTACGTGTCTTTATTGCCTTTGCTGAACGACTTGTGTACTAGCTAGAATTATCTTCACAACTATCTTGTATCAAAGTTATTGTGTGCTATATTTCATGCTTTATGTAAAATAAGCGGTATTGTAAGTTTGTAAAATATTGTATAAAAGTTTGAACGCGAAATATTATTATAATCAGTTTTTCATATAGAATTGTAGTAGTTGAATTGTATATTAGCTACTAAGTATGAACTTAACGGGTAGGTACTACCCGAATTTAAACTTATAAAACGCTAATATGAAGAAAAAGCTTTTATAAATGAGTTCATATTATGCTACGAAATACTATTAACTACTCTTAATATTCTATATGATTAACTTGTTCCATTTGACTATTTTGAAGGAAATGGCACCGACTACTCGACACACCGTGAATATGAATGAAGAGGAATTCCGTACTTTTCTAGCTTCAAACATAGCTGCAGTACAGGCTGCGCTACATACCAACAATAACCTTGGATCTAGCAGTACAGGAAATCGTGTAGGATGCACCTACAAAGAATTCACTGCCTGCAAACCTTTGGAATTTGATGGAACCGAAGGACCGATCGGATTGAAACGGTGGACGGAGAAGGTCGAATCGGTGTTTGCCATAAGTAAGTGTACTGAAGAGGACAAAGTAAAGTACGCTACGCATACCTTCACAGGTTCTGCGTTAACATGGTGGAATACCTATCTAGAACAAGTGGGACAAGACGATGCGTACGCACTACCGTGGTCAGCATTCAAGCACTTGATGAACGAGAAGTACCGTCCCAGAACCGAGGTCAATAAGCTCAAGACAGAACTTAGAGGGTTACGAACCCAAGGATTTGATATTACCACGTACGAAAGACGATTCACAGAATTGTGCCTATTGTGTCCGGGAGCATTCGAAGATGAGGAAGAGAAGATCGACGCGTTTGTGAAAGGATTACCGGAAAGAATCCAAGAAGATATAAGTTCACACGAGCCCGCCTCCATACAACAGGCATGTAGAATGGCTCACAAACTAGTGAACCAGATTGAAGAAAGAATTAAAGAACAGACTGCTGAAGAGGCCAATGTGAAGCAAGTCAAAAGAAAGTGGGAGGAAAACGGTGATAAGAATCACCAATACAACAACAACAGCAATTACAACAATAATCGCAACAATTATCCCAACAATCGCAACATCAATCGCAACTACAACAAACGGCCCAACAACAACAACAACAACAACAACAACAACAACAACAACAACAACAACAACAACAACAACAACAATCATCCCAACAACAATAATAACCGCAACAACAACAACAATCAGAAGCAGCTATGCCAAAGGTGTGAAAAGTATCACTCGGGGTTCTGCACCAAATTTTGCAACAAGTGTGAAAGAAACGGTCATAGCGCGGCGAAGTGTGAGGTCTACGGACCAGGGGTTAATAGAACAAAAGGAACAAATGGTGTCGGAACGAGTAATGGCGGAGCAAGTAGTGTCGGAGCAAGTTATGCCAATGTAGTTTGTTATAAATGTGGAAAACTAGGCCACATTATTAGAAATTGCCCGAACCAGGAGAACACGAATGGACAAGGCCGCGGAAGAGTTTTCAATATTAATGCGGCAGAGGCACAGGAAGACCCGGAGCTTGTTACGGGTACGTTTCTTATTGACAATAAATCTGCTTACGTTTTATTTGATTCGGGTGCGGATAGAAGCTATATGAGTAGAGATTTTTGTGCTAAATTAAGTTGTCCATTGACGCCTTTGGATAGTAAATTTTTACTCGAATTAGCAAATGGTAAATTAATTTCAGCAGATAATATATGTCGGAATCGAGAAATTAAACTGGTTAGCGAAACATTTAAGATTGACTTGATACCAGTAGAGTTAGGGAGTTTTGATGTGATAATCGGTATGGACTGGTTGAAAGAAGTGAAAGCAGAGATCGTTTGTTACAAAAATGCAATTCGCATTATACGAGAAAAAGGAAAACCCTTAATGGTGTACGGAGAAAAGGGCAACACGAAGCTACATCTTATTAGTAATTTGAAGGCACAAAAACTAATAAGAAAAGGTTGCTATGCTGTTCTAGCACACGTCGAGAAAGTACAAACTGAAGAAAAGAGCATAAATGATGTTCCCATTGCAAAAGAATTTCCCGATGTATTTCCGAAAGAATTACCGGGATTACCCCCACATCGATCCGTTGAATTTCAAATAGATCTTGTACCAGGAGCTGCACCAATAGCTCGTGCTCCTTACAGACTCGCACCCAGCGAGATGAAAGAACTGCAAAGCCAATTACAAGAACTTTTAGAGAGTGGTTTCATTCGACCAAGTACATCACCGTGGGGAGCTCCTGTTTTGTTTGTCAAGAAGAAAGATGGTACATTCAGGTTGTGTATCGACTACCGAGAGTTGAACAAACTTACCATCAAGAACCGCTACCCACTACCGAGAATCGACGACTTATTTGATCAACTACAAGGCTCGTCTGTTTATTCAAAGATTGACTTACGTTCCGGGTATCATCAAATGCGGGTGAAAGAAGATGATATTCCAAAGACTGCTTTCAGAACACGTTACGGTCATTACGAGTTTATGGTCATGCCATTTGGTTTAACTAATGCACCAGCTGTGTTCATGGACCTTATGAACCGAGTGTGTGGACCATACCTTGACAAGTTTGTCATTGTTTTCATTGATGACATACTTATTTACTCAAAGAATGACCAAGAGCACGGTGAACATTTGAGAAAGGTGTTAGAAGTATTGAGGAAGGAAGAATTGTACGCTAAGTTTTCAAAGTGTGCATTTTGGTTGGAAGAAGTTCAATTCCTCGGTCACATAGTGAACAAAGAAGGTATTAAGGTGGATCCGGCAAAGATAGAAACTGTTGAAAAGTGGGAAACCCCAAAAACTCCGAAACACATACGCCAGTTTTTAGGACTAGCTGGTTACTACAGAAGGTCCATCCAAGACTTTTCCAGAATAGCAAAACCCTTGACTGCATTAACGCATAAAGGGAAGAAATTTGAATGGAATGATGAACAAGAGAAAGCGTTTCAGTTATTGAAGAAAAAGCTAACTACGGCACCTATATTGTCATTGCCTGAAGGGAATGATGATTTTGTGATTTATTGTGACGCATCAAAGCAAGGTCTCGGTTGTGTATTAATGCAACGAACGAAGGTGATTGCTTATGCGTCTAGACAATTGAAGTTTCACGAACAAAATTATACGACGCATGATTTGGAATTTGGCGCAGTTGTTTTTGCATTAAAGACTTGGAGGCACTACTTATATGGGGTTAAAAGTATTATATATACCGACCACAAAAGTCTTCAACACATATTTAATCAGAAACAACTGAATATGAGGCAGCGTAGGTGGATTGAATTATTGAATGATTACGACTTTGAGATTCGTTACCACCCAGGGAAGGCAAATGTGGTAGCCGATGCCTTGAGCAGGAAGGACAGAGAACCCATTCGAGTAAAATCTATGAATATAATGATTCATAATAACCTTACTACTCAAATAAAGGAGGCGCAACAAGGAGTTTTAAAAGAGGGAAATTTAAAGGATGAAATACCCAAAGGATCGGAGAAGCATCTTAATATTCGGGAAGACGGAACCCGGTATAGGGCTGAAAGGATTTGGGTACCAAAATTTGGAGATATGAGAGAAATGGTACTTAGAGAAGCTCATAAAACCAGATACTCAATACATCCTGGAACGGGGAAGATGTACAAGGATCTCAAGAAACATTTTTGGTGGCCGGGTATGAAAGCCGATGTTGCTAAATACGTAGGAGAATGTTTGAC
Source organism: Rutidosis leptorrhynchoides (assembly GCF_046630445.1). Classification (NCBI taxonomy): domain Eukaryota; kingdom Viridiplantae; phylum Streptophyta; class Magnoliopsida; order Asterales; family Asteraceae; genus Rutidosis; species Rutidosis leptorrhynchoides. The sequence continues at coordinate 635,666,755 of NC_092335.1, forward strand.
GTGTTCTAAGGTCAAAGCTGAGCATCAGAAACCATCAGGTCTACTTCAACAACCCGAAATCCCGGAATGGAAATGGGAAAACATTACCATGGATTTCATCACTAAATTGCCAAGGACTGCAAGTGGTTTTGATACTATTTGGGTAATAGTTGATCGTCTCACCAAATCAGCACACTTCCTGCCAATAAGAGAAGATGACAAGATGGAGAAGTTAGCACGACTGTATTTGAAGGAAGTCGTCTCCAGACATGGAATACCAATCTCTATTATCTCTGATAGGGATGGCAGATTTATTTCAAGATTCTGGCAGACATTACAGCAAGCATTAGGAACTCGTCTAGACATGAGTACTGCCTATCATCCACAAACTGATGGGCAGAGCGAAAGGACGATACAAACGCTTGAAGACATGCTACGAGCATGTGTTATTGATTTCGGAAACAGTTGGGATCGACATCTACCATTAGCAGAATTTTCCTACAACAACAGCTACCATTCAAGCATTAAGATGGCGCCGTTTAAAGCACTTTATGGTAGAAAGTGCAGGTCTCCGATTTGTTGGAGTGAAGTGGGGGATAGACAGATTACGGGTCCGGAGATTATACAAGAAACTACCGAGAAGATCATTCAAATTCAACAACGGTTGAAAACCGCCCAAAGTCGACAAAAGAGCTACGCTGACATTAAAAGAAAAGATATAGAATTTGAAATTGGAGAGATGGTCATGCTTAAAGTTGCACCTTGGAAAGGCGTTGTTCGATTTGGTAAACGAGGGAAATTAAATCCAAGGTATATTGGACCATTCAAGATTATTGATCGTGTCGGACCAGTAGCTTACCGACTTGAGTTACCTCAACAACTCGCGGCTGTACATAACACTTTCCACGTCTCGAATTTGAAGAAATGTTTTGTTAAAGAAGATCTCACTATTCCGTTAGATGAAATCCAAATCAACGAAAAACTTCAATTCATCGAAGAACCCGTCGAAATAATGGATCGTGAGGTTAAAAGACTTAAGCAAAACAAGATACCAATTGTTAAGGTTCGATGGAATGCTCGTAGAGGACCTGAGTTCACCTGGGAGCGTGAAGATCAGATGAAGAAGAAATACCCGCATCTATTTCCAGAAGATTCGTCAACACCTTCAACAGCTTAAAATTTCGGGACGAAATTTATTTAACGGGTAGGTACTGTAGTGACCCGAACTTTTCCATGTTTATATATATTAATTGAGATTGATATTTACATGATTAAATGTTTCCAACATGTTAAGCAATCAAACTTGTTAAGACTTGATTAATTGAAATAGGTTTCATATAGACAATTGACCACCCAAGTTGACCGGTGATTCACGAACGTTAAAACTTGTAAAAACTATCTGATGACATATATATGGTTATATATATAGTTAACATGATATTATGATAAGTAAACATATCATTAATTATATTAACAATGAACTACATATGTAAAAACAAGACTACTAACTTAATGATTTTGAAACGAGACATATATGTAACGATTATCGTTGTAACGACATTTAATGTATATATATCATATTAAGAGATATTCGTACATCATAATATCATGATAATATAATAATTTAAAATCTCTTTTGATATTATAAACATTGGGTTAACAACATTTAACAAGATCGTTAACCTAAAGGTTTCAAAACAACATTTACATGTAACGACTAACGATGACTTAACGACTCAGTTAAAATGTATATACATGTAGTGTTTTAATATGTATTCATACACTTTTGAAAGACTTCAAGATACTTATCAAAATACTTCTACTTAACAAAAATGCTTACAATTACATCCTCGTTCAGTTTCATCAACAATTCTACTCGTATGCACCCGTATTCGTACTCGTACAATACACAGCTTTTAGATGTATGTACTATTGGTATATAAACTCCAATGATCAGCTCTTAGCAGCCCATGTGAGTCACCTAACACATGTGGGAACCATCATTTGGCAACTAGCATGAAATATCTCATAAAATTACAAAAATATGAGTAATCATTCATGACTTATTTACATGAAAACAAAATAACATATCTTTTATATCTAATCCATACACCAACGACCAAAAACACCTACAAAAACTTTCATTCTTCAATTTTCTTCATCTAATTGATCTCTCTCAAGTTCTATCTTCAAGTTCTAAGTGTTCTTCATAACTTCCAAAAGTTCTAGTTTCATAAAATCAAGAATACTTTCAAGTTTGCTAGCTCACTTCCAATCTTGTAAGGTGATCATCCAACCTCAAGAAATCTTTATTTCTTACAGTAGGTTATCATTCTAATACAAGGTAATAATCATATTCAAACTTTGGTTCAATTTCTATAACTATAACAATCTTATTTCAAGTGATGATCTTACTTGAACTTGTTTTCGTGTCATGATTCTGCTTCAAGAACTTCGAGCCATCCAAGGATCCATTGAAGCTAGATCCATTTTTCTCTTTTCTAGTAGGTTTATCCAAGGAACTTAAGGTAGTAATGATGTTCATAACATCATTCGATTCATACATATAAAGCTATCTTATTCGAAGGTTTAAACTTGTAATCACTAGAACATAGTTTAGTTAATTCTAAACTTGTTCGCAAACAAAAGTTAATCCTTCTAACTTGACTTTTAAAATAAACTAAACACATGTTCTATATCTATATTATATGCTAACTTAATGATTTAAAACCTGGAAACACGAAAAACACCGTAAAACCGGATTTACGCCGTCGTAGTAACACCGCGGGCTGTTTTGGGTTAGTTAATTAAAAACTATGATAAACTTTGATTTAAAAGTTGTTATTCTGAGAAAATGATTTTTATTATGAACATGAAATTATATCCAAAAATTATGGTTAAACTCAAAGTGGAAGTATGTTTTCTAAAATGGTCATCTAGACGTCGTTCTTTCGACTGAAATGACTACCTTTACAAAAACGACTTGTAACTTATTTTTCAGACTATAAACCTATACTTTTTCTATTTAGATTCATAAAATAGGGTTCAATATGAAACCATAGCAATTTGATTCACTCAAAACGGATTTAAAATGAAGAAGTTATAGGTAAAACAAGATTGGATAATTTTTCTCATTTTAGCTACGTGAAAATTGGTAACAAATCTATTCCAACCATAACTTAATCAACTTGTATTGTATATTATGTAATCTTGAGATACCATAGACACGTATACAATGTTTCGACCTATCATGTCGACACATCTATATATATTTCGGAACAACCATAGACACTCTATATGTGAATGTTGGAGTTAGCTATACAGGGTTGAGGTTGATTCCAAAATATACATAGTTTGAGTTGTGATCAATACTGAGATACGTATACACTGGGTCGTGGATTGATTCAAGATAATATTTATCGATTTATTTCTATACATCTAACTGTGGACAACTAGTTGTAGGTTACTAACGAGGACAGCTGACTTAATAAACTTAAAACATCAAAATATATTAAAAGTGTTGTAAATATATTTTGAACATACTTTGATATATATGTATATATTGTTATAGGTTCGTGAATCAACCAGTGGCCAAGTCTTACTTCCCGACGAAGTAAAAATCTGTGAAAGTGAGTTATAGTCCCACTTTTAAAATCTAATATTTTTGGGATGAGAATACATGCAGGTTTTATAAATGATTTACAAAATAGACACAAGTACGTGAAACTACATTCTATGGTTGAATTATCAAAATCGAATATGCCCCTTTTTATTAAGTCTGGTAATCTAAGAATTAGGGAACAGACACCCTAATTGACGCGAATCCTAAAGATAGATCTATCGGGCCCAACAAGCCCCATCCAAAGTACCGGATGCTTTAGTACTTCGAAATTTATATCATATCCGAAGGGTGTCCCGAAATGATGGGGATATTCTTATATATGCATCTTGTTAATGTCGGTTACCAGGTGTTCACCATATGAATGATTTTTATCTCTATGTATGGGATGTGTATTGAAATATGAAATCTTGTGGTCTATTATTATGATTTGATATGTATAGGTTAAACCTATAACTCACCAACATTTTTGTTGACGTTTTAAGCATGTTTATTCTCAGGTGATTATTAAGAGCTTCCGCTGTCGCATACTTAAATAAGGACGAGATTTGGAGTCCATGCTTGTATGATATTGTGTAAAAACTGCATTCAAGAAACTTATTTTGTTGTAACATATTTGTATTGTAAACCATTATGTAATGGTCGTGTGTAAACATGATATTTTAGATTATCATTATTTGATAATCTACGTAAAGCTTTTTAAACATTTATTGATGAAATAAAGGTTATGGTTTGTTTTAAAATGAATGCAGTCTTTGAAAAACGTCTCATATAGAGGTCAAAACCTCGCAACGAAATCAATTAATATGGAACGTTTTTAATCAATAAAACGGGACATTTCAATAACCTAGTGTGATCATTAAATAAAGTATTAAAACCTTGTTACAGTTCGAATCCCTAATTAGTTGGAATATTTGACTTCGGGAATAAGGTTAATTTGACGAGCATTTTATAATTATGACCGATGGACTATTATGGACAAAAACCAAATAGGTATCTAATAATCCAGGACAAAGGACAATTAACCCATGTAATAAATTAAAATCAACACGTCAAACATCATGATTACGGAAGTTTAAATAAGCATAATATTTTTATTTCATATTTCATCGTATCTTTATTTACTGTCATTTTAATTACTGCAATTTACTTTATCGCAATTTAAATTCTGTCATTTATATTATCGTCATTTATCTTTACGCTTTATTTAAAATTGACAAACCGGTCATTAAACGGTAAAAACCCCCTTTTTTATAATAATAATATTACTTATATATATATATATATATATATATATATATATATATATATATATATATATATATATATATATATATATATATATTATATTTATACAAATATAGTTTTAAAAATATAGCGTTAAACTTGGCTAGCTCCCTGTGAAACGAACCGGACTTACTAAAAACTACACAACTCTACGATTAGGTACACTGCCTATAAGTGTTGTAGCAAGGTTTAGGTATATCACATCTGTAAATTAATAAAACTTGTGTAATATTTCGTAGTAAAAATATAACTATTTCGTATATACCTACATCAAGTTTTTTATTTGATAATGCTAAAAACGAACATATATTTCATAGCATTATCCCTTAAGAAAGACAAGCTTTTAGTTGCAATTATTCTATTTACAAGTGATATTCGTTTAAATAATAAAAGGTGAAGACAAAAGACAGATTCGACGAATTGAAGACGCAAACGACCAAAAAGCTAAAAAGTACAAAGTACAATCAAAGTGGTTCAAATTATTGATGAGAAACGTCTCAAAATTACAAGAGTACAAGACGCAAAATGCAAAATACAAGATATTAAATTGTACGCAAGGACGTTCGAAAATCCGGAACTGGGACCAGAGTCAACTTTCAATGCTCAACGCAACGGACTAAAAATTACAAGTCAACTATGCACACGAATATAATATAATATTTAAATAATTCTATAAATTATTTATATATTATATTATTATTAAATACCATCGGCAAGAAAGAAAACAAGCTCATGTGAGCTGGAAAAAGAGGCCATGCGATCGCATTGCCTGGATGTGCATTTTCCATGCGATCGCATGGTAGTAGGTAGCTGGCTACACTCCTATAAATTTCGCAGTTTGGTGATCAATTAACATATCTTTTTCTTCTCCTCAATCTCAACGTATATATATATATATATATATATATATATATATATATATATATATATATATATATATATATATATATATATATATTTTAATTTTAATTTTAATTTTAATTTTAATTTTAATTTTAATTTTAATTTTAATTTTAATTTTAATAATAAGGGTATGTTAGCGAATGTTGTAAGGGTGTAAGTCGAAATTCTGTCCGTGTAACGCTACGCTATTATTAATCATTGCAAGTTATATTCAACCTTTTTAAATTAATGTCTCGTATCTAAGTTATTATTATGCTTATTTAAGCCAAAGTAATCATGATGTTGAGCTAAATATTAAAATTGGGTAATTGGGCTTTGTACCATAATTGGGGTTTGGACAAAAGAACGACACTTATGGAAATTAGACTATGGGCTATTAATGGGCTTTATATTTGTTTAATTAAATGATAGTTTGTTAATTTAGTATAAAGATTTACAATTGGACGTACCTATAAATAACCATATACACTCGATCGGACACGATGGGCGGGATATTTATAAGTACTAATAATCGTTCATTTAACCGGACATGGGAATGGATTAATAGTTAATGGACTTATTAAAACAGGGGTGAATTATATACAAGGACACTTGGTGTAATTATAGTTTAAGTCCCCAATTAGTTGGAATATTTGACTTCGGATATAAGATAATTTGACGAGGATACTCGCACTTTATATTTATGACTGATGGACTGTTATGGACAAAAACCAGACGGACATATTGAATACTCCAGGACAAAGGACAATTAACCCATGGGAATAAACTAAAATTAACACGTCAAACATCATGATTACGGAAGTTTAAATAAGCATAATTCCTTTATTTCATATTTAATTTCCTTTATTTCATATTTAATTGCACTTTTAATTATCGCACTTTTATTTATTGTCATTTTATTTATCGCATTTTTATTTATCGCAATTACATTATCGTTATTTACTTTACACTTTAAATTAAGTCTTTTATATATTTAATATTTTACATTATGTTTTAACTGCGACTTAAGTTTTAAAATCGACAAACCGGTCATTAAATGGTAAAAACCCCCTTTTATAATAATAATACTACTTATATATATTTTTGTATTTTTACAATTATAAGTTAAAAATATAGCGTTAAACTTGGCTAAAGTTCCCTGTGGATGAACCGGACTTACTAAAAACTACACTACTGTACGATTAGGTGCACTGCCTATAAGTGTTGTAGCAAGGTTTAGGTATATCCACTCTATAAATAAATAAATCACTTGTGTAAAATTGTATCGTATTTAATAGTATTTCCTTGTAAAAATATAACTATTCTGTATACACCTCTACGCACATCAAGTATTTTTGGCGCCGCTGCCAGAGAAAAACAACGCCGAAAGCGCAACGCTATATAAAAAAAGATTTTTTTTATTAAGTTCTTTGTATAAAAAAAAATATAGCGTTAAACTTGGCTAAAGTTCCCTGTGGATGAACCGGACTTACTAAAAACTACACTACTGTACGATTAGGTGCACTGCCTATAAGTGTTGTAGCAAGGTTTAGGTATATCCACTCTATAAATAAATAAATCACTTGTGTAAAATTGTATCGTATTTAATAGTATTTCCTTGTAAAAATATAACTATTTTGTATACACCTCTACGCACATCAAGTATTTTTGGCGCCGCTGCCGGGGACACTAAAACGCCGATAGCGAAACGCTATATATATAAAAAAAAAATTTAGTTTACTTTTGTAAAAATACGCTTTTGTAAAAATACGTTTTAAACTTTAAGAATACAAAAACCATTAAATATATATATATATATATATATATATATATATATATATATATATATATATATTTATATATATATATTTATATTTAAGAGTTGTTCAAAAATATATAAAATTATAAAATATTTCTATTTCTATTTTTAGTTTGTAAAAATATAAGTTTTATTTAATTTATATAAATACTTTTTATAAATATTAAAACAGAAAAAAATATATATATAAATCAATCGGCCCGGTACTGTTGAAGCCCAATTCCTGGCCTGGAAACCTAGCCCATGCGATCGCATGAGCCCGAAGGCAAACATCCATGCGACCGCATGAACCTGTCTGACACGCCAAAGTTGACTGGTAACAGCATTAATTACGGGGTAATTATTATTATTATTTATTTATTAAAACCCTAATTAGGGTTTAGTTTTTAATTAATTAGTTTAGTTTTTATTATTAATTTGTATTTTAAGTTTATTTAGTTTTATAAATATATAAAAATTAATACTTTTATAAAATAATAATATAAAAATAATATTTTTATAAAAATTGTACTTTTTACAACTTTAAGTTTATTTTTATATTTTGTTTCTTTTTATTTGTTTTAGCGTAATATTTGTAATTTTCGTTCGTAACTAGTTTTAAGTCATAGTTTTTGCCGTAGTTTTTTTTTATTTTAAGATTTTTAGGCTCTGCCGTAAAATCCCTTAAGTGCTTTTTCTTTAGACTAAGATTTAGGTGCTTTATAATTTTTCGACGCCGTTTTATAAATTTTAGTACATTTTTAAGTTATTACCGTTTTGGATATAGTATTTCTTTTAAGCTTTAATATTTTTAGACGCAAGTTTTAATTCTTAGTTTTTAGTTCTTTTTTAGTTTCGACGCGCTACTTTCTTATTTTTATTTTTCGACGTTTTTCCGACGCGCTCTTTTTCTTTCTTATTTCTCGACGCTCTAGTTTTTAGGACATAGAATTTTCTATTTATTCTCTAAAATTTCTTTAAATTTCAACGAAAAATTATTTTAAGCAGTTAAATTGATAGACATCCAAATTTTCTGGTTCGTAGTAATAGTTGGATTTGTTAGTGGCTGAGTTGTGAGCTTCCGATTTAAAGGGTTCTGGCTCCCTGCTACATCTTTTGGCTATTCAAAACGTGGGCAAAATCAGAAAAGTCTATTAATTTGATAATTTATATAATTTTTAATTTCTTTTATAACTAATAGGATATTCAGTGAATGCACCGAGCAAAACGTTCACCACCTTTTGTACGTTCACCACCTGTAACTCGATCAAGACATCTAGCCAATATTGTCGCCGTTGATTTTTCTTTAGAATCATCATCCAGTCGACCAAGTACTCCAATTCAAATTTTCGATAATCCATTTTTTGTACCCGACCTCACAATTGAGAATCCGGAGGATATTCAGGGACAATTCAGAGATCCTGAACCACTAATCTTTCCTCCGGAACCACCAATCATTCAAACAGAGATTGTCGAGGAACCAACCATTCAATCAGAATCTTCTAGAGATTCAGATTCAACAAATTCAATCATGGAAAATCTGGAACCTCTAAGTATGGATGACCGAATGCGAGCTAAACGCACTGGCCAAGGTCACACAATTACTCAACCAGACATTAATGCGCCAGATTATGAAATCAAAGGACAAATCCTACACATGGTAACTAATCAATGCCAATTTAGTGGTGCGCCAAAGGAAAATCCAAATGAACATCTTCGTACCTTTATTAGGATCTGTACTCTATTTAAAATAAGAGAAGTTGAGGATGAACAGATATATCTCATGTTATTTCCCTGAACTTTAAAGGGAGAAGCCAAAGATTGGTTGGAATCGTTACCTGAAGGGGCGATTGATACATGGGACGTTTTAGTTGAAAAATTTCTTAAACAATTCTTTCCGGCATCTAAAGCCGTGAGACTTCAAGGAGAAATTGTTACGTTCAAACAAAAGCCAAATAAAACTCTAAATGAAGCGTGGACAAGATTTGGAAAGTTATTGAGAGGATGTCCGCAACCTGGTTTAGACACTTGTCAAATAGTACAAATATTCTACCAAGGATGCGACATCACTACAAGAAAAGACATCGATATAGCAGCTGGTGGTTCCATTATGAAGAAAACCGCAACTGACGCTTTCAAAATTATTGATAACACTGCTTCCCACTAACATGAGTGGCACCAAGAAAAAGATATCGTTAGATCATCTAAAGCAGCTAGAGCCGATTCTAGCCATGACTTTGATTCCATTTCCGCAAAGATAGATGCTGTCGAGAGACGAATGGAAAAGATGACTAAAGATATTCATTCAATACGAATTAGTTGTGAGCAGTGTGGAGGACCACATTTGACAAAAGATTGTCTCAGTATTGAACTAACAATGGAACAAAGAGAGAATGTTTCATACATAAACCAAAGGCCTGGAAACAATTATCAGAATAATTATCAACCGCCATGACCAATCTACAATCAAAATCAGAAATATAACCGAAATATTCCATACAACAACCAACAAGGTCCTAGCAATCAACAAGTATCCAACAATACTTACAATCAGCAAAGACCTAATTTTCAAAACAAACCACCACAAACCAATGATAAAAAGCCAAATTTAGAAGATATGATGTCGAAGCTACTTGAATCTCAAACTCAATTTTTCACATCTCAGAAACAAACCAATGAACAAAATGCTCAAGCATTTAGAAATCAACAAGCTTCTATTCAAAATTTGAAACAAGAAGTAAACAACCTAGCAAGGTTAATAGGTGAAAGAAAATCGGGAAGTCTACCTAGTGATACAAATGCTAACCCCCGGAATGAAACAGCTAAAGCCATTACCACAAAAAGTGGTATTACACTTAAACCACCTGAAATGCCTGTAATTTCTGATGACTCTATTCCTACTCCACAAGAACCACAACCTGAGCAAGATAAGGAAACAGAACCGGTAGTTGAAAAGGTTAATGAAGATAACAAAGTTAAGGCTAAATCTTATGTTAAACCATACCAACCACCACTTCCTTACCTGAGTAAAATGAGAAAAGAAAGACTTGAAGCCGAGCAATCCAAATTCTTGGATATGTTTAAACAGATAAATGTTAATCTTCCTTTCATTGATGTAATATTAGGAATGCCTAGATATGCCAAATTCTTGAAAGATCTAATCACAAATAGAAAGAAAAATAGAAGAACTCTCGGCTGTTACTATGAATGCCAATTGTTCTGCAGTGCTGTTGAATAAGATACCAGAAAAATTATCAGATCCAGGAAGTTTCACAATTCCATGTTTTCTGGGTAGTCTTAGTTCAATAGAAGCATTGGCAGACTTAGGTGCTAGTATAAATTTAATGCCATATTCACTATACGCTAAACTAGACCTTGGAGAATTGAAACTAACACGAATAAGCATACAACTAGCTGATCGATCAGTAAAATATCCTTGAGGAATTATGGAGAACATGCTAGTTAAAGTTGGTACTTTAGTATTTCCAGTAGATTTTGTTATTCTGGACATGGAAGAAGATTCTCGAGTTCCTCTCATATTAGGAAGACCATTCTTAAACACGACTAAAGCAATAATAGACATGTTCGGTAAGATACTGACCCTAAGTATAGAGGACGAGAGTGTTACCTTTTCTGTTGATAGAGCCATGCAACAACCGCAATCTGCAGATGATACATGTTATTATATTCAAACCATAGATTCACATGCAGAATTATTAGAAGAATTTCCAGAATTACAAGGAACAGGAGAATGTTCTTTAGGAGAAGGAACTGAACCAATTGATGAAACTGAAATGTTTGCTACACTTATGGCTAATGGATATGAACCGACAACAGAAGAAATTCAAATGCTAAAAGAAGAAGACAGATATTGATATAAATCATCGATAGAAGAACCACCGACATTAGAGTTAAAGCCACTTCCAAACCATTTGGAATATGCTTATTTACATGGTGAATCTGAATTACCTGTAATAATATCGTCTTCTCTTACTGAAAATGAAAAATCACAACTCATTTCTGTGCTAAAATCTCATAAACCAGCTATTGCATGGAAGATTCATGACATTAAAGGAATAACTCCTTCGTATTGCACACATAAAATCCTTATGGAAGAAGGTCATAAAACGTATGTGCAACGCCAACGAAGACTAAATCCTAATATGCAAGATGTTGTTAAGAAAGAAATTATTAAACTACTTGATGCAGGTTTAATTTATCCAATCTCTGATAGTCCATGGGTAAGCCCAGTTCAATGCGTACCTAAGAAGGGTGGCATGACTGTCATCACAAATGAGAAAAATGAGTTTATTCCTACTAGGACTGTAACAGGATGGCGTATTTGTATTGATTATAGAAAATTAAATGACGCCACCAGAAAAGATCACTTTCCATTACCTTTCATTGATCAAATGTTGGAAAGATTAGCCGAAAATAGTTACTATTGTTTTCTTGACGATTTCTCTGGATACTTTCAAATTCCAATCGCACCCGAGGACCAAGAGAAAATCACGTTCACGTGCCCTTATGGTACTTTTGCTTATAAACGCATGCCATTTGGACTTTGCAACGCCCTACAACCTTTCAAAGGTGCATGATGGCAATTTTTCATGACATGATAGAAGAATGCATGGAAGTTTTCATGGATGACTTTTCAGTCTTCGGTGATACTTTTGAATCATGTCTAGTTAATCTTGAACGAATGCTTATTAGATGCGAACAATCAAATCTAGTTCTTAATTGGGAGAAATGCCATTTCATGGTTAAAGAAGGCATCGTTCTTGGTCATAAAATTTCAAAGGAAGGAATTGAAGTGGATAGAGCTAAAGTAGATGTAATTGCTAAACTTCCACATCCCACCAATGTTATAGGAGTTAGGAGTTTTCTAGGGCATGCCGGTTTTTACCGACGTTTTATAAAAGATTTTCTAAAATTGCCACTCCTATGAATAAACTCCTAGAAAAGGATGCTCCATTCATCTTTTCAGATGAATGCATCAAATCTTTTAAAATTCTTAAAGAAAAACTTACTAATGCGCCGATCATGATAACTCCAAATTGAAATCTACCGTTTGAACTTATGTGCGATGCAAGTGATTTTGCAATGGGAGCCGTTTTAGAACAAAGGATTGAAAAACGATTTCAACCTATATATTATGCTAGTAAGATGTTACAAGGAGCACAAATGAATTATACAACTACTGAAAAACAACTCCTTGCTATTGTCTTTGCTTTTGACAAATTTCGTTCATATCTCGTTCTAGCTAAAACGGTGGTCTATACCGACCATTCTGCTCTTAGATACCTATTTTCGAAACAAGATGCTAAACCAAGATAAATCCGTTGGATCTTACTCTTACAAGAGTTCGATATTGATATCCGAGATAAAAAGGGAGCAGAAAATCTCGCAGCTGATCATCTTTCTCGTCTTGAAAATCCCGAATTAGAAGTTCTAAATGAATCGGCCATACAAGACAACTTTCCTGATGAATATCTATTGAAGATAGATTATAATGAAATTCCATGGTTTGCAGACTATGCAAACTACTTAATATGTGGATTCCTTGAAAAAGGATTATCGTACCAAAAAAGAAATAAATTCTTTAGTGATATAAAACACTATTTCTGGAAAGATCCACATTTGTTTAAAAGTTGTCCCGATGGAATAATACGCTGATGTGTATTCGAGATGAAGCCAGTCAAATCTTAAACCATTGTCACACAGGACCAATAGGAGGGCATTATGGGCCTCAGCTCAGAGCAAGAAAAGTTTACGATGCTGGATTCTATTGGCCTAAAATTTTCAAAGACGCACACCTTCTTTGCAAATCCTGTGATGCTTGTTAAAGGGCCGGAAAAATAAGTCAACATGATGAAATGCCACAAAATGTCATTCAAGTATGTGAAGTATTTGACATTTGGGCTATTGACTTTATGGGTCCATTTCCAAAATCTCATAATAATCTCTACATTCTTGTTGCCATTGATTATGTATCTAAATGGGCGGAAGCACAAGCTCTCCCAACTAACGATGCACGAGTTGTAGTCAACTTTTTAAAACTTATTTTTGCTAGGTTTGGAACACCGAAAGCTTTAATAAGTGATCGGGGTACTCATTTTTGTAATAATCAACTTGAGAAAGTTCTCAAAAGATATGGAGTAACTCATAAAATCTCAACCGCTTATCATCCACAAACAAGTAGACAAGTTGAAAATACCAACCGAGCATTAAAACGTATTCTAGAGAAAACCGTAGAATCAAATCTGAAGGAATGGTCCATTAAATTGGAGGATGCACTTTGGGCTTTTAGAACAGCCTACACAACTCCAATTGGAACCACACCTTTTAGACTCGTTTACGGAAAAGCATGTCATCTTCCAGTAGAAATTGAACACAAAGTATTTTGGGCTTTGAAGACATGTAATCTTGATTTACATGAAGCCGGACGTCTACGATTAAGTCAACTAAACGAATTAGAAGAATTAAGACATGAAGCATACGAAAATTCGTTAATCTATAAAGAAAGAACGAAGAAATGGCATGATAAAAGAATCAGAAGTTCAAAAGAATTTAAAGAAGGAGACAGAGTTCTTCTTTTCAATTCACGATTCAAGCTATTTCCTGGAAAATTGAAATCAAGATGGTCTGGACCATTCATAGTCAAAAGAGTTTTCCCATATGGAACAGTAGAGTTAATAAATTCAAATGGGATTGAATTTAAGGTTAATGGTCACAGAGTTAAACATTACATAGATAATCCAATGGAAGTTGAAGATGAAATTAATCACAATTTTGACACCACAGCTAACTAAGTGTGGGAAGGTTCGAATCTTTTTAGGGTAATATATATTTCTATTAGAGTTAGATATTTCATTTTCGTGTAGTTTCCGAGAATGGAATCCGAATGGTCTTTCCCTAGCAGACCCTAAAGAACTAGTCTTCTCCCCCCATTCTGAATTTTTATTTTTTTAGGTTTTACGAGATGAAGAATTCCTTTGATCTGAACCATGGTCTAATGCTACACACTTTGATTACTAAACGTAATAATGACACACTTCCGAGGGACCTGGTGTCAGTAATAAGAAGCAGATGTGACAAAGTAAGAAAAGAACTCAGAAAAGATCATCATAAGAAACATTTTGGTAAAGGAAAATCAAAATCCGCAACAAAAAGAAGAGCACGACACCTTGAAAGATGTTACAAATGCGGAAAATGGTCACACGAAGGTAAATGTTCAAATAATCAAACATATTCAAATACCGAATTTGTTACTCTATGCAGAGAAGGACCATTCATATGTTTAGAAGAAAAGATATTGAAGATTCGAGGTTATGCATACGTAGCTATGGAGAACCAAATCACACGACTCTCCTATGAGTCGGCTAAAGCAGGTCTCTGAGAATTCTTTCTCACAGGTAAGTATGTACAGTTTTTATTTTTATTTCTTTTAACCTTTTGATAATAAACACTGAATCGTTCGCTATAAAGTATTAAATTGGTATTCAATAAAATTAGGTATGCGTAACCGAAATTATTGATATCATACAAAAATTTATTACATCCCTGCGAAATTTACCGTTTATTCTTAAGGTATAAATATCTTCAATCAATCAACCCAAAATATTTCAGAAATTCGTCAGGAGTAAAACTAGGTAATATAGCCGAAATTACTTTACCGAAGAGAGGGGCGTATATTTTTGATAATATTTGATTGATTAAAGTGGGATAAAAGACCAAAAATATTTTTAATTTTATTTTTACTTTGTTTTTAAAATTAATATTAAATTAAATTATTATTGTAAATTTTTTAAAATCAATATATTTAAGTTTGTGAATATTTGAAAAAAATTAATATTTTTAATATAAAGTTTGTATGTATAAAAATATTAATAATATGAATTTTTAATTTTATGCATTTTAAATTTAAGTTTGGTTTGAATTTAAAAACAAAAATTTACTTTATTTCACTAAAGGGAGGGACGAGAATTTTTATAAAAGTGAGTTGAAAACTAGGTCGTTGAACCGAAATTGCTCTACCCAAGGGAGGAACGAGAATTTTTATTATCATTATTTTTAATCTTATTGAATTAAATTATGCCAAAAACAAAAAAAACAAAAAAAAACCCAAAAATCTTTGCTTTTAAAACTGAGCTTTGAATTGACAAATTTTAAAATTTTGTCGAGGGACGGACTAGGACAACGATCCGAAACACCCTCATTAATTTGTTTTAATAAGTTAAAGGTTTTATAAAATAAAAAAAACAAAAGGGACCTCATGCGATCGCATGAGATTTACCCTGTAACCTCATGCGATTACATGAGGCTAGAAAACTGTCCAAAAACATAAAGCTCAGCGAGCTGCTGCTCTTTCACAAACACACACAAGTACGCAAATACCTCCCAAACTCTCTCAATTTTCATCAATTTTTCACCAAAATTCACCAAATTTCTTGCTACAATCTGCTCTAAACATGAATTTGATAAGAAGTTTATCAAGAAGGAAATATACTGAAACAGGAGGTGCATCATCATCATCATCTAGACAACCTGCTCTAGAACCTGAACCAGAATTGCAACACGAGCCAGAACCCGAACAAGAACCACAACAGTAACAACAACATCAGCCTGATCAACACGTACCTTATTATTATCCACTACAATTTGTTGATGCCTTCATAGTATTTCCAATGCATCCACCCGTAGAATACCCAACGATTCTTGAACACACGTTGCATCCTAATCTGAGATTCGATAGAAGCTGGAGAGATTACCCTACATATCAAAGTAACAAATTCAAACTGATACCGAAAAATGTAGAAGTGCCGAGGGTAATCGATTGGGAGCCTTTAGAAAGGGTCCAACTAGTTAACTCAGTGAGGGAGCATCTGATCCAAAGGGTAAAACAGCGCATTTTCAAAGACTGGCATTAAGTTCAGCAAAAGCTACTAATTTTGACGACAAAACGAAAAACAAAGGTGATGTAACAACAAGACGGAATGAACAAATGATGTGCACCATTTATCATTCAACAAACAAACGCCAATATGTTTGAAAACTTTGGTAAAATTTAATCATTTTTCTACGCTAATCACCCTCAATAATTTAAACTGTTACTGATTTCTTGCAAATAAGGGCATTGCAAGATCTTAAGTGTGGGAAGGGGTTAAATTCTTTCGGATTTTTAAAATTTTAACTTAAACACTTGGTTACCATTAAAAATACTAGTAACGCCGTAGTTGTATTAGAATCTAGTGCTCTCTGATAATAAAGAACAGCCCTAGTCTTATATACAGACTACCCAATTCTAGTAAAAATTTTCAAAATTTTCAATTAAATGAACTCAAAATCATGTTTATACATATTTATGAACGATAAAACTAGGTGTTAAACACCGAAATTATTGTTACCTCAGAAAGGACATAAATTGAGAAACAACTCAAAATGTTAGAATTCATTTAAAATGGAATAGAGGACAATAAAAAGCAAAATAAAAGCCAAGTGTGGGAAAAATTTACCAAGTTATTTTGAACATATATCACATATTTGTGTACAAATAATTGAAGATACTTTTGTTTTGGACAAAATTAACTGTTTTACCCGAAAAACTGTAATATATTTGAAAGAAAGATGGATCTACACGATGAATCAATTCCATCATTAAAAGGAAGTAAAGTCTTCCGAAAAAGACACGCGCTTCTTGATTTAGGTCAGGACGCTGTCGTCCAGACCAGTTGTAGAGTCTACGAAAAACCTTGAAAAGTTTTCTCGAAAATCAGCTAGAAATCCACGGACCTCAGCATCAAACAGGGTCGCCAAGTGGTCAGACTTATCCTAACCATGAGAGGATCTGTCTCGTAAAATGGGGAGGGCGCCGTGCAAATTAGCTTGATAAGACTAATGAATCAGACTCCCAGAAAGGATAATCTCCCTAAAGATCAAAAATCAGCTTTTAAGACTGATATTACTCAATCCTAGAGATTGACTTTTAAAGATTGAGAATTCAAACTCATGGAATTAGATGATATCTAAACTCGAGCTTGAACGAGAAAATATTTTGATCAAAATTACAAACCGATTTATTTTCTGAAAACCCTATTTTCAATGCGTTCATTACCATTGAACGTAAAATCCTAGGAATTCACCTGGAATTCATTAGGTCAACTAAACCAAATCGGGTATCAACCGTAAGAACGGTGGTTGCATAGCATGGTCGAAGACAGGACCTTGTGCCAGACCGAAAAATTATAGGGTGATCTTTACTATTGCTCCTACAAAGGATAGTAATTGCATCCGACACATTATAGACCATAATTAAAAGCATGTCAGGGGACATTGCCCTAACAGTTGCTTGTTCAACGCTTTCCTTTACAACCGGACGGTAGTTTACCGAAAGGTAATATACGGAGCAAGTATACTGGACGTGTTGCTTTTCCAATACAAGGTTAGCAAGTGGGTGACACAAAACCGCAAGTTTTGAGCTAAAATTTTCAAATCTGAAACCCACTAAACCCACAAAAACAATTTGCAAACACCGGTGAAGGGTTATTCCAGAAAACTTATCTAGGGTAAAAGCTAGATTTTTAAAAGATCAAATGTTTTCATAAAGATCCAATTTCCTAAAGGATCTAAATTTTTATAGTCATGTGGGACTGTAAACCACATTATTACTACCATTGTTCATACCGCCCGTTTAGAAATCACTGATGTACAAAGTGTGAAGAATAAAGAAGTGATTCTAGTATTTTTATTTAAAGACTATATTGCTTGAGGATAAGCAAAGCTCAAGTGTGGGAATATTTGATAATGCTAAAAACGAACATATATTTCATAGCATTATCCCTCAAGAAAGACAAGCTTTTAGTTGCAATTGTTCTATTTACAAGTGATATTCGTTTAAATAATAAAAGGTGAAGACAAAAGACAGATTCGACGAATTGAAGACGCAATCGACCAAAAAGCTAAAAAGTACAAAGTACAATCAAAGTGGTTCAAATTATTGATGAGAAACGTCTCAAAATTACAAGAGTACAAGACGCAAAATGCAAAATACAAGATATTAAATTGTACACAAGGACGTTCAAAAATCCAGAACCGGGACCAGAGTCAACTTTCAACGCTCGATGCAACGGACTAAAAATTACAAGTCAACTATGTACACGAATATAATATAATATTTAAATAATTCTATAAATTATTTATATATTATATTATTATTAAATACCGTCGGCAAGAAAAGAAAACAAGCTCATGTGAGCTGGAAAAAGAGGCCATGCGATCGCATGGCCTGGAGGTGCATTTTCCATGCGATTGCATGGCAGTAGGTAGCTGGCCACACTCCTATAAATTTCGCAGTTTGGTGATCAATTAACATATCTTTTTCTTCTCCTCAATCTCAACGTGTATATATATATATATATATATATATATATATATATATATATATATATATATATATATATATATATATATATATTATAATTTTAATTTTAATTTTAATAATAAAGGTATGTTAGCGAATGTTGTAAGTGTGTAAGTCAAAATTCTGTCCGTGTAACGCTACGCTATTATTAATCATTGTAAGTTATGTTCAACCTTTTTAAATTAATGTCTCGTAGCTAAGTTATTATTATGCTTATTTAAGCCAAAGTAATCTTGAGGTTGGGCTAAATATTAAAATTGGATAATTGGGCTTTGTACCATAATTGGGGTTTGGACAAAAGAACGACACTTGTGGAAATTAGACTATGGGCTATTAATGGGCTTTATATTTGTTTAATTAAATTATAGTTTGTTAATTTAATATAAAGATTTATAATTGGACGTACCTATAAATAACCATATACACTCGATCGGACACGATGGGCGGGATATTTATAAGTACTAATAATCGTTCATTTAACCGGACATGGGAATGGATTAATAGTTAATGGACTTATTAAAACAGGGGTGAATTATATACAAGGACACTTGGTGTAATTATAGTTTAAGTCCCCAATTAGTTGGAATATTTAACTTTGGATATAAGGATAATTTGACGAGGACACTCGTACTTTATATTTATGACTGATGGACTGTTATGGACAAAAACCAGACGGACATATTAAATAATCCAGGATAAAGGAAAATTAACCCATGGGAATAAACTAAAATCAACACGTCAAACATCATGATTACGGAAGTTTAAATAAGCATAATTCCTTTATTTCATATTTAATTTCCTTTATTTCATATTTAATTGCACTTTTAATTATCACACTTTTATTTATTGTCATTTTATTTATCGCATTTTTATTTATCAAAATTTCATTATCGTTATTTACTTTACGCTTTAAATTAAGTCTTTTATATATTTAATATTTTACATTAGGTTTTAACTGCGACTTAAGTTTTAAAATCGACAAACCGGTCATTAAACAGTAAAAACCCCCTTTTATAATAATAATACTACTTATATATATTTTTGTATTTTTACAATTATAAGTTAAAAATATAGCATTAAACTTGGCTAAAGTTCCCTGTGGACGAACCAGACTTACTAAAAACTACACTACTGTACGATTAGGTGCACTGCCTATAAGTATTGTAGCAAGGTTTAGGTATATCCATTCTATAAATAAATAAATCACTTGTGTAAAATTGTATCGTATTTAATAGTATTTCCTTGTAAAAATATAACTATTTTGTATACACCTCTACGCACATCACCTTTGCACCATATTCTCCAAAGCCACTACCCGAGCGCGAAGCTCGTTGACTTCTTCTACTACACCGGGATGATTGACGGTTCGGACGAGCAGATGAATAAGATCCAGAATTTGAGATAGTATATTATCGTGATGAGATACTCTGGAAATGAGAGAGAAAATGGTGTCTCGAACAGGTTCGCCGGTAAGTGCTTCAGGTTCTTCGCCAAGAGGGCAATGTGGTGGATGGAAGGGATCACCTTCTTCTTGTCTCCAATGATTAAGTAGACTACGAACCCATCCTCAATTCATCCAGAATAGATGATGGCTAATTGGTTGATCCATTCCGGTTACACTGTCTTCGGAATTCAGGTGAATTTTCATATCAGAATAGCTGTCGAAGTTTAAGGAATTTGAACTAGATACGGAATTCATCTTGTATAATTAGGGAGATGATTTTTGATATGAATTAGATTATTAAATTTAGTTTGGTATTCTTCAATACATAATTTACATATGTATATATAATATCAAATTCCATAAATCACGGAGAAATTTTCGGAAGGTGTCAGGAAAAGTTTACAGTAACAGATACGCTAAGATATGAATTTTTGTCTATACACTATTTATGCAATAAATGCAGGAAAACGTGTCTAGACTTAAGAATGATAAGCATGTAATTTCCGACAAGAAATGATAAGCAAAACTTTTAACATGCAGACACGGTTGAAGTCCAGACTTACTAATGCATCTTAACAACTATCAGTTTGACACACTCATGCAAGACCTGGTTCGCTAGGACCAACGCTCTGATACCAACTGTGACGATCGCTCCAAATCCATATGGATGAACACGTCATTCATCGATTTCATTGCGAGGTATTTGACCTCTATATGATACGTTTTGTAAACATTGCATTCTTTTGAAAAGACACACCATAAATGAATATTTAAATCAAAAGTTTTCGACATTTGATGATTTCTACATATAGACAATCACCGTAAATAATAGTTTACAATAGTACTTCCATTGACAATGCAGTCAAAATAAGATACATGGTGATGATTTGGTGAATGCAACGTTTCCTTGATAAATATGCCATGTAAGACTCCATGGACATAGCTTGTCTAACATATAAGCAAACAGCGGAAGACTTCTAGGAACCTGAGAATAAACATGCTAACAAGTGTCAACACAAAGGTTGGTGAGTTCATAGTTTTAGTGTTTCGCATAATCTGTATATATAAAGGTGGACCACAAGATTTCAGTTATTTTATCCAGAAACGTTTATCAAAATATTCTACAAGATTGAGCACCCTGGTAACTAAACTTAACGAATATATAATTTATACCCTTTGTATAATCATCTTAATAATACACGCAAACCAACGTGTATGCTTCTCAAATAGCATACGTCCGTTAAAAGGCTAGCGCTCTAGCTCAGACGGGGATATCAAGCCCTATGGATCCATATATAACTACTCGCGCCCACCAGTTCTTATAACTGGCAGTTACTAGTTACCAAAGCTAAGGGATTTTCGGTTCAAACTCGGTGTAGAATTTAGTATGTACTTGTATCCATTGCATTTAAAATAAAGTGCATGTATTCTCAGCCCAAAATATATATTGCAAAAGCAATTAAAAAGGGAGCAAATGAAACTCACCTTAGCAGCATATAAAGTCGTTCACCAAAATGTGACTGAAACTCGGATTACCAAATAACCGTAGATCTCAACCTAGAGAACATATGTTGGTCAATAAATGTCTATTAAGCTAGGTCAGGTCATAGTGTATCACAATCCTAATGCTTGAGATTGACATACAAAAGTTATCCAAAGTTGTTTTAAAAAGTCAATTTTGACAATAGTTTAACAAAACGAGACGTGCCTTATATAAGATTTCATTTACTCGGCTGGTAATATTTAAAAATCCATTTTATCAATATTGAAAACAAGTTGTTTAAATCTTAATTGCAGATTCAAAAGCAATTTCAATTAACGTCAATCATAATTCAGTTGATCATATCTTTTAATCCATTCATCGAAACTATTTGATATCTAAATGAAAAGTTATTGATTTTTCACCAGCTTTCCAAAAACATGCATATCATATACCTTTTATCAGTAATATATGTATTTACTTCGTGATTCATCATAACTGTTTAACGATGAAATTTAGCATACAAGCATGTATAAATATATATACTAGAGCACTAGACATGGATACACAATTAATATATAAAAGATAAAATATGAGTGCTTACGTATCAATATTGAGATTCAATATTGTAGGAAAGTATGTAGACGTAACGGAGATGATAAACACTATATTTGACTTGCGAATATTACCCATAACCTCCATAATTATAACTCATAATTTCCTTAACTCTATCCCGCTCGAAACCCATTTTGAAAGTGACACGCTCATAACCTCGTCGTAGTATTTTATGTATAATACTAATAATAATAAGATTAATAATAATATTAATCTTATTCTTATTAACAATAATAATAATAATAATAATAATAATAATAATAATAATAATAATAATAATAATAATAATAATATATAATACGAGAGAGATAGAAAGATGTGTGCAAACTGAATCAGAAGTCGAGCTTTTATACTTGTGGCCTGAATTCTACTGCCATGCGATCGCATGGTCTCCATGACCATTTCCCATGCGATCGCATGGGAACATTTTCCAGCTCACATCTTGTTTAACATTTAGCTTATCGACATATTAATATATAATATATATAATTAATTATATATTATATTAAATTCACGTGCATAGTTGATTTGTAATTTTAGTTCCGATAAGTCGTACGTCATCACTCGGCTTTTGTCCCGGTTCCGGTTTTTCGAACGTTCTTTCGTACATTTAGAAAACTTGCATTTTACGTTTCGTGTCACGTACCTTTGTCAAAATATAACCTTAAGTTATCCATAAACTATACCACTCAAAGTATATCTTAAACTTTCGAGTGTTTTGGTCATTTACTTCTATAAATCATCATCTCGCTATTTGTTAATATATATATATAATATATACATTTTCATTTTGAAATAGTGTTCTACTGTAGCAAAGCTTTTTACTGTAGCAAATAGTGATTTTAGAAAACACTGTAGCTTTTCGGGTACTGTAGCAATTCGAAAATACTGTAGCAAATTAGTGTTTTACTGGTTCATCTTAAACGTTTTAATTAACTTATCTAAATATTAATCGAATCAATAATCGAATGTTATATATATATATATATATATATATATATATATATATATATATATATATATATATATATATATATATATATATATATATATATATATATATATATATATATATATATATATATATATATATATATATATATATATGCACATTAAGTTATATATATTGTTCGTGAATCTTCGAGAACAGTCAGTCAAAGAATAATTGATTACATGAATATAATTCCAAAACTTTGAGACTCAACATTACAGACTTTGCTTATCGTGTCGAAAATATTAAATCATTTAAAGATAAAGTTTAAATTTGGTCAGAAATTTTCGGGTCATCACAGTACCTACCCGTTAAAGAAATTTCGTCCCGAAATTTAAGTGAGGTCGTCATGGCTAACAATAAAAATGTTTTCATGACGAATATGAGTTGATAAATAGAATTTTATTACCATTGAATAATATGGATAAAACAATTCGATTTCTCGAAGCGTATGTGAGAAGTTATCGTAAAAGAGTGAAATGAAAGAATAGAGATTCGTCTTAACTTTTGACGTAGTTACGATTGATTTACAGAATCTAAGAAATAGAAAATCTTCATAATCTAAATAAGATTTGATTCTTCAAAATTTAAGGAAATTAAGATTTCCTTCAAATGCGTAATCTGCCTCGATTGTTATGTCTGATATTTCGCTATAAATTAACCACTTCCGTTTCATTATTTTCACCACTCCTACATCTTCTTCCTTATTTCATACTTCCAAAAGATTGTGAAATGCTTAATCCAGTTCCGATTCTTGATATTTTCTTGGCTATCGTATCCTTCATTCTTCTTTTTCATCTGCCACCAGAGGAATTTATTTTATTCTACTATTAGCTTGGGGTTGTAGTATTTTTCATTCTCCCGTGTCTTTATATTGCTATACACATTGATATAAACGGTTTGTAATATATGTGTTGTTGTCAGGCTTTATATTTTCCCTTATATTTAGGAGCTCCATGCTTTCGTTTTTCCTTCCCAACTTCAAGTCAAACGAATAATGGTCCAGAATTCGTAGCCATACATTTCGGAATGAACATAGTTAATGTTTTAAGAAAGAAATTGTAATGACACGATCTTGATTTGTCAAATTACCAGAATATCTGGGAAAGGCCGAATCATCAAGAAAAGTATTTTCTTGATATATTTAGAGATTAAATAGAATGAAAGAGCTATGTAACATGGTTCATGATGAGGGTGTGATCTGTGAACCTTTATCACGTTCCATTAGAAACTCAGCATGACTTACTGTAATATAATCACGTTCGATTATCCTAACGGTCCAATCCTTTATGTGTCTAATCAAACAGTTTCTTAATTAACTAAGAATCCCTCAAGCGAGGTGCAATGCTTGAGACCGCGTTATGGTGCAGTGTACTAATCAACACTGACCGGGTTCCATGGCCTTACTTAGCAGAGGTACAGCTTACAACATTCACTATGCTTCAGCATGCATGTACGAAGTTTATATGCTTGGTGACTACACTAGCATGGTCTGGGACCGACAATGGACTAAGGGTCTAGTCAGATGTTTCACTACGAAAGTGTCCTCAGTCGGAATCCAAAGCTTGATAGACTTACTACAACCGGTGTGCCTCAGTCGATCTTACGTTGTATCTGATAGACTTATCTTACCAAGGGGTGACACAGATAGTGTACTCTGATAGCATTTCAACAATAGCTACGTTCTATTAGTTGGAAAAGCGATTGAGTTTAAAGCATAATCAGAAAGCATTTCAACAGCATACACAAACCATAATATTAGTTCGGCATTATAACTGCTTACATCATAGCATACACTAAAGATAACTACTCGCTAATCATCGCAACAATATCACATAACATAATGATAGAAAATATTATATAAAGATAAGGGATAGAAGTACTAGTAGATTAAACGAGTTCCGAATACAAAAGTGACAACTTCAAGACTCCAGACCGCTCCTAATACAATCTTCGGCGTTCTTTTCTGGGTACTAGACGGAGTCGAAGGCCTTGAGAGTATGACTAATATTGTACAAGAGAGAGAAAGAAGTGAATTGAAGTGTGTGTTGGAATGAATGACAAAGACCCTTTAAATAAGCAAGATTTTTTCCTGCAAACGGCTGGCAGGCCGTTTGGCATGCCGTTTTTGGAGGCCGTTTGCTAAGGCAAACCGTTTATCGAGCCCGTTTGATCTGACTGTTTGGCAGGCCATTTGCCATACTGGTAGGCCATTTGCCAAGCCATATGGAAGGCCGTTTGCTGGCCTGGTCAGCCTGATTTTCCTGGATCGTAACTTGATTTCTTGTCTCTCACCGTTTTTGCTCTAGAATCTTCGCTTTAGCTCCGATTCTCTTGATTCTTTTTACACCATCTTCATAATTACTTGTTCTTCAATTTTAACCAACGAAGTGGGTATTTTGCCGATAAATTTCGAATCTTTCTTGTTTTTGGGCCTTAATACCGGAGTGAAAATGTGACTTTTTAGCCGATATCAAATATCCCACACTTAGACTTTGCTTGTCCTCAAGCAAACTCTCATTTCCTTAAGAATCTTTTCGGCATTTTTTTCTAATACCCTAAGCGGTTTGCTTTTTATTATAAGAGCAAAAAGATAAGGTGAGTCATCTATGTTATGATTGAAATTATCTCTGCAAGCATGCAAGGAGGTTACATCACATAGGCTAGCTTTCACGGGTCACTCAATCACTCAAGTGTTTAGGGTTCCCTATAGATCTAAGAAATGAATACACTCATAGCCAGTCATGCTGCACCCATCATCATAGGCTTGATAAAGACTCAAATCCTTGCTGCTAATGCGAGAACGGTAGTAATCTCATCTTGTAGGTCATTTGTCAATGATGGAGAAGGAATTTTGGAGTGGTAGTGAAGTTGTTTTTAAGGGGTGAGATAAAAGGGTAATGTAGTCTTTAGAATTTTATTCGGAGTGCTGAAGTATTTTTGAGAAGAACTTTTTTGAATCTTTTCTTCATTTGATAATCATTTTCGGTCAAGTTCTCTTCTGCATTTCTCTTATTGAGTTCTGCTCTTTTTCAGAAATATATATATATATATATATATATATATATATATATATATATATATATATATATATATATATATATATATATATATATATATATATATATATATATATATATATTTTAAGACTTCATCTCGAGAAACTTTTTGCCGGTAAACTTTTTCAAGACCTTTGCCATGATACTTGAGAGGTTTATAACATCGGATTTTCGGAAGGAATCTCATTTTCTAGATTTCTCGAGTAATAGTAAAGATGATGTGGGTGTAGTGGTGGAGTAGAAGTAGTGGAGGTGCGAAAGGCTTATTTTTGACAAATGGCTAGCTCTTTTGATTACAACCGAATCTCGTTTAGCTGCTTGGAGATGTAGATCTAAAGCAAGTTCTGATTCTGAGCACAGGCATCGGCACTCTCAACGGAAAATAGTGAAGCATTAAAGATGAATGCTGGTCTTATTTGGGGGTGCCTCACCATAATCAATTTAGGTCGATAATGCCTTAGTCATGCAATGCTCTATTAGAGATTTGGTTCAACCTAACAAGATTTCCACCCTACTTAAGCCTTATTTTTATTGACAAACATTTTAGATTTTCAAAAATACTTTTTCGAAAAGGCTTTCTTTTGCAAAAATTTTGAAATTTGGCTTAAGGACTTGGAATCTTCGTAATGGGTTATTTTAATACATCATAAAAAGATTATACCAACATCGCACTGATAGTGCTCCAAATGATCATATATTTAGTCGCAATATCCTTCCAATATGTAAAGTTTTTAGTTGTAATTGTTCTATTTTTAAATTGTAATCGTTTAAATAAATAAGTGCGAAGACTAAAGACGAAAACGAAGATTTGAAGACGAAAACGTCCAAAACACTCAAACGTACAAGTTAAACTCTAAGTGATTCAATTTATTGATGATTAACGTCTAAAAATTTACAAGAGTACAAGCCACGGAACGCAGAGTACAAGCCACGGAACGCAAAGTACAAGATATCTACGCGTATGAAAGGACGTTTGAAAATCCGGAACCGAGACATGAACTGAGCATTAACGCGCGAGTCAACGGAGCTAAAATTACAAGTCAACATTGCACAAGAATATAATATAATATATATATATAATTATATAAAATTATATATATTATATTATATATATTAAATAATCGAGCCGCCCAGGTTTTGGAATCAATGTGAGCTGTCACAGCAGGCCATGCGATCGTATGGCCAGGATGCACTAATATCATGCGATCACATGTGATGAAAAATCTGGCCAAGTGCTATAAATAGCCACAAATTCGGACGAGCTCAACACACCCTACACACTCTTCTTTCTTTCTTTCTGTAAACTATATTTATATTTATTATTTATAATATTAAGTTTAAGTTAAGATTAATAATAATAAGGTTATTGTAAGAAATGTTTACGGGTTTTAAAGTCGGAACTCTGTCCGTGTAATGCTACGCTATTAATAATCACTGTAAGCTATGTTCTTCCTTTTTAAATTAATGTCTCGTAACTAAGTTATTATTATGCTTATTTGAGCCGAAGTAATCGTGATGTTGGGCTAAATATTAAGATGGGATTATTGGATTTTGTACCATAATTAGGGTTTGAACAAAAGACTGACACTTGTAGACATTGGACTATGAACTATTAATAGATGGTGGTATTGTCTAATCGAATGACAACTCATTGGAATCTGTCGAACCTATCTTCAAATTAGTTAATCTAATAATTATTAAATGATTATGCATGTCCTATTTAGTGACGTTTATACGACATCTTTTACGATCATTTAATTAATTATTCGGGTTGGGTAATTGATTATTCAAACTGATCAAGTGGGTAAATTAATGTTCATATCTTATTAAAACAGGGGTGGATTACATACAAGGGTAATTGGTGTAATTGTTAACAAAGTATTAAAACCTTGGATTATACGCAGTCGATAACCTGGTGTAATCATTAAACAAAGTATTAAAACCTTGTTATAGTTCGAATCCCTAATTAGTTGGAATATTTGACTTCGGGAATAAGGTTAATTTGACGAGCATTTTATAATTATGACCGATGGACTATTATGGACAAAAACCAGATAGGTATCAAATAAATCCAGGACAAAGGACAATTAACCCAGATAAATAAATTAAAATCAAAACATCAAAAATCATGATTACGGAAGTTTAAATAAGCATAATACTTTTATTTCATATTTAATCGTACCTTTATTTACTGTCATTTTAATTACTGCAATTTACTTTATCGCAATTTAAATTCTGTCATTTATATTATCGTCATTTATCTTTACGCTTAAAACATAAAATCGAAAAACCGGTCATTCAACGGTAAAAACCCCCTTTCATAATAATATTACAATATATAATTATATATATTTTATACAAATATAGTTGTTAAAAATATAGTACGTAATCGCTAGCTCCCTGTGGAATGAACCGGACTTACTAAAAACTATACTACTCTACGATTAGGTACACTGCCTATAGTGTTGTAGTAAGGTTTAGGTATATCCATTCAATAAATAAATAAAACTTGTGTAATATTTCATCGTATTTCGTAGTAAACAATAATACTATTTTGTACCCCTCCACTTGCACATCAAGTTTTTGGTGCCGCTCCCGGGGAGCCGAAAGCGAAACGCTATAAAAAAATATAAGTTTTAAGCTATTTTTGTAAAAATATAATTTTTTTAAGTTTTAAATATATAAAATATATATATATATATATATATATATATATATATATATATAAGTTATATTTTTAATATTTAGTTTATAAAATTATTTTTATTTTTAAGATTTTAAAATATAAGTTTATTATATTTTATATAAATATTCTCTATAAATTAAAAAAAATAAAAAATAAAAAAGTAATCGGGCCACAACACTGTAGCAGCCCAATTTCTTTTCTGGATCCACAGCCCATGCGACCGCATGACCACATAATAGAATACTCATGCGATCGCATGAGTTGAGGTGACAGGGTCTGATCCTAGTACCGTACGATTAGGGTTTGGTAATTAATAATAACTATAATAAGTAATTAAAATTAGGGTTTTAATTAAATATAATTAGTTTAAGTTCAGTTTTAATTAATTATAAGTTTTAATTAGTTTTATTAATTATAAAATTAATACTTTTATAAAATAATAATATAAAAATAATATTTTTATAAAAATAAGTAATTTTATCATTTTTTTGTTTCTTTTTATAAATTGTATATTTATCGTTCGTAATTAGTTTATTTTTTAGTTTTTGCCGTAGTTATTTTATATTTCTAGACTTTTGAGTTTTGCCGTAAAATTCCTTAAGTGCTTTTTCTTTAAATTAAGATTTAGGTGCTTTAGAATTTTGCGACGCCATTTTAAGTTTATAGATTTTAGTGCCTATTTAAGTAATTACCGCTTTCCGTTTAGAATTCCTTTTAAGCCTTAATACCTTTAGGCGAAATTTTTAGTTTTTAGACTTTTAAGTTTCGACGGTCTACTTTTATTTATTTATTATTTTTTGACTTTTTGTTTTTCGACATCTTGTTTTTCGACGCGCTTTTTCTTTCTCGTTTCTACACGCTAGTTTATAGGAAATAGAATTTTTAAAATTTTTAAATCTCGACGAAAAATTATTGTAAGCGATTAAATTGATAGACATCCAAAATTTTCTGGTTCGTAGTAATAGTTGGATTTGTTAGTGGCGAGTTGTGGACTTCCGATTTAAAGGGTCCTGGCTACCTGCTGCATCTATTGGCTATTCGAAACGTGGGCAAAATTAGAAAAGTGTATTAATTTGATAACTTTAATAATTTTTATATTTATAACTAATAGGATATTTTGTGAATGCACCGAGCAAAACGTTCACCACCTTTCATACATTCACCACCTTTCATACGTTCACCACCTGTAACTCGATTAAGACATCTAGCCAATATAATCGCCGTTGATTTTTCTTTAGAATCATCATCTAGTCGAACAAGTACTCCAACTCAAATTTCTGATAATCCATTTTTTTGAACCCGACTTCACAATTGAGAACCCGAAGGATATTCAAGGACAATTCCAAGATCCTGAACCACTAGTCATTCCTCCTGAACTACAAACCATTAAATCAGAATCCTTTAGTGATTTGTATTCAACAAATTCAATTATGGAAGTAACGGAACCTCTAAGTATAGAAGACCGTATGAGAGCCACACGCACGAGCCAAGGTCACGCCATTATTAAGCCAGATGTTAATGCGCCAGATTATGAAATCAAAGGACAAATCCTACACATGGTAACTAATCAATGCCAATATAGTGGTACGCCAAAAGAAGATCCAAACGAACATCTTTGAACTTTTAATAGGATTTGTACTCTATTCAAAATCAGAGAAGTTGAGGATGAACAGATCTATCTCATGTTGTTTCCCTGGACTTTAAAGGAAGAAGCCAAAGATTGATTAGAATTGTTACCTGAAGGATGTAGAGACCCATCCTAATCCACCTGGATGAAGTCTCCAACATTTGGTCCCATTGCGAGGTACTGATCTAAATATTCCATGAATGACTCCAAGTAATATCTTTAAAATGAGCAAATGCACAGCGGAAGATTTCTTTCATACCTGAGAATAAACATGCTTTAAAGTGTCAACCAAAAGGTTGGTGAGTTCATAGGTTTATCATAACAATCATTTTTATCATTTTAATAGACCACAAGATTTTCAGATATTTAATTGTACATGTAACCCGAGTACAAAATAATACGCGTAACCCGCGAATTAAAAATCATTCATATGGTGAACACCTGATAACCGACATTAACAAAACGCGTCTAGAATATCCCCATCATTCCGGGACTCTCATCGGACATGATAAAATCGAAGTACTAAAGCATCCGTAACCCAGATGGGGTTTGTTAGGCCCAATAGATCTATCTTTAGGATTCGTGTCAATTAGGGTTTCTGTTCCCTAATTCTTAGATTACCAGACTAAAAAGGGGCATATTCGGTTTAATAATCCAGCCATAGAATGTAGTTTTAAGTACTTGTGTCTATTTCGTCAAACATTTATAAAGCAGCGCATGTATTCTCAGTCCCAAAAATATATATTGCAAAAGCATTTAAAAGGGGAGCAAATGAAAGTCACGATACTGTATTTTATAGTAAAAATACACAAGACGGCATTGAACAAGTGTAGGGTTGGCCTCGGATTAACGAACCTATATTAATTATATATATTAAAACATATAATGAAAATCACATAATTTCATTTATTAATAAATATTATCTATATATTTGTAGTTATATAGAATTTATACTAAATTCCATTTAAAAACGTATACTTATATTATTTCTTAAATTATATGTTATATATATATATATATATATATATATATATATATATATATATATATATATATATATATATATATATATATATTTATTTATTTATTTTGTATATATATTTAAAATGATTAATATCTATACATTTAGTTATATTAATATATCCATATATTATATATATGATTAGGGTTATATAAAAATATATCAATAGTTTGTTATATGTAAGTATTTATATAAGTAATGTTAATATTTTTGATATATAGTTATATGAAATATTAATACAATTATAGTATATGAAATAAGTATATTTTATGTACAAAATATTTATCTGTTTAAAAATGATAGTTTTGATAATAATGATTCACTAATAATAATAATAATAATAATAATAATAATAATAATAATAATAATAATAATAATAATAACTTTATTAATAATGATAATACTAATAAAAAAATGAATTGTTAATAATGATGCTTATGTTAATAATAATGATAATAATAATAATAATAATAATAATAATAATAATAATAATAATAATAATAATAATAATAATAATAATAATAATAATAATAATAATAATAATAATAATAATAATAATGATAATAATAATAATAATAATAATAATAATAATAATAATAATAATAATAATAATAATAATAATAATAATAATAATAATAATAATAATATTAATAATAATGGTAATTTTAATACTACCTCAACGAAGTAGCCCTTAAAAAAATGCCCATTTGAACCCGCGACCTCCTGCTAACTCGATAACAACCTAAACCATTACGCTACACTTCCATTTCTATTTTAATCACAGCCTGAATCATTTTATCCTAATACATCTGTCTGTTTCTTCTTCTTCTTTAAAAAAAATGCCCCATCCGAGGGTTGAACCAGTGACCTCTCGCTCAACCCAACACTCCAAACCATTGCCCTATTCGATTCTTTCTTTTATATCTTATACCTTAAATCTATTTAACATTAATTGTGTATTCATCTTTTTCATCAAACCAAAAATTATCTTTCCATCATCATCTTTATATCATCATTCATTTATACGCATCATCATTCTTTGTCCTTGTTTCAGTCTAAAAAAAATGGCATTGGGATCACGGCTCACTCATCTAAATTACCTAAGCCCAACTAGTAATTAGTCCATGTATCCTTAAAGGGTTCGGTTCATTATCAAATTCCTCACTGTATCATCACTTTTATCAATATCTTCCCACGTCACTTCTCTATTATCTTGATCTTAACAGCTAGATGACCCCAATAAATAATAATGCTAAATATAATATCTCTTTTAAAAAAAAGAACAAAGTTTAATGGCTGAGGGTTTATTTCGGCCCACCACTATAAATTAATTCATCATCATTTAATCCTTGTCGTCATCTTTATTTCATCATTATTTTGCTGTAGTATCGTTTATGATCGAACCAGGAACAGAAAAATAGAAGCTTACCTGAAGCCATAAGGTGATGGTGGGGTTTGTGACTGAGCAGAAAAAGGAACAGATATTGAGCAACAGAAACATATGCGTACAGTTGTAATTGCAGTTTAATGGTGTAGTTTGATGAACCTAATCAGATCAGAAGGAACAGTTACGACCTGCAACAATTTGGTTTGAACAAAAAGCAATGGCTGTGAATGGTGTTCATAAGATGGTGATGATGACGATCATGATGATGATTTATGAAGATGATGATAGTATTCTTGGTGGTCTTATTCTTTGTTCTTCGGTTAGACCGATTGTAACGGGGGGTTGCTCACGCTGTGGGGGCATACGTGGCAACCGGCTACGCCATCGTCAGAGCCGTAATAGTGCGTGGGTGAGGGGCGGGACCAGGGGCGTGAGGCTGAACCGTGGGCTGGCGACGGGGAAGCTCACGGGTGTGGGTGATTCTGGTTGGGCCACGTGGAGGAAGAAGAAGAAGATAGAAGAAGATAGAAGAAGAAGATATAGATATATGGAAGTAGTGTATATATTTATATTATTTATATAAATAATATATATAATAAATATGGAAGAAGAAGATACAGATATATAGAAGAAGAAGAAGATGGAAGTAGAGAGAGAAGATATTAGGAAGTAGGTATTATATTTATATTTTATATTTATAAATTTATAGTTTACTCCGTATATATTTATATTTTATATTTATAATATATTACTCCGTATATATTTATATTTTATATTTATAACTTACAATATTTATGTATATTATATAAAAAATATCACAAAAAATAAATATAAAATGCCACATCACCATTCCACTAACTCACACCACTAACCCACACCACAAACCCACATCACCACTACTTCACTCAAACCACCCACACATCCTAGTCATCAAAAAGTAACCCACGCCCTCAACCCACGCCCCCTACCATTACAAATGGTCTTAGCAGCAACCAACCATGGGGTTGATGTCAGACCAAAACCAGAAACAGAAACATATATTGCAGATAAACAGTAGCTTCAATGATAGTTTTCTAGTGGGTTTCGAAGGGTAGTAGCAGTAGGAGGTTAAATGATGGTTCGTGGTGGTTTCTGTTTGCTAGTTTCGATTGAAGTAGAACCAAAAAGATGATCAAAAGATGATGTACGTTCGTTGGGCTGTGGTGTTGGTTTTGATGTTTGATTCGAACAAGATGCAAGAAAGCAAGAGGATTTTAGTGATGGTTAATGAATGGTAACATGAACAGTTACATTAGAAGTAGCAATCATTGGCGAATGATGAACAAATGACGTTGTTTAGGTATTTGAGCAGGAACAGAAACAATCAACATAGTAGTAGCAGCTGTTTTATGGAGTTATGTTTCGAATGAAAATAGAATTAGGATAGGGAGAGGAGAGAGATAGATGGTGTCGTGCCTCGTCCTAATCCATCTGGAGGAATACATTACATTTGGTTACATCGTAAGGTACTTAACCTCTATATGATACATTTTACAAACATTGCATTCGTTTTTTAAAGACAAACTTTCATTACATCGAAAGTTGACGGCATGCATACCATTTCATAATATATCCAACTATAATTGACTTAGTAATAATCTTGATGAACTCAACGACTTGAATGCAACGCCTTTTGAAATATGTCATGAATGACTCCAAGTAATATCTCTAAAATGAGCAAATGCACAGCGAAAGATTTCTTTAACACCTGAGA
This sequence comes from Rutidosis leptorrhynchoides, assembly GCF_046630445.1. Taxonomy (NCBI): domain Eukaryota; kingdom Viridiplantae; phylum Streptophyta; class Magnoliopsida; order Asterales; family Asteraceae; genus Rutidosis; species Rutidosis leptorrhynchoides. The sequence goes on from NC_092335.1 coordinate 635,701,802, forward strand.
ATAAACATGCTTTAAAGTGTCAACCAAAAGGTTTGTGAGTTCATTAGTTTATCATAAACGATCATTTTCATCATTTTAATAGACCACAAGATTTCATATTTCAATATACATCCCATACATAGAGATAAAAATCATTCATATGGTGAACACCTGGTAACCGACATTAACAAGATGCATATTAGAATATCTCCTATCATTCCGGGAAATCCTTCAGACATGATAAAAACGAATTCGAAGTACTAAAGCATCCGGTACTTTGGATGGGGTTCGTTAGGCCCAATAGATCTATCTTTAGGATTCACGTCAATTAGTAGATCGGTTTACTAATTCTTAGGTTACCAAGCAAAAGGGGCATATTTGGCTTCGATAATTCACCCATATAATGTAGTTTCAATTACTTGTGTCTATTTCATAAAACATTTATAAAAATTGCGCATGTATTCTCAGCCCAAAAATATTAAGGGTAAAAAGGCAAATGAAACTCACTATACTGTATTTTGTAGTAAAAATACATATGACGACATTGAACAATGCAAGGTTGGCCTTGGATTCACGAACCTATATCAATTATATATATATTAACACATATAAAGATAATCGAATAATTTATGTATTATTAGTGTATTAATTGTTGCTTTAATTATGTTTTTCATTAATAACTTAATTAATTACATTTATTAATATTTATTGTAAAAATATTAATATAGTTATGTTATATGTAGTAAATATGAATTTTATATAACCAGTAGTTATTTGATAAAATAATATTGATAATAATAGATAAAAAGTTGTTTCATCCTATAATAATAATAATAATAATAATAATAATAATAATAATAATAATAATAATAATAATAATAATAATAATAGTTATAATAATAATAATGATAAAAATGATACTTTTAATAATAATGATAGAAAATTGATAATTCTAATAATACTTTTAATAATAATTATAATAATAATAATGGTGATAACTTCACTGAAAATGATAATTTTAATATTTTTTGTAATAACAATGATAATAATAATATTAGTAATAATAATAACTATAATAATAATAATTTTACTAATAATGATGATAATAATGATATTAATACTAATAATACTTATGTTAATAATAATAATTAAAAATATAAGAAAACTGCCTTAAACAACATATAAAGGAATAAAAGCCATAGCCCGGGCTCGAACCCACGACCTCCTGCTAACTCGCAAACACTCTTAACCGTCCTACTGTTTCTAATTTTCTGTTTTAATATACACACTTAAATCTCTTATTCAATAATTTCGGCCCAGCAAGCAAAATCTCATAATGTAAAACCCATTAAATCATAACAGCCCAACAACTAAGTCAATCCCAACAATATACTTATGTGAATTCGATCCAATCCAGTACCAGAAGTAGAAAAAAATATAATAGGTCAGACATAGCCTCGGTTCTTCATCATCATCGTTTTTTAATCATCAACTCGTCTTCATCTTCACAACGATTCACCATCATCATCGTGTAACATAAACATCATTAAACATTCGTATATCATCATCATAGTAATTCTTCATCATCATACGGATTATCATAGTCATCATCGACGGATCACTATCATCATCTTCAACGAGTCATCATCATCATAAAACTGAAATTTATCATCGTCATCATAAACATTTTCCATAATCATGATCATAACCGTGATCATTATTAACATGATCATTAACATCATCATTACATCGTATCATTATCATCTCTTTTCATCTTTATCATTCATCGTTAAAATAGAAACAATTAAGAAACAAATAGGTTTTGTGGTTTTTACTTGGGCGTCGATTAACCGAATGAACAAGAAGAAGAAAATGCACAAGTGTGGCTATGGTTTTCGAATAACTGTAACACCCAAATGGGTTTCGGTTTCTTGTTCTTATCACATCATCATATCATCGACTTCTAATCAGCAAAATAACCATAGATAATACACGTGTGTGGGGGTCTGTTCGGAATATAAAACAGATGGAACATGTAGATCAAACTTTGGTTTCTTTTCTTTTAACCTATCAATAACAGTTCAAGGGTTTTGAGTCGTGATTGGTGGTTTACACAGGAACTGAAACAGTGGTAATAACAGGTTAACGGGTGGTTTTAAAAGTGGTGTTTCTTGATACAATTCAACAGAAAAAGAAAACGAAGGGGTGATGGTGGTGGGTTGATAGTTGAAGGTTATGGTGTTTGGTGTGATCCTGGATAGAAAAACAGAAATATAAGTGGTAGCAAAAATAAATCGATGGTACAGTTGTAAAAGTGAATGGAAAAATGAACAAGATGATGAATAATAGATGTTGCAGGTTTTGTGGTGGTACGGTGGTTTCATAATCGAACATATACATTAGCTGTGGGTTGTGATTGAGACAAGAACCATGAGTGTAGCAGTCTACGACTAATAAAAATAATGAAACAAGAATATAGCGGTGGTGATTGGTTTTTGCAGGTTTAACTATTATTTCATTGGAGATTGTCGATGGTACATGGTGGTGTTTTGACTGGGCTGATCGAAACAGATTTTTAAAACAGCTGAGTTTGGTTATCGTTGGAATTAGAAATCAGGAAAACAGAAGTAGTTTTGTGGGTTCGTTGCAATGGAAAACAAACATAGTAGCAGCAGCATAAAGGTGTTGGTTATGGTGGTTAGTGGTGGCGGATATGGTGCTCTGGTGGTGATGGTGCTCGGTGGTGAATCAAGATAGATAGATGGGTGATATCTTAATCTCTATGCATGTTTATATATACAATATATACATATATGAGATTCCAGTTAGTGGAGGAAAAACCAAAAACTAAAACAGTAACGAATAGTGAGTTTAATAGTATAGCAGCCTATTCTTTGGCATATACTTACCGACAGTTTTACACGGATAGTGTGTCGTTTCCATTGCTAAACAGTTAACGTATAAAAGCGTTCCTAAAAATCTCAAAATTTTAAATTAAGACCATTTATTTATTCTGGTCATTAACTGTTTGAAACCTGATCAAAGAGGTTCGATAATTATTTATTTTCTGTTCCAATTTATATGTACGGAGTACTAATATTTAAACTTAAAAAGGTAAAAATATTTTTAACAAATCTAAAATCTTCGTAATCAATTTACAGTCCAACTTTTATCTTAATCTTACATATATATGTATTAGATCTACATGAACACTAGCGAAACGCCAACCGATTATTACAATCGTTTACTATTTAAGCTCGAAATCGTTTAATTTTAATATATTCTCTTTCTATATATAAACAGTTTTAAATAACAAGTTTAACTACTAAAATAAATATATTATATATTCTTAAACAAATAGATTATTTATATATTTACAAGTAATATTTATACACATAATATATATATATATATATATATATATATATATATATATATATATATATATATATATATATATATATATTTATTTATCTATATATTTATAATAATAGTTTTTTTTATTATATCGCATATTATTTTACATATTTATTTCCAATAATAAATCATATATTATTTCAAATAATATTTCAAATTATAATATTTAGAAACATGTGTATCTATTTACAAATAGTTGTTCGTGAATCGTCTGGAATTAGTCGAGGTTAAATGAATGTATGAACATTGTTTCCAAAGTTTTCTAAACTTAATATTACATACTTTGCTTATCGTATCGAAATCATATAAAGATTAAGTTTAAATTTGATCGAAAATTTCCGGGTCGTCACAGATGGAGGAAGGTGGTGATCAAATGATCGTAGGTGGTGGCGAAGTGGTTCATGGTGATTAAAGGTTGAAGTAGAGAAAGAAAGAAATAATGGAGATGATGTGATTTTTAATTCCTCTACACCTATAGCTATATAAGTTATATAGATATAAAATTGATAATAATTATAATTAATAATAATAATAAAGTAATATTAATCAATAAGGTACAACAAGAAAAGAATCAAACGTGCAGTTTAACATAAACTAATAAAATATGAATTAGCAGCCTTAAATCTTGTCGACATCCTTTAATACTGAATAATATATCGTGGTTCATTGCTAAACAGTTTACAGATAAAAGTCTTCGGATAAATCCCCAAATTTTAAATTAACTATATTTATTTATTTTGGTCATTAAATGTTTGAAACCTGATCAAAAAGGTACGTCTAATATTTATTTTTAATTTCAAGTAATCTGTACGGAGTATTAAAACCCAACTCATCCAAGTAAAAAAATATTTTTAATAAATCCTAAATTTTATATAACTTAATTATGGATCAACGTTTATCTTGATCTTATCATGAATTCGTATTTAGACTTGTTTAATATCAATCAAATGACAATTGAGCGTTACTGTCAATTACAAAATCAATTTGAAACCACCTATATATATATATATATATATATATATATATATATATATATATATATATATATATATATATATATATATATATATATATATATATGTAATATATTTTAATTGTATATAACGATATATCATATCAAATTTATTTTTTATTTTACATAGTTAATTAAAGCATGTAATATTTAAAATTATACTTAAAATATATACATATCTATACATATAAAATATATATGTATCTATTTACAAATAGTTGTTCGTGAATCGTCGGAAATGGTCGAAGGTCAATTGAATATATGAAACAGTTCGAAATATTTTAGACTCAACATTACAGACTTTGCTTATCGTGTCAAAATTATGAAATCGTATCGTGAGTTTGGTTCAAAATTAGTCGAAATTTTTCGGGTCGTCACAAAGGAGCGATTGATACATGGGATGTTTTAGTTGAGAAATTTCTTAAAAGATTCTTTCCGCATCTAAAGCCGTAAGACTTCAAGGAGAAATTGTTACGTTCGCGCAAAAGCCAAATGAAACATTATATGAGGCGTGGACTGATGTTATGCGAGGTGTATACGAAATAGTTATATTTTTACTACGAAATACTATTAAATACGATACAATTTTACACAAGTTATTTATTTATTTATAGAGTGGATATACCTAAACCTTGCTACAACGCTATAGGCAGTGTACCTAATCGTACAGTAGCGTAGTTTTTAGTAAATCCGGTTCGTTTCGCAGGGAGCTAGCCAAGTTTAACGCTATATTTATTTTTAAACTATATTTGTATCAATATATATATAAGTAATATTATTATTATTATAAAAGGGGGGTTTTTACCGTTTAATGACCGGTTTGTCGATTTTGTGTCTTAAGTCACAATTAAAACCTAATGTAAAGTATTAAATATAAATACAACTTAATTTAAAGCGTAAAGTAAATGACGATAAATAAAAATGCGATAATTAAAAGTGCGATAATTAAAAGTGCAATAAATAAAATGACAGTAAATAAAAGTACGATGAAATATGAAATTAAGGAATTATGCTTATTTAAACTTCTGTAATCATGATGTTCGACGTGTTAATTTTAGTTTATTACCATGGGTTAATTGTCCTTTGTCCTGGATTATTCGATATGTCCATCTAGTTTTTGTCCATAACAGTCCATCAGTCATAAATATAAAGTGCGAGTGTCCTCGTCAAATTATCCTTATACTCGAAGTCAAATATTCCAACTAATTGGGGACTTAAATTGTAATAAGGTTTAATACATTGTTAATGATTACACCAGGTTATCGACTGTGTGCAATCCAAGGTTTTAATACTTTATTAACAATTACACCAAGTGTCCTTGTATGTAATCCACCCCTGTTTTAATGAGTCCATTGACTATTAATCCATTCCCGTGTCTGGTTAAATGAACGATTATTAGTACTTATAAATATCCCGCCCATCGTGTCCGATCGAGTGTATGTGGTTATTTATAATTACCTCAAATTGTAATCATGATGTTTGACGTGTTGAATTTAATTTATTACCATGGGTTAATTGTCCTTTGTCCTGGATTATTCGATATGTCTATCTGGTTTTTGTCCATAATAGTCCATCGGTCATAAATATAAAGTGCGAGTGTCCTCGTCAAATTACCCTTATATCCGAAGTCAAATATTCCAACTAAGTGGGGACTTAAACTGTAACAAGGTCTTAATACTTTGTTAATGATTACACCAGGTTATCGACTGCGTGTAATCCAAGGTTTTAATACTTTATTAACAATTACACCAATTTTCCTTGTATGTAATTCACCCCTGTTTTAACGAGTCCATTGACTATTAATCAATCCCCGTGTCCGGTCAAATGAACAATTATTAGTAATTATAAATATCCCGCCCATCGTATCCGATCGAGTATATGTGGTTATTTATAGATACGTCAAATTGTAAATCTCTACATTAAATTAACGAACTATCATTCAGTTAAACAAATATAAAGCCCATTAATAGCCCATAGTCCAATTTCCACAAGTGTCGGTCTTTTGTCCAAACCCCAATTATGGTACAAAGCCCAATTACCCCGTCTTTAATATTTAGCCCAACATCACGATTACTTCGATTTAAATAAGTATAATAATAACTTAGCTATGAGACATTAATTTAAAAAGGTTGAACATAACTTACAATGAGTATTAATCGCGTAGTGTTACAAGGACAGAATTTCGACTTACAAACTTAAAACATTCGCCACTATAACCTTATTATTATTAACTTAAAATTAAAATTAAAATTAAAATATAAATATAAATATATATTGAGAGTATGATGATAGATGGATATATATTGTGTAAAAATTCGTCGACCAAACGCTTCAATTTATAGGACCTGACCTGCTACAGCAAGCCATGCGATCACATGGGATTTAGGCAGGATGGCCATGCGATCGCATGGCAGCCTTTTCCTGCACACAATGATTCCAAAACGTGGGCTGCGCGTATTTATTTAATATATAATATAATATATATAATTTTATATAATTAATTATATATTATATTATATTCTTGTGCATTGTTGAATTGTAATTTTAGCTCCGTTGCGTCGCGCGTTGATAGTTGGTTCATGCCCCGGTTTCGGATTTTCGAACGTCCTTGCGTACTATTTAATATCTTGTACTTTGCGTTCTGCGGCTCGTACTCTTGTAACTTTTAGACGTTTCTCATCAATAATTTGAACCTCTTGGATTTTACTTTGTACTTTTTAGTGTTTTGGTCATTTGCATCTTCAATTCGTCGAATCTGTCTTTTGTCTTCACCTTTTATTATTTAAACGAATATCACTTGTAAATAAAACAATTGCAACTAAAAGCTTGTCTTTCTTGAGGGATAATGCTATGAAATATATGTTCGTTTTTAGCATTATCAAATATTCTCACACTTGAGCGTTGCTTGTCCTCAAGCAATATAAAACTTGAATATAACTTTACTAGAATCACTTCTTTATTCTTCACACTTTGTACATCAGTGATTTTAATACGATGGTACGAACAATGGTAGTAACGATGTGTTTTACAGTCCCACATGACTATAACAATTTAGATCCTTTAAGGAAATTGGATCTTTATGAAAACATTTGATCTTTTTGAAAATTCAATCTAGCTTTTACCCTAGATAAGTTTTCCAGAATAACCCTTCACCGGTGTTTGCAAATTGTTTTTGTGGGTTTTGTGGGTTTCAGATTTTTAAATTTTAGCTCAAAACTTATGGTTTTGTGTCACCCACTTGCTAACCTTGTATTGGGAAAGCAACACGTCCAGTTTACTTACTCCATATATTACCTTTCGGTAAACTACCGTCCGGTTGTAAAGGAAAGCGTTGAACAAGCAACTGTTGAGGCAATGTCTCGTGACATGCTTTTGATTATGGTCTATATCGTGTCGGATGCAATTACTATCCTTTGTAGGAGCAATAGTAAAGATCACCCTATAGTTTTTTGGTCTGGCACAAGATCCTGTCTTCGACCATGCTATGCAACCACCGTTCTTACGGTTGATACCCGATTTGGTTCAGGTGACCTAATGAATTCTGGTGAATTCTTACGATTTTACGTTCAATGGTAATGAACGCATTGAAAATAGGGTTTTCATAAAATAAATCGGTTTGTAATTTGATCAAAATATTTCTCGTTCAAGCTCGAGTTTAGATATCATCGAATTCCATGAGTTTGAATTCTCAATCTTTAAGGTCAATCTCAAGAATTGAGTAATATCATGCTTAAAAGCTGATTTTTGATCTTTAAGGAGATTATCCTTTCTGGGGATCTGATTCATTAGTCTTATAAGCTAATTTGCACGGTGCCCCCATTGTACGAGACAGATCCTCTCATGGTTAGGATAAGTCTGACCACTTGGCGACCCTGTTTGTTGCTGAGGTCCATGGATTTTCAGCTAATTTTCGAGAAAACTTTTCAAGGTTTTTCGTAGTCTCTACAACTGGTCTGGACGACAACTTTCTGACCTAATTCAAGAAGCGCGTGTCTTTTTCTCGGAAGACTTTACTTCCTTTTAAATTCCATTTATATTACAATAAACTGGGTAAAACTGATTAATATCGTCCAAAACAAAAGTATCTTCAATTATTTGTACAAAAATATGTGATATATGTTCTAAATAACTTGGTAAATTTTTCCCACACTTGGCTTTTATTTTCCTTTCTTTGTCTTTTTATTCTCCTCTATTCCATTTTAAATGAATTCAAGCGTTTTGAGTTGTTTCTCAATTTATGTCCTTTGCGAGGTTACAATAATTTTGGTATTAACACCTAGTTTTATCGTTCATAAATGTGTATAAACATGATTTTGAATTCATTTATTTGTAAAAAAATTTAAAATTTTTTTTACTAGAAGTGGGTAGTCAGCATATAAGACTAGGGCTGTTCTTTATTATCAGAGAGCACTAGATTCTAATACAACTACTGCGTTACTAGTATTTTTAATGGTAACCAAGTGTTTAAATTAAAATTTTAAAACCCGAAAGAATTTAACCCCTTCCCACACTTAAGATCTTGCAATGCCCTTATTTGCAAGAAATCAGTAACAATTTAAATTATTGAGGGTGATTAGCGTAGAAAAATGATTAAATTTTATCAAAGTTTCCAAACATATTGTTGTTTGTGTTGAATGATAAATGGTGCACATCATTTGTTAATTCCGTCTATTCTTACATCACACTTGTTTTTCGTTTTGTCGTCAAAATTAATAGCTTTTGCTGAACTTAATGCCAGTCTTTGAAAATGCGCTGTTTTACCATGTTGTGTACATGAGATAAAATACATACAATACAAATATAAACATGCATGGTAATTTGAAATGGGACTTAATATCCCACTTTCAAATTACAAAAATGAAATATTAGTACAAAATAATAAAAATATTAAACATTACATTAAAGTATCAAAATGTTAAATGTTTAGCATAAATAGATAAAAATAATAAAAGAGAAGATATCACCAATGGAACACTATTGATTTGGATAGGGGTTCCAGTTCATATCATCGCTCGGGTTCCATGGTTGGTGATAGGTGTTCTGGTATGCTTGATTGGGGTAGTACAGGTCATAGGGTGGTCGCATGTCGGGCTGATGTGGTGGATAGTAAGTAGGCCGAGTCGGGATGTAGTTATTTGGTACCTGATATGATAACTGGCTCATGATTTGGTGCTGATGAACTTGCCAGCTATCGTGTTGGTGTCGCCTGGAAGTCTCATACTCATTCGGGGATTGCCACTGCTCATACCGACGATGCCTATCCTCATTAGTCATTTCTACCTTATCTATACGCTGGAAAACGTCCGTAAAACTATCCTTAATTACATCCCTGATGTCATCTGCTTCCTCGATCTCATCATCCGAACCCCTCTCTACCTGTGGATGGCGGCCCTGATATGGTATTGCCTGATTGCGTCTCCTAGTCAATACCTTTGCACCTTGATAGACTTGCAAACCTAAAGTCTCGTCTTGTTCCCTAACCACCATCATTGGACCCCTTGCTCCCTATCTACACCTAAATACTCTCCAATGAGAGTAACAAAAATACCTCCTTCTATTATTCCCCCTTCCTCTATAACTTCCACCATTTTGGATAGATAAAAACCAACACACTAGGGGATATTAACAAAGCTTCTAGTGTCTCGAATGCACTTAAGGTAAAATAAATCGTGTAAGGTCATTTTCTCCTTGTTGTTACCTCTTTGTGTAATCGAGTTTGCTAAGAATCTATGTATTATACGAAGCTCGGCTTTATTAATATCTAAATAGGAGTGTCTTCCTCCCCGCGTAAACACATTAAAATTTGACATACGCCTCTAGATGGCGTTATCGTCAAAATTTCTATCTACCCTCTCACCATGATAAATCAAATTTGTACAATCAGGTGATAGTAATTCAGCGGGAGTGTAAATCTGTAAAGCCCTGGCCATGTCCAGCATGGACATCCTGTACATCCTACGGCCAAGTAAAAATCTAAGAAAACTCTTATCTTCTAACCTATCTACATCCTTATTAGAAGCTATAGTACTCATTAGCTCAACACACCACTCTTTATATACATGCCTACGAGTGGTAAATAAACGTTCCCAATCGAAAAAAGAAGAGCTGTCATACCTTTGGATTAGATGCTGTCTAACTGGGTTAGCTAGGTGGACCCTTTCCAAAGGCTCCCAATCTATTACCCTTGGTACTTCTACATTTTTGGTCCAAAGCTTAAATTTGTTACTTTGGTACGTTGGATAATCTCTCCAACTTCTATCAAATCTTAAATTGGGATGCAACTGTTCTTCATGAATTGTCGGGTGTTCTATTATATGGTGAACGGGAAATACTACGTAGGCAATAAAAAATTGTGGTTCTGGTTCATAGTATGGTACGTGTTGATCATAATGTTGTTGTTGTTCAGGTTGTTGTTCCGATTCGTGATATTGCATCTCTGGCTGTGGTTCCGGATCAGGTTGCCTAGACGATGATGCACCGTCTGTATCTGTATTTCTCTGCAAAACACATTAAACACAAAATTTGTGCATCTAAATATGCATTAGTGTTAGCAAAATAACAAATTAAAACAATTACAATAACATGTTTAATCCATATTAAACTTATACTCATTTTCATATTTTTATCAATTCTACAATTTTTCCAATAAGCATATATGAAAATGTATACAAAGTTCATAGGCTTTTATCTCAAATAACATGTCAAAATAATTATTACTAGCAATTAAACTAGTTTCAAATGGCATTTATATCAAATTAATCAAGTTCATGAATTTTAGACTTAAAAAGTCCACTTTAATTCTCAAAAATCATGTTTAGGATCAAAGTTTGGATCATTTAGCTACCGAAACATGTTACACTACTTAATTTAGCACTAATTCATAACAAAAATCGGTCATAAACTGTTTATATCAAAAAGTCCCAAATTGCTCAAGAACACAAACCCTAGATTTCTAAAAATTTTAAAGTTTTTAGCTTCATATCATGTTAAATAGCATTAATCTAGGTTATACATGCATAATATACTAACAATTTAACTCTAATTACACTAGAAATTAACAAAATCAAATTATTGCAATTAATTAAAATTATCACAAAAAGTAGGAAATTTATGAGTTTAGGGGTGAAATTTTTACCTTTCTGCTTCCCCATATGAGAAAAGACATGATTATAGCGGATTATTGTGACGAATTTCGTTGATTTTGGTGAAAAATTGGTAAAATTTGAGGGTGTTTGGGAGAGTTTTTGTATGTATGTGTGTGTGTTTTTGTGAAGACAGAGACCAGGTCGTGGGGTTTTTTATCTGTCCAGTTTTATGGGGTCATGCGACCGCATGACTTTGAAGAGGAAACCCCATGCGATCGCATGGGGTCTGATCTTTTTTTTTTATATATAAAACCTTTAACTTCTTAAAACAAATAAGTGATTTATTTAAAATTTTGTTTTCCTTTTTATTTAGCAAGAGGTCGTTTCGGTATGTTTACCTAGTCCGTCCCTCGACAAAATTTAAAATTTGTCATTTTAAAGCGATTGTTTAAAAAGCAAAGATTTTTGGGTTTTTTAAATATTTTTGGCATACTTTAAATCAATAAGATTAAAAATAATGATAATAAAATTTTTCGTCCCGCCCTCGGGTAAAGCAATTTCGGTTCAACGACATAGTCTTCAACTCACAATGAATTTTAAAATCATATTTTTAATTTAATGAAATAAAGTACATTTTTGTTTTTAAATTCACACCAAATTTAAAATGCATAAAATTAAAAATTCATATAAATATCATTAATATTTAAATATATTAATTTTACAAACTTATATTGAAATATTAGTTTTTAAAATATTTACAAACTTAATTATATTGGTTTTAAAAATTTACAATAATAATTTAATATTAATATATTAATTTTAAAAACAAGGTAGAAATAAAATTAAAAATCTTTTTGGTCTTTTTTTTTATCCCACTTTAATAAATCAAATATTATCAAAAATAAGCCTCTCTTTTGGGTAAAGTAATTTCGGCTATTTTACCTAGTTTTACTCCTGGCGAATTTTTGAAATATTTTGGATTGATTGATTAAAGATATTTATACCTTATGAATAAACGTTAAATTTCACAGTAATGTAATAAATTTTTGTATGATATCAATAATTTCGGTTTCGCATACCTAATTTTATTGAATATCAATTTAATACTTTATAGCGAACGATTCAGCGTTTATTATCAAAAGGTTAAAAGCAATAAAATAAAAAATAAAACTGTACATACATACCTGTGAGATAGAATTCTCAGAGTCCTGCTTTAGCTGACTCATAGGAGAGTCGTGTAATTTGATTTTCCATAGCTACATAAGCGTAACCTCGATTCTTCAATAACTTTTCTTCTAAACATATGAACGGTCCTTCTTTGCATAGAGTAACAAATTTGGTATTTGAATATGTTTGATTGTTCGAACATTTACCTTCGTGTGACCATTTTCTGCATTTATGACATCTTTCAAGGTGTCGTGCTCTTGTTTTTGTTGCGGATTTTGATTTTCCTTTGCCAAAATGTGTCTTATGATGATCTTTCCTGAGTTCTTTTCTCACTTCATCCATTTTGCCTCTTATGAATGATACCAGTTCACTCGGGAAAGTGTTATTATTACGTTTAGTAATCATAGCGTGTAGTAGCAGACCATGGTTCAGATCAAAGGAATTCTTCATCTCGTAAAACCTAAAAAAAATAAAAATTCAGAATGGAGGGAGAAGACTAGTTCTTTAGGGTCTGCTAGGGAAAGACCATTCGGATTCCATTTTCAAGAACTACACGAAAACAGAAAATCTAACTCTAACAGAAATACATATTACCCTTAAAAGATTCGAATCTTCCCACACTTAGTTAGCTGCGGTGTCGAAATTGTGATTAACTTCATCTTCAACTTCCATTGGATTATCTATGTAATGTTTAACTCTGTGACCATTAACTTTAAATTCAACTCCATTTGAATTTATTAATTCTACTGTTCTGTACGGGAAAACTCTTTTGACTATGAATGGTCCAGACCATCTTGATTTCAATTTTCTAGGAAAGAGCTTGAATCGTGAATTAAAAAGAAGAACTCGGTCTCCTTCCTTAAATTCTTTTGAACTTCGGATTCTTTTATCATACCATTTCTTCGTTCTTTCCTTATAGATTAATGAATTTTCATATGCATCATGTCTCAATTCTTCTAATTCGTTTAGTTGACTTAACCGTAGACGTCCGGCTTCATGTAAATCAAGATTACATGTCCTCAAAGCCCAAAATGCTTTGTGCTCAATTTCTACTGGAAGGTGACATGCTTTTCCGTAAACGAGTCTAAAAGCTGTGGTTCCAATTGGAGTTTTGTAGGCTGTTCTAAAAGCCCAGAGTGCATCCTCCAATTTCATGGACCATTCCTTTGGATTTGATCCTACGGTTTTTTCTAGAATACGTTTTAAAGCTCGGTTGGTATTTTCAACTTGTCCACTTGTTTGTGGATGATAAGCGGTTGAGATTTTATGAGTTACTCCATATCTTTTGAGAACTTTCTCAAGTTGATTATTACAAAAATGAGTACCCCGATAACTTATTAAAGCTTTCGGTGTTCCAAACCTAGCAAAAAGATGTTTTAAAAAATTGACTACAACTCGTGCATCGTTAGTCGGGAGAGCTTGTGCTTCCGCCCATTTAGATACATAATCAATGGAAACGACAATGTATAGATTATTATGAGATTTTGGAAATGGACCCATAAAGTCAATACCCCAAACGTCAAATACTTCACATACTTGAATGACATTTTGTGGTATTTCATCACGTTGACTTATTTTTCCGGCCCTTTGACAAGCATCATAGGATTTACAAAGATCATGCGCATCTTTGAAAATTGTAGGCCAATAGAATCCAGTATCGTAGACTTTTCTTGCTGTAAGTTGAGGCCCATAATGCCCTCCTGTTGGTCCTGTGTGACAATGGTTTAAGATTTGACTAGCTTCATCCCCGAATACACATCGGCGGATTATTCCATCGGGACAACTTTTAAACAAATGTGGATCTTCCCAAAAATAGTGTTTTATATCACTAAAGAATTTCTTTCGTTTTTGGTATGACAACCCTTTTTCAAGGAATCCACATACTAAGTAGTTTGCGTAGTCTGCAAACCATGGAATTTCATTATAATCGATCTTCAAAAGATATTCATCAGGAAAGTTATCTTGTATAGCCGATTCATTTAGAACTTCTAATTCAGGATTTTCAAGACGAGAAAGATGATCAACGACGAGATTTTGTGCTCCCTTTTTGTCTCGGATTTCAATATCGAATTCTTATAAGAGTAAGATCTAACGGATTAATCGTGGTTTGGCATCTTGTTTCGTATATAGGTATCTAAGAGCAGAATGGTCGGTATAGACCACCGTTTTTGCTAGAACGAGATATGAACGAAATTTGTCAAAAGCAAACAATAGTAAGGAGTTCTTTTTCAGTAGTTGTGTAATTCGTTTGTGCTCCTTGTAATGTCTTACTAGCGTAATAAATAGGTTGAAATCGTTTTTCAATCCTTTGTCCTAAAACGGCTCCCATTGCAAAATCACGTGCATCGCACATGAGTTCAAATGGTAGATTCCAATTTGGAGTTATCATGATCGGCGCATTAGTGAGTTTTTCTTTAAGAATATTAAAAGATTTGATGCATTCATCTGAAAAGATGAATGGAGCATCCTTTTCTAGGAGTTTATTCATAGGAGTGGCAATTTTAGAAAAGTCTTTTATGAAACGTCGGTAAAAATCGGCATGCCCTCGAAAACTCCTAACTCCTCTAACATTGGTGGGATGTGAAAGTTTAGCAATTACATCTACTTTAGCTCTATCCACTTCAATTCCTTCCTTTGAAATTCAATGACCAAGAACGATGCCTTCTCTAACCATGAAATGGCATTTCTCTCAATTAAGAACTAGATTTGATTGCTCGCATCTAATAACCATTCGTTCAAGATTAACTAGACATGTTTCAAAAGTATCACCGAAGACTGAAAAGTCATCCATGAAAACTTCCATGCACTCTTCTATCATGTCGTGAAAAATCGCCATCATGGACCTTTGAAAGGTTGCAGGGGCGTTGCAAAGTCCAAATGGCATGCGTTTGTAAGCAAAAGTACCATAAGGGCACGTGAACGTGGTTTTCTCTTGGTCCTCAGGTGCGATTGGAATTTGAAAGTATCCAGAGAAACCGTCAAGAAAACAATAGTAACTATTCCCGGCTAATATTTCCAACATTTGATCAATGAAAGGTAAGGAAAAGTGATCTTTTCTGGTGGTGTCATTTAATTTTCTACAATCAATACAAACACGCCATCCTGTTACAGTCCTAGTAGGAATAAGCTCATTTTTTTCATTTGTGATGACAGTCATGCCACCCTTCTTAGGTACGCATTGAACTGGGCTTACCCATGGACTATCAGAGATTGGATAAATTAATCCTGCATCTAGCAGTTTAATAATTTCTTTCTTAACAACATCTTGCATATTAGGATTTAGTCTTCATTGGCGTTGCACATATGTTTTATGACCTTCTTCCATAAGGATTTTATGTGTACAATACGAAGGACTTATACCTTTAATGTCATGAATCTTCCATGCAATAGCTGGTTTATGAGCTTTTAGCACATAAATGAGTCGAGATTTTTCATTTTTAGTAAGAGAAGATGATATTATTACAGGTAATTCAGATTCACCATGTAAATAAGCGTATTTCAAATGGTTTGGAAGTAGCTTTAACTCTAATATTGGTGGTTCTTCTATCGATGATTTGTATCGATATCTGTCTTCCTCTTTTAGCATTTGAAGTTCTTCTGTTGTTGGTTCGTATTCATTAGCCATGAGTACGGCTAACATTTTAGTTTCATCAATTGGTTCAGTTCCTTCTCCTAAAGAACATTCTCATGTTCCTTGTAATTCTGGAAATTCTTCTAACAATTCTGCATGTGAATCTATAGTTTGAACATAATAACATGTATCATCTGCAGATTGCGGTTGTTGCATGGCTCTATCAACAGAAAAGGTAACACTCTCGTCCTCTATACTTAGGGTCAGTTTTTACCGAACACCTCTATTATTGCTTTAGCCGTGTTTAAGAATGGTCTTCCTAATATGAGAGGAACTCGAGAATCTTCTTCCATGTCCAGAATAACAAAATCTACTGGAAATACTAAAGTACCAACTTTAACTAGCATGTTCTCCATTATCCCTCTAGGATATTTTACTGATCGATCGGCTAGTTGTATGCTTATTCGTGTTGGTTTCAATTCTCCAAGGTCTAGTTTAGCGTATAATGAATATGGCATTAAATTTATACTAGCACCTAAGTCTGCCAATGCTTCTATTGAGCTAAGACTACCCAGAAAACATAGAATTGTGAAACTTCCTGGATCTGAAAGTTTTTCTGGTAGCTTATTCAATAGCACTGCAGAACAATTAGCATTCATTGTAACAGCCGAAAGTTCTTCCATTTTCTTTCTATTTGTGATTAGATCTTTCAAGAATTTAGCATATCTTGGCATTCCTGAAATCACATCAATGAAAGGAAGATTGACATTTATTTGTTTAAACATATCGAGGAATTTAGATTGCTCGGCTTCAAGTCTTTCTTTTCTCATTTTACTCGGGTACGGAAGCAGTGGTTGGTATGGTTTAACATAAGGTTTAGCCTTAACTGTGTTATCTTCATTAACCTTTTCAACTACCGGTTCTGTTTCCTTATCTTACTCAGGTTGTGGTGCCTGTGTAGTAGGAATAGAGTCATCAGAATTTACAGGCATTTCAGGTGGTTTAAGTGTAATACCACTTTTCATGGTAATGGCTTTAGCTGCTTCATTCCGGGGGTTAGCATTTGTATCGCTAGGTAGACTCCCTGGTTTTCTTTCACCAATCAACCTTGCTAGGTTGCTTACTTCTTGTTCCAGATTTTGAATAGAAGCTTGTTGATTTCTAAATGCTTGAGCATTTTGTTCATTGGTTTGTTTCTGAGATGTGAAAAACTACGTTTGAGATTCAACTAGCTTCGACATCATATTTCTAAATTTGGCTTTTTATCATCGGTTTGTGGTGGTTTATTTGGAAAAATAGGTCTTTGCTGATTGTAAGTATTATTAGGTACTTGTTGATTGTTAGGACTGTGACAACTCGGAAAATTTTGACCAAATTTAAACTTTATCTTTAAATGATTTAACGTTTCCAACACGATAAGCAAAGTCTGTAAAACCGAATCTCAAAATTTTTGAACTATTCAAGTACCCTTCGGTTGTTCTCAACAATTCGCGAACCATTATATGTAAATAGATACATATATATACTATAACTTGAAAACGTAACAAAGTTTTAATTGCATGATACCGTACATTAAACTTATTGGTTTATATATCTATTTGAATATATATGATTTCAAGTAATTTAGTAAACGATAGTAACATTCGATTATTGATTCGATTGATATTTAGATAAGTTAACTAAAACGTTTAAGATGAACCAGTAAAACACTAATTTGCTACAGTATTTTCGAATTGCTACAGTACCCGAAAAGCTACAGTGTTTTCAAAAATCACTATTTGCTACAGCAACTTTGCTACAGTAAAACCCTATTTTAAAATGAAAATGTATATATGTATATGTATATACTACGAGACAATGATTTATAGATGTAAATGACCAAAACACTCGAAAGTTTAAGATATACTTTGAGTGGTACAGTTTATGGATAATTTAAGGCTATATTTTGACAAAGGTACGTGTCACGAAACGTAAAGTATTAGTTTTCTAAGCGTACAAAAATGCGTTCGAGAAACCGGAACCGGGACATAAGTCGAGTGACAACGTACGACTTATCGGAACAAAAATTACAAGTCCACTATGCACGTGAATTTAATATAATATATAATTAATTATATAAATTAATTATATTATTAAATAATATGTCGACAAACAACGAGACAAAAATTTGTGAGCTGGATCCTCTAGCCATGCGATCGCATGGCCAAGGAGGCTAAACCCCATGCGATCGCATGGGGTACTGTTGCAGGCCACATCCTATAAAAGCATCGAATTTCGGTTCAGTGTTACACCATCATTACTCCGTATATTATTTATTTTATTTACTTTATTATTATTATTATTATTATTATTATTATTATTATTATTATTATTATTATTATTATTATTATTATTATTAATAATAAGATTAATATTATTATTAATCCTATTATTATTAGTAGTATTAGTACATAAAATACTACGACGAGGCCAAGAGCGGGTCACTTTTGAAATGGGTTTTCGAGCGGGATAGAGCTAAAGAAATTATGGGTTATTGCCTAGGAGGTTATGGGTAATGTTCGGGGGTATATTTGTGAGTCAAACCTAGTGTTTATCATCTTCATTGCGTCTATGTACTTTCCTGCAATATGAAATCACAATATTGATACGTAAGCATTCATATCTTATCTTTTATATATTAATTGTGTATCCATGTCAAGTACTCGAGTATATATGTTTAGGCATGCCAGTATGCTAAATTTCATCGTTAAATAGTTTATAATGAATCACGAATTAAATACATATATTACTGGTAAAAGGTATATGATATACATGTTTTTGGAAAGCTGATATCGAATAAGTTCGATGAACGGATTAAAATATATGATCAACTGAATTATGATTGACGTTAATTGAAATTTCTTTTGAATCGGCAATTAAGATTTAAACAACTTGTTTACAAGATTGATAAAATGGATTTTTAAATATTACCAGCCGAGTAAATGAATCCTTATATAAGGTACGTCTCGTTTGTTGAACTATTGTCAAAATTGACTTTTTGAAACAACATTGGATAACTTTTGTATGTCGATATCGAGCATTAGGATTGTGATACACTATGACCTGACCTAGCTTGATAGACATTTATTGACCAACATATGTTCTCTAGGTTGAGATCTACGATTATTTGATATTCCGAGTTTCGGTCACATTACGATGAACAACTTTATGTGCTGCTAAGGTGAGTTTCATTTGCTCCCTTTTTAATTGCTTTTGCAATCTATATTTTTGGGCTGAGAATACATGCACTTTATTTTAAATGCAATGGATACAAGTACATACTAAATTCTACACCGAGTTTGAACCGAAAATCCCTTAGCTTTGGTAATTAGTAACTACCGGTTATAAGAACTGGTGGGCGCGAGTAGTTATATATGGATCCATAGGGCTTGACATCCCCGTCTGTTCCAGGTTTAGAAACCCTAGCCTAAACTATTAAACAGACGTATGCTATTTGAGTTTAGTACACGTTGGTTTGCGTGTATTATACATGTTGGTTGCATGTATGTTAAAACAGGGGTACTTATTATAATGTTAAAGCTTAGTTACCAGGGTGCTTAGTCTTGTAGAATATTTTTATAAATGTTTCTGGATGAAACAACTGAAATCTTGTGATCCACTTTTATATACAGATTATGCGAAACACTAAAACTATGAACTCACCAACCTTTGTGTTGACACTTGTTAACATGTTTATTCTCAGGTTCCCTAGAAGTCTTCTGCTGTTTGCTTATATGTTAGATAAGCTATGTGCATGGAGTCTTGCATGCTTTTCAAGGAAATGTTGCATTCACCAAATCATCACCATGTATCTTATTTTGACTGCATTATCAACGGAAGTATCTTTGTAAACTATTATATTACGATGATTGTCTATATGTAGAAATCATCAGATGTCGAAAACCTTTGATTTAAATATTCATATATGGTGTGCCTTTTCAAAAGAATGCAATGTTTACAAAATGTATCATATAGAGGTCAAATACCTCGCAATGAAATCGATGAATGACGTATTGTCCATATGGATTTGGAGCGATCGTCACAAGGACCTTGTTGATTGTTGTATGGAACATTTCGGTTATAATTCTGATTTTGATTGTAGTTTGGTCTTGACGGTTGATAATTAATCTGATAATTATTTCCAGGTATTTGGTTCATGTATGAAACATTCTCTCTTTGTTCCATTGTTTGTTCAATACTAAGACAATCTTTTTTCAAATGTGGTCCTCCACACTGTTCACAACTAATTCGTATTGCGTGAATATCTTTAGTCATCTTTTCCATTCATCTTTCGAAAGCATCTATCTTTGCAGAAATGGAATCAAAGTCATGGCTAGAATCGGCTCTAGCCGCTTTAGATGATCTAACGATGTAACAACCCAAACCAAATCGCAATCGAACCCGCTTGAAATATAACAAAATTTTTTTTTATTTTGTTCAGCTACTGGCGCGGCGCGCCATATGGCCGCGCGGCGCGCCATACTGGTCTATCCTAAAAGTCTTGAAATGCGAAAAAGATTGACCACTTCCCGACATAATTAGACAAAACGCTTTTAACAACATATTCAAATATGTAAAACTAACACATTCCATTAATAAAAATGAGTTTTACGAAGCGGGGCCCACATCGGCCGTTTTACGAGTTTAATACAAAATATGAGTTTCGACCATCAAAAGTTTAAGTACCAAACTACACTACGAGCATGGTGTTTGGGGATTAAACTACCCAAGTCTCGGTCAAACTCCAAAAGCTAATATCTCCAAAAGCGTTCCCTAACAACAACGGGATCTTTAATCCAAGATGATGCCCTTACCCTTGTCCACAGCCGAACCTATAAAAAGGTAAACAACGAGAGGATAAGCTAACGCTTAGTGAATGCAATAATTATACACATACATATATAATATACCTACTTGCAATCACTTACTCAAATACCGCATACATGCTAGCAACACAATTAGCTTATAATCTCGAATACAAGCTAGAAATCTCCAATACCACAAGCTAGCATAACAACGCATATAAACATAACTCGAATGATATAATATGATTACTCTTACAACACAAATAACCATGGTTAACCAATCGTACAAGGGAATGGCGCTCGCGAAAACGCCATCGGTGTTCATAACTTCCGTTAGGGTACTTAACACCTCATATCACTAACCCCTAGGGTGGCACCTTAACACCTCGGCACTTCACCCCGAGTGGCATCTTAACACCTCGATGCTTCACTCATTATTTTACGGAGTGGTGTCTTAGCAACTCAACACTACACCCCTAGGTGGCATCTTAACACCTCGATGCTTCACACCGAGTGGCATCTTAACACCTCGATGCTTCACTCATCACGTGAAACGTGGTGTCTTAGCACCTCGATACTACACATTTCACGCTACAACAAATAGATACATTATATACCTACACATATAATTATTCCACTCACCTCAAAATCTCTTGTGAAAAGATACCCGAGCTTGCAAAACCTCAATGTAACGTACCTATCACATTATACATATTATCAATCATAAACTCAAGTTGGTCAACCAATTCTTTCACCATTCTAGAGCCATTTTGACCCAAAGTGCAATTTCAACCCATTTGCACCCTTAACCCTAATTTTGGGTCAACTCATACCAAAACCCTAACATTAGCCAAGATAGGTTTAAAACACATTTGAAAACAAGGTTTAGGCATCAATCACAAACATTAACTATCTTAGGTCCACTTTGACCCATTTGACCAATTTAAGGTCAACACACCCATTTTGGGTCATCCACTAACCCACACAACACCCATTTACATATATATATAAGTGTGCTAGTAATTTCACTAACCAATTTAGGCACATAAACATAAATTGATACTTTGAAAACCCTAATTAGTCATCTTTGGGTCTACATGACCCAAATTCACCCAAAACCCCTAATTCACTAACAAATGGGTTTTATGTGCTACACTACACAAACCCTAACCCTTAATACAATTAAAGTAAGAAATTAGGTTTTATAACATACCAACACAATCACCACGTAGCTAGCGATTAGATGAACGACTTTAGAACTCGCACTAAGACCCGATTCAACCTCCTTCTTCCTTTAATGGAGCTTTCTCCCTCTAGAACCTCCTCTATCTCTAGGATTTAATGGAAGATGATTAAGTGGGTGGAAATGGAGTAAATGAGGCTCCAACAACTGATCCTAAGCCTTAAAGTCGGATTCCTTGTGATTTTACCAATTTGCCCTCAAAATATCTAATTAAAAAGGAATCTGTCACAGAACAATGGCGCGGCGCGCCAAATGGCCGCGCGGCGCGCCAAACGCCCAGACCAGTTTTCTGCATTCTTTTTAATATGTACAACCAAAACCCCACTTCAAGTACCTTAACTAAACTTATGTACACTACAAATAAACGGGTCTTACAACTCTCCCCCACTTGAATCGGAGCGCGTCCTCGCGATCCACGCCACATGACAAGAAGGATGATAAACCAACACAGATTCTTCGGGCTCCCAAGTAAACTCGAAACCTTTACTACGACGCCATTGAACTTTAAAAGTTCTCACCTCTTTATGTCTCAACCTTTTGACCTTTTCATCGAGTATGGCAATCGGCTCTTCAACATATTCTAACTTATTGTTTAGCTCAATTTCGTCAAATGGCATCCATGAAGAATCATCCGCAAGACACTTACGGAGATGGGAAACATGAAATGTATTATGAATCCCCTCAAGCTCTTCGGGCTAAAACCTTAAATGGCACAATAAACCGAGGAGCTAACTTTCCCCATTTTCGAAATCGAATAATACCCTTCCATGGCGAAACCTTAAGCATCACCATGTCACCTTCTTGAAATTCGATCGTTCGTCTACGTTTGTCGGCATACGACTTTTGCCTATCTTGAGCCTTTTTCAAATGCTCTCGAATCACATCAATCTTGCTATTCGTCTCTAGGACTAAATCGGTACTCCCGATTTCCTTTTGTCCTACTTCACCCCAACAAATCGGGGTTCGACACCTACGCCCATAAAGCATCTCATAAGGTGGCATCCTAATACTAGTATGATAACTATTATTGTACGAGAATTCCACCAAAGGTAAGTGCTCGTCCCAACTACCACCGAAATCAATAATACACGCCCGTAACATATCCTCCAAAGTTTGATTTGTATGTTCGGTTTGACCGTCCGTTTGAGGATGATACGCCGTGCCCAACTTCAATTGTGTACCCATATCTTCGTGAAACTTTTCCCAAAACCGAGATGTAAAACGAGTATCTCGATCCGAAATAATCGATATAAGAACTCCGTGTCGAGAGATGACTTCCTTGATAAACAACTTAGCCAAGGTCTCCGACGATATCGCTTCCTTAATGGGAAGGAACAAAGCACTTTTCGTCAATCGATCAACTATCACCCAAATTGAATCAAATTGGGTTCTCGCCGTTTTAGGTAACTTTGTAATGAAATCCATGGTAATGTGCTCCCATTTCCATTTCGGGATTTCTAACGGTTGTAACTTACCATACGGCTTTTGGTGCTCGGCCTTAACTTGCAAACACGTGACGCATTGCTCAACATACTTTACAACATCACGTTTTATGCCCGGCCACCAATAATCCTTCCTCAAATCAAGATACATCTTCGTTGCTCCCGGATGAATGGAATACTTTGACTTATGTGCTTCATCAAGTAGTACTTGTCGATACTCACCCATATTAGGCACCCACACTCTTCCTTGAAAGGACAACAAACCACGCGAACCCATAGTAATGAATTCCGATTGCCCCACAATTCGCTCCGCATGCTTGTTGTGAACGTAAGACTCTATTTGAATCACACCAAGTTTTTCAAGAAAATCGTTAGTAATAATCATACGTAACAATCCCAATCGTAACGCCGGGTGATGACTCTTTCGACTTAACGCATCCGCGACCACATTCGCCTTTCCCGGATGATAAAGTATTTCACAATCATAATCTTTTACCACATCTATCCACCTACGTTGACGATAATTCAAATCTCATTGATTAAAGAGATGTTTCAAGCTCTTATGATCCGAATAAATCGTACTCTTAACACCATACAAGTAATGGCGCCAAATTTTCAACGCATGCACAACCGCCACCAACTCAAGATCATGAGTCGGATATCTCGTCTCGTGTTCCTTTAATTGTCGAGAGGCATAAGCGATGACTTTACCCCTTTGCATAAGAACACACCCGAGCCCATTTAGCGTAGCATCACAATAAACCGTCATGTCTTCCACTCCTTCCGGAAAAACTAACACCGGAGCTTGACACAACTTCTCTTTTAGCAATTGAAAAGCAATTTCTTGCTCGTTCGCCCAAGTAAATCTCGCGTTCTTCCTCGTCAATTTCGTCAATGAAGAAGCGATCTTAGAAAAGTCTTGGACAAATCGACGATAATAACCGGCCAATCTGAGAAAACTTTGGACTTCCGTAGGCGTAGTCGGTTGTCTCCAACTCTTCACCGTCTCTATCTTCCCCGGATCTACTTGAATACCATCTTCGTTCACAATATGGCCAAGGAATTGAACCTCCCTTAGCCAAAATTCACATTTGGAGAACTTAGCATACAACTTCTCCTTTCGTAACGTCTTCAATACTTCACGCAAATGACGTTCATGTTTGTTCATACTCTTCGAATAAACAAGTATATCGTCGATGAACACAATTACCAACTTGTCCAACATAGGTTGGCACACTCGGTTTATAAGGTCCATGAATGCCGCCGGTGCATTCGTAAGACCAAAAGGCATAACTACGAATTCAAAATGCCCATAACGCGTTCGAAAACCCGTTTTCTCGATGTCTTCCTCACGGACCCGTATTTGGTGATAGCAGGATCGTAGGTCAATTTTAGAGAAATACATTGCACCTTGGAGTTGGTCAAACAAATCGTCAATCCGAGGTAATGGATAACGATTCTTGATCGTCACTTTATTTAACTCCCGATAATCAATGCACATCCGCGTACTACCATCCTTCTTCTTTACGAATAAAACCGGAGCGCCCCATGGCGAAGCACTCGGTCGAATAAAACCCTTCTCAAGCAACTCTTGGGTTTGATTTAACAACTCTTGCATTTCCGTCGGCGCTAAACAATAAGGAGTTTTAGCAATGGGAGTAGCTCCCGGAACCAACTTAATGCGAAATTCAACTTGTCTTTCCGCCGGAACACCCGGTAACTCGTCCGGAAAAATGTCTTCGAATTCACTAACCACCGGAATTTCACGAATGGGTGGTGACTCATCACGAGTATCAACAACATGGACAAGAAAGGCCATGCCACCACTATCGAGGAGACGACGTGCCCGTGCAAAAGTGCATATCGGCACAAGTCTTCTACGCTTATCACCGTGAATAATTAACTCTCCCCCACTTGGGGTCTTCACACGAATAAATTTTTCATGGCATGCAATATCGGCTCTATTACGATCGAGCCAATCCATACCCACAACAATATCAAAATCGCCCAAGGTCATCGGAATGAGATCTATCTTAAAGTTTTTGGCACCAAACACAACATCACAAATTTTACACACATCAACTACTAGCACCGTCTTGCCGTCCGCTATTTCGACTTCTACCGGACGACTTAACTTAGCTAACGGTCTATTAAGTTTAGGCACAAATTTAGGAGACACAAACGACAAATTTGCACCGCTATCGAAAAGAATCCTTGCCGGATTAGAATTGACCATGAAAGTACCTGAAACAACTTCGTTCGATTGTTTGGCTTCATCATTGGTCATCAAATAGTTGCGAATCCCAGCCGTACCCGCCGCCTTCTCTAACCGCTTCACATTATCGTTTCGCAAATCGGGACACTCCGGCTTCTTATGCCCTTCTTTACCGCAATTAAAACAAGTGACCTTGTTTTCGAAAGATGGTTTAGGACATTCACGAGCCATATGACCCGGTTGCCCACAATTGTAGCATACATAAGAAAAACCCCCAGAAGCACCCTTCTTCATGCTATTTACACTCTCGGAACCCTTCTTGTTCTTGTTCTTCTTGTTTGAAAAGTTAGAATGACTAGAACCTTCAAACTTTCTTTTGGAAAACGTGAAATCGCTTTTTCTTGGGACATCCGGCTCAAAACCCCGAGCCAATTCAAATAACTCATCAAAAGACTTAGCCATACCCCGACTAATCTTGCCCTTGAACTCATCATTCAAAGTAGAATAGAAATCTTTCATTAGCTTGTGATCGTCACCCACATATTCCGGACAAAAACGAGTTTTTGCCAAAAAGGTAGACTTGAGTGTGACCAAGTCCATTGAACCTTGTTGCAAATGGTGCAACTCGTCCCGGATTCTATCAAGGTCGGAAGAAGTTCGGTATTCTCTAAAGAATTCCTTCTTAAACTCCTCCCATGTCAAGCTCATGCATTGTTCTTCACCATATAAATTGATTTTATTGTCCCACCACAACTTGGCTTCTTCCCACAACATACTAGAACCATACATCGCCTTCTTTTCGAGAGGACACTCCGCGGTACGGAAAGCCCCCTCGATATCGAAAATCCAACACGTGCTTTTCAACAGATCTCGCACCCCATTAAACATCGAGGGTTGAGCGTCCTTGAAGTTCTTGTAGTGAAAGTCCCGCCTCCCTTCGCCTTCTTCACCACGATGATAAACATTTCTAGCGTCAAGTGCCTCTTCGATAGTGGCCTTCATTCGTTCATTAATTAAATCGATTATTTGCTCGTCAACCGATTCTTTGAAACTTTCCTCACGCTAACAAGAAAATCCTCCTTGTAGTTCTTCAAGATGGCCTCAACCTTGGCCGTGAATTCGGAGTCCTCGCTTGTACCTCCGATATCGTTATCGTGTCCGTTTCTCGTCTTCATTCTATAAAACGGAAAAGGTTAAACAAAGAACGAAAGGACATAACAAGTAAGTATACATGTACACCACGCCACCCCATCTTGCTCAACAATCGTCGTACATTGCTTGTTTGATACGATTTGCACCCGTAACAACGGTAACTAATCGTTGTTATGCGAGCACGTCGCATTAACTCGCTAATACCATGTCTATCTCGCTTGATGATTGCTAAAACAACACAAAGCAATTAGTGCATGGTTAATTCACATAAACACTAGCACTAACAATTCCCTTTCCGACCTAAAGTCCTACAAGTCCCGCATAAAGCGTACACTCAGTAAAGTCTAAGTCTAGGCACCTATCTCAAGTCGCCTAAATCCCTTAGACCATGCTCTGATACCACTTGTAAAAACCCAAACCAAATCGCAATCGAACCCGCTTGAAATATAATAAAAAAAAATTTTGTTTGTTCAGCTACTGGCGCGGCGCGCCATGCTGGTCTGTCCCAAAAGTCTTGAAATGCGAAAAAGATTGGCCACTTCCCGACATAATTAGACAAAACGCTTTTAACAACATTTTCAAATATGTAAAACTAACACATTCCATTAATAAAAATGATTTTTACGAAGCGGGGCCCACATCGGCCGTTTTACGAGTTTAATACAAAATATGAGTTTCGACCATCGAAAGTTTAAGTACCAAACTACACTACGAGCATGGTGTTTAGGATTAAACTACCCAAGTCTCGGTCAAACTCCAAAAGCTAATATCTCCAAAAGCGTTCCCTAACAACAACGGGATCTTTAATCCAAGATGATGCCCTTACCCTTGTCCACAACCGAACCTATAAAAAGGTAAACAACGAGAGGGTAAGCTAACGCTTAGTGAATGCAATAATTATACACATACATATATAATATACCTACTTGCAATCACTTACTCAAATACCGCATAGTAGAATTTGGAGCATTCCAAAAACTTGGAGATCCAACTACAAGAAGACATGCTAGCAACACAATTAGCTTATAATCTCGAATACAAGCTAGAAATCTTCAATACCACAAGATAGCATAACAACGCATATAAACATAACTCGAATGATATAATATGCTTACTCTTACAACACAAATAACCATGGTTAACCAATCGTACAAGGGAATGGCGCTCGCGAAAACGCCATCGGTGTTCATAACATCCGTTAGGGTACTTAATACCTCATATCACTAACCCCTAGGGTGGCACCTTAACACCTCGGCACTTCACCCCGAGTGGCATCTTAACACCTCGATGCTTCACTCATTATTTTACGGAGTGGTGTCTTAGCACCTCGACACTACACCCCTAGGTGGCATCTTAACACCTCGATGCTTCACCCCGAGTGGCATCTTAACACCTCGATGCTTCACTCATCACGTGAAACGTGGTGTCTTAGCACCTCGACACTACACATTTCACGCTACAACAAATAGATACATTATATACATACACATATAATTATTCCACTCACCTCAAAATCTCTTGTGAAAAGATACCCGAGCTTGCAAAACCTCAATGTAACGTACCTATCACATTATACATATTATCAATCACAAACTCAAGTTGGTCAACCAATTCTTTCACCATTCTAAAGCCATTTTGACCCAAAGTGCAATTTCAACCCATTTGCACCCTTAACCCTAATTTTGGGTCAACTCATACCAAAACCCTAACATTAGCCAAGATAGGTTTAAAACACATTTCAAAACAAGGTTTAGGCATCAATCACAAACATTAACTATCTTAGGTCCACTTTGACCCATTTGACCAATTTAAGGTCAACACACCCATTTCGGGTCATCCACTAACCCACACAACACCCATTTACATATATATAAGTGTGCTAGTAATTTCACTAACCAATTTAGGCTCATAAACATAAATTGATACTTTGAAAACCCTAATTAGTCATCTTTGGGTCTACATGACCCAAATTCACCCAAAACCCCTAATTCACTAACAAATGGGTTTTATGTACTACACTACCCAAACCCTAACCCTTAATACAATTAAAGTAAGAAATTAGGTTTTATAACATACCAACACAATCACCACGTAACTAGCGATTAGATGAACGACTTTAGAACTCGCACTAAGACCCGATTTAACCTCCTTCTTCCTTTAATGGAGCTTTCTCACTCTAGAACCTCCTCTCACTCTCTAGGATTTAATGGAAGATGATTAAGTGGGTGGAAATGGAGTAAATGAGGCTCCAACAACTGATCATAAGCCTTAAAGTCGGATTCCTTGTGATTTTACCAATTTGCCCTCAAAATATCTAATTAAAAAGGAATCTGTCACAGAACAATGGCGCGGCGCGCCAAATGGCCGCGCAGTGCGCCAAACGCCCAGACCAGTTTTCTGCATTCTTTTTAATATGTAAAACCAAAACCCCACTTCAAGTACATTAACTACACTTATGTACACTACAAATAAACGGGTCTTACAAATGATGTCTTTTTCTTGATGCCACTCATGTGAGTGGGAAGCAGTCTTATCAATAATTTTATAAGCTTCAGTTGCGGTTTTCTTCATAATGGAACCACCAGCTGCTATATCGATGTCTTTGCGTGTAGTAATGTCGCATCCTTGGTAGAATATTTGTACTATTTGATAAGTGTCTAAACCATGTTGAGGACATCCTCTTAACAACTTTCCAAATCTTGTCCACGCCTCATATAGAGTTTCATTTGGCTTCTGTGTGAATGTAACAATTTCTCCTTGAAGTCTCATGGCTTTAGATGCCGGAAAGAATTGTTTAAGAAATTTTTCAACTAAGACATCCCATGTATCAATCGCCCCTTCAGGTAACGATTCTAACCAATCTTTGGCTTCTACCTTTAAAGTCCAGGGAAATAACATGAGATAGATCTGTTCATCCTCAACTTCTCTGATTTTGAACAGAGTACAAATCCTATTAAAGGTTCAAAGATGTTCGTTTGGATCTTCCTTCGGCGCACCACTAAATTGGCATTGATTAGTTACCATGTGTAGGATTTGTCCTTTGATTTCATAATCTGGTGCATTAATGTCTGGTTGAGTAATTGCGTAACCTTGGCCAGTGCGTTTAACTCTCATTCGGTCTTCCATACTTAGAGGTTCCAGATTTTTCATGATTGAAATTGTTGAATCTGAATCACTAGAGGATTCTGATTTAATGGTTTCTTCCTCGACAATCTCTGGAGGAATGATTAGTGGTTAAGGATCTCTGAATTGTCCCTGAATATCCTCCGGATTCTCAATTGTGAGGTCGGCTTCAAAAAATGAATTATCGGAAATTTGAATTGGAGTACTTGGTCAACTAGATGACGATTCTAAAGAAAAATCAACGGCGACAATATTGGCTAACTGTCTTGATCGAGTTACAGGTGGTGAACGTATGAAAGGTGGAACGTTTTGCTCGGTGCATTCACTGAATATCCTATTAGTTATAAAAATAAAAATTATATAAGTTATCAGATTAATAGACTTTTCTGATTTTGCCCACGTTTCGAATAGCCAATAGATGCAGCAGGTAGCCAGGACCCTTTAAATCGGAAGCCCACAACTCGCCACTAACAAATTCAACTATTACTACGAACCAGTTAATTTTGGATGTCTATCAATTTAACCGCTTAAAATAATTTTTCGTCGAAATTTAAAGAAAATAAAGAAACTTCCATGTCCTAAAAACTAGAGCGTCGAGAAAAAAGAAAGAAAAAGAGCGCGTCGAAAAACGTCAAAAAATAAAAGCTCGAAAAATAATAATAAGAAAGTAAAGCGTTGAAACTTAAAAGTCTAAAAACTAAAAATTAAAACTTACGTCTAAAGTTATTAAAGCTTAAAAGGAATTCTATATCCAAAACGGCAATAACTTAAAAAGTACTAAAATCTTAAAACGGCGTCGCAAAATTCTAAAGCTTCTAAATCTTAATCTAAATAAAAAGCACTTAAGGGATTTTACGGCAAAGCCTAAAAATCTAGAAATAAAAATAACTACGGCAAAAACTATATCTTAAAACTAGTTACGAAACGATAAAAATACAAATTACGAATAAAAAGATACAAAATATACAATTTATAAAAATACTATAAAAAATGATAAAATCACAATTTTATAAAAATATTATTTTTATATTATTATTTTATAAAAGTATTAATCTATATAATTAATAATAATATTAAAACTTAAAATACAAATTAAAACTAAAATTAAAACTAAATAATAAAATATAAAACCCTAATTTAATTAATTAATTATAATTATAATTATTAAATCGTAACCCTAATTGGATCAGCTAAGGTACCAGGCCTTTCACATTAACTCATGCGATCGCATGAGTTGAGTGTTATATTTCCATGCGGTTGCATGGTGTTGGATACCAGGCCTGAATGTTGGGCATCTACAGTACCAGGCCCGAATTCTATTATATTTTTTTTATGTTTTTAATTTATAATTTGATTTTTAATTTTACAAAATAATTATATAAATTATATTTTTAAGAACTAAATAAAAAAATATACTTTTATACTTTTTATAAAAGATATATTTTTTTAAAACACTTAAATAGATATATATTATTATTTTCTTTTTGTGTTTTTGTATTTTTAATATTTAAAACGTATTTTTATAAAAGAAAAGTAAGACTTAATAAAAATATTTTTTTTATATAGCGTTTCGCTTCGGCGTTGTTGAGATCCCCGGCAGCGGCGCCAAAAATACTTGATGTTATGCGAGGTGTATACGAAATAGTTATATTTTTACTACGAAATACTATTAAATACGATACAATTTTACACAAGTTATTTATTTATTTATAGAGTGGATATACCTAAACCTTGCTACAACACTATAGGCAGTGTACCTAATCGTACAATAGTGTAGTTTTTAGTAAGTCCGGTTCGTTTCGCAGGGAGCTAGCCAAGTTTAATGCTATATTTATTTTTAAACTATATTTGTATCAATATATATATATATATATATATATATATATATATATATATATATATATATATATATATATATATATATATATATATATAAGTAATATTATTATTATTATAAAAGGGGGTTTTACCGTTTAATGGCCGGTTTGTCGGTTTTATGTCTTAAGTCGCAATTAAAACCTAATGTAAAATATTAAATATAAATACAACTTAATTTAAAGCGTAAAGTAAATGACGATAAATAAAAATGCGATAATTAAAAGTGCGATAATTAAAAGTGCAATAAATAAAATGACAGTAAATAAAAGTACGATGAAATATGAAATAAAGGAATTATGCTTATTTAAACTTCCGTAATCGTGATGTTCGACGTGTTGATTTTAGTTTATTACCATGGGTTAATTGTCCTTTGTCCTGGATTATTCGATATGTCCATCTGGTTTTTATCCATAACAGTCCATCAGTCATAAATATAAAGTGCGAGTGTCCTCGTCAAATTATCCTTATACCCGAAGTCAAATATTCCAACTAATTGGGGACTTAAATTGTAATAAGGTTTAATACATTGTTAATGATTACACCAGGTTATCGACTGTGTGCAATCCAAGGTTTTAATACTTTATTAACAATTACACCAAGTGTCCTTGTATGTAATCCACCCCTATTTTAATGAGTCCATTGACTATTAATCCATTCCCGTGTCTAGTTAAATGAACGATTATTAGTACTTATAAATATCCCGCCCATCGTGTCCGATCGAGTGTATGTGGTTATTTATAATTACCTCAAATTGTAATCTCTATATTAAATTAACGAATTATCATTCAGTTAAACAAATATAAAGCCCATTAATAGCCCATAGTCCAATTTCCATAAGTGTCGGTCTTTTGTCCAAACCCCAATTATGGTACAAAGCCCAATTACCCTGTCTTTAATATTTATCCCAACATCACGATTACTTCGATTTAAATAAGCATAATAATAACTTAGCTACGAGACATTAATTTAAAAAGGTTGAACATAACTTACAATGAGAATTAATCGCGTAGTGTTATTGATGTCAAAGCTAAGGGGTATAAAATACTATTAAATTTTAGCAGGAAATACTATTAAATACGATACAATTTTACTCAAGATATTTATTTATTTATTGAATGGATATACTTAAACCTTGCTACAACACTTATAGGCAGTGTACCTAATCGTACAGTAGTGTAGTTTTTAGTAAGTCCGGTTCGTTCCACAGGGAATCTTTTAATCAAAGCTTAACGCTATATTAGTTTAATTTATAAAAATACGAATATATATATAAGTAATATTATTATTTTAAAGGGGGGTTTTTACCGTTTAATGACCGGTTTGTCGATTTTAAAACTTTAGTCGCAGTTAAAACCAAATGTAAAATATTAAATAAATAAAAGACTTAATTTAAAGCGTAAAGTAAATAACGATAATGAAATTGCGATAAATAAAAGTGCGATAAAATAAACTTGCGATAATTAAAAAGTACGATAATTAAAAGTGCAATTAAATACAATAACAATAAATAAAAGTGCGATAATTAGAAGTGCAATTAAATATAAAATAAAGGAAATTAAATATGAAATAAAAGAATTATTCTTATTTAAACTTCCGTAATCATGATATTTGACGTGTTGATTTTAGTTTTATGCCCATGGGTTAATTGTCCTTTGTCCTGGATTTTTTAATATGTCCGTCTGGTTTTTGTCCATAACAGTCCATCAGTCATAAATATAAAGTGCGAGTGTCCTCGTCAAATTATCCTTATACCCGAAGTTAAATATTCCAACTAATTGGGGACTTAAACTGTAACAAGGTTTTATTACTTTGTTTAATAATTACACCAGGATGTCGACTGAGTGTAACCCAAGGTTTTAATACTTTATTATCAATTATACCAAGTGTCCTTGTACATAATTTCACCCCTGTTTTAATAATTCTAGTGGTTATTAATCCATTCCCGTGTCCGGTTAAATGAACGATTATTCGTACATATAAATACCCTGCCCATCGTATCCGATCGAGTGTATATGGTTATTTATAGGGATGTCCAATTGTAAATCTTTATATTAACATTAACAAATTATCATTTAGTTAAACAAATATAAAGCCCATTAATAGCCCATAGTCTAATTTCCACAAGTGTCGTTCTTTTGTCCAAACCCCAATTATGGTACAAAGCCCAATTACCCAATTTGAATAATTAGCCCAACATCATGATTACTTCAGATTAAATAAGCATAATAATAACTTAGCTACGAGACATTAATGTTAAAAGGTTGAACATAACTTACAATGATTAAAAATAGCGTAGCGTTACACGGACAGAATTTCGACTTACACCCTTACAACATTCGCTAACATACCTTTATTATTAGGATTTAAAATTAAAATTAAAATATAAATATAAATATTACGTATAGATATATTGAGAGATAGAAAAAGATGTGTTTTGTGTTACACCAAAGCTCGATTTTTATAGGCATGTGGGCTGGAACTGTGCACCATGCGATCGCATGGAGTTTCTTCCTCCAGGCCATGCGATCGCATGGCCAGCTGGGGAGACTCAAAAGTCTTTGTTTTTTTATGCTGACGGTTTTTAATAATATAATATATAATATATAAATAATTATAAGAATTATTTAAATATTATATTATACTTATGTGCATAGTTGACTTGTAATTTTTAGTCCGTTGCGTCAAGCGTTGAGAGTTGACTCTGGTCCCGGTTCCGGATTTTTGAACGTCCTTGCGAATAATTTAATATCTTGTACTTTGCGTTTTGAATCTTATACTCTTGTAATTTTGAGACGTTTCTTATCAATAATTGGAACCTCAGTGATTGTATTTTGTACTTTTGAGCTTTTTGGTCATTTGCGTCTTCAATTCGTCGAATCTGCCTTTTGTCTTCACCTTTTATTATTTAAATGAATATCACTTGTAAATAGGACAATTGCAACTAAAAGCTTGTCTTTCTTGAGGGATAATGCTATAAAATATATGTTCGTTTTTAGCATTATCAAATATTCCCACACTTGATCTTTGCTTGTCCTCAAGCAATATAGTCTTGAAATACTAGAGTCACTTCTTTATTCTTCACACTTTGTACATCAGTGATTTCTTTACGGCGTTATAAACAATGGTAGTAACGATGTGGTTTACAGTCTCACATGACTTATGAAAATTTAGATCCTTTAGGAAATTGGATCTTTATGAAAACATTTTATTTTTTTGAAAATTAAATCTAGCTTTTACCCTAGATAAGTTTTCCGAAATAACCCTTCACCGGTGTTTGCAAAATATTTTTTATGGGTTTGGTGGGTTTCAGATTTGAAAATTTTAGCTCAAAACTTGAGGTTTTGTGTCACCCACTTGCTAACCTTGTATTGGGAAAGCAACACGTCCAGTTTACTTACTCCGTATATTACCTTTTGATAAACTACCGTCCGGTTGTAAAGGAAAGCGTTGAACAAGCAACTGTTAAGGCAATGTCCCCTGACATGCTTTTAATTATGGTCTATAACGTGTCGGATGCAATTACTATCCTTGGTAGGAGCAATAGTAAAGCTCACCCTTATAATTTTCTGGTCTGGCACAAGGTCCTGTCTTTGACCATGCTATGCAACCACCGTTCTTACGGTTGACACCCGATTTAGTTCAGGTGACCTAATGAATTCCAGGTGAATTCCTAGGATTTTACGTTCAATGGTAATGAACGCATTGAAAATGGGTTTTCAGAAAACAAATTGGTTTATAATTTGATCAAAATATTTTCTCGTTCAAGCTCGAGTTTAGATATCATTGAATTCCATGAGTTTGTAATTCTCAATCTTTAAGGTCAATCTCTAGGATTGAGTAATATCAGTCTTAAAAGCTGATTTTTGATCTTTAAAGGATATTATCCTTTCTGGGGATCTGATTTATTAGTCTTATCAAGCTAATTTGCACGGTGCCCCCCATTGTACGAGATAAATCCTTCTTATGGTTAGGATAAATCTGACCACTTGGCGACCCTGTTTGATGCTGAGGCCGTGGATTTCCTGCTGATTTTAGAGATGACTTTTCAAGATTTTTCATCAACCTACAGCTGGTCGGGACGACAACTTCATGACCTAAATCAAGAAGCGCGTGTCTTTTTCGGAAGATTTTACTTTCTTTTAATGATGTAATTGATTCATCGTGTAGATCCATCTTTTCTTTTCTTTCATCGGGTAAAACAGTTAATTATCGTCCAACACAAAAGTATTTTCAATTATTTGTACAAAAATATGTGATATATATTTTGAATAACTCGGTGAAAATTTCCCACACTTGGCTTTTATTTTTCTTTTTATTGTCCTCTATTCCATTTTAAATGAATTCTAACATTTTGGTTTGTTTCTCAATTTATATCCTTTCCGAGGTAACAATAATTTCGGTGTTAACACCTAGTTTTATCGTTCATAAATATGTATAAACATGATTTTGAGTTCATTTAATTGAAAATTTTGAAAAATTTTACTAGAATTGGGTAGTCAGTATATAAGACTAGGGCTGTTCTTTATTATCAGAGAGCACTAGATTCTAATACAACTACTACGTTACTAGTATTTTTAATGGTAACCAAGTGTTTAAGATAAAAATTTTAAAAATTCGAAAGAATTTAACCCCTTCCCACACTTAAGATCTTGCAATGCCCTCATTTGCAAGAAATCAGTAACAATTTAAATTATTGAGGGTGATTAGCGTAGAAATGATTAAATTTTACCAAAGTTTCCAAACGTATTGGCGTTTGTTTGCTGAATGATAAATGGTGCATATCATTTGTTCGTTCCGTCTGTTGTTACATCACATTTATTTGTCATCTTGTCGTCAAAATTAGTAGCTTTTGCTGAACTTAATGCCAGTCTTTGAAAATGCATTGTTTTACCCTGTTTTGTACAATTTACAATATACATACATACAAATATAAACATGCATGGCAATTTGAAATGGGACTTAATATCCCACTTTCAAATCCTAAATGTGAAATATTAGTACAAAAAATGATAAAGATTACATAAGTATATTCAATAACATAAGTTTAAACATGAATAAGTAAAAAGATAAAAACATAAAAATCATATAAATAACCAAATGGAACTAAATCAGTCTGGATATGGGTTCCAGTTCATCTCGTCAGGTGGGTTCCATTGTTGGTTATAGGTGTTTTGATAGGCTTGGTTATAGTCATACCGGTTAAAGGGTGGTCGGATATCGGGGCTGTGTGGCGGAAAATGAGCAGGTCGAGTAGGTACATAGTTATTTGGTACCTGATATGATAGCTGGCTCATGATTTGGTGCTGATGAACTACCCAGCTATCGTGTTGGCGTCGCCTATAATCCTCGTATACTCGCTCGGAGTTCCACTGCTCGTACATACTATGTCTGGCCGCGTTCGTCATTGCTTCCTCATCTATACGAACGTGGACGTCAAGAATAGCATCTCGAAAGACATCCCTAATGTCTTCCGCCTCCTCCATTTCCTCGTCTGAGCCTCTCTCTACCTGAGGATGAGATCCCTCATAGGGTACTGCCTAGTTACGTCTACTTTTCAATACCTTAGCACCCACATAAACTTTCAATCCTAAGGGCTCAACCTGTTCTCTACAAAGCTGTAATGGACCCCCTTGGTTCCTATCAACACCTAAATACTCTCCAATGAGAGTAACAAAAATACCTCCTCCTATTATTGTAAGACCCTAATATTTAGTATACTTAGAGTATAAATGATGTGCGTATAATGGGTGAAGCGTGGTATAAATCAAAAGGCTCAGATTCTGCCCAGACCAGTGTGCGCGCCGCGCACCCTTGGGTGAGCGCGCCACGCACTAGCCCAGCGACAGAATCCTGCTTTTTCTATTTTGAGTTTAATGAGGGGCTTTTTGGTCTTTTCACTTGAGGCCGGATGTGAGGCCATATCAGCTGGTTGGATTCAGTTTTGGATCACATTTCACATCCATAAACACTCTCAAACTATTCTAGAGAGAGAGGGAGAAATTTAGAGAGAGATTTGGGGTTTTGGTGAAGAAGGAGCTTGAATTGATCAAAGTCTCGAGTGTTATTGTTGTTCACCTCGTTCCTAGCTTCGTTTTGGTTTTTGTGGTATGTTCTAACTCCGAATTTCATTGTTTAATTTTGATATTCAAGTTAGGGTTTGAACTTAAATTGTTGATAAACCCATTTAAACTCATGAAGTGAGTTTAGTGTTGCTTGTAATCGGGTTTATTGTTATTGTTGGTGGATTTTGGGTTGGTGAACAAATTGGCTATGATTAGAACTTGAATTTGTGTTTAATCACTAGGTTTAGTGATTATGAAAGTGTTAGAACCCGTTTTATGTATTTGAAAGACTAATTTTGGAATTGAGTCAAAATTAGGGTTTATGGGTAATTTTGAGATTGATAAGTGTTTAACACTTAAGATTGGGTTCATTTGGTTTATTAGGACCATTGTCACTAGTGTTAGTGATTATTGGTTAGTTTAGACGCGTTGTGGTTATGAGTGCGATTGGTCGAATTTGTACTAAGTGTCGAATTGAGTTGGTTGTAAATCCACTCTAAGTGTGTTATTGTATTTGTGATGAATTGATTAGGTATTTTCCATTGACGTGTTGCGGATTACTTGGAAGCATTTCATCAAGACGACAAGGTGAGTGTTAATATCCTATGTGCATATGTATGTGTAGGATGGGTGTGGGTCGGGTGAAGTGGTTCTCGGTTATAGAGCTCACTTCACATATAGGTGGATTTTTATGGACTTGTAATAGGTCCAATTGGCACGGTTGTGCGTTTTGGTTGACCACCGTTGGTGAGTTGCACACTTGTGTGTACGATATCACATGGATTGTGATTTGGAGTTATAACCCCGACGGCGTGGGTTATGGTGTGGGAAATGAATATCGGTTTGCTCGTATGCATAATATTTTGGGTAGTGAATCTCGGGTAGTGCGGATTCATGATGACTCGGGTTGTTCAGTCATCTTGTGATGAGGTAGTGAATCTCGGGTTGGGCGAATTCACTAAGGCTCGGGTAGTTCGGCCAACCTCGGTTGTTGAATTGGTGAAGAAGTGAATATCGGGTTGTGCGAATTCACTAAGGCTCGGGTTGTTCGGCCAATCTTCATTGTGGTGTTTGGTATTCGGTAATGGGTTAAGGGGTTAACCTTATTCGTTTATATATTGTTATATATATATATATATATATATATATATATATATATATATATATATATATATATATATATATATTGTTGTATTGTCATGATGTAGCTAACCCTCCGGGTGTAGCTTCTTGGCGTTGTTCACATCGTCGTTGGTGAACTTATGTTTGTTGATGCATATTTTGCTTGTTACTTAGTGATCGTACGGTATGCTTAGACTAGCTTGCCTTTATGCTTGGATGCTTCGGTATGCGGTATTTGATTATTTGTGTGGCGTGTTCATTTTATGCATATATATGTATGTAGTATATTTTCACTCACTAAGCGTTAGCTTACCCTCTCGTTGTTTACATTTTTATAGATTTGCTTGGAGACGGTGGCTCGGGTAAGCGTGGGGACTAGTGGACTCGCATAGTTGCTTTAGAAGATCTTGCTTTTGGATTGATTAGGATTGGGTAGCGTATCCCCAATCGCCATGCTCGGCTTTATTTTGTATTAGAAGTCGTGTGGTCGAAAACTTGTATTTTGTACGAAAGTCGTTAAACGGACGATGTGGGCCCGGTCTCGTAAAACTCATTTTATTATTGGAACGTGTTAGTTTTAACTAATATAAAATGTTGTGAAAAGCGTTTGGTCTAAATGTGTCGGGAAGTCGAAGATCTTTTTGCGTAAAACGGAATTTTTGGACAGCGGGCTGCCAGGCCCTGTGCGCGCCGCGCACAGGTGAGTGTGCGCGTCGCGCACCTCATCTGGTCAGCCCAGTTTTAATTTTTTTTTTATTTTCGCATTTTTGGTTGTTTAACGGGCTGGGTTGTTATAAGTGGTATCAGAGCATGGTCTAAGGGATTTAGGTGACTTGAGATAGGTGCCTAGACTTAGACTTTTGTGTGTGCTTAATTTGTTGCGGGACTTATAGGATTACGGGTCGGAATGGGTTATGGTTAGTGCCTTTCTTGTAGGTGGACTAACGTTTATATTAGTAATGCGGGTATTATTAATATATTATTTGTGTTATGGTGTAATTCTCGCGTGTGTTTATATCGCGTAGAATTTTGTTTGTGTTGTTTCTATCATCGAGCGAGGCGGTCGTTGTACTAACGAACTGATACGGCGTGTATGCGTAATAAGGACTTGCAAACCTTATTACGGGTGCAAATCGTGTCTAGCAAGTGATGTACGATGAGTGTTTAGCAAGATGGGGCGGTGTTGTGTGTGTGCTTTATACGTTCGTGATCTAATCGCTTTGCATTCCTTAGAATGGCGACGGGAAACGGGATCGAGACGAACGATGTGGAATTTAACGCTAGAGTTGCGGCCGCCGTTGCGGAGCAAGTGGGTGCGTTACGAGACGAAATGGATAGGAAGTATTCCGAATTTAGGGGTAGTAGTGAAATGGAGCGTTGTCTTAAGAGCTTCATGAGGACTAAACCCCCGATGTATGACGGGAAACTGGATCCTTTGATAAGCACAACTTGGATTTCGGATGTCGAAGGGTGTTTTCGTACTATTGAATGCCCTCCCGAGAAGAGGACAAGACTCGCTACTAGTTTGTTGTCGGGTAGGGCAAGGGATTGGTTGGATGGTAAGATTGATCTTGTCGGTGGCGAAACGTTTATGACCTTATCGTGGGACGAATTTAAGGAGGAATTCTTCGAGGAGTTCCGGACTTCAGCCGATTTGTGGGAGTTGCGTAATGAGTTGCAAAATTTGCGACAAGGATCTATGGATTTGAATACTCTCAAGACGACCTTTATGGCGAAGGCTCGTTTTTGCCCGGAGTATTTGGGGAATGATCGTTTGTTGATGGGGGATTTCTATCGGACCTTAAATGATGACTTGAAGAATAAGATTAGCGGGGTCAAGCGAAATCGTTTGCGGAGTTATTTTCCTTGGCTAGACGTTTCGAGTCTTATTCGCGATCGAAGGTTGGTGAACCATCAAGTGAGAGAAGGGTTGTTTCTTATGGTGCTCCAAGTAAGAAAACTAAGGGCGCGAGTGCGAGTATGGGTAACGTGGAGAAAGGTTCGACGAGTTCTCATGCGCCTAGATGTTTCAATTGTGGTGTTAGGGGCCACAAGTTATGGGAATGCACAATGCCGAGAAGTAATGACAGAATGTGCTACTATTGTCATAAAGAGGGACATCGCAAGCCGGATTGTCCTGAGTTGGCGGCGGCGAATGCCGCAAGGAGACGTTGAGGTACGTTTCGTTTTAATAGATAGGTCCTTTGATTATTTATTTTGTGCCGATGAGTTTGAGTTGTTAAATGCCTTGTGTTGTGCATATTGTTGTTATGGGTGACGTTCCTAATGGAAGTACCCTATGGTGATGTTTTGATTGTCGGGCGAAAGGCATAAGACTTGGTGCAACCAAGCATTCCTTAGTATTGGGAATTGTTTCTACCAAGCCATGTGTGTGGGCTTCGGTGTTCGGATGTTAGAGCATGTCGCTCTCGTGTTAAAGTTGATGAACCATGAGGTTCGTCGAGTGGGATGAAACCCGAGAGATTGAGTGTTGGATCTCGATGTATGTTGGTAAAGGAGTCTACGTGACGCGACATTAGGTGCCTCTTTCATACCTACTAGCGTGGTGTTCGACTCCGATTATGTTGTGGTTACATTGTACTTAGGGTACCAAGATGAAACCCTTAAGTACATGAGTGACTAGGTGAAGCTGACAAACTATAGCAATTGGATGATTGCGAGAGTGTAGTTGTGTAATTTGTGGTACACTTTTTGTTTGAAGTGTTTAAGGATAGGTTAAAATCCTTCGTATACTCAAGGTTGGAGCAAGGAATGGTGATGGGTCGTGTGAACCCAATTGTTCGTAAAGTCTACCTTTGGTAGCATTGTACGGTTGTTCGAGTTGTGACATTGGAACGTAGTTCCAAGTGGGGGAGTTACACTCCCGCACGAGGAAGTTTTAGTGTGAGATTTCGAATGATGCTTTTGGTAGATCCGAAAAATGTTGTCGAGACCTGGTTTTGGTCGATTTGTGGTAGATTACAATTTCGGATAAATTGTACTTATAGTTTGGATTTGAATTATCACCGAGGTAGTAATGTGGTAAATCTCGTTGAGAGATAATGGACGTGTTTGGTGAGCAAAGTGAAATCCTTCAGTTAAAGGAGGTGTGTGTCGGATTCTCTTCTAGAGAATTATTGTTTTGTGCCTATGTTTGATATAGGTGGTTCTTGCTCGAGTGTGTGAATGGTTAGTGGTATCCGTTAGGATTCACTATGGCGTAGCAGAGCGCGATGTTACGCT
Organism: Rutidosis leptorrhynchoides; assembly: GCF_046630445.1. NCBI lineage: Eukaryota > Viridiplantae > Streptophyta > Magnoliopsida > Asterales > Asteraceae > Rutidosis > Rutidosis leptorrhynchoides. The sequence continues at coordinate 635,744,357 of NC_092335.1, forward strand.
ACTCGTTGTTCGAGGCCAAAAGGGCGTTGATTGATGAAGCATGACCTTCGGGGTCCGCTGACTTCCTCATGGTAGTACGTGATTGGTGGAGCATGATCTTTAGGGTCCGCTGACTTCATCATGGTTGTTGATTGGTGAATCATGATCTTCGGGTCCGCTGACTTCATCATGGTTGTTGATTGGTGAAGCATGATCTTCGGGTCCGCTGACTTCATCAAGGGAGTAGTGTTATGTCGGTATGGTGTAACATTATCGGGAAATGCGAGTACCGGTGGGAAATGCGAGTACCATTCCTTAGTTGTGTTGTGAGACGTGAATATCGGGTGGTTCGTATTCACAATAATTCGGGTAGTACGATTGTCCCTGTTGGTTGGACTCATAGTTTGAGGTAGTGAATGTCGGGTAGTTCGGATTCACTAAGGCTCGGGTTGTACGGCCATCCTCGGTTATACTATGTGGCGGAGGTAGTGAATATCGGTTTGAGCATATTCACGATGACTCGGGTTGTGCGGTCATTTCGTTGTGGGATATATGGATTGGGTTGGTGAATTTTGGGTTGTGCGAATTCACTAAGGTTCGGGTTGTTTCGACCATCCTCCATATGTGTTTAGGCTCGGGTTGTTTCGGCCATGTTGTGTTGTGAACTATTGGTTGTTTATACACCAATGGTGGGGTCACGAGGACCATGTCGTGTGATTAGTGATGCGATAGCCGTGTTTCGCTCACATGTTGTTACGGGTGTGACAATAGTCGATTTTGTACACCTTGGGATTTGCGTTGCCATAGTCGTTTGGGGCGCTATTGGTTTTAGCCGTTTGTTTATGATGTTACGGTGGTTGCGTATTGGTCGTATTGCGCACTACAAGGGATGATTAGTGATTGGTGTTATCCGTAAGGATTCGTTTGGATTAGTCTTCATCGCTTCGGGTTGTTGACCATAGATTGAGACTTGGTTGCTTTTAGCATTGTACTCGGTAAGGGTACGCTAAGGGATTGATATCTCGGTACGAGATTGGTTGAGTTTTCCCAATGTTAAGGAATGAGCATGGTTTTAGTGCTCGGATTTTGGATTTGATAAATCACGGGTGACGATGTAGTTGTTAAAGGCGATTCATTGGGAAGAATTGCTTAGGAAAGTCGGATTGGGACTTATGCCTGAGGACCGTGGGGTGTGGTCATTTTGGTTAAGTGACAAGGATCACGAGGACGTGATCGATTCTAAGTGGGGGAGAGCTGTAAGACCCTAATATTTAGTATACTTAGAGTATAAATGATGTGCGTATAATGGGTGAAGCGTGGTATAAATCAAAAGGCTCAGATTCTGCCCAGACCAGTGTGCGCGCCGCGCACCCTTGGGTGAGCGCGCCGCGCACTAGCCCAGCGACAGAATCCTGCTTTTTCTATTTTGAGTTTAATGAGGGGCTTTTTGGTCTTTTCACTTGAGGCCGGATGTGAGGCCATATCAGCTGGTTGGATTCAGTTTTGGATCACATTTCACATCCATAAACACTCTCAAACTATTCTAGAAAGAGAGGGAGAAATCTAGAGAGAGATTTGGGGTTTTGGTGAAGAAGGAGCTTGAATTGATCAAAGTCTCGAGTGTTAAAGTTGTTCACCTCGTTCCTAGCTTCGTTTTGGTTATTGTGGTATGTTCTAACTCCGAATTTCATTGTTTGATTTTGATATTCAAGTTAGGGTTTGAACTTAAATTGTTGATAAACCCATTTAAACTCATGAAGTGAGTTTAGTGTTGCTTGTAATCGGGTTTATTGTTATTGTTGGTGGATTTTGGGTTGGTGAACAAATTGGCTATGATTAGAACTTGAATTTGGGTTTAATCACTAGGTTTAGTGATTATGAAAGTGTTAGAACCCGTTTTATGTATTTGAAAGACTAATTTTGGAATTGAGTCAAAATTAGGGTTTATGGGTAATTTTGAGATTGATAAGTGTTTAACACTTAAGATTGGGTTCATTTGGTTTATTAGGACCATTGTCTCTAGTGTTAGTAATTATTGGTTAGTTTGGACGCGTTGTGGTTATGAATGCGATTGGTCGAATTTGCACTAAGTGTCGAATTGAGTTGGTTGTAAATCCACTCTAAGTGTGTTGTTGTATTTGTGATGAATTGATTAGGTATTTTCCATTGACGTGTTGCGGATTACTTGGAAGCATTTCATCAAGACGACAAGGTGAGTGTTAATATCCTATGTGCATATGTATGTGTAGGATGGGTGTGGGTCGGGTGAAGTGGTTCTCGGTTATAGAGCTCACTTCACATATAGGTGGATTTTTATGGACTTGTAATAGGTTCAATTGGCATGGTTGTGCGTTTTGGTTGACCACCGTTGGCGAGTTGCACACTTGTGTGTACGATATCACATGGATTGTGATTTAGAGTTATAACCCCGACGGCGTGGGTTATGGTGTGGGAAATGAATATTGGTTTGCTCGTATGCATAATATTTTGGGTAGTGAATCTCGGGTAGTGCGGATTCATGATGACTCGGGTTGTTCAGTCATCTTGTGATGAGGTAGTGAATCTCGGGTTGGGCGAATTCACTAAGGCTCGGGTAGTTCGGCCAACCTCGGTTGTTGAATTGGTGAAGAAGTGAATATCGGGTTGTGCGAATTCACTAAGGCTCGGGTTGTTCGGCCAATCTTCATTGTGGTGTTTGGTATTCGGTAATGGGTTAAGGGGTTAACCTTATTCGTTTATATATTGTTATATATATATATATATATATATATATATATATATATATATATATATATAATATATATATATTGTTGTATTGTCATGATGTAGCTAACCCTCCGGGTGTAGCTTCTTGGCGTTGTTCACATCGTCGTTGGTGAACTTATGTTTGTTGATGCATATTTTGCTTGTTACTTAGTGATCGTACGGTATGCTTAGACTAGCTTGCCTTTATGCTTGGATGCTTCTGTATGCGGTATTTGATTATTTGTGTGGCGTGTCCATTTTATGCATATATATGTATGTAGTATATTTTCACTCACTAAGCGTTAGCTTACCCTCTCGTTGTTTACATTTTTATAGATTTGCTTGGAGACGGTGGCTCGGGTAAGCGTGGGGACTAGTGGACTCGCATAGTTGCTTTAGAAGATCTTGCTTTTGGATTGATTAGGATTGGGTAGCGTATCCCCAATCGCCATGCTCGGCTTTATTTTGTATTAGAAGTCGTGTGGTCGAAAACTTGTATTTTGTACGAAAGTCGTAAAACGGCCGATGTGGGCCCGGTCTCGTAAAACTCATTTTATTATTGGAACGTGTTAGTTTTAACTAATATAAAATGTTGTGAAAAGCATTTGGTCTAAATGTGTCGGGAAGTCGAAGATCTTTTCGCGTAAAACGGAATTTTCGGACAGCGGGCTGCCAGGCCCTGTGCGGGCCGCGCACAGGTGAGTGTGCGAGCCGCGCACCTCATCTGGTCAGCCCAGTTTTAATTTTTTTTTATTTCCGCATTTTTGGTTGGTTAACGGGTTGGGTTGTTACAATTATACTCCCGTCCTGCATTCCCTCTACCATTTTAGATAAATAAAAAGCAACACAGTAAGGGATATTGACAAAGCTTCTAGGATCCCGAATACACTTTAGGTAGAATAAATCATGTAAGGTAATTTTTTCTTTATTGTGACCTCTCTGTGTAATTGAGTTAGCCAAAAATCTATGAATAATACGAAGCTCGGCTCTGTCAATATGTGTATAGGAGTGTCCTCCTGCTCGTGTAAAAACATCAAAATGTGACATACGCCTCCAAATGGCGTCAGCGTCAAAGTTACTATCTACCCTTTCACCATAATGAATCAAATTTGTACAATCGGGTAATAGTAACTCACCAGGAGTATATATCTGTAAGGCCCTGGCCATGTCCAGCATGGACATTCTGTACATCCTACCGCCAAGGATAAACCTAAGAAATCTTCTATCATCTATTCTAACTATATTTGTATCAAGTGATACAGTACTCATCAACTCAACACACCATTCCTTATATACAGGCCTACGAATGGTGAAAAGACGTTTTCAATCTGTAAAAGAAGAACTGCCATACCTTTGTACCAAAAGCTGTCTAACACGGTCAGCTAGATGGACCGTTTCCAAAGGGGCCCAATCGATTACCCTTAGCACCTCTACATTTTTTGTTACCAATTTGAATTTGTTCCTTTGATATGTCTCGTAATCTCTCCATCTCCTATCAAATCTTAGATTAGGATGCAGAGTGTGCTCAGGAATCGTTGGGAATTCTACTGGCAGCCTCATTGGGAATACTATGAATTCATCAACAAACTGTACCGGATCATAATAAGGTACATGCTGATAAGGCTGTTGTTGTTGTTCCTGTTGTGGTTGTTGTTCGTGTTGCATTTCTGGTTCTGGTTCTGGTGCTGGTCGTCTAGATGATGATGCTCCTGAACCTCCAGTATCGGCTTTCTGCAAAACACATTAAACACAAAATTTGTGCATCTAAATATGCATTAGTGTTAGCAAAATAACAACTTAAAACAATCACTATAATATGTTAAATCAAAATTAAACTTATACACATTTTCACAATTTTTCACAATTCTACACTTTTCAAATAAGCACATATGAAAATGTATACAAAATTCATAAATATTTAACTCAAATAACATGTCAAAATAGTCATTACTAATAATTAAACAAGTCTCAAATGGCAAATATATCAAATTAATCAAGTTCATGAATTTTGGACTTAAAAAGTCCACTTTAATCTCTAAAAATCATGTTTAGGATCAATGTTTGGATCATTTAACTATCTAAACATGTTACACTACTCAATTTAGCAATAATTCATGACAAAAATCGGTCATAACCTGTTTATATCAAAAAGCCCCAAATTGCTCAAGAACACAAACCCTAGATTTCTAAAAATTTTGAAGTTTTTGGCTTCAAATCATGTTAAATAGCATCAATCTAGGTTATACATGCATAAAATACTATCAATTTAACACTAATTAGACTAGAAATTAACAAAATTGCATTAGGTAAAAAATTGGTAATTATCACAAAAATTAGGAATTTATAGAGTTTAGGGGTGTAATTTTTACCATTTTGCTGAAGAATGAGAATCTAGGCATGATTAGAGCAAGAAAAATGACGAATTACGGTGGAAAAATAATGAAATTTGGTGAAGATTTGAGAGTTTCGTGTTTGTGTGTGTGTTGTGTGGAGAAGACAGACCTGCTGTCTGTTTTGAGTCTGGCCTGCATTTGGTCCTCATGCGATCTCATGGCACCAAAGGCCAAACTCCATGCGATCGCATGGAGTCCCGGGTACAGCGTTTTCACCCTTTTTTTTTGTTTTTTTTTTAATAAAACCTTATACTTTATAAAACATAAAATTAATAAAATTTTAAAAATTTGTTTCTTTTTAGGATGAGGGCGTTTCGGATCGATGTCCTAGTCTGTCCCTCGACAAAATTTTTAAAATTTGTCAAATCAAAGCGCGGTTTTAAAAGTAAAGAGTTTTGGATTTTTTAATGTTTTTGGCATACTTTAATTCAATAAGATTAAAAATAATGATAATAAAAGTTCGCGTCCCTCCCTCGGGTAAAGCAATTTCGGTTCAACGACCTAGTCTTCAACTCACGACGAATTTTAAAAATCATATTTTTAACTTAGCGAAATAAAGTAAATTTTTGTTTTTAAATTCACACCAAACTTAAATTTAAAATGAATAAAATTAAAAATTCACACCAAACTTAATTAAAAATTCATATTATTAATTCACACCAAACTTATATTATATTTTTATTTTTATACATACAAATTTATATTAAAAAGATTAATTTTTCAAATATTTACAAACTTAAATATATTAATTTTACAAAGTTCAAAATATTAATTTAATATTTATGTATTAATTTTAAAAACATGGTAAAAAAATAAAATTAAAAATCTTTTTGGCTTTTATCCCACTTTAATCAATCAAATATTATCAAAAATATGCGCCCCTCTTTTCAGTAAAGTAATTTCGGTTCCATGACCTAATTTAACTCATGACGAATTTTTTAAATATTTTGGGTTGATTGATTAAAGATATTTATACCTTAAGAAGAAACGTTAAATTTCGCAGTGATGTAATAAATTTTTGAATGATATCAATAATTTCGGTTGCCAAACCTAATTTCATTCAATACCAATTTAATACTTTATAGCGAACAAGTTAGCGTTTATTATCAAAAGGTTAAAAATAAAAATAAAAAAAATAAAAAACTGTACAGACTTACCTGTGAGATAGTATTCTTAGTTATATGATCTATCCCATTCATAAGATAGTCGGTTTAATTGGTTTTCCATAGCTACATAGGCGTAACCTCGAGCATTCAGTGTTTTTTCTTCTAAACATATGAACGGTCCGTCTCTGCATAAAGTAACAAATTCGGTATTTGAATAGGTTTGATTATTTGAACATTTACCTCCATGTGACCATTTTCCGCATTTGTGACATCTTTCAAGGTGTCGTGCTCTTCTTTTCGCTGCGGATTTTGATTTTCCTTTACCAAATTGTAACTTATTATCTTCGCATCTGGATTCTTTTCTTACTCCGTCCAATATTTTTCTGATTACTGATACTAGTTCACTCGGAAGTGTGTCATTATTACGTTTAGTGATCAAAGCGTGTAGCATTAGACCATGGTTTAGTTCACAGGCAGTCTTCATTTCGTAAAAACCTAAAAAAAAATAAAAATTCAGAATGGGGGTAGAAGACTAGTTCTTTAGGGTCTGCTAGGGAAAGACCATTCGGGTTCCATTTTCGAGAACTACACGAAAATAGACAATCTAAATCTAACAGAAATACATATTATCCTTTAAAGACTTGATTCTCCCCACACTTAGTTAGCTGTGGTATCGAAATTGTGATTAACTTTGTTGTCGACTTCCATCGGATTATCTATGTAATGTTTAACTCTGTGACCATTAACTTTAAATTCAATTCTATTTGAATTTATTAATTCTATCGTTCCGTATGGGAAAACTCTTTTGACTATGAATGGTCCAGACCATCTCGATTTCAATTTTCCAGGAAATAGCTTGAATCGTGAATTGAAAAGAAGAACTCTGTCTCCTTCTTTAAATTCTTTTGAACTTCTGATTCTTTTATCATGCCATTTCTTCATTTTTTCCTTATAGATTAACGAATTTTCGTATGCTTCATGTCTTAATTCTTCTAATTCTTTTAGTTAACTTAACCGTAGACGTCCAGCTTCATGTAAATCAAGATTACATGTCTTCAAAGCCCAAAATGCTTTGTGTTCAATTTCTACTGGAAGATGACATGCTTTTCCATAAACGAGTCTAAAAGGTGTGGTTCCAATTGGAGTTTTGTAGGCTGTTCTAAAAGCCCAGAGTACATCCTCCAATTTAATGGACCATTCCTTCGGATTTGATCCTACGGTTTTTTCTAGAATACGTTTTAAAGCTCGGTTGATATTTTTAACTTGTCCACTTGTTTGTGGATGATATGCGGTGGAGATTTTATGAGTTACTCCATATCTTTTAAGAACTTTCTCAAGTTGATTATTACAGAAATGAGTACCCCGATCACTTATTAAAGCTTTCGGTGTTCCAAACCTTACAAAAAGACGTTTTAAAAAGTTGACTACAACTCGTGCATCGTTAGTTGGGAGAGCTTGTGCTTCCGCCCATTTAGATACATAATCAATGGCTACGAAAATGTAGAGATTATTATGAGATTTTGGAAATGGACCCATAAAGTCAATACCCCAAATGTCAAATATTTCACATACTTGAATGACATTTTGTGGCATTTCATCACGTTGACTTATTTTTCCGGCCCTTTGACAAGCATCACAGGATTTGCAAGAAGGTGTGCGTCTTTGTAAATTGTAGGCCAATAGAATCCAGCATCATAAACTTTTCTTGCTGTTAGTTGAGGCCCATAATGCCCTCCTGTTGGTCCTGTGTGACAATGATTTAAAATTTTACTAGCTTCATCTCCAAATACACATCGGCGTATTATTCCATCTGGACAACTTTTAAACAAATGTGGATCTTCCCAGAAATAGTGTTTTATATCACTGAAGAATTTCTTTCGTTTTTGGTACGATAATCCTTTTTCAAGGAATCCACATACTAAGTAGTTTGCATAGTCTGCAAACCATGGAATTTCATTATAATCTATCTTCAATAGATATTCATCAGGAAAGTTGTCTTGTATGACCGATTCATTTAGAACTTCTAATTCGGGATTTTCAAGACGAGAAAGATGATCAGCGGCGAGATTTTCTGCTCCTCTTTTATCTCGGATTTCAATATCGAACTCTTGTAAGAGTAAGATCCAACGAATTAATCTTGGTTTGGCATCTTGTTTCGAAAATAGGTATCTAAGAGCAGAATGGTCGGTATAGACCACCGTTTTTGCTAGAACGAGATATGAACAAAATTTGTCAAAAGCAAAGACAATAGCAAGGAGTTCTTTTTCAGTAGTTGTATAGTTTGTTTGTGCTCTTTGTAACGTCTTACTAGCATAATATATAGGTTGAATTCTTTTTTCAATCCTTTGTCCTAAAACGGCTCCCATTGCAAAATCACTTGCATCGCACATTAGTTCAAACGGTAGATTCCAATTTGGTGTTATTATGATCGGCGCATTAGTAAGTTTCTCTTTAAGAATATTAAAAGATTTGATACATTCATCTGAAAAGATGAATGGAGCATCCTTTTCTAGGAGTTTATTCATAGGAGTGGCAATTTTAGAAAAATCTTTTATAAAACGTCGGTAAAAACCGGCATGCCCTAGAAAACTCCTAACTCCTCTAACATTGGTGGGATGTGGAAGTTTAGCAATTACATCTACTTTAGCTCTATCCACTTTAATTCCTTCTTTTGAAATTTTATGACCAAGAACGATGCCTTCTTTAACCATGAAATGGCATTTCTCCCAATTAAGTACTAGATTTGATTGTTCGCATCTAATAAGCATTCATTCAAGATTAGCTAGACATGATTCAAATGTATCACCGAAGACTGAAAAGTCATCCATGAAAACTTCCATGCATTCTTCTATCATGTCGTGAAAAATCGCCATCATGCACCTTTGAAAGGTTGCAGGGGCGTTGCAAAGTCCAAATGGCATGCGTTTGTAAGCAAAAGTACCATAAGGGCACGTGAATGTGGTTTTCTCTTGGTCCTCAGGTGCTATTGGAATTTGAAAATATCCGAAAAATCCATCAAGAAAACAATAGTAACTATTTCCGGCTAATCTTTCCAACATTTGATCAATAAAAGGTAAGGGAAAGTGATCTTTTCTGGTGGCGTCATTTAATTTTCTATAATCAATACATACATGCTATCCTGTTACAGTCCTAGTAGGAATAAGCTCATTTTTTTCATTTGTAATGACAGTCATGCCACCCTTCTTAGGCACGCATTGAACTGGGCTTACCCATGGACTATCAGAAATTGGATAAATTAGACCTGCGTCTAGCAGTTTAATAATTTATTTTTTAACTACATCTTGCATATTTGGATTTTGTCTTCGTTGGCGTTGCACATACTTTTTATGACCTTCTTCCATAAGGATTTTATGTGTATAATACGAAGGACTTATTCCTTTAATATCATGAATCTTCCATGCAATGGCTGGTTTATGAGCTTTCAACACAGAAATGAGTTGTGATTTTTCATTTTCAGTAAGAGAAGATGATATTATTACAGGTAATTCAGATTCACCATGTAAATAAGCGTATTCCAAATGGTTTGGAAGTGGCTTTAACTCTAATGTCGGAGGTTCTTCTATCGATGATTTATATCGATATATGTCTTCTTCTTTTAGCATTTGAATTTCTTCTGTTGTTGGTTCATATCCATTAGCTATTAGTGTAGCTAACATTTCAGCTTCATCAATTGGTTCATTACCTTCTCCTAAAGAACATTCTCCTGTTCCTTGTAATTCTGGAAATTCTTCCAACAATTCTGCATGTGAATCTATAGTTTGAATATAATAACATGTATCATCTGCAGATTGCGGTTGTTGCATTGCTCTATCAACTGAAAAGGTAACACTCTCGTCCTCTATACTTAGGGTCAATTTTTTACCAAACACGTCTATCATTGCTTTAGCCGTGTTTAAGAATGGTCTTCCTAATATGAGAGGAACTTGAGAATCTTTTTCCATGTCCAGAACAACAAAATCTACTGGAAATACTAAAGTACCAACATTAACTAGCATGTTTTCCATTATCCCTCTAGGATATTTTATTGATCGATCGGCTAGTTGTATACTTATTCTGGTTGGTTTCAATTCTCAAGGTCTAGTTTAGTGTATAGTGAATACGGCATTAAATTTATACTAGCAATGATAGACTACCCAGAAAATATGGAATTGTGAAACTTCCTGGATCAGATAGTTTTTCTGGTATCTTATTCAACAGCACTGCTGAACAATTAGCATTCATAGTAACAGCCGAGAGTTCTTCCATTTTCTTTCTATTTGAGATTAGATCTTTCAAGAATTTAGCATATCTAGGCATTCCTGAAATCACATCAATGAAAGGAAGATTTACATTTATTTGTTTAAACATATCCAAGAATTTGGATTGCTCGGCTTCAAGTTTCTCTTTTTTTCATTTTACTCGGGTAAGGAAGTGGTGGTTGGTATGGTTTAACATAAGGTTTAGCCTTAACTGTGTTATCTTCATTAACCTTTTCAACTACCGGTTCTTTTTCCTTATCTTGTTCAGGTTGTGGTTCTTGTGGAGTAGGAATAGCTTCATCAGAAGTTACAGGTATTTCAGGTGGTTTAAGTGTTGTACCACTTCTTATGGTAATGGCTTTAGCTGTTTCATTCCGGGGGTTTGCATTTGTATCACTAGGTAAACTTCCTGGTTTTCTTTCACCTATTAACCTTGCTAGGTTACTTACTTCTTGTTCCAAATTTTGAATAGAAGCTTGTTGATTTCTAAATGCTTGAGCATTTTGTTCATTGGTTTGTTTTTGAGATGTGAAAAACTGCGTTTGGGTTTCAACTAGCTTCGTCATCATATCTTCTAAATTCGGCTTTTTATCATCGGTTTGTGGTGGTTTGTTTTAAAAATTAGGTCTTTGCTGATTGTAAGTATTATTGGATACTTGTTGATTGTTAGGACCTTGTTGGTTGTTGTATGGAATATTTCGGTTATAATTCTGGTTTTGATTGTAAATCGGTCTTGGCGGTTGATAATTATTCTGATAATTATTTCCAGGCCTTTGGTTTATGTATGAAATATTCTCTCTTTGTTCCATTGTTAATTCAATACTGAGACAATCTTTTGTCAAATGTGGTCCTCCACACTGCTCACAACTAATTCGTATTGAGTGGATATCTTTAGTCATCTTTTCCATTCGTCTCTCGACAGCATCTATCTTTGCGGAAATGGAATCTAAGTCATGGCTAGAATCGGCTCTAGCTGCTTTAGATGATCTAACGATATCTTTTTTTTGGTGCCACTCATGTGAGTGGGAAGCAGTGTTATCAATAATTTTGTAAGCATCAGTTTCAGTTTTCTTCATAATAGAACCACCAGCTGCTATATCGATGTCTTTCCTTGTAGTGATGTCGCATCCTTGGTAGAATATTTGTACTATTTGACAGGTGTCTAAACCATGTTGCGGACATCCTCTTAATAACTTTCCAAATCTTGTCCATGCCTCATATAGAGTTTCATTTGGTTTCTGTGTGAACGTAACAATTTCTCCTTGAAGTCTTACGGCTTTAGATGCCGGAAAGAATTGTTTAAGAAAATTTTCAACTAGAACGTCCCATGTATCGATCGCCCCTTCAGGTAACGATTCCAACCAATCTTTGGCTTCTCCCTTTAAAGTCCGGGGAAATAACATGAGATATATATGTTCATCCTCCACTTCTCGGATTTTAAATAGAGTGCAGATCCTATTAAAGGTACGAAGATGTTCATTTGGATCTTCCTTCGGCGCACCACTAAATTGGCATTGATTAGTTACCATGTGTAGAATTTGTCCTTTGATTTAATAATCTGGCGCATTAATGTCTGGATGAGTAATTGTGTGACCTTGGCCAGTGCGTTTAGCTCTCATTCGGTCTTCCATACTTAAAGGTTCCAGATTCTCCATAATTGAATTTGTTGAATCGGAATCACTAGAGGATTCTGATTTAATGGTTCGTTCCTCAACAATCTCTGTTTGAATGATTGGTGGTTCCGGAGGAAAAATTAATGGTTCAGGATCTACGAATTGTCCCTGAATATTCCCCGGATTCTCAATTGTGAGGTCGGGTTCAAAAAATGGATTATCGGAAATTCGAATTGGAGTACTTGGTCGACTGGATGACGATTCTAAAGAAAAATCAACGGCGGTAATATTTGCTAGATGTCTTGATTGAGTTACAGGTGGTGAACGTATAAAAGGTGGTGAACGTCTTGCTCGGTGCATTCACTGAATATCCTATTAGTTTTTAAAAGGAAAGAAAAATTATATAAGTTATCCAATTAATAGACTTTTCTGATTTTGCCCACGTTTCGAATAGCCAAAAGATGCAGCAGAGGGGCAGGATTCGTTTGGTCTCAATATAATTGAGGACTATTTGGCTCCAATAACCCGGTCCACGTACAAATCCAACTATTACTACGAACCAGAAAATTTTGATGTCTATCAATTTAACCACTTAAAATAAATTTTCGTAATTTTAAGAAATTTAGATAAGAAGTAGAATAAAAATCTATGTCCTAAAACTAGAATGGCGAGAAATAAGAAAGAAAAAGAGCGCGTTGAAAAAGGTCGAAAAAGTAAAGATCGAAAAATAAAAGGCGTCGAAAAATAAGAAAGAAAAAAAATGACTATATAAAAAAAAACTCGACTAACCCAACCTTATTACTATCACTAACTTAAAATTATAATCGCAAATTGAGATTACTAATTGGAATGATAATTGATACATAGGTAAAAGGCGTCGAAAAATAAGAAAGTAGCGCGTTGAAACTTAAAAAGGCACTAAAAACTAAAAACTAAAAATTGCGTCTAAAAATATTAAATCTTACAAGTAAAACTATATCCCAAATGGCAATATCTTAAAAAGGAACTAAAAATTAAAAAGGTGTCGCAAAATTCTAAAGCACTTAAATCTTAGTCTAAAGAAAAAGCACTTAAGGGATTTTACGGCAGAGCCTAAAAATCTAGAAATAAAAATAACTATGGCAAAAACTATGAATCAATAACTAAATACGAGCCAAAAATACAAATATTACGCTAAAACAATTAAAAAGGGATAAAATATAAAAATATACTAAAATTTGTAAAAAGTTACAATTTTTATAAAAATATTATTTTTATATTATTTATTTTATAAAACTATTAATTTTAAAATTTAATTAAACTAATTAAACTAAATATATAAATTAAATCTAAAAACTAATAACTAATTAAATAATAAAACCTAATTAGGGTTTATTAAATAATAATAATAATACACCGTAATTAATGCAGTTAGGGTTTCCTGTTGGCGTGTCAGACACTCTCATGCGATCGCATGAGTTTATGCCTTCGGGCTCATGCAATCACATGAGCCAGGATTTTGGGCCAGGTTACGGGCTGCTACAGTAGCAGGCCCGAGAGTTTTTATATTTTTTTTTTCTGTTTTGAATTTTCTGTTTTATATATTTATGTAATATATTTATATAAATTAAATAAAACTTATATTTTTATAAAATAAAGATAAAGAAACTTTTATAGAACTTAAATATTTAACAAACTCTTAAAAATATTTATATTTTTGTTTTCTTTTTATATTTTCGAATATTTAAAACGTATTTTTACTTGAGCGTATTTTAATAAAAGTAAACTAAAAATAATTTTTTTTTTCCTTTTTAGCGTTGCGCTTTCGGCTTTTAAGCTAGATGGTCCCCGGCAGCGGCGCCAAAAATACTTGATGTCAAAGCTAAGGGGTATAAAATACTATTAAATTTTAGCAGGAAATACTATTAAATACGATACAATTTTACTCAAGATATTTATTTATTTATTGAATGGATATACTTAAACCTTGCTACAACACTTATAGGCAGTGTACCTAATCGTACAGTAGTTTAGTTTTTAGTAAGTCCGGTTCGTTCCACAGGGAATCTTTTAATCAAAGCTTAACGCTATATTAGTTTAATTTATAAAAATACGAATATATATATAAGTAATATTATTATTTTAAAGGGGGGTTTTTACCGTTTAATGACCGGTTTGTCGATTTTAAAACTTTAGTCGCAGTTAAAACCAAATGTAAAATATTAAATAAATAAAAGACTTAATTTAAAGCGTAAAGTAAATAACGATAATGAAATTGCGATAAATAAAAGTGCGATAAAATAAACTTGCGATAATTAAAAAGTACGATAATTAAAAGTGCAATTAAATACAATAACAATAAATAAAAGTGCGATAATTAGAAGTGCAATTAAATATAAAATAAAGGAAATTAAATATGAAATAAAAGAATTATGCTTATTTAAACTTCTGTAATCATGATATTTGACGTGTTGATTTTAGTTTTATGCTCATGGGTTAATTGTCCTTTGTCCTGGATTATTTAATATGTCCGTCTGGTTTTTGTCCATAACAGTCCATCAGTCATAAATATAAAGTGCGAGTGTCCTCGTCAAATTATCCTTATACCCGAAGTTAAATATTCAAACTAATTGGGGACTTAAACTGTAACAAGGTTTTATTACTTTGTTTAATAATTACACCAGGATGTCGACTGAGTGTAACCCAAGGTTTTAATACTTTATTATCAATTATGCCAAGTGTCTTTGTACATAATTTCACCCCTGTTTTAATAATTCTAGTGGTAATTAATCCATTCCCGTGTCCGGTTAAATGAACGATTATTCGTACATATAAATACCCTGCCCATCGTATCCGATCGAGTGTATATGGTTATTTATAGGGGCGTCCAATTGTAAATCTTTATATTAACATTAACAAATTATCATTTAGTTAAACAAATATAAAGCCCATTAATAGCCCATAGTCTAATTTGTAGTGACCCGAACTTTTCCATGTTTATATATATTAATTGAGATTGATATTTACATGATTAAATGTTTCCAACATGTTAAGCAATCAAACTTGTTAATACTTGATTAATTGAAATATGTTTCATATAGACAATTGACCACCCAAGTTGACCGGTGATTCACGAACGTTAAAACTTGTAAAAACTATATGATGACATATATATGGATATATATATATAGTTAACATGATAATATGATAAGTAAACATATCATTAAGTATATTAACAATGAACTACATATGTAAAAACAAGACTACTAACTTAATGATTTTTAAACGAGACATATATGTAACGATTATCGTTGTAAAGACATTTAATGTATATAAATCATATTAAGAGATATTCATACATGATAATATCATGATAATATAATAATTTAAAATCTCATTTGATATTATAAACATTGGGTTAACAACATTTAACAAGATCGTTAACCTAAAGGTTTCAAAACAACACTTACATGTAACGACTAACGATGACTTAACGACTCAGTTAAAATGTATATACATGTAGTGTTTTAATATGTATTTATACACTTTTGAAAGACTTCAATACACTTATCAAAATACTTCTACTTAACAAAAATGCTTACAATTACATCATCGTTCAGTTTCATCAACAATTCTACTCGTATGCACCCGTATTCGTACTCGTACAATACACAGCTTTTAGATGTATGTACTATTGGTATATACACTCCAATGATCAGCTCTTAGCAGCCCATGTGAGTCACCTAACACATGTGGGAACCATCATTTGGCAACTAGCATGAAATATCTCATAAAATTACAAAAATATGAGTAATCATTCATGACTTATTTACATGAAAACAAAATTACATATCCTTTATATCTAATCCATACACCAACGACCAAAAACACCTACAAACACTTTCATTCTTCAATTTTCTTCATCTAATTGATCTCTCTCAAGTTCTATCTTCAAGTTCTAAGTGTTCTTCCTATATTTTACAAGTTCTAGTTACATAAAATCAAGAATACTTTCAAGTTTGCTAGCTCACTTCCAATCTTGTAAGGTGATCATCCAACCTCAAGAAATCTTTGTTTCTTACAGTAGGTTATCATTCTAATACAAGGTAATAATCATATTCAAACTTTGGTTCAATTTCTATAACTATAACAATCTTATTTCAAGTGATGATCTTACTTGAACTTGTTTTCGTGTCATGATTCTGCTTCAAGAACTTCGAGCCATCCAAGGATCCATTGAAGCTAGATCCATTTTTCTCTTTTCCAGTAGGTTTATCCAAGGAACTTAAGGTAGTAATGATGTTCATAACATCATTCGATTCATACATATAAAGCTATCTTATTCGAAGGTTTAAACTTGTAATCACTAGAACATAGTTTAGTTAATTCTAAACTTGTTCGCAAACAAAAGTTAATCCTTCTAACTTGACTTTTAAAATCAACTAAACACATGTTCTATATCTATATGATATGCTAACTTAATGATTTAAAACCTGGAAACACGAAAAACACCGTAAAACCGGATTTACGCCGTCGTAGTAACACCGCGGGCTGTTTTGGGTTAGTTAATTAAAAACAATGATAAACTTTGATTTAAAAGTTGTTATTCTGATAAAATGATTTTTATTATGAACATGAAACTATATCCAAAAATTATGGTTAAACTCAAAGTGGAAGTATGTTTTCTAAAATGGTCATCTAGACGTCGTTCTTTCGACTGAAATGACTACCTTTACAAAAACGACTTGTAATTTATTTTTCCGACTATAAACCTATACTTTTTCTATTTAGATTCATAAAATAGATTTCAATATGAAATCATAGCAATTTGATTCACTCAAAACGGATTTAAAATGAAGAAGTTATGGGTAAAACAAGATTGGATAATTTTTCTCATTTTAGCTACGTAAAAATTGGTAACAAATCTATTCCAACCATAACTTAATCAACTTGTATTGTATATTATGTAATCTTGAGATACCATAGACACGTATACAATGTTTCGACCTATCATGTCACCACATCTATATATATTTCGGAACAACCATAGACACTCTATATGTGAATGTTGGAGTTAGCTATACAGGGTTGAGGTTGATTCCAAAATATATATAGTTTGAGTTGTGATCAATACTGAGATACGTATACACTGGGTCGTGGATTGATTCAAGATAATATTTATCGATTTATTTCTGTACATCTAATTGTGGACAACTAGTTGTAGGTTACTAACGAGGACAGCTGACTTAATAAACTTAAAACATCAAAATATATTAAAAGTGTTGTAAATATATTTTGAACATACTTTGATATATATGTATATATTGTTATAGGTTCGTGAATCAACCAGTGGCCAAGTCTTACTTCCCGACGAAGTAAAAATCTGTGAAAGTGAGTTATAGTCCCACTTTTAAAATCTAATATTTTTGGGATGAGAATACATGCAGGTTTTATAAATGATTTACAAAATAGACACAAGTACGTGAAACTACATTCTATGGTTGAATTATCGAAATCAAATATGCCCCTTTTTATTAAGTCTGGTAATCTAAAAATTAGGGAACAGACACCCTAATTGACGCGAATCCTAAAGATAGATCTATCGGGCCCAACAAGCCCCATCCAAATTACCGGATGCTTTAGTACTTCGAAATTTATATCATATCCGAAGGGTGTCCCGGAATGATGGGGATATTCTTATATATGCATCTTGTTAATGTCGGTTACCAGGTGTTCACCGTATGAATGATTTTTATCTCTATGTATGGGATGTGTATTGAAATATGAAATCTTGTGGTCTATTATTATGATTTGATATATATAGGTTAAACCTATAACTCACCAACATTTTTGTTGACGTTTTAAGCATGTTTATTCTCAGGTGATTATTAAGAGCTTCCGCTGTCGCATACTTAAATAAGGACGAGATTTGGAGTCCATGTTTGTATGATATTGTGTAAAAACTGCATTCAAGAAACTTATTTTGTTGTAACATATTTGTATTGTAAACCATTATGTAATGGTCGTGTGTAAACAGGATATTTTAGATGATCATTATTTGATAATCTACGTAAAGCTTTTTAAACCTTTATTGATGAAATAAAGGTTATGGTTTGTTTTAAAATGAATGCAGTCTTTGAAAAACGTCTCATATAGAGGTCAAAACCTCGCAACGAAATCAATTAATATGGAACGTTTTTAATCAATAAGAACGGGACATTTCAGTTGGTATCCGAGCGTTGGTCTTAGAGAACCAGAATTTTGCATTAGTGTGTCTTATCGAGTTTGTTAGGATGCATTAGTGAGTCTGGACTTCGACCGTGTTTACTTGAAAGATGATTGCTTAACAAATTTGTTGGAAACTATATATTTTTAACATGTGAATATTATGTGATATATTAATCTCTTAACGCGTTTGATATTATGTGATAGATGTCTACCTCTAGAACAAGTCCCATTGACTCACCTAATAATAATGAAGAGTCAAATGTAAATTGGAATGATTCGTGGACTGATTCACAAGTTCCCGAAGAGGAACCGGAAGAAGAGTCGGAATCGGAACCGGAAGAAGAATCGGAACCGGATGAAGAAGTAGAACCGGTGGGGGAAATAATAAAACGGTTAAGTAAAAGAAAATCCTCAACCAACCGACCAAGGTTAATTATGGTCAATGGTGTTTCCGCCAAGGAAGCAAAATATTGGGAGGATTACAAATTCTCCGATGAATCGGATTCCGACGAGAATTCCGATGATGTTATAGAAATTACCCCAACTGAATTTAAAAAGGCAAAAGAAAATAATAAGGGAAAGGGCATAAAAATAGAGAAATCTAATTCTAACCCCGATGAACTTTATATGTATCGTCAACCCCCGAAGTCCTTAAGTTGTAACAATGACCCGGGAACCTCTAAACCACCAGGTTTTTCTAAACCGTTGTGGAAAACGACAGTTAGTATTAGGGGAACATCATATATCCCTAGAAACTTGGCAAAACGAACCAAAACCGAAGAAGAAGAAACTAGCGAGTCGGAATAAGATAGTTGTATTCGTGTGGTGTAATATATGTAATATAGTGTGCTTATGCTTTATGATATATGTAAAAATTGCTTGTATTAATAAGTATTTTTTATGAATCTAACTCTTGTCTATTTTACAGTTTAAAAACACAAAATGGATAGACAACCCAATATTTTAAGAGACCTACCCGGAGACATGATTGATGAAATCTTGTCTAGAGTCGGTCAGAATTCCTCGGCACAACTATTTAAGGCGAGATCAGTTTGTAAGACATTCGAAGAACGTTCCAAGAATGTCTTGGTTTATAAGAGACTTTCGTTTGAAAGATGGGGGATATCACGTTGGGAAACCCATAAGTTACGATGTGTTTACTTTGACGCATATATTGCGGGGAACCCAAATGCTATTTTACGCAACGGGTTAAGAAATTATTTTGATTCAATATATCCGAATATTGGACTTCGTGATTTAGAAAAAGCGGCTAACATGCAACATAAAGAAGCATGTTATGCTTACGGATTAGTAATGTTCGCTTCTCACCAAAGTGAGAACAAGAACATCGGGCTACAACTATTAAACAAAACGTTTCCACAAGTGACGGAGTCGGTAATTGGGGTAAGAAATGAGGTTTTTAGATTGTTACGGGACTGTTGGACATTACGTAACCCTCGTCCTTTTGACGACGTTACAACACGCTGTCTTATCAACGGCCATAACGGTTATGTTCCATAAGACCAAGGATGGGAAGTAATCCTAGTAAAACCAGAATGCATGACTTGTTTCTGGACGTATGAATTACGTGTCTTTATTGCCTTTGCTGAACGACTTGTGTACTAGCTAGAATTATCTTCACAACTATCTTGTATCAAAGTTATTGTGTGCTATATTTCATGCTTTATGTAAAATAAGCGGTATTGTAAGTTTGTAAAATATTGTATAAAAGTTTGAACGCGAAATATTATTATAATCAGTTTTTCATATAGAATTGTAGTAGTTGAATTGTATATTAGCTACTAAGTATGAACTTAACGGGTAGGTACTACCCGAATTTAAACTTATAAAACGCTAATATGAAGAAAAAGCTTTTATAAATGAGTTCATATTATGCTACGAAATACTATTAACTACTCTTAATATTCTGTATGATTAACTTGTTCCATTTAACTATTTTGAAGGAAATGGCACCGACTACTCGACACACCGTGAATATGAATCAAGAGGAATTCCGTACTTTTCTAGCTTCAAACATAGCCGCAGTACAGGCTGCGCTACATACCAACAATAACCTTGGATCTAGCAGTACAGAAAATCGTGTAGGATGCACCTACAAAGAATTCACTGCCTGCAAACCTTTGGAATTTGATGGAACCGAAGGACCGATTGGATTGAAACGGTGGACCGAGAAGGTCGAATCGGTGTTTTCCATAAGTAAGTGTACTGAAGAGGACAAAGTGAAGTACGCTACGCATACCTTCACAGGTTCTGCGTTAACATGGTGGAATACCTATCTAGAGCAAGTGGGACAAGACGATGCGTACGCACTACCGTGGTCAGCATTCAAGCACTTGATGAACGAGAAGTACCGTCCCAGAACCGAGGTCAATAAGCTCAAGACAGAACTTAGAGGGTTACGAACCCAAGGATTTGATATTACCACGTACGAAAGACGATTCACAGAATTGTGCCTATTGTGTCCGGGAGCATTCAAAGATGAGGAAGAGAAGATCGATGCGTTTGTGAAAGGATTACCGGAAAGAATCCAAGAAGATATAAGTTCACACGAGCCCGCCTCCATACAACAGGCATGTAGAATGGCTCACAAACTAGTGAACCAGATTGAAGAAAGAATTAAAGAACAGACTGTTGAAGAGGCCAATGTGAAGCAAGTCAAAAGAAAGTTGGAGGAAAACGGTGATAAGAATCACCAATACAACAACAACAGCAATCGCAACAATTATCCCAACAATCGCAACATCAATCGCAACTACAACAAACGGCCCAACAACAACAACAACAACAACAACAACAACAACAACAGCAACAGCAACTACAACAATCATCTCAATAACAATAATAACCGCAACAACAACAACAATCAGAAGCAGCTATGCCAAAGGTGTGAAAAGTATCACTCGGGGTTCTGCACCAAATTTTGCAACAAGTGTAAAAGAAATGGTCATAGCGCGGTGAAGTGTGAGGTCTACGGACCAGGGGTTAATAGAATGAAAAGAACAAATGGTGTCGGAACGAGTAATGGCGGAGCAAGTAGTGTCGGAGCAAGTTATGCCAATGTAGTTTGTTATAAATGTGGAAAACCGGGCCACATTATTAGAAATTTCCCGAACCAGGAGAACACGAATGGACAAGGCCGCGGAAGAGTTTTCAATATTAATGCGGCAGAGGCACAAGAAGACCCGGAGCTTGTTACGGGTACGTTTCTTATTGACAATAAATCTGCTTACGTTTTATTTGATTCGGGTACGGATAGAAGCTATATGAGTAGAGATTTTTGTGCTAAATTAAGTTGTCCATTGACGCCTTTGGATAGTAAATTTTTACTCGAATTAGCAAATGGTAAATTAATTTCAGTAGATAATATATGTCGGAATCGAGAAATTAAACTGGTTAGCGAAACATTTAAGATTGATTTGATACCAGTAGAGTTAGGGAGTTTTGATGTGATAATCGGTATGGACTGGTTGAAAGAAGTAAAAGCAGAGATCGTTTGTTACAAAAATGCAATTCGCATTATACGAGAAAAAGGAAAACCCTTAATGGTGTACGGAGAAAAGGGCAACACGAAGCTACATCTTATTAGTAATTTGAAGGCACAAAAACTAATAAGAAAAGGTTGCTATGCTGTTCTAGCACACTTCGAGAAAGTACAAACTGAAGAAAAGAGCATCAATGATGTTCCCATTGCAAAAGAATTTCCCGATGTATTTCCGAAAGAATTACCGGGATTACCCCCACATCGATCCGTTGAATTTCAAATAGATCTTGTACCAGGAGCTGCACCAATAGCTCGTGCTCCTTACAGACTCGCACCCAGCGAGATGAAAGAACTGCAAAGCCAATTACAAGAACTTTTAAAGCGTGGTTTCATTCGACCAAGCACATCACCGTGGGGAGCTCCTGTTTTGTTTGTCAAGAAGAAAGATGGTACATTCAGGTTGTGTATCGACTACCGAGAGTTGAACAAACTTACCATCAAGAACCGCTACCCACTACCGAGAATCGACGACTTATTTGATCAACTACAAGGCTCGTCTGTTTATTCAAAGATTGACTTACGTTCCGGGTATCATCAAATGCGGGTGAAAGAAGATGATATTCCAAAGACTGCTTTCAGAACACGTTACGGTCATTACGAGTTTATGGTCATGCCGTTTGGTTTAACTAATGCACCAGCTGTGTTCATGGACCTTATGAACCGAGTGTGTGGACCATACCTTGACAAGTTTGTCATTGTTTTCATTGATGACATACTTATTTACTCAAAGAATGACCAAGAACACGGTGAACATTTGAGAAAGGTGTTAGAAGTATTGAGGAAGGAAGAATTGTACGCTAAGTTTTCAAAGTGTGCATTTTGGTTGGAAGAAGTTCAATTCCTCGGTCACATAGTGAACAAAGAAGGTATTAAGGTGGATCCGGCAAAGATAGAAACTGTTGAAAAGTGGGAAACCCCGAAAACTCCGAAACACATACGCCAGTTTTTAGGACTAGCTGGTTACTACAGAAGGTTCATCCAAGACTTTTCCAGAATAGCAAAACCCTTGACTGCATTAACGCATAAAGGGAAGAAATTTGAATGGAATGATGAACAAGAGAAAGCGTTTCAGTTATTGAAGAAAAAGCTAACTACGGCACCTATATTGTCATTGCCTGAAGGGAATGATGATTTTGTGATTTATTGTGATGCATCAAAGCAAGGTCTCGGTTGTGTATTAATGCAACGAACGAAGGTGATTGCTTATGCGTCTAGACAATTGAAGATTCACGAACAAAATTATACGACGCATGATTTGGAATTAGGCGCGGTTGTTTTTGCATTAAAGACTTGGAGGCACTACTTATATGGGGTCAAAAGTATTATATATACCGACCACAAAAGTCTTCAACACATATTTAATCAGAAACAACTGAATATGAGGCAGCATAGGTGGATTGAATTATTGAATGATTACGACTTTGAGATTCGTTACCACCCGGGGAAGGCAAATGTGGTAGCCGATGCCTTGAGCAGGAAGGACAGAGAACCCATTCGAGTAAAATCTATGAATATAATGATTCATAATAACATTACTACTCAAATAATGGAGGCACAACAAGGAGTTTTAAAAGAGGGAAATTTAAAGGATGAAATACCCAAAGGATCGGAGAAGCATCTTAATATTCGGGAAGACGGAACCCGGTATAGGGCTGAAAGGATTTGGGTACCAAAATTTGGAGATATGAGAGAAATGGTACTTAGAGAAGCTCATAAAACCAGATACTCAATACATCCTGGAACGGGGAAGATGTACAAAGATCTCAAGAAACATTTTTTGTGGCCGGGTATGAAAGCCGATGTTGCTAAATACGTAGGAGAATGTTTGACGTGTTCTAAGGTCAAAGCTGAGCATCAGAAACCATCAGGTCTACTTCAACAACCCGAAATCCCGGAATGGAAATGGGAAAACATTACCATGGATTTCATCACTAAATTGCCAAGGACTGCAAGTGGTTTTGATACTATTTGGGTAATAGTTGATCGTCTCACCAAATCAGCACACTTCCTACCAATAAGAGAAGATGACAAGATGGAGAAGTTAGCACGACTGTATTTGAAGGAAGTCGTCTCCAGACATGGAATACCAATCTCTATTATCTCTGATAGGGATGGCAGATTTATTTCAAGATTCTGGCAGATATTACAGCAAGCATTAGGAACTCGTCTAGACATGAGTACTGCCTATCATCCACAAACTGATGGGCAGAGTGAAAGGACGATACAAACGCTTGAATACATGCTACGAGCATGTGTTATTGATTTCAGAAACAGTTGGGATCGACATCTACCGTTAGCAGAATTTTCCTACAACAACAGCTACCATTCAAGCATTGAGATGGCACCGTTTGAAGCACTTTATGGTAGAAAGTGCAGGTCTCCGATTTGTTGGAGTGAAGTGGGGGATAGACAGATTACGGGTCCGGAGATTATACAAGAAACTACCGAGAAGATCATCCAAATTCAACAACGGTTGAAAACCGCCCAAAGTCGACAAAAGAGCTACGCTGACATTAAAAGAAAAGATATAGAATTTGAAATTGGAGAGATGGTCATGCTTAAAGTTGCACCTTGGAAAGGCGTTGTTCGATTTGGTAAACGAGGGAAATTAAATCCAAGGTATATTGGACCATTCAAGATTATTGATCGTGTCGGACCAGTAGCTTACCGACTTGAGTTACCTCAACAACTCGCGGCTGTACATAACACTTTCCACGTCTCGAATTTGAAGAAATATTTTGCTAAAGAAGATCTCACTATTCCGTTAGATGAAATCCAAATCAACGAAAAACTCCAATTCATCGAAGAACCCGTCGAAATAATGGATCGTGAGGTTAAAAGACTTAAGCAAAACAAGATACCAATTGTTAAGGTTCGATGGAATGCTCGTAGAGGACCTGAGTTCACCTGGGAGCGTGAAGATCAGATGAAGAAGAAATACCCGCATCTATTTCCAGAAGATTCGTCAACACCTCCAACTTCTTAAAATTTCGGGACGAAATTTATTTAACGGGTAGGTACTGTAGTGACCCGAACTTTTCCATGTTTATATATATTAATTGAGATTGATATTTACATGATTAAATATTTCCAACATGTTAAGCAATCAAACTTGTTAAGACTTGATTAATTGAAATATGTTTCATATAGACAATTGACCACCCAAGTTGACCGGTGATTCACGAACGTTAAAACTTGTAAAAACTATATGATGACATATATATGGATATATATATATATATATATATAGTTAACATGATAATATGATAAGTAAACATATCATTAAGTATATTAACAATGAACTACATATGTAAAAACAAGACTACTAACTTAATGATTTTTAAACGAGACATATATGTAACGATTATCGTTGTAAAGACATTTAATGTATATAAATCATATTAAGAGATATTCATACATGATAATATCATGATAATATAATAATTTAAAATCTCATTTGATATTATAAACATTGGGTTAACAACATTTAACAAGATCGTTAACCTAAAGGTTTCAAAACAACACT
Organism: Rutidosis leptorrhynchoides; assembly: GCF_046630445.1. Lineage (NCBI taxonomy): Eukaryota > Viridiplantae > Streptophyta > Magnoliopsida > Asterales > Asteraceae > Rutidosis > Rutidosis leptorrhynchoides. Next base: position 635,769,747 of record NC_092335.1, read on the forward strand.
TACATGTAACGATTAACGATGACTTAACGACTCAGTTAAAATGTATATACATGTAGTGTTTTAATATGTATTTATACACTTTTGAAAGACTTCAATACACTTATCAAAATACTTATACTTAACAAAAATGCTTACAATTACATCCTCGTTCAGTTTCATCAACAATTCTACTCGTATGCACCCGTATTCGTACTCGTACAATACACAGCTTTTAGATGTATGTACTATTGGTATATACACTCCAATGATCAGCTCTTAGCAGCCCATGTGAGTCACCTAACACATGTGGGAACCATCATTTGGCAACTAGCATGAAATATCTCATAAAATTACAAAAATATGAGTAATCATTCATGACTTATTTACATGAAAACAAAATTACATATCCTTTATATCTAATCCATACACCAACGACCAAAAACACCTACAAACACTTTCATTCTTCAATTTTCTTCATCTAATTGATCTCTCTCAAGTTCTATCTTCAAGTTCTAAGTGTTCTTCATATATTTTACAAGTTCTAGTTACATAAAATCAAGAATACTTTCAAGTTTGCTAGCTCACTTCCAATCTTGTAAGGTGATCATCCAACCTCAAGAAATCTTTGTTTCTTACAGTAGGTTATCATTCTAATACAAGGTAATAATCATATTCAAACTTTGGTTCAATTTCTATAACTATAACAATCTTATTTCAAGTGATGATCTTACTTGAACTTGTTTTCGTGTCATGATTCTGCTTCAAGAACTTCGAGCCATCCAAGGATCCATTGAAGCTAGATCCATTTTTCTCTTTTCCAGTAGGTTTATCCAAGGAACTTAAGGTAGTAATGATGTTCATAACATCATTCGATTCATACATATAAAGCTATCTTATTCGAAGGTTTAAACTTGTAATCACTAGAACATAGTTTAGTTAATTCTAAACTTGTTCGCAAACAAAAGTTAATCCTTCTAACTTGACTTTTAAAATCAACTAAACACATGTTCTATATCTATATGATATGCTAACTTAATGATTTAAAACCTGGAAACACGAAAAACACCGTAAAACCGGATTTACGCCGTCGTAGTAACACCGCGGGCTGTTTTGGGCTAGTTAATTAAAAACTATGATAAACTTTGATTTAAAAGTTGTTATTCTGAGAAAATGACTTTTATTATGAACATGAAACTATATCCAAAAATTATGGTTAAACTCAAAGTGGAAGTATGTTTTCTAAAATGGTCATCTAGACGTCGTTCTTTCGACTTAAATGACTACCTTTACAAAAACGACTTGTAACTTATTTTTCCGACTATAAACCTAGACTTTTTCTATTTAGATTCATAAAATATAGTTCAATATGAAACCATAGCAATTTGATTCACTCAAAACGGATTTAAAATGAAGAAGTTATGGGTAAAACAAGATTGGATAATTTTTCTCATTTTAGCTACGTGAAAATTGGTAACAAATCTATTCCAACCATAACTTAATCAACTTGTATTGTATATTATGTAATCTTGAGATACCATAGACACGTATACAATGTTTCGACCTATCATGTCGACACATCTACAGGGTTGTTAATGTCGGTTATACAGGGTTGAGGTTGATTCCAAAATATATATAGTTTGAGTTGTGATCAATACTGAGATACGTATACACTGGGTCGTGGATTGATTCAAGATAATATTTATCGATTTATTTCTGTACATCTAATTGTGGACAACTAGTTGTAGGTTACTAACGAGGACAGCTGACTTAATAAACTTAAAACATCAAAATATATTAAAAGTGTTGTAAATATATTTTGAACATACTTTGATATATATGTATATATTGTTATAGGTTCGTGAATCAACCAGTGGCCAAGTCTTACTTCCCGACGAAGTAAAAATCTGTGAAAGTGAGTTATAGTCCCACTTTTAAAATCTAATATTTTTGGGATGAGAATACATGCAGGTTTTATAAATGATTTACAAAATAGACACAAGTACGTGAAACTACATTCTATGGTTGAATTATCGAAATCGAATATGCCCCTTTTTATTAAGTCTGGTAATCTAAGAATTAGGGAACAGACACCCTAATTGACGCGAATCCTAAAGATAGATCTATCGGGCCCAACAAGCCCCATCCAAATTACCGGATGCTTTAGTACTTCGAAATTTATATCATATCCGAAGGGTGTCCCGGAATGATGGGGATATTCTTATATATGCATCTTGTTAATGTCGGTTACCAGGTGTTCACCATATGAATGACTTTTATCTCTATGTATGGGATGTGTATTGAAATATGAAATCTTGTGGTCTATTATTATGATTTGATATATATAGGTTAAACCTATAACTCACCAACATTTTTGTTGACGTTTTAAGCATGTTTATTCTCAGGTGATTATTAAGAGCTTCCGTTGTCGCATACTTAAATAAGGACGAGATTTGGAGTCCATGTTTGTATGATATTGTGTAAAAACTGCATTCAAGAAACTTATTTTGTTGTAACATATTTGTATTGTAAACCATTATGTAATGGTCGTGTGTAAACAGGATATTTTAGATTATCATTATTTGATAATCTACGTAAAGCTTTTTAAACCTTTATTGATGAAATAAAGGTTATGGTTTGTTTTAAAATGAATGCAGTCTTTGAAAAACGTCTCATATAGAGGTCAAAACCTCGCAACGAAATCAATTAATATGGAACGTTTTTAATCAATAAGAACGGGACATTTCATAATTTTCACAAGTGTCGTTCTTTTGTCCAAACCCCAATTATGGTACAAAGCCCAATTACCCAATTTGAATAATTAGCCCAACATCATGATTACTTCGGATTAAATAAGCATAATAATAACTTAGCTACGAGACATTAATGTAAAAAGGTTGAACATAACTTACAATGATTAAAAATAGCGTAGCGTTACACGGACAGAATTTCGACTTACACCCTTACAACATTCGCTAACATACCTTTATTATTAGGATTTAAAATTAAAATTAAAATTAAAATTAAAATATAAATATAAATATTACGTATAGATATATTGAGAGATAGAAAAAGATGTGTTTTGTGTTACACCAAAGCTCGATTTTTATAGGCATGTGGGCGGGAACTGTGCACCATGCGATCGCATGGAGTTTCTTCCTCCAGGCCATGCGATCGCATGGCCAGCTGGGGAGACTCAAAAGTCTTTGTTTTTTTATGCCGACGGTTTTTAATAATATAATATATAATATATAAATAATTATAAGAATTATTTAAATATTATGTTATATTTATGTGCATAGTTGACTTGTAATTTTTAGTCCGTTGCGTCAAGCGTTGAGAGTTGACTATGGTCCCGGTTTCGGATTTTCGAACGTCCTTGCGAATAATTTAATATCTTGTACTTTGCGTTTTGAATCTTGTACTCTTGTAATTTTGAGACGTTTCTTATCAATAATTGGAACCTCATTGATTGTATTTTGTACTTTTGAGCTTTTTGGTCGTTTGCGTCTTCAATTCGTCGAATCTGCCTTTTATCTTCACCTTTTATTATTTAAACGAATATCACTTGTAAATAGGACAATTGCAACTAAAAGCTTGTCTTTCTTGAGGGATAATGCTATGAAATATATGTTCGTTTTTAGCATTATCAGTTATACGGACAGAATTTCAACTTACAAACTTAAAACATTCGCCACTATAACCTTATTATTATTAACTTAAAATTAAAATTAAAATTAAAATATAAATATAAATATATATTGAGAGTATGATGATAGATGGATATATATTGTGTAAAAATTCGTCGACCAAACGCTTCAATTTATAGGACCTGACCTGCTACAGCAAGCCATGCGATCGCATGGGATTTAGGCTGGCTGGCCATGCGATCTCATGGCAGCCTTTTCCTGCACACAATGGTTCCAAAACGTGGACTGCGCGTATTTATTTAATATATAATATAATATATATAATTTTATATAATTAATTATATATTATATAATATTCTTGTGCATTGTTGACTTGTAATTTTAGCTCCGTTGCGTCGCGCGTTGATAGTTGGTTCATGTCCCGTTTCCGGATTTTCGAACGTCCTTGCGTACTATTTAATATCTTGTACTTTGCGTTCCGCGGCTCGTACTCTTGTAACTTTTAGACGTTTCTCATCAATAATTTGAACCTCTTGGATTATACTTTGTACTTTTTAGCATTTTGGTCATTTGCGTCTTCAATTCATCGAATCTGTCTTTTGTCTTCACCTTTTATTATTTAAACGAATATCACTTGTAAATAGAACAATTGCAACTAAAAGCTTGTCTTTCTTGAGGGATAATGCTATGAAATATATGTTCGTTTTTAGCATTATCATGGACAAGATTCGGAAAGTTGTTGAGAGGATGTCCTCAGCACGGTTTAGACACTTATCAAATAGTACAAATATTCTACCAAGGTGTCGACGTTGCCACACGAAAAGACATCGACACAGCAGCTGGTGGTTCCATTATGAAGAAAACCGCAACTGAAGCTCACAAGATTATTGATAACACAGCTTCCCACTCTCATGAGTGGCATCATATGACAACCCAAAAATTTTCGACTAAATTTAAACCTAACTTTTATATGATTCCGACGATTCACGAACAAATAATTTTAAATACTTAAATATATATATATATATATATATATATATATATATATATATATATATATATATATATATATATATATATATATATATATATATATATATATATAATAACTTGAAATATAATTTAAAATACGATTTAATTATAATCAAATATGAAAAATCATATTCAATGTAATATAGTTGTTATATTATTACTATTATTAATATTAATATTAATATTAATATTAGTATTAGTTATATTATTTGCAATATAATGAAATGTGATACATTTAAATTGTTATATTATTATTACTAATATTTTTGTTATCAGCAATATTATAATTAGTCATAAAATTATGATTTCTATTATTAACATTGATATTATTTATTCATTATCATTATTAAAATAAGTATTACTATAAAAAAAATATCATTTATTATTAATGATATTATTAGTATTATTAACATGTTATAATGATTATTATCATTATTATTAATTATAAGTAAAATTATCATTTTTTATTATTAATATTGTTATTATCATTATTTTCAAAAATTATTATTATTATCTTTATCTATTATTATTATTATTAATATAATTATTATTATTAGTATTATTATTATTATTAAAATCAATTATTAATATTGATTAGGTATAAATTAGGTATAACTGTATCTATTTTATATTTCTTTTATTCCTCTACTGGTTATGGATTTATCTCTATCTGTTTTTCTTTTATTTATGTTTCCTTTCCAGATTATGATCAAGCTTTATATTTTTTTTATTCCACGATCCAGCATTTGCACTTTTTATATTTTTCTGATATATTTTTTAATCTTCTACTAGTTTTTATTTTGTATCTGTCGACCAGGTATCGATATAAAACGATCGAGCATTCCACTGTCATCCTAAATTATCAATTTAAATTACAACTATCGAGTGAATTTAACATAAATATATGTATTTTTTTTCTCAGACCTCTGTTCTTGTACCCTTTATTCAAAACCTTCAATTCAAAAATGATTTCAAAATGTGTTAAAACAGTTTTGTTAGGAATCTTACATATAAACTATCTGCAAAGTTTGAATTTCCAATTTTTTGAAACGAATCTGAATTCGTGAGTCAAAGTTTTGAAAACAAAAAGTCAAACTGTGTTCTTCGATCAGATTCGAGTTATATGTTGGGATTTAGGTCCAAATGATGATTTAAAAAGTTTCCTGGAGTGGTTTATAATCTTTTTCATGTAGAAGTCTTGATCCAAAACGTTCTAAAAACTCAAAGTCGATTTCAAGTTCATAAGCGAGTGTTCATGTCTGCTGCTTAATTTTTTTATTTTTTTCTGTTGATTCAATTCACCAAAACGAGTGTACCTGTTTCTATTATATTACCTAAACCCAACGATTTAATTTCACAATTATGATTGTTATGGCTGTGATCGAACTGGATGTTTGAAGAAGAAAGGAATAAAAGAAAATGGTTTAAATATAATTAAGTGTCGAGTTAAAACAGAAAAGTAGTAATAGAGAGATGGTCTGAGGTGTTGCGGGTTAGCAAGAGGTCATGGGTTCGAGCCTCATCTTGGGCATTTTTTTTAGAAAGCTCCTAAGGTAGTTTTCTTATTATTATTATTATTATTATTATTATTATTATTATTATTATTATTATTATTATTATTATTATTATTATTATTATTATTATTATTATTATTATTATTATTTTAATTATTATTATTATTAGTATTATAACTATTATAATTATTATTATTACTAATAAAAAGCTACCATGTATTATTATTAACATGATTAAAATTAAAATTATAATTACTATTATTATTGTTACTACTAAAATTATTATTACTAGTATTATTACTAGTATTATTATTGTATTATTATTATATTATTATCATTTTAAATATTATTATTATTATTATGATTAGAATTATTATTATTATTATTATTTGAAAATAATACAAATTATTATTATTATCATTGTTATTAGTATTAGTATCATTTTATATTTATAAGTATTATTATTAATGTTTTCATTATTATTATTATTACTAATATGACTATCTTTATTAGTATTATTATTATTAAAAAGTATTATCATTATTATCATTTTTACAAAAATTATTATTTTTGCTATCATTAAAAATATATTATTATTATTATTATTATTATTATTATTATTATTATTATTATTATTATTATTATTATTATTATTATTATTATTATTATTATTATTATTTTTTTTTTTTTTTTTTTTTTAAACCTTATTATGATTATTATCATTTTTACTACTAGTATTATTATTATTATTACAAAATAATACAACTCTTTATTCATTATCATTATTAATATTATTTGATCAAATAAATACTTATAAATAGAATATATAAAAGTATGTATATAGAAATATATAACAAGTGAAATAATATATATAAACTTATTCGATTACAAGTATATGTGTTAATATATATACTTGATATAGGTTCGTGAATCCGAGGTCAACCCTATACTTGTTCAGTACCATCCTATGCATATTTACTACAAACTATCGTATCGTATCGTGAGTTTTCATAGCTCCCTTTTTATATATATTTTTTGGCTGAGAATACATGCAATGTTTTATATCTGTTTTACAAAATAGATACAAGTAATAAACTAAATTATACGTGGATTAGAATCACAAATATTCCCCTAGCTTGGTAACGTAATATATTGGTCTCTGTACCGTAGGCGCAAATGCTATTGATAGATCTATCGGGTTTGACAACCTCATCCGGGCTAGTCACGCTAGCAGTCAACGGATGTTTAGTACTTCGAGGGTATTTATCACACTTGATTCGGTGCTCTATAGACATCAGGGGTATTCATTATTATATTATTATCGTTAAGGCTGTTACCAGGTGCCCATGGTTGTAGAATATTTTTTTATTACACTGCGGTGTAAGGATATTTATGGAAACTGAAATCTTGTTATCTATTATTATTATCAAAATCGTTGTTTATGATAAATCTATGAACTCACCAACATTTTGGTAGACACTTTTTAGCATGTTTATTCTCAGGTACTTTTTGCTTCCGCTGTAGAACTTTGCTGTTACATAGAAGTCAAGCCAAGCACTGGGACTAGAGTTAACATCGCCATTAATGGATTTTAACGGGGTGTTAAACATCAGGAAAAAGATATCTTTCATTCATCTAAAGTGGCTAGAGCCGATTCTAGCCATGACTTTAATTCCGTTTCCGCAAAAATAGATGCTTTCGAGAGACGAATGGAAAAGATGACTAAAGATATTCACGCAATACGAATCAGTTGTGAGCAGTGCGATTGACCACACTTAACGAAAGATTGTCACATTGAGCAAACCATGGAACAACGAGAGAATGTTTCCTACATGAATCAAAGGCCGGGAAATAATTATTAAAATAATTATCATCCGCCTAGGCCAAACTTCAATCGAAATCAAAACATTCTTTACAATCTAATTGGACCCAACAATAACTCGTATAACCAACAAGGTCCGAATAACCAACCAACTCAAAACAACACTTTCAATCAGCAAAGACCTAGCTTGTATAAACTACCACAACAAACCGAACAGAAAAGGCTAAATCTGGAAGAAATGATGGCAATGCTAATGGAATCTCAAACACAATTTATTACATCTCAAACTCAAACGAATGAGAGGTTTGATTAGTCATTAAGAACTCAACAAGCTTCCATTTTGAATTTAGAAAAACACGTAGGTACTCTTGCTAGCATGATGAGTGAGAGGGAACAAGGAAAGCTACCTAGTAATACTGAAATAAATCCTCGGAATGAGAATGTTAATATGGTGTCAACAAATTCTGAAAAACCATCATCAGAAGATGGGAAGGTTTTAGATGTGAGTAACAATGAAGAAGTTACACCACCACCACCACCCGAGTATGTAAAACCAATGGTGGCACCATACAGACCACCCATCCCGTTTTCAAGAAAAGGAGTTGAGTATGAGCAAGTAATAGGTAATAAAGTTTGTGATACCTTTGGAAAGAAGAAGAAGAATAAGAAAGTACAAGAAAAAAAAACCGTAGAAGTAAACCCGGTGAAGACAGTTCCACCAAAACTTCCACCAAGGTTGGGTGATCTGGGTGAATTTATTGTTCCTTGTCTACTTAGTGATTGTGTCATGTATGATGCACTAGCAGATTTAGGTGCGAGTGTGAGTGTTATGCCTCTTTCATTATATAAGAGATTAGGAGTAGGTGATCTAAGTCCAACGAAAATGAGTGTTCGACTCTTTGATCAAACTATTAAACACCCAGTTAGAATTGCTGACAACCTACCCGTTCAAGTAGGTAATTTAACCTTTCTAGTCGAATTTATTGTCATTGACATAGAAGAGGACTTAAACATTCCTCTAATTTTAGGTCGACCATTCTTAGCGTCCACCAGGGCGTTATTTAATGTAAGAGAAGGTAGAATGACACTTAGTGATGGTGACAAATCGGTCACCTTTATGATTGGAAAGTCTAAATCTACACCAACCAAAACCGTTGAACCAACACAAACGATTGGTAAGAACCATGTTGTTTTACCAACTCCAACGGTAGTGCTTAACAATAATAAAATGCCTAAGTGTGGGGAAAATGAAGTAACACCTAATGATGACTTGATAACAAAGAACCCCATTGTTGATACGAAATTAAATAACCCCGTTATCAACAGTTCAATGAAGAAACTTATCAAACGGATTCGCGATGCTAGAACCAAGGGAAACTTTAAGTTATGTAACCGGTTAGTATCCAATCTATCGCCTAAATAAAAGGCGAAACTAGTTGAATTTGTGGATATTACACAGGAATCCGACCAGTGGCTTAAAGCAAAAGTCACATATATGCAAGTTGATTATGGTCCAAAAGAAATTGACAATGAAGTTAATCACAATTTCGACACCACAGCTACCTAAGTGTGGGGAGATTCAAATGTTCTAAAAAGAAAACGCTGTCTAGAGTTAGTTGTTCTGTTCTCGTGTAGTTCCGAGAATGGAATCCGATTGGTCTTTTCCGCTAGCAGACACTAAAGAACTAGTTTTCTCCCCCCATTCTGAATTTTTTTTTGTTTTGTAGGTTTTGTATAAAATTAATATGCATATTTAAATTTAAGTTTTGTGTGAATTTAAAAATAAAAATTTGCTTTATTTCATTAATTTTAAAAAATGATTTCTAAAATTCGTCGTGAGTTAAAGACTAGATCATAGAATCGAAATGTTTTACCCAAAGAAGGGGCGAAAAATTTTGTTATCATTATTTTTAATATTTTTGATCTAAAGTATGCAAAAAAAAAATTAAAAAAAAAATTTTAAAAACCCGAAAATCTTTGTTTTTAAAACAATCGCTTTAAAACGACAATTTTTAAATTTTGTCGAGAGATGGACTAGGTAAACGTACCGAAACTACCTCTACCTAAAGTAAAAGGAAACAAAATTTTAAAAATTATTCATTTAAATTGTTTTAATAAATAAAGGTTTTATAAATATATATATATATATATATATATATATATATATATATATATATATATATATATATATATATATATATATATATATATATATATATATATATATATATGTTTGTAGTCTATCTTATGTACAAAACAGGGTAAAACAACGCACTTTCAAAGACTGGCATTAAGTTCAGCAAAAGCTACTAATTTTGACGATAAGACGCAAAACATATGTGAAATTACAACAAAGGGAATGAACGATGAGGCGTGCCATCTATCATTCGACGAGCTTAATAATTACAAACTGGGTATTCTTAATCACTTTTCTACACTAATCACCCTCATGAATTTATAATTATAGTCTGATTTCATGCAAATGAGGGCATTGCATGATCTCAAGTGTGGGGAAGGGTTATAAATTCTCTTGGGTTTATACTTAGTTTATTTTCTAAATTTTATGAAAATTTGAAAATTTTTCAACTAAATGAATTCAAAATCATGTTTATACATATTTATGAACGATAAAACTAGGTGTTAATACTGAAATTATTGTTGTCTCGGAAAGGACATAAATTGAGAAACAACCCAAAATGCTAGAATTCATTTAAAATAGAATAGAAGAGAATAAAAAGGTAAAGAAAGAAATAAATAAAAAGCTAAGTGTGGGACGAAGATACCAAGTTATCTTTAAAACATATATCACATATTTTTGTACAAGATTATTGCAGGTACTTTTTGCTTTGGACTAAACTAATTAGTTTTACCCCATTTACTGTAATATATTTGAAAGAAAGATGGATCTACACGATGAATCAATTCCATCATTAAAAGTAAGTAAAGTCTTCCGAAAAAGACACGCGCTTCTTGATTTAGGTCAAGAAGTTGTCGTCCAGACCTTCTGTAGGTTGTCGAAAAATCTAGAAAAGTCATCTCTAAAATCAGCAGGAAATCCACGGACCTCAGCATCAAACAGGGTCACCAAGTGGTCAGACTTATCCTATCCATGAGAGGATCTATCTCGTAAAATGGGGAGGGCGCCGTGCAAATTAGCTTGATAAGACTAATTAATCAGACCCCCATAAAGGATAATCTCCTTAAAGATAAAAAAAAATCAGCTTTTAAGCCTGATATTACTCAATCCTTGAGATTGACCTTAAAGATTGAGAATTACAAACTCATGGAATTCGATGATATCTAAACTCGAGCTTGAATGAGAAAATATTTTGATCAAAAAACCGACTTGTTTTCTGAAAACCTATTTTCAATGCGTTCATTACCATTGAACGTAAAATCCTGAGAATTCATCAGAATTCATTAGGTCACCTGAACCAAATCGTGTGTCAACCGTAAGAACGGTGGTTGCATAGCATGGTCGAAGACAGGACCTTGTGCCAGACCAAAAAAATATAGGGTGATCTTTACTATTGCTCCTACAATGGATAGTAATTGCATCCGACACATTATGGACCATGAACATCTGCATGTCATTAGACATTACCTTAACAGTTGCTTGTTCATCACTTTCCTTTACAATCGGACGGTAGTTTACCGAAAGGTAATATACGAGGCAAGTATACTGGACGTGTTGCTTTTCTAATACAAGGTTAGCAAGTGGATGACACAAAACCGCAAGTTTTGAGCTAAAATTTTAAAATCTGAAACCCACAAAACCCACAAAAACATTTTGCAAACACCGGTGATGGGTTATTCCGGAAAACTTGTCTACGGTAAAAGCTAGCATGCATTTTCAAAAGATCAAATGTTTACAAAAAGATCCAATTTCCTTAATGGATCTAAATTTTCATAGTCATGTGGGACTATAAACCACATTGTTACTATCATTGTTTATACCGTCATATCAAAATCACTAATGAATAAAGTGTGAGAATAAAAAAGTGATTCGAGTGAAGTTTGTTTTATTTCAAGTTCTGTATTGCTTGAGGACAAGCAACGTTCAAGTGCGGAGATATTTGATAGTGCTCCAAATGATCATATATTTAGTCGCAATATCCTTCCAATACGTAAAGTTTTTAGTTGTAATTGTTCTATTTTTAAGTTGTAATCGTTTAAATAAATAAGTACGAAGACTAAAGATGAAAACGAAGATTTGAAGACGAAAACGTCCAAAACGCTCAAGCGTACAAGTTAAACTCCAAGTGGTTCAATTTATTGATGATTAACGTCTAAAAATTTACAAGAGTACAAGCCGCGAAATGCAAAGTACAAGATATCTACGCGTACGAAAGGACGTTCGAATATCCAGAACCGAGACATGAATTGAGCATTAACGCGTGAGTCAACGGAGCTAAAATTACAAGTCAACATTGCACAAGAATATAATATAATATAATATATATAATTATATAAAATTATATATATTATATTATATATATTAAATAATCGAGCCGCCCACATTTTGGAATCAATGTGAGCTGTCACAGCAGGACATGCAATCGCATGGCCAGGATGCACTAATATCATGCGATCGCATGAGATGAAAAATCTGGCCAAGTGCTATAAATAGCCACAAATTCGGACGAGCTCAATACACCCTACACACTCTTCTTTCTTTCTTTCTTTCTGTGAACTATATTTATATTTATTATTTATAATATTAAGTTTAAGTTAAGATTAATAATAATAAGGTTATTGTAAGAAATGTTTTACGGGTTTTAAAGTCGGAACTCTGTCCGTGTAATGCTATGCTATTAATAATCATTGTAAGCTATGTTCTTCCTTTTTAAATTAATGTCTCGTAACTAAGTTATTATTATGCTTATTTGAGCCGAAGTAATCGTGATGTTGGGTTAAATATTAAGATGGGGTTATTGGATTTTGTACCATAATTAGGGTTTGGACAAAAGACCGATACTTGTGGACATTGGACTATGAACTATTAATAGATGGGGGGTATTGTCTAATCGAATAACAACTTATTGGAATCTGTCGAACCTATCTTCAAATTAGTTAATCTAATAATTATTAAATGATTATGCATGTCCTATTTAGTGACGTTTATACGACATTTTTTACGATCATTTAATTAATTATTCGGGTTGGGTAATTGATTCTTCAAACTGATCAAGTGGGTAATTTAATGTTCATATCTTATTAAAACAGGGGTGGATTATATACAAGGTTAATTGGTGTAAATGTTAACAAAGTATTAAAACCTTAGATTATACGCAGTCGATAACCTGGTGTAATCATTAAACAAAGTATTAAAACCTTGTTACAGTTCGAATCCCTAATTAGTTGGAATATTTGACTTCGGGAATAAGGTTAATTTGACGAGCATTTTATAATTATGACCGATGGACTATTATGGACAAAAACCAGATAGGTATCAAATAAATCCAGGATAAAGGACAATTAACCCAGATAAATAAATTAAAATCAAACCATCAAACATCATGATTACGGAAGTTTAAATAAGCATAATACTTTTATTTCATATTTCATCGTACCTTTATTTACTGTCATTTTAATTACTGTAATTTACTTTATCGCAATTTAAATTCTTTCATTTATATTATCGTCATTTATCTTTACGCTTAAAATATAAAATCGACAAACCGGTCATTAAACGGTAAAACCCCCCTTTTTATAATAATATTACTATATATAATTATATATATTTTATACAAATATAGTTGTTAAAAATATAGTACGTAATCGCTAGCTCCCTGTGGAACGAACTGGACTTACTAAAAACTACACTACTCTACGATTAGGTACACTGCCTATAGTGTTGTAGCAAGGTTTAGGTATATCCATTCAATAAATACATAAAACTTGTGTAATATTTCGTCGTATTTCGTAGTAAACAATAATACTATTTCGTACCCCTCCGCTCGCACATCACCCACACTTAGACGAACATCGTCCTCAATGTTCCTAGTGTATCCCACACTTAGAAGTTTTAATTGAAGATTTGGGAATATTTGACTAGTGTTTCAATTACCACACTTAGTGATAAACTAGGATGTGGCGTAGTTTGAATCTTGAGCTAGTAACAAAAAGAAAGAAATACCCCTAGCAGATGAGGTTGGCTTCCAATCCTTGCGTCTTTTATCGGCTCATTAGTCATCCTTTATTCTTATACTCTACTTTATTTCACGAGTTGCCTCCTGAGAAGCGCTTTTGTTTAAGGTCGTAGGCTCGACCGTAATGATGCTTTAAAAAGCAAACATTCCTTGCTGATGGTTGTGATCTTGGTCTTCTCGAGGGAAGGTGAGTCTTGGCGGGTAAATCCTGAGAAAGTGCCGGACCAATAGTGGTAGAAGATCCGGTACTTCTCTTGAAGATCTTCTGAATGATAAGTAGTGCGCAGTTTCGGCTCTTGATAAGTCTTGAAGTCCGATGAGAATATGATCCACGGCTCTGCTGGTTGACCCATAAATGTCAATCATAGAGGCAGTGCTGGTGGTGATTGTTTCTCTGATGGGATGCTCATTTCGGAGGTCTTCAAACAATGTTAGAAAATGTATTTTTAGAATCTTGAAGTCTTCGGAATGGTGATCTCCACAGTAAGAGTCTGTAGCTTTGCACAGATTTATTAAAAGATGATGTGCGAGCGGAGGTGTACGAAATACTATTATTATTTATTACGAAATGCGATACAAATTACACAAGTTTTATATAATTTATTTACAGATGGATATACCTAAACCTTGCTACAACACTATAGGCAGTGTACCTAATCGTAGAGTAGTATAGTTTTTAGTAAGTCCAGTTTATTCCACAGGGAGATGGTTTATTTTACACTATATTTTTATATAACTATATTTGTACAATATATATATATATATATATATATATATATATATATATATATATATATATATATATATATATATATATATATATATATATATATATTACAATTATTATTATTATAAAAGGGGGGGGTTTACCGTTTAATGACTGGTTTGTCGATTTTATATTTTAAGCGAAGCATAAAGTAAATGACGATATTTAACTAACGATAAAATAAATAACAATAATTAAAATGACAATAAATAAAAGTACGAGGAAATATGAAATAAAATATATTATGCTTATTTAAACTTCCGTACTCATGATGTTTGACGTTTTGATTTTAATTTATTACCCTGGTTTAATTGTCCTTGATTATTTGATACCTATTTGGTTTTTGTCCATAATAGTCCATCGGTCATAATTATAAAATGCTCGTCAAATTAACCTTATTCTCGAAGTCAAATATTCCAACTAATTAGGGATTTAAACTGTAACAAGGTTTTAATACTTTGTTAATAATTACACCAGGTTATCGACTGCGTGTAATCCAAGGTTTTAATACTTTGTTAACAATTACACCAATTACCCTTGTATGTACTCCACCCCTGTTTTAATTAGTCCATGATATATTAATTTATCCACTTGGCCAAAATGAATAATCAATTACCCAATCCAATTGATTAATTAAATGATTGTAAACGATGTCGTATAAACGTCACTAAATAGGACATTCGTAATCAATTTAATAATTATTAGATTAACTAATTTGAAGATAGGTTCAACAGGTTCCAATGAGTTGTCATTCAATTAGACAATACTGAAATGTCCCGTTCTTATTGATTAAAAATGTTCCATATTAATTGATTTCGTTGCGAGGTTTTGACCTCTATATGAGACGTTTTTCAAAGACTGCATTCATTTTAAAACAAACCATAACCTTTATTTCATCAATAAAGGTTTAAAAAGCTTTACGCAGATTATCAAATAATGATAATCTAAAATATCCTGTTTACACACGACCATTACATAATGGTTTACAATACAAATATGTTACAACAAAATAAGTTTCTTGGATGCAGTTTTTACACAATATCATACAAGCATGGACTCCAAATCTCGTCCTTATTTAAGTATGCGACAACGAAAGCTCTTAATAATCACCTGAGAATAAACATGCTTAAAACGTCAACAAAAATGTTGGTGAGTTATAGGTTTAACCTATATATATCAAATCATAATAATAGACCACAAGATTTCATATTTCAATACACATCCCATACATAGAGATAAAAATCATTCATATGGTGAACACCTGGTAACCGACATTAACAAGATGCATATATAAGAATATCCCCATCATTCCGGGACACCCTTCGGATATGATATAAATTTCGAAGTGCTAAAGCATCCGGTACTTTGGATGGGGTTTGTTAGGCCCAATAGATCTATCTTTAGGATTCACGTCAATTAGGGTGTCTGTTCCCTAATTCTTAGATTACCAGACTTAATAAAAAGGGGCATATTCGATTTCGATAATTCAACCATAGAATGTAGTTTCACGTACTTGTGTCTATTTTGTAAATCATTTATAACACCTGCATGTATTCTCATCCCAAAAATATTAGATTTTAAAAGTGGGACTATAACTCACTTTCACAGATTTTTACTTCGTCGGGAAGTAAGACTTGGCCACTGGTTGATTCACGAACCTATAACAATATATACATATATATCAAAGTATGTTCAAAATATATTTACAACACTTTTAATATATTTTGATGTTTTAAGTTTATTAAGTCAGCTGTCCTCGTTAGTAACCTACAACTATTTGTCCATAGTTAGATGTACAGAAATAAATCGATAAATATTATCTTGAATCAATCCACGACCCAGTGTAAACGTATCTCAGTATTGATCACAACTCAAACTATATATATTTTGGAATCAACCTCAACCCTGTATAGCTAACTCCAACATTCACATATAGAGTGTCTATGGTTGTTCCGAAATATATATAGATGTGTCGACATGATAGGTTGAAACATTGTATACGTGTCTATGGTATCTCAAGATTACATAATATACAATACAAGTTGATTAAGTTATGGTTGGAATAGATTTGTTACCAATTTTCACGTAGCTAAAATGAGAAAAATTATCCAATCTTGTTTTACCCATAACTTCTTCATTTTAAATCCGTTTTGAGTGAATCAAATTGCTATGGTTTCATATTGAACTCCATTATATGAATATAAACAGAAAAAGTATAGGTTTATAGTCAGAAAAATAAGTTACAAGTCGTTTTGGTAAAGGTAGTCATTTCAGTCGAAAGAACGACGTCTAGATGACCATTTTAGAAAACATACTTCCACTTTGAGTTTAATCATAATTTTTGGATATAGTTTCATGTTCATAATAAAAATCATTTTCTCAGAATAACAACTTTTAAATCAAAGTTTATCATAGTTTTTAATTAACTAACCCAAAACAGCCCGCGGTGTTACTACGACGGCGTAAATCCGGTTTTACGGTGTTTTTCGTGTTTCCAGGTTTTAAATCATTAAGTTAGCATATCATATAGATATAGAACATGTGTTTATTTGATTTTAAAAGTCAAGTTATAAGGATTAACTTTTGTTTGCGAACAAGTTTAGAATTAACTAAACTATGTTCTAGTGATTACAAGTTTAAACCTTCGAATAAGATAGCTTTATATGTATGAATCGAATGATTTTATGAACATCATTACTACCTTAAGTTCCTTGGATAAACCTACTGGAAAAGAGAAAAATGGATCTAGCTTCAACGGATCCTTGGATGGCTCGAAGTTCTTGAAGCAGAATCATGACACGAAAACAAGTTCAAGTAAGATCATCACTTGAAATAAGATTGTTATAGTTATAGAAATTGAACCAAATTTTGAATATGATTATTACCTTGTATTAGAATGATAACCTACTGTAAGAAACAATGATTTCTTGAGGTTGGATGATCACCTTACAAGATTGGAAGTGAGCTAGCAAACTTGAAAGTATTCTTGATTTTATGTAACTAGAACTTGTAGAATATATGAAGAACACTTAGAACTTGAAGATAGAACTTGAGAGAGATCAATTAGATGAAGAAAATTTAAGAATGAAAGTGTGTGTAGGTGTTTTTGATCGTTGGTGTATGGATTAGATATAAAGGATATGTAATTTTGTTTTCATGTAAATAAGTCATGAATGATTACTCATATTTTTGTAATTTTATGAGATATTTCATGCTAGTTGCCAAATGATGATTCCCACATGTGTTAGGTGACTCACATGGGCTGCTAAGAGCTGATCATTGGAGTGTATATACCAATAGTACATACATCTAAAAGCTGTGTATTGTACGAGTACGAATACGGGTGCATACGAGTAGATTTGTTGATGAAACTGAACGAGGATGTAATTGTAAGAATTTTTGTTAAGTAGAAGTATTTTGATAAGTGTCTTGAAGTCTTTCAAAAGGTATGAATACATATTAAAACACTACATGTATATACATTTTAACTGAGTCGTTAAGTCATCGTTAGTCGTTACATGTAAATGTTGTTTTGAAACCTTTAGGTTAACGATCTTGTTAAATGTTGTTAACCCAATGTTTATAATATCAAATGAGATTTTAAATTATTATATTATCATGATATTATGATGTACGAATATCTCTTAATATGATCTATATACATTAAATGTCGTTACAACGATAATCGTTACATATATGTCTCGTTTCAAAATCATTAAGTTAGTAGTCTTATTTTTACATATGTAGTTCATCGTTAATACACTTAATGATATATTTACTTATCATTTAACATAATTAACCAAGTGTATCAATATCTTAATATGATTCATATGTACCTAGTAAGACGTTATAACGATAATCGTTATATATATCGTTTTCGAGTTTCTTAATTTAATAGTCTCATTTTTATGTATATAACTCATTGTTAAAATACCTAATGAGATACATACTTATAATAAAATCATGTTAACTATATATATAACCATATATATGTCATCGTATAGTTTTTACAAGTTTTAACGTTCGTGAATCACCGGTCAACTTGGGTGGTCAATTGTCTATATGAAACCTATTTCAATTAATCAAGTCTTAACAAGTTTGATTGCTTAACATGTTGGAAACACTTAATCATGTAAATATCAATCTCAGTTAATATATATAAACATGGAAAAGTTCGGGTCACTACAGTACCTACCCGTTAAATAAATTTCGTCCCGAAATTTTAAGCTGTTGAAGGTGTTGACGAATCTTCTGGAAATAGATGCGGGTATTTCTTCTTTATCTGATCTTCATGCTCCCAGGTGAACTCGGGTCCTCTACGAGCATTCCATCGAACCTTAACAATTGGTATCTTGTTTTGCTTAAGTCTTTTAACCTCACGATCCATTATTTCGACGGGCTCTTCGATGAATTGAAGTTTTTCGTTGATTTGGATTTCATCTAACGGAATAGTGAGATCTTCTTTAGCAAAACATTTCTTCAAATTCGAGACGTGGAAAGTTTTATGTACAGCCGCGAGTTGTTGAGGTAACTCAAGTCGGTAAGCTACTGGTCCGACATGATCAATAATCTTGAATGGTCCAATATACCTTGGATTTAATTTCCCTTGTTTACCAAATCGAACAACGCCTTTCCAAGGTGCAACTTTAAGCATGACCATCTCTCCAATTTCAAATTCTATATCTTTTCTTTTAATGTCAGCGTAGCTCTTTTGTCGACTTTGGGCGGTTTTCAACCGTTGTTGAATTTGGATGATCTTCTCGGTAGTTTCTTGTATAATCTCCGGACCCGTAATCTGTCTATCCCCCACTTCACTCCAACAAATCGGAGACCTGCACTTTCTACCATAAAGTGCTTCAAACAGCCCCATCTTAATGCTTGAATGGTAGCTGTTGTTGTAGGAAAATTCTGCTAACGGTAGATGTCGATCCCAACTATTTCCGAAATCAATAACACATGCTCGTAGCATGTCTTCAAGCATTTGTATCGTCCTTTCGCTCTGCCCATCAGTTTGTGGATGATAGGCAGTACTCATGTCTAGACGAGTTCCTAATGCTTGCTGTAATGTCTACCAGAATCTTGAAATAAATCTGCCATCCCTATCAGAGATAATAGAGATTGGTATTCCATGTCTGGAGACGACTTCCTTCAAATACAGTCGTGCTAACTTCTCCATCTTGTCATCTTCTCTTATTGGCAGGAAATGTGCTGATTTGGTGAGACGATCAACTATTACCCAAATAGTATCAAAACCTCTGTTGCAAAACACCCCGTCTCGAGCCGTTGCGACACCCGTCTTGACGGTTTGGTGACTAGCCCGTCCCGTCTCGAAGAAAACCTTCTAATATGACAGTCAACGGTCAAAATTTGGGTCAAAGTTGAAAAAATCGGGTCAAAGTCGGTCAAAATTCAGAAAAACCAGAAAATCGATAAAATCGGCGAAATATATCGTATTTTAGTTTGAATTTTTTGTATTAAATTAACGATGATAGCAATTATGGGTACAAATTAATCAATTGAAGTTTTTAGCTTTAAAATATGTGTACATATATGCATTTTTATACTTATATATTTAAAAGTCAACTTTAGTCAACGTCCGTCTTGACCCCCGTCTCGACCCCGTCTTGAACGTCTCGACCTTTTTAGGACCCGACCGTCTCGACCCCGTCTCACGTCTTTTGCAACCTTGATCAAAACCACTTGCAGTCCTTGGCAATTTAGTGATGAAATCCATGGTAATGTTTTCCCATTTCCATTCCGGGATTTCGGGTTGTTGAAGTAGACCTGATGGTTTCTGATGCTCAGCTTTGACCTTAGAACACGTCAAACATTCTCCTACGTATTTAGCAGCATCGGCTTTCATACCCGGCCACCAAAAATGTTTCTTGAGATCCTTGTACATCTTCCCCGTTCCAGGATGTATTGAGTATATCTGGTTTTATGAGCTTCTCTAAGTACCATTTCTCTCATATCTCCAAATTTTGGTACCCAAATCCTTTCAGCCCTATACCGGGTTCCGTCTTCCCGAATATTAAGATGCTTCTCCGATCCTTTGGGTATTTCATCCTTTAAATTTCCCTCTTTTAAAACTCCTTGTTGCGCCTCCTTTATTTGAGTAGTAAGGTTATTGTGAATCATTATATTCATAGATTTTACTCGAATGGGTTCTCTGTCCTTCCTGCTCAAGGCGTCGGCTACTACATTTGCCTTCCCCGGGTGGTAACGAATCTCAAAGTCGTAATCATTCAACAATTCAATCCACCTACGCTGCCTCATATTCAGTTGTTTCTGATTAAATATGTGTTGAAGACTTTTGTGGTCGGTATATATAATACTTTTGACCCCATATAAGTAGTGCCTCCAAGTCTTTAATTTAAAAACAACCGCGCCTAATTCCAAATCATGCGTCGTATAATTTTGCTCGTGAATCTTCAATTGTCTAGACGCATAAGCAATCACCTTCGTTCGTTGCATTAATACACAACCGAGACCTTGCTTTGATGCGTCACAATAAATCACAAAATCATCATTCCCTTCAAGCAATGACAATATAGGTTTCGTAGTTAGCTTTTTCTTCAATAACTGAAACGCTTTTTCTTGTTCATCCTTCCATTCAAATTTCTTCCCTTTATGCGTTAATGCAGTCAAGGGTTTTGCTATTCTGGAAAAGTCTTGGATGAACCTTCTGTAGTAACCAGCTAGTCCTAAAAACTGGCGTATGTGTTTCGGAGTTTTCGGGGTTTCCCACTTTTCAACAGTTTCTATCTTTGCCGGATCCACCTTAATACCTTCTTTGTTCACTATGTGACCGAGGAATTGAACATCTTCCAACCAAAATGCACACTTTGAAAACTTAGCGTACAATTCTTCCTTCCTCAATACTTCTAACACCTTTCTCAAATGTTCACCGTGTTCTTGGTCATTCTTTGAGTAAATAAGTATGTCATCAATGAAAACAATGACAAACTTGTCAAGGTATGGTCCACACACTCGGTTCATAAGGTCCATGAACACAGCTGGTGCATTAGTTAAACCAAACGGTATGACCATAAACTCGTAATGACCGTAACGTGTTCTGAAAGCAGTCTTTGGAATATCATCTTCTTTCAACCAGTCCATACCGATTATCACATCAAAACTCCCTAACTCTACTGGTATCAAATCAATCTTAAATGTTTCGCTAACCAGTTTAATTTCTCGATTCCGACATATATTATCTGCTGAAATTAATTTACCATTTGCTAATTCGAGTAAAAATTTACTATCCAAAGGCGTCAATGGACAACTTAATTTAGCACAAAAATCTCTACTCATATAGCTTCTATCCGCACCCGAATCAAATAAAACGTAAGCAGATTTATTGTCAATAAGAAACGTACCCGTAACAAGCTCCGGGTCTTCCTGTGCCTCTGCCGCATTAATATTGAAAACTCTTCCGCGGCCTTGTCCATTCGTGTTCTCCTGGTTCGGGCAATTTCTAATAATGTGGCCCGGTTTTCCACATTTATAACAAACTACATTGGCATAACTTGCTCCGACACTACTTGCTCCGCCATTACTCGTTCTGACACCATTTGTTCCTTTAGTTCTATTAACCCCTGGTCCGTAGACCTCACACTTCGCCGCGCTATGACCATTTCTTTTACACTTGTTGCAAAATTTGGTGCAGAACCCCGAGTGATACTTTTCACACCTTTGGCATAGCTGCTTCTGATTGTTGTTGTTGTTGCGGTTATTATTGTTGTTGGGATGATTGTTGTAGTAGTTGTTGTTGTTGTTGTTGTTGTTGTTGTTGTTGTTGTTGTTGTTGTTGTTGTTGTTGTTGGGCCGTTTGTTGTAGTTGCGATTGATGTTGCGATTGTTGGGATAATTGTTGCGATTATTGTTGTAATTGCTGTTGTTGTTGTATTGGTGATTCTTATCACCGTTTTCCTCCCACTTTCTTTTGACTTGCTTTACATTGGCCTCTTCAGCCGTCTGTTCTTTAATTCTTTCCTCAATCTGGTTCACTAGTTTGTGAGCCATTCTACATGCCTGTTGTATGGAGGCGGGCTCGTGTGAACTTATATCTTCTTGGATTCTTTCCGGTAATCCTTTCACAAACGCGTCGATCTTCTCTTCCTCATCTTCGAACGCTCCCGGACACAATAGGCACAATTCTGTGAATCGTCTTTCGTACGTGGTAATATCAAATCCTTGGGTTCGTAACCCTCTAAGTTCTGTCTTGAGCTTATTGACCTCGGTTCTGGGACGTTACTTCTCGTTCATCAAGTGCTTGAATGCTGACTACGGTAGTGCGTAAGCATCATCTTGTCCCACTTGCTCTAGATAGGTATTCCACCATGTTAACGCAGAACCTGTGAAGGTATGCGTAGCGTACTTCACTTTGTCCTCTTCAGTACACTTACTTTTGGCAAACACCGATTCGACCTTCTCGGTCCACCGTTTCAATCCGATCGGTCCTTCGGTTCCATCAAATTCCAAAGGTTTGCAGGCAGTGAATTCTTTGTAAGTGCATCCTACACGATTTCCTGTACTGCTAGATCCAAGGTTATTGTTGGTATGTAGCGCTGCCTGTACTGCGGCTATGTTTGAAGCTAGAAAAGTACGGAATTCCTCTTCATTCATATTCACGGTGTGTTGAGTAGTCGGTGCCATTTCTTTCAAAATAGTCAAATGGAACAAGTTAATCATACAGAATATTAAGAGTAGTTAATAGTATTTCGTAGCATAATATGAACTCATTTATAAAAGCTTTTTCTTCATATTAGCGTTTTATAAGTTTAAATTCAGGTAGTACCTACCCGTTAAGTTCATACTTAGTAGCTAATATACAATTCAACTACTACAATTCTATATGAAAAACTGATTATAATAATATTTCGCGTTCAAACTTTTATACAATATTTTACAAACTTACAATACCGCTTATTTTACATAAAGCATGAAATATAGCACACAATAACTTTGATACAAGATAGTTGTGAAGATAATTCTAGCTAGTACACAAGTCGTTCAGCAAAGGCAATAAAGACACGTAATTCATACGTCCAGAAACAAGTCATGCATTCTGGTTTTACTAGGATTACTTCTCATCCTTGGTCTTGTGGAACATAACCGTTATGGTTGTTGATAAGACATCGTGTTGTAACGTCGTCAAAGGGACGAGGGTTACGTAATGACCAACAGTCTCGTAATAACCTAAAAACCTCATTTCTTACCCCAATTACCGACTCCGTCACTTGTGGGAACGTTTTGTTTAATGGCTGTAGCTCGATGTTCTTTTTCTCACTTCGGTGAGAAGCGGACATTACTAACTCGTAAGCATAGCATGCTTCTTTATGTTACATGTTAGCCGCTTTTTCTAAATCATGAAGTCCTATATTCGGATACATTGAGTCAAAATAATTTCTTAACCCGTTGCGTAAAATAGCATTTGGGTTCCCCGCAATATATGCATCAAAGTAAACACATCGTAACTTATGGGTTTCCCAATATGATATCCCCCATCTTTCAAACGAAAGTCTCTTATAAACCAAGACATTCTTGGAACGTTCTTCGAATGTCTTACAAACTGATCTCGCCTTAAATAGTTGTGCCGAGGAATTCTGACCGACTCTAGACAAGATTTCATTAATCATGTCTCCGGGTAGGTCTCTTAAAATATTGGGTTGTCTATCCATTTTGTGTTTTTAAACTGTAAAATAGACAAGAGTTAGATTCATAAAAAATACTTATTAATACAAGCAATTTTTGCATATATCATAAAGCATAAGCACAATATATTACATATATTACACCACACGAATACAACTATCTTATTCCGACTCGCTCATTTCTTCTTCTTCGGTTTTGGTTCGTTTTTCCAAGTTTCTAGGGATATATGATGTTCCCCTAATACGAGCCGTCGTTTTCCACATTGGTTTAGAAAAACCTGGTGGTTTAGAGGTTCCCGGGTCATTGTTACAACTTAAGGACTTCGGGGGTTGACGATACATATAAAGTTCATCGGGGTTGGAATTAGATTTCTCTATTTTTATGCCCTTTCCCTTATTATTTTCTTTTGCCTTTTTAAATTCAGTTGGGGTAATTTCTATAACATCATCGGAATTCTCGTCGGAATCCGATTCATCGGAGAATTGGTAATCCTCCCAATATTTTGCTTCCTTGGCGGAAACACCATTGACCATAATTAACCTTGGTCGGTTGGTTGAGGATTTTCTTTTACTTAACCGTTTTATTATTTCCCCCACCGGTTCTATTTCTTCATTCGGTTCCGATTCTTCTTCCGGTTCCGATTCTTCTTCCGGTTCCGACTCTTCTTCCGGTTCCTCTTCGGGAACTTGTGAATCAGTCCACGAATCATTCCAATTTACATTTGACTCTTCATTATTATTAGGTGAGCCAATGGGACTTGTTCTAGAGGTAGACATCTATCACATAATATCAAACGCGTTAAGAGATTAATATATCACATAATATTCACATGTTAAAAATATATAGTTTCCAACAAAATTTGTTAAGCAATCATTTTTCAAGTAAACACGGTCGAAGTCCAGACTCACTAATGCATCCTAACAAACTTGATAAGACACACTAATGCAAAATTCTGGTTCTCTAAGACCAACGCTCGGATACCAACTGAAATGTCCCGTTCTTATTGATTAAAAACGTTCCATATTAATTGATTTCATTGCGAGGTTTTGACCTCTATATGAGACGTTTTTCAAAGACTGCATTCATTTTAAAACAAACCATAACCTTTATTTCATCAATAAAGGTTTAAAAAGCTTTATGTAGATTATCAAAAAATGATAATCTAAAATATCTTGTTTACACACGACCATTACATAATGGTTTACAATACAAATATGTTACAACAAAATAAGTTTCTTGAATGCAGTTTTTACACAATATCATACAAGCATGGACTCCAAATCTCATCCTTATTTAAGTATGCGACAGCGGAAGCTCTTAATAATCACCTGAGAATAAACATGCTTAAAACTTCAACAAAAATGTTGGTGAGTTATAGGTTTAACCTATATATATCAAATCATAATAATAGACCACAAGATTTCATATTTCAATACACATCCCATACATAGAGATAAAAATCATTCATATGGTGAACACCTGGTAACCGACATTAACAAGATGCATATATAAGAATATCCCCATCATTCCGGGACACCCTTCGGATATGATATAAATTTCGAAGTACTAAAGCATCCGGTACTTTGGATGGGGTTTGTTAGGCCCAATAGATCTATCTTTAGGATTCGCGTCAATTAGGGTGTGTGTTCCCTAATTCTTAGATTACCAGACTTAATAAAAAGGAGCATATTCGATTTCGATAATTCAACCATAGAATGTAGTTTCACGTACTTGTGTCTATTTTGTAAATCATTTATATAACCTGCATGTATTCTCATCCCAAAAATATTAGATTTTAAAAGTGGGACTATAACTCACTTTCACAGATTTTTACTTCGTCGGGAAGTAAGACTTGGCCACTGGTTGATTCACGAACCTATAACAATATATACATATATATCAAAGTATGTTCAAAATATATTTACAACACTTTTAATATATTTTGATGTTTTAAGTTTATTAAGTCAGCTGTCCTCGTTAGTAACCTACAACTAGTTGTCCACAGTTAGATGTACAGAAATAAATCGATAAATATTATCTTGAATCAATCCACGACCCAGTGTATACGTATCTCAGTATTGATCATAAATCAAACTATATATATTTTGGAATCAACCTCAACCCTGTATAGCTAACTCCAACATTCACATATAGAGTGTCTATGGTTGTTCCGAAATATATATAGATGTGTCGACATGATAGGTCGAAATATTGTATACGTGTCTATGGTATCTCAAGATTACATAATATACAATACAAGTTGATTAAGTTATGGTTGGAATAGATTTGTTACCAATTTTCACGTAGCTAAAATGAGAAAAATTATCCAATCTTGTTTTACCCATAACTTCTTCATTTTAAATCCGTTTTGAGTGAATCAAATTGCTATGGTTTCATATTGAACTCTATTTTATGAATCTAAACAGAAAAAGTATAGGTTTATAGTCAAAAAAATAAGTTACAAGTCATTTTTGTAAAGGTAGTCATTTCAGTCGAAAGAACGACGTATAGATGACCATTTTAGAAAACATACTTCCACTTTGAGTTTAACCATAATTTTTGGATATAGTTTCATGTTCATAATAAAAATAATTTTCTCAGAATAACAACTTTTAAATCAAAGTTTATCATAGTTTTTAATTAACTAACCCAAAACAGCCCGCGGTGTTACTACGACTGCGTAAATCCGGTTTTACGGTGTTTTTCGTGTTTCCAGGTTTTAAATCATTAAGTTAGCATATCATATAGATATAGAACATGTGTTTAGTTGATTTTAAAATTCAAGTTAGAAGGATTAACTTTTGTTTGCGAACAAGTTTAGAATTAACTAAACTATGTTCTAGTGATTACAAGTTTAAACCTTCGAATAAGATAGCTTTATATGTATGAATCGAATGATGTTATGAACATCATTACTACCTTAAGTTCCTTGGATAAACCTACTGGAAAAGAGAAAAATGGATCTAGCTTCAACGGATCCTTGGATGGCTCGAAGTTCTTGAAGCAGAATCATGACACGAAAACAAGTTCAAGTAAGATCATCACTTGAAATAAGATTGTTATAGTTATAGAAATTGAACCAAAGTTTGAATATGATTATTACCTTGTATTAGAATGATAACCTACTGTAAGAAACAAAGATTTCTTGAGGTTGGATGATCACCTTACAAGATTGGAAGTGAGCTAGCAAACTTGAAAGTATTCTTGATTTTATGTAACTAGAACTTGTAGAATATATGAAGAACACTTAGAACTTGAAGATAGAACATGAGAGAGATCAATTAGATGAAGAAAATTGAAGAATGAAAGTGTTTGTAGGTGTTTTTGGTCGTTGGTGTATGGATTAGATATAAAGGATATGTAATTTTGTTTTCATGTAAATAAGTCATGAATGATTACTCATATTTTTGTAATTTTATAAGATATTTCATGCTAGTTGCCAAATGATGGTTCCCACATGTGTTAGGTGACTCACATGGGCTGCTAAGAGCTGATCATTGGAGTGTATATACCAATATTACATACATCTAAAAGCTGTGTATTGTACGAGTACGAATACGGGTGCATACGAGTAGATTTGTTGATGAAACTGAACGAGGATGTAATTGTAAGCATTTTTGTTAAGTAGAAGTATTTTGATAAGTGTCTTGAAGTCTTTCAAAAGGTATGAATACATATTAAAACACTACATGTATATACATTTTAACTGAGTCGTTAAGTCATCGTTAGTCGTTACATGTAAATGTTGTTTTGAAACCTTTAGGTTAACGATCTTGTTAAATGTTGTTAACCCAATGTTTATAATATCAAATGAGATTTTAAATTATTATATTATCATGATATTATGATGTACGAATATCTCTTAATATGATCTATATACATTAAATGTCGTTACAACGATAATCGTTACATATATGTCTCGTTTCAAAATCATTAAGTTAGTAGTCTTATTTTTACATATGTAGTTCATCGTTAATACACTTAATGATATATTTACTTATCATTTAACATAATTAACCAAGTGTATCAATATCTTAATATGATTCATATGTACCTAGTAAGACGTTATAACGATAATCGTTATATATATCGTTTTCGAGTTTCTTAATTTAATAGTCTCATTTTTTTGTATATAACTCATTGTTAAAATAGCTAATGAGATACATACTTATAATAAAATCATGTTAACTATATATATAACCATATATATGTCATCGTATAGTTTTTACAAGTTTTAACGTTCGTGAATCACCGGTCAACTTGGGTGGTCAATTGTCTATATGAAACCTATTTCAATTAATCAAGTCTTAACAAGTTTGATTGCTTAACATGTTGGAAACACTTAATCATGTAAATATCAATCTCAATTAATATATGTAAACATAGAAAAGTTCGGGTCACTACAAATACCCCCTACCTATTAATAGTCAATAGTCCAATGTTCACAAGTGTCGGTCTTTTGTCCAAACCCGAATTATGGTACAAAATCCAATAACCCCATCTTAATATTTAGCCCAACATCACAATTACTTCGGCTCAAATAAGCATAATAATAACTTAGTTATGAGACATTAATTTAAAAAGGAAGAACATAGCTTACAGTGATTATTTATCGCGTAGCATTACCCGAATAGAGTTTCGACTTAAAACCTGTAAAATATTTCTTACAATAACCTAACTAAACCATAACTTTATTATTAAAATTAACTTAAATTAAAATTATAATATAAATATATATTTATGTTTACAGAAGAAGGAATGAAAAGCGTGTGTAAAATTCGGCTGAAAACATTGCAATTTATAGGACATGGCCAGGATTCTGGGCTCATGCGATCGCATGAGATTTGTGCTTCCAGGCCATGCGATCGCATGGCCAGCTGGGACAGATATTTTTGCTTTTCCAAACGTGGGCTGCTCGATTTTAATAATATATAATATAATATATATAATTTTATATAATTATAATTATATATATATTATATTATATTCTTGTACATAGTTGACTCGTAATATTAGCTCCGATGTCTCGCTCGTTTACGCCCGGTTTATGTCTCGATTTCGGATTTTCGAACGTCCTTTTGTGTGCTTAGATATCTTATACTTTGCGTTCTGCGACTTGTACTCTTGTAATTTTTAGACATTTCTCATCAATAAATTGAACCACTTGGATTGTATCTTGTACATCTGAGCTTTTTGGTCATTTGCGTCTTCAAATCTTCATTTGCGTCTTCAGTCTTCGCACTTATTTATTTAAACGAATATTACTTAGAACTAGAACAATTGCAACTAAAAACTTTACATATTGGGATGATATTGCGACTAAATATATGTTCATTTGGAGCACTATCTAATATCCCCACACTTGAACGTTGCTTGTCCTCAAGCAATACAAAACTTGAAATAAAATCACACTTCACTTGAATCACTTTTTTATTCTCACACTTTATACATCAGTGATTTTGATACGACGGTATAAACAATGATAGTAACAATAGAACCATGGTTAAAGGTGGGTGTGCCATCCACAGTTGCCTCGGGTTTAGGCAACGACACTTGCAATCAAATAGCCGATTTACTTTCGGTTTTAAAGTAAAGTGTACATTTGAAAGGCAGTTTAAAGTCCCACGTAACTATGAAAATTTAGATCCTTAAAAAAATTAGATCTTTATGAAAACATTTGATCTTTTGAAAATTCATTCTAGCTTTTACCCTAGATAAGTTTTCCGAAATAACCCTTCACCGGTGTTTGCAAAATATTTTTGTGGGTTTTGTGGGTTTCATATGTGACGACCCGGAAATTTCCGATCAAATTTAAACCTAATCTTATTATGATTTCGACACGATAAGCAAAGTCTGTTAGGTTGAGTCTCAAAATTTTGAACTGTTTCATATATTCAAATGACCTTCGACCACTCCCGACGATTCACGAACAACTAAATTGTAAATAGATATGTGTGTATGTATATATAAATAATAATTCAAAATATAATTTGAATTAGTATTATCAATTGTAAATAGATATGTGTGTATGTATATATAAATAATAATTCAAAATATAATTTGAAGTATTATATGTTATAGTAATATTATTATTTTTAATATAAATATCAGAATTAGTATTATCAATATAACATACAAATATGAAACTTTATATATATAAATTGTTATGACATTATTACTAATAGTATTATTAACATTAACAATCTAAATAATTAATATAATTAATATTGTATTATGATTATTATCATTAAAGGTTATCATTTTTTTATTATTATTGAATATCATCATTATCAGTATTATATTTAGTATTATCTTGATGATTATTATTATTATAAACATTACTATTTCTATTATTATTATTATTATCTATCCCATTAATATTAGATATTAATAATGGTGTAATTAATATTAATATATTCCTTATATACTTAATATATATATATATATATATATATATATATATATATATATATATATATACTTGATATATAATAATACAAATACATACCTATATAAATGCACACACACACACACACACACACACATATATATATATATATATATATATATATATATATATATATATATATATATATATATATAAATACAGTTATATATATAAATACATATACATACATATATAAATATATAATGCCGTATATATAAACAAATTTACAAATAAAATATGTAGTAGGTTCTCAATCGTTTTCAAGCGGTAGGAAAAATTGCTTTATGTCTCTTGATCGTACAAATCATGAACTAATCCATAGAAGTAATTCAAAAATTATGTTAACATCACAGATAAACTTTATATTTTCTTTACTTATCAAACTCTGATCGAATATCTCCATGTCGACATAATCTTAGCTAAAAACAATTACAAACGAATCCTAAGACTATAGTGACTGTTAAATATCACATTACAATACAACCATTCCATCTACTCCTTGAATCATCAAGAACATCACAAAACCAAACACCCATCGAGAAATCCCTCAAAAATAGCATTGAAACAACCCAACAACTAGAACACCACTTTAATCTCTTCTTCGTGAAACAAACCAACATCGAAAACCATTACTACTTTACTGCTACGGTTTTGTTCGAATTCCATCACCACCTTGTCTCTCTCTCATAACCATTGAATCACCACCAAACCCATAAAAACAACCATCACCGTGACTGAAAACTACAGCTGCTCGATGCCTTGTTGCTACTGCAACTTCTGAGTTATAGCTACTATATTTTCTTTCAAGCCAAACCAAACGTAAATTACCTTTTGAAGTTCTACTTTTGCTGCCAATCCTAACAAAGATTAAGCTGTCTATATATATTTCTTTTCTGACAACTTTTATAGAGAAGATACCCCACTTCCCTATATAATTCGATGGTGGGAGTTGTAAGTTCATTTAGGCGTAATATTTATCTTTCTTTGTTTCTATTTATAATCAAACTATCTAATCTTCTTGTTTGATTGGCCGACCAAAACCCTTTTGGTCACCCACTTGACTAAATTAATTCCATGCTTGCCAATCCATAACCCCACCAAGAAACATTATTCGATATGTATCATTGCCGACAAACTTAAAGTGGGAATTCGCATGTGGGACGGTTTATTAGTGCATGGCGGACACTTGCTTATTAAAAAGAGATCATGGCCGATTTTTTTTTAGTTGTTGGTCGCTTAGATTTCGTGGTGGGACAAGGGATAAACTATCGTTTCATTTCATATATTTGCATTTGAGCTGTATATATTTTTTTATAGGATATATGTAATACTACTTGCTATTACTTCTGCTATTAGCGAACCAAATCACCAAACTTTCCTTGGGCCCTAAAACAAGTATTACAGTTGGGCTACAATTTCGTTGGGCCATGTATTGTTTGTGTTATTAGGCCAAATAGATAATAGAGATGAAAATATATGGTATACGATGATGAGATTGATAAATAAAAAGATGATGATGATAACATTATGAAGA
The DNA here is from genome assembly GCF_046630445.1 of Rutidosis leptorrhynchoides. NCBI lineage: Eukaryota > Viridiplantae > Streptophyta > Magnoliopsida > Asterales > Asteraceae > Rutidosis > Rutidosis leptorrhynchoides. Next base: position 635,802,298 of record NC_092335.1, read on the forward strand.
AACTGTGATCGAGTAGATACATGATAAGAAACGATTTAATGATCCGGGTTTAGGATGGTGATGGGGAACGAAGGGTAACAATGATAAACAATGATAATGTTATGTTATGATTATAATTATGATTCGATTAGGTTGTTGTGATGAACGACGATGATCATGAAGTTAGTAATAACAGTTTAGATGATAATGATGAAGGTGATAATCTCCTGCTTCAGTTTTCTAATTCGAAAATGATGCGAAGAAGAGGAAGAAAAAGGGATAACAGAATTATTGGGTTAAGTACATTTTGAAGGGGAATATTTACAAAAAAAAAAAAAAAAAAAAAAAAAAAAAAACTGAATAGAGTAGATGGTTAGGGATGTTGTTAGGGAGCGTGAGGTTACGGGTTCGAGTCCCTGGAGCTGCAGTATATTTTTTTAGGATGATTTCCTGTAAGGTAGTCTTTATTATAAGTATTAAATTATTATTATTATTATTATTATTATTATTATTATTATTATTATTATTATTATTATTATTATTATTATTATTATTATTATTATTATCACCACTAAGGTTACTAAAATAATTATTTTCAATATTAACATATAATTATTATTATTGTATTTAAATGATCATATTAGTATTATTATTAAAATTTATTATCATTATCTTAGTATTATCATTAATTTAACAAGTAAATGTTATTTATATAAAAATATACTTAATACATATAATATAACTATATTAATAATTTTTATTTAAAATATATAGAATGAAAATATTTTAAAGAAACATAAGAGTTATAAAATCATATTACTAATAAATAAATAAATAAATATATATATATATATATATATATATATATATATATATATATATATATATATATATATATATATATATATATATATATATAAAGTATTCAATTACAATTATATGTGTTGATATATATATAACTGATATAGGTTCGTGAATCCGAGGTCAACCCTACACTTGTTAAATGACGTCATATGTATTTTTACTACAAAATACATTAGGTAAGTTTCATTTGCTCCCTTTTTAAATGCTTTTGCAATATATATTTTTGGGACTGAGAATACATGCGCTGTTTTTATAACTGTTTTACGAAATAGACACAAGTAATTAAAACTACATTATATGGTTGAATGAACAAATTCGAATATGCCCCTTTTAGTCTGCTAATCTAAGAATTAGGGAACAGACACCCTAATTGACGCGAATCCTAAAGATAGATCTATTGGGCTCAACAAGCCCCATCCAAAGTACCGGATGCTTTAGTACTTCGAAATTTATATCATGTCCGAAGGAGGATTCCGGAATGATGGGGATATTCTTATATGCATATTGTGAATGTCGGTTACCAGGTGTTCACCATATGAATGATTTTTGTCTCTATGCATGGGACGTATGTTTATGAGAATTGGAAATATGAAATCTTGTGGTCTATTAAAATTATGAAATGATTCTTTATGATAAACTAATGAACTCACCAACCTTTTGGTTGACACTTTAAAGCATGTTTATTCTCAGGTATTAAAGAAACCTTTCGCTGTGCATTTGCTCATATCACATGGAGTCGTTCATGGCATATAGAGGTCAGAACCTCGCAATGGGACCAACTGTTGAAGACTTCATCCAGATGGATTAGGAAGGGGCGTTTCAGTTGGTATCAGAGCGGTGGTCTTAGCGAACCAGGTCTTGCATTAGGGCGTCTAACTGATAGCTGTTTAGATGCATTAGTGAGTCTGGACTTCGACTGTGTCTGCATGTCAAAAGTTTTGCTTATCATTTTTTATCGAAAATCATCTGCTTATCATCCTTAGGAAATTACATGCTCATTATTCTTAGTCTAGATACGTTTTACTGCATTGACTGCATGAATAGTGTATAGACAAAATTCATATCTTAGCGTATCTGACAATTCATATTTTATCGTATCTGTTACTGTAGACCTTGCCTGATATCTCTCGTAAATTTCTCCTTAATTTAAGGGATCCTGATACTATATATATCTATGTAAATTATGCATTGAGAATACCATCCAACTATCAATTGCTGTCACTAAACTCTTCATACCAAAAATCTTTCCTGAGATCGCGTAAGATGGCCTCTACGAATCGACCCAGTTCCTCTGACTCCGAAGACAGCGTGACAGGAGCACACCAACCAATCAACTACCGTGATTACTGGAGAAAATGGGGGTGGGTTTGCGATATACTTACCCTATGGAGAAGGGAAGAAGGTACTCCATATCATGAATCGAATCTACCACCTAACCTTGGAGTACTTGACCCGCTCACCGGCGAACCCGTTCGCAACACCGTTTATACCCTTTTTGCAAGAATTTTTTGTCTTGAAGCTACCATTAACGGAACTAGAGAAGATATTCGACCTCTACCTCACACTGATAATCAACCAGGGTTAGTAGAAGAAGTTAGAGAACTCCGAGCTCGAGTATTAACTTTAGAGAGCACGGTATGCAATTTGCAAGCACCAGCAGTATCACCAACACCAGTAACATCACCAGCCTCAGCACCAATGGCACCAGTACCACCAACAACCTAAGTTTCAAGAATCCATGCCTCAACATCCCATCCTGTACCTCGAGTATAATCTTCGTTCTACGTATCATTCTACATCATTGATCTTCGTTCGACATGATGATTATGTAATCTCTAATATTTTAGAGGTTATGTACTCTAAGTTTTAACCGTAAATCAAATGAGTTTAATATCATATTAACTCATTAAATCCATGGTTACATCTGAAGAAAATATATATGTATATATATTTTCATAAAAATTGTAATTAAAAATTCTTTCGTACAAACTGTTAATGGTGAAAATATTTTAACGGGTAGGTAATACCCGGGAAATATTTAGATTTTACATTAATATGTTATACTGTACATTCTTCAATTCAGATTCAACCGTCATTAACTATACTATTTACATCCACCGATGCACGTATCCGTTCACCACAGAATAACCATTTTCATTCAATTTCATATTTGGATTTTGACCTATCAGAATCCGACAAGTGGCATAATGAAGAAAACATTGGACAAAATAAAATTTGTTAGAAACAAACAAATTAACTATGAGAATTTTGATAAGAATCCACGCTAACTGTTCCTAGCTAACTATTCCTAGCTAACTGATTACATTATATTTATCGCAATTTATATTCTCGCAATTTTATTTATCGTCATTTAATTTTTGTTATTTATTTTACGCACTTTAAATATCGGGACACGTATACAAGGTTTTGACATATCATATCGACGCATCTATATATATCAAAGTACATATAAAAATGCTTACAATTACATATAATATACATTTAAATAACAGTTTTATTCACAATAATATATATAGTTTGAGTTGTGATCGAGTCTGAGACATGTACACGGGTCACGATACATATTTAAATCGAATATTATATATTAAAATATATATGAATTATTGAATTGCTAACTGTGGACCATCAATATTTGACAATTAAAATGAATTAAAATATTGATTATAACATATGAAACTAAACAATTCTTCAAGTTTGCCACTTGATTTCATCTTAAACCTCATCTGTATCTTGACGATTATAATATGCGTTCAAACCTTTCATAATTCTTTAAAACACCTCAATCGAGAGGATGAACCAACCGCACTTCATCTATAGAAGAAAAGATTGATACATATAGTTATGCCCTGAAAACACTCGGAACCTGATAAACGTTTAACACGTATCTGTGCTAATTCCTTTAGTGTTATTATTACCCAAAATTACTTGATAATCCCTTTCAAAGTAGCAAATTTTGTCACAGCTCCAGCAAGTCAACTTCAACTTTTCGTTCGAAACAACCTTATTATAACCTTGATATATATGCGTGGTCTTTTATTGTTACCAGGGAACCTTTTATATTCCACCATATTACCAGCAGACGTACCAACAACCTCGTTGCTTCTCGGCTTAAATCTCTCTGATAAATCATTATATTTATTCATTGAAACCCTATCATATAACTCATCCGCATCTTGTAACAAGAACTGACATACCAATTACCGGGAATTAGCAATCAGTACTTTGAAAACTCACAGTATATCTACATCAACAGTTATATGTATAACATTTAATTCTTAGAATTATGACCTTTCATTCTGAAATTCTGAAAAGCACCCAGTCTGCAAAGCAATACTCTGAATGTTGAAAAAGCTGAATGAAGCAGCAGAAACCGTAGACAATCGTAAACGACCTTAATCATCGGAAGTATGATGATAAAGAATAGTATGTTGGAAAAGCTCAGAAAAGTTGGAACTGAAAAACGGATTGAGCTAACCACGAAGGAGACCAAGGACAAATACAAGGACTATACCCTATATTCAAAGAATCCAAGTAATTGTAGATCCGTTGAAATCTTTAGAGAATACCTTGCTCTGAAGTCATGTTAAAAATCTTGCGGAAATTTTTTCTTCATCAACCTTCGAACTTGGAAATTTCAAAATATCATCATAAATATCTTCGATATTTCTGAGGATATTTTCATAAATATTCTCGTCCGAAATTATATACCTCTTCGTGCTCCCTGTGTTTCATTATATTAGAAACTTCTGTAAAATCTAAGTTTAATTTATGAATGAATTTTGGAGAAATGTAAAGAAATTGATGCATGAATTAGTATAATATAATGACACTTGATCAATGTGATTATATTACAGTAAGTCATGCTGAGTTTCTAACGAAACGTGATGATTCACAGATCCTAAAGTCATCATGTGCCATGTTACACGACTCTTACATTCTGTTAAATCTATGACCATATCAAGAACATATTTTCTTGATAGTCCTATTTTTTCCTTGAATTCTAGTAATTTGACAAGTCAGATTGTGCTATTACCGTTTTCTTCTTAGAACATTAACAATTGGAGTATAAATCACAAGAAGAAGAAACGAAGGGACAAAGCTCCGAAATAGAAATTGGAGTATAAATCGCATCAAATAGGAGGAAGTATTAACTGTGGATGACAATGATTATAGGAAACAGAAATAGGGACATTGAAATATAAGGGGAGATATAAAGCTCGATAACAACACATAAATTACAAACCGTGCATATCAATGTTTATCGCAACATAAAGATACGGGAGAATTATAAGTACTATAACTCCAAGGTAATAGTAGAAGTAAACAGATTCTTCTGGTGGAAGATTGAAAAGAAGGATGACAGAAATGATAATTAAGAAAATATCAAGGATTAGAATGAAATTAAGTAATTCACAATCTTTTGGATGTATGAACTAAGAAAGAAAGTATAAGAATGGTGAGAATAATAGAACGGAAGAGCTTAATTTATAATGGAAATATAAGACAGAGTAATCAAGACAGATGACCGCATTTAATTAAAGAGATCTTAATTTCCTTATTCGCCGAATAATCAAATCTTTTAGATTTCGAAGATTTTCTTTAAATCTCTTGAATTCCGGAATTCAACCCTGACTCTGTCAAAAGTTAAGACGAATCTTTACTTTTCCTATTTCAATCTTTTGCGATAGCTTCACTCATACGCTTCGAATAATTGAATTCTTTTATTTGTATTACTCAATAATGATAAAACTCTATTTATCAACTCATATTCTTCATGAAAACATTTTTATTGTTAGCCATGACCACCTCACTCAAATTTCGGGACGAAATTTCTTTAACGAGTAGGTACTGTGACGACCCAGAAATTTCCAATCAAATTTAAACCTAATCTTATTATGATTTCGACACGATAAGCAAAGTCTGTTAGGTTGAGTCTCAAAATTTTGAACTGTTTCATATATTCAAATGACCGTCGACCACTCCCGACGATTCACGAACAACTAAATTGTAAATAGATATGTGTGTATGTATATATAAATAATAATTCGAAATATAATTTGAAGTATTATATGTTATAGTAATATTATTATTTTTAATATTAATATCAGAATTAGTATTATCAATATAACATACAAATATGAAACTTTATATATATAAATTGTTATGACATTATTACTAATAGTATTATTACCATTAACAATCTAAATAATTATTATAATTAATATTGTATTATGATTATTATCATTAAATGTTATCATTTTTTTATTATTATTGAATATCATCATTATCAGTATTATATTTAGTATTATCTTGATGATGATTATTATTATTATTATTATAAACATTACTATTTCTAATATTATTATTATTATCTATCCCATTAATATTAGATATTAATAATGGTGTAATTAATATTAATATATTCCTTATATACTTAATATATATATATATATATATATATATATATATATATATATATATATATATATATATATATATATATATATATACTTGATATATAATAATACAAATACAGACCTATATAAATGCACATATATATATATACATATAAAAATACAGTTATATATATAAATACATATACATACATATATAAATATATAATGCCGTATATATAAACAAAATTACAAATAAAATATGTAGTAGGTTCTCAATCGTTTTCAAGCGGTAGGAAAAATTGCTTTATGTCTCTTGATCGTACAAATCATGAACTAATCCATAGAAGTAATCCAAAAATTATGTTAACATCACAGATAAACTTTATATTTTCTTTACTTATCAAACTCTGATCGAATATCTCCATGTCGACACAATCTTAGCTAAAAACAATTACAAACGAATCTTAAGACTATAGTGACTGTTAAATATCACATTACACTACAACCATTCCATCTACTCCTTGAATCATCAAGAACATCACAAAACCAAACACCCATCAAGAAATCCCTCAAAAACAGCATTGAAATAACCCGACAACTAGAACACCACTTTAATCTCTTCTTCGTGAAACAAACCAACATCGAAAACCATTACTACTTTACTGCTACGGTTTTGTTCGAATTCCATCACCACCTTATCTCTCTCTTATAACCATTGAATCACCACCAAACCCATAAAAACAACCACCACCGTGACTGAAAACTATAGCTGCTCGATGCCTTGTTGCTACTGCAACTTCTGAGTTACGGCTACTATATTTTCTTTCAAGCCAAACCAAACGTAAATTACCTTTTGAAGTTCTACTTTTGCTGCCAATCCTAACAAAGATTAAGCTGTCTATATATATTTCTTTTCCGACAACTTTTATAGAGAAGATACCCCACTTCCCTATATAATTCGATGGTGGGAGTTGTAAGTTCATTTAGGCGTAATATTTATCTTTCTTTGTTTCTATTTATAATCAAACTACCTACTCTTCTTGTTTGATTGGCCGACCAAAACCCTTTTGGTCACCCACTTGACTAAATTAATTCCATGCTTGCCAATCCATAACCCCACCAAGAAACATTATTCGATATGTATCATTGCCGACAAATTAAAGTGGGAATTCTCATGTGGGACGGTTTATTAGTGCATGGCGGACACTTGCTTATTAAAAAGAGATCATGGCCGATTTTTTTTTAGTTGTTGGTCACTTAGATTTCGTGGTGGAACAAGGGATAAACTATCGTTTCATTTCATATATTTGTATTTGAGATGTATATATTTTTTTATGGGATATATGTAATACTACTTGCTATTGCTTCTGCTATTAGCGAACCAAATCACCAAACTTTCCTTGGGCCCTAAAACAAGTATTACAGTTGGGCTATAATTTCGTTGGGCCATGTATTATTTGTGTTATTGGGCCAAATAGATGATAGAGATGAAAATATATGGCATACGATGATGAGATTGATAAATAAAAAGATGATGATGATCACATTATGAAGAAACTATGATCGAGTAGATACATGATAAGAAACGATTTAATGATCCGGGTTTAGGATGGTGATGGGGAACGAAGGGTAGCAATGATAATCATGATAAACAATGATAATGTTATGTTATGATTATAATTATGATTCGATTAGGTTGTTGTGATGAACGACGATGATCATGAAGTTAGTAATAACAGTTTAGATGATAATGATGAAGGTGATAATCTCCTGCTTCAGTTTTTTAATTTGAAAATGATGCGAAGAAGAGGAAGAAAAAGGGATAACATAATTATTGGGTTAAGTACATTTTGAGGGGGAATATTTACAAAAAAAAAAAAAAAAAAAAAAAAAAAAAAAAAAAAACTGAATAGAGTAGATGGTTAGGGATGTTGTTAGGGAGCGTGAGGTTATGGGTTCGAGTCCCTGGAGCTGCAGTAAATTTTTTTTGGATGATTTCCTGTAAGGTAGTCTTTATTATAAGTATTAAATTATTATTATTATTATTATTATTATTATTATTATTATTATTATTATTATTATTATTATTATTATCACTAAGGTTACTAAAATAATTATTTTCAATATTAACATATAATTATTATTATTATATTTAAATGATCATATTAGTATTATTATTAAAATTTATTATCATTATCTTAGTATTATCATTAATTTAACAAGTAAATGTTATTTATATAAAAATATACTTAATACATATAATATAACTATATTAATAATTTTTATTTAAAATATATAGAATGAAAATATTTTAAAGAAACATAAGAGTTATAAAATCATATTACTAATAAATATATATATATATATATATATATATATATATATATATATATATATATATATATATATATATATATATATATATATATATATATATATAAAGTATTCGATTTCAATTATATGTGTTGATATATATATATAACTGATATAGGTTCGTGAATCCGCGGTCAATCCTACACTTGTTAAATGACGTCATATGTATTTTTACTACAAAATACATTGGGTGAGTTTCATTTGCTCCCTTTTTAAATGCTTTTGCAATATATATTTTTGGGACTGAGAATACATGCACTGTTTTTATAACTGTTTTACGAAATAGACACAAGTAATTGAAACTACATTATATGGTTGAATGATCGAAATCGAATATGCCCCTTTTAGTCTGGTAATCTAAGAATTAGGGAACAGACACCACAATTGACGCGAATCCTAAAGATAGATCTATTGGGCTCAACAAGCCCCATCCAAAGTACCGGATGCTTTAGTACTTAGAAATTTATATCATGTCCGAAGGAGGATCCCAGAATGATGGGGATATTCTTATATGCATATTGTGAATGTCGGTTACCAGGTGTTCACCATATGAATGATTTTTGTCTCTATGCATGGGACGTATGTTTATGAGAATTGGAAATATGAAATCTTGTGGTCTATTAAAATTATGAAATGATTCTTTATGATAAACTAATGAACTCACCAACCTTTTAGTTGACACTTTAAAGCATGTTTATTCTCAGGTATTAAAGAAACCTTCCGCTGTGCAATTGCTCATATCACATGGAGTCGTTCATGGCATATAGAGGTCAGAACCTCGCAATGGGACCAACTGTTGAAGACTTCGTCCAGATGGATTTGGACGGGGCGTTTCATCATATTTTAAAATTTTAGCTCAAAACTTGCGATTTTGTGTCACCCACTTGCTAACCTTGTATTAGAAAAGCACACGTCCAGTATACTTGCTCCGTATATTACCTTTCGGTAAACTACCGTCCGGTTGTAAAGGAAAGCGTTGAACAAGCAACTGTTAAGGCAATGTCTAATGACATGCAGATGTTCATGGTCCACAACGTGTCGGATGCAGTTACTATCCTTTGTAGGAGCAATAGTAAAGATCACCCTATAATTTTTAGGTCTGGCACAAGGTCCTGTCTTCAACCATGCTATGCAACCACCGTTCTTACGGTTGACACCTGATTTGGTTCAGGTGACCTAATGAATTTCGGTGAATTCTTAGGATTTTACGTTCAATGGTAATGAACGCATTGAAAATATGTTTTCAGAAAACAAATCGGTTTTAATTTGATCAAAATATTTTCTCGTTCAAGCTCGAGTTTAGATATCATCGAATTCCATGAGTTTGTAATTCTCAATATTTAAGGTCAATCTCAAGGATTGAGTAATATCAGGCTTAAAAGCTGATTTTTAATCTTTTAGGAGATTATCCTTTTCTGAGGATCTGATTCATTAGTCTTATCAAGCTAATTTGCACGGCGCCATCCCCATTTTACGAGACAGGTCCTCTCATGGCTAGGATAAGTCTAACCACTTGGCGACCCTGTTTGATTCTGAGGTCTGTGGATTTCCTGCTGATTTTAGAGATGACTTTTCTAGATTTTTCGTCAACCTACAGCTGGTCTGGATGACAACTTCCTGACCTAAATCAAGAAGCGCGTGTCTTTTTCGGAAGACTTTACTTCCTTTTAATGATGGAATTAATTCATCGTGTAGATCCATCTTTTTCAAATATATTACAGTAAATCGGGTAAAACTGATTAGTTTAGTCCAAAGCAAAAGTACCTGCAATAATCTTGTACAAATATGTGATATATGTAAATTCTTCTCACACTTAGCTTTTATTTTTTTTGCCTTTTTATTCTCTTTTATTCCATTTTAAATAAATTCAAGCATTTTGGGTTGTTTCTCCATTTATGTTCTCTCTGAGGTAACAATAATTTCGACATTAACACCTAGTTTTATCGTTCACAAATATGTATAAACATGATTTTGAGTTCATTTAGTTGAAACTTTTTCAAATTTTCACAAAATTTGACAATTAAACTAAGTGTAAACCCGAGATAATTTATAACCCTACCCCACACTTGAGATATTGCAATGCCCTCATTTGCAAGAAATCGGTAAAAATTTAAATTCATGAGGGTGATTAGTGTAGAAAAATGATTAAAAATACCGAGTTTGCAAACATATTGTTTTATATCACATTTGATATTTTACGTCTTGTAGTTAAAATTAGTAGCTTTTGCTGAACTTAATGTCAGTCTTTGAAATTGCGCTGTTTTACCCTGTTTTGTACATAAGATAAACTACAAACATATATATATTATATATATTTTTTTTATAAAACCTTTATTTATTAAAACAATTTAAATGAATAATTAAAATTTGTCGTTTTAAAGCGAGTGTTTTAAAAGCAAAGATTTTCGGGTTTTTTAATTTTTTGGCATACTTTAGATCAATAATATTAAAATAATGATAATAAAATTTTTCGCCCCGCCCTCGGGTAAAGCAATTTTGGTTCTACGACCTAGTCTTTAACTTACGACGAATTTTAGAAATCATTTTTTTAAACTTAATGAAATAAAGTAAAATTTGTTTTTAAATTCACACAAAACTTAAATTTAAAAAGCGTATTAATTTTATACAAAACCTACAAAACAAAAATAAATTCAGAATGGGGGGAGAAAACTAGTTCTTTAGTGTCTGCTAGTGGAAAAGACCTATCGGATTCTGCGATGACCCGGAAATTTCTAATTAAATTTAAACTTAATCTTTAACGTTTTCGACACGATAAGCAAAGTCTATGAAGTTGAATCTCAAAATCTTGAACTATTCAATTACCCCTCGATTGTTCTCAACGATTCGCGAACAATTATACGTAAATAGATACATATACTATAACTTGAAAACGTAACAAAGTGTTAAGTAAATGATACTGTGCATTAAACATATTGGTTTGATTATCTGATTGATATATTTAACTCTGAAGTTAAAAGATTATGCTAAACGATTGAATTAAAAGATATTTACTGAGTCCCTTAAGGATTATGATATTATTACGGGTCTATGTTGTAAGGTCCACGTTGATTTGGGAAAATCATTCATGTTTAACGGTATTCGGAATTAATGGTAAAGTGTTTGTTTAAATAACGTAATTTGGACACATACAATAATAAGGAATATTAACTGTTAGAATTGAATCTATGAACAACTTGCAATGTATATTTAGAACGTGTTTAAGTATATTGAATATATATTTATGAATATATAGCTTCAGGTTATTTGAAAACAATAATAACATTCGGTTATTGATTCAATTGATATTTAGTTATGTTAATTAGAACGTTTGAGAAATAAACGATGACACATAAATGAATTACATGAATTTAAGTTTAAATGTATAAACAATATGCGATATAACAATTTCAAATGATTTTAAAATGTATTTTAATAAATAGCAAGACAATGATTTATAGAAGTAAATGACCAAAACACTCGAAAGTTTAAGATACACTTTGAGTGATATAATTTAGAGATAATTTAAGGCTATATTTTGACAAAGGTACGTCTCCCAAAATATAAATTACAAGTTTTCTGAGCGTACGAAGGGACACTCGAAAAACCAGAACCGGGACATAAGTCGAGTGACGACGTACGACTTATCGGAACAAAAATTTCAAGTTAACTATGCACGAGAATATAATATAATATATAATTAATTAATATAAATTATATATATTATATATTAATAAATACATATGTCGACAAACAGGAAAACAAAAGTTTGTGAGCTGGATCAGAGGGCCATGCGATCGCATGGCCTTGAAGCACAAATACCATGCGATCGCATGAGGTACTTTTTCAGGCCAAGTCTTTATAAAGCGATCGAATTCAGTTTTTGTGATATATATTTCTTTCATCTTACACTCCGTATAACTTATTTATATTATTATTATTATTATTATTATTATTATTATTATTATTATTAAGATTAATATTATTATTAATCTTATTATTATTAGTATTATTAATATTAATTAGTATTAATCATAAAATACTACGATGAGATTATGTGCGTGTCACTTTCAAAATGGTTTTCAAGCGGGATAGAGCTAAGGAAATTATGGGTTATTGCCAAGGAGGTTATGGGTAATGTTCGGGGGTATATTTGAATCAAACCTAGTGTTAATCATCTCCGTTACATCTACATACTTTCCTACAATATTGAATCTCAATACTGATACGTAAGCACTCATAATTTATCTTTTATATATTAATTGTGTATCCATGTCTAGTGCTCGAGTATATATATTTATACATGCTTGTATGCTAAATTTCATCGCTAAACAGTTTATAATGAATCACGAATTAAATACATATATTACTGGTAAAAGGTATATGATATACATGTTTTCGGAAAGCAGGCGAAAAATCAATGACTTTTCATTTAGATATCGAATAGTTTCGATGAACGGATTAAAAGATATGATCAACTGAATTATGATTGTTGATAATTGAAATTGCTTTTGAATCTGCAATTAAGATTTAAACAACTTGTTTACAAGATTGATAAAATAAAATTTTAAATATTACCAGCCGAGTAAATGAATCCTTATATAAGGTACATCTCGTTTATTGAACTATTGTCAAAATTGACTTTTTGAAACAACTTTGGATAACTTTTGTATGTCGATATCGAGCATTAGGATTATGATACACTATGACCTGACCTAGCTTGACAGACATTTATTGACCAACATATGTTCTCTAGGTTGAGATCTACGGTTATTTGGTAATCCGAGTTTCAGTCACATTTTGGTGAACGACTTTATATGCTGCTAAGGTGAGTTTTATTTGCTCCCTTTTTAATTGCTTTTGCAATCTATATTTTTGGGCTGAGAATACATGCACTTTATTTTAAACGAAATGGATACAAGTACATACTAAATTCTACACTGAGTTTGAACCAAAAATCACTTAGCTTTGGTAACTAGTAACTGCCAGTTATAAGAACTGGTGGGCGCGAGTAGTTGTATATGGATCCATAGGGCTTGATATCCCCGCCCGAGCTAGAGCACTAGCCTTTTAACGGACGTATGCTATTTGAGAAGTGTACATGTTGGTTTGCGTGTATTATTAAGATGATTATACAAAGGGTATAAAATATATATACGTTAAGTTTAGTCACCAGGGTGCTCAAGTTCGTAGAATATTTTGATAAACGTTTTTGGATGAAACAACTGAAATCTTGTGATCCACCTTTATGTACAGATTACGCAAAACATTAAAACTATGAACTCACCAACCTTTGTGTTGACACTTGTTAGCATGTTTATTTTCAGGTTCCCTAGAAGTCTTCCGTTGTTTTCTTATATGTTAGACAAGCTATGTGCATGGAGTCTTACATGGCATATTTATCAAGGAAACGTTGCATTCACCAAATCATCACCATGTATCTTATTTTGACTGCATTTCCAACAGAAGTACTATTGTAAACTTTTATATTACGGTGATTGTCTATATGTAGAAATCATCAGATGTCGAAAACCTTTGATTTAAATATTCATTTATGGTGTGCCTTTTCAAAAGAATGAAATGTTTACAAAACATATCATATAGAGGTCAAATACCTCGCAATGAAATCAATGAATGATGTCTTGTCCATATGGATTTGGAGCGATCGTCACAGTTGGTATCAAAGCGTTGGTCCTAGCGAACCAGGTCTTGCATGAGTGTGTCTAACTGATAGTTGTTAAGATGCATTAGTAAGTCTGGACTTCGACCGTGTCTGCATGTTAAAAGTTTTACTTATCATTTCTTGTCGGAAATTACATGCTTATCATTCTTAAGTCTAGACACATTTTCCTACATTTATTGCATGAATAGTGTATAGACAAAATTCATATCTTAGCATATCTGCTAATTCATATCTTAGCGTATCTGTTACTGTAAACTTTTCCTGACATCTTCTGAAAATTTCTCCGTAATTTACGGGATGTTGGTATTATATATACATATGTAAATTATGTATTGAAGAGTACCAATCTAAATTTTATAATCTAATTCATATCAAAAATCATCTCCCTAATTATACAAGATGGATCCCGTATCTAGTTCAAATTCCTTAAACTCCGACAGCTATTCCGATATGGATATTCACCTGAATTCCGAAGACAGTGTAACCGGAATGGATCAACCAATCAGCCATCACCTATTCTGGAAGAATTGGGGATGGGTTCGTAGCCTGCTTAGTCATTGGAGACAAGAAGAAGGTGATCCCTTCCATCCACCACATTCCCCTCTTGGCGAAGAACCTGAAGCACTTACCGGCGAACCCGTTCATAACACCATTTTCACCCTCATTTCCAGAACAGCTCGCAACAACTACGTAATATCCAATATTCTAAATCTTATTCATCCGCTTGTCCGAACCGCCAATCATCCCAGTATAATAGAAGAAGTCAACGAGCTTCGCGCTCGGGTAGTGGCTTTGGAGAATATGGTGCAAGGATTACAAACACCAGCAGCAGCACCAGCAGCACCAGCAGCATAACCAGTATCACCATCATCAACACCAACAATACCATTACCACCACCAACAACAACATCCCTATCACACGCCTCAACATCACAATCTGCATCTCGGATATCAACATCATACGCACCATAGGTACCAAGGAGTACCAACAACAATAAACGATGAAGTATTGATTCATAACTTCATCGGAGAAATATTCTACGGCGATTATGTAATTTTTAAAGTTTAGAGATTATCTATTCTAGCCTTAACTATAAATCAGATAGAGTAGAAACCCTGACCGGAATGGTGTATGATTTACAAGCTAGACTTGTTATATCACAACATCAACAGTACCGTCAGCATCATTAGCACCGTCAGCATCGTCAGCACCAGCAGCATCTGCTACATCACAAGCTCCGTCAGTTCAAGAAAGCACTGTGGACATCAATACGAGTCAACAACGAGTATATTATATCAATGAGTTATGAAGTATTAACTCAATTCCTCTAAGAATTTATATGTATATCTTATATATATAAATTTTAAAACCATCATAAATCTTTTCGTACTAAGCTATTATGTATGAATTGAAAAATGGTAAATATTACTCGGTTAATTCATATTACTAATATGCTATGATGTATATCCTTCGTTAACAACTTAACCTTCATTAAATACAATCTCTGTTTCAACTCAATGAATTCCATTTCCTAATAAACCAAGTGTATTATTCAATTACATAATTGATTTTACATTTTCATTTTCGATATACTCGAAACTTTCTAGAAAACATCATCTGTGCCTTGTAAGGTTCACAAGAATTCCACGAGCAACAACTTCCTTCACCAAGGAATATCAATAAGAAAAAAAATGAAGTATTGATTTCATTAGCGAAATTGTAACATCCCACCTTTTTCCGTTTACTTTTCCGTTATACTAATATAAAGTCCGTTATATGTTTATAACATCTCCCGTTGATACGCGTTTTAAATTATCTCGTTTAGGTAATTCCCGCACCCGAACGAAAGTTGAGGGACTAAACTTGACAAGGGATCAAACCCTTGACTAGGTCAAAGGGTCAAACCCCTTTCACCCATTCATTATCATCTCCATCTCTCTCTTTCTCTCTAGCAAGAACACACACCCAATTATCCAAATTCATTCAATCATCATCTAAATTCGATCTAGGAGGCTTACAACAAAATAAATTACATATTCGTGATCCTCTCTTCATCCTCTTCATTTTGGTACCAACTTCATCTCATTTGGGTAACTTTCTAAAATCACTAGATTTTGTGTTCTTGATGTTTTTAACTTATAAAAGTGTTAATTAGTGTCTATGGCTCAAGTCTAACATGAATATATGATTTATATGCTCGATCTCGTTGTTTTAGTGTAACTAGCATGAACTTGAATTTTGGTGTGTTGTTCTTGAATTTTGGATGATCATATGTTGTTAGATGTTAAAAGTTGGTGTTTTAATTGTGTTACTAGCATCACTAGCTTCAATTTGATGTGTAGGTTGCCTTAGAAAACTTCATGAACTTGATTATTGATTTTGGTGAATTTGAGTTAGGGTTTGATGAACTTGAAATGGACTTTTGATGCATTGAATGCCATGGATTATTATTGGTAAGTGTTTAGTTGGATTGTATGCTTGATTACCTTCGAAACGGCATATCATTCATGTAAATTGGTTGCCCGAATCATTGAATTGCATTTATGAACTTGTATGCGGTTAATGTTAAGCATTAGATGCGGTTTTGGTTGTTGTAATAGGTAGATTGATTGATGAAATGTGTTTAGTTGTTTTCCTCGTCAAATTACATTCCCAACGGTATAAGATACTTGTCTTGATTGTTTGCGGATCATAAATGGTGATTGTTTGAAGTTAGTTTCGTGCATAAAACTTAAAAACTGCCAGAATTCTCTGCACAGGTAATGGCGCGGCGCGCCATATACCCGCGCGGCGCGCCATTTGGGTCTGTCCAACTTGGTCAATTTTCGAATAATGTTTGCTATGCTACGCACCTCCGATTCACATGTAACTTGTCCTAACATGCTCATACATGATTAAAAACCTCAGAAAAATAGTTCGGGACACGACCCGAACGTGTTGACTTTTTCGTTGACTTTGACCGACCAAAGTTTGACTTTTTGTCAAACTTAACCAAATGAGTATGCAACCTTCCTAAATTGTTTATATACTTGTACCTTGCATGAAACTTGACAATTTGATTTCACATGCTACATAATCGAGTCGTAACGAGCCATAGGACTAATTGAACATCTTGACCTATCGTGTTTACCGTTATTGATACGACCTATTTGTTTAGGTCAAGACTAGCACTATCCTTCGCACACGTTACTTTGTGAAGTACTTTTCATACTTGCACTCAAGGTGAGATCATAGTCCCACTTTTACTCTTTTTGAACTTATATTTGGGATGAGAAAACATAAACGATTCTTTTGAACTAAGTGAACACAAGAACGGGAAAACAAACATTCCACATACGAGTTTAGAACAAAAATCCTCAATTCGATTATCATTAGTTACACTTGCCGGGTGTAAGCGAGAACTTATGTTATATGGCCATATGGGTTGACAACCCTCATCTTTGACGGTTCGTTACCGTCTACGGATGAAATATATTTTCGAGAATCAGTGTTTGTTCTAGCACTATGGATGGGGTATACAATGGATGGAAATGTTAAGCTTTGATAATTGGGTGCTCGTGAAACAAACTTTTGGAATGTATTACTATTATTTCATTGATGCAAATCTTGTGGTTCACTTGTACTTACTTACTTAAACCTATGATTTCACCAACGTTTTCGTTGACAGATTTCTATGTTTTTCTCAGGTCCCTGAACGATACATGATACATGTTTCCGCTCATTATTTTGATACTTGCATTGGATGTCGAGTATACATGCATAAATGGAGCGTCTTTTGGATACTTTTAAATTGTGTCGCATAAGTTTCATTTGTACTTAAAACTTTGTATCGTAACTTGTGGTGGAACTATTCTTGTAAAACTTGAACAACCTTTACATATGAAATGAATGCGACATATCTTTTGGTCAAACGTTGTTTTAAAGACTTATGACCACGTAACGGGACCTAAGTAGACGGCGCCGTCAATGACGATTTGGTCGGGTCGCTACAGATGGTATCAGAGCGTTGGTTGTAGGGATTTAGAGTTCATTAGTGTCAACCCCGAGTCATAGGGTACATTGGTGAGTCTAGACTACAACCGGCATATAGACTTGAAGTAGGAATTACTTGACTACTTGTGCATTTATACTCGAACGCTTCTACTCATATCTACTCTTAGTTCATCTTAATCTCACGTTGTTTAATTTGATTGACGCGCCACCTTGACTATATGAAATGATGTCGAATGCACATATGAATCAGGGTAATATAATTTCCGGGATTATATTACGGTGACTCATATGAACGTTCCGACATTATGACATAAAGAATTTAAGGCGAGTCGAGGAAAAACTTCTCTTTATCTTTATTCTATATCACGGTTAGTATTATTGAGAATACTAATCAATGATATTCTTGTGTCTTGAAGGAACAATGGCTCCTCGTCGTGTACGCCGCAATGAAACTCCCGAACAAGCTCTCGAACGGATGATAGCCACCGCCGTAGATGCGGCCATGGCCGGTCACTCATCCAACAACAATAATAATAACAACCACAACAACAACAACAACAACAACAACCAAGGAGCCGGTAACTCTAGCGAAGGGTGCTCCTACAAAGCTTTCATGGGGTGCAAACCCCACACTTATGATGGAACCGGGGGACCGGTTGTGCTTACTCGTTGGTTTGAACAAACCGAGGCCGTCTTTAGCATAAGCGGTTGCCGGGATCAAGACAAGGTCAAATACTCCACTCACACTTTCTCCGGAATTGCTCTAACATGGTGGAACACCTATGTTCAATCGGTGGGTACCGATGAAGCTCATGCCCTCTCTTGGGCCGATCTAAAGGAAAAGATGATTGTTGAATATTTTCCGCGCGAAGAAACCCGAAAGCTTGAGGAAGAACTAAGAGCTTTGAAAGCGGTCGGAAACGATCTTAAAGCTTATAATCAACGCTTCGCCGAACTATCCTTGATGTGTCCTAATCTTGTTAACCCTGAATCTCAAAGGATTGAGCTCTACATGCTCGGTCTCCCAAAAAGCATCAAACAAGGGGTGATGTCATCCAAACCCACTACTCATCAAGCCGCTATGAACATGGCTCGCCAACTAATTGAAACGGTTGACGAAATCGTAGTTCCGGCACCTAAGGCCGAGGATAAATCGGGCGGCAACAAAAGAAAATGGGAACCCTCCCAATCAAGCAACAACAACTTTGCTAAGAAGCCTTACACCTCCGACGGCAAGAAAGGTTATGCCGGGAACCTACCTCTTTGCAACAAATGCAACAAACATCACTTTGGCGAATGTAGTAAGTTAATTTGCCACCGGTGCCAAGGAGTTGGTCATAAGGCCAACGATTGTAAAAGTGCCACTCCCGTCGCTCGAAAGTGGCCCAATGCACCAAAGACGGGCACTTGTTACGAATGTGGCCAAACGGGTCATTTTAGAAATGCATGCCCAAAGAAGAAAGATAACCCCAATACGCGCGGCCGAGCTTTCAACATAAACACCGAGGAAGCCCGGGATGACACTGAACTAGTCACGGGTACGTTTCTTCTCAACAATTCTTATGTCTCTTGCTTATTCGATTCAGGTTCCGATAAATGCTTTGTATCCAAGACTTTGACTCATTCTTTTAACACTCCACCTCTTCCATTAGATACCACTTATACCATTGAAGTGGCTAACGGGAAACTATTAAGTGCCGACACATATTACCGGGGGTGTACGATAAACATTTTGGGTAAGGAATTTGAAATTGATTTGATACCCATGGAACTAGGAAGCTTTGATGTAATAATCGGTATGAATTGGTTAGTCAAAACGAAATCTCACATTCTTTGTGATCTTAACGCAATCCGAATTTCTATCGAGAATGGTGAACCTTTGATCGTCTATGGCGATAAGAGTTGCACCGGACTCAACCTCGTTTCGTGTGTTAAAGTTAGAAAACTACTCCGTAAGGGTTGTTTTGCGATCCTTGCTCACGTTAAGAAAGTCGAGTCCGATGAGAAGCACATCGATGATGTGCCAATTGTTAGTGACTATTCCGATGTATTTCCCGACGAATTGCCGGGTCTTCCGCCTCATCGACCGGTTGAATTCCAAATCGATCTTATTCCGGGAGCCGCACCCGTAGCGCGTGCACCATATAGACTCGCTCCATCTGAAATGCAAGAATTGCAAAGTCAAATCCAAGAACTACTTGATCGTGGTTTTATCCAACCTAGCCATTCACCTTGGGGCGCTCCGATTTTGTTTGTTAAAAAGAAAGACGGATCCCTACGAATGTGCATTGATTATCGTGAACTAAATAAATTGACGGTTAAGAACCGATATCCTCTTCCTCGCATCGATGACCTCTTTGATCAACTACAAGGGTCTTGTGTATATTCGAAAATCGATCTCCGCTCGGGTTATCATCAATTGAGGGTTAAGGGGGAAGATGTCTCCAAAACCGCTTTCCGAACTCGTTATGGTAGTTATGAATTCCTTGTCATGCCATTTGGTCTCACTAACGCACCGGCGGTGTTCATGGATCTTATGAACCGCGTGTGCAAACCGTATCTCGATAAATTCGTTATTGTGTTCATCGATGACATATTGATTTATTCTAAAAATGAAGAAGAGCACGAACAACATATCCGACTTGTGCTTGAACTTTTAAGACAAGAACAACTCTATGCCAAATTCTCCAAGTGTGAATTTTGGTTAAAGGAAGTTCAATTTCTTGGTCATGTTGTAAGTGACCAAGGTATTAAAGTCGATCCAACGAAAATCGAAGCCATTAACAAATGGGAGACTCCTACTACCCCTACTCACATTCGTCAATTTTTGGGTCTCGCCGGGTACTATCGTAGATTCATCGAAAATTTCTCTTTGATTGCACGTCCTCTAACCGCATTGACTCACAAGGGAAAGAAATTCACTTGGGCGACCGAACATGAATCCGCATTCCAAATCTTGAAAACGAAGCTAACCACCGCTCCTATCTTGTCACTTCCCGAAGGCAATGATGACTTTGTTGTATATTGCGATGCCTCAAAACATGGTTTTGGGTGTGTATTGATGCAACGAACGAAAGTCATTGCTTATGCTTCTCGACAACTCAAAATTCATGAACGAAACTATACGACACATGATCTCGAACTCGGAGCCGTTGTCTTTGCACTTAAAATGTGGAGACACTATCTTTACGGGACCAAGAGTACTATCTTTACCGACCACAAAAGCCTCCAACACATTTTCGATCAAAAGCAACTAAACATGAGACAACGAAGGTGGATTGAAACCTTAAACGATTACGATTGCGAGCTTCGTTACCATCCCGGGAAGGCAAATGTAGTAGCCGATGCCTTAAGTCGAAAAGAAAGAGCGGTGCCTCTTCGTGTCCGAGCCTTAAACATCACCATCCACACAAACCTTAATAGCCAAATTCGGGTAGCCCAAGATGAGGCTCTCAAGGATGAAAACATCTCTCTCGAACACTTGAACGTCCTCACCTCTCGATTCGAAGTTAAAGAAACCGGACTCCGATATTTCGCCGGAAGGATTTGGGTGCCTAGTTATGGGGACCTACGAAGCCTTATTTTAGATGAAGCCCATAAGTCACGATACTCGATTCACCCCGGTGCCAATAAGATGTACCACGACCTTAAACAGCTATATTGGTGGCCGAACATCAAAAGGGACGTAGCTACTTATGTTTCCAAGTGTTTGACATGTTCCAAAGTCAAAGCCGAACACCAAAGACCGTCCGGACTACTTCGACAACTCGAGATCCCGCAATGGAAGTGGGAAAGAATAACGATGGATTTTATCACCAAACTACCAAAAACGACGGGCGGTTATGATACCATTTGGGTTATTGTTGATCGTCTCACCAAATCCGCACACTTCCTGGCCATGAAAGAAACGGACAAAATGGAGAAACTTGCACAACTTTACATTAAGGAGATCGTAGCCCGACACGGTGTACCTTTATCGATTATCTCCGACCGAGATGGCCGTTTTGTTTCTAGATTTTGGCGTACATTGCAAGAAGCGTTGGGAACGCGTTTAGACATGAGCACCGCATATCATCCTCAAACCGATGGACAAAGCGAACGTACAATTCAAACCTTAGAGGACATGTTACGAGCTTGCGTGGTTGATTTCGGAAAAGCTTGGGACAAGCACTTACCTCTCGCCGAGTTCTCTTACAACAATAGTTATCACGCGAGTATTAAAGCCGCACCTTTTGAAGCGCTATATGGCCGCAAATGTCGTTCACCTCTTTGTTGGGCCGAGGTAGGCGACGTGCAAATCACCGGACCCGAACTCATTCACGAAACCACCGAGAAAATCGTTCAAATCCGAGATAGGCTTAGGACGGCCCGAAGTCGTCAAAAGAGCTATACCGACAAACGACGCAACGATCTTGAATTTCAAGTCGGTGACCGAGTAATGTTAAAAGTCGCACCTTGGAAGGGTGTAATCCGTTTTGGGAAACGCGGGAAGCTAAATCCGCGGTATATTGGTCCTTTCGAAATCTTGGAGCGTATTGGAACCGTTGCTTATCGTTTAGATCTTCCGCCTCAATTGAACTCCGTTCATCCTACCTTCCATGTATCTAACTTGAAAAAGTGTCTTGCCGAACCCGATATCGTCATCCCTCTCGAAGAACTTACTATTGATGACAAACTTCATTTTGTGGAGGAACCGGTTGAAATTGTGGACACCTCCGTCAAGACATTGAAACAAAGCCGAATCCCGATTGTCAAGGTTCGTTGGAATGCCAAAAGAGGACCCGAGTTTACTTGGGAAAGACAAGATCAAATGCAAAGGAAGTATCCTCATCTATTTGTGAATTCAGAAACGCAAGATCTCGAGGAAGAAACAACGACTACTACGCCTACTTAAATTTCGGGACGAAATTTCTTTTAAGGAGTAGGTAATGTAACATCCCACCTTTTTCCGTTTACTTTTCCGTTATACTAATATAAAGTCCGTTATATGTTTATAACATCTCCCGTTGATACGCGTTTTAAATTATCTCGTTTAGGTAATTCCCGCACCCGAACGAAAGTTGAGGGACTAAACTTGACAAGGGATCAAACCCTTGACTAGGTCAAAGCGTCAAACCCCTTTCACCCATTCATTATCATCTCCATATCTCTCTTTCTCTCTAGCAAGAACACACACCCAATTATCCAAATTCATTCAATCATCATCTAAATTCGATCTAGGAGGCTTACAACAAAATAAATTACATATTCGTGATCCTCTCTTCATCCTCTTCATTTTGGTACCAACTTCATCTCATTTGGGTAACTTTCTAAAATCACTAGATTTTGTGTTCTTGATGTTTTTAACTTATAAAAGTGTTAATTAGTGTCTATGGCTCAAGTCTAACATGAATATATGATTTATATGCTCGATCTCGTTGTTTTAGTGTAACTAGCATGAACTTGAATTTTGGTGTGTTGTTCTTGAATTTTGGATGATCATATGTTGTTAGATGTTAAAAGTTGGTGTTTTAATTGTGTTACTAGCATCACTAGCTTCAATTTGATGTGTAGGTTGCCTTAGAAAACTTCATGAACTTGATTATTGATTTTGGTGAATTTGAGTTAGGGTTTGATGAACTTGAAATGGACTTTTGATGCATTGAATGCCATGGATTATTATTGGTAAGTGTTTAGTTGGATTGTATGCTTGATTACCTTCGAAACGGCATATCATTCATGTAAATTGGTTGCCCGAATCATTGAATTGCATTTATGAACTTGTATGCGGTTAATGTTAAGCATTAGATGCGGTTTTGGTTGTTGTAATAGGTAGATTGATTGATGAAATGTGTTTAGTTGTTTTCCTCGTCAAATTACCTTCCCAACGGTATAAGATACTTGTCTTGATTGTTTGCGGATCATAAATGGTGATTGTTTGAAGTTAGGTTCGTGCATAAAACTTAAAAACTGCCAGAATTCTCTGCACAGGTAATGGCGCGGCGCGCCATATACCCGCGCGGCGCGCCATTTGGGTCTGTCCAACTTGGTCAATTTTCGAATAATGTTTGCTATGCTACGCACCTCCGATTCACATGTAACTTGTCCTAACATGCTCATACATGATTAAAAACCTCAGAAAAATAGTTCGGGACACGACCCGAACGTGTTGACTTTTTCGTTGACTTTGACCGACCAAAGTTTGACTTTTTGTCAAACTTAACCAAATGAGTATGCAACCTTCCTAACTTGTTTATATACTTGTACCTTGCATGAAACTTGACAATTTGATTTCACATGCTACATAATCGAGTCGTAACGAGCCATAGGACTAATTGAACATCTTGACCTATCGTGTTTACCGTTATTGATACGACCTATTTGTTTAGGTCAAGACTAGCACTATCCTTCGCACACGTTACTTTGTGAAGTACTTTTCATACGTGCACTCAAGGTGAGATCATAGTCCCACTTTTACTCTTTTTGAACTTATATTTGGGATGAGAAAACATAAACGATTCTTTTGAACTAAGTGAACACAAGAACGGGAAAACAAACATTCCACATACGAGTTTAGAACAAAAATCCTCAATTCGATTATCATTAGTTACACTTGCCGGGTGTAAGCGAGAACTTATGTTATATGGCCATATGGGTTGACAACCCTCATCTTTGACGGTTCGTTACCGTCTACGGATGAAATATATTTTCGAGAATCAGTGTTTGTTCTAGCACTATGGATGGGGTATACAATGGATGGAAATGTTAAGCTTTGATAATTGGGTGCTCGTGAAACAAACTTTTGGAATGTATTACTATTATTTCATTGATGCAAATCTTGTGGTTCACTTGTACTTACTTACTTAAACCTATGATTTCACCAACGTTTTCGTTGACAGATTTCTATGTTTTTCTCAGGTCCCTGAACGATACATGATACATGCTTCCGCTCATTATTTTGATACTTGCATTGGATGTCGAGTATACATGCATAAATGGAGCGTCTTTTGGATACTTTTAAATTGTGTCGCATAAGTTTCATTTGTACTTAAAACTTTGTATCGTAACTTGTGGTGGAACTATTCTTGTAAAACTTGAACAACCTTTACATATGAAATGAATGCGACATATCTTTTGGTCAAACGTTGTTTTAAAGACTTATGACCACGTAACGGGACCTAAGTAGACGGCGCCGTCAATGACGATTTGGTCGGGTCGCTACAGAAATACTCCGCAAAGATTATGTAATCTTTAATATTTTAAAGATTAATCACTTCTAAGTCAAGCCGAAAATCAAATGAGCTTAATATGATATTAACTCATTAAATCTGTATTACATCTGAAGAAAATATACATACATATATTTTCATAAAGACGGTAATAAAAATTCTTTGGTACAAAATATTAATTGTGAAATCTTTAACGGGTAGGTAATACCCGAGAAATATATAAGTTCACAATTAATATGTTATACTGTACATTCTTCAACTTTGATTCAAAAATCATTAACTATACTCACTATCTTCACAGTGATACACAATTATTTCATACAAATTCAATTACATATTCTAATATTGACGGACCAGAATCAAAGTCATAACTCTGAACCGGTGAAATCATTCTTAGATCTCTACATCTTTCAAAGCTATACTTTGACTTCAAAACTGTGCAAGATCCTTTAGCGTTGTTTTTACCGAAAATAACCTTGCAATTTTTTTTCTTTCAAAGTATCCAGTTTTACCCCACTTCCAACCAGTCAATTTCGACTTTTCAGATTAACCTTATTGTAACCTTGACACATACGTTTTTGTTACCGGGGAACCTTTTATGTTCCACCACATTAGCAGTAAATTTACCAACAATTTCATTTATCCTTGACCTTCCGAAAAATCCTTATACTCATTGAAACCCTATCATGTACTCATCCACATCTTGTAACGGTAATTGCCATACCAACTACCGGGAATTAGCAATCAGTATTTTGAATCTCGCAGCATTTTCTACAACAACATTTATATATAGATAACATTTATCTTCTAGACTTACTTACTTCGAATGTGAAGTTTCTGAATAACACCCCAAACTGTGAAACTAGTCCTCCGAATTTTGGAAAAATGCTGATGAAGCAGCAAAAACTGTAAACGACGTTAACAGTCAAAAGTTTGATGATAAAGAATGGTATGGTGGTAAAGCTGAGAAAAAGAGAAGGTTTGAAACTGGAAAACGGATTTAACAGACCATGAAGGAGACAAAGGGAAAATACAAGGACCAAACTCTATATTCAAAGAATCCAAATGATTCAGTGTCTGCTGAAGTCATTAGAGAATACCTTGCTCCTTACTCTAAAACCTTTACGGACAATATTCTTCATCATCATCTTATCTTAAATATGCTAAGATATCATCGTATCTCCCATTATAAATATCCTCCATATTTCTGAAGATATTTTTCGAAACCATTTTTATCTGAAATCATTACCTCTTCGCAATATCTGCGTTATAATATAAAAGAAACTATTTTAGTTTCTAAATTCTGAAACCTTCAAGTTTAAAATATGAATGTTTTGAAGTAGTGTTGGGAACTGAAGCATGAATTAGTATAATATAATGATACTTGATCAACGTGATTATATTATAGTAAGTCATGCTGAGTTTCTAATGGAACGTGATAAAGGTTCACAAATCACACCCTCATCATGAACCATGTTACATAACTCTTTCATTCTATATAATTTCTAAATATATCAAGAAAATATATTTCTTGATGATTCGGTCTTTTCCGAATGTTCTGGTAATTTGACAAATCAAGATCGTGCCATTACAATTCCCTTCTTAGAACATTAACTATGTTCATTTCAAAATCTATACCTACGAATTCTGGACCATTATTCGCTTGACTTGAAGTCGGGAAGAGAAATCGAAAGCATGGAGCTCTGAAATATAACGGAGAATATAAAGCCCGATAAAAACACATAAATCACAAACCATGTATATCAATAAGTATTGCAACGTAAAGAAACGGGAGAACTAAAAATAGTATAAAGCCAAGAGTATAGTAAAAGTGAATAGATTCCTCCGGCGGCAGATGAAAAAGAAGAATGATAGATATGAAAGTTAGGAGTATATCAAGAATCAGAACTGGATAAAGCATTTTCACAATCTTTTGGAAGTATTAAATAAGGAAGAAGATTATAGGAGTGGTGAAAATAAATGAAACGGAAGAGGTCAATTTATAGCGAAATATCAGACATAACAATCGAGGCAGATTACGCATTTAATCAAAGGAAATCTTAATTTCCTTAAATTTCGAAGAATCAAATCTTATTTAGATTATGAAGATTTTCTATTCCTTAAATTTCGGAAATCAATCGTTACTACGTCAAGAGATAAGACGCATCTCTATTCTCCATTACGATAACTTCCCTCATACGCTTCAAGTAATTAGATTGTTTTATCCATATTATTCAACGGTGATAAAAATTATATTTATCAACTCATATTCGTCATGAAAACATTTTTATTGTTAGCCATGACGACCTCACTCAAATTTCGGGACGAAATTTCTTTAACGGGGAGGTACTGTTATGACCCGAAAATTTTTGATCAAATTTAAACTTAATCTTTAACGTTTTTGACACGATAAGCAAAGTCTATGAAGTTGAATCTCAAAATCTTGAACTATTCAATTACCCCTCGATTGTTCTCAACGATTCGCGAACAACTATATGTAAATAGATACATATACTATAACTTGAAAACGTAACAAAGTGTTAAGTAAACGATACTGTGCATTAAACATATTGGTTTGATTATCTGATTGATATATTTAACTATGAAGTTAAAAGATTATGCTAAAGGATTGAATTAAAAGATATTTACTGAGTCCCTTAAGGATTATGATATTATTACGGGTCTCTGTTGTAAGGTCCACGTTGATTTGGGAAAATCATTCATATTTAACGGCATTCGGAATTAATGGTAAAGTGTTTGTTTAAATAACGTAATTTGGACACATACAATAATAAGGAATATTAACTGTTAGAATTGAATCTATGAACAACTTGCAATGTATATTTAGAACGTGTTCAAGTATATTGAATATATATTTATGAATATATAGCTTCAGGTTATTTGAAAACAATAATAACATTCGGTTATTGATTCAATTGATATTTAGTTATGTTAATTAGAACGTTTGAAAAATAAACGATGACACATAAATGAATTACATGAATTTAAGTTTAAATGTATAAACAATATGCGATATAACAATTTCAAATGATTTTAAAATGTATTTTAATAAATAGCGAGACAATGATTTATAGAAGTAAATGACCAAAACACTCGAAAGTTTAAGATACACTTTGAGTGATATAATTTAGGGATAATTTAAGGCTATATTTTGACAAAGGTACGTGTCCCAAAATATAAATTACAAGTTTTCTCAGCGTACGAAGGGACACTCGAAAAACCGGAACCGGGACATAAGTCGAGTGATGACGTACGACTTATCGGAACAAAAATTTCAAGTCAACTATGCACGAGAATATAATATAATATATAATTAATTAATATAAATTATATATATTATATATTAATAAATAAATATGTCGACAAACAAGAAAATAAAAGTTTGTGAGCTGGATCAGAGGGCCATGCGATCGCATGGCCTTGAAGCACAAATACCATGCGATCGCATGGGGTACTTTTTCAGGCCAAGTCTTTATAAAGCGATCGAATTCAGTTTTTGTGATATATATTTCTTTCATCTTACACTCCGTATAACTTATTTATATTATTATTATTATTATTATTATTATTATTATTATTATTATTATTATTATTATTATTATTATTATTATTATTAAGATTAAGATTAATATTATTATTAATCTTATTATTATTAGTATTATTAATATTAATTAGTATTATACAAAAAATACTACGACGAGATTATGAGCGTGTCACTTTCAAAATGGTTTTCAAGCGGGATAGAGCTAAGGAAATTATGGGTTATTGCCAAGGAGGTTATGGGTAATATTCGGGGGTTTATTTGAATCAAACCTAGTGTTTATCATCTCCGTTACGTCTACGTACTTTCCTACAATATTGAATCTCAATACTGATACGTAAGCACTCATAATTTATCTTTTATATATTAATTGTGTATCCATGTCTAGTGCTCGAGTATATATATTTATACATGCTTGTATGCTAAATTTCGTCGCTAAACAGTTTATAATGAATCACGAATTAAATACATATATTACTGGTAAAAGGTATATGATATACATGTTTTTGGAAAGCTGGCGAAAAATCAATGACTTTTCATTTAGATATCGAATAGTTTCGATGAACGGATTAAAAGATATGATCAACTGAATTATGATTGATGATAATTGAAATTGCTTTTGAATCTGTAATTAAGATTTAAACAACTTGTTTACAAGATTGATAAAATGGATTTTTAAATATTACCAGCCGAGTAAATGAATCCTTATATAAGGTACGTCTCGTTTGTTGAACTATTGTCAAAATTGACTTTTTGAAACAACTTTGGATAACTTTTGTATGTCGATATCGAGCATTAGGATTATGATACACTATGACCTGACCTAGCTTGATAGACATTTATTGACCAACATATGTTCTCTAGGTTGAGATCTACGGTTATTTGGTAATCCGAGTTTCAGTCACATTTTAGTGAACGACTATATATGCTGCTAAGGTGAGTTTCATTTGCTCCCTTTTTAATTGCTTTTGCAATCTATATTTTTGGGCTGAGAATACATGCACTTTATTTTAAACGAAATGGATACAAGTAAATACTAAATTCTACACTGAGTTTGAACCGAAAATCCCTTAGCTTTGGTAACTAGTAACTGCCAGTTATAAGAACTGGTGGGCGCGAGTAGTTGTATATGGATCCATAGGGCTTGATATCCCCGTTCGAGCTAGAGCACTGGCCTTTTAACGGACGTATGCTATTTGAGAAGCGTACACGTTGGTTTGTGTGTATTATTAAGATGATTATACAAAGGGTATAAAATATATATAAGTTAAGTTTAGTTACCAGGGTGCTCAAGTTCGTAGAATATTTTGATAAACGTTTCTGGATGAAACAAATGAAATCTTGTGATCCACCTTTATGTACAGATTATGCAAAACATTAAAACTATGAACTCTCCAACCTTTGTGTTGAC
This sequence comes from Rutidosis leptorrhynchoides, assembly GCF_046630445.1. NCBI lineage: Eukaryota > Viridiplantae > Streptophyta > Magnoliopsida > Asterales > Asteraceae > Rutidosis > Rutidosis leptorrhynchoides. Next base: position 635,832,786 of record NC_092335.1, read on the forward strand.
ACTTGTTAGCATGTTTATTCTCAGGTTCCCTAGAAGTCTTCCGCTGTTTGCTTATATGTTAGACAAGCTATGTGCATGGAGTCTTACATGGCATATTTATCAAGGAAACGTTGCATTCACCAAATCATCACCATGTATCTTATTTTGACTGCATTGTCAACGGAAGTACTATTGTAAACTATTATATTACGGTGATTGTCTATATGTAGAAATCATCAGATGTCAAAAACCTTTGATTTAAATATTCATTTATGGTGTGCCTTTTCAAAGGAATGCAATGTTTACAAAACGTATCATATAGAGGTCAAATACCTCGCAATGAAATCAATGAATGACGTATTGTCCATATAGATTTGGATCAATCGTCACAGATTCCATTCTCGGAACTACACGAGAACAGAACAACTAACTCTAGACAACATTTTTTTCTTAGAACATTTGAATCTCCCCACACTTAGGTAGCTGTGGTGTCGAATTTGTGATTAACTTCATTGTCGGATTCCTGTGTAAACGTCACTAAATAGGACATTCGTAATCAATTTAATAATTATTAGATTAACTAATTTGAAGATAGGTTCGACAGGTTGCAATGGGTTGTCATTCAATTAGACAATACCCCCTACCTATTAATAGTCAATAGTCCAATGTTCACAAGTGTCGGTCTTTTGTCCAAACCCGAATTATGGTACAAAATCCAATAACCCCATATTAATATTTAGCCCAACATCACAATTACTTCGGCTCAAATAAGCATAATAATAACTTAGTTGCGAGACATTAATTTAAAAAGGAAGAACATAGCTTACAGTGATTATTTATCGCGTAGCGTTATTCGGACAGAGTTTCGACTTAAAACCCGTAAAACATTTCTTACAATAACCCAACTAAACCATAACTTTATTATTAAAATTAAATTAAATTAAAATTATAATTTAAATATATATTTATGTTTACGGAAGAAGGAATGAAAAGAGTGTGTAAAATTCGGCTGAAAACATTGCAATTTATAGGACCTGGCCAGGATTCTGGGCTCATGCGATCGCATGAGATTCGTGCTTCAAGGCCATGTGATCGCATGGCCAGCTGGGACAGATAATTTTGCTTTTCAAAACGTGGGCTGCTCGATTTTAATAATATATAATATAATATATATAATGTTAAGCATAGCGAAAAATCAATGGTTGATTTTTGGATGGCCTTGAGAATATCTTCAAATTCATTGGTATCATTGATGAAGGTTATCATGTCTACGTGTGTAGATATAACCGGAATCCGATCTGAAGAAGATTCCTGCTCCTCTTGATCTGGTTCGGTTGGAGAGTGTGAGTTATTCAGAATGTCTTCATGTTGCTCTACCTCATCATCATCGGTGTATTGTTCTTCTGAGGATGCGTCTAATGAATGGGTTTCTTCAGTATTCTGATTTTCCAGTTTGATACTTGCAGGATCAATTTCTATATCCTAGACCTCAGCCTTGTCGGTCTTCTTCTTGATGCGGATGATTAAACTGAGATCTTCTGTCTCAAGCCTCATTATTTTCTCATGACGCTCAATGCTTGAAGCGGGTATTGTCGCAGTTTCTTTTACGTCTTCCATTTCCTCTTCCTCTTCAGATTCCTCCTCTTCCTCTATTTCTTCGCTGGGATCCTCTTCTTCCATTTCTGGGTCGTCTACAGGCTGTGATTCGACACCCATCTCGATATCATCGGCGGGAGGTGAAGACTCGTCATCGGAAGTGATCCGTCTGGTGGAAATAGCAAACATCTCTTCCTGTCCAAAAAGATCGGTTAGTCGGTCAATTTTGAAGGTAACGCTCTCCCCATGTGATCGTAAGATCAAGGTTTGATTGTACACATCAATGACAGTCCTGGTCGTATTCATGAAAGGTCTTCCTAACACTACTGGAATGTGTAGGTCTTCCTTAATATCCATTACTACGAAATTTGTAGGATACAAGAATTTGTCGACTTTCACCAAGACGTTCTTAACCATGCCCTTAGGATATCGAATTGTATGATCGGCAAGTTGGATTGTCATTTTAGTTGGTGACAAGTCTCCTAACTCTAATCTCTTGTAGAGAGAGTAGGGGATTAGGTTGATTCTCTCTCCTAAATCTGCTAACGCATGAATGGTTCCAGATTGGTAGATTGTACACTAGAAAACAAATCGGCCCGTATCTCCTAGCTTCGGTGGTAGAGAGTTCGTGAGTAATGCAGAGCATTCTTCACTCAGTGGAATTTTGTTAGAGTCCGGTATCCTCTCCTTTGTAGAGAGAAGCCTTCGGATGTATCTCTTCTGGTTAGGAACTTTGGACATAGTGTCCAGGAATCTTCCATCAAGTTTGATGGAATCAAGCTTAGATGGTTCTTCTTGTAGCCTTCTAGGATAGGGTACACGAACTGAAGTTTTCGGGGTCAGCTTCTGAGTATATGTTGATTTGTTCTTGAGCCTGGCTGACCTTCTCCGTGGTTCTTCCTCTGAGATTACGGAATCTATTTGTTTTGCTTCTTCTATGTAGGGATTTTGGATAGTATTACTTGGCAATCTTCCCTGCGGTCGGGTTTCAAGGCATTGTGATAACTGTCCGAGCTGCGTTTCCAGACTTTTGAGCAGAGCCAATTGGTTTCTCATTAGTATCTCCATCCGATCTTGCCTGGCTACAGTTCTCTGATTTAGCTGTTGTTATCCTTGAATGAACTGAGTGACCTGATCATCAGCTCTGAGAGTGGGGTTAGCTGCTTTCGTAATCTGGGTGGTAGGGGAATTTTCCTCAATTGGGGTACCAGTGAGTGGAAGTGGTTGATCGTAGGTCAATTGAGATTGTTGGGCTGGATAAGGTGGATAGCGATAGCAGAAAGGTTGATTGCTTCGCTGAAATTTATTAACTCTAAGTTATTGATTGAATCCGGGATTTGGTGGACGAGCTGGGTATTGGACATAACAGACTGAACCATTAGGGTTTTCGTACTCAACTTAATATTCTTCAGTGGGTTGGGGTTGGTACAATTAACATAAGCCTGAGCTTGGTTGACCTGCTGCGGCTGCGTCTTCAATTCTCTGAGTTGTTCTGCGAGAGATTCCATCTTATCTGTGAGGGATTTGATGGCCTCCGTTTGATTGTTGAGTGCAGAGAGTGGGGTAGATGATGAAGTTGTTTCACCACTGTTTCAGTCATGATGATGCATTGTCATGTTCTCGAGCAACTCCCATACTTCGTCTGCGGTTTGGTTCATCAGATTCCCTTGAGCTGCTGCATCGATCATCATCCTATGATTTACCGTAAGACCATTGTAGAAGGCACAGATTTGGGCTGACCGTTCTAGCTGGTGATTAGGGCATTTCTTCAGCAGGGTTTTGAATCGCTCCCATGCAGTGTAAAGAGATTCATCATAACTTTGTTTGAAGTTAATGATGTCATTCCTTAGTTTGGTTTGTTTAGAAGGAGGGAAATATTTGGTTAGGAATTTAGTAGCCATCTCCGTCCATGACGTGATGGAATCTTTTTCGAGTCCTTCGAACCAAGTTTGAGCATGATGAGTGAGAGAATAGGGAAACAAGTATAGCCGGACTATATCTTGTCCTATCCCTGGCTGTTTGTAGAAGTTCGAAAGAGATGTGAATTTATCAAGGTGAGAATTAGGATCGTCATTCGGTAATCCATGAAACTGAGAATTGTTTTGAATGAGCTGGATGATGTGATATTTTAACTCGAACGAGTGTCCTTGAATCTCCGGAAATCTGATCGGTCATCCTCGACCTTCAATCGAGGGTTTAGTATTTTCTGCTAAAGTAACGCGTAACGCCATTTGATTTCTGATTCGTGCTTCCTTGCATGCTTTAGAGATTTTAGCGTCTGAATCAGGTACGAATAACAACGGCCCTGGTCTAGATCAGGTTTGGGTCATATACTGGGTATGCCTTTTTGTTTTTAATTTTTAGCAAATAAACTAAATTTCTAAAGTAATCTAAAGTAAGCTAAACTAGTCTAAGGTAGTCTAATTCTAAGGTAATCTAATCTAATTTAATCTAAGGCAGTTTAAAGTAATCTAATTTAAGGTAATCTAATTTTAATTAACTAACTATCCTTACGGTTGAATATGTTTTTGGTTCTGGCTACTGATTCCCTGGTATTTCAGTTACAGAGCTCCGCATGAACTATTCAACAAACCAAGTGGCCAGGCCGACTACGGAGAGGCAGGATCCTTTTGGTCTCAATATAATTGGCGACTGTTCGAAAAATCAAACAACCAAGTCCGTGTATAATTGTCTTTCTTAGACACCACTAAATGCTTGTGAATAAGTTTGATAGAGAGTAGTATTTCCTGATACCAGTTCCCCAACAGCAGGCCAAAAACTTACACTCCCTCGTGATATGGCCGAAACAGACGGTTTTTATTCGCACGATGTCGTCGGGCCGCAGCGCGCCAGGATCAGCCAACCAGGGGAAGGTACTGTTTTAAATTTATATTTAGCTGGGTCTAAATCGTACTACTCCTTAGTATGAGTAAGGGAAGTATGACCTAGAGTCGTATTTTTGAGATATCAGTAGAATCGAACCTATATTTAAGCCTAAGATAGTTAGGAAGGAGTAGTGGTTACTTAATTTTAGGATTTTCTAATTTATAAGACAGATAAAGTAAATGTGATAAAATTCGTAATTCAGATAAGGTTAAAGTGAGTGCATACTATGACCTTATCAGTTATTCTGCCGAGATTATGGAATGCTGGCTCATGAATAGGCAGAGGCCTTGTATTCATTACACTGGTCCTAAACGCCCCTGTCATAAGACATGTCACTGGGTACTGCGTTAGGCTTGAAGATTCTGAATAGACAGCAACGTCCCTAACCCCCGACGCCCATGCAGTCTGACTACAGGCATACATGTTCAGACGTGGCTCAATTGGGTGACGTATTAACATTCCACAATGGTCTAAACTTTCTTAAGTATAATAGAATACATGGTTTATCATATCCGAGAGACGTGATGTGTTTCAATGCTTTCGTTAATGATTGGTTTTTAAAAGATATTTAGGCCATTAAAAAGAGTTCAACCATAAAGAACACCATGGCCAAGTCAAGCTGACTTCCATGAACACGTTCGGTTATCCTAATGGTCCAATCCTTTATGTGTCTAAACAAACAGTTCCTTAATTAACTAATAATCCCTCAAGCGGGGTGCAATGCTTGAGACCGCGTTATGGTACAGTGTACTAATCAACACTGACCGGGTTCCATGGCCTTACTTAGTAGAGGTACAGCTTACAACAACCGCTGTGCTTCAGCGTGCACGTACAAAGTTTATATGTTTGGTGACTACACTAGCATGCTCTGGGACCGACAATGTACTAAGGGTCTAGTCAGATGTTTCACTACGAAAGAGTCCTCAGTCGGAATCCAAAGCTTAATAGACTTACTACAACCGGTGTGCCTCAGTCGATCTTACGTTGTATCCGATAGACTTCTCTTACTAAGGGGTGACACAGATAGTGTACTCTGAATCGGGGTTCGTGAAACAGAGCCAATAAATACGTTCTATTAGTTGGAAAAGCGATTGAGTTTAAAGCATAATCAGAAAGTCTTTCAACAGCATACACAAACCATAATATTATTTTGGCATTATAACTGCTTACATCATAGCATACACTGAAGATAACTACTCGCTAATCATGGCAACAATATCACATAACATAATGATAGAAAACATTATATAAAGATAAGGGATAGAAGTACCAGTAGATTAAACGAGTTCCGAATACAAAAGTGACAACTTCAAGACTCCAGACCGCTCCTAATAAAATCTTCGGCGTTCTTCTCCGGGTACTAGGTTTCCCGCACGGAGTCGAAGGCCTTGAGAGTATGACTAATATTGTACAAGAGAGAGAGAGAGAGAAAGAAGTGAATTGAAGTATGTAATGACCCTGGATTTTCTAACGTTAATTATTAATAATTATTATTATTAATACTTGTGATTAAACGAATGTATGTTATTACATTTACATGTTGCCATGATTGCCCGTACTTGACTTTAATTGCCCGAAACGTCTTTGTGACACACGAAACTTGCGCGAATAATATTTTCAAGTATTATTTACATTCATGATTAAGTTTTATTAATCATTTTAATTAACTAAGGTTATTAGTTGATTACTTGGGCCTTTATTAGTGTTATTGGACTTTTACTTGTTAAATACTTGGACTTGGACTTTAATTAATGTTAGTGGACTTAAAGAGGCCACCCTACTTCTTTAGTGGACTTATTAGCCCACTTAACATGTAAGTATTACATTTAGAGATTAACTAGATAGTTTGATACTTGAAGAATCTTGTTACATGTTACTTCCCATAAAAACACCTCCATTAACCAACTTTTGAAGGCTTTACATGCAAGTGACCAAAGAACAATTTTCTTCCTCTCTTCTCTCCCAATGCCGTCAGCCTACATGGCCTTGGAGAGGGTTTTTGACTTCATTTTTTGTATTACTTGTGCACTAGTAATCTCTCATTTCAAACACACACACTTACCTCTCACTTTCTCTCAAACATTTTCTCTCTTATTCTCTCAACTTGTAAGTAATATGTTCAAGTTTTTCTTCTTCCTTTCTTGACCAAAACCGAAGCTAAACATAAGCATCATCATCATTCTTTTGTTGTTTGTTACTTATTCTTGTTTGTTACTCACTTACTAGTTGTTGTTTATGGTTATTTACTTACTACTTTTCAAGAACCAAACTTGTTAGTTTGTTCTTCATTTATCTTGTATTTACAAGAACAAACAAGAACATAAGCTTTCTAGTTATGTTCTACACTTGTTGTTTTAAAAAGATTTAAGTTCATGTGTTGTGAAAGCATACTTGTAATTCATGTTAGTAAACTTTAAAGTTTACTTTCTTAAAGATCACACTTTGGTTTGAATCTTTAAAGTATGAACAACCCATGAACTAGTTACTAGTTTACTTAGTTTATTTCCTTATATTATGCACTTTAAATTCATGTTTGTCGGTTAAAATTGGTCAAGTGTTACTAGTTAACTTTGATCTCATTTATCTTGAACAAAAGTTAACTTTAAAAGTTCAAGAACATGTAAGTAAGCTTTCTTTAATTATAACTTTGGACACTTATGTTAGATTTAGACTTTTGAGTCTTGGATCTTCAAGATCAAACTAAGAACTATGTTCTACATCTTAAGATCTTGATTTTATAAGTTTATTTTCAAATTGTAACTTAATATTAGTTTTAAAGTTCATGTATGTGTTAGATCTAAGACTTTGATGTAACTTTGGTTCATCAAAACACTTGCAACACTTAAGTGAGTTGTGCTTCATGTCTTAAACTTACACTTGGGTTATGATGGTCAAACCTTGGTGAAAATGATGCAAACACATCAACGAGTTGTACACTTAAAGCTATATGCATCAAGGACGAGAACCATGATAAGCATCGAGCACCAAGAACCACCGGAACCTACTGACCCTACTGTTTTACTGTTTATGTGTCTGACCAGTACAACCTGGGCTACTGTAAACATGTTTTTCAGATAGCTCTATTCTAGTAGATAACTTTTCATTTAGGACTCGTCTTAATCCGAGTTACGGTTTAGGATTTATGGCCCTCTGATCGTCACTATGTCCTTTTAACGTTGTGCTGAAAATTCTGACCTACTCGCACTTAGACCTTCGCCACGGTCAAACGAAGACGAGTTTGCTTCTGTAATTTTTACCACAACTAGAGGACTCATATACAGAGCCATGGCCACTGGTCTCACCTTATTTCAGTAGGTATAGAGGACGTGGTGACTGACCGAACTCAGCCTTTGTTTTAAACTCTTTTCATGAACGAAACTTACTTTACACCTTTTGTTTGATGATGAATGATGATGACCTTTAAGACCTTATTTACATACATTTAAACCTATTGGGACGATTTACTGACTTATTACTATTTGACTTAGGTTGAGGACTTTCCGGACCTACACACTTGCTTATTTCCCGAGTCTTACTTTACCGCTACTTTATCATTGTGAGTTATAGCATTCCCTTTTTACTTTAACTATTTTGGGAACTAAGATTACTTGCGCATTTTACGTTTTACATACTAGGCACGAGTACTTAAACTTATATATGTGTGGGTTATACAACGGCATAAACATTCCCTTTAGCTCGGTAACGTTTAGTCATTGGTTTTTGAACTGGTGAACGCGAATCTTAGATATGGATCCATAGGGTTTGACATCCCCACTCGGGCTAGTAGCGCTAGCATTTAATGGGTGTTTAATACTTCGTAAACATACGCACTTGCCAAGTGTACTTTCAGGGGGTATAAACGTTAAGTTAGTTACCAAGTGCCCACGGTTAACATATACTTTATCATACTGTTTTGAAACGCTCTTTGTAGCACTGAAATCTCATGGCCTACCTTACATACTGTTATACTTAAACTATAGCTCACCAACCTTTGTGTTGATGCTTTTTAAGCATGTTTTTCTCAGGTGCTTAAGGTTGCTTCTGATGTGTACTAGTCTTGCCGTAGACACCCGCTGCTCTAGTGTTATCACCGCATGAACTACTTTATCTTGCATTCAAACTTTAATACATTTGAAACTATGATTTGTAACGACCTAAGGGTCACGTACTATTATGTTTGCTTCTGTTCATTGAAGCATACTTTTGATGTAAAACATTCGACGTTAGTTATGACGTTACCTTTTATCTTGAATGCAAACGTATTTTGAAATAGCATACAGTGTTTGACCTTGTAATGATCCTGTTGTTGATGATTCGTACACGATGGTTTTGTACGGGGCATCACATTTGGTATCAGAGCCTTGGTTGTAGGGAATTAGGTTGCATTAGTGAGTCTAAGACCGACCCGAGTAGGATTCACTAATAGGACTAATCTACAACTTGCTAGTTTACGTGTTTCTGCTGAACTTACTGCATGTTGCTGCTTACTTTTACTGCTACATGCCGTATGCTACTACATGATTTCACTACTGTATGATATTACTTGCTTTCGATTGCATGCTACTTCTGTACGATTCGTTATTATTGTCATGCTACTTATTGTTATACATGATTTAAACTGTTGGCCTAATACGTGCTTGCTTTATGACTTACTGACATGGAAAAATTTATTTTTCCTTGTTCAGATATCGGATACTCCACCTGCTATCATTTTGGGCAGTTCAGACTCGTCAGCCACCCCACCTACTGCTGCTGCCGACACAGTGATCCCGTTGCCTACTAGTGACCCCGGCGCTTCATCTTCCGGAGCTAGCAGCTATGCGCCTACCCCAGTGGTTACTTCTAACGGAACCCGGGACCCTCCGGAGATTCCAACTCCATCTGCCCCCGGACCCTCGGTGTCACAGCCCCGCTCCGGTGAGATTGTGATTCCCGCGGAATTCGGGGAAGGTCCATTCCGTAACCGGTATCGCCATTGGTGCCGACGCGCCCCTGATGGACGTCTCATTCCGATCGGACCCGCCCATTATCGACAGATGATGGCCGCCCAAGGAGGGCCGCCCGTGCAGTCACCATCACATGATTCGGACGACCCATCATCCACTGATTCTTCATCCGATGACTCATCCACAGATGACTCGAGTGACGATGACTCTGACGAGGAGGACCCTGATACACCTGTACAGCCACCCTCCCCCCCGCCGAAGAAGCGGTATCGCTTCGACGGTACTATTATTCTGAGGATCAACGGAGGACGAGCATTCACTGACGCATTTGGACGGCGTCGTAGGGTTACCGCCCGTAAGCGGCTTGTGCTGCACCCTGCGGATCCCTTCATCCGTAAGCCTTACCCCCTTGCAGCCTCTACGTCTGGAGCCGGACCCTCTGCACCACCGGCACCACCTGCACCACCCGCCCCACCAGCTCCCACTGTCGAGGAATTGACAAGGGAGGTGGAAACCCTCCGTGCTCGGGTAGCTGAGCTAGAGGACCAGATGTCCCATGTTATGGACATCCTACACCCACCTTCACCGTAGGGCTTTTGTATTTAGATTTCATTATGTAATCTAGTTGTAGTTTTATGTTTCACTTATGTATTGTACGAACTTATACCGATGTATGTAACTTATTATTATTAATGAATGGAACTTTGCGTTATTTAATTCTTGCACGAAGTTCTATTTACGTTACTGTATGATTCTGTGGTATTTGTACCTGGATTGCATTACTTAATAAACATGTGATGTGTTGATTCCGTATTGGTTACATATACTGTATTATTATATATTGAATGCTGGATTTTGACTTGAGTCAAAAATTTTGTTTAGAACACCATGGCCAACGGACGATCAACACCTACCACCGCCCAAATCGAGGAGATGATTGCCGAAAGGGTAGCCGCAGCCATTGCGGAAATGCAACCCCAAGCTCCACCGCCACCGCCACCACCACCGGTTATTCAGCCCATTCGTAATGGGTGTACTTACAAGGAATTCCAGAGCTGTAAACCACATAACTTCAGCGGCACTGAGGGACCGGTTGGTCTCACTAGATGGTTCGAAAAGCTAGAATCAGTATTCCGAGTTAGCAACTGTTTGGAGGACAGCAAAACCAAATTTGCTTTTTGCACGCTGTCTGACGGCGCGCTCACGTGGTGGAACACAATGGCACGGGCACAAGGCATTGATGAGGCGTATGCTATGCCATGGGAAGAATTTAAGTGTGCCATGATTGAGGAGTGTTGTCCGAGAACCGAGATACAAAAGATGGAAATGGAGTTTATGCAATTGAAGGCTATTGGTAACGATCTCAATGGTTACAATCGAAGGTTTCTTGAGTTAGCTCTTATGTGTCCTACCATGGTCACCCCGGAATTCAAGCGTATGGAGAGATACTTCTGGGGACTCCCTAAGTCCATCAAGGGAAATGTCACCTCGTCCAAGCCACCGAATGTTCCCGAAGCGATGCGCATGGCGCATACTTTAATGAATCAAATCACCATCGATGAACCGGAGAAAACTAAGTCTGAAGCGGATAGTAGCGAGAAGCGCAAATGGGATAACAACAGGGGACGGACCTATGAACAGAACCCGGCGAAACGACATGAGGGTTTCAGAGGAAACAACAACGGTGGAAACCCCAATCCGAACACCAACACGAACCCAAACTACAAGGGTACCCTACCACAATGCAAGCGGTGCTACAAGCACCATACTGGGTATTGTAACGTTGTTTGTGAAAAGTGCCAACGGACTGGGTATATCGGGAAGGACTGCAAGGTCACCACTTTGAATGTGAAGGCGAACCCCAATGGACCGAAAAAGTGCTACGAATGCGGACAGACGGGCCATTTCAGAAATGCATGCCCAAACAAGTGAAAAGACGGCGTACCACCCCGTGGTAGAGCTTTCAACGTTAATGCAAGGGACGCCTGAGAAAACCCCGACTTGGTGACAGGTATATTCACTATCAACAATCTTTTAGCTTCTGTCCTATTTGATACTGGTGCCGATAGAAGTTATGTATGTAGACATTTTTGCGATAAGATTAATTGGTCGTTAGTCCTGTTAAAAGAGAGTATGCTTGTCGAGGTCACCAATGGAAAACTTGAGAAAGTTGACCATATTAGTCGAGGAGGTATTATCAATATAGCTGGTGCAGATTTCGAAATTGATTTGATACCTATCAAATTGGGAAGTTTTGACGTGATCGTCGGTATGGATTGGTTGAGCAAGATAAGGGCCGCTTTATCTCCGGAGATAAAGCACTTCATATACCACACGAAGAAGGTGAGCCACTGATCATCTACGGAGAGAGATGTACCTCGAAGCTGAACCTCATTAGTTGCGTGAAAGCGCAAAAGATTATGAAGAAGGGATGTCTTGCTGTCCTAGCGCATGTGAAAACGGTAGAGACTGAGGTGAAGAGCATGAACGCTGTTCGAGCTGTGAACGAATTTTCCGATGTATTCCCTGAAGAATTGCCTGGATTACCACCGCCGAGAGCCGTAGAGTTTCAGATCGACTTAGTACCAGGAGCAGCACCTGTAGCTCGCGCACCTTATAGACTCGCACCTTCCGAGATGCAAGAATTACAAAGCCAATTACAAGAACTACTTGATCGAGGATTTATCCAACCAAGCTTCTCGCCTTGGGGCGTACCTGTTTTATTTGTGAAGAAGAAGGATGGATCCTTCCGTATGTGTATCGACTACCGTGAACTCAACAAATTGACGATCAAGAATTGGTATCCTCTTCCACGAATTGACGATCTTTTTGACCAACTACAAGGATCGAGTGTTTACTTTTAGATCGATTTGTGATCCGGTTATCACCAGTTGAGGGTGAAGGAAAGTGATGTGATGAAAACTGCATTCAGAACTCGTTATGGTCATTATGAGTATCTCGTGATGCCATTTGGTTTGACAAATGCACCTGCCGTGTTCATGGACCTCATGAATCGTGTCTGCAAGCCGTACTTGGATAAGTTTGTTATCGTCTTCATAGATGATATCCTCATCTACTCTAAGAGCGAAGAAGAGCATGAGCAACATCTCCGATTAGTACTTGAACTCTTGAGACAAGAGCAACTTTATGCGAAATTTTCCAAGTGTGAATTTTGGTTGAGGGAAGTCCAGTTTCTGGGTCATGTTGTGAGCGACCAGGGTATCAAAGTTGATCTCACCAAGATTGAAGCTATCAGCAAGTAGGAGACTCCCACCACTCCAACTCATATTCGCCAATTTTTAGGTCTCGCCGGTTACTACCGAAGGTTTATTGAAGGATTTTCTCTAATTGCGCGTCCTTTGACCGCACTGACTCACAAAGGGAAGAAGTTCATTTGGGAACCCGCACACGAATCAGCATTTCAAACTTTGAAGAAGAAGTTAACCTCCGCACCTATCTTATCACTTCCTGAAGGCAATGATAATTTTGTCGTTTATTGCGATGCTTCGAAAAGTGGTTTTGGTTGTGTACTGATGTAAAGATCAAAGGTTATTGCCTTTGCCTCCCGCCAATTGAAGATTCACGAGCGGAACTACACTACTCACGATCTTGGAGCCGTTGTCTTTGCGCTCAAATTGTGGAGACATTATTTGTATTGAACTAAGAGTACTATCTTCACCGACCACAAGAGCCTCCAGCACATCTTCGATCAAAAGCAACTGAATATGCGACAACGACGATGGATCGAGACATTGAACGACTACGATTGTGAACTTCGTTATCATCCTGACAAGGCCAATGTTGTAGCTGACGCTTTAAGCCGAAAGGAGAGGACGGCACCTCTTCGTGTTAGGGCTCTGAACATCACCATCCATTCGAACCTCAACAGCCAGATCAGAGTAGCCCAATATGAGGCTCTCAAGGAGGAGAATATATCTCATGAACATTTGAACATACTCGTCTCTCAATTCGAGGTTAGGGAGACTGGACTCCGATGTTATGCCGGAAGAATTTGGGTACCTCTTTATGGAGATCTACGGAACCTTATACTTGATGAAATACACAAATCGAGATATTCAATTCACCCTGGAGCAGGCAAAATGTACCACGACCTTAAAGAACAGTATTGGTGGCTGAATCCTAAGAAGGACGTTGCGACTTATGTTGGTAAGTGTTTGACTTGCTCGAAGGTTAAATCCGAGCATCAGAGACCTTCTGGGTTACTTCAGCAACCGGAAATCCCACAATGGAAGTGGGAAAGGATCACAATGGATTTCATTACTAAGCTGCCGAAGACGATGGGCGGATATGATACTATTTGGGTTATTGTTGACCGCCTTACTAAATCTGCACACTTCCTAGCAATGAAGGAAACAGATACGATGGAGAGACTTGCTCAATTATACATTAAGGAGGTTGTATCTCATCATGGTGTACCTTTATCGATCATCTCGGATCACGATCCCCGTTTTGCTTCTAGATTTTGGCGTTCTTTGCAAGAATCCATGGGAACTCGTCTCGACATGAGTACTGCTTATCACCCACAGACCGACGGGCAAAGTGAAAGAACGATTCAGACCTTGGAGGACATGTTGCGAGCATGTGTCATTGATTTCGGAAAGGCCTGGGAAAGGCATTTGCCGTTAGCCGAATTCTCGTACAACAACAGTTACCACTCGAGCATTAATGCCACACCTTTTGAAGCGTTGTATGGCCGCAAGTGCCGATCTCCTATTTGTTGGGCCGAAGTAGGCGAAAAGCAAATCACCGGACCCGAGGTAGTCCATGAAACAACGGAGAAGATTGCTCAGATTCAAGCTAGACTTAAGACTACTCGTGACCGTCAAAAGAGTTATGCCGATCTTAAACGTAAAGACTTTGAATTCAACGTCAGTGACCATGTAATGTTGAAGGTTGCACCTTGGAAAGGTGTGATTCGTTTTGGAAAACGTGGAAAGTTGAACCCACAATACATTGGTCCTTTTGAAATCTTGGAACGTGTTGGACTCATTGCATACCGTTTAGATCTTCCAGCTCAACTGAGCTCAGTTCATCCTACCTTCCACGTGTCGAACTTGAAGAAGTGTCTTGCTACACCCGAACTCATTATACCACTTGAAAAACTTACAATTGACGACAAACTCCACTTTGTGGAAGAGCCTATTGAAATTATGGATCGTGAGATTAAAACTTTGAAATGCAACAAGATTCCGATTATTCGAGTGTGATGGAATGCCAAACGAGGACCTGAGTTTACCTGGGAGCGAGAGGATCAAATGATGCAGAAGTATCCTCACCTTTTCCCGGCCCCTCCATCTACCTCAGCTTAAAATTTCGGGACGAAATTTTCTTTAACAGGTGGGTAATGTAACGACCCTGGATTTTCCAACGTTAATTATTAATAATTATTATTATTAATACTTGTGATTAAACGAATGTATGTTATTACATTTACATGTTGCCATGATTGCCCGTACTTGACTTTAATTGCCCGAAACGTCTTTGTGACACACGAAACTTGCACGAATAATATTTTCAAGTATTATTTACATTCATGATTAAGTTTTATTAATCATTTTAATTAACTAAGGTTATTAGTTGATTTCTTGGGCCTTTATTAGTGTTATTGGACTTTTACTTGTTAAATACTTGGACTTGGGCTTTAATTAATGTTAGTGGACTTAAAGATCCCACCCTACTTCTTTAGTGGACTTATTATCCCACTTAACATGTAAGTATTACATTTAGAGATTAACTAGATAGTTTGATACTTGAAGAATCTTGTTACATGTTACTTCCCATAAAAACACCTCCATTAACCAACTTTTGAAGGCTTTACATGCAAGTGACCAAAGAACAATTTTCTTCCTCTCTTCTCTCCCAATGCCGTCGGCCTACATGGCCTTGGAGAGGGTTTTTGAGTTCATTTTTTGTATTACTTGTGCACTAGTAATCTCTCATTTCAAACACACACACTTACCTCTCACTTTCTCTCAAACATTTTCTCTCTTATTCTCTCAACTTGTAAGTAATATGTTCAAGTTTTTCTTCTTCCTTTCTTGACCAAAACCGAAGCTAAACATAAGCATCATCATCATCATTGTTTTGTTGTTTGCTACTTGTTCTTGTTTGTTACTCACTTACTAGTTGTTGTTTATGGTTATTTACTTACTAGTTTTCAAGAACCAAACTTGTTAGTTTGTTCTTCATTTATCTTGTATTTACAAGAACAAACAAGAACTGCTTTCTAGTTATGTTCTACACTTGTTGTTTTAAAAAGATTTAAGTTCATGTGTTGTGAAAGCATACTTGTAATTCATGTTAGTAAACTTTAAAGTTTACTTTCTTAAAGATCAAACTTTGGTTTGAATCTTTAAAGTATGAACAACCCATGAACTAGTTACTAGTTTACTTAGTTTATTTCCTTATATTATGCACTTTAAATTCATGTTTGTTGGTTAAAATTGGTCAAGTGTTACTAGTTAACTTTGATCTCATTTATCTTGAACAAAAGTTAACTTTAAAAGTTTAAGAACATGTAAGTAAGTTTTCTTTAATTATAACTTTGTACACTTATGTTAGATCTAGACTATTGAGTCTTGGATCTTCAAGATCAAACTAAGAACTATGTTCTACATCTTAAGATCTTGATTTTATAAGTTTATTTTCAAGTTGTAACTTAATATTAGTTTTAAAGTTCATGTATGTGTTAGATCTAAGACTTTGATGTAACTTTGGTTCATCAAAACACTTGCAACACTTAAATGAGTTGTGCTTCATGTCTTAGACTTACACTTGGGTTATGATGGTCAAACCTTGGTGAAAATGATGCAAACACATCAACGAGTTGTACACTTGAAGCTATATGCATCAAGGACGAGAATCATGATAAGCATCGAGCACCAAGAACCACTGGAACCTACTGGCCCTACTGTTTTACTGTTTCTGAGTCTGACTCGTACAACATGGGCTACTGTAAACATGATTTTCAGATAGCTCTATTCGAGTAGATAAATTTTCATTTAGGACTCGTTGTAAGACCCAAATATTTAATGTACATAATGTATTTATGGTGTACGATGCGTGTATGAAGTGTACGTGTTGCTTGCTCGAACGCCGAAGGAAACTGGACGTTGTCTGAAGTGGCAAGGTGTGTACGTATCTTTTCAAACCTAAATAAAGTTTGTGTTGATGTTTCAAAGCCTTACCATTGGAAAGGAAATCTTATTACGTTTCCAACGATATTTGATTCATCGAAAACGGAGCTACGGTCAAAAAGTTATGGCCAAAACAACTTTCTGAAAACTGACCTGTAGGTTGGAGCGGCGCTCCACCTTTCGGCGCGGCACGCCGAACCCGTCTGATGCAATTTTCAGCCTTTTTAAAAGGCTTAAATGAGGGGTACTTTGGTCTTTTCATTTAGGGTCGGTTTAGGGTCACCAAAACTGATCTAGAACTCCATTGGAGCTCATTTTCACTCATCAAACACTCTCATCTTCAAACCCTAGAGTGAGAGGAGAGTTTTAGAGAGAGAGAGCTCCAATTGGAGAAGAAGAAGGGTGTTTCGGGTCAAACCTCGGGTATTAAAGTTGTTCTACTCGTCAACGGCATCATTTTGGCGGTATTGGTAAGTTCAAACTCCGAACTTCATCTTTGTAATTTGATATTCAAGTTTAGGGTTTTGAACTAGTTAGTTATAAAACCCATTTAGGAGGTGAAATGGGTAATTGTAACTAGTTATTGTTGATGTTGGTGGGTTTAGGGTTGGTTAATGATTTAACCATGTTTAAGGCTTGTATGTAGTGTGTAATCTCTAGTATTAGTGATTCTAGTAGTGTTGAAACTCTTTTGGGTATGTTTGGTTAACTAACTTTGACTAGAGTCAAAGATTAGGGTTTGGTGATGATTATAACCCAATTGTCGATTTAATAAGGTTTATAAACTTAAAATGGATTAAGTTGAAGCATAGAACCGAGTTAAATATGTTTTGGTGTCAAAACTTGCTAATGGCGTGATATTGACTTCTTATGGGTCAAATTAGGGTTTAAGTGTCATTTTGGGCAAGATAGGTGTTTAACACCTATGATTGGGTTTGATTGGCATATTAGGACCATTCTCACTTGTGTTAGTGACTATTGGTTAGTTTGGGCGCGGTTTGTGCTTGGAAGTGCATTTGGGTCGAAATTGCACTAGTTGTCAATTTGGGTTGATTTGTATATCCACCCTAATTGTGTTACTTGCTATGTGATAAATGGATTAGGTACATTCCATCGGCGATTGCGGATTATTCGGTAGCATTCTTCAAGGCGACAAGGTGAGTGTTAATATCCTATATGCATATGTATGTGTAGGATGGGTGCGGGTCGGGTGAAGGGGTTCTCGCTTGTAGAGCTCGCTTCTCGTATAGGTGGAATTGTTGGACTTGTGTATAGGTCCAATTGGCACTTTTGTGCATTTTGGTTGACCACTTTGGCGAGGTTCACACTTTGTGTGTACGTTATCACATGGGCGTGTGATGTGGACCTATATAACCCCAATGACGAAGGGTTAATATAGTGACTGGAATAATTATATGTGTAGGTATATAATATATCTATTTGTGGTAGCGTGAAATGTGTAGTGTCGAGGTGTTAAGACACCACGTTTCACGTGACGAGTGAAGTGTCGAGGTGTTAAGACGCCACTCGGAGTGAAGCATCGAGGTGTTAAGATGCCACTCTAAGTAATTGACGGGTGAAGCATCGAGGTGTTAAGATGCCACTCGGGGTGAAGCATCGAGGTGTTAAGATGCCACCTAGGGGTGTAGTGTCGAGGTGTTAAGACACCACTCCGTAAAATAATGAGTGAAGCATCGAGGTGTTAAGATGCCACTCGGGGTGAAGTACCGAGGTGTTAAGGTGCCACCCTAGGGTTTAGTGATACGAGGTGTTAAGTATACTAAAGAATGTTATGAACATCGATGACTTATTTCGCGAAGTCATTCCCTTGCGAAGATTTGGTTAACCATGGTTATTGTGATGTAAGCGTAAGCAATTATGCTATTCGAGATATTTATATATATATATATATATATATATATATATATATATATATATATATATATATATATATATATATATATATATATATATATATATATATATATATATATATATATATATATATATATATATATATATATATATTGTATACGTATAATGTCATTTATATTAATGAATTGTTGTGATGTAGCTAACCCTCCGGGTGTGGCTTATTGGCGTTGTTCACATCGTCGTTGGTGAACTCACTTTATTTATTGTTAGCTTGTTGCTTAGTGATGTTACGGTATGCTTAGACTAGCTTGCCTTTATGCTTGGATGCTTCGGTATGCGGTATTTGATATTTGTGTGGCGTGTCCATTTTATACATATATATGCATGTAGTATGTTATCATTCACTAAGCGTTAGCTTACCCTCTCGTTGTTGACTTTTTTATATAGATTGCATGGATGCGGAGGCTCGGGTAAGCGGGGACTAGTGGACTTGCGTAGTTGCTTTAGAAGGCTTGCTTTTGGATTGATTAGGATTGGGTAGCGTATCCCCAATCGCCATGCTCGGCCTTTATTTTGTATTACAAATCATGTGGTTGAAAACTTGTATTTTCGTACGAAAGTCGTAAAACGGCCGATGTGGGCCCGGTCTTCGTAAAACTAATTTTATTAATGGAACGTGTTAGTTCTACATACATTAATGTATGGTTAAAATCGTTTTGTCTAAATACGTCGGGAAGTGATCAAACATTTTCGCATTTCATGACTTTTTGGACAGGCCACTTTGGCGCGTCGCGCGGCCATATGGCGCGCCGCGCCATATGCTGTTCCAGCAAAAAAAAAATTTAATTGATATTTCCGTGTGATCATTTGTATTACGAGTTGGGATGTACACTCGTCTTAATCCGAGTTACGGTTTAGGATTTATGGCCCTCCGATCGTCACTATGTCCTTTTAACGTTGTGCTGAAAATTCTGACCTAGTCGCACTTAGACCGTCGCCACGGTCAAACGAAGATGAGTTTACTTCTGTAATTTTTACCACAACTAAAGGACTCATATACGGAGACATGGCCACTGGTCTTACCTTATTTCAGTAGGTATAGAGGCCGTGGTGACTGACCGAACTCAGCCTTTGTTTTAAACTCTTTTCATGAACGAAACTTACTTTACACCTTTTGTTTGATGATGAATGATGATGACCTTTAAGACTTTATTTACATACATTTAAACCTATTGGGACGATTTACTGACTTAGTACTATTTTACTTAGGTTGAGGACTTTCCGGACCTACACACTTGCTTATTTCCCGAGTCTTACTTTACCGCTACTTTATCATTGTGAGTTATAGCACTCCCTTTTTACTTTAACTATTTTGGGAAATGAGATTACATGTGCATTTTACGTTTTACATACTAGGCACGAGTACTTAAACTTATATATGTGTGGGTTATACAACGGCATAAACATTCCCTTTAGCTCGGTAACGTTTAGTCATTGGTTTTTGAACCGGTGAACGCGAATCTTAGATATGGATCCATAGGGTTTGACATCCCCACTCGGGCTAGTAGCACTAGCATTTAACGGGTGTTTAATACTTCGTAAACATACGCACTTGCCAAGTGTACTTTCAGGGGGTATAAACATTAAGTTAGTTACCAAGTGCCCACGGTTAACATATACTTTATCATACTGTTTTGAAACGCTCTTTGTAGCACTGAAATCTCGTGGCCTACCTTACATACTTTTATACTTAAACTATAGCTCACCAACCTTTGTGTTGACATTTTTAAGCATGTTTTTCTCAGGTGCTTAAGGTTGCTTCCGCTGTGTACTAGTCTTGCCGTAGACACCCGCTGCTCTAGTGTTATCACCGCATGAACTACTTTATCTTGCATTCAAACTTTAATACATTTGAAACTATGATTTGTAACGACCTAAGGGTCACGTACTATTATGTTTGCTTCTGTTCATTGAAGCATACTTTTGATGTAAAACATTCGACGTTAGTTATGACGTCACCTTTTATCTTGAATGCAAACGTATTTTGAAATAGCATATAGTGTTTGACCTTGTAATGATCATGTTGTTGATGATTCATACACGATGGTTTTGTACGGGGCATCACAAAGTGTGTGTTGGAATGAATGACAAAGACCTTTTAAATAAGAAAGATTTTTGCCTACAAACGGCTGGCAGGCCGTTTGGCAGGCCGTTTGCTAAGGCAAGCCGTTTATCGAGCCCGTTTGATCTGACTGTTTTGTAGGCCGTTTGCCATACTGGTAGGCCTTTTGGCAAGCCGTATGGCAGGTCGTTTGCTGGCCTGGTCAGCCTGATTTTTCTGGATCGTAACTTGATTTCTTGTCTTTCATCGTTTTTGCTCTAGAATCTTCGTTTTAGCTCCGATTCTCTTGATTCTTTTTGAACTGTCTTCGTAATTACTTGTTCTTCAATTTTAACCGACAAAGTGGGTATTTTGCCGAAAAAGTTCAAATCTTTCTTGTTTTTGGGCCTTAATACTGAAATGTCCCGTTCTTATTGATTAAAAACGTTCCATATTAATTGATTTCGTTGCGAGGTTTTGACCTCTATATGAGACGTTTTTCAAAGACTGTATTCATTTTAAAACAAACCATAACCTTTATTTCATCAATAAAGGTTTAAAAAGCTTTACGTAGATTATCAAATAATGATAATCTAAAATATCCTGTTTACACACGACCATTACATAATGGTTTACAATACAAATATGTTACAACAAAATAAGTTTCTTGAATGCAGTTTTTACACAATATCATACAAGCATGGACTCCAAATCTCGTCCTTATTTAAGTATGCGACAGCGGAAGCTCTTAATAATCACCTGAGAATAAACATGCTTAAAACGTCAACAAAAATGTTGGTGAGTTATAGGTTTAACCTATATATATCAAATCGTAACAATAGACCACGAGATTTCATATTTCAATACATATCCCATACATAGAGATAAAAATCATTCATATGGTGAACACCTGGTAACCGACATTAACAAGATGCATATATAAGAATATCTCCATCATTCCGGGACACCCTTCGGATATGATATAAATTTCGAAGTACTAAAGCATCCGGTACTTTGGATGGGGTTTGTTAGGCCCAATAGATCTATCTTTAGGATTCGCGTCAATTAGGGTGTCTGTTCCCTAATTCTTAGATTACCAGACTTAATAAAAGGGGCATATTCGATTTCGATAATTCAACCATAGAATGTAGTTTCACGTACTTGTGTCTATTTTGTAAATAATTTATAAAACCTGCATGTATTCTCATCCCAAAAATATTAGATTTTAAAAGTGGGACTATAACTCACTTTCACAGATTTTTACTTCGTCGGGAAGTAAGACTTGGCCACTGGTTAATTCACGAACCTATAACAATATATACATATATATCAAAGTATGTTCAAAATATATTTACAACACTTTTAATATATTTTGATGTTTTAAGTTTATTAAGTCAGCTGTCCTCGTTAGTAACCTACAACTACTTGTCCACAGTTAGATGTACAGAAATAAATCGATAAATATTATCTTGAATCAATCCACGACCCAGTGTATACGTATCTCATTATTGATCACAACTCAAACTATATATATTTTAGAATCAACCTCAACCCTATATAGCTAACTCCAACATTCACATATAGAGTGTCTATGGTTGTTCCGAAATATATATAGATGTGTCGACATGATAGGTCAAAACATTGTATACGTGTCTATGGTATCTCAAGATTACATAATATACAATACAAGTTGATTAAGTTATGGTTGGAATAGATTTGTTACCAATTTTCACGTAGCTAAAATGAGAAAAATTATCCAATCTTGTTTTACCCATAACTTCTTCATTTTAAATCCGTTTTGAGTGAATCAAATTGCTATGGTTTCATATTGAACTCTATTTTATGAATCTAAACAGAAAAAGTATAGGTTTATAGTCGGAAAAATAAGTTACAAGTCATTTTTGTAAAGGTAGTCATTTCAGTCGAAAGAACGACGTCTAGATGACCATTTTAGAAAACATACTTCCACTTTGAGTTTAACCATAATTTTTGGATATAGTTTCATGTTCATAATAAAAATCATTTTCCCAGAATAACAACTTTTAAATCAAAGTTTATCATAGTTTTTAATTAACTAACCCAAAACAGCCCTCGGTGTTACTACGACGGCGTAAATCCGATTTTACGGTGTTTTTCGTGTTTCCAGGTTTTAAATCATTAAGTTAGCATATCATATAGATATAGAACATGTGTTTAGTTGATTTTAAAAGTCAAGTTAGAAGGATTAACTTTTATTTGCGAACAAGTTTAGAATTAACTAAACTATGTTCTAGTGATTACAAGTTTAAACCTTCGAATAAGATAGCTTTATATGTATGAAACGAATGATGTTATGAACATCATTACTACCTCAAGTTCCTTGGATAAACCTACTGGAAATGAGAAAAATAGATCTAGCTTCAAAGGATCCTTGGATGGCTTGAAAGTTCTTGAAGCAGAATCATGACACGAAAACAATTTCAAGTAAGATTTCCACTCGAAATAAGATTGTTATAGTTATAGAAATTGAATTAAAGTTTGAATATGATTATTACCTTGTATTAGAAAGATAACCTAATGTAAGTAACAAAGGTTTCTTGATCTTGGATGATTACTTGGAATGGATTTAGAAAACTTGGAAGTAAACTTGCAATATTGGAAGTATTCTTGATTTTATGAAACTAGAACTTTTGGATTTAACATAATTAACCAAATGTATCAATATCTTAATATGATTCATATGTACCTAGTAAGATGTTTTTATAACGATAATCGTTATATATATCGTTTTCGAGTTTCTTAAATTAATAGTCTCATTTTAATGTATATAACTCATTGTTAAAATACCTAATGAGATACATACTTATAATAAAATCATGTTAACTATATATATAACCATATATATGTCATCGTATAGTTTTTACAAGTTTTAACGTTCATGAATCACCGGTCAACTTGGGTGGTCAATTGTCTATATGAAACCTATTTCAATTAATCAAGTCTTAACAAGTTTGATTGCTTAACATGTTGGAAACATTTAATCATGTAAATATCAATCTCAATTAATATATATAAACATGGAAAAGTTTGGGTCACTACAGTACCTACCCGTTAAATAAATTTCGTCCCGAAATTTTAAGCTGTTGAAGGTGTTGACGAATCTTCTGGAAATAGATGCGGGTATTTCTTCTTTATCTGATCTTCACGCTCCCAGGTGAACTCGGGTCCTCTACGAGCATTCCATTGAACCTTAACAATTGGTATCTTGTTTTGCTTAAGTCTTTTAACCTCACGATCCATTATTTCGACGGGTTCTTCGATGAATTGAAGTTTTTCGTTGATTTGGATTTCATCTAACGGAATAGTGAGATCTTCTTTAGCAAAACATTTCTTCAAATTCGAGACGTGGAAAGTGTTATGTACAGCCACGAGTTGTTGAGGTAACTCAAGTCGGTAAGCTACTGGTCCGACACGATCAATAATCTTGAATGGTCCAATATACCTTGGATTTAATTTCCCTCGTTTACCAAATCGAACAACGCCTTTCCAAGGTGCAAATTTAAGCATGACCATCTCTCCAATTTCAAATTCTATATCTTTTCTTTTAATGTCAGCGTAGCTCTTTTGTCGACTTTGGGCGGTTTTCAACTGTTGTTGAATTTGGATGATCTTCTCGGTAGTTTCTTGTATAATCTCCGGACCCGTAATCTGTCTATCCCCCACTTCACTCCAACAAATCGGATACCTGCACTTTCTACCATAAAGTGCTTCAAACGGCGCCATCTCAATGCTTGAATGGTAGCTGTTGTCGTAGGAAAATTCTGCTAACGGTAGATATCGATCCCAACTGTTTCCGAAATCAATAACACATGCTCGTAGCATGTCTTCAAGCGTTTGTATCGTCCTTTCGCTCTGCCCATCAGTTTGTGGATGATAGGCAGTACTCATGTCTAGACGAGTTCCTAATGCTTGCTGTAATGTCTGCCAGAATCTTGAAATAAATCTGCCATCCCTATCAGAGATAATAGAGATTGGTATTCCATGTCTGGAGACGACTTCCTTCAAATACAGTCGTGCTAACTTCTCCATCTTGTCATCTTCTCTTATTGGTAGGAAGTGTACTGATTTGGTGAGACGATCAACTATTACCCAAATAGTATCAAAACCACTTGCAGTCCTTGGCAATTTAGTGATGAAATCCATGGTAATGTTTTCCCATTTCCATTCCGGGATTTTGGGTTGTTGAAGTAGACCTGATGGTTTCTGATGCTCAGCTTTGACCTTAGAACACGTCAAACATTCTCCTACGTATTTAGCAAGATCAGCTTTCATACCCGGCCACCAAAAATGTTTCTTGAGATCCTTGTACATCTTCCCCGTTCCAGGATGTATTGAGTATCTGGTTTTATGAGCTTCTCTAAGTACCATTTCTCTCATATCTCCAAATTTTGGTACCCAAATCCTTTCAGCCCTATACCGGGTTCCGTCTTCCAGAATATTAAGATGCTTCTCCGATCCTTTGGGTATTTCATCCTTTAAATTTCCCTCTTTTAAAACTCCTTGTTGCGCCTCCTTTATTTGAGTAGTAATGTTATTATGAATCATTATATTCATAGATTTTACTCGAATGGGTTCTCTGTCCTTCCTGCTCAAGGCATCGGCTACCACATTTGCCTTTCCCGGGTGGTAACGAATCTCAAAGTCGTAATCATTCAATAATTCAATCCACCTACGCTGCCTCATATTCAGTTGTTTCTGATTAAATATGTGTTGAAGACTTTTGTGGTCGGTATATATAATACTTTTGACCCCATATAAGTAGTGCCTCCAAGTCTTTAATGCAAAAACAACCGCGCCTAATTCCAAATCATGCGTCGTATAATTTTGTTCGTGAATCTTCAATTGTCTAGACGCATAAGCAATCACCTTCGTTCGTTGCATTAATACACAACCGAGACCTTGCTTTGATGCATCACAATAAATCACAAAATCATCATTCCCTTCAGGCAATGACAATATAGGTGCCGTAGTTAGCTTTTTCTTCAATAACTGAAACGCTTTCTCTTGTTCATCATTCCATTCAAATTTCTTCCCTTTATGCGTTAATGCAGTCAAGGGTTTTGCTATTCTGGAAAAGTCTTGGATGAACCTTCTGTAGTAACCAGCTAGTCCTAAAAACTGGCGTATGTGTTTCGGAGTTTTCGGGGTTTCCCACTTTTCAACAGTTTCTATCTTTGCCGGATCCACCTTAATACCTTCTTTGTTCACTATGTGACCGAGGAATTGAACTTCTTCCAACCAAAATGCACACTTTGAAAACTTAGCGTACAATTCTTCCTTCCTCAATACTTCTAACACCTTTCTCAAATGTTCACCGTGTTCTTGGTCATTCTTTGAGTAAATAAGTATGTCATCAATGAAAACAATGACAAACTTGTCAAGGTATGGTCCACACACTCGGTTCATAAGGTCCATGAACACAGCTGGTGCATTAGTTAAACCAAACGGCATGACCATAAACTCTTAATGACCGTAACGTGTTCTGAAAGCAGTCTTTGGAATATCATCTTCTTTCACCCGCATTTGATGATACCCGGAACGTAAGTCAATCTTTGAATAAACAGACGAGCCTTGTAGTTGATCAAATAAGTCGTCGATTCTCGGTAGTGGGTAGTGGTTCTTGATGGTAAGTTTGTTCAACTCTCGGTAGTCGATACACAACCTGAATGTACCATCTTTCTTCTTGACAAACAAAACAGGAGCTCCCCACGGTGATGTGCTTGGTCGAATGAAACCACACTCTAAAAGTTCTTGTAATTGGCTTTGCAGTTCTTTCATCTCGCTGGTTACGAGTTTGTAAGGAGCACGAGCTATTGGTGCAGCTCCTGGTACAAGATCTATTTGAAATTCAACGGATCGATGTGGGGGTAATCCCGGTAATTCTTTCGGAAATACATCGGGAAATTCTTTTGCAATGGGAACATCATTGATGCTCTTTTCTTCAGTTTGTACTATTTCGACGTGTGCTAGAACATCATAGCAACCTTTTCTTATTAGTTTTTGTGCCTTCAAATTACTAATAGGATGTAGCTTCGTGTTGCCCTTTTCTCCGTACACCATTAAGGGTTTTCCTTTTTCTCGTATAATGCGAATTGCATTTTTGTAACAAACGATCTCTGCTTTCACTTCTTTCAACCAGTCCATACCGATTATCACATCAAAACTCCCTAACTCTACTGGTATCAAATCAATCATAAATGTTTCGATAACCAGTTTAATTTCTCAATTCCGACATATATTATCTGCTGAAATTAATTTACCATTTGCTAATTCGAGTAAAAATTTACTATCCAAAGGCGTCAATGGACAACTTAATTTAGCACAAAAATCTCTACTCATATAGCTTCTATCCGCACCCAAATCAAATAAAACGTAAGCAGATTTATTGTCAATAAGAAACGTACCCGTAACAAGCTCCGGGTCTTCCTGTGCCTCTGCCGCATTAATATTGAAAACTCTTCCGCGGCCTTGTCCATTCATGTTCTCCTGGTTCGGGCAATTTCTAATAATGTGGCCCGGTTTTCCACATTTATAACAAACTACATTGGCATAACTTGCTCCGACACTACTTGCTCCGCCATTACTCGTTCCGACACCATTTGTTCCTTTCGTTCTATTAACCCCTGGTCCGTAGACCTCACACTTCGCCGCGCTATGACCATTTCTTTTACACTTGTTGCAAAATTTGGTGCAGAACCCCGAGTGATACTTTTCACACCTTTGGCATAGCTGCTTCTGATTGTTGTTGTTGTTGCGGTTATTATTGTTGTTGGGATGATTGTTGTAGTTGCTGTTGTTGTTGTTGTTGTTGGGCCGTTTGTTGTAGTTGCGATTGATGTTGCGATTGTTGGGATAATTGTTGCGATTATTGTTGTAATTGCTGTTGTTGTTGTATTGGTGATTCTTATCACCGTTTTCCTCCCACTTTCTTTTGACTTGCTTCACATTGGCCTCTTCAGCAGTCTGTTCTTTAATTCTTTCTTCAATCTGGTTCACTAGTTTGTGAGCCATTCTACATGCCTGTTGTATGGAGGCGGGCTCGTGTGAACTTATATCTTCTTGGATTCTTTCCGGTAATCCTTTCACAAACGCGTCGATCTTCTCTTCCTCATCTTCGAATGCTCCCGGACACAATAGGCACAATTCTGTGAATCGTCTTTCGTACGTGGTAATATCAAATCCTTGGGTTCGTAACCCTCTAAGTTCTGTCTTGAGCTTATTGACCTCGGTTCTGGGACGGTACTTCTCGTTCATCAAGTGCTTGAATGCTGACCATGGTAGTGCGTACGCATCGTCTTGTCCCACTTGCTCTAGATAGGTATTCCACCATGTTAACGCAGAACCTGTGAAGGTATGCGTAGCGTACTTCACTTTGTCCTATTCAGTACACTTACTTATGGCAAACACCGATTTGACCTTCTCGGTCCACCGTTTCAATCCGATCGGTCCTTCGGTTCCATCAAATTCCAAAGGTTTGCAGGCAGTGAATTCTTTGTAGGTGCATCCTACACGATTTCCTGTACTGCTAGATCCAAGGTTATTGTTGGTATGTAGCGCAGCCTGTACTGCGGCTATGTTTGAAGCTAGAAAAGTACGGAATTCCTCTTCATTCATATTCACAGTGTGTCGAGTAGTCGGTGCCATTTCCTTCAAAATAGTCAAATGGAACAAGTTAATCATACAGAATATTAAGAGTAGTTAATAGTATTTCGTAGCATAATATGAACTCATTTATAAAAGCTTTTTCTTCATATTAGCGTTTTATAAGTTTAAATTCGGGTAGTACCTACCCGTTAAGTTCATACTTAGTAGCTAATATACAATTCAACTACTACAATTCTATATGAAAAACTGATTATAATAATATTTCGCGTTCAAACTTTTACACAATATTTTACAAACTTACAATACCGCTTATTTTACATATAGCATGAAATATAGCACACAATAAATTTGATACAAGATGGTTGTGAAGATAATTCTAGCTAGTACACAAGTCGTTCAGCAAAGGCACTAAAGACACGTAATTCATACGTCCAGAAACAAGTCATGCATTCTGGTTTTACTAGGATTACTTCCCATCCTTGGTCTTGTGGAACATAACCGTTATGGCCGTTGATAAGACAGCGTGTTGTAACGTCGTCAAAGGGACGAGGGTTACGTAATGTCCAACAGTCCTGTAACAATCTAAAAACCTCATTTCTTACCCCAATTACCGACTCCGTCACTTGTGGGAACGTTTTGTTTAATAGTTGTAGCCCGATGTTCTTGTTCTCACTTTGGTGAGAAGCGAACATTACTAATCCGTAAGCATAACATGCTTCTTTATGTTGCATGTTAGCCGCTTTTTCTAAATCACGAAGTCCAATATTCGGATATATTGAGTCAAAATAATTTCTTATCTCATTGCGTAAAATAGCATTTGGGTTCCCCGCAATATATGCGTCAAAGTAAACACATCGTAACTTATGGATTTCCCAATGTGATATCCCCCATCTTTCGAACGAAAGCCTTTTATAAACCAAGGCATTCTTGGAACGTTCTTCGAATGTCTTACAAACTGATCTCGCCTTAAATAGTTGTGCCGAAGAATTCTGACCAACTCTAGACAAGATTTCATCAATCATGTCTCTGGGTAGGTCTCTTAAAATATTGGGTTGTCTATCCATTTTTTGTTTTTATACTGTAAAATAGACAAGAGTTAGATTCATAAAAAAATACTTATTAATACAAGCAATTTTTACATATATCATAAAGCATAAGCACACTATATTACTTGTATTACACCACACGAATACAACTATCTTATTCCGACTCGCTTGTTTCTTCTTCTTCGATTTTGGTTCGTTTTGCCAAGTTTCTAGGGATATATGATGTTCCCCTAATACGAGCCGTCGTTATCCACATTGGTTTAGAAAAACCTAGTGGTTTAGAGGTTCCCGGGTCATTGTTACAACTTAAGGACTTCGGGGGTTGACGATACATATAAAGTTCATCGGGGTTGGAATTAGATTTCTCTATTTTTATGCCCTTTCCCTTATTATTTTCTTTTGCCTTTTTAAATTCAGTTGGGGTAATTTCTATAACATCATCGGAATTCTCTTCGGAATCCGATTCATCGGAGAATTGGTAATCCTCCCAATATTTTGCTTCCTTGGCGGAAACACCATTGACCATAATTAACCTTGGTCGGTTGGTTGAGGATTTTCTTTTACTTAACCGTTTTATTATTTCCCCCACCGGTTCTATTTCTTCATCCGGTTCCGATTCTTCTTCCGGTTCCGATTCTTCTTCCGGTTCCGACTCTTCTTCCGGTTCCTCTTCGGGAACTTGTGAATCAGTCCACGAATCATTCCAATTTACATTTGACTCTTCATTATTATTAGGTGAGTCAATGGGACTTGTTCTAGAGGTAGACATCTATCACATAATATCAAACGCGTTAAGAGATTAATATATCACATAATATTCACATGTTAAAAATATATAGTTTCCAACAAAATTTGTTAAGCAATCATTTTTCAAGTAAACACGGTCAAAGTCCAGACTCACTAATGCATCCTAACAAACTAGATAACACACACTAATGCAAAATTCTGGTTCTCTAAGACCAACGCTCGGATACCAACTGAAATGTCCCGTTCTTATTGATTAAAAACGTTCCATATTAATTGATTTCGTTGCGAGGTTTTGACCTCTATATGAGACGTTTTTCAAAGACTGCAATCATTTTAAAACAAACCATAACCTTTATTTCATCAATAAAGGTTTAAAAACTTTACGTAGATTATCAAATAATGATAATCTAAAATATCCTGTTTACACACGACCATTACATAATGGTTTACAATACAAATATGTTACAACAAAATAAGTTTCTTGAATGCAGTTTTTACACAATATCATACAAGCATGGACTCCAAATCTCGTCCTTATTTAAGTATGCGATAGCGGAAGCTCTTAATAATCACCTGAGAATAAACATGCTTAAAACGTCAACAAAAATGTTGGTGAGTTATAGGTTTAACCTATATATATCAAATCGTAACAATAGACCACAAGATTTCATATTTCAATACATATCCCATACATAGAGATAAAAATCATTCATATGGTGAACACCTGGTAACCGACATTAACAAGATGCATATATAAGAATATCCCCATCATTCCGGGACACCCTTCGGATATGATATAAATTTCGAAGTACTAAAGCATCCGGTACTTTGGATGGGGTTTGTTAGGCCCAATAGATCTATCTTTAGGATTCGCGTCAATTAGGGTGTCTGTTCCCTAATTCTTAGATTACCATACTTAATAAAAAGGGGCATATTCGATTTCGATAATTCAACCATAGAATGTAGTTTCACGTACTTGTGTCTATTTTGTAAATCATTTATAAAACCTGCATGTATTCTCATCCCAAAAATATTAGATTTTAAAAGTGGGACTATAACTCACTTTCACAGATTTTTACTTCGTCGGGAAGTAAGACTTGGCCACTGGTTGATTCACGAACCTATAACAATATATACATATATATCAAAGTATGTTCAAAATATATTTACAACACTTTTAATATATTTTGATGTTTTAAGTTTATT
Source organism: Rutidosis leptorrhynchoides (assembly GCF_046630445.1). Classification (NCBI taxonomy): domain Eukaryota; kingdom Viridiplantae; phylum Streptophyta; class Magnoliopsida; order Asterales; family Asteraceae; genus Rutidosis; species Rutidosis leptorrhynchoides. The sequence goes on from NC_092335.1 coordinate 635,863,969, forward strand.
AAGTCAGATGTCCTCGTTAGTAACCTACAACTACTTGTCCACAGTTAGATGTACAGAAATAAATCGATAAATATTATCTTGAATCAATCCACGACCCAGTGTATACGTATCTCAGTATTGATCACAACTCAAACTATATATATTTTGGAATCAACCTCAACCCTGTATAGCTAACTCCAACATTCACATATAGAGTGTCTATGGTTGTTCCGAAATATATATAGATGTGTCGACATGATAGGTCGAAACATTGTATACGTGTCTATGGTATCTCAAGATTACATAATATACAATAAGTTGATTAAGTTATGGTTGGAATAGATTTGTTACCAATTTTCACGTAGCTAAAATGAGAAAAATTATCCAATCTTGTTTTACCCATAACTTCTTCATTTTAAATCCGTTTTGAGTGAATCAAATTGCTATGGTTTCATATTGAACTCTATTTTATGAATCTAAACAGAAAAAGTATAGGTTTATAGTCGGAAAAATAAGTTACAAGTTATTTTTGTAAAGGTAGTCATTTCAGTCGAAAGAACGACGTCTAGATGACCATTTTAGAAAACATACTTCCACTTTGAGTTTAACCATAATTTTTGGATATAGTTTCATGTTCATAATAAAAATAATTTTCCCAGAATAACAACTTTTAAATCAAAGTTTATCATAGTTTTTAATTAACTAACCCAAAACAGCCCTCGGTGTTACTACGACGGCGTAAATCCAATTTTACGGTGTTTTTCGTGTTTCCAGGTTTTAAATCATTAAGTTAGCATATCATATAGATATAGAACATGTGTTTAGTTGATTTTAAAAGTCAAGTTAGAAGGATTAACTTTTATTTGCGAACAAGTTTAGAATTAACTAAACTATGTTCTAGTGATTACAAGTTTAAACCTTCGAATAAGATAGCTTTATATGTATGAATCGAATGATGTTATGAACATCATTACTACCTCAAGTTCCTTGGATAAACCTACTGGAAATGAGAAAAATAGATCTAGCTTCAAAGGATCCTTGGATGGCTTGAAAGTTCTTGAAGCAGAATCATGACACGAAAACAATTTCAAGTAAGATTTCCACTCGAAATAAGATTGTTATAGTTATAGAAATTGAATTAAAGTTTGAATATGATTATTACCTTGTATTAGAAAGATAACCTACTGTAAGTAACAAAGGTTTCTTGATCTTGGATGATTACTTGGAATGGATTTAGAAAACTTGGAAGTAAACTTGCAATATTGGAAGTATTCTTGATTTTATGAAACTAGAACTTTTAGAATTTATGAAGAACACTTAGAACTTGAAGATAGAACTTGAGAGAGATCAATTAGATGAATAAAATTGAAGAATGAAAGTGTTTGTAGGTGTTTTTGGTCGTTGGTGTATGGATTAGATATAAAGGATATGTAATTTTGTTTTCATGTAAATAAGTCATGAATGATTACTCATATTTTTGTAATTTTATGAGATATTTCATGCTAGTTGCCAAATGATGGTTCCCACATGTGTTAGGTGACTCACATGGGCTGCTAAGAGCTGATCATTGAGTGTATATACCAATAGTACATACATCTAAAAGCTGTGTATTGTACGAGTACGAATACGGGTGCATACGAGTAGAATTGTTGATGAAAATGAACGAGGATGTAATTGTAAGCATTTTTGTTAAGTAGAAGCATTTTGATAAGTGTCTTGAAGTCTTTCAAAAGTGTATGAATACATATTAAAACACTACATGTATATACATTTTAACTGAGTCGTTAAGTCATCGTTAGTCGTTACATGTAAATGTTGTTTTGAAACCTTTAGGTTAACGATCTTGTTGAATGTTGTTAACCCATTGTTTATTATAACAAATGAGATGTTAAATTGTTATATTATCATGATATTATGATATATAATATATCTTAGTATGATATATATACAGTTAAATGTCGTTACAACGATAATCGTTACATATATGTCTCGTTTCGAAATCATTAAGTTAGTAGTCTTATTTTTACATATGTATTTCATTGTTAATACACTTAATAATATATTTACTTATCATTTAACATAATTAACCAAGTGTATCAATATCTTAATATGATTCATATGTACCTAGTAAGACGTTGTTATAACGATAATCGTTATATATATCGTTTTCGAGTTTCTTAAATTAATAGTCTCATTTTAATGTATATAACTCATTGTTAAAATACCTAATGAGATACATACTTATAATAAAATCATGTTAACTATATATATAACCATATATATGTCATCGTATAGTTTTTACAAGTTTTAACGTTCATGAATCACCGGTCAACTTGGGTGGTCAATTGTCTATATGAAACCTATTTCAATTAATCAAGTCTTAACAAGTTTGATTGCTTAACATGTTGGAAACATTTAATCATGTAAATATCAATCTCAATTAATATATATAAACATGGAAAAGTTCGGGTCACTACAGTACCTACCCGTTAAATAAATTTCGTCCCGAAATTTTAAGCTGTTGAAGGTGTTGACAAATCTTCTGGAAATAGATGCGGGTATTTCTTCTTTATCTGATCTTCACGCTCCTAGGTGAACTCGGGTCCTCTACGAGCATTCCATCGAACCTTAACAATTGGTATCTTGTTTTTCTTAAGTCTTTTAACCTCACTATCCATTATTTCGACGGGTTCTTCGATGAATTGAAGTTTTTCGTTGATTTGGATTTCATCTAACGGAATAGTGAGATCTTCTTTAGCAAAACATTTCTTCAAATTCGAGACGTGGAAAGTGTTATGTACAGCCGCGAGTTGTTGAGGTAACTCAAGTCGGTAAGCTACTGGTCCGACACGATCAATAATCTTGAATGGTCCAATATACCTTGGATTTAATTTCCCTCGTTTACCAAATCGAACAACGCCTTTCCAAGGTGCAAATTTAAGCATGACCATCTCTCCAATTTCAAATTCTATATCTTTTCTTTTAATGTCAGCGTAGCTCTTTTGTCGACTTTGGGCGGTTTTCAACCGTTGTTGAATTTGGATGATCTTCTCGGTAGTTTCTTGTATAATCTCCGGACCCGTAATCTGTCTATCCCCCACTTCACTCCAACAAATCGGAGACCTGCACTTTCTACCATAAAGTGCTTCAAACGGTGCCATCTCAATGCTTGAATGGTAGCTGTTGTTGTAGGAAAATTCTGCTAACGGTAGATGTCGATCCCAACTGTTTCCGAAATCAATAACACATGCTCGTAGCATGTCTTCAAGCGTTTGTATCGTCCTTTCACTCTGCCCATCAGTTTGTGGATGATAGGCAGTACTCATGTCTAGACGAGTTCCTAATGCTTACTATAATGTCTGCCAGAATCTTGAAATAAATCTGCCATCCCTATCAGAGATAATAGAGATTGGTATTCCATGTCTGGAGACGACTTCCTTCAAATACAGTCGTGCTAACTTCTCCATCTTGTCATCTTCTCTTATTGGTAGGAAGTGTGCTGATTTGGTGAGACGATCAACTATTACCCAAATAGTATCAAAACCACTTGCAGTCCTTGGCAATTTAGTGATGAAATCCATGGTAATGTTTTCCCATTTCCATTCCGGGATTTCGGGTTATTGAAGTAGACCTGATGGTTTCTGATGCTCAGCTTTGACCTTAGAACACGTCAAACATTCTCCTACGTATTTAGCAACATCGGCTTTCATACCCGGCCACCAAAAATGTTTCTTGAGATCCTTGTACATCTTCCCCGTTCCAGGATGTATTGAGTATCTGGTTTTATGAGCTTCTCTAAGTACCATTTCTCTCATATCTCCAAATTTTGGTACCCAAATCCTTTCAGCCCTATACCGGGTTCCGTCTTCCCGAATATTAAGATGCTTCTCCGATCCTTTGGGTATTTCATCCTTTAAATTTCCCTCTTTTAAAACTCCTTGTTGCGCCTCCTTTATTTGAGTAGTAATGTTATTATGAATCATTATATTCATAGATTTTACTCGAATGGGTTCTCTGTCCTTCCTGCTCAAGGCATCGGCTACCACATTTGCCTTCCCCGGGTGGTAACGAATCTCAAAGTCGTAATCATTCAATAATTCAATCCACCTACGCTGCCTCATATTCAGTTGTTTCTGATTAAATATGTGTTGAAGACTTTTGTGGTCGGTATATATAATACTTTTGACCCCATATAAGTAGTGCCTCCAAGTCTTTAATGCAAAAACAATCGCGCCTAATTCCAAATCATGCGTCGTATAATTTTGTTCGTGAATCTTCAATTGTCTAGACGCATAAGCAATCACCTTCGTTCGTTGCATTAATACACAACCGAGACCTTGCTTTGATGCATCACAATAAATCACAAAATCATCATTCCCTTCAGGCAATGACAATATAGGTGCCGTAGTTAGCTTTTTCTTCAATAACTGAAACGCTTTCTCTTGTTCATCATTCCATTCAAATTTCTTCCCTTTATGCGTTAATGCAGTCAAGGGTTTTGCTATTCTGGAAAAGTCTTGGATGAACCTTCTGTAGTAACCAGCTAGTCCTAAAAACTGGCGTATGTGTTTCGGAGTTTTCGGGGTTTCCCACTTTTCAACAGTTTCTATCTTTGCCGGATCCACCTTAATACCTTCTTTGTTCACTATGTGACCGAGGAATTGAACTTCTTCCAACCAAAATGCACACTTTGAAAACTTAGCGTACAATTCTTCCTTCCTCAATACTTCTAACACCTTTCTCAAATATTCACCGTGTTCTTGGTCATTCTTTGAGTAAATAAGTATGTCATCAATGAAAACAATGACAAACTTGTCAAGGTATGGTCCACACACTCGGTTCATAAGGTCCATGAACACAGCTGGTGCATTAGTTAAACCAAACGGCATGACCATAAACTCGTAATGACCGTAACATGTTCTGAAAGCAGTCTTTGGAATATCATCTTCTTTCACCCGCATTTGATGATACCCGGAATGTAAGTCAATCTTTGAATAAACAGACGAGCCTTGTAGTTGATCAAATAAGTCGTCGATTCTCGGTAGTGGGTAGCGGTTCTTGATGGTAAGTTTGTTCAACTCTCGGTAGTCGATACACAACCTGAATGTACCATCTTTCTTCTTGACAAACAAAACAGGAGCTCCCCACGGTGATGTGCTTGGTCGAATGAAACCACGCTCTAAAAGTTCTTGTAATTGGCTTTGCAGTTCTTTCATCTCGCTGGTTACGAGTCTGTAAGGAGCACGAGCTATTGGTGCAGCTCCTGGTACAAGATCTATTTGAAATTCAACGGATCGATGTGGGGGTAATCCCGGTAATTCTTTCAGAAATACATCGGGAAATTCTTTTGCAATGGGAACATCATTGATGCTCTTTTCTTCAGTTTGTACTTTTTCGACGTGTGCTAGAACAGCATAGCAACCTTTTCTTATTAGTTTTTGTGCCTTCAAATTACTAATAAGATGTAGCTTCGTGTTGCCCTTTTCTCCGTACACCATTAAGGGTTTTCCTTTTTCTCGTATAATGCGAATTGCATTTTTGTAACAAACGATCTCTACTTTCACTTCTTTCAACCAGTCCATACCGATTATCACATCAAAACTCCCTAACTCTACTGGTATCAAATCAATCTTAAATGTTTCGCTAACCAGTTTAATTTCTCGATTCCGACATATATTATCTGCTGAAATTAATTTACCATTTGCTAATTCGAGTAAAAATTTACTATCCAAAGGCGTCAATTGACAACTTAATTTAGCACAAAAATCTCTACTCGTATAGCTTCTATCCGCACCCGAATCAAATAAAACGTAAGCAGATTTATTGTCAATAAGAAACGTACCCGTAACAAGCTCCGGGTCTTCCTGTGACTCTGCCGCATTAATATTGAAAACTCTTCCGCGGCCTTGTCCATTCATGTTCTCCTGGTTCGGGCAATTTCTAATAATGTGGCCCGGTTTTCCACATTTATAACAAACTACATTGGCATAACTTGCTCCGACACTACTTGCTCCGCCATTACTCGTTCCGACACCATTTGTTCCTTTCGTTCTATTAACCCCTGGTCCGTAGACCTCACACTTCGCCGCGCTATGACCATTTCTTTTACACTTGTTGCAAAATTTGGTGCAGAACCCCGAGTGATACTTTTCACACCTTTGGCATAGCTGCTTCTGATTGTTTTTGTTGTTGCGGTTATTATTGTTGTTGGGATGATTGTTGTAGTTGCTGTTGTTGTTGTTGTTGTTGTTGGGCCGTTTGTTGTAGTTGCGATTGATGTTGCGATTGTTGGGATAATTGTTGCGATTATTGTTGTAATTGCTGTTGTTGTTGTATTGGTGATACTTATCACCGTTTTCCTCCCACTTTCTTTTGACTTGCTTCACATTGGCCTCTTCAGCAGTCTGTTCTTTAATTCTTTCTTCAATCTGGTTCACTAGTTTGTGAGCCATTCTACATGCCTGTTGTATGGAGGCGGGCTCGTGTGAACTTATATCTTCTTGGATTCTTTCCGGTAATCCTTTCACAAACGCGTCGATCTTCTCTTCCTCATCTTCGAATGCTCCCGGACACAATAGGCACAATTCTGTGAATCGTCTTTCGTACGTGGTAATATCAAATCCTTGGGTTCGTAACCCTCTAAGTTCTGTCTTGAGCTTATTGACCTCGGTTCTGGGACGGTACTTCTCGTTCATCAAGTGCTTGAATGCTGACCATGGTAGTGCGTACGCATCGTCTTGTCCCACTTGCTCTAGATAGGTATTCCACCATGTTAACGCAGAACCTGTGAAGGTATGCGTAGCGTACTTCACTTTGTCCTATTCAGTACACTTACTTATGGCAAACACCGATTTGACCTTCTCGGTCCACCGTTTCAATCCGATCGGTCCTTCGGTTCCATCAAATTCCAAAGGTTTGCAGGCAGTGAATACTTTGTAGGTGCATCCTACACGATTTCCTGTACTGCTAGATCCAAGGTTATTGTTGGTATGTAGCGCAGCCTGTACTGCGGCTATGTTTGAAGCTAGAAAAGTACGGAATTCCTCTTCATTCATATTCACAGTGTGTCGAGTAGTCGGTGCCATTTCCTTCAAAATAGTCAAATGGAACAAGTTAATCATACAGAATATTAAGAGTAGTTAATAGTATTTCGTAGCATAATATGAACTCATTTATAAAAGCTTTTTCTTCATATTAGCATTTTATAAGTTTAAATTCGGGTAGTACCTACCCGTTAAGTTCATACTTAGTAGCTAATATACAATTCAACTACTACAATTCTATATGAAAAACTGATTATAATAATATTTCGCGTTCAAACTTTTACACAATATTTTACAAACTTACAATACCGCTTATTTTACATATAGCATGAAATATAGCACACAATAAATTTGATACAAGATGGTTGTGAAGATAATTCTAGCTAGTACACAAGTTGTTCAGCAAAGGCACTAAAGACACGTAATTCATACGTCCATAAACAAGTCATGCATTCTGGTTTTACTAGGATTACTTCCCATCCTTGGTCTTGTGGAACATAACCGTTATGGCCGTTGATAAGACAGCGTGTTGTAACGTCGTCAAAGGGACGAGGGTTACGTAATGTCCAACAGTCCCGTAACAATCTAAAAACCTCATTTCTTACCCCAATTACCGACTCCGTCACTTGTGGGAACGTTTTGTTTAATAGTTGTAGCCCGATGTTCTTGTTCTCACTTTGGTGAGAAGCGAACATTACTAATCCGTAAGCATAACATGCTTCTTTATGTTGCATGTTAGCCGCTTTTTCTAAATCACGAAGTCCAATATTCGGATATATTGAGTCAAAATAATTTCTTAACCCATTGCGTAAAATAGCATTTGGGTTCCCCGCAATATATGTGTCAAAGTAAACACATCGTAACTTATGGATTTCCCAATGTGATATCCCCCATCTTTCGAACGAAAGCCTTTTATAAACCAAGGCATTCTTGGAACGTTCTTCGAATGTCTTACAAACTGATCTCGCCTTAAATAGTTGTGCCGAAGAATTCTGACCAACTCTAGACAAGATTTCATCAATCATGTCTCCGGGTAGGTCTCTTAAAATATTGGGTTGTCTATCCATTTTGTGTTTTTATACTGTAAAATAGACAAGAGTTAGATTCATAAAAAAAAATACTTATTAATACAAGCAATTTTTACATATATCATAAAGCATAAGCACACTATATTACTTATATTACACCACACGAATACAACTATCTTATTCCGACTCGCTTGTTTCTTCTTCTTCGGTTTTGGTTCGTTTTTCTAAGTTTCTAGGGATATATGATGTTCCCCTAATACGAGCCGTCGTTATCCACATTGGTTTAGAAAAACCTGGTGGTTTAGAGGTTTCCGGGTCATTGTTACAACTTAAGGACTTCGGGGGTTGACGATACATATAAAGTTCATCGGGGTTGGAATTAGATTTCTCTATTTTTATGCCCTTTCCCTTATTATTTTCTTTTGCCTTTTTAAATTCAGTTGGGGTAATTTCTATAACATCATCGGAATTCTCTTCGGAATCCGATTCATCGGAATCAGACTCACTAATGCATCCTAACAAACTAGATAAGACACACTAATGCAAAATTCTGGTTCTCTAAGACCAACGCTCGGATACCAACTGAAATGTCCCGTTCTTATTGATTAAAAACGTTCCATATTAATTGATTTCGTTGCGAGGTTTTGACCTCTATATGAGACGTTTTTCAAAGACTGCATTCATTTTAAAACAAACCATAACCTTTATTTCATCAATAAAGGTTTAAAAAGCTTTACGTAGATTATCAAATAATGATAATCTAAAATATCCTGTTTACACACGACCATTACATAATGGTTTACAATACAAATATGTTACAACAAAATAAGTTTCTTGAATGCAGTTTTTACACAATATCATACAAGCATGGACTCCAAATCTCGTCCTTATTTAAGTATGCGACAGCGGAAGCTCTTAATAATCACCTGAGAATAAACATGCTTAAAACGTCAACAAAAATGTTGGTGAGTTATAGGTTTAACCTATATATATCAAATCGTAACAATAGACCACAAGATTTTATATTTCAATACATATCTCATACATAGAGATAAAAATCATTCATATGGTGAACACCTGGTAACCGACATTAACAAGATGCATATATAAGAATATCCCCATCATTCCGGGACACCCTTCGGATATGATATAAATTTCGAAGTACTAAAGCATCCGGTACTTTGGATGGGGTTTGTTAGGCCCAATAGATCTATCTTTAGGATTCACGTCAATTAGGGTGTCTGTTCCCTAATTCTTAGATTACCAGACTTAATAAAAAGGGGCATATTCGATTTCGATAATTCAACCATAGAATGTAGTTTCACGTACTTGTGTCTATTTTGTAAATCATTTATAAAACCTGCATGTATTCTCATCCCAAAAATATTAGATTTTAAAAGTGGGACTGTGACGATCGCTCCAAATCCATATGGATGAACACGTCATTCATTGATTTCATTGCGAGGTATTTGACCTCTATATGATACGTTTTGTAAACATTGCATTCTTTTGAAAAGGCACACCATAAATGTATATTTAAATCAAAGGTTTTCGACATCTGATGATTTCTACATATAGACAATCACCGTATATAATAGTTTACAATAGTACTTTCGTTGACAATGCAGTCAAAATAAGGTACATGGTGATGAATTGGTGAATGCAACGTTTTCTTGAAAAATATGCCATGTAAGACTCCATGCACATAGCTTGTATATCATAATAGCAAACAGCGGAAGACTTCTAGGGAACCTGAGAATAAACATGCTAACAAGTGTCAACACAAAGGTTGGTGAGTTCATAGTTTGTATGTTTCGCATAATCTGTATATAAAGATGGATCACAAGTTTTCAGTTGTTTCATCCAGAAACGTTTATCAAAATATTCTACAAGATTGAGCACCCTGGTAACTAAACTTTAACGTCTATATAATAAGTACCCCTGTTTTAACATACATGCAACCAACATGTACAATACACGCAAACCAACGTGTACTAAACTCAAATAGCATACGTCTGTTTAATAGTTCAGGCTAGGGTTTCTATACCTGGAACAGACGGGGATGTCAAGCCCTATGGATCCATATACTACTACTCGCGCCCACCAGTTCTTATAACTGGCAGTTACTAGTTACCAAAGCTAAGGGATTTTCGGTTCAAACTCGGTGTAGAATTTAGTATGTACTTGTATCCATTGCGTTTAAAATAAAGTGCATGTATTCTCAGCCCAAAAATATAGATTGCAAAAGCAATTAAAAAGGGAGCAAATGAAACTCACCTTAGCAGCACATAAAGTTGTTCATCGTAATGTGACCGAAACCCGGAATATCAAATAATCGTAGATCTCAACCTAGAGAACATATGTTGGTCAATAAATGTCTATCAAGCTAGGTCTGGTCATAGTGTATCACAACCCTAATGCTCGAGATCGACATACAAAAGTTTATCAAAAGTCATTTCAAAAAGTCATTCTGACTTTAGTTCAACAAAACGAGACGTGCCTTATATAAGGATTCATTTACTCGGTTGGTAATATTTAAAAATCCATTTTATCAATCTCGTAAACAAGTTGTTTAAATCTTAATTGTAGATTCAAAAGCAATTTCAATTAACGTCAATCATAATTCAGTTGCTTATATCTTTTATTCCGTTCATCGAAACTATTCGATATCTAAATGAAAAGTTATTGATTTTTCGCTAGCTTTCCAAAAACATGTATATCATATACCTTTTACCAGTAATATATGTATTTAATTCGTGATTCATTATAAACTGTTTAGCGACGAAATTTAGCATACAAGCATGTATAAATATATATATACTCGAGCACTAGACATGGATACACAATTATTATGTAAAAGATAAAATATAAGTACTTACATATCAATATTGAGATTCAATATTGTAGGAAAGTACGTAGACGTAACGGAGATGATAAACACTAGTTTTGACTTGCAAACAAAACCCTTGAACAATACCCATAACCTCCTTAGTAATAACCCATATTTTCCTTAGCTCTATCCCGCTCGAAAACCCATTTTTGAAAGTGACACGCTCATAACCTCGCCGTAGTATTTTATGTATAATACTAATTATTAATAATACTAATAATAATATGATTAATAATAATATTAATCTTAATAATAATAATAATAATAATAATAATAATAATAATAATAATAATAATAATAATAATAATAATAATGATAATGATAATAATAATAATAATAATATAACAGATGGAGTAATTGTGCAACCAATGAACAAAAATCGTCAAAATTTATAGATGTTTGCTGGGATCTGTCACCATGCGATCGCATGGCTCCCATGACCAATTCCCATGCGATCGCATGGATTGGTTTTACAGCTCACAATGTTTTATCGTGTACCTCGTCGACATATATTATAATCGTAAATTGAATTTAAAATTTTAAAAAGTCGTATATTTTAAATACTTCAGGGGTATTCTATGTAACTTATAATTAATAATTTCTATCATGTCGTTTTCATGTGAATAGTAAATGAATTAATTTAAATTCAACTATTTAAGCTACACGTTGTACGTTGTGCTTTACAATTTGTACATTATTAATTTAACTTTGTTTCTTAAAAAAAAATACAAAAATTATATCATAAAAATAAAATGACTTAATACGTAAAATTTTTAATTTGAAATAGCATCGTTTAATAGTAAATTTTTAATCATTTCGTATATAAATATTATTCGCATGATTCCATATATATCGAAAACTCTTATATTTATTAAAATATGTATATAATACATGTTATGACGTTCGTGAATCGTTGGACAAACAGGGTGGTCAACCGTTATATATAAAAAAAATCATTTTCAAAAGTTTCAAAATTCATTGCTTATCATGTCGAAAATATTAAATCATATAGAGAATTGGTTTAAATAAGTCGAAATTTTCCGGGTCATCACAGTACCTCCCCGTTAAAGAAATTTCGTCCCGAAATTTGAGTGAGGTCGTCATGGCTAACAATAAAAATGTTTTCATGACGAATATGAGTTGATAAATAGAATTTCTATCATCGTTGAATAATATGGATAAAACAATCCAATTACTCGAAGCGTATGAGGAAAGTTATCGTAAAAGAGTGAAATGAAGAATAGAGATGCATCTTATCTCTTGATGTAGTAACGATTGATTTCCGAAATTTAAAGAATAGAAAATCTTCTTAATCTAAATAAGATTTGATTCTTCGGAATTTACGAAAATTAAGATTTTTTTTTGATTAAATGCGCAATCTGCCTCGATTGCTATGTCTGATATTTCGCAATAAATTGACCTCTTCCGTTTCATTTATATTCACCACTCCTATAATCTTCTTTCTTATTTCATACATCCCAATAGATTGTGAAAATGCTTAATCCAGTTCTGATTCTTGATATTTTCCTTGCTATCGTATCCTTCATTCTTCTTTTTCATCTGCCACCAGAGGAAGTTATTTTCTTCTACTATTACCTTGGGGTTATAGTGTTTTTCATTCTCCCGTGTCTTTATATTGCTATACGCATTGATATACACGGTTTGTAATTTCGGGGTTGTTATCGGGCTTATATTCTCCTTTATATTTCGGAGCTTCATGCTTTCGTTTTCTCTTCCCGACTTTAAGTCAAGCGAATAATGGTCCAAAATTCGTAGGTATGGATTTTGAAATGAACATAATTAATATTATAAGAAAGAAACGGTAATGGCACAATCTGACTTGTCAAATTACCAGAATACCTCGAAAAAACCGAATCATCAAGAAAAATATTTTCTTGATATGTTTAGAGGTTAAATAGAATGAAAGAGTTATGTAACATGGTTCATGATGAGGGTGTGATCTGTGAACCTTTATCACGTTCCACTAGAAACTCAGCATGACTTACTGTAACATAATCACGTTGATCAAGTGTCATTATATTATACTAACCCATGCTTCAATTCCCAACATTACTTCAAAACATCTATTTTTCGAATTTTTCAGATTTTAGAAACTAAAATAGTTTCTTTTATGATGTAACACAGATAGAGCGAAGAGATGAATGATTTCAGATAAGAATGGTTATAAAAAAATATCTTCAGAAATATGGAGGATATTTATAATGGAAGATACGATGATATCTTAGAATTTCTAATATCAGAGGATGATGCAGAAAATCTGTCTGTGAAAGTTTAGAATAAGAAGTAAGGTTCTTACTAATGGTTTCAGCAGATACTGAATCATTTGGATTCTTTGAAGGCAGGTTCAGTCTTTGTGATTTATCCACAGCCTCATTCATACTTTGCTCAATCCGTTTTCCAGTTCCAAACCTTCTCTTTTTCCCAGCTTTACCACCATACTATTCTTTATCATTAAACTTTTGACTGTTAAGGTCGTTTACAGTTTTTGCTGCTTCATCAGCATTGTTTCAATTTCAGAGAACTAGTTCATAGTTTGGGATGCTTTTCAGAAACTTCACATTCGAAGTATGTAAGTCAAGAAGATAGACATTATATGTATATATATAACTGATGACGTAGAATTGCTGCGATATTCGAAATACTGATTGCTAATTCCCGGTAGTTGATATGGCAATTATTGTTACAAGATGTGGATGAGTACATGATAGGGTTTCAATGAATATTATGATTTTTCGGAAGGTCAAAGATCAATGGAGTTGTTAGTAAATTTACTGCTAATGTGGTGGAACATGAAAGGTTTCCCAGTAACAAGAACGTATATATCAAAGTCACAATAAGGCTAATATGAAAAGTCGAAGTTGGTTGGAAGTGTGATAAAACTGGATACTTTGAAAAGGATTGCAAGATTATTTTCGGTAAAAACAACGCTAAAGGATCTTGCACAGTTATGAAGTCAAATATAGCTTTGAAAGATATCGAGATCTAAGAATGATGTCACCGGTTCAGAGTTATGACTTGGATTCTGATCCGTCAATATGTAATCGAATTTATATGAAAACAATTGTATATCGTAGTGAGCATTGTTAATAATTTTTGAATCAAAGTTGAAGAATGTACAGTGTAACATATTAATTGCGAACTTATATATCAAAGTTATAATAAGGCTTATTCGAATGAATAATTGAAGTTGATTTGTTGGAGATGTGACAAAACTGTCTATGTTGAAAAGGGTTTGAAAAGTTATTTTTGCTAATAAATGCCAAATGGTCTGACACGATTACGTGTTAAACTATGACTTTGGTTTCGAGAGTTTTTCAGGTGCATAACTGTGAGTAACATGTGGTTGGATCATCATCTCGATGGTTCATTGTTTGAAGTGTTTTTCAGAAATTTCAGACGGTTTGAACACATATTGTAATCGTTAATATACATATGATGTTCTAGCACAGTTTTGAAATCAAAGTAGAGCTTTGAAAGATGTAGGGATCTAAAAGTGATGATATCGGGTATATCTCGACTTGGATTCTGATATGTTCAAATCAGAATATGTAATTGATTTTGAATGAGTATGGTTGTTTTGATTTCTATGAAAGAATGTTTCTCGTTATGAAAGTAGTTGATGATTGATTGAATCAGAATCGAAAAATGTAACATGTTAATTGTGAATTTATATATCTCTCGGGTATTACCTACCCGTTAAAATATTCACACCATTAACAGTTTATACAAAAGAATTTTCTTAATTACAATCTTTATGAAAATATACCTACATATATATTTTCTTTAGATGTAATCATGGATTTAATGAGTTAACATAATATTAATCTCATCTGGTTTTTGACTAAGACTAGAATATATAATCTCTAGAAATTTTAGAAGCTACATATTCTCTGCAGAATATTTCTTCGATGAAGTTATGAATCAATACTTTATCGTTTGTTGTTGTTGGTATTCCTTGGTATCTATGGTGAGTATAACGTTGATGTTCGAGGTACAGATTGTGATGTTGAGGTGTGCGATGCGGATGTTGTTGTTGGTGGTGGCAATGATACTATTGACATTGATGATGGTGGTACTGTTGATGCTGGTGATGCTGCTGGTGCTTGTAATCTTTGTACCATATTCTCTAAAGTCACCACTCGAGCACGAAGCTCGTTGACTTCTTCTACTACACCGGGATGATTGTCGGTTCGGACGAGCGAATGAATAAGATTTAGAATGTGAGATTGTATATAATCATGACTAGATACTCTGAAAATGAGAGAGAAAATGGTATTACGAACAGGTTCGCCGGTAAGTGCTTCAGGTTCTTCGCCAAGAGGGCAATGTGGTGGATGGAAGGGATCACCTTCTTTTTGTCTCCAATGATTGAGGAGGCTACGAACCCATCCCCAATTCATCCAGAATAGATGATGGCTAATTGGTTGATCCATTCCAGTTACACTGTCTTCGGAGTTCAGGTGAATATTCATATCGAAATAGCTGTCGGAATTTAAGGAATTTGAACTAGATACGGGATCCATCTTGTATAATTAGGGAGATTATTTTTGATATGAATTAGATTATAGAATTTAGTTTGGTATTCATCAATACATAATTTACATATGTATATATAATACCAAATTCCATAAATCACGGAGAAATTTTCGGAAGATGTCAGGAAAAGTTTACAGTATCCGATATGCTAAGATATGTATTAGCAGATACGCTGAGATATGAATTTTATCTACACACTATTCATTCAATAATTGCAGGTAAACATGTCTAGACTTAATAATGATAAGCATGTAATTTCTGACAAGAAATAATAAGTAAAACTTTTGACATGTAGACACAGTCGAAGTCCAGACTTACTAATGCATTCTAACAACTATCAGTTAGACACACTCATGCAAGACCTGGTTCACTAGGACCAACACTCTGATACCAACTGTGACGATCGCTCCAAATCCATATGGACGAACACGTCATTCATTGATTTCATTGCGAGGTATTTGACCTCTATATGATACGTTTTGTAAACATTGCATTCTTTTGAAAAGGCACACCATAAATGTATATTTAAATCAAAGGTTTTCGACATCTGATGATTTCTACATATAGACAATCACCGTATATAATAGTTTACAATAGTACTTTCGTTGACAATGCAGTCAAAATAAGGTACATGGTGATGAATTGGTGAATGCAACGTTTTCTTGAAAAATATGCCATGTAAGACTCCATGCACATAGCTTGTATATCATAATAGCAAACAGCGGAAGACTTCTAGGGAACCTGAGAATAAACATGCTAACAAGTGTCAACACAATGGTTGGTGAGTTCATAGTTTGTATGTTTCGCATAATCTGTATATAAAGATGGATCACAAGATTTCAGTTGTTTCATCCAGAAACGTTTATCAAAATATTCTACAAGATTGAGCACCCTGGTAACTAAACTTTAACGTCTATATAATAAGTACCCCTGTTTTAACATACATGCAACCAACATGTACAATACACGCAAACCAACGTGTACTAAACTCAAATAGCATACGTCTGTTTAATATTTCAGGCTAGGGTTTCTATACCTGGAACAGACGGGGATGTCAAGCCCTATGGATCCATATACTACTACTCGCGCCCACCAGTTCTTATAACTGGCAGTTACTACTTACCAAAGCTAAGGGATTTTTGGTTCAAACTCGGTGTAGAATTTAGTATGTACTTGTATCCATTGCGTTTAAAATAAAGTGCATGTATTCTCAGCCCAAAAATATAGATTGCAAAAGCAATTAAAAAGGGAGCAAATGAAACTCACCTTAGCAGCACATAAAGTTGTTCATCGTAATGTGACCGAAACCCGGAATATCAAATAATCGTAGATCTCAACCTAGAGAACATATGTTGGTCAATAAATGTCTATCAAGCTAGGTCTGGTCATAGTGTATCACAACCCTAATGCTCGAGATCGACATACAAAAGTTTATCAAAAGTCATTTCAAAAAGTCATTCTGACTTTAGTTCAACAAAACGAGACGTGCCTTATATAAGGATTCATTTACTCGGTTGGTAATATTTAAAAATCCATTTTATCAATCTCGTAAACAAGTTGTTTAAATCTTAATTGTAGATTCAAAAGCAATTTCAATTAACGTCAATCATAATTCAGTTGCTTATATCTTTTATTCCGTTCATCGAAACTATTCGATATCTAAATGAAAAGTTATTGATTTTTCGCTAGCTTTTCAAAAACATGTATATCATATACCTTTTACCAGTAATATATGTATTTAATTCGTGATTCATTATAAACTGTTTAGCGACGAAATTTAGCATACAAGCATGTATAAATATATATATACTCGAGCACTAGACATGGATACACAATTATTATGTAAAAGATAAAATATAAGTACTTACATATCAATATTGAGATTCAATATTGTAGGAAAGTACGTAGACGTAACGGAGATGATAAACACTAGTTTTGACTTGCAAACAAAACCCTTGAACAATACCCATAACCTCCTTAGTAATAACCCATATTTTCCTTAGCTCTATCCCGCTCGAAAACCCATTTTTGAAAGTGACACGCTCATAACCTCGTCGTAGTATTTTATGTATAATACTAATTATTAATAATACTAATAATAATATGATTAATAATAATATTAATCTTAATAATAATAATAATAATAATAATAATAATAATAATAATAATAATAATAATAATAATAATAATAATAATAATAATAATAATAATAATAATAATAATAATAATGATGATAATGATAATGATAATAATAATAATAATAATAATAATAATAATAATATAACAGATGGAGTAATTGTGCAACCAATGAACAAAAATCGTCGAAATTTATAGATGTTTGCTGGGATCTGTCACCATGCGATCGCATGGCTCCCATGACCAATTCCCATGCGATCGCATGGATTGGTTTTACAGCTCACAATGTTTTATCGTGTACCTCGTCGACATATATTATAATCGTAAATTGAATTTAAAATTTTAAAAAGTCGTATTTTTTAAATACTTCAGGGGTATTCTATGTAACTTATAATTAATAATTTCTATCATGTCGTTTTCATGTGAATAGTAAATGAATTAATTTAA
Organism: Rutidosis leptorrhynchoides; assembly: GCF_046630445.1. Lineage (NCBI taxonomy): Eukaryota > Viridiplantae > Streptophyta > Magnoliopsida > Asterales > Asteraceae > Rutidosis > Rutidosis leptorrhynchoides. Next base: position 635,882,049 of record NC_092335.1, read on the forward strand.
ATTCAACTATTTAAGCTACACATTGTACGTTGTGCTTTACAATTTGTACATTATTAATTTAACTTTGTTTCTTAAAAAAAAATACAAAAATTATATCATAAAAATAAAATGACTTAATACGTAAAATTTTTAATTTGAAATAGCATCGTTTAATAGTAAATTTTTAATCATTTCGTATATAAATATTATTCGCATGATTCCATATATATCGAAAACTCTTATATTTATTAAAATATGTATATAATACATGTTATGACGTTCGTGAATCGTTGGACAAACAGGGTGGTCAACCGTTATATATAAAAAAAATCATTTTCAAAAGTTTCAAAATTCATTGCTTATCATGTCGAAAATATTAAATCATATAGAGAATTGGTTTAAATAAGTCGAAATTTTCCGGGTCATCACAGGGACTATAACTCACTTTCACAGATTTTTACTTCGTCGGGAAGTAAGACTTGGCCACTGGTTGATTCACGAACCTATAACAATATATACATATATATCAAAGTATGTTCAAAATATATTTACAACACTTTTAATATATTTTGATGTTTTAAGTTTATTAAGTCAGCTGTCCTCGTTAGTAACCTACAACTACTTGTCCACAGTTAGATGTACAGAAATAAATCGATAAATATTATCTTGAATCAATCCACGACCCAGTGTATACGTATCTCAGTATTGATCACAACTCAAACTATATATATTTTGGAATCAACCTCAACCCTGTATAGTTAACTCCAACATTCACATATAGAGTGTCTATGGTTGTTCCGAAATATATATAGATGTGTCGACATGATAGGTCGAAACATTGTATACGTGTCTATGGTATCTCAAGATTACATAATATACAATACAAGTTGATTAAGTTATGGTTGGAATAGATTTGTTACCAATTTTCACGTAGCTAAAATGAGAAAAATTATCCAATCTTGTTTTACCCATAACTTCTTCATTTTAAATCCGTTTTGAGTGAATCAAATTGCTATGGTTTCATATTGAACTCTATTTTATGAATCTAAACAGAAAAAGTATAGGTTTATAGTCGGAAAAATAAGTTACAAGTCATTTTTGTAAAGGTAGTCATTTCAGTCGAAAGAACGACGTCTAGATGACCATTTTAGAAAACATACTTCCACTTTGAGTTTAACCATAATTTTTGGATATAGTTTCATGTTCATAATAAAAATCATTTTCCCAGAATAACAACTTTTAAATCAAAGTTTATCATAGTTTTTAATTAACTAACCCAAAACAGCCCTCGGTGTTACTACGACGGCGTAAATCCGATTTTACGGTGTTTTTCGTGTTTCCAGGTTTTAAATCATTAAGTTAGCATATCATATAGATATAGAACATGTGTTTAGTTGATTTTAAAAGTCAAGTTAGAAGGATTAACTTTTATTTGCGAACAAGTTTAGAATTAACTAAACTATGTTCTAGTGATTACAAGTTTAAACCTTCGAATAAGATAGCTTTATATGTATGAATCGAATGATGTTATGAACATCATTACTACCTCAATTTCCTTGGATAAACCTACTGGAAATGAGAAAAATAGATCTAGCTTCAAAGGATCCTTGGATGGCTTGAAAGTTCTTGAAGCAGAATCATGACACGAAAACAATTTCAAGTAAGATTTCCACTCGAAATAAGATTGTTATAGTTATAGAAATTGAATTAAAGTTTGAATATGATTATTACCTTGTATTAGAAAGATAACCTACTGTAAGTAACAAAGGTTTCTTGATCTTGGATGATTACTTGGAATGGATTTAGAAAACTTGGAAGTAAACTTGCAATATTGGAAGTATTCTTGATTTTATGAAACTAGAACTTTTGGAATTTATGAAGAACACTTAGAACTTGAAGATAGAACTTGAGAGAGATCAATTAGATGAAGAAAATTGAAGAATGAAAGTGTTTGTAGGTGTTTTTGGTTGTTGGTGTATGGATTAGATATAAAGGATATGTAATTTTGTTTTCATGTAAATAAGTCATGAATGATTACTCATATTTTTGTAATTTTATGAGATATTTCATGCTAGTTGTCAAATGATGTTTCCCACATGTGTTAGGTGACTCACATGGGCTGCTAAGAGCTGATCATTGGAGTGTATATACCAATAGTACATACATCTAAAAGCTGTGTATTGTACGAGTACGAATACGGGTGCATACGAGTAGAATTGTTGATGAAACTGAACGAGGATGTAATTGTAAGCATTTTTGTTAAGTAGAAGTATTTTGATAAGTGTCTTGAAGTCTTTCAAAAGTGTATGAATACATATTAAAACACTACATGTATATACATTTTAACTGAGTCGTTAAGTCATCGTTAGTCGTTACATGTAAATGTTGTTTTGAAACCTTTAGGTTAACGATCTTGTTGAATGTTGTTAACCCATTGTTTATTATAACAAATGAGATGTTAAATTGTTATATTATCATGATATTATGATATATAATATATCTTAGTATGATATATATACAGTTAAATGTCGTTACAACGATAATCGTTACATATATGTCTCGTTTCGAAATCATTAAGTTAGTAGTCTTATTTTTACATATGTATTTCATTGTTAATACACTTAATAATATATTTACTTATCATTTAACATAATTAACCAAGTGTATCAATATCTTAATATGATTCATATGTACCTAGTAAGACGTTGTTATAACGATAATCGTTATATATATCGTTTTCGAGTTTCTTAAATTAATAGTCTCATTTTAATGTATATAACTCATTGTTAAAATACCTAATGAGATACATACTTATAATAAAATCATGTTAACTATATATATAACCATATATATGTCATCGTATAGTTTTTACAAGTTTTAACGTTCATGAATCACCGGTCAACTTGGGTGGTCAATTGTCTATATGAAACCTATTTCAATTAATCAAGTCTTAACAAGTTTGATTGCTTAATTTATTGGAAACATTTAATCATGTAAATATTAAAGGATAATTAGTGAAAATGATTACATCATCATTTTAGAGGTTTTTATGAATTTATAAATTTTAAAAATTTACATTTAGGTGCGTTTAATGTTTGATTTAAAACCGATTAATTCAAAAGTTGAATCGAATGAAAACCGCTCAAACAAAATCGAATTTGAATTCTATTTTCGGTTAGGTTTTAAAATTTGAATTTGATTTTCGTTTTTACTTTGCTAAATTTAGTTTAACCGAAAAGCTTGAATTCAAACGTGAGATCAACAAATAATATATTAAATTATTAATTAATGGGAGGTGATTCTCACAAATCACTTTTTAATTCATGTACACTTTTGTCTCAAAAACTTACAGTTATGCCCCTAGAGAGTTGAATTTATATCATCATTATATATATAATTAAGGATAAAATAGGTAATTAGGTGTACATGAATTAAAAAGTGATGTGTGAAGATCATCTCTCTTAATTAATATATATAATAGATAATAGATCAATATAATATAAACAAAATCGATTTTAATATCAAAAGTCATTTAAAATCGATTTGTTAAGATTATTTTAGTTAAATTATAACTTTTGAGATTTTAATTGAAATCAAACTCAATTTTCGGCTCGATTTTGATTTAGTTTTACTTGCATAATTTTTAAAAAAAACGAAGAAATAGAAATCCCAACCACTGAACAACCTTACTTACATCTTAAACGAAATGATAATAAATGTGCTTCGGATGACTAAACACATAGGAGTTCCTTATGTAATCTACTCGGATAAATGAGAGGAAAAGAGAGTTTCATGTACTAATAGCACTAAAGTTTAACCACTAAATTCGATGAATAGTAAATTTTTTTGTTCTTACAAATTAGCACTAAAGTTTTTGTTTTTACAAAATGGACACATAACACATAAGTATTAATCTTTTTTGTTTGGGATTATATAACTTGAGTTGTTTTTACGAAATAGATATGTTTTTTATTATTATCAAATGTTAACGTATTTGAAGCGAAACCAGTTGTAGTCACTTTGTAGTTTGTATATAGTTTTTCTCCAATTCTTATAATGATTAAAATTTTAATATAAAATGTTTTTTTTATCAATAGTCCATTTGTGTATTGTAATTATTAATTAGTTAAACAATATTTAAGGTATTGAGCGAAACCAATTTCTTTAACAATGTGCGACCTTTGTAATTATTTTCCACATCAACGCGCGATCCTTTCTGCTCGTTTATGTGAAACAACCGATTGACCCGATTAGCCAAGCAATCGGCAACCCGTCCTTAAATCTACAACAACAAAATCAAATCCCACATAAGTGGAGTATTGAGGGAGGTGAGATGTAGACAATCTTTCCCATATTCTAGAATAAAGAGAAGTTATTTCTCCACCTATAGTGAACACCCCAAGGGGGCCTTTGGTTCGTGGGATTTCGTGGGATTTGGAGGGATTTGCATTTCAAATTCCATAGATGAAGGATTTGAAAATCCTTTGTATATACGAGGGATTTGAAATCCCATGTTCTAAGATTTTACGTTTACGATTTACGTTTCGCGTTCACGTTTTGGGTTCCCGTTTCGAGTTTGGGTTCGAGTTTCGGGTTCGCGTTCGCGTTTCGGGCTCGCGTGTCGGGTTCGTGTTTCGGGTTCCATTTCAGGTTCGCGTTTCGGGTTCGAGTTTCGGGTTTCCGTTTCGGGTTTCCGTTTCGGGTTCCCATTTCGGATACGCGATTCGGTTTCGGGTTCGCGTTTCGGGTTCGCGTTTCGTGTTACGGGTATCGAGTTTCGGGTTCGCGTTTCGTGTTCCATTTTGGGTTCGCATTTCGATTTTCGGTTCGCATTTCGATTTCGGGTTCGCGTATCACGGTCGCATTCCCGTTTTGGATTCACGTTTTGTTTTTGGGTTTGCGTTTTGCGATCGCGTTCCCGTTCCCGTTTCGGGTTCGCATTGCAAATTCTGATATTTGAAAACGTCGAACCAAACAGAAGATAGGATTTCAAATCCCAGGATTTCAAATCCTGTGGGATTTCAAGTCCTGTGGGATTTCAAGTCATGTGGGATTTGAAATCCCCTGGGATTTCAAATCCCCTGGGATTTCAAATCCTGAGAATTGAAATCCTTGAACCAAACGCCCTAAAGAGTAGAAAAAGCCCCCCTCTCAATGTTCTATGAGTAGAGGCTTCCGAATAGACCTCCGACCAATAAGTAGGTTAAAAAATATGAAACGCCATGAAAATGATAGAATTTAAATTTTCATGAGTTTTAAACGGTCCATAAACCAAATTTATGATTAATAATAATCTAATTTATGATTTATGATGATTTATAAGGGGTATCCTTATATAAGTACCCATTACTTTTCTAAGTTTCAACTGTCAAAACCCTATTTTCAAAGAGACTTTTTATGATCAAATACAAACACCAATATTATCGAAGCCCAATATTATAAGATGAGTAAAGTTGAAAGCCCAAAGTCTAGATCTGAGTTTGTTATTAAATGTTGGATCCAATTTCACAAACAAACCTTGTTAGCTAGTTACTTTAAATCGTCAATATTTATTTTTTACAGATTGGGACAAGTAAAACCCATATGTATGAACCAACATACCTTGCTGGCTAAGATTGATCGTATATTCGTATCTAAAGATTCTCAAGACGAATATATGGATTGTTATTACGTGATTAACTAATGGTATTATAAACTCTAGTAAAATACTGTATTAAGTATGAACTTAATAACACATAATTTGATGGTAATTATCAGTATCTGATTAAAAGTATTCAAACAGTCAGAATCAGTTGATTGCCTTACTCAATCGAAATGAGTTGATTTTGTTGGGTTATGGATAATAAGTAATTCACTGCTTATTCTAAAACCGCAGCAATAAACTACGGAGTATTCAATTAGAGTTCACTGTTTATTCTAAAACCGTAGAAATAAACTACGGAGTATTCAATTAGAGTAAGTTGACAAGTTAGTTATTGCTAAGCAATAGTAATACGGAGTATTCAATTAGAGTTCAATGTTTATTCTAAAACCGCAGCAATAAACTAATTCTAAAACCGTAGATACCAAAAATGCACCAGCCGGGAATCGAACCCGGGTCTGTACCGTGGCAGGGTACTATTCTACCACTAGACCACTGGTGCCTTGTTATTATATGATAAAACATAAAAATCCTTAACGAAAATAAAAGTAATCCAAAATAAGTAGAAGAAGTTATCATTGTTATATATTAACCAAATTTGCTACTTAACGTTTACAGCGAATTAACACAATATTAAAAACAGTGGACATATTTATTTTTAAATTAATGTCGCATAATATTGTTAAGTAAATTTAAGTTGTTAACTACTTGTTCATTTTTGCATCACAATAATCTAGTTTTTCTTTTTGAAACAATAATCCAGTTAAATAGCATTTCCAAATAAGAAAGTGGAAGATTTTGCTTAACTTATATAATTACTTAGCACTTGATATTCTCATGATACGATTGTTTAATGACAATGATAATGATATCTAAAGTAATTGAAATCACCTAAAGAATGTAGAATCAATGTTACAATTTACGACTCCACTGAATATTGTCAGATCCGCATCCCCTGACGTGCCTCATTATTGTGCTTTCAAGCATGAGTGCCCATTCGATTCTCTAATATTAAGATATAGCAGTCAACCATCAATAAATCATCACCTATTTAATCAGGGATAAGCTCTATGGCTAATTTGTTCATAGTGTAACCATCGTATAGCCTAGTGTTTGGCGTCTTGATTTCTTCACAAGAGGTACGCCATAAATTTCAGAAACGGAGAAGGTTAGTATATTTACTTAGAATTACCTATTTTAGTTTTGGATCGTAAATAGCTAACCAGATTAATCAGCTTAGCAAACAATGGAGTTGAGCTTTTAAACATAATTAGCCAAATGACTCATTGACTTGGGTTATGTTTCGGGCATATCAAAAAGTCAAAACAGTAACCGATAGAAAACATTAATTTGGTTCTGTTGCAAATTGTACGGAGTATAGGAACGTAAATGTAGACAATCATACCCTCTAATGGTAAAGAAAATGATTTACAAATTAAACTGTCATATATAAAGAGCAAAAACAAAGAAAGGACACCCCAACACATATTTACAAATCTCTCTTTTTTTTTTTCTTCTTTTTTTTTTTTTTTTTTTTTTCTTTTTTTGGTCTTTTTTACAACATATATATCTACAAAAAAAAAAAAAAAAAAAAAAAAAAAAAAAAAAAAACTTAGAAACAAACGGGTCCTATTTATAATTATTCCCCACCCCCCACTGTAACTACAATTAGATTTAGATTAAGTTTAATAAGTTGCACTTTTAGAACTAGCTAGATAAACCTTTATACTTATATGATTGAAACTTATGTTCTTCCCTATTCATCCTGATAAAGGAGGGAACTCTTCATTTTTAAGTTTCAACGGTTCAGACTTGGACCTGAAAACGCACAAAAGGTAACGCGAAAAAAAGATCTCATTAGTGATACATTAATAATGTGAAAATTAATAAATTAAACGGAATACATATATGTTTTGTTACCTTTCAGGCTCACAAATCTCAACATTTTGACTTGTATTCGGGACTGTACTGAATGATCCAAACTGCAGTCGGCGTTGTGCACTCCCTTGTTTCGGTGTATGTGCACCCAGGTGCGCAGGGCCTGTTGGGCTCGGATCACGAGGTTTTTCACCCTCGTGATTAGCATCCAGAGCGGGATCCGTTCCTTCATAACCTCCATGAGGTTGTCGGCGAGCTTTTGGTTGGCCTCGCCCCCTTCCCCTTCCTCTAGCAGGGGATCCCTGCACAATCCATTAATTCATTAATTAAGTAAAATTAATAATAACTTAAATTAGAAACTCAAACAACAACAAAATTAATGAAAATTATATACAACATACCATATATGGAAACTGCATCCCAGTTTCATGATCAAAGAAATATGTGCCAGGTTGCATGGGTTCAACATTGGGGTACTGCTGAGCCCATGTTTGATTTTGCGAGGCCCAGTGACCCGTCGAAGGACCACCCACCTCGTGTTGCACGGATTCAACATTGGGGTACTGTTGAGCACATGCTTGATTTTGCGGGTCCCAAGGACCCGTTGAAGGACCACCCACCTCTTGTTGCCAGTAACCGCCATAAGGAATAGGTTGATCGGGTACATCAAACAAACGACTAGGTTTAGAAAAACAATAATTAGTAATACCATTAACCAGATTCCTTACACAACCATCATAATCTCCATCGAATTTCGACAAAACCAATTCCTCATTTTCCTTGCACAAATCTTTCGTTTCATCCTCAAGTTTCTTCACCATACTCTGATATTCGCATTTTACTAACCCTTTATCCTCCGGATCGCTACTATTTAACAACGTCGTTAACTTTTTTTCAGGTTTGTTCTCCCCATAGACACTCTCGTACGTAGGAACAATTTTTCCACTTGAATACCACCCTTCGGTGGGTCCATCGTCATAAATAGATTCAGAATTAGTATAAATAGAATCATCATTATCTTTATCTGATTCATAATCAAGATCTCGTTCCCATTCTACTACAACTATATCTTGAACTGTCGACAAATCCCCTAGTGGTATAGAAGACAAGGGATTGTATCGCGATTGATTCTGTTCCAACGTCATTTTAAAAAAATTTGCGACTTCTGCTTCAATTTTATCAGTTGGTAGTTCCATAACCTTTCCAAGCTTTTTTGCACCAAAGTTAAATACTCTCTTTATACGGTAAGAGGTCCCTATAAAAATATGATCAGTTGAGACAAAAAAATATATTCTTTACACTAACAGGATAACCCGTTTAGGCCACGTACATCTGAGTAAAAATACTCCCTAAAGAAAAACCTCAACAATATATATACGTACATACATATTATTTTTATTTTTATATAAAAAGAGTATATTATATTATAGAATCGAAGCGTGTACTATATGAACAAAGATGAAGAATGTGCTGTGAATTTTTCTTAGCAAAATGTACAAGTCAAAATGTTGAAATTTAACACTTAAATTCATTGAATATAAGTATTTACATGATTTATGGAGATATCATAATTCAAGGAAATGTCATAGATATGTTGTAGTGACCAGTTTTAGGGCAGAGCTTGTTCTACTTGAATTACTTTATCAGTTACCATACCAATGGGCTTATGGCCCAGCGGTATCAAAGGAACTCAGCAACTTGTGAGTTCGAGTTCTGTCGTGAATACGATGAGTGTGTGTTTGCTGTTAAAAAGATAACGTAATCAGTTACCTATAGAAATACTCCGTCCAAGATTATTGGTGTCTTTTAGAGGATCAATAATATTAAATGGCTTGATTTCGAGATTAAATATATGTCCATTCGAAGGTACATTGTACGTTTCTTGACACATTTTCAGAAATTCCTCACCAAATACAGAATCACGTATGGGGTTGTCAACTGCAAAAAAAAAAAAAAAAAAAAAAAAAAAAAAAAAAAAAAAGGCTGAATCAGAAAGAGTTAATGAACATCATCACTATCATGCTTAAAGGAGACTAATTATGAAATTTCCTTTTATTACATAAATTTACCTATAAAATGAGCGGTGTAACGATCTACAACAGAATCAGTTTTTAGTTTTTGCAGGTCGTATTAACTTATTATTTAACGCGTAAATAATCAGAAACGATTTGAATGTACCCAAACACTATAGCGTCACCAAAAAAAAAATCAATAATAAGTTTTAAAAAAATGGCAGTAACATACGATTTCTTACCAATTATGTTAGGAAATGAATATACACTTGCAGGGCCATCAAGAGTAATGCACAATCCTTGCCAGTCAAAGGCGTTGTAGTACTGCAAGAACCTGTACAGAACCTAAATATTGGTATAAAAAATAAAAAAAACCATGAGCGTATAACGATCTAAATATAAATTTAAAGACTTTATTTCACAATGTTTCGAGATATAAATTACCATTAACGGTTTGGTTAAAGATTCAAAGTACATACGGAATATGTACAAGACTAGAATTTCTAATGCATATGTAGACATGAGTCCATGCATGGCACCAAGGATACGGCTTTCGTAATAACACCATGCTTTGATCAACATTATACTTCGCTTAAACAAATGATCTTGTCCAATTTTACGATCGATCTGCATCAACAAACATATAATCTAACAATCAAAATGACAATAAAAAAACACTTTTTAGGAAATATGGAAATTAAATTCGATCGTATATACCTGTTCTAGAAAACCCAATGAGCAAAGTCCACCCAACTGATTAAATGATATATCCGTTAAAATATCCCCAACGCTGCATTTCACGAGTTTTACCTGCAATATAGAAATAAATCCAAAATATTACAATGTACTACAGTATATATTTTTATAACTTTGAATATTTCAATGATGAATTATGAAGTAGAATGATAAGAGGATGACCTTTGCATCGATCATATTGATTTCTTTAATAGTAAATTCAGCATTTATGTTCGTCGATTCAGCAGAAAGCGCTTTAAAAACATCCTTAGCCAATTCTTCTTCTTGTCCTGGAACACCAATGGCCGTTAGATCAATATCACCATCTCGGAGGTACGTTTTGAGTGGGACAGATCCATATGGGAAGACCTGCAAAAATGTAATGTAATGATAATAATTGTTAATTCGATTCAAGAATCAATCAGCTATCGAATTTCAATTTGTTTACAACGTAGAAATCCATGTAGCACAAATGAGAATGGTGCATTAATTAGTTGTTACAGATTACAAAATGAAACTGTAAATGAATCAAATAACCTATAGAGGCAATTAGATTTGTGTTGGGATCTTGAAATCCTCATGAACACAATCACAAGATCAACAACACTGTATGCCCACTAAAATAATAAAAGCTCAATTATCAACAAATTCAAGCATATCGTTGATTAATCTATCAAACAAAACCCTAACATATTACAAAACCCTAACATACATAACAAATTAACACGCTTATCTGCCTTTTCTAAAGATTTTGTCATCTTATTCACAATGAAATAAATGAAAATGTAATCAAAATTAAACCATTCTTGTTTTTTAAAAATTAATAACATAAATAATATAGTTGGTTAAATTATTTTGTTATAAAGTATAGAAGAATATGACTGTATAAAATAAAATAGTTTCAAATTTAATTTTAATTACTTTCAAAAAGAAATTCAAATGACATCAAACCCACATACGACACATCCAAGCTTTTTCCATGCAAAAAAGGGAATATATAAATATAATAAATATATAAATATTTTATTAGTATTATTTATTATTATATATTATAGTAATAAAAAAAAGACTATGATCATTAATTATTATTATTATTATTATTATTATTATTATTATTATTATTATTATTATTATTATTATTATTATTATTATTATTATTATTATTATTATTATTACAAAAAAATAAATAATATATTTAAAAAAATAAAAAACAAAAGAAATTTGTAAGTAATGAAATAAACCTGAACTCCAACAGTATTATAAATCAATCGTTGAATGTAAGCAATGATTTTACTCCTTTTGTCTTGTGCAACATCAGTAGGTGATATACGATTTAAAATATCATGAATTGCAGCTTCAGTAGCCTCCCATTTATCTTTTGAAATTGAATTAAAATCTGGCATACAAACGGACCTGATTGCAAATGATGGCAATATACTCGAAGACGAATCTTCTTCCATTATTTAGTAATAATCTCTACTTAATTGACCATAAATATGTAATTATTCTTTTGTGCGTGAGGCAATAAATATTAATGCTAGCAATTAATAGTAAAAGTACTTTAACTTAAATTCATCCAGAATTGAATTTTATTGACCAAATATATCGCGATAATAATAATATGCATATACATAATGCTGAAATCGAAATCGAAATCGAAATTTGGGAATAAAAATTAAGTTTTCAATAAGAAAGAAAGTTGATGCATGTTTCTATGAAATTTGTTGAAATGAGAAGCTGAATTGTGGATTTGACTCTTGTTGTTTATAGCATATTGTGCGCGCATATGCATATACACATATATATATATAAAATAGAATGTGTATATAGATATATAAATGTGTATCTATAGGTATTTATTACATGCTCACTGCAGTAGTATATAGTTAGTGGAGTGTGATTTTATAAGCAAGTTATTTTCATATTTATATTATATTATATTTATATTTATTATCGGTCCTTGACCTTTTCTATCATGCTTGTTGACAGTGGCGGAACTAGAATTTTTATCACCGGAGGTAAAAAAAATTAAACCGTAACAATTTTTTTAACAAAATATAGAGGTTTTGAGGCAAAAAATTGAGGTTTTTAGGCAAATTATGAAGGTTTTTGAGCAAATGTTGAACGTTTTTGGGCAAAAGCTGAAGGTTTTGAGGCAAAAGTTTGGAGAATTTTGGGCAAAATTTGAAAGTTTTGAGACAAAATATGTAGGTTTTGGGGCAAAAAAAATCCACCGAGAGCAAACTCGAACAATCCAAAATTTTACACTGAAAAAAAAAATTTCCACTGGGGCTTTTGATGATGACACATATATATGCATAAGTGATGACCGACATCTTAACATAAAACACGCAAGGTCACTAATCTATACTTTATCTTGCAAATGACCAAGTCAAACAAAACTTTAAGAATGGAAATAAAGATCAGCTGTGACGACCCGGAAATTTCCGACCAAATTTAAACTTAATCTTTATATGATTTTGAAACGATAAGCAAAGTCTATTAAACCGAGTCTTAGAACCTCTGAAAGAATTAATGTACTCCGAATTATTCAAGATTTTATTTTAGGGTGTTGTATATAGTGGCGAATCTAAGATCGAAATTCAATGAAGTTTTATACAATTTAAGTAGTATTTTATAAATTTTTTGTATTAAAATATGACTGTTTAATTCAGAAAATCCAATGATTTTAAAATATATAACGTAGTATATTTAAATTTAGTGGTGTACTACTAAATTTTAGTAATAATTTGAGGTAATAATTTAAAAAATAGAGGGGTCAAAGGACCCCACTTGATTGAATGTAGAGTTGCCCCTGATTATATTTATAATCAGGGATCTCGAACAAGAAGGGTTGGTACGTAGAACTTTCAATTCTTCAAGGTTCAAAATGAATCTTTTTATTACAATGGTGAAAAAAAGTAAATACAAATTTTAATTCAAATTTTTTTATTCAATCGTGTAAGTATGATCGTGTTTTGTAGCTCATAGCTACTCATCTGTGTATCTTGTAAAAATCGTTTTTGATCAATACAGTCCATCTTGCGTTTTGTTTTTTTTTTTTGTTATTCAATATATATATATATATATATATATATATATATATATATATATATATATATATATATATATATATATATATATATATATATATATATATATATATATTAAATATTGAATAACAAAAAAAAAAAACAAATTTAGTTAGATACTGACGACTTGGGTCCTCATATTCACCTTCAATTTGAGTCTACTTTATTATACGTTACAATAACATAGTTTTTACTTTTCTATTTCTATTTTTATAATAACAATCTTGTACCACAAATAAAATTAGTTGCATTTAGACTTTATAGTGTTTGGTCGGTTATAAAAATAGGTGAACAATAAATATGATTAGTTTATATATAGTAAAAAAAATTAGAGAACTTTTGATAGGAGAAAACTCAAATGATCAAGTATAGATTGACCTTCCGTAGCGGAGATAAGGAGGGGATAGAGGGGTGCTCAGCCTCCCCCAATAAGCCCAAATGCAATGAAATATTAATAGTGTTATAATAATAATAATAATATAGATATGGATAGTCAATTTTGGTGTATACATATAGTCAATTTTGGTACACAAAGTATGTATTTTTATATTGAGATTTTAGGCTATAAATACTCATGAATGCAAGCATTAAACTTGCACCATTTCTCACACTTACAAAGTGTTTCTTTCTTTCTCTCCATTATCATCTTTGTTCTTACAATTCATTATTAGTATTCTAAATCAAGAATCAAATCACTAAAGGTAGTTATAAGCCTACTGAATTATAACATCAAGAATCAAACCACTAAAGGTAGTTATAAGCCTACTGAATTATAACATCAAGAATCAAACCACTAAAGGTAGTTATAAGCCTACTGAATTATAACACGTTATCAGCACGATAATCTTAATACTAAATATGGTTGGCTCTGCCACCAAAATGATATATGGTCGGTTATACCACCAAAATGATATATGGTCGGTTATACCACCAAAATGATATATGGTCGGTTATACCACCAGAATGATATAGGTCGGTTATACCACCTGAAAAAATATATGGTCGACACTGTCGCCAAATTTTCATTTATGTTTACTAATATTTATATTTTTGTTATATAACATTTATTTATGATTACTTACACATGGTCGACACTGTCACCTACTTATCATTTATGTTATATTAAATTTATGTTTAATGTTTATATACTTATGAATATAAATTGACTCTAATTTATCATGATGTTTGTTTTAATTTTTGATAATAGAAAATGTCGAATCTGGAAAAGCTTAAATTTACTCCTTTAGAATCAACTGGAAACAACTACATGCCATGGGTTATAAAAGTAAAAATGCATCTTAAATCAATGGGCATTCTTGAAACCATAAATGAAAACAACACTTGTTCTGAAAAAGAACAAGCTACGGCATGTTGCTTTATTCATCAACATATTGATGAATGCTTACAAAATAATTATGTGACTGTAGAAGATCCCCATGTTTTATGGGAAGGTCTCAAAAGCAGATTCAATAATCAAAGAGAAATTTTACTTCCAGCTGCAATGGAACAATGGAGAACATTAAGGTTCCAAGACTTTAAGAAAGTAAATGAATACAGCTCAGCTCTGTATAATACATGTTCACAACTTAAATTCTGTGGACATGAAATTAGTGATGCAGACATGATGGAGAAAACTTTCTCCACAATGAATGCTGCAAACATCACAGTGCAAAGAAATTTGAGAATGCTAAAGTTCAAAACATATCCTGAACTTAATTCATATCTCTTAGTTGCAGAGCAAAATGATGAGCTATTAATGAAAAATCAGCAATCCCGTCCTACTGGTACACTTGCAATCCCTGAAGCAAATACTGCAAATAATTATAAACAGGGACAAGGACGCGGGCAAGGTCGTGGTTATAATAACCATCACCATCATCATGCCAAAAGCCATAACTATGGTAGAAACCATCCTTATGGTAATGGTAATGGGCGTGGCCGTGGTGGTCAAAGAAATAGTAATCCACGAAAATATAAATATCAACCACAAAACAAGCCCATTAAACAAGATGTTGAAGAAAATTCTTCTAAAAATTCTGAAGAATCTTGCTACAGATGTGGTAGAATGGGCCACTGGGCTAATACTTGCCGAACATCTAAACATCTTGTTAAGATGTATCAGGATTCGCTGAAAGGTAAAGAAAAGGAAGTAAATTTTGTGGATAATATTGATCCAACAGTCACTGAGAAACCATCTGATTTATATGAAGATTTCTTGAATGTTTAAGTTGTGTGTCTTTTGAAAAATAAACGATTTAATATCGTCTGTCTTTGTCATTATGTTTGCTAAATGTTTCAGTACTATCTATTTGCGTTTAAAATATTGTGTAATATTAATGTACTCACTATTTATTTCTTATATATGAAGTTCAATATGAATTTTGCTGGAATACAACATCAATCAAGTGGTGGAGATCTCTGTATAGCAGACAGTGGAACTACACACACTATACTTAAATCCGAGAAATATTTTATTGATCTAAAACCAACGGAAGGAACTATACATACAATATCAGGACCTGCTAACTTGATAAAAGGGATAGGAAAGGCAAATTTCATACTACCAAATGGTACAAAATTTTTAATAAATGATGCCTTATTTTCTCCCAAGTCAAGCAGAAATTTATTGAGTTTCTCCGACATATACCTTAACGGGTATGATTATCAGTCAGTGACAACAGAAAATGAGAAATATTTAAGTATCACTGACAAGAGTCATGTGGTTGAAAAACTGCCAAGACTTAGTTCTGGATTACATTATACACATATAAATGTACCAGAAATACATATGGTAGTTAACGAAAAATATATTGATCCTGGTGTATTCAGTTTATGGCATAACAGATTAGGCCATCCAGGATCAACAATGATGAAAAGGATTATTGAATGTACTCATGGACATCCACTAAAGGATAGAAAAATCCATCATGATACAATGGTTCCATGTACATCTTGCTCTCTTGGAAAATTGATAACTAGACCCTCACCACTTAAGGTTGAGAAAGAATCACCAATGTTTCTTGAAAGAATTCAAGGTGATATATGTGGACCAATTCATCCACCATGTGGACCATTTAGATATTTCATGGTTCTAATAGACGCATCTAGCAGATGGTCTCATGTTTGTCTGTTATCAAGCCGTAATGTGGCATTTGCAAAATTTCTTGCCCAAATTATTAAATTGAGAGCTCATTTTCCTGATTACACCATTAAAAGGGTGAGACTTGATAATGCTGGTGAATTTACATCTCAAGCATTTAATGACTATTGCATGTCTATAGGAATTGTTGTTGAACATTCTGTTGCTCATGTGCATACACAAAATGGTTTAGCCGAGTCATTGATTAAACGTTTACAGTTAATCGCTAGACCATTGATAATGAGAACAAAACTCCCTGTATCTATATGGGGTCATGCAATTTTACATGCTGCTGCATTGATTCGCATCAGACCAAGTGCAAGTCATAAATATTCCCCCCTACAACTTGCTTTTGGTCAAGAGCCAAATATTTCCCATCTTAGAACATTTGGTTGTGCAGTGTATGTTCCAATTGCGACACCACAACGTACAAAAATGGGTCCTCAAAGGAGGTTGGGAATATATGTTGGATATGAAACATCTTCAATATTAAGGTATATTGAACCTATGACAGGTGACGTTTTTACAGCACGTTTTGCTGATTGTCATTTTAATGAAACATTGTTCCCTAGATTAGGGGGAGAAATGAAAAATAAAGAAAATGATGTTTCATGGTGTGAACCTCAATTAAAGTATCTTGATCCTCGCACAAAAGAATGCGAGACAGAAGTTCAAAAGATAATGCATATACAAGAACTTGCAAATCAATTGCCTGATGCATTTACAGATACAAAAACGGTGACAAAATCATATATACCAGCAGTAAATACTCCAGCTCGAATTGAAATTCCAAAAGCTGGCAATAACGTCACTCATGAATCTTTGCCACGTCAGAAACGTGGAAGACCAATCGGTTCAAAGGATAAAAATCCTCGAAAAAGAAAATCAGCTGATAATGAAGTAAAAGAAAGTGTTCAAGAAGAACCACAAATCAGTACTCCTACTGCAGAGGAGATTGATGATGTCAATACAGAAATTGCAATCAATTATGCATATTCAAAAATATTATGGAACCGAAATGAAATGAAAAATCTTGATGAGAAATTTTCATTTAATGTTGCATATGACATCATGAATAATGATGATGATCCAGAACCAACATCTATGGTTGAATGTCAAAATAGACATGATTGGGCTCAATGGAAAGAAGCAATACGAGCTGAATTAGAATCACTCAATAAAAGAAAAGTTTTCGGATCCATCATTCTCACTCCTAAAGATGTGAAACCTGTAGGATACAGATGGATTTTTGTCCGAAAAAGAAATGAGAAAAATGAAGTTACAAGGTATAAAGCTAGACTTGTAGCTCAAGGTTTTTCTCAAAGACCGGGAATTGATTATGAAGAAACTTATTCTCCTGTTATGGATGCAATTACTTTTAGGTACTTAATCAGTCTGGCAGTTTCTAAAAATTTAGAAATGCATCTTATGGATGTTGTGACTGCTTATCTATATGGATCACTTGATAGTGATATATATATGAAGATACCTGAAGGATTTAAGGTACCAGAAGCATCAAATGCAAAACCCAAAGAAATGTATTCGATTAAATTACAAAGATCTTTATATGGGTTAAAACAATCGGGACGTATGTGGTATAACCGATTAAGTGATTACTTGATAAGCAAAGGGTATACAAATAATCTTACTTGCCCTTGTGTTTTCATTAAGAAAACAACATCCGGATATGTGATCATAGCTGTTTATGTTGATGATCTTAACATCATAGGTACAAATAAAGAGATCCATGAAGCCATTCAACTTCTAAAGAAAGAATTTGAAATGAAAGATCTCGGAAAAACCAAGTGTTGCCTTGGTTTACAAATTGAGCATATGCCTAATGGTTTACTTGTACATCAAACAACATATACTGAAAAGATTTTGAAACGTTTCAATATGGACAAGGCAAAACCATTAAGTACTCCTATGGTTGTTAGATCACTCAATGTTGAAGCTGATCCATTTCGTCCATGTGAAGATCAAGAAGACATTCTTGGACCAGAAGTACCATATCTTAGTGCAATTGGAGCTCTTATGTATCTTACAAATTGTACAAGACCTGACATTTCTTTTGCAGTTAATTTGTTGGCAAGGTTCAGCTCTGCTCCTACCAAAAGACACTGGAATGGGATCAAACACATATTTCGATACCTTCGAGGAACTACTGATTTAGGATTATTTTATTCTAACGAATCAAAACAAGATTTGGTTGGTTATGCAGATGCAGGTTATTTATCTGATCCACATAAAGCTAAATCTCAAACTGGATATGTATTCCTAAATGGAGGTACTGCAATATCATGGCGTTCTCAAAAACAAACACTTGTTGCTACATCGTCAAATCATGCCGAAGTGATTGCATTACATGAAGCTACTCGAGAATGTTTTTGGTTGAGATCAATGACACAACTCATTACTGATTCTTGTGGACTAGAACGCGATAAAAGTCCAACAACTATCTATGAAGATAATGCATCTTGCATAGCACAGATGAAAGAAGGGTATATCAAAAGTGACCGAACAAAACACATACCACCTAGATTCTTCTCATACACTCAAAATCTCATTAAGGACAACCAGATTGAAATGAGATATGTGCAATCTAGCAAAAACTCTGCTGATCTTTTCACGAAAGCACTTCCAACTGCTATTTTCAGAACACACGTTCATAACATTGGCATGAGACATGTTCAAAAGATGTAACAGCTGAAGCGATGTCTACTTGAGGGGGAGTCAACTCCATGCTGCACTCTTTTTCCCTTAGCTAAAGTTTTTTTCCCACTGGGTTTTCTTTAGCAAGGTTTTTAACGAGGCAGTAATTTATAGTTGATCTTCAACAAAATAAAATTGCTATCCAAGGGGGAGTGTTATAATAATAATAATAATATAGATATGGATAGTCAATTTTGGTGTATACATATAGTCAATTTTGGTACACAAAGTATGTATTTTTATATTGAGATTTTAGGCTATAAATACTCATGAATGCAAGCATTAAACTTGCACCATTTCTCACACTTACAAAGTGTTTCTTTCTTTCTCTCCATTATCATCTTTGTTCTTACAATTCATTATTAGTATTCTAAATCAAGAATCAAATCACTAAAGGTAGTTATAAGCCTACTGAATTATAACATCAAGAATCAAACCACTAAAGGTAGTTATAAGCCTACTGAATTATAACATCAAGAATCAAACCACTAAAGGTAGTTATAAGCCTACTGAATTATAACAAATAGCACATCTTTAGTTATTTTAATTAAGTCTCTCTCAATTATTCGTGTACAAGTATTTCTCTCATATCCTAATCACTTAATGACAACCCTTAGAATAATCATTAGAATAATCATGAATGATAATGACACACAATCATAAGTATATTATTATGGTATAGTCTCTAGAGTTTACTATATTTTTATTCACATTTTACTAGTTTTAACTTTTGAATTATTATTTTTTTAACTTTTGAATTAGTGATAAGTTATTTCTTGAAATAATTGCTCGGCGTTTGCATAATTAGCTTACTTTTGTAGTTATTTTTTACAAAACTTATGTATTTGGTTTAATTCGTATTTTAAGTCTCCCTTACCGTTAAATCCTGACTCCGCCCCTGTTAACCTAGTCACTGACTTTAGTCTGTGTGGGACTCTTATAATGTGTACACATACACCGAGTTCTCTCACTATATGAGATCTCTGTGGATCCTCAATATATATATGTGTGTGTGCGTGTGCGCGCGCGTGCGTGCGCGCGATTCAGGAGAGAGAAAAAAAAGGGTGAAAAGAGAAAAAACGTGATGAATGTTAATTATCATTCATCATATATATGATTAGTGTTTTTTTTTAACATTCATTAGTTATGTGATGAATATTATTACGCTGGTGATAGATGATATTACCAGCTTCAATTTTTTTATTTATTTTTTACTTCTCGCTAAATCACTACATCATATATGCATTAATTAGATGTGTGATTATTGTTATTATGTTGGTTATGTATTTTTTTATTTATCTTAAGATTTTAAAATATATTTTTTATTCACAATGTTTTAATTTAATTATTATATTTTGTTAGATTGCAATACTTATAATTGATAATTGATTAACAAAAATAATAATAAAAAAAATGATAAATTAGCACCTTCAACTCAACTTTACATTTTCAATCTATATGGTTTGGAAAAACTCACATCTACATTATCAATCCACACCCACTATCATAACCGATGGGGCAAGGAATATATATCACCTATACAACAAACTCATACACGCAAACATTAAAAAAATGCTTCTTGTTGTACCTTAGAAATCACTTCCATGTATCTAATCTTATTTCCTCGTACCAAACAAAAATGACTTCAAAGTTTAGTTCTATCCTTCGAAACTGTAATCCTCGTACTGTATTTACTCACGCAAAGCAAACCCATGTACAAATACTCATTCACGGTTTAAACCATGACATCACACTTCAAACAGATCTTTTGCTGGCTTATTCAAAAGGGTTATTACTGAACGCACGCAAGGTGTTCGACAGAATGCGTGAACGAAATATGCATTCTTGGAACATCATAATTTCAGCTTACGTTCAAAACTCCATGTACCATGATGGTTTAAATGTATTTATCGAGTTGTTGGACTCGGGTATGAAACCGGATCACTACTCATTGCCACCACTGTTAAAGGCATGTGCCGGAACCAATGATGGTGTTGGTTCACTTGGTGTGGTGTTGCATGGTATGGTGGTTAAGCTTGGTTTTGAAAGTTATGTTGTGGTGGCTAGTTCAGTTTTGGATTATTATTCGAAGTGCGGGAAGTTAAAAGATGCAAAGATGGTGTTTGAGGGGTTGTTATGGAAAGATACAGTTTCCTGGAATTCGATGGCTTTGGGGTTAGCGAAAGCAGGTATGCATTTTGAGGCTTTAGATTGTTTTAGAAACATGCTTGAGAATAGAAGTGCCAAGATGGATTCGATGACAATTCCGACCCTTTTAAATGTTTGTGGGAAGTTAGGAGATGTTATAAAAGGGAAAGAAATACACGGTCAAGTATTAAAGAACGCGTTTTTTTGTAACGATATCGTTATTGGTAATTCGTTGATTGATTTTTATTCAAGGAGTGGGTGCTTGTGTGATGCCGAAAAGGTATTTTTTGGCATGAAAGATAAAAACTTGGTGACATGGACGACGATGATATCTAGCTACGGGGTCCACGGTAAGGGAGAAGAAGCATTGACTTTATTTCAAAAAATGAAAGACTTGGGATTTAAACCGAATAGTGTTACGCTCACTGCAATCCTAGCTAGTTGTAGCCATTCGGGCCTTATTGATCAAGGGAGAAAGATTTTTAAATCGATAAGATCGTTATATGATTTTGAACCTAGTGTAGAGCATTATGCTTGTGTGGTGGATCTTTTGAGTCGTTTTGGATGCTTTGACGAAGCACTAAGGTTGATAAACGGTATGAATATGGTCCCACCGGCTAGTGTCTGGGGTGCACTTCTTGCTGGTTCATTGGTGCATAGGAATATTAAGGTTGGGGAAATGGCGGCTTATCGTCTATTTAAACTTGAACCAAATAATGCTAGTAATTACGTTGCGCTATGTAGTATATATGATTACCGAGGCATGTGGAGGGATGCTTCGAAAGTTAAATCGAAAATGAGAATGCTGGGATTGGGTAAAACACCGGGGTGTAGTTGGATTTTGATCGGGGGGGAAATGTGTACTTTTTATCAAGGAGATTTCAATCTCGATTTTGGTACGAATACAACTGAAAACATTAAAGGGGTTGTTAGAGCACTTCATTTAGTTCTTTCTGAAAAAAACACTTTTCATCTTAACAAAGAAGAAACAAACAGAGCCACACAATAAGAATGCTACTGATGATTGTGATTAGCTGACCAAACACTGTCAAGCTTTATAACCATACTCTGACTAGGTAATCTCGGTTCATTCCCTAATTTGTTTGTAGGTATAACTTATAAGAATGCTTAGCATATGTAAATAGAAACAAAGGAACCAGTTCGACCGTTTGACATTTTAACCACGTGGTAAAATTTGGGATAACATGTTACTCGTATAGTCGTATATTGTGGTTTGACACCTTTTTTGCAGGTATTTCAGGTCAAATATCTCAGGGTTTGACACATTCCCAAATCTTTTGTATAGATCTCAATATACGGGTGATGAATCTGAGTGGGTCGGATTGACCCATTAGTCCATTACCCTACCTGGTTATTTTGCCACCTGATACTGTGTTGTAGTTTCTTTAGTCTTGGACTTACATGTACTATGACAAACGCATTGGGTTATCCCTTGACATTCCGAACCTTTTTTCTAGCCACTCTAAGATATGCTGCTAGTGGGTTTAAACGTAAGACCTCTTGTAATAAAATCAGGGATCCAATTGTTGGTGTAATCGGGTTGGTTTAATATTTAATGCTGAGTTTGAGTATAATATATTTATTAGTGATATCTTAATTAATTGTTTTCTAGTTTGAATTGCTAACTAAAATTAGTATTCATATATTGATCGATTATCATGGACAATTTAAAAAGTGTGGAGTTTTTTTTTTTTTTCATCATTCCTTTTTTTCTTGTGTTAATTCAATCTATATATGAGTTATAACGACCTGTGTTCCACTAGGTATCAGAGGAAGGAAACTTCAACTTAAATCTTGTTCTTCAATGAGAAGAAGCTATCCGATGTAATAGAAATCGGTATAGCCCGTGGCCAGGTTTTCTTGAGTGGTAGAAGAGTTTCTTGGAACAACCTGATCAGATAAAATTAAAGCTGTCAAAAAGGTGAAAGGAGTCTGTCATTAAAGTTAGATCAAATTTGTTCGTGAAAAGAGACTAACCGGTGGAGGTACAAGAAGACGGTAAAACATGTTTGTCTTGATTTCTTGGGTGGTGTAAAAGGCTCTTGGAACAATTATGATTGGGACGGGTTGAAATTGTAAAGGAAGTGTATAAAAGGAACGAAGAAGTTGGAGCGCAATGCAGGTAGTTTAATGAAAATACACGTCAGTTTACATTGTGGCTATGGAAATTCTGATCGTGTTGCTTTTGGACATGGCCGGCGAAGAGGTCGGAGGTTCGAGAAAATTCGAGGTGTTAATGAACGTGTCCGGCAAAGTCCCGTTAGATGTTACAAGTGTGATGAACGAGTAAATTGACAAACCGATTAAGGGGTAATTATATAATTGGTTCGATTTAATTTACAATGCTATGTTTGAGTTTTAATTATTGGTGATATTTTGATTAATTGTTTTCTAGCTTGAATTTTTAATTGGAAGGGGAATGCTAGTGCTACATAGTTTTTTTTAAACTGTGATTAGAAATAAAGAAAAGATAAACTGGAATATTTCATTGTATTCTGATGATCTTTAGTAGAGCTTACAAGGCTTAATTTATAGATACAATAGGGATAGATGAAAAGACAGGAGTTAGAAACCTCTAGATCAAGTAATACATGCAACTACTAACTACCCCATTAACTAATACAATAAATGCATACATTTACCAACTACTATCATAAATGCATTCTAACACTCCCCCTCAAGTTGGAGCATAGATTTTGATCCAACTTGTCACAAAACCAAAAAAACCAAAAGACATGAGCAACAAAATTCGTCTCAACGGGGACGAAGGAAAAACTAATTTTGTTTCACCAAGAGCATCCAAACTCGTCTCACTAGGAACGAACAAATAATTCAACTTGCTTTACTAGGAGCAACGCATCCAAACTCGTCTCACTAGGAACGAACAAATAATTCAACTTGCTTCACTAAGAGCAACCAAACTTTATCAAAACTTGCCTCACAAGAGGCAACCAAAACTCATCTCACTAGGGATGACCAAGCAACCAAATTCATCTCACCGGGGATGAGTAGATAACCAGACTTGCCTCACTAGGGGCTTCCTCGACACACAAGGGCCGATATCTTCTAATAACTTGAACTCAAAAATACCAACTTTTTTTTTTTTTGATACAAAGCTCCGACCTTTACCAATAATCTGTTTCATCGACAGAGTCAGTCTTATGCTCTGTCTTAACAAACGCAGCAGTAGATGTACTAGGTTTCACCGACTCTTTCAATCGAGCATATTCAGCATATTCATCTACAGAAAGAGTGAATGTAGAAGAGGAATCAACGTGTGCAGAAGAACCATTAAGATTTTGGGGCAGTTTCTTGCAAGTTCGTTTTGTATGCCCAAATTCATGACAATAGTAACACTCAATACCCGAACCAGGAGCATGGTCTTCAGTTGCCCTATCAGTATGACCACCTCTTGAACTTCCACGATAGCCACCACGAAATCTCCTTCCTCTAAATCATCCACGACTAACAAGAGCAGTGTTGTGTTCTGGGATTTGAGGTGTGTTAATATTCTCATGACGAAGAACACGAGCAAACGTTTCTTGAAATGAGGGAATGGTAGACTCATTTAAAAACTGAGTTCTAATAGCATCATGCTCTGGTCGCAGGCCAGTCAAAAAACTCATAATAGCTATTTGCTCGCGTTGAGTTTGCATAGTTTTAACATCAGCACTCAAAGGAAGCAAAGAGTTAAACTCCTCATATGTTTTCTTGAACTCCATAACATATGCAGTAAGAGACCGATCGTGTTGTTCACCACGATGAAAAGCTTTGCATACAGTAAAGATTCTAGAGATATTACTTTGCCCGGAATACAGAAAATCCAAATAATCCATAAGTTCTTTTACATACTCACAATGATTTACCAAACAAATAACGGAAGATTCAATGGAGTTCATAATCTGGAGAAATAGCCTAGCATCATTTTGCAACCAAAGATCACGTGTATCATCCTTAGGAGGTTCCGAAGTGAGATGAGAAGCTTTTCCCATGCTTCTAAGATACACACGAATAGTTTTACTCCACTCAAAGAAATTAGAGCCATTAAGTTTATTATCCGTTAATCGGGCAGCAATTGTGTGATAACCCGTCCTAATCCATCCGGACGAAGTCCATATAGATTATAAACGATTCATAACAGTTGATTACATCGCGAGGTATTTGACCTCTATATGATACATTTTTACAAACATTGCATTCGTTTTTGAAATGACAATCTTTCGTTACATCGAAAGTTAACGACATGCATACCATCTAATAATATATCCAACTATAATTGACTTAATAATAATCTTGATGAACTCAACGACTCGAATGCAACGTCTTTTGAAATATGTCATGAATGACTCCAAGTAATATCTCTAAAATGAGCAAATGCACAGCGGAAGGTTTCTTTAGTACCTGAGAATAAACATGCTTTCAAGTGTCAACCAAAAGGTTGGTGAGTTCATAGGTTTAATTTCTATATAATAAACATAATGTTTAATAAGCCACAAGATTTCATTTAATTAAATGTGCAAGATCATTACAACTGCAAAAATCATTCATACATTGAGTCGCTTGGTAACCGACCTTAACATAGAGCGCTTAAGATATCTGGCATCATACATTCCACTATTCAAATGTATGACAAGAACCCTTCGAAGTACTAAAGTATTTCCACTATTCAAAAATGGGGGTGGTTGGTGCCCGTAGATCTACCTTTAGGATTCGCGTCAATTAGTGTTTTTCACTAATTCTTAGGTTACCAAGCATAATAATAATAAGTACAGATATTCGGTATAACAAAACAATCGTAGAATGTAGTTTCATGAACTTGTGCTTATTTTGTAAAACATTTATAAAAGCAGCGCATGTATTCTCAGTCCCAAAAATATATTGCAAAAGCATTTAAAAAGGGAGCAAATGAAACTCACCTAATGTATTTTGTAGTAAAAATACATAGAACGATATTGAACAAGTATAGGGTTGGCATCGGATTCACGAACCTATATTATTTGTGGATATATTAATACACGTAATCGTAATCGATCAATTATATATATATATTTGTTATTAATAATATACTTGTTATACTATATGTTATTTAGATAATTTTAATATATTTAGTTTATATGTTTTATATAATTATTACTTATGATTAATAATAAAAACTATATATTAAGAATTAGTATATATTTATATATTAATTGATATAGCTTATTTAATATCTTTTTAGTAATAAAAGTATAACGTAATGTGTTTTTATATGAAAGTATCTTTTTATGATAATATTGATAGTTTTAGTGATAACAAAATATTAATTTTATAAGAATGATAATATTGATAATAAGTTTAATCATAATAATAATACTAATAATTATGTTTATAATCATAATGATAATATTTATGCTACTTATGTTACTAATAATAATAATAATGATATTGTTAATAATGATACTTTTGTTTAATAATGAAAATAATAGTAATACTGCTAATCACAAAAATGATGTTAATACTAATATTAGTGAAAATAATAATAGCTTGTATCATTTTTATAGTAACAATAATAATAACCCTAATCACAATTATAATAATATTAGTAGTCTTAAAATGATAATTTAATGATAAGAATAATATTAATAATACTTTTAGTGATAATAGTAATAATTATAATCATAAGTGTTAATACTTTGTAATCATAATAATAACAATAATAATTATAGTATTAATAATAAAACTAATAAATGATAATTAAACTACCTCTTAAAAAGAATTGCACTCAGCAGGGATTGAACCTGAGACCACTTGAAACCCGACATAACACCCTAACCATCCCATCTGTCATGTTTTTCTGAATCAAAACCCAGCAGAAACGTATTTAACTCGTGTGAACTGTTTTGGTTTCTTCTTCCTCAAAATTAAGCAAATCGACCAGGGTTCAAAACAGACTTCTACTATTTTATTTATCTAGTTTTAGGATACAGAAAAAAAACTCTAGAGCTGTAACAGACTAATTTAAATAACATGAACATAAAAAAAAAACGCTGTAACAGAACCTTCATAGCCGTTTTCAACTTCAAATCACATTCGTTATTTTAGTGTGTTTTAGACCTCGATCTCAACATGAAATATGTTTTAAATCCCTCTTAGAAACTTTCTGTAACTTCAATTTAATCTAAAACACTGGATTGAATTCCAATTTCACGATGAACAATATCGTTGACCTTTAAAAACTTGAACTTTGACTTCTAAATTAGAGTTCGATATAAGGATTTAGGATACGAAACTTTACAGACAGTTTGAAAACATGATTACTAACAACTCTTCATTTATAATTTTCGAAATTTGTCAAGAAATCAAATTGTTTGAAAAATATAACCAATAACAGGGTATACGTCTGGGTTCTGATTTTATTGATTAAATTCAATTGAATAAAAGCTGTAAGAATATTTGAAGTTGGTAATATGTCGAATGATATCACCTAACACTGAATTTAGCTAAACTTTATATCAATTATTGTCGACAAGAATTTTTATCAGGTACCGAAATATATATATTTTTAAATAAAGTATGGAACTGATTGTTAACGGGTTTTGACAGGATTAGGGATTTAGATTCGATTTTGTGGACAACAACAACAATTAAATACAATTAGATAGTGATACAATTAGATTCCATTATATATAATCACTGTTATATATCTCTTAATAATAATTTCATGTAATTACATTAATAATAATAATAATAATAATAATAATAATAATAATAATAATAATAATAATAATAATAATAATAATAATAATAATAATAATAATAATAATAATACTAATAATAATAATAATAATGATAATAATAATAATAAATAATACAGAATATAATAATAATAATAAATAATAATTTCGATCTTAATAGTTATAAAGATATTAATAATATTAGTTATGATAATAATAATATATATTGTTTCATTTATAATAATGATAACTATAAAATAAAGGTTTTTAATGATAATGGTAATAATAATCTCTCACAATAATATTAATACAACTAAAACATATCAGATTATATATATTATAAATATTTTATATTAGAAGTAATGACATTACAAATATTAATGTTAATATTAATAATAGTACTGAAAGTAATGAATATAATATATCAATTATATTCAAACTTGTAATTTAATATAATACTATTCATTATTTATGTAATATTATATTATGTGATGTTATTTACAGAATAGTTAATATTTATATATTTTATGTATTTATTTATTAGAAATCTTATATGAATTCATTATAACATGTATATATATATATATACATATATTTATTTATATATATCTCTATATAAATATATTTCTTTTAACAGTAACTTAATTACCTTAATTATTACATTCCAATTATTTAAAGTATTTAAATCATATTATTATATATTCTTATATTTATAATTATATAATATATATATACATATTTACATATTTATTTACACAAAGGTTCGTGAATCGTCGAAAACAATCGAAGGACAAATGTATTTATGTAAACAGTTCGAAAGATTTTGAGACTCAACTTTACAGACTTTGCTTATCGTGTCGAAACCATATAAAGATTAATTTTAAATTTAGTCGGAAATTTCCGGGTCGTCACAGTACCTACCCGTTAAAGAAATTTCGTCCCGAAATTTGAGTGAGGTGGTCATGGCTAACAATAAAAATGTTTTCATGATGAATATGAGTTGATAAATAGAGTTTAATCATCAGTGAGTAATATAGATAAAGCAACTCGATTTTTGTGAAGAGTACGAGTGAAGCTATCCAAATATAGTGTAATGAGGAAAATAAATTTCGTCATAATTTTTGACGTAGGGGTTGAATTCCGGAATTCAAGGGAATTGAAGAAAATTTTCGAAATCTAAAAGATTTGTTTCTTCGGCGAATAAGGAAATTAGAATCTTTCTAATTAAATGCGGAGATCTATTTTGATTTTACTATCAAATCTTTCACTATAAATTAACTTCTTCCATTCCGTTACTTTTACCATTCCTATACTCAATTCCCAAATTCAAAAGATTATGAAAATGCTTAATCCAGTTCTAATCCTTGTCCTTATCGTTACTATCATAACAATTATTCTCCTTTTCTAACTTCCACCAGAGGAATCTACTTACTTCTACTTTGCCCTTGGGGTTATAGTACTTATAATTCTCCCGTGTCTTTATGTTGTGATAAGTATTGATATACACGGTTTGTAATTTATGTGTTGTTATCGGGCTTTATATTTTCCTTTATATGTCAATATCCCTATTCCTATCTCCAATAATCACTGTCATCCACAGTTAATACTCCCTCCTATTTGCTGCGATTTATACTCCAATTTCTATTTCGGAGCTTTGTCTCTTCGTTTCTTCTTCTTGCGATTGGGCATCTCTTGTAATGGTCCAGAATTCGCAGATATAAGTTTCAGAATGAACATTGTTAATGTTTTAAGAAAGAAACGGTTTTAGCACGATTTGACTTGTCAAATTACCAGAATTCAAGGAAAAAGATAAGACTATCAAAAAAATATGTTCTTGATATATTTATAGATTAGACAGAACGTAAGAGTCGTGTAACATGGCACATGATGACGTTATGATCTGTGAATCATCACGTTTCATTTAGAAACTCAGCATGACTTACTGTAATATAATCACGTTGATCAAGTGTCATTATATTATACTAACTCATGCATCAGTTCCCAACACTACTTCAAAAACATTCATATTTTAAATTCGAAGGTTTCAGAATTTAGAAACTAAAATAGTTTCGTTTATGATATTATACAGATAACGCGAAGAAATAAATAATTTCGGACGAGAATATTTATGAAAATATCCTCAGAAATATCGAAGATATTTATGATGATATTTTGGAATTTCTAAGTACGATGGTTGATGAAGAAAGATTTTCCGCAAGATTTTAACATGACTTCGGAGCAAGATATTCTCTAAAGATTTCAACGGATCCAAAATTACCTGGATTCTTTGAATATAGGGTATGGTCCTTGTATTTGTTCTTGGTCTCCTTCGTGGTTAGCTCAATCCGTTTTCCAGTTCC
This sequence comes from Rutidosis leptorrhynchoides, assembly GCF_046630445.1. Classification (NCBI taxonomy): domain Eukaryota; kingdom Viridiplantae; phylum Streptophyta; class Magnoliopsida; order Asterales; family Asteraceae; genus Rutidosis; species Rutidosis leptorrhynchoides. Next base: position 635,912,479 of record NC_092335.1, read on the forward strand.
AACTTTTCTGAGATTTTCCAACATACTATTCTTTATCATCAAACTTTCGACTATTAAGGTCATTTACGGTTGTCTACAGTTTCTGCTACTTCATTCAGCTTTTTCAAAGTTCAATGTATTGATTCGTAGGCTGGGTGCTTTTCAGAATTTCAGAATGGAAGATCATAATTCTAAGAGATAAATGTTATATATATACATATAACTGTTGATGTAGGCATGCTGCGAGTTTTCAAAGTACTGATTGCTGATTCCGGGTAATTGATGTGGTCATTCTCGTTATAAGGTGTGGATGAGTATATGATAAGGTTTCAATGGATGTAATGATTTTTCTAAAAGTCAAAGATCAACAAAGTTGTTGATAAGTTTTCTGTTAATGTGGTGGAATATAATCGGTTCTCCGGTAACGTTGACGAAAGGCAATCTTATATATCAAAGTTATAATAGAGTTTATTCGAACGAAAGGTCGATGTTGATTTGTTGGAGCTGTGACAAAATTGGCTAATTTGGAAAGGGATCGCAATGTTATTTTCGGTAATAACAGTTCCAAAGGAGCTATCACAGATACGTGTTAAACGTTTACTCAGGTTTCGAGAGTTTTCAGATGCATAATTATTTGTATCAATATTTTCTTCCGTAGATGAAGTGCGGTTGGTTCATCCTCTCGATTGAGGTATTTTCAAGATTTATGAAAGGTTCGAACGCATATTGGAATCGTCAAGATACAAATGAGGTTTAAAATGAAATCAAGTGGCAAACTTGAAGAATTGTTTAGTTTCATATGTTATAATCAATATTTTAATTCATTTTAATTGTCCAACATTATTAGTCCACAGTCGATAGTCCACAGTTAACAATTCAATAATTCATATATAATATTTGAATTAATTAATACGTATCGTGACCCGTGTACATGTCTCAGACTCGATCACAACTCAAACTATATATATTATTGTAGAATCAACCTCAACCCTGTATAGCTAACTCCAGCATTACTGCATATAGAGTGTCTATGGTTATTCCAAATAATATATATAGATGCGTCGATATGATATGTCAAAACCTTGTATACGTGTCCCGATATTTAAAGTGCGTAAAGTAAATAACAGAAATTAAATGACGATAAATAAAATTGTGAGAGTATAAATTGCGATAAATAAATTGCGATAAATAAAATGTTATACGGAATTAACAGTTAGCTAGGAACAGTTAGCGTGGATTCTTAACAAAATTTCTCATACTTAATTTGTTTGTTTCTAACAAATTTTATTTTGTCCAATATTTTCTTCATTATGCCACTTGTTAGATTCTGATAAATCAAAATCCAAATATGAAATTGGATGAAAATGGTTATTCTGTGGTGAATCGGATTCGTATATCTGTGGATGTAAGTAGGATATATATTACCGTTGAATCAGATTCGAAGAATGTACAGTGTAATTTATTAATGTGAAATCTAAATATTCTTCTGGTATTACCTACCCGTTAAAATATTTTCACCATTAACAGTTTGTACGAAAGAATTTTTAATTACAATCTTTGTGAAAATATACTTACATATATATTTTCTTCAGATGTAATCATGGATTTAATGAGTTAATATAGTATTAAACTCATTTGGTTTACCGTCAAAACTAGAGTACATAATCTCTATAACATTAGAGATTACATAAACGCCATGAAGAACGAAGATAATTGATGTAGAACGATACGTAGAACGATGATTATACTCGAGGTACTGAATGGGATGTTGAGGCATGGATTGTTGATGATACTGGTGCTGTTACTGATGGTACTGTTGGTGCCGGTGATGTTGTTGAAGCTGGTAATTTTACACCATATTCTCCAGATTGATTACTCGAGCGCGAAGTTCGTTGACTTCTTCTATTATTCCGGGATGATTGTCGGTCGAAATGAGCGGATGAATAAGGTTTAGAATTTTAGATAGAATATAATCATGGCGAGATACTCTGGAAATGAGTGTGAAAATGGTGTTTCGGCCAGGTTCGCCGGTAAGTGATTCAGGTTCTTCACCAAGAGGTGAATTTGGTTGATGGAAAGGATCGCCTTCTTCGCGTCTTCATGGATTAAGTCAACTACGAACCCATCCTCAATTCATCCAGAATAGATGATGGCTAAATGGTTGATCCATTCCGGTTATACAGCTTTCGGAGCTCGAGTGAGAATCCATGTCGGAATAGTTGTCGGAACCTGAGGGACTCGAACTGGTTGCAGGATTCATCTCGTACGATCAGATGAAGGATTTTCGATAAGAAATAGATTATAGGATATAGATTAGTACCCTGCAATACATAATTTACATATGCATATATAATACTAAAATCCCATAAGTTACGGAGGAATCTACGGAATATGTTAGGCAAAGTTTACAGTAACAGATATGCTAAGATATGAATTAGCAGATACGCTAAGATATGAATTTTGTCTATACACTATTCATGCAATCCAGGCAGTAAGATATGTCTAGATTAAGAATGATAAGCAAGTGATTCCCTAAGAATAATAAGCAGGAAATTTTCGACACGAAATGATAAGCAAAACTTTTGACATGCAGACACGGTCGAAGTCCAGACTCACTAATGCATCTAATCAACTATCAGTTAGACACACTAATGCAAGACCTGGTTCGCTAAGACCACCGCTCTGATACCAACTGTGATAACCCGTCCTAATCCATCTGAACGAAGTCCATATCGATTATAAACGATTCATAACAGTTGATTACATCGCGAGGTATTTGACCTCTATATGATACATTTTTACAAACATTGCATTCGTTTTTGAAATGACAATCTTTCGTTACATCGAAAGTTGACGACATGCATACCATCTCATAATATATCCAACTATAATTGACTTAATAATAATCTTGATGAACTCAACGACTCGAATGCAACGTCTTTTGAAATATGTCATGAATGACTCCAAGTAATATCTCTAAAATGAGCAAATGCACAGCGGAAGGTTTCTTTAGTATCTGAGAATAAACATGCTTTCAAGTGTCAACCAAAAGGTTGGTGAGTTCATAGGTTTAATTTCTATATAATAAACATAATGTTTAATAAGCCACAAGATTTCATTTAATTAAATGCGCAGGATCATTACAACTGCAAAAATCATTCATACGTTGAGTCGTTTGGTAACCGACCTTAACATAGAGCGCTTAAGATATCTGGCATCATACATTCCACTATTCAAATGTATGACAAGAACCCTTCGAAGTACTAAAGCATTTCCACTATTCGAAAATGGGGGTGGTTGGTGCCCGTAGATCTACCTTTAGGATTCGCGTCAATTAGTATTTTTCACTAATTCTTAGGTTACCAAGCATAATAATAATAAGTACAGATATCCGGTATAACAAAACAATCGTAGAATGAAGTTTCATGAACTTGTGCTTATTTTGTAAAACATTTATAAAAGCAGCGCATGTATTCTCAGTCCCAAAAATATATTGCAAAAGCATTTAAAATGGGAGCAAATGAAACTCACCTAATGTATTTTGTAGTAAAAATACATAGAACGATATTGAACAAGTATAGGGTTGACCTCGGATTCACGAACCTATATTATTTGTGGATATATTAATACACGTAATCGTAATCGATCAATTATATATATATATATATATATATATATATATATATATATATATATATATATATATATATATATATATATATATATATATATATATATATTGTTATTAATAATATACTTGTTATACTATATGTTATTTAGATAATTTTAATATATTTAATTTATATGTTTTATATAATTATTACTTATGATTAATAATAAAAACTATATATTAAGTATTAGTATATATTTATATATTAATTGATATAGATTAGTTAATATCTTTTTAGTAATAAAAGTATAACGTAATGTGTTTTTATATGAAAGTATCTTTTTATGAAAATATTGATAGTTTTAGTGATAACAAAATATTAATTTTATAAGAATGATAATAATGATAATAAGTTTAATCATAATAATAATACTAATAATTATGTTTATAATCATAATGATAATATTTATGCTACTTATGTTACTAATAATAATAATAATGATATTGTTAATAATGATACTTTTGTTTAATAATGAAAATAATAGTAATAGTACTAATCACAAAAATGATGTTAATACTAATATTAGTGAAAATAATAATAGCTTGTATCATTTTTATAGTAACAATAATAATAACCCTAATCACAATTATAATAATATTAGTAGTCTTAAAATGATAATTTAATGATAAGAATAATATTAATAATACTTGTAGTGATAATAGTAATAATTATAATCATAAGTGTTAATACTTTGTAATCATAATAATAACAATAATAACAATAACAATAATAATTATAGTATTAATAATAAAACTAATAAATGATAATTAAACTACCTCTTAAAAAGAATTGCACTCAGCAGGGATTGAACCTGAGACCACTTGAAACCCAACATAACACCCTAACCATCCCATCTGTCATGTTTTTCTGAATCAAAACCCAGCAGAAACATATTTAACTCGTGTGAACTGTTTTGGTTTCTTCTTCCTCAAAATTAAGCAAATCGACAAGGGTTCAAAACAGACTTCTACTATTTTATTTATCTAGTTTTAGGATACAGAAAAAAAACTCTAGAGCTATAACAGACTAATTTAAATAACATGACCATAAAAAAAACGCTGTAACAGAACCTTCATAGCCGTTTTCAACTTCAAATCACATTCGTTATTTTAGTGTGTTTTAGACCTCGATCTCAACATGAAATATGTTTTAAATCCCTCTTAGAAACTTTCTGTAACTTCAATTTAATCTAAAACACTGGATTGAATTCCAATTTCACGATGAACAATATCGTTGACCTTTAAAAACTTGAACTTTGACTTCTAAATTAGAGTTCGATATAAGGATTTAGGATACGAAACTTTACAGACAGTTTGAAAACATGACTACTAACAACTCTTCATTTATAATTTTCGAAATTTGTCAAGAAATCAAATTGTTTGAAAAATATAACCAATAACAGGGTATACGTCTGGGTTCTGATTTTATTGATTAAATTCAATTGAATAAAAGCTGTAAGAATATTTGAAGTTGGTAATATGTCGAATGATATCACCTAACACTGAATTTAGCTAAACTTTATATCAATTATTGTCGACAAGAATTTTTATCAGGTACCGAAATATATATATTTTTAAATAAAGTATGGAACTGATTGTTAACGGGTTTTGACAGGATTAGGGATTTAGATTCGATTTTGTGGACAACAACAACAATTAAATACAGTTAGATAGTGATACAATTAGATTCCATTATATATAATCACTGTTATATATCTCTTAATAATAATTTCATGTAATTACATTAATAATAATAATAATAATAATAATAATAATAATAATAATAATAATAATAATAATAATAATAATAATGATAATGATAATGATAATAATAATAAATAATACAGAATATAATAATAATAATAAATAATAATTTCGATCTTAATAGTTATAAAGATATTAATAATATTAGTTATGATAATAATAATATATATTGTTTCATTTATAATAATGATAACTATAAAATAATGGTTTTTAATGATAATGGTAATAATAATCTCTCACAATAATATTAATACAACTAAAACATATCAGATTATATATATTATATATATATTTTATATTAGAAGTAATGACATTACAAATATTAATGTTAATATTAATAATATTACTGAAAGTAATGAATATAATATATCAATTATATTCAAACTTGTAATTTAATATAATACTATTCATTATTTATGTAATATTATATTATGTGATGTTATTTACAGAATAGTTAATATTTATATATTTTATGTATTTATTTATTAGAAATCTTATATGAATTCATTATAACATGTATATATATATATATATATATATATATATATATATATATATATATATATATTTATATTTATATATATCTCTATATAAATATATTTTTTTAACAGTAACTTAATTACCTTAATTATTACATTCCAATTATTTAAAGTATTTAAATCATATTATTATATATTCTTATATTTATAATTATATAATATATATACATATTTACATATTTATTTACACAAAGGTTCGTGAATCGTCGAAAACAATCGAAGGACAAATGTATTTATGTAAACAGTTCCAAAGATTTTGAGACTCAACTTTACAGACTTTGTTTATCGTGTCGAAACCATATAAAGATTAAGTTTAAATTTGGTCGGAAATTTCCGGGTCATCACAAATTGGAATGATTTCAGATGTAACATTTAAATTTCCATCCACTTTCCTTTCATCACCCATTATTTAAATAATAAAAGAACACACTAGGAAGCAAATATAATAGCAGTAACAGAAGTAGCAAGAAACACATGAAGGAAACAGAAATAGTAGCAGCAGGTATCCCACAAATATAACTCAAATTCGAAGTAACAAATTAGACCAATACTCACCAGGTTTTTGGTCGGAGATCGAAAACGGTAGTGCTGGAAGAAAAACGGAAGCAAACGGCGGTGTAGTGCCTTCTCACGCGCCGGCGCGTGGCTTTCCGGCGGCGGAGCAAGGCGGCGCGTGGGGTGGCAGTGGTGGTCCGAACTGAGTGAAAAATTCAGGGTTTGCAATTCGAGTCAGTCTGAATCGATTGGCGAGGGTGGTGAGATGCAAAAATCACACTCTTGTTGGTGACCAGATCGATGTACTCATAGGGGTACCATTTTTTTTTTTTTTTACTTCACTAAATACGGAGACAATCACTAGAACACACAAGGGGACTAGTATATTGAAACTTGAAAGAACACTCACAGGGTGTTCACGATTCAGAACAGATTGTACATACTAGGGTACAATACTCAAACTTTTAAACACTTAGAACCTCACAGGAACGCTCTGATACCATGTGATTAGAAATAAAGAAAAGATAAACTGAAATATTTCATTGTATTCTGATGATCTTTAGTAGAGCTTACAAGACTTAATTTAAAGATACAATAGGGATAGATGAAAAGACAGGAGACTGCCCTAGAAACCTCTAGACCAAGTAATAAATGCAACTACTAACTACCCCATTAACTAATACAATAAATGCATACATCTACCAACTACTATCATAAATGCATTCTAACATAAACAAATCTCTAATGAGGTGAATGGTAAAATGAACCAATCATATTTACATTCATTTCTCTCTCATGTTTCTCACTCACATTATTAGTCCACATCATTGCGTATAGTGTTTTTTCGTAAAATATTTGTGGTTAGAGCACTCGGTGTCCGGCGTTTTTTTCGCCGTCGGTCAAAATCGACACCGAGATCGACCGTCGGTCGACACCGCGACGGCGCTGATCTCACCGTCGATTTTCAGGGGTCGCCGGTACGACGGTGTAAATTTTTGACCGTTGTTTGAATTCAAACTTCTAGCCGTTCAACGGCTATTTCTTTTTTTTTTTTCTTCCTAATTTCATTTTATTCTTATATATATACATATATATTTTACATACACTTCACTACATTTCATCTCTAATTCATATCTTCTCATTCTATATCTTTAAATCCTATATTTTTAATCAAACATGAATCCCAAATTAAACAACCCAAAAGATCCCAACTACATTTACAGCGAATCTAACCCGTACGGTCACAATTTTAATTGGTTCCGATTTTAACGAAATGCATCCCGAAGTACCATCACAAACCCAAGTGCCACAAACTCAAATTTCACCCGATGAGTACGCAAGTTACATGGAATGGCAAAGGTGTACCATGAGTATCACACACGGAGACCATCATTTGCTCGAACAGAGGATGCTTTGTCATCCAAATGGACAAAGTTGAGTGCTAATTGCAATAAATATAACGGTGTTGTGAAGCGTATGCTTAATGAAAGAAGGAGTGGAGAGAATGATCTTGATTCTCGTGTTAGGTGTGACGCAATGTATAGGATTGAGGAGCACAAAAATTTCACGAGTCATCGGGCGTGGAACTTTTTTAAAAACAAGTCAAAGTGGCTACATCCGGATCCAGTTGTAATTGGTACGCGAAATAAGAGACGTGAACTGATTGTTGAAGAAGTGGCTGGAAATAATTCGGTTGACTTGAATCAAGATGACGAGGCAAACCCAAGTAACTCAAACGCAAACCAAGAAATGTATGGTCGTGGTCGATTGGTCCGTCCACCGGGTAAGCCGAGTAAGTCAAGGAAAATGTCGAGTGATTCTACACCATCAGGATCATCTCGTGAGTCGTTGCATCTGTCCATGAAGGAAAATCATGATACGGTAGCCGAACGGAAAACAAGGTATTATGAATCAAAGCAACTTGAAATGGAAATGAGGCCGTTAGCGATTGATATGACTGAAGATGACAAGAAGGTCGTCAAGATGCAGAAGGCGTCGATCAGACGCAACATGTTGAAGAGGTTTGAGGAGGTCCAAGAGTTGTCTACGGATTAGGACGAGGAGTAGTTTGTTTGTTTTAATTAAACTAAGAGTATGTGTGATTGTTTAATAATCATAATGTAATCGTATTTTTCTAATCTTTTTTTGGAATGTATTTTTAATATTTTATTTCTAATTAACTAAATAAAATATTAAAACTCAACTAAAAAAATAAAAAATAAAAAATGAACATTGTGGACATCTCCACATTACACACTCTTAGTCAATTTTAAGGTCCATTTTGGACACTGAAATGGACATTGGTTGTAACGACCCGCCAAAATCGCTATTGACGCGGTACGTTATCTACTGTCCCACAGCGAGGTTTCGACCTCTATATGATACGTTTTGATAAAATATTGCTTTCATTTTTTATTTTTATTTTTAAAATACTTTCTATACATAGAAAGTTTACCAAAATATAGACATATCCCAAATATATATGACAACTTATACAAAATGACTAAATCATCAATTTATTTAATAACAGATTATAACAATAATATTTGAATGCAATGTCTTTTTGAAAATATGGCATAAAAGACTCCATGCAGCACCTTGAGCAAATAGCAAGCAGACAGCGGAAGCACTTTTGAAAAACCGGAGAATAAACATGCTAAAAGTGTCAACTAAAAGGTTGGTGAGTTCATAGTTTTAATATTGCGCATAATCTGTATATAAAGGTGGATCACAAGATTTCAGTTGTTTCATCCAGAAACGTTTGTCAAAATATTCTACAAGATTGAGCACCCTGGTAACTAAACTTTAACGTCTATATAATAAGTACCCCTGTTTTAACATACATGCAACCAACATGTACAATACACGCAAACCATCGTGTACTAACCTCAAATAGCATACGTCTGTTTTATAGTTCAGGCTAGGGTTTCTATACCTGGAACAGACGGGGATGTCAAGCCCTATGGATCCATATACAACTATTCGCGCCCACCAGTTCTTATAACCGGCAGTTACTAGTTACCAAAGCTAAGGTATTTTCGGTTCAAACTCAGTGTAGAATTTAGTATGTACTTGTATCCATTGCGTTTAAAATAAAATGCATTTATTCTCAGCCCAAAAATATAGATTGCAAAAGCAATTAAAAAGGGAGCATATGAAACTCACCTGACAACTTCAGAAATAAATCACAGAGATGTGACCGAATATCGGAATGCAAGTAACCGTAGACCTCAACCTAGAGAACATATGTTGGTCAATAAGTGTCTAATAAGCTAGGTCGGTCCATAGGGTAAGTATAGTCCTATTGCTCAAGTTCGACTCATAAATTTAGCAAAATTTAGCAAAAGTCAACAAAAGTCAACAAAAGTCAACGCAAGTCAAAGTAAGTAAAATGTAAGTCAAACGCAAGTCAAAGTAAGTCAAATGTAAGTCAAACGCAAGTCAAACACAGTCAACATGGTTAACACAAGTCAACAACCGCATAAAATTACACAAGTTGGTCAAATAGTCAAACATAGGTCAAACTTAAGTTATTCATTTTTACTTAGAAAAATTTATATTATTTACATATATGTATTTTTTTAGTATTTTGCAGCTGATTCCGGGTCCCACCAAATTCGATATAATACCTTAGGTCGTGACCATTAGAAAGTGTGTCATCCCACCTTTCTATAGACAGTTTATTTGACAAAAACGGAGTTACGGTTTTAAAGTTATGACCTCGCGAAAATAGTCTCCCGAAACATAAAATGCTGTTAAAATGCTGTTAAGTGTCAAAATCAGCAACGACTGTCCATTTTATCGCTTGTTTTAAACCTGTTTAGACTCAACAAAATCATACATATAATATATAATTTTAAAGCTTGTCGTAAATACTTTCAATACCAATTAATAGTTTTTATCCATACTTAACTGATTTCAACTTACGAGTCCGCAAAGTAGGCCCGAGAGTCATTTTGACACTTTTGTTAAAATACTAAAATATTTCAATTGACACCTCAAATTCTAAACCATAATACTTGAGCATGTAAAAATCATGTCACAAGTCCAAAATGATATTTTAGACGTGTTAGATACCTTTGTTTCTCAAAATTTCGTATATGGGTCAAAGTAGGCGCGTATGACCCAAATGAGTCATAAATACCCATTTTGACCAAAACATGGAAAAACTCATTTTTAAAACATTACAATCTTCAAACTTACTTAAATTAACATATCGGACGTGTCCACGGTGCCCGTTACCCATTTTGACACTTTTTGGCTTAAACGGGTCAAATGTCCAAACCGGCGATTTAAATTACATGGTTTATATATATACAAAATTTCCACTTTAGAACACCCCACTCTATATGAAATAGTTAATATAAGTGTATTAAGTTCATACAAAAAGTCTCAAGTCTCAAGTATTGGTCATTATTTTTATAACCCGAAACATTTGCAAAAATACAAGTTTAAAAAGGTAGTTACAGCAGCAACTTCTGTGATTTTTAGAAAAATCATCGCAAATCCAAATCAGTCACCGCCAATTGGAGATGCGGCGTTTTTAAGTGAAGAATCTACAGAAAAATTCCCATAACCTGGTTCGACCCAGATCAGACCCAGTTGCAGAAAACGTTAACAGTGGTTCGTGCAGTTTTCAGAATTCAAACAGCATTTTTATTAAAATGTACCAAACTTTGAACGAGCGTAAAAGTCTAAAGAAAATTCGAATCGACCCAATTCTTGAGTCTAGTATCAGTAGTTTTTCAAGTCCAACAACCCTATGAACTCATATTAGCAGCTACAAGTCATTAACCATGTCAAAAACGTTCATAAACAACTTATAAAAACATAACTTAAATCGTTCATAACTTAACTTCTATAAATCAAAAACATATGATATCTAAACGAAAAGTTAATAATTTTTCAAGCTCATTTCAAATATCATCATGCCATGATCAGATTATAAACTCAACTTTTCCAGAATCTCAGTTTCAAATACGAATTTTTCAACCCGAAATCAATTAATCATAACTTTTGATCTAGAAATCGAAATCACATGATATCTTAATGAAAATTTTATAAATTTTCAAGAGGAATACATTTATGCACATACCATAAATTGAAAATATCATGTTCATATCAGTAGCATACCATTCAAATTCGTGATCATTCATAAAACGAGTTAAAACTTCAATTAAGCATAACATGAGCATACGGTAACGAAAATTCGAAATTCCAAAGCCCAAACTTATTAGTTTTTCAAGAGGATTCTGATTATCTCATAATACTATACATTTAACAAGTTCAAGTTTCTGACCTCACACAAAACAAATTCGTGATTCATCAAAAAGTCATCAATCGATCAAATTAACGAATAATATCATGCATACATACAAGGACTTGAGCACTAGACACTATATCTACCCTAGAATGTAACAAAAACATGAAAACCCAAAAATTAGAGTTTTTAAAACTTACTCTAATCAAGAAATTGTTGGTATAGATGTGTAGAGCTCTTCGAGAGGAATCCGAATATGTAAACGGTTTTATGATCAAGTGATTTCTTGAAGGTGTTCTTGAGGAAAGAAGATCGATGATGATGATGAATAGTGGATGGGTGTTCTTTGAGAAAATTGTGTACGTGTGTGTGTTAGATGAAATGAATGATTGAATCAGAAATAATATAGATAAGATAGAGTCACGGTTTTAAGTTAGATAAACACGGGTATTAGTGTGTAGTCACGGGTTTAATAGTAAGAAAATATAGATATAATATATTGTCAAGGGTGATAATTAAGTTTTTATCCGTTAGTTAAAATCCAATGTATCCTATCTAAATATGATTCAATAATCGTTAAATTTTATATTTATAAAAAAAAATACATCTATATATATATTGTTCGAAATCTTTTATATTTAATTCAAATCAATTATTAAGAATATATTTAAATATCGTTTTTATATTTAAATTATATAATAAAGTAATTATAATGTTTATAAATCATGTGTTACGTAATTTATGGGATTAGTTGGCAAGTGAGTCACGAATTTTGTATCTATTATCTAATATAATAATAATAATAATAATAATAATAATAATAATAATAATAATAATAATAATAATAATAATAATAATAATAATAATAATAATAAACAGAATTATTAGTGTATATAACTATGCACATACATGTAGAAACGTTTGTATAATATGTGTATAAATACTTGTTGAATACCAATAAAAATATAAGTATTGACATCCTACTTAATTAAAATGATTTTTAAAACTCAATTGTTATATAACATAATTATTAAAATTAATAATCATACGTTTTGTTGTCTTAAAATATATTTTTCTCGTTTTCACTAACCGTAGTGTTTTTAAAAAAACATATAACCAATATTAATAATAGTATATTAAAAAAAAATTACATACAAAATTGTAAATTTTAAGTAACAGTTGTTAAGTTTTTAACGAAAAGTTAACGTAAAAAGTCGGGTTATTACATTACCTACCCCTTAAAGAAAATTTCGTCCCGAAATTTTGGTTGGTGAGATTAAACGACGTTTAGGAAACAAGTGAGGATAGAAATGTTCGTTTTGACGTAGAAAGATCGAGCATCTTGTATTAAGTATGGAATTTGGGTAAAACGAGATCATTTTCCTTTGATGACGAATACCTTTGAATAAATTGCTCGGAGTGCAAGTGTGATATGACAAAGATGAGAAGGAACCACACGTGACTCAAATGATGTCACATATAGAGTCTTGGTATATTCAGATATCAGCACAGAAAACAGAGTCATGTCACATGGTACGTGGTGAAGATAAGGTTGATCAAGCATTACCACCATCACATTCCATTAGAACTTCTGCATGACTTACCATAATATAACCACGTTGATCGGGCGTCATTATATTACACTAACTCATGCTTCTATTCTAACACTACTCCAAAATATTTATGGATATGAAACAAGTGTTGTTTTCCGGAATTAATAAATCAAAATGATTTCAAAAAGAGGTGTACTAAAAATAGTACAGGAATATAATATTTATTATAATTAAAATATTGAAAGGGAACGTCGTAAGAATGTCTTTGAAACTACCGAGAATCTTCGTGAGCTGGAAAAGACTTCTTCCGATTCACAATTCGAGATGTCCGGAATTTCTTAATCGAAGCACATAAGCACATAATATAATACAAATGATATCTATAAAAATATATAAGTAATAACTCACGTAGGAATGTCTGGAATTTCGAAAGTCCTGAATGACGCTTCCTGGTTTTTCAATAACCGGGGTTTTGAAAATGAACTCACTTGAGCAGGAGAAGATTTGTAATCAAAAGGAGAAATACTTTCTCACCGATAGTAATAATAATATTATATTAATGTCAGAATATGCACATAATCACATATAAGTGTAACGACACGGTTGTAGACTAGACCACTAATGTATCCAAACAGTCTAGGTCAGACACACTAATGCACCTAATTCCCAACAACCAACGCTCTGATACCACTTGTAACGACCCGCCAAAATCGCTATTGACGCGGTACGTTATCTACTGTCCCACAGCGAGGTTTCGACCTCTATATGATACGTTTTGATAAAATATTGCTTTCATTTTTTATTTTTATTTTTAAAATACTTTCTATACATAGAAAGTTTACCAAAATATAGACATATCCCAAATATATATGACAACTTATACAAAATGACTAAATCATCAATTTATTTAATAACAGATTATAACAATAATATTTGAATGCAATGTCTTTTTGAAAATATGGCATAAAAGACTCCATGCAGCACCTTGAGCAAATAGCAAGCAGACAGCGGAAGCACTTTTGAAAAACCGGAGAATAAACATGCTAAAAGTGTCAACCAAAAGGTTGGTGAGTTCATAGTTTTAATATTGCGCATAATCTGTATATAAAGGTGGATCACAAGATTTCAGTTGTTTCATCCAGAAACGTTTGTCAAAATATTCTACAAGATTGAGCACCCTGGTAACTAAACTTTAACGTCTATATAATAAGTACCCCTGTTTTAACATACATGCAACCAACATGTACAATACACGCAAACCATCGTGTACTAACCTCAAATAGCATACGTCTGTTTTATAGTTCAGGCTAGGGTTTCTATACCTGGAACAGACGGGGATGTCAAGCCCTATGGATCCATATACAACTATTCGCGCCCACCAGTTCTTATAACCGGCAGTTACTAGTTACCAAAGCTAAGGTATTTTCGGTTCAAACTCAGTGTAGAATTTAGTATGTACTTGTATCCATTGCGTTTAAAATAAAATGCATTTATTCTCAGCCCAAAAATATAGATTGCAAAAGCAATTAAAAAGGGAGCATATGAAACTCACCTGACAACTTCAGAAATAAATCACAGAGATGTGACCGAATATCGGAATGCAAGTAACCGTAGACCTCAACCTAGAGAACATATGTTGGTCAATAAGTGTCTAATAAGCTAGGTCGGTCCATAGGGTAAGTATAGTCCTATTGCTCAAGTTCGACTCATAAATTTAGCAAAATTTAGCAAAAGTCAACAAAAGTCAACAAAAGTCAACGCAAGTCAAAGTAAGTAAAATGTAAGTCAAACGCAAGTCAAAGTAAGTCAAATGTAAGTCAAACGCAAGTCAAACACAGTCAACATGGTTAACACAAGTCAACAACCGCATAAAATTACACAAGTTGGTCAAATAGTCAAACATAGGTCAAACTTAAGTTATTCATTTTTACTTAGAAAAATTTATATTATTTACATATATGTATTTTTTTAGTATTTTGCAGCTGATTCCGGGTCCCACCAAATTCGATATAATACCTTAGGTCGTGACCATTAGAAAGTGTGTCATCCCACCTTTCTATAGACAGTTTATTTGACAAAAACGGAGTTACGGTTTTAAAGTTATGACCTCGCGAAAATAGTCTCCCGAAACATAAAATGCTGTTAAAATGCTGTTAAGTGTCAAAATCAGCAACGACTGTCCATTTTATCGCTTGTTTTAAACCTGTTTAGACTCAACAAAATCATACATATAATATATAATTTTAAAGCTTGTCGTAAATACTTTCAATACCAATTAATAGTTTTTATCCATACTTAACTGATTTCAACTTACGAGTCCGCAAAGTAGGCCCGAGAGTCATTTTGACACTTTTGTTAAAATACTAAAATATTTCAATTGACACCTCAAATTCTAAACCATAATACTTGAGCATGTAAAAATCATGTCACAAGTCCAAAATGATATTTTAGACGTGTTAGATACCTTTGTTTCTCAAAATTTCGTATATGGGTCAAAGTAGGCGCGTATGACCCAAATGAGTCATAAATACCCATTTTGACCAAAACATGGAAAAACTCATTTTTAAAACATTACAATCTTCAAACTTACTTAAATTAACATATCGGACGTGTCCACGGTGCCCGTTACCCATTTTGACACTTTTTAGCTTAAACGGGTCAAATGTCCAAACCGGCGATTTAAATTACATGGTTTATATATATACAAAATTTCCACTTTAGAACACCCCACTCTATATGAAATAGTTAATATAAGTGTATTAAGTTCATACAAAAAGTCTCAAGTCTCAAGTATTGATCATTATTTTTATAACCCGAAACATTTGCAAAAATACAAGTTTAAAAAGGTAGTTACAGCAGCAACTTCTGTGATTTTTAGAAAAATCATCGCAAATCCAAATCAGTCACCGCCAATTGGAGATGCGGCGTTTTTAAGTGAAGAATCTACAGAAAAATTCCCATAACCTGGTTCGACCCAGATCAGACCCAGTTGCAGAAAACGTTAACAGTGGTTCGTGCAGTTTTCAGAATTCAAACAGCATTTTTATTAAAATGTACCAAACTTTGAACGAGCGTAAAAGTCTAAAGAAAATTCGAATCGACCCAATTCTTGAGTCTAGTATCAGTAGTTTTTCAAGTCCAACAACCCTATGAACTCATATTAGCAGCTACAAGTCATTAACCATGTCAAAAACGTTCATAAACAACTTATAAAAACATAACTTAAATCGTTCATAACTTAACTTCTATAAATCAAAAACATATGATATCTAAACGAAAAGTTAATAATTTTTCAAGCTCATTTCAAATATCATCATGCCATGATCAGATTATAAACTCAACTTTTCCAGAATCTCAGTTTCAAATACGAATTTTTCAACCCGAAATCAATTAATCATAACTTTTGATCTAGAAATCGAAATCACATGATATCTTAATGAAAATTTTATAAATTTTCAAGAGGAATACATTTATGCACATACCATAAATTGAAAATATCATGTTCATATCAGTAGCATACCATTCAAATTCGTGATCATTCATAAAACGAGTTAAAACTTCAATTAAGCATAACATGAGCATACGGTAACGAAAATTCGAAATTCCAAAGCCCAAACTTATTAGTTTTTCAAGAGGATTCTGATTATCTCATAATACTATACATTTAACAAGTTCAAGTTTCTGACCTCACACAAAACAAATTCGTGATTCATCAAAAAGTCATCAATCGATCAAATTAACGAATAATATCATGCATACATACAAGGACTTGAGCACTAGACACTATATCTACCCTAGAATGTAACAAAAACATGAAAACCCAAAAATTAGAGTTTTTAAAACTTACTCTAATCAAGAAATTGTTGGTATAGATGTGTAGAGCTCTTCGAGAGGAATCCGAATATGTAAACGGTTTTATGATCAAGTGATTTCTTGAAGGTGTTCTTGAGGAAAGAAGATCGATGATGATGATGAATAGTGGATGGGTGTTCTTTGAGAAAATTGTGTACGTGTGTGTGTTAGATGAAATGAATGATTGAATCAGAAATAATATAGATAAGATAGAGTCACGGTTTTAAGTTAGATAAACACGGGTATTAGTGTGTAGTCACGGGTTTAATAGTAAGAAAATATAGATATAATATATTGTCAAGGGTGATAATTAAGTTTTTATCCGTTAGTTAAAATCCAATGTATCCTATCTAAATATGATTCAATAATCGGTAAATTTTATATTTATAAAAAAAAATACATCTATATATATATTGTTCGAAATCTTTTATATTTAATTCAAATCAATTATTAAGAATATATTTAAATATCGTTTTTATATTTAAATTATATAATAAAGTAATTATAATGTTTATAAATCATGTGTTACGTAATTTATGGGAGTAGTTGGCAAGTGAGTCACGAATTTTGTATCTATTATCTAATATATAATAATAATAATAATAATAATAATAATAATAATAATAATAATAATAATAATAATAATAATAATAATAATAATAATAATAAACAGAATTATTAGTGTATATAACTATGCACATACATGTAGAAACGTTTGTATAATATGTGTATAAATACTTGTTGAATACCAATAAAAATATAAGTATTGACATCCTACTTAATTAAAATGATTTTTAAAACTCAATTGTTATATAACATAATTATTAAAATTAATAATCATACGTTTTGTTGTCTTAAAATATATTTTTCTCGTTTTCACTAACCGTAGTGTTTTTAAAAAAACATATAACCAATATTAATAATAGTATATTAAAAAAAAAAATTACATACAAAATTGTAAATTTTAAGTAACAGTTGTTAAGTTTTTAACGAAAAGTTAACGTAAAAAGTCGGGTTATTACATTGGTGCAAGGACACGGACACCTCGAGCTCTTATAGCATTTTGATGATCGGAACTGGTATTCATATGTTGATCGATTATCATGTATAAGTTGAGGAATATATGATTCTTTTTCTTCACTATTGTAGTATTTTTTATCGTGTTAATTCAATCTATATTTCAGTTTTAAGGCATGTGTTTCAATACCAACACTAGGCTATCTTGACCAGGCTATCTTGAGATTGATGTGTCAAACTCGTTGAGTTGGTAATTTTGATCTTGGGTTTGGTCTTTTAGTGTGTTGAGCAACTTTTAGCACAAATAAAATAAAACCCAACTAATTAAATCAAATAAACTAATCTCAGTCATAACTCAATTTTAGTGATGGAAATGGAAAAGGTATAACTCAATTTCAGTCATTAATTGTTTTTTTTTATCATGTGGCTATATTAAACCGTTTATAAACTTTATATGAACACAGTTCGAGTTATATTTTACTGATAAATAACTAGTCAAACAGTTAAAATAGAAAAAAAAAAAATGCTAGTATTAAGGAAGCAGCGTGAATGGGTTAAACGGGTCAAAAGGTGTCTAACTAGCACAAGAAGGCTTTTTAGATAATAATACTTTGATATTTTTTAACAGTAAAAGTTTTATTACATACAGAACACTATAATATAATAGTATCCAAAAATATGGACAAGAAAGTTTTGGGTTGGTCAATTCAAGCCATTTAGACACCAACTCAAACCATGTATGATTGAGAGACATACAACAGCATATGTATGTTACTTAATGATTCTTTTTACGCTAACGACCTCAACCAACCGAGAACTCCAAGGAGGCCAGCATCTAATATTGGTGACTTCTTTTCAAGTCCTGCCGAGAAGAACGTACACATGAACTATAAGTGATTTTCTAAAACATAAGGGTCCGACATCATCTTATGTTACTAAAAACAATATCGTTACAAGATTTGTCAACATTTTAGTATTTATTCATTTGGTGATTGCAATTCTTATGGGACGAGGAGTATTACATGAAGAGATAGCAGTCTCTACTCATTCACTTAAAAATGGGTATAATTGGTAGCGTTATATCTTTAAAGGACCAAAAGATATAATTACCATATTATCTAACAGACAAAAAAAATGAATAGTAACTAGGGGCATTTTCGTCCTTTCACCTTTTTTTGTTTTTACTTTTAACTAAATTTCATTACACCAACAAAGCTCCCCACACTTTTTCCACAAATTCAAATCGACCCCCCAAACAGGAGGGTAAAGTATCAAATAACCATTTTCATAAAAAAATCTTAAATAAACTCTACCCAAATATTCAACGGGTCATATCTTCTCGCTCGCAACGAGTTAAATTTTTCCGACACCATCGTTAAACTCGAAATAATTTTAGGAACACAATGTCACTAACTATACGCAAGATGGACGCTTTTTTAAAAAATGCTAAATATTTAGGGTACTTTTCATACACGTTGATTTTGGGTTAAATTTTTAAAAGTCGACAATTTCATAGCGAAACGCGGAGATGCACATATACTGTTAATTTAAAATAACATTTAAATCTTTCACGGGTTATACCTTTTAGTTCGACTCGAGTTGCGCTTCAACGACATCATCGTTAGCCACGAAATAATTTTACAAACTAAACGCAATAAAATACATTGAAAACCGAACCCCCGGCGCGAAGCGAGGGTTCGAAAACTAGTTGTAGCTTATTGACAAAGAAAATTGGCTCTATTAATTGAGGCAACAACAAGCGTCGATTTATTAGCGGCTTGACTGTCGCTTAGAGCCTAAATTGAATCTCATGCAGGCATTGAAACCCATGAAAATTTGATTCCACTATTTTTATGGCGTCTCGTTTTATATTTAGTTTTACTTTTACTTTTATATTTATTTATTTTTTATTTTTGGTTATTTATCTATTTATTTATTCATGGCCCCGAGGCCCTCACGGAAGCAATCTCTCTACCCTGGAGTGGAGTAGAAAGAGGGATGACTTTCTCATCCGGTGGGTGGTGAATTTTTCTCAACTCGGGGTTAGAGAGACGACTTCTTTTCTATTCACGGGTAGAAGAATGATTGTCTACATCTCACCTTCCCGTACCTCGCATGTGCGGGATTAGGTATTGTTGTTATTGACAAATAAAAAAGAAGAGCTATGCTTACCAACATCTGCAGCTACTCGATGTGCACACATTACTCCAGAGAATGCTACGGCTATAACGCCCTGGCCTGGAAAGCAACTATCTCCCACACAATAGAGACCGTTTATGGCCTACACAGTTTAATCAGAATAAGACCAATGAATATAGTCTAATATAATTTATCTAACTCTTTTGATTTATATAAAATAAGTCATAATTAAGTAAGTGTATTCAACCACGACCATTTAAATGGTTAATTTGATCATAATCTGAGCATTGATTTGTTTGTGTGATGATTTCATATTTGTTTCTCTCACAGTTTTAAACCATTGATTGAATTCCAACCACTAATTTGAATTTCAACCATTTATTAGAATTTCATCCAACACCTTCATTGTTAGTTATTTGTCTATCTCCTAATTAGTTATTTGTTGCTCTCCTAATTAATTATTATTATTATTTATTATTAAATATAAATCAATTATTGAATCATTAATTATCAATAAATTAAGCATTAATTAATTATTGATATTAATCTGCGATGGCGCGGGTATAAATAAAGTAGTTAACACTAAATGAATACGGAGTATAATTTTATATGAAAAAGGAGGTAATTTTTGGAATCCAAAATTGACTCGGATTAGGACCCTCATGTTCCCTCAAACATTAGTATTATTAAACAAATTATGACGACAACAACAACAACAACAACAATACTCAATCCCACACTTGTAGGGTATGCGGGAGGTGGGACGTAGACAATCCTTCCTCTACCCTAGGACAAAGAGAAGTCATTTCATCACCCCGAGTGAAACACTCACAAGAGTAGAGAAAGTCCTCCTTCTCTATGTTCGACAGATAAAGAGATTGTTTGCAACGGACCTCCGGCCAAAAAAAAAAAAAAAAAATCGTAAAAAGTAAATGTCATCGCCATGAAAATGGAGGAACAAATTTCCATGGGTTTTAAAATGTTGCCTGGGATTCTATTTAGGCTCTAAGCGACAGTCAAGTCGCCAGAGCCGTAAAAAAACAAAAAAAAAAAAAAAACAAAAAACAAAAAAAAAAAAAACGTACCTTAGTGTTCTGCGGAGCACAAGACGTATAAAGTAAAGCTGCACTAAATAAGCAATAAACATATATGTCCACATACAGATAAAATCACATCATAGCAAGTCAGTCTATAAAAATAAACCTACAAACATACATAAAACCGTATCTACCAAAACCTACATAAGCATACAAACGTACATTCATAGATAACCACCTACACGCATACATACGGGAAAACCTACAAACATACGAATATACATACAATCATACATATAACTATACATACATATAAACATACAAACATACATATATACATAAATACAATCATAGGCAAGCAGAAATGCAAAGCGTACATACAAACAAACATACATAAACCTACGTACAAACTTAAATACATACATACAAACACGAACATCCAAACATACCCATAAAAACCAACATGTCTAAACCTACACCATCAAGCATGGGTCTAAGAAGAAGGAAAAAAATAAAAATAAATAAATAAATAAAACATAGTGAAAGAAGACACCCACACAGACCCACAAAACCACATACACACAAACACACAAACAAAAGCAATCAACCTACTCGTCTATTCTAATTCTAGTCCTCCACGCAACCCTATCAGAGGTCATGTCCTCGGTCAATAAGAGCTCCTTCAAGTCTAGCTTTATTCTATCTTCCCACCTACGCGTAGGTCTACCCCTTCTTCGTACGCCGTCAACCGTAAGTGTCTCAACCCTCCTAACAGGGGCAGTAGGAGGTCGTCTTCTCACATGCCCAAACCATCGAAGCCGTTCTTCTCTAAGCTTGTCGATGATGCTTCTAACTTTCAGGTTCTCCCTAAAAACACTATTAGGAATCATATCTAACATGGTTTTACCACATGTCCACCTAAGCATCCTCATCTCTGCCACCTCCATCCTCCTCTCTTGTGCTTTCGTCATAGGCCAACACTCCGATCCGTATAACATGGCAGGTCTAATTATGAGATAATATTTATATGGAAGTATCAAGTAGCCAGTAGGTACCCACAATCTAAATATGCGAGGGAACATGGTCTCATGTTTAGATACAAATTGAAACCATGTAACGAGTAACGACTCTTTGACGTGAAGGTTGAAAATGTATTTTTAATTATAACTTACAGTGGTATTAAAAGGCATTCCAAGCAAGCCCTTTGGCACATTACGGGGCATTGGCCCATATGTGCCACTATCACGAGCCAGGTATCGCCTGTGTCTCTTTGGTGTGCCCACCTGCCAAAGTTTGCAAAAATAAACGTTATATGCACTTTAGTCCTTTTAACATTCTCATTTTAACCATCCATACTAAGATAGCCTAATGGTTGGGGATCTCACGAGAAGTTTTAAAACTTCACTAGATGCATGTATTGGGGTCGGAAAGGGTCGGGAACAGTCACGAGATAATTCGGTTAGGCCGCATAGATCTCAGTAAAAAATACTACCCTTCCCCGGGTAGCCTAAACAGGGAAAGCATTATACGGTTACTCGTTTAGTTATATGAAATAAGACTGTAATAAGATATCTAATACTGTAATAAAATATCTAATTTATACACCATAAAGCACAAGGTACAACTATTCAGAAGGTTTAACACAACGATCAGTAAAAAAAATCTCAATTTTGACAAAATTAATTCCAAAAGACATTTTCAGGAAAAAGGGAAGCAGTTGGTACCTCTTTAAATTCGATGGAGGCTTTGAGGCCCGGAAAAAGTTTGCTTTCCAGTCTACTGATTATTTTGTCGGCAACAAGCTCTTTCTTTGCCTCGTAAGCTTTCGTAGAAAGCCCCTATTTTTTCCCCAAAAAAGTCCAAACAAATATTATGATATATAAAGTAATTAAGTAAATTATATGCTAATTAAAACTTAATAGCCCAATACACACACACACAAAACACACACAAACACACACAAACACACACACACACACACACACACACTTTGCATATTTGATTAGGGTAAATCAGACAATTCACTAACAATCAAACTGCAACTTCAAAAGTAGAAAATAATATTAATAAGTACCTGCCAATCGTCTATGGATGAGGTCGTAAATATGTGAAGTATATGACGTCCTTTTGGAGCCAAGGATGAATCAAGAATAGTTGGGATGCTCAAAAATATACTCCCATAGGGTTCTTCTAGATTTTTCCAATCATCCTACACAGTCAAAAATAAATATATCATATGTGGAAAAAAACCCAATTAGAGGTGGATAAATGAGTGGGTCGGGAGGGTAGGGTAATGGGTCAAAACTAGTAACTTCATAATTAAATGGGTCAGAGTTGTCACCTATACGGGGAATTAAAGTAGTACCTCAAGAACAAAATGGTGGCAATCCGTATCCGGCGGTAAAATGTCAGCTTTGACCCCCATGTGAATAGAAAGAAAGGAAGGTGCTTTTACGTAAATCTTTTGAAATTTTTCTTCTTCTTTAGGCAGATCCTGCTTTTTCAAAAGTTTCCCTACAATACGGAAAGCATATATATTATATATTATAATCCAGATTTTCGGTGTATAAGGACGAATTATATCCTTATAGGCCTTAAAATACATTGAGCGAAATCCAACCGAAAGTATCCCATCTGGTAGCATTCGAGATTATGGTTTTTGCATAGAACTCTCTACCATCTGATAGTCTCACTCCTACCTAGAGAAATTCGGAAAGCAAATAAGAACCGATGCATTTAACTTTTTTTCCATTTTAGAGTAGACGGATTTAGTTACATACAAATATTGATAATGAAATAGGTGGGGATGCAGATTGTGGGTAATACATGGATGCAAACAAAAAGATGCCTCGGTGACAATCGAAAATAAAAAATTCCAATCATTAATGACAATTGCATATTCATTCTACCTATAATTTTTTCAAAGCTTAATTTTATAATATAAAACTTTATGCATCCCTTTAAAACATGAGATTTTTTTTACATCCTAAATATAAAAGTTTCAAACATTATTTGCATCCTAAAGATTAAAGCTTCATGCCGTTACAAAAAAAGGATAAAAGCTTCAAACATTTTTTTCATCCTAATATAAAAGCTTCAAACAAACATTATTTGCATCTTTATAATCCATCAAACATTATTTGCATCCCAAAAATAAATTGTTCACATCCAAAATATAATTTGTTTGCATCTAAAAAATCAATTGAATGCATCCTAACATAATTTTTTTGCAACTATAATGTAGCTAGGGATGCAATAAGCCAATAAAAAACCACGATTTATAGATTCAACTAATGTGTGTCATAGCTTTTGTCACTAAGTGTCATATGTAGTTTAAAATTTGAATAAGAGAAGGCTTGCCCATTTAATAGATCAGTCATAGAAAAGTATGGATAACTAAATACTTTGATCAATATTAAGTGTGTATTGAATATTAAATTGTGAGTGAGAAATATATGGAAGAAAAATGTTATTGAAATTCCATTAATGAATGCACCCGATTTGTTCCTGGTGTTCTCATTTTAATTGTTGTTCTAATTTGAACACTTTATTACTCTACACACAAACACGGAGATAGATAGATTGGTTAGCACTTACTGCTTTGCCATTGTCAATGATAATGCTTGTGACGTTTGCCTTGTAAAGTATTTCGCTTCCTTGTTCAACTAAACCTTTTGTCAACGACTTTGCAATCCCTCCGACCCCACCGACAGGGTAATTAATGCCACCATAATGACGATCACATAACACCTAAAACAATGTTAACGTCACTCACGACACAGATACGAGTGGAAGAAACAACCAATGAAATGAAAGCCGATGCTTACCATGCTTGCATTAATCATGGGTGTTTGTAACGCATTAACCGTGCTAACGATAAAACACTGCAAGAACCAAACAATCAACCAGTACTCAAAGAAATAAATAGTAACAACTGAATCTTCTAAAGACTATTAAACACTACAGTGGCAAAATAGTTGCAGTGGCTAGCGGGTCAAAACGGGTAGGATCAATGACCTGTCAACTTCTTCCGGTTCACTTTCTGGAATTTGTAATAACTTGTGTACCGAATTTGATTATAAGCCTATATTACTTAGATTCTTATAGTTTATAGATTGAACTATTTAGGACGTTGTAAACATTTTGAATACGTGTTGAAGCATATTTTGGCCAATTAACCGTTTGATTCATTTCATGTTCAGCCGAAACTGTATATTTCACTCAAGGTGATACGAATGAGTTTATATTGTCTCATGTAGGTAATAGCATTAGTTTACCTCAGCATCTATGAACGAAAGTACTTCGGGATCTTTTATGAATTTGCGAGCTATGGTTCCAGCATTTTGTGGCAAATAGTAAGCTACAAAACACGCAAATAGCATATAATTTGCATTAATTTGGCTTTATTTTGTCACTAACTGGACAAGATGAAGTGAAAGAAAAAAATGTTTAACTTTTATACTATATTTGGTTCTACGTGACTTTCATTTTTGTGAGTCATGTGTTCATAACTTATTGTCCAATATTAAATGTAGAATGATCGACAGAAAAAGAAATACCAATCACCTATATTTTGTGGGCCCTATCTACTGAAAGAACTTAATATACTATCTGCGGGTGTATGAATGTGCATTTCGAAAACAATTATTGTAATGTGAAGAACAAGATAATCAGTTGATTAAAATTAGGACCATGTAAGAACATATACATTGTTCTTAATGAAGAGTTCTGAAAAAAAACTACTTACGTTCTCCGAATTGGGTTATCAGTTTTAGTGCATGGTAAGATGCATAAACAAAAACATACAAAAACAGTAGAATGTACGAAATAGCATACACAAATAGGAAACGGGCATATACGTACAAAAATACATACCTAAAGTCAAGCATTCCACGGGTTTTTTTAAAAACTGACCAAAGAGGTATAAAGGTTCTTCAAGAGACTTCAGTTCCAGTGAATTCAAAGCGTTAAAAATCTGAAATTTATACCAAAAATATATATATTTAGCCCAAATCTTGATATATAAACAAGGTGAAAACGGACAACTAAACGTAACAATCTACCTTAATCAAAAGTCAAAACAGACCTTCCAACATTCATTGTAGAATTTGAGAATCCCTTCCTTTTCGTGGGGAAATTTACTCGTCAATTCGGAAGCGAAATCGTCGTATTCTCTGTGTACTTGGACCGAAAGACTTTTTGGTAGATGAAAATGGACGGTAGTTGGATCGGGAATCACCTCCATCTTACACCCAACTGCCGCTAACGCTTGAGTTATTAAATTTAGATTTCCCTACAACAAAAAGAGTAAAACAGAATTTATGTATTTCCATAGATTGTATATCGTTTAGAATCTTATATTTCCCTAAACAGTCGATTTAAGTTCATATACTAATAGAAGTTCCAAATTTTCGAATAATATCTTCGATTTCTTGCCTTCGAGTATATGCGTGGATAAAACCTATCATATTTTAATGGGCATTTAACATATGAGCCAAACTCATAACCTCATATCGTAAAACAATATAAGTTAATTGAATATTGTGTAGAGTCACATTTGTATAATCTTTTGCACGAGGATTAGGCGTGGTCAATTTGAGCTTATCAGCAAACATATGTACCATACTTTTGAACCCATTAATTATTTTAATCTAAACGAAACCTGAAATGACAGTTTTTTGACCTTATAAAACATACAATACACAACTAGAATTTCATCTACACAATGGAGATTCAACAATGGCAGGGGGCAATAATGGTTAGCATTCAATAACAATGTTAAAACTAGCATACAAGATTAAAGTATCTGACAATCAACCTTAACATAACATGAATTTAAGTACCTTATCACTGAACCCAAACATTACAGAAGAACCAACATCAAAAGTATAACCATCTCTCTCATAAAATCCTGAGCTCCCACCAGGAATCACATATTTCTCAAGCACTAACACTTTAGCTCCCTTAACCGCCAACTGTGTTGCAGCAACCAATCCACCAATCCCTGAACCAATTACAATTGCATCATAACTGCCCTTACTTTTCCCCACTGCCACGTCACCTTTTTCCACTACTTTACTAACATCCATCACTGATTTAGCCCTAACAAATAACAAATTCTTGTTTCTTTTGACTGTTTTGAATAGTCCCACCTCTTGTTTACTAAAAGCTTGGGTTTTTAAGGGTTTGAAACTATAAAGACTCTGTTTTGACCATCTGGGTTCTTCAAAAACAGTGAAATTTAGGGTTTTTAAAGGTGTTAAACAAGAATTTACTTGCTTTTTGCACCTGGGTTCATATAGAATACATGAATTCCCAATTTGGGTAGGTTTGTAATCAAGAAAAGTTTGAAAATTTGGAAATCCCGTGTTCATATTTCCTGTTTTGCAACTACTAAAATTGCCCAATTGCATCTTTTATTGTTCAAGATGAGTTTTTTCAAGAAATTGGGATGTGGGTTGAAGAAGATATTGGAAAATTGCGAGACAAAGAGTAGTTAAAGTGTTTTATGTGGGATGTTAAAAGTGTCCGAAAACAAGGAAAGGGTGTTTTGGTCCGGATAATTGTCATGACGATGATTCCACCGATATACAAAATGATCTGGTAACTAATGAGACAAAATCACCTAAAATAGAATCTTATTACCAAAACGAAAGGGCATTTTGTAATTTCTTTCTAAATTTTTTGGTTGAAGATTCCAAAAATGACGGGATTATTATTGAAATTTCCTTCAAAATTTTTTTATCATATGTATTATTTCGCTATCATTAAAAAATCTCGCTATAAAAATATTATCCTTATATAGGCCTACACCTACTGGTGTGTAAAAGGTCAATCTAGTCAACACTTGGTAAAAAAATGTAAGGTCCTGACCTGACTATGTTATAGTTACTCACTTACTCTAGTTAGTTATTCAATGGTGGTCAATAATAGTCAACTGTGGTCAACCCACTTCAAAAATCACCAAAAGACACCGATGTTGATCTTTCAATTTGATTCCAACAATAAAACTCACTACGTTTTCAAGTGTAAAATGTGTATTCAAATTTCATTGAAAAAACTTTGTTTACATATGTATTATTTCGCTATCATAAAAAGGAAATATGTTAAAAAGTTAAAATAGGACTTGTACTTTATGCACTTGACCTATACAATCTAACACAATACAGCTTGTCTTGTATTTATATTCCGTGGTACTCAACTTTGATTTCAAGGTCTGATATTTGGGTATGTTAAGTTAGTATCCAATTTAATTAACCGACTAGTCCCTCGAAGTCTTTGTTGAATTGCTACTATATTAGAACTAGTAAGTTATGATTTGTGACAATACTAACGGTCACAAAACCCTTAAGTGATCCTACTCATATCATAGTGTTTTGTGATCAAAGATTTTCATTTGACAGTTCAAATCTCACATGATTCACACGGCGAACTTTGTATGCGAAGTTACGAAACACAACATTATATATGCATGAACAATAAAGATAAAGATTAGTAATAACAGTATAACGCAATCATATCGTACATTGACATTTATTTAGGTCAGCTCAATACAACGTTTAGCGGATGCTATTCAACACCACAGCTTCACGACCAACCAACAAAAAACATACAATAATACATTCGATATTATACATATTAAACATGTGAATTACTTTCGATTTCAGATATATATCTAATTGCTATAGCTGTATCCGATGACCAAAAGTACCTTCAATAAAACCTCGAAACAATGTAGTAAGCATTACACAACTACGAAGTTGTAATGCCTAGATCTTTACACCAAATACTTTCGAAATGTGACGTATACCCATTCTTACTAGTTACGTAACTAGATTTCTATAAGAACATCATCACATTTTAAAAACGCTAGTAGGAAATTTTTTAACAAAAACTTTTGTATTTTCAAATAAAATTTCAAATGTTTTGAAATAATGGAATTTGAGGCCATTAAAAAGTCTGTCCAAACTGCCAACCAGCAGGAACAACATTGTATCTTGTTGTTGTTCTTCCATCACTAGTTGTGACTTTAAAAGATAGACTTTGACCATTAAGATACGAATTGCTTTGCCAATTTTGACCCCAATTTCGCGACATGGCTTGCCACCCGGTTTTGGACCCTTTGATTGAAACGGCGTGCACGTCCCCTGCACCTCCAACATTGCTAATTAGAACCAAGTTGAAGTAAGAATGACCATGCAAAGTGAACCTTATTCCTCCTCTCCTTATACATGGAACCCTGCAAAATAAAAAAATGTTAGAGAAAGTTCATAAACAACTTCTTTAAAATGATTGTACTCGGTATTAGTTTGGATCGCCCGTGACCATTAGAAGATAGTCTAGTGGGGTGTTATTTTCAAAAAGGTCTAAGGTCTAAATCTCACTAGTAGCATATCTTTATTAGCCAAAGAAAAGGTCAAAAACAGTCACAAAATAATCCGGTTAGATTGCGCACATCTGAGTAAAAGTACTTCATTTCCCCGGTTAACATCAACAGGAAAATCTTATAAATTTACCGTTTTTTACTTTGGATCATGTGTGATTATACTGAAGTACATATGATATCATAAACTACGATTGATCCAAATAATAGTGACTCAAAATGTGTTTAACTAGCGACCCAAGATCTCGATCCCTTCAAAAATTCTTATAAAATGTATTTGTGAATGACCAAATTAACCTTGATTTACCTTGTAAAAGATACAGGCACAATTCCAGCCTTGTACTTAGCAATATGCAAGAAAGCAGGCTGAGCCATGTCAAAATGTTGTAGAGGTGGGTTGCACCATCCTCCATTGTTACTAGGCAAATCGAAATTGGGTGGGCAGAAGTTGGTTGCGGTGATGATCACAGATCCAGGGAGGCACCACTTAGGATCATCAACACACTTGATCATATAACATCCCCCACAGCTCAATCCATTGTTAAAAATCGCGGTACTCAGTGCTGCGGTATTTGTACCATAACCTTCACTATACAAGTTTCCATATCCACATGCTCCACCTACATTTACATCACGAATGAAACATGAATGAGTAGAACAACTGATAGAAGAGTTAATTAGGATTAATGGAAATGCATTAGCCTAACAGTATTCTACACATTTTTACTACAATTCTAAAATAAATTTCCAATTCTTTTTCACGATATGTACGTGTGTACATAGACTCTGTACTATTTAGTTTACGTAATTTGCTTTAAGTAAAAGATGTGTGAAGCATTATTCATGTTAGACGTGTATAGTATAATGAATGTAAATTTGTTATCCGGATGCACCAAAGATTTGAAACAGATGCACCGCAAGTGCATCAAGTTGAAAAACTTGGTACATCAAGACTTAGCATGTGAACTGGAGTTCACACGCTACACACTAAAGTATAGACATATAAAAGTACTTTACTTCATACACTTTTTTCACAATTGTCAAATGTGATATTTGTGTCCAAACCAAAAATTGAATTATTTGTTTATCAAATTCACTAACACTAAATTAAACACATTTTTTTAAATATTAAAACAATATCATACACGAATTAAAAAGAAAACTGATATATAGAAGGTATAGGACTTACCCAGTGTCCCTGCAGCATCACCACCGCCATAAAAAGTGGCATGGGCGCTCTGCCAACCGCCATAGTTGGCGGTTGTAGTGTGGAGAAGGGTGGTAGTAAACAATAGAAGTAAAGAAATTGTCATTAAAGGCATGTTTATGAATATGAAAAATTGAAAGTAGAGCAAGAGTTGGTTTTGTAAATGAAAATGAGATGTCGGTTTCTATTTATAATTGAAACTAAAATTCCAACAGCCACTGCCGGAGAGAGATAGAGACGGCGGAGCCGGCCAGATTCCGGTGGGAAAGAATAAGGCCAAAATGCACATGGGCAATTGTCTTCATGTGGTAGATGATGTGCTACAACATGCAGACTTAATTTTTTTATATGATAATAAAATGTTATATTTGCATGATTAACTCAAGATGTTTGTTTGATTAGTTGGTCACACAATAATTTGTGAAATCGCATTTTAATATAGTAACAACAGTTTTATTCGAAGGTATCGACCAGAGTACGGTAAAACTTGTGTATTTTAGTCAAAAAAACCATTTTCAAACATAGTGGTGGTCCTCATATTGAAACAATGGAATTATTCTTACTTATGTGATAGGATCATGATACTAATATTGATAATTTTAATTAGGCTATTGATAAAATATAATAATTAAACATTAAATCATTCAAACTTTAAATATATTAAATGCTTATGATTGATTTTGGTCATGAATTGCAACAATTTGTTATTTTTAAAAAAAAAAATGATATTTACCGAAAATGAAGGCTTTAAATGTTTAACGGCCGGTTCAACAAATTTACTTTTTGTCATCTACCGTCATTTATCAATTAAAGATTACAAACACACTTGTTGATGAACGGTTTAATATTCATTGTGGAATTATTGAAATAATAATAATCAATCAAACAATCTAAGACCATCTTTATCCCTGAAGGACGTTTTGGCGTGTTGTTGGGTGGGGGTAGGGTGCTTGATGAGCGTGTTGCCAGACTGATGTGTACTGAGGTGGAGTGTTAAGTGGCGTGTTGGGTGATGTGTTAAAATCTGATTGGAAGTTGGGTGAAATAGTGGATAAAAAATAATTAGAAAATGTGCATTAACCAATGAAAAGCAAGCAAACTATCAGCACACACATTTTTTCTCCGTGCCAGGTTGATGCACGCCAACGAGCACACTAGCCAACACGCCTCATTATGCATGTGTTGGAAGCGTGTTGGAGCACACAACCCTCAACACGTACGCGTTAAAGTGGGTCTAAGGTTGTGTTTGGCCTAACTAACCATAGTTGAAAGGTGAAATTCGTAGTTTAAACTTATTTTTTAAGATAGTAATCGAGGCTTATTTTTTTTATTTTTGTTTGATAAAATAGTTGAACATGAAGTTTATAGTTGTTGATTTATAATTATTAAAATTAAAATTGTATAATAATGATGTTTAATAAATGATACTTTAGTAATTTTTTATCACGAGCTCTACTGTTTTAAAAAAAGCTAGTTTTATGAGTTTAATTTTTGAAATAATTGTGCCGTTGGTCCCTCCATTTTACTCCAAAAAGCTAACAGCGTCCCTCAAGTTTTTTTTTTTGGCTTTCAGCGTCCCTCTATTATCACATTTTTTGATTACGCGTCCCTCCGTCAACTTTCTGTTAAAAAAGTCCGTTAAGTCATGCCATGTGCCTTGCATGTGAGGGTAAATTCGTCTTTTTACTCTTTTCTTCACTAAAATCGAGGGACCACCGATGCAAAAAATGAAAATCTTATTATTATTATTATTATTATTATTATTATTATTATTATTATTATTATTATTATTATTATTATTATTATTATATCATTATTATTATTATTATTTCTATTATTATTATTATTAGTATTTTTATTATTAATAATAATATTAAGAGTATTTTAATTACTAATATATTTATATTTATTAGTAATATTAAACATAATAAATCAGATATGTACAAATTCTGTTATCTATCCTATCTGTTTACATTATGAAACTACTACTGCAATTCGAAAATCAAACAAAAATTTAAAGAAAACAGGCTCGTACTTATGTTCTTGAGTTCATTAAATCAAAATCTCGATTTCGTATCAAATTTCAAAATCTAAAAATGTAGAGTTGTTAGGAATCTTTTACTCAAACTATCTGTAAAGTTTCAGCCTTCAATTCTTCAAAATGAGTTCGAATTCGCGAGTCAAAGTTTTAAAATCAAAAAGTCAACTCATTGTTCTTCATGAAATTCGAGTTATTGTTGTTGTTTCTGTTAAAATTGAGGATTCACAAAGTTTCTACTTATGATTTACAACACGTTTCATGTTGTAATTATAATGTAAAACAGCCTTAAACCCAAAATCACCAATTGAGTTGTTCATCGTGTTCTTTGAGCTGCTACTGCTACAGTCCGAAAATTTAAATCGATTTGTTTAGAACGAGTTACTGAATCTCAGATTTACTGAATCTCAGATCTATTTGATGTTTTTTTAGAACGAGTTTCAGATAGATGTTTTTTTAAATTAGGGTTTGCAATGTTGGGGAAGAACACGAGTTTAATGAAGAAGGAGGTTAAAAAGACGATTTTACCCTCACATGCAAGTCACATGATAGGAGTTAACGGACTTTTTTAACGAAAAGTTGACGGAGGGACTCTGTATCTCAAAGTTGTAAAATAGAGGGATGCTGAAAGCCAAAAAAAAACTTGAGGGACGCTGTTAGCTTTTTGGGGTAAAATGGAAGGAACAACGGCACAATTATTTCTTAATTTTTTAGAGCTTCATTTCATTATAAGCTCTTCTAGTTTTTAGTTTAATGTCAAACAAGCCTTATGACTTGCGATTTATTAAAATTATAAATTAAGTTCTCGTAAGCTCCTCACTCAGATACACCCTTACCTGTATTTCAAGTTTATTAAATCTGGTCATTTTTAAGACTTCCTTAAGAGTGTAGCCCATATTACCCCATAAGGTGGTCAGCTTTATGACTTCCTTAAAAGTGAAGCCCCTACTACCCCACAAGAGTGCGGGCCTCTTGAACACCATAATTTTAGTAGACCTCAGAATTTAATAATTGACCCGGATATGCTCATCCGGAATATGTCAATGTCTGTGTCGAAGAGCGGAGATACTTTGTTAGTTGATGTACCTGTAGAGGTACATAATTCGGGCCCTTCGACGATGTCGGATAACGTTGTATCGATTATGATTGAGAACGAGTTTGTAGATTATTGCGGTAGTTCTAAAATGCCTATAGATTATGCGCCTGTTGCCCGAAAAAATGCCTATTTGTGAAAATTCGAATTTGGTTAAGGAAAACCCAAGCATTAAGTTGCAGTCTCATTTCGCAACATTTGATAAGATGATGAAAAAACTTGGTGTCGTCATAGTCGAATGCTATCCTTAAACTCAAGCTACACATCTAATCGCTCGCTTAAGCCCAAAATGGTTCGTAAGAAGAGACCGAATCAAGGCAAAGAAATGAGGAATTTTGGGGAGTTCGCTAAAAGTATTTGAGTTTGTTCTTGTTGGTTTCTGGGTGGTTGACTTTAAATGGGTCTTAATTTTTTGGTCCACAATGTTTGATTGGGCTCACTCTTCGGCTGTGTTCCTTTGTGTTTTGGTCATATCTTGTATTCGTTTGTTTAGTGTTTTTTGCTTTGTTCTAACTCTAGGTGTGTCATTTGTTTCTTTTATTTGAGCTCGGTCGTTCTCTTAGTGATTGGGCCCACTCTTCGGCTGTGTTCCTTTGTGTTTAGTGTTTACGTTTTTAGGACTTAGTATTCTCGATTGTTATAAAATATAAGTTGTTTCGCAAATAATAATAACAACAACAACAACAACAACAACAACAATTATTATTATTATTATTATTATTATTATTATTATTATTATTATTATTATTATTGTTATTATTATTACTACTACTACTACTACTACTACTATTACTACTACTACTACTACTACTATAGTCTTCAATAACTTATCAGTACACTTTACATATACAACACGTAGATTATCAAATTACATAACCGTATTTTAATTTAATTCCCTAACAAAACAAACAACATGTAACCATTTAAGCATAGCTCAATAGTTATCGAGTTTTCAATGAAGCAGAAGACCCAATGTGTGAATCTTGGTAACTCCTAATATCGAATTAAATGGGGTCATGGCTAAAGGGGGTGCCAATGTATGCATGTCACCCAGTTATGTGTCTCATTGCTCAGAGGACTTGTCACCCAGAAATTTTACTCGTTAGTAAAGACCCAATGTAATTATCACTGAGGAGGTTTCTCTATAAATCCAAAACAAACATGTGTAGATTAATTCTTTTTACCAATGGAGTCGTGTATAGCATTTGGAATATTCATGTGCACATTACTTGCCAATGTTGATTTGGTTAATTATTAATTATTGTTTAATTGAAGTTAATCAACATTAGTGGATTATATATTAAAGTTATAAAGGTAGGCAAATAACACACTAAAACGACTGATACTTATGTGGTGTAATGGTGTCAGTGCATCACTGGCATTATATAGTGGCATATCGCTCCATCTCCCTGTTTTGTTCTATACTATTTTATCTACTTTGCAAATTATTATCATAAAACTAGTTATTTACTCAAAAAATATAGTTACTACCTGGTACTAATTATGTGAATGTAACGTATTAATATTTTTTTTATTTTGACAAAACTAACGGTAACATTAAAACTTAGCCTTTTCATCAGAAGATGAAAAAGACAAATGAAGTAACAAAGTCGTACAAAACACTACAAGGCTCGAAAGCAGAAAACAAACCATGTCAAGCTAATTAAATCCGAGTCTTGAATAATAAGCTTTTACAATCCACTACCACAAAAACAAAATAAGACTAGAAGCGACGAACAACACATCTATACCAATGAAGGACTATAACTTACCGTCTACCCACATTAGCTTTTCGGGTTTTAATAATCGGTTTAACCACCACCCTATCCACCTTCAAATGATTGAAAAATCTTACCTTTTTGATTCTTAATCTCATAGGTCGATACATTTGTAGCTCCACATCTACAGAAGGAGAAAACGACCGTTCCATAACAAACTCCTAATAAAAACCAACCTCCCTATCAACAACAAGACCGCACCCGTGGTCTTCTCTACTATCACTTGAGATCGTAGTAATAGGTCTCGAAGAACTCGCTAGATTACCATCCATAAACACCTTTTGTAGTATAACAATCCTCACTTTTTCACTTTTGAATTTACCATTTTACCCTTAGGGTTGTTATAAACTAAAAATTAATAATATGAAATAATTAAAAATGTATACTATTATATATCGTAATTATATAATAAGAAAACTCATATGTAAATGAATAAATATAAATAATATAAAGTATAATAAAAATGTAATGTGACATTTTTAAAACAAATAAAACTATAAGGTAATAAATATAATTATAAAAAAATATAGTTATTATAAATAATTGTAAAAATGCCAAAAATAATTAAAAATATATTTATAATTTCGGTAATTATCAAATAAAGAATAATAAAATAATTAAAATGTAAAAAAATTCAGAAACTTCTTAAAGGAGATAAGAATGAAAAAATAAAAAAAATATATATAAATATAATTTTAAATCGGCCAAAAATTAATTATAGGATAAATATTTTTTTAAAATTTATAAATGAATTTAAATAAAAAAAAGGGACTAGATACATTTCTTTTAAATAAGAAAATCAAGATAAACCTTATTCTTATAAAAAAACTGATATTATCTATAATATTATTATTATTCTAATTATTTAAAAACTCTACATTTTTCACTATAAATACCCCCAACATATTTCATTATTTTTGTCACAAAAAAACTGAAGAAAACTCTCATTCACATTTGAAGAAAATACTTTTGTAAGTTATTTTTCTTACTCTCTTTTAATTTTTTTTTATTTCAGCATTTATATTTTTTTATACTAGCTGATTCTTTTTTTTATATAAATCATATGTAACTAAAATAAATATAAGCAATACATAATAATTACTATTAGGTATTATGAGTTTATGAAAAATTAATTTTACCGATTTATAACTCGTTTTTATATTTTTAATTAATTAAAAATAGTAAATTGTATATATATATATATATATATATATATATATATATATATATATATATATATATATACAATCGGTACGTATATATACGTATAAAAAATACAAATATTGCTAATTAAATTATGTAAGTATTTTTACTGTAAAGTAACATACATATAATAAATATTCGGATCGAAATATATTTTATATATATAAAATTTGAATTTATATTAAATTATTCTAAATATTGTTAACCAGAAAAGGATTTAATCAAATAAATTGTTATAAATTAGTAAATACAATAAAAATAATTTTTATAGATTTTAAAAGTGAAATAAAAGTTATTAAAGTCAAAAATATAATTAAATTGTCATTGTATATATTTATTCCCTTTTTAATCATGTCGAAACTGTTTTATATATAGATAAAAGTTAATAAATCCTAATAAAAATACTTTTACGGAATAAAATACATGAAAAGTACTTAAATATGTTCTATAATATAAATATTATGTTATATAAAGTTTTTGGGATATATAAAATATTTATTTAATTATTTATACGAGTATATGTTTAATTGCGTATGAAATACTAAATAGAAAATATATTTGGTATAAATTCGCTTTATAAATTTTTATATGATCCTTACAGTAGATATAACTTATAAAGATTGAAAACCTAATTAATTGGGTTGAATTAGTATTTTATATGTATTTAACCTCGTATTAATGTAAACCGAGAATAAAAATAAGAATAAATACAAGATAAATATAAAAACGTAATATAAATATTTTTATAAAATTTTTATATGTTTATTATGTTTATTAGATTCTGTGAAAAATATAAAGTATGATTTTAAATTCGTCTACCTATTTTTAAGCATTTTAGGTATTAAACGATTCTTGAAAATATTATTTAATGCATAAAAATTAGTATAATTGTATAGAATATTTTTATAAACTTTTGTACAATATTATTTATTTATTGATATGAAGTTAATAAAAGTTAGTTAGAATTATTAGATAATTATTGGTATTAAAAATCAATTTTTAAAGTATATATATATATATATATATATATATATATATATATATATATATATATATATATATAAATTGAAATTTAATAATATTTTATAATATAAGATCTATAGAAAACTTAATCAAATTTATTAAACTTATAAGTTGATAAATATTAATTATTAAACATAAGTAATATTATGGTATAAGTATTTATGATATACATATAATATCAACCTATAATAATAATTAATAATATATATAAAACAAAATATATTCTTATGTTATATAAATATAATATAAGTATTATATAAATGTGTTGTATTCCTATACAGGCACAAATTATAAACGAAACTATATTCACAATAAGATAAACGTACGACTTATACGATCACATAATGATGTCTCAGAGTGCTTATGGGAATAAGGTTTTGGGTTAAACGAAAGGTTGTAGACTAAGTCTAGCCGAAAGTTCCTAACCCCCGCATCTGGTCACTCTTGGGCTTACTTGATAGCATAGAAGTTGGTTGCTAGTTATACAATATCTTACCGTGAATTGTCAAACCCGAACTTTTTAAAACTGGAAACTTACTATAAGTGAAAACTTTTTATAAATAGCAACTTTTCAAAAATAGAAACTTTATGAAAATGGAAACACTATCTAAATAAGGAATTATTTAAGGATCCTTATCTGTCAGATTGAACAAACTAATGACAAAACTTATATCTCTAGATTGAGATCCCGGTCATTTACTCCCGTTCATTCTTCTCATTTGTGGAATAACTTCACTTGCTCTTAAGGTGAACTTCATAGCCCCACTTTTTACTATTTTATAATTGTTTTACAACTTTTGGGGTGAGATACATGCTTGCTTTTAAAATGTTTTACGCTTTAGACACAAGTACTCAACTATAACTGTGCTGCCATGCTATGTTTCAAACTAAATCACTGCCATGATATCGTTAGTTGCTATGCATAACGCAAACTTAGATATTGTGAGTAGGCCTATTGAGAGTAACGTCTCTAACCATTCGACCGTTGGTCTTTAATTACATAATAATGATTCAATGTCACTGACAGTACAAGGTGTCATGAGGTAAATTTGTTTGGTTTCGATATCATACACTTCAACACTAATTTCAACTGATATGGATATATCAACTATTTATAACTAAATCTCGTGGTCTAAAAACTTTGGTAGTTTACCAATATAAACGTATGAATTCACCAACTAATTTTGGTTGACACTTTAAGCATGTTTTATCTCAGGTGATGATTGCTAAGTTGTATTTGACACTTGGTGCTCTTGAATGCTGCTGTGGAGTCCACATTATTATTTACATTTTTGCATATGAACAATTTACTATTTTCATTTTGAATATCAATGTAATGATAATTTAATTCCGCCGCTTTAATATATTTGGTTTTTAATAAAAACGTCACATTTAGAGTCGTTCTCGCTTATACACTTGTGTTTAGGTATTGGTTAGTCACAGTTACCCCCGGTCCCATTTAGGGGTGTGACAGATTGGTATCAGAGCCATGTTGTTATAGAGAACCGAAATTTCATTTTATGTGTGCCTTATGTACTAGTTAGAGTGCCTTAGCGATCTGTAGGTCTATAACCTTTCTTGTCTTAGCTTTTAAGTACTTTTCATTTATATCTCACTTCGTGCTTTTATGTCTTCGTTAGAATCATTCTAACCCTCTTTCTTTCTTTTTTATTAGGATGTCGAGCCATAATTCGATCATTATCTCCGACTTTGAAGGATCCAATTCTGAAAGATCAGTCAACACGCGAACCTACACTCCTGCTACTCCACCTGCATCACCAGCTTTTGTACATGCTACACCACCTGCATCACCAGTCTACCTGCCTACTACTTCACCACATTCACCACCTGCTGAAGAACCCCAACTGGATGCTGACTATGATGGTTTAGGCCGACTCTGAGGTGTTGAGGAAGAAGAGGAAAAGGATAATGTTGAGGAAATTGTGGAGGAAATAATTGAGGAGGAGGAAGAGGAACTTTCCGAGGTTGAACCGAGGAAGAATCTGAGCCCAAAGAGGAGTCAGAGCCTGAGGAAGAGGTTGAAGAGGTTGAAGAGGTTGAGGAGGAGACTGAGCCTCCTGTTGTCATAGCTCCTTCTCCAAAAAGGAAGGAACCGGAGACCCCAGCTACGGATGTTTTAAGCTCGTCAAAGCAGCCCAAGACATCTGATGGCCCTGCTTTATACTATAGTGAATTTGATCACGCTATCGTTAAGTGTGATGTTTGGAACTTGAAGTTGACTACTGAGGGGATGAAAGAGTCCTTTAATAACCGCTTGGCTAGGGTTGAGAGACACCAAGACTATTTGAATGGTGACATCAAGAGGGTCAATGATAACCATGCTAATCTGATTGCCCACCAAGACATGAGGATCTATGAACTGGAGAAGGGTATGCAGTTTATCAAGGATCTTCTGTGGGGGAAGTTCTATACCAAACCCCCGTCTCCTAAGAAAGATTGAATCCTTAAGATTTTTACTTCTGTTATTTTTTCATATTCATTGTAAAGGCTCATGCATATGGTACTTTTGTTTTGTTTCCCGTGTAATAAAAGATATTAGTTATCTTCGTGAAAGTTAATAAATTTAAGTGTTTTGTTATATCTCGTTGTTTCTCATATCTATCTTACTATGTGTTGTGTGAATCTTGTGCAAACTTACAACTTATTAGCACCACAAACTCTTCAACTAATACTGTATCTATGTATTGAAGAACAATGGCTCGTGGTGAGTCAAACTCAGATCGCGGTGCAACAAACAACATTCCAAATGTTACACTCACTGCTGCACAGTTTCAACAACTCCTCGCTGCCGCTCAAGGCAACAAAAACAATCAAAACAACAACAATCATGGAAATTGGAATCTACCCAACTCTTGCTCCTATAAAGAGTTCATGAATTGTAAGCCCCCAACTTTTAAGGGGAATGAAGAAGTTGTTGAACTAACCCGATGGTTCGAGAAACTCGAATCTATATTCCAAATCTGTAAGTGCAGGGATGCTGACATGGTTAAGTATGACACCAACACTTTAGCTGGTCTTGCTTTGACCTGGTGCAATGCTTATGCCCAAACTGTGGAATAGATTCTACAAATGCCATCTCGTGGCCCGTATTGAAGAAGATGATGACTGATAAATTTTGCCCAAGGAACCAAATCCAAAAGCTGGAAGTTGAATTTTGGGAATTAAAGGTCAAGGGCACTGATATTGAAGCTTACACTAACCAATTTTAAAGTTGGCTACCTTATGCCAGAATATGATACCTACCGAGTAAAAGAAGATAGAGAGGTATATGGAAGGTCTTCCTGAAGAAATTCAGGGAAATGTAATAGCTGCAGGTAAAGAGGCTATAGATGGGGTAATATTAATGGCTCAGAATTTAATGATGGGTAAGAGGAGAAGGACTGCGGCCAATAAACAAGTCGAGGTAAAGGCTAATGAGGGAAAGAGAACGTTTGAACCAATTCAGGGTTCAATCAGGGTTCAAATAAAAAGGCTGTTGATAGTTCAAGAAGTGGTTATGCAGGTCCACATTTTAAACCACCACTAATCTTGCAATCAAGGCCAACACAACCACCCCTACCTGCTATAATTATGGTGAAGTGGGGCATTTCCCCAACCAGTGTCCAAAGAATAAGGGTAACAATGGTAATGCTAAGAGCCGTGCATTCGTGATGACTGATGAGGAAGCCCGTGATGATGATGAAGTGATAACGTGTACGTTTCTTGTTAACAACTTCTATGCTACTATTTTATTCGATTCTAGTGCTGACATAAGTTATGTGTCTACTGAATTTTGTGCCTTATTCACTGAAAAACGACAGGCCTTAGAAATTAAGAGTCTTGTAGAAGTAGCAAATGGTAAGGTTATGAAAGTAGAAAACGTTTATAAAAATTGTGATCTGATTCTAGCCGACAAACACTTTAAGATCGATTTACTGCCGGTCAAGTTATGAAGCTTTGATGTAGTTATAGGGATGGATTGGTTACGTCCAATGAGAGCTACAATCATGTGCTATGAGAAAACCATTAACATTCCTCTTGAGAATGGTGAAACCCTAATCGTTCAAGGGGAGATGAGTGGTTCTAAACTAAACATCATTTCCTGTATCAAAACCCGTAAATATCTAATAAAGGAATATCAAGCCATCTTGGCCCATGTTAAGGAAGTCGAACCAGAAGAAAAATGCATTGAAGATGTACCGGTGGTTAGAGACTTTCCTGAAGTATTTCCTAAAGAACTCTCTGGTCTCCCTCCCCAAAGACAGGTTGAGTTTCAAATTGATTTAACTCCCAGTGCTGCACCTATTATAAAGGCACCATACCGATTAGCTCCGTTAGAAATGAAGGAACTATCCAACCAGCTCCAGGAACTTTTAGAAAAAGGTTTCATTCGTCCTAGCTCGTCTCCGTGGGAAGCACCCATCTTTTTGTCAAGAAGAAAGATGGCACGTTGAGGATGCGTATTGACTACCGTGAACTCAACAAGCTAACCATCAAGAATCTTTATCCACTTTCGCATATTGATGACCTGTTTGACCAATTGCAAGGGTCAAGTATCTATTCGAAGATTGATCTTAGGTCGGGTTATCATCAACTAAGAGTCAAGGAAGCTGATGTTTCTAAGACTGCTTTTCGAACTCGTTATGGACACTACGAGTTTCTTGTAATTCCTTTTGGTTTAACCAATGCTCCTACTGTATTCATGGATCTTATGAACCATGTATGCAAACCTTATCTTGACCAATTCGTGATTGTTTTCATCGATGATATCTAATCTATTCCAAGAACGAGAAAAGGCATGAACAACATCCGCGATTGATTCTAGAGCTCTTAAAGAAAGAACAACTGTATGCCAAGTTCTCTAAGTGCGAATTTTGGCTGCGAACCATAAAATTTCTCCGACATGTAGTTGATAGTGAAGGAATACATGTCAATCCGGTAAAAATCGTTGCTATTCATAACTAGGAAGTGCCTAAGAGTGCAAAGCATATTCGCCAATTTTTGGGACTTGCTGGTTATTACCGAAGGTCTATCAAAGACTTTTCAATCCTAGCCAAACCTATCACCAAGCTAACTCATAAGGGGAAGAAGTTTGAGTGGTCCAAAGAATAGGAATCTGCATTTAAGTTTATAAAGGATAAATTGACCACAACCCTGATTCTATCATTACCTGATGGCACTGATGATTTTGTAATCTATTGTGATGCCTCGAACCAAGGTTTCGAATGTGTTTTGATGCAATGTAACAGTGTTATTGCTTACGTGTCCAGACAACTGAAGAAACATGAGAAGAACTATACCACACATGACCTAGAGTTAGGATTTGTGGTATTTGCATTGAAGATGTGAAGACCTCTACGGATTTGGACTCACAGTGTTTACCGATCATAAAAGTCTTCAACATATCTTTGATCAGAAGAAACTGAACATGAGACAAAGGCGTTGGGTCAAGTTATTAAATGACTACAACTGTGAGCTTAAGTATCATCCTGGTAAGGCAAATGTAGTTGCCGATGCCCTTAGTAGAAAGGATCGTGTCAAACCGATTCGAGTCCAAGCTTTAAACACGGTTATTCATACGAATCTTACGTCTCAAATCCGCGACGCACAACTTGAGGCATTGAAGAAAGAGAATGTTCAACTCGAGGGACTTAAAGGTCTCGAAAGTCAACTTGAACTCAAGAGAAACGGAATACGGTATTTCAATAATTGAATCTGGGTCCCAATCTTCAGAAATCTGCGAGAACCAGTCTTAGATGAAGCACATAAGACTAGGTATTCTATTCACCACGACTCTAGTAAAATGTATCACGATGTGAAAGAGTTTTATTAGTGACCTAATCTGAAATCTGTTATTGCTGAGTATGTGAGCAAGTGTCTTACTTGTTTAAAAGTTAAGGCCAAGCATCAAAAGCCATCTGGTTTACTTCAACAACTGGATATCCTGTAGTGGAAGTGGGAATGTATCGCTATGGACTTTATTACTAAATTGCCCAAGACTTCTAGTAGCAATGATACTATTTGGGCCATAGTGGATCGTCTTACTAAATCTGCACACTTCTTACCGGTCAAAGAAACCGAAAAAATGGAGAAATTGTAACAACTTTATATCAAAGAGATTGTCTCACGTCATGGTTGTGACGACCCAGAAATTTTTGACCAAATTTAAACTTAATCTTTATATGATTTCGACACGATAAGCAAAGTATGTAATATTGAGTCTCGAAAGTTTTGGAATTATATTCATATAATTAATCACCCTTTGACTACTCCCGACAATTCACGAACAATTATTTATAAATAAATATGTATGTATGTATATATATATATATATATATATATATATATATATATATATATATATATATATAAATAATAATTAGAGATATTAAATAAAGTATCATATGATTTGGTGATTTGAATTAATAATGAAATTGTTAGTTAATATATATTTATGTAAATATAATGTAATTCGAAAATAGATGGTTTTGAATTCATTTAGGAAACAATAATAACACTTGTTTATCATTTAAATGGTCATTTAACCAAACTTATATAAATTTAAAATAAACGGTGATACGAAAATAAGTTCTATAAATTTTAGGCTTATTAAAAATGTATTAAATGTATTTAGGATCTAGTTATTAAATTTTAGCACTTTTAACACCCACATCAATCACCTACAACCACTACCATTAACACCTACATCAATCACCTACAACCACTACCTCTGATGAACCATTCACCACAACCCACTCAAGGAACCAACCCATTTGTTTGTTGATCGACACTCACCACCTATTTCGACAACAATCATCACCATCCAACAACAAACTATTTTCGTTTATGATTATGTCCGAGAACAAACCCACAACGTCTCCTACAACAACCATAACCACCACCACCTTCGTGCATAACCACCAAAGACTAATCACCATCTATGTTTTTCTCTCTCTCTCTCTCCT
Organism: Rutidosis leptorrhynchoides; assembly: GCF_046630445.1. Lineage (NCBI taxonomy): Eukaryota > Viridiplantae > Streptophyta > Magnoliopsida > Asterales > Asteraceae > Rutidosis > Rutidosis leptorrhynchoides. The sequence goes on from NC_092335.1 coordinate 635,957,474, forward strand.
ACACAATTTCAAGTACTGCTACTACATAATGTTTCCTACTTTGATCGTGGTTAACTCCTACTATGGCATCTGTTTCTTGTTCGAGTCTACAACCCACCATCGGTTCTTTTAAATCCTTTATGTTAATACCTTTTATTATTACGCAAATTAATGATGATAAAGAATCTGTGATCATGATAAAGAGGTGGTGAGATGTTAGTATAATAACGATAATGTTTAAATTCAATAAAGAAAGAATGGAGGATGTTTGTGTGGTCCTAGTCGAACATGATATAAAGGAGAAACCCACTTGCAAGACAACCTTATGTTTGTTTATGTTAATAAGATGAAACTCGAATAAACTTTTGCAAGTAGGGCCGTATGATTATATATGTAATTGGACCAAGATAGAATTCTGTTTTAGAATGGAATAAATATGGATGGGGCCGTATAAATATGATTCAGTGGGATGTTATGGAGATTATGATAGATTATGATAGATTATGATTAGGAAATGACGAGGAGATTAGATGAAAAAGATGACATTGATGATGAATTGTGGAGGCTCGATGAAAATATTAACGATGATATCACATTAACGATTATGTTGATGATGTGAAATAAAGGTTATGATAAATAATTAGATTATGATTAAGATCATGATTATGATAATAATTAGAATAATGATAATGGAAGATGATGATAATAATTTAAGATTGATGATGATGAAAAAGGAAACGAGAAAGATGGATATTAATGGTGATACAGTATCTTGTGTGTTGAACGATAGGTCCTGGGTCCGAATCCAGGCGACTGCAAACAACTTATTTTTAATAAAAGAAGCTGTCTTGGGCCTTTTGGGCTTGGATAATATATATTTTTGGGCCTAGATTCGGTTTGTTATTAGGCCGAGATCTGGTTTGCTATTGGGCCGAGAAGTTTAATAACAATGAAGTTTATGATGATGAAACTATATTAGCGAAGATGGTGATGACGAGTTATAAGAATATAAATTAGTAAACAAAACACAAGGTGTCGGGCAGCACAGTGGTTAGGGGAGTTTGTGTTAAACAAGAGGTCTTGGGTTTAAGGGTGATATGGGTTAGCGAGAGGTCGGGGGTTCGAGCCTTGTCTTATTCATTTTTTTGGGGAAAAACTTCAAAGGTAGTTATTATTATTATTATTATTATTATTATTATTATTATTATTATTATTATTATTATTATTATTATTATTATTATTATTATTATTATTATTATTATTATTATTATTATCATTATTATTATTGTTATTATTAATTATTGGTATAATTAGGTTAGTAATAATAATATGAGTATTATTATTATTATTATTATTATTATTATTATTATTATTATTATTATTATTATTATCATTTTAGTTATTATTGAGTAATATCATTAAGTGTTATTATTATTATTATTATTATTATTATTATTATTATTATTATTATTATTATTATTATGATTATTATTATTATTATTATTATTATTATTAGAAAAATTATCATTTTTATCAAAATTATTATAATTACTATCATTATTATTATTTTGACATTAATATTATTATTTTTATATTAATATTATTAATATTATTAATATTATTATTATTATTATTATTATTATTATTATTATTATTATTATTATTATTATTATTATTATTATTATTATTATTATTATTATTATTATTACTAGTATCAATATTATTATTATCATAATAACTATTATTATTATTATTGTAAAATAAAACAATTTTTTTATTATCAATATTATTTTATCAAATAACTATTAGTCATATAAAACCATATTTACTACATATAACGTAACTACATTAATACTTTTATAATAAATATTAATAAATATAATTAATTAGGTTATTAATGAAACACCTAATTAAAATAACAATTAAATCACTAATAATATATAAATTTGTTCGATTACCATTATATGTGTTAATATATATATAAATGATATAGGTTCGTGAATCTGAGGCCAACCATGCACTTGTTTAGTGTCGTCATATGCATATTTTTACGACAAAATATCGTATAGTGAGTTCATTTAATTCCCTTTTACTCTTTACAATTTGTGGGACTGAGAATACATGCGATGTTTTTATAACTGCTTTATTAAATGCTTTTGAAATATATTTTGAACTGAGAATACATGAAATGCTTTTATAAATGTTTGACGAGATAGACACAAGCAAAACATTCCTCGAATGAATTATTATGCAGACAGAAGTTCTGTGGATTATTATTGAATTAGTTAGACGTGATAATTACCACTAATTGTTATGAATATTTTCCCCCTGATTATTATTGCTTGGTAACCTAAGAATTAGAAATGGGTATGGCCCTAATTCATGCGAATCCTAAAGGTAGCTACCGGCTTTAACACCCCCACCCAGAATGTTCACTAGACGGAAGAGCTAGTGGGCGTGGTGTTTAGTACTTCGAAGTTTATATATTTTACAGACGAGATGTTCTGTTTTGGGGATATTATTGATGCGCATTATATGTTAAGGTCGGTTACCATATTGAGCAATGAAATCAAATTGAATGTTATGTATCGAGAGAATGATTTTTATACACAGGTTATGTGTATTATTTTTGTGCACGAGATATGTGTACGGTTATTTAAAAGTCGCGAGGCAACTTACGGGGGAGAAAAGGATACGAACCTACTCTGCCAAGCATTATGAAAAATGGTTTTGTACACGAGATAGGTGTACTGTGTTTAAATCTTGTGGTCTATCAAAATTATGAATTTTATTGTTTATGATAAATCTATGAACTCACCAACTTTTTGGTTTACACTTTCAAGCATGTTTATTCTCAGGTATGAAAGAAATCTTCCTCTGTGCATTTACTCATTTTAAAGACATTACTTGGAGTCGATCATCGCAATGGGACCAGATGTTGGTGACTTCGTCCAGATGGATTAGGACGGGGTAGGACATGTGGTATCAGAGCGGTGGTCTTAACGAACCAGGTCTTGCATTAGTGTGTCTAACTGATAGTTGTTTAGATGCATTAGTGGGTCTGAACTTCGACCGTGTCTGCATGTCAAAAGTTTTGCTTATCATTTCGTGTCAAAAATTACCTGCTTATCATTCTTAGGGAATCAATTGCTTATCATTCTTAGTCTAGACACGTCTTACTGCATTGATTGCATGAGTAGTGTATAGACAAATTTCATATCTTAGCGTATCTGCTAATTCATATCTTAGCGTATCTATTACTGTAAACTTTGTCTGGCATATTCCGTAAATTCCTCCATAATCTACGAAATCTTTTGCTCTATATATATAGATATTATATGTAATTAGAATACCATCCGATAGCCGGAAATCATTTCATATTTAAAAATCCTTTATTCAATCGTACGAAATGGAATTTGCCACTAGTTCAAGTCCCTCGGATTCCGATATGGAGTTTTACTCGAGCTTCGAAAGCAGTGTGACCAAAATGGATCAACCAATTAGCCATCACCAATTCTAGATGAATTGGGGATGAGTTTGTAGTCGACTTAATCAATGGAGACGAGAAGAAGGCGATCCTTTCCACAAACCGAATTCACCTCTTGGTGAAGAACCTGAAGCACTTACCGGCGAACCTATTCGAAACACCATTTTCTCTCTCAATTCTAGAGTATCTCGACACGATTATATTCTATCTAAAATTCTAAACCTTATTCATCCGCTCGTTCCGACCAACAATCATCCCGGAATAATAGAAGAAGTCAACAAACTTCGCGCTCGAGTAATCAATTTGGAGAATATGGTGCAAAATTTACCAGCTTCAGCAATATCATCGGCACCAACAGTACCATCAATAAACAGTACCAGTACCATCAACAATCCATGCCTCAACATCTATTCTGTACCTCGAGTAAAATTATCATTCTACGTATCATTCTACATCAATTACCTTCGTTCTTCATGGCGATTATGTAATCTCTAATGTTTTTGAGATTATATATTCTTGTTCTAACGGTAAATCAAATGAGTTTAATATCATATTAACTCATTAAATCCATGATTGCATCTGAAGAAGATATATATGTAAGTATATTTTCATAAAGATTGTAATTAAAAATCCTTTCGGACAAACTCTTAATGATGAAAATATTTTAACGGGCAGGTAATACCCGAGGAATATTTAGATTTCACATTAATAAGTTACACTGTACATTCTTCGAATCTGATTCAACAGTCATTTACTATCCTACTTACATCTAAAGATATACGAATCCGTTCACCACAGAATAACCATTTTCATTCAATTTCATAACTGGATTTTGATTTATCATAATCCAACAAGTGGCATAATGAAGAAAACATTGAACAAAAATAAAATTTGTTAGAAACAAACAAATTAACTATGAAAAATTTTGTTAAGAATCCACGCTAACAAAATCCTAGCTAACTGTTCCTAGCTAACTGTTAATTCCTTATTACATTTATTTATCACAATTTATTTATCCCAATTTTAATTCTCGCAATTTTATTTATCTTTTAATTTCTGTTATCTATTTTACGCACTTTAAATATCATTGGGACACATATACAATGTTTTGACATATCGTGTCGACGTCATCTATATATATTATTTGGAATAACCATAGACACTCTATATGCAGTAATGTTCGAGTTAGCTATACAGGATTGAGGTTGATTCTAAAATAATATATATACTTTGAGTTGTGATCAAGTCTGAGACATGTATACAATGGGTCACGATACGTATTAATTAATTCGAATATTATATATTAAACTATATATGAATTACTAATTGTGGACTATTAACTGTGGACTACTAGTATTGGACAATTAAAATGAATTAAAATATTGATTATAACATATGATGTGACAACCCAGAAATTTCCAACCAAATTTAAACTTTAATCTTTATATGTTTCCGACACGATAAGCAATATTTGTTAAGTTAAATTTCAAGAATTTTAAACTATGTTCATACATTCATTCAACCTCGACCAAGTTCCAACGATTCACGAACCATTAAACGAATATGATTATATATGTATATGTGTATATATATTATAACTTGAAACATAAACAAAATATTAGATTAAATACTTTATATGATTGTATCTGTTTCAAAATGTTTATCAATGGAATTAGAAGATAAGATCAAATGATTGAATTATCAGATATATTAAATTATGATTACAAGTCTCTGTTGAAAGGCCTACGTTGATTTGAGAAATCTTTTCATTTTAACAATATTCGAAAAATGGTAAAGTGATTTATAAATATGAACAAATTGTCAATCATTGAGAACTAGACAAAGGATAGTGGAAGATTGAATCTCATAAAGACTCGATTGATCTATTTAGTTTCAAACGTACAAAAATGTTTTCAGTTTAAAAAGAACTTTATTATTAAAACGTATATAACTTTTATAAATATCTAGAATCACTTTTGACACTCATTACTTAACTAGTATGATAAAGATAACGATATTTATATTTTATTTTATTAAATATATATAACGTTTTAAATTAATATTATATATATTTATACGCATATTATACGTACATAGTTTTATACTTTTACTATACTTAAACTTTACCTTTACTTTACTTTAACTTTAATAATTCATACTTTAATAATTCACTTTAATAATTCATACTTTAATAATTCATACTTTAATAATTCACTTTAATAATTCATACTTTAATAATTCACTTTAATAATTCATACTTTAATAATTCACTTTAATAATTCAAAAATCTATTATAAATAGAATTCAATAGGTTTCATTATTTCATAGAAACTTGAAAATAGTTTTCTCTAAACTCTCTCAATCGATTTACATATATATATTTACTCCGTATTATCTCAAGATATTATTAGTATACATAAAATATTACGACGGAGTGCTGTCCGAGTGATTTCGAAGTTGTTTTTTCGAGTGGGATAGGATTAAGGAAATTATGGGTTATAGCTATGGAGGTGATTGAGTATGGTTCATGGGTATGCTCGTGAGGTCAATATAGTGTTTATCATCTCCGTTATGTTTACGTACCTTTCCTGCAATATTGAATCTCAATATTGATATGTTCGTGAATCCGAGGCCAACCTTGCACTTGTTCAATGACGTTATATGTATTTTTACTACGAAATACAGTATGGTGAGTTTCATTTTCCTTTTTACCCTTTATATTTTTGGGACTGAGAATACATGCGCTTTTATAAATGTTTGACGAAATAGACACAAGTAATTGAAACTACATTCTATGGTTGAATTATCGAAATCGAATATGCCCCTTTTTATTAAAGTCTGGTAATCTAAGAATTAGGGAACATACACCCTAATTGAAGCGAATCCTAAAGATAGATCTATTGGGCCTAACAAATCCCATCCAAAGTACCGGATGCTTTAGTACTTCGAAATTTATATCATGTCCGAAGGAGGATCCCGGAATGATAGGGGATATTCTTATATGCATATTGTTAATGTCGGTTACCAGGTGTTCACCATATGAATGATTATTTTTGTCTCTATGCATGGGACGTATATTTATGAGAACTGGAAATGAAATTCTTGTGGTCTATTAAAATGATAGAAATAAATGATTATGATAAACTAATGAACTCACCAACCTTTTGGTTGACACTTTAAAGCATGTTTATTCTCAGGTGTTAAAGAAATCTTCCGCTGTGCATTTGCTCATTTTAAAGATATTACTTGGAGTCTTTCATAGCATATTTTGAAGAACGTTGCATTCGAGTCATTGAGTTCATCAAAGATTATTATTAAATCAATTTATAGTTGGATAGTGGATATTATGAAATGGTATGCATGCCTGTCAATTTTCAATGTAAAGAAAGATTGTCTTTTAAAAACGAATGCAATATTTGTAAAATGTATCATATAGAGGTCAAATACCTAGCAATGTAATCAACTATTGTGAATCGTTTATAATGTATATGAACGGGTCCTTTCAGTTGGTATCAGAGCGGTGGTCTTAGCGAACCAGGTCTGCATTAGTGTGTCTAACAGATAAGTCGATAGGATGCATTAGTGAGTCTGGACTTCGACCGTGTCTGCATGTCAATAGTTTTGCTTATCATTTTGTGTCAAAAATTAACTACTTATCATCCTCAGAAAATTACCTGCTTATCATTTTTAGTCTAAGACACGTCTTGCTGCATTGATTGCATGAATAGTGTATAGACAAAAATTCATATCTTAGCGTATCTGCTAAATCATATCTTATCGTATCTATTACTGTAAACGTTGCCTGATATATCCCGTAAATTCCTCCGTAATTTACAAAATCTTTTGTTCTATATATATGGATATTCTATGTAATTAGAATACCATCCGATAACCGAAAATCATTTCATATCGAAAAAAAAATCATTATTCAATCGTACGAAATGGAATTCATCATTAATTCAAGTTCCTCGGATTTCGAAATGGAATCCCACTCCAGCTCCGAAAGCAGTGTGACCGGAATAGATCAACCAATCAGTCATTACCTATTCTGGATGAATTGGGGATGGGTTCGTAGCCTCCTCAATCATTGGAGACAAGAAGAAGGTGATCCCTTCCATCCACCACATTGCCCTCTTGACGAAGAACCTGAAGCACTTACCGGCGAACCTGTCTGAAACACCATTTTCTCGCTCATTTCCAGAGTATCTCGTCACGATTATATATTACATCAAATTTTAGATTTTATTTATCCGCTCGTCCAAACCGACAATCACCCCGGTGTAATAGAAGAAGTCAGCGAGCTTCGCTCTCGGGTAGTGGCTTTGGAGAATATGGTGCAGAGATTACAAACACCAGCAGCAGCATCAGCAGCATAACCAGTAACACCATCATCAACGCCAATAGTACCATTACCACCCCAACCACAACCACGTCGTAAACCTCAACTTTACACTCTGTCCCACGAGCACCAATGTCATATGCCCTGTAGATACCAAGGAATACCAACAACAATAACCGACGAAGTATTAATTCATAACTTCATTGGAGAAACATTCCGCGCAGATTATGTAATCTCTAAAGTCTTAGAGATTATCTAATCTAGCCCTAACCATAAATCAGTTAAGCGAACCAAAATGATAGAAGGAAGAGTAGAAACCCTGACAAAAATGGTGTGTGATTAACAAGCTAAACTTGTTTTACCAACAGCATCAACAGTACCGTCAGCGTCACCAGCATCATCAGTACAGTCAACATCAGAATCAACAACACCTATAACATCACAAACTCCGTCAGCTCAAGAATCACTATGGACATCATTACGAATCAATAACCCGTATATTGTATCAATGAGTTATGAAGAATTAACTCATTCCCTTTGAAGAAATTATATGTATATTTTATATATTTTGAAATAAAAATAAATCTTTCCGTGCTAAGCTATTGTGTGTGAATCTTAACTACTCGGTTAATTCATATTACAAATATGCAATAATGTACGTCCTTCGGCCGCAACTTAACCAGCGTTAACTACAATCTCTGTCGCAATTCAACAAATTTCAATTCATAATAAATCAAGTATATATTTGATTTTACACTTTCATCATCGATGTACCCGAAACTTTTCAGATAACATCATTCGTACTTTGCGAAATTCACAAGAATTCCATGAACCGAACATCATACATCAACAAATAACGAAGTATTGATTCATAATTTCAATGTCATTAAAGAAATACTGTGTAAAAGTTATGTACTTTTTAAAGCCTTTGGGGATTATTCAATTCTAGTTTCAACCGTAAATCAAATGAGTTTAATTTAACATTAACTCATTAAATCTATGTTACATCTGAAGAAAATATACATATATATATTTTCATAAAGACTGTAATAAAATTCTTTTGTACAAAATATTAATTGTGAAATTTTTTTTTACGGGTAGGTAATACCCGAGAGATATATAAATTCACAATTAATATATTACATTCTTCGAATCTGATTCAGCAAATCATCCATTATACTCCCTACTTTCACAACAATATACATTCTTTTATAGAAATCAAAACAACCATACTCATTCAAAATTTAATAACATATTCTGATTTTGAAATCTCAAAATTCAACTTGAGATATGACCAAAATCATCACTCTTAGATCCTTACATCTTTCACAAGCTATATTTCGACTTCAAAACTGTGTTAGAACATCAAATGTATGTTAACGATTACAATCCGTGTTCAAACCCTTCGAAAATTTCTGAAGACACTTCGAATGATGAGCAATCGAGATGATGATCCAACCACATGTTACCCACAGTTATGTACCCGAAAAACTCTTGAAACCAAAGTAAAAGTTTAAACAACTTATCCGCGTAAGATTCTTTAGCATTTATTAGCAAAAATAACTTTGCGACTCCTATTCAAAGTAGCCAGTTTTGTCACAGCTCCAGCAAGTCAACTTCGACTTTTCAGTCAGACTAACCTTATTATAACCTTGAGATATACACCATCGTTACCAGGGATCCTTTTACATTCCACCACATTATTAACAGATGTATCAACAACTTCATTACCCTTTGACTTTAGCCTCTCCAAAAAGTCATTATAATTATTCATTGAAACCCCATCATTTACTCATTCGCATCTTGTAATGAGAATTTCCATACGAATCATTGGGAATTAGTAATCAGTATTTTGAAATCTCGCAGCATGTCTACGCCAATAGTTATATGTGTATATATAACGTCTATCTTCTGGACTTAATTTGAATGTGAAGATTCTGAAAAACACTTCGAACTACGAATTGGTTCTCCGAAAATGGAAAAATACTGATGAAGCAGCAAAAAAAAAAACTTTAAACGACCTTAACAGTAAAAGTTTGATGATAATGAATAGGTGTGCTGGCAAAGCGCAGAAAAAGAGAAGTCTTGGAACTGGAAAACGGATTGAGCAAAGTAGGAAGGAGGCTGTGGACAAATTACAAAGACTGAACCTGACTTCAAAGGATCCAAATAATTCAGTATCTGCTGAAGTCATTAACGAATACCTTACTCCTGACTCTAAACCCCTGCGGACAATATTCTTCATCATCCTCTGATATTAGAAATTCTAAAATATCATCATATCTTTCATTATAAATATCCTCCATATTTCTGAAGATATTTTCTTAATTTTTCTTATTTGAAATCATTTACCTCTTCGCGCTATCTGTATTACATCATAAAAGAAACTATTTTAGTTTTTAAATTCTGAAACATTCAAGTTTAAAATAGGAATATTTTGAAGTAGTGTTGGGAACTGAAGCATGAATTAGTATAATATAATGACACTTGATCAATGTGATTATACTACAGTAAGTCATGCTGAGTTTCTAAATGGAACGTGATGATTCACAGATCATAACATCAGCATGTGCCATGTTATACGACTCTTGTATTCTATTTAACCTCTAAAATATCAAGAAAATATTTCTTGATGATTCGGCCTTTTCCAAGGTATTTTAGTAATTTGACAAGTCAAGATCGTGCCATCACAATTTCCTTCCTAGAACATTAACAATGTTCATTTCGAAATTCATATCTGTGAATTCTGGACCATTACAAGCGGTGCTTAATCGCAAGAAGAAGAAACGAAAGGACAAAACTCCGAAATAGAAATTGGGGTATAAATTGCAGCAAATAAAAGAGAGCATTAACTATGAATGATAATGATTATAGAAGACAGAAGCAGAGACTTTGAAATATAAGGGAACATATAAAGCCCAACGACAAACCAGAAATTATAAACCATATATATCGATGCATATAGCAATATAAAGACACGGGAGAACTAGGAACACTATAAACCCAAGAGTATAGTAGAAGTAAATAGATTCTTCCGGCGGTAGATGAAAAAAAAGAAGAATGACCGATATGAAAGTTAGAAGTATATCGAGAATCAGAACTGGATGGAGCATATTGATGAATACTTTAAAATATGAGTTGAGGGGGAAAGAATAGAAGGTGATGAAATATGACTAGGAACTTAGAAATCAACAGATTTAACTCACACAATGGCAGAATAAGTGAATCAAACCCTCTAGTGAATAGGTTAAGTTTTTTTTTGATTAATTTAGTCAAACCACAACTAAATCAAGTGTGATTAGATCAACACCTAGAGCTATTATTCACCACCTGGGTGATTTGGACTGAGAGAGAATCGAAGGAGCTCACTAGATCTGAGTGTGTGTAACAAATGAGAGGCTTAACCTAAAATGAAGAACATAAGACTTTATATACCCCTGCTGTTGACACACCCATACGATTCATTCATCACACGTACGAGTTGGCTTCATCAACCGTACGGGTGATCACTCACTCGTGTCTTATCATTTAGGTTGTAATTGTGACTTAGCTCAGCATCAACCATGCGTATGAGCCTGTCAGCCGTACTAGTGAGGCTTCACTCGTACGTCTGACTAAGTCTAACATAGTCAAACATCTAAATCTCGTTCCTGCAGTTCCTGTAACCACATACAAACACAGATAGGATAATAACGAGCAATCATGGTGGCCTGTAAACTGTTGTACCTGCAATGGACGTGGGTAGATGTCTAGGGACTTGCATAAAATGCATCAACAGATGGTGTGAGTTGTAAGGAAACGAAGGAGGTGAATTTATAAGAAAATCTCTGACAGAACAATTAAAATGGATGATTGCATTTAAAGCGGATCCTAATTCCCTTGATTACCGGGGAGTCAAATCTTATTAAGAAGATTTTCTTCAAATCCCTTAAAATCTGGGAATCAATCATATCTACGTCAAATGATAAGATGAATCTACACTTACTCATTTCACTCTTCTATGTTAGCTTCATTCGTACTCTTCATATAAATGGATTGTTTATCCAAATTATTCGCTGATGATAAAACTCTAATTTTCAGCCCGTATGCATCATGAAAACATACTTATTATCATTCATGACCTTTCCACTCAAATTTCAGGACGAAATTTCTGTAACGGGTAGGTACTGTGACAACCCGGAAATTTCCAACCAAATTTAAACTTTAATCTTTATATGTTTCCGACACGATAAGCAATATTTGTTAAGTTAAATTTCAAGAATTTTAAACTATGTTCATACATTCATTCAACCTCGACCAAGTTCCAACGATTCACGAACCATTAAACGAATATGATTATATATGTATATGTGTATATATATTATAACTTGAAACGTAAACAAAATATTAGATTAAATACTTTATATGATTGTATCTGTTTCAAAATGTTTATCAATGGAATTAGAAGATAAGATCAAATGATTGAATTATCAGATATATTAAATTATGATTACAAGTCTCTGTTGAAAGGCCTACGTTGATTTGAGAAATCTTTTCATTTTAACAATATTCGGAAAATGGTAAAGTGATTTATAAATATGAACAAATTGTCAATCATTGAGAACTAGACAAAGGATAGTGGAAGATTGAATCTCATAAAGACTCGATTGATCTATTTAGTTTCAAACGTACAAAAATGTTTTCAGTTTAAAAAGAACTTTATTATTAAAACGTATATAACTTTTATAAATATCTAGAATCACTTTTGACACTCATTACTTAACTAGTATGATAAAGATAACGATATTTATATTTTATTTTATTAAATATATATAACGTTTTAAATTAATATTATATATATTTATACGCATATTATACGTGCATAGTTTTATACTTTTACTATACTTAAACTTTACCTTTACTTTACTTTAACTTTAATAATTCATACTTTAATAATTTACTTTAATAAGTCATACTTTAATAATTCATACTTTAATAATTCACTTTAATAATTCATACTTTAATAATTCACTTTAATAATTCATACTTTAATAATTCACTTTAATAATTCAAAAATCTATTATAAATAGAATTCAATAGGTTTCATTATTTCATAGAAACTTGAAAATAGTTTTCTCTAAACTCTCTCAATCGATTTACATATATATATTTACTCTGTATTATCTCAAGATATTATTAGTATACATAAAATATTACGACGGAGTGCTGTCCGAGTGATTTCGAAGTTGTTTTTTCGAGTGGGATAGGATTAAGGAAATTATGGGTTATAGCTATGGAGGTGATTGAGTATGGTTCATGGGTATGCTCGTGAGGTCAATATAGTATTTATCATCTCCGTTATGTTTACGTACCTTTCCTGCAATATTGAATCTCAATATTGATATGTTCGTGAATCCGAGGCCAACCTTGCACTTGTTCAATGACGTTATATGTATTTTTACTACGAAATACAGTATGGTGAGTTTCATTTGCCTTTTTACCCTTTATATTTTTGGGACTGAGAATACATGCGCTTTTATAAATGTTTGACGAAATAGACACAAGTAATTGAAACTACATTCTATGGTTGAATTATCGAAATCGAATATGCCCCTTTTTATTAAAGTCTGGTAATCTAAGAATTAGGGAACAGACACCCTAATTGACGAAAATTTTAAAGATAGATCTATTGGGCCTAACGAACCCCATCCAAAGTACCGGATGCTTTAGTACTTCGAAATTTATATCATGTCCGAAGGAGGATCCCGGAATGATAGGGGATATTCTTATATGCATATTGTTAATGTCGGTTACCAGGTGTTCACCATATGAATGATTATTTTTGTTTCTATGCATGGGACGTATATTTATGAGAACTGGAAATGAAATTCTTGTGGTCTATTAAAATGATAGAAATAAATGATTATGATAAACTAATGAACTCACCAACCTTTTGGTTGACACTTTAAAGCATGTTTATTCTCAGGTGTTAAAGAAATCTTCCGCTGTGCATTTGCTCATTTTAAAGATATTACTTGGAGTCTTTCATAGCATATTTCGAAGAACGTTGCATTCGAGTCATTGAGTTCATCAAAGATTATTATTAAATCAATTTATAGTTGGATAGTGGATATTATGAAATGGTATGCATGCCTGTCAATTTTCGATGTAAAGAAAGATTGTCTTTTAAAAACGAATGCAATGTTTGTAAAATGTATCATATAGAGGTCAAATACCTAGCAATGTAATCAACTATTGTGAATCGTTTATAATGTATATGAACGGGTCCTTTCATATGAAACTAAATATTTCTTCAAGTTTGCCACTTGATTTCATCTTAAATCTCATTTGTATCTTGACGATTACAATCTGCGTTCAAACCATTCATGATTCTTGAAAACACCTTAATCAAGAGGATGAACCAACCGCACTTCATCTACGGAAGAAAAGATTGAGGCATTTAGTTATGCACCTGAAAACACTCGGAACCTGAGTAAATATTTAACACGTATCTGTGCTAGCTCCTTTGGCATTGTTATTACCGAAATTAACATTGCAATTCTTTTTCAAATTAGCCAATTTTGTAACAGCTCCAACAAATCAACTTCAATTATTCATTCGAATAAGCCTTATAATAAATTTGATATATAAGTTTTGCCTTTCGTCATCGTTACCGGAGAAACCGTTTATATCCCACCACATTAGCAATAAACTTACCAACAACCTTGTTGATCTTTGACTTTCCAAAAAATCATTATATTCATTAAAACCTTATCATATACTCATCCACATCTTATAACGAGAATTACCATACCAATTACCGGGAATTAGCAATCAGTATTTTGAATCTCGCAATGTTTCTACATCAACAGTTATATGTATACATATAACATTTATCTCTTAGAATTATGATTTTCAATTCTGAATTTCTGAAAAGCACCCAGTGTACGAATCGAAACTCTAAATTTTGAAAAAGCTGAATGAAGCAGCAAAAATTGTAAACGATCTTAACAGCCAAAAGTTTGATGATAAATAATAGTATGTTGGCAAAACTCAGAAAAGTTGGAAAGTTGGAACTGGAAAACGAATTGAGCAAACCATGAAAAAGGCTGTGGACAAATCACAACGACTAAACCTGTGACGATCCAGAAATTTCCAACCAAATTTAAACTTAATCTTTATATAATTTTGACACGATAAGTAAAGTCTGTAATGTTAAGTCTCAAAAATTTTGAACTATATTACTGGATTCAATTAACCTTCGACCAATTCCGACGATTCACGAACAATAAATATGTACATACAAATAATTAGATATAAATAAATAAATATAATAATGCATTAATAAAATATTAATTGTTGGAATTAAGAGTATAAAATAATAAACGATATAATAAAGTTATTATTAAAAAATATATATATATATATATATGTGTGTGTGTGTGTGAATTTGAATTTATTTCGTAAACATTAGTAGCACTAGTTTGTCATTCGTAAAATGCGAGCTTGTGAGTGTACTAAAATAAATATTAGACGAACCTTTGTGATCACGTTTCTCTCATTTAAGGACTAAAATAATGAAGTATATTTAATACAGAAATATAGGATATTTTTCTATGTATCCTTATCCGTCACTGATTAACAACGGAGTACGAGATCCAGTCCGTAAATGGTGACGGCTAATATTATCACATGTTTATATATTTATATTATATATTTCTTTTCTCATTTGGCAAAACTCTATCCGTGAATGTAAATTATTATCAAGATTTACTATATATGATTTGTTTCTTTATTCTATCTCTGATCTATATACATCCTTACATATGAAATGTCCCGTTCATATTAATTATAAATGTTCCATATTAATTGATTTCGTTGCGAGGTTTTGACCTCAATATGAGACGTTTTTCAAAGACTGCATTCGTTTTTAAAAATAAACCATAACCTTTATTTTATCAACAAGGTTAAAAGGACACCACCTAGATTATCCAGAAATGATAATCTAAAAATATCACACTTACACACTACCAATACATATTGGTTTACAATATTAATATGTTACAACAAAGTAAATCTCGAATGCAGTTTTAAACAATATTATACAAACATGCTGACACCAAATCTTGTCCATATTTTAGCAAGCAACAGCGAAAGCTCTTAATAATCATCTGAGAATAAACATGCTTTAAATGTCAATAAAAATGTTGGTGAGTTATAGGTTTAACCTATATATTTATCAAATCGTAATAATAGACCACAAGATTTCATATTTCAATATACATCCCATACATAGAGATAAAAATCATTTATATTGTGAATACCTGGTAACTGACATTAACAAGATGCATATAGAATATCCCATCATTCCGGGACACCCATCGGACATGATAATTTCAAAGTACTAAAGCATTTCAAATTCCAGAATGGGGCTTGTTGGGCCCGATAGATCTATCTTTAGGATTCGCGTCAATTTAGGGGTCTGTTCCCAAATTCTTAGGCTACCAAGCTAAAAAGGGGCATATTCGGCTTCGATCATTCACCCATATAATGTAGTTTCATTTACTTGTGTCTATTTCGTAAAACATTTATAAAATTACATGTATTCTCATCCCAAAATATTAGATTTTAAAAGTGGGACTATAACTCACTTTCACAGATTTTTACTTCGTCGGAAAGTAAGACTTGGCCACTGGTTGATTCACGAACCTATAACAAATATGTACATATATATCAAAGTATGTTCAAAATATATTTACAACATTTTTTTATTACGTTGATGATTTTAGTTTATTAAGTTAGCTGTCCTCGTTAGTAACCTACAACTAGTTGTCTACAGTTAGATGTACGAAAATAAATCGATATATATATTATCTTGAATCAATCCACGACCCAGTGTATACACGTCTCAGGCTAGATCACAACTCAAAGTATATATATTTTTGGAATCAACCTCAACCCTGTATAGCTAACTCAAACATTACTGCATATAGAGTGTCTATGGTTGTTCCAAATAATATATATATACATGGGTCGATATGATATGTCAAAACATTTGCATACGTGTCTATGGTATCTCAAGATTACATAATATATTAGAATACATGTATAATACAATATGAGTTAGCTAGGATATGATTAATATAGATTTGTTACCAATTTTCACGTAGCTACAACAAATAAAATTATCCAATCTTGTTTACCCATAACTTCTTCGTTTTAAATCCGTTTTGAGTGATTCAAGTTGCTATAGTTTCATATTGAACTTAAGTTTATGAATCTAAACTGAAAAAGTATAAGTTTATAGTTGGATATACAGATTACAATTCATTTTTGTAAAGGTAGTCATTTCAGTCGAAAGAATGACATCTAGATGACCATTTTGGAAAACATACTTCCACTTTGAGTTTAACCATGATTTTTGGATATAGTTTCATGTTCATAAGAAAAATCATTTTCCCAGAAGAACAACTTTTAAAACAAAGTTTATCATAGTTTTTAATTAACTAACCCAAAAACAGCCCGCGGTGTTACTACGACGGCGTATATCCGGTTTTACGGTGTTTTTCGTGTTTTCAGGTTTTAAATCATTAAGTTAGCATATCATATAGATATATAACATGTGTTTAGTTGATTTTAAAAGTCAAGTTAGAAGGATTAACTTTTGTTTGCGAACAAGATTAGAATTAACTAATCTATGTTCTAGTGATTACAAGTTTAAACCTTCGAATAAGGTAGTTTTATATATATGAATCGAATGATGTTATGAGCATCATTAATACCTCAGGTTTTGTGGATAAACCTACTGGAAATGAGAAAAATAGATCTAGCTTCAAAGGATCATTGGATGGCATGAAAGTTCTTGAAGCAAAATCATGACACGAAAACAAGTTCAAGTAAGATTTCCACTCGAAATAAGATTGTTAAAGTTATAGAAATTGAATCAAAGTTTGAATATGAGTATTACCTTATATTAGAAAGATATCTTAATGTAAATAAGAAAGATTTCTTGAGGTTGGATGATCACTCAAAGTGAATTTGCAAGATTGGAAGTAAGCTAGCAAACTTGGAAGTGTTGTTGGTGTGTTCTTGAGTAGTTGTTTTATAACTTGGTTTATGTATGGATTTATGAACTAGATTGAGCTAGATTTTAATGAAGATGATGAAGAACACTTAGAACAAAGGAAGAACACTTGAGAGAGAGAGTAATTTGATTCAAGAAAATTGAAATGGAATTGTGTTTGCGAGTCCTCTAATTCACGTGAACTTAAGGGTTCCATATAGGCTCCATTAGTTTGTAATTTTGTGAGATATTTTATGCTAGATGTTAAATGATGGTTCTCACATGGTTAGGTGACTCACATGGGCGGCTAAGAGCTGATCATTGGAGTGTATATACCAATAGTAAATACATTTAAGAGCTGCGTATTGTACGAGTACAAATACGAGTGCATATGAGTAAAGTTGTTGATGAAAATGAATGAGGATGTAATCGTAAGCATTTTTGTTAAGTAGAAGTATTTTGATAAGTGTCTTGAAGTCTTTAAAAAGTGTATGAATACATATTAAAACACTACATGTATATACATTTTAACTGAGTCGTTAAGTCATCGTTAGTCGTTACATGTAAGTGTTGTTTTGAAACCTTTAGGTTAACGATCTTGTTAAATGTTGTTAACCCATTGTTTATTATATCTAAAGAGATGTTAAATTATTACATTATCATGGTATTATGATATATTAATATATCATAGTATGATATATATATATATAGTTAAATGTTGTTACAATGATAATCGTTACATATATGTCTCGTTTCGAAATCATTAAGTTAGTAGTCTTGTTTTTACATATGTAGTTCATTGTTAATATACTTAATGATATGTTTACTTATCATAATATCATGTTAACTATATATATATATATATATATATATATATATATATATATATATATCCATATATATGACATCATATAGTTTTTACAAGTTTTAACGTTCGTGAATCACCGGTCAACTTGGGTGGTCAATTGTCTATATGAAACCTATTTCAATTAATCAAGTCTTAACAAGTTTGATTGCTTAACATGTTGGAAACACTTAATCATATAAATATCAATTTCATTTAATATATATAAACATGGAAAAGTTCGGGTCACTACAATATACATGCGTAATCACATAAAGCATAAAGTAATTGCAAATTTTTTCGTCAATTAACACAACATTTTACTGTTCTTTATTGGTTATAAACATCCTATATATACATACATAATGGAGAAAGATCACCTAATCCACTTCAATTCTTCTGATTGTATATTTTTTTTCATTTGATAGCCATCACACACCTTCAATTATTAAATTATAATTATTATTATATTTTCATTATTTTCCTCCGCTAGAAATTGAAACAAGAATACCGTGTTTGTATGTATATATATGTAATATGTCTATTGATTTCATAAAACGAATCTATCTATCTTATCTGTCTTGCATTTCCTTATCACTCTTATATTATATATATATATACACGTCGATGTATGATCAACCATTTTCCGTTTCTTCTTTTATCCACCCAAACACCACTACCAAGAGTCACCATCACACATCATATCTATCTTCTTATTCAATTAGTACGTACGATTGTCACTATAAACAAATTATAATAATAATATCTTTTATTCCTTCCAAATTATTGATAGGAATATTTACATCAACTTCCACCAAATAATACCTCAAATTATTCACTACATACTTAATTATCTCTCCGTAGTTTTCATCAATATCACCTGTAACTTATTGTCATACTCGAAGGTGATATTGGTGATAGGAAGCAGTAGGTTAATACCACAAAAACCTGATTGTTCTATTTGAGTTCAATGAAGACCCATTAAAAACAACCATTGAAAACTCTTCAATGCAAATCGAGTTGCTACTTTACCTATTTTAATTTTGTTTTGCTCGAAGTTCAAAACACTCAAGAACACCCTTGCTAATGCTACATCATGTTTTTCCATAGAACCCAAACTAAAACCCACTTGATTTGGACGATGTTGTTACCACCACAAATTATTATTGTTTCTTGTTTGGTATGAACAATACCAGAAACCAACATGCTATCTAATGCTATTCGACATGATTACCACTTCAAAACTAAAATCCTCTTACTGTTGATCATCTTTTGTTTCGGAACCTGATTGCAATTCGATACAACAATAATCATCATCTAACACATCACTATCAAATTGTTTTGTCTTGAATTCTTCAAACCGCCACCAAGGTTCCACCCTAACCACCACTCTAGGCCATCTCCCATCACAACACACTCTATCACCAACCCAAACCATCACTAGTTACATGTTTTTCTGTTTACTACTTCGATTGAACATCAAATCAACATCACATAAACCGCCACCCTACAACCAAACCACACCACCACTTGCCCGATTATATTTTCATACATATTGATTCAAAGAGCTACTGCTATACGGCTGTTATTCAGTTTCTGTTTCAATCAAGCCAAAGCAATAATTTTTTCTTTCTTTACGATGCATTTTTGCTGCTACAGCGGTGTGTTTCTGCAGCTACTTCTGTCTTCTATTTTTTTTTATGTCCAAAAACCATTCCAAACAACAGATACATACGACTGCTATATCCATGCTTTTGTGTTACGAATATGATATATGGAGATTGACAATGATTAATTAATATAATAGGGAATTGTTAAATAATGATGATGAGTCATGTTCCTCCTCTTCCTCTTCTTGTGGCTGACAATTAATAAAGTATTAACCCCACTTGTGTAACTAGTTGATTTAATATTTCGGCTGTAGCTATTCTTCTTTTGCGAAGCTTCACCATCTGTTTAGAGCACAAACTGAAAACCCATTTAAGCTTCTAGTGGACCGTGTTCAAAAGGGATTATTGGGCCAATGCTTTAAGTTTTTACGTTGGGCTGTCATGTAAACCATTCCTAGTCCTATTCGATCACCTAAGCAAACCGAACACCCATGTTCGTTTTCTCT
Source organism: Rutidosis leptorrhynchoides (assembly GCF_046630445.1). Classification (NCBI taxonomy): domain Eukaryota; kingdom Viridiplantae; phylum Streptophyta; class Magnoliopsida; order Asterales; family Asteraceae; genus Rutidosis; species Rutidosis leptorrhynchoides. Next base: position 635,978,281 of record NC_092335.1, read on the forward strand.
CTTTTATTGTTGCTTATCGCTACAGCTTTGTAGATGCTATGAAACGTTTTTGTTTATTATGTGGATAAAATAAAATGGTAATAGTGATATAGAGGATGATTGTTAAGATTGTGTTATACATGTACGATACTGATGGAAGGTAATGATGATGATAATGTTTCGATTTCGTTCGGCTGCTATATTTTTCTTTACCTGTTGCCGTTTATGAATTTGATCGAGAGCATACAAGTGATTTTGGGTTTGATTAAATTATCAGATATGGTTTGGGGAATCAAGTTGGGTCGAAACTGTAAACCTCTATTGGGCTTATTAAGTTACTATGATGGGTTTCAATTAAATGGTGGGCTCTTAAACTGTTGGGCCGTATTTGTTGGGTTGTTGGGCCGAGATTCAGTTTAAGGTAATTAAGTGTAAGAGATAATTAAGAAAAGTAACGAACAGAGGAGTGGTTAGGAAGTTTTGGGTTTAAACGAGAGGTCGAGAGTTCGAACCTTGTCAAAGGCATTTTTTTTGGAAAAAGCTTTTAAAGGTAGTCCTTTATTATTATTATTATTATTATTATTATTATTGCTGTTGTTGTTGTTGTTGTTGTTGTTGTTGTTGTTGTTGTTGTTGCTGCTGCTGCTGCTGCTGCTGCTGCTGTTGTTGTTGTTGTTGTTGTTGTTGCTGCTGCTGCTGCTATTATAATTAAAATTACTTGATATTATTACTAAGCCTAATAACATGATTTCTATTATTATAATTAACATAAATTATAGTATTATCATTATTATTGCTAGTAAAATCATTAAGTATTATTTGTATTATTATAGTTATTATTATTATTATCAATATTACTATTACTATCAGTATTAAAAATAAATAAATATCATTATTTTTAAATCTATCATTTTTATTAAAACTAGTATTATCATTATTAATATTGCTAAGTATCATTATTATTAATATTAGTATTAGAATTCTCATTTAACATTGATATCAGTATTATTATTAATATGACTATTGAAATTTCTATTAGAATCATCATTTTTATTTAAAAGTACCATTATTATTTAAAATATTATTTTTATGAAAACTAACATTTTATCTTATCATTATTATCTTTTTATTATTACTAACATTACTTTTATTATTAGTATTATTATCAAAACTATTAATAGCAGTATCATTGTGACGACCCGGAAATTTCCGACTAAATTTAAACTTAATCTTTATATGATTTCGACACGATAAGCAAAGCCTGTAATGTTGAGTCTCGAAAATTGTGGAACTATGTTCATATAATCAATTACCTTTTGACTGTGCTCGACGATTCACGAACAATTAATTGTAAATAGATATGTGTGTATGTATATATAAATAATAATTCGAAATATAATTTAAAGTATTAGATTTTGTTGTAGTAAAAATAAATAAACTAAAAATAGGATATTATAATAATAATTATTTAAAATATATCTCTATATATAAATAAAGTATATTAAAATTAAATATTAAATGATTGTAATACTCGTTTGATGTTTCGATTGATATTAAGCAAGTTAAATTCAAACATATGTAATTTTAAAATAAACGGTGATCCGAAAATGAGTTTTATAAATTATAGGCTTATTAAAAATATATTTAGGAGATACTTGTTAAATTTTAGAACTTTTTATATTTTACCCATAAATGAGAGGGACAGTTGATGTAATTTTTATTTAACAAATTAAGGATCGAATTTTATACCATAATGACTAAAATAAATAAATATATCTAATTTAAAAATATGAAATTTTTCTGAAGAATTTTATCCGCCACTAAATGTAACAACGGAGCACGATTTAATACTCCGCGAATTGGATGTCGATAGAGTAATCCAAATATTAGGCTGCTATGTGCATGATCTTTTCATTTGCATTATGAGTGTGATTAATAAATAATATTATATATAAAATTCTTTACCTGTCTCAATCTCAAAATCAATATATACATGTGCATATTACATAAGATAACAAATCCATATCTGTACCACCAATTTGCTCAACCAAAATTACTATTTGACACTATGCTTGATTGAATGCATGAAGTGATGTTTATGTTCTTATCTCCCAATCATCTCTATATATTTACATACATATATATATGAGTTATATAAAACTCGCACCCGATCAAGTTTCACCGCCATCCTCCCCATTTGATCTCAACCTTGCTCCTTCACCTTCACCCTCCTCACCACAACCACTGGCACCCTATCACCACTTATAACTAATCAAAACATCATCTCTATATATAACATACACATATACGAGAACATAAAACATTCACTTCTTCTTCTTCTACTCCAACGACCACTATCCACCATCAAAATTGGGTTCGTTTATATTTCTGTCCGAGACTTAACAACACACCAATATAACCACACCATCACCATGAACACCTCAACCCTTTTCTTCACCGACAACCCTCATATCACGGCCACCATTAGGACCACCATCAACCACCATAACCGCTACCATTAAACCCGACTACTATTTTGTTTCTGTTTTTGTTTGAGACACAACAACAACAAACCATCACCTTTCTTGTTGTTTTGCTTGAGCCAAGAATCACGACAACCGCCACATATATATTCTTCCGCTCTTTTCATTTGCTATTCAAAAGCTCCAAGAACAAAACCCACCTTGATAACCCATGGAGATCCCCATGTAACTACCATCTTTAACTAAAACACCACCATGTATCATCGAGCTTTAAGGTGTTAAATTTCTATCTTAGTACTTCTGTTTGAACCACATCCGTAAACCACCAATTAAAAGCTACTCGAAACTGCTGCTATAATCCTGTCGTTTGTAACTGCAGCTGCTACAACTCAGTTTTCCTTTTTTTTTTCTTTTCTTTCTATCGTGATAACTCTACAGCGAAAATATTATTCTGATGTGGATATGTGAAGTAGTGGATGAATGCTGGCACTTTCCACATTTTGAATTGAAATTGATTTTTATATTGTCCACTAGATGCCTTAAAAAAAAAGAAACGAGACCCACTATAAATGCCTACTGCTTGAATATTATTTTTTTTCTTTGGGCCGAGAGTTTAAATTTTATAGTTGGGCCGATGTATATTATTGGGCCGTGACTTACCTAAAAGAAATTAGGCCGTAAACTTGTTATTTGGGCCGAAACTGTTATGTTACTAGGGGTAGGCTTATTATGATTATAATGGTAAACGTTTACAGTGATGATGATAATGGATTCCGTAATATAATGATATTAGAAGAGTACTATGATACATGGTGATAGATTGAAGATAAAATAACGACGATAACATTATAGTTATGATTAAGATCGATGGGTGATGAACGAAATCATTAAGGTTAAGATAATGATTCGAGGTATGTTGTTATGATAATAGTATAAACATAAACAAGATGTTAGATTATAAGATGATGATTGGTTATGATAAATCATGTTGTTGAAGATAAGCGAGTAGATTAATTGATGATGGTGATTAAATGTTGCTGCTCGAAAAGGGTTAAAAGAATTTAATCAGAGACGTCAATAAGAAAGATACAAGCAGCTCAATGGTTCAGGGTGTTGTGTGTAAAACTAGAGGTCGCAGGTTCAATCCTTGGCTGGAGCATATATATATATATATATATATATATATATATATATATATATATATATATATATATATATATATATATATATATATATATATATATATATATATATATATATATATATATATATTCTAGAAGAAGAAGCAGAAGAAACATCCAGATATATATGATATATACTTTGGTCCGTAAATTAGAAACAGAAAAACAGAAAGGGGTGGAATGGTTAAGGATGTTATCGGATAAGCGAGAGGTCGTGAGTTCAAGCCCGGCTGCGACATTATATTTTTAGCTATTTTCTTAAGGTAGTATACTTATTATTCCTATTATTATTATTAATATTATTATTATTATTATTATTATTATTTTTATTATTATTATTATTATTATTATTATTATTATTATTATTATTATTATTATTATTATTATTATTATTATTACTATTATTAGTATTATTATTATTATTATTATTACAACTATATTATTATTATTGTTGTTATTATTTTTACTACTAATACCATTATTATTATTATTATTATTATTAACATTACTAACTATAACTTTAGTTTTAAATGCATTTTGTATATAAAATATAACTATATATTTATGATCTTAAACTAAAAAAGATGGATATCATAAGATAGATATAAACGTTAGATATATAAAAGTATATATATAATAAGTATACTACTTTTACTAATAAAATAATTTTCGTTCATTTACGTTTTAATATAACTCGAATCTATTAAAAATACTATCAAATTAAAAATTATGAGTATTTAAAAATATTAATACTAAGTATTTATTCAAAATATATTAATATGGTATATAATATATTATTATGATAATTTAATAAAATATATATAAAATAAAAATATTTAAGTAATTATTAATATTAAATTTAATATCACAAGTATATTACTAATATCAATATATATATATATATATATATATATATATATATATATATATATTTATTTATTTATTTGAATATTATTATATGTGTTAATATACATATTTGATATAGGTTCGTGAATCTAAGGCCAACCCTACATTTGTTCAATGTCGTCATATGTATTTTTACTATAAAATACAGTATGGTGAGTTTCATTTGCTCCATTTTTAAATGCTTTTGCAATATATATTTTTAGGGCTGAGAATACATGCGCTACTTTTATAAATATTTGACGAAATAGATACAAGTAATCAAAACTACATTATATGGTTGGATTATTAAACCGAATATCGCCTCTTCAAGTCTGGTAACCTAAGAATTAGGGAAATGGCCCCTAATTGACGCGAATCCCAAAGGTAGATCTATCGGGCCCAACGAGCCCCATCCAGGATATGGATGCTTTAGTACTTCGAGGTATTATTTAGTATATTAGCTGCGCGTTGTATACTGGAGGATATTCTTTATGCATCTTGTTATGGTCGGTTATCAGGTGTTCAATCCATTTGAATGATTTTGATCTCTATGCAGTTTGCGAAATGCCTGATACGAGATTATGTTTATGAAAGATGGAATTTAAATCTTGTAGTCTATTAAAAATATGAAATTTATGGATTATGATAAACTAATGAACTCACCAACCTTTTAGTTGACACTTTAAAGCATGTTTATTCTCAGGTGTTAAAGAAATCTTCCGCTGTGCATTTGCTCATTTTAGAGATATTACTTGGAGTCATTCATGACATATTTCAAAAGACGTTGCATTTGAGTCATTGAGTTCATCAAGATTATTATTAAGTCAATTATAGCTGGATATATTATGAAATGGTATGCATGTCATCAACTTTCTATGTAATGGAAGTTTGTCATTTAAAAGCGAATGCAATGTTTGTAAAATGTATCATATAGAGGTCAAGTACCTCGCGATGTAACCAAATGTAATGCATTCATCCAGATGGATTAGGACGGGTCCTTTCAGTTGGTATCAGAGCGGTGGTCTTAGCGAACCAGGTCTTGCATTAGTGTGTCTAACTGATAGTTGTTCGGATGCATTAGTGAGTCTGGACTTCGACCGTGTCTGCATGTCAAAAGTTTTGCTTATCATTTCGTGTCGAAAATTACCTGCTTATCATTCTTAGGGAATCATTTGCTTATCATTCTTAGTCTAGACACATCTTACTGCATTGATTGTATGAATAGTGTATAGACAAAATTCATATCTTAGCATATCTGTTACTGTAAACTTTGCCTGACATATTCCGTAAATTCCTCCGTATTCTACGAAATCTTTGTTCTATATATATAGATATTCTATGTAATTAGAATACCATCTGATAGTCGAAAATCATTTCATAAAAAAAAAACCCTTTACTCAATCGTACGAAATGGAACTTGCCATTAGTTCAAGTTCTTCGGAATCCGACAGCTATTCCGACATGGATGTTCACCTAAGCTCCGGAAGTAGCGTCACCAGAATGAATCAACCAATCAGCCATCCCCAATTCATCTGATAGGTTCGTAGCCTCCTCAATCATTGGAGATAAGAAGAAGGAGATCCCTTCTATCCACCACATTGCCCTCTTGGCGAAGAACCGGAAGCACTTACCGGTGAACCTGTTCGAAACACCATTTTCACATTCATTTTCAGAGTATCTCTCCACGATTATATTCTATCTAAAATTTTAAATCTTATTCATTCGCTCGTTCCTACCGATAATCATCCCGGAGTAATAGCAGAAGTCAACGAGCTTCGCGCCTAAGCTGTAGCATTAGAAAATATGGTGCAAAACGTACCAACTTTAGCAACATCACCGGCACCAACAGTACCACCAACAACCCAAGTTTCAACATCACATGCCTCAACATCGCAATCTATACCTCGAGCATAATCTTCGTTCTACATCTTGTTCTACATCGGTTATCTTCATTCTTCATGATGATTATGTAATCTCTAATGTTTTAGAGATTATATATTTTTGTTCTAACGGTAAATCAAATGAGTTTAATATCATATTGACTCATTAAATCTATGATTACATCTGAAGAAAATATATATGTATATATGTTTTCATAAAGATTGTAATTAAAAATTCTTTTGTACAAACTATTAATGGTGAAAATATTTTAACGGGTAGGTAATACCCGAGGAATATTTAGATTTCACATTAATAAGTTACATTGTACCTTCTTCGAATCTGATTCAATAGTCATTTACTATCCTACTTACATCCACAGATATACGAATCCGTTCACCATAGAATAACCATTTTCATTCAATTTCATATTTGGATTTTGACTTATCAGAATCCAACAAGTGGCATAATGAAGAAAACATTGGACAAAATAAAATTTGTTAGGAACAAACAAATTAACTATGAGAAATTTTGTTAAGAATCCACGCTAACAAAATCCTAGATAACTGTTCCTAGCTAACTGGTTACATTTTATTTATCGCAATTTATTTATCGCCATTTATATTCTCGCAATTTTATTTATCATCATTTAATTTCTGTTATTTATTTTACGCACTTTAAATATCGGGACACGTATACAAAGTTTTGACATATCATATCGACACATCTATATATATTATTTAGAATAACCATAGACACTCTATACGCAGTAATGACCGAGTTAGCTATACAGGGTTGAGGTTGATTCTACAATAATATATATACTTTGAGTTGTGATCGAGTCTGAGACATGTACACGGGTCACGATACGTATTAATTAATTCGAATATTATATATTAAACTATATATGAATTATTAGACTGTTAACTGTGGACTATCGACTGTGGACTAATAACATTCGACAATTAAAATGAATTAAAATATTGATTATAACATATGAAACTAAACATTTCTTCAAGTTTTCCATTGATCTCATCTTAAACCTCATTTGTATCTTGACGATTACAATCTGCGTTCACACCTTTCATAATTCTTGAAAACTCCTTAATCGAGAGGATGAACCAACCGTACTTCATCTACGGAAGAAAAGATTGATACATATAGTTATGCACCTGAAAACACTCGGAACCTGAGTAAGCGTTTAACACGTATCTGTGCTAATTCCTTTAGTGTTATTATTACCCAAAATAACTTTATAACAACCCTCACTTTTCCCTTTTGAATTTACTAAGTTGCCCTTAGGGTTTCAATGTCATATTCTGTGCCTCATCATTAGGGTTGTTATCCATATCGACAAATGAACTAAAAATTTATGCTTTCATTAAATGATCGTAGGTATTGTTAAAATCCTAATATTATATAAAACCCTAAACCTAACCCTACCTATTAACTACTAAACCCTAATCCCATTTAATAATGAATATTAAACCCTAACCCTAATCCTAAATAAATAATATAAACAATATGTCATAAACTAAATGTAACATTTATATGAATTAAAATTTATAAGAACTCATATGAACCAATTAAAATTAATAAAAGATTAGGGTCTAATAAATAAAAATGTATTTAAATAAATGTAACCCTAAATAATAATAATAATAATAAAAAATATAAAAATATAAAATACCTAATAAAATCAAAGAATTCCGTATATAAAAAAAGAAATAAATCAGATGTATCAAAATATATATCGGCTGTGTTGTTATTTAGGGGATTTAGACTTAATCTCTAAGCTTGTTTAATCCTAGTTTAACTCTAATTCCTATTCTTGATCACCAAGCAAACTTAGTTAAACTAGGAAACCTACAAGCCTATATAAACCCCCATGATCATCCAAGTGATTCACCACAAATAACCTGCAGAAAATTAGTCGATTAGTTCTTGTTTCCCTCCAATTTGTGTCGACTAATCTACACCCATCCAGCCTGCCTTCAGTCGACAAAAACCTTCACAAAACCCCCTGCAAATCGCCATCCTTCTTGCTCCAGTTTCTGCTGTAAAAACCCCCTTAAGGCCTACTGTAATCTCCCATCTGCAATCATCAAACACCATCGTCATTCGCCTGTTTTGCTGCTACTGTACTTCCTGGTTTTCTGTCGTGATCAAGCATCCCAAAGGTTCCAGATTTTGCTGCTGTGTTGCTGTGGATCCAGTCGAACTAGGTCAGACCTAAACAGACCTTTTTTGGGTCGTGATTCCTTGCTGTTGCTGTTGCTACTGCATCTGTTTTCTGTTTTTCTGCCTAGCGAATCATCATCAATCTTTGGTATCAAAACTTGCTTAAGGTAGTCTTAGACCCTAGTTAACTTTATTCTTTATTTAATTACATACAAGTATATTAATAAGTATTATGTTATGTATAAGATTATGATAATGATAAAAGATGTATGATAATAAACTAGTTGTTATAATAAAGAGTTATGAATTATGAATTGATCATGAAGTATTTAGGTTATGTTATAAGTGTTATGAGGTTTAATAAAGATGATTATTGAATATAAGTATTAAGTATGATCAAGATGTAGGTGGTTAGTGAATGTGTAAAAAGAATGATCATAAGAACAAGCATTATGTTTAATAAGAATGGTTATAATAAATTAAATGTAATGGGTTAAGTTGAACTAGTTAATAAATATCATGTAGGAATTATAATTATGGAGTAATAAAAAAAAATATGATGATTAGTAATAAAGATAAAAGGTGAATGGTTATGATTTTATGAAAGTGAAAGTAAACAAGTATGAATATGTGTAAAGTTAATCAGAAGATTATGATATTGTGATGGGTAATGTTAAGGTTAAAAGATTATGATTTTATGTGAAAAGTAATAAGGTTAAGTAGGGTTAATAATAGTTGATTAGTAAATAATAGTGATTATGATATAGATTATGAAAAGGAATTGTTTATGTAATAAAGATTAGGGTTAATGAATATAACTAGTAATTATGTTGAAAAGTTATGATTTTATGTATCGATTAGGTTAAGTTTATGATAAAAGTTTTGATTGTAAGATTATTAATGTAGTAAAGAATAATGATAATAATAATACATGTGCATGCATGCATGCATGCATACGTACGTGCATGTATACTCTGTATGTATATGTGTGTGTGTATATGTAAATATATACATACATGTATAGGTATGTGTATATAAGTATGTATATGTACGTGTGAATGTATGTATGAATGTGTGTTATGTAAGTATTATAATAAGTTAGTAAACATAATAATAAAAGTAATAACTATATATATATATATATATATATATATATATATATATATATATATATATATATATATATATATATATGTATCATCTTACACTTATGTATATGTAACACCTACACCTAACGTATATATATCATATAGTTATGAACACATACATGTTTAATAATAATAAAGAATGTATATATATGTATGTATCACATAGGTATAATTATATATGTAACATATAATGATAAGTTACATAAACGTTGAATAATTAAAGACTAATAATACTATTATTAGTATAACCTATACACTTACCTATATAGTAACACTTAAGTACACTAAGTATATTATCATTTATATAAATACAACTTTTCTCGAAAACGGTCACTATTAATATAGTTTGCTATATTAATAAACAAGCTTTATGTCTATTAGACATTAATTAATCGAACATTATATCTCTAGGTTGATATCTTCGTGTTCAACACTCCGATCATATAACTTGCGTGGAATATCTATCTGCTATTAAGGTGAACTTCATAGCCCCATTTTTTTAACTATCTTTATATACTTATTTTGAACTTTTGGGGTGAGACACATGCTTGCTTTTAAACTGTTTTACGCTTAGACACGAGTACTCAAACTTTATTCAGATTAGTTCAAACTATGCTAACATGCTTTGATTCATGCTAAATTCCTACCATGATATCGTTAGTTGCTACGTATAAAGGCAAGCTTAGTTATTGTGAATAACGCTATTGAGGGTGACGTCTTTATCCGGATGACCGTTGGTCAATGGATACATAATAATGATGCACGACACGAACGTGATGTGTTTAGGGTAACTTACAGTTAGTATCAATATCATATACACCAGCACTACTACCGAACTGATTAAACTTTATAATTAAATCTTGTGGTCTAAAAACTTAGTTATTATTGATAAACCTATGTTGTTCACTCAACCATTTTGGTTGACACTTTAAGCATGTTTTGTCTCAGGTGAAGATTGCTAAAGATTGTTTGCTATTTGGACTTTGCTGCTTTTGGAGTCCGCATTTATACATTCATATTATTGCATTAAAACATTTTAGATTACATTTAAACTTTAAGGAATCATTTGTAATAACTTAATACTTTCCGCTGCTTATAATACATTGGTTTTAATTAAAAACGTCTCATATAGAGTTGTTCTCGTTTATACATACTTGTGTTGTGATATTGTGAAGTCATATGTCCCCGGCCCTATTTGGGGGTATGAAAAACTTGGTGATTCCTTTTAAAGTAGCAAATTTTGTCACAGCTCCAGTAAGTCAACTTCGACTTTTCCTTCGAAACAACCTTATTATAACCTTGATATATATGCGTGCTCTTTATTGTTACCTGGGAACCTTTTATATTCCACCATATTACCATCAACGTTTAATCATCTAAAAACACAATTCTCTTGAAACTACCTCAGATTGATAACCGACGATTCAGATAAGGCTGCATTAAATGCAGAGGAAACAGTAAAATTGTAGATGGCCTAAATGGTCAGGAGTTTGATGATAAAGAATGGAGTGTTGGGAACGCTCAATATAAAATTTGGTACTGAAAAATGGATTGAGCTAACCATGAAGGAGACCAAGGACAAATACAAGGACCAAACCCTATATTCAAAGAATCCAGGTAATTCTGGATCCGATGAAATCTTTAGAGAATATCTTGCTCCGAAGCCATGTTAAAATCTTGCGAAAAATTTTTCTTCATCAACCTTCGAACTTAGAAATTCCAAAATATCATCATAAATATCTTCGATATTTCTGAGGATATTTTTATAACTATTCTTGTCCGAAATTATCTACCTCTTTGTGTTTTCTATATTTCATTATATTGGAAACTTCTGTAAAATCTAAGTATAAATTATGAATAAATTGTGGAGAAGTGTTGGGAATTGAAGCATGGGTTAGTATAATATAATGACGCCCGGCCAACGTGATTATATTAAAGTAAGTCATGCTGAGTTTCTAATGAAACATGATCAGTCACAGACCATACCGTCATCATGTGCCATGTTACATGACTCTTACATTCTACTTAACCTCTAAACATATCAAGAACATATTTTCGTGATATTTCTATCTTTCCGTGATTCTGGTAATTTGACAAATCAAATCGTGTTATTACCTTTCATTTCTGCATAGTATATTATGGTCATTCAAAACTCTATACCTACGAATTCTGGACCATTAATCGCTCGAGTTAAAGTCGGAAAGAGAAAACAAAATCATAGAGCTTCGAAATATAAGGGAGAATATAAAGCCCGATAACAACACATAAATTACAAACCGTGTATATCAATGTTTATCGCAACATAAAGACACGGGAGAATTAAAAACACTATAACCCCAATGGCGAAGTAGAAGAAAACAGATTCCTCTGGTGGAAGTTGGATAAGGAGAATGATTGTTACGATAGTCAGGATAAGGACAAGGATCAGAACTGGATTAAGCATTTTCACAATCTTTTGAATTTGGGAATTGAGTATAGGATTGTAAAAGTAATGGAACGGAAGAAGTTAATTTATAGTGAAATATCTGATAAAGAAATCAAGGCAGATCTCCGCATTTAATTAGAGAGACCCTAATTTCCTGAATCACCGAAGTTATAGATTTTGAAGATTTTTCTTTTAAATCCCTTGAATTCCGAAAATCCACCGTGACTACGTCACCGGTTAAGTCAAATCTGCATTTACTCATTTCACTCTTTTGCTATAGCTTCACTCGTACCCTTCACAAAATCAAATTGATTTATCTATATTAATCAATGATGATAAAATTCTAATTTTCAGCTAGTAATCGTCATGAAAACATTTTTATCATTAGCCATGACGACCACGATCAAATTTCGGGGACGAAATTTCTTTAACGGGTAGGTACTGTGACGACCCGGAAATTTCCAATCAAATTTAAACTTAATCTTTATATGATTTCAACATGATAAGCAAAGCCTGTAATGTTGAGTCTCGAAAATTGTGGAACTATGTTCATATAATCAATTACCTTTTGACTGTGCTCGACGATTCACGAACAATCAATTGTAAATAGATATGTGTGTATGTATATATAAATAATAATTCGAAATATAATTTAAAGTATTAGATGTTATTGTAGTAAAAATAAATAAAATAAAAATAGGATATTATAATAATTATTATTTAAAATATATCTCTATATATAAATAAAGTATATTAAAAATAAATATTAAATGATTGTAATACTCGTTTGATGTTTCGATTGATATTAAGCAAGGTAAATTCAAACATATGTAATTTTAAAATAAACGGTGATCCGAAAATGAGTTTTATAAATTATAGGCTTATTAAAAATATATTTAGGAGCTACTTGTTAAATTTTAGAACTTTTTATATTTTACCCAGAAATGAGAGGGACAGTTGATGTAATTTTTATTTAACAAATTAAGGATCGAATTTTATACCATAATGATCAAAATAAATAAATATATCTAATTTATAAATATGGGATTTTTCTAAAGAATTTTATCCGCCACTAAATGTAACAACGGAGCACGATTTAATACTTCGCGAATTGGATGTCGATAGAGTAATCCAAATATTAGGCTGCTATGTGCATGATCTTTTCATTTGCATTATGAGTGTGATTAATAAATAATATTATATATATAATTCGTTACCTGTCTCAATCTCAAAATCAATATATACATGTGCATATTACATAAGATAACAAATCCATATCTGTACCACCAATTTGCTCAACCAAAATTACTATTTGACACTATGCTTGATTGAATGTATGAAGTGATGTTTATGTTCTTATCTCCCAATCATCTCTATATATTTACATACATATACATATGAGTTATATAAAACTCGCACCCGATCAAGTTTCACCGCCATCCACCCTATTTGATCTCAACCTTGCTCCTTCACCTTCACCCTCCTCACCACAACCACCGGCACCCTATCACCACTTATAACTAATCAAAACGTCATCTCTATATATAACATACACACATATGAGAACATAAAACATTCACTTCTTCTTCTTCTACTCCAACGACCACTATCCACCATCAAAATTGGGTTCGTTTATATTTATGTCCGAGACTTAACAACGCACCAATATAACCACACCATCACCATGAACACCTTAACCCTTTTCTTCACCGACAACCCTCATATAACGGCCACCATTAGAACCACCATCAACCACCATAACCGCTACCATTAAACCCGACTACTATTTTGTTTCTGTTTTTGTTTGAGACACAACAACAACAAACCATCACCTTTCTTGTTGTTTTGCTTGAGCCAAGAATCATGACAACCACCACATATATATTCTTCCGCTCTTTTCGTTTGCTATTCAAAAGCTCCAAGAACAAAACCCACCTTGATAACCCATGGAGATCCCCATGTAACCACCATCTTCAACTAAAACACCACCATGTATCATCGAGCTTTAAGGTATTAAATTTCTGTCTTAGTACTTATGTTTGAACCACAGCCGTAAACCACCAATTAAAAGCTACTCGAAACTGCTTCTATAATCCCGTCGTTTGCAACTGCAGCTGCTACAACTCAGTTTTCCTTTTTTTTTTTTTCCCATCGTGATAACTCTATAGCGAAAATATTATTCTGATGTGGATATGTGAAGTAGTGGATGAATGCTGGCACTTTCCACATTTTGAATTGAAATTGATTTTTATATTGTCCACTAGATGCCTTAAAAAAAAAAAGAAACGAGATCCACTATAAAAGCCTACTGCTCGAATATTATTTTTTTCTTTAGGCCAAGAGTTTAAATTTTATAGTTGGGCCGATGTATATTATTGGGCCGTGACTTACCCAAATGAAATTGGGCCGTAAACTTGTTATTTAGGCCGAAACTATTATGTTACTAGGGGTAAGCTTATTATGATTATAATGGTAAACGTATACAGTGATGAGGATAATGGATTCCGTAATATAATGATATTAGAAGAGTACTATGATACATGGTGATAGATTGAAGATAAAATAACGACGATAACATTATAGTTATGATTAAGATCGATGGGTGATGAACGAAATCATTAAGGTTAAGATAATGATTCGGGGTATGTTGTTATGATAATAGTATAAACATAAACAAGATGTTAGATTATAAGATGATGATTGGTTATGATAAATCATGTTGTTGAAGATAAGCGAGTAGATTAATTGATGATGGTGATTAAATGTTGGTGCTCGAAAAGGGTTAAAAGAATTTAATCATAGATGTCAATCAGAAAGATACAAGCAGCTCAATGGTTCAGGGTGTTGTGTGTAAAACTAGAGGTCGCTGGTTCAATCCTTGGCTGGAGCATATATATATATATATATATATATATATATATATATATATATATATATATATATATATATATATATATATATATATATATATATATATATATATATATATATATATATATATTTTAAGAAGAAGAAGCAGAAGAAACAGCCAGATATATATTATATATATATATATATATATATATATATATATATATATATATATATATATATATATATATATATATATTTTAAGAAGAAGAAGCAGAAGAAACAGCCAGATATATATTATATATACTTTGGTCCGTAAATTAGAAACAGAAAAACAGAAAGGGGTGGAATGGTTAAGGATGTTATCGGATAAGCGAGAGGTTGTGAATTCAAGCCCGGGCTGCGACATTATATTTTTAGCTATTTTCTTAAGGTAGTATACTTATTATTCCTCTTATTATTATTATTATTATTATTATTATTATTATTATTAATATTAATATTAATATTATTATTATTATTATTATTATTATTATTATTATTATTATTATTACTACAACTATATTATTATTATTATTATTATTGTTATTATTTTTACTACTAATACCATTATTATTATTATTATTAACATTACTAACTATAACTTTAGTTTTAAATGCATTTTGTATATAAAATATAACTATATTTTTATGATCTTAAACTAAAAAAGATGGATATCATAAGATAGATAAAAACGTTAGATATATAAAAGTATATATATAATAAGTATACTACTTTTACTAATAAAATAATTTTCGTTCATTTACGTTTTAATATAACTCGAATCTATTAAAAATACTATCATATTAAAAATTATGAGTATTTAAAAATATTAATACTAAGTATTTATTCAAAATATATTAATAAGGTATATAATATATTATTATGATAATTTAATAAAATATATATAAAATAAAAATATTTAAGTAATTATTAATATTAAATTTAATATCACAAGTATATTACTAATATCAAAATATATATATTTATTTGAATATTATTATATGTGTTAATATACATATTTGATATAGGTTCGTGAATCCAAGGCCAACCCTACATTTGTTCAATGTCATCATATGTATTTTTACTATAAAATACAGCATGGTGAGTTTCATTTGCTCCCTTTTTAAATGCTTTTGCAATATATATTTTTGAGGCTGAGAATACATGCGCTACTTTTATAAATGTTTGACGAAATAGACACAAGTAATCAAAACTACATTATATGGTTGGATTATTAAACCGAATATCGTCCCTCAAGTCGGGTAACCTAAGAATTAGGGAAATGGCCCCTAATTGACGCGAATCCTAAAGGTAGATCTATCGGGCCCAACGAGCCCCATCCAGGGTATGGATGCTTTAGTACTTCGAGGTATTATTTAGTATATTAGCTGCGCGTTGTATACTGGGGGATATTCTATATGCATCTTGTTAAGGTCGGTTACCAGGTGTTCAATCCATATGAATGATTTTGGTCTCTATGCAGTTTGCGAAATGCCTGATACGAGATTATGTTTATGAAAGATGGAATTTAAATCTTGTGGTCTATTAAAAATATGAAATTTATGGATTATGATAAACTAATGAACTCACCAACCTTTTGGTTGACACTTTAAAGCATGTTTATTCTCAGGTGTTAAAGAAATCTTCCGCTGGGCATTTGCTCATTTTAGAGATTTTACTTGAGTCATTCATGACATATTTCAAAAGACGTTGTATTCGAGTCGTTGAGTTCATCAAGATTATTATTAAGTCAATTATAGCTGGATATATTATGAAATTGTATGCATGTCGTCAACTTTCTATGTAATTCAAGTTTGTCTTTTAAAAACGAATGCAATGTTTGTAAAATGTTTCATATAGAGGTCAAGTACCTCACGATGTAACCAAATGTAATGCATTCGTCCAGATGGATTAGGACGGGTCCTTTCAATCATTACTAAATGTAATTACTTTTAGTATTAGTATTATTATCATAAAATGATACAAATTTTATTTATTATTATGAATATTATTTTAACAAATAAATAGCTATATAAGAATATATTTAAAACATATCGCATAACAACATTAATATTTTCATAATAAATACTAATTATTTATCTAAAGTATATAAAATAAAAATAGTTAAAATAGTTACAAATGAAACATACAAGTTACTGAAATAAAAATTAATAATAATATCTAAACTTGTTCGATTACAAGTATATGTTTTGATAAATATATGAATAATATAGGTTCGTGAATCCGAGACCAACCCTACACTTGTTCAATGACGTCATATATATTTTTACTACAAAATACAGTATGGTGAGTTTCATTTGATCCCTTTTACTCTTTACATTTTTGGGACTGAGTATACATGCGTTGTTTTTATAAATGTTTGACGAAATAGACACAAGTACTCAAAACTACATTCTATGGTTGGATTATCGACGTCGAATATCACCTCTTTTAGCTTGGTAACCTAAGAATTAGGGAACAGTACCCCTAATTGACGCGAATCCTAAAGATAGATCTATGGGCCTAACTTCGATATTTCTGAGGATATTTTCATAAATATTCTTGTTCGAAATTATCTACCTCTTCGTGTTTTCTGTATTCCATTATATTGGAAACTTCTGTAAAATCTAAGTATAAATTATGAATGAATTGTGGAGGAGAGTTAGGAATTGAAGCATGGGTTAGTATAATATAATGACGCCCGACCAACGTGATTATATTACAATAAGTCATGCTGAGTTTCTAATGAAATGTGATAATGGTTCACAGTAGATCATACCATCATCATGTGTCATGTTACATAACTCTTTCATTCTGCTTAAATTCTAAACATATCAAGAAAATATATTCTTGATAGTTCTATTCTCAGTAATTCTGGTAATTTAACAAATCAAATCGTGCTATTACGTTCTTTCCTGTTTAGAACATTAAGTTCATTTGAAACTCCATACTTACGAATTCTGGACCGTTACTTGTTTTACTAGAGGTCGAGAAAAGAATAAAAAGGCAAAGAGCTCCGAAACATAAGGGAAGATATAAAACTCGACAACAACACAGAAATCATAAACCGTGTACATTAATACGAATAGCAATATAAAGACACGGGAGTATGATAAACACAATAACCCCAAGCGCGAAGTAGAAGTAAACAGATTCCTCCGGTGGTAGAAGAAAAAGGAGAATGATCGATATGAAAGTCAGGAATATATCCAGAATTAAAACTGGATGAAGCATATTGACTGATGATTTGAAAGTATGAATTGAAATATAGAAAATGGGAGTGGTGGGAAGTAATGGAACGGAAGAAGTTCATTTATAGTGAAAATACCAGATAAAGTAATCGAGACAGATAATCGTATTTAATTATAGAGATCTTAATTTCCATAAATCCCGAAGGATCATATCTTATATAGATTATGAAGATTTCCTTCAAATCTCTTGAATTCCGGAATTCAACCCTGACTAAGTCAACAGTCAAGAAGAATATTATTTTCCCCAGTTCACTATTTTGTGATAGCTTCACTCGTACTTTTTACACCATTGAATTGTTTTATCTATATTACTCGATAGTGATAAAACTCTATTTATCAACTCATATTCGTCATGAAAACATTCTTATTGTTAGCCATGACGACCTCACTCAAATTTCGGGATGAAATTTCTTTAACGGGTAGGTACTGTGACGACTCGGAAATTTCCAACCAAATTTAAACTTAATCTTTATATGATTTCGACACGATAAGCAAAGTCTGTAATGTTAAGTCTCAAAATTTTTGAACTATATTACTGGATTCAATTAACCTTCGACCAATTCCGACGATTCAAGAACAATAAATATGTACATATAAATAATTAGATATAATATATATATATATATATATATATATATATATATATATATATATATATATATATATATATATATATATATATATATAATAATGCATTAATAAATTATTAATTGTTGGAATTAAGAGTATAAAATAATAAACGATATAATAAAGTTATTATTAAAATAAATAATATATATATATATATATATATATATATATATATATATATATATATATATATATATATAGTGGTAGGATCAAGAGGGAAGTAACCAATCTGGGGGAAGCAGGGGGAAGCAAAAACTTTTTTTTTCTTCATTTTTTGAAAAAACTTTATTCACGAACATTATAGATGGGATGAAAATATGAACATTTAGTAGAGACACTTTGTGATAAATGTTTTTATTTTAGCGGGAAAACGCTCGAAGAAGTAATATATAACAATTATCGTGTTTTTCAAGCGTATGTTGAGGTTTTAGCTATTGGGGTTTAGATATTAGGGTTTATAGGGTTTAGATATTAGGGTTTAGAAATTTAGGGTTTAAGGTTTAGATTTAGGGTTTAGATTTAGGATTTAGATTGAGTTTTTAACACGAACGGTTTAGAGTTTAGGGTTTAGGGTTTAGGGTTTGGTGTTTTGGGTTTATGGAATAAACCCAAAACACCAAACCCTAAACCCTAAACCCTAAACCCTAAACTCTAAATCGGGCTAAATTTTACTTCACAAAACATGAAAAAAAACGTTCATATTCTTCACGAACAATATTATCTTGAATGTTATTTTTGTCGATCGTTTTCCCGGCTAAATAATAACATTCATCACGAAGTGTCTCTTCTAAATGTTCATATTTTTGTGTGATCTTGATGCCGGAAAAAAAATTCCAAAAAAAAAACGAATTTTTTTTTGCTTCCCCCCGATTGGTTACTTCCCCATTGATCCTGCCCCTATATATATATATGTGTATATATATATATATATATATATATATATATATATATATATATATATATATATATATATATATATATATGAATTTGAATTTATTTAGTAAACATTAGTAGCACTAGTTTGTCATTCGTAAAATGTGAGCTTGTGAGTGTACTAAAATAAATATTAGACGAACCTTTGTGGTCACGTTTATCTCATTTAAGGACTAAAATAATGAAGTATATTTAATACAGAAATATAGGATATTTTTCTGTGTATCCTTATCCGTCACTGATTAACAACGGAGTACGAGATCCAGTCCGTGAATGGTGACGACTAATATTATCACATGTTTATATATTTATATTATATATTTCTTTTCTCATTTGGCAAAACTCTATCCGTGAATGTAAATTATTATCAAGATTTACTGTATATGATTTGTTTCTTTATTCTATCTCTGATCTATATACATCCTTACATACATGCATAATCACATAAAGCATAAAGTAATTGCAAATTTTTTCGTCAATTAACACAACATTTTACTGTTCTTGATTGGTTATAAACATCCTATATATACATACATAATGGAGAAAGATCACCTAATCCACTTCAATTCTTCTGATTGTATTTTTTATTTTCATTTGATAGCCATCACACACCTTCAATTATTAAATTATAATTATTATTATTATATTTTCATTATTTTCCTCCGTGAGAAATTGAAACAAGAATACTGTGTTTGTATGTATATATATGTAATATGTCTATTGATTTCATAAAACGAATCTATCTATCTTATCTGTCTTGCATTTCCTTATCACTCTTATATTATATATATACACGTCGATGTATGATCAACCATTTTCCGTTTCTTCTTTTATCCACCCAAACACCACTACCAAGAGTCACCATCACACATCATATCTATCTTCTTATTTAATTAGTACGTACAATTGTCACTATAAACAAATGATAATAATAATATCTTTTATTCCTTCCAAATTTTTGATAGGAATATTTACATCAACTTCCACCAAATAATACCTCAAATTATTCACTACCTACTCAATTCTCTCTCCGTAGTTTTCATCAATATCACCTGTAACTTATTGTCATACTCGAAGGTGATATTGGTGATAGGAAGCAGTAGGTTAATATCACCAAAACCTAATTGTTCTATTTGAGTTCAATGAAGACCCATTGAAAACAACCATTGAAAACTCTTCAATGCAAATCGAGCTGCTACTTTACCTATTTTAATTTTGTTTTGCTCGAAGTTCAAAACACTCAAGAACACCCTCGCTAATAATACATCATGTTTTTCCATAGAACCCAAACTAAAACCTACTTGATTTGGACGATGTTGTTACCACCACAAATTATTATTGTTTCTTGTTTGGTACGAACAATACCAGAAACCAACATGCTATCTAATGCTATACGACACGATTACCACTTCAAAACTAAAATCCTCTTAATGTTGATCATCTTTTGTTTCGGAACCTGATTGCAATTCGATACAACAACAATCATCATCTAACACATCACTATCAAATTGTTTTGTCTTGAATTCTTCAAACCGCCACCAAGGTTCCACCCTAACCACCACTCTAGGCCATCTCCCATCACAACACACTCTATCACCAACCCAAACCATCACTAGTTACATGTTTTTCTGTTTACTACTTCAATTGAACATCACATCAACATCACATAAACCGCCACGTTACAACCAAACCACACCACCACTTGCTCGATTATATTTTCATACATATTGATTCAAAGAGCTACTGCTATACGGCTGTTATCCAGTTTTCGTTTCAATCAAGCCAAAGCAATAATTTTTTCTTTCTTCACGATGCATTTTTACTGCTACAGCGGTGTGTTTCTGCAGCTACTTCTGTCTTCTATTTTTTTTATGTCCAAAAACCATTCCAAACAACAGATACATACGACTGCTATATCCATGCTTTTGTGTTACGAATATTATATATGGAGATTGACAATGATTAATTAATATAATAGAGAATTGTTAAATAATGATGATGAGTCATGTTCCTCCTCTTCCTCTTGTTGTGGCCGAAAATTAATAAAGTATTAACCCCACTTGTGCAACTAGTTGATTTAATATTTCGGCTGTAGGTATTCTTCTTTTGCGAAGATTCACCATCTGTTTAGAGCACAAACTGAAAACCCATTTAAGCTTCTAGTGGACCGTGTTCAAAAGGGATTGTTGGGCCAAAGCTTTATGTTTTTACGTTGGGCTGTCATGTAAACCATTCCTAGTCCTGTTTGTTTTCTCTCTTTTATTGTTGCTTATCGCTACAGCTTTGTAGCTGCTATTAAATGTTTTCGTTTATTATGTGGATAAAAGAAAATGGTAATAGTGATATAGAGGATGATTGTTAAGATTGTGTTATACAGATTGTGTTATACATGTACGATACTGATGGAAGGTAACGATGATGATAATGTTTCGATTTCCTTCAGCTGTTATATTTTCCTTTACCTGTTGTCGTTTATGAATTTGATCGAGAGCATACAAGTGATTTTGGGTTTGATTAAATTATCATATGTGGTTTGGGGAATCAAGTTGGGCCGAAACTATAAACCTCTGTTAGGCTTATTAAATTACTATGATGGGTTTTAATTAAATGGTGGGCTCTTAAACTGTTAGGCCGTATTTGTTGGGTTGTTGGGCCGAGATTCGGTTTAAGGTAATTAAGTGTAAGAGATAATTAAGAAAAGTAACGAACAGAGGAGTGGTTAGGGAGTTTTGGGTTTAAATGAGAGGTCGAGAGTTCGAGCCTTGTTAGAGGCATTTTTTTTTGGAAAAAGCTTTTAAAGGTAGTCCTTTATTATTATTATTATTATTATTATTATTATTATTATTATTATTATTATTATTATTATTATTATTATTATTATTATTATTATTATTATTATTATTATTGTTGTTGTTGTTGTTGTTGTTGTTGTTGTTGTTGTTGTTGTTGTTGCTATTATAATTAAAATTACTTGATATTATTACTAAGCCTAATAACATGATTTCTATTATTATAATTAACATAAATTATAGTATTATCATTATTATTACTAGTAAAATCATTAAGTATTATTTGTATTATTATTATAGTTATTATTATTATTATCAATATTACGATTACTATCAGTATTAAAAAAATAAATAAATAAATAAATAAAAAAATATCATTATTTTTAAATCTATAATTTTTATTAAAACTAGTATTATCATTATTAATATTACTAAGTATCATTATTATTAATATTAGTATTAGAATTCTCATTTAACATTGATATCAGTATTATTATTAATATGACTATTAAAATTTCTATTAGAATCATCATTTTTATTTAAAAGTACCATTATTATTTAAAATATTATTTTTATAAAAACTAACATTTTATCTTATCATTGTTATCTTTTTATTATTACTAACATTACTTTTATTATTAGTATTATTATCAAAACTATTAATAGCAGTATCATTACTAAATCTAATTACTTTTAGTATTATTATTATTATTATCATAAAAAGATACAAATTTTATTTATTATTATTAATATTATTTTAACAAATAAATAGCTATATAAGAATATATTTAAAACATATCGCATAACAACATTAATATTTTCATAATAAATACTAATTATTTATCTAAAGTATATAAAATAAAAATAGTTAAAATAGTTACAAATGAAACATACAAGTTACTGAAATAACAATTAATAATAACATCTAAACTTGTTCGATTACAAGTATATGTTTTGATAAATATATGAATAATATAGGTTCGTGAATCCGAGACCAACCCTACACTTGTTCAATGACGTCATATGTATTTTTACTACAAAATACAGTATGGTGAGTTTCATTTGATCCCTTTTACTCTTTACATTTTTGGGACTAAGTATACATGTATTGTTTTTATAAATGTTTGACGAAATAGACACAAGTACTCAAAACTACATTCTATGGTTGGATTATCGAAGTCGAATATCACCTCTTTTAGCTTGGTAACCTAAGAATTAGGGAACAGTACCCCTAATTGACGCGAAATCCTAAAGATAGATCTATGGGCCTAACAAACCCCATCCGGGTTACGGATGCTTTAGTACTTCGATTATTATACAGACGAGAGGATTCTGTGATACAGACGAGAGGATTCTGTTTTGGGGATATTCTATATGCATTATGTTAATGTCGGTTACCAGGTGTTCACCATATGAATGATTTTACCTATAAGCAGACGAGAGGATTCTGCTATGGGAATTATGTTTATAAATATGAAAATCTTGTGGTCTATTAAAATGATGAAAATAATCGATTATGATAAACTAATGAACTCACTAACCTTTTGGTTGACACTTTAAAGCATATTTATTCTCAGGTATGAAAGAAATCTTCCGCTGTGCATTTGCTCATTTTAAAGATATTACAAGGAGTCATTCATGGCATACTTAGGACAGTACCTCGCAATGGGACCAAATGTTGATGACTTCGTCCAGATGGATTAGGACGGGGTGTGACAAAACCTGCCTCAAGGAATCCAAATGATTTAGTATCTGTTAAAGTCATTAACGAATACATTACTCCTGACCCTAAACCGTTACGGACAAATCTTCCTCATCATTCTTGATATTAGAAATTTTAAGATACCATTGTATCTTTCATTATAAATATCCTCGATATTTCTGAAGATATTTTTATAACTATCCTTAGCAGAAATCATTTATCTCTTCGCACTATCAGTGTTACATCAGAAATGAAACTATTTTAGCTTCTAAATTCTGAAAAATTTGAATTTAAATTATGAATATTTTTAAAGTAGTGTTGGGAACTGAAGCATGAGTTAGTATAATATAATGACACTTGATTAATGTGATTATATTACAGTAAGTCATGCTAAGTTTCTAATGTAACATGATGATTCACAGATCATAACGTCATCAAGTGCCATGTTATACAACTCTTATATTCTATCTAATCTCTAAACATATCAAGAACATATTTTCTTGATAGTTCTATCTTTTCTCTTGAATTATGGTAATTTAATCAATCAAGATCGTGCGATTACAATCTCTCTCTTAGAACGTTAGTCATGTTCATTCGAAACTTCATACTTACGAATTCTGAACCATTATTCGTTTGACTTAAAGTCGGGAAGAGAAAACAAAAGGATGGAACTCCAAAATATAAAGGAAATGAAGAGGGTGGATTTATAGTGAACTATCCGACAGAGCAATTGAGACAGATGATCGCTTTTATTTAAAAAGATCCTAATTCCCTTAATTACCGGAGAATCAAATCTTATTACGAAATTTCTTCTAAATCCCTTGAATTCCGAAAAACAACCGTGACTATGTCATCGGTTAAGATGAACTTGCATTTATTCATTTCACTCTTTTTGTGATAGCTTCATTCGTACTCTTCAAATAATCGAATTGTTTTATCCATATTACTCAATGGTAATAAAACTCTATTTATTAGCTCATATGAGTCATGAAAACATACTTATTGTCAGCCATGACGATCCCAATTAAATTTCGGGACGAAATTTCTTTAACGGGTAGGTACTGTGACGACCCAGAAATTTTAGACCAAATTTAAACTTAATATTTATATGATTTCGACACGATAAGCAAAGTATGTAATATTGAGTCTCGAAAGTTTTGGAATTATATTCATGTAATCAATCACCCTTTGACTACTCCCGACGATTCACGAACAATTATTTATAAATAAATATGTATATATATATATATATATATATATATATATATATATATATATATAAATAATAATTAGACATATTAAATAAAGTATCATATGATTTAATGATTTGAATTAATAATGAAATTGTTAGTTAATATATATTTATGTAAATATAATGTAATTCGAAAATAGATGGTTTTGAATTCATTTAGGAAACAATAATAACACTTGTTTATCATTCAAATGGTCATTTAACCAAACTTATATAAATTTAAAATAAATGGTGATTCGAAAATAAGTTCTATAAATTTTAGGCTTACTAAAAATGTATTTAGGATCTAGTTATTAAATTTTAGCACTTTTTATATTTTACCCAAAATTGAGAGGGACAGTTGATGTAATTTTTATTTAATAAATTAATGATAGAATTTTATACCATAATAACTGAAATAAATAAATATATTTAAATTAAAAATTTGAGATTTTTCTGAAGACTTTTATCCGCCACTAATTATCAACGGATCACGATATAATATCCATAATCAAAACTGTAACGGCTGCTGAACTATTAGCCACAATTTCACTATTGATGATTGAAACTTTAATTGACTTACTGTTTTTAATTTGCATTTCCTTCGCTTCACTGCACGTTTCAGTAATCAAATTGATTAGTAATTATTATTATAATACTACGTTATATATATATATATATATATATATATATATATATATATATATATATATATATATATATATATATATATATATATATATATATATATATATATATATATATATATATATATATATATATATATATATATATGCACTTGCAGTGAATTGCAACCATCACCAAACTTATCTTATTCTTGTTCCTTTCTTTTATCAACCAACATGAACACCACAAACCACTATGAATATCACTTCATCTTTGTATTTTTGTTTGATGAAGCAACCAACACTCACGGCTATCTCCATAAACCGCCGTCACCACTTTTAGTCATCGGACTGGAAACACCATCGAATAACCATCTTTCACCACCATTAACACCCACATCAATCACCTACAACCACTACCTCTGATGAACCATCCACCACAACCCACTCAAGGAACCAACCCATTTGTTTGTTAATCGACACTCACCACCCATTTCGACAATAATCATCACCATCCAACAGCAAACTATTTTCGTTTATGATTATGTCCGAGAACAAACCCACAACGTCTCCTACAACAACCATAACCACCACCACCTTCGTGCATAACCACCAAAGACTAATCACCATCTATGTTTTTCTCTCTCTCCTGCACAATTTCAAGTACTGCTGCTACATAATGTTTCCTACTTTGAACGTGGTTAACTCCTACTATGGCATCTGTTTCTTGTTCGAGTCTACAACCTACCATCGGTTCTTTTAAATCCTTTATGTTAATACCTTTTATTATTACGCAAATTAATGATGATAAAGAATCTGTGATCATGATAAAAAGGTGGTGAGATGTTAATATAATAATGATAATGTTTAAAGTCAATAAAGAAAGAATGGAGGATGTTTGTGTGGTCCTAGTCGAACATGATATAAAGGAGAAACCCACTTCCAAGATAACCTTATGTTTGTTTATGTTAATAAGATGAAACTCGAATAAACTTTTGCTAGTAGGGCCGTATGATTATATATGTAATTGGACCAAGATAGAATTCTGTTTTAGAATGGAATAAATATGCATGGGGCCGTATAAATATGATACAGTGGGATGTTATGGAGATTATGATAGATTATGATTAGGAAATGACGAGGAGATTAGTTGAAAAAGATGGCATCGATGATGAATTGTGGAGGCTGGATGAAAATATTAACGATGATATCACATTAACGGTTATGTTGATGATTGTGAAATAAAGGTTATGATAAATAATTAGATTATGATTAAGATCATGATTATGATAATAATTAGAATAATGATAATGGAAGATGATGATAATAATTTAAGATTGATGATGATGATAAAGGAAACGAGAAAGATGGATATTAATGGTGATACAGTATGTTGTGTGTTGAATGATAGGTCCTGGGTTCGAATCCAGGCGACTCCAAACAAATTATTTTTAATAAAAGAAGCTGTCTTGGGCCTTTTGGGCTTGGATAATATATATTTTTGGGCCCAGATTCGGTTTGTTATTAGGCCGAGATCCGGTTTGCTATTGGGCCGAGAAGTTTAGTAACAATGAAGTTTATGATGATGAAACTATATTAGCGAAGATGGTGATGACGAGTTATAAGAATATATATTAGTAAACAAAACACAAGGTGCCAGGCAGCACAGCGGTTAGGGGAGTTTGTGTTAAACAAGAGGTCTTGGGTTTAAGGGTGTTATGGGTTAGCGAGAGGTCGGGGGTTCGAGCCTTGTCTTAGGCATTTTTTTTGGGGAATAGCTTCAAATGTAGTTATTATTATTATTATTATTATTATTATTATTATTATTATTATTATTATTATTATTATTATTATTATTATTATCATTATTATTATTGTTATTATTAATTATTGGTATAATTAGGTTAGTAATAATAATATGAGTATTATTATTATTATTATTATTATCATTTTAGTTATTATTATTATTATCATTTTAGTTATTATTGAGTAATATCATTAAGTGTTATTATTAATATTATTATTATTATTATTATTATTATTATTATTATTATTAATATTAATATTATTATTATTATTATTATTATTATTATTATTATTATTATTATTATTATTATTATTATTATTATTATAATTATTAGAAAAATTATCATTTTTATCAAAATTATTATTATTACTATCATTATTATTATTTTGATATTAATATTATTATTTTTATATTATTATTATTAATATTATTATTTTTATTATTATTAATACTAGTATCAATATTATTATTATCATAATAACTATTATTATTATTATTATTATTATTATTATTATTATTATTATTATTATTATTATTATTATTATTATTATTATTATTATTATTATTATTATTATTATTATTATTATAAAATAAAACAATTTTTTTTATTATCAATATTATTTTATCAAATAACTATTAGTCATATAAAACCATATTTACTACATATAACGTAACTATATTAATACTTTTATAATAAATATTAATAAATATAATTAATTAGGTTATTAATGAAACACCTAATTAAAATAACAATTAAATCACTAATAATATATAGGTTCGTGAATCCGAGGCCAACCCTGCACTTGTTCAGTGTCGTCATATGCATATTTTTATGACATAATATCGTATAGTGAGTTCATTTGATTCCCTTTTACTCTTTACAATTTTTGGGACTGAGAATACATGCGCTGTTTTTATAACTACTTTATTAAATGCTTTTGAAATATATTTTGAACTGAGAATACATGAAATGCTTTTATAAATTTTTGACGAGATAGACACAAGCAAATTCCTCGAATGAATTATTATGCAGACAGAAGTTCTGTGGATTAATATTGAATTAGTTGGACGTGATAATTGCCACTAATTGTTGTGAATATTTTCCCCCTGATTATTATTGCTTGGTGACCTAAGAATTAGAAACGGGTATGGCCCTAATTCACGCGAATCCTAAAGGTAGCTACCGGGTTTAACACCCCCACCCAGAATGTTCACTAGACGGAAGAGCTAGTGGGCGTGGTGTTTAGTACTTCGAAGTTTATATATTTTACAGACGAGATGTTCTGTTTTGGGGATATTATTGATGCGCATTATATGTTAAGGTCGGTTACCATGTTGAGGAATGAAATCAAATTGAATGTTATGTATCAAGAGAATGATTTTTATACACAGGTTATGTGTATTATTTTTGTGCACGAGATATGTGTACGGTTATTTAAAAATCGCGAGGCAACCTACGGGGGAGAAAAGGATACGAACCTACTCTGCCAAGCATTATGAAAAATGGTTTTGTACACGAGATATGTGTACTGTGTTTAAATCTTGTGGTCTATCAAAATTATGAATTTTATTGTTTATGATAAACATATGAACTCACCAACCTTTTGGTTGACACTTTCAAGCATGTTTATTCTCAGGTATGAAAGAAATCTTCCGCTGTGCATTTGCTCATTTTAAAGACATTACTTGGAGTCGATCATCGCAATGAGACCAGATGTTGGTGACTTCGTCCAGATGGATTAGGACGGGGTATGATAATGGTGTCCCTATCTCTATCATTTCTGATCGCGCAGCCGATTCACTTCTAGATTATGGAAAACCTTACAATCTGCTCTTGGAACTCAAGTCGACATGAGTACTGCTTATCATCCGCAAACCGATGGTCAAAGTGAACGAACCATTCAAGCATTGGAAGATATGCTTCGTGCTTGTGTTATCGACTTCGACAAAGGGTGGGATAGACATTGGCCCTTGACTGAATTTTCTTACAACAACAGTTACCACGCATGTATTATGGCTATACCTTCTGAGGCCTTATATGGAGGAAAATGTAGATCCCCATTATGCAGGGATGAAATAGATGACAGACAGTTAACTGGTCCTGAAATAATACACTAAACTACCGAAAAGATCATTTAGATTAAGAAACGGTTAGAAACTGCCCGCAGCTGACAGAAGAGCTATGCTGATAATCGTCGGAAACCTTTAGAATTCCAAGTTGTTATAAAGTCACGTTGAAATTATCCCCTTGGAAAGGCGTCGTTCGTTTTGGTAAACGAAGCAAACTAAGTCCGTGTTTTGTTGGACCTTTCAAGATTACTGAAAGAATTGGTCCCATTGCGTATCATTAGAACTACCTGCTGAGCTTAGTAGTGTACACGACATTTTTCACGTCTCAAATCTGAAAAAGTGTCATGCTTATGACACACTTGTTATTCCTTTAGATGATCTCCGCATTGATGATAAAATGCACTTCATCGAAGAACCTATGGAAGTTATGGATAGTGAGGTTAAATGCTTGAAACATAGCAACCTCCCTATTGTTAAGATCCATTGGAATTCACGAAGAGGCCCCGAGTATACCTGGGAACGTGAAGACCATATGAATCGGAAATATCCCTATCTCTTCTCAACCGCTGATGCATTCGAGAAGTCAACCTAAAACTTCGGGACGAAGTTTTTATTAACGGGGAGGTACTATAACAACCCTCACTTTTCCACTTCTGAATTTACCATTTTACCCTTAGGGTTGTTATAAGATAAAAATTAATATGAAATAATTAAAAATGTATGCTATTATATATCGTAATTTTATAATAAGAAAACTCATGTATAAATGAATAATTTACTTTATAAATAATATAAAGTATAATAAAAATGTAATGTGACATTTTTAAAACAAATAAAACTATAAGGTAATAAATGTAGATATAAAAAAATATATTTATTATAAATAATTGTAAAAATGCCGAAAATATTTAAAAATCTATTTATAATTTCGGTAATTATCAAATAAAGAAAAATAAAATAATTAAAATGTAAACAAATTCTAGAAACTTCTTAAAGGAGATAAGAATGAAGAAAAAAATATATAAATATAACTTTAAATCGGCCAAAAATTAATTATAGGATAAATATTTTTTTACTTTTATAAAATAAATTTAAATAAAAAAAGGGAATAGATACATTTCTTTTTAAACAAGAAAATCAAGATAAACCTTATTTTTTTTTTAAAAAAAACCGATCGATATTATCTATAATATTATTATTATTTTTTAATTATTTAAAAACTCTAAATTTTTCACTATAAATACTCCCAACATATTTCATAATTTTTGTCACAAAAAAACTGAAGAAAACTCTCATTCCTATTTGAAGAAAATACTTTTCTAAATTTTTTTTCTTCCTTTCTTTTTATTTATTATTTATTTCAGTATATTTTTTTATACTTGCCGATTCTTTTTATATATATAAATCATATGTAATTAAAATAGATATAAGCAATACATAATAATTACTAATAGGTATTATAAGTTTATGAAAAATTAATTTTACAGATTTATAACTTGTTTTAATGTTTCTAATTAATTAAAAATAGTAAAATTGTATATATATGTAGAATTATATATATATATATATAAAATTAATTAATTAAAAACAGATTTATAACTGTAACGACCCTAGATTTTCTGACTTATATTATTAATATTTATTATTAATACTTGCGTGTTAATAAATGTATTCTTATACATTTTTCTTGTCACCGTAATTAACTTTCCATGTCCCGACTCGTCTTTTCGACACGTGCTTTTCACGAATAATATTTTGAATATTATTTACATTCATAACTAATTATTATTAATTATTTCTAATTAACTAATGTAAGTAGTTAATTACTTGGGCTTTTACTAATTTGTTGCATGCTTATACATGGGCTTTTGTTATTGGACTTGGACTATCAAGGCCCACCTTACACCACTTAATGGACTAATTAGTGAACCCATCATTATGCTAGTGATTTATTAAGATTAAACAAGATTAATTAAGTGAGGAGACAAAGATGTTTCAAGCATGCATGACCATCTTTCCCATGTATTTGGCTTTATACCTCTTCCTAGCATGCACCACCTTCCCACACATGAAAGAACCACTCTGACTTCCCCATTTAGAAGCCAAAACCATCGGCTTTGGTGCTAGGGGAGTGAGTTTCATTTTTCTTTT
Source organism: Rutidosis leptorrhynchoides (assembly GCF_046630445.1). Classification (NCBI taxonomy): domain Eukaryota; kingdom Viridiplantae; phylum Streptophyta; class Magnoliopsida; order Asterales; family Asteraceae; genus Rutidosis; species Rutidosis leptorrhynchoides. Next base: position 636,010,523 of record NC_092335.1, read on the forward strand.
TGTTGTTGTTACTTATATGCTAGTTTGAACTTCATTTTTCACATATCTTCTTACACTACTTCTTTTCTCTAGACTTTTTCTCTCTAAATTGTAAGTAAAATATTTTCTTTCTTTCTTCTTTCTCTCTTTAAAACCGCCAAGTTCATCATCATCATACTTGTTGTTGTTTGTTGTTAAAGATCAAGCTTTATAGTTGTATCTTCATGTAATCTTGCTTCTTCCATCCTTTATTTGATGAGGAAACAAGAACAAGGATCTAAGCTTGTTAGCTTATGGTTCTACACTTGAAATATTATAAAGATCTAAAGTTCATAAGCTTTAGGATCTTACTTATGTTCATGTTATGGAAACTTAAGGTTTATTGTCTTAAGATCTAAGCCTTGACTTGAATCTCCTTAAGTATGAAACAAACATGAACTTGTTACTTGTAACTTTAGTTTATTTCTTCATTTTATTTATTTATTTCGTGATTGTATAATATTGGTCAAGTATTACTAGTTAAACTTGATCTCATTTTTCTTGGAACTAAAGTTTAAACTTTGTAAGTTCAAGAACATGGAAGTTAGACTTTCTAGTTATAACTTTATACACTTATGTTGGATCTAAGTTTTTATAGCTTATGGTCTTCCAATTTTGTCTAAACCAAAAGCTTATAAGCTTATATACATTCTACAAGATTAAAATATAAGTTTCATAACTTATGGTTTTATTAAGTGAAGATCTAAGTTCTATAACTTAGGGTTTAACTTAAGAATACTAGATCTAGACTTTTTAGTGTAGGATCTTCAAGATCTAACTAAGATCTTAGTTCTACAACTTAAGATCTTGTTTATTTAGTTTACATTCAAGTTTATAGCTTAATATTACTATTAGAACTCATGTATGCGTCGGATCTAAGATCTTGATGTAACTTTGGTTCATCAACCTTCTTACAACCCTTAAATAAGTTGTGCTATTTATCTTAGACATACACTAGTGTAATTATGGTCAAAACTTGGTTAAGGTGATGCAAACACATCAACGAGTTGTACACTTGAAGCTACAAGCATCAAGGATGAAAACCGTGATGAACATCAAGCACCAAGAACCCACCGGAGCACTTTGTTTACTGTTTTTGAGGTCTGATCAGTCACCTGGGCTACTGGAAAAGTTGATTTCCAGATTTTTAAGTTCGAGTAGATGACTTTTCGTTTAGGACTCGTCTTAATCCGATTTACGGTTTAGGATTTATAGCCTTCCGAAAGTCATTTCACCTTTGTAACGTTGTACTGAAATTTTTTACCTACTTGCACTTAACCATCGCCACGGTCAAACGAAGATGAGTTTGGTTCTAAAAATTGGTCAGTGGTTGGAGGACTCACATACGGAGCCATAGACACTGACTACGCATTTTTTCGATTTGTATAGAGGTCGTAGCAGCTGAACGAAGTCAGCCCTTGTTTCGATCTCTATTCTTGATTGAAACTTACTTTACTCTTTTTGATTGATGATGAATGATGATGATACTTAAGACCTAATTTACATACTTTTAAACCTTTGGGAACGATTTACTGACTTAGTAACTTTTGACTTAGGTTGAGGACCTTTCGGACCAACTACTTGCTTACTTATCTCGTACCGACTTTACTACTTTTCACTGTGAGTTATAGCATCACTTTTTACTTTAACTATTTTGGGAACTGAGAATACATGTGCTTTTTATATTTTACATACTAGGCATGAGTACTTAAACTTTATATATGTGTGGGTTATACAACGGCATAAACTTTCCCCTTAGCAATGTAACGTTTAGTCATTGGTGTTTGAACCGGTGAACGCGAATCTTAGATATGGATCCATAGGGTTTGACATCCCCACTTGGGCTAGTCGCCCTAGCATTTAACGGGTGTTTAATACTTCGTAAACTTACGCACTCGCCAAGTGTACTTTTAGGGGGTGTTATTACGTTAAGTTAGTTACCAAGTGCCTACGGTTGAACATATACTTTTCATACTGTTTTGAAATACGAAATCTCGTGGCCTACCTTACATTACTGTTACAATTTAAACTATAGCTCACCAACATTCGTGTTGACATTTTAAGCATGTTTTCTCAGGTGCTTAGAGGTTTGATGCTTCCGCTGTAGTAGTTTTGCTGTGTAGACTCCCGCTGCTTTTGTTAGAGATGTCTCTGCATGAAACGTTTACCTTGCATTCACAACTATGTTACTTTTGAAACAATGAATTTGTAATGACCTTCGGGTCTCGTACTTATGTTAATTGCTTCTATTCATAGAAGCAAACTATCGTTTGTAAAACTTTTGATGTTGGTTATGACGTCACCCTTTCTTTTGAATGCAAACTTATTTTAAAACATCATATAGTGTTTGACCTTATAATGATCATGTTGTTGATGATCCGTACACGTTAATTTTGTACGGAGTGTCACATTTGGTATCAGAGCATTGGTTGTAGGAAATTAGGTTGCATTAGTGAGTCTAGACCGAACCGAGTAGGATTCACTAATAGGACTAATCTACAACTTGCTAGTTTACTTGTTTTTGCGGAACTTGCTGCATGCTGCTGCTTACTTTTACTGCTATATGTCGTATACTGCTACTTGTTTTCACTACTGCATGCTACTATCTGCTTTCGATTGCATGATACTTCTGTAGGATTTGTTATTATTGCCATGCTACTTACTGCTATAGATGATCTAGACTATCATAGTCACTTTGCCTAATACGTGCTTGCTATATGACTTACTGACATGGAAAAAGTTATTTTTCCTTGTTCAGATGTTGGATATCCCGCCCATCATCATTGACTTGGAGAGCAACTCCGATTCATCTGCCACCTCGCCTGCTACTGCTGCTGACTCACAGATCCCGTCATCGCTACCCTACAGTGACTCTGGCGATTCGTCCTCTGGTGACAGTAGCCACGCACCTGACCTGATGATCATCTCAGACGGAGATGGGGACCCAGAGGAGATTCCAGCTCCACCTAGCTCAGCACTCCCGGAGCCACAGCACCATTTCGGTGGTGCTGTGATTCCTGGGGGAAATGAGGACGGTCCTTTCCGTAATGAGCGAGGACATTGGTTCAGATGCCTTGCTGATGGACGTGTCGTACCGATCCCGCCTAGCAGATATCGACTTATGACCACCGGTCGAGCAGATCCACCCTCAGATGATTCAGACGACTCATTATCCGATGATTCCAGCGAGGAGGATTTCGACGAGGATTCCGACGAGGACCTTCAGGAGGCGCCTGTGCAGCCGCCCTCTACCCCGCCGAAGAAGTGGTATCGTTTCGATGGTACTGTTATTCCAGGGGTTAACGGAGGTAGACCGTTCATGGACGCACGCGGACAGTTGGTTAGGGTTACCGCCCGTAAGCGGGTTGTGCCTTACCCTGATGATCCATTCATGCGTAAGGCTTCCCGTTATACACCATCTACTTCTGGTGCTGGACAGTCTGCACCACCAGCACCACCTGTACCATCTGCACCGCCTGCCCCACCAGCATCCTCCGTCGTCGAGGAACTGACGAGGGAAGTGCATATCCTCCGTGCTCGGGTAACTGAGCTCGAGGACCAGGTGTCCCACATAATGGACATCCTTTACCTACCGTCACCATAGGGCAATTGTATTAGATTTCATTATGTAATCCCGTTTGTAGTTTCATGTTTTACTCATGTATGGTACGAACCTTATGCGGATGTATGCAACTTTCTAATTTAATGAATGGAACTTAGTGTTGATTAATTTATGTACGGTGTTCTAATTACGTTACTGTATGATGATTTTGTGGTACCTGTATCTAGTTGTATTACTTAATTAGCATGTGTTGTGTTGATTCCATGTTGGTTACCATATACCGTAATATTATTTATTGAATGCTGGATTTTGACTTAAGTCAACATTTTTGTTTAGAAGATCAATGGCAAACGGTTCAAGAATTCCAAGGGAATCGCCCACAGCAGCACAGATTGAGGAGATGATAGCCGAACGAGTGGCCGCAGCTATAGCGGATATCAACCCCAAAGCTCCACGGGTTAACCAGCACAATCATAACGGGCACACTTATAAGGAATTCCAAAGCTGCAAGCCCCACAATTTCAGTGGTACTGAGGGGCCAGTTGGGCTGACGAGATGGTTTGAGAAATTGGAAGATGTATTCCGTGTGAGTAACTGCTCAGAAATGAACAAAACTAAGTATGCCTCCTGTACACTGTCGGACGGTGCTTTAACCTGGTGGAACACACTTACTCAGGCTAAGGGAATTGACGAGGCCTATACCCATAACCTCCATAGTGTGACGACCCAGAAATTTCTGACCAAATTTAAACTTAATCTTTATATGAATTCGACATGATAAGCAAAGTCTGTAATATAGAGTCTCAAAATTTTTGAACCATTTCATAAAATCATTTAACCTTTGATTATTTCCGACGATTCATGAACATGTGTTGGTAAATAGATATGTATATATGTAGGTATACATGCGAATATAAATAATAGTATATATGATATTTGAAAATAATAAAATATAATTAAATATATAAAATAAGATACAAAATAATTAAGTGTAATTTAAAATGAATTATATATAAATATATATGATTTCTATGTAAAATTATAATATTGTATTATAAAATGTATAAATAATAAATAGTTAATAAAAGTTATTATACATGTACCTAAGTAATAATATATAAAATATAGTTGTTACGATAATATTATTACTTTTAGTAAAATAAATATCTGTATTAATAATATTATATTATAAATATGAAATTTGATATTAATATTATTATTATCACTAATGATATTAATGTTGTTATAATTAGTAGTATTATTAGTATTATGAATGATATTATTATTACTATTGTTATTATTAATATCATCTAATATTATTATAATTACTGTTAAAATAATTATTAGTGTTATTATTAATATTTATTAGAAAATAATACATTTTATGATTATTAACATTAATAATTTGATTACTATTATTTTTATTATTATTAACATCATTATTATTTATTATTATTATTAATATAATTAATAATATTAATAATACATTTAATAGTTTCTAGAACTTGTTTTATAAACTATAAATCAAATCATAATCGAACGAATCTGTTTCTTGTTGCTATTATACAATATCCAAATCGATTCCCTATCTCTTAATTGAATAAGAAAACGAATTCAAATCCAAGAACCCAACAAAATCAGTTGAGGTTTGTTACCAGCTTTTTATTTTTTTATTTTATTTATCTTCTTCTTTTCTTCTGATGGAACAATTTACGTACTTCTTGTCTGCTAAATCCAACTGGATGATTCTTTTATCATTATCAAAAAAAATTGAGTGATACATAAATTAGATAATCAAATTCTTTTTCCAATCACGATTAAACTCTACAAATTATTGTTTCTTGTCTATGAGAATCAAAGGACAACAGATAATAACAACGGATATTTTTGAGTACAATTTGTTACACATCTCTGTCAATCTTTATTCTTTCAGTACTACAAACAATTGATCATTGACATGGTGACAAATTCTGTTAGCAATCAACTTCATCTTTCTTCTGTTCTTGATTTCCTAATTAATATATGTCGACCATTATTACTATCCTATATCTATAGTTATATATATATATATATATATATATACAGATAGATGTATATTTGCTTATTACAACCGATAATTCCTTTCTTCTTCTACTTTCATTAGCAACCATCCTCTTTAAACACCATTCGAGCCCACTTTATTTCTTGTGTAATAATTCAAGCAAACACCCGAACCGCACCTTGTTAATATATAAACATATACATATACATACATATAGAAACACGAACCTTTCTCTTGTTTTTCTGTTCGAATGCCATCATTCAGTGCTTGTTTTCTTCTCTATTGTAAAACTGCAATACCAAACCCACATCATCTTACTATTTATGATTGTTGTTTGACGGGAACCAACAAAACCTATTTAGCCACCGGCACATGACCTTCATCTATTTTTTTTGTGAACCTATAACCACCAAAGACTTCCGCCACTTTCCATCTCTCTAACGTCTCTTCACTCTCTCTCTCTACTCTCTGTCTTTTCTTTTTCTTGGTAACACCACCATTCACCACTCTTGTTAAAACCATTACTACACCCGTTTTCTTTTCTGTTTACAAACTCAACACAATCACCTCAAACCACACCTACCATGTTCATTTATGGCCCGTTTGTGTTATATATATATATATATATATATATATATATATATATATATATATATATATATATATATATATATATATATATATATATATATATATATATATATATATATATATATATATTTTTTTTTACGAAAGCACCACACCCTTACCACTATCTTATAATGGCTATTGCTTTTGAATATGTTCATAAATGGTCGACATATACCAACCAATCATCACCACCGTACATTTTTATTTATGCTCCCACTTGCTGGTTAAAGAATTATGTGGACCAAGGTTGATATTTTTTTTCTTCTCGTTCATGCTCCTAGTAAGCCTCACTTTGCTGTCTCCCACTTACAGCTTCGGATTCCCTATTTATTTATTAACACCGACACCCATTGATTTATGTATTCCGCATGCTACATGATTATGTTCTTTTCATTATTAATCGAACCCTACCATCCATTTTGGAAGTCGCCTCCTGCTTTTGATTCTACGATTGCTACTTCTGAAATAATTAAGGTTATTTTATTTTTGCTAGGCTGCTAATCAACTATTACAATTGGGTGGTTATTGGGCTACAAGTCTGGGCTGTATATAGGCCAAAACCATCACATACTTTTGCTTCAAAATTTAGATGTTGATAATTAAGATTAAGATTATGATAATGATCACGGTGATGAGAAAGAGGATGACGATATGTGATTGCAAGACATCGCCATCTGTAGGAGTTATAAGTGTTTCGCGTTAGAATAAACAAAGGTGATTATTCTTTTGTGTTTTTGTTTATGATTGAACGAGGAAGAAACGAAGTCACGAGGGTGATGATATGAGCAAGATTATAATGTTGAATATGAAAATGATTAGGATTACGATTAGGTGATGACTTGAGTATGATAAGGATAATATAATTAGGATAGTTATTCGCGAAGTGATACATGAATTCATGTAGGAGATCGATGATAAAATGATGATATTATGATGATGATTATGATTTTTGAATAAGAAGAAATAAACAGTAAATGAGTTAAATAAATTTAAAATATGAATAATAATAGAAAAACAAGGACAGACAAGTGGTTAAGGGGTGTTTTGGTGGAGCAAGAGGTCACGGGTTCGAGCCCGGACTGTGGCTTTTCTTTTTAGAAAAAGAAGAAGAAGAAGTCAAGGAGAATGGGTAAATATATACTATATACGAATTATAACAGAAAAATGAGTTAGAGCAAATGGTTATAGGTGTGTTGTGTTAACATAAGGTCGCGAGTTCGAGCCTCGTTTGGGGCATTTATTTTTTGGAGAACTTTTAAAGGTAGTATACTTATTATTATTATACTTATTATTCTTATTATTCTTATTATTATTATTATTATTATTATTATTATTATTATTATTATTATTATTATTATTATTATTATTACTAAAAGTATCATTATTTTTAATTTTATCATTTTTATAAAAATTAGTATCAATATTAAAATTAACATTTTATTAAAATCATCATTTTTATTATTAAAATTGTCATTTTTATTATTATTAGAATTATCATGATATTTATCATAATTAGTATTATTCTTATCATTATTATTATTATAATTAATATTACTAATTATAACTTTAGTTTTAAATGAATTTTGTATACAAAATATAACTATATTTTTAGGATCTTAAACTAAATAGATAAATATTATAAGTTAGATACAAACATTAGATATATAGAAGTATAGGTAATAAGTATACTACTTTTACTAATAAAAATATTTTTTGTTCATTTAAGTTTTAATATAACTCGAATTTATTAAAAATATTATCATATTAAAAATCATAAAATTTTAAAAAAATATTAATACTAAGTATTTATTCAAAAGATTTAAATATAGTATATAATATATAACTATGATAAACTAATAAAGTATATAAAATAAATATATTTAGGTAATTATTAATATTAAACATAATATCACAAGTATATTACTAATATCAAAATATATATTTATTTAAATATTATTATATGTTAATATATATATGAATGTGTGATGACCCGGAAATTTCTGATCAAATTTAAACTTAATCTTTGTATGATTAACATTTCCGACACGATAAGCAAAGTCTGTAATATTGATTCTCAAAATTTTTGAACTAATGTTATATATTCAGTTAACCTTTGACTATTGAGCAACGATTCATGAATATCTATTTGAAAATAGATATATTTATAAATTGGAATATTAATTATTCATAAATAACTTGCGATGTGTATTTAAAAACTGATTTATGTATATTAAAAAGATATATACATATATATAATTTCAAGTTATTTAGTAAACAATAGTAACATTCGTTTATTGATTCGATTGATATTTAGATAAGTTAACTAAAGCGTTTAAGATGAACCAGTAAAACACTAATTTGCTACAGTATTTTCAAATTGCTACAGTACCCAAAATACTATAGTGTTTTCGAAAATCACTATTTGCTACAGTGAAATTGACTTTGCTACAGTGAATTGCTACAGTAAAAAATTGCTACAGTGAATTGCTACACTAATTTGCTACAGTGAATTGCTACAGTAACTTGCTACAGTAAAACACTATTTCAAAATGAAAATGTATGTATTATATGTTAACAAATAGCGAGACGATGATTTATAGAAGTAAATGACCAAAACACTCAAATGTATAAGTTATACCTCAAGTGGTATAGTTTATGGATGATTTAAGACTATATTTTGACAAAGGTACGATTCACGAAACGTAAAGTACAAGTTTTCTCAGTATATGATAGGACGTTCGAAAAACCGGAACCGGGACATAAGTCAAATGATGACGTACCACTTATCGGAATAAAAATTACAAGTCAACTATGCACGTGAATTTAATATAATATATAATTAATTATATAAATTATATATTATAAATATAATATAAATAAATATGTCGACAAGAGTCATGACAAAATCATATGTGAGCTGGAAAAGCTTCCCATGTGATCGCATGGGAATTACACTGTCCAGCCATGCGATCGCATGGCAACCCTGGACAGGCCACATCTATAAAAGCCGATCATTTCTGGTTCTGAATTCATTTAAATTACTCCGTAAGTATTTATTTTATTTATATTATTATTATTATTATTATTATTATTATTATTATTATTATTATTATTATTATTATTATTATTATTATTATTATTATTATTATTATTAATCTTATTATTAATCTTATTATTATTATTATTATTATTATTATTATTATTATTATTATTATTATTATTATTATTATTATTATTATTATTATTATTATTATTATTATTATTATTATTATTATTATTATTATTATTATTCTTCCTAATATTATTAGTAATATTAGTGTTATTAGTAATATTATACATAAAATACTACGACGAGGTCTTGAGCGTGTCACTTTCAAAATGGTTTTCAAGCAGGATAGAGCTAAGGAAATTATGGGTTATTGCCAAGGAGGTTATGGGTAATGTTCGGGGGTATATTTGTGAATCAAACCTAGTGTTTATCATCTCCGTTACTTCTACGTACTATCCTACAATATTGAATCTCAATATTGATACGTTGAGATCTACGGTTATTTGGTAATCCGTGTTTCGGTCACATTTTGTTGAACGACTTTATATGCTGCTAAGGTGAGTTTCATTTGCTCCCTTTTTAATTGCTTTTGCAATCTATATTTTTGGGCTTAGAATACATGCACTTTATTTTAAACGCAATGGATACAAGTACATACTAAATTCTACACTGAGTTTGAACCGAAAATCCCTTAGTTTTGGTAACTAGTAACTGCCAGTTATAAGAACTGGTGGGCGCGAGTAGTAGTATATGGATCCATAGGACTTGATATCCCCATCCGAGCTAGAGCACTAGCCTTTTAACAGACGTATGCTATTTGAGAAGCATACACGTTGGTTTGCGTGTATTATTAAGATGATTATATAAATGGTACAAATTATATATACGTTAAGTTTAGTTACCTGGGTGCTCAATTTCGTAGAATATTTTGATAAACGTTTCTGGATGAAACAACTGAAATCTTGTGATCCACCTTTATATACAGATTATACGAAACATTAAAACTATGAACTCACCAACCTTTGTGTTGACACTTGTTAGCATGTTTATTCTCAGGTTTCCTAGAAGTCTTCCGCTGTTTGCTTATACGTTATACAAGCTATGTGCATGGAGTCATACATGCTTTATTCAAGAAAACTTTGTATTCACAAAATCATCACCGTGTATCTTATTTAGACTGCTTTGTCAACGGATGTATTATTGTAAACTATTATATACGGTAATTGTCTATACGTGGAAAATATCAGACGTTGAAAACCTTGAATTTATATATTCATTTATGGTGTGGCTTTTTAAAAGAATGCAATGTTTATAAAACGTATCATATAGAGGTCAAATACCTCGCAATGAAATCGATGAATGACGTGTTCGTCCATATGGATTTGGAGCGATTGTCAAAGAATGATATAGGTTCGTGAATCCGATGCCAACCCTGCATTGTTCAGTTTCGCCGTATGCATATTTTTACTACAAAATATCATATTGTGAGTTCATTTGATTCCCTTTTACTCTTTACATTTTTGGGACTGAGAATACATGCGCTGTTTTTATAACTGTTTTGTTAAATACTTTTGAAATATATTTTGAACTGCGAATACATGAAATACTTTTATAACTGTTTTATGAAATAGACACAAGTAATTGAAACTACATTCTATGGTTGAATTATCGAAATCGAATGTGCCCTTTTTATCATGTCCAATGTTTTCCCGGAATGATGGCGAATTTATCATGTCCGATGTTTTCCCGGAATGATGGCGAATTTATCATGTCCGATGTTTTCCGGAATGATGGCGAATTTATCATGTCCCAAGTTTTCCAGGAATGATGGCAAATTTATCATGTCCGAAGTTATCCCGGAATGATGAGGATATTCTATATGCAATTTGTTAAGGTCGATTACCAGGTGTTCAATCCATATGAATGAATTTTATGCATAATGGTTATGGGAAATGGGAATATTGAATCTGGTGGTCTATCAAAATGATGAATTTTATTGTTTACAATAAACTTATGAACTCACCAACCTTTTGGTTGACACTTTAAAGCATGTTTATTCTCAGGTATGAAAGAAATCTTCCGCTGTTCATTTGTTCATATTAGAGATATTACTTGGAGTCATTCATGACATATTTCAAAAGACGTTACATTCGAGTCATTGAATTCATCAAGAATAATACTTAGTCAATCATAGTTGGATATATTATGAAATGGTATGCATACCGTCAACTTTCGTTGTAAAGAAAGTTTATCTTTTAAAAACGAATGCAATGTTTGTAAAATATATCATATAGAGGTCAAATACCTCGCGATGTAATCAACTATTGTGAATAATTTATAATCGATATGAACAGGTCCTTTCAGTTGGTATCAGAGCAGTGGTCTTAGCTAACCAGGTCTTGCATTAGTGTGTCTAACTGATAGTTGTTTAGATGCATTAGTGGGTCTGGACTTCGACCGTGTCTGCATGTCAAAAGTTTTGCTTATCATTTCATGTTGAAAATTACCTGCTTATCATTCTTAGGGAATCACTTGCTTATCATCTTAAGTCTAGACACGTCTTACTGCATTTAGTGCATCGATAGTGTATTGACAAAATTCATATCTTAGCGTATTTGTTACTATAGACCTTTCCTGACAGCTTCCGTAGATTCCTCCGTAACTTATGGGATTTTAGTATTATATATGCATATGTAAATTATGTATTGCAGGGTATTAATCTACATCCTATAATCTATTTCTTATCGAAAATCCTTCATCTAATCGTACGAGACGAATCCCTCAACCAGTTCAAATTATTCGGAACCCGACAGCTATTCCGACATGGATGTTCACCTAAGCTCTGGAAGCAGCGTCACCAGAATGAATCAACCAATCAGCCATCCCTAATTCATCTGATGGATTCGTAGTCGACTTAATCAATGGAGACGCGAAGAAGGCAATCCCTTTCACCAACCGAATTTACCTCTTGGCGATGAACCTGAAGCACTTACTGGCGAACCTATCTGAAACACCATTTTCAGCCTCATTTCCAGGGTAGCTCGACACGATTATATTCTATTCACTATTCTAAACCTTATTCACCCGCTCGTTCTGACCGACAATCATCCCGGAATAATAGAAGAAGTCAACGAGCTTCGCGCTCGAGTAGTGGCTTTGGAAATTATGGTGCAAAAATTTCCAGCTTCAGCAACATCACCGACATCAACAGCACCACCAGGATCAACACCAACAACACAAGCTTCAACATTCGCATCACAAGCCTCAACCTCACAATCTGTACCTCAAGTACAATCTTGTTCTACATGACATTCTACACCATTTATCTTCGTTCTACATGGGAACTATGTAACCTCTAATGTTTTAGAGATTATGTATTCTAGTTCTAACGATAAATCAAATGAGATTAATATCATATTAACTCATTAAATCCATGATTACATTTGAAGAAAAAATATATGTATATATATTTTCATAAAGATTGTAATTAAAAATTCTTTTGTACAAACTGTTGATGGTGAAAATATTTTAACGGGTAGGTAATACCCGAGGAATATTTAGATTTCACATTAACATGTTATACTGTACATTCTTCAAATCTGATTCAGCAATCATTGAACTATCCTACCTACATCCACTTATATATCTGTTCACCGAAGAACAAATATTTTCATTTAAATTGAATTTCATATTCGGATTTTGACCGATCAAAATCCAAGTCAAAGATTTAACAGAAGACATCACTTTTAGATTCTTACATTTTTCAAAGCCATACTTTGAATTCAAAACTGTGCCAGATCCATTAGCGTGTTATTACCGAGAATAACTTTACAATACCTTTCCAAAATTAACCAATTTTGTCACAGCTCCAGCAAATTAACTTCGACCTTCATTCGGAGTAGCCTTATTATAACTTAATATATAAGTTTGCCACTTGATTTCATCCTAAACAATCATTCGTATCTTGACGATTACCATCATCGTTTAATCATCTAAAAACACAATTCTCTTGAAACCACCTCGGATCGATAACCGATGATTCAGATATGGTAGCATTAAATGCAGAGGAAAAAACAAAATTGTAGATGGTCTAAACGGCCAAAAGTTTGATAATAAAGAATGGAGTATTAGGAACGCTAGATAGAAAATTTGGTACTAAAAAACGGATTGAGCTAACCATAAAGGAGACCAAGGACTAATACAAGGACCAAACCCTATATTCAAAGAATCCAGATAATTCTGGATCTGATGAAATCTTTAGAGAATATCTTGCTCCGAAGTCATGTTAAAATCTTGCGAAAGTTTTTTTCATCAACCTTCGAACTTAGAAATTCCAAAATATCATCATAAATATCTTCGATATTTCTGAGGATATTTTCATAAATATTCTTGTCCGAAATTATCTACCTCTTCGTGTTTTCTGTATTCCATTATATTGAAAACTTCTGTAAAATCTAAGTATAAATTATGAATGAATTGTGGAGAAGTGTTGGGAATTGAAGCATGGGTTAGTATAATATAATGACGCCAGACCAACGTGATTATATTACAGTAATTCATGCTGAATTTTTAATGGAACGTGATGATTCACAGATTATAACGTCATCATGTACTATGTTACACGACTCTTACATTCTATCTAATCTATAAACATATCAAGAACATATTTTTTTGATAGTTCTATCTTTTCTCTTGAATTCTGGCAATTTAACCAATCAATATCGTGCTATTACAATCTCTCTCTTGAAACATTAGTCATGTTATTCGAAACTTCATACCTACGAATTCTGGATCATTACTCGTTTTACTTTAAGTCAGGAATGAAACAAAAGCATGAAGCTTCAAAATAGAAGAAAGTATAAGATTGATGAAAATAATGAAACGGAAGAAGTTCATTTATAGTGGAAATACCAGACAAAGCAATCGAGACAAATGATCACATTTAATTAAAGAGATCTTAATTTCCATAAATCTTGAAGAATCAGATCTTATAGATTTCCAATATTTTCTTTTAAATTCCTGAAATTCCGGAAGTCCACCATGACTACGTCAAAAGTTAAATCTCTATTTCAATCTTTTGTGATAGCTTCACTCGTACGCTTCGAGTAATCGAATTATTTTATCAATAATACTCAATGTTGATAAACCTCTATTTATCAACTTATAATCATCATGAAAACAATTTATTATTGTTAGCCATGATGACCTCGATCAAATTTCGGAACGAAATTTCTTTAACGGGTAGGTACTGTGACGACCCGGAAATTTCCGACCAAATTTAAACTTAATCTTTATATGAATTCGACACGATAAGCAAAGTCCGTAATATAGAGTCTCAAAATTTTTGAACCATTTCATAAAATCATTTGACCTTTAATTATTTCCGACGATTCACGAACATGTGTTGGTAAATAGATATGTATATATGTAGGTATACATGCGAATATAAATAATAGTATATATGATATTTGAAAATAATAAAATATAATTAAATATATAAAATAAGATACAAAATAATTAAGTGTAATTTAAAATGAAGTTATATATAAATATATATGATTTCTATGTAAAATTATAATATTGTATTATAAAATGTATAAATAATAAATAGTTAATAAAAGTTATTATACATGTACCTAAGTAATAATATATAAAATATAGTCGTTATGATAATATTATTACTTTCATTATTAGTAAAATAAATATCTATATTAATAATATTATGTTATAAATATGAAATTTGATATTAATATTATTATTATCACTAATGATATTAATGTTGTTATAATTAGTAGTATTATTAGTATTATGAATGATATTATTATTACTATTGTTATTATAAATATCATCTAAAATTATTATAATTACCATTAAAATAATTATTAGTGTTATTATTAATATTTATTATAAAATAATACATTTTATGATTATTAACATTAATAATTTGATTACTATTATTTTTATTATTATTAACATCATTATTATTTATTATTATTATTATTATTATTAATATAATTAATAATATTAATAATACATTTAATAGTTTTTAGAATTTGTTTTATAAACTATAAATCAAAGCATAATCGAACGAATCTGTTTCTTGTTCTATCATACAATATCCAAATTGATTCCCTATCTCTTAATTGAACAGGAAAACAAATTGAAATCCAAGAACCCAACAAAATCAGTTGAGGGTTGTTATCAGTTTTTTATTTTTTTTATTTTTTTTATCTTCTTCTTTTCTTCTGATGGAACAATTTACGTACTTCTTGTCTGCTAAATCCAACTGGATGATTCTTTTATCATTATCAAACAAAATTGAGTGATACATAAATCAGATAATCAAATTCTGTTTCCAATCACGATCAAACTCTACAAATTATTGTTTCTTGTCTATGAGAATCAAAGGATAACAGATAATAACAACGGATATTTTCGAGTACAATTTGTTACACATCTCTGTCAATCTTTATTCTTTCAGTACTACAAACAATTGATCATTGACATGGTGACAAATTCTGTTGGCAATCAACTTCATCTTTCTTTTGTTCTTGATTTCTTAACTAATACATGTCGACCATTATTACTATCCTATATCTATAGTTATATATATACAGATAGATGTATATTTGCTTATTACAACCGATAATTCCTTTCTTCTTCTACTTTCATTAGCAACCATCCTCTTTAAACACCATTCGAGCCCACTTTATTTCTTGTGTAATAATTCAAGCAAACACCCGAACCGCACCTTGTTAATATATAAACATATACATATACATACATATAGAAACACGAACCTTTCTCTTATTTTTCTGTTCGAATGCCATCATTCAGTGCTTTTTTTCTTCTCTATTGTAAAACCACAATACCAAACCTACATCATCTTACTATTTATGATTGTTGTTTGACGGTAACCAACAAAACCCATTTAGTCACCGGCTCATGACCTTCATATATTTTTTTTGTGAACCTATAACCACCAAAGACTACCACCACTTTCCATCTCTCTAACGTCTCTTCACTCTCTCTCTCTACTCTCTGTCTTTTCTTTTTCTTGGTAACACCACCGTTCACCACTCTTGTTAAAACCGCTACTACACCCGTTTTCTTTTCTGTTTACAAACTCAACACAATCACCTTAAACCACAAATACCATGTTCGGTTATGGCCCGTTTGTATTATATATATATATATATTTTTACGAAAGCACCACACCCTTACCACTATCTTATAATGGCTATTGCTTTTGAATATGTTCATAAATGGTCGACATATACCAACCAATCATCACCACCGCACATTTTTATTTATGCTCCCACTTGCTGGTTAAAGAATTATGTGGACCAAGGTTGATATTTTTTTTCTTCTCGTTCATGCTCCTAGTAAGCCTCACTTTGCTGTCTCCCACTTACAGCTTCGGATTCCCTATTTATTTATTAACACCGACACCCATTAATTTATGTAATCCGCATGCTACATGATTATGTTCTTTTCATTATTAATCGAACCCCACCATCCATTTTGGAAGTCGCCTCCTGCTTTTGATTCTACGATTGCTACTTCTAAAATAATTAAGGTTATTTTATTTCTACTGGGCTGCTAATCAACTATTACTATTGGGTGGTTATTGGGCTACGAGTCTGGGCTGTATATAGGCTGAAACCATCACATACTTTTGCTTCGAAATTTAGATGTTGATAATTAAGATTAAGATTATGATAATGATCACGGTGATGAGCAAGAGGATGAAGATATGTGATTGCAAGACGTCACCATCTGTAGGAGTTATAAGTGTTTCGCGTTAGAATAAACAAAGGTGATTATTCTTTTGTGTTTTTGTTTATGATTGAACGAGGAAGAAACGAAGTCACGAGGGTGATGATATGAGCAAGATTATAATGTTGAATATGAAAATGATAAGGATTACGGTTAGGTAATGACTTGAGTATGATAAGGATAATATAATTAGGATAGTTATTCGCGAAGTGATACATGAATTCATGTAGGATATCGATGATAAAATGATGATATTATGATGATGATTATGATTTTTGAATAAGAAGAAATAAACAGTAAACGAGTTAAATAAATTTAAAATATGAATAATAATAGAAAAACAAGGACAGACAAGTGGTTAAGGGGTGTTTTGGTGGAGCAAGAGGTCACGGATTCGAGCCCGGACTGTGGCTTTTCTTTTTAGAAAAAGAAGAAGAAGAAGTCAAGGAGAATGGGTAAATATATACTATATACGAATTATAACAGAAAAATGAGTTAGAGCAAATGGTTATAGGTGTGTTGTGTTAACATGAGGTCGCGGGTTCGAGCCTCGTTTGGGGCATTTATTTTTTGGAGAACTTTTAAAGGTATTATACTTATTATTATTATTATTATTATTATTATTATTATTATTATTATTATTATTATTATTATTATTATTATTATTATTATTATTATTATTATTATTATTATTATTATTATTATTATTATTATTACTAAAAGTATCATTTTTTTAATTTTATCATTTTTATAAAAATTAGTATTAATATTAAAATTTAACATTTTATTAAAATCATCATTTTTATTATTAAAATTGTCATTTTTATTATTATTAGAATTATCATGATATTTATCATAATTAGTATTATTCTTATCATTATTATTATTATAATTAATATTACTAATTATAAATTTAGTTTTAAATAAATTTTGTATACAAAATGTAACTATATTTTTAGAATCTTAAACTAAATAGTTAAATATTATAAGTTAGATACAAACATTAGATATATATAGAAGTATAGGTAATAAGTATACTACTTTTACTAATAAAAATATTTTTTGTTCATTTACGTTTTAATATAACTCGAATTTATTAAAAATATTATCATATTAAAAATCATGAAATTTTAAAAAATATTAATACTAAGTATTTATTCAAAAGATTTTAATACAGTATATAATATATTACTATGATAAACTAATAAAATATATAAAATAAATATATTTAGGTAATTATTAATATTAAACATAATATCACAAGTATATTACTAATATCAAAATATATATTTATTTAAATATTATTATATGTTAATATATATATGAATGATATAGGTTCGTGAATCCGAGGCCAACCCTGCATTGTTCAGTTTCGCCGTATGCATATTTTTACTACAAAATATCGTATTGTGAGTTCATTTGATTCCCTTTTACTCTTTACATTTTTGGAACTGAGAATACATGCGCTGTTTTTATAACTGTTTTGTTAAATGCTTTTGAAATATATTTTGAACTGCGAATACATGAAATACTTTTATAACTATTTTATGAAATAGACACAAGTAATTGAAACTACATTCTATGGTTGAATTATCGAAATCGAATGTGCCATTTTTATCATGTCCAATGTTTTCCCGGAA
Source organism: Rutidosis leptorrhynchoides (assembly GCF_046630445.1). NCBI lineage: Eukaryota > Viridiplantae > Streptophyta > Magnoliopsida > Asterales > Asteraceae > Rutidosis > Rutidosis leptorrhynchoides. Next base: position 636,029,242 of record NC_092335.1, read on the forward strand.
TGATGGCGAATTTATCATGTCCGATGTTTTCTCGGAATGATGGTGAATTTATCATGTCCGATGTTTTCCCGGAATGATGGCGAATTTATCATGTCCGATGTTTTCCCGGAGTGATGGCGAATTTATCATGTCCGAATTTTCCCGGAATGATGGCAAATTTATCATGTCCGAAGTTATCCCGGAATGATGAGGATATTCTATATGCAATTTGTTAAGGTCGATTACCAGGTGTTCAATCCATATGAATGAATTTTATACATAATGGTTATGGGAAATGGGAATATTGAATCTGGTGGTCTATCAAAATGATGAATTTTATTGTTTACAATAAACTTATGAACTCACCAACCTTTTGGTTGACACTTTAAAGTATGTTTATTCTCAGGTATGAAAGAAATCTTCCGCTATGCATTTGTTCATATTAGAGATATTACTTGGAGTCATTCATGACATATTTCAAAAGACGTTGAATTCGAGTCATTGAATTCATCAAGAATAATACTTAGTCAATTATAGTTGGATATATTATGAAATGGTATGCATACCGTCAACTTTCGTTGTAAAGAAAGTTTGTCTTTTAAAAACGAATGCAATGTGTAGTGACCCTAACTTTTCCATGTTTATATATATTAATTGAGATTGATATTTACATGACTAAATGTTTCCAACGTGTTAAGCAATCAAACTTGTTAAGACTTGATTAATTGAAATAGGTTTCATATAGACAATTGACCACCCAATTTGACCGGTGATTCACGAACGTTAAAACTTGTAAAAACTATATGATGACATATATATGGATACATATATATAGTTAACATGATATTATTATATGTAAACATATAATTAAGTATATTAACAATTAACTACACATGTAAAAATAAGACTACTAACTTAATGATTTTGAAACGAGACATATATGTAACGATTATCGTTGTAACGACATTTAATGTATATATATCATATTAAGAGATATTCATACATCATAATATCATGATAATATAATAATTTAAAATCTCATTTGATATTATAAACATTGGGTTACCAACATTTAACAAGATCGTTAACCTAAAGGTTTCAAAACAACACTTACATGTAACGACTAACGATGACTTAACGACTAAGTTAAAATGTATATACATGTAGTGTTTTAATATGTATTCATACACTTTTGAAACACTTCAAGAAACTAATCAAAATACTTCTACTTAACAAAAATGCTTACAATTACATCCTCGTTCAGTTTCATCAACAATTCTACTCGTATGCACCCGTATTCGTACTCGTACAATACACAGCTTTTAGATGTATGTACTATTGGTATATACACTCCAATGATCAGCTCTTAGCAGCCCATGTGAGTCACCTAACACATGTGGGAACCATCATTTGGCAACTAGCATGAAATATCTCATAAAATTACAAAAATATGAGTAATCATTCATTACTTATTTACATGAAAACAAAATTACATATCCTTTATATCTAATCCATACACCAACGACCAAAAACACCTACAAACACTTTCATTCTTCAATTTTCTTCATCTAATTGATATCTCTCAAGTTCTATCTTCAAGTTCTAAGTGTCCTTCATAAATTCTACAAGTTCTAGTTTCATAAAATCAAGAATACTTCCAAGTTTGCTAGCTTACTTCCAATCTTGTAGAGTGATCATCCAACCTCAAGAAATCTTTCTTATTTACAGTAAGATATCTTTCTAATACAAGGTAATACTCATATTCAAACTTTGATTCAATTTCTATAACTATAACAATCTTATTTCGAGTGAAAATCTTACTTGAACTGTTTTCGTGTCGTGATTCTGCTACAAGAACTTTCAAGCCATCCAAGGATCCTTTGAAGCTAGATCCATTTTTTTCATTTCCAGTAGCTTTATCCAGAAAACTTGAGGTAGTAATGATGTTCATAACATCATTCGATTCATACATATAAAGCTATCTTATTCGAAGGTTTAAACTTGTAATCACTAGAACATAGTTTAGTTAATTCTAAACTTGTTCGCAAATAAAAGTTAATCCTTCTAACTTGACTTTTAAAATCAACTAAACACATGTTCTATATCTATATTATATGCTAACTTAATGATTTAAAACCTGGAAACACGAAAAACACCGTAAAATCGGATTTACGCCGTCGTAGTAACACCGCGGGCTGTTTTGGGTTAGTTAATTAAAAACTATGATAAACTTTGATTTAAAAGTTGTTATTCTGGGAAAATGATTTTTTATTATGAACATGAAACTATATCCAAAAATTATGGTTAAACTCAAAGTGGAAGTATGTTTTCTAAAATGGTCATCTAGACGTCGTTCTTTCGACTGAAATGACTACCTTTACAAAAACGACTTGTAACTTATTTTTCCGACTATAAACCTATAATTTTTCTGTTTAGATTCATAAAATAGAGTTCAATATGAAACCATAGCAATGTGATTCACTCAAAACGGATTTAAAATGAAGAAGTTATGGGTAAAACAAGATTGGATAATTTTTCTCATTTTAGCTACGTGAAAATTGGTAACAAATCTATTCCAACCATAAATTAATCAACTTGTATTATATATTATGTAATCTTGAGATACCATAGACACGTATATAATGTTTCGACCTATCATGTCGACACATCTATATATATTTCGGAACAACCATAGACACTCTATATGTGAATGTTTGAGTTAGCTATACAGGGTTGAGGTTGATTCAAAAATATATATAGTTTGAGTTGTGATCAATACTGAGATATGTATACACTGGGTCGTGGATTGATTCAAGATAATATATATCGATTTATTTCTGTACATCTAACTGTGGACAACTAGTTGTAGGTTACTAACGAGGACAGCTGACTTAATAAACTTAAAATATCAAAATATATTAAAAGTGTTGTAAATATATTTTGAACATACTTTGATATATATGTATATATTGTTATAGGTTCGTGAATTAACCAGTGGCCAAGTCTTACTTCCCGACGAAGTAATAATCTGTGAAAGTGAGTTATAGTCCCACTTTTAAAATCTAATATTTTTGGGATGAGAATACATGCAGGTTTTATAAATGATTTACAAAATAGACACAAGTACGTGAAACTACATTCTATGGTTGAATTATCGAAATCGAATATGCCCCTTTTTATTAAGTCTGGTAATCTAAGAATTAGGGAACAGACACCCTAATTGACGCGAATCCTAAAGATAGATCTATTGGGCCTAACAAACCCCATCCAAAGTACCGGATGCTTTAGTACTTCGAAATTTATATCATATCCGAAGGGTGTCCCGGAATGATGGGGATATTCTTATATATGCATCTTGTTAATGTCGGTTACCAGGTGTTCACCATATGAATGATTTTTATCTCTATGTATGGGATGTGTATTGAAATATGAAATCTTGTGGTCTACTGTTACGATTTGATATATAGGTTAAACCTATAACTCACCAACATTTTTGTTGACGTTTAAAGCATGTTTATTCTCAGGTGAATATTAAGAGCTTCCGCTGTCGCATACTTAAATAAGGACAAGATTTGGAGTCCATGCTTGTATGATATTCTATAAAAACTTCATTCAAGAAACGTATTTCGATGTAACATATTTGTATTGTAAACCATTATGTAATGGTCATGTGTAAACATGATATTTTAGATTATCATTATTTGATAATCTACGTAAAGCTTTTTAAACCTTTATTGACGAAATAAAGATTATGGTTTGTTTTAAAAATGAATGCAGTCTTTGAAAAAACGTCTCATATAGAGGTCAAAACCTCGCAACGAAATCAATTAATATGGAACGTTTTTAATCAATAAGAACGGGACATTTCAGTTGGTATCTGAGCGTTGGTCTTAGAGAACCAGAAAATTTGCATTAGTGTGTCTTATCAAGTTTGTTAGGATGCATTAATGAGTCTGGACTTCGACCGTGTTTTCTTTAAAAATGATTGCTTAACATTTTTGTTGGAAACTATATATTTTTAACATGTGAATATTATGTGATATACTAATCTCTTAACATGTTTGATATTGTGTGATAGATGTCTACCTCTAGCACAAATCCCATTGACTCACCTAATAATAACGAAGAGTCGAATATATATTGGACTAATTCACAAGTTCCCGAAGAAGAACCGGAAGAAGAACCAGAACCGGAAGAAGAATCAGAACCGGAAGAGGAGGAACCGGAGGAGGAAATAGAACCGGTGGGGGAAATAATAAAACGGTTAAGTAAAAGAAAATCCTCAACCAACCGACCAAGGTTAATTATGGTCAATGGTGTTTTCGCCAAGGAAGCAAAATATTGGGAGGATTACCAATTCTCCGATGAATCGGATTCCGACGAGAATTCCGATGATGTTATAGAAATTACCCCAACTGAATTTAAAAAGGCAAAAGAAAATAATAAGGGAAAGGGCATAAAAATAGAGAAATCTAATTCCAACCCCGATGAACTTTATATGTATCATCAACCCCCGAAGCCATTAAGTTGTAACAATGACCCGGGAACCTCTAAACCACCAGGTTTTTCTAAACCGTTGTGGAAAACGACAGCTCGTATTAGGGGAACATCATATATCCCTAGAAACTTGGCAAAAAGAACCAAAACCAAAGAAGAAGAAACGAGCGAGTCGAAATAAGATAGTTGTATTCGTGTGGTGTAATATATGTAATATAGTGTGCTTATGCTTTATGATATATGTAAAAATTGCTTGTATTAATAAGTATTTTTTTTATGAATCTAACTCTTGTCTATTTTACAGTATAAAAACACAAAATGGATAGACAACCCAATATTTTAAGAGACCTACCCAGAGACATGATTGATGAAATCTTGTCTAGAGTCGGTCAGAATTCTTCGGCACAACTATTTACGGCGAAATCAGTTTGTAAGACATTCGAAGAACGTTCCAAGAATGTCTTGGTTTATAAGAGACTTTCGTTTGAAATATGGGGGATATCACATTGGGAAACCCATAAGTTACGATGTGTTTACTTTGACGCATATATTGCGGGGAACCCAAATGCTATTTTACGCAACGGGTTAAGAAATTATTTTGACTCAATGTATCCGAATATAGGACTTCATGATTTAGAAAAAGCGGCTAACATGCAACATAAATAAGCATGCTATGCTTACGGGTTAGTAATGTTCGCTTCTCACCAAAGTGAGAAAAAGAACATCGGGCTACAACTATTAAACAAAACGTTCCCACAAGTGACGGAGTCGGTAATTGGGGTAAGAAATGAGGTTTTTAGGTTATTACGAGACTGTTGGTCATTACGTAACCCTCGTCCCTTTGATGACGTTACAACACACTGTCTTATCAATGGCCATAACGGTTATGTTCCACAAGACCAAGGATGGGAAGTAGTCCTAGTAAAACCAAAATGCATGACTTGTTTCTGGACGTACGAATTACGTGTCTTTATTGCCTTTGCTGAATGACTTGTGTACTAGCTAGAATTATCTTCACAACTATCTTGTATCAAAGTTATTGTGTGCTACATTTCATGCTTTATGTAAAATAAGCGGTATTGTAAGTTTGTAAAATATTGTATAAAAGTTTGAACACGAAATATTATTATAATCAGTTTTTCATATAGAATAGTAGTAGTTGAAATATATATTAGCTACTAAGTATGAACTTAAAGGGTAGGTACTACCCGAATTTAAACTTATAAAACGCTAATATGAAGAAAAAGCTTTTATAAATGAGTTCATATTATGCTACGAAATATTATTAACTACTCTTAATATTCTGTATGATTAACTTGTTCCATTTGACTATTTTGAAGGAAATGGCACCGACTACTCGACACACTGTGAATATGAATGAAGAGGAATTCCGTACTTTTTTAGCTTCAAATATAGCCGCAGTACAGGCTGTGCTACATACCAACAATAACCTTGGATCTAGCAGTACAGGAAATCATGTAGGATGCACCTACAAAGAATTCACTGCCTGCAAACCTTTGGAATTTGATGGAACCGAAGGACCGATCGGATTGAAACGGTGGACCGAGAAGGTCGAATCGGTGTTTGCCATAAGTAAGTGTACTGAAGAGGACAAAGTGAAGTACGCTACGCATACCTTCACAGGTTCTGCGTTAACATGGTGGAATACCTATCTAGAGCAAGTGGGACAAGATGATGCGTACGCACTACCGTGGTCAGCATTCAAGCACTTGATGAACGAGAAGTACCGTCCCAGAACCGAGGTCAATAAGCTCAAGACAGAACTTAGAGGGTTACGAACCCAAGGATTTGATATTACCACGTACGAAAGACGATTCACATAATTGTGTCTATTGTGTCCGGGAGCGTTTGAAGATGAGGAAGAGAAGATCGACGCGTTTGTGAAAGGATTACCGGAAAGAATCCAAGAAGATATAAGTTCACACGAGCCCGCCTCCATACAACATGCATGTAGAATGGCTCATAAACTAGTGAACCAGATTGAGGAAAGAATTAAAGAACAGACAGCTGAAGAGGCCAATGTGAAGCAAGTCAAAAGAAAGTGGGAGGAAAACGGTGATAAGAATCACCAATACAACAACAACAGTAATTACAACAATAATCGCAACAATTATCCCAACAATCGCAACATCAATCGCAACTACAACAAACGGTCCAACAACAACAACAACAACAACAACAACAACAACAGCAACTACAACAATCATCCCAACAACAATAACAACCGCAACAACAACAACAATCAGAAGCAGCTATGCCAAAGGTGTGAAAAGTATCACTCGGGGTTCTGCACCAAATTTTGCAACAAGTGTAAAAAAAAATGGTCATAGCGCGGCGAAGTGTGAGGTCTACGGACCAGGGGTTAACAGAACGAAAGGAACAAATGGTGTCAGAACGAGTAATGGTAGAGCAAGTAGTGTCGGAGCAAGTTATGCCAATGTAGTTTGTTATAAATGTGGAAAACCGGGCCACATTATTAGAAATTGCCCGAACCAGGAGAACACGAATGGACAAGGCCGCGGAAGAGTTTTCAATATTAATGCGGCAGAGGCACAGGAAGACCCGGAGCTTGTTACGGGTACGTTTCTTATTGACAATAAACCTGCTTACGTTTTATTTGATTCGGGTGCGGATAGAAGCTATATGAGTAGAGATTTTTGTGCTAAATTAAGTTGTCCATTGACGCCATTGGATAATAAATTTTTACCCGAATTAGCAAACGGTAAATTAATTTCAGCAGATAATATATGCCGGAATCGAGAAATTAAACTGGGTAGTGAAATATTTAAGATTGATTTGATACCAGTAGAGTTAGGGAGTTTTGATGTAATAGTTGGCATGAACTGGCTGAAGAAGGTGAAAGCAGAGATCGTATGTTATAAAAATGCAATTCGCATTGTACGAGAAGAAGGAGAACCCTTAATGGTTTACGGAGAAAAGGGCAACACGAAGCTACATATTATTAGTAATTTGAAGGCACAAAAACTAATAAGAAAAGGTTGCTATGCTGTTCTAGCACATGTCGAGAAAGTACAAACTGAAGAAAAGAGCATCAATGATGTTTTTGTCGCAAAAGAATTTCCCGATGTATTTCTGAAAGAATTACCGGGACTACCTCCACATCGATCTGTTGAATTTCAAATAGATCTTGTACCAGGAGCTGCACCAATAGCTCGTGCTCCTTATAGATTCACACCCAGCGAGATGAAAGAACTGCAAAGCCAACTACAAGAACTCTTAGAACGTGGTTTCATTTGATCAAGCACGTCTCCATGGGGAGCTCCTGTTTTGTTTGTCAAGAAGAAGGATGGTACATTTAGGTTGTGTATTGACTACAGAGAGTTGAACAAACTTACCATCAAAAACCGTTATCCACTGTCGAGAATTGACGACTTGTTTGATCAACTACAAGGCTCGTCAGTTTATTCAAAGATTGATTTACGTTCTGGATATCATCAAATGCGAGTAAAGGAGGATGATATTCCAAAAACTGCTTTTAGGACGCGTTATGGTCATTACGAGTTTATGGTTATGCCGTTTAGATTGACTAACGCACCAGCTGTGTTCATGGACCTTATGAACCGAGTGTGTGGGCCATATCTTGACAAGTTTGTCATTGTTTTCATCGATGACATACTTATTTACTCAAAGAATGATCAAGAGCACGAAGAACATTTGAAAAAAGTGCTAGAAGTATTGAGGAAAGAAAAACTGTACGCTAAGTTTTCAAAGTGTGCATTTTGGTTGGAAGAAGTTCAATTCCTTGGTCACATAGTGAACAAAGAAGGTATCCAGGTGGACCCGGCAAAGATCGAAACCGTTGAAAAGTGGGAAACCCCAAAAACTGCGAAGCATATACGTCAATTTTTAGGATTGGCTGGTTACTACAGAAGATTCATCCAAGACTTTTCCAGAATAGCAAAACCCTTGACTGCATTAACGCATAAAGGGAAGAAATTTGAATGGAAGGATGAACAAGAGAAGGCGTTTCAATTATTGAAGAAAAAGCTAACTACGGCACCTATATTGTCATTGCCTGAAGGGAATGATGATTTTGTGATTTATTGTGACGCATCAAAGCAAGGTCTCGGTTGTGTATTAATGTAACGGACGAAGGTGATTGCTTATGCGTCTAGACAATTGAAGATTCACGAGCAAAATTATACGACGCATGATTTGGAATTAGGCGCGGTTGTTTTTGCATTAAAGACTTGGAGGCACTACTTATATGGGGTCAAAAGTATTATATATACCGACCACAAAAGTCTTCAACACAAATTTAATCAGAAACAACTGAATATGAGGCAGCGTAGGTGGATTGAATTGTTGAATGATTACGACTTTGAAATTCGTTACCACCCGGGGAAGGCAAATGTGGTAGCCGACGCCTTGAGCAGGAAGGACAGAGAACCCATTCGAGTAAAATCTATGAATATAATGATTTACACTAACCTTACTACTCAAATAAAGGAGGCGCAACAAGGAGTTTTAAAAGAGGGAAATTTAAAGGATGAAATACCCAAAGGATCGGAGAAGCATCTTAATATTCGGGAAGATGGAACCCGGTATAGGGCTGAAAGAATTTGGGTACCAAAATTTGGAGATATGAGAGAAATGGTACTTAGAGAAGCTCATAAAACCAGATACTCAATACATCCTGGAACGGGGAAGATGTACAAGGATCTTAAGAAACATTTTTGGTGGCCAGGTATGAAAGCCGATACTGCTAAATATGTAGGAGAATGTTTGACGTGTTCTAAGGTCAAAGCTGAACATCAGAAACCATCAGGTCTACTACAACAACCTGAAATCCCGGAATGGAAATGGGAAAACATTACCATGGATTTCATTACTAAATTGCCAAGGACTGCAAGTGGTTATGATACTATTTGGGTAATAGTTGATCGTCTCATCAAGTCAGCACACTTCCTGTCAATAAGAGAAGATGACAAGATGGAGAAGTTAGCACGACTGTATTTGAAGGAAGTCGTCTCCAGACATGGAATACCAATCTCTATTATCTCTGATAGGGATGGCAGATTTATTTCAAGATTCTGGCAGACATTACAGCAAGCATTGGGAACTCGTCTAGACATGAGTACTGCCTATCATCCACAAACTGACAGGCAGAGCGAAAGGACGATACAAACGCTTGAAGACATGCTACGAGCTTGTGTTATTGATTTTGGAAACAGTTGGGATCAACATCTACCGTTAGCAGAATTTTCCTACAACAACAGCTACCATTCAAGCATTGAGATGGCGCCGTTTGAAGCACTTTATGGTAGAAAGTGCAGGTCTACGATTTGTTAGAGTGAAGTGGGGGATAGACAGATTACGGGTCCGGAGATAATACAAGAAACTACCGAGAAAATCATCCAAATTCAACAACGATTGAAAACCGCCCAGAGTCGACAAAAGAGCTACGTAGACAGTAAAAGAAAAGATATAGAGTTTGAAATTGGAGAAATGGTCATACTTAAGGTTTCACCTTGGAAAGGAGTTGTTCGATTTGGTAAATGGGGGAAACTAAATCCAAGGTACATTGGACCATTCAAGATTATAGATCGTGTCGGACCAGTAGCTTACCAACTGGAGCTACCTCAACAACTCACGGCTGTACATAACACTTTCCACGTCTCGAATTTGAAGAAATGTTTTGCTAAAGAAGATCTCACTATTCCGTTGGACGAAATCCAAATCAATGAAAAACTTTAATTCATTGAAGAACCCGTCGAAATAATGGATCGTGAGGTTAAGAGACTTAAGCAAAACAAGATACCGATTGTTAAGGTTTGATGGAATGCTCGTAGAGGACCCGAGTTCACCTGGGAATGAGAAGATCAGATGAAGAAGAAATACCCGCATTTATTTCCAGAAGATACGTCAACACCTCCAACTACTTAAAATTTCGGGACAAAATTTATTTAACGGGTAGGTACTGTAGTGACCCTAACTTTTCCATGTTTATATATATTAATTGAGATTGATATTTACATGACTAAATGTTTTCAACGTGTTAAGCAATCAAACTTGTTAAGACTTGATTAATTGAAATAGGTTTCATATAGACAATTGACCACCCAAGTTGACCGGTGATTCACGAACGTTAAAACTTGTAAAAACTATATGATGACATATATATGGATACATATATAGTTAACATGATATTATTATATGTAAACATATAATTAAGTATATTAACAATGAACTACATATATAAAAACAAGACTACTAACTTAATGATTTTGAAACGAGACATATATGTAACGATTATCGTTGTAACGACATTTAATGTATATATATATCATATTAAGAGATATTCATACATCATAATATCATGATAATATAATAATTTAAAATCTCATTTGATATTATAAACATTGGGTTAACAACATTTAACAAGATCGTTAACCTAAAGGTTTCAAAACAACACTTACATGTAACGACTAACGATGACTTAACGACTCAGTTAAAATGTATATACATGTAGTGTTTTAATATGTATTCATACACTTTTGAAAGACTTCAAGACACTAATCAAAATACTTCTACTTAACAAAAATGCTTACAATTACATCCTCGTTCAGTTTCATCAATAATTCTACTCGTATGCACCCGTATTCGTACTCGTACAATACACAGCTTTTAGATGTATGTACTATTGGTATATACACTCCAATGATCAGCTATTAGCAGCCCATGTGAGTCACCTAACATATGTGGGAACCATCATTTGGAAACTAGCATGAAATATCTCATAAAATTACAAAAATATGAGTAATCATTCATGACTTATTTACATGAAAACAAAATTACATATCCTTTATATCTAATCCATACACCAACGACCAAAAACACCTACAAATACTTTCATTCTTCAATTTTCTTCATCTAATTGATCTCTCTCAAGTTCTATCTTCAAGTTCTAAGTGTTCTTCATAAATTCTACAAGTTTTAGTTTCATAAAATCAAGAATACTTCCAAGTTTGCTAGCTTACTTCCAATCTTGTAGAGTGATCATCCAACCTCAAGAAATCTTTCTTATTTACAGTAAGATATCTTTCTAATACAAGGTAATACTCATATTCAAACTTTGATTCAATTTCTATAACTATAACAATCTTATTTCGAGTGAAAATCTTACTTGAACTGTTTTCGTGTCATGATTCTGCTTCAAGAACTTTCAAGCCATCCAAGGATCCTTTGAAGCTAGATCCATTTTTCTTATTTCTAGTAGCTTTATCCAGAAAACTTGAGGTATTAATGATGTTCATAACATCATTCGATTCATACATATAAAGCTATCTTATTCGAAGGTTTAAACTTGTAATCACTAGAACATAGTTTAGTTAATTCTAAACTTGTTCGCAAATAAAAGTTAATTCTTCTAACTTGACTTTTAAAATCAACTAAACACATGTTCTATATCTATATGATATGCTAACTTAATGATTTAAAACCTGGAAACACGAAAAACACCGTAAAATTGGATTTACGCCGTCGTAGTAACACCGCGGGCTGTTTTGGGTTTGTTAATTAAAAACTATGATAAACTTTGATTTAAAAGTTGTTATTCTGGGAAAATGATTTTTATTATGAACATGAAACTATATCCAAAAATTATGGTTAAACTCAAAGTGAAAGTATGTTTTCTAAAATGGTCATCTAGACGTCGTTCTTTCGACTGAAATAACTACCTTTACAAAAACGACTTGTAACTTATTTTTTCAACTATAAACCTATAATTTTTCTTTTTAGATTCATAAAATAGAGTTCAATATGAAACCATAGCAATGTGATTCACTCAAAACGGATTTAAAATGAAGAAGTTATGGGTAAAACAAGATTGGATAATTTTTCTCATTTTAGCTACGTGAAAATTGGTAACAAATCTATTCCAACCATAACTTAATCAACTTGTATTATATATTATGTAATCTTGAGATACCATAGACACGTATACAATGTTTCGACCTATCATGTCGACACATCTATATATATTTCGGAACAACCATAGACACTCTATATGTGAATGTTTGAGTTAGCTATACAGGGTTGAGGTTGATTCCAAAATATATATAGTTTGAGTTGTGATCAATACTGAGATATGTATACACTGGGTCGTGGATTGATTCAAGATAATATATATCGATTTATTTCTGTACATCTAACTGTGGACAACTAGTTGTAGGTTACTAACGAGGACAGCTGACTTAATAAACTTAAAACATCAAAATATATTAAAAGTGTTGTAAATATATTTTGAACATACTTTGATATATATGTATACATTTTTATAGGTTCGTGAATCAACCAGTGGCCAAGTCTTACTTCCCGACGAAGTAAAAATCTGTGAAAGTGAGTTATAGTCCCACTTTTAAAATCTAATATTTTTGGGATGAGAATACATGCAGGTTTTATAAATGATTTACAAAATAGACACAAGTACGTAAAACTACATTCTATGGTTGAATTATCGAAATCGAATATGCCCCTTTTTATTAAGTCTGGTAATCTAAGAATTAGGGAACAGACACCCTAATTGACGCGAATCCTAAAGATAGATCTATTGGGCCTAACAAACCCCATCCAAAGTACCGGATGCTTTAGTACTTCGAAATTTATATCATATCCGAAGGGTGTCCTGGAATGATGGGGATATTCTTATATATGCATCTTGTTAATATCAGTTACCAGGTGTTCACCATATGAATGATTTTTATCTCTATGTATGGGATGTGTATTGAAATATGAAATCTTGTGGTCTACTATTACGATTTGATATATATAGGTTAAACCTATAACTCACCAACATTTTTGTTGAAGTTTAAAGCATGTTTATTCTCAGGTGAATATTAAGAGCTTCCGCTATCGCATACTTAAATAAGGATAAGATTTGGAGTCCATGCTTGTATGATATTGTATAAAAACTGCATTCAAGAAACGTATTTCGATGTAACATATTTGTATTGTAAACCATTATGTAATGGTCATGTGTAAACAGGATATTTTAGATTATCATTATTTGATAATCTACGTAAAGCTTTTTAAACCTTTATTGACGAAATAAAGGTTATGGTTTGTTTTAAAAATGAATGCAGTCTTTGGAAAAACGTCTCATATAGAGGTCAAAACCTCGCAACGAAATCAATTAATATGGAACGTTTTTAATCAATAAGAACGGGACATTTCACAATGTTTGTAAAATGTATCATATAGAGGTCAAATACCTCGCGACGTAATCAACTATTGTGAATCGTTTATAATCAATATGAACGGGTCCTTTCACATAGCTATAACCCATAATTTCCTTAGCCCTATCCTACTCGAAAAAACTCATTTTTGAAATCACGCGAGCAGAACCTCGTCGTAGTATTTTATGTATATTACTACTAATATCACTCCTAATACTTATAATAATAATAGTCAGATTAATAATAATAATCTTAATAATTAATAATAATAATAATAATAATAATAATTGTAACATCCCGTTTTTCTTCATACATGTATGAGGTACTTGATTGATCTTTAAAATGTTCATACTTGGTTGTATAATAGTATAAAGATGATTGTACGATGAGTGCATGAAGTGTACCAAGCGTATACGTGTTGCTTGTTCGAATGTCGAAGAAAACTGGACGTTGTTTGAGTTACATGATGTGTACGTACCTTTTCGATCCCAAATAAAGTTTGAGTTGACATTTCAAAACCTTACCATTAGAAAGGAAATCTTATTACGTTTCCAACGATATTTGATTCATCGAAAACGGAGTTACGGTCAAAAAGTTATGGCCAAAACAAGTTTGCTGAAGTTCGGATGAAGCAGGCAATTGTCACGGCGCGACAAATTGCTCCGCGGCGCGACAAATGCCTATGTTGAAGGTCAGAAAGCTTGAAAAACATGTTTTAAAATCACCCTTTGGGCCACGGCGCGACAAACTGCTCCGCGGCGCGACAATAGGCACGTTCTGGTACTTTTCAGCCTTTTAATGAGTTAAATGAGGGGCAAAGTTGGTATTTCACTTATGGACGGATTTGTGGCTGTAATATCAGTTTTAGATCCACTTTTGGATCATTTTGACATCCATTCAAACACTCCCAATCTTAGAGAGAGAGAGATGAGTTTCTAGAGAGAGGAAGCTTGAGTTATGATGAAGATGGTGATTTTTGCCCAAATTGGAAGCGGGTTTTGGTTCTCCTTGGTGTTTCTAGCTACTAGAGCTCGTTTTGGTGCTTGAGGTAAACCCTAATACGAATTGTAGTGTTTGATTTCTTGTTTGAGTTAGGGTTTGTGTTAGTTAGAGTTATAAACCCATTTTATTGTGAAATTTGGGGGTTTTGGGTAAAATTCATGTAAGTAAGCCTAGATGGGTGACTTAGGGTTTCGATTGATTAAATTGTAAGTTTGGATCTTGTGTGTGTTGGTTAAACCTTAGAACACTTGTGTTGACTTGGTTTTTGGGTGTAAACCCTAATTTAAGTCAAAACGGGTCAAATGGGCATTTCGGAACAAGTAAGCTCGATTCGTTGTCAAATTAAGTTTTAAATCAAGTTTTGGTAAATCAAGTAGGTAAATACTCGATTTAAGTGTTAGTGGTTGTCTTGGAAATATAATCACTAGTCGTTAGTGATTTTGGGGCGTTTTATGACTTTGGTCAAAATGAGCAATTTGAATTGGGTCAAAATTGAGGATGACACTAATTTGGATTAGTTGGATGTTAAACACTTTTGTTGAGTGTTAAATGATGCTTTTCATGTAATTACTCGCGAGAAGTGATTTTAGGTTAAAATTTGGTGTTTTAGCAATAAAGTCAAACTTGGTCAACCATGGAATGGGTTTTGTGTAAAATACGAGCTAGTATGCGTTTAAAGGTTAAAGTTGACATAATTGGGTATTTCGAGAACGCGGGAACTAGTCTCGTTAGTTTTGGACCTTCGGGTAGCGTTAAAAGTGCAAAAGGGTATATTTTGCACTTGTTGTTCATTTGGGCGGGTCGAGAGTCCAAATGGGGTTGTATGTTGATTATGTGTATGCCTATATGTGTATTATAGGTAAAATCTTGCTCGGTTGCGTGTGGTGAAGATTTCGTGCATGGTTTGTAATGCTCGAGTTCACGAGGTGAGTGGAATAATTATGCGTATGTGTATATAATGTATTTATTTGTGTTGCATGAATGTGGTATTGTCGCGGTGTTTAAGACACCACATTCTAGGTAACGAGTAGTATTGTCGCGGTGCTTAAGACACTACTCATGGTATGATTGACGAGTAGTATTGTCGCGGTGTTTAAGACACTACTCATTGTATGATTGACGTGTGGTATTGTCGCGGTGTTTAAGACACCACAGTGTCATGGGAGTGGAATTGTCGCGGTGTTTAAGACACCACTCATTGTTTTGAATGAAGTGTGGATTCGTCGCGGTGTTTAAGACGCCACATTGTCGTAAGGGTGAGTTAGTCGCGGTGTTCAAGACATCACCCGGGGGACTAGTGATTACGCGGTGTGTAAGTAACACTAGTGGATGTTATGAACTCCAACGGTCTTGTAAGTACCGTTTCCCTTGTTCGAATTGGTTAACCAAGGTTATGTGAATTATGTATTGAAGTATTTAATTATGAATCGTATGCTATTGTATTATTAGCTACTTGTGGAATGTGGATATTGGTATATGCATATTATTGTTGCATGATTGTCGAATTATTGATCCCGCGTATGAGGTTGTGTAAGTGATGCAAGTAAGTAGATTATATATGTGTATGTATAATTATTGCATTCACTAAGCGTTAAGCTTACCCCTCTCGTTGTTTACCTTTTTACAGGTATTGTGATTATGAAGCTAGCTAGTTGTAGACTAGATGTTTAGCAGCGCTTGGGCTCGACGGGGTAGCTTTTGGATATTTGGACGCAGATGGGGGATTTGGTAGTCCCCGAGATTATGCTCTTGGTATTGGGTTGGGTTATTGAGTCTTAACCCGTATTTCTTGTGATCGGGTCATTATTACAAATGATTTTATAAAGTGTAATTTGTGTGCCAAGGGTCATGATAGATTGTTAAACGTATCCTTATGATGTTATGTTTCGATTAAAACAGAGTTGAAAATGTATTATATTAATGGGACCTAACTAAATAAAAAAAAAAAAAAAATGTACTCTGTTTTTGGTTAAATGAATTTGGGTTGTTACAAGTGGTATCAGAGCATAGTCTAAGGGAATTAGGTGACCTTGGAATAGGTGCCTAGTCTTAGACTTTTGACGGATGTGCGTTATTTGCGGGACTTGTAGGAATACGGGTCGGATTGAGATTTGTTAGTGCCTTAGAGCAGGTGACTAACTAGGACTTATTTTTTGTCAGAAGTGTGATTATGTGGGGCCTTATTTCGTGTGTGAATTAGTGCCTTAGATAGCTAGTGCCTAATGTAAGTAGGCGAACGTGGACATTGTTTTAGTGATAGTCACCTAGGATGTAGGTTGACTTGTGGTTGCGATGTACTTGTGTACATTTATTATTATATTGTATATAGGTGTATATATATACAGGTATCTTTTGTGCGGTATCCTAGGAATGAATCTATTAGAGAGATTCGTATGTTTGGCGGTTTTGAGTGATCAAGTTCACGATAAGGACTTTGGTCATTCGGGTACTAGGAGTTATCGCGTGTTATTTTGTGTGAATGTTGCGTCAGTCCGGGTAAAGTACTTTGCGTGACCATGTGGAAATGGTAAGGTACGCATTTGTAATAATGACCGATCACCATTATTACGAAAGTGTATCTTGACACTAAGCATGACATGACAAGTACCGAACGGAGGAAACGTGGCATGGTTGGGGTAGAATCGGGATGAGTGAGGAATCTTTTTATGGTTCCTAGGTTATAGTTGTCTCGGGTGATGTGCTTGTTGTCACATCGAGTTCCTTGCGAGTCGAGAAGTGTTACGGTGGATTCGTTTAGCTAAGTGAGTGAGCCAACTCACGAGTTTGGTGCGTGCTTAGTCACCCTAAGTAGTGGGTGCATTATTGAGATTGTGACTGGTTGTAGTTACCCATCGTAACTGGGATGACGGAATTACGTGTGCGTGTGTGCGGTGAAGACTTGAATTCCGTAATGGAATGCAATAAGTCTAATGATTGTAGTTTTGAGTTACACTCGGTAGAGTGTGTGGTTAGAGAATCGTGTTGGGATTCTTGTTGTGAGTCGCCTTGGAATTGGCGAATCGGGGAGTCCTTGGGTCATTAAACTCATGGGAGTGGGACCCGTATGACGATGGTTGCGTTAGTGTGTTGTTGATTATAGGGCAACATTCTTAAGGGAATACCCCTTGTAGTAGTGGTTTTATCGAGGTGTAGAAAGGATGTAAGACTTGGTGTTTCCAAGCATCCCCTTAGTGATTGGATGAAAGGTTTCGTTAGGCTATGTTGTTTTGGCCTTGTGGTGTGTGTAGCGTGTGATCGCTAGAAACTTTCAAGAAGACAATAAACTGTAAGGTTTGTCGGATAGGTGTGACTTCGAGTTATTATTGTGGTAAAATGGGTGACATCGGGTGTATGAAACCCAAAGATCGAGTTTCTAAATTTCGGTAGATTGTGGTGGGAGTCTGCATGACACTGAGTCAGGTGCCTTCTTATACCTGCTAGTGTAATGTTCAACTCCGGTGATGGTGTGATCACTCTGTGCTTAGGGTGCCCGTGAGATGCCCTTAGAAGTAGCGGAGATTACAACAGTGATCGACGAGTGATTGTAATTCGACGGTTAAGAAAGTCGGAGTTTAAGAGCATTTCGGTAAATACTTCTTGGGAAGTGACTGATGAGCGAATCTTGTTGCTCTTAAGTGTTATATGGGTGAAGATAACCGGTGAGCTGGTAATGGAGTTCATGGACGGTTAGGCCGAAGGTTAAGATGAAGTGTTGATATTGCGGTCGATGCAATTATTGTGTCGGATTGGTCACTCTTCTCCATGGGAGTGAGCAATTGTTGGTAAGGGTTCGTTGCGTGGAAGGTCGGGCGATCTCGACTGAGATGTACGATTGATTAATCGGAATGACGTATGCTTAGGCATAGAGACGTATGTGGGACTTTGGCGGAGTTCGCCTTGCGAACGATTAAGGCAGTCGATTGTGATTTGTGGTATGAAGGTGCGAAGTCGTCGCGTGTACGACACCTCCGGTAATTTTGTATGACGGCTCTGAGAGCCTAAAGTGAATTTGCAGTGATTCGGTGTATATGATTAGTGATGAGAATGATCATGTGTGTTGTGGAATGGTAATTCCGCGGGATGTTATCATCTTTGCGGTAAGAATGTGGAGCTAGATCCTAAGTGGGGGAGTTTTTACTGCCACCCGAGGAAGCTCCCGTGGTACTAGATCAAGTGAAGTGTAAGACCTCTTAAGTAAGGTGGTCGTGTAGTACCAAGGTGCAGTATGAGACCAAGTGTGAAGTTTGAGATCACGGAAGTGAGAGAATGTAATTGTTATTGTGGGTGCTCTCGTGATAATAATTTGGGTAGATGTGAAACTCGGATAGTACTGTCAAGTGAGTACGAGTTCGAGATGACAGTGAATACTGTATTTTCCCTGTCGGGAAACGTGATCGTGAGAATTTTCAGTGGATTATTCCACTTTGTGGATGGTTGTGAGGCGGGGAGCGCCGGTTCTGTTTGTCTCACGTCGAGACACGCGGTTGTTGTTTGTTTGCGAGAGCGTGTTCCCTAGTGATGCGACCCATTGGTTGCATGGAAATGTCAAGGCCATCCTTTAAGGACGGTCTAGGTAGTAGGGTTCACCCGACGTCGGTGAATATTTTAAGGGTCGTGTGACGAATTGCGAATTGTCGGGATAATAATTCGCCATTGACAGGATTCTAGTACACGAATAGTTTCCATGCTAGTACTAAGGAGCCGTAGGGTGTGGATGCGTTGTAGGGTTTGGAGGAGAAACCCTGTGTCGAGTGTTGATGATTTTCCTAGTTCGTGGTGTATTATTGTCGTCCTGGATTAATCCAGAGACTGGTGATCGTGTGCGGATCGATCGATGGGAAAGTTTGTGTTCCCTAGAGTGATTATTTTGGTGATACCGAAATTTCTTCGTTGAAGGAATAATCCGGTTGCGGAAATGAGAGAGGTTGGTTCTTGAAATAGAGAACATACTTGATTGACCGGTTGAGTGTTGCGTTATGGACTGTTAAAGTGCAGAGTTTTAAGGGAGGCAGCTTGAACGTTGAGCGCGTGAAATATCGCTTGTTGCGGTAATGCACGCTAGGGATTATTAGCGTGTGGTGAAAACTTCGGATTAATGGAAATTGTTAATGGAATTGTTGCAGACATCGAGTTTGGATGTGTGTCGGAGGACTATAGAGTGTAGGTTCGGATTAGTTAAGTGACTAGGATCACGAGGACGTGATTGAATTTAAGTGGGGGAGAGTTGTAACATCCCGTTTTTCTTCATACATGTATGAGGTACTTGATTGATCTTTAAAATGTTCATACTTGGTTGTATAATAGTATAAAGATGATTGTACGATGAGTGCATGAAGTGTACCAAGCGTACACGTGTTGCTTGTTCGAATGTCGAAGAAAACTGGACGTTGTTTGAGTTACATGATGTGTACGTACCTTTTCGATCCCAAATAAAGTTTGAGTTGACATTTCAAAACCTTACCATTAGAAAGGAAATCTTATTACGTTTCCAACGATATTTGATTCATCGAAAACGGAGTTACGGTCAAAAAGTTATGGCCAAAACAAGTTTGCTGAAGTTCGGATGAAGCAGGCAATTGTCACGGCGCGACAAATTGCTCCGCGGCGCGACAAATGCCTATGTTGAAGGTCAGAAAGCTTGAAAAACATGTTCTAAAATCACCCTTTGGGCCACGGCGCGACAAACTGCTCCGCGGCGCGACAATAGGCACGTTCTGGTACTTTTCAGCCTTTTAATGAGTTAAATGAGGGGCAAAGTTGGTATTTCACTTATGGACGGATTTGTGGCTGTAATATCAGTTTTAGATCCACTTTTGGATCATTTTGACATCCATTCAAACACTCCCAATCTTAGAGAGAGAGAGAGATGAGTTTCTAGAGAGAGGAAGCTTGAGTTATGATGAAGATGGTGATTTTTGCCCAAATTGGAAGCGGGTTTTGGTTCTCCTTGGTGTTTCTAGCTACTAGAGCTCGTTTTGGTGCTTGAGGTAAACCCTAATACGAATTGTAGTGTTTGATTTCTTGTTTGAGTTAGGGTTTGTGTTAGTTAGAGTTATAAACCCATTTTATTGTGAAATTTGGGGGTTTTGGGTAAAATTCATGTAAGTAAGCCTAGATGGGTGACTTAGGGTTTCGATTGATTAAATTGTAAGTTTGGATCTTGCGTGTGTTGGTTAAACCTTAGAACACTTGTGTTGACTTGGTTTTTGGGTGTAAACCCTAATTTAAGTCAAAACGGGTCAAATGGGCATTTCGGAACAAGTAAGCTCGATTCGTTGTCAAATTAAGTTTTAAATCAAGTTTTGGTAAATCAAGTAGGTAAATACTCGATTTAAGTGTTAGTGGTTGTCTTGGAAATATAATCACTAGTCGTTAGTGATTTTGGGGCGTTTTATGACTTTGGTCAAAATGAGCAATTTGAATTGGGTCAAAATTGAGGATGACACTAATTTGGATTAGTTGGATGTTAAACACTTTTGTTGAGTGTTAAATGATGCTTTTCATGTAATTACTCGCGAGAAGTGATTTTAGGTTAAAATTTGGTGTTTTAGCAATAAAGTCAAACTTGGTCAACCATGGAATGGGTTTTGTGTAAAATACGAGCTAGTATGCGTTTAAAGGTTAAAGTTGACATAATTGGGTATTTCGAGAACGCGGGAACTAGTCTCGTTAGTTTTGGACCTTCGGGTAGCGTTAAAAGTGCAAAAGGGTATATTTTGCACTTGTTGTTCATTTGGGCGGGTCGAGAGTCCAAATGGGGTTGTATGTTGATTATGTGTATGCCTATATGTGTATTATAGGTAAAATCTTGCTCGGTTGCGTGTGGTGAAGATTTCGTGCATGGTTTGTAATGCTCGAGTTCACGAGGTGAGTGGAATAATTATGCGTATGTGTATATAATGTATTTATTTGTGTTGCATGAATGTGGTATTGTCGCGGTGTTTAAGACACCACATTCTAGGTAACGAGTAGTATTGTCGCGGTGCTTAAGACACTACTCATGGTATGATTGACGAGTAGTATTGTCGCGGTGTTTAAGACACTACTCATTGTATGATTGACGTGTGGTATTGTCGCGGTGTTTAAGACACCACAGTGTCATGGGAGTGGAATTGTCGCGGTGTTTAAGACACCACTCATTGTTTTGAATGAAGTGTGGATTCGTCGCGGTGTTTAAGACGCCACATTGTCGTAAGGGTGAGTTAGTCGCGGTGTTCAAGACATCACCCGGGGGACTAGTGATTACGCGGTGTGTAAGTAACACTAGTGGATGTTATGAACTCCAACGGTCTTGTAAGTACCGTTTCCCTTGTTCGAATTGGTTAACCAAGGTTATGTGAATTATGTATTGAAGTATTTAATTATGAATCGTATGCTATTGTATTATTAGCTACTTGTGGAATGTGGATATTGGTATATGCATATTATTGTTGCATGATTGTCGAATTATTGATCCCGCGTATGAGGTTGTGTAAGTGATGCAAGTAAGTAGATTATATATGTGTATGTATAATTATTGCATTCACTAAGCGTTAAGCTTACCCCTCTCGTTGTTTACCTTTTTACAGGTATTGTGATTATGAAGCTAGCTAGTTGTAGACTAGATGTTTAGCAGCGCTTGGGCTCGACGGGGTAGCTTTTGGATATTTGGACGCAGATGGGGGATTTGGTAGTCCCCGAGATTATGCTCTTGGTATTGGGTTGGGTTATTGAGTCTTAACCCGTATTTCTTGTGATCGGGTCATTATTACAAATGATTTTGTAAAGTGTAATTTGTGTGCCAAGGGTCATGATAGATTGTTAAACGTATCCTTATGATGTTATGTTTCGATTAAAACAGAGTTGAAAATGTATTATATTAATGGGACCTAACTAAATAAAAAAAAAAAAAAAAAAATGTACTCTGTTTTTGGTTAAATGAATTTGGGTTGTTACAATAATAATAATAATAATAATAATAATAATAATAATAATAATAATAATATATAATATATACTCTGTATATGTGTGAGATCGAGAGATAGATAGAATGAATTCCATCCGGACCAAAAACACGTTTTAAAGGAAATGGGAGCCACCAAACACACCATGCGATCGCATGGTGTCTCTCCTTTATAGCCATGCGATCGCATGGTAACAACTTTACAGCTCAAACGCATTCTTTCTTCTACCGACGATTTATTTGTAACACATGTTATATTTATATATTATTTAATATATAATATATTTAATCTTTATAATTAATTAAATATTATATTATATTCTCGTGCATAGTTAATTTGTAATTTTAGTTCCAATGAGTCGTATGTTGTCACTCGACTTATGTACCACTTTCAGTTTTTCGAACGCACTTTCGTACGTTTAGATAACTAGCCTTTTACGTTACGCGACGTGTACCCTTATTAATAATTTGACTTACTCATCAATAAATTACCTTATAAAAAAATGTAATTTATAAAATTGAGCGTTGTGGTCATTTGCTTCTATAAATTAGTGACTCGTTGTTTATCAAAATATATTATTTTAAATCAGGACGTTTTATGACTAAGTTAAAATATATATATTTTTATATTTTCATTTTGAAATATAAATTTGGGACAATATATAATATATAGTTTTTCAAAACTAATAATATTCAAATTTATATATCTTGAAATCGTTTAAGTAATAAGAAATATTATTTTGTAATATTTGTATTTTTAAAGTTTAAAATTGATATACTTTATTTATATAAAAATGTTTACAAAGACATTTTAATATTCCAATTACTTTATATTCCAAATCATTTTATTACAAAGGTTATAATAGTAGAAGTTGTTATGTCCTATTATACCGAAATGACGTTTTCGTTTATGAACGTAAAATCATATATGAATCATATCAGGTTTCAAGGTTTTAACTTCTACTTTAATCATGACTCGTAGGATTAAGTCTAAAGGAAAAATCAAACACAAGGAATCATCTTCACGTAAAATATCGATCTATTTAACTTGTCAATATCTATTTTCTAATTTACCTATTCCCTAATTTCACTTTCACAATACCTAATATGAAGTTTAATTAATTTATCTTATCAAAAGTCACGAGGAAATTATTGTAAGGCATGTATTGGAATTTAACAGAAATTTCCACCAATCTGACTTGCTCTCGCTACTTGACACTTTGTCCTTACTCGAAGATCACTTTACCATTTATTCCGAATATCGTTAAAAAGGAAAGGTTTTCTAAATCAAAGTGGACCTCTTAACAGAGACTCGTAATCAAAATTCAATGTATCTGATAAATCAATCATTTGATATCATCTTCTAATTTCATCGATAATTATTTGAATATATTTTGAAACAAATACATTTATGTAAAGTATTATACGTCTAATACTTTGTTAATGTTTTCAAGCTGTAATATATACACATATACATATATATATTCATATCCGTTTATCTAATGGTTCGTGAATCGTCGAAGTTTGGTCGAGGTTAAATGAATGTATGAACACAGTTTAAGATTCTTGAATTTTAAGTTAACAAACTTTCCTTATTGTGTCAGAAACATATAAAGATTAAAGTTTAAATTTGTTCGAAAATTTCCGGGTCGTCACAGTTCCTACCCGTTAAAGAAATTTCGTCCCGAAATTTGATTTGGATGGTCATGATTGACAATAAGAATGTTTTCATGACGAATATGAGTTAGTAAATAGAGTTTTATCACCATTGAGTAATATGGATAAAACGATTCGATTATTTGAAGAGTACGAGTGAAGCTATCACAAAAGAGTGAAATGAGTAGGTATAGATTTGTCATATCTTTTGACGTAGATAGCATTGATTTCCAGAGTTCAAAGGTTTTGTAGAAAATCTTCGTAATAAGATTCGATTCTTCATAAATCAAGGGAATTAGGATCCGTTTTAAATGCGATTATCTGTTTCGATTGCTCTACCGGATATTTTACTATAAATCCACCTATTTCGTTTCCTTACAACTCACACCTTCTATTCTTTTTCCCTCAACTCATATTTTAAAGTGTCCGTCAATATGCTTCATCCAGTGCTGATTCTTGATATACTCCTCACTTTCATATCTGTCGTTCTTCTTTTTCATCTGCCTCCGGAAGAATCTATTTACTTTTACTATACCCTTGGGTTTATAGTGTTTTTAGTTCTCCCGTGTCTTTATATTGCTATATGCATCGATATATACAGTTTGTAATTTCTGGGTTGTTGTTGGGTTTTATATCTTCCCTTATATTTCAAGGTCCCTGCTTCTATCTTCTATAATCATTGTCATCCACAGTTAATGTTTTTCTCCTATTTGCTGTGATTTATACTCCAATTTCTATTTCGGAGTTTTATTCTTTCGTTTCCTCTTCTTGCGTTTAAACACCGCTTGTAATGGTCCAGAATTCGTAGGTATGAATTTCAGAATGAACATAGTTAATGTTCTAAGGAAGAAAATCGTAATGGCACGATCTTAATTTGTCAAATTACCAGAATACTTCGAAAAAGACCGAATCATCAAGAAAATATTTTCTTGATATTTTAGAGGTTAAATAGAATACAAGAGTCGTGTAACATGGCACATGATGATGTTATGATATGTGAATCATCACGTTCCATTGAGAAACTCAGCATGAATTACTGTAATATAATCACATTGATCAAGTGTCATTATATTATACTAACTCATGCTTCAGTTCCCAACACTACTTCAAAAACATTCTTATTTTAAACTTGAGGGTTTCAGAATTTAGAAACTAAAATAATTTCTTTTTATGTTGTAATACAGATAGCGCGAAGAGGTAAATGATTTCAGAGAAGAATAATTATGGAAATATCTTCAGAAATATGGAGGATATTTATAATGAAAGATACGATGATATCTTAGAATTTCTAATATCAGAGGATGATGAAGGATATTGTTCGTTGGGGTTTAGAGTCAGGAGCAAGGTATTTGATAATGACTTCAGCAGACACGGAATCATTTGGATTCTTTGAAGGAAGATTTCATCCTTGTGATTTATCCACAGCCTCCTTCATGCTTTGCTCAATCCGTTTTTCAGTACCAAATCTTCTCTTTTTCTGAGCTTTGCCAACACACTACTCTTTATCATAAAACTTTTACTGTTAAGGTTGTTCATAGTTTTTGCTGCTTCATCAGCATTTCGAGAACTAGTTCGCAGTTCAGGGTGTTTTTCAGAAACTTCACATTCGAGGTATGTAAATCTTGGAGGTAGACGTTATATAACTGTTGATGTAGACATGCTGCGAGATTTCAAAATATTGATTGTTGATTCTCAATAATTGGTATGAAAATTCTTGTTACAAAATGCGGATGAGTAATTTATGGGGTTTCCAATGAATAGGTACAGTAATTTTTCGAAGAGGCTTAAAAATCAATGAAGTTGTTGGTAAGTTTACTGCTAATGTGGTGAAACATAAATGGTTCCCCGGTAACGATGGTGAAAGGGCAACGTATATATCGAGGTTATAATAAGATTGTTTCAACTGAAAAATCGAGGTTGACTTGCTGGAGCTGTGACAAAACTGACTACTTTGGAAAGGAATTGAAAAGTCATTTTTGCTAATAAATGCCAAAGGATTTGACACGGATACGTGTTAAATTATGACTTTGGTTTCGAGAGCTTTTCAGGTATATAACTGTGGGTAATATGTGGTTGGATCATCATCTCGATTGCTCATTATTTGAAGTGTCTTCAGAAATTTTGGAGGGTTTGAACACAGATTGTAATTGTTAATATACATATGATGTTCTAACACAGTTTTTGAAGTCAAAGTATAGCTTTGAAAGATGTAGAAATCTAAAAATGATAATAACGGTTATATCTCGAATTGGATTTTGATTTGTCAAAAATCAGAATTCGTAATCAATTTTTGGATGAGAATGGTTGTTTTGATTTCTATAAAAGAGGTTATATTGTTGTGAAAGTAGTGAGTATAGTTGATAATTTGCTTAATCAGATTTGAAGAATGTAACATATTAATTGTAAATTTATATATCTCTCGGGTATTACCTACCCGTTAAAAAAAATTTCACAATTAATATTTTGTACAAACGAATTTTTATTACAGTCTTTAGGAAAATATATATGTGTATATTTCCTTTAGATGTAACATAGATTTAATGAATTAATATTAAATTAAACTCATTGATTTACGGTTAAAACTAGAATTGAGTAATCCCTAAAACTTTAGAAATCACATAAGTATTTCTTTAATGATATTATGAATCAATACTATGTTATTTGTTGATGCATGATGTTGGTTTTTGTGAAATTCTTGTGAACTTCGCAAGATACGAATGATGTTGTCTGAAAAGTTTCGAGTACATCGATGATAAAAGTGTAAAATCAAATATATATTTGAATAATACACTTGATTTATTATGAATTGGAATTTATTGAATTGAGACAGAGATTGTAGTTAACGATGGTTAAGTTGCGGCGAAGGACGTACATTATTGCATATTTGTAATATGAATTAACCGTGTAGTTAAGATTTACACACAATAGCTTAGTACGGAAAGATTTATTTTGATCTCAAAATTTATATATATATATATATATATATATATATATATATATATATATATATATATATATATATATATATATATATATAATATACATATAATTTCTTCAAAGGGAATGAGTTAACACTTCATAAGTCGTTGATAGAATATACGCGTTACTGATTCGTAATGAAGTCCACAGTGATTCTTGAACCGACGGAGTTTGTGATGTTATAGGTGTTGCTGATTCTGATGATACTGACGACACTGACTGTGTTGGTGATGCTAACGATACTGTTGATGATGTTGGTAAAACAAGTCTAGCTTGTAAGTCACGCACCATTCTTGTCAAGATTTCTATTCTTCCTCCTATCATTTTGGTTTATTTACCTGATTTATGTTTAGGGCTAGAATAGATAATCTCTAAGACTTCGGAGGTTACATAATCGTTGTAAAGATATCTCTTCAATGAAGTTATGAATTAATACTTCATCGTTTGTTGTTGGTGGTGGTGATGGTACTGTTGGTGTTGCTGATGGTGGTACTGTTCATGCTGCTGGTGCTACTGCTGGTGTTTCTATCCTTTGCACCATATTCTCTAAGGCCACTACCCGAGCGCGAAGCTCGTTGACTTCTTCTATTACACCGGGGTGATTGTCGATTCGGACGAGCGGATAAATAAAATCTAGGATTTGATATAGTATATAATCGTGATGAGATACTCTAGAAATGAGAGAAAAAATGGTATTTCGGACAGGTTCACGGTAAGTGCTTCAGGTTCTTCATCAAGAGGACAATGTGGTGGATGGAAAGGATCGCCTTCTTCTTGTCTCCAATGATTGAGGAGACTATGAACCCATCCCCAATTCATCCAAAATAGATGATGGCTGATTGGTTGATCCATTCCGGTCACACTGCTTTCGGAGCTTGAGTGGGATTCCATTTCGGAATCCGAGGGACTTGAACTAATGACGAATTCCATTTTGGACGATCTAATAAAGGATTTTTCGATATGAAATGATTTTCTGGCTATCGGATGGTATTCTAATTACATAGAATATCTATATATATATATATATATATAGAGAGAGAGAGAGAGAGAGAGCAAAAAATTTCGTAGATTACGGAGGAATTTACGGGATATGTCAGGCAAAGTTTACAGTAACAGATACGCTAAGATATGAATTAGCAGATACGCTAAGATATGAATTTTGTCTATACACTATTCATGCAATCAATGCAGTGAGACATGTCTAGACTAAGAGTGATAAGTAGGTAATTTCGGACGAAAATGATAAGCAAAACTTTTGACATGCAGACACGGTCGAAGTCCAGACTCACTAATGCATCCTAACGACTTATCAGTTAGACACACTAATGCAGACCTGGTTCGCTAAGACCACCGCTCTGATATCAACTGAAAGGACCCATTCATATACATTATAAATGATTCACAATAGTTGATTACATTGCGAGGTATTTGACCTCTGTATGATACATTTTATAGACATTGCATTCATTTTTAAAAGACAAACTTTCTTTACACCAAAAGTTATACCATTTCATAATACATTCAACTATAATTGACTTAACAATAATCTTGATGAACTCAATGACTCGAATTCAATATCTTTTGAAATATGTCATGAATGACTCCAAATAATATCCTTAAAATGAGCTAATGTACAGCGGAAGATTTCTTTAATACCTGAGAATAAACATGGTTTAAAGTGTCAACCAAAAGTTTGGTGAGTTCATTATTTTATCATAAACAATTATTTTTCATCATTTTAATAGACCACAAGATTTCCAGATATATAATTGTACACATAACCCGAGTACAATATAACACGCGTAACCCGCGAATTAAAAATCCATCTCATATCAGGCATTTCGCATAAACTGCATAGAGATAAAAATCATTCATATGGTGAATACCTGGTAATTGACATTAACAAAACACGTCTAGAATATCCCCATAATTCTGAAACTCTCATTGGACATGATAAAATTGAAGTACTAAAGCATCCATAACCCGGATGGGGTTTTTAGGCCCAATAGATCTATTTTTAGGATTCGTGTTAATTAGGGTTTCTGTTCCATAATTCTTAGATTACCAGACTAAAAAGGGTGATATTCGATTTCGATAATCCAACCATAGTATGTAGTTTCGATTACTTGTGTCTATTTCGTAAAATATTTATAAAGCAGCGCATGTATTCTCAGTCCCAAAAATATATATTGCAAAAGCATTTAAAAAGGGAGTAATGAAACTCACCATACTGTATTTCGTAGTAAAAATACATATGACGTCATTGAACAAGTGCAAGGTTGGCCTCGGCTTCACGAACCTATATTAATTATATATATTTATATGTTGGTCAATATTTGTCTAATAATTTAGGTCAGGTCATAGTGTATCACAATCCTAATGCTCGAGACTAATATGCAACAGTCAACAAAAAGTCAACTTAACCCAAAATGATTTCCAAAATCCATACATGATTATCATATAACTTAAATATCGTCATTTTATATATATATTTAATATTTTTAACAGGTTTTATGAAAGTAAATAATAAAAGTCATTTGTTAATAAAAATTTATATTTAAAATTTATATATGATAAAAATATACTTTTATATATCTTAAGTAATAAAATTTATAAAGTTCATTTAATATAACGATAGGTATTATTAATGTAAATATATTACGTGTAATAAAATATCTTTGTATTACGTACTTATTTGATAAAATAATATCGATAATAACAATAATAATTAGAAGTTGTATTATTTTGTAATAATAGTTATTATTATTCTGCTAATAAAATATCTATATTTATATTTACTAAAAATGATATTAAAATGATAATTTTTATTAATAATAGTACTAAGCTGATAATAATAATGATATTTTATAATAACAATGATCTTTCTATTAAAAATGATAATTTTAGTAAAAATGATAGTTTTAATATTAATAATACTTTTAATAATAATAAAATGATAAAAATAATAAGAACGATAATTTTATCTAATTCAATATCTTACAATATTTTAATTTCATCATAATACTCATACTCATTATTTCCTAATCGATTTGTTTAATATCTTTTAGTCGTCTTTTATATCGCATTCATAATAATGATAATAATATTAGTCATAATAGTTAGATGATACTAAAATCAATTTTTAATGATAATAATACTAATAATAATTATTATTATAATAACATTAATGATAATACTAATAACTATTTTAATGATAGTAATAATAAAAATAATAATAATAATGATAATATTAATAATGATGATAATAATAATAATAATAATAATAATAATAATAATAACAATAAAAATAATGATAATAATAATAATAATAATAATAATAATAATAATAATAATAATAATAATAATAATAATAATAATAATAATAATAATAATTAGATAAAAACAAGAACGACGATAATAACGACGATAATAATAATCATTTTTAATAATAATACAAAAATTCAATTGACTATATCTTCTAATCCGTTCATCGAAACCATTCAATATCTAAATGAAAAATTCTTAATTTTTCGCTAGCTTTCCAACAACATGTATATCTTATACCTTATCTCAACCGCATATGTAACTAATTCAAGATTCAACA
This sequence comes from Rutidosis leptorrhynchoides, assembly GCF_046630445.1. Taxonomy (NCBI): domain Eukaryota; kingdom Viridiplantae; phylum Streptophyta; class Magnoliopsida; order Asterales; family Asteraceae; genus Rutidosis; species Rutidosis leptorrhynchoides. Next base: position 636,060,119 of record NC_092335.1, read on the forward strand.
TAACCTATCTAATGGCAATGTCAAAAGTACAAGCATGCATAATCCTATATCCTCGAGCACTAGTCAGGGATACACTATTAGTATGTAAAAATTAAATTATGAGTGCTTACGTATCAATATTGCAGGAAAGGTACGTAGACGCAATGGAGACGATAAACACTAGGTTGACCTCACGAGCATACCCATTGTGACACCCCGTACAAAATTAACGTGTACGGATCATCAACAACAGGATCATTACAAGGTCAAACACTATATGCTATTTTAAAATAAGTTTGCATTCATAAGAAAAGGTGACGTCATGACCAACGTCAAATGTTTAACATACGATAGCGTGCTTCTATGAATAGAAGGCAATAATAATAGTACGTGACCCAATAGTCATTACAGATTCATTGTTACAAAAGTAACATAGTTTGAATGCAATATAAATGTTTAATGCAGAGACATCTCTAACAGAAGCAGCGGGTGTCAACACAGCAATACTACAACAGCGGAAGCAACCAAACCTCTAAGCACCTGAGAAAACATGCTTAAAAACGTCAACACGAATATTGGTGAGCTATAATTTAAGTATAACAGTAATGTAAGGTAGGCCACGAGATTTCAGTATGAAAAGTATAGGTTCAACCGTGGGCACTTGGTAACTAACTTAACGTAATATCACCCCCTAAAAGTACACTTGGCGAGTGCGTAAGTTTACGAAGTATTAAACACTCATTAAATGCTAGTGCTACTAGCCCGAGTGGGGATGTCAAACCCTATGGATCCATATCTAAGATTTGCGTTCACCGGTTCAAAGACCAATGACTAAACGTTACCGAGCTAAGGGGAAAGTTTATGCCGTTGTATAACCCACACATATATAAAGTTTAAGTACTCGTGCCTAGTATGTAAAACATAAACGCGCATGTATTCTCAGTTCCCAAAATAGTTAAAGTAAAAAGGGATGCTATAACTCACAGTGAAAAGTAGTTAAGTTGATTCGAGATAAGTAAGCAAGTAGTTGGTCCGAAAGGTCCTCAACCTAAGTCAAAAGTTACTAAGTCAGTAAATCATTCCCAAAGGTTTAAAAGTATGTAAATTAGGTCTTAAGTATCATCATCATTCATCATAAGTCAAAAAGTGTAAAGTAAGTTTCAATCAAGAATAGAGTTTGAAACAAAGGATGACTTCGTTCAGCCGCCACGACCTCTATACAAACTGAAATGAGGTGAGACCAGTGGCCATGGCTCCGTATATGAGTCCCCTAGTTGTTGACTAATTTCCAGAATCAAACTCGTCTTCGTTTGACCGTGGCGACGGTTTAAGTGAGAGTAGGTCAGAAATTTCAGCACAACGTTAAAAGGGCGTAGTGACTTTCGGAAGGCTATAAATCCTAAACCGTAACTCGGATTAAGACGTGGACTAAAAGGAAAATAATCTACTCGAACCGAACTAACTGGAAATTAACTTTACAGTAGCCTAGGTAGCCTGATCAGACCCATAAAACAGTAGGCAAAGTGTTCCGGTGGGTTCTTGGTGCTTGATGCTCATCACGGTTCTCATCCTTGATGCTTATAGCTTCAAGTGTACAACTTGTTGATGTGTTTGCATCATCTTTACCAAGTTTTGACCATTATAACACTAGTGTATGTCTAAGATAAGTAGCACAACTCATTTAAGAGTTGTAAGTAGGTTGATGAACCAAAGTTACATCAAGATCTTAGATCCGACACATACATGAGTTCTAGTAGTAATATTAAGTTATAAACTTGAATGTAAACTAAATAATCAAGATCTTAAGTTGTAGAACTTAGATCTTAGTTAGATCTTAAATATCCTAGACTAAAAAGTCTAGATCTAGTGTTCTTAAGTTAAACCCTAAGTTATAGAACTTGGATCTTTACTTTAATGAAACCATAAGTTATGAAACTTAGATTTTCATCTTGAAAATGTATGTAAGCTTATAAGCTTTTGTTTTAGACAAAATTGGAAGACCATAAGCTATAGAAACTTAGATCCAACATAAGTGTATGAAGTTGTAACTAGAAAGTTTAACTTCCATGTTCTTGAACTTACAAGTTTAACTTTAGTTTCAAGAAAAATGAGATCAAGTTTAACTAGTAATACTTGACCAAATTAACAACATCACAACTTTAATTAAATAAAATGAAGAAATAAACTAAAGTTACAAGTAATATGTTTATGTTTGTTTCATACTTAAGAAGATTCAAGCCAAAGCTTGGATCTTAAGAAAATAAACTTCAAGTCTACAAAACATGAACACAAGTAAGATCTTAAAGCTTATGAACTTTAGATCTTTATAACATTTTAAGTGTAGAAACATAAGTTATAGAACTTAGATTATTGTTCTTGACTTCTCATCAAATAAAGGATGGAAGGAAACAAGATTTATGAAGATACAAACTAACAAGTTTGATCTTTAACAACAAACAACAACAAACAAGTAACAAGCAAATGATGATGATACATGTGCTAGTAATCAGTTTCAAGGAAGAAAAAAGAAAGAAAATAAAGTTTATTACTTACAAAGTTTGAGAGAAAAGTTGGGAGAAAATAAAGTGCAAGTAAGATGTGTGTGTGAAATGAAATGAATACAAGCATATAAGTAACAAAAATAGAAAAATGGAACTCCCTCCCATGTCCACTTAGGCTGACGGTTTGGATGGCCACAAAGGGAAGTCAAAATGTAACTTTCAAGTATGGGTGGATGTAGAATGCTAGGAAGAAGTATAAGTTAAATGTATGGGAAAGAGGTGTAAGCATGCTTGAACATTTTGTCTCCTTACTTAGCTTAATTAATCTTGTTTTTCCTTAATGATTCATTAGCATAAAAGTGGGCTTACTAGTCCATTAAGTGGTGTAGGGTGGGCTTCCAAGTCCAATAATATGAGTCTATGTAAGTATGCAACAATTAAATAAATAAAGCCCAATTAATAAGTGAGCAACAATTTAAATAAAAGCCCAAGTAATTAACTAGTTACATTAGTTAATTAGAAGTAATTAATAATAATTAATCATGTACGTAAATAATATTCGAAATATTATTCGTGAAAAGTACGTGTGTCACAAAGACAAGTCGGGACATTTAAAGTCCAATACGGTAACAAGTAAAATGTATAAGAATACATTTAGTATAACGCAATTATTATTAATAAATATTAATAATATAAGTTGGAAAATACAGGGCCATTACACCCATGATCCATACCCATAACCTCCATAGCTATAACCCATAATTTCTTTAGCCCTATCCTACTCGAAAAAACTCATTTTTGAAATCACGCGAGCAGAACCTCGTCGTAGTATTTTATGTGTATTACTACTAATATCACTCCTAATACTTATAATAATAATAGTAAGATTAATAATAATAATAATAATCTTAATAATTAATAATAATAATAATAATATATAATATATACTCCGTATATGTGTAAGATCGAGAGATAGATAGAATGAATTCTATCCGGACCAAAAATGCGTTTTAAAGGAAATAGGAGCTCACCAAACGCACCATGCGATTGCATGGTGTCTCTCCTTTATAGCCATGCGATCGCATGGCAACAACTTTACAGGTCAAACGCATTCTTTCTTCTACCGACGATTTATTTGTAACATATGTTATATTTATATATTATTTAATATATAATATATTTAATCTTTAGAATTAATTAAATATTATATTATATTCTCGTGCATAGTTAATTTGTAATTTTAGTTCCAATGAGTCGTATGTTGTCACTCGACTTATGTACCACTTTCAGTTTTTCGAACGCACTTTCGTACGTTTAGATAACTAGCCTTTTACGTTACGCGACGTGTACCCTTATTAATAATTTGACTTACTCATCAATAAATTACCTTATAAAAAATGTAATTTATAAAATTGAGCGTTGTGGTCATTTGCTTCTATAAATCAGTGACTCGTTGTTTATCAAAATATATTATTTTAAATCAGGATGTTTTATGACTAAGTTAAAATATATATATTATATATTTTCATTTCGAAATATAAATTTGGGACAATATATAATATATAGTTTTTCAAAACTAATAATATTCAAATTTATATATCTTGAAATCGTTTAAGTAATAAGAAAAATTATTTCGTAACATTTGTATTTTTAAAGTTTAAAATTGATATACTTTATTTATATAAAAATGTTTACAAAGACATTTTAATATTCCAATTACTTTATATTCCAAATCATTTTATTACAAAGGTTATAATAGTAGAAGTTGTTATGTCATAAGACGTTCTTAAAAAGTCTATTATATCGAAATGACGTTTTCGTTTATAAACGTAAAATCATATATGAATCATATCAGGTTTCAAGGTTTTAACTTCTAGTTTAATCATGACTCGTAGGATTAAGTCTAAAGGAAAAATCAAACGTAAGGAATCATCTTAATGTAAAATATCGATCTATTTAACTTGTCAATATCTATTTTCTAATTTACCTATATTCCCTAATTTCACTTTCACAATACCTAATATGAAGGTTAATTAATTTATCTTATCAAAAGTCACGAGGCAATTATTGTAAGGCATGTATTGAAATTTAACAGAAATTTCCACCAATCTGACTTGCTCTCGCTACTTGACACTTTGTCCTTACTCGAAGATCACTTTACCATTTATTCCGAATATCGTTAAAAAGGAAAGGTTTTCTAAATCAAAGTGGACCTCTTAACAGAGACTCGTAATCATAATTCATTGTATCTGATAAACCAATCATTTGATATCATCTTCTAATTCCATCGATAATTATTTGAATATATTTTGAAACAAATATGTTTATGTAAAGTATTATACGTCTAATACTTTGTTAATGTTTTCAAGCTATAATATATACACATATACATATATATTCATATCCGTTTATCTAATGGTTCATGAATCGTCGAAGTTTGGTCGAGGTTAAATGAATGTATGAACACAGTTTAAGATTCTTGAATTTTAAGTTAACAAACTTTGCTTATTGTGTCGGAAACATATAAAGATTAAAGTTTAAATTTGTTCGGAAATTTCCGGGTCGTCACAAACAAGGATCTAAGCTTGTTAGCTTATGGTTCTACACTTGAAATATTATAAAGATCTAAAGTTCATAAGCTTTAGGATCTTACTTGTGTTCATGTTTTGGAAACTTAAGGTTTATTGTCTTAAGATCCAAGCCTTGACTTGAATCTCCTTAAGTATGAAACAAACCTGAACTTGTTACTTGTAACTTTAGTTTATTTCTTCATTTTATTTATTTATTTCATGATTGTATAATATTGGTCAAGTATTACTAGTTAAACTTGATCTCATTTTTCTTGGAACTAAAGTTTAAACTTTGTAAGTTCAAGAACACGGAAGTTAAACTTTCTAGTTATAACTTTATACACTTATGTTGGATCTAAGTTTCTATAGCTTATGGTCTTCCAATTTTGTCTAAAACAAAAGCTTATAAGCTTATATACATTCTACAAGATTAAAATCTAAGTTTCATAACTTATGGTTTTATTAAGTGAAGATCCAAGTTCTATAACTTAGGGTTTAACTTAAGAATACTAGATCTAGACTTTTTAGTCTAGGATCTTCAAGATTTAACTAAGATCTAAGTTCTATAACTTAAGATCTTGTTAATTTAGTTTACATTCAAGTTTATAGCTTAATATTACTATTAGAACTCATGTATGTGTCGGATCTAAGATCTTGATGTAACTTTGGTTCATCAACCTTCTTACAACCCTTAAATAAGTTGTGCTATTTATCTTAGACATACACTAGTGTCATGATGGTCAAAACTTGGTTAAGGTGATGCAAACACATCAACGAGTTATACACTTGAAGCTACAAGCATCAAGGATGAGAACCGTGATGAACATCAAGCACCAAGAACCCACCAGAGTGCTTTGTTTACTGTTTTTGAAGTCTGATCATTCACCTAGGCTACTGGAAAAGTTAATTTCCATATTTTTCAGTTCGAGGAGATGACTTTTCGTTTAGGACTCGTCTTAATCCGATTTACGATTTAGGATTTATAGCCTTCCGAAAGTCACTACACCTTTGTAACGTTGTGTTGAAATTTCTTACCTACTCGCACTTAAACCATCGCCACGGTCAAACGAAGATGAGTTTGGTTCTGAAAATTGGTCAGTGGTTGGAGGACTCACATACGGAGCCATAGCCACTGACTACGCATCTTTTCGATTTGTATAGAGGTCGTAGCAGCTGAATGAAATCAGCCCTTGTTTCGATCTCTATTCTTGATTGAAACTTACTTTACTCTATTTGATTGATGATGAATGATGATGACACTTAAGACCTAATTTACATACTTTTAAACCTTTGGGAACGATTTACTGACTTATTAACTTTTGACTTAGGTTGAGGACCTTTCGGACCAACTACTTGCTTACTTATCTCGTACCGACTTTACTACTTTTCACTGTGAGTTATAGCATCGCTTTTTACTTTAACTATTTTGGAAACTGAGAATACATGCGCGTTTATGTTTTACATACTAGGCACGAGTACTTAAACTTTATATATGTGTGAGTTATACAACGGCATAAACTTTCCCCTTAGCTCGGTAATGTTTAGTCATTGGTGTTTGAACCGGTGAACGCGAATCTTAGATATGGATCCATAGGGTTTGACATCCCCACTCGGGCTAGTCGCGCTAGCATTTAACGGGTGTTTAATACTTCGTAAACTTATGCACTCGCCAAGTGTACTTTTAGGGGGTGTTATTACATTAAGTTAGTTACCAAGTGCCCACGGTTGAACATATACTTTTCATACTATTTTGAAATACGAAATCTCGTGGCCTACCTTACATTACTGTTACAATTTAAACTATAGCTCACCAACATTCGTGTTGACATTTTTAAGCATGTTTTCTCAGGTGCTTAGAGGTTTGATGCTTTCGCTGTAGTAGTCTTGCTGTGTAGACTCCCGCTGCTTTTATTAGAGATGTCTCTGCATGAAACGTTTACCTTGCATTCACAACTATGTTACTTTTGAAACAATGAATTTGTAATGACCTTCGGGTCTCGTACTTATGTTAATTGCTTCTATTCATAGAAGCATACTATCGTTTATAAAACTTTTGATGTTGGTTATGATGTCACCCTTTCTTATGAATGCAAACTTATTTTAAAACAGCATATAGTGTTTGACCTTGTAATGATCCTTTTGTTGATGATCCGTACACGTTAATTTTGTACGGGGCGTCACAGCAACTTTCCAAAAATAGAAACTTTCCTAAAATGGAAACACTATCTAAATAAGGAATTATTTAAGGATCCTTATTTGTCGGATTGAACAAACTAATGACCAAACTTATATCTCTAGGTTGAAATCCGGTCGTTTACTCCCGTTCATTCTTCTCTTTCGTGAAATAATTTCACTTACTTTTAAGTGAACTTCATAGCCCCACTTTTTACTATTTCACAACTATTTTACAACTTTTGGGGTGAGACACATGCTTGCTTTTAAATTGTTTTACGCTTTAGACACAAGTACTCAAACTATAAATGTGCTGCCATGATATGTTTCATGCTAAATTCCTGCCATGATATCGTTAGTTTCTATGCATAACGCAAACTTAGTTATTGTGAGTAGGCCTATTGAGAGTAACGTCTCTAACCATTCGACCGTTGGTCTTTGGTTACATAATAATGATTCAATGACACTGACAGTACAAGGTGTCATGAGGTAAATTTGTTTAGTTTCGATATCATACACTTCAGCACTACTTCAACTGATTTGGATATATTAACTGTTTATAACTAAATCTTGTGGTCTAAAAACTTTGGTAGTTTACCAATATAAACCTATGAATTCACCAACCATTTTTGGTTGACACTTTAAGTATGTTTTATCTCAGGTAATGATTGCTAAGCTGTATTTGATACTTGGTGCTCTTGAAGGCTGTTATGGAGTCCGCATTATTATTTAAATTTTTGCATATGAACAATTTACTATTTTCATTTTGAATATCAATGTAATGACAATTTAATTCCACTACTTTAATACATTTGGTTTTTAATAAAAACGTCTCATTTAGAGTCGTTCTCGCTTATACACTTGTGTTTTGGTATTTTTGTTAGTCACAGTTACCCCCGGTCCCATTTAGGGGGTGTGACATGACACCAAGTCACTATCATAATCTTTAAGAAAATAAGAACCCGAACCCGAAACCCCTTTCATCATCAATATTGACTCCTTTATATCTATCTCATCATCTCGGCATCCAAAAAAATTGCCTTCCTTTTCATTTTATCCTTTTTGAAGACTTCCAACCTTTCAGCAAAAGAAAACTTGGGTTGAGACTGATCCACAACTAACCCAACATGCCCATCAGATTGCACTTCACTCACATCAACAACCGGGCAATTATCTTGGGTTGCATCAAGCTCACCAGATGGAACATCACTCTCTCATTCACCCGACCTATGCACCCGGGCCGCAACAAGCCCATTTGATTGAGTTGGATGCGGGCCTGGCTCACTAACCGAAGATGATCCAAGAAATACTAGGCTCATATCAGGCCCAACAACGGGTGGCCGGCCCATGACATTCTGGCCCAAGTCATCAGCACAGTTTAAATCATGTCAAGCAACCTGCTGAATAACAATTTTTTTTAAAACACCTAACATACTCCGGTAAATTCAACGAACCAAATCTCAATTTCGATCCATTAACAACCAAACCCGACCCATTATCATTAGTACTCAAAATCGCAACTTGATGACTCACATCAGCGGGATGATAAACAACAGAGGGTGTCTCCATACGCGAATTAAAACCATGACAATTTGAAACCACAAATCGATTAGTAGTGACAAACAAGTCCCGATCAAAAGAATCACACAACCCATCAAGGGATTTAACGTCCGACACCTCGAAAACCTAAACATTAGACAAAGTACACGTGGAAGAGGCTCATCATCTAAATCCATCACAATAGAGTCATGAATATGCTTTAGGTTAGTAGACTTAAAAAAACATAAAGAGAACCCACATTGCCCAAATCTGAAGTAGATTTAACAACCGAAATAACATCCCCAAATAATTAATTACTATTGAAGCGTTACCTTTGAAATCAAACGGCACTGGAATCCCTGAGATTTCAAGCAAAGCAAAAAAAAAAAACTTTTTGCCAACGCTTCAAATGGGGACACCAACACAAAATCAGGGGAATTAGCATTGATTAAATTATTAAAACTAACTAAATCACTACAAATGCAAATGCAACCAGAAACTCCAAACTTACTAACATGAGGAACCAGTGCCATTGAAGAAATAAAAAGCTAGAGACCTCTGTATCAACAATAGGAACCGAATCAACCAAAATAATCGATAAATGCATTTTGTTAGAATAGAGGAATTAGGAAAGATCTTACAGTGTAACATCTTTTGAAATATGTCATGAATGACTCCAAGTAATATCTCTAAAATGAGCAAATGCACAGCGGAAGATTTCTTTCATACCTGAGAATAAACATGCTTAAAAGTGTCAACCAAAAGGTTGTTGAGTTCATTAGTTTATCATCAATATTCATTTCCATCATTTTAATAGACCACAAGATTTTCATTTCCATTTCTCATAAATATACATCCCATACATAGAGATAAAAATCATTCATATGGTGAACACCTGGTAATCGACCTTAACAAGATGCATATAGAATATCCCCATCATTCCGGGACTCCCTTCGGACATGATAAATTCGAAGTACTAAAGCAGTTCAAATTCTCTGACTGAGGCTTGTTAGTGCCCATAGATCTATCTTTAGGATTCGCGTCAATTAGGGGTCAGTTCCCTAACTCTTAGATTACCAGACTAAAAAGGAACATATTCGATTTCGATAATTCAACCATAGAATGTAGTTGCAATTACTTGTGTCTATTTCGTAAAACATTATAAAAGCAGCGCATGTATTCTCAGTCCCAAAAATATATATTGCAAAAGCATTTAAAAAGGGAGTAAATGAAACTCACAATACAATATTTTGTAGTAAAAATATTCATACGATGATACTGAACAATGCAGGGTTGGCCTCGAATTCACGAACCTATATCATTTATATATATATATATTAACACATATAATCATAATAGAACAATTATATATATATTCTGTTATTAATAATATACTTGTTATACTATACGTTATTTAGATAAGTTTAATATAGTTAGTTTATATGGTTTATATATAACTATTACTTATCATTAATAATAAGAACTGTATATTAAGGTTTAGTATATATTTATATATTAATTGATATAACTTAACTAATATCTTTTTAATAATAAAAGTATAGTGAAATGTATTTTTATATAAAAGTATCTATTTGTGAAAATATTGATAGTTTTAGTGATCAAAATAATAATTTTAGTAATAATTATAATAAGTTTAATAATAACAATACTAATAATTATATTAATAATAATAACGATAATATTTATAATAATACTTATGTTACTAGTAATAATAATAATAGTACTAAAAATGATACTAATGCTATTATTTATGAAAACAATAATAAGTTATATTATTTTCTTAATAATTATAATAATAATAATCATAATCATAAAAAAATGATAATAATACTAAATGGTAAAGTTAGTAATAATAGTTATATAACTAATACTTATAACAATACTAATGATAATAATAATTATAATACTTATAAGTATGGTAGTAATATTAATAATTATAATACTAACTATAATAATAATAATATTCATAATAATAATAATGATAATAATAATAATAATAATAATAATAATAATAATAATAATAATAATAATAATAATAATAATAATAATAATAATAATAATAATAATAAATAATAATAGTGAGGGGACTACCTCACAAAGAGTTCAAAAAAAAAAATATAACTGCCCACGCCCGGGCTCGAACCCGTGACCTCACGCTAACCCGAACACACCCAACACCACTCCTCTGCTTCAACACTTCTGTTATAACCCGGTTTTTATTTCTTTTATACTATTTTTGAATCTCTTCTTCTTCTTCATATTATAATCGACCAGGGACGAATTCAATATCAAAATAATGAATTGAGGTTTTAATTAAGATTGAAATTTATTATAACCGACAGGTATTGGGGTATTTGTTCAACAGACAATAAAAAAAAACGAAAAAAATATAAAAAAAAATACCTGCTGTGTTACAGACTCGCGATGAACAACCCAAACTCAACACTTGATTTCGAATTTAAGGCAGTTTTAGGTAATAATTTCTATATGAAACAAGTCCTAAATCGTTCCTAGAATCTTTCTAAATTATCAATTAAACTGAAAACATCAAACCCAATTCGAATTTTGTGATGAACAAAACTTTTGACTTTTTGAAAATAAGGTTTGACTCTCAAATTAGAGCTCGATAGGAAAAATTGGGATTTAAGACTTTTCAGATAGTTTATGTAGGAGATTTATAACCTGACTGCATTAACACATTTTGTAATTTATTTCAAATTCGAGCAAGTTAAAAAAGAAGCAAGAACAGGGCAGTCGCCTGTGTTCTTGGATATTTTTGATGATTTCAATCGAATAAAGGCTGTAAGGAGTGATGGTAGGTGATGGTTGATAATGTAAATCAATTCGTTTCATTAAACAATAGGAATCGATTGTACTTTATAGCAAAATTCATTGATAGAAGAATCATTCGTACAAAAAATAAAAATAAAAAAATAACGAGTGGAGTACAATTATCTAACAGATTTTGTTTGTTTCATAAATTGATATCGACTGGAAGCAGATTACAGACATGAAAATAAAATTTTGATAAAGTGGATAGGGATGTGAAACTGAATTTGATTCTCTCAAGTATAAATACGTATATATCTGTAGTTATATATGTTTATACTGTATTTATATAAATATATATCTGTATCTGTATTTGAATATATACGTATTATATCTGGTATATATATATATATATATATGTATATGTATATGTATCTGATTATAATAAATATATACGTGTATTAATAATAATATTAATACTATTAATAAGTATATAAATATTAATAATAATAAAATTAATAATGATAATAGTAATAGGAATAATAGTAATGATAAATATATCATTAATACAAAAAAAAATACTAATAACAATAATAATAAAATTGCTATATTTTAATGATAACATAAATAATAATTCTAATAATAATAATAGTTCTTAATGATAATAGTAATAATAATATCTAATAACAATACTAATATTAATCATAATAAATAAAATTATAATTTTTACTACTAGTTATAATAATAATGATATTAACAATAATTATAACAATATTAATAATAATAATAATTAATAATCATAAATCAATGTACCAAGTTTCATATATAAATAATAATATTAATAATACTGAAATTAATACTAATATTAATATTTATATAAGTAATAATATTAATATAACAACTATATTTTAACTTGTATTGTATATTATTAATTATGTAATATCTATTAATCTTATAACATGTTATATAATAACTTTTATTGAATCATTATTACTTATAAATTTTTATATATGTTATAATATACATATAATAATAATTATACATATAAATTATATATATTTATATATAGATTCATTTTAAATTACATCATAATTATTTTGCATTTTGTTTTACATATTTAATTCTATTGCTTAATTTATATATTATAATTTCAAACTAATATATATACATGTTTATTTACAAACCAATGTTCGTGAATCGTCGGGCATAGTCAAAGGTTAAATGAATCCATATAATTAGTTCAAAAATTTTGAGACTCCACATTACAGACTTTGCTTATTGTGTCGAAATCATATAAAGATTAAGTTTAAATTTGATCGAAAATTTCCGGATCGTCACAGTACCTACCCGTTAAAGAAATTTCATCCCAAAATTTGATTGGGATGGTCATGGCTGACAATAAGTATGTTTTCATGATGCATACGAGCTGAAAATTAGAGTTTTATCATCATCGATTAATATAGACAAAACAATTTGATTTTGTGAAGAGTACGAGTGAAACTATCACAAAATAGTAAACTGGGAAAAATAAGATTCTTCTTCACTTTTGACGTAGTCAGGGTTGAATTTAGAAAATAAGGTGCGTCTTAACTTTTGACGTTGTCTTGGTTGAATTCCGGAATTCAAGGGATTTAAAGAAAATCTTCGAAATCTAAAAGTTTTGATTCTTCGGTGAATAAGGAAAGTAAGATCTCTATAATTAAATACGGTGATCTGCCTTGATTACTCTGTCTGATATTTCCATTATAAATTAAACTTTTTCCGTTCCATTATTTTCACCATTCCTATACTTTCTTTCTTAGTTCATACATCCAAAAGATTGTGAAAATGCTTAATCCAGTTCTAATTCTTGATATTAACCTAATTATCATTTCTGTCATCCTTCTTTTCAATCTTCCATCATAAAAATCTATTTACTTCTACTATTTCCTTGGGGTGATACTATTCTTAATTCTATCGTGTCTTTATATTTCTATTCGTATTAATATCCACGATTTGTAACCTCCGTGTTGTTATTGGGCTTTATATTTTCTCTTATATTTTGGAGCTCTTTGCCTTTTTATTCTCTCCTCGACCTCTAGTAAGGCGAGTAATGGTCCAGAATTCGTAAGTATGGAGTTTCGAATGAACTTCATGTTCTAAACAAGAAAGAACGTAATAGCACAATTTGATTTGTCAAATTACCAGAATCACTGAGAATAGAACTATTAAGAATATATTTTCTTGATATGTACAGAAGTTAAGCAGAATGAAAGAGTTATGTAACATGGCACGTGATGACGTTATAATCTGTGAATCATCACGTTCCATTAGAAACTCAGCATAACTTACTGTAATATAATCATGTTGATCAAGTGTCATTATATTATACTAACTCATGCTTCAGTTCCCAACATTACTTCAAACCTTAAATTTTTAAATTCGAATTTCTCAGAATTTAGAAACTAAAACAGTTTCCTTTCTGATGTAACACTGATATTGCGAAGAGATAAATGATTTTAGATAAGAATAGTTATGAAAATATCTTCAAAAATATCGAGAATATTTATAATGAAAGATACGATGATATCTTGGAATTTCTAATATCGAAGGATGATGAAGAAGATTTGTCCGCAAATGTTTAGAGTCAGGAGCAAGGTATTCGTTAATGATTTCAGCAACACTGAATCATTTGGATTCTTTGAAGACAGGTTTAGTCTTTGTGATTTGTCCACAGCCTCCTTCATAGTTTGCTCAATCTGTTTTCCAGTTCCAAACCTTCTCTTTTTCTGAGCTTTGCCAACACTCTATTCTTTATCATTAACTTTTGGCTGTCAAGGTCGTTTACAGCTTTTGCTGCTTCATCGGCTTTTTCAAAACTCGTAAAACTGATTCATAGGCTAACACGCTTTTCAGGAATTCAGAATTGAAGTTCATAAATCCAGGAGTATATATATATATATATATATATATATATATATATATATAATTGTTGTCGTAGAATTGCTGAGAAATTCGAGACTGTCGATTGATGCCTCCCGGTATTTGGTATTGTAATTATCGTTACAAAGTACGGATGAGTATATGATAAGGTTTTAAATGACATATATAATGGTTCTTCGGAGAGACTTAAGACAATGCGTAATGATGTTGCTGATAAGTTTACTGCTAATGTGGTGGAATATAAACGGTTCTCCGCTAACGATGATGAAGAGCAAACTTATATATCAAAGTTAAGGCTTATTCGAATGAAAAGTCGAAGTTGATTTTCTGGAGCTGTGACAAAATTGGCTAATTTGGAAAGGGATTGAAAAGTTATTTTCGATAATAACAACGCCAAAGGAGCTAGCACATATGCATGTTAAACGTTTACTCAGATTCCGAGTGTTTTTCAGGTGCATAACTATATGCATAAATCTTTCCTTCCGTAGATGAGATGCAGTTGGTTCATTCTCTCGATTGAGGTGTTTTCAAGAATCATGAAAGGTTTGAACGCAGATTGTAATTGTGAAGATACAAACGAGATTTAAGATGAAATCAAGTAGCAAACTTGAAGAATTGTTTAGTTTCATATGTTATAATTAATATTTTAATTCATTTTAATTGTCCAATGTTGGTAGTCCACAGTTAGTAGTCCACAGTTACTAATTCAATAATTCATACATATTTTAATATATAATTGATGTTTTAGCAGAGTAGTATATAAAATAGCTTATATTTTTACAGAAAATACTATTAAATACGGTACAATTTTACACAAGATATTTATTTATTTATAGAATGGATATACTTAAACCTTGCTACAACACTTATAGGCAGTGTACCTAATCATACAGTAGTGTAGTTTTTAGTAAGTCCGGTTCGTTCCACAGGGAATCTTTTTAAACAAAGCTTAACGCTATATTAGTTTATTTTTATAAAAATACAAATATATATATATATATATATATAAGTAATATTATTATTATAAAGGGGGGTTTTTACCGTTTAATGACCGGTTTGTCGATTTTAAAACTTTAGTCGCAGTTAAAACCAAATGTAAAATATTAAAAATAAATACAAAACTTAAATTAAAGCATAAAGTAAATAACGATAATGAAATTGCGAATAATAAAAGTGCGATAAAATAAACTTGCGATAATTAAAAAGTACGATAATTAAAAGTGCAATTAAATACAATAACAATAAAAATGCGATAATTAGAAGTGCAATTAAATATAAAATAAAGGAAATTAAATATGAAATAAAAGAATTATGCTTATTTAAACTTCCGTAATCATGATGTTTGACGTGTTGATTTTAGTTTTATGCCCATGGGTTAATTGTCCTTTGTCCTGGATTATTTAATATGTCCATACGGATTTGTCCATAATAGTCCATCAGTCATAAATATAAAGAGCGAAAGCCTTCGTCAAATTATTCTTATTCCTGAAGTCAAATATTCCAACTAATTGGGGATTCGAATTGTAACAAGGTTTTAATACTTTGTTTAATGAATACACCAGGTTATCGACTGCGTGTAAACCAAGGTTTTACTACTTTGTTAACAATTACACCAATTACCCTTGAATGTAATTCACCCCTGTTTCAACAAGTTTATTAACTATTAATCCAGTTCCGTATCCGGTAAAATGAATAATTATTGGTATTTATAGATATCCCGCCCACCGTACCCAGTCAAGCGTATGTGGTTATATATAAATACGTCAAATTATAAGTTTGTATATTAAATTAACAAGGTATTGTTTAGTTAATATAAAATCCATTAATAGCCCATAGTCTAATTTCCACAAGTGTCGTTCTTTTGTCCAAACCCCAATTATGGTACAAAGCTAAATTACCCAATTTTAGTAATTAGCCCAACATCATGATTACTTCGGATTAAATAAGCATAATAATAACTTAGCTACGAGACATTAATATAAAAAGGTTGAACATAACTTACAATGATTAAAAATAGCGTAGCGTTACACGGACAGAATTTCGACTTACACCCTTATAACATTCGCTAACATACCCTTATTATTAGGATTAAAATTAAAATTAAAATTAAAATTAAAATATAAATATATATACGATATAGATAGAGAGATGGATGGATTTTTGGTTATTTTTGCGATCAGAATTCGTTTGCTTTTATAGGGATTTTCGACTTTTGGGGCTCCGCGACTCGCGGCATTTTTGCCTTCAAACTCCGCGAGTCGCGGAGTTTGAAATTACAGCTCAGTCCCTTTTGGAGTCTTTCTTGCCGAAGGTTTATAATATATATATAATATATATATAATTAATAAAATTAATTATATATTATATTATATTTATATACATAGTTAACTTGTAATTTTTAGTCCGTTGCGTCGAGCGTTGAGAGTTGACTCTGGTCCCGGTTCCGGATTTTCGAACGTCCTTGCGTACAATTTTATATTTTGTACTTTGCGTTTTGAATCTTGTACTCTTGTAATTTCGAGACATTTCTTATCAATAATTGGAACCTCTTTGATTGTCTTTTGTACTTTTGAGCTTTTTGGTCGTTTGCGTCTTCAATTCGTCGAATCTGTCTTTTGTCTTCACCTTTTATTATTTAAACGAATATCACTTTTAAATAGAACAATTGCAACTAAAAGCTTGTCTTTCTTGAGGAATAATGCTATGAAATATATGTTCGTTTTTAGCATTATCAAATATTCCCACACTTGAGCGTTGCTTGTCCTCAAGCAATATCGTCTTGAAATACTAGAATCACTTCTTTATTCTTCACACTTTGTACATCAGTGATTTTCTATACGGCGGTATAAACAATGGTAGTAACGATATGGTTTACAGTCCCACATGACTATAAAAATTTAGATCCATTAAGGAAATTGGATCTTTATGAAAACATTTGATCTTTTGAAAATTAAATCTAGTTTTTACCCTAGATAAGCTTTCCGGAATAACCCTTCACTGGTGTTGCAAAATATTTTTGTGGGTTTGGTGGGTTTCAGATTTGAAAATTTTAGCTCAAAACTTATGGTTTTGTGTCACCCACTTGCTAACCTTGTATTTGGAAAGCAACACGTCCAGTTTACTTGTCCCGTATATTACCTTTCGGTAAACTACCGTCCGGTTGTAAAGGAAAGCGTTGAACAAGCAACTGTTAAGGCAATGTCCCCTGACATGCTTTTAATTATGGTCTATAACGTGTCGGACGCAATTACTATCCTTGGTAGGAGCAATAGTAAAGCTCACCCTTATAATTTTTCGGTATGGCACAAGGTCCTGTCTTTGACCACTATGCAACCACCGTTCTTACGGTTGACACCCGATTTGGTTCAGGTGACCTAATGAATTCCAGGTGAATTCCTAGGATTTTACGTTCAATGGTAATGAACGAATTGAAAATAGGGTTTTCAGAAAATAAATCGGTTTGTAATTTTTGATCAAAATATTTTCTCGTTCAAGCTCGAGTTTAGATATCATTGAATTCCATGAGTTTGTAATTCTCATTCTTTAAGGTCAATCTCAAGGATTGAGTAATATCAGTCTTAAAAGCTGATTTTTAATCTTTAAGGAGATTATCCTTTCTGGGGATCTGATTCATTAGTCTTATCCAGCTAATTTGCATGGTGCCCCCCATTGTACAAGATAAATCCTTCTCATGGTTAGGATAAATCTGACCACTTGGCGACCCTGTTTAATGCTGAGGTCCGTGGATTTCCTGCTGATTTTAGTGATGACTTTTCTGGATTTTTCGTCAACCTACAGCTGGTCTGGACGACAACTTCATGACCTAAATCAAGAAGCACGTGTCTTTTTCGGAAGACTTTACTTCCTTTTAATGATGGAATTGATTCATCGTGTAGATCCATCTTTCTTTTCTTTCATCGGGTAAAATAGTTTAGTTTAGTCCAAAGCAAAAGTATTTTCAGTTATTTGTTACAGATATATGTGACATATGTTTAAGATAACTTGGTAAATTTTCCCACACTTGGCTTTTATTTTCCTTTTTATCGTCCTCTATTCCATTTTAAATGAATTTTAACATTTTAGTTTGTTTCTCAATTTATGTCCTTTCCGAGGTAACAATAATTTCGGTGTTAACACCTAGTTTTATCGTTCATAAATATGTATAAACATGAATTTGAGTTCATTTAATTGAAAATTTTTAAAAATTTTACTAGAATTGGGTAGTCAGTATATAAGACTAGGGCTGTTCTTTATTATCAGAGAGCACTAGATTCTAATACAACCACTGCTTTACTAGTATTTTTAATGGTAACCAAGTGTATAAAGTAAAAAAAAAAATTTAAAATCCGAAAGAATTTAACCCCTTCCCACACTTAAGATCTTGCAATGCCCTCATTTGCAAGAAATCAGTAATAATTTAAATTATTGAGGTTGATTTGTGTGAAAATGATTAAATTTTTACCAAAGTTTCCAAATATATTGGCGTTTGTTTGCTGAATGATAAATGGTGCACATCATTTGTTCATTCCGTCTTGTTGTTATTTCACATATATTTTGCATCTTGTCGTCAAAATTAGTTGCTTTTGCTGAACTTAATGCCAGTCTTTGAAAATGCATTGTTTTACCCTGTTGTGTACATAAGATAAACTGCAAACATATATACATATTTTTGAAGTTTGGTATATTACCCCACATTCAAAAATTATTAAAATCTAAGAATAAAAGTTAGATAATTATAAAAATGATTACAATATTAACAAAAGTATTAAACGTATCAATCATTACAAACTACAAAAAAAAAAACTAAGTATACTAGGGATGATACTGGTACCAATAGGGGTTCCAAGCATAACCATAGGTGCTATAGAATGCTTCGGCAGGGTTATACGTAGGATACGGTGGTTGCATCTCTATAGACCAGGGAAGGAAGATGGGTTTCGGTGTAGGAATATAGTTTCTACCTATATGTTGGCAATGAGCTATGATTTGGTTCTGATGAACTTGCCAATCTTCAAATGCTCTCTGTCTAGCATTTTCGTACTCCTGAGAAGTTATAAACCTTTGCATTTCTTGCATCTCATTCCCCCCTCCTACATTACCTTGCTGTTGGTTTCTCTCAACCTGTGGATGTCTACCATGGTATGGTACTGCGGCGTTATTTCGCCTCTTCAAAACTTTCGCACCATGGTATACATTTAAACCTATAGTATCGCGGGGTTCTGGTTCTTCCAGTAATAATCCCCCCCGACTTATATCCACACCGAGATATTCAGCAATCAAAGTAATAAAAATACCACCTCCTATTATGCTATGCGGTCTCATCCCCTGAACCATAGCTGATAAATAATAACCCACACAATACGGTATACTTACAGCGCTTTGTGGGTCTCGAATACACATATGGTAAAACAAATCCTGTTCATTTACTTTTTCCTTGTTCTTACCCCTTTGTGTAATCGAATTAGCTAAAAACCTATGAATTACTCTTAATTCAGCTCTATCTATGTCCAAATAAGAGTAATTTCCCCCTTTAAAACGGTGATGGCTTGTCATTTGACTCCACACACCGTGTGTATCAAAATTTTCATCTATCTTTCTACCGTTTAGTATCAACCCTCTACAATCAGCAGATGCTAACTCCTCAGGCGTATATATACGTAAAGCCTGAGCCATGTCTAGTAAAGACATGTGGCGCATCGAACCGCCTAACAAAAATCTAATAAAAGAACGATCGGTTAAACTAGCTACCCGATCATTCAACTCTATACTACACAACAATTCTTCACACCATACTTTATATACAGGTCTACGCATGGTGAATAGACGTACCCAGTCATTAAAAGTAAAATTACCATACCTCTGTACAAGTAATTCCCTAATTGGCCCGGCCAATTCTACAGCTTCTAAGGGTCCCCATTCTATGACCCTTGGTACCTCAACAACCTTAGAATGAAGAGTATGCAAACCCCTTTGATATTTTGGATAATCTATCCAAAGTCTGTCAAATCTCGGGTTCGGGTGCAACTCTTCCAAGTGCATATCAGAAAAGGTCATGACTGGATGAGGTATATCCTGCTTGTAGTAGTTATCCACCTCCTGTTGTTCTGCATTTTCAGCAGGAGCATTGCGAGCTTGGGATGAAGATTCACCCCTTTTAGTCTGCAAAACACATCAAACACAATTTTTTGTGCATCCAAATATGCATTAGTGTCAGCAAAATCATCAATCAAAATAATTACAATGACATGATCAATTTATATCAAACTTAAGCTCATTTTCATATTTTCATCAAATCTACACTTTTTCAAAATAGCATATACGAAAATGTTTGCCAAGTTCATAAGCATTCAACTCAAATAACATGTCAAAATAATCATTACTAGCAATTAAACAAGTTTCAAATGGCATTATCTTTAAAAAATCAAGTTCATGAATTTTAGACTTGAAAAAGTCCACTTTAATTCTCAAAATCATGTTTAGGTTCAAAGTTTGGATCATTTAACTACCTAGACATGTTACACTACTTAATTTAGCAACAATTCATGACAAAAATCGGCCATAACCTGTTTATATCAAAAAGCCCCAAATTTGCTCAAGAACACAAACCCTAGATTACTCAAAATTTGAAGTTTAAGGCTTCTAATCATGTTAAACAGCATCAATCTAGGTTATACAAGCATAATACATAAACAATTTAAGCCTAATTACACTAAAAAGCATCAAAATCAAATTGGGGAAAAAAATTGCTCAAGAACACTAATTTCGGATTAAATGGTGTTTAGGTGTAGAAATTTACCGTTTTTCTTGAGTAATTCCTAGATAGCATCCTTCTCAACATGATTTTAGTAAAAGATTTTGTGATTAACGGTTAAAAATTATGATTTTGGGGGTGTTTTTGGGTGTTTTTTCGGAGTATTTCGCAGTGTTTTCGGTTTTAGGGGTGTGGACTAATCAGTTTGCAGCTCTTTTTATTTTTTCTGTATTTCGGTCCTCCCGCGACTCGCGGTGTTTGGACCCTTCAAACTCCGCGAGTCGCGGAGTTTGCTATTTTTTTTTTTTATAATCATTAACTTATAAAACAATTAAGTACTTAATTTTAAAATTTTGTTTCCCTTGTTATTTAGGACGAGGTCGTTTCGGATCGATGTCCTAGTCCGTCCCTCGACAAAATTTTAAAATTTGTCTTTTTGTAGCGATTGTTTTAAAAGCTAAAATTTTTGGGTTTTTTCAATGTTTTTGGCATATTTTAATTCAATAAGATTAAAAATAATGATAATAAAAGTTCTCGTCCCTCCCTCGGGTAAAGCAATTTCGGTTCAAAGACCTAGTCTTCAACTTACGATGAATTTTAAAAATCATATTCTTAACTTAATGAGATAAAGTAAATTTTTGTTTTTAAATTCACACAACTTAAATATAAAATTCAAAATTAATATTAAAAATTCACACCAAACTTAAAATTTAAAATGCATAAAATTGAAAATTCATATTTTAAAAATTAAAAATTCACACCAAACTTAATTTTAAAAATTCATATTATAAATTCACACCAAACTTATATTAATTTTTCAAATATTTCAATTTTAAATATATTGTTTTTACAAAGTTTACAATATTAATTTAAGATTTATATATTAATTTTAAAAACATGGTAAAAATAAAATTAAAAATCTTTTTGGCTTTTTATCCCACTTTAATCAATCAAATATTATCAAAAATATGCGCCCCTCTTTTCGGTAAAGTAATTTCGGTTCCAAGACCTAATTTAACTCATGACGAATTTTTGAAATATTTTGGGTTGATTGTTTAAAGATATTTATACCTTAAGAATAAACGTTAAATTTCGCAATGATGTAATAAATTTTTGTATGATATCAATAATTTCGGTCGCCAAACCTAATTTTATTTAATATCAATTTAATACTTTTTAGCGAACAAATTAGCGTTTATTATCAAAAGGTTAAAAATAAAATAAAATAAAAACTGTACAGACTTACCTGTGAAATAGATTTCTTAGTTATATGATCTATCCCATTCATAAGATAGTCGGTTTAATTGGTTTTCCATGGCTACATAGGCGTAACCTCGAGCATTCAGTGTCTTTTCTTCTAAACATATGAACGGTCCGTCTCTGCATAAAGTAACAAATTCGGTATTTGAATAGGTTTGATTATTTGAACATTTACCTCCATGTGACCATTTTCCGCATTTGTGACATCTTTCTAGGTGTCGTGCTCTTCTTTTCGCTGCGGATTTTGATTTTCCTTTACCAAATTGTAACTTATTATCTTCGCATCTGGATTCTTTTCTAACTCCGTCCATTCTTTCTCTGATTACTGATACTAGTTCACTCGGTAGTATGTCATTATTACGTTTAGTGATCAAAGCGTGTAGCATTAGACCATGGTTTAGTTCACAGGCAGTCTTCATTTTGTAAAAACCTAAAAAAAATAAAAATTCAGAATGGGGGGAGAAGACTAGTTCTTTAGGGTCTGCTAGGGAAAGACCATTCGGGTTCCATTTTCGAGAACTACACGAAAACAGACAATCTAACTCTAACAGAAATACATATTATCCTTAAAAGACTTGATTCTCCCCACACTTAGTTAGCTGTGGTGTCGAAATTGTGATTAACTTCGTTGTCGACTTCCATCGGACCATGTATGTAATGTTTAACTCTGTGACCATTAACTTTAAATTCAATCCCATTTGAATTTATCAATTCTATCGTTCCGTATGGGAAAACTCTTTTGACTATGAATGGTCCAGACCATCTTGATTTCAATTTTCCAGGAAATAGCTTGAATCGTGAATTGAAAAGAAGAACTCTGTCTCCTTCCTTAAATTCTTTTGAACTTCTGATTCTTTTATCATGCCATTTCTTCGTTCTTTCCTTATAGATTAACGAATTTTCGTATGCTTCATGTCTTAGTTCTTCTAATTCGTTTAGTTGACTTAATCGTAGACATCCAGCTTCATGTAAATCAAGATTACATGTTTTCAAAGCCCAAAATGCTTTGTGTTCAATTTCTACTGGAAGATGACATGCTTTTCCATAAACAAGTCTAAAAGGTGTAGTTCTAATTGGAGTTTTGTAGGCTGTTCTAAAAGCCCAGAGTGCATCCTCCAATTTAATGGACCATTCCTTTGGATTTGATCCTACGGTTTTCTCTAGAATACGTTTTAAAGCTCGGTTGGTATTTTCAACTTGTCCACTTGTTTGTGGATGATATGCGATGGAGATTTTATGAGTTACTCCATATCTTTTAAGAACTTTCTCAAGTTGATTATTACAGAAATGAGTACCCCGATCACTTATTAAAGCTTTCGGTGTTCCAAACCTTGCAAAAAGACGTTTTAAAAAGTTGACTACAACTCGTGCATCGTTAGTTGGGAGAGCTTGTGCTTCCGCCCATTTAGATACATAATCAATGGCTACGAGTATATATAGATTATTATGAGATTTTGGAAATGGACCCATAAAGTCAATACCCCAAATGTCAAATACTTCACATACTTGGATGACATTTTGTGGCATTTCATCACGTTGACTTATTTTTCCGGCCCTTTGACAAGCATCACAGGATTTGCAAAGTAGGTGTGCATCTTTGTAAATTGTAGGCCAATAGAATCCAGCATCATAAACTTTTCTTGCTGTTAGTTGAGGCCCATAATGCCCTCCTGTTGGTCCAGTGTGACAATGGTTTAATATTTTACTAGCTTCATCTCCAAATACACATCGGCGTATTATTCCATCGGGACAACTTTTAAACAGATGTGGATCTTCCTAAAAATAGTGTTTTATATCACTGAAGAATTTCTTTCGTTTTTGGTACGATAATCCTTTCTCAAGGAATCCACAAACTAAGTAGTTTGCATAGTCTGCAAACCATGGAATTTCATTATAATCTATCTTCAATAGATATTCATCAGGAAAGTTGTCTTGTATGGCTGATTCATTTAGAACTTCTAACTCAGGATTTTCAAGACGAGAAAGATGATCAGCGGCGAGATTTTCTGCTCCTCTTTTATCTCGGATTTCAATATCAAACTCTTGTAAGAGTAAGATCCAACGGATTAATCTTGGTTTAGCATCTTGTTTTGAAAATAAGTATCTAAGAGCAGAATGGTCGGTATAGACCACCGTTTTTGCTAGAACGAGATATGATCGAAATTTGTCAAAAGCAAAGACAATAGCAAGGAGTTCTTTTTCAGTAGTCGTATAGTTCGTTTGTGCTCCTTGTAACGTCTTACTAGCATAATATATAGGTTGAAATCGTTTTTCAATCCTTTGTCCTAAAACGGCTCCCATTGCAAAATCACTTGCATCGCACATTAGTTCAAATGGTAGATTCCAATTTGGTGTTATCATGATCGGCGCATTAGTAAGTTTTTCTTTAAGAATATTAAAAGATTTGATACACTCATCTGAAAAGATGAATGGAGCATCCTTTTCTAGGAGTTTATTCATAGGAGTGGCAATTTTAGAAAAATCTTTTATGAAACGTCGGTAAAAACCGGCATGCCCTAGAAAACTCCTAACTCCTCTAACATTGGTGGGATGTGGAAGTTTAGCAATTACATCTACTTTAGCTCTATCCACTTGTAATGACCCGTCCTTATCCACCTGGACGAAGTCATCAACATTTGGTCCCATGGCGATGATCGACTCCAAGTAATGTCCTTAAAATGAGCAAATGCACAGCGGAAGACTTAATTCGTACCTGAGAATAAACATGCTTTAAAGTGTCAACCAAAAGGTTGGTGAGTTCATAGGTTTATCATAACAATCATTTCAATATATTAATAGACCACAAGATTTCATAATCATAAACATAATACACTCACAAGTGTATGTAAAGCATTCTAAGTGGTTGAGCACTTGGTAACCATACTTAACATTTAATCAATGTCGCATATTCCCTTTATTATGAAATCTCACTACACCGTACCAAGTGTAGTCACCAAAACGAAGTACTGTGCAACCGTTGAATACTGGTCGTCCAGTCCGGTTGGGGTTGTCAGGCCTGATAGATCTATCAACAGGATTCGCGTTTACAATACCCATGTAAATATTAGTTACCAAGCTACAGGGAAGTATGCCAGTGGTACAACTCAACGTAGAATATATCTTAAGTACTTGTGTCTATTTCGTAAACATTTATAAAAGTAACGCATGTATTCTCAGCCCAAAAATATATATTGCAAAAGCAATTAAAAAGGGAGCAAATGAAACTCACCATAATGCATTTTGTAGTAAAAATACATATGACGTCATTTATCAAATGTAGGGTTGGCCTCGGATTCACGAACCTATATTATTTATATTTATATTAACACACATTATTGTAATCGAACAAATTTTCATATATTAATAATAATTATAGTTATTTGATAAAATCATATTGATATTAATATTAAATAAAAAAAAATTGTTTTATTTTATAATAATATTAATAATAGTTATTATGATAATAATATTGATACTAGTATTAATAATAATGATAATAATATTAATTATTATAATATAAAATTTATAATATTAATGTCAGAATAATAATAATAATAATAATATTGATAATGATAATAATAATAATTTTGATAAAAAAGATAATCTTTCTAAAAAAATAATATAGTAATACTTTTTAATAAAAATGATAGTTTTTAATAATAATAATAATAATAATAATAATAATAATAATAATAATAATAATAATAATAATAATAATAATAATAACAATAATAATAACTACCTCAAGAATATGTTCCGAATAAAAAAAATGCCTATGTTCCAAATAAAAAGTGCCCTTGCCCAGGCTCGAACCCGCGACCAACTAGGAGTTTATCAGCGTACTTAACCACCCGGCTACCAATGAGTTTATGTGAATTTGTGTAATTATTAGTATGTATTGTTTTGTTTAAGTCTGATCTTGAAATCCAAGCCCCATTTTAAGAGCCCGATAGCTAGCCCAACGTATTAATTATTCAAGCCCAAGATAGTCAGCCCAAGTTGTTGAGTTAAATAACAAAAAAAAATTTGCAACAAGCTGGGATTGAACCCTTGACCTCTCGTTCCCAAACAACACCTCTAACCATCGAACTGCTGGCTACATTTCTGTTTAAAATACTAACCGAACTCTATTTAACCTTGTTTAAACTGTCTCCATTCCTTTTTCAAAGAAAATCAAATCGACTTTTATCACCATAGCATCATCTTAAACATCGTTAGATTGTTATCAACATCATCATCGTTATTACTCGTAATCATCATCATAAATTCTTAAACATCCCATGAACACATAAAATCATAGATATTATTCGTCATTTTAATTATTTAACATCATCGTATCAATCCTTCATCGTCACCTATGTTGTTACAAAGTGGCGATGGTTTGCAGCGACTGGAACCGGAACAGAAGTAGTACAATAGTACTATAGTGGCGGTGTTGTGGCTTTAAACAGAAACAGAAAATGTACAGCTGCAGTAGTAGTCAATCGGTGATGTTGGGTGGCCGTTTCACGGCTGCAGAAGCAGGAAACAATCATAGCAGCAACAGGTGGTTTTCTGGGACTGAATTAAATAGAAAAACGAGTAGCAAAGTAGTAGCAAAAGCTGCTGTTCACGCATAAACAGAAATAGTTTGTAGTAGTAGTTCGTGTGGTGGTTTGTAGGTGGTGATTCGGTTTCAAGGTAGTGGTGTAAGGTGGTTGGTCGATGGTTTAGAGGATGGTGTAGTTAATGGTAGTGGTACCGTGGTGGTTGTAGAGTGGTAGAGCTGTGAGGTGACGATGGCTTGAATTAGAAACAGAACTTGGCGATGGTTTAGGGTGGTTGTACATGGTGATCAAGGTGGTTTATGGTGGCTCACGACGGTAATCAAGGTTCGAAGGTGAGGTTTACGGCTGCAACAATCACACACAAAGTTGTTGGGTTGATAGAGTAGTGGTCGAGTTGTAGCAAAAAACAGAAAAATATATATATAACTTAAGTATTGTGTTGATGATTGTTAAAGATGAAGATGTTTGGTTGGTTGTAGTCAAACAAGCAAAGATTAGAGCACAACAAGTAGCAAGTATGATTGATTAGATGAGGTTGTGGTAATACATTAGATGTAAGTCTATGTATATATTATATATATATATATATATAATTATTATATATTCATTATATGATAGAGATAGAGACTAGATAAATAGATGATGGAATATTTAATCAGTAAAAGCAAATGCAAATTGTCAATTTGCAATAGTACAGCAAGTGATAGGTGTTGATTTTTGGTGATTCTATATGCCATCTGTATAATATATTAATATATATATGAAAGTTACATAATACAGAGATCGAGATAGTAAATCACGGATACAATTCAACAAATCAAAGTAATAATTTATTATTAATAACAATTAATAATAATAATAATAAATTTTATAATAATAATCATACAATTATAAATGTGTAAATTGCTAACCGTTGTCTACTATTTCATTTACGAACTATAATTCGTGCTCCGTTGATAATTATTGGCGGATCAAGTCTTTGGAAAAATTCAAATATTTTTTTTACAATAATTATCTTTATTTATTTTAGTCATTATGATATAAAATTCGATCATTAATTATTAGATAAAAATTACACCAACTGTCCCTCTCAATTTTGAGTAAAATATAAAAATTGTTCAAATTTAACATTTAGCTCCTAAATATATTTTTAATAAGCCTAAAATTTATAGAACTCATTTTTAAATCATCGATTATTTTAAAATCATATATGTTCCTTTTTAACTCATTAACTATCAACCAAATGACAATTGGGCGTTGTCGTCGTTTACTAAATAACTTCAAAATCCTACATATATATTCTATATACTTTATTTATAGATACTTTGTAAATAAAATTTATTATTTTACAAAATTAATTATAACAATTACAATAAATAATATTTCATATTATTATACACACACACACACACACACATATATATATATATATATATATATACATTTAAATATATGCATATTTATTTACAAGCAATCGTATCGTGAGTCGTCGAAAATAATCAAATGTCAAATGGATTCATAAGAATAGTTCAAAGATTTTGAGACTCAACATTACAGACTTTTCTTATCGTGTCAAAAACATATAAAGATCAAGTTTAAATTTGGTCGGAAATTTCCGGGTCGTCACACCACTTCAATTCCTTCTTTTGAAATTTTATGTCCAAGAACGATGCCTTCTTTAACCATGAAATGGCATTTCTCCCAATTAAGTACTAGATTTGATTGTTCGCATCTAATAAGCATTCATTCAAGATTAACTAGACATGATTCAAATGTATCACCGAAGACTGAAAAGTCATCCATGAATACTTCCATGCATTCTTCTATCATGTCGTGAAAAATCGCCATCATACACCTTTGAAAGGTTGCAGGGGCGTTGCAAAGTCCAAATGGCATGCGTTTGTAAGCAAAAGTACCATAAGGGCACGTGAATGTGGTTTTCTCTTGATCTTCGGGTGCTATTGGAATTTGAAAATATCCGGAAAATCCATCTAGAAAACAATAATAACTATTTCCGGCTAATCTTTCCAACATTTGATCTATGAAAGGTAAGGGAAAGTGATCTTTTCTGGTGGCGTCATTTAATTTTCTATAATCAATACACACACGCCATCCTGTTACAGTCCTAGTAGGAATAAGCTCATTTTTCTCATTTGTAATGACAGTCATGCCACCCTTCTTAGGCACGCATTGAACTGGGCTTACCCATGGACTATCAGAAATTGGATATATCAAACCTGCATCTAGCAGTTTAATAATCTCTTTCTTAACTACATCTTGCATATTAGGATTTAGTCTTCGTTGGCGTTGCACATACGTTTTATGACCTTCTTCCATAAGGATTTTATGTGTAATACGAAGGACTTATTCCTTTAATATCATGAATCTTCCATGCAATGGCTGGTTTATGAGCTTTCAACACAGAAATGAGTTGTGATTTCTCATTTTTAGTAAGAGAAGACGATATTATTACAGGTAATTCAGATTCACCATGTAAATAAGCGTATTCCAAATGGTTTGGAAGTAGCTTTAACTCTAATTTCGGAGGTTCTTCTATCGATGATTTATATCGATATCTGTCTTCTTCTTTTAGCATTTGAATTTCTTCTGTTGTTGGTTCATATCCATTAGCTATAAGTGTAGCTAACATTTCAGCTTCATCAATTGGTTCATTACCTTCTCCTAAAGAACATTCTCCTGTTCCTTGTAATTCTGGAAATTCTTCTAATAATTCTGCATGTGCATCTATAGTTTGAATATAATAACATGTATCATCTGCAGATTGTGGTTGTTGCATTGCTCTATCAACTGAAAAGGTAACACTCTCATCCTCTATACTTAGGGTCAATTTCTTACCGAACACGTCTATCATTGCTTTAGCCGTGTTTAAGAATGGTCTTCCTAATATGAGAGGAACTTGAGAATCTTCTTCCATGTCCAGAACAACAAAATCTACTGGGAATACTAAAGTACCAACTTTAACTAGCATGTTCTCCATTATCCCTCTAGGATATTTTATTGATCTATCGGCTAGTTGTATGCTTATTCTGGTTGGTTTCAATTCTCCAAGGTCTAGTTTAGCGTATAGTGAATACGGCATTAGATTTATACTAGCACCTAAGTCTGCCAATGCTTCTATTGAACTAAGACTACCCAGAAAACATGGAATTGTGATACTTCCTGGATCAGATAATTTTTCTGGTATCTTATTCAACAGCACTGCTGAACAATTAGCATTCATAGTAACAGCCGAGAGTTCTTCCATTTTCTTTCTATTTGAGATTAGATCTTTCAAGAATTTAGCATATCTAGGCATTCCTGAAATCACATCAATGAAAGGAAGATTTACATTTATCTGTTTAAACATATCCAAGAATTTGGATTGCTCGACTTCAAGTTTCTCTTTCTTCATTTTACTCGGGTAAGGAAGTGGTGGTTGGTATGGTTTAACATAAGGTTTAGCCTTAACTGTGTTATCTTCATTAACCTTTTCAACTACCGGTTCTTTTTCCTTATCTTGATCAGGTTGTGGTTCTTGTGGAGTAGGAATAGCTTCATCAGAAGTTACAGGTATTTCAGGTGGTTTAAGTATTGTACCACTTCTTGTGGTAATGGCTTTAGCTGTTTCATTCCGGGGGTTAGCATTTGTATCACTAGGTAAACTTTCTGGTTTTCTTTCACCTATTAACCTTGCTAGGTTACTTACTTCTTGTTCCAGATTTTGAATAGAAGCTTGTTGATTTCTAAATGCTTGAGCATTTTGTTCATTGGTTTGTTTCTGAGATGTGAAAAACTGCGTTTGAGTTTCAACTAGCTTCGTCATCATATCTTCTAAATTCGGCTTTTTATCATCGGTTTGTTGTGGTGGCTTATTTTGAAAATTAGGTCTTTGCTGATTGTAAGTATTATTGGATACTTGTTGATTGCTAGGACCTTGTTGGTTGTTGTATGGAATATTTCGGTTATAATTCTGGTTTTGATTGTAATTGGTCTTGGCGGTTGATAACTATTCTGATAATTATTTCCAGGCCTTTGGTTTATGTATGAAATATTCTCTCTTTGTTCCATTGTTAATTCAATACTGAGACAATCTTTTGTCAAATGTGGTCCTCCACACTGCTCACAACTAATTCGTATTGAGTGAATATCTTTAGTCATCTTTTCCATTCGTCTTTCCACAGCATCTATCTTTGCGGAAATGGAATCTAAGTCATGGCTAGAATCGGCTCTAGCTGCTTTAGATGATCTAACGATATCTTTTTCTTGGTGCCACTCATGTGAGTGGGAAGCAGTGTTATCAATAATTTTGTAAGCATCAGTTTCGGTTTTCTTCATAATAGAACCACCAGCTGCTATATCTATGTCTTTTCTTGTAGTGATGTCGCATCCTTGGTAGAATATTTGTACTATTTGACAGGTGTCTAAACCATGTTGCGGACATCCTCTTAACAACTTTCCATATCTAGTCCATGCCTCATATAGAGTTTCATTCGGTTTCTGTGTGAACGTAACAATTTCTGCTTGAAGTCTTACGGCTTTAGATGCAGGAAAGAATTGTTTAAGAAAATTTTCAACTAAAATGTCCCATGTATCGATCGCCCCTTCAGGTAACGATTCCAACCAATCTTTGGCTTCTCCCTTTAAAGTCCAGGGAAATAACATGAGATATATCTGTTCATCCTCCACTTCTCGGATTTTAAATAGTGTGCAGATCCTATTAAAGGTACGTAAATGTTCATTTGGATCTTCCTTCGGCGCACCACTATATTGGCATTGATTAGTCACCATGTGTAGAATTTGTCCTTTGATTTCATAATCTGGCGCATTAATGTCTGGATGAGTAATTGTGTGACCTTGGCCAGTGCGTTTAGCTCTCATTCGGTCTTCCATACTTAAAGGTTCCAGATTCTCCATAATTGAATTTGTTGAATCGGAATCACTAGAGGATTCTGATTTAATGGTTCGTTCCTCAACAATCTCTGTTTGAATGATTGGTGGTTCCGGAGGAAAGTTTAGTGGTTCAGGATCTACGAATCGTTCCTGAATATTCTCCGGATTCTCAATTGTGAGGTCGGGTTCAAAAAATGGATTATCGGAAATTTGAACTGAAGTACTTGGTCGACTGGATGACGATTCTAAAGAAAAATCAACGGCAGTTATATTTGCTAAATGTCTTGATCTAGTTACAGGTGGTGAACGTACAAAAGGTGGTGAACGTCTTGCTCGGTGCATTCACTGAATATCCTATTAGTTTTTAAAAGGAAAGAAAAATTATAATAAGTTATCCAATCAATAGACTTTTCTGATTTTGCCCACGTTTCGAATAGCCAAAAGATGCAGCAGAGGGGCAGGATTCGTTTGGTCTCAATATAATTGAGGACTGTTTGGCTCCAATAACCCGGTCCACGTACAAATCCAACTATTACTACGAACCAGAAAATTTTGATGTCTATCAATTTAACCACTTAAAATAAATTTTCGTAATTTTAAGAAAATTAGATAAGAAGTAGAATAAAAATCTATGTCCTAAAAACTAGAATAGCGAGAAATAAGAAAGAAAAAGAGTTCGTCGGAAAAGGTCGAAAAAGAAAAATGGTTGAAAAATAAAAGGTGACGGAAAAATAAAAGAAACTTATAAAACTTAAAAATACTTGACTAACCTAACCTTATTACTACAACTAACTTAAAATTATAATCGCAAATTGAGATTACTAATTGGAATGATAATTGATACATAGTAAAAGGTGTCTAAAAATATTAAAGCTTACAGGAAAAACTATATCCCAAATGGAAATAACTTAAAAAGAAACTAAAACTTAAAAAGGCGTCGCAAAATTCTAAAGTACCTAAATCTTAGTCTAAAGAAAAATCACTTAAGGAATTCTACGGCAAAGACTAAAAATCTAGGAGTAAAAATAACTATGGCAAAATCTAAGTTTAAAACTATATATAATTGTTGTCGTAGAATTGCTGAGAAATTCGAGACTATCGATTGATGCCTCCCGGTATTTGGTATTGTAATTATCGTTACAAAGTACGGATGAGTATATGATAAGGTTTTAAATGACATATATAATGGTTCTTCGGAGAGACTTAAGACAATGCGTAATGATGTTGCTGATAAGTTTACTGCTAATGTGGTGGAATATAAACGGTTCTCCGCTAACGATGATGAAGAGCAAACTTATATATCAAAGTTAAGGCTTATTCGAATGAAAAGTCGAAGTTGATTTTCTGGAGCTGTGACAAAATTGGCTAATTTGGAAAGGGATTGCAAAGTTATTTTCGATAATAACAACGCCAAAGGAGCTAGCACATATGCGTGTTAAACGTTTACTCAGATTCCGAGTGTTTTTCAGGTGCATAACTATATGCATAAATCTTTCCTTCCGTAGATGAGATGCAGTTGGTTCATTCTCTCGATTGAGGTGTTTTCAAGAATCATGAAAGGTTTGAACGCAGATTGTAATTGTGAAGATACAAACGAGATTTAAGATGAAATCAAGTAGCAAACTTGAAGAATTGTTTAGTTTCATATGTTATAATCAATATTTTAATTCATTTTAATTGTCCAATGTTGGTAGTACACAGTTAGTAGTCCACAGTTACTAATTCAATAATTCATACATATTTTAATATATAATTGATGTTTTAGCAGAGTAGTATATAAAATAGCTTATATTTTTACAGAAAATACTATTAAATACGGTACAATTTTACACAAGATATTTATTTATTTATAGAATGGATATACTTAAACCTTGCTACAACACTTATAGGCAGTGTACCTAATCATACAGTAGTGTAGTTTTTAGTAAGTCCGGTTCGTTCCACAGGGAATCTTTTTAAACAAAGCTTAACGCTATATTAGTTTATTTTTATAAAAATACAAATATATATATATATAAGTAATATTATTATTATAAAGGGGGGGTTTTTACCGTTTAATGACCGGTTTGTCGATTTTAAAACTTTAGTCGCAGTTAAAACCAAATGTAAAATATTAAAAATAAATACAAAACTTAAATTAAAGCATAAAGTAAATAACGATAATGAAATTGCGAATAATAAAAGTGCGATAAAATAAACTTGCGATAATTAAAAAGTACGATAATTAAAAGTGCAATTAAATACAATAACAATAAAAATGCGATAATTAGAAGTGCAATTAAATATAAAATAAAGGAAATTAAATATGAAATAAAAGAATTATGCTTATTTAAACTTCCGTAATCATGATGTTTGACGTGTTGATTTTAGTTTTATGCCCATGGGTTAATTGTCCTTTGTCCTGGATTATTTAATATGTCCATACGGATTTGTCCATAATAGTCCATCAGTCATAAATATAAAGAGCGAAAGCCTTCGTCAAATTATTCTTATTCCTGAAGTCAAATATTCCAACTAATTGGGGATTCGAATTGTAACAAGGTTTTAATACTTTGTTTAATGAATACACCAGGTTATCGACTGCGTGTAAACCAAGGTTTTACTACTTTGTTAACAATTACACCAATTACCCTTGAATGTAATTCACCCCTGTTTCAACAAGTTTATTAACTATTAATCCAGTTCCGTATCCGGTAAAATGAATAATTATTGGTATTTATAGATATCCCGCCCACCGTACCCAGTCAAGCGTATGTGGTTATATATAAATACGTCAAATTATAAGTTTGTATATTAAATTAACAAGGTATTGTTTAGTTAATATAAAACCCATTAATAGCCCATAGTCTAATTTCCACAAGTGTCGTTCTTTTGTCCAAACCCCAATTATGGTACAAAGCCAAATTACCCAATTTTAATAATTAGCCCAACATCATGATTACTTCGGATTAAATAAGCATAATAATAACTTAGCTACGAGACATTAATATAAAAAGGTTGAACATAACTTACAATGATTAAAAATAGCGTAGCGTTACACGGACAGAATTTCGACTTACACCCTTATAACATTCGCTAACATACCCTTATTATTAGGATTAAAATTAAAATTAAAATTAAAATTAAAATTAAAATTAAAATTAAAATTAAAATATAAATATATATACGATATAGATAGAGAGATGGATGGATTTTTGGTTATTTTTGCGATCAGAATTCGTTTGCTTTTATAGGGATTTTCGACTTTTGGGGCTCCGCGACTCGCGGCATTTTTGCCTTCAAACTCCGCGAGTCGCGGAGTTTGAAATTACAGCTCAGTCCCTTTTGGAGTCTTTCTTGCCGACGGTTTATAATATATATATATATATATATAATATATATATAATTAATATAATTAATTATATATTATATTATATTTATATACATAGTTAACTTGTAATTTTTAGTCCGTTGAGTCGAGCGTTGAGAGTTGACTCTGGTCCCGGTTCCGGATTTTCGAACGTCCTTGCGTACAATTTTATATTTTGTACTTTGCGTTTTGAATCTTGTACTCTTGTAATTTCGAGACGTTTCTTATCAATAATTGGAACCTCTTTGATTGTCTTTTGTACTTTTGAGCTTTTTGGTCGTTTGCGTCTTCAATTCGTCGAATCTGTCTTTTGTCTTCACCTTTTATTATTTAAACGAATATCACTTTTAAATAGAACAATTGCAACTAAAAGCTTGTCTTTCTTGAGGAATAATGCTATGAAATATATGTTCGTTTTTAGCATTATCAATAATATTCGAATTAATTAATACGTATCGTGACCCATTGTATACATGTCTCAGACTCGATCACAACTCAAAATATATATATTATTGTAGAACCAACCTCAACCCTGTATAGCTAACTCGATCATTACCGCATATAGAGTGTCTATGGTTATTCCAAATAATATATATAGATGCGTCGGTATGATATGTCAAAACATTGTATACGTGTCTCGATATTTAAAATTCGTAAATAACAGTATTTAAATGACGATAAATAAAGTGCGTAAAATAAATAACAGAAATTAAATGACGATAAATAAAATTGCGAGAATTAAAATTGCGATAATTAAATTACGATAAATAAATGTAATAAGGAATTAACAGTTAGCTAGGAACAGTTAGCTAGGATTTTGTTAGCGTGGATTCTTAACAGAATTTCTCATAGTTAATTTATTTGTTTCTAACAAATTTTATTTTGTCCAATGTTTTCTTCATTATGCTACTTGTTCGATTCTGATAGATCAAAATCCAAATATGAAATTGAATGAAAATGGTTATTCTGCGGTGATCTGATACGTATATCTGTGGATGTAAGTAGGATAGTAAATAACTGTTGAATCAAATTGGAAGAATGTACAGTGTAACTTATTAATGTGAAATCTAAATATTTATAGGGTATTACCTACCCGTTAAAATATTTTCACCATTAACAATTTGTACAAAAGAATTTTTAATTACAATCTTTATGAAAATATACTTACATATATATATATATTTTTCAGATGTAATATAGAGTTAATGAGTTAATATGATATTAATCTCATTTAGTTTTTCGGTTGGAACTAGAATAAATAATCTCTAAAACTCTAGAGATTACATAATCGCCGCCTAATATTTCTCCAATGAAGTTATAAATCAATACTTCAATGGCTATTGTTGTGAATATTCCATGAGGCGTATTGATGTAGAGAGATATGTAGAACAAGCTAGATGATGTAGAACAGTACTTAGAATGATATGTAAAACAAGGATTATGTTCAAGGTATAGATTATGATGTTGAGGCGTGTGATGCGGATGTTGTTGTTGGTGGTACTACTGGTGTTAGTGATGGTGGTACTGTTGATGCCGGTGATGCTGCTGGTGTCTGTGGTATTGAGGCTTGCAATGTGGATGTTGTTGGTGGTACTTGAAATGTCCCGTTCTTATTGATTAAAAACGTTCCATATTAATTGATTTCGTTACGAGGTTTTGACCTCTATATGAGACGTTTTTCAAAGACTGCATTCATTTTAAAACAAACCATAACCTTTATTTCATCAATAAAGGTTTAAAAAGCTTTACGTAGATTATCAAATAATGATAATCTAAAATATCCTGTTTACACACGACCATTACATAATGGTTTACAATACAAATATGTTACAACAAAATAAGTTTCTTGAATGCAGTTTTTACACAATATCATACAAGCATGGACTCCAAATCTCGTCCTTATTTAAGTATGCGACAGTGGAAGCTCTTAATAATCACCTGAGAATCAACATGCTTAAAACGTCAACAAAAATGTTGGTGAGTTATAGGTTTAACCTATATATATCAAATCATAATAATAGACCACAAGATTTCATATTTCAATACACATCCCATACATAGAGATAAAAATCATTCATATGGTGAACACCTGGTAACCGACATTAACAAGATGCATATATAAGAATATCCCCATCATTCCGGGACACCCTTCGGATATGATATAAATTTCGAAGTACTAAAGCATCCGGTACTTTGGATGGGGTTTGTTAGGCCCAATAGATCTATCTTTAGGATTCGCGTCAATTAAGGTGTCTATTCCCTAATTCTTAGATTACCAGACTTAATAAAAAAGGGCATATTCGATTTCGACAATTCAACCATAGAATGTAGTTTCACGTACTTGTGTCTATTTTGTAAATCATTTATAAAACCTGCATGTATTCTCATCCCAAAAATATTAGATTTTAAAAGTGGGACTATAACTCACTTTCACAGATTTTTACTTCGTCGGGAAGTAAGACTTGGCCACTGGTTGATTCACGAACCTATAACAATATATACATATATATCAAAGTATGTTCAAAATATATTTACAACACTTTTAATATATTTTGATGTTTTAAGTTTATTAAGTCAGCTGTCCTCGTTAGTAACCTACAACTAGTTGTCCACAGTTAGATGTACATAAATAAATCGATAAATATTATCTTGAATCAATCCACGACCCAATGTATACGTATCTCAGTATTGATCACAACTCAAACTATATATATTTTGGAATCAACCTCAACCCTGTATAGCTAACTCCAACATTCACATATAGAGTGTCTATGGTTGTTCTGAAATATATATAGATGTGTCGACATGATAGGTCGAAACATTGTATACGTGTCTATGGTATCTCAAGATTACATAATATACAATACAAGTTGATTAAGTTATGGTTGGAATAGATTTGTTACCAATTTTCACGTAGCTAAAATGAGAAAAATTATCCAATCTTGTTTTACCCATAACTTCTTCATTTTAAATCCGTTTTGAGTGAATCAAATTGCTATGGTTTCATATTGAACTTTATTTTATGAATCTAAACAGAAAAAGTATAGGTTTATAGTCGGAAAAATAAGTTACAAGTTGTTTTTGTAAAGGTAGTCATTTCAGTCGAAAGAACGACGTCTAGATGACCATTTTAGAAAACATACTTCCACTATGAGTTTAACCATAATTTTTGGATATAGTTTCATGTTCATAATAAAAATCATTTTCTCAGAATAACAACTTTTAAATCAAATTTTATCGTAGTTTTTAATTAACTAACCCAAAACAGCCCGCGGTGTTACTACGACGGCGTAAATTCGGTTTTACGGTGTTTTTCGTGTTTCCAGGTTTTAAATCATTAAGTTAGCATATCATATAGATATAGAACATGTGTTTAGTTGATTTTAAAAGTCAAGTTAGAAGGATTAACTTTTGTTTGCGAACAAGTTTAGAATTAACTAAACTATGTTCTAGTGATTACAAGTTTAAACCTTCGAATAAGATAGCTTTATATGTATGAATCGAATGATGTTATGAACATCATTACTACCTTAAGTTCCTTGGATAAACCTACTGGAAAAGAGAAGAATGGATCTAGCTTCAATGGATCCTTGGATGGCTCGAAGTTCTTGAAGCAGAATCATCACACGAAAACAAGTTCAAGTAAGATCATCACTTGAAATAAGATTGTTTTAGTTATAGAAATTGAACCAAAGTTTGAATATGATTATTACCTTGTATTAGAATGATAACCTACTGTAAGAAACAAAGATTTCTTGAGGTTGGATGATCACCTTACAAGATTGGAAGTGAGCTAGCAAACTTGAAAGTATTCTTGATTTTATGTAACTAGAACTTGTAGAATTTATGAAGAACACTTAGAACTTGAAGATAGAACTTGAGAGAGATCAATTAGATGAAGAAAATTGAAGAATGAAAGTGTTTGTAGGTTTTTTTGGTCGTTGGTGTATGGATTAGATATAAAGGATATGTAATTTTGTTTTCATGTAAATAAGTCACGAATGATTACTCATATTTTTGTAATTTTATGAGATATTTCATGCTAGTTGCCAAATGATGGTTCCCACATGTGTTAGGTGACTCACATGGGCTACTAAGAGCTGATCATTGGAGTGTATATACCAATAGTACATACATCTAAAAGCTGTGTATTGTACGAGTACGAATACGGGTGCATACGAGTAGAATTGTTGATGAAACTGAACGAGGATGTAATTGTAAGTATTTTTGTTAAGTAGAAGTATTTTTATAAGTGTATTGAAGTCTTTCAAAAGTGTATAAATACATATTAAAACACTACATGTATATACATTTTAACTGAGTCGTTAAGTCATCGTTAGTCGTTACATGTAAGTGTTGTTTTGAAACCTTTAGGTTAACGATCTTGTTAAATGTTGTTAACCCAATGTTTATAATATCAAATGAGATTTTAAATTATTATATTATCATGATATTATCATGTATGAATATCTCTTAATATGATATATATACATTAAATGTCTTTACAACGATAATCGTTACATATATGTCTCGTTTAAAAATCATTAAGTTAGTAGTCTTGTTTTTACATATGTAGTTCATTGTTAATATACTTAATGATATGTTTACTTATCATAGTATCATGTTAACTATATATATATCCATATATATGTCATCATATAGTTTTAACAAGTTTTAACGTTCGTGAATCACCGGTCAACTTGGGTGGTCAATTGTCTATATGAAACATATTTCAATTAATCAAGTCTTAACAAGTTTGATTGCTTAACATGTTTGAAACATTTAATCATGTAAATATCAATCTCAATTAATATATATAAACATGGAAAAGTTCTGGTCACTACAGTACCTACCCGTTAAATAAATTTCGTCCCGAAATTTTAAGCTGTTGAAGGTGTTGACGAATCTTCTGGAAATAGATGCAGGTATTTCTTCTTCATCTAATCTTCACGCTCCCAGGTGAACTCGGGTCCTCTACGAGCATTCCATCGAACCTTAACAATTGGTATCTTGTTTTGCTTAAGTCTTTTAACCTCACGATCCATTATTTCGACGGGTTCTTCGATGAATTGAAGTTTTTTGTTGATTTGGATTTCATCTAACGGAATAGTGAGATCTTCTTTAGTAAAACATTTCTTCAAATTTGAGACGTGGAAAGTGTTATGTACAGCCGCGAGTTGTTGAGGTAACTCAAGTCGGTAAGCTACTGGTCCGACACGATCAATAATCTTGAATGGTCCAATATACCTTGGATTTAATTTCCCTCGTTTACCAAATCGAACAACGCCTTTCCAAGGTGCAACTTTAAGCATGACCATCTCTCCAATTTAAAATTCTATATCTTTTCTTTTAATGTCAGCATAGCTCTTTTGTCGACTTTGGGCGGTTTTCAACCGTTGTTGAATTTGGATGATCTTCTCGGTAGTTTCTTGTATAATCTCCGGACCCGTAATCTGTCTATCCCCCACTTCACTCCAACAAATCGGAGACCTACACTTTCTACCATAAAGTGCTTCAAACGGCGCCATCTCAATGCTTGAATGGTAGCTATTGTTGTAGGAAAATTCTGCTAACGGTAGATGTCGATCCCAACTGTTTCCAAAATCAATAACACATGCTCGTAGCATGTCTTCAAGCGTTTGTATCGTCCTTTAGCTCTGCCCATCAGTTTGTGGATGATAGGCAGTACGCATGTCTAGGCGAGTTCCTAATGCTTGCTGTAATGTCTGCCAGAATCTTGAAATAAATCTTCCATCCCTATCAGAGATAATAGAGATTGGTATTCCATGTCTGGAGACGACTTCCTTCAAATACAGTCGTGCTAACTTTTCCATCTTGTCATCTTCTCTTATTGGCAGGAAGTGTGCTGATTTGGTGAGATGATCAACTATTACCTAAATAGTATCAAAACCACTTGCAGTCCTTGGCAATTTAGTGATGAAATCCATGGTAATGTTTTCCCATTTCCATTCCAGGATTTCGGGTTGTTGAAGTAGACCTGATGGTTTCTGATGCTCATCTTTGACCTTAGAACACGTCAAACATTCTCCTACGTATTTAGCAACATCGGCTTTCATACCCGGCCACCAAAAATGTTTCTTGAGATCCTTGTACATCTTCCCCGTTTCAGGATGTATTGAGTATCTGGTTTTATGAGCTTCTCTAAGTACCATTTCTCTCATATCTCCAAATTTTGGTACCCAAATCCTTTCAGCCCTATACCAGGTTCCGTCTTCCCGAATACTAAGATGCTTCTCCGATCCTTTGGGTATTTCATCCTTTAAATTTCCCTCTTTTAAAACTCCTTGTTGCGCCTCCTTTATTTGAGTAGTAAGGTTATTATGAATCATTATATTCATAGATTTTACTCGAATGGGTTCTCTGTCCTTCCTGCTCAAGGCATCGGCTACCACATTTGCCTTCCCCGGGTGGTAACGAATCTCAAAGTCGTAATCATTCAATAATTCAATCCACCTACGCTGCCTCATATTCAGTTGTTTCTGATTAAATATGTGTTGAAGACTTTTGTGGTCGGTATATATAATACTTTTGACCCCATATAAGTAGTGCCTCCAAGTCTTTAATGCAAAAACAACCGCGCCTAATTCCAAATCATGTGTCGTATAATTTTGTTCGTGAATCTTCAATTGTCTAGACGCATAAGCAATCACCTTCGTTCGTTGCATTAATACACAACCGAGACCTTGCTTTGATGCGTCACAATAAATCACAAAATCATCATTCCCTTCAGGCAATGACAATATAGGTGCCGTAGTTAGCTTTTTCTTCAATAACTGAAACGCTTTCTCTTGTTCATCATTCCATTCAAATTTCTTCCCTTTATGCGTTAATGCAGTCAAGGGTTTTGCTATTCTGGAAAAGTCTTGGATGAACCTTCTGTAGTAACCAGCTAGTCCTAAAAACTGGCGTATGTGTTTCAGAGTTTTCGGGGTTTCCCACTTTTCAACAGTTTCTATCTTTGCCGGATCCACCTTAATACCTTCTTTGTTCACTATGTGACCGAGGAATTGAACTTCTTCCAACCAAAATGCACACTTTGAAAACTTAGCGTACAATTCTTCCTTCCTCAATACTTCTAACACCTTTCTCAAATGTTCACCGTGTTCTTGGTCATTCTTTGAGTAAATAAGTATGTCATCAATGAAAACAATGACAAACTTGTCAAGGTATGGTCCACACACTCGGTTCATAAGGTCCATGAACACAGCTGGTGCATTAGTTAAACCAAACGGCATGACCATAAACTCATAATGACCGTAACGTGTTCTGAAATCAGTCTTTGGAATATCATCTTCTTTCACCCGCATTTGATGATACCCGGAACGTAAGTCAATCTTTGAATAAACAGACGAGCCTTGTAGTTGATCAAATAAGTCGTCGATTCTCGGTAGTGGGTAGCGGTTCTTGATGGTAAGTTTGTTCAACTCTCGGTAGTCGATACACAACCTGAATGTACCATCTTTCTTCTTGACAAACAAAACAGGAGCTCCCCACGGTGATGTGCTTGGTCGAATGAGACCACGCTCTAAAAGTTCTTGTAATTGGCTTTGCAGTTCTTTCATCTCGCTGAGTGCGAGTCTGTAAGGAGCACGAGCTATTGGTGCAGCTCCTGGTACAAGATCTATTTGAAATTCAACGGATCGATGTGGGGGTAATCCCGGTAATTCTTTCGGAAATACATCGGGAAATTCTTTTGCGACGGGAACATCATTGATGCTCTTTTCTTCAGTTTGTACTTTCTCGACGTGTGCTAGAACAGCATAGCAACCTTTTCTTATTAGTTTTTGTGCCTTCAAATTACTAATAAGATGTAGCTTCGTGTTGCCCTTTTCTCTGTACACCATTAACGGTTTTCCTTTTTCTCGTATAATGCGAATTGCATTTTTATAACAAACGATCTCTGCTTTCACTTCTTTCAACCAGTCCATACCGATTATCACATCAAAACTCCCTAGCTCTACTGGTATCAAGTCAATTTTAAATGATTCGCTAACCAGTTTAATTTCTCGATTCCGACATATATTATCTGCTGAAATTAATTTACCATTTGCTAATTCGAGTAAAAATTTACTATCCAAAGGCGTCAATGGACAACTTAATTTAGCACAAAAATCTCTACTCATATAGCTTCTATCCGCACCCGAATCAAATAAAACGTAAGCAGATTTATTGTCAATAAGAAACGTACCCGTAACAAGCTCCGGGTCTTCCTGTGCCTCTGCCGCATTAATATTGAAAACTCTTTCGCGGCCTTGTCCATTCGTGTTCTCCTGGTTCGGGCAATTTCTAATAATGTGGCCCGGTTTTCCACATTTATAACAAACTACATTGGCATAACTAGCTCCGACACTACTTGCTCCGCCATTACTCGTTCCGACACCATTTGTTCCTTTCGTTCTATTAACCCCTGGTCCGTAGACCTCACACTTCACGGCGCTATGACCATTTCTTTTACACTTGTTGCAAAATTTGGTGCAGAACCCCGAGTGATACTTTTCACACCTTTGGCATAGCTGCTTCTGATTGTTGTTGTTGTTGCGGTTATTATTGTT
Source organism: Rutidosis leptorrhynchoides (assembly GCF_046630445.1). NCBI lineage: Eukaryota > Viridiplantae > Streptophyta > Magnoliopsida > Asterales > Asteraceae > Rutidosis > Rutidosis leptorrhynchoides. The sequence goes on from NC_092335.1 coordinate 636,103,962, forward strand.
GTTGGGATGATTGTTGTAGTTGCTGTTGTTGTTGTTGTTGTTGTTGGGCCGTTTGTTGTAGTTGCGATTGATGTTGCTATTGTTGGGATAATTGTTGCGATTATTGTTGTAATTGCTGTTGTTGTTGTATTGGTGATTCTTATCACCGTTTTCCTCCCACTTTCTTTTGACTTGCTTCACATTGGCCTCTTCAGCAGTCTGTTCTTTAATTCTTTCTTCAATCTGGTTCACTAGTTTGTGAGCCATTCTACATGCCTGTTGTATGGAGGCGGGCTCGTGTGAACTTATATCTTCTTAGATTCTTTCCGGTAATCCTTTCACAAACGCGTCGATCTTCTCTTCCTCATCTTCGAATGCCCCCGGACACAATAGGCACAATTCTGTGAATCGTCTTTCGTACGTGGTAATATCAAATCCTTGGGTTCGTAACCCTCTAAGTTCTGTCTTGAGCTTATTGACCTCGGTTCTGGGACGGTACTTCTCGTTCATCAAGTGCTTGAATGCTGACCACGGTAGTGCGTACGCATCGTCTTGTCCCACTTGCTCTAGATAGGTATTCCACCATGTTAACGCAGAACCTGTGAAGGTATGTGTAGCGTACTTCACTTTGTCCTCTTCAGTACACTTACTTATGGCAAACACTGATTCGACCTTCTCGGTCCACCGTTTCAATTCGATCGGTCCTTCGGTTCCATCAAATTCCAAAGGTTTGCAGGCAGTGAATTCTTTGTAGGTGCATCCTACACGATTTCCTGTACTGCTAGATCCAAGGTTATTGTTGGTATGTAGCACAGCCTGTACTGCGGCTATGTTTGAAGCTAGAAAAGTACGGAATTCCTCTTCATTCATATTCACGGTGTGTCGAGTAGTCGGTGCCATTTCCTTTAAAATAGTCAAATGGAACAAGTTAATCATACAGAATATTAAGAGTAGTTAATAGTATTTCGTAGCATAATATGAACTCATTTATAAAAGCTTTTTCTTCATATTAGCGTTTTATAAGTTTAAATTCGAGTAGTACCTACCCGTTAAGTTCATACTTAGTAGCTAATATACAATTCAACTACTACAATTCTACATGAAAAACTGATTATAATAATATTTCGCGTTCAAACTTTTACACAATATTTTACAAACTTACAATACCGCTTATTTTACATATAGCATGAAATATAGCACACAATAAATTTGATACAAGATGGTTGTGAAGATAATTCTAGCAAGTACACAAGTCCTTCAGCAAAGGCAATAAAGACACGTAATTCATACGTCCAGAAACAAGTCATGCATTCTGGTTTTACTAGGATTACTTCCCATCCTTGGTCTTGTGGAACATAACCGTTATGGCCGTTGATAAGACAGCGTATTGTAACGTCGTCAAAGGGACGAGGGTTACGTAATGTCCAACAGTCCCGTAACAATCTAAAAACCTCATTTCTTACCCCAATTACCGACTCCGTCACTTGTGGGAACGTTTTGTTTAATAGTTATAGCCCGATGTTCTTGTTCTCACTTTGGTGAGAAGCGAACATTACTAATCCGTAAGCATAACTTGCTTCTTTATGTTGCATGTTAGCCGCTTTTTCTAAATCACGAAGTTCAATATTCGGATATATTGAGTCAAAATAATTTCTTAACCCATTGCGTAAAATAGCATTTGGGTTTCCCGCAATATATGCGTCAAAGTAAACACATCGTAACTTATGGATTTCCCAATGTGATACCCCCCATCTTTGGAACGAAAGCCTTTTATAAACCAAGGCATTCTTGGAACGTTCTTCGAATGTCTTACAAACTGATCTCGCCTTAAATAGTTGTGCCGAAGAATTTTGACCGACTCTAGACAAGATTTCATCAATCATGTCTCCGGGTAGGTCTCTTAAAATATTGGGTTGTCTATCCATTTTGTGTTTTTATACTGTAAAATAGACAAGAGTTAGATTCATAAAAAAATTACTTATTAATACAAGCAATTTTTACATATATAAAGCATAAGCACACTATATTACATATATTACACCACACGAATACAACTATCTTATTCCGACTCGCTTGTTTCTTCTTCTTCGGTTTTGGTTCGTTTTGCCAAGTTTCTAGGGATATATGATGTTCCCCTAATACGAGCCGTCGTTTTCCACATTGGTTTAGAAAAACCTGGTGGTTTAGAGGTTCCCAGGTCATTGTTACAACTTAAGGACTTCGGGGGTTGACGATACATATAAAGTTCATCGGGGTTGGAATTAGATTTCTCTATTTTTATGCCCTTTCCCTTATTATTTTCTTTTGCCTTTTTAAATTCAGTTGGGGTAATTTCTATAACATCATCGGAATTCTCGTCGGAATTCGATTCATCGGAGAATTGGTAATCCTCCAAATATTTTGCTTCCTTGGTAGAAACACCATTGACCATAATTAACCTTGGTCGGTTGGTTGAGGATTTTCTTTTACTTAACCGTTTTATTATTTCCCCCACCGGTTCTATTTCTTCATCCGGTTCCGATTCTTCTTCCGATTCCGATTCTTCTTCCGGTTTCGTCTCTTCTTCCGGTTCCTCTTGGGGAACTTGTGAATCAGTCCACGAATCATTCTAATTTACATCTGACTCTTCATTATTATTAGGTGAGTCAATGGGACTTGTTCTAGAGGAAGACATCTATCACATAATATCAAACACGTTAAGAGATTAATATATCACATAATATTCACATGTTAAAAATATATAGTTTCCAACAAAATTGGTTAAGCAATCATTTTTCAAGTAAACACGGTCGAAGTCCAGACTCACTAATGCATCCTAACAAACTCGATAAGACACACTAATGCAAAATTCTGGTTCTCTAAGACCAACGCTCAGATACCAACTGAAATGTCCCGTTCTTATTGATTAAAAACGTTCCATATTAATTGATTTCGTTACGAGGTTTTGACCTCTATATGAGTCGTTTTTCAAAGACTGCATTCATTTAAAAACAAACCATAACCTTTATTTCATCAATAAAGGTTTAAAAAGCTTTACGTAGATTATCAAATAATGATAATCTAAAATATCCTGTTTACACACGACCATTACATAATGGTTTACAATACAAATATGTTACAACAAAATAAGTTTCTTGAATGCAGTTTTTACACAATATCATACAAGCAAGGACTCCAAATCTCGTCCTTATTTAAGTAGGCGACAGCGGAAGCTCTTAATAATCACCTGAGAATAAACATGCTTAAAACGTCAACAAAAATGTTGGTGAGTTATAGGTTTAACCTATATATATCAAATCATAATAATAGACCACAAGATTTCATATTTCAATACACATCCCATACATAGAGATAAAAATCATTCATATGGTGAACACCTGGTAACCGACATTAACAAGATGCATATATAAGAATATCCCCATCATTCCGGGACACCCTTCGGATATGATATAAATTTCGAAGTACTAAAGCATCCGGTACTTTGAATGGGGTTTGTTAGGCCCAATAGATCTATCTTTAGGATTCGCGTCAATTAGGGTGTCTGTTCCCTAATTCTTAGATTACCAGACTTAATAAAAAGGGGCATATTCGATTTCGATAATTCAACCATAGAATGTAGTTTCACGTACTTGTGTCTATTTTGTAAATCATTTATAAAACCTGCATGTATTCTCATCCCAAAAATATTAGATTTTAAAAGTGGAACTATAACTCACTTTCACAGATTTTTACTTCATCGAGAAGTAAGACTTGGCCACTGGTTGATTCACGAACCTATAACAATATATACATATATATCAAAGTATGTTCAAAATATATTTACAACACTTTTAATATATTTTGATGTTTTAAGTTTATTAAGTCAGCTGTCCTCGTTAGTAACCTACAACTAGTTGTCCACAGTTAGATGTACATAAATAAATCGATAAATATTATCTTGAATCAATCCACGACCCAGTGTATACGTATCTCAGTATTGATCACAACTCAAACTATATATATTTTGGAATCAACCTCAACCCTGTATAGCTAACTCCAACATTCACATATAGAGTGTCTATGGTTGTTCTGAAATATATATATATATGTCGACATGATAGGTCGAAACATTGTATACGTGTCTATGGTATCTCAAGATTACATAATATACAATACAAGTTGATTAAGTTATGGTTGGAATAGATTTGTTACCAATTTTCACGTAGCTAAAATGAGAAAAATTATCCAATCTTGTTTTACCCATAACTTCTTCATTTTAAATCCGTTTTGAGTGAATCAAATTGCTATGGTTTCATATTGAACTCTATTTTATGAATCTAAACAGAAAAAGTATAGGTTTATAGTCGGAAAAATAAGTTACAAGTCATTTTTGTAAAGGTAGTCATTTCAGTCGAAAGAACGACGTCTAGATGACCATTTTAGAAAACATACTTCCACTTTGAGTTTAACCATAATTTTTGGATATAGTTTCATGTTCAAATAAAAATCATTTTCTCAGAATAACAACTTTTAAATCAAAGTTTATCATAGTTTTTAATTAACTAACCCAAAACAGCCCGCGGTGTTACTACGACGGCGTAAATCCGGTTTTACGGTGTTTTTCGTGTTTCCGGGTTTTAAATCATTAAGTTAGCATATCATATAGATATAGAACATGTGTTTAGTTGATTTTAAAGGTCAAGTTAGAAGGATTAACTTTTGTTTGCGAACAAGTTTAGAATTAACTAAACTATGTTCTAGTGATTACAAGTTTAAACCTTCGAATAAGATAGCTTTATATGTATGAATCGAATGATGTTATGAACATCATTACTACCTTAAGTTCCTTGGATAAATCTACTGGAAAAGGGAAGAATGGATCTAGCTTCAATGGATCCTTGGATGGCTCGAAGTTCTTGAAGCAGAATCATCACACGAAAACAAGTTCAAGTAAGATCATCACTTGAAATAAGATTGTTATAGTTATAGAAATTGAACCAAAGTTTGAATATGATTATTACCTTGTATTAGAATGATAACCTACTGTAAGAAACAAAGATTTCTTGAGGTTGTATGATCACCTTACAAGATTGGAAGTGAGCTAGCAAACTTGAAAGTATTCTTGATTTTATGTAACTAAAACTTGTAGAATTTATGAAGAACACTTAGAACTTGAAGATAGAACTTGAGAGAGATCAATTAGATGAATAAAATTGAAGAATTAAAGTGTTTGTAGGTGTTTTTGGTCGTTGGTGTATGGATTAGATATAAAGGATATGTAATTTTGTTTTCATGTAAATAAGTCATGAATGATTACTCATATTTTTGTAATTTTATGAGATATTTCATGCTACTTGCCAAATGATGGTTCCCACATGTGTTAGGTGACTCACATGGGCTGCTAAGAGCTGATCATTGGAGTATATATACTAATAGTACATACATCTAAAAGCTGTGTATTGTACGAGTACGAATACGGGTGCATACGAGTAGAATTGTTGATGAAATTGAACGAGGATGTAATTGTAAGCATTTTTGTTAAGTAGAAGTATTTTTATAAGTGTATTGAAGTCTTTCAAAAGTGTATAAATACATATTAAAACACTACATGTATATACATTTTAACTGAGTCGTTAAGTCATCGTTAGTCGTTACATGTAAGTGTTGTTTTGAAACCTTTAGGTTAACGATCTTGTTAAATATTGTTAACCCAATGTTTATAATATCAAATGAGATTTTAAATTATTATATTATCATGATATTATCATGTATGAATATCTCTTAATATGATATATATACATTAAATGTCTTTACAACGATAATCGTTACATATATGTCTCGTTTAAAAATCATTAAGTTAGTAGTCTTGTTTTTACATATGTAGTTCATTGTTAATATACTTAATGATATGTTTACTTATCATAGTATCATGTTAACTATATATATATCCATATATATTTCATCATATAGTTTTTACAAGTTTTAACGTTCGTGAATCACCGGTCAACTTGGGTGGTCAATTGTCTATATGAAACATATCTCAATTAATCAAGTCTTAACAAGTTTGATTGCTTAACATGTTGGAAACATTTAATCATGTAAATATCAATCTCAATTAATATATATAAACATGGAAAAGTTCGGGTCACTACAGTACTGGTGTTGCTGATGGTGCTTGTAATCTTCGCACCATATCCTCCAAAGCCAATACTCGAGCGCAAAGCTCGTTGACTTCTTCTATTACACCAGGGTGATTGTCGGTTCGGACGAGCGGATGAATAAGATCTTGAATTTGTGATAGTATATAATCATGACGAGATACTCTGGAAATGAGAGAGAAAATGGTGTTTTGGACTGGTTCGCCGGTAAGTGCTTCAGGTCCTTCGCCAAAAGGGCAATGTGGTGGATGAAAAGAATCGCCTTCTTCTTGTCTCCAATGATTAAGTAGACTACGAACCCATCCCCAATTCATCCAGAATAGATGATGGTTAATTGGTTGATCCATTCCGGTCACACTGCTTTCGGAGCTCGAGTGAAACTCCATATCGGAATCCGAGGGACTTGAACTAGTGGCGAGTTCCATTTCGTACGATTGAATAAATAATTTTCGATATGAAATGATTTTCCGGCTATCGGATGGTATTCTAATTACATAGAATATCTATATATATAGAACAAAAGATTTCGTAGATTACGGAGGAATTTGCGGAATATGTCAGGCAAAGTTTACAGTAACAGATACGCTAAGATATGAATTAGCAGATACGCTAAGATATGAATTTTGTCTATACACTATTCATGCAATCAATGCAGTAAGATGTGTCTAGACTAAGAATGATAAGCAGCTAATTTCCGACAAGAATGATAAGCAAAACTTTTAATATGCATACACAGTCGAAGTCCAGACCCACTAATGCATCTAAACAACTATCAGTTAGACACACTAATGCAAGACCTGGTTCGCTAAGACCACCGCTCTGATACCACATGAGACGACCCGTCCTAATCCATAAGGACAAATACAATAACATATGATTTCATTGCGAGGTATTTGACCTCTATATGATACATTTAACAAACATTGCATTCGTTTTTAAAAGACAAACTTCCCTTACATCGAAAGTTGACAGATATGCATATCCTTTCATAATATATCCAAACTATTAATGACTTAATATTAATCTTGATGAACTCAACGACTCGAATGCAACGTCTTTTGAAATATATCATGAATGACTCCAAGTAATATCTCTAAAATGAGCAAATGCACAGCGGAAGATTTCTTTCATACCTGAGAATAAACATGCTTAAAAGTGTCAACCAAAAGGTTGGTGAGTTCATTAGTTTATCATCAATATTCATTTCCATTATTTTAATAGACCACAAGATTTTCATTTCCATTTCTCAAAAATATACATCCCATACATAGAGATAAAAATCATTCATATGGTGAACACCTGGTAATCGACCTTAACAATATGCATATAGAATATCCCCATCATTCCAGGACTCCTTTCGAACATGATAAATTCAAAGTACTAAAACAGTTCAAATTCTCTGACTGAGGCTTGTTAGTGCCCATAGATCTATCTTTAGGATTCGCGTCAATTAGGGGCCAGTTCCCTAATTCTTAGATTACCAGACTAAAAAGGGGCATATTCGATTTCGATAATTCAACCATAGAATGTAGTTTCAATTACTTGTGTCTATTTCGTAAAACATTTATAAAATCAGCGCATGTATTCTCAGTCCCAAAAATATATATTGAAAAAGCATTTAAAAATAGAGTAAATGAAACTCACAATACAATATTTTGTAGTAAAAATATTCATACGACGATACTGAACAATAAAGGGTTGGCCTCGGATTCACTAACCTATATAATTTATATATATATTAACACATATAATCGTAATAGAACAATTATATATATATTCTGTTATTAATAATATACTTGTTATACTATACGTTATTTAGATAAGTTTAATATAGTTAGTTTATATGGTTTATATATAACTATTACTTATCATTAATAATAAGAACTGCATATTAAGGTTTAGTATATACTTATATATTAATTGATATAACTTAACTAATATATTTTTAATAATAAAAGTATAATGAAATGTATTTTTATATAAAAGTATCTATTTGTGAAAATATTGATAGTTTTAGTGATCAAAATAATAATTTTAGTAATAATGATAATAATGATAATAAGTTTAATAATAACAATACTGATAATTATATTAAAAATAATAACGATAATATTTATAATAATACTTATGTTACAAGTAATAATAATAATAGTACTAAAAATGATACTAATGCTATTATTTATGAAAAAAATAATAAGTTATATTATTTTCTTAATAATTATAATAATCATAATCATAATCATAAAAAAAATGATAATAATACTAAATGGTAAAGTTAGTAATAATAGCTATATAACTAATACTTATAACAATACTAATGATAATAATAATTATAATACTTATAAGTATGGTAGTAATATTAGTAATTATAATACTAACTATAACAATAATAATATTCATAATAATAATAATAATGATAATAATAATAATAATAATAATAATAATAATAATAATAATTATAATACTAACTATAACAATAATAATATTCATAATAATAATAATAATGATAATAATAATAATAATAATAATAATAATAATAAATAATAGTGAGAGGACTACCTCACAAAAAGTTCCAAAAAAAAAATACAACTGCCCACTCCCAGGCTCGAACCCGTGACTTCACGCTAACCCGAACACACCCAACACCACTCCTCTGCTTCAACACTTCTGTTATAACCCGGTTTTTATTTCTTTTATACTATTTTTGAATCTCTTCTTCTTCTTCATATTATAATCGACCAGGGACGAATTCAATATCAAAATAATGAATTGAGGTTTTAATTAAGATTGAAATTTAATATAACCGATGGGTATTGGGGTCTTTGTTCAATAGACAATCAAAACAAAAACGAAAAAAAATAAAAAAAAAAATACCTGCTGTGTTACAGACTCGCGATGAACAACCAACACTTGATTTCGAATTTAAGGCAATTTTAGGTAATAATTTCTATGTGAAACAAGTCCTAAATAGTTCCTAGAATCTTTCTAAATTATCAATTAAACTGAAAACATCAAAACCAATTCGAAGTTTGTGATGAACAAAACTTTTGACTTTTTGAAAATAAGGTTTGACTCTCAAATTAGAGCTCGATAGGAAAAATTAGGATTTAAGAATTTTCAGATAGTTTATGTAGGAGATTTATAACATGACTACATTAACACATTTTGTAATTTATTTCAAATTTAAGCAAGTTGAAAAAGGAAGCAAGAACAGGGCAGTCACCTGTGTTCTTGGATATTTTTTATGATTTCAATCGAATAAAGGCTGTAAGGAGTGATGGTAGGTGATGGTTGATAATGTAAATCAATTCGTTTCATTAAACAACAGGAATCGATTGTGCTTTATAGAAAAATTCATTGACAGAAGAATCATTCGTACAAAAAAAATAAAATAAAAAAATAACAAGTGGAGTACAATTATCTAACAGATTTTGTTTGTTTCATAAATTGATATCGACTGGAAGCAGATTACAAACATGAAAACAAAATTTTGATAAAGTGGATAGGGATGTGAAACTGAATTTGAGTCTCTCAAGTATAAATACGTATATATCTGTAGTTATATATGTTTATACTGTATTTATATAAATATATATATTTGTATATGTATTTAAATATATACGTATTATATCTGGTATATATATATGTATATGTATCTGATTATAATAAATATATGCGTGTATTAATCATAATATTAATACTATTAATAAGTATATAAATATTAATAATAATAAAATTAATAATGATAATAGTAATAGGAATAATAGTAATGATAAATATATCATTAATACTAAAAAAATACTAATAACAATAATAATAAAATTGCTATATTTTAATGATAACATAAATAATAATTCTAATAATAATAATAATAATAATAATAATAATAATAATAATAATAATAATAATAATAATAATAATAATAATAATAATAATAATAATAATAATAATAATAATAGTTCTTAATGATAATAGTAATAATAATATCTAATAACAATACTAATATTAATCATAATAAATAAAATTATAATTTTTACTACTAGTTATAATAATAATGATATTAACATTAATTATAACAATATTAATAATAATAATTAATAATCATAAATCAATGTACCAAGTTTCATATATAAATAATAATATTAATAATACTGATATTAATAATAATATTAATATTTATATAAGTAATAATATTAATATAACAACTATATTTTAACTTCTATTGTATATTATTAATTATGTAATATCTATTAATCTTATAACATATTCTATAATAACTTTTATTGAATCATTATTACTTATAAATTTTTATATATGTTATAATATACATATAATAATAATTATACATAGAAATTATATATATTTATATATAGATTCATTTTAAATTACATCATAATTATTTTGTATTTTATTTTACATATTTAATTCTATTGCTTAATTTATATATTATAATTTCAAACTAATATATATACATGTTTATTTACAAACCAATGTTCATGAATCGTCGGGCATGGTCAAAGGTTAAATGAATCCATATAATTAGTTCAAAAATTTTGAGACTCCATATTACAGACTTTGCTTATCGTGTCGAAATCATATAAAGATTAAGTTTAAATTTGGTCGAAAATTTCCGGGTCGTCACAGTAACTGGTAAGACTTTGATTATAGAAACAATTTAAGTTATATGTATTATATAATACAAAAATTTTACTACGAAATGAGACGAGATCATGAGATGATTAGTAATAGTACTACTCGTATATTATAAACAGTGTTGTAAAATACGGTTAGATGGTCGTCACAATGGACGTCGTAACGGAATTACAAGGCTACCGTCTGAACGGGCCAAAAAATGGTTAAAAACGGCCAACAGTAAAAAACGGCCAACAACGCTATAAGACAGACAACAATGGCCGAGACGCTAATTACTACTAAAAAAACACAAAAAAAACTTCCAATAGAGACCGATTTTACTAACATAGTAAAATAGAGGTTTCTAAAACGTACTAGAGACCGGTTATTTTAAAGTTTGAGATCTCTTTTCCTCGGTACAACACATAGACCTTTTTGTAAGTAAGGACCGGTTTGTATTCAACGTTTTAGAGACCTGGTAATTAATTAAAACGGTTTATATTTTAAGAGACCGGATTGTCCATATAAACGGGTCCCTAATCTCCCCCACCTCTTTTAAATTTCAACCGTAAGTCCTTTTTTTATTTAAAATAAAAACTATATGTCCTATTTTGACTCCACGTCCTGCGTACCCATTATTGTTTATCAACTCGTTTTTTATTTTTTTAAGGAGAAGACCTCCTTTGTTAACCTCCACTAAGATCAAAGTAAAAAACATCTATATTCGTTTAGCGGGAGAACAAAAAATTTGAGGGTAAAATCCCTCCTACAACACAACCTCCTTTCCAAATATCATATATCAAGTACAATAACAGCAACAACAAAACGGTATTTAACTCTATCATCAAATTAACTTATTAATCTCAGGTTGTTTGACAAGTTATTTGTTCAATTTTAGCAGGGGATTGTTATATTTTTATATAGTTCATTTATACATATTTTCTTAATAACAATATCGTCATGTTTAGATATTTTTTTATTTTTTGTTTCTGTTAACAGGGCATTGCGTAGTTCCATAACGATGATAAAAACTATTTGAATTAATGGTACGTTCATGAGTATATTTCATGGTTCCATTTATCATAATTTATTTGTGTACATGAAAACATTCAGGCAATTTGCTTCTGCTTGTCTATTACTAATATACTTTATGGTTCAAAATCAAGCAGGTTCCGGTGGACCTCAGATTGGACTTGGACATAATGATACTTGTATAGTTGTATCTAAGACGCAAAGAGATTCATATGCGTAAAGGAGTTGGACTTTATATAATCTTGGTTGTAGCAATTATGTTTTGTGAAAACTAGTCTATGTGATAGATGTCTAAGTTGTGTAAATGATATCTTTAATTAGTTTGTTTCTTGTAACATACAATACAATTTAACGTAATATAATTGAAGTTTGCAATTGATTGTTGCATACTTTTCCATATTGATGATTTGTATCACTATATATTTTAATTTTGCTACAAATTTGATTTATTTTAGAAACCGGTTTTGTATATGCAAAAAAGTTTCCAATCAAAGAATAGAAACTAGATATTTTTATGAAAATGGTCTCTATTGTTCACTTTTATAAACCGGTTTGATAAAAAAAACTTTAAAGACCTCCCCCTATAGACACCGGTTTAGGAACCGGTCTCTAAAGCTCTAAAAGATGTCTAATACGCTAAAAATTGCCGAAACGGTAAAAAAGGGTCAAACCCTTGTAAACGGTCAACATTTTTATAAGAAATGTGTATTTATTATTTATTAAATTGATGATTGATGATTAGGATGATTGTATGACACGTTGGTGTATGATTTATGTTGAATTTTGATTCTATGATGATAATCAGTTAACAAGTGTATTGTTATTATGTTTTTTTAACAGCAATTAGGGATTACCCAGTGAGGACATTTTAATGTCTTGACCGTCTCGACCCGTCTAACTTCCTTTTCAACCTTAATTATAAGGAGTATTATTTATTTATAAAATCCCCTGTGACATTGTCCAAAAGATTTTACACAAAATATCCCTGCTACAATGACTTAATTTAAGATTCTTGTAGGGACAGTCTTGTCATTAAGATATACGAGTATAAATATTTTGTACACTTTATAATTGTCAGTTTAACTTAAATACTTTAAGTATAAATTTTCTATACACCATAACGTCAACTCCTAAAGTCGTTTTTAGATTGTCCAATTAATTTAATATACACAATATGTTATAATTCAGTAGGCTTATAACTACCTTTAGTGGTTTGATTCTTGATGTTATAATTCAGTAGGCTTATAACTACCTTTAGTGATTTGATTCTTGATTTAGAATACTAATAATGAAGTGTAAGAACAAAGATGATAATGGAGAGAAAGAAAGAAACACTTTGTAAGTGTGAGAAATGGTGCAAGTTTAATGCTTGCATTCATGGCTATTTATAGCAAAAATATCACAAGTTTAGGTAATACAATAATATTACTTTTGTGTATCAATAATTGACTATCCATTTATATATATATATATTTATATATTATAACACTCCCCCTTGGATAGCAATTTTGTTTGTTGAAGATCAACTGTAAGTTACTGCCTCGTTAAAAACCTTGCTAAAGAAAACCCAGTGGGAAAAACTTTAGCTAAGGGAAAAAGAGTGCAGCATGGAGTTGACTCCCCCTCAAGTAGACATCGCTTCGGTTGTTACATCTTTTGAACATGTCTCATGCCAATGTTATGAACGTGTGTTCTGAAAATAGCAGTTGGAAGTGCTTTCGTGAAAAGATCAGCAGAGTTTTTGCTGGATTGAACATATCTCATTTCAATCTCGTTGTCCTTAATGAGATTTTGAGTGTATGAGAAGAATCTGGGAGGTATGTGTTTGGTTCGGTCACTTTTGATATACCCTTCTTTCATCTGTGCTATGCAAGCTGCATTATCTTCATAGATAATTGTTGGACTTTTATCGCGTTCTAGTCCACAAGAATCAGTAATGATTTGTGTCATTGATCTCAACCAAAAACATTCCCGAGTAGCTTCATGTAATGCAATCACTTCGGCATGATTTGATGATGTAGCAACAAGTGTTTGTTTTTGAGAACGCCATGATATTGCAGTACCTCCATTTAGGAATACATATCCAGTTTGAGATTTAGCTTTATGTGGATCAGATAAATAACCTGCATCAGCATAACCAACCAAATCTTGTTTTGATTCGTTAGAATAAAATAATCCTAAATCAGTAGTTCCTCGAAGGTATCGAAATATGTGTTTGATCCCATTCCAGTGTCTTTTGGTAGGAGCAGAGCTGAACCTTGCCAACAAATTAACTGCAAAAGAAATGTCAGGTCTTGTACAATTTGTAAGATACATAAGAGCTCCAATTGCACTAAGATATGGTACTTCTGGTCCAAGAATATCTTCATGATCTTCACATGGACGAAATGGATCAGTTTCAACATTGAGTGATCTAACAACCATAGGAGTACTTAATGGTTTTGCCTTGTCCATATTGAAACGTTTCAAAATCTTTTCAGTATATGTTGTTTGATGTACAAGTAAACCATTAGGCATATGCTCAATTTGTAAACCAAGGCAATACTTGGTTTTTCCGAGATCTTTCATTTCAAATTCTTTCTTTAGAAGTTGAATGGCTTCATAGATCTCTTTATTTGTACCTATGATGTTAAGATCATCAACATAAACAGCTATGATCACATATCCGGATGTTGTTTTCTTAATGAAAACACAAGGGCAAGTAAGGTTATTTGTATACCCTTTGCTTATCAAGTAATCACTTAATCGGTTATACCACATACGTCCCGATTGTTTTAACCCATATAAAGATCTTTGTAATTTAATCGAATACATTTCTTTGGGTTTTGCATTTGATGCTTCTGGTACCTTAAATCCTTCAGGTATCTTCATATATATATCACTATCAAGTGATCCATATAGGTAAGCAGTCACAACATCCATGAGATGCATTTCTAAATTTTTAGAAACTGCCAGACTGATTAAGTACCTAAAAGTAATTGCATCCATAACAGGGGAATAAGTTTCTTCATAATCAATTCCCGGTCTTTGAGAAAAACCTTGAGCTACAAGTCTAGCTTTATACCTTGTAACTTCATTTTTCTCATTTCTTTTTCAGACAAAAATCCATCTGTATCCTACAGGTTTCACATCTTTAGGAGTGAGAATGATGGATCCGAAAACTTTTCTTTTATTGAGTGATTCTAATTCAGCTCGTATTGTTTCTTTCCATTGAGCCCAATCATGTCTATTTTGACATTCAACCATAGATGTTGGTTCTGGATCATCATCATTATTCATGATGTCATATGCAACATTAAATGAAAATTTCTCATCAAGATTTTTCATTTCATTTCGGTTCCATAATATTTTTGAATATGCATAATTGATTGCAATTTCTGTATTGACATCATCAATCTCCTCTGCAGTAGGAGTACTGATTTGTGGTTCTTCTTGAACACTTTCTTTTACTTCATTATCAGCTGATTTTCTTTTTCGAGGATTTTTATCCTTTGAACCAATTGGTCTTCCACGTTTCTGACGTGGCAAAGATTCATGAGTGACGTTATTGCCAGCTTTTGGAATTTCAATTCGAGCTGGAGTATTTACTGCTGGTATATATGATTTTGTCACCGTTTTTGTATCTGTAAATGCATCAGGCAATTGATTTGCAAGTTCTTGTATATGCATTATCTTTTGAACTTCTGTCTCGCATTCTTTTGTGCGAGGATCAAGATACTTTAATTGAGGTTCACACCATGAAACATCATTTTCTTTATTTTTCATTTCTCCCCCTAATCTAGGGAACAATGTTTCATTAAAATGACAATCAGCAAAACGTGCTGTAAAAACGTCACCTGTCATAGGTTCAATATACCTTAATATTGAAGATGTTTCATATCCAACATATATTCCCAACCTCCTTTGAGGACCCATTTTTGTACGTTGTGGTGTCGCAATTGGAACATACACTGCACAACCAAATGTTCTAAAATGGGAAATATTTGGCTCTTGACCAAAAGCAAGTTGTAGGGGGGAATATTTATGACTTGCACTTGGTCTGATGCGAATCAATGCAGCAGCATGTAAAATTGCATGACCCCATATAGATACAGGGAGTTTTGTTCTCATTATCAATGGTCTAGCGATTAACTGTAAACGTTTAATCAATGACTCGGCTAAACCATTTTGTGTATGCACATGAGCAACAGAATGTTCAACAACAATTCCTATAGACATGCAATAGTCATTAAATGCTTGAGATGTAAATTCACCAGCATTATCAAGTCTCACCCTTTTAATGGTGTAATCAGGAAAATGAGCTCTCAATTTAATAATTTGGGCAAGAAATTTTGCAAATGCCACATTACGGCTTGATAACAGACAAACATGAGACCATCTGCTATATGCGTCTATTAGAACCATGAAATATCTAAATGGTCCACATGGTGGATGAATTGGTCCACATATATCACCTTGAATTCTTTCAAGAAACATTGGTGATTCTTTCTCAACCTTAAGTGGTGAGGGTCTAGTTATCAATTTTCCAAGAGAGCAAGATGTACATGGAACCATTGTATCATGATGGATTTTTCTATCCTTTAGTGGATGTCCATGAGTACATTCAATAATCCTTTTCATCATTGTTGATCCTGGATGGCCTAATCTGTTATGCCATAAACTAAATACACCAGGATCAATATATTTTTCGTTAACTACCATATGTATTTCTGGTACATTTATATGTGTATAATGTAATCCAGAACTAAGTCTTGGCAGTTTTTCAACCACATGACTCTTGTCAGTGATACTTAAATATTTCTCATTTTCTGTTGTCACTGACTGATAATCATACCCGTTAAGGTATATGTCGGAGAAACTCAATAAATTTCTGCTTGACTTGGGAGAAAATAAGGCATCATTTATTAAAAATTTTGTACCATTTGGTAGTATGAAATTTGCCTTTCCTATCCCTTTTATCAAGTTAGCAGGTCCTGATATTGTATGTATAGTTCCTTCCGTTGGTTTTAGATCAATAAAATATTTCTCGGATTTAAGTATAGTGTGTGTAGTTCCACTGTCTGCTATACAGAGATCTCCACCACTTGATTGATGTTGTATTCCAGCAAAATTCATATTGAACTTCATATATAAGAAATAAATAGTGAGTACATTAATATTACACAATATTTTAAACGCAAATAGATAGTACTGAAACATTTAGCAAACATAATGACAAAGACAGACGATATTAAATCGTTTATTTTTCGAAAGACACACAACTTAAACATTCAAGAAATCTTCATATAAATCAGATGGTTTCTCAGTGACTGTTGGATCGACGTTATCCACAAAGTTTACTTCCTTTTCTTTATCTTTCAGCGAATCCTGATACATCTTAACAAGATGTTTAGATGTTCGGCAAGTATTAGCCCAGTGGCCCATTCTACCACATCTGTAGCAAGATTCTTCAGAATTTTTAGAAGAATTTTCTTCAACATCTTGTTTAGTGGGCTTGTTTTGTGGTTGATATTTATATTTTCGTGGATTATTATTTCTTTGACCACCACGGCAACGACCACGACCACGTCCTCGCCCATTACCATTACCATAAGGATGGTTTCTACCATAGTTATGGCTTTTGGCATGATGATGGTGATGGTTATTATAACCACGACCATGCCCGCGTCCTTGTCCCTGTTTATAATTATTTGCAGTATTTGCTTCAGGGATTGCAAGTGTACCAGTAGGACGGGATTGCTGATTTTTCATTAATAGCTCATCATTTTGCTCTGCAACTAAGAGATATGAATTAAGTTCAGGATATGTTTTGAACTTTAGCATTCTCAAATTTCTTTGCACTGTGATGTTTGCAGCATTCATTGTGGAGAAAGTTTTCTCCATCATGTCTGCATCACTTATTTCATGTCCACAGAATTTAAGTTGTGAACATGTATTATACAGAGCTGAGCTATATTCATTTACTTTCTTAAAGTCTTGGAACCTTAATGTTCTCCATTGTTCCATAGCAGCTGGAAGTAAAATTTCTCTTTGATTATTGAATCTGCTTTTGAGACCTTCCCATAAAACATGGGGATCTTCTACAGTCACATAATTATTTTGTAAGCATTCATCAATATGTTGATGAATAAAGCAACATGCCGTTGCTTGTTCTTTTTCAGAACAAGTGTTGTTTTCATTTATGGCTTCAAGAATACCCATTGATTTAAGATGCATTTTTACTTTTATAACTCATGGCATGTAGTTGTTTCCAGTTGATTCTAAAGGAGTAAATTTAAGCTTTTCCAGATTCGACATTTTCTATTAAAACAAACAACATGATAAATTATAGTCACTTTATATTCATAAGTATATAAAAATTAAACATAAATTTAATATAACATAAATGATAAGTAGGTGACAGTGTCGACCATATGTAAGCAATCATTAATAAATGTTATATAACATAAATATAAATATTAGTAAACATAAATGATAATTAGGCGACAGTGTCGGCCATATAAATGTTAGATAATAGAAATATAAATGTTAGTAACATAAATGATAATTAGGCGACAGTGTCGGCCATATAAATGTTAGATAATTGAAATATAAATGTTAGTAACATAAATGATAATTAGGCGACAGTGTCGGCCATATAAATGTTAGATAATTGAAATATAAATGTTAGTAACATAAATGATAATTAGACGACAGTGTCGACCATATATTATTCAGGTGGTATAACCGACCATATATCATTTAGGTGGCAGAGCCAACCATAATTAGTATTAAGATTATCGTGCTGATAACGTGTTATAATTCAGTAGGCTTATAACTACCTTTAGTGGTTTGATTCTTGATGTTATAATTCAGTAGGCTTATAACTACCTTTAGTGATTTGATTCTTGATTTAGAATACTAATAATGAAGTGTAAGAACAAAGATGATAATGGAGAGAAAGAAAGAAACACTTTGTAAGTGTGAGAAATGGTGCAAGTTTAATGCTTGCATTCATGGCTATTTATAGCAAAAATATCACAAGTTTAGGTAATACAATAATATTACTTTTGTGTATCAATAATTGACTATCCATTTATATATATATATATTTATATATTATAACACAATATAATTTCTATATCATTTATCTGCTTTCAATTTAAAGTCGTTTTTAGAAAGTCCAAATAATTTAATATACACAATATCATTTCTATATCATTTATCTGCTTTAAATATTGCTCAATCTATTGAGTAAGTACTACTCGGATATATCTCAACTTAAATTTATATGCTACTCTTGTATAACTAAATGTATTTTTGTAAGTAGCATGAGTCATTAAACCTAGTATATTTATTATTTAATTTTTAAGTGGATTATATTATTAATTACATATTAGATTAATTAATCTCTCTAAGAGCACTAGTAACGACTCCGCCCTTGACTCCGCCCTTGGCTCCGCCTTCCAAGCACTCCAATACTAGCATTTAGCCCTTGCTTAGCCCTTGATCACTAGTGCTCCAAAATGTCATTGGATGACAAATTCAATCACGGAAGCCATGCAATGTATTTGTTGTACATAATGCTTTTTTACTTGTACCCATAAATAATTAATTAATTTAGTGGGTGTGAGGAAGTGTGTGATGGGTACATCATGGTTGTTAGTATTTAGTGGTTGGTTAGTGATGAGAACAAGGTGCTGATGTGGCGCTGATATGGCACTCCGTGATATCATGACGGACCGTCATGGTTAAGAGTGGTCTAAACATAATTTATAGCCCTGATTTAGATCAATCAAGGAAACAAAAGGAATCTTGCGTTCCTAGTCCTATAGATATTACGAGTAAGTGGGTACCAGATGCACAATCAAATAACAAGTTTTGTATTAAAGAAAATAAAAGAAGAAGAAGTTTACTTCAACTTTTTGTTAAGTTGTTGTAAAAGGTCCACGAGATATTTTTGGATTTACTGTACTATCTATTAGACAAAAAATGATGAACAGTAATTAGGGTCGTTTTCGTTTTTTCACCTTCTTTTTTTTCTCCTAAATTTCATTTCACTTACAAAGCACCCCTTTTTTCAAAAAAACAAATCAACCTCTCAAACAGGGGGTAAAGTGTCAAATAACCATTTTCATAAAAAATCTTAAATAAACTTACTCAAATATTCAACGGGTCATATCCTCTCGCTCGCAACGAGTTAAATTTTCCGACACCATCGTTAAACTCGAAATAATTTTAGGAACACAATGTCACTAATTATACGCAAAACGGACGCTTTTTAAAAAAACGCTAAATATTTGGGGTACTTTTCATACACGTTGATTTTGCGTTAAATTTTTAAAGGTCGACAATTCCATAGCGAAACGCGGAGATGCACATATATTGTAATTTAAAATAACATTTAAATCTTTCACAGGTTATACCTTTTAGTTCGACTCGAGTTGCGTTTCAACGACATCATCGTTAGCCACGAAATAATTTTACAAACTAAACGCAATAAAATACATTGAAAACCAAACCCCCGGCGCGAAGCGAGGATTCGAAACTAGTTGTTATTGAAAGTAAGTATCATGTTGTAAAGAAACAACATAATCCTGCTTAATGAAATCTATAACTTCGGTTTAATAAATAAAATATACGGTGTAACAAACTATAAATATATCACATTGGGTATATATCATCTAAATGTAAATGTTGTGTTGGTGAGTTGTAGGGATAATTTATGTTGACGTGACATTGTTGTGGGATGAAGGGGGTGTTATGGTAAATATTGTAGAGTGGTGTGATTGGCGTGGTAAAATATTATTGGTGATTAGGTGAAGAGAAAAAATTAAAATAAAAAATTCTAGCCAACCAAATACTTTCTCTTCTGTTGTTAGTTTCGTTGCTCCACTACTACAAAAAAGGAGATTCGAAACCGGTTTTAAGGGCTTTCCAAACCGGTTTTAAAACCGGTTTGCAAAGGGAGAGGTTTAGAAAGTTGAGACCGGTTTTGAAACCGGTTCCGAAACCTCCACTTTTGAAACCGGTTTTTTATAAAAACCTGTCTGCATTCTCATTTTTTTTTTTTTAATTATTTTATATCTAATCTTCATCTTGATTCTTCCACTACTGCTACTGCTACTCTTCATCCTTCCACTACTGCTCTTGCTAATCTTCAATTCATGTTCATCTTTCAAAGCACGATATCATCACGCAATTAATATTCAAAAGAGTAATAAAACCCAATGTCTTGTACAAACCAAAAACAAATGGATTTCGTAAACCACATGTACTTCAAAACTGATATAGTACCACAGCTAGCTGCATATTAGTCAGTGTTGTAAAAGTCGGCCGACTTGGCCGACGCGTCGGCCGATGCGTCGTTTTTTTGGGTTCTCCGTCCCGTTTTTTCTGAAAACGACTCAAAAGGCGGTCAAAGCTAAAAGCTCGGTCAAAGTTTGTCAAAGATGGTCAAAGTTGGTCAAAAACGGTCAAAATCAGTCAAATTTTCGTCAAGATGTGATATGTTTCTAAAATTAGTGGTTGTTTTCATTTTTTGGGCCGCCCTTTTCTCTGTGTCCTTACTGATTATGTACTCAGTAACATTAATTGAGTTTGAAGTTTGATTGTATTTAAATTCAAGTTCTTATTTAAGAAATATATGGTACAGAATCAACTATTTTATACATATATAAATATATATTCAAGAAATTATTAATAAAGTCAACGTTGGTCAACGACCGATGCGTCACCGACTCGGCCGACGCGTCCTTTTTAGGTCTCGACCGATGCATCCCCGACTCGCGACTTTTACAACCTTGATATTAGTAGACCACTCTAAGGTTTCTTCGATTTGCCACTAGCTGCCAATTGGGACTGAGGCTGCAAAAACATGATGAATAATAGATAAACAAAGATTGAGGGATACAATCAGAAATGGGTACGTTTGGGTTTTAAGTTTAGCTAAGATTAATTTAATGTTATGTTCACATTTATGCAAGTTATTTAAAATAGCAAGCAAACTTACAGATGGGCACGATATGTCTTCCTCATGCGATTGATTAAATTGAATGTGAGATATGATAGAGTTTTTAGAAGTATATTTTCAAAGAGAACATCTGGGTTTTTGAAATTTTTAGTTTTCCCGCTATAGCATCGAAACCGGTTTATTTAAAAAAAGGGGTTTACAAAGTCGAAACCGGTTTTTATTAAGGAACCGGTTTTGTTTTTTGACTTTCGGAACCAGTTTTTTATAAAAACCGGTTTCCCATTTCCGGATTATTTAAAACCGGTCTCTTTTACCTTTCGAGACCGGTTTTTACCCATTATCCAAAAAACAGGTTTCGAAAAGGGGTTTGCAAAGTCATTTGTGTAGTAGTGCTCGCCCCACAACTATCACCACACGATGCCATGTACAACGGCTGCCCAAGGGCAGTTGTCATCGTTCTTCAACAAAATCGTTCGTTGTGATTGCGTAGTGCACGGTCTTATGTACGGTTATAAAAACACTCATTCTTTTTTTTAAAAAAGAAAATAAAAGAAAAGCTTGGTTCACGTGGAAAATGACTTGCAATGCATGATCCAGAAAGCATAGAAAAAGACTGATTATAGGTGACTTTATTTGCATGTAATGCGTAATCCACAGCGATAAATTGGCAATATCGCACACGTACTCATCTAAGTCGATACTAATTGTTTAAAAATAGGCTAATGTATTCGCATCATAAATTTTAAAGATTCTCCAACACTACACAATATGTAATTATCAACTTGCATACATAATTTTATATTACATCATAGTAGACTATTAAAAATAATGGTAGCAAAGTTATCGACCTTCAAAATAACCATAATTAACTAAATGGAAAATGTCTATTTCTTAGGTCAATACTTACAAAATCGAAGCTCAAATATCAGGATATATATAACTGAATCGTGCATTAGAAAAATACGTTTGCAAAATACGAAATATGAAGCTGGCCTACGGTCCTACCCCACCCATGTTACATGTACACATCATATTTGGTAGTTGCATATGGTTGAATGGTTGATTATATTTTTTCCAATCTTCAGGAGTTACCGGTGTAGATCACATCCACCTAAACAATTTTTTTTTTTTTTTTTTTTAACTTAAACTTTTTTTTGTAACAATAATATGGGAGTATCCAGGAGGGCTAAACCACCCACTCGATTATTTTTCGCAGTTGCATAACCCGTCTCAAACTGTTGTCGTGCAAGAAACCCGCACCTAATTAATTAAGTGGATGTAACAGAATCATTTGAAAAATATTTTCAAGTAATACTTGAAATTGAAATCTTTATTCAAGTGAATAACATGTGCTTACATTTCCTCATTAAAACCTATTGTATTTAGATAGATTCTGGACATACCAAAAATAATACAGCGGAAGTGAATAGGATCGACGTTTAGATCACCGGTCGAAAAAACAATCACAAATGGAAAGCTTTCACTGTTTCACGGCCTAAGTTCCTTCAACGGTTTGCAATGTTCCACTTCAACAAGTATACTCACAATCTCTCAAAAGAATTTGATTTATGTTCTTCTCTAGTGAATTGTTATATCAATGATGATATATATTACCATGGGTTAACTAATCTCATTCCTTTATATAAACATCTACTTAGTGGAATGAGATGGAAACAACTAACTACTCCCACTCAAAATAAACATCTACTTAGTGGAATGAGATGGAGACAACTAACCACTCCCACTCAAAATGTTTGTGGGTGTTAGTAATAATTAATTTTCAACATCTCCCACTCGCACACAAACAATTTTGATATACTCATATATCTTGAAAAACATATCGTGTAGTACTCAAACTATTCATACTGAGAACTAGGTTGTGCGACCGGCATACTTTGAGAGCACATGTGCTATACATCTGTTAGGAATATATAGCGTCTCAAAACAAAATGACAAGAGTAGATTTAATATGCAATATCCTAGATCATTAATCACATTAATAACTCACATGATATCAGTTTTGCTTATAAAACTATATTGTATTCCCAATTATCATTTATCACTAAGATTTGTCACTGAGACAAGATAATTGGCCGGCCGGTGAATACAAATCAATGCGAACTTCAAATGATCTTCCTTTCTCTTAGAATCCTTTGGCCTTAACTCGACTTGCTTTTCTAAGAACGTCCCGCCAGGTCGAATAGCTCATAACCCTTAAGCAACGCCATAAGATAGCAAACATCAAACTAAGCCTCAAGAGACAAGAAAAAGTCATAAGGATATTAATTGAGGTTACTAATACCTCAAGGGACTCACATTACATAGAAGTAGAGATCTTTTCTTCTATTTCCCTTATTGGTCGTTTTGATCACATGTGATATGAATCACATGCTGCATGTGACAACCCGGAAATTTCCGACCAAATTTAAACTTTAATCTTTATATATTTCCGACACGATAAGCAAAGTTTGTAAGTTGAATCTCAAGAATTTTAAACTGTGTTCATACACTCATTTAACCTCGACCAAATTCCAATGATTCACGAACCATTATATGAACGAATATGATTATATATGTATATGTGTATATATTATAACTTGAAAACATTAACAAAGTATTAGACGTATAATACTTTACATAAACGTATTTGTTTCAAAATATATTCAAATAGTTATCGATGGAATTAGAAGATGATATCAAATGATTGATTTATCAGATACATTGAATTATGATTGCGAGTCTCTGTTAGGAGGTCCACTTTGATTTGGAAAATATTTCCTTTTAACGATATTCAGAATAAATGGTAAAGTGATCTTCGAGTAAGGACAAGGTGTCAAGTAGTGAGAGCTAGTTGGATTAGTGGAGACTCCTGTTTGATTTTCAATACATGCCTTACAATAATTTTCTCGTGACTATTGATAGGTTAATTACTAGGCTTTAATGATATTTTATCATGAAGAGTAAATAATTGAATTAATGTTCGTCGGCAAGATAAAACCATTTGTCATGTTAAGATGATTTTATACGTACATTTATCCATTTGACCTAATCCTACAACTCATGAATAAACTGTAAGTTAATAACTTGAAACCTGTTATGATTTATATATTATTTTACCCTCTTAAGTAAAAACGTTTTTCGACATAATAGAACTAGTTTATTAATGTATATGTTCAAATAACGTAAGTTGGAATATTAGTTGTTAGGTATATGAATAACTTGCAACGTACATTAAAACGTGTTCATTAAATATATATGTTTTTAAATTAGTTTAGTACACAATAGTAACATTCGCTTAGTGATGCGATTGATATTTAAAAAGTTAATACTTAAATGAATTGTATTTAATTAAGTTTTTGAATGAAAACGTTACGAGTTATAATATTTTTCTAAACGATTTTAAAACGAACTTTGAAAAATAATTGGTTTTGAAAAACTAAATATTGTATCATTAGATAAATATTTCAAACATATATTATGTACAAATTTACAATTCTAAATAAAAATATATATATATATATTTTAATTTAGTCATAAAACGTCCTGATTTAAAATAATATATTTTGACGAACAACGAGCCACTAATTTATAGAAGCAAATGATCACAACACTCAGTTATATAAGTTACATTTTTTATAAGGTAATTTATTGATGAGAAAGTCAAATTATTATTAAAGGTACACGTCGCGTAACGTAAAAGGCTAGTTTTCTAAACGTACGAAAGTGCGTTCGAAAAACCGAAAGTGGTACATGAGTCGAGTGACAACGTACGAGTCATTTGAACAAAAATTATATTTTTACTACACACGTAAATATAATATAATATATAATTAATTATATAGATTAAATAATAATTTATATATAATAATAGTTAATAAGTGTCGGCAAAGAATCAAACGTGCAAATGAGCTGTAAACAAAGGCCATGCGATCGCATGGCCATGTAACCTTTCAACCATGTGATCGCATGGTATGGTTGGGTAGGAAACATGCTATAAAGTAGACGAATTCTGAATTCAGTTTCATTCATATATCCATCGATCTCTCTACTCTCTCAACATATATATATATATATATATATATATATATATATATATATATATATATATATATATATATATATATATATATATATATATATATATATATATATATATATATATATATATATATATATTAATATTATTATTATTATTATTATTATATTATTATTAAGATTAATATTATTATTAATCTTATAATTAGGAGAATTATTATTAGTATTATACATAAAATACTACGACGAGGTCATGAGCGGGTTATTTCAAAATGGATTTTATGAGTAGGATAGGGCTAAGGAAATTATGAGTTATAGCTATGGAGGTGATGGGTATGGTTCATGGGTATGCTCGTGAGGTCAATCTAGTGTTTATCATCCCCGTTGCATTTACATACCTTTCCTACAATATTGAATCTCAATATTGATACGTGAGTACTCATAATTTAATTTTTACAGACTAGTAGTGTATCCCTGACTAGTGCTCAAGTATATAGGATTATGCATGCTTGTACTTTTGATATTGTCATTAGATAGGTTGAGATAAGGTATAAGATATGCATGTCGTTGGAAAGCTAGCGAAAAATTAAGAACTTTTCATTTAGATATCGAATGATTTCGATAAACGGATTAGAAGTTATAGTCAATTGAATTTTTGTATTATTATTAAAAATGATTATTATTATCGTCGTTATTATCGTCATTATAGTTTTTATCT
Organism: Rutidosis leptorrhynchoides; assembly: GCF_046630445.1. Lineage (NCBI taxonomy): Eukaryota > Viridiplantae > Streptophyta > Magnoliopsida > Asterales > Asteraceae > Rutidosis > Rutidosis leptorrhynchoides. The sequence continues at coordinate 636,130,447 of NC_092335.1, forward strand.
AATTATCATTATTATTATTATTATTATTATTATTATTATTATTATTATTATTATTATTATTATTATTATTATTATTATTATTATTATTATTATTTTCAATAAAAGGTATTATCATTAAAAATTATTATTTTTATTATTATTACTATCGTTATTATCATTAAAGTTATAATTAAGTATTATCATTAATATTATCATAATATTTATTATCATTAGTATTATTATAATTAAAAACTAATATTAGTAACACCTAATTATTATGATTACTATTTTTATCATTAACATGAACGTGCTATAAAAGACGATTAAAAGCTATTAAACGAATCGATTAGGAAATAATGAGTATGAGTATCATGATGAAATTAAAATATTGTAAGATATTGATTTAGATAAAATTATCGTTCTTAGTATTTTTATCATTACTATTATTAAATGTATCGTTAGTATTAAAACTATCATTTTAACAAAAATTATCATTTTAAATGAAATATCATTGTTTTTATAAAATATCAATATTATTATCGTTTTAAATAAAATTATTATTTTAAAGTTAATACTAAAAAGTATCATAAATATTAAAGTTATCATAATTAGAATTATCATTTTATCATAATATCATTTTTAGTAAATATAAATATTGATATTTTTATTAATAGAATAATAATAATTATTATTACAAAATAATACAGCTTTTACTTATTATTATTAATAATGTTATTTTTATCAAATAAATATGTAATACAGATAATATAATTACCTTAACATATCATATTATTTTATGAACTTTATTACTTAAGATATATAAAAGTATATTTTTGTATAAAATTTTATTTATTAATAAATGAATTATATTATTTACTCTAATAAATCTTTTAAATTTATTTAATAAATATAAAACGACGATATTTAAACTATATAATAATCATGTATAAATTTTGGAAATCATTTTGAGTCAAATTGACTTTTGTTGACTTTTGCATATTAGTCTCGAGCATTAGGATTGTGGTACACTATGACTTGACCTAATTTGTTAAGACAAATATTGACCAACATATAATTATATATAATTAATTTAGGTTCGTGAATCCGAGGTCAACCTTGCACTTGTTCAATGACGTTATATGTATTTTTACAACGAAATACAGTATGGTGAGTTTCATTTGCCTTTTTACCCTTTATATTTTTGGGTTGAGAATACATGCGCAATTTTTATAAATGTTTTACGAAATAGACACAAGTAATCGAAACTACATTATATGGTTGAATGATCGAAGCCGAATATGCCCCTTTTTGCTTGGTAGCCTAAGAATTAGGGAACATCACTAATTTTGAGAAATAGTGCACGCCTAATTGACGCGAATCCTAAAGATAGATCTATTGGGCCTAACGAACCCCATCCAAAGTACCGGATGCTTTAGTACTTCGAATTCATTTTTATCATGTCCGAAGGATTTCCCGGAATGATAGGGGATATTCTGATATGCATCTTGTTAATGTCGGCTACCAGGTGTTCAATCCATATGAATGATTTTTGTCTCTATGCATGGGACGTATATTTATGAGAAATGAAAATGAAATTCATGTGGTCTATTAAAATGATGGAAATGAATGATTATGATAAACTAATGAACTCACTAACCTTTTAATTGACACTTTAAAGCATGTTTATTCTCAGGTATTAAAGAAATCTTCTGCTGTGCATTAGCTCATTTTAAAGATATTACTTGGAATCATTCATGACATATTTCAAAAGACGTTGCATTCAAGTAGTTGAGTTCAGTAAAGATTATGATTAGGTAAATGACAGATTAGATCATTTATAGATGAATATTACGAAATGGTATGCATGCCTGTCAAATTTTGATGTAATGAAAGATTTTCTTTTAAAACGAATGCAATGTTTGTAAAATAGATCATATAGAGGTCAAATACCTCGCGTTGTAATCATATGTTATTGTATTCGTTCTTATGGATTAGGACGGGTCTTTACATGTGGTATCAGAGCTGGTTTAAGCTGTTTCGTCGGCTTAATCGTAGAGGGGGTTCTCACAGTGTTACCTGTGATGAAGCATTGGCTCTTACTCCTCGCGGTCCGAATATGGTTGGCATTCGTCGAGAGGCTGGCTGTAAAATCAGTGTCTGAGGTACGCTCAATGGTCACCAGGCGGTTAGCTGGGAAGGAACTGAGTGGGATGCGTCCCCACATATTACATGTGGTGTCAGAGATGTGGTCTTAGCGAACCAGGTCTGCATTAGTGTGTCTAACTTATAGTCGTTAGGAAGCATTAGTGAGTCTGGACTTCGACCGTGTCTGCATGTCAAAAGTTTTGCTTATCATTTCTAGTCGGAAATCATCTACTTATCATCCGTAGGAAATTACCTGCTTATCATTCCTAAGTCTAGACACGTCTTGCTGCATTGATTGAATGAATATTGTACAGACAAAATTCATATCTTAGCATATCTGCTAAATCATATCTTATCGTATCTATTACTGTGAACTTTGCCTGACATATTCCGTAAATTCCTCCGTAATCTACGAAATCTTTTGTTCTATATATATGGATATTCTATGTAATTAGAATACCACCCGATAGCTGGAAAAATCATTTCGTATCGAGAAATCTTTTATCAAATCGTACGAAATGGAATTCGTCATCAGTTCAAGTCACTCGGATTCCGAAATGGAATCCCACTCAAGCTCCGAAAGCAGTATGACTGGAATGGATCAACCAATCAGCCATCATCTATTTTGGATGAATTAGGGATGGGTTCGTAACCTCCTCAATCATTGGAGACAAGAAGAAGGCGATCCTTTCCATCCACCACATTGCCCTCTTGGTGATGAACCTGAAACACTTACCAGCGAACCTGTTCGAGACACCATTTTCTCTTTCATTTCCAGATTATCTCATCACGATTACATACTACATCAAATTCTAGATTTTATTTATCCGCTCGTCCGAACCGACAATCACCCCGGTGTAATAGAAGAAGTCAACGAGCTTCGCGCTCGGGTAGTAGCTTTAGAGAATATGGTGCAAAGGTTACAAACACCAACAGCAGCACCAGCAGCATAACCAGTATCACCATCATCAACGCCAATAGTACCATTACACCCCCAACCAAAACCGCGTCGTAAACCTCAACATTACAATCTGTCCCACAAGCACCAATGTCATACGCTCTGTAGATACCAAGAGATACCACAAACAACAAACGATGAAGTGTTGATTCATAACTTTATTGGAGAAACATCTTACGACGATTAAGTAATCTCTAAAGTCTTAGAGTTTATCTAATCTAGCCCTAACCATAAATCAGTTAAGCGAACCAAAATGATAGAAGGAAGAATAGAAACCCTGACAAGAATGGTGTGACGATCGCTCCAAATCCATATGGACGAACACGTCATTCATTGATTTCATTGCGAGGTATTTGACCTCTATATGATACGTTTTGTAAACATTGCATTCTTTTCAAAAGGTACACAATAAATGAATATCAATTTCTAAGGTTTTCAACGTTTGATGATTTCTACATATAGACAATCATCATAAATAATAGTTTACCATAATACATCCGTTGACAATGAAGTCAAAATAAGATACACGGTGATGATTTTGTGAATGCAAAGTTTTCTTGAATAAAGCATGTATGACTCCATGCACATAGCTTGTATCACATATAAGCAAACAGCGGAAGACTTCTAGAAACCTGAGAATAAACATGCTTAAAAGTGTCAACACAAAGGTTGGTGAGTTCATAGTTTTAATGTTGCGCATAATCTGTATATAAAGGTGAATCACAAGTTTTCAGTTGTTTCATCCAGAAATGTTTATCAAAATATTCTATGAAATTTAGCACCCTGGTAACTAAACTTAACGTATATATATTTTATACCCTTTGTATAATCATCTTAATAATACACGCAAACCAACGTGTACGCTTCTCAAATAGTATACGTCCGTTAAAAGGCTAGCGCTCTAGCTCGGACGGGGATATCAAGCCCTATGGATCCATATACTACTACTCGCGCCCACCAGTTCTTATAACTGGCAGTTACTAGTTACCAAAGCTAAGGGATTTTCGGTTCAAACTCAGTGTAGAGTTTAGTATGTACTTGTATCCATTGCGTTTAAAATAAAGTGCATGTATTCTCAGCCCAAAAATATATATTGCAAAAGCAATTAAAAATGGAGCAAATGAAACTCACCTTAGCAGCACATAAGGTCATTCATCAAAAAGTGAACGTAACTCAGAATGCAAGATTAACCGTAGATCTCAACCTAGAGAACATATGTTGGTCAATACATGTCTAATAAACTAGGTTGGGTTATAGTGTATCACAATCCTAATGCTCGAGATTGACATACAAAAGTTATCAAAAGTCATTTCAAAAAGTCAATTTTGACAATTGTTCAACAAAACGAGACGTGCCTTATATAAGGATTCATTTACTTGGCTAGTAGTATTTTATCAATCTCATAAACATGTTGTTTAAATATTAATTGCAGATTCAAAAGCAATTCCAATTAACGTCAATTATAATTCAGTTGACCATATCTTTTGATTCGTTCATCGAAATTACGTGATTTTTAAATGAAAAGTTATTGATTTTTCGCCAGCTTTCCGAAAACATGTATATCATATACCTTTTACCAGTAATATATGTATTTAATTCGTGATTCATTATAAACTGTTTAACGACGAAATTTAGCATACAAGCATGTATAAATATATACTCGAGCATTAGACATGTATACACTATTAATATATAAAAGATAAGATATGAATGCTCACGTATCAATATTGAGATTCAATATTGCAGGAAAGTACGTAGACGCAACAGAGATGATAAATACTAGGTTTCACTTACGAACAATACCCATGAACATTACCCATAACCTCCATAGCTATAACTCATAATTTCCTTAGTTCTATCCCGTTTGAAGCTTGTTTTGAAAGTGACACGCTCATGACCTCGTCGTAATATTTTATGTATAATATTACTAAAAATATTAAGATTAATAATAATAATAATCTTAATAATAATAATAATAATAATAATAATAATAATAATAATAATAATAATAATATAATAATAATAATAATAATAATAATAATAATAATAGTAATAATAAATAAATAAATAAATACTTAGGGAGTAATATAAGTGTAAAAAAACTCGAGCAGAAACCTGGTATTTATAGCCATAATTCCTGATTCTGATGCCCATGCGAGTGCATGGGATTTTAGTGCAAATCTCATGCACTTGCATGAGCTCATGCACTCGCATGGGTTTTATGCCTATTTCCTATGCGATCGCATGGCCGTCAGATCCAGCTCACATATTTTTTGTTTTCTTGTTTGTCGACATAATTAAATATAATATATATAATATATATAATTTAAATAATTAATTATATATTATATTAAATTCATGTGCATAGTTGACTTGTAATTTTCTTTTTGATGACTCGTACGTTGTCACTCGACTTATGTCCCAGTTCCGGTTTCTCGAACGCATTTTCGTACGCTTAGAAAACTCGCAATTTACATTTTGTGACTCGTAGCTTTATCAAAATATAGTCTTAAATTATCAATAAACTATATCATTCAAAGTGTATCTTAAACTTTCGAGTGTTTTGGTCATTTACTTCTATAAATCATTGTCTCGCTATTTGTTGATATATATATAATAACAAATCGTTTTATGACCAAGTTAATATATATTTTCAACATTCATAAACACGTTTTAAATATACGTCGCAAGTTATTCATACAATTAATATTCCAACTTATCATATATATTCAAATAAATATTTAAACCAATAAGTTTAATGTACTGTATTAAACAATTAATACATTGTTACGTTTTCAAGTTATAGTATATATATATGTATCTATATACATATAATTGTTCACGAATCGTCGAGAACAACCGAAAGGTATTTGAATAGTTCAAAAATTTTGAGATTCAGTTTTACAGACTTTGCTTATCGTGTCAGAAATGTTAACCATACAAAGATTAAGTTTAAATTTGGTCAGAAATTTCAGGGTCATCACAAATGGTGAGTGATTTACAAGCTAAACTTGTTTTACCGACCGCATCAACAGTAACGTTAGCATCACCAGCACTGTCAGTGCCGTCAGCAGCATCAGAATCAGTAGGACCTATAACATCACAAACTCCGTCAGTTCAAGAACCACCATGAACACCATTACAAATCAACAACAAGTATGTCAAATCAACGAGTTATGAAGTATTAACTCATTCCCTCCGAAGAAATTATATGTATATTTGATATATATATAAAAAAATGTTTTTATCAAAATAAGTCTTTCCGTACTAAGCTATTATGTATGGATCTTAACTACTCAGTTAATACATATTACTAATATGCTATGATGTACATCTTTCGTCCTCAACTTAACCATCGTTAATTACAATCTCTGTTTCAATTCAATGAATTCTATTCCATAATAAATCAAGTGTATTATTTAAATATATGTTTGATTTTACGCTTTCATCTTCAATGTACTCGAAACTTTCTAGAAACATCATTCGTACCTTAGGAAGTTCACAAGAATTTCACGAACACCAACATCATGTATCAACAAATAAAGAAGTATTGATTCATAATTTCAATTACATTGAAGAAATACTCCGTAAAAGTTATGTAATTCCTAAAGTTTTAGGGATTATTCAATTCTAGTTCCAACCGTAAATCGAATGAGTTTAATTTAGTATTAACTCATTGAAATCTAAGTTACATATGAAGAGAATATATACATATATATTTTCATAAAGACTGTAATAAAAATTCTTTTGTACAAAATATTAATTGTGAATTTTTTTTTTAACGGGTAGGTAATACCCGAGATATATATATATATATATATATTCACAATTAATATGTTACATTCTTCAAATCTGATTAAGCAAATTATCAACTATACTTCCTACTTTCACAATAATATACATTCTTTCATAGAAATCAAAACAACCATACTCATTCAAACCCAATTACATATTCTGATTTTGAAACCTCGGAATTTAATCTGAGATATAACCGGTACCATCACTTTTAGATTCCTACATCTTTCAAAGCTATACTTTGACTTCAAAACTGTGTTAGAACATCAAATATATATTAACGATTACAATCTGTGTTCAAACCCTTTGAAATTTCTGAAGACACTTCAAATAATGAGCAATCGAGATGATGATCCAATCACATATTACCCACAGTTATGTACTTGAAAAGCTCTCGAAACCAAAGTCATAATTCAACACATATCTGTGTCAGATCCTTTGGCATTTATTAGCAAAAATAACTTTGCAATTCCTTTTCAAAGTAGCAAATTCTATCACAGCTCCAGCAAGACAACTTCGATTTTTCATTCGGAGTAGCCTTATCATAATCTTGATATATATGATTACCCTTTTGTTACCGGAGAACCTTTCATATTCCACCACATTAGCAATAAACTTATTCACAACTTCACTGATCTTTGACCTTCCGAAGAATCATTATATTTATCAAAACTCCATCATTTACTCATTCGCATCTTGTAACGAGAATTGTGATACGAATCATCGGGAATTAGCAATCGGTATTTTAAAATCTCGCAGCATGTCTACGCCAACAGTTTTATGTGCACGTACAACGTCTATCTCTTGGACTTACATACTTTGAATGTGAAGTTTCTGAAAAACACCTTGAACTGCGAACTAGCTCTTGAAATGCTAACGAAGCAGCAACAACTGTAAACGATCTTAACAGTAAAAAGTTGATGATAAAGAATAGTGTATTGGCAAAGCTCAGAAAAAGAGAAGTTTTGGAACTGGAAAACGGATTGAGCAAAGTATGAAAGAGGTTGTGGACAAATCACAAGGACGAAACCTACATTCAAATAAACCAAATGATTCAGTATCTGCTGAAGTCATTAACAAATATCTTGCTTCTGATCATAAACCTCTGCGGACAATATTCTTCATCATCCTCTGATATTAGAAATCCTAAGATATCATCGTATCTTTCATTATAAATATCCTCTATATTTCTGAAGATATTTTCATAATTATTCTTATCTGAAATCATTTACCTCTTCGCGCTATCTGTATTACATCATAAAAGAAACTATTTTAGCTTCTAAATTCTGAAACATTCGAGTTTAAAATGGGAATATTTTTGAAGTAGTGTTGGGAGCTGAAGCATGAGTTAATATAATATAATGACACTTGATCAACGTGATTATATTATAGTAAGTCATGCTGAGTTTCTAAATGGAACATGAGGATTCACAGATCATAACATCATCATGTGCCATGTTATACGACTCTTGTATTCTATTTAACCTCTAAAATATCAAGAAAATATTTCTTGATGATTCGGCTTTTTCCAAGGTATTTTGGTAATTTGACAAGTCAAGATCGTGCCATTACAATTTCCTTCCTAGAACATTAACAATGTTCATTCCAAAATTTATATCTGCGAATTCTGTACCATTACAAGCGGTGCTTAATCGCAAGAAGAAGAAACGAAAGGACAAAGCTCCGAAACAGAAATTGGGGTATAAATCGCAGCAAATAAAAGAGAGCATTAACTGGAGATGATAATGATTATGGGAAACAGAAGCAGGGACTTCGAAATATAAGGGAAGATATAAAACCTAACAACAACCCAGAAATTATAAACCATATATATCAATGCATATGGAAAGATAAAGACACGGGAGAACTAGAAACACTATAAACCCAAGAGTATAGTAGAAGTAAATAGATTCTTCCGATGGTAGATGAAAAAGAAGAATGACAGATATGAAATTAAGGAATATATCAAGGAGCAGAACTGGATGAAGCATATTAATTAATGCTTTAAAGTATGAGTTGAGGGAGAAAGAATAAAAGGTGTGAATTAAAAGGAAACAAAGGAGGGGGATTTATAGTAAAATATCCGACAGAGCAATCAAAACAGATGACTGCATTTAAAGCAGATCCTAATTCCCTTGATTATCGAAGAATCAAATCCTATTACGAAGATTTTCTCCAAATCTATTGAACTTGGAAATCCACCCTATCTACGTCAAAAGATATGACAAATCACTACTATCTTATTTCATTCATTTACGATAACTTCACTCATACACTTCTAGTAATCGAATTATTTTATCCATACTTCTTAAACATGATAAAACTCTATAATCGTCATAATAACATTCTTATTGTTAACCATGACAACCTCGATCAAATTTCGGGGACGAAATTTCTTTAACGGGTAGGTACTGTGACAACCCAGAAATTTCCGACCAAAATTAAACTTTAATCTTTATATATTCCCGACACGATAAGCAAAGTTTGTAAGTTGAATCTCAAGAATTTTAAACTGTGTTCATACACTCATTTAACCTCGACCAAATTCCAATGATTCACGAACCATTATATGAACGAATATGATTATATATGTATATGTGTATATATTATAACTTGAAAACATTAACAAAGTATTAGACGTATAATACTTTACATAAACGTATTTGTTTAAAAATATATTCAAATAGTTATCGACGGAATTAGAATATGATATCAAATGATTGATTTATCAGATACATTGAATTATGATTACGAGTCTCAGTTAGGAGGTCCACTTTGATTTGGAAAATATTTCCTTTTAACGATATTCGGAATAAATAGTAAAGTGATCTTCGAGTAAGGACAAGGTGTCAAGTAGGGAGCTAGTTGGATTAGTGGAGACTCCTGTTTGATTTTCAGTACATGCCTTACAATAATTTTCTCGTGACTATTGATAGGTTAATTACTAAGCTTTAATGATATTTTATCATGAAGAGTAAATAATTGAATTAATGTTCGTCGGCAAGATAAAACCATTTGTCATGTTAATATGATTTTATACGTACTATCCATTTGACCTAATCCTACAACTCATGAATAAACTGTAAGTTAATAACTTGAAACCTGTTATGATTTATATATTATTTTACCCTCTTAAGTAAAAACATTTTTTGACAAAATAGAACTAGTTTATTAAAGTATATGTTTAAATAACGTAAGTTGGAATATTAGTTGTTAGATATATGAATAACTTGCAACGTACATTAAAACGTGTTCATTAAATATATATGTTTTTAAAGTAGTTTAGTACACGATAGTAACATTCGCTTAGTGATGCGATTGATATTTAAAAAGTTAATACATAAATGAATTGTATTTAATTAAGTTTTTAAATGAAAATGTTACGAGTTATAATATTTTTCTAAACGAATTTAAAACGAACTTTGAAAATAAAACGTCCCGATTTAAAATAATATATTTTTGACAAACAACGAGCCACTGATTTATAGAAGCAAATGACCACAACACTCAATTATATAAGTTACATTTTTTATAAGGTAATTTATTGATGAGAAAGTCAAATTATTGTTAAAGGTACACGTCGCGTAACGTAAAAAGGTAGTTTTCTAAACGTACGAAAGTGCGTTCGAAAAACCGAAAGTGGTACATGAGTCGAGTGACAACGTACGAGTCATTTGAACAAAAATTATATTTTTACTACGCACGTAAATATAATATAATATATAATTAATTATATAGATTAAATAATAATTTATATATAATAATAGTTAATAAGTGTCGGCAAAGAATCAAACGTGCAAATGAGCTGTAAACAAAGGCCATGCGATCGCATGGCCATGTAACCTTTCAACCATGCGATCGTATGGTATGGTTGGGTAGGAAACATGCTATAAAGTTGACGAATTCTGGATTCAGTTTCATTCGTATATCCATCGATCTCTCTACTCTCTCAACATATATATATATATATATATATATATATATATATATATATATATATATATATATATATATATATATATATATATATATATATATATATATATATATATATATATATATATATATATATATTATTAAGATTAATATTATTATTAATTTTATAATCAGGAGAATTATTATTAGTATTATACATAAAATACTACGACGAGGTCATGAGCGGGTTATTTCAAAATGGATTTTATGAGTAAGATAGGGCTAAGGAAATTATGAGTTATAGCTATGGAGGTGATGGGTATGGTTCATGGGTATGCTCGTGAGGTCAATCTAGTGTTTATCATCCCCGTTGCGTTTACATACCTTTCCTACAATATTGAATCTCAATATTGATACGTGAGTACTCATAATTTAATTTTTACATACTAATAGTGTATCCCTGACTAGTGCTCGAGTATATAGGATTATGCATGCTTGTACTTTTGATATTGCCATTAGATAGGTTTTGTTGAATCCAGAATTAGTTACATATGCGGTTGAGATAAGGTATATGATATGTATGTCGTTGGAAAGCTAGCGAAAAATTAAGAACTTTTCATTTAGATATCGAATGATTTCGATGAACGGATTAGAAGTTATAGTCAATTGAATTTTTGTATTATTATTAAAAATGATTATTATTATCGTCGTTATTATCGTCATTATAGTTTTTATCTAATTATCATTAGTATTATTATTATTATTATTATTATTATTATTATTATTATTATTATTATTATTATTATTATTATTATTATCATTTTCAATAAAAGGTATTATCATTAAAAATTGTTATTTTTATTATTATTACTATCGTTATTATCATTAAAGTTATAATTAAGTATTATCATTAATATTATCATAATATTTATTATCATTAGTATTATTATAATTAAAAACTAATATTAGTAACACCTAATTATTATGATTACTATTTTTATCATTAACATGAACGCGCTATAAAAGACGATTAAAAGCTATTAAACGAATCGATTAGGAAATAATGAGTATGAGTATCATGATGAAATTAAAATATTGCAAGATATTAATTTAGATAAAATTATTGTTCTTAGTATTTTTATCATTACTATTATTAAATGTATCGTTAGTATTAAAACTATCATTTTAACAAAAATTATCATTTTAAATGAAATGTCATTGTTATTATAAAATATCATTATTATTATCGTTTTAAATAAAATTATTATTTTAAAGTTAATATTAAAAAGTATCGTAAATATTAGAGTTATCATAATTAGAATTATCATTTTATCATAATATCATTTTTAGTAAATATAAATATTGATATTTTTATTAATAGAATAATAATAATTATTATTACAAAATAATAAAACTTTTACTTATTATTATTAACCATGTTATTTTTATCAAATAAATATGTAATACAGATAATATAATTACCTTAACATATCATAATATTTTATGAACTTTATTACTTAAGATATATAAAAGTATATTTTTGTATAAAATTTTATTTATTAATAAATGAATTATATTATTTACTCTAATAAATCTTTTAAATTTATTTAATAAATATAAAACGATGATATTTAAACTATATAATAATCATGTATAAATTTTGGAAATCATTTTGAGTCAAATTGACTTTTGTTGACTTTTGCATATTAGTCTCGAGCATTAGGATTGTGGTACACTATGACTTGACCTAATTTGTTAAGACAAATATTGACCAACATATAATTATATATAATTAATTTAGGTTCGTGAATCCGAGGTCAACCTTGCACTTGTTCAATGACGTTATATGTATTTTTACAATGAAATACAGTATGGTGAGTTTCATTTGCCTTTTTACCCTTTATATTTTTGGGCTGAGAATACATGCGCAATTTTTATAAATGTTTTACGAAATAGACACAAGTAATCGAAACTACATTATATGGTTGAATGATCGAAGCCGAATATTCCCCTTTTGCTTGGTAGCCTAAGAATTAGGGAACATCACTAATTTTGAGAATTAGTGCACCCCTAATTGACGCGAATCCTAAAGATAGATCTATTGGGCCTAACGAACCCCATCTAAAGTACCGGATGCTTTAGTACTTCGAATTCGTTTTTATCATGTCCGAAGGATTTCCCGGAATGATATGGGATATTCTTATATGCATCTTGTTAATGTCGGTTACCAGGTGTTCAATCCATATGAATGATTTTTGTCTCTATGCATGGGACGTATATTTATGAGAAATGGAAATGAAATTCTTGTGGTCTATTAAAATGATGGAAATGAATGATTATGATAAACTAATGAACTCACCAACCTTTTGGTTGACACTTTAAAGCATGTTTATTCTCAGGTATTAAAGAAATCTTCCGCTGTGCATTAGCTCATTTTAAAGATATTACTTGGAATCATTCATGGCATATTTCAAAAAACGTTGCATTCAAGTCGTTGAGTTCAGTAAAAATTATGACTAAGTAAATGATAGATTATATCATTTATAGATGAATATTAGGAAATGGTATGCATGCCTGTCAACTTTTGATGTAATGAAATATTTTCTTTTAAAACGAATGCAATGTTTGTAAAATGTATCATATAGAGGTCAAATAACTCGCGATGTAATCATATGTTATTTTATTCGTTCTTATGGATTAGGACGGGTCTTTACACTGCAACATTTCTCCTTTCCCAATGGAGGTATGTCTTTAAATCAATGTTGCACAGATGATAGCTTAAACATACTCAATGTTCAAACTCGAGTTCACTATCTACTCATAAAAACACATCTTTCTCATAAGAACTCACATCTGGATATATAAGACAGATAATGTGAAACTTAAACAATTCACATATTGTTGTAAACATTACAACTGTAACATCAAATATTTTAATTTTGTGCTCAGTTGTCACTCAGACAATATACTTAAAATACGCTATTTCACCAGTCACTACTAAAGTGATGGAGCTGATTACCAATGTGAGTGGGCTGATCTCTAATCTGTCCGACATACTTTTCTCACAATAATACTTTGTATATAAGATTTGACAAACACATTGTCTTGGATATCAAACACTAAATATGTTGGGAAAAATAAAAACTCAATACAATCTCAAAATCTATGCAACCCCTGAGACGTGACATGTCACATAAACATATCTCTCTAGGCATGGATTTTTCAAATGTTTTGCAACCATTTCATTCGTAGATATATACTACATATTTACTAAAACTCTTGCAACCATGTCTCTAAGTAATGATGCATTTTACAACTATGTGCTTGACTTACAATGGACCTTTAAATGAACTACAAAGTACTAACTATTTGAGTAAACTATTACTCAATCGATAACTTTGTTATAAACTCCAAGTTTCTCAGAAGATTGGTTAAGCTACACAGCTTATTGAACCTTAGTTGACATTAAAAATTAGCCTCCATTGTAAACAAGGCTTCATATGACTAATTCTTGTTACTCCATGAGATAACAACCTAATCAATATGTGTACAGCCTTTTGATTTCAAAATATTTTCATTAAAGCACAAGATGCCATTACTACTTAAATACCTTAATATCATTTACATGGCTTTTGAATTGCTTTCCATCCTAAATGGAAATTAATCAACTTTGTACATTGCATAACGTACAAAGGATTTCAAACCTCAATCGCATAAACAACAAAGGACAAAAAGATATGCTCAATATTCACCATAAGATTCTTAGTGAGATTATTTAACACATTCAAGGATCTTGTTAATATAAGCTCTTGTGAAAAAGATATTAACTTCCTTGAACAATCTCTTGAAATTCTAATTTCAAGAATATATGAAAATTCTCTCACAATAACATTCTTCTTATTTATTCAATCCACAAAAATATCATCAATGTATAATGTAAGATCCTGTTTTCTCAGGTGTTTTGGACGTCGTCTAAATTGGTGGGACGCCGTCCCATTGTAAAGGGCTGGACGTCGTCCAGAAATCTGGACGCCGTCCAGATTAGCTGGCAGGCCAGCTGCCTTGTTTTTAGATATTTAAAGTGTGTATTTTGGTAATTTCACTTGGGGGCCGAATTTAAAGCCCTAGATCAGTTTTTGGAGCTTCATTTACTCCATTTACAACCACCAAACCTCATCCACTTCAATTATAGAGAGAGGGTGTGATTCAAGTGTGAGAAAGCTCAAATAGAAGAAGAAGAAGAAGCTTGTTTTGGGTTAGAGCTCGAGCATTAAAGTTGTTCATATCCTCACTAGCTACGTTTTGATTGTGGTGGTAAGTCCTAAACTTGATTTCCTTAGTTTAAATTGTTTAAGGATGAGGGTTTGGGCTAGTGATGAACATTAAAACCCATTTGTTAGTGATTTGGGGGGTTTTTGGGTAAGTTTGAGTCATGAGGGCTCAAGGATGACTAACCTAGGGTTTTGAAATGTTAAATGTGTTTATGAGTCATAAATTAGTTAGTTAATCACTAGCACACCTAAATGTTATGTAAGTGGGTGTTATTTGGGTATATGGTGACCCGAATGGGTGTGGAAACTCGAATGGGTAAAACGGGTCTTTGAGGAACTAAGTTGTCTTGTTAGGGTGAAAATGTGATAATATTGTGATTATATATGTATTAAGACCATAAATGGCTAGAGTTAGGGTTTTTTAGCGAAGTTGACCCAATATTAGGGTTAAGTGTGCAAATGGGTCGGAATTGCACCATGGGTCAAAATGACCTAAGGATGGTGAGTGAGTTGGTTGACCAACTTGAATGAATGATTGATTTATGTGCATAATGTAATAGGTACGTTACCTTGAAGCCGCAAGCTTGGTTTATTGATTCACCAAAGGCGTAAAGTGAGTGGAATAATTGTGCGTATATGTATATAATGTATTTATTTGTGTTGTATGAATGTGGCATTATCGCGGTGTTCAAGACACCACATTCTAAGTAACGAGTAGTATTGTCGTAGTGTTTAAGACACTACTCATTGGTTGATTGACATGTGGATGTCGCGGTGTTCAAGGCACCACATTGTCATGGGAGTGGATGTCGCGGTGTTCAAGGCACCACTCATTGTTTTGATTGACATGTGGATTCGTCGCGGTGTTCAAGACGCCACATTATCATGGGGGTGAGTGAGTCGCGTTGTTCAAGACATCACCCGGGGAATTAGTGATTACGCGGTGTTTAAGTAACACTAATGGATGTTATGAACTCTGACGGTCTTTTAAGTGCCGTTCCCTTGTTCAATTGGTTAACCATGGTTGTACGAATTTTGTGTTAGCATATTTAATTATGAACTATATGCTATTGGTATTGCTAGCTCATTGTGAATTGCGGTTATTGGTATATGCATAATGTTTTTGCATGGTTGTAGAATTGCTAGCTCGTGTATGGTATTGTGTAAGTGATGCAAGTAAGTAGGTTATATATGTATATGTATAATTATTGCATTCACTAAGCGTTAGCTTACCCTCTCGTTGTTTACCTTTTTAAGCTCCGGCGTGGATAAAGGCAAAGGTATTCGGTTGGATTAGTGGTCTCCCGCTTATTTTGATAGGGGATGCTTTTGGGTAGCTTTTGGAAGTTCGGCCAAGATTTGGGTAGTTTAACCCCAAATACCATGCTCTAGTGTTGTTTGGAAATTAAACTAATATGGTCGAAACTTGTATTTTTAAACGAAACGCGTAATTAGGGCTGATGTGGGCCCGGTGATGTAAAACTTGTTTTGATGATGAAAACCCCTTAGTTTATTATATTGTGATATGTTGTGAAAGGGTTTTCGTTTAAAAGTGTCGGGAAGCGGGATTTCCGCTCGTGTAGGTTGGACCCGGGGACAGCTGCTGAAAGGCAAATTGGACGCCGTCTAGATCTGCTGGACACCGTTCCAGATATCTGGACGCCATCCAGATGTGCTGCACCAGAAAAAAATTGTAGTGTGTTTTTGGTAAAGCAAAGCCGGGTTGTTACAAGTGGTATCAGAGCATGGTCTAAGGGATTTAGGTGACTTGAGATAGGTGCCTAGACTTAGTCTTTAATGTGTATGCGTTTAAATGTGGGACTTGTAGGAGACGGGTCAGACCGAGCGTTGATTAGTGATTAGGTTTATGTGAACTAACCTTGCGCTAATTATTTTGTGTTGTGTTAGCAATCATCAAGCGAGATAGGCGTTGTACTAGCAAGTTAATGCGACGTGCTCGCGTAACAATGATTAGCTACCATTGTTACGGGTTCAAATCGTGTCAAACAAGCGATGTACGACGAATGTTAAGCAAGATGGGGTAGTGTGGTGTATATGTATATACATATGTGTTAAGTCCTTTCGTTTCGTTATTTAATCTTTTCCGTTTTATAGAATGAAGATGAGAAATGGACACGACACCAATGACGGAAGTACGAGTGAGGACATTAAGTTCACGGCCAAAGTTGAGGCCATCTTTAAACGTCAAAAAGCGAAGTTTCTCGAAGATGTTAAGAAGATGTTCCTAGACACGATTGACGAGCAAATAGTCAATGTGGTAAAGGAACAAGTTAAGGCCGTTCGTCACGAAGATAATGTGGGAACACGGGACTTTTTCTATAAGAATTTCAAGGATTCTCAACCTCCCACCTTTGAAGGTGAAAGAGACCCTCTTAAAAGTGCCCGATGGATCTCTGACATGGAGGGGACCTTCCGTACTTATGAATGTCCTCTCAATAAGAAGACAAGGTACGGGTGTAGTATGTTGAGGGGTGATGCTAAATTGTGGTGGGACGCGAAAATCCAAGTTTATGACGAAGAACAATGTATGGAATTCACATGGGATGAATTCAAGGTGGAGTTTTTCGATGAATACCGAACTTCGGCAGATCTTACTAGGCTTAAGGACGAGTTACGTTCCTTGAGGCAAGGGTCGATGGATTTGAACACTCTCAAATCCGTGTTTTTGTCCAAGACCCAATTTTTCCCGGAGTATGTCGGGAACGATAAAATGTAGAAAGAAGATTTCTATCGAATCTTGAATGATAGTTATCAAGAGAAGATTAGTGTGAACGTGGTGAAGAGTTTCGATGAGTTGTTCAATATGGCTAAAGGTTTTGAGGTTCTTGTGTTGAGAAAGAGTGGCTTTACTTTTGGCAAGAGGAAGTTCGAAGCTACTAGTCATTCGAACAAGAAGGGTAAAGGTGTAACTGAGAGTGTCGGTAGTGTGAAGAAGAGTGTTCCCGGATAATTCCGTTATTCCTGTCACAATTGTGGACGAAAGGGGCATATGGCCCGTGATTGCACCAACTCATCTTGTACAACCAAAGTCACTTGTTATAATTGTGGTAAAGAAGGGCACAAGAGGCCGGAGTGTCCCGACTTGCGCAACGATAATATTAAGAAGTTGGAGAAGGCGGTGGGTACGGCTAGGGGTCGAAATTATTTGATGACCAATGACGAAGCCAAACAATCCAACGAAGTTGTCTCAGGTACTTTAATGGTTAACTCTAATCCGGCAAGGATTCTATTTGATAGCGGTGCAAATTTGTCGTTTGTGTCTCCAAAATTTGTGCCTAGACTTAATAGACCATTAGCTAAGTTAAGTCGTCCGGTAGAAGTCAAAATAGCGGACGGCAAGACGGTGCTAGTGGTTGATGTGTGTAAAAATTGTGATATCATTTTTGGTGCCGAAAACTTTAAGATTGATCTTATCCCGATGACTTTGGGTGATTTTGATATCGTTGTTGGTATGGATTGGCTCGATCATAATAGAGCCGATATTGCATGCCATGAAAAATTTATTCGTGTGAAGACCCCAAGTGGGGGAGAGTTAATTATTCACGGTGATAAACGTAGAAGACTTGTGCCGATATGCACTTTTGCATGAACACGTCGTTTCCTTGTTAATGGTGGCATGGCTTTTCTTACCCATGTTGCTGATACTCGTGATGAGCCACCACCCATTCGTGAAATTTCGATGGTCATTGAATTCGAAGACGTTTTTTTGGACGAGTTACCGGGTGTTCCGGCGGAAAGACAAGTTGAATTTCGCATTGAGTTGGTTCCGGGGGCTACCCCCATTGCTAAGACTCCTTATCGCTTAGCGTCGACGCAAATGCAAGAGTTGTTAAATCAAATCTAAGAGTTACTTGAAAAGGGTTTCATTCGACCGAGTGCTTCACCATGGGAAACTCCGGTTTTATTCGTGAAGAAAAAGGATGGTAGTATGCGGATGTTCATCTATTATCGGGAATTGAACAAAGTGACGATCAAGAATCGTTATCCATTACCTCGGATTGACGATTTGTTTGACCAACTCCAAAGTGCAACGTATTTCTCTAAAATCGACCTACGGTCCGGCTATCACCAAATGCGGGTCCGTGAGGAAGACATTGAGAAAACGGCTTTTCGAACGCGTTATGGGCATTTTGAATTCGTGGTTATGCCTTTTGGTCTTACGAATGCACCGGCGGCATTCATGGATCTTATGAACCGAGTGTGCCAACCTATGTTGGACAAGTCGGTAATTGTGTTCATTGATGACATACTTGTCTATTCGAAGAGTATGAAGGAACATGAACATAATTTGCGGTGTGTGTTAAAGACGTTGCGTGAGGAGAAGTTGTATGCTAAATTCTCCAAATGTGAATTTTGGCTAAGGGAAGTTCAATTCCTTGGTCACATTGTAAACAAAGACGGTATTCAAGTAGATCCGGGGAAGATAGAGACGGTGAAGAGTTGGAGACGACCGACTACGCCTACAGAATTTCGAAGTTTTCTCGGATTGGCCGGTTATTATCGTCGGTTTATCCAAGACTTTTCTAAGATCGCTTCTTATTTGAAGAAATTGACGAGGAAGAACGCGAGGTTTATTTGGGAGAACGAGCAAGAAATTACTTTTCAATTGTTAAAAGAAAAGTTATGTCAAGCTCCGGTGTTGGTGTTGCCGGAAGGTGCGGGAGACATGACGGTTTATTGTGATGCTTCCCTAAATGGGCTCGGGTGTGTTCTAATGCAAAGAGGTAAAGTCATCGCTTACGCCTCTCGACAATTAAAGGAACACGAAAAGAGATATCCGACTCATGATCTTGAGTTGGCGGCGGTTGTGCATGCATTGAAAATTTGGCGCCATTACTTGTATGGTGTCAAGAGTACGATTTATTCGGATCATAAGAGTTTGAAACATCTCTTTAACCAAAGAGATTTGAATTATCGTCAACGTAGGTGGATGGATGTGGAAAAAGATTATGATTGTGAAATACTTTATCATTCAGGCAAGGCGAATGTGGTCTCGGATGCGTTAAGTCGAAAGAGTCATCACCCGGCGTTACGATTGGGATTGTTACGTATGATTATTACTAACGATTTTTTTGAAAAACTTGGTGTGATTCAAATAGAGGCTTACGTTCACAACAAGCATGCGGAACGAATAGTGGGACAATCGGAGTTCATTACTATGGGCTCGCGTGGTTTTTTTCTTTTCAAGGAAGAGTGTGGGTGCCTAAGATGGGGGATTATCGACGAGGGCTACTTAATGAAGCACATAAGTCAAAGTATTCCATTCATCCGGGCACAACAAAAATGTATCGTGATTTAAGGAAGGAGTATTGGTGGCCGGGCATGAAATGTGATGTTGTTAAGTATGTTGAGCAATGCGTCACGTGTTTGCAAGTTAAAGCCGAACACCAAAAGCTGTATGGTAAGTTACAACCGTTAGAAATCTCGAAGTGGAAATGGGAGCACATTACCATGGATTTTATCACCAAGTTACCAAAGACGATGAGAACCCAATTTGATTCAATTTGGGTGATAGTTGACCGATTGACAAAAAGTGCTTTGTTTCTTCCCATTCGAGAAGCGATATCGTCGGAGACCTTGGCTAAATTGTTTATCAAGGAAGTAGTCGCTCGACATGGGGTTCCGATATCTATTATTTTGGATCGAGATACCCGTTTTACATCTCGGTTTTGGGAAAAGTTTCATGAAGATATGGGTACACAATTAAAATTGAGCACTGCGTACCATCCTCAAACGGACGGTCAAACCGAACGTACGAATCAAACTTTGAAGGATATGTTACGGGCGTGCATTATCGATTTTGGTGGTAGTTGGGACGAGCACTTGCCTTTGGTGGAATTCTCGTACAATAATAGTTATCATACTAGTATCGGGATGCCACCTTATGAGATGCTTTATGGGCGAAGATGTCGAACTCCAATTTGTTGGGGTGAAGTGGGACAAAAGGAAATCAGGAGTACCGATTTGGTTTTAGAAACGAATAGCAAAATCGATATGATTCGGGCTCATTTGAAAAAGGCGCAAGATAGACAAAAGTCGTATGCCGACAAACGTAGGCGAATGATCGAATTCCAAGAAGGTGACATGGTGATGCTTAAGGTTTCGCCATTGAAAGGTATTATTCGGTTTCAAAAATGGGGAAAGTTAGCTCCTCGGTTTATTGGACCATTTAAAGTTTTAGCTCGGGTTGGCGAAGTTGCATATCGTTTGGAATTACCCGAAGAAATTGCGGGGATCCATAATACATTCCATGTTTCCCATCTTCGTAAGTGTCTTGCGGATGATTCATCATGGGTACCATTAGACGAGATTGAGCTAAATAATAAGTTGGAGTATGTTGAGGAGCCGATTGCTATACTCGACGAGAAGGTCAAAAGATTGAGAAATAAAGTGGTTAGGACTTTTAAAGTTCAATGGCGTCGTAGTAAAGGTTCCGAGTTTACTTGGGAGCCCGAAGAGTTTGTTCTTGTGTATCTTCCTGCTTGTCATGCGGCTTGGATTGCGAGGTCGCAATCCGGTTCAAGTGGGGGAGAGTTGTAAGTTCCTGTTTTCCCAGGTGTTTTAGACGCCGTCCAAATTGGTGGGACGCCATCCCGTTGTAAAGGGCTGGACGCCATCCAGAAATTTGGACGCCGTCCAGTTAGCTGGCAGGTCAGCTGCCTTTTTTTTAGATATTTAAAGTGGGTATTTTGGTAATTTCACTTGGGGGCCGAATTTAAAAGCCCTAGATCAGTTTTTGGAGCTCCATTTACAACCACCAAACCTCATCCACTTCAATTCTAGAGAGAGAGAGTGTGATTCAAGTGTGAGAAAGCTCAAATAGAAGAAGAAGAAGAAGAAGAAGAAGAAGAAGAAGAAGAAGAAGAAGAAGAAGAAGAAGAAGAAGAAGAAGAAGAAGAAGAAGAAGAAGAAGAAGAAGCTTGTTTCGGGTTAGAGCTCGAGCATTAAAGTTGTTCATCTCCTTACTAGCTACGTTTTGATTGTGGTGGTAAGTCCTAAACTTGATTTCCTTAGTTTAAATTGTTTAAGGGTGAGGGTTTGGGCTAGTGATGAACACTAAAACCCATTTGTTAGTGATTTGGGGGTTTTTGGGTAAGTTTGAGTCATGAGGGCTCAAGGATGACTAACCTAGGGTTTTAAAATGTTAAATGTGTTTATGAGTCTTGAATTGGTTAGTTAACCACTAGCACACCTAAATGTAATATAAGTGGGTGTTATTTGGGTCTATGGTGACCCGAATAGGTGTGGAAACCTCGAATGGGTAAAACGGGTCTTTGAGGACCTAAGTTGTCTTGTTAGGGTGAAAATGCGATAATATTGTGATTATATGTGTATTAAGACCATAAATGTAGTGACCCGAACTTTTCCATGTTTATATATATTAATTGAGATTGATATTTACATGACTAAATGTTTCCAACGTGTTAAGCAATCAAACTTGTTAAGACTTGATTAAATGAAATAAGTATCATATAGACAATTGATCACCCAAGTTGACCGGCGATTCACGAACATTACAAAATTGTAAAAACTACATGTTGTGGTATATATAGACATATATATATGGTTGACATAAGATTATGATGAGTAAGTATCTCACTAAATATATTAACAATGCGTGATATACATAAGAAATGAGATTACTAAGTTAAGAAACTCGAAATGATATATATAACGATTATCGTTATGATAACGTCTACTAAATACATATGTATCATATTAAGATATTGATACACTATATTTAACATGATAAAATGATATTTAAATATATCATTAAGTGTGTTAACAATGAACTACATATGTAAAAACAAGACTACTAACTCAAGAATTACGAAACGAGACTTATATGTAACGATTATCGTTGTAACGATATTTTAATGTATATATCATATTAAGAGATATTCATACATCATAATATCATGATAATATAATAATTTAACATCTCATTTGATATAATAAACATTGGGTTAACAACATTAATTGAGATCGTTAACTTAAAGGTTTCAAAACAACACTTACATGTAACGACTAACGAAGACTTAATGACTCCATTAGAATGTATATACATGTTGTGTTTTGATATGTATTCTTACACTTTTTAAAGACTTCAAGACACATATCAAAGTACTTCTACTTAACAAAAATGCTTAAAATTATATCCTCGTTCAGTTTCATCAACAATTCTACTCGTATGCACCCGTAGTCGTACTCGTACAATACACAGCTTTTAGATGTATGTACTATTGGTATATACACTCTAATGATCAGCTTTTAGCAGCCCAAGTGAGTCACCTAACACATTTAGGAACCATCATTTGGCAACTAGCATGAAAAATCTCATAAAATTACAAAAATATTAGTAATCATTCATGACTTATTTACATGAAGACAAAATTACATATCCTTTATATCTAATCCATATACCAACGACCAAAAACACCTACAAACACTTTCATTCTTCAATTTTCTTCATCTAATTGATCTCTTTCAAGTTCCATCTTCAAGTTCTAAGTGTTCTTCATAAATTCCATAAGTATAGCTTCATAAAAATCAAGAATACTACCAAGTTTGCAAGTTTACTTCCAAGCTTTCTAATCCATTCCAAGTAATCATCTAAGATCAAGGAACCTTTGTTATTTACAGTAGGTTATCTTTCTAATTCAAGGTAATATTCATATTCAAACTTTGATTCAATTTCTACAACTATAAAAATCTTATTTCGAGTGAAAATCTTACTTGAACTGTTTTCGTGTCATGATTCTGCTTCAAGAACTTTCAAGCCATCCAAAGATCCTTTGAAGCTAGATCCATTTTTATCATTTCCAGTAGTTTTATCTAGAAAACTTGAGGTAGTAATGATGTTCATAACATCATTCGATTCATACATATAAAGCTATCTTATTCGAAGGTGTAAACTTGTAATCACTAGAACATAGTTTAGTTAATTCTAAACTTGTTCGCAAACAAAAGTTAATCCTTCTAACTTGACTTTTAAAATCAACTAAACACATGTTCTATATCTATATGATATGCTAACTTAATGATTTAAAACTTGGAAACACGATGAACACCATAAAATCGGATATACGTCGTCGTAGTGAAAGCGGGGGCTGTTTTGGTTTGGATAATTAAAAACTATGATAAACTTTGATTTAAAAGTTGTTCTTCTGGGAAAATGATTTTTCATATGAACATGAAACTATATCCAAAAATCTTGGTTAAACTCAAAGTGAAAGTATATTTTTCAAAATGGTCATCAAGATGTCGTTCTTTCGACGGAAATGACTACCACTTTAGTAATTGACATGTAACTTAAATTTTTGACTATAAACATATACTTTTTCTGTTTGGATTCTTAAATTATAGTTCAATATGAAACCATAGCAATTTTATTCACTCAAAACGGATTTAAAATGAAGAAGTTATGGGTAAAACAAGATTGGATATTTTTGATCTTTTTAGCTACGGGAAATGTTTAACAAATCTATACAAATCATATCCTAGCTAAATTATATTGTATTATACATGTATTCTAATATATTATGTAATATTGGGATACCATAGACACGTATGCAAATGTTTTGACATATCATATCGACCCATGTATATATATTATTTGGAACAACCATAGACACTCTATATGCAGTAATGTTGGAGTTACCTATACAGGGTTGAGGTTGATTCCAAAAATATATATACTTTGAGTTGTGATCTAGCCTGAGACGTGTATACACTGGGTCGTGGATTGATTCAAGATAATATATATATCGATTTATTTATGTACATCTAACTGTGGACAACTAGTTGTAGGTTACTAACGAGGACAGCTGACTTAATACACTCAAATCTTTAAAACATAATAAAAATGGTTGTAATTATATTTTGATCATAATTTGATATATATGTACATATTTGTATAGGTTCATGAATCGATCCGTGGCCAAGTCTTATTTCCAAGGAAGGAAATATCTGTGAAAGTGAGTTATAGTCCCACTTTTAAAATCTAATATTTTTGGGATGAGAATACATGCAGGTTTTATAAATGATTTACAAAATAGACACAAGTACATGAAACTACATTCTATGGTTGAATTATCGAAATCGAATATGCCCCTTTTTATTAAGTCTGGTAATCTAAGAATTAGGGAACAGACACCCTAATTGACGCGAATCCTAAAGATAGATCTATTGGGCCTATCAAACCCCATCCAAAGTACCGGATGCTTTAGTACTTTAAAATTTATATCATATCCGAAGGGTGTCCCGGAATGATGGGGATATTCTTATATATGCATCTTGTTAATGTCGGTTACCAGGTGTTCACCATATGAATGATTTTTATCTCTATGTATGGGATGTGTATCGAAATATGAAATCTTGTGGTCTATTGTTACAATTTGATATATATAGGTTAAACCTATAACTCACCAACATTTTTGTTGACGTTTAAAGCATGTTTATTCTCAGGTGAATATTAAGAGCTTCCGCTGTTGCATACTAAAATAAGGACAAGATTTGGAGTCCATGTTTGTATGATATTGTGTAAAAACTGCATTCAAGAAACATATGCCGATGTAATATATTTCTATTGTAAACCATTATGTAATGGTCGTGTGTAAACAGTATATTTTAGATTATCATTATTTGATAATCTATGTAATGTTTTTAAAACCTTTATTGATAAAATAAAGGTTATGGTTGTTTTAAAAATGAATGCAGTCTTTGAAAAATGTCTCATATAGAGGTCAAAACCTCGTAACGAAATCAATTAATATAGAACGTTTATAATCAATATGAACGGGACATTTCAGTTGGTATCCGAGCGTTGGTCTTAGAGAACCAGAAAATTTGCATTAGTATGTCTTATCGAGTTTGTTAGGATGCATTAGTGAGTCTGGACTTCGACCGTGTTTTCTTTAAAAATGATTGATTAACATTTTTGTTGAAAACTATATATTATTAACATGTAAATATTATGTGATATATTAATCTCTTAACATGTTTGATATTGTGTGATAGATGTCTACCTCTAGCACAAATCCCATTGACTCACCTAATAATAACGAAGAGTCGGATATATATTGGCAAGATTCACAAGTTCCCGAAGAACCGGAAGAAGAGGAAACGGAACCGGAAGAAGAGGAACCGAAAGAAGAGGAACCAGAAGAAGAGGAACCGGAAGAAGAAGAGGTTCTGGAGGGGGGAATAGTAGGAACCACAGAAACCGGTCAAATAAAATAAAATCCTCAACCAATGGACCAAAGTTAATAATGGTCAATGGTGTTTCCGCTAAGGAAGCAAAATATTGGGAAAATTACCAATTTTCCAATGAATCGGATCCTGATGAGGATTCCGATGATGTTATAGAAATTACCCCGACCCAATTTAATGAGGCAAAAGAAAATAATAAGGGAAAAGGCATCAAAATAGAGAAATCTGATTCCGACCCCGATGAACTTTATATGTACCGTCAACACCCGTATTTTCAATATCGTGACAATAACCCGGGAACCTCTAAACCACCAGGTTTTTCTAAACCAATGTGGAAAACGATGACTCGTATTAGAGGAACATCATATATCCCTAGAAGATTAGGAAAAAGAACCAAGTCCGAAGAAGAAGAAACCAGTGATTCAGATTAGAGGGGTGTGAGCATGTTGTGTAATAAATGTATTGTAGTGTGCTTGTACTTTTATGTTCTATGTAAAAATTGCTTGTATTATTTGTTATTACGAATCTAATCCTTGTCTATTTTACAGTATAAAAACAAAATGGACGTTAAGGGTAGACAACCGAATATTTTAGAAGACCTACCAGAGGATATGATTGAGGAAATCATGTCTAGAGTCGGTCAGAATTCATCAGCACATTTAGTTATGGCAACATTAACTTGTCAAACATTTGAAAGACTTTCCAGAAATGCCTTAGTTTAAAAAAGGCTTTCCTTTGATAGGTGGGGTATATCACATTGGGGAGACTTTAAGTTACGCCGTGTTTTCTTTAAAGCGTTAAATGCCGGGAACCCAAATGCAATTTTACGCTACGGGTTAAGAACCTATTTTGACTCAACATATCCCAACATAGGATTTCGTGAATTAGAAAGAGCTTCTAACATGCAACATAAAGAAGCATGTTATGCTTACGGGTTAGTGATGTTCGCTTCTTACCAAAGTGAGAAAAAGAACATCGGATTGCAGCTTTTAAATAAAACTTTCCCACAAGTGACGGATTCAGTAGTTGGGGTGAGAAACAAGGTTTTTAGATTATTACGGGGCTGTTGGACATTACGAAACCCTCGTCCTTTTGACGACATTACAACATGCTGCCTAACTAATGGTCATAACGGTTATTTTCCACAAGACCAAGGATGGGAAGTCGTCTTAGTAAAACCAGAATGCATGACTTGTTTCTGGACTTATGAATTACGTGTCTTTATTTCCTTTGCTGAACAACTTGTGTATTAACTAGATTTATCTTCAAAACTGTCCTGTATCATAGTGTACTATATTTCATGTTATATGTAATATAGCGAAGTTGTAAGTTTGAAGAATATTTGTATGTGATATATTATTATAATCAGCTTTTCATATGGAATTGCAGTAGTTGAATTGTATACTAGCTACTAAGTATGAACTTAACGGGTAGGTAGTACCCGAATTTAAACTTATAAAACGCTAATATGAAGAAAAATCTTTTATAAATGATTTCATATTATGCTACGAGATACTATTGACTACTCTTAATATTCTGTATGATTAAATTGTTTCATTTGACTATTTTGAAGGAAATGGCACCGACTACTCGACACACCTTGAATATGAGCGAAGAGGAATTTCGTGCCTTTCTTGCTTCAAACATAGCCGCAGTACAGGCCGCGCTACATACCAACAATAACTCTGAATCTAGCAATACAGCTAACGGCGCAAGAAATCGTGTAGGATGCTCCTACAAGGAATTCACTGCCTGCAAACCTTCAGAATTTGATGGGACAGGACCAATTGGATTGAAACGGTGGACCGAGAAAGTTGAATCGGTGTTTGCCATAAGTAAGTGTGCTGAAGGATACAAAGTGAAGTATGCTATGCATACCTTCATAGGTATTGCGTTAATATGGTGGAATACCTATCTAGAGCAAGTGGGACAAGATGCTGCTTACGCGCTACCGTGGTCAGCATTCAAGCACTTGATGAATGAGAAGTACCGTCCCAGAACCGAGGTCAATAAGCTCAAGTCAGAACTTAGAGGGTTACGAACACAGGGATTTAATATTACTTCGTACGAAAGACGATTCACAGAATTGTGCCTATTGTGTTCGAGAGCATTCGAAGATGAGGAAGAGAAGATCGACGCGTTTGTGAAAGGGTTACCGGAGAGAATCCAAGAAGATATAAGTTCACACGAGCCTGCCTCCATACAAAAGGCATGTAGAATGGCTCACAAACTAGTGAACCAGATTGAGGGAAGAATTAAAGAACAGGCGGCCGAAGAGGCCAACGTGAGGTTAGTCAAAAGAAAGTGGGAGGAAAACGGTGATAAGAGTCACCAAAACAACAACTATCCCAACAATCGCAACATCAATTGCAACTACAACAAATGGCACAACAACAACAACAACTACAACAATCATCCCAACAACAATAACAACCGCAACAACAACAACAACAATCAGAAGCAGCTATGCCAAAGGTGTGAAAAGTATCACTCGGGGTTCTGCACCAAATTTTGCAACAAGTGTAAAAGAAATGGTCATAGCGCGGCGAAGTGTGAGGTCTACGGACCAGGGGTTAACAAAACGAAAGGAACAAATGGTGTCGGAATGAGCAATGGCGGAGTAAGTAGTGTTGGAGCAAGTTATGCCAGTGTAGTTTGTTATAAATGTGGAAAATTGGGCCACATTATTAGAAATTGCCCGAACCAGGAGAACACGAATGGACAAGGCCGCAGAAGATTTTTCAATATTAATGCGGCAGAGGCACAGGAAGACCCGAAGCTTGTTACGGGTATGTTTCTTATTGACAATAAATCTGCTTACGTTTTATTTGATTCGGATGCGGATAGAAGCTATATGAGTAGAGATTTTTGTGCTAAATTAAGTTGTCCATTGATGTCGTTGGATAGTAAATTTTTACTCGAATTAGCAAACGGTAAATTAATTTCAGCAGATTATATATGCCGGAATCGAGAAATTAAACTGGGTAGCGAAATATTTAAGATTGATTTGATACCAGTAGAGTTAGGGAGTTTTAATGTAATAGTTGGCATGGATTGGCTGAAGGAGATGAAAGCAGAGATCGTATGTTACAAAAATGCAATTCGCATTGTACGAGAAGAAGGAGAACCCTTAATGGTGTACGGAGAAAAGGGCAACACGAAGCTACATCTTATTAGTAATTTGAAGGCACAAAAACTAATAAGAAAAGGTTGCTATGCTGTTCTAGCACACGTCGAGAAAGTACAAACTGAAGAAAAGAGTATCAATGATGTTTCCGTCGCAAAAGAATTTCCCGATGTATTTCCGAAAGAATTACCGGGACTACCTCCACATCGATCTGTTGAATTTCAAATAGATCTTGTACCAGGAGCTGCACCAATAGCTCGTGCTCCTTACAGACTCGCACCCATCGAGATGAAAGAACTGCAAAGCCAACTGCAAGAATTATTAGAACGTGGTTTTATTCGACCAAGCACATCACCATGGGGAGCTCCTGTTTTGTTTGTCAAGAATAAGGATGTTACATTTAGGTTGTGTATTGACTACAGAGAGTTGAATAAACTTACCATCAAAAACCGTTATCCACTGCCGAGAATTGACGACTTATTTGATCAACTACAAGGCTCGTCGGTTTATTCGAAAATTGATTTACGTTCTGGATATCATCAAATGCGAGTAAAGGAGGATGATATTCCAAAAACTGCTTTTAGGACACGTTATGGTCATTACGAGTTTATGGTTATGCCGTTTGGATTGACTAACGCACCAGCTGTGTTCATGGACCTTATGAACCGAGTGTGTGGGCCATATCTTGACAAGTTTGTCATTGTTATCATCGACGACATACTTATTTACTCAAAGAATGATCAAGAGCACGAAGAACATTTGAGAAAAGTGCTAGAAGTATTGAGAAAAGAAAAACTGTAAGCTAAGTTTTCAAAGTGTGCATTTTTGTTGGAAGAAGTTCAATTCCTCGGTCACATAGTGAACAAAGAAGGTATCCAGGTGGACCCGGCAAAGATCGAAACCGTTGAAAAGTGGGAAACCCCAAAAACTCCGAAGCATATACGTCAATTTTTAGGATTGGCTGGTTACTACAGAAGATTCATCCAAGATTTCTCCAAAATAGCAAAACCCTTAACTGCATTAACGCATAAAGGGAAGAAATTTGAATGGAAGGATGAACAAGAGAAGGCGTTTCAGTTATTGAAGATAAAGCTAACTACGGTACCTATATTGTCATTGCCTGAAGGGAATGATGATTTTGTGATTTATTGTGACGCATCAAAGCAAGGTCTCGGTTGTGTATTAATGCAACGAACGAAGGTGATTGCTTATGCGTCTAGACAATTGAAGATTCACGAGCAAAATTATACAACTCACGATTTGGAATTGGGTGCTGTTGCTTTTGCATTAAAGACTTGGAGGCATTATTTATATGGGGTCAAAAGTATTATATATACCGACAACAAAAGTCTCCAACATATATTTAATCAGAAGCAACTGAATATGAGACAACGCAGGTGGATTGAACTGTTGAATGATTATGATTTTGAGATTCGATACCACCCGGGGAAGGCGAATGAGGTAGCCGACGCTTTGAGTAGAAAGGACAGAGAACCTATACGGGTAAAAGCTATGAATATAATTATTTGTACTAACCTTACTACTCAAATAAAGGAGGAGCAACAGGGGATTGTAAAAGAAGGAAAGTTGAAGAATGAGATACCCAAAGGATCAGAGAAACATCTTAATATTCGGGAAGATGGAACCCGATATAGGGCTGATAGAATTTGGGTACCAAGGTTTGGAGATGTGAGAGAAATGGTACTTAAAGAAGCACATAAAACCATATATTCAATACATCCCGGAGCGGGAAGATGTATAAAGATCTCAAGAAACACTTTTGGTGGCCGGGTATGAAAGCCGATATTGCTAAATATGTAGGAGAATGTTTGATGTGTTCTAAGGTCAAAGCTGAACATCAGAAACCATCAGGTCTACTACAACAACCTGAAATCCCAGAATGGAAATGGGAAAACATTACCATGAATTTCATTACTAAATTGCCAAGGACTGCAAGTGGTTATGATACTATTTGGGTAATAGTTGATCGTCTCACCAAGTTAGCACACTTCCTGCCAATGAGAGAAGATGACAAAATGGAGAAGTTGGTGCGATTGTATTTGA
This sequence comes from Rutidosis leptorrhynchoides, assembly GCF_046630445.1. Classification (NCBI taxonomy): domain Eukaryota; kingdom Viridiplantae; phylum Streptophyta; class Magnoliopsida; order Asterales; family Asteraceae; genus Rutidosis; species Rutidosis leptorrhynchoides. The sequence continues at coordinate 636,161,933 of NC_092335.1, forward strand.
AGGAGGTTGTCTCCAGACATGGAATACCCGTCTCTATTATCTCTGATAGGGATGGTAGATTTGTTTCAAGGTTCTGGCAGACGTTGCAACAAGCATTGGGGACTCGTCTAGACATGAGTACTGCCTATCATCCAAAAACTGATGGGTAGAGTGAAAGGACGATACAAACGCTTGAAGACATGCTACGAGCATGTGTTATTGATTTCGAAAACAGTTGGGATCGACACCTACCGTTAGCAGAATTTTCCTACAACAACAGTTATCATTCTAGTATTGATATGGGGCCGTTTGAGGCACTTTATGGTAGAAAGTACAGGTCTCCGATTTGTTGGAATGAAGTGGGGGATAGACAAATTACGGGTCCAGAGATAATACAAGAAACTACCTAGAAAATCATCCAAATTCAACAACGATTGAAAACCGCCCAGAGTCGACAAAAGAGCTACGCGGACAGTAAAAGAAAAGATATAGAGTTTGAAATTCGAGAAATGTTCATGCTTAAGGTTTCACCTTGGAAAGGCGTTGTTCGATTTGGTAAACAGGGGAAACTAAATCCATGGTACATTGGACCATACAAGATTATAGATCGTGTCGGACCAGTAGCTTACCAACTGGAGCTACCTCAATAACTCGCGGCTGTACATAACACTTTCCACGTCTTGAATTTGAAGAAATGTTTTACTAAATAAGATCTCACTATTCCATTAGACGAAATCCAAATCAATGAAAAACTTCAATTCATTGAAGAACTCGTCAAAATAATGGATCGTGAGGTTAAGAGACTTAAGCAAAACAAGATACCGATTGTTAAGGTTCGTTGGAATGCTCGTAGAGGACCCGAGTTCACCTGGGAGCATGGAGATCAGATGAAGAAGAAATATCCGCATCTATATCCAGAAGATTCGTCAACACCTTCAACAGCTTAAAATTTCGGGACGAAATTTATATAACGGGTAGGTACTGTAGTGACCTGAACTTTTCCATGTTTATATATATTAATTGAGGTTGATATTTACATGACTAAATGTTTCCAACGTGTTAAGCAATCAAACTTGTTAAGACTTGATTAAATGAAATAAGTTTCATATAGACAATTGATCACCCAAGTTGACCGGCGATTCACGAACGTTACAAAATTGTAAAAACTACATGTTGTGGTATATATAGACATATATATATAGGTGACATAAGATTATGATGAGTAAATATCTCACTAAATATATTAACAATGTGTGATATACATAATAAATGAGATTACTAAGTTAAGAAACTCGAAATGATATATATAACGATTATCGTTATGATAACGTCTACTAAATACATATGTATCATATTAAGATATTGATACACTATATTTAACATGATAAAATGATATTTAAATATATCATTAAGTGTGTTAACAATGAACTACATATGTAAAAACAAGACTACTAACTCAAGAATTACGAAACGAGACTTATATGTAACGATTATCGTTGTAACGATATTTTAATGTATATATCATATTAAGATATATTCATACATCATAATATCATGATAATATAATAATTTAACATCTCATTTGATATAATAAACATTGGGTTAACAACATTAATTGAGATCGTTAACTTAAAGGTTTCAAAACAACACTTACATGTAACGACTAACGAAGACTTAACGACTCCATTAGAATGTATATACATGTTGTGTTTTGATATGTATTCTTACACTTTTTAAAGACTTCAAGACACATATCAAAGTACTTCTACTTAACAAAAATGCTTACAATTATATCCTCGTTCAGTTTCATCAACAATTCTACTCGTATGCACCCGTATTCGTACTCGTACAATACGCAGCTTTTAGATGTAAGTACTATTGGTATATATACTCCAATGATCAGCTTTTAGTAGCCCATGTGAGTCACCTAACACATGTAGGAACCATCATTTGGCAACTAGCATGAAATATCTCATAAAATTACAAAAATATTAGTAATCATTCATGACTTATTTACATGAAAACAAAATTACATATCCTTTATATCTAATCCATATACCAACGACCAAAAACACCTACAAACACTTTCATTCTTCAATTTTCTTCATCTAATTGATCTCTCTCAAATTCCATCTTCAAGTTCTAAGTGTTCTTCATAAATTCCATAAGTATAGTTTCATAAAAATCAAGAATACTACCAAGTTTGCAAGTTTACTTCCAAGCTTTCTAATCCATTCCAAGTAATCATCTAAGATCAAGGAACCTTTGTTATTTACAGTAGGTTATCTTTCTAATTCAAGGTAATATTTATATTCAAACTTTGATTCAATTTCTACAACTATAACAATCTTATTTCGAGTGAAAATCTTACTTGAACTGTTTTCGTGTCATGATTCTGCTTCAAGAACATTCAAGCCATCCAAGGATCCTTTGAAGCTAGATCCATTTTTTTCATTTCTAGTAGTTTTATCCAGAAAACTTGAGGTAGTAATGATGTTCATAACATCATTCGATTCATACATATAAAGCTATCTTATTCGAAGGTTTAAACTTGTAATCACTAGAACATAGTTTAGTTAATTCTAAACTTGTTCGCAAACAAAAGTTAATCCTTCTAACTTGACTTTTAAAATCAAATAAACACTTGTTCTATATCTATATGATATACTAACTTAATGATTTAAAACCTGGAAACACGATGAACACCATAAAATCGGATATACGCCGTCGTAGTGAAACCGGGGGCTGTTTTGGTTTGGATAATTAAAAACTATGATAAACTTTGATTTAAAAGTTGTTCTTCTAGGAAAATGATTTTTCATATGAACATGAAACTATATCCAAAAATCTTGGTTAAACTCAAAGTGAAAGTATATTTTTCAAAATGGTCATCAAGATGTCGTTCTTTCGACGGAAATGACTACCTCTTTAGTAATTGAGATGTAACTTAAATTTCCGACTATAAACCTATACTTTTTATGTTTGGATTCTTAAATTAGAGTTAAATATGAAACCATAGCAATTTGATTCACTCAAAACGGATTTAAAATGAAGAAGTTATGGGTAAAACAAGATTGGATATTTTTGATCTTTTTAGCTACGGGAAATGTTTAACAAATCTATACAAATCATATCCTAGCTAACTTATATTGTATTATACATGTATTCTAATATATTATGTAATCTTGGGATACCATAGACACGTATGCAAATGTTTTGACATATCATATCGACCCATGTATATATATTATTTGGAACAACCATAGACACTCTATATGCAGTAATGTTGGAGTTAGCTATACAGGGTTTAGGTTGATTCCAAAAATATATATACTTTGAGCTGTGATCTAGCCTGAGACGTGTATACACTGGGTCGTGGATTGATTCAAGATAATATATATCGATTTATTTCTGTACATCTAACTGTGGACAACTAGTTGTAGGTTACTAACGAGGACAGCTGACTTAATACACTCAAATCTTTAAAACATAATAAAAATGGTTGTAATTATATTTTGATCATAATTTGATATATATGTACATATTTGTATTGGTTCGTGAATCGATCCGTGGCCAAGTCTTATTTCCAAGGAAGGAAATATCTATGAAAGTGAGTTATAGTCCCACTTTTAAAATCTAATATTTTTGGGATGAGAATACATGCAGGTTTTATAAATGATTTATAAAATAGACACAAGTACGTGAAACTACATTCTATGGTTGAATTATCGAAATCGAATTTGCCCCTTTTTATTAAGTCTGGTAATCTAAGAATTAGGGAACATTCACCCTAATTGACGCGAATCCTAAAGATAGATCTATTGGGCCTAACAAACCCCATCCAAAGTACCGGATGCTTTAGTACTTCGAAATTTATATCATATCCGAAGGGTGTCCCAGAATGATGGGGATATTCTTATATATGCATCTTGTTAATGTCGGTTACCAGGTGTTCACCATATGAATGATTTTTATCTCTATGTATGGGATGTGTATTGAAATATGAAATCTTGTGGTCTATTGTTACGATTTGATAAATATAGGTTAAACCTATAACTCACCAACATTTTTGTTGACGTTTAAAGCATGTTTATTCTCATGTGAATATTAAGAGCTTCCGCTGTTGCATACTAAAATAAGGACAAGATTTGGAGTCCATGTTTGTATGATATTGTGTAAAAACTGCATTCAAGAAACATATGTCGATGTAATATATTTCTATTGTAAACCATTATGTAATGGTCGTGTGTAAACAGTATATTTTAGATTATCATTATTTGATAATCTACGTAATGTTTTTAAAACCTTTATTGATAAAATAAAGGTTATGGTTGTTTTAAAAATGAATGCAGTCTTTGAAAAACGTCTCATATAGAGGTCAAAAACCTCGCAACGAAATCAATTAATATAGAACGTTTATAATCAATATGAACGTGACATTTCAATAAATGGCTAGAGTTAGGGTTTTTGGCGAAGTTGACCCAATATTATTGTTAAGTGTGCAAATGGGTCGGAATTGCACCATGGGTCAAAATGACCTAAGGATGGTGAGTGAGTTGGTTGACCAACTTGAATGAATGATTGATTTATGTGCATAATGTAATAGGTACGTTACCTTGAAGCCGCAAGCTTGGTTTATTGATTCACCAAAGGCGTAAAGTGAGTGGAATAATTATGCGTGTATGTATATAATGTATTTATTTGTGTTGTATGAATGTGGCATTGTCGCGGTGTTCAAGACACCACATTCTAAGTAACGAGTAGTATTGTCGCAGTGTTTAAGACACTACTCATTGGTTGATTGACATGTGGATGCCGCGGTGTTCAAGGCACCACATTGTCATGGGAGTGGATGCCGCGGTGTTCAAGGCACCACTTATTGTTTTGATTGACATGTGGATTTGTCGCATTGTTCAAGATGCCACATTGTCATGGGGGTGAGTGAGTCGCGTTGTTCAAGACATCACCCGGGGAATTAGTGATTACGCGGTGTTTAAGTAACACTAATGGATGTTATGAACTTCGACGGTCTTTTAAGTACCGTTCCCTTGTTCAATTGGTTAACCATGGTTGTACGAATTTTGTGTTAGCATATTTAATTATGAACTATATGCTATTGGTATTGCTAGCTCATTGTGAATTGCGGTTATTGGTATATGCATAATGTTTTTGCATGGTTGTAGAATTGCTAGCTCGTGTATGGTATTGTGTAAGTGATGCAAGTAAGTAGGTTATATATGTATATGTATAATTATTGCATTCACTAAGCGTTAGCTTACCCTCTCGTTGTTTACCTTTTTAGGCTCCGGCGTGGACAAAGGCAAAGGTATTCGTTTGGATTATTGGTCTCCCGCTTATTTTGATAGGGGATGCTTTTGGGTAGCTTTTGGAAGTTCGGCCAAGATTTGGGTAGTTTAACCCCAAATACCATGCTCTAGTGTCGTTTGGAAATTAAACTAATATGGTCGAAACTTGTATTTTTGAACGAAACGCGTAATTCGGGCCGATGTGGGCTCGGTGATGTAAAACTTGTTTTGATGATGAAAACCTCTTAGTTTATTATATTGTGATATGTTGTGAAAGGGTTTTCGTTTAAAAGTGTCGGGAAGCGGGATTTCCGCTCGTGTAAGTTGGACCCGGGGACAGCAGGTGGAAGGCAAATTGGACGCTGTCCAGATCTGCTGGACGCCGTCCCACCCTTCATTGCTGGACGCCGTCCAGATATCTGGACGCCGTCCAGATGTGCTGCACCAGAAAGTTTTTTTTTTTTTGTAGTGTGTTTTTGGTAAAGCGAAGCCGGGTTGTTACATATAACGATAAAATAAACATTTAGACCTTTTAGTACATACTCATGATCCTTATTTATCATAATGAAATCATTCGATATGATTACATTATGATAGTACATATATTATTTTCTCAAAGACTGTTTGAGGCCATAGATTAATTCAAAAAATCTACAAACCATATGTTTGTGACCATTGTTGAAGAAATCTACACATTGATTTCTTGATATAGTTCTTCATTGAGAAGTCAAGACTTGTTACATTCATATAATGTAATTCAAGGTCTATTGTTTGTCATTATGGCTAGAATAAACCAAATTTGATGATTTTATAACAAGATACTAGGTTTCCACTTAGTAAACTTTTCTCGTTGGTTGTAGCCTTTTGCCACATTTTAACCTTTGTATCTTTAGGATACTCACTCCAGTTCTTATTCCATTAACTTCTTTGTCTTAATTGAGATTTTTTCGAAACTAATTCTTGGTATCTCATAAACTCCCATTCAAATCCGAATTATTCTCATTCGCAATAGTTTGAGGAATCGTGCATAGATAAACAAATTCTCTAACATTATTCCTCAAATTTCTCCCACTCGAATGAGATAATTATGTGACATAAAATAAAGACGAATCTTTATTTGTATCTAGAGATTTTGGAAACTCAATTCTCAAGTTTTAAATTGAGTTAGACTCCCACTGACGTGTTCACATATGAATATATAACCTTTTGATTGTTAACGTACTTGGTGAAAACAAAATTTCACCTCTTGGACCTATTTTCCAAAATTTATTTGATAAATTTAATATATACGTTTCACAACCTTAATTTCCTATGACATAATAATTGTGGTCATAATCTTTCCATAACTTATATGATGTGGAAGTTACTAATTTTCAAAGACATTCAATTAGGTACGAATGAGGGATTTCACATTACCCCATCATCGCCCTAACCAATTTGAGGAACGTTTATTCCAACTTTCCAAAATATCGTTTTGTTATGGAGTTATGGGAGTAAATAAATGACGTTTGAATACCTTTAGCATCACACAATGCTATGAACTAATCACAAGATATTAACATCCTCAATTGGACCTTTATACGGAGTATATGTCTTTAATAATTTTTCGCGTAAGTTAATTTTCAACAAAATTCACATAATTTTGAAATTTAATCCAACGCTTTGGATTTTCGAGAAATCAACTAACACGAGGAAGTTATTAACAATATATCCTTTCTCTTTCTCTAACGTTCATAAGATCACATAATTCAAATGAGTCATGTGCAATGGAATAAACAATTTAGTTTACTTTCTACATGATTTTTCGTAGCTTTTTGCTTGGCGATGCTTACAAGTGCACATTTTTACTTTATCACTATCTAGCCAAGAAAACATGGTAGACTAAGATAGAAGTATTGTTAGTCAATATGACTAAACTAGTATGCCGTACTTACTTTATTCAAACATATTGAAGTTATAAGTGAGAAAATTTCATTTAGTTATCATTTAGATAACGATAATCATTTAGAATAAAACTAATATTAAATGAGCTTGTTCTTAAGGAGAACTCAACCGCATTTCGTGAAATCAAGAATGAAAACCAATATCACATAGATATTTGTTTTGATGAACAATCATGTAAGGATTTAAATTCGATCATCATCCAAGACTAACTTTTATGAACTTTTTTTTTTTTTACAACTCCATCTAAAAAGTTATTTCATACATATATCTACTTCACTTAAAAAAGTGAAATTCATCATTTCATTATCCTTCAATAAATAGTTTCCCATGTTCAAACCTACTATCTACAGAGGACAAGATGCAAACACAAGGTTTACCAACTATGGTAACCATATACAATTCAAAACGAAACTTGATGTTTTCATTATAAGTAAGGTGCAACGTCATATGCTCCAAACTTTGAGGTAAGAAAATAATTAAATCTTGAACCAATGTTCATGCTTAAGACTTTAATCATCGTATATCAACCGATATTGACAATATATTTATAACGATAATAAGTCGTTAAAGCCCAAAAAATACTCAACAACACGACGTGAGTGACAGTTTAACTTGTGTAAAGTGGTGCACACTTCACATTCCCACTTAATTGGGGATTATTTTCTTTCTCATATACATTTCTTAAATACAATAAGAGCATCTTTAGTGTAGCGACCCGACCAAATCATGTTTGACGGCGCCGACTACTTAGGTCCCGTTACGCGATCATAAGTATTCAAAGATAACGTTTGACCAAAAATATGTCGCATTCATTTCAAATGTAAAGATGTTTCAAGTTTACAAAAGTAGTTCAACGACTAGTTACATTACAAAGTTTATCGTACAATTGAAACCTATGCGACACAATTTAAAGGTAACCAAAAGACGCTCCAAGTATGCATGTATATTCGACATCCAAGCAAGTATCAAAAGTATGAGCGGAAGCATGTATCACTAAGCATTCAAGACCTGAGAAAAACATAAAGAATCTATCAACGAAAACGTTGGTGAAATCATAGGTTTAGTAAGTATTTTGTATTTAACCACAAGGTTACACATGAATTGATTATCCAAAACGTTTACATTCCAAAAATGTCGTTTGTATCACGAGCACCCAATTATCAAGGCTTAACTGAATCTTCCCTCTGAATTTTGAATATAGTATTAGAACATACACTATGCACGTTGAAATTATATTTCATCCACCGACGATAGCGAACCGTCTGAATGAGGGTTTGTTAAACCCGTATGGCCACATAACATAATTACTCGCTTACACTTACACCCTGCAAGTGGAACTAATGATAATTGGATTGAGGACTTTTGTTCTAACTCGTCTGTATCTTTGTATTCGTATTTGTGTTTCAAGTATCAAAGTATGATAAGTATATATACATGTGAAATATATATAAGTATGTATTGTATATGTTTCTCAGCCCACGATTTAAAAGTATAAAAGTATTTGGAAAGTGGGACTATGATCTCACCTTGAGTGCAAGAGTAAAAAGATACTTCAACAAGTAACATGCCAAGAACAAACGCTAGTCTTTACCTAAACAAGTAGGTTGTATCAATAACAGTAAACACGATTGGTCAAAGTTGTTCAATTAGTCCTATGGCTCATTACGACTCGATTATGTAGCATGTGAATCAAATTGTCAAGTTTCATGCATGATGCAAGTATAGAAACAAGTTAGAAAGATTGCATAAGAAATTGGTGAAGTTTCATTAAAAGTCAAACTTGGTCGGGTCAAAGTCAATGAAAAGTCAACACGTTCGGGTCGGGTCCTGAACTATTTTTCTGTGCTAGTTATTCATATATAAGCATGTTAGAAGAGGTTTCATGTGAATCGGAGGTCCATAGCATGCCACACATTTTTCGTATAATGGACAAGTATGTCAGAACCTGGACACGCCTTAGGTCGCGCCGCGACCCAAGACTGCCGCGCCGCGGCATTTAACGTGTGCTGGTACCTGGTCAGTCTCAAATGTCCAAGTCTCAAATCAAAACTCAAACAAACACAAAACACAAACCGTAAACACTTAGAACGTGTATCTTATATTGTTGGAAAGCTCTTTTGACAAGGGACACAACTAAACACGTTTCATCAAACAAAAACATCAATTTCAATAACCGATTTCTCGTCAAGTGATCATTAAAAGTCCATTTTCAAGTTTCAAGTTCACAAAAATGCATTTTAAGATTCGGGAATCCAATTCACACATATGATATGCCGTTTTGAAGGTAATGAAACATGCATTACAACTAAACACTTACAATTAACATTTCATGGCATACAAGGCATCAAAAGTTCATCTTAAGAACTATCAAACCCTAATCAAGAATCAAGAATTTAACAATTTTGTAAATGAAGCTTTTCTTAATCAACCTACACATCAAAATGTAGCTAATGATACCAGTAACACAATTAAAACATGAACTTTAACAATCTAACAACCTTAACTCATCCAAAATCAAAGATTAAGCAAACCCATTTTCACGTTCATGCTAGTTACTCCAAAACAATAAATCGAGCATACAAATCATATATTCATGTTAGACTTGAGCCATAGACACTAATTAACACTTTTATAATTCAAAAACATCAAGAACACAAAATCTAGTGATTTTAGAAAGTTACCCAAATGAGATGAAATTGGTATCAAGTTGTAGAGGATGAAGAGAGGATTCCAAATATGTAATTTGTTTTGTTGCTAGCTCCCTAATCCGAAATTAAATGATGAATTTTGTTTGTGTTCTTGAGAGAAATAGTGAAGTAAGAAAAGAAAGAGATAAGGAAGAATGAGGGAATGAAAGGTGGGAAGGTGGGTTACTAGTTAGCCAATTTGTCCAAGTGGCAAGATTGGTCCCTCAAGTTTGTAGTCGGGTGCGAGAATTAGTCGAGTGAATATTTTAAATACGCTAGTGCAAACGAGAGATGTTATAATCCAATAACGAAAGTATTTAGAATGTTAGTTAACGGAGCATACGAATCTAGATACGAAGGGTATTATTAAAATAAAAAGACGGGCGTTAAAATAATTTAACAGAAAAATGCGGGATGTTACATTTAGCCTCTTGCTCTTCCAAACGAATTGGGTATTCATGCTTCTCAATTTTCAAAAATTATTTCTATCTATAGTTAATATTAAAATGCTAAAATGATGATGTCATTATTAGACTAATTTCTTTGTTAAGAAAAAATCAAAAAGAAAAAGAAAAAAATCTAAGCATGGTGGGTGATGTCATTAATTTAAATAATTTTAATATAAAATTAAATTTTATTAATTAATTATTATTATTAAATCTTATTAATAATTATTTTAATTTATTAAAATTAAATAATTTTTTTATTAATTATTTTGAATTGAGTACGGGAATGTATAAAAGCTAGGCAGAAGGAAACCAATTCTAAATTTATATTTTAATTGACACTTTTAAAATAAAATGCCAACCAATATCATCTCTTATAATTGGATGTGGATTGTTTAATATGCATTATAGGTTTTTGATGAAATGTTCAGCAGACGAGTTTCTTAGTCGGACTCTGTGGTTTCACGGGTTATTAAACTAAATAATTTTAACATTTATGTTCACTTAATACCTAAAACATATCATTAAACTGTTTCGTTTAAACAAACTCGTGATTTCACGGGTCATTTCACTAGTTTAACTTAAAGTCCTCGTTAAGTTAAACAACGTTGTTGGATGTGAAAGCCATCATAGAACACAAAGTTTAAATGAGACAGTTTTAAATTGAACCAACGTTCAATATATAGACAATTATGCAAGACTAATTAATATCCATCCATATATACAAACACTTTGTCAATAATAAAATCATGTCAAATAATAGTCAACGGTAGGTCGTGAAGAAAAAGTTCACTATGTTCCCAATTATCGTCCACAAAGCCTACCATGAAACTACAATTAACATAATCATTCATGCAAAGTTATCTAATTATAGCACATATGCTAATTTCATAAAGGTTCTAATTTCACTAAGAAAATACTTTTAAACGTAATGAAAGTTTAATTATTACACTTAGTAATGATTCATGTGTACAATATTTCACTAAGAAATATAAAATAAATTTGGTCCTTGTATAAACTTTTCTTTCTTTTCCTCAATAATTTTTATAACAAATATAGAATTACAAAAGAATTATATTAAATCGGATACATAACCTCACTTCATGTTAAAACAAAAATAACATGAATCGATTTAAAAAAATAAACAAAACAAATCGTGAAAATGTTTATTCATACCAATAAATGGTTAATATATTCAATATTTCACAAAGAAATATTTCTTCCAAATTGTAGAATGTATAATATTAACTTTCAAACGAAAAGAAAGTTTACCATAATTATTACTAAAATAATTAATTGTTATGATCACAATTTTGTTTCGAAAGAACAAATTTAAAAAAGATATAAATCTATAGTCATTACAAAAATGATTAATCATGTTTTGTCCTCGATACAAAACTTTCTTTAATATAATATCTCTAACGTATATAGAAAAGAATTATAACAATTATCACAAAGATAATATCATGAACCAAACATAAATCTTTGAACTACTACAAGATCATTTAATAGTGTCGCGCAAATACACTTTTGTTATTATAGAAATAACTATAAGGCTTTGTAATTCAAAACACAAGAGTTATGAAATTACGATAGTGTATTTATCTAGAACTATTATAAATATTAATTAATTCTAATGTAACACACTATGGATTACAAAGATGGTCTATTTATTTATATACTCCATTAAATGAAAACGTTTGTTAAGTAATGATCATGAAACCATTCATCTAAGCTACTAGCTCTATCATTTAATGATGATATTTAGAATGTCATTCATGTTAATCATTTAACATTAATCATATACCTTACGAGTCAAGAGACAAAAATTATGAAATGGTCTGTAAATTTCATCCCATTTTCAAAGTAAACTTTACATCAACAAAAACTCTGATGTACGATTTTGTCTATTAACGTTTCCAAACATTTGATTCAACTAACAAAATAGTCAACCAAAATTGTTACTCATATATCCATTTAATTCATTTATTTGAGTGACATAGTATGAGATTATATTAGGCATCACCTAAAATTAAATTTAAAGGGCATATGCATATAAATATAATTTTCCAACGTACAGAATATACTACTCTATAGTACTTATGGAATAACATATATATATATATATATATATATATATATATATATATATATATATATATATATATATATATATATATATATACACGAATGAAAAACATGTTCAAATAACTACAAATAACACTTGAGAGATTAGTAGACTAATTCAAGAAATAGATTCGTCAGCATATGTCATAATGCATTTGAAACAAATTGTGTTAAAACAACATTTAAGTTGTATGCGTAGCCCATATCATATATCATATCAATATAATTCATTTCTATAAAAACTAGGATTGACTATAACATGACATGATAAATTATTTCGCAGATTGTTATATTAGGTATATCTATTTTTAGCCTATAATAGATATAAAAGTCATGCAAAATCAAATAACGAAAAGCAAATAACATCTAACCGGGAAATAAACAACATGCTCGGATACCAATGTTGTATTTAGATAGATTCTGGACATACCAAAAATAATACAACGGAAGCGAATAGGATCGACGTTTAGATCACCGGTCGGGAAAGCAATCACAAATGGAAAGCTTTCACTGTTTCACGGCCTAAGTTCCTTCAACGGTTTGCAATGTTCCACTTGAACAAGTATACTCACAATCTCTCAAAAGAATTTGATTTATGTTCTTCTCTAGTGAATTGTTATATCAATGATGACATATATTACCATGGGTTAACTAATCTCATTCCTTTATATAAACATCTACTCAGTAGAATGAGATGGAGACAACTAATCACTCCCACTCAAAATAAACATCTACTTAGTGGAATGAGATGGAGACAACTAACCACTCCCACTCAAAATGTTTGTGGGTGTTAGCAATAATTAATTTCCAACAAAACCAAAGTTCGCAAGGGGGTTTTACATGTATATGCCGGGAAAAAACTGTCTAATTAGAAACGTATTAACAATATCTAGGGTAGATTGTATACAAAATTAATTAGTCTTTGGTTGATTCGGGCTAAGTTTTATCTCTAACAGGGCACACGGGTAAGGTACTATATAAATGAAATAACTAGCTTCAAAAGAAATGTACTATAAGTTCCTAAAGTGTATTACCAAAAGACGAATGCCTCCTCAAAACATATCTCATCAACATCCTCAGCTCGAAAGTGTGACAAAGAACTTGCAGCCTCAAATAATAAGAAATAGAATGATCTAATGCCTTCATGTTGGCATTTCTAAAATTTATCTCCATATCTACCTTTATTACATGCAAATATAGTAACGTAAAGAACTCAAGACTATAACATAGTTATATTAATTTTGTATCATCTTTTTTTTTTTTTTTTTTTTTTTTTTTTTTGTCAATCTTAGTGTTACTGTACAACAGGGTTTAATATATAGGATAATATGAAGCCAAAAGATAGAAACCAAATGCAATACTCTGCTCAAATTCTGAAATTTAAACTTAGCTCTGAGTTTGCTCAATTTGTAAAGATACGTTGGATTACGATTTTGCCAACAATTTGTTAACCTTAGAAAAGTTGGGCCAAGGCTTAGCTCTTGCACAGTTAGTTATTAGAAAGTGGGCCTAAGAACAGGATTTTTGATTGGCTTAGTCTATAGCCCTATATGGACTATTTGACCCTAAAAGCCCAAACCATATGTAGTACGGAGTAAAATGTAAGGGTATTTTCATCAGGGATTATCACTAAAATGCCCATTTTTATTCACCTTCTTGCGTTGAAGCCCAAAATAATTTTTTTTTTGACAAATTGCCCGCACAAGGCGCAAGGTGTCTTGCGCCTTGCGTCCTTGCACCTTGGGGTGCCTATTGCGACCTTGCTTTCCGGGGACGCAAGGACGCAAGGTGCCTCTTGCTCCTGCCTGATCGTTTTCCTTCAGACATTTCATCGAACACTTTATGTGCATGCACAAAATTATCAACTTTTTTAGGCTTCGGATTGATTCAGACACATTCAACGAAAAGTGTGAATATAGAGTTGTTCATAATCAACTCGTGATCGTTTCTGCAACTTTTGAGGATTTGACTCGCTAAATCAAGCTTCAATTCGACGGTCAAAGTTCGAGGTTGAAAAGTCAACTTTTTTTCATGAATCAAATTCATCAATTATATGATGTTATAGATACTAATGATGATGATCGAGGTTTATATGCATGATTTCAAGGATTTTTCACAAAGGAATTGAAGCCTAACATCAACCGGATTTACAAAACGAATTTCGTGTTCATACAAAGGCCGCTACTGTTCTTCCATCTAAATTTGCAAGTGTTGATGTTTTTTAGTTGGAAATCCTCAATCAAAGATGTTAGACGTCGATCCAGGAGTACAATAAAATTGATTTCGTGGCTTAGTTCAAACATTTGATAATTTTGTGCATGCACATAAGGTGTTCGATGAAATGTCTGAAGAAAACGATCAGGCAGGAGCAAGAGACACCTTGCGTCCTTGCGTCCCCGAGAAGCAAAGTCGCAAAAGGCACCTTGCGTCCTTGCGTTACAGGGAAACAAGGTCGCAATAGGCACCCCCAGGTGCAAGGACTCAAGGCGCAAGGCACCTTGCGCGGACAATTTGTCAAAAAAAAATTTTTTGGGGCTTCGACGCAAGAAGGTGAACAAAAATGGGCATTTTAGTGATAATCATTACTTAAAGTTCACGGGCTAAAGTTGTATATTTAGTAAAATGGTGGGTCATGTTTGGGTACAAGTATACAACATGGAATAATAATCAGGGCCAAGATGTCTGAAAATATCTTTAAACGGAACTTAAAAAGTGAGGTGTTGACGATAACGACTTTTCAACTTGATTCAACCATCAAACCCCCACCTTCTTACCTAAAATCACATCAAATGAATCAATAATTCGTAACTAAGCAAACATATGAACATCCACTAGATACCGTATATATATAAGTAATAACGTATTTTAAACTACTAAGATTACTTCCTTTTTTTAAAATAAAACTGACCTTTTAATTTTTATGGTTGTTTCATGATTAACAAAAAATCATCACAAGCTTATAAGAGTTCTGAATGTCTGATGTTTAAATTTCAGTAGCACATCTTGGTGTGTTTGTCACATAAAAGGCCAAAAACACGACACGCTAATTTAATTGTAGTGCATACATTTGAGTAAAAATATTACTCCGTAGTTCATACTGGGTAGCGTGAGAAGTGAAAAACTTAATTTCTCCTTTTCATGATTTTTTTTTTTTTTTTTTGAAAAGCAGATAAAATTTTTATTGATGATATAAAATACAATGTACAATATGCAGGATACTATATAGAATTACAATTCAATCTACAACCATATTGACTCAAAAAGTGTAAAAAAGACTTAAGGCTCAACTTGAAACCAAGCTGGCCTGTTACTAGCCACAGTATCGAGATTCGATGACAAAGCAGGTCGTAACAGCCCATTTAAACCTTAAGTCCATGCACCTTATGAATCGAAAGACAAACAGAATGCTAGCAGGAAGGTTTATTCATTAATCTCGTGCGTGTTTCTTCATTGAGTTCTTAGCCGATTCCTTTTTTCTTTGTTTGTGAGACAGCATATGATAACGGATTAGATAACCAATTTAACCACTCGATGTTTCCTTTTTTCCACCGAGAAGAAACCCATTCAAAACTTTTAGCTTGAATATCCTTGAACAATGAAGCACTCGTGGACTTGTTTTTTTCAAAAACGCATTCATTTCTATTTTTCCATAATGTGTAACCGGTTACCCACGTTATCGCTTGCCATATTTTACGACCTTGAGGTGAGCTAATGTTTGGATTTTTGTCTTCAAAAGTTTCGGATATACTCGAAATGTTGATGGAATTAAGTGTCCACCATTTACGGATACGATCCCATAATTCAATATCAACTTTACATTTTAGCATAGAATGTTCTATTGTTTCAATATCTTCATCACAAACCGGACATCTTACCGAATGCAAATCAATGCCCCGTTTGTCTAGTTCCGCTCTTACGGGAAGTTTGTTGAGTTTTGCCCTCCACACAAAAATTCCAATTTTTTGAGGTAACAAATTATTAATAATTGTTGGAACCGGAGATTGAATACTTGCATTTGTGACTTCTGTAAGAATAATGGTGCATTATCTGGTTTAAAAGTCAACCTTAACAAGAGTTGTGTGTATGGTATTGGTACAACAAAAAACGAACTCACCTTGTTAGCATCTTGGTTTGGATGCAAAGAGGGTACACTCCCGTTCACCTATCTTGGGCTCCCGATCGGGGCCAATATGAAACGACAAAGCAACTGGTCACCTATCATAGAAAAATTTAACAAACGTCTAACGGATTGGAAAGCAAAAACGCTTTCATTTGGCGGAAGATTAACTCTCATAAAGTCGGTACTAAGTTCTCTTCCTTTATATTATTTTTCACTATTTCAACCTCCTAATATCATAATAAATAAATTAGAAAGCATCCGTCGTGATTTCTTTTGGGGAGGATCGGTTGATAATAAGAAAATGGCATGGTTAAAATGAGATAATATTTTATTACCTTATAAATTGGGCGGTCTTAATATTGGGGCTCTTAAAAATAAAAATTGGGCTCTTTTGTGTAAATGGTGGTGGCGTTTCCTAAATGACGATAACTCTCTTTGGGTCCGGGTCATAAAAAGTATTTATGGTAAATCGGGGGGTTTGGGTATAATTTTTTCCGTTGATAACTTCAACAAAAACTTTATCGGTAGAACTTGGTATAACATAATTAATCTCGGGCCCTCCCTAAGCAAGCTAGGGTGGGATTTCTCTAACTCTTTTTGCAAAGTGATAGGTAGAGGTAATAATACAAAATTTTGGCTAGAACTTTGGTGTGGACCGGAAACGCTCAAAAATAAATTCCCAAGACTATTTAGACTTGAAAGCAACAAAATGGCTGAAGTGTCAGAACGTGTATCTTGGAGTAATAATGAACCAATATGTAGCTGGAATTGGACTTCCCAACCGAGAGGGAGAACTGGATCTGATATTAACACTTTAATCGACAAAATAAAAAAGGTAACACCTACTGGCAACGAATATGATCAATGGAATTGGACTTCAAGCTCAGATGGTAGTTTTTCATGATTTTATTAACACATGTTGTTCAAATAGTAAACCGGATATCATATGAGAAGGGTTTCATCGTCTGCGTTTTTTGTGATCAATTGACAAGTTAGCTTGTGATGCAATCAAACGCATAGATTTGGTTAAAGGTACAAAGAGTTAAACAAAGTGGTTGTGTCATAGGTTGAGCCACTTGCGTTTATTGTGGACTCGTTCACACCCTTTAACAAGGGGCACCTTGACACGTGGTGGAGCCAATAGACCCCATACTTGATGCGGAGAGGGCTCATTTAGTTATTTATTTATTTTTTTGAAATATTGTGAAATATTTTTAGTGGAAAATTAATTATTAATTATTATTATTATATATTATATACCTATATAGGTAAAGGCGAAATGAATAGTACTATTCTTTTCTCAATTTTCACAAATTTAATCCCCTAACTTTTATTAAAATACAAATCGAACCCTCACTTTATACGTATATTTTTTCTCAAATTTCACAAGTTTAACCCCCTAACTTTTATTAAAATACAAATAGAATCTCCACTTTACTAACTTTTTTTTTTTCTAATATTCAATTTTCACAAACTTAACACTCTAACTTTTATTAAAATACAAATCGAACCTCCACTTTATACGTAAATTTTTTTCAAATTTCACAAACTTAACCCACTAACTTTTATTAAAATACAAATCGAACCCCCACTTTACTAACTTTTTTTTTTTAAAATAAAACCCGAACACTAAAAGAAGCAACATTCACAAAATGAACAACCCTTCAATGTTATGTCGAAAAGGTAAAGGGGAAATAAATAATACTATTCCCTTTTCAATTTACACAAACTTAACCCCCTACCTTTCATTAAAATACAAATCGAACCCCCACTTTATACGTATATTTTTTCTCAAATTTCACAAGCTTAACCCCCTAACTTTTATTAAAATACAAATCGAACCCCCACTTTACTAACTTTTTTTCTTCTTCTAATATTCAATTTTTCACAAACTTAACACCCTAACTTTCATTAAAATAATCGAACCCCCACTTTATACGTATATTTTTCTCAAATTTCACAAGTTTAACCCCATAAATTTTATTAAAATACAAATCGAATCCCCACTTTACTAACTTTTTTTTTCTTTCTAATATTCAATTTTCACAAACTTAACACCCTAACTTTTATTAAAATACAAATCGAACCCCCACTTTATACGTAAATTTTTTTCAAATTTCACAAACTTAACCCACTAACTTTTATTAAAATACAAATCGAACCCCCACTTTACTAACTTTTTTTTTTTAAAATAAAACCCGAACACTAAAAGAAGCAACATTCACAAAAGGAACAACCCTTCAATGTTATGTCGAAAAGGTAAAGGGGAAATAAATAGTACTATTCCCTTTTTGTGATGACCCGAAAATTTTTGACCAAATTTAAACTTAATCTTTGTATGATTAACATTTTCGACACGATAAGCAAAGTCTGTAAAACTGAATCTCAAAATTTTTGAACTACTTTTATATATTTAAATACCCTTCGGTTATTTTCGACGATTCGCGAACAATTATATGTAAATAGATACATATATACTATAACTTGAAAAGGTAACAATGTATTAATTATTTGATACCGTACATTAAATTTATTGGTTTAAATATCTATTTGAATATATATGATAAGTTGAAATATTTATTATTAAAATTTATTTATAAATAACTTCCAATGTGTATTTAAAAACTGATTTATGTATATTAAAAAAAAATATATACATATATATAATTTCAAGTTATTTAGTAAACGATAGTAACATTTTCAAATTGCTACAGTACCCAAAATGCTACAGTGTTTTCGAAAATCACTATTTGCTACAGTGAAATTGACTTTGCTACAGCGAATTGCTACAGTAAACACTATTTTAAAATGTATTTCAAAAAAATAGTGAGACGATGATTTATAGAAGTAAATGACCAAAACACTCAAATGTATAAGTTATATTTTGAGAGGTATAATTTAGGGATAATCTAAGTCTATATTTTGACAAGTGTACGTGTTACAAAACGTAAAATGCTAGTTTTCTAAGCGTACGAAAATGCGTTTGAAAATCCGGAACCGGGACCCGAGTCAAGAAGAAACGCCCGACGCAACGGACCAAAAATATCTAGTCTACTATGCACAAGAATAAAATATAATATATAAATAATTATATTAATTATTTATATATTTATATTTATTTTATATTATGTCGACAAGCTAGGAGCCAAAACAATGTGAGCTGTCCCTGGTCCTCATGCGAGTCGCATGGCCAGAAGGCCATTTCCATGCGAGTCGCATGACTCCAGATTTCAGGCCAGGTTCTATAAATTGCAACATTTTCTGCCGAGTAAAGAAAGAAAAAAAAAACACACATACATATATTACTCCGTATTTATTATTATTATTATTATTATTATTATTATTATTATTATTATTATTATTATTATTATTATTATTATTATTATTATTGTTATTATTAAGATTAATATTATTATTAATCTTATTATTATTATTATTAGTATTAATATTATACATAAAATACTACGACGAGGTCTTGAGCATGTCACTTTCAAAACGAGTTTCCGAGCGAGCTAGAGCTAAGGAAAATATGGGTTATTACCAAGGAAGGTTATGGGTAATGTTCGGGGGTATTTTTGTGAAGCAAACCTCGTGTTTATCATCTCCGATGCGTCTACGTGCTTTCCTACAATATTGTATATCAATATTAAACAGTGAGTTTCATATGATCCCTTTTACTCAATATATTTTTGGGCTGAGAATACATGCAAATGTTTTATTAATCGATATACAATATTTATATGTGTGAGTTTCATTTGCTCCCTTTTTAATTGCTTTTGCAATATATATTTTTGGGCTGAGAATACATGCACTTTATTTTAAACACAATGGATACAAGTACATACTAAATTCTACACTGAGTTTGAACCGAAAATCCCTTAGCTTTGGTAACTAGTAACTGCCAGTTATAAGAACTGGTGGGCGCGAGTAGTAGTATATGGATCCATAGGGCTTGATATCCCCGTCCGAGCTAGAGCACTAGCCTTTTAACGGACGTATGCTATTTGAGAAGCGTACACGTTGGTTTGCGTGTATTATTAAGATGATTATACAAAGGGTACAAATTATATATACGTTAAAGTTTAGTTACCAGGGTGCTCAATTTCGTAGAATATTTTGATAAACGTTTCTGGATGAAACAACTGAAATCTTGTGATCCACTTTTATATAATCTATTGATAAACGTTTCGGATGAAACAACTGAAATCTTGTGATCCACCTTTTATGTAAAACCTATTGATAAACGTTTTGAATAAAACAACTGAACTTTTGTAATCCACATTGATATACGGATTATGTGTAATATTAAAACTATGAACTCACCAACCTTTGTGTTGACACTTGAAGCATGTTTATTCTCAGGTTTCTAGAAGTCTTCCGCTGTTTGCTTATATGTTAGACAAGCTATGTGCATGGAGTCATACATGGCATATTTTTCAAGGAAACGTTGCATTCACCAAATCATCACCATGTATCTTATTTTGACTGTACTGTCAACGGAAGTACTATTGTAAACTATTATTTACAGTGATTGTCTATATGTAGAAATCATCAGATGTTGAAAACCTTTGATTTAAATATTCATTTATGGTGTGCCTTTTCAAAAGAATGCAATGTTTACAAAACGTATCATATAGAGGTCAAATACCTCGCAATGAAATCAATGAATGACGTATTGTCCATATGGATTTGGAGCGATCGTCACACTTTTCAATTTCCACAAACTTAACCCCCTAACTTTCATTAAAATACAAATCGAACCCCCACTTTATACGTATATTTTTTCCCAAATTTCACAAGCTTAACCCCCTAACTTTTATTAAAATACAAATCGAACCCCCACTTTACTAACTTTTTTTTTTCTTCTAATATTCAATTTTCACAAACTTAACACCCTAACTTTTATTAAAATACAAATCGAACCCCCACTTTATACGTAAATTTTTTTCAAATTTCACAAACTTAACCCACTAACTTTTATTAAAATACAAATCGAACCCCCACTTTACTAACTTTTTTTTTTTAAATAAAACCCGAACGCTAAAAGAAGCAACTTTTACAAAAGAAACAACCCTTCAATATTATGTCGAAAAAAATTCTTTTTTACAAAATAGATCAAGACTTTTTTTAACTCGCATTCAAAACGGAGCCCCCGGCGCGAAGCGAGGGCTCCACAACTAGTTAATCCTATTATTAATCCTATTATTAATTAATTATTATTATTATTATTAATCCTACTAATCTAAACCTCATGCCTTTGTTAGTCCTTCCCTCAATGGGAATACGACAATAGCACCCACCCCTTTTCACACTACAATTTTTCATTTTTCCTCCTCACCTATAACCAACTTACAAAAAATACACTAAACTTCAGGGTAGTAAAACGTCAATTCTAATAATTAAAGGAAAAACTCTACCCAACCACTTCGACATCCCGTATCTTTCTCCTCGCTCCGTCTTAAATTTCACCGACCACACCGTTAAACTCGAAATATTTTTATGAACAAAACAAAACTAACTACATTCGAAACGGACACTTTTTAAAAAACGCTAAACACATCGACATCCCGTATCTTCCCGCTCGCCGCGAGTTAAATTTTTTTGACGTCAGCGTCATACTCGAAATAATTTTATGAACAAAACGAAAAAAAGTCCGTTCGAAACGGACACTTTTTAAAAAACGCTAACCACAACGACAGCCCGTATCTTCCTCCTCGCCGCGAGTTAAATTTTTTCGAAAGCACTGCTAGACTCGAAATAATTTTATCAACAAAACGAAACTAACTACGTTCGAACCGGACATATTTTAAAAAACACTAAAGACGACGACACCTACAACGACACTTAACACATGACCCGTTTTCCCCTGTGTAAATACATAAAGCTACGTTAAATATGAATACGCATGCCAAAAACTCCCGCCGCATCGCGCGGGCCTGACCCTAGTTATAAACATGATCAACGATCAACAATAGTTATTTGTCGCAAGCATTTTGTATGCATCTTGCAAATTTCTAACAAAAATAAATTTTTAGTCGTCTATTTAATTTAGATCAAAACATAAAAAATAGACATGAAACATTTTTTTTTTTTTAAAATAATACTCAACATAATTTTTCTTAAATAACTGTAACAAAAATGTTTTATTTTTAGATAGTTATCATCCCATTATATTTATATTAATAAAATTACCCTCCTAATATTTATAGAAGCTATGATTTGACATGGTGACTGGTATGTGAGGGATTTTCAAAATTTTCGGTCATATTTGATTGCACAATTTGCGCACATTTAAAAACGTGTTTGACAAATTGTTTCGTTATATGTTTTTATAATTATAATTATAATTCAAACTAGTTCATTGACCCGTGAATTCACGGGATTGACGAAAAAATCTACATTATAATATTAGTGTCATTGACTCGTTTATTTATATTAGTGTCATTTGACCCGTTAGTTAATATTAGCGTCATTGACCCGTTAGTTAATATTACCCAAACACTTTACATTATCATTACATTTTTTTCAAAGAACACACCAACATAATACAAACTAAAAAATAAGGTGCAGGGTGTTGACCTTTTATCAGTAAATAGATAGATACATACAGTAGTTATAACTTGTAAGGGGAGAAATCAACTCTGCCCAAATAATCATTAACTTTCATTCATGACATTTATCTTGCATCACCTTCAAAAACCACTAACCTTCCCTCAAGATGACTTGCACAACCAAAATCACCAAACCTGCATACACCATTTTACATGTATATAACTCACTTGAATGAAGCATATATATCATATTATCACAGACAAATAAATTTGCCGAGCAACTGCAAGATGAAATTGTAAATGTAGTTGTCTCAAGTAAATCCCAAAGTAGTTTACAACTATATAATTAATCAAATGGAATCATATGCAGCTTACATATGCAACACATAACCAATTTATTTAAAATCACAACAACATAATGATATATTAGAAGACTAATTGAAGAACGGTTATATAAAAACGCATAATAATACAAACTCTCAACCTTTTTAATGGCCTGCCTATTTTTATTTCTTGTTTTTCTTGTAAAAAACAGAAAATATAAAATGAGTAGGACTCGGCCAATAAATTACTTAATAACTGAATCCAAAAGGAATACAACTTGTTGGTATTTGCCTTTACAACAATGAGGCAAAAGACCAAAAAAGCCTAACTAAGCAGGCCTTCTATACAATGAACCATCCAATGCAAACAATTAACCTGTTGTATGTAGATAGATTAAACTGGAATAAACAAAAGGCAGGCAAGCCTCCAATCTTTAACACAAAAGCCAAACAAAGGCATACATAACCATGTATGCATTCTTTGGATACTTGCATTTGATCAAACACAAAAATAATATAAAATTTGATGTTCAAAATATGGAAGTAACATAATAAAATCACTATGAAAGACAACCAAATAAAGTGAATTAATATTATCATTTATCCATCTTTATATCATCAAGTTGAATCACCAGTTCACCACCACCATTTACATAAAACCTCACATAAACAAAAACTATAAATATCATAGATATAACTAACAATAACTATAACAATAAGACTAACAATTCAGAATATGAAAACTATCAAATTCAATTAATATTATCAACCCAATTAAGAAGCAAAATATATAAGCATAAAGAAAACATAAAGAATAATGAAATTAGAAAAAAATAGCTATACCTAACAAAGAAGAAGTTGTCCCATAGAAGGTAATGAAAAAGCAGAACCATGTGTGCAACTATAGGAATATGCCTGTAACTATGAGGCTGATCAGCCACAAAAGTTTATGATTCTTCATCTTCAAGCTATTAGTAGCAAATCAAAAATATTGGACGGAGTAATTGTAATAAATACAAATCCAAATCTAAAACTTAAACAAAAAGTGTACAAAAAAAAAACATTTACACATTTTATCAAACACTTAGTGTGCATCACAGAAGATGGATATATCACCTGAAGGACATAATTAAGAGAATATACTTCACAAACATAATATATATATAAAAAACTCCAAATCAAAATGATATTAAAAGAACATAAGTAATAGAAATTGTCACAAAAATCATTTTCCCTAAGAATTATAAATGAAACCATTAACTCACATCATCATATTGAAACACACATTCTTCAAATCGAAAGTCTCAACTCGTGATATGCAAACCTCAGTACAACAGTCCAATATTTGAGCATGAATATGCATACCTCAAAACACATTTTGAGACCAAATAATGTTTCTTCTTCTCAAAACCTCACCTCAGAACACTGCAATAGCAACCATTATAGAGAAGGAAAATCAAATCTAGATAAATAATAAACCCTGGAATCAAGAAAATCTCACGATTCAGAAACAAAGTTGACGATTCATATACAAATTTTAACAAAATAAAAAGAACTACTTTACCCGAAAGAACTTGTGATAACGAAAGATGATACATCCGACATCAGATGAAGAATTTTCGCTGGATCTGTAATTTCAGGTCCAATTGAGAAGATAAAAAGAGGGTGAAAAACCCTAGCGATTTGGTCTTCTGTTTCTACATATCAAGCGATGCCCACATGATGGTAGTGATTAATCTGGAGAGAGGAAGGAGTTAGGGTTTATCAGTGTTATTGTTTAGGGGATGACGAAGTTAGGGCTTATCTAGCAAGAAAAGGAAGATACAAAAGAAAAAAGATGTAGAAGAAGATGAAAAAGTTCTTATGTAATTTGAAGCTTCTTACTTCTTATTTTACCGAGCAGAGTGAGACCTGTATGATAATTTAATTTAACCATGATGATACAGTAATCGAGAGATGTTGTGTGAGATAAGACCATTTAACATGAAGCTTCTTCTGTACACTTTTAAAAAATAAAAATATAATAAATAGTATAATTATGACATAAGCTTTCTTAACCACAATGGCACTGTACAATCTTTAAATACATAAGTTACAACTTAATGAAGCACTTAATGACTTCAGCATCAACTCCATTTTAATAGATAGAATAGATTTTATTTTAAGAATCATAATAAAACTAGGATATATCATAATTTTATAAAAATAGTTATAATAAATATAAATACCAATCGACTTTTGACCTAGCGGTATT
This sequence comes from Rutidosis leptorrhynchoides, assembly GCF_046630445.1. Lineage (NCBI taxonomy): Eukaryota > Viridiplantae > Streptophyta > Magnoliopsida > Asterales > Asteraceae > Rutidosis > Rutidosis leptorrhynchoides. Next base: position 636,187,670 of record NC_092335.1, read on the forward strand.
AGGAGAACTTATCAACATTGAAGTTGTGAATTCGAATATAGTCGTGGTTAGGGGTGTTCATCGGTTTGATTTTCGATTTTTCGGATTATTCAGTTCAGTTTTTCAATTTTGAAACTTTTATAATTAAAACCGAAAATCAAACCGAAATCGAATTCAAATATCAAAACCGAAATCGAAACCAGACCAAAAATCGAATTTGAATTTGGTTTGATTTCGGTAAAAACCGAATTTAACTTTGAAAATCAATTTTTTACTTTATCCCTACGAGATGAACAAACATTATCGTATTAACTCTGTAATATATCATACTAAACTAATATATATATAATCGAACGTATACATATAAATTTACAAAATACAATAAGCTTATAAAATATCATAATACTATACCTATTATATCAAGAAGATAAACAAAATCGATAACCAAGAGAAAGTCGATTTGGATTGGCTACATGTATAAGAATGTGGAGAGAAACAAATTAGTGAAAATATGAATTAATAATTTAAATACAGTTTCAAATCCGAGTCAACATAATTTGACTTGAAAAGGTATATTATCTACTTGAATCATATATCTAACACATGTATACCATAATATTAATAACTTAATATATTTATTCAATAATGTCTTAATCGAATTCTGTTTTATATTCGGTCTTCGGTTAACCAAATTTAGAAATTTCAAAACCAAAAACCCAACCGAAAACCGAATTTTAATTCGATTTTCGGTTTCACTCGATCCGAAAATCATTTTACAAATTCGATTTGGATTTTTTCGGCTTGATTTCGATTTGGATTTCGGTTGAAAAAGTTTCAACCAAACCGATGAACACCCCTAGTCGTGGTGGGTGTGGTACTTAAAAGTAATTTTTTTATTGAAAGGCAAACCTACAATCTACACACGATACCACGAATATTTACATCTCACTATCTCGAGTCAGGCTTGAACTCACGACCTCTTGGTTGAAGGTTTCCTCTCATACTGCTAGGCCAAAGGCCCTTTGGTTGGTTAAAAGTAATTTTAATTAAATATTGAATTAATTGAGTTTTAAGTTTAAAATCAAATGCATCACTTCCAATAATGTATTTAAGATGAGATGCCTGACTGCATCAGTATATAATTTATCCAATAATTAAGTAGATAAAGCTTATAAATAAATTAAAAAACATACAATATCAACGTAATATGATCAACCCAATCAGATTCTAATAAGCAAATATTTTTTCTCAATTTGGATTTTGTTAGTATATACGGAGTATTTCTGGTCATAAAATCAACATTCCGTTACTAGTCTTGGATAAAATATCTTACATATATATTCCTTAAAAATCAATTTTTTTTATTGTAATATAATTTGTACGGAGTAACTCTTATGTTGTACATTTTCCAATTTCATGCATACGTTAAGTTGTACCAATCAATTCATTATATCCACAAGCACAACATATATGATATATCATAAAAAAATCTAACACATTATTTTGAAACAATCACAACCTCTTTCTCATCATCATCTCTCTCTATTCAACCACAACTTCCATGGATTCCATATTTTATAACCTTTATGGTCACATTATTCTTCATTTTTCTTGATACTTACTCATTAAAACCTAAACATATTCCTTGCTTTTACCATCTTTTACCTTGTTACAATTATTCCAACACTTTTTAATCCACAAAAAGGAAGTCAATTACTCAAATAATTGATCCAACATCACAATTGTTTCAAGCCATGGTTTATAGGCAGCTACAACAAACTGACATCAATATTCCACCATCATCCGCCAACGGAACCTCAACGGACGGTGGTTATACAACGGGTGATAACAACTTTGACAATAACATGATGATCATACTAGCTGTCTTGTTATGTGCCTTAATTTGTGCACTTGGGCTTAATTCAGTAGTTCGGTGCTTTTTTAGGTGCGGTCGGACGTTTGTTTTTGAGAATCCTAGACAAACCACCACCGGAGTAATCTCAAATGACCGGAAACAAGGTAAGTTGAGTGATATACCAGTGGTGGTTTATCGGTTGGAGATGAAAAGTCCGGTCACCGATTGTCCGATTTGCCTAGGAGATTTTACTGAAGGTGAAAAAGTAAGAATTTTGCCTAAGTGTAAACATTGGTTTCATGTTAAGTGTATAGATAGATGGCTTTTGTCACATTCATCATGTCCAATATGTCGGCAGCTTTTATTTGAGCTAGAAGAGGTTTAATTGTGATTGTACAGTTTATTTTGTGGTTATTTTATTCAATATTATTTAAGGGTAATATATGTAATAGCATGTTTTTTTCGGACTTAAATGTTAACCGTGTAAAGACCCGTCATAATCCATCTGGACGAATACATTACATTTGGTTATATCGCGATGTACTTGACCTCTATATGATACATTTTACAAACATTGCATTCGTTTTTAAAAGACAATTTTTAATTTCATCGACAGTTGACGACATGCATACCATTTCATAATATATCAAACTATAATTGACTTAATAATAATCTTGATGAACTCAACGACTCGAATGCAACGTCTTTTGAAATATGTCATGAATGACTCCAAGTAATATCTCTAAAGTGAGCAAATGCACAGCGGAGATTTCTTTCATACATGAGAATAAACATGCTTTAAAGTGTCAACCAAAAGGTTGGTGAGTTCATAAGTTTATCGTAAACAATAAAATTCATCATTTTGATAGACCACAAGATTCAAATACAGTACACCTATCTCGTGTACGAAACCATTTTTCATAATGCTTAGCAGAATAAGCTCGTATCCTTTTCTCCCCCGTAGGTTGCCTCGCGATTTTTAAATAATCGTGCACATATCTCGTGCACAAAACTAATATGTTATGTATAAAACTCATTCTCTCGATACATAACATTCATTTCAATTTCATTTCTCAACATGGTAACCGACCTTAACATATAATGCGCATCAATAATATCCCCAAAACAGAACATCTCGTCTGTATAATATATAAACTTCGAAGTACTAAACACCACGCCCACTAGCTCTTCCGTCTAGTGAACATTTTGGGTGGGGTATTAAACCCGGTAGCTACCTTTAGGATTCGCGTGAATTAGGGCCATACCCGATTTTAATTCTTAGGTTACCAAGCAATAATAATCAGGGGAAAATATATTCATCAATTGGTGGCAATTATCATGTCCACATAATTCAATAATAATTCGCAGAACTTCTGTCTGCATAATAATTCATTCGAGGAATGTTTTTCTTGTGTCTATCTCGTCAAACATTTATAAAAGCAATTCATGTATTCTCAGTTCAAAATATATTTCAAAAGCATTTAATAGAGCAGTTATAAAAACGGCGCATGTATTCTCAGTCCCAAAAATGTAAAGAGTAAAAGGGAGCAAATGAACTCACGATAAGATATTTTGTAGTAAAAATATGCATACGATTGAACTGAACAATGCAGGGTTGACCTTGGATTCACAAACCTATATCATTCATATATATATATATATATATATATATATATATATATATATATATATATATATATATTAAAACATATACTTGTAATCGAACAAATATATATATATATATATATATATATATATATATATATATATATATATATATATATATATATATATATATATATATATATATATATATATATATATATATATATATATATATATATATATATTATTGATAACATTTTTATATATAATAACTTATAGGTTTCATTATTTAAATAATTACATTCATAAAAATATTAATATAGTTAAGTTAAATGTATTAAATACTTTTTTTTATATATATAAATAATCTTTATTGAATATATTAATAATACTAAATATGATAATTCTTATTAATTATAATAATAATAATTTTGATAATAATGATGATAATTTTTAATAATAATAATACTGATAATGATATTGATAGTAATAATAATATAGTTGTAGTAATAATAATAATGGTAAAATTAATAATAATGATAATATTAATAATATTACTTATGGTAACAATAATAATAATAATAATAATAATAATAATAATAATAATAATAATAATAATAATAATAATAATAATAAACATAAGTTTACTACCTTTAAAGAGCGAGTTCCTAAGAAAAATTGCAGCAGTTCGGGCTCGAACCCGCGACCTCTCGAATAATACAAACACCCCTAAATCATTACTCCATTTCTGTTTTTCTAATTAATACCAAACTTATATTTATTTAACCCGTTTTACACTGTTTTCCATTTTCATCTTCTTCATTAACTACATCACAATCTTAAACTTAAATCATCATCTATCTCACCAACCTAATCATCATCATTATTATAGTCGAAATCATAATGATAATCATAACATAATCATGATCATAATATAATCATAATCATATCATAATCATAATCATAATCATAACATGATCATAATCCTACCAACACCATTTCCTCTTCACGATTATTAATAATCATATATCATTACCCGATCACCATCATCATAATATAATCTTAACATCATCTTATGTTTACGGCTCATCATTATCATCAATTAACATCATAACACTTATCATCATCCCAATATCTTTACCATCTCCCACGCTATTCATCATCATTCATTCGTTAATTCTTCATCATTTTATCATCAACATCAAAATCTCGTTTCATTAACACCTCGTTAATATTATTTATCATCCGGGAATCACAATCATACTTATCTATATTATTGGCCCAATATAAATTAATTTGAATCACTGCCCAAAAGAAGAAAATATGGCACGACCCAAACATGGTAATCCTTGTCTAGCTTGATAGCCTAATTACTCAAAAAAAAATCATCTTCATAAATCAGACCCCACAATTTGGTCGACCATTATGTTTTAAATTGTCCCACATATATTTGTTTGTCAAACTTAATGTCCAAGTCAAATTACTAACATACAAACTAACTAACTATTAAACTTAATACTTTTAATAATAACTAGACTATTAAATTACCCATCATAGCAGCAAACAACATCGACTTTTCTGTGGGTTTCTAACTCGGATCACAAGCAGAACATGATGGCGTAAATCAGCTACAGTAGCAACCAATTAAGATGGGTTGTGTGATGGTTTACGATAAAAAAATATATGTATAGCTGCAGTAGCAGCACAACATCAATTAGAAGAAAAGTAAATAAATTAATGGTTTAGGGTGATGTTATTGCGGCGGACAGCAGGCCGTTTTAGTGGTGATAGGGTGGAGGTTTGTCGAGCAGCTGTAGCAACGATAGGAGTAGAAACAGTTAATAAAAAAATGATAAAGGTGATGGTGATCTTGCGTTGGTGATGATGGTATCGAGTTTCATATGGTGATGATGGTGGTGTTAAGGTGATCAAGGTTGAGGGTGGTTTATGGTGATGGTGTTGGATATCGTGGTGGTGATGATATGAGTCTAGGACAGAAGTATTTAGCAACAACAAATATGTTACATGGTAATTTGTGGTGTTGATCAAACACGAATAAGTAGAAGCAGGTGTTTACCTTGATGGTGGCGAGTGATGGTATTGACGAAGCTAGATGATGAATTGTGGTGGAGTATGGTTGTTCTTCGAATAAGACTATGAGAGAGATAGTAAGAGAGAGTTAAGTGGTTATCAATGGTGTGAAAGTTGTGAAGGTGGAGAAGAAGAAGATAGAAGGGGAATAGAAGTGGGTTTGAGTCGTTCAAGTATGGATATATAGTGTGTCTGTGTATGTATGTAAGTAAATATATAATATACATATATATATATATCTCCAAGTTGTGAAAAACTCATAAAGTAACACAGTAGTTTTCAATCATAAATCACATATCACGGATATATCATGCAGTTGAGAACAAAAATATATATAATATAATAATAATATTAATAATATAATAATAATCAAATAATATAAACGTGTAAATTGTTAGCCGTCAGCTACTATTCGTTTAATATTCCTTTCACGGAATGAAATTCGTACTCCGTTGTTAATCAGTGGCGGATAAAAAGTACTCAAATAAATCCCAAATTTAAATCCCAAATTTTTAAATTAACTATATTTATTTATTTTGGTCATTATGGTATAAAATTCAATCATTAATTTAATAAATAAAAATTACATCAACCGTCTCTCTCAATTCTGGGTAGAATATAAAAAGTGTTAAAACTTAACAAATAGTTCCTAAATACATTTTTAATAAGTCTAAAATTTATAGATCTCATTTTTGTATCACCGTTTATTTTAAAATTACATAAGTTTGAATTTTACTTGCTTAATATCAATCGAAACATCAAACGAGTATTACAATCATTTAATATTTATTTTTAATATACTTTATTTATATATATATAGATATATTTTAAATAATAATTATTATAATATCCTATTTTTATTTTATTAATTTTTAATAACAACAACATATAATACTTCAAATTATGTTTCGAATTATTATTTATATATACATACACACATATCTATTTACAATTAATTGTTCGTGAATCGTTGAGAGCAGTCGAAGGTCAAATGAATATATGAATCAGTTCAAAATTTTTGAAAATCAACATTACAGACTTTGCTTATCGTGTCGAAATCATATAAAGATTAAATTTAAATTTGGTCGAAAATTTCCGGGTCGTCACAGTACCTACCCGTTAAAGAAATTTTGTCCCCGAAATTTGATCGAGTTCGTCATGGCTAACAATAAGAATGTTTTCCTGACGAATATGAAATGATAAATAGAGTTTTATTACTGATTAATATAGATAAAACGATTTGAATACTCGAAGCGTACGAGTGAAGCTATCACAAAAGAGTGGAATGAAGTAAATAGAGGTTCATCTTAACTTTTGACGTAGTCACTGTTGAATTTTCCGGAATTCAAGGGATTTAGAGAAAACTTTGTGATCTGATTAAGATTTGATTCTTCGATGATTAAAGAAATTAGGATCTCTTTGGTTAAATGCGATGATCTGTCTTGATTTCCCTGTCTGATATTTTACTATAAATCCACTCCCCTCGTTTCCTTATTTTTACAGCTCATACATTTGTATTCTCTTCCCGACTTTAAGTTACGCGAATAATGGTCCAGAATTCGTAGATATGAATTTAAAAATGAACATAGTTAATGTTCTAAGAAAGAGATTGTAATAGCACGATCTTGATTGGTTAAATTACCAGAATTCAAGAGAAAAGATAAAACTATCAAGTAATTATGTTCTTGATATGTTCATATATATTAGATAGAATGTAAGAGTCGTGTAACATGGTACATGATGATGTTATGATATGTGAATCATCACGTTCCATTAGAAACTCAGCATGACTTACTGTAGTATAATCACGTTGATCAAGTGTCATTATATTATACTAACTCATGCATCAATTTCCAACACTACTTCAAAACATTCATATTTTAAATTCGAAGATTTACAGAATATAGAAACTAAAACAGTTTCCTTTTATGAAATAACACAGACAATGCGGAGAGATAATTAATATCGGACGAGAATATTTATGAAGATATCTTCAGAAATATTGAGGATGTTTATAATGAAAGATACCATGATATCTAATAATTTTAGAACCAAAGTGTGATGAAGAAATTCATTCACAGTGATTTGGAATGATTAAGGAGCAAGGTAATCGTCAAAGATTTCATCAGAAACATAATCATCAAGATTCTTTATGTACAAGTTTAGTCCTTGTGATTTGTTCAGAGTCTCCTTCATGGTTTGCTCAATTCTTTGTTATCAAACTTTTGACTGTTAAGGCAGTCTCCAGTTTTCACTGCTTCATCAGCTTTTTCAAACTCGGAAAACTGATTCATAGGCTAAAGCGCTTTTTAGAAATTCAGAATTGAAGTTCGTAAATCCAGGAGATAGAAGTTATATATATATATATATATATATATATATATATATATATATATATATATATATATATATATATATATATATATATATATAATTGTTATCGTAGAATCGCTGAGAAATTCAAGATTATCGATTGATGCCTCCCGGAATTTGGTATGGTGATTATCGTTACAAGATGCCGATGAGTTCATGATAAGGCTCCAATAAATAAATATAGTGATTTGTCGGAGAAATTTAAACCAAAGAGTAACGAGGTTACTGGTACGTCTGCTGGTAATATGGTGAAATATAAAAGGTTCACCGGTAACAATAAATGAGTACGCATACAAAATTCGAAGTTACCTAGTTGGAGCTGTGACAAAATTGGCTAATTTGAAAAAGAATTGCAATGTTATTTTCGGTAATAATAACGCTAAAGGAATTAGCACAGCTACGTGTTAAACATTTACTCATTTTTCCGAGAGTTTTTCAGGTGTATAACTATATGCATAAATCTTTCCTTCCGTAGATGAAGTGCGGTTGGTTCATCCTCCCGATTGAGGTGTTTTCAATAATCATGAAAGGTTTGAACGCAGATTGTAATCGTCAAGATACAAATGAGGTTTAAGATGAAATCAAGTGGCAAACTTGAAGAAATGTTTAGTTACATATGTTATAATCAATATTTTAATTCATTTTAATTGCCCAATGTTAGTAGTTGTGACGATCGCTCCAAATCCATATGAATGAACACGTCATTCATCGATTTCATTGCGAGGTATTTGACCTCTATATGATACGTTTTGTAAACATTGGATTCTTTTGAAAAGGCACACCATAAATGTATATTTAAATCAAAGGTTTTCGACATCTGATGATTTCTAGATATAGACAATCACCGTAATAATAGTTTACAATAGTACTTCCGTTGAAAATGCAGTCAAAATAAGATACATGGTGATGATTTGGTGAATGCAACGTTTCCTCGAAAAATATGCCATGTAAGACTCCATGCACATAGCTTTTATAACATATAAGCAAACAGCGGAAGACTTCTAGGGAACCTGAGAATAAACATGCTAACAAGTGTCAACACAAAGGTTGGTGAGTTCATAGTTTTAGTGTTTCGCATAATCTGTATATAAAAGTGGATCACAAGATTTCAGTTGTTTTATCCAGAAACGTTTATCAATAGATTCTACATAACAGAGCACCCTGGTAACTAAACTTTAACGTTATAATGATAAATACCCCATTCGTTTTAATACACGCAAACCAACGTGACCTAAACTCAAATAACACACGTCTGTTAAAAGGCTAGCGCTCTAGCTCGGACGGGGATGTCAAGCCCTATGGATCCATATACTGTTATTCGCGCCCACCAGTCCACATCCGATGTACTGGCAGTTACTAGTTACCAAAGCTAAGGGATTTTCGGTTTAAACTCAGTGTAGAATTAAATATGTACTTGTATTCATTGCGTTTAAATAAAGTGTATGTATTCTCAGCCCAAAAATGTATAATGCAAAAGCAATTAAAAAGGGATCATATGAAACTCACCTTAGCAGCACATAAAGTTGTTCATCGTAATGTGACCGAAACTCGGAATATCAATTAATCGTAGATCTCAACCTAGAGAACATATGTTGGTCAATAAATGTCTATCAAGCTAGGTCAGGTCATAGTGTATCACAATCCTAATGCTCGAGATCGACATACAAAAGTTATCCAAAGTAGTTTCAAAAAGTCAATTTTGACAATAGTTCAACAAAACGAGACGTGCCTTATATAAGGATTCATTTACTCGGTTGGTAATATTTAAAAGTTCACTTTATCAATCTCGTAAACAAGTTGTTTAAATCTTAATTGCAGATTCAAAAGCAATTTCAATTAACGTCAATCATAATTCAGTTGATCATATCTTTTAATCCGTTCATCGAAACTATTCGATATCTAAATGAAAAGTTATTGATTTTTCGCCAGCTTTCCAAAAACATGTATATCATATACCTTTTACCAGTAATATATGTATTTAATTCGTGATTCATTATAAACTGTTTAACGATGAAATTTAGCATACAAGCATATATAAATATATATACTCGAGCACTAGACATGGATACACAATTAATATATAAAAGATAAAATATGAGTGCTTACGTATCAATATTGAGATTCAATATTGTAGGAAAGTACGTAGACGCAATGAAGATGATAAACACTAGGTTTTACTTGCAAATAATACCCATGAATATTACCCATAACCTCCATAGCTATAACTCATAATTTCCTTAGCTTTATCCCGCTTGAAAACCCATTTTGAAAGTGACACGCTCATAACCTCGTCGTAGTATTTTATGTATAATATTAATTAATAATACTAATAATAATAAGATTAATAATAATATTAATCTTAATAATAATAATAATAATAATAATAATAATAATAATAATAATAATAATAATAATAATAATAATAATAATAATAATTATAATTTAAATAAATAAATACTTACGGAGTAAAATTGAGTGAGGAAACAAACTGGAACCAAATCGAGTTTTTATAGTATGTGGCCTGCTACAGTACCCCATGCGATCGCATGGGGTTTAGCCTCCTTGGCCATGCGATCGCATGGCTAGAGGATCCAGCTCACAATCGTTTAACTTTTAGCTCGTCGACATAAAATACTGTAGCAATAGTGTTCACTGTAGCAAATAGTGTTTACTGTAGTAAATAGTATTTTCACTGTAGCACTGTAGCAAAGTCGTTTTCACTGTAGCAAATAGTGTTTTACTGTAGCAAAGTCATTTTCACTGTAGCAAATAGTGTTTTACTGTAGCAAAGTGATTTTTACTATAGCAAATAGTGTTTAGTTGTACGTCTTATATATATATATATATATATATATATATATATATATATATATATATATATATATATATATATATATATATATATATATATATATATATATATATAATTGTTCGTGAATTGTCGAGAGCAGTCAAATGTAATTGAATACATGAAACAGTTCTAAAATTTTGAGATTCAACTTCATAGACTTTGCTTATCGTGTCGGAAACGTTAAAGATTAAGTTTAAATTTGGTCAGAAATTTCCGGGTCATCACAGTAGTCCACAGTTGATAGTCCACAGTTAGCAGTTCAATAATTCATATATAGTTTAATATATTATATTCGAATTAATTAATACGTATCGTGACCCACTGTATACATGTCTTAGACTCGATCACAACTCAAAGTATATATATTATTTTAGAATCAACCTCAACCCGGTATAGCTCGAGCATTACTGCATATAGAGTGTCTATGGTTTTTGCAAATAATATATACAGATGCGTCAATATGATATGTCAAAACCTTGTATACGTGTCCCGATATTTAAAGTGCGTAAAATAAATAACAGAAATTAAATGACGATAAAATTGCGAGAATTAAAATTGCGATAAATAAATTGCGATAAATAAATGTAATAAGGAATTAACAGTTAGCTAGGAACAGTTAGCTAGAATTTTGTTAGCGTGGATTCTTAATAGAATTTCTCATAGTTAATTCGTTTGTTTCTAACAAATTTTATTTTGTCCAATGTTTTCTTCATTATGCCACTTGTTGGATTCTGATAGGTCAAAATTCAAATATGAAATTGAATGAAAATGGTTATTCTGCGGTGAATGGATACGTAAATCTGTGGATGTAAGTAGGATAGTAAATGATTGTTGAATCAGATTGGAAGAATATATAGTGTAACTTATTAATGTGAAATCTAAATATTTCTCGGGTATTACCTACCCGTTAAAATATTTTCACCATTAACAGTTTGTACAAAAGAATTTTAAATTACAATCTTTATGAAAACATATATACATATATATTTTCTTCAGATGTAATCATGAATTTAATGAGTTAATATGATATTAATCTCATTTGCTTTTCGGTTTGAACTAGAATAAATAATCTCTAAGACTTTAGAGATTACATAATCGCCATGTTCAGTGAAGATAAATGATATAGAACGATTATGTAGAACAAAGATAATCAACATAGAACATATATGTAGAATACATAATCTCTAAGACTTTAGAGATTACATAATCGCCGCCTAATAGTTCTCCCATGAAGTTATGAATCAATACTTCATCGTTGATTTTTATTAGTACTCCTTGGTATCTATGGTGCGTACGACGTTGATGCTCGAAGAACAGATTGTGATGTCGAGGTATGGGATGCGAATGTTGTTGTTGGTGGTAATGGTACTGTTGGTGTTGATGATGGTGGTACTGTTGATGTTGTTGATGCTGCTGGTGCTTGTAACCTTTGCACCATATTCTCCAAAGTCAATACTCGAGCGCGAAGCTCGTTGACTTCTTCTATTACACTGGGATGATTGGTGGTTCGAACGAGAGGGCGAATAAGATCTAGAATTTGATATAGTATATAATTGTGAAGAGATACTCTGGAAATGAGATAGAAAATGGTGCTTTGGACAGGTTCGCCGGTAAGTGCTTCAGGTTCTTCGCCAAGAGGGAAATGTGGTGGATAGAAGGGATCGCCTTCTTCTTGTCTCCAATGATTAAGTAGACTATGAACCCATCCCCAATTCATCCAGAATAGATGATGGCTAATTGGTTGATCCATTCCGGTCACACCGCTTTCGGAGCTCGAGTGAAACTCCATATCGGAATTCGAGGGACTTGAACTAGTGGCGAGTTCCATTTCGTACGGTTGAATAAGAGATTTTTCAATATGAAATGATTTTCGATTATCGAATGGTATTCTAATTACATAGAATATCTATATATATAGAACAAAAGATTTTCGTAGATTACAGAGGAATTTACAGAATATGTCAGGAAAGGTTTACAGTAACAGATACGCTAAGGTATGAATTAGCAGATACGCTAAGATATGAATTTTTGTCTATACACTATTCATGCAATCAATGCATAAGATGTGTCTAGACTAAGAATGATAAGCAAATGATTCCCTAAGAATGATAAGCAGGTAATTTTCGACACGAAATGATAAGCAAAACTTTTGACATGCAGACACGGTCGAAGTCCAGACTCACTAATGCATCTAAACAACTATCAGTTAGACACACTAATGCAAGACCTGGTTCGCTAAGACCACCGCTCTGATACCACCTGTAAAGACCCATCCTAATCCATCTGGATGAATACATTACATTTGGTTACATTGCGAGGTACTTGACCTCTATATGATATATTTTACAAACATTGCATTCGTTTTTAAAAGACAATTTTTAATTTCATCGACAGTTGACGGCATGCATACCATTTCATAATATATCCAACTATAATTGACTTAATAATAATCTTGATGAACTCAACGACTCGAATGCAACGTCTTTTGAAATATGTCATGAATGAATCCAAGTAATATCTCTAAAGTGAGCAAATGCACAGTGGAGATTTCTTTCATACCTGAGAATAAACATGCTTTAAAGTGTCAACCAAAAGGTTGGTGAGTTCATAAGTTTATCGTAAACAATAAAATTCATCATTTTGATAGACCACAAGATTCAAATACAGTACACCTATCTCGTGTATGAAACCATTTTTCATAATGCTTAGCAGAGTAGGTTCGTATCCTTTTCTCCCCCGTAGGTTGCCTCGCGATTTTTAAATAATCGTGCACATATCTCGTGCACAAAACTAATACACATAACCTGTGTATAAAAATCATTCTCTCGATACATAACATTCATTTCGATTTCATTGCTCAACATGGTAACCGACCTTAACATATAATGCGCATCAATAATATCCCCAAAAAAGAATATCTCGTCTGTATAATATATAAACTTCGAAGTACTAAACACAATGCCCACTAGCTCTTCCGTCTAGTGAACATTCTGGGTGGGGGTGTTAAACCCGGTAGCTACCTTTAGGATTCGCGTAAATTAGGGTCATACCCGATTCTAATTCTTAGGTTACCAAGCAATAATAATCAGGGGAAAATATATTCATCAATTGGTGGCAATTATCATGTCCACATAATTCAATAATAATCCGCAGAACTTCTGTCTGCATAATAATTCATTCGAGAAATGTTTTGCTTGTGTCTATCTCGTCAAACATTTATAAAAGAAATTCATGTATTCTCAGTTCAAAATATATTTCAAAAGCTGTTAGGACCCCGAAGTTGTATAGTGTTAATGTGAAATAAGCTTAATTGATGGTTCCTTAGAAGAGGGCTATATAAGGAACCTAAGTAGTCCTAATTAGATAGCCATTGCATTGTAACTGAGTTTTAGAAGCTGTGAAATGTAAATCTTGTTAATTCTATCTTATACCGAATCTCCTTCACACTTACCGAATCTCCTTCACACTTACCGAATCTCATTCTAACTTGTCTTTTCTTCTAATCTCAACATGATCTGACCTATCATTTGGTATCAGAGGTTCCAGGGAGTGATATTACATCACTATATCGATCCAGAGATTAAAGATTACAGAATCTGAACACACTCGGTAGATTGAATCAGACTCGGTATAATCGAATCTGATAATCTAACTTTCAGATTCCTGTGATAAGTTCAGCGAAGGTGTATTAGGTTGATTAGAAAGAGTTTTAATCATCATTACAGCTTTTTAACATCAATTATGGAGAATCAAGTTATTTTTTAGAGTTCGTGGCTAAAACTCTCGGTATTCATCAATTACAGCTTGATTATGTAGTTAAGTAAAGATTTGAGGTTTCAGTTGTGATCGTGAGGTGTTTAATCACATTTCTGACGGTTTAATTTCATCAATTCTTCAAGTTTTGAAGATTTGATATACATTTGATATCGTAACTGCCATACCGAATCTGCTTCAAAGCTATTAATTCTCATTCAGTGTTGCAGAATGTGGTGTGTTTGTGATTCTATCACATTCGGTTTGATCATACGTAGCTAATTGGTGTGATTTGAGAAAGGATTCGTTTGAATTCTAAGTTTTCATACTTAGACTCGGTATTGTCAACTGCTACAGTTGACATTCGGTATCCTATACATTCGGTATCTTTGATATTTTATGTGATACTAACTTGTTTCCTTGTGCAGCAAGGTTACAGAATCTAATTCAAAGGAATTGAATTGTGTATGAATTCAAATATTTATATAGAATCTGACTACCGATTCAGATACTGAATCAGGATCTCGGTATCACTTAATTCATTGGTTTTAAGTGTTCTCAGGCTACAAATCATGTGGTTACAGAATCTATACCGAATCTGGGTGTGTTACTTGTATTTTTGATCAATTTCTGATACAGAATCTGGTTTACCGAATCTACTATAGTACAGAATCTATACCGAATCTGCTACAGTACCGAATCAGTTACCGAATCTGACATTTGTGTTAGATTGTTGTGATTTTTCATCTTAGATTTGAGTAATACTGAATCTACCTCATTTTCAAGATGTTTACTCAAGATACTTTGATCATTGGATCAGATTCCCGTCCTCCAGTGTTGTTTGATGGCAAGTACACTCAGTGGCTTCACCGTATCACACAGTACATAGACTATAAGGGTGAGAAAGCAAAGTACATATGGGCTTCTCTGAGAGATGGTCCAGTTGTAGATTATCTTCCGGATACTGGTATGCCAATTCCAGTCTATGAACTTTCTGGTGATAAATGTGAGAGAGCTCAGGGTGACATAGAGGCAAAGAACATTGTTATGCAAGCTATCCCATATGAGTTGTTTGAAAATGTTGATAGCAACACAACAACAAAAGATATATGGGATGAGATCAAACAACAGCAAGAAGGTTATGACATGTCAGATGTTACTAAACTGAATAAGGCTCTGGGATTTTATGAAGACTTCAAGCAGGAACCTGATGAACCACTCAAGGATACCTACCGTCATTTCAATGGTGTTCTCAATGAGTTGAAAAGGTGCAAGATCATAAAAGTAAATGCTGAAGTCAATATGAAATTTCTCAAAAAGCTCAATGTTGATTGGCTTCCTTATGGAACCATTGTTCGATCAACCAAAGAGATTGACAAGTTGACTATTCATGAGCTTGTTGGAGTTCTTATGCATTACCAACCTGAAGTGTCTAAACTTCAAGAAGGAAGGAAAGAGTCATCTCCAAGTGATCCTCTTGCTCTCATTGCCAAAAAGAAGAGCAAATCATTTACGACTTCCAAAAACTTGTCCAAGAAAGTGCTTGTTGAAGATTCAACTGATTCTGAAGAATTGAATCTTTCTAATATTGATGATTCTCACCTTGAATTAGTCAAGATGGCAGCCATGTTCACAAAAGCCTTGAACAAATACAAGTTCAAAGGCAAATCAAGCAATCAACGCAAGAATTCATCATCTTCCTCGTACTACAAGAAAGCTGATCAATCAAAACAACAACAACGTGCTGATGATTCCAAGAAGGATGATTCAATCTGTTTCAATTGTGGCAAAGCTGGTCATTACTCTCGTGAGTGCAAGATGCCTAAGAAGAAGGATGTATCTTACTACAAGAAGAAAATATTGATGGCTAAGATTGTAGAAACTGGGGGAGAGCTAAAACCGATTGATGATACTTGGTTTAACTGGACTGACGATTCAGATTCAGAGGTTGAACATGCAAATGTTTGCAAGGTGACTAAGCTCATCAAAGCTACAGAAGCAATGAAGAATTCTGACTCAGCATCTGATGATGATGAGGTATAATCATCTGAAATTCCACCTGATTTTATCAAAGTGCAAAATGACATGATGAAGAATTTGGTCTCAATGTCAAAAGAAGTCAAAGGTTTAAAATCTGAAATCAAGGTTTTAAAAGATAAAATCAAACTTTTTGAGACCAAACCATCTTCATCTAAATTACAATCGGAATTGCAAAGATTGACTGTCCAACTCAGCTCCACGGAAACTGAGTTTGAAGATCTTTAAAAATCAGTTCATCCGATTAAGGTCAAAAGGACTGATTATCGTCTAAAATCGGAACGACTTGCAGAAAAAGTTCAATTTCTAGAAAAAGATCTTTCTGATTTGAAAACTCAACATGAACCCACACTTTCAAAGCTAAACAAGAAAATTATTCAATTGGAAAACACCATCATTGAAAAGAACTCTGAAATCTCTTTGTTGTTAAAAGAGTCTTTTCAAATGAAAGCACAACTTGCTCGATATGAGGAAAAACTCTACCGAACAGATCAATCCAAAGCGATCATGAATATGGAACTTTCAAAACAAACGATTTTCACGAATAGACCAAAAACAATTCATGGTGACAAGTGGGGCTTGGGTTATGAAGATCCTAAGATCTTAGAAAATACTTCCAAAAAGATTCCAGGATTATATCATTCTAATTACTTTCGAGCTGGTTTACTATATCATTTTATGCATGCTTCTGATGCTGATTTTGATGATATTATTATTAATCACAAATCTAGGAAATACCATCAAATTAGCTTAATGTATGAGAAAATCAATGCTAAAATGGGTAAATCAAATCCTAATTTCTTGAAGAAACTTGTTGAAACTGAAAAGAATATGCAACATGAAAATTATGTGCCTAAGCGTAGACTGGTTTATATCCCAATACTCATGCTAGAGAAATATATTTTAATGCTTGAGAATAAAGTGTTTAACAAACCTAGTTCTAGCATTATTGCCATAGATGAGGTGTTTGATGAACCAACTTTTGATGTGAAACCAATTCTACCAGCTTTGCCTGCATGTTCTGATAATGTTTTCCGTGAAGACCTAGCACATGAACTAATTGTCTTCTTTGAGATAGAATCCCTAGGTCAACCTGATTTAGATGTAAAGGTAGAACCTCAAGATGAACCAAATGTTGAAGACATGATAGACTTTGACACAACAATTAATGAATTTTATGAAAACATACCTGTTGTATGAAACTTGAAACGTATATTAGGTATCGTTGAAAAGGAAAATGTTGATTTGCAACTTAAGTGTCAATCATTAGAACAAATGCTTGCTTTGTGTGATAAATTGCCTCCACTTCCTAAGAAAAAATTTACTTATGATTTTACAGAAGGTGAAGTGCTTGTTTCTGCAGAGGAATTATGTCTTGAAATTAAGAGCTTAAAACAAAAAATAATTCAACTGAAACAGGCTAACACACTTAAGCAATCATCTACTGTTAAAACCAATGTGTCTGAATGTGTTGGTGGGATTTATAAGAAGGGGAAGGGAACAACAACATCTACGGATGCAAAACCCATTACTATTCTTAAAAACCCATTACGTTCTCAATTTGGTAAACGTGTTTCAAAAGTTGCACCTTCAACACAATTTGTTGTCAAGAAAGTTCATTCTCAAAATGATTCTGTGTTAAATGAAAAGATTCCTATGATTCCAATGTCAAATCAATCAAAGGAAAGTCTTTTACCAAAATCAGTCAAGTCAACACAACACAAGAGTCCAAAACCTGATTTGAGTGAGTATGATGCAAAGGAACGTAAAATCAAATTGGAAATTTTGCAAAATCAATCATCTCATGTGTCAACTGAAAAGTTTGGACGTCTAACTAACAGAGGTGTTTTTCGTGTCACAGGTTATAATCCAAATTTGACTTACAAGTCTGTATGGGTTTCTAAGTCCACGACTAAGAAAGTAGCAACTAAACCAAAGAAATCTGCTAGTCGACCTAGGAAATCATCTCATGTTTTTTGATTTTCGTTTGTGAACAAAACATCTACTTGGAATAAGTTGTGTGTTAAGACTTCTGATAACGATGTAAAACTTGATTTTGCGTATGATGCTTCATGTAATGTGGTTTTAAATGATGCTTTATTGTCTAAATTGCATGATGCTTTACGTGATTATCTCATTGTTGATCCAAAGTTTATTGTTGGTACTAACCGTAAAGGACCCAAGAAACTTTGGGTACCTAAACTCTAGGAAATTAACGTTTACAGGGTTTCGTCGTCTGTGTTTGGTATATCGATTCCAGTTGCTCTCGACACATGACGGGCAATAAATCCTTGCTTGTCAATTTCGTTGACAAATTCCTAGGAACGGTTACTTTTGGAAATGATGAGAATGCAGCAATAACGGGTTATGGAGATTTTGTGAAAAATGGCATAACGATCAAACGGGTCTCATATGTTGAGGGTTTGGGGTGCAGTTTATTTAGTGTCAGCCAATTTTGTGACGGAGATCTCAAGGTTTTGTTTGAACGTCGTCAATTCTCGGTGCAATCCACCGATGGAAACGATCTCCTTGTTGGTAAACGTTATGCTTCACTTTATACTATTGACCTCAATGATGCACCATCACATGGAACCATGTGTTTGGTCACTCATTCAACAAAGGAAAATTCATGGTTATGGCATCACCGGATGTCTCACCTGAATTACAAGGGTATTAATCGACTCGTCTCTAAAGACTTAGTTGATGGTATTCCAAGCTTTCAATATGATAAGCATCATGTGTGTCCAGCATGTGCAATGGGTAAGCTAAAACGGACTAATCATCCGCTTAAGCAACACCCCAGTACTTCATCGTCCTTGCAATTATTGCATATGGACTTATGTGGACCCATGAGGATTTCTAGTCTTGGTGGCCGTAAACATGTGCTTGTCATTGTTGATGATTATATCCGATTTACATGGATTTTCCTTTTACGAACAAAGCCAGAAACCCCCGCCATTATCATTGAGTTCATTAAAAAGACTCAACGCTCTTTTAACAAACATGTTAAGAGTATTCGAACTGATAATGGGATGGAATTTAAGAATGACCTGCTTGATAGTTATTTGAAAGACCAAGGCATTGAACATCAGTTCTCTGCTGCACGAACCCCTCAACAGAATGGAGTAGTCGAATGACGTAATCGTACGTTGTGCGAAGCAGCTCGAACGATGCTTGCTTACTCCAAACTACCTCCGAAAATGTGGGGGGAAGCCATTTCTACTGCATGTTATACCCAAAATCGCTGCATCATTAATAAACGTTTTGGTAAAACTCCTTATGAGTTACTATATGGTAGACTCCCGAATGTCAAATATTTCCGTGTCTTTAGTTGTATATGCTATGTGCTTAACGATTTTGACAGTGTGACGATCGCTCCAAATCCATATGGATGAACACGTCATTCATCGATTTCATTGTGAGGTATTTGACCTCTATATGATACGTTTTGTAAACATTGCATTCTTTTGAAAAGGCACACCATAAATGTATATTTAAATCAAAGGTTTTCGACATCTGATGATTTCTACATATAGACAATCACCGTAATAATAGTTTATAATAGTACTTCCATTGACAATGCAGTCAAAATAAGATACATGGTGATGATTTGGTGAATGCAACGTTTCCTCGAAAAATATGCCATGTAAGACTCCATGCACATAGCTTGTATAACATATAAGCAAATAGCGGAAGACTTCTAGGGAACCTGAGAATAAACATGCTAACAAGTGTCAACACAAAGGTTGGTGAGTTCATAGTTTTAGTATTTCGCATAATCTGTATATAAAAGTGGATCACAAGATTTCAGTTGTTTTATCAGAAACGTTTATCAATAGATTCTACATAACAGAGCACCCTGGTAACTAAACTTTAACGTTATAATGATAAATACGCCATTCGTTTTAATACACGCAAACCAACGTGTCCTAAACTCAAATAACACACGTCCGTTAAAAGGCTAGCGCTCTAGCTCGGACGGGGATGTCAAGCCCTATGGATCCATATACTATTATTCGCACCCACCAGTCCACATCCTATGTACTGGCAGTTACTAGTTACCAAAGCTAAGGAATTTTCGGTTTAAACTCAGTGTAGAATTAAATATGTACTTTTATCCATTGCGTTTAAATAAAGTGCATGTATTCTCAGCCCAAAAACGTATATTGCAAAAGCAATTAAAAAGGGATCATATGAAACTCACCTTAGCAGCACATAAAGTTGTTCATCATAATGTGACCGAAACTCGGAATATCAATTAATCGTAGATCTCAACCTAGAGAACATATGTTGGTCAATAAATGTCTATCAAGCTAGGTCAGGTCATAGTGTATCACAATCCTAATGCTCGAGATCGACATACAAAAGTTATCCAAAGTCGTTTCAAAAAGTCAATTTTGACAATAATTCAACAAAACGAGACGTGCCTTATATAAGGATTCATTTACTCGGTTGGTAATATTTAAAAGTTCACTTTATCAATCTCGTAAACAAGTTGTTTAAATCTTAATTCCAGATTCAAAAGCAATTTCAATTAACGTCAATCATAATTCAGTTGATCATATCTTTTAATCCGTTCATCGAAACTATTCGATATCTAAATGAAAAGTGATCTTTCAATAGTGTTTTACTGTAGCAAAGTGATTTTTACTGTAGCAAATAGTGTTTACTTGTACGTCTTTGATATATATATATATATATATGTATATATATATATATATATATATATATATATATATATATATATATATATATATATATATATATATATATATATATATATATATATATATATATATATATATATATATATATATATATATATATATAATTGTTCGTGAATCGTCGAGAGCAGTCAAATGTAATTGAATACATGAAACAGTTCTAAAATTTTGAGATTCAACTTCATAGACTTTGCTTATCGTGTTGGAAATGTTAAAGATTAAGTTTAAATTTGGTCAGAAATTTTCGGGTCATCACAGACAGCCTCGAAAAGTTTGATCCTCATGGCGATCAGGCCATATTTTTTGGTTATTCTTCGAACAAAGTTGCCTATCGTGTCTATCACAAACGGATAAAGATGATCAAGGAAAGCATTAATGTAAGGTTCGATGAGTTATCGGGAATGGCTTTTTAATAACTCAGTTCAAAAACCGATCCTAACCTGGCTATTACTTCTTCCGCGTAAAACTCAATTTTCTTGAAGAAGGGTGTTCCTACGGTAACAACAGAGGAACTGGATATCTTGTTTGATAGTCTTTATGCTCCTCAACGGAATATAAATGTTCAAACCGTATCGGTTACACCATCACAGTCAACTACTGTGGAGACTCAATCAAATCTTTTCGATGAAGATATAACACCAACTGATTCACCCGTTGCTTCTTCATCCTCCCTCCCACCTCCAGATACAGATAATCTTGAACCAATTCAAGATTCATCAGTTGATACAACTCCAGTTATTTCTCCAGATACTCAAATGAATCCATTAGATGGTGTTACATCAGATCAAGCGGATCAAGGCTCAACATCAACAACGGTTGATGTTTCAATGGATACCACTGATGTACAACCTCTTCCACATTACAACCGATGGACTAAAAGTCATCCAATTGATCTTATCATTGGTGATGCATCTGTTCCAGTCTCAACTCGAAGGACGACACAGAATATGTGTTTATACACTGCCTTTCTTAGTAAGATTGAACCAACAACGGTTGCTCAAGCTTTACTAGATCCGAACTGGGTAGTAGCAATGCAAGAAGAGATTAGTCAATTTGATCGTTTGAAAGTATGGCGATTAGTTCCAAGACCAACGGGTCAACGACCAATAGGGGTTAAGTGGATTTTTAAGAACAAGAAGGATTCTGATGGAATTGTGGTTCGAAACAAGGCACGTCTTGTGGACAAGGGATATCGACAACAAGAGGGTATTGATTATGACGAAACGTTTGCTCCGGTTGCTAGGATTGAGGTTATTCGTCTTTTCCTTGCATTTGCTTCTCATATGAAGTTCACGGTGTTTCAAATTGATGTCAAAACTGCTTTTCTGAACGGTCATCTTCAAGAGGAAGTTTATGTTGATCAACAAGAAGGCTTTGTCGATCTCATTCATCCAAACCACGTCTACTACTTGGAGAAAGCTTTATATGGTCTGAAGCAAGCATCGCGTGCATGGTACAAGACCTTAACAAAGTATTTGCTGGACAATGGCTTCTCTCGTAGAACGATTGATACAACGCTATTCATCCGTAAAAACCACGGTCACATTCTCTTGGTTCAAATTTACGTTGATGATATTATTTTTGGTTCCACATCCCCGACCTTATGCAAAGAATTTGGTGACCTTATGGCCAACAAATTCGAAATGAGCATGCTTGACCAGTTAAATATCTTCTTGGGGTTACAAGTAAAACAATTACCAAATGGAATTTTTATTAGTCAAATAAAGTATATCAATGATATGCTAAAACATTTTAAAATGACTGATTTAAAACCAATGACAACCCCAATGAGGACTTTACTGGATACTGATGCTAATAGGGAACCCTTTGACGTTACGCTTTATGGAAGCATGGTTGGTTCTTTAATGTATCTGACTGCAAATCGACCAGACATTACACTTGCTGTAACTGTCGTCCAACCCTAAGAAATCTCACTCCAAAGCAGTTGTTAGAATTTTTCAGTACCTTAAAGGTACACCTAACTTTGGGATCTGGTATCCTCATGGATCCGATTTCAATCTCACTGCTTATACTGATGCGGATCATGGTGGTTGCCATGTTGATAGAAAAAGCACATCTGGATCAATTCAGATGTTGGGGAATAGACTAGTTGGTTGGTCATCCAAAAAGCAGAACTGTGTGTCTTTATCAACAGCTGAGTCTGAGTACATTGCTGTAGCTCACTGTTGTTCACAAGTTTTGTGGATGCAAACTCAACTTTTGGACTATGGCTTTAAGATTTCTAAGACCCCAATTTACTGTGATTCACAAAGTGCTATTACAATTACGAGCAACCCGGTCCAGCATTCTAAGACTAAACACATTGATATTCGTTATCATTTCATTAAGGACCATGTAGAAAAAGGAGATGTAGAGTTATACTTTGTGCCTACCAAAGTGTAATTGGCTGACATGTTCACTAAGCCCTTAGATGAACTTAGGCTAAAGTTCTTGATCAAAGAAATTGGCATGGTAGAGTATAGTGCTTGACATTCCTTAGATCTGTTGGAACTTATACTTAGGATCTTGTATTTAGGGGGAGTAGATACATTCTAGGGGGAGCAACTACTTCTTATGCTTTAGATAACATCTTTCAAGGGGGAGCCTTACTTTTAGAATTCTGTTAATTTCCTGGAATTAAATTTCAATGGTTATGAAAGGGGGAGGTAACTCATTGATATTATATTTCAATGGGGAGTTAACTCATTTTCTTGGGAATATATCAAAATGGTGATTTACTTTCTTGTATATCACATTTTGAGAGGGAGAAAAAGGGAGAAAATGAAAAGAACACTGTTTTTCAATAGTGAATTTTATAAATTCCTTGTTTTTATCTGAAATAATTCACTAAGGCTTATATACATCTCCGTATGCAACCCGTTTTAACAATTGGTATCACTGAAGATTTGTACTTTGTACATAATTCAAAAATTTTCTAAGTACAAATCTTGTTTTGATAAAATTCATAAAAATTGGAAAAGATAAAATCCAAAAAGATTTGAATTTTAATGAATAAATGCTAATTTTAGCATTATACCGAATCTGACAACCAACAGTGCAGATTCGGTTAATCTTCAATAATTGTCTCAGAAATGTTTTTCATAAAAAATGTGATAATCTTGAATGATTTTTGATAAAGATTTGTCAAAGTTTGAAGTGCAATGTGTCTAAATATAAAAATGGACTACATTCGGTACTTAAGGCCCATTCGGTAAAGCCCATGTCTTCAAAACATTCGGTATCTATAAATAGAAGGGTCAAAGTCAAACTTTCATTTACTTTTACCTAATTGCATACTGAATCTGATCTAAACTACCGAGTCTGCCTAATCTACCTAATCCGTCTCTCTGTATCTTCAAATCTTTGGTATATTCTTGTTTTAATTGAATTTAAGTATCACATGTTGTAGATCTGAGATAATTGAACATTTATAAACCAGAAAATCAAGCAA
This sequence comes from Rutidosis leptorrhynchoides, assembly GCF_046630445.1. Classification (NCBI taxonomy): domain Eukaryota; kingdom Viridiplantae; phylum Streptophyta; class Magnoliopsida; order Asterales; family Asteraceae; genus Rutidosis; species Rutidosis leptorrhynchoides. Next base: position 636,212,389 of record NC_092335.1, read on the forward strand.
ATAACATGATTGTGACACTTAATTTTGAAAAATGTTGTTTATACCGAATCTGAGTCGTATTTCTTAATTCTTTGATTAAACTCATCTGATTTGGTTGATTAACATGAAATCTTGTCAAATCCATGTTAAATTAGTTGATCTATCAATTGACCGAGTCTGATTACATGTTTAATTGAGTATTTGATAGATTCTGTACATACCGAATGTGTTCTTGCTACAGTACCGAGTCTGTTCAAGTCATTAACATGTTTTCTGATTTGTTTGAGTTGTTAATTGATTGTGACTGTGTTTTTGCATGATATAAGACTGAATATGCATGTTTGGGTGATAATATGTGATTTTTGAAGATACCGAATCTGTTCTTGGCTTAATACCGAGTCTGCTATTTGGTACTTTCAAAATTTGAGATTTTCCACTTGATAAATCTTGCATGCTTTATTTAAGTCTTTGGTATGAAAACTCAAGCTTATTTGGTTACAGAATCTCAAGTTTTCATGACTACCGAATCTGCTTGATTTATGATTAAAATTGACTAAGTGTTGTTCTGATTCTTTGTGTTATATAATTGACTTTGCATGATGACTTTATACTGTGATGAATATCATATGAATGTCATGTTTGTCAATTACTTGTTCATATTTGGTATAAATGATGTTTTTAAATTAGAAAAACCATAAAAATTATAAAATTTGAAAAATACAAAGGATTTCAAAGGTAAATAAGAATAAAGATATGTGCTTTATGTTGAATATCTTGTGGTCTTCTATTTCTTATTCATACAGCTAAATGGCGAACAATCACTTCATCAACTTTGAAACCAACATTCCTTGCAATTACTGGACTGCAATACTAGAGAGGCATACACTATGGCCTGCTCTAAGATCAACTGTTAGTGTATCTATGACAGATCTGGAGCTACTCAATAGAACCATTAGGTTTTTGGAAGCCACACAACCTACTGCTGCAAATCCAGAGGGTACACAAGCTCAATTTGAGTTTGAGCTAAGAGGAGTTCAAGGGAGGAGGAGTATCACTAAGGCTGATTTTAGGAGGATCTTTAGGCTTCCTCTTGTATAGAATGCTCCTTCTTTCCCTGCTACTCAGCATATGATGTCATCAATCTTTGATCTTTGTTATGTTGGAGCAAACAATGTTCCACCGGCTAAGTTTCAGAAGAAATACCTGCACTCAAGGTGGTATGTGATCTTCTCAATCATCAACAGATGCTTGCTGATGACCAGGAGTGGATCCGACAGCCTTACTGTGCCAATGCTGAGATTGTTCTACTCTTTCACAAGAGTAGAGACTCCTGATTATGCAGAACCTTTATGGAATTTGGTCCAGGCACAAGTTGATAAGCTAAGGGGTTCATACATCCCTTGTGAAAGGTTTTTCTGTATCTTTATCCATGCTATCACTGCTTGCAGAAATGAAAATATATTTGTTCTAGGTACACATGGATTACAGATGAATAGATTTGGAGAGCTGAAGATGAATACTCCAATGGTATCTGACAATCAATTCACTGCGCAAATTCCAAATTGGCTTGTGGGGCTAGCTGCACCCCAAGACGTTCGAATGTGTTCTTATTTTAAGGCTGTAGGAATACCTCTTCCGAACCCGGCACAACAAGAACAAGTTGAACCCGCCGTGGTTCCAGCCCCAGAGGTTGTAGAGGAACCTGTAGTACAACCACCCGGGCCAGCTAATCCTCCACTTAGAGTGAACCTCAAACGTTCTAGGGCAGCACACTAAGCTCAACCCGTGAGGATCAGGGAGCCTAGTTCACCTAGGATTGAACCAACCCTTTCAATAAGACCCGAAGTGAGCAGTGACACTGATTCTTCAGCAACTGAGTCATATCCTGAACATTCTCCTAAGAGAACTCGATTTATACCTGATGAGATGATTCAGACTCCACCAACCCAATGAGTAACTAGATCTAGGACTTCGACACCCATCGTCTGCCAAACAGTTACTTCAACCGTTGGTGATACGGATCAAGACCTAGAGCCAATTAGGTCACCCCCACCCATCTTCGTATCACATCCAATAATAACAGTAAGCCCTACGCTAAATGAAGCGCAAGCTTCGATAGGCAAGAGAGCTAAACGCAAGGATGGTAAAAAGACCACTAAGCCCATCCAATCTAAACAGGACTTAATAATAAATTTTACACGGAAAGATGCTTCGGCATATAAGGAAGTAAAGTCTTCTTCTGCAGTAAAGTCTGCATTGACTCAATCGATTGAGGAAACTCAATCATTGAAGTCCAGAACGTCCGAAGGGGAGCCGAAAAGTCTTGAAAAGGCACCCTGCGTATCGGCTGAAAATCCTCCTGTGCCTCAACGTACAACAGGGTCTCGAGGTCCGGCTTATCTTGATGAGGGAGATCTGCCGCGTCCCATGGAAAAGAGTCAACATGACAATCCTTCGGGATATTTATCAGACTTCCAGCAGACTGATCCCTTGGTTCATGAAAGTGATCCATTGGTTCAAACCACTTCTCTTTTGAATTCTGAAACTCAGGGTCTGGAGGAAGAGTCATTAACTGAAAGAGATGTACCACCTCATGGTATATCAATGATTTCAGGAGTCGGAGATAGAAATATCTCTGCGAGATCAAAACCGACGGGTAGTTCTACTACTTTGTCAGAGTCCCATGAGACTAAAGTCATGGAGGCGGATGCTTCAAAAGAAACTTCGCCGGCAACAACTCCGGTTGTTGCCCAACCTCTATCAGAAGGGGATATCACGAATCTGACTAGTAGTATGTTGATGTGTAAAAACGTGTCTATAATTTATAATGGAAAATGCCGGTTAAAAGATTACTACACACTAACAGGCAGTGTACCCGATCGTGTAATAGTATAAAGTTGGTAATTCCGAAATCGTTCCAAGGACAGTTTAAACGTGAGAATTAAGATTGTAACTAATAAAATAAACTAAGTTAATCTATGAAAATCGAAAGTACGAGATAGTTTGTTTTGTGGCTATTTAACGATTAGCCAAATCAAAGATTGATTAACAGTAAAAGACGATATTTTTTTGTTTTTAAGTTTATAAAAATAAATGCTGACTCAACGAAAAGTAAAGATATTTGAATTCAATGGATAAAAGAATGTTCACCTAGATCTCCTATTCGTAGTGTCGGATGATTTGTTATTAAGCACCAGTTCAATTTATCAATACATGCAACTACAAAGTCGGTTTACCCAGAGTTCTCTTTTAGGAAACACGTCAAACTTGGATTTATTGGCTTATGGTTCCCTTTCACCAAAGACCTCTTTCGTTTGTGACTTAGTAATTAACTAACTACAAGATTAAGATTCAATTGGTTACGCGTTCGCTCCACACAATTCACCCCTGTTTTGTTTAATCCTTGTTACCCGATTTACCCCCTTGGTCCAGTAAGCACCCAATTAGTTAAGACAAATCAATTGAAAACTAGTGTACTAAATTGAAACAGGGTTCCCTTTGTTCAAACAAGATCATTAATCAACCTAGTAACAATAATCAACACCCACAAGAATGGTTCTTAATCAAAACTCATAATTATCATGCATTAATCAATAAAAGGTTAAAGTATCATCCAAACACATACGAATATTCAATCTAGACAAACATTAAAAAGCTTAGCCAATCATGGCTAGAACAAAAATCACAAATAAACAATTAAGAGTATTCATAATGATGATAAGAATTAAACCTAATGAAAATTGTGTTCTTGAATGATAGACGGATCGAGATTTGTTTCCGAAATGATTGATGTGTTAGAATGACCTTGGGAAACCCCAAAAATCACCTTGGTTCGTCAAAAAGCTGCTGGAAATCGTCTGGATGCGAAATTGATCATTAGGGTAAAATTTCGGGCTTTAAATAGGAAACAATTATGAACCCGGCTGAAGGTTGGAGCGGCACGCCAGATACCCGCGCGGCGCGCCAAATGGATGCGCGGCGCGCCATATGCTGTCATTCTGATTCCTTGCCACCTGAAAACTGTCGAACTGATTTTCTAGCCTAATGGAGCGGCGCGCCACCTTTTGGAGCGGCGCTCCAGACCCTTTTTTGCTGAATCTGAGCTGAAGACTCACTAATATCACCTGTTTTCGAACCAAACTCGAATCAAACCAATCCCTTTCACTTGCTTTCATATAAAATCACTAAAAACCGTCAAATATCTTCAAAATTCATCTCCTTGGTCTTAGAACTCGAATTTTCAAAACACTTATCAAAATAACACCAAATCGTATCCAAAAGGACAAAAATGAACCCGATATCGCTAAGGAAAATGCGTATGAAATATGCGATATCAAACAACCCCACACTAGAGTTTTGCTTGTCCTCAAGTAATTAAACTCGATAATAATCTTCTACCATATAATAACTCTTCAAACGTGTATGTAGAACCAAACGAACAAGAAACCAAACCAACAACAACTAGCGTGGGCACGATTTGGAGTAAATAACAACCATGCCTCCCACTTGCATTCCCCAAAAGTAACTTCCCATTCCGCAAACAATATGTAATGGATTTAGTAACTAAAGATAATCTCGAATAACGTACCATACTGATGAAGTAGAGAATCTCGAATCATAAATAAATCTTCAAAGTAAACGGGAATCTAGTGGGAACCGAGCACCAAAAAGTATAGTAATCGAACATGTGTGCCAAAAGAACGCACGGGCTACCCCGCAATTGGTCAAGCCAAGCCTCCCACAGTACCTAACATCGCGAGATGTCGGTAAGAAAATAATGTGCTTAGGAGGATACACATTACGTCCAGATATCATCGATAATCATGAGGTGATCATCTAATCCGTTAAGTCAACCATAAAGATTGAGGTTCATCAGGCTTAAAAGCTGATATCTTACCTTTCCGAAGGTTATCTACTGGGAATCTGATCAATCACTGACATTTTGTGTATCATGGTGCGCTTCCCATTTGGCTAGCAAATCTCCCTCATTGAGACAAACTTTGACTACCAGTTTCCCTGTTTGACGTTGAGGCCTGGTAGATTTCCAGTCGATTTTAGCAATGACTTTTCAAGATTTTTCGTCACCCTACAACTGGTCTGGACTATATCTTCTGAAACAAATCAGCAAGTGTATCGTTCGGGAGACTTGACTCCCTTTAGGATGGAATAGATACATCCTGTGTGGTTAAATAAGGTGGTCGGGTGCAACATTGTCCTTGTTAGGAGAAACAATGAGGATCGCCCTGTTTAAGTTTTCGATCTAGCGCATGGTCCGGTTTCGATCACATGCCACTATCACCGTTCATACGGTTGACACCCGCCTTGGTGCAGATGACCTACGTATAAATTTTTATGTTCATGTAGGATTTCACATTTAAAATAATGAACATGTTTTGAAAGTTCAAGACTTTCTCCTCTAACAGTACCTCATCGTGAAATGATGGGTAATGAAATGGTACAGCTTAAGAGGTATACGTACCAAGTAAAACGGTCGAAAGACTTTACTTACTTAATGAGTGGATCTGAGTCACTCAGGAATGCCAATCTATTTCAATTGACATTCGGTTTAAATCCCAAAAACCTTTGGGTGTCATAGCTTTTGGCTATGGGTTGTGTTGTCTAAGCAAACACAAGCACGTAGCTATTTTTCCTAAAAAGGATAACACTGGTGAAGCTCTAGGCTCCTCTTCCCACAGTATCACACCATTAAATGGTGTAATAATAAAATGATATAGTTTCGGAAGTCTGCTATACCAGGTAACCAAAAGTTTGCGATCAGGCACGTGATTCGGTCACAATCACGCTATGCAATCACCGCTCTCTCACGGTTTACACCCGTTTTGGTACAGGTGACCTACTATTGAGTTCCCCGAACTCGTAGGATTTCATGTCCAAAATAATGAACATGTGGGACAATTTTGGCTTCTTTGAAAACACGAATTATACCATAAAATACCAAGCCAATTTTCATAATAAAGGTTTTGGCCGAATTTTCAATTGTTTTTTTCTACTTTTTTTTTATATTTTAAACTAACTTTTCTGTTTTTTTTTTAATTTTACCCCTAATTTTTCAATTTTTTTTACGACCAAAACTCGTGAAACGTCAAGTCTTTTTAAATCAAAACTAATATGATGATGATTCCATTAACAACCAACCCGAGAGATTTTACATCCCTACCCCACACTTGAGATCAAGTAATGTCCCCATCACTTGAGATCAAAAATAGATAAAAATCGAAAGGGTTATGTGAGAAAGAAAATATAAAAACTTATCGAGTTAACCACTGATCGCGGAATGCCAGTGACAGATGGCGCTGAACTGACTGCCAGCATAAGAACATCGTCCGTTCCCGATCATCACACCAATATCATCAATCATGCAGTTTTGCTAAACTTAATGCAGACTTGAAAAATTGTTTCATCAACAAACCTAAGAAAATAAAAACATACGAACTACATAAACGGGACAAGGTGGCACCACCCGAAACGCCTTGTCCCTCAAATAAGTTGCAGAGTACATAAACCGAAAATAAAATTATTCAAGTACAGACCAAATGAAAAGGAAATAGTTTCAAACAAATACAACATAACATGCGCAACAATCAATCACTTCTCGGCCAAAAATCTCTGGTAGGGTCCCAATTCACACCATACGTATCCTGACAAGTTTGGTACGGGTCATATGAAGGATCCGGTCTCGGAGGAGTAACTAACGTATAATCGGGAATGGTAGTTCGCGTCAGAATATACGCCTCCGGGTTCTGACGCATCTGACGCTGAATTTGTCGCTGATGGACCTCCCACTGATTGTGGGCCCTAATTCCCCTAACATCGTACTCAACCCTGTCAACACGCTCTCCCAAACGACCCAACTCTGTTCCAAACTGTCCTAGCATTGTGTTAATCGACCCATAATTGTTTTGGTGCCAAGTCATCAAATCCTCGTTATGCCTACGCTGCTCCGCTAACATCCACTGATTATGCTCAACCTGAGCATCATACGCTGACCTGCTATCCCTATACTCTATATGAAGACTGTCTACACTGTTAACCAACGAATTCCAACTCTCTTCACCAATTGACCACGTACCCTGTACGTTCGCAGCACTCGAGCTACCTGCCTCATACGTGGATCGACTAGCCCCACGTCCACGACCACGACCTGCACCATCTCTCGGTTGTTGCTGTTCATCAGACCACAAAACCCAACCTGCTGGACCACGACGAATAAACTCTGCTTTCGAGAAAAACAGAATGTTAGTGGGCATCGCCTCAACTCCCACTACATCACACCTACTAGTTGGGACCGAAAACGCCCGAGCAAATCTAGTAACCAAGTGCCCACCTAACAATGGGCGTTCCGTGCGTGTATCTATTCCGATCTCTTGCAACCATACCTCTAACATACACGGGACATCGATTGGCTCCCTCAGTTTAATTTGTTGTAGGATCCAAAGATCCCTTCGCTGAATCTTGTTCGCGTTTCTCCGAGCCATGAACATACTAGCAATCATCTTAAAAATTATTCGATCTTCAGGAAGTCTAAGCATCGACTGAACACTTCGACTTGAACTAAATGGACCAGCACTAGCATTTGCCACATTTGGCCAATAATCACTCTCACTGAAAACTTCCTGCCCAAACACTCTGCAATCCATCAAATATCACTTCAAATCATTATCATTTAACTCTGGATATAAATCCAATGCCTGAGCCAACTCAATTTTAGACATGCGACGCTCTAACCCGCCAAGCCTAAATGTCAAGAAATCTGCCTCAGTCGGAGATACTCGAGGGAGACAACTAACAGTTGAGAAGAACTCTATAGTTATCTGCTCATAAATATCTTCATTAATTTCAAATAACCTTTCATAAGGTCTCAACTCATTACCCTCATAAACTACCCACAAGTGACGGCGCAACTCCCGAACAATATTATTATTACCCAATGATGAAAGTTGCGACCAATCCAAATAAAAAGTTCGCTCAATCGGACGAGCGCTATTTGTTGTGAACCTTTCTTCCAAATCCTCATCATTAGAGATGTGGGATAACCATAATTCAGGATTATTTAGTGGTTGCCTTTGTTGTTCCTGGTTTCCTCTTGATCTCTACATTCATGAAACAAGTAAAGAAAACAAAACACCAAACTCAAAAGTTAGTGTTAGTCATAATAATAAGCACCAAGTACCATTTACAACCAAACCATGTTTCATGTCAATCCACTTTTGAAAACAATCACCAAGTTAACAAATAACACTTGTAAAACAATGCCAAGACCACAAATCTATCTCATATCATACTATCATGTAAACCAATTCATCATATCAACGACACTCACTTAACACCATTACCAAAATATTAACAAACATGACTACTCATAACACTTTTAATTTCCACAAATCTAGAAAAGTTCATCATGTTTACCAATGTTTACCAATGTAAATTACTACCACCAAAATACTCATCACAACTCAAAAACACATGTTTTTTCCTCACAAGCATGACATCATACATAACTAAACCAATTTTGCATCAAGTCATTCAAACCAATATGACCCGCCCATATGAACACAACCCCACACTAGTTCAAAAACACATAAATAATTCAAAAACTTGAGCAATTTCAAGCATGAAAAACCTTTATAACCTACAAATTCGGATCCTCTACATACAAACCCTAGTATCAATTGTAACTTCTAAAAACACCAAGTAAATCATGAAATCAAAGCATATAATCATAATCTAACAAAACCCATCACTAATTAAAACACAAAACCCCAATTAACGAAACCCCACATTAATTCATCATGTAAATCAAAGATCAAGCATGTAAATACACACAATTAGATGAAATTAGTAAGATAGAAAACAAATTCGGACCTTTGGGTTAACCATTCTTGCAAGATTTGAAGTTGATAAAACAAGAAATTGAAATCTTGAAAATTAGGGTTTATGGATGTAGGTGTTTGGAAGTGTAAAAGAGTTAGTAAGAATGAAAAAGAATAAAGGGTTTGGTGTAAAAAGGCTGTAACATCCGTTTTCTATTATGTGTGGTAGGGAAAATTCGTGTTTATTTCATTTAAAAAGCAAAACAGTCTGCCCGACAGCAATCGGCGCTGCGCGCCAGGAAATCGCGCGGCGCGCCAAAAGGCCGCGCGGCGCTCCATTCAACTGAAAAATCAGTTCGAGGCTTTTTAAATATCTGGCACTTCAGGTCTTTTTATGTGGCGCGGCGCGCAAGCATATGGAGCGGCGCTCCAAGTGCTGATACCCCAGAAATTTGACTTTTTAAGCCATTTTATCCCATTTTCTCAACCTAAAAACCAACAAACAACCCCAACAAAAATCTGAGCATGATCACATTGCACATATCATCAAACAAACACATACAAACTCTACAACAATGTGAAGTTTATTACCGAGTCATTCACAAGACTCGTTTCCAACTTCAAGTGACGTTAGGATCGGGTTCAACGTGAACCCCGTCATCAATCTCCAATGGACCATCGAAATATTTCTTCACACGATGTCCATTCACCTTAAAGGTAGTACCACTAGCATTTTTCAACTCAATCGCACCGTATGGGTACACCTTAACAACCTCAAATGGTCCCGTCCACCGGGACTTAAGTTTTCCCGGTAAAAGCTTCAATCTAGAGTTAAACAAGAGCACTCGATCGCCCTCATTAAACTCTTTCAGACCCTTTAACCTTCTATCATGCCATAGCTTGGTTTTCTCTTTATAAATTAACGAAATCTCATACGCTTCAAGGCGTAATTCACCAAGCTCATTCAATTGCCCCGCCCTTAGGCGTCCGGCTTCCTTCAAATCCAAATTGCACCTTTTAAGTGCCCACATCGCTTTATGCTCAATCTCCGACGGGAGATGGCACGCTTTTCCATAATCCAACCGATAAGGAGTGGTACCAATTGGCGTTTTGTAAGCGGTTCGAAACGCCCACAAAGCTTCATCGAGCTTATTCGCCCACTCCTTCGGATTCGACCCCACAGTTTTCTCAAGAATCCCTTTAAGAGCTCGATTGGTGTTCTCAACTTGTCCGCTCGTTTGGGGATGGTATGAAGTAGAAACTTTATGGAGAACTCCATAACGCTTCAATACCTTCTCCATTTGGGTGTTACAAAAATGAGTACCCCTATCGCTAATTAAAGCTTTAGGGGTTCCAAATCGAGAGAATAAATGCTGAAGGAACGAAATCACAACTCGTGCATCGTTTGTAGCCAAAGCTTGCGCTTCGGCCCATTTAGACACGTAGTCAATGGCAACGAGTATGTAACTATAATTCTGAGATTTCGGAAATGGCCCCATAAAGTCAATTCCCCAAACATCAAATACTTCGCAAACTTGGATGCTTTGTTGAGGCATCTCATCCCGTTTGGTGACTTTACCGGTTCTTTGACAAGAATCGCACGACTTGCAAATCCGGTGGGCATCCTTGAAAATCGTCGGCCAAAAGAAGCCGGCATCATAGACTTTACGCCCCGTGATTTGGGGTCCATAATGCCCACCGGTGGGCCTACTATGGCACTCGGTCAAAATACGCATACACTCCTCACCGGAAACACACCGGCGGATAACCCCATCAGGACAACAACGAAAAAGGTAGGGAGCCTCCCAGAAATAGTACTTAAGGTCACTGAAGAATTTCTTCCTCTTTTAATGTGACCACCCTTTTTCCAAGAATCCCCCAACGAGATAATTAGCAATGTCCACGTACCATGGCTCGTCCACCTTGTCCATCGCCATGAGATATTCATCGGGAAAATCATCATGGATACTCGATTCGTGGAGGACTTCGAGATTCGGATTCTCGAGTCTAGACAAGTGGTCAGCCGCTAGATTTTTAGCACCCTTCTTATCCCGGATCTCGATATTGAATTCTTGAAAAAGCAAGATCCATCTAAGCAGTCGAGGTTTTGCATCCGGTTTCGAAAACAGGTACTTAAGAGCAGAATGGTCCGTAAAAACTATAGTCTTAGACAAGACTAAGTAGGACCGAAACTTATCAAATGAAAAGACCACCGTAAGGAGCTCCTTTTCAGTGGTAGTATAATTCAATTGTGCTCCCTGGAAGGTCTTGCTTGCATAGTAAATGGGTCGAAAGTGTTTCTCGACCCTTTGACCCAAAACAGAGCCAATAGCAAAATCAGAAGCATCGCACATAAGCTCGAATTGAATGGACCAATTCGGAGCAATTATGATTGGCGCATTGATCATTTTCTCCTTAAGAAGATTGAATGCCTTTAGGCACTCTTTGGAGAAATTTCAAGGCGTATCCTTTTCGAGGAGTTTGTTCATCGGGTTAGCAATTTTAGAAAAATCCTTAATAAAACGGCGGTAAAAACCGGCGTGCCCGAGAAAACTCGGAACACCCTTAACATCGGTGGGAGGTGGAAGGTTCTTAATAACTGTTACCTTCGCTGGATCCACCTCGATACCGTCCCTAGAAATCTTGTGCCCGAGAACTATGCCCCCTTGAACCATGAAATGGCACTTTTCCCAATTGAGCACAAGATTAGACTTCTCACACCTTTCCAACATCCGCTCTAAATTAAGAAGGCATGAATCGAAAGTGTCACCGAAGACCGAAAAGTCAACCATGAACACCTCCATGCAATCCTCTATCATATCGTGGAATATGGCCATCATGCACCTTTGAAAAGTGGCCGGAGCATTGCAAAGGCCAAAGGGCATGCTTCGGTATGAAAATGTGCCATACGGGCACGTGAAAGTAGTTTTCTCCTGGTCCTCGGGCGAGATAGGAATTTGGAAATAGCCCAAAAAACCATCAAGAAAACAATAAAAGCTGTTTCCCGCTAACCTCTCTAGCATTTGATCCATGAAAGGTAACGGAAAGTGGTCTTTGCGTGTGGCGTCGTTCAACTTTCGATAGTCAATACAAACACGCCACCCCGTGATAGTCCTAGTGGAAATTAACTCATTTTTATCGTTGGTGGTAACAGTCATACCACCTTTCTTAGGTACACAGTGTACCGGGCTAATCCAAGGACTGTCAGAGATCGGGTAAATCAGACCTGCATCGAGGAGCTTAATGATCTCTTTCTTCACGATATCTTGCATATGCGGGTTCAACCTCCTTTGTCGTTGCACCACAGGTTTGGAGTTATCCTCCATTAAGATTTTGTAGGTGCAATAGGAGGGACTAATACCCTTAATGTCGTGAATTTTCCATGCAATGGCCAGTTTATGGGCCTGCAACATGGTTACAAGCTCAGTTTTCTGACCTGTAGTAAGAGAAGAAGAAATAATTACCGGGAGCTTAGATTCCTCCTGCAAATAAGCGTATTCCAAATGATCAGGAAGTGGCTTCAATTCTAACTCGGGAGGTTCTTCAATTGAAGACTTGCTCTGGTAATCCGCATCACGTTCGAGTTCTTTGAACTCCTCCTCAGTCGGCTCATAGACGTTTTCCATCAAGGTGGTCAAAATATCCACCTCCTCAACCTGCAACTCTTCATCAATTTCAACCAATGAACATTCTCCTGAACCCTGTAACTCTGGAAATTCCTGCAACAACTCAGACTGGACATTCACAGTGTTAAGAAAATAACATGTATCATCAGTGTAGGCAGGGTATTTTAAAGCATGGTCGATTGAGAAAGATGCATGCAAATCATCTATCCTAAGGGTCAACTGTTGGCCATAGACATCAATGATACACCTAGTAGTATTCAAAAATGGCCGACCCAAAATCAGTGGAATCCTCTCATCCACTTCCAAATCCAACACCACGAAATTGGCCGAAAAAACCAACGACCCGGTTTTAACTAGCATATTCTCTATAATTCCATGAGGGAATTTAATAGAGCGGTCAGCTAGTTGAATAGCCATACGCGTGGGTTTCAACTCCCCGGGGTCTAGCTTTAAGTAAATAGAATAGGGCATTAAATTTAGGCTAGCCCCCAAATCTTCCAACGCCCTCATACAATCCAGATTACCCAATAAACAAGGAATGGTAAAACTCCCAGGATCCTCAAGCTTCTCGGGAAGCTTGTTTGTAACTACCGCTGAGCATGCGGCATTCAACCTGACTGAAGACACGTTCTCCAGCTTCTTCTTGTTCGTTAACAAGTCCTTAAGAAACCTTGCATACTTGAGCATACCCGCAACCACATCAATAAAAGGCAAATTTATGTTAATTTTTTTAATCAAGTCCATGAACTTGGACTTTTCTGCCTCCAGCTTTTCCAATCTCTGCTTCCTCGAGAATGGGAGCGGTGGTTGATACTCTTTAACTACCGGTTTAGCAGCAACAGTTTCCGGTACCCTCACAACTTTCTCAATCACCTGTTCCGGCTCCTTATCCCCCTCCGGTTCATTAACAACAACCGGCTCACTATCCTTAACCAACGGCACTCGCAAATCATACTTGATAATGCTAAAAACGAACATATATTTTATAGCATTATTCCTCAAGAAAGACAAGCTTTTAGTTGCAATTGTTCTATTTAAAAGTGATATTCGTTTAAATAATAAAAGGTGAAGACAAAAGACAGATTCGACGAATTGAAGACGCAAACAACCAAAAAGCTCAAAAGTACAAAATACAATAAAAGAGGTTCCAATTATTGATAAGAAACGTCTCGAAATTACAAGAGTACAAGATTCAAAACGCAAAGTACAAGATATTAAATTGTACGCAAGGACGTTCGAAAATCCGGAACCGGGACCAGAGTCAACTCTCAACGCTCGACGCAACGGACTAAAAATTACAAGTCAACTATGCACATAAATATAATATAATATTTAAATAATTCTTATAATTATTTATATATTATATAAATAATAAAAATCCGTCGGCAAGAAAGACTCCAAAGTTGGTGAGCTGTATTTTCAAACTCCGCGACTCGCGGAGTTTGAAGGCAAAAATTGCCGCGAGTCGCGGAGTATCCCTGAACTCAATTCCCTATAAAGCCAACCGAATTCTGATCATTTTTAACAATCATATATCCATCCTCTCTATATCTATACGTAAATATTTATATTTATATTTTAATTTTAATTTTAATTTTAATTTTAATCCTAATAATAAGGGTATGTTAGCGAATGTTGTAAGGGTGTAAGTCAAAATTCTGTCCGTGTAACGCTACGCTATTTTTAATAATTGTAAGTTATGTTCAACCTTTTTAATTTAATGTCTCGTAGCTAAGTTATTATTATGCTTATTTAATCCGAAGTAATCATGATGTTGGGCTAATTACTAAAATTGGGTAATTGGGCTTTGTACCATAATTGGGGTTTGGACAAAGGAACGACACTTGTGGAAATTAGACTATGGGCTATTAATGGGCTTTATATTTGTTTAACTAAATGATAGTTTGTTAATGTTAATATAAAGATTTACAATTGGGCGTCCCTATAAATTACCATATACACTCGATCGGACACGATGGGCGGGGTATTTATATGTACGAATAATCGTTCATTTAACCGGACACGGGAATAGATTAATAGCCACTAGAATAATTAAAACAGGGGTGAAATTATGTACAAGGACACTTGGTATAATTGATAACAAAATATTAAAACCTTGGGTTACACTCAGTCGACATCCTGGTGTAATTATTAAACAAAGTATTAAAATCTTGTTACAGTTTAAGTCCCCAATTAGTTGGAATATTTAACTTCGGGTATAAGGATAATTTGACGAGGACACTCGCACTTTATATTTATGACTGATGGACTGTTATGGACAAAAACCAGACGGACATATTAAATAATCCAGGACAAAGGACAATTAACCCATGGGCATAAAACTAAAATCAACACGTCAAAATCATGGTTACGGAAGTTTAAATAAGCATAGTTCTTTTATTTCATATTTAATTTCCTTTATTTTATATTTAATTGCACTTCTAATTATCGCATTTTTATTGTTATTGTATTTAATTGCACTTTTAATTATCGTACTTTTTAATTATCGCAAGTTTATTTTATCGCACTTTTATTATTCGCAATTTCATTATCATTATTTACTTTACGCTTTAAATTAAGTCTTGTATTTATTTATTATTTTACATTTTGTTTTAACTACGACTAAAGTTTTAAAATCGACAAACCGGTCATTAAACGGTAAAAACCCCCCTTTATAATAAAAATATTACTTATATATATATTTGCATTTTTATAAAAGTAAACTAATATAGCGTTAAGCTTTGTTTAAAGATTTTCCCTGTGGAACGAACCGGACTTACTAAAAACTACACTACTGTACGATTAGGTACACTGCCTATAAGTGTTGTAGCAAGGTTTAAGTATATCCATTCTCTAAATAAATAAATATCTTGTGTAAAATTGTATCGTATTTAATAGTATTTCCTTGTAAAATTTAATAGTATTATATACACTCTGCTCAAACTATCAAGTATTTTTGGTGCCGCTACCGGGGAATCGCTTAAAAGCCGGAAGCGCAACGCTAATATAAAAAAAAAAAAAATTTATTTTTAGTTTACTTTTATAAAAATACGTTTTTGTAAAAAATTTACGTTTTTTTTAATTATTCGAAAATATAAAAAGAAAAACAAAAATATAAGTATTTTTAAGATTTTGTTAAATATTTAAGTTTTATAAAGTTTCTTTATTTTTATATAAGTTTTATTTAAGTATTTTGTTTTTATTTAAAACATATAAAAAAAACCGAAAAAAAATAAAATATATATATAAATCTAGTTTTACGATTTTTATTTATAAAATTATAAAGTAGTTCTATTTTTATTTTAGTTTTTAAATATAAGTTTTTATTATATAAATATTTAGATTTTAAAACAGAAAAATATAAAATAGAGAATATAAAAAAAACAAAAAAGAAAAAAGAAAAAAAACGTCGAATTTCAAAACTGTACCAGAGTTGAATTTTGGAACCCCGCGACTCGCGGAGTTTGCTGCCTCGACTACCGCAACTCGCGGAGCTACCCTGACACCGACAGAAACCCTAATCTGCATTTAATTACGGGTAATTATTAATTATTATTATTATTAACCCTAATTAATTATTATTATTATAATTAGTTTTAATTTTTATTTAATTTATATTTTAGTTAAATTAGTTTAATTAAATTGTAAAATTAATAGTTTTAATAAATAAATAATATAAAAATAATATTTTTATAAAAATTGTACTTTTTACAACTTTTTGTATATTTTTATATTTTGTCCCTTTTCAATCGTTTTAGCGTAATATTTGTATTTTTAGCTCATATTTAGTTTTAAACTTAGTTTTTGCCATAGTTATTTTTACTTCTAGATTTTTAGGCTTTGCCGTAAAATCCCTTAAGTGCTTTTTCTTTAGACTAAGATTTAGGTACTTTAGAATTTTGCGACGCCTTTTTAAGTTTTAGTTTTTTTTTTTAGTTATTGCCATTTGGGATATAGTTTTTCCTGTAAGCTTTAATATTTTTAGACACCTTTTACTATATATCAATTATCATTCCAATTAGTAATCTCAATTTACGATTATAATTTTAAGTTAGTTGTGGTAATAAGGTTAGGTTAGTCAAGTGTTTTTAAGTTTTATAGGTTTCTTTTATTTTTCCGTCACCTTTTATTTTTCAACCATTTTTCTTTTTCGACCTTTTTCGACGAGCTCTTTTTCTTTCTTATTTCTCGCTATCCTAGTTTTTAGGACATAGTTTTTTAATCTACTTCTTATCTAAATTTCTTAAAATTACGAAAATTTATTTTAAGTGGTTAAATTGATAGACATCAAAATTTTATGGTTCGTAGTAATAGTTGGATTTGTATGTGGACCGGGTTATTGGAGCCAAACAGTCCTCAATTATATTGAGACCAAACGAATCCTGCCCCTCTGCTGCATCTTTTGGCTATTCGAAACGTGCGCAAAATCAGAAAAGTCTATTGATTGGATAACTTATTATAATTTTTCTTTCCTTTTAAAAACTAATAGGATATTCGGTGAATGCACCGAGCAAGATGTTCACCACCTTTTGTACGTTCACCACCTGTAACTAGATCAAGACATTTAGCAAATATTACCGCCGTTGATTTTTCTTTAGAATCGTCATCCAGTCGACCAAGTACTCCAGTTCAAATTTCCGATAATCCATTTTTTGAACCCGACCTCACAATTGAGAATCCGGAGAATATTCAGGAACGATTCATAGATCCTGAACCACTAAACTTTCCTCCGGAACCACCAATCATTCAAACAGAGATTGTTGAGGAACGAACCATTAAATCAGAATCCTCTAGTGATTCCGATTCAACAAATTCAATTATGGAGAATCTGGAACCATTAAGTATGGAAGACCGAATGAGAGCTAAACGCACTGGCCAAGGTCACGCAATTACTCATCCAGACATTAATGCGCCAGATTATGAAATCAAAGGACAAATTCTACACATGGTGACTAATCAATGCCAATTTAGTGGCACCGAAGGAAGATCCAAATGAACATTTACGTACCTTTAATAGGATCTGCACACTATTTAAAATCCGAGAAGTGGAGGATGAACAAATATATCTCATGTTATTTCCCTGGACTTTAAAGGGAGAAGCCAAAGATTGGTTGGAATAGTTACCTGAAGGGGCGATTGATACATGGGATGTTTTAGTTGAAAAATTTCTTAAACAATTCTTTCCTGCATCTAAAGCCGTAAGACCTTCAAGGAGAAATTGTTACGTTCACACAGAAACCGAATGAAACTCTATATGAGGCGTGGACAAGATTTGGAAAGTTATTAAGAGGATGTCCGCAACATGGTTTAGACACCTGTCAAATAGTACAAATATTCTACCAAGGATGCGACATCACTACAAGAAAAGACATAGATATAGTAGCTGGTGGTTCTATTATGAAGAAAACCGAAACTGATGCTTACAAAATTATTGATAACACTGCTTCCCACTCACATGAGTGGCACCAAGAAAAAGATATCGTTAGATCATCTAAAGCAGCTAGAGCCGATTCTAGCCATGACTTAGATTCCATTTCTGCAAAGATAGATGCTGTTGAGAGACGAATGGAAAAGATGACTAAAGATATTCACTCAATACGAATTAGTTGTGAGCAGTGTGGAGGACCTCATTTGACAAAAGATTGTCTCAGTATTAAATTAACAATGGAACAAAGAGAGAATATTTCATATATAAACCAAAGGCCTGGAAATAATTATCAGAATAATTATCAACCGCCAAGACCGATTTACAATCAAAACCAGAATTTAACCGAAATATTCCATACAACAACCAACAAGGTCCTAGCAATCAACAAGTATCCAATAATAATTACAATCAGCAAAGACCTAATTTTCAAAACAAACCACCACAACAAACCGATGATAAAAAGCCGAATTTAGAAGATATGATGACGAAGCTAGTTGAAACTCAAACGCAGTTTTTCACATCTCAGAAACAAACTAATGAACAAAATGCTCAAGCATTTAGAAATCAACAAGCTTCTATTCAAAATCCGGAACAAGAAGTAAGTAACCTAGCAAGGTTAATAGGTGAAAGAAAACCGGGAAGTCTACCTAGTGATACAAATGCTAACCCCCGGAATGAAACAGCTAAAGCTATTACCACAAGAAGTGGTACAACACTTAAACCACCTGAAATTCCTGTAACTTCTGATGAAGCTATTCCTACTCCACAAGAACCACAACCTGATCAAGATAAGGAAAAAGAACACAGTTAAGGCTAAACCTTATGTTAAACCATACCAACCACCACTTCCTTACCCGAGTAAAATGAAGAAAGAGAAACTTGAAGCCGAGCAATCCAAATTCTTGGATATGTTTAAACAGATAAATGTAAATCTTCCTTTCATTGATGTAATTTTAGGAATGCCTAGATATGATAAATTCTTGAAAGATCTAATCTCAAATAGAAAGAAAATGGAAGAACTCTCGGCTGTTACTATGAATGCTAATTGTTCAGCAATACTGTTGAATAAGATACCAGAAAAATTATCTGATCCAGGAAGTTTCACAATTCCATGTTTTCTGGGTAGTCTTAGTTCAATAGAAGCATTGGCAGACTTAGGTGCTAGTATAAATCTAATGCGTATTCACTATACGCTAAACTAGACCTTGGAGAATTGAAACCAACCAGAATAAGCATACAACTAGCCGATAGATCAATAAAATATCCTAGAGGGATAATGGAGAACATGCTAGTTAAAGTTGGTACTTTAGTATTTCCAGTAGATTTTGTTGTTCTGGACATGGAAGAAGATTCTCAAGTTCCTCTCATACTAGGAAGACCATTCTTAAACACGGCTAAAGCAATGATAGACGTGTTCGGTAAGAAATTGACCTTAAGTATAGAGGACGAGAGTGTTACCTTTTCAGTTGATAGAGCAATGCAACAACCACAATCTGCAGATGATACATGTTATTATATTCAAACTATAGATGCACATGCAGAATTATTAGAAGAATTTCCAGAATTACAAGGAACAGGAGAATGTTCTTTAGGAGAAGGTAATGAACCAATTGATGAAGCTGAAATATTAGCTACACTTATAGCTAATGGATATGAACCAACAACAGAAGAAATTCAAATGCTAAAAGAAGAAGACAGATATCGATACAAATCATCGACAGAAGAACCACCGAAATTAGAGTTAAAGCTACTTCCAAACCATTTGGAATACGCTTATTTACATGGTGAATCTGAATTACCTGTAATAATATCGTCTTCTCTTAATGAAAATGAGAAATCACAACTCATTTCTGTGTTGAAAGCTCATAAACCAGCCATTGCATGGAAGATTCATGATATTAAAGGAATAAGTCCTTCGTATTGCACACATAAAATCCTTATGGAAGATGGTCATAAAACGTATGTGCAACGCCAACGAAGACTAAATCCTAATATGCAAGATGTAGTTAAGAAAGAGATTATTAAACTGCTAGATGCAGGTTTAATTTATCCAATTTCTGATAGTCCATGGGTAAGCCCAGTTCAATGCATACCTAAGAAGGGTGGCATGACTGTCATTACAAATGAGAAAAATGAGCTTATTCCTACTAAGACTGTAACATGATGGCGTGTATGTATTGATTATAGAAAATTAAATGACGCCACCAGAAAAGATCACTTTCCCTTACCTTTCATAGATCAAATGTTGGAAAGATTAGCCGGAAATAGTTACTATTGTTTTCTAGATGGATTTTCCGGATATTTTCAAATTCCAATAGCACCCGAAGATCAAGAGAAAACCACATTCACGTGCCCTTATGGCACTTTTGCTTACAAACGCATGCCATTTGGACTTTGCAACGCCCCTGCAACCTTTCAAAGGTGTATGATGGCGATTTTTCACGACATGATAGAAGAATGCATGGAAGTTTTCATGGATGACTTTTCAGTCTTCGATGATACATTTGAATCATGTCTAGTTAATCTGGAACGAATGCTTATTAGATGCGAACAATCAAATCTAGTACTTAATTGGGAGAAATGCCATTTCATGGTTAAAGAAGGTATCGTTCTTGGACATAAAATTTCAAAAGAAGGAATTGAAGTGGATAGAGCTAAAGTAGATGTAATTGCTAAACTTCCACATCCCACCAATGTTAGAGGAGTTAGGAGTTTTCTAGGGCATGCCGGTTTTTACCGACGTTTCATAAAAGATTTTTCTAAAATTGCCACTCCTATGAATAAACTCCTAGAAAAGGATGCTCCATTCATCTTTTCAGATGAGTGTATCAAATCTTTTAATATTCTTAAAGAGAAACTCACTAATGCGCCGATCATGATAACACCAAATTGGAATCTACCATTTGAACTAATGTGTAATGCAAGTGATTTTGCAATGGGAGCCGTTTTAGGACAAAGGATTGAAAAACGATTTCAACTTATATATTATGCTAGTAAGACGTTACAAGGAGCAAAAACGAACTATACAACTACTGAAAAAGAACTTCTTGCTATTGTCTTTGCTTTTGACAAATTTCGATCATATCTCGTTCTAGCAAAAACGGTGGTCTATACCGACCATTCTGCTCTTAGATACCTATTTTCAAAACAAGATGCTAAACCAAGATTAATCCGTTGGATCTTACTCTTACAAGAGTTTGATATTGAAATCCGAGATAAAAGAGGAGCAGAAAATCTCGCCGCTGATCATCTTTCTCGTCTTGAAAATCCTGAGTTAGAAGTTCTAAATGAATCGGCCATACAAGACAACTTTCCTGATGAATATCTATTGAAGATAGATTATAAAGAAATTCCATGGTTTGCAGACTATGTAAACTACTTAGTTTGTGGATTCCTTGAAAAAGGATTATCGTACCAAAGACGAAAGAAATTCTTCAGTGATATAAAACACTATTTTTGGGAAGATCCACATCTGTTTAAAAGTTGTCCCGATGGAATAATACGCCGATGTGTATTTGGAGATGAAGCTAGTAAAATATTAAACCATTATCACACAGGACCAACAGGAGGGCATTATGGGCCTCAACTAACAGCAAGAAAAGTTTATGATGCTGGATTCTATTGGCCTACAATTTACAAAGACGCACACCTTCTTTGCAAATCCTGTGATGCTTGTCAAAGGGCCGGAAAAATAAGTCAACGTGATGAAATGCCACAAAATGTCATCCAAGTATGCGAAGTATTTGACATTTGGGGTATTGACTTTATGGGTCCATTTCCAAAATCTCATAATAATCTATATATACTCGTAGCCATTGATTATGTATCTAAATGGGCGGAAGCACAAGCTCTCCCAACTAACGATGCACGAGTTGTAGTCAACTTTTTAAAACGTCTTTTTGCAAGGTTTGGAACACCGAAAGCTTTAATAAGTGATCGGGGTACTCATTTTTGTAATAATCAACTTGAGAAAGTTCTTAAAAGATATGGAGTAACTCATAAAATCTCCACCGCATATCATCCACAAACAAGTGGACAAGTTGAAAATACAAACCGAGCTTTAAAACGTATTCTAGAGAAAATCGTAGGATCAAATCCGAAGGAATGGTCCATTAAATTGGAGGATGCACTCTGGGCTTTTAGAACAGCCTACAAAACTCCAATTGGAACCACACCTTTTAGACTTGTTTATGGAAAAGCATGTCATCTTCCAGTAGAAATTGAACACAAAGCATTTTAGGCTTTGAAGACATGTAATCTTGATTTACATGAAGCCGGACGTCTACGATTAAGTCAACTAAATGAATTAGAAGAATTAAGACATGAAGCATACGAAAATTCGTTAATCTATAAAGAAAGAACGAAGAAATGGCATGATAAAAGAATCAGAAGTTCAAAAGAATTTAAGGAAGGAGACATAGTTCTTCTTTTCAATTCACGATTCAAGCTATTTCCTGGAAAATTGAAATCAAGATGGTCTGGACCATTCATAGTCAAAAGAGTTTTCCCATACGGAATGATAGAATGAATAAATTCAAATGGGATTGAATTTAAAGTTAATGGTCACAGAGTTAAACACTACATAGATAGTCCGATGGAAGTCGACAACGAAGTTAATCACAATTTCGACACCATAGCTAACTAAGTGTGGGGAGAATCAAGTCTTTAAAGGATAATATGTATTTCTGTTAGAGTTAGATTGTCTGTTTTTGTGTAGTTCTCGAAAATGGAACCCGAATGATCTTTCCCTAGCAGACCCTAAAGAACTAGTCTTCTCCCCCATTCTGAATTTTTATTTTTTTAGAAAATGAAGACTGCCTGTGAACTAAACCATGGTCTAATGCTACACGCTTTGATCACTAAACGTAATAATGACACACTTCCGAGTGAAATAGTATCAGTAATCAGAGAAAGATTGGACGGAGTTAGAAAATAATCCAGATGCGAAGATAATAAGTTACAATTTGGTAAAGGAAAATC
Source organism: Rutidosis leptorrhynchoides (assembly GCF_046630445.1). Taxonomy (NCBI): domain Eukaryota; kingdom Viridiplantae; phylum Streptophyta; class Magnoliopsida; order Asterales; family Asteraceae; genus Rutidosis; species Rutidosis leptorrhynchoides. Next base: position 636,235,233 of record NC_092335.1, read on the forward strand.
AAAATCCGCTGCGAAAAGAAGAGCACGACACCTAGAAAGATGTCACAAATGCGGAAAATGGTCACATGGATGTAAATGTTCAAATAATCAAACCTATTCAAACACCGAATTTGTTACTTTATGCAGAGACGGACCGTTCGTATGTTTAGAAGAAAAAACACTGAATGCTCGAGGTTACGCCTATGTAGCCATGGAAAACCAATTAAACCGACTATCTTATGAATGGGATAGATCATATAACTAAGAATACTATCTCACAGGTAAGTCTGTACAGTCTTTATTTTTATTTTTATTTTTAACCTTTTGATAATAAACGCTAATTTGTTCGCTATAAAGTATTAAATTGGTATTGAATAAAATTAGGTTTGGCGACCGAAATTATTGATATCATTCAAAAATTTATTACATCACTGCAAAATTTAACGTTTATTCTTAAGGTATAAATATCTTTAATCAATCAACCCAAAATATTTCAAAAATTCGTCATGAGTTAAATTAGGTCTTGGAACCGAAATTACTTTACCGAAAAGAGGGGCGCATATTTTTGATAATATTCGATTGATTAAAGTGGGATAAAAAGCCAAAAAGATTTTTAATTTTATTTTTACCATGTTTTTAAAATTAATATATAAATCTTAAATTAATATTATAAACTTTGTAAAATCAATATATTTAAAATTGTAAATATTTGGAAAAATAATATAAGTTTGATGTGAATTTATAATATGAATTTTTAATTATTAAAATATGAATTTTTATTTTTATGCATTTTAAATTGTAAGTTTGGTGTGAATTTTTAATATTAATTTTGAATTTTATGTATTTTTATTTTAAGTTTGGTGTGAATTTAAAAACAAAAATTTACTTTATCTCATTAAGTTAAAAATATGATTTTTAAACTTCATCGTAAGTTGAAGACTAGGTCTTTGAACCGAAATTGCTTTACCCGAGAGAGGGACGAGAACTTTTATTATCATTATTTTTAATCTTATTGAATTAAAGTATGCCAAAAACATTAAAAAAACCCAAAAATCTTAGCTTTTAAAACAATCGCTACAAAAAGATAAATTTTAAAATTTTGTCGAAGGACGGACTAGGACATCGATCCGAAACGACCTCGTCCTAAATAACAAGGGAAACAAAATTTTAAAATTAATTACTTAATTGTTTTAATTAGTATAAGATGTAAAAAAAAAAAAAATAACTCCGCGACTCGCGGAGTTTGAAGGGTAAAAACCCCGCGACTCGCGGAGGGACCAAAAATCAGAAAAAAATAAAAACGCAGAACAGCTCAGACCACACACACAACTCAAAAATACTGCAAAAATAATACCCGCAAAAACTCGCAAAATGAAATGTCCCGTTCTTATTGATTAAAAACGTTCCATATTAATTGATTTCGTTGCGAGGTTTTGACCTCTATATGAGACGTTTTTCAAAGACTGCATTCATTTTTAAAACAAACCATAACCTTTATTTCATAAATAAAGGTTTAAAAAGCTTTACGTAGATTATCAAATAATGATAATCTAAAATATCCTGTTTACACACGACCATTACATAATGGTTTACAATACAAATATGTTACATCGAAATCAGTTTCTTGAATGCAGTTTTTACACAATATCATACAAACATGGACGCCAAATCTTGTCCTTATTTTAGTATGCAACAGCGGAAGCTCTTAATATTCACCTGAGAATAAACATGCTTTAAACGTCAACAAAAATGTTGGTGAGTTATAGGTTTAACCTATATATATCAAATCGTAACAATAGACCACAAGATTTCATATTTCAATACACATCCTATACATAGAGATAAAAATCATTCATATGGTGAACACCTGGTAACCGACATTAACAAGATGCATATATAAGAATATCCCCATCATTCCGGGACACCCTTCGGATATGATATAAATTTCGAAGTACTAAAGCATCCGGTACTTTGGATGGGGTTTGTTAGGCCCAATAGATCTATCTTTAGGATTCACGTCAATTAGGGTGTCTGTTCCCTAATTCTTAGATTACCAGACTTAATAAAAAAGGGCATATTCGATTTCGATAATTCAACCATAGAATGTAGTTTCACGTACTTGTGTCTATTTTGTAAATCATTTATAAAACCTGCATGTATTCTCATCCCAAAAATATTAGATTTTAAAAGTGGGACTATAACTCACTTTCACAGATTTTTACTTCGTCGGGAAGTAAGACTTGGCCACTGGTTGATTCACGAACCTATAACAATATATACATGTATATCAAAGTATGTTCAAAATATATTTACAACACTTTTAATATATTTTGATGTTTTAAGTTTATTAAGTCAGCTGTCCTCGTTAATAACCTACAACTAGTTGTCCACAGTTAGATGTACAGAAATAAATTGATAAATATTATCTTGAATCAATCCACGACCCAGTGTATACGTATCTCAGTATTGATCACAACTCAAACTATATATATTTTGGAATCAACCTCAACCCTGTATAGCTAACTCCAACATTCACATATAGAGTGTCTATGGTTGTTCCGAAATATATATAGATGTGTCGACATGATAGGTCGAAAAATTGTATACGTGTCTATGGTATCTCAAGATTACATAATATACAATACAAGTTGATTAAGTTATGGTTGGAATAGATTTGTTACCAATTTTCACGTAGCTAAAATGAGAAAAATTATCCAATCTTGTTACCTATAACTTCTTCATTTTAAATCCGTTTTGAGTGAATCAAATTGCTATGGTTTCATATTGAACTTTATTTTATGAATCTAAACAGAAAAAGTATAGGTTTATAGTCGGAAAAATAAGTTACAAGTCGTTTTTGTAAAGGTAGTCATTTCAGTCGAAAGAACGACGTCTAGATGACCATTTTAGAAAACATACTTCCACTTTGAGTTTAACCATAATTTTTGGATATAGTTTCATGTTCATAATAAAAATCATTTTCTCAAAATAACAACTTTTAAATCAAAGTTTATCATAGTTTTTAATTAACTAACCCAAAACAGCCCGCGGTGTTACTACGACGGCGTAAATCCGGTTTTACGGTGTTTTTTGTGTTTCCAGGTTTTAAATCATTAAGTTAGCATATCATATAGATATAGAACATGTGTTAAGTTGATTTTAAAAGTCAAGTTAGAAGGATTAACTTTTGTTTGCGAACAAGTTTAGAATTAACTAAACTATGTTCTAGTGATTACAAGTTTAAACCTTTGAATAAGATAGCTTTATATGTATGAATCGAATGATGTTATGAACATCATTACTACCTTAAGTTCCTTGGATAAACCTACTGGAAAATAGAAAAATGGATCTAGCTTCAACGGATCCTTGGATGGCTCGAAGTTCTTGAAGCAGAATCATGACACGAAAACAAGTTCAAGTAAGATCATCACTTGAAATAAGATTGTTATAGTTATAGAAATTAAACCAAAGTTTGAATATGATTATTACCTTGTATTAGAATGATAACCTACTGTAAGAAACAAAGATTTCTTGAGGTTGGATGATCACCTTACAAGATTGGAAGTGAGCTAGCAAACTTGAAAGTATTCTTGATTTTATGTAACTAGAACTTGTAAAATATATGAAGAACACTTAGAACTTGAAGATAGAACTTGAGAGAGATCAATTAGATGAATAAAATTGAAGAATGAAAGTGTTTGTAGGTGTTTTTGGTCGTTGGTGTATGGATTAGATATAAAGGATATGTAATTTTGTTTTCATGTAAATAAGTCATGAATGATTACTCATATTTTTGTAATTTTATGAGATATTTCATGCTAGTTGCCAAATGATGGTTCCTACATGTGTTAGGTGACTCACATGGGCTGCTAAGAGCTGATCATTGGAGTGTATATACCAATAGTACATATATCTAAAAGCTGTGTATTGTACGAGTACGAATACGGGTGCATACGAGTAGAATTGTTGATGAAACTGAACGAGGATGTAATTGTAAGCATTTTTGTTAAGTAGAAGTATTTTGATAAGTGTATTGAAGTCTTTCAAAAGTGTATAAATACATATTAAAACACTACATGTATATACATTTTAACTGAGTCGTTAAGTCATCGTTAGTCGTTACATGTAAGTGTTGTTTTGAAACCTTTAGGTTAACGATCTTGTTAAATGTTGTTAACCCAATGTTTATAATATCAAATGAGATTTTAAATTATTATATTATCATGATATTATCATGTATGAATATCTCTTAATATGATATATATACATTAAATGTCTTTACAACGATAATCGTTACATATATGTCTCGTTTAAAAATCATTAAGTTAGTAGTCTTGTTTTTACATATGTAGTTCATTGTTAATATACTTAATGATATGTTTACTTATCATAGTATCATGTTAACTATATATATATATATCCATATATATGTCATCATATAATTTTTACAAGTTTTAACGTTCGTGAATCACCGGTCAACTTGGGTGGTCAATTGTCTATATGAAACATATTTCAATTAATCAAGTCTTAACAAGTTTGATTGCTTAACATGTTGGAAACATTTAATCATGTAAATATCAATCTCAATTAATATATATAAACATGGAAAAGTTCGGGTCACTACAGTACCTACCCGTTAAATAAATTTCGTCCCGAAATTTTAAGCTGTTGAAGGTGTTGACGAATCTTCTGGAAATAGATGTGGGTATTTCTTCTTCATCTGATCTTCACACTCCCAGGTGAACTCGGGTCCTCTACGAGCATTCCATCGAACCTTAACAATTGGTATCTTGTTTTGCTTAAGTCTTTTAACCTCACGATCCATTATTTCAACGGGTTCTTCGATGAACTGAAGTTTTTCGTTGATTTGGATTTCATCTAATGGAATAGTGAGATCTTCTTTAGCAAAACATTTCTTCAAATTCGAGACGTGGAAAGTGTTATGTACAGCCGCGAGTTGTTGAGGTAACTCAAGTCGGTAAGCTACTGGTCCGACACGATCAATAATCTTGAATGGTCCAATATACCTTGGATTTAATTTCCCTCGTTTACCAAATCGAACAACGCCTTTCTAAGGTGAAACTTTAAGCATGACCATCTCTCCAATTTCAAATTCTATATCTTTTCTTTTAATGTCAGCGTAGCTCTTTTGTCGACTTTGGGCGGTTTTCAACCGTTGTTGAATTTGGATGATCTTCTCGGTAGTTTCTTGTATAATCTCTGGACCCGTAATCTGTCTATCCCCTACTTCACTCCAACAAATCGGAGACCTGCACTTTCTACCATAAAGTGCTTCAAACGGCGCCATCTCAATGCTTGAATGGTAGCTGTTGTTGTAGGAAAATTCTGCTAACGGTAGATGTCGATCCCAACTGTTTCCGAAATCAATAACACATGCTCGTAGCATGTCTTCAAGCGTTTGTATCGTCCTTTCGCTCTGCCCATCAGTTTGTGGATGATAGGCAGTACTCATGTCTAGACGAGTTCCTAATGCTTGCTGTAATGTCTGCCAGAATCTTGAAATAAATCTGCCATCCCTATCAGAGATAATTGAGATTGGTATTCCATGTCTGGAGACGACTTCCTTCAAATACAGTCGTGCTAAATTCTCCATCTTGTCATCTTCTCTTTTTGGCAGGAAGTGTGCTGATTTGGTGAGACGATCAACTATTACCCAAATAGTATCAAAACCACTTGCAGTCCTTGGCAATTTAGTGATGAAATCCATGGTAATGTTTTCCCATTTCCATTCCGGGATTTCGGGTTGTTGAAGTAGACCTGATGGTTTCTGATGCTCAGCTTTGACCTTAGAACACGTCAAACATTCTCCTACGTATTTAGCAACATCGGCTTTCATACCCGGCCACCAAAAATGTTTCTTGAGATCCTTGTACATCTTCCCCGTTCCAGGATGTATTGAGTATCTGGTTTTATGAGCTTCTCTAAGTACCATTTCTCTCATATCTCCAAATTTTGGTACCCAAATCCTTTCAGCCCTATACCGGGTTCCGTCTTCCCGAATATTAAGATGCTTCTCCGATCCTTTGGGTATTTCATCCTTTAAATTTCCCTCTTTTAAAACTCCTTGTTGCGCCTCCTTTATTTGAGTAGTAATGTTATTATGAATCATTATATTCATAGATTTTACTCGAATGGGTTCTCTGTCCTTCCTGCTCAAGGCATCGGCTACCACATTTGCCTTCCCCGGGTGGTAACGAATCTCAAAGTCGTAATCATTCAATAATTCAATCCACCTACGCTGCCTCATATTCAGTTGTTTCTGATTAAATATGTGTTGAAGACTTTTGTGGTCGGTATATATAATACTTTTGACCCCATATAAGTAGTGCCTCCAAGTCTTTAATGCAAAAACAACCGCGCCTAATTCCAAATCATGCGTCGTATAATTTTGTTCGTGAATCTTCAATTGTCTAGACGCATAAGCAATCACCTTCGTTCGTTGCATTAATACACAACCGAGACCTTGCTTTGATGCGTCACAATAAATCACAAAATCATCATTCCCTTCAGGCAATGACAATATAGGTGCCGTAGTTAGCTTTTTCTTCAATAACTGAAACGCTTTCTCTTGTTCATCATTCCATTCAAATTTCTTCCCTTTATGCGTTAATGCAGTCAAGGGTTTTGCTATTCTGGAAAAGTCTTGGATGAACCTTCTGTAGTAACCAGCTAGTCCTAAAAATTAGCGTATGTGTTTCGGAGTTTTCGGGGTTTCCCACTTTTCAACAGTTTCTATCTCTGCCGGATCCACCTTAATACCTTCTTTGTTCACTATGTGACCGAGGAATTGAACTTCTTCCAACCAAAATGCACACTTTAAAAACTTAGCGTACAATTCTTCCTTCCTCAATACTTCTAACACCTTTCTCAAATGTTCACCGTGTTCTTGGTCATTCTTTGAGTAAATAAGTATGTCATCAATGAAAACAATGACAAACTTGTCAAGGTATGGTCCACACACTCGGTTCATAAGGTCCATGAACACAGCTGGTGCATTAGTTAAACCAAACGGCATGACCATAAACTCGTAATGACCGTAACGTGTTCTGAAAGCAGTCTTTGGAATATCATCTTCTTTCACCCGCATTTGATGATACCCGGAATGTAAGTCAATCTTTGAATAAACAGACGAGCCTTGTAGTTGATCAAATAAGTCATCGATTCTCGGTAGTGGGTAGCGGTTCTTGATGGTAAGTTTATTCAACTCTCGGTAGTCGATACACAACCTGAATGTACCATCTTTCTTCTTGAAAAACAAAACAGGAGCTCCCCACGGTGATGTGCTTGGTCGAATGAAACCACGCTCTAAAAGTTCTTGTAATTGGCTTTGCAGTTCTTTCATCTCGCTGGGTGCGAGTCTGTAAGGAGCACGAGCTATTGGTGCAGCTCCTGGTACAAGATCTATTTGAAATTCAACGGATCGATGTGGGGGTAATCCAGGTAATTCTTTCGGAAATACATCGGGAAATTCTTTTGCAATGGGAACATCATTGATGCTCTTTTCTTCAGTTTGTACTTTCTCGACGTGTGCTAGAACAGCATAGCAACCTTTTCTTATTAGTTTTTGTGCCTTCAAATTACTAATAAGATGTAGCTTCGTGTTGCCCTTTTCTCCGTACACCATTAAGGGTTTTCCTTTTTCTCGTATAATGCGAATTGCATTTTTGTAACAAACGATCTCTGCTTTCACTTCTTTCAACCAGTCCATACCGATTATCACATCAAAACTCCCTAACTCTACTGGTATCAAATCAATCTTAAATGTTTCGCTAACCAGTTTAATTTCTCGATTCCGACATATATTATCTGCTGAAATTAATTTACCATTTGCTAATTCGAGTAAAAATTTACTATCCAAAGGCGTCAATGGACAACTTAATTTAGTACAAAAATCTCTACTCATATAGCTTCTATCCGCACCCGAATCAAATAAAACGTAAGTAGATTTATTGTCAATAAGAAACGTACCCGTAACAAGCTCCGGGTCTTCCTGTGCCTCTGCCGCATTAATATTGAAAACTCTTCCGCGGCCTTGTCCATTCGTGTTCTCCTGGTTCGGGCAATTTCTAATAATGTGGCCCGGTTTTCCACATTTATAACAAACTACATTGGCATAACTTGCTCCGACACTACTTGCTCTGCCATTACTCGTTCCGACACCATTTGTTCCTTTCGTTCTATTAACCCCTGGTCCGTAGACCTCACACTTCGCCGCGCTATGACCATTTCTTTTACACTTGTTGCAAAATTTGGTGCAGAACCCCGAGTGATACTTTTCACACCTTTGGCATAGCTGCTTCTGATTGTTGTTGTTGTTGCGGTTATTATTGTTGTTGGGATGATTGTTGTAGTTGCTGTTGTTGTTGTTGTTGTTGTTGTTGTTGTTGTTGTTGTAGTTGCGATTGATGTTGCGAGTGTTGGGATAATTGTTGCGATTATTGTTGTTGTTGTATTGGTGATTCTTATCACCGTTTTCCTCCCACTTTCTTTTGACTTGTTTCACATTGGCCTCTTCAGCAGTCTGTTCTTTAATTCTTTCTTCAATCTGGTTCACTAGTTTGTGAGCCATTCTACATGCCTGTTGTACGGAGGCAGGCTCGTGTGAACTTATATCTTCTTGGATTCTTTCCGGTAATCCTTTCACAAACGCGTCGATCTTCTCTTCCTCATCTTCGAACGCTCCCGGACACAATAGGCACAATTCTGTGAATCGTCTTTCGTACGTGGTAATATCAAATCCTTGGGTTCGTAACCCTCTAAGTTCTGTCTTGAGCTTATTGACCTCGGTTCTGGGACGGTACTTCTCGTTCATCAAGTGCTTGAATGCTGACCACGGTAGTGCGTACGCATCGTCTTGTCCCACTTGCTCTAGATAGGTATTCCACCATGTTAACGCAGAACCTGTGAAGGTATGCGTAGCGTACTTCACTTTGTCCTCTTCAGTACACTTACTTATGGCAAACACCGTTTCGACCTTCTCGGTCCACCATTTCAATCCGATCGGTCCTTCGGTTCCATCAAATTCCAAAGGTTTGCAGGCAGTGAATTCTTTGTAGGTGCATCCTACATGATTTCCTGTACTGCTAGATCCAAGGTTATTGTTGGTATGTAGCGCAGCCTGTACTGCGGCTATGTTTGAAGCTAGAAAAGTACGGAATTCCTCTTCATTCATATTCACGGTGTGTCGAGTAGTCGGTGCCATTTCCTTCAAAATAGTCAAATGGAACAATTTAATCATACATAATATTAAGAGTAGTTAATAGTATTTGTAGCATAATATGAACTCATTTATAAAAGCTTTTTCTTCATATTAGCATTTTATAAGTTTAAATTCGGGTAGTACCTACCCGTTAAGTTCATACTTAATAGCTAATATACAATTCAACTACTACAATTCTATATGAAAAACTGATTATAATAATATTTCGCGTTCAAACTTTTACACAATATTTTACAAACTTACAATACCGCTTATTTTACATATAGCATGAAATATAGCACACAATAAATTTGATACAAGATGGTTGTGAAGATAATTCTAGCTAGTACACAAGTCGTTCAGCAAAGGCAATAAAGACACGTAATTCATACGTCCAGAAACAAGTCATGCATTCTGGTTTTACTAGGATTACTTCCCATCCTTGGTCTTGTGGAACATAACCGTTATGACCGTTGATAAGACAGCGTGTTGTAACGTCGTCAAAGGGACGAGGGTTACGTAATGTCCAACAGTCCCGTAACAATCTAAAAACCTCATTTCTTACCCCAATTACCGACTCCGTCACTTGTGGAAACGTTTTGTTTAATAGTTGTAGCCCGATGTTCTTGTTCTCACTTTGGTGAGAAGTGAACATTACTAATCCGTAAGCATAACATGCTTCTTTATGTTGCATGTTAGCCGCTTTTTCTAAATCACGAAGTCCAATATTCGGATATATTGAGTCAAAATAATTTCTTAACCCGTTGCGTAAAATAGCATTTGGGTTCCCCGCAATATATGCGTCAAAGTAAACACATCGTAACTTATGGGTTTCCCAATGTGATATCCCCCATCTTTCAAACGAAAGTCTCTTATAAACCAAGACATTCTTGGAACGTTCTTTGAATGTCTTACAAACTGATCTCGCCTTAAATAGTTGTGCCGAGGAATTCTGGCCGACTCTAGACAAGATTTCATCAATCATGTCTCCGGGCAGGTCTCTTAAAATATTGGGTTGTCTATCCATTTTGTGTTTTTATACTGTAAAATAGACAAGAGTTAGATTCATAAAAAAATACTTATTAATACAAGCAATTTTTACATATATTATAAAGCATAAGCACACTATATTACATATATTACACCACACGAATACAACTATCTTATTCCGACTCGCTCGTTTCTTCTTCTTCGGTTTTGGTTCGTTTTGCCAAGTTTCTAGGGATATATGATGTTCCCCTAATACGAGCCGTCGTTGTCCACATTGATTTAGAAAAACCTGGTGGTTTAGAGGTTCCCGGGTCATTGTTACAACTTAAGGACTTCGGGGGTTGACGATACATATAAAGTTCATCGGGGTTGGAATTAGATTTCTCTATTTTTATTCCCTTTCCCTTATTATTTTCTTTTGCATTTTTAAATTCAGTTGGGGTAATTTCTATAACATCATCAGAATTCTCGTCAGAATTCGATTCATCGGAGAATTGGTAATCCTCCCAATATTTTGCTTCCTTGGCGGAAACACCATTGACCATAATTAACCTTGGTCGGTTGGTTGAGGATTTTCTTTTACTTAACCGTTTTATTATTTCCCCCACCGGTTCTATTTCTTCATCCGGTTCTGATTCTTCTTCCGGTTTCGATTCTTCTTCCGGTTCCGACTCTTCTTCCGGTTCCTCTTCGGGAACTTGTGAATCAGTCCACGAATCATTCCAATTTACATTTGACTCTTCACTATTATTAGGTGAGTCAATGGGACTTGTTCTAGAGGTAGACATCTATCACATAATATCAAACGCGTTAAGAGATTAATATATCACATAATATTCACATGTTAAAAATATATAGTTTCCAACAAAATTTTGTTAAGCAATCATTTTTCAAGTAAAAACGGTCGAAGTCCAGACTCACTAATGCATCCTAACAAACTCGATAAGACACACTAATGCAAAATTCTGGTTCTCTAAGACCAACGCTCTGATACCAACTGAAATGTCCCGTTCTTATTGATTAAAAACGTTCCATATTAATTGATTTCGTTGCGAGGTTTTGACCTCTATATGAGACGTTTTTCAAAGACTGCATTCATTTTTAAAACAAACCATAACCTTTATTTCATAAATAAAGGTTTAAAAAGCTTTACGTATATTATCAAATAATGATAATCTAAAATATCCTGTTTACACACGACCATTACATAATGGTTTACAATACAAATATGTTACACCGAAATCAGTTTCTTGAATGCAGTTTTTACACAATATCATACAAACATGGACGCCAAATCTTGTCCTTATTTTAGTATGCAACAGCGGAAGCTCTTAATATTCACCTGAGAATAAACATGCTTTAAACGTCAACAAAAATGTTGGTGAGTTATAGGTTTAACCTATATATATCAAATCGTAACAATAGACCACAAGATTTCATATTTCAATACACATCCTATACATAGAGATAAAAATCATTCATATGGTGAACACCTGGTAACCGACATTAACAAGATGCATATATAAGAATATCCCCATCATTCCGGGACACCCTTCGATATGATATAAATTTCGAAGTACTAAAGCATCCGGTACTTTGGATGGGGTTTGTTAGGCCCAATAGATCTATCTTTAGGATTCGCGTCAATTAGGGTGTCTGTTCCCTAATTCTTAGATTACCAGACTTAATAAAAAAGGGCATATTCGATTTTGATAATTCAACCATAGAATGTAGTTTCACGTACTTGTGTCTATTTTGTAAATCATTTATAAAACCTGCATGTATTCTCATCCCAAAAATATTAGATTTTAAAAGTGGGACTATAACTCACTTTCATAGATTTTTACTTCGTCGGGAAGTAAGACTTGGCCACTGGTTGATTCACGAACCTATAACAATATATACATGTATATCAAAGTATGTTCAAAATATATTTATAACACTTTTAATATATTTTGATGTTTTAAGTTTATTAAATCAGCTGTCCTCGTTAATAACCTACAACTAGTTGTCCACAGTTAGATGTACAGAAATAAATCGATAAATATTATCTTGAATCAATCCACGACCCAGTGTATACGTATCTCAGTATTGATCACAACTCAAACTATATATATTTTGGAATCAACCTCAACCCTGTATAGCTAACTCCAACATTCACATATAGAGTGTCTATGGTTGTTCCGAAATATATATAGATGTGTCGACATGATAGGTCGAAAAATTGTATACGTGTCTATGTTATCTCAAGATTACATAATATACAATACAAGTTGATTAAGTTATGGTTGGAATAGATTTGTTACCAATTTTCACGTAGCTAAAATGAGAAAAATTATCCAATATTGTTTTACCTATAACTTCTTCATTTTAAATCCGTTTTGAGTGAATCAAATTGCTATGGTTTCATATTAAACTCTATTTTATGAATCTAAACAGAAAAAGTATAGGTTTATAGTCGGAAAAATAAGTTACAAGTCGTTTTTGTAAAGGTAGTCATTTCAGTCGAAAGAACGACGTCTAGATGACCATTTTAGAAAACATACTTCCACTTTGAGTTTAACCATAATTTTTGGATATAGTTTCATGTTCATAATAAAAATCATTTTCTCAAAATAACAACTTTTAAATCAAAGTTTATCATAGTTTTTAATTAACTAACCCAAAACAGCCCGCGGTGTTACTACGACGGCGTAAATCCGGTTTTACGGTGTTTTTTGTGTTTCCAGGTTTTAAATCATTAAGTTAGCATATCATATAGATATAGAACATGTGTTAAGTTGATTTTAAAAGTCAAGTTAGAAGGATTAACTTTTGTTTGCGAACAAGTTTAGAATTAACTAAACTATGTTCTAGTGATTACAAGTTTAAACCTTCGAATAAGATAGCTTTATATGTATGAATCGAATGATGTTATGAACATCATTACTACCTTAAGTTCCTTGGATAAACCTACTGGAAAAGAGAAAAATGGATCTAGCTTCAACGGATCCTTGGATGGCTCGAAGTTCTTGAAGCAGAATCATGACACGAAAACAAGTTCAAGTAAGATCATCACTTGAAATAAGATTGTTATAGTTATAGAAATTGAACCAAAGTTTGAATATGATTATTACCTTGTATTAGAATGATAACCTACTGTAAGAAACAAAGATTTCTTGAGGTTGGATGATCACCTTACAAGATTGGAAGTGAGCTAGCAAACTTGAAAGTATTCTTGATTTTATATAACTAGAACTTGTAAAATATATGAAGAACACTTAGAACTTGAAGATAGAACTTGAGAGAGATCAATTAGATGAAGAAAATTGAAGAATGAAAGTGTTTGTAGGTGTTTTTGGTCGTTGGTGTATGGATTAGATATAAAGGATATGTAATTTTGTTTTCATGTAAATAAGTCATGAATGATTACTCATATTTTTGTAATTTTATGAGATATTTCATGCTAGTTGCCAAATGATGGTTCCCACATGTGTTAGGTGACTCACATGGGCTGCTAAGAGCTGATCATTGGAGTGTATATACCAATAGTACATATATCTAAAAGCTGTGTATTGTACGAGTACGAATACGGGTGCATACGAGTAGAATTGTTGATGAAACTGAACGAGGATGTAATTGTAAGCATTTTTGTTAAGTAGAAGTATTTTGATAAGTGTATTGAAGTCTTTCAAAAGTGTATAAATACATATTAAAACACTACATGTATATACATTTTAACTGAGTCGTTAAGTCATCGTTAGTCGTTACATGTAAGTGTTGTTTTGAAACCTTTAGGTTAACGATCTTGTTAAATGTTGTTAACCCAATGTTTATAATATCAAATGAGATTTTAAATTATTATATTATCATGATATTATCATGTATGAATATCTCTTAATATGATATATATACATTAAATGTCTTTACAACGATAATCGTTACATATATGTCTCGTTTAAAAATCATTAAGTTAGTAGTCTTGTTTTTACATATGTAGTTCATTGTTAATATACTTAATGATATGTTTACTTATCATAGTATCATGTTAACTATATATATATATCCATATATATGTCATCATATAGTTTTTACAAGTTTTGACGTTCGTGAATCACCGGTCAACTTGGGTGGTCAATTGTCTATATGAAACATATTTCAATTAATCAAGTCTTAACAAGTTTGATTGCTTAACATGTTGGAAACATTTAATCATGTAAATATCAATCTCAATTAATATATATAAACATGGAAAAGTTCGGGTCACTACACAAAAACACCCCAAAAATCACAATTTTTAACCGTTAATCATCAAATCTTTTACTAAAATCATGTTGAGAAGGATGCTATCAAGAAATTACTCAAGAAAAACGGTAAATTTCTACACCTAAACACCATTTAATCCGAAAATTAGTGTTCTTGAACAATTTTATACCCAATTTGATTTTGATGCTTTTTAGTGTAATTATGCTTAAATTGTTTATGTATTATGCTTGTATAACCTAGATTGATGCTATTTAACATGATTAGAAGCCTTAAACTTTAAATTTTGAGTAATCTAGGGTTTGTGTTCTTGAGCAATTTGGGGCTTTTTTGATATAAACAGGTTATGACCGATTTTTGTCATGAATTGTTGCTAAATTAAGTAGTGTAACATGTTTAGGTAGTTAAATGATCCAAACTTTGAGCCTAAACATGATTTTGAGAATTAAAGTGGACTTTTTCAAGTCTAAAATTCATGAACTTGATTTTTGAGAGATAATGCCATTTGAAACTTGTTTAATTGCTAGTAATGATTATTTTGACATGTTATTTAAGTTGAATGCTTATGAACTTGGCGAACATTTTTGTATATGCTTATTTGAAAAAGTGTAGATTTGATGAAAATATGAAAATGAGCTCAAGTTTGATATAAATTGATCATGTCATTGTAATTATTTTGATTGATGATTTTGCTGACACTAATGCATATTTGGATGCACAAAAATTGTGTTTGATGTGTTTTGCATACTGAAAGGGGTGAATCTTCATCCCAAGCTCGCAATGCTCCTGCTGAGAATGCGGAACAACAGGAGGTGGATAACTACTACAAGCAAGATATACCTCATCCAGTCATGACATTTTCTGATATGCACTTGGAAGATTTGCATCCGAACCTGAGATTTGACAGACTTTGGATAGATTATCCAAAATACCAAAGGGGTTTGCATACTCTTCATTCTAAAGTTGTTGAGGTACCTAGGGTCATAGAATGGGGACCATTAGAAGCTGTAGAATTGGCCGGGCCAATTAGGGAGTTACTTGCACAGAGGTATGGTAATTCTACTTTTAATGACTGGGTACGTTTATTCACCATGCGTAGACCTGTATATAAAGTATGGTGTGAAGAATTGTTGTGTAGTATAGAATTAAATGATCGGGTAGATAGTTTAACCGATCGATATTTTATTAGATTTTTGTTAGGAGGTTCGATGCGCCACATGTCTTTACTAGACATGGCTCAGGCTTTACGTATATATACGCCTGAGGAGTTAGCATCTGCCGATTGTAGAGGGTTGATACTAAATGGTAGAAAGATAGATGAAAATTTTGATACACATGGTGTATGGAGTCAAATGACAAGCCATCACCGATTCAAAGGGGGAAATTACTCTTATTTGGATATAGATAGAGCTGAATTAAGAGTAATTCATAGGTTTTTAGCTAATTCGATTACACAAAGAGGTAAGAACAAGGAAAAGGTAAATGAACAGGATTTGTTTTACCATATGTGTATTCGAGACCCACAAAGCGCTGTAAGTATACCTTATTGTGTGGGTTATTATTTATCAGCTATGGTTAGGGGGATGAGACCGCATAGCATAATAGGAGGTGGTATATTTATTACTTTGATTGCTGAATATCTCGGTGTGGATATAACTCGGGGGGGATTATTAGTCGAAGAACCAGAACCCCGCGATACAATAGGTTTAAATGTATACCATGGTGCGAAAGTTTTGAAGAGGCGAAATAACGCCGCAGTACAATACCATGGTAGACATTCACAGGTTGAGAGAAACCAACAGCAAGGTAATGTAGGAGGGGGAAATGAAATGCAAGAAATGCAAAGGTTTATAGCTTCACAGGAGTACGAAAATGCTAGACATAGAGCATTTGAAGATTGGCAAGTTCATCAAAACCAAATCATAGCTTATTGCCAACATATAGGTAGAAACTATATTCCTACTACAAAGCCCATATTCCCTCCCTGGTCTATAGAGATGCAACCACCGTATCCTACGTATAACCCTGTCGAAGCATTTTATAGCACCTATGGTTATGCATGGAACCCCTATTGGTATCAGTATCATCCCTAGTCTACTTAGTTTTTTTTTTTATTTTATTATTTGTAATGTTGATACGTTTAATACTTATGTTAATATTGTAATAGTTTTTATAATTTTCTAACTTTTATTCTTAGATTTTAATAATTTTTGAATGTGGGGTAATATACCAAACTTCAAAAATATGTATATATGTTTGCAGTTTATCTTATGTACACAACAGGGTAAAACAACGCATTTTCAAAGACTGGCATTAAGTTCAGCAAAAGCAACTAATTTTGACGACAAGATGCAAAATATATGTGAAATAACAACAAGACGGAATGAACAAATGATGTGCACCATTTATCATTCAGCAAACAAACGCCAATATATTTGGAAACTTTGGTAAAAATTTAATCATTTTCACACAAATCACCCTCAATAATTTAAATTGTTACTGATTTCTTGCAAATGAGGGCATTGCAAGATCTTAAGTGTGGGAAGGGGTTAAATTCTTTCGGATTTTATAATTTTTATCTTAAACACTTGGTTACCATTAAAAATACTAGTAAAGCAGTAGTTGTATTAGAATCTAGTGCTTTCTGATAATAAAGAACAGCCCTAGTCTTATATACTAACTACCCAATTCTAGTAAAATTTTTCAAAATTTTCAATTAAATGAACTCAAAATCATGTTTATACATATTTATGAACGATAAAACTAGGCTTTAACACCGAAATTATTGTTACCTCGAAAAGGACATAAATTGAGAAACAAACCAAAATGTTAAAATTCATTTAAAATAGAATAGAGGACAATAAAAAGGAAAATAAAAGCCAAGTGTGGAAAAATTCTCCAAGTTATTCAAAACATATGTCACATATTTTTGTACAAATAACTGAAAATACTTTTGCTTTGGACTAAACTAAAATTTTTTTACCTGATTTACTGTAAGAAAGATGGATCTACACGATGAATCAATTCCATCATTAAAAGGAAGTAAAGTCTTCCGAAAAAGAAACGCGCTTCTTGATTTAGGTCATGAAGTTGTCGTCCAGACCAGCTGTAGGTTGACGAAAAATCTAGAAAAGTCATCACTAAAATCAGCAGGAAATCCACGGACCTCAGCATTAAACAGGGTCGCCAAGTGGTCAGATTTATCCTAACCATGAGAAGGATTTATCTCGTACAATGGAGGGGCACCATGCAAATTAGCTTGATAAGACTAATGAATCAGATCCCCAGAAAGGATAATCTCCTTAAAGATTAAAAATCAGCTTTTAAAGCCTGATATTACTCAATCCTAGAGATTGACCATAAAGATTGAGAATTCAAACTCATGGAATTCAATGATATCTAAACTCGAGCTTGAACGAGAAAATATTTTGATCAAAAATAAAACCGATTTGTTTTCTGAAAACCCTATTTTCAATGCGTTCATTACCATTGAACGTAAAATCCTAGGAATTTTCCTGGAATTCATTAGGTCACCTGAACCAAATCGGGTGTCAACCGTAAGAACGGTGGTTGCATAGTATGGTCAAAGAGAGGACCTTGTGCCAGACCAAAAAATTATAAGGATGAGCTTTACTATTGCTCCTACCAAGGATAGTAATTGTGTCTGACACGTTATAGACCATAATTAAAAGCATGTCAGGGGACATTGCCTTAACAGTTGCTTGTTCAACGCTTTCCTTTACAACCGGACGGTAGTTTACCGAAAGGTAATATACGGGACAAGTAAACTGGACGTGTTGCTTTCCAAATACAAGGTTAGCAAATGGGTGACACAAAACCATAAGTTTTGAGCTAAAATTTTCAAATCTGAAACCCACCAAACCCACAAAAATATTTTGCAAATACCGGTGAAGGGTTATTCCGAAAAACTTATCTAGGGTAAAAACTAGATTTAATTTTCAAAAGATCAAATGTTTTCATAAAGATCCAATTTCCTTAATGGATCTAAATTTTTATAGTCATGTGGGACTGTAAACCATATCGTTACTACCATTGTTTATACCGCCGTATAGAAATCACTGATGTACAAAGTGTGAAGAATAAAGAAGTGATTCTAGTATTTCAAGACGATATTGCTTGAGGACAAGCAACGCTCAAGTGTGGGAATATTTGATAATGCTAAAAACGAACATATATTTCATAGCATTATTCCTCAAGAAAGACAAGCTTTTAGTTGCAATTGTTCTATTTAAAAGTGATATTCGTTTAAATAATAAAAGGTGAAGACAAAAGACAGATTCGACGAATTGAAGACGCAAACAACCAAAAAGCTCAAAAGTACAAAATACAATCAAAGAGGTTCCAATTATTGATAAGAAACGTCTCGAAATTACAAGAGTACAAGATTCAAAACACAAAGTACAAGATATTAAATTGTACGCAAGGACGTTCGAAAATCCGGAACCGGGACCAGAGTCAACTCTCAACGCTCGACGCAACGGACTAAAAATTACAAGTCAACTATGCACATAAATATAATATAATATTTAAATAATTCTTATAATTATTTATATATTATATAAATAATAAAAATCCGTCGGCAAGAAAGACTCCAAAGTTGGTGAGCTGTATTTTCAAACTCCGCAACTCGCGAAGTTTGAAGGCAAAAATTGCCGCGAGTCGCGGAGTATCCCTGAACTCAATTCCCTATAAAGCCAACCGAATTCTGATCATTTTTAACAATCATATATCCATCATCTCTATATCTATACGTAAATATTTATATTTATATTTTAATTTTAATTTTAATTTTAATTTTAATCCTAATAATAAGGGTATGTTAGCGAATGTTGTAAGGGTGTAAGTCGAAATTCTGTCCGTGTAACGCTACACTATTTTTAATCATTGTAAGTTATGTTCAACCTTTTTAATTTAATGTCTCGTAGCTAAGTTATTATTATGCTTATTTAATCTGAAGTAATCATGATGTTGGGCTAATTACTAAAATTGGGTAATCGGGCTTTGTACCATAATTGGGGTTTGGACAAAGGAACGACACTTGTGGAAATTAGACTATGGGCTATTAATGGGCTTTATATTTGTTTAACTAAATGATATTTTGTTAATGTTAATATAAAGATTTACAATTGGGCGTCCCTATAAATTACCATATACACTCGATCGGACACGATGGGCGGGGTATTTATATGTACGAATAATCGTTCATTTAACCGGACACGGGAATGGATTAATAGCCACTAGAATAATTAAAACAGGGGTGAAATTATGTACCAGGACACTTGGTATAATTGATAACAAAATATTAAAACCTTGGGTTACACTCAGTCGACATCCTGGTGTAATTATTAAACAAAGTATTAAAATCTTGTTACAGTTTAAGTCCCCAATTAGTTGGAATATTTAACTTCGGGTATAAGGATAATTTGACGAGGACACTCGCACTTTATATTTATGACTGATGGACTGTTATGGACAAAAACCAGACGGACATATTAAATAATCCAGGGCAAAGGACAATTAACCCATGGGCATAAAACTAAAATCAACACGTCAAATATCATGGTTACGGAAGTTTAAATAAGCATAATTCTTTTATTTCATATTTAATTTCCTTTATTTTATATTTAATTGCACTTCTAATTATCGCATTTTTATTGTTATTGTATTTAATTGCACTTTTAATTATCGTACTTTTTAATTATCGCAAGTTTATTTTATCGCTCTTTTATTATTCGCAATTTCATTATCGTTATTTACTTTACGCTTTAAATTAAGTCTTGTATTTATTTATTATTTTACATTTGGTTTTAACTGCGACTAAAGTTTTAAAATCGACAAACCAGTCATTAAACGGTAAAAACCCCCCTTTATAATAAAAATATTACTTATATATATATTTTCATTTTTATAAAAGTAAACTAATATAGCGTTAAGCTTTGTTTAAAGATTTTCCCTGTGGAACGAACCGGACTTACTAAAAACTACACTACTGTACGATTAGGTACACTGCCTATAAGTGTTGTAGCAAGGTTTAAGTATATCCATTCTCTAAATAAATAAATATCTTGTGTAAAATTATATCGTATTTAATAGTATTTCCTTGTAAAATTTAATAGTATTATATACACTCTGCTCAAACTATCAATACTCATCGGGCTTCCTCGGTAAATCATATGCTAATCCACTTCGGGTAGTGATAGCATTAACGTGCCCATTCTTCGGGTTGTTATCTGTCTTACTCGGTAACTCCCCCGGTTTCCTCACATTATTCTGACTAGCAAGCTGACCAATTTGTTTCTCCAGATTCTGAATAGCTGCTTGTTGATTTCGAAACATTTGATCATTCTTCTCATTGTTCTGAGTAATAGTAGTAACAAGCTGAGTTTGAGAAATCACAAGCTTCTCGATCATAGCTTCAAGGTTGGACTTTTTCTCTTTGGCTTGGGGTTTCTGAAAATACCCGGGAGCTTGCTGTTGATATCCTCCACTAGAACCTGGCTGGAACCTCGAACCTTGATTACCTTGAGGATTATAGGGATTGTTGAAATTCCTATTAAACTGCGCATGTCCCTGAAACTGATTGTTGTTCTATTGACTAATATAAGCAATCTCTTCCTTTTGCCCTATCGTTAGCCCCGCATCACAATCTTTTGCCAGATGTAATCCCCCACAATACTCACAACCAACCTTCATACCATGAATATCCTTATTTATCTTCTCCAAGTTCCTACCAAAGGAATCCAACTTAGGACTTATAGACCCAAAATCGTCATATGCACCAGTGGTTTCGGTTCTCTTAACTGAAGCTGAATGAGTTGACTCATGATTTTGATGCCATTCGTGAGTGTAAGCAGCCTGTTTTTCCATAATCGCTAGTGCCTCTTCTTCGATTTTATCCATTAAAGTTCCACCTGCTGCTTGATCAATACTCCGACGAGTTGGAATGTCACACCCCTTATAGAAAATCTGGACCTTCTGTAAATCATTCAACCTGTGATTCGGAAACGAGCGTAACAAATTAGAATAACGGTCCCAAGCATCAAACAGTGTCTCACTGCTCTTTTGTCTGAATTGAGAAATATCTGCTTGAAGTCTAACAGCTCGAGACGCAGGGAAAAACTTTGATAAGAACTTATCTACCAACGTATCCCAAGAAGTAATCGCCCCCTCCGGGTGCTTATCTAACCATCTCTTGGCTTCTCCCTTAAGAGTCCAGGGAAAAAGCCTCGTCTTAATTGAAGTATCGGCAACCTCATGAAGCTTGAAAAGGTTGCAGACATCCTTGAAAATGCGAAGATGCTCGTTAGCATCATCACTATCCTTGCCATGAAATTGGCAGTCAGAAGAAATCAAACTCAGGATCGGCCCTGTAATTTGAAAAGGCTGAGTGATGTCCGGTTGAGTAATCGAATTGCCTTGGCCCCCTCGTGTGGCCTTCCAATTTTCTGCCATAGTCTGAGGATGATTCGGTTGATCAACTTGGTCAGCCATATCTTCAGTCTCGAAAATATCTAATGAAATGTAAGATTCTTCTTCTTCTCTGATTTCAGGTGATGTATCGGGCACCACAGTCTCAGAACTACTACCCAAATTAATAATATTAGCACTCGAAGAAAAAGATGAATCCACCGTAGACTGTTGTTCTTGACTTAACGCTCTGAATAACTCTCTTTTAGGTTCTGCAAATGGTTGAAGAATCGTAGAATTAGAAGAACGCGTATGTGGCATGCACTACCTGTTACCTGCGAAATCACAACTAAAAACTGATTAAACGCACCGATTCAACTTAGAATAACGAAAAGAAATAATAAACTATAACTAAAATTAAACTAAGAACAATTAGATAACAATCTTAATTTTCGACACAACTGTCCCCGGCAGCGGCGCCAAAAACTTGATGTGTAAAATCGTGTCTATAATTTATAATGGAAAATGCCGGTTAAAAGATTACTACACACTAACGGGCAGTGTACCCGATCGTATAATAGTATAAAGTTGGTAATTCTGAAATCGTTCCAAGGACAGTTTAAACGTGAGAATTAAGATTGTAAATAATAAAATAAACTAAGTTAATCTATGAAAATCGAAAGTACGAGAGAGTTTGTTTTGTGGCTATTTAACGATTAGCCAAATCAAAGATTGATTAACAGTAAAAGACGATATTTTTTGTGTTTCTAAGTTTATAAAAATAAATGCTGACTCAACGAAAAGTAAAGATATTTGAATTCAATGGATAAAAGAATGTTCGCCTAGATCTCCTATTCGTAGTGTCGGATGATTTGTTATTAAGCACCAGTTCAATTTATCAATACATGCAACTACAAAGTCGGTTTACCCAGAGTTCTCTTTTAGCAAACACGTCAAACTTGGATTTATTGGCTTAGGGTTCCCTTTCACCAAAGACCTCTTTCGTTTGTGACTTAGTAATTAACTAACTATAAGATTAAGATTCAATTGGTTACGCGTTCGCTCCACACAATTCACCCCTGTTTTGTTTAATCCTTGTTACCCGGTTTACCCCCTTGGTCCTGTAAGCACCCAATTGGTTAAGACAAAGCAATTGAAAACTAGTGTACTAAATTGAAACAGGGTTCCCTTTGTTCAAACAAGATCACTAATTAACCTAGTAACAATAATCAACACCCACAAGAATGGTTCTTAATCAAAACTCATAATTATCATGCATTAATCAATAAAACGTTAAAGTATCATCCAAACACATACGAATATTCAATCTTGACAAACATTAAAAAGCTTAGCCAATCATGGCTAGAACAAAAATCACAAATAAACAATTAAGAGTATTCATAATGATGATAAGAATTAAACCTAATGAAAATTGTGTTCTTGAATGATAGATGATGTGTGCGAGGTGTACTAGGAAATAGTATTATTTTTACAACGAAATACTATTAAATTCGATACAATTTTACACAAGATATTTATTTATTTATATAATGGATATACCTAAACCTTGCTACAACACTTATAGGAAGTGTACCTAATCGTACAGTAGGGTAGTTTTTAGTAAGTCCGGTTCGTTCCACAGGGATCTCTAAAACAAGCTTAACGCTATATTTTTAAAAACTATATTTGTAAAAATACAAAAATATATATAAGTAGAATTATTATTATAAAAGGGGGTTTTTACCGTTTAATGACCGGTTTGTCGATTTTAAAACTTAAGTCGCAGTTAAAACCTAATGTAAAATATTAAAAATAAATAAAACTTAATTTAAAGCGTAAAGTAAATAACGATAATGAAATTGCGATAAATAAAAGTGAGATAAAATAAAATTGCGATAATTAAAGAGTACGATAATTAAAAGTGCAATTAAATATAATGACAGTAAATAAAAGTGCGATAATTAAAAGTGCAATTAAATATGAAATATATAAATTATGCTTATTTAAACTTCCGTAATCATGATATTTGACGTGTTGATTTTAGTTTTATTACCATGAGTTAATTGTCCTTTGTCATGAATTATTCGATATGTCCATACGGATTTGTCCATAATAGTCCATCAGTCATAAATATAAAGTGTGAAAGTCTTCGTCAAATTATTCTTATTCCCGAAGTCAAATATTCCAACTAATTGGGGATTCGAATTGTAACAAGGTCTTAATACTTTGTTTAATGAATACACCAGGTTATCGACTGTGTGTAAACCAATGTTTTACTACTTTGTTAACAATTACACCAATTACCCTTGAATGTAATCCACCCCTGTTTCAACAAGTCTATTAACTATTAATCCAGTTCCGTGTCTGGTAAAATGAACAATTATTGGTATTTATAGATATCCCGCCCACCGTGCCCAGTCAAGCGTATGTGGTTATATATAAATACGTCAAATTATAAGTCTATATATTAAATTAACGAGGTATCATTTAGTTAATATAAAACCCATTAATAGCCCATAGTCTAATTTTCACAAGTGTCGTTCTTTTATTCAAACCCCAATTATGGTACAAAGCCCAATTACCCAATTTTAAATATTTTAGCCCAACATCATGATTACTTCAACTTAAATAAGCATAATAATAACTTAGCTACGAGACATTAAATTAAAAATAATATTAACCATAACTTACAGTGATTAAAAATAGCGTAGCGTTACACGGACAGAATTTCGACTTACACCCTTACAACATTCGCTAACATACCCTTATTATTAGAATTTTAAAATTAAAATTAAAATTAAAATTAAAATTAAAATATAAATATATATATATATATCTTACGAGTGAGTAAGAAGGAAGAAAAAGATGTGTTTTAGGTTCGTGCAAAGCCTGCCTTTTATAGGCATGTGGCCAGAAAAAGGTGTGACAACCCGTAAATTTTCGGCAAAATTTAAACAAAACTCTTTATATGATTTCATTTAACCTCGACTAATTCCGACGATTCACGAACAATTATTTGTAAATAATTACACATTAATTTGATATATTAATATTATTATTATTATTAATATCCTTTTTAAACAAGATATCAATAATTAATATCTTTATTATCAGTATTGTTATTATGAATAAAAAAAAATATTGACAAATATTTTTGGAAAAGTAGTAAATCAATTTGTTTATTTTAAAAAAAAATATATATAAAAAAAATCCTTAAAATAAATGATTTTTTTAATAAAATAAATAAATAAATAAATAAATTACTTTTTAATTAAAAATTATAATGGAAAACTACTTTTATTATTTTATTTTGTGCATTATCCCATGACCTAACATTTAATACTTTTGAATTTTAAAATCCCATTAAAAATTAAAATATTTCTTTTTCTTTTAATTATTTTATTTTTTTTACCTAATTTTTTCAAGTATAAATACCCCTCATTTCTCATTCAAACTCACACCAAAATTTCTCTCATTCTCTCTTTGAAGAATTACTACTAGTAAGTATTCTTTTCTTACTTTTTACTTTTTACTTTTTACTTTTTACTATTTACTTCGGTTTATTTTTTTTTTTACCGAAACATGTAAATAATGTTATAAATTATATAACATGTTATAATTAGTAATATATGTTACTAAAAATTATAAAAGTATTTTTATGAATTAATATATAGGAGTTATAATTAAAATCGAATTAATGAATATATATATGTATATACGCACCTAACGTGAAGGTTATAATTAAAGATAGCGTACAAAGACTACAAACATCACCGCTACTTGTGGCCTAGGGTGATCCTTGTTACCATTATGGGACGCTTGTGGATCTCGAATGCCAAGACTTAGATTCTGGTCAAGAGATCCTGGGCCGCTCGGTAACAATAGATCATTCGAGTGACTTGCATGTTAGCGACGAAGTTTGGGCGAGATTGTATAACATATTTGTTAAGAATTATAACCCGAACATTCTTAAACTAGAAGCTTACTATAAGTGGAAGTTTTTCATAAATAGTAGGTTTCCAAAAATAGAAACTTTTGAGAAATAGGAACTTTTCTCGAAAACCGTCACTGTCAATATAGTTGCTATATTAATAAACATACTTTATGTCAAGTTAGACATTAACTAATCAAACGTTATACCTCAAGGTTGATATCCAGATCACTTACTTGCTTTACTTTCCTTTTTGCGTGGAATACTTCAACTGCTATTTAATGTGAGTTTTCATATGATCCCTTTTACTCTTTACATTTTTGGGCTGAGAATACATGCGCTACTTTTATAACTATTTTTATGAAATGAATACAAATACTAAAACTGATTTTTTTGTGAGTTTTCATATGATCCCTTTTATTCTTTACATTTTTTGGGCTGAGAATACATGCGCTACTTTTATAACTGTTTTTATGAAATGAATACAAATACTAAAACTGATTTTTTGTGAGTTTCATATGATCCCTTTTACTCTTTACATTTTTGGGCTAAGAATACATGCGCTACTTTTATAACTGTTTTTATGAAATGAATACAAATACTAAAATTGATTTTTCGTGAGTTCATTTGCTCCCTTTTTATCTATATTTTTGGGCTGAGAATACATGCGCAACTTTTATAACTCTTTTACACGTATCAACTATTAAATTGTAATATGTTGGGCTATGACCAGCAAGTCCCCAACTGACAAGTATAAACGATAACTTGTTACGGGGCAAACTTGAAAGTCTAGTCTAAATACAAGTACCAACTATTAAACTGTGATATGTTGGGCTATGACCAGCAAGTTCCCAACCGACAAGTATAAACAATAACTTGTTACGAGGCAAACTTGAAAGTCTAGTCTAAATATCAGTACCAACTGTTAAAACTATGCTATACCCGGCTATGTCCGACTAAGTCCCTACAGTGATATTTTTAATTGCTGCGGCATTCTTAATTATTGGGGATAGGCCTATCGGGAGTAACGTCCCCGATACATTTGACTAAGTCTTTGTATTACTTGATAATGAAATTAAACGACAAGGACAGAACAACTTGTCACGGGGCAAACAACGTTTAGTCTAAATATCACGCACTGGCATAACTTTTTGATCCTGCGGGAGATCAACTTGACTGGATCTTGCGAGATCAACTTTACAAACAAAATCTTGTGGTCTAACACTATTACTGAAATCATTATTTATGACAAACCTATGAACTCACTCAACCTCGTGTTGACTTTTTAAGCATGTTTATTCTTAGGTACTTAAATATTGCTTCCGCTATATATCTACTGCTTTGATGATGATTGATTGCTATGCTTGGAGTCTTCATTACATATCATATCAATTAAAGACATATTTATCTTCCGATGCAAAACTCAACAAAACGTCTCATGTAGAGTCGTTCTCATTTATACAACTCTGATTTGATATAATTAGTCACAAATACCCCAGGCCGTATTTGGGGGTGTGACAGATTGGTATCAGAGCAGGTTGTTGTAGAGAACCAGGATTGCATTTTATGTATGCCTTATACAATTAGGTACCTTAGCAATGTAGGACTACAAGTTTCCTTGACCGTAGTGCCTTTACTTGTTGCCTTTAACTGTTAAATGCTACACTATACTTTAGAAACTTTACTTATCTTAGAATGCCGAGCCAACCTAAGAACTCTGCTCACTTTCCTAAGTATTATCCAATTACGCCACCGCATTTAAATGCGACACCATGATTTCTGAAATTCTTGTCATTCCTATGTCATCTATCATGGTTTTGTGTATTACATATGTATTACATGAAATATTATCCATGATTTTTGAAACTTCTATAATTTTTACTATTCATACTCAAACGTATATAACTCCCTGTTATATCACGTACCTATATGCCTTATACCTTTATGCATCAGTTTGCGAACCAGAAAATGTCATTGGGTTATCACAGTATACGAATTGAAAGTCTTTAATCGAAAGATTATTAGATTACATACTTATCATTTTATAATCTCGACACGTCATACTGCCATTATTGGAGTATAGACAAATCATATCTTATCATATCTATCCCAATAGACCTTGTCTACCACTTTTCCTAAATTTCCTCAGAAAATCACGGAAATCTTTTTGCTATAAATACGTATTCAAGGAGACGAATATATCATTCAGTATTCAATACCCATTTCATATCAAACCCTATTCCAAACACATAATATGAATTTCTCGAACTCCTCGAGCTCCAACGGCAGTGTAACCGGAATAAACGAACCAATCAGCCATCATCTATTCTGGATGAATTGGGGATGGGTTCGTAGCCGACTCAATCAATGGAGGCAAGAAGAAGGTGATCCCTTTCACCAATCAAATTCACCTCTTGACGAAGAACCTGAAGCACTTACCGGCGAACCAGTTCGGAACACCATTTTCTCTCTTCTTTCCAGGGTATCCCGTCACGAATATATAATATCGAAGATTTTAAATCTTATTCACCCCCTTGTTCCAACCGCCAATCATCCCGGAATAGTAGAAGAAGTCAACGAGCTTCGCGCTCGAGTAGTGGCTCTGGAGAATATGGTGCGAAACCTACGAACACCAGCAGCAGCACCAGCAGCATAACCAGTACCACCAATACCATCAACATCACCACCAACAGCATCAGCTTCATCAACAACAACATCCGCATCCCACGCCTCAACATCACACTCGGTACCTCGGATATCAACATCATACGCCCATAGATACCAAGGAATATCAGTAATAATGAGTTAAGATGTATTGACTCATTCTTTGTGAAGAATTATATATGTATACCTTATATATATATATATGATTTGGAACAATAATAAATCTTGTCATACTAAGCAATTACGTGTGAATCTCAACTAGTATTTACTACTTGGTTAATTCATATCACTAATATGCTATAATGTACACCCTTCGTTAATGACTTAACAATTGTTAATCACTGCTTCAACACAATAAACTCCATATCATAATAAATCAAGTGTAACGATGAATGTATTGATTCATAACTTCATTAGCGAAATATTTCGCGACAATTATGAAATCTCTAAAGGTTTTGGAGATTATTCATTCTCGTTTCAACCGTAAATCAAATGAGTTTAATATTATATTAAATCCATGATTACATCGGAAGGAAAATATATATGTATGTATATTTTCATAAAGACTGTAATTAAAACTCTTTTGTACAAACTGTTAATTGTTAAAATATTTTAACGGATAGGTAATACCCTAGAAATATTTATATCTCACATTAATATGTTACATTGTACATTCTTCAATTCTGATTCTCATGAATTGTATTCATTCATATTCTATGATGAATTATCATATCAAACCACCTAAATTATCATTCATTGCTTTTAAAATCAATAACGCCTATTCGTTAACCATTAAATCCGTTGACGATTATAATCAGCGTTTAATCATCTAAAAATAAAATTTCTTGAAACCATCTCGGATTGATAACCAATGATTCAGATATGGTAGCATTAAATGCAGAGGAAACAGAAGAATTTTCCTCGTCATTGGATCTTAGGAAATCTAAGATATCACCGTATCTTTCATTATAAATATCCTCTATATTTCTGAAGATATCTTCATAACGATTCTTGACCACAATTAATTGTCTCCTTGCGATATCTTTATCACATCATAAAGGAAACTGTTTTAGTTTCTATATTCTGTAAAATTCAAGTTTAAATTATGAATGATTTGAAGTAGTGTTGGGAATTGAAGCATGAGTTAGTATAATATAATGACGTCAGGCCAACGTGATTATATTACAGTAAGTCATGCTAAATTTTTAATGGAAGATGATGATTCATAGACTTTATAATCATCATTTGCCATGTTACACGACTCTTACATTCTACTTAAATCTCTAAACATATCAAGAACATATTTTTTTGATAGTTCTATCTTTTTCGGATATTTTGGTAATTTGACAAATCAAATCGTGCTATTACCTTTCTTTTCTGCTTTGTAAATTATGATCATTCAAAACTTCATACATACGAATTCTGGACCATTACTCGCTTTACTTAGAGTCGAGGGGAGAATAAAAAGGTAAAGAGCTTCGACATATAAGGGAAAATATAAAGCCCGATAACGATACCGAAATTACAAACCGTGTATATCAATACGTATAGCGACATAAAGACACGGGAGAATTAAAAACACTATAATCCCAAGATAAAAGTAGAAGAAAACAAATTCCTCTGGTGGTAAATGAAAAAGAAGAATGACTGAAACAATAGTCAGAAAGATATCCAGGATAAGAACTGGATGGAGCATTTTCACAATCTTTGTAAGTATGAATTGAGGAAGAAAGTATGAATTGAGAAGTGGTGAAGATAATGAAACGGAAGAAGCTAATTTATAGCAAAATTCCAGACACGTCAATCGAGACAATTTCACCGCATTTAATTAAAGAAAATCTTAATTTCCTTAATTACCGGAGAATCAAATCTTATAAAGATTTCGAAGATTTCTTTAAATCCCTTGAATTCCGAAAATCAACTTTAACCATATCAAAAGTTAAGGTGAACATTTAATTTCCTCATTTCACTCTTTTGTGATAGTTTCATTTATACTCTTTCTATAATCGAATCGTTTTATCCATATTATTTAATGTCGATAAAACTCTATTTTTCAACTCATATTCATCATTCTTGTTGTAAAGAATGACGATTTCTATCAAATTTCATGATTATGATTTTCATGAACTCCTCTCTATTTTGTCTACCCTAATATTGTGGCAAAACGCTCAAGGTTTAAATAAGCTCACTATTATTCATCACACATTTCATGTATATTGAAATGCTTGTATAACGTCATCATCTCTTTCTGAGGAAAACCTAATCAATGACACTCTTGTTAAATCCTTTAGATAACCTCCGCATTAATAATAAAATGCACTTCGTAGAATTTATGGATCGTAAGATTTAAACGCTAGAAACAAAACAAAATCCTATTAGTTAGAATTCACGAAAGCCCCGAGCATACCTGGGAACGTGAAGACCAAATAAAACGAAAATATCCTCACCTGTTTACAAACAATGTCGACTGATGGCAACAACTAAATTTCGGGACGAAATTTCTATTAACAGGGGGATACTGTGACAACCCGTAAATTTTCGGCAAAATTTAAACAAAACTCTTTATATGATTTCATTTAACCTCGACTAATTCCGACGATTCACGAACAATTATTTGTAAATAATTACGCATTAATTTGATATATTAATATTATTATTATTATTAATATCCTTTTTAAACAAGATATCAATAATTAATATCTTTATTATCAGTATTGTTATTATGAATAAAAAAATATTGACAAATATTTTTGGAAAAGTAGTAAATCAATTTGTTTATTTTAAAAAATATATATATAAAAAAATCCTTAAAATAAATGATTTTTTAATAAAATAAATAAATAAATTACTTTTTAATTAAAAATTATAATGAAAAACTACTTTTATTATTTTATTTTATGCATTATCCCATGACCTAACATTTAATACTTTTGAATTTTAAAATCCCATTAAAAATTAAAATATTTCTTTTTCTTTTAATTATTTTATTCTTTTTACCTAATTTTTTCAAGTATAAATACCCCTCATTTCTCATTCAAACTCACACCAAAATTTCTCTCATTCTCTCTTTGAAGAATTACTACTAGTAAGTATTCTTTTCTTACTTTTTACTTTTTACTTTTTACTTTTTACTTTTTACTATTTACTTCGGTTTATTATTTTTTTACCGAAACATGTAAATAATGTTATAAATTATATAACATGTTATAATTAGTAATATATGTTACTAAAAATTATAAAAGTATTTTTATGAATTAATATATAGGAGTTATAATTAAAATCGAATTAATGAATATATATGTATATACGCACCTAACGTGAAGGTTATAATTAAAGATAGCGTACAAAGACTACAAACATCACCGCTACTTATGGCCTAGGGTGATCCTTGTTACCATTATGAGACGCTTGTGGATCTCGAATGCCAAGACTTAGATTCTGGTCAAGAGATCCTGGGTCGCTCGGTAACAATAGATCATTCGAGTGACTTGCATGTTAGCGACGAAGTTTGGGCGAGATTGTATAACATCTTTGTTAAGAATTATAACCCGAACATTCTTAAACTAGAAGCTTACTATAAGTGGAAGTTTTTCATAAATAGTAGGTTTCCAAAAATAGAAACGTTTGAGAAATAGGAACTTTTTTCGAAAACCATCACTGTCAATATAGTTGCTATATTAATAAACATACTTTATGTCAAGTTAGACATTAACTAATCAAACGTTATACCTCAAGGTTGATATCCAGATCACTTACTTGCTTTACTTTCCTTCTTGCGTGGAATACTTCAACTGCTATTTAATGTGAGTTTTCATATGATCCCTTTTAATCTTTACATTTTTGGGTTGAGAATACATGCGCTACTTTTATAACTGTTTTTATGAAATGAATACAAATACTAAAACTGATTTTTTGTGAGTTTTCATATGATCCCTTTTACTCTTTACATTTTTGGGCTGAGAATATTGCGCTACTTTTATAACTGTTTTTATGAAATGAATACAAATACTAAAACTGATTTTTTGTGAGTTTCATATGATCCCTTTTACTCTTTACATTTTTGGGCTGAGAATACATGCGCTACTTTTATAACTGTTTTTATGAAATGAATACAAATACTAAAATTGATTTTTCGTGAGTTCATTTGCTCCCTTTTTATCTATATTTTTGGGCTGAGAATACATGCGCAACTTTTATAACTGTTTTACACGTATCAACTATTAAACTGTAATATGTTGGGCTATGACCAGCAAGTCCCCAACCGACAAGTATAAACGATAACTTGTTACGGGGCAAACTTAAAAGTCTAGTCTAAATACAAGTACCAACTATTAAACTGTGATATGTTGGGCTAGGACCAGCAAGTTCCCAACCGACAAGTATAAACAATAACTTGTTACGGGGCAAACTTGAAAGTCTAGTCTAAATATCAGTACCAACTGTTAAAACTATGCTATACCCGGCTATGTCCGACTAAGTCCCTACAGTGATATTTTTAATTGCTGCGGCATTCTTAATTATTGGGGATAGGCCTATCGGGAGTAACGTCCCCGATACATTTGACTAAGTCTTTGTATTACTTGATAATGAAATTAAACGACAAGGACAGAACAACTTGTCACGGGGCAAACAACGTTTAGTCTAAATATCACGCACTGGCATAACTTTTTGATCCTGCGGGAGATCAACTTGACTGGATCTTGCGAGATCAACTTTACAAACAAAATCTTGTGGTCTAACACTATTACCGAAATCATTATTTATGACAAACCTATGAACTCACTCAACCTCGTGTTGACTTTTTAAGCATGTTTATTCTCAGGTACTTAAATATTGCTTCCGCTGTATATCTACTGCTTTGATGATGATTGATTGCTATGCTTGGAGTCTTCATTACATATCATATCAATTAAAGACATATTTATCTTCCGCTGCAAAACTCAACAAAACGTCTCATGTAGAGTCGTTCTCGTTTATACAACTCTGATTTGATATAATTAGTCACAAATACCCCAGGCCCTATTTGGGGGTGTGACAAAAGGCCTCCATGCGATCGCATGGTTTTATAACTGTCAGGCCATGCGATCGCATGGCCTGCTTTTCCAGCTCACATGAGCTTGTTTCTTCTGCCGACGGTTTATAATAATATATATAATATATAAATAATTTTAAGAATTATTTAAATATTATATTATATTCGTGTGCATAGTTGACTTGTAATTTTTAGTCCGTTGCGTCAAGCGTTGAGAGTTGACTTTGGTCCCGTTCTGGATTTTCGAACGTCCTTGCGTACTATTTAATATCTTGTATTTTGCGTTTTGCGTCTTGTACTCTTGTAATTTTGAGACATTTCTTATCAATAATTGGAACCACTTTGATTGTACTTTGTACTTTTGAGCTTTTTGGTCGTTTGCGTCTTCAATTCGTCGAATCTGTCTTTTGTCTTCACCTTTTATTATTTAAACGAATATTACTTGTAAATAGGACAATTGCAACTAAAAGCTTGTCTTTCTTGATGGATAATGCTATGAAATATATGTTCGTTTTTAGCATTATCAAATATTCCCACACTTGAGCATTGCTTGTCCTCAAGCAATATAGTCTTGAAATAAAAATACTAGAATCACTTCTTTATTCTTCACACTTTGTACATCAGTGATTTCTATACGGCGGTATAAACAATGGTAGTAACTATGTGGTTTACAGTCCCACATGACTATAAAAATTTAGATCCTTAAGGAAATTGGATCTTTATGAAAACATTTAATCTTTTAAAAATTCATTCTAGCTTTTACCCTAGATAAGTTTTCCGGAATAACCCTTCACCGGTGTTTGCAAATTATTTTTGTGGGTTTGGTGGGTTTCAGATTTGAAAATTTTAGCTCAAAATTTGCAGTTTTGTGTCACCCACTTGCTAACCTTGTATTGGAAAAGCAACACGTCCAGTATACTTGCTCCGTATATTACCTTTCGGTAAACTACTGTCCGGTTGTAAAGGAAAGCGTTGAACAAGCAACTGTTAAGGCAATGTCCCCTGACATGCTTTTAATTATGGTCTATAATGTGTCGGATGCATTTACTATTCTTGGTAGGAGCAATAGTAAAGCTCACCCTTATGGTTTTTCGGTTTGGCACAAGGTCCTGTCTTCGACCATACTATGCAACCACCGTTCTTACGGTTGACACCCGATTTGGTTCAGGTGACCTAATGAATTCCAGGTGAATTCCTAGGATTTTACGTTCAATGGTAATGAACGCATTAAAAATGGGTTTTTCAGAAAACAAATCGGTTTGTAATTTTGATCAAAGTATTTTCTCGTTCAAGCTCGAGTTTAGATATCATCGAATTCCATGAGTTTGTAATTCTCAATCTTTAAAGTCAATCTCAAGGATTGAGTAATATCAGTCTTAAACGCTGATTTTTAATCTTTAAGGAGATTATCCTTTCTGGAGATCTGATTCATTAGTCTTATCAAGCTAATTTGCACGGCGTCCTCCCCATTTTACGAGACAGATCCTCTCATGGTTAGGATAAGTCTGACCACTTGGCGACCCTGTTTGATGCTGAGGTCCGTGGATTTCCAGCTGATTTTTGAGAAAACTTTTCTAGATTTTTCGTCAACCTACAGCTGGTCTGGACGACAACTTCATAACCTAAATCAAGAAGCGCGTTTTTTCCAGAAGACTTTACTTCCTTTTAATGATGAAATTGATTCATCGTGTAGATCCATCTTTCTTTTAAATATATTATAATAAATCGGGTAAAACTGATTAGTTTAGTCCAAAGCAAAAGTATCTTCAATTATTTGTTACAGAAATATGTGATATATGTTGAAAATAACTTGATAATTTTTTCCACACTTGGCTTTTATTTTCCTTTCTTTGCCTTTTTATTGTCCTCTATTCCATTTTAAATGAATTCTAACATTTTGGGTTGTTTCTCAATTTATGTCCTTTCCGTGGTAACAATAATTTCGGTGTTAACACCTAGTTTTATCGTTCATAAATATGTATAAACATGATTTTGAATTCATTTAATTGAAAATTTTGAAAATTTTTACTAGAATTGGGTAGTCAGTATATAAGACTAGGGCTGTTCTTTATTATCAGAGAGCACTAGATTCTAATACAACTACTGCGTTACTAGTATTTCTAATGGTAACCAAGTGTTTAAGTTAAAATTTTTAAAAATCCGAAAGAATTTAACTCCTTCCCACACTTAAGATCTTGCAATGCCCTCATTTGCAAGAAATCAGTAACAATTTAAATTATTGAGGGTGATTAGCGTAGAAAAATGATTAAATTTTACCAAAGTTTTCAAAACATACTGGCGTTTGTTTGTTGAATGATAAATGGTGCACATCATTTGTTCATTCCGTCTTGTTGTTACATCACATTTGTTTTTCGTTTTGTCGTCAAAAGTATTAGCTTTTGCTAAACTTAATGCCAGTCTTTGAAAATGCGCTGTTTTACCCTGTTGTGTACAATATACATACATACAAATATAAACATGCATGGTAATTTGAAATGGGACTTAAAATCCCACTTTCAAATCAAATATGAAATATTAGTACAAAATAATAAAAATATTAAACAATACATTAATGTATCACAATATCATATGTTTAAACATAAATAAAAAAAAATAATAAATAATAAAAATCATAGAAATCACCAACAGGAACTAAATCAATCTGGATAGGGGTTCCAGTTCATGTCGTCGTTCGGGTTCCATGCTTGGTGATAGGTGTACTGGTAGGCCTGGTTAGGGTCGTAGAGAGTATATGGTGGTCTCATCTCGGGCTGGTGTGGAGGATAGTAAGTGGGTCGGGTCGGAACGTAGTGATCCTGAGGTGATAGCTGGCTCATAATCTGACGCTGATGATAGTCCCATCTATCATGCTGTCGTTGCCTGGAATGCTCGTAATCATTCCGGGCTTGCCACTGCTCCTTCTGACGAAATCTCTCCGCGTTTGTCATATCTACCTCATCTATATGCTGGTAGACATCAGTCATAGCCTCCTGAATGACATCCCTAATGTCATCCGCTTCCTTCATTTCCTCGTCTGATCCTCTCTCTACTTGTGGATGACTACCTTCATAGGGTATTGCCTGGTTGCGTCTACTCTTCAATACCTTAGCACCCACATAAACCTTCAATCCTAAAGGCTCGACCTGTTCCCTACATTCCAAAAGTGAACCCCCTTGGTCCTTATCTACACCTAAATACTCTCCAATGAGAGTAACAAAAATACCTCCTCCAATTATCCTCCCTTTCTGTATTCCTTCAACCATCTTAGAAAAATAAAAACCAACACAGTAGGGGATATTAACAAAGCCTCTTGGGTCTCGAATACACTTTAGGTAAAATAAATCATGTAAAGTCAATTTTTCCTTGTTGTGACCTCTCTGTGTAATCGAGTTAGCCAAAAATCTATGAATTATACGAAGCTCGGATTTGTTAATATGTAAGTAGGAGTGTTTTCCTCCCAGTGTAAAAACATTATAGTTTGACATACGCCTCCAGACGGCGTTCGCGTCAAAATTGATATCTACCCTTTCACCACGATAAATCAAATTCATACAATCGGGTAGTAGCAATTCACTAGGAGTGTAAATCTGTAATGCCCTGGCCATGTCCAGCATGGACATCCTGTACATCCTACGTCCAAGTATAAACCTAAGAAAACTTCTATCATCTAACCTATCTACATCTACATTTAACGCTATAGTACTCAGCAGCTCAACACACCATTCCTTATATACAGGCCTATGAATGGTGAATAGATGTTCCCAATCGGGAAAAGAAGAACTGCCATACTTTTGGATCAGATGGAGTCTAACTCGGTTAGCTAGTTGGGCTCTTTCTAAAGGATCCCAATCAATTACTCTTGGCACCTCTATATTTTTCGGTAGCAGTTTGAATTTGTTACTTTGATATGATGGGTAATCTCTCCAGCTTCTATCGAATCTCAGATTAGGATGCAACGTGTGTTCAGGAATTGTTGGGTATTCTACTGGTGGATGCATCGAAAATACTGTGAAGGCATCAACAAATTGTAGCGGATCATAATAAGGTACGTGTTGATCAGGCTGTTGTTGTGGTTCCTGTTGTTGTTCCGGTTCAGGTTCATATTGCATTTCAGGTTCAGGTTGAAAGGACCCGTTCATATACATTATAAATGATTCACAATAGTTGATTACATCGCGAGGTATTTGACCTCTATATGATACGTTTTACAAACATTGCATTCGTTTTTAAAAGACAAACTTTCTTTACATCAAAAATTGACGGCATGCATACCATTTCATATTACATCTAACTATAATTGACTTAATATTAATCTTGATGAACTCAACGACTCGAATGCAACGTCTTTCAAAGTATGTCTTGAATGACTCCAAGTAATATCCTTAAAATGAGCTAATGCACAGCGGAAGATTTCTTTAATACCTGAGAATAAACATGCTTTAAAGTGTCAACCAAAAGGTTAGTGAGTTCATTAGTTTATCATAATCCATCATTTCCGTAATAGTAATAGACCACAAGATTTCAGTTTCTATAAATATCCGTACACTCGCAAGTGTATAAAAGTATTCTATAAGTTGTAGGCACCCGGTAACAAGCCTTAACGTTCATGTTTTACCCTCTGAAGTACACCAGATCAGGTGTGTTTAATATAACCTCGAAGTACTAAAGCATCCCATAGTCAGGATGGGGTTTGTCAGGCCCAATAGATCTATCTTTAGGATTCGCGCCTACCGTACATAGACAAGTAGTTTAATGTTACCAAGCTAAGGGTATATTTCTGGTTTAAACCCACGTAGAATTAGTTTTAGTACTTGTGTCTATTTCGTAAAACATTTATAAAACAACGCATGTATTCTCAGCCCAAAAATATATATTGTAAAAGCAATTAAAAAGGGAGCAAATGAAACTCACAATACTGTATTTCGTAGCAATTATGTATATGACGACACTGAACAAGTGCAGGGTTTGTCTCGGATTCACCAACCTATATTAAGTATATATATTTAAATGTTGGTCAATATCTGTCTAACAATTTAGGTCAAGTCGTAGTGTATCACAATCCTAATGCTCGAGACCGACATACAAAAGTCAACAAAAGTCAACTTGACCCAAAATGACTTTCAAAATCTATACATGTTTATTATATAACTTATATATAGTAGTTTTATATATTTAAATATATTTATCAGATCTTATTATACTAAATAATACAAGTCATTTATTAATAAATAAAAATTTATATTAAAATTCATATATGATAAAAATATACTTTTATATATCTCAAGTAATAAAATTTATAAAATTCACTTAATATCATAAAAATATAGTGGTATGTATTATTAATGTAATTACATTACGTGTGGTAAAAATATCTTTGTACGCATATTTATTTGATAAAATAATATTGATAATAATAATAATGATAAAAATAATAAAATGATAGTTTCAATAAAAATATTAATTTTTAGTAATAAAGATAATTTTAGTAATAACATCAACTGATAACAGTTATAATAATCGTTTTAATAATAATATTAAAATTAACGATAATTCAGTTGACCATATCTTTTAATCCGTTCATCGAAACCACACGATTTCTAAATGAAAAGTTATTAATTTTTTTCTTTAGCTTTTCAACGACATGCATATCATATAACTTATCTCAGTAGCATATGTATCAAATTCATGATTTATCATAAACTATTTAACGACGAAACTAAGCATACAAACATGCATAATCATATATACTCGAGCACTAGTCAGGGATACACTATTAATATATAAAAGATAAGATATGAATGCTCACGTATCAATATTGTGATTCAATATTGCAGGAAAGTACGTAGACGCAACGAAAATGATAAACGTTAGGTTGACCTCACGAGCAATACCCTCGATTAATACCCATAACCTTCATAGCCATAACCCATAATTTCCTTAGCTATATCTAATTTGAAAACTTATTTTGAAATCGTCTGAATATAACTCCGTCGTAGTATTTTATGTATACTAATAATATCTTGAAATAGTACTAAGTAAATATATATATATGTAATTCGATTGAGAGAGTTTAGAGAAATATATTTTCAAGTTTCTATGAAATAATGAAACCTATTGAATTCTATTTATAATAGATTTTTGAATTATTAAAGTGAATTATTAAAGTATGAATTATTAAAGTGAATTATTAAAGTATGAATTATTAAAATGAATTATTAAAGTATGAATTATTAAAGTGAATTATTAAAGTATGAATTATTAAAGTGAATTATTAAAGTATGAATTATTAAAGTGAATTATTAAAGTATGAATTATTAAAGTGAATTATTAAAGTATGAATTATTAAAGTTAAAGTAAAGTAAAAGTAAAGTAAAGGTAAAGTTAAAGTATAGTAAAAGTATAAAACTATGTACGTATAATACGCGTATAAAAATATATAATATTAATTTAAATCGTTATATATATTTAATAAAATAAAATATAAATATCGTTATCTTTATCATACTGGTTAAGTAATGAGTTGTCAAAAAGAATAGATTTCTTAAATCACAGTGGACCTCATAACATAGGCCCGTAATCATATCATAATGTATCTGATAATTCAATCATTTGATATTATCTCTTAATTCTGTCGATAAATATATCAAAACAAATATGTTCATGTAAAGTATCATATATCTAATACTTTGTTAATGTTTTCAGTTAATATTATATATTATATATACATATCTATATACACATAATTGTTCATGAATCGTCGAACACGGTTAAATGGTAATTGATTACATGAATGTAGTTCCAAACTTTTTAAGATTCAACATTATAAATTCTGCTTATCGTGTCGGAAACATATAAAGGTTAAGTTTAAATTTGGTCGAAAATTTCCGGGTCGTCACACAGGTTCTGGAGCAGGTCTTCTAGATGATGATGATGAACCTCCAGTATCAGTATTAGTAAATCTCTGCAAAACACATTAAACACAAAATTTGTGCATCCAAATATGCATTAGTGTTAGCAAAATAACAAATTAACATAATTACAATAACATGTTAAATCAAAATTAAACTTATACACATTTTCACAATTTTAACAATTCTACACTTTTTTCAAATAAGCATATATGAAAATGTATACAAAGTTCATAAGCATTTAACTCAAATAACATGTCAAAATAGTCATTACTAGCAATTAAACAAGTCACAAATGGCAATTATATCAAATTTATCAAGTTCATGAATTTTAGACTTAAAAAGTCTACTTTAATCTCCAAAAATCATGTTTAGGATCAAAGTTTGGATTATTTAACTACCTAAACATGTTACACTACTTCATTTAGCAATAATTTATGACAAAAATTGGCCATAACCTGTTTATATCAAAAAGCTCCAAATTGCTCAAGAACACAAACCCTAGATTTCTAAAATTTTTGAAGTTTTTGGCTTCAAATCATGTTAAATAGCATCACTCTAGGTTATACATGCATAAAATACTAACAATTTAACTCTAATTACACTAGAAATTAACAAAATCAAATTAGGTAAATTATAGCTCAAGAACACTAAAATCAAATTTAAAGAGGTTTAGGAGTGAAATTTTTACCCTTTTTGATAAACTCCTTATCAAATTCATGTTTAGAGCGGATTGTAGCAAGAAATTTGGTGAATTTTGGTGAAAAAATGATGAAATTTGAGAGGGTTTTGGGAGAGTTTTCGTGTATTGTGTGTGTGTGTTGTGGTGAAGAGCAGAGCTCGCTGGACTTTTGTTCCTGAGCTGAAATCCAGCCTCATACGATCGCATGAGGTTGCAGTGCAAACCCCATGCGATCGCATGGGGTTCGGGTACAGTGATTTTCACTTTTTTTTATATAAAAATCTTATAACTTTTAAAACATATGATTAACTTAAATTTTAAAAATTTGTTTCTTTTTAGGATGGGGGCGTTTCGGATCGTTGTCCTAGTCTGTCCCTCGACAAAATTTTAAAATTTGTCATTTTTAAGCGCGGTTTTAAAAGTAAATATTTTTGGGTTTTTTAAATATTTTTGGCTTACTTTAATCCAATAAGATTAAAAATAATGATAATAAAAGTTCTCGTCCCTCCCTTGGGTAGAGCAATTTCGGTTCAACGACCTAGTTTTCAACTCACGACGAATTTTAAAAATCATATTTTTAACTTAACGAAATAAAGTAAATTTTTGTTTTTAAATTCACACCAAACTTAAATTAAAAATGCATAAAATTAAAAATTCATATTAGTAATATTAAAAATTCATACCAAATTTATATTATATTTTTATTTTTATACATACAAACTTATATTAAAAATATTAATTTTTCAAATATTTACAAATTTAAATATATTAATTTTAAAAAGTTTATAATATTAATTTAATATTTATATATTAATTTTAAAAACAAAGTAAAAATAAAATTAAAAATCTTTTTGGTCTTTTATCCAACTTTAATCAATCAAATATTATCAAAAATATACGCCCCTCTTTTCGGTAAAGTAATTTCGGTTCCATAACCTAGTTTAACTCATGACGAATTTTTGAAATATTTTGGGTTGAATAATTAAAGATATTTATACCTTAAGAATAAACGGTAAATTTCGCAGTGATGTAATAAATTTTTGTATGATATCAATAATTTCGGTCGCAAGACCTAATTTTATCGAATACCAATTTAATACTTTATAGCGAACAAATTA
Organism: Rutidosis leptorrhynchoides; assembly: GCF_046630445.1. Classification (NCBI taxonomy): domain Eukaryota; kingdom Viridiplantae; phylum Streptophyta; class Magnoliopsida; order Asterales; family Asteraceae; genus Rutidosis; species Rutidosis leptorrhynchoides. Next base: position 636,277,427 of record NC_092335.1, read on the forward strand.
GCGTTTATTATCAAAAGGTTCAAAGCAATAAAAATAAAAATAAAATCTGTACAAACTTACCTGTGAGATAGAATTCTCAGTGACCTGCTTTAGCCCACTCATAAGATAGTTAGACTAATTGGTTTTCCATAGCTACATAGGCGTAACCTCGAGCATTCAATGTTTTTTCTTCGAAACATATGAACGGCCCATCTCTGCATAAAGTAACGAATTCGGTATTGGAATATGTCTGATTCGTCGAGCATTTTCCTTCGTGTGACCATTTTCCGCATTTGTGACATCTTTCAAGGTGTCGTGCTCTTCTTTTCGCTACGGATTTTGATTTTCCTTTACCAAACTGTAACATATTATTTTCGTTCCTGGATTCTTTTCTTACTCCGTCCAATTTACCTCTGATTAATGATACCAATTCACTTGGAAGCGTGTCATTATTACGTTTAGAGATCAAAGCGTGTAGCATTAGACCATGGTTTAGTTCACAGGAAGTCTTCATCTCGTAAAACCTAAATAAAAATAAAAATTCAGAATGGGGGGAGAAGACTAGTTCTTTAGGGTCTGCTAGGGAAAGACCATTCGGATTCCATTCTCGAGAACTACACGAAAACAGAAAATCTAACTCTAACAGAAATACATATAACCCTAAAAAGATTCGAACTTCCCCACACATAGTTGAAATTGTGATTAACGTTATTTTCAATTGGATCATCAACAACTTGTATATCTTTGACTTTTACTTCAATCCATTTGTTGATTTCCTCCGTAACTTTCACAAGTTCAACTAACATCGCCTTTTCTTTTGGCGATAAATTGGATATTAATCGGTTACATAACTAAAAGTTTCCCTTAATACTAGCATCGTGAATCCGTTTATAAAGTTTCTTCGTTGAACTGTTAAAAATGGGTTCATCTAATTTCTTATCATCAACGGGGTTCTTTGTGATTGGATCATCATTAAGTGTTTCTTCATCTTCCTCACACTTATTCGTTTTTATTGGTTTAACAGTTTTGGTTGGTGGAGATCTAAACTTTCGGTTCACAAAGGTGATCGATTTATCGCCATCCCTAAGTGTCATTCTACCTTCTCTTACATCAATGAATGCCTCGGTGGTTGCTAAAAATGGGCGACCTAAAATTAGAGGAATATCAAGGTTTTCCTCCATATTAATCACTATGAAGTTTGCAACAAAGGTCAAACCTCCCACATTAACAAGTAAATTATTTGCTATTCCAACCGGGTGTTTAATGGTTAGGTCAAATGATTGAACACCTATTTTGGTTGGTTTTAATTTACCCATACCTAATCTTTTGTATAAGGAAAGAGGCATAATATTTGCACTTGCTCCTAAATCTGCGAGTCCATTATATACAGCACCATCATTAAGCAAGCAAGAAATGATAAATTCACCCGGGTCTCCTGCTTTAGTAAGTCGAGTTGGTTTGTAAACCTTTTTCGGGTGTTCTTTTCTTGGTTCTTTCACTTCTATTTAAACTTCTTGTTCACATTTTTCTTCGTTTCTTGGAATGGGAGGTTTGTATAAGAATTCTTCTTCATCACTCAAATTTGAATCCTCCCTATTTTCCAATTTTGATTTTTCATATGTTGTTGATAACATATTTATGTTTTCATTTTGAAGGTTTTCTTGAGTGGTGAAATTATGATTGACTTCATTGTCAACTTCCATCGGACCATGTATGTAATGTTTAACTCTGTGACCATTAACTTTAAATTCAATCCCATTTGAATTTATTAACTCTATTGTTCCGTATGGGAAAACTCTTTTGACTATGAATGGTCCAGACCATCTTGATTTCAATTTTCTAGGAAATGGCTTGAATCGTGAATTGAAAAGAAGAACTCTGTCTCCTTCTTTAAATTCTTTTGAACTTCTGATTCTTTTATCATGGGATTTCTTCGTTCTTTCTTTATAGATTAACGAATTTTTGTATGCTTCATGTCTTAATTCTTCTAATTCGTTTAGTTGACTTAATCGTAGACGTCCGGATTCATGTAAATCAAGATTACATGTCTTCAAAGCCCAAAATGCTTTGTGTTCAATTTCTACTGGAAGATGACATGCTTTTCCGTAAACGAGTTTAAAAGGTGTGGTTCCAATTAGAGTTTTGTAGGCTGTTCTAAAAGCCCAGAGTGCATCCTCCAATTTCATGGACCATTCCTTCGGATTTGATCCTACAGTTTTCTCTAGAATACGTTTTAAAGCTCGATTGGTATTTTCAACTTGTCCACTTGTCTGTGGATGATAAGCAATGGAGATTTTATGAGTTACTCCATATCTTTTGAGAACTTTCTCAAGTTGATTGTTACAAAAATGAGTACCCCGATCACTTATTAAAGCTTTCGGTGTTCCAAACCTAGAAAAAAGACTTTTTAAAAGGTTGACTACAACTCGTGCATCGTTAGTTGGGAGAGCTTGTGCTTCCGCCCATTTAGATACATAATCAATGGCAACGAGAATGTAGAGATTATTATGAGATTTTGGAAATGGACCCATAAAGTCAATACCCCAAATGTCAAATACTTCACATACTTGAATGACATTTTGTGGCATTTCATCACGTTGACTTATTTTTCCGGCCCTTTGACAAGCATCACAGGATTTTCAAAGAAGGTGTGCGTCTTTGAAAATTGTAGGCCAATAGAATCCAGCATCATAAACTTTTCTTGCTGTGAGTTGAGGCCCATAATGCCCTCCTGTTGGTCCTGTGTGACAATGGTTTAAGATTTGACTAGCTTCATCTCCGAATACACATCGGCGTATTATTCCATCGGGACAACTTTTAAACAAATGTGGATCTTCCCAGAATAGTATTTTATATCACTAAAGAATTTCTTTCATTTTTGGTACGACAATTCTTTTTCAAGGAATCCACATACTAAGTAGTTTGCATAGTCTGCAAACCATGGAATTTCATTATAATCTATCTTCAATAGATATTCATCAGGAAAGTTGTCTTGTATGGCCGATTCATTTAGAACTTCTAATTTAGGATTTTCAAGACGAGAAAGATGATTAGCGGCGAGATTTTCTGCTCCCTTTTTATCTCGGATTTCAATATCAAACTCTTGTAAGAGTAAGATCCAACAGATTAATCGTGGCTTGGCATCTTGTTTTGAAAATATGTATCTAAGAGCAGAATGGTCGGTATAGACCACCGTTTTAGCTAGAACGAGATATGAACGAAATTTGTCGAAAGCAAAGACAATAGCAAGGAGTTCTTTTTCAGTAGTTGTGTAATTTGTTTGTGCTCCTTGTAACATCTTACTAGCATAATAAATAGGTTGAAATCGTTTTTCAATCCTTTGTCCTAAAACGGCTCCCATTGCAAAATCACTTGCATCGCACATAAGTTCAAACGGTAGATTCCAATTTGGAGTTATCATGATCGGCTCATTAGTGAGTTTTTCTCTAAGTATATTAAAAGATTTGATGCATTCATCTGAAAAGATAAATAGAGCATCCTTTTCTAGGAGTTTATTCATAGGAGTAGCAATTTTAGAAAAATCTTTTATGAAACGTCGGTAAAAACTGGCATGCCCTAGAAAACTCCTAACTCCTCTAACATTAGTGGGATGTGGAAGTTTAGCAATTACATCTACTTTAGCTCTATCCACTTCAATTCCTTCCTTTAAAATTTTATGACCAAGAACGATGCCTTCTTTAACCATGAAATGGCATTTCTCCCAATTAAGAACTAGATTTGATTGTTCGCATCTAATAAGCATTCGTTCAAGATTAACTAGACATGATTCAAAAGTATCACCGAAGACTGAAAAGTCATCCATGAAAACTTCCATGCATTCTTCTATCATGTCGTGAAAAATCGCCATCATGCACCTTTGAAAGGTTCAGGGGCGTTGCAAAGTCCAAATGGCATGCGTTTGTAAGCAAAAGTACCATAAGGGCACGTGAATGTGGTTTTCTCTTGGTCCTCGGGTGCTATTGGAATTTGAAAATATCCGGAAAAACCATCAAGAAAACAATAGTAACTATTTCCGGCTAATCTTTCCAACATTTGATCAATGAAAGGTAAGGGAAAGTGATCTTTTCTGGTGGCTTTCTATAATCAATACAAACACGCCATCCTGTTACAGTCCTAGTAGGAATAAGCTCATTTTTCTCATTTGTGATGACAGTCATGCCACCCTTCTTAGGCACGCATTGAACTAGGCTTACCCACGGACTATCAGAAATTGGATAAATTAAACCTGCATCAAGCAGTTTAATTATTTCTTTTTAACAACATCTTGCATATTAGGATTTAGTCTTCATTGGCGTTGCACATACGTTTTATGACCTTCTTCCATAAGGATTTTATGTGTGCAATACAAAGGACTTATTCCTTTAATATCATGAATTTTCCATGCAATAGCTGGTTTATGAGCTTTTAACACATAAATGAGTTGAGATTGTTCATTTTCAGTAAGAGAAGACGATATTATTACAGGTAATTCAGATTCACCATGTAAATAAGTATATTCCAAATGGTTTGGAAGTGGCTTTAACTCTAATGTCGGTGGTTCTTCTATCGATGATTTATATCGATATCTGTCTTCTTCTTTTAGCATTTGAATTTCTTCTGTTGTTGGTTCATATCCATTAGCCATAAGTGTAGCTAACATTTCAGTTTCATCAATTGGTTCAGTTCCTTCTCCCAAAAAACATTCTCCTGTTCCTTGTAATTCTGAAAATTCTTCTAACAATTCTGCATGTGATTCTATAGTTTGAATATAATAACATGTATCATCTGCAGATTGCGGTTGTTGCATTGCTCTATCAACTGAAAAGGTAACACTCTCGTCCTCTATACTTAGGGTCAGTTTCTTACCAAACACGTCTATTATTGCTTTAGCCGTGTTTAAGAATGGTCTTCCTAATATGAGAGGAACTCCAGAATCTTCTTCCATGTCCAGAATAACAAAATCTACTGGAAATACTAAAGTACCAATTTTAACTAGCATGTTTTCCATTATCCCTCTAGGATATTTTACTGATCGATCGGCTAGTTGTATACTTATTCGTGTTGGTTTCAATTCTCCAAGGTCTAGTTTAGCGTATAGTGAATACGGCATTAGATTTATACTAGCACCTAAATCTGCCAATGCTTCTATTGAACTAAGACTACCCAGAAAACATGGAATTGTGAAACTTCCTGGATCTGATAATTTTTCTGGTATCTTATTCAACAGCACTGCAGAACAATTAGCATTCATAGTAACAGCCGAGAGTTCTTTCATTTTCTTTCTATTTGTGATTAGATCTTTCAGAAATTTAGCATATCTAGGCATTCCTGAAATCACATCAATGAAAGGAAGATTTACATTTATTTGTTTAAACATATCCAAAAATTTAGATTGCTCGGCTTTAAGTTTCTCTTTTCTCATTTTACTCGGGTAAGGAAGTGGTGGTTGGTATGGTTTAACATAAGGTTTAGCCTTAACTGTGTTATCTTCATTAACCTTTTCAACTACCGGTTCTTTTTCCTTATCTTGTTCAGACTGTGGTTCTTGTGGAGTAGGAATAGCTTCATCAGAAATTACAGGTATTTCAGGTGGTTTAAGTGTAATACCACTTCTTGTGGTAATGGCTTTAGCTGTTTCATTCTGGGGGTTAGCATTTGTATCACTAGGTAGACTTCTCGGATTTCTTTCACCTATTAACCTTGCTAGGTTACTTACTTCTTGTTCCAGATTTTGAATAGAAGCTTGTTGATTTCTAAATGCTTGAGCATTTTGTTCATTGGTTTGTTTCTGAGATGTGAAAAACTGAGTTTGAGATTCAACTAGCTTCGACATCATATCTTCTAAATTTGGCTTTTTATCATCGGTTTGTGGTGGTTTGTTTTGAAAAATAGGTCTTTGCTGGTTGAAAGTATTATTGGATACATGTTGATTGCTAGGACCTTGTTGGTTGTTGTATGGAACATTTCGGTTATAATTCTGGTTTTGATTGTAGTTTGGTCTTGGCGATTGATAATTATTCTGATAATTATTTCTAGGCCTTTGGTTTATGTATGAAACATTCTCTCTTTGTTCCATTGTTAGTTCAATACTGAGACAATCTTTTGTTAAATGTGGTCCTCCACACTGCTCACAACTAATTCGTATTGAATGTATATCCTTAGTCATCTTTTCCATTCGTCTCTCGACAGCATGTATCTTTGCGGAAATGGAATCTAAGTCATGGCTAGAATCGGCTCTAGCTGCTTTAGATGATCTAACGATATCTTTTTCTTAGTGCCACTCATGTGAGTGGGAAGCAGTGTTATCAATAATTTTGTAAGCATCAGTTGCTGTTTTCTTCATAATGGAACCACCAGCTGCTATATCGATGTCTTTCCTTGTAGTGATGTCACATCCTTGGTAGAATATTTGTACTATTTGACAAGTGTCTAAACCATGTTGCGGACATCCTCTTAATAACTTTCCAAATCTTGTCCACGCCTCATATAGAGTTTCATTTGGCTTTTGCGTGAACGTAACAATTTCTCCTTGAAGTCTCACGACTTTAGATGCCGGAAAGAATTGTTTAAGAAATTTTTCAACTAAAACATCCCATGTATCAATCGCCCCTTCTGGTAACGATTCTAACCAATCTTTGGCTTCTCCCTTTAAAGTCCAGGGAAATAACATGAGATATATCTGTTCATCCTCCACTTCTCGGATTTTAAATAGTGTACAGATCTTATTAAAGGTACGAAGATGTTCATTTGGATCTTCCTTCAGCGCACCACTAAATTGGCATTGATTTGTCACCATGTGTAGAATTTGTCCTTTGATTTCATAATCTGGTGCATTAATGTCAGGTTGAGTAATTGCGTGACCTTGGCCAGTGCGTTTAGCTCTCATTCGGTCTTCCATACTTAGAGGTTCCAGATTCTCCATAATTGAATTTGTTGAATCTGAATCACTATAGGATTCTGATTTAATGGTTGGTTCCTCAACAATCTCTGTTTGAATGATTGGTGGTTCCGGAGGAAAGATTAGTGGTTCAAGATCTATGAATTGTCCCTGAATATTCTCAAGATTCTCAATTGTGAGGTCGGGTTCAAAAAATGGATTATCGGAAATTTGAATTGGAGTACTTGGTCGACTAGATGACGATTCTAAAGAAAAATCAACGGCGACAATATTTGCTAGATGTCTTGATCGAGTTACAGGTGGTGAACGTTTTGCTCGGTGCATTCACTGAATATCCTATTAGTTATAAAAGATAAAAATTATATAAGTTATCAAATTAATAGACTTTTCTGCTTTTGCCCACGTTTCGAATAGCCAATAGATGCAGCAGGAAGCCAGAACCCTTTAAATCGGAAGCTCACAACTCAGCCACTAACAAATCCAACTATTACTACGAAGCAGAAAATTTGGATGTCTATCAATTTAACCGCTTAAAATAATTTTTCGTTGAAATTTAAAGAAATTTTAGATAAGAAATAGAAAAAATCTAAGTCCTAAAACCTAGATCGGCGAGAAAAAAGAAAGAAAAAGAGCGCGTCGAAAAACGTCAAAAAATAATAAGCGTCTAAAAATATTAAAGCTTAAAAGAAAAACTATATCCCAATGGCAATAACTTAAAAAGGTACTAAAATAAAAAAAGGCGTCGCAAAATTCTAAAGCACCTAAATCTTAGTTTAAAGAAAAAGTACTTAAGAGATTTTACGACAAAGCCTAAAAATCTAGAAAAAAAAATAACTATGGCAAATACTATGACTTAAAACTAAATACGAGCGAAAAATATAAATATTACGCTAAAACAAATAAAAAGATACAAAAATATAAAAATAAACTTAAAGTTGTAAAAAGTACAATTTTTATAAAAATATTATTTTTATATTAATTATTTTATAAAACTGTTAATTTTATAATTTAATAAAACTAGTTTATCTAAATAATACAAATTAATAAAAACTAAAACTTAAATAATAAATAATTAAAAACCTAATTAGGGTTTTATAATTAATAATAATACTCCGTAATGATTGCTGTTGGATGGTCAACTGTGGCGTGTCAGACACAGTCATGCGATCGCATGAATATTTGCCTTCGGGCGCATGCGATCGCATGAGCTAGGGTTTTGGGCCAGTATGTGGGCTGCTACAGTACGGGCCGAGTAATTTTATTTTATATAATTTTTTTTTTGTTTTAATAAATAATGATATAAATAAATAAAAACTTAAAAATTAAAATAAAAATAAAGAAACTTTATAATTCTATATATATATATAACAAACTATTAAAAATATATAAATATTTTGTTTTTCTTTTTATATTTTTGTATATTTAAAATGTATTTTTACAAAAGCGTATTTTTATAAAAGTAAACTAAAAATTAATAAAAATCTTTTTTTTAATAGCGTTTCGCTTCCGGCGTTTAATCTTTCCCCGGCAGCGGTGCCAAAAATACTTGGTGTGTGCGAGGTGTACTAGGAAATAGTATTATTTTTATAACGAAATACTATTAAATTCGATACAAATTTACACAAGATATTTATTTATTTATAGAATGGATATACCTAAACCTTGCTACAACACTTATAGGCAGTGTACCTAATCGTACAGTAGGGTAGTTTTTAGTAAGTCCGGTTCGTTCCACAGGGATCTCTAAAACAAGCTTAACGCTATATTTTTAAAAACTATATTTGTAAAAATACAAAAATATATATAAGTAGTATTATTATTATAAAAGGGGGTTTTTACCGTTTAATGATCGGTTTGTCGATTTTAAAACTTAAGTCGCAGTTAAAACCTAATATAAAATATTAAAAATAAATAAAACTTAATTTAAAGCGTAAAGTAAATAACGATAATGAAATTGCGATAAATAAAAGTGCGATAAATAAAAGTGCGATAAAATAAAATTGCGATAATTAAAGAGTACGATAATTGAAAGTGCAATTAAATATAATGATAGTAAATAAAAGTGCGATAATTAAAAGTGCAATTAAATATGAAATATATAAATTATGCTTATTTAAACTTCCGTAATCATGATGTTTGACGTGTTGATTTTAGTTTTATTACCATGGGTTAATTGTCCTTTGTCCTGGATTATTCGATATGTCCATACGGATTTGTCCATAATAGTCCATCAGTCATAAATATAAAGTGCGAAAGTCTTCGTCAAATTATTCTTATTCCCGAAGTCAAATATTCCAACTAATTGGGGATTCGAATTGTAACAAGGTCTTAATACTTTTTTTAATGAATACACCAGGTTATCGACTGCGTGTAAACCAAGGTTTTACTACTTTGTTAACAATTACACCAATTACCCTTGAATGTAATCCACCCCTGTTTCAACAAGTCTATTAACTATTAATCCAGTTCCGTGTTCGGTAAAATGAACAATTATTGGTATTTATAGATATCCCGCCCACCGTGCCTAGTCAAGCGTATGTGGTTATATATAAATACGTCAAATTATAAGTCTATATATTAAATTAACGAGGTATCATTTAGTTAATATAAAACCCATTAATAGCCCATAGTCTAATTTCCACAAGTGTCGTTCCTTTATTCAAATCCCAATTATGGTACAAAGCCCAATTACCCAATTTTAAATATTTTAGCCCAACATCATGATTACTTCGGCTTAAATAAGCATAATAATAACTTAGCTACGAGACATTAAATTAAAAATAACATTAACCATAACTTACAGTGATTAAAAATAGCGTAGCGTTACACGGACAGAATTTCGACTTACACCCTTACAACATTCGCTAACATACCCTTATTATTAGAATTTTAAAATTAAAATTAAAATTAAAATTAAAATTAAAATATATATATATATATATATATATATATATATATATATATATATATATATATATATTTATATATATATATATATATATATATATATATCTTACGAGTGAGTAAGAAGGAAGAAAAAGATGTGTTTTAGGTTCGTGCAAAGCCTGCCTTTTATAGGCATGTGGCTAGAAAAAGGCCTCCATGCGATCGCATGGTTTTATAACTGCCAGGCCATGCGATCGCATGGCCTGCTTTTCCAGCTCACATGAGCTTGTTTCTTCTGCCGACGGTTTATAATAATATATATAATATATAAATAATTTTAAGAATTATTTAAATATTATATTATATTCGTGTGCATAGTTGACTTGTAATTTTTAGTCCGTTGCGTCGAGCGTTGAGAGTTGACTTTGGTCCCGGTTCCGGATTTTCGAACGTCCTTGCGTACAATTTAATATCTTGTATTTTGCGTTTTGCGTCTTGTACTCTTGTAATTTTGAGACGTTTCTTATCAATAATTGGAACCACTTTGATTGTACTTTGTACTTTTGAGCTTTTTGGTCGTTTGCATCTTCAAATCATCGAATCTGTCTTTTGTCTTCACCTTTTATTATTTAAACGAATATTACTTGTAAATAGGACAATTGCAACTAAAAGCTTGTCTTTCTTGAGGGATAATGCTATGAAATATATGTTCGTTTTTAGCATTATCAATAGACGGATCGAGACTTGTTTCCGGAATGATTGATGTGTTAGAATGATCTTGAGAAACCCTAAAAATCACCTTGGTTCGTCAAAAAGCTGCTGGAAATCGTCTGGATGCGAAAGTGATCATTAGGGTAAAATTTAGGGCTTTAAATAGGAAAAAATTCTGAACCCGACTGAAGGTTGGAGCGGCTAGCCAGATACCCGCGCGCAGTGGCGGATCCAGGAAATTTTTTCACCGGGGGCGAATTTTTTTTTAAAACATAAGGATTTTTTTTTTTGACAAAATATAGAGGTTTTTGGGCAAAGTATAGAGTTTTTTTAGCAAAATTTAGAGGTTTTTGAGCAAAATACGAAGGTTTTGGGGCAAAATATGGAGGGCTTAGGGCAAAATATGAAGGGTTTGGGGCAAAAAAAAAATTCCACCGGGGGCAAAATCGAAAAACCGAAAAAATTTGCACTAAGATTTCGAAATCCACCGGGGGCGGCGCCCCCCCCCCCCTCTAACACACTGAATCTGCCCCTGCCCGCGCGGCGCGCCAAATGGGTGCGCGGTGCGCCATATGCTGTCATTCTGATTCCTGGCCTCCTGAAAACTGTCGAACTGATTTTCTAGCCTAATGGAGCGGCGCGCCACCTTTTGGAGCGGCGCTCCAGACCCTTTTTGCTGAATCTGAGCTGAAGACTCTCTAATATCACCTGTTTTCGAACCAAACTCGAATCAAACCAATCCCTTTCACTTGCTTTCATATAAAATCACTAAAAACCGTCAAATAGCTTCAAAATTCATCTCCTTGGTCTTAGAACTAGAACTTTCAAAACACTTATCAAAATAACACCAAATCGTATCCAAAAGGACCAAAATGAACCTGATATCGCTAAGAAAAACGTGTATGAAATATGCGATACCATATGTACATCCCTACATATAAGTATAATACCGCACATATATCCTTACCTGCCCTTACGGCAAATCAAACACTTCCACCAACATCGCCTTCAACAGATACGGCTGCTACTGTTCCTATTGTCACTTTACTACCATCACCCTCGCATTCACCAAATTTCTATGATGCTTTGGAGCAAGAATATTTCAGTAGTATGTTCTCTCGAGTTAATTTTGATGTTCTTCGACGCTCTTCGCTTCAAGCATTGTTTCGCGCTCGAGTACGATATCCACATACTTCCTGCTCTTCTCCAATAAATCCTCACCGTGATAATGAGCATGACGATTCTGATCCTTAGAATAGTCATGAGGGGGAGATAGGAGTATATGGAGATTATCTAACGGTGAACATTTCAACTAAGGGTGGTGGTGTGAGGTCTTCATCAGCTTCTCAAGCTCAACAGGTTCAGACGGAATCAGAAATGGTTTCTACTAATGATGAAATTGATGATAAGGAGCCTGAGCAAGTTATAATTCTAATTGTGCATTCAGAGGCTGATAGTGGACCGATAGATGAGGATTTGAACTTAAGTGATTTCTATCTTGAAGAAACAGATGATGATGATGGGTTTGTCATTCTAAGCAAATTATCTTCAGTATCTTCAATCCCAGAAAATGTAGAGATTGTAGATGAAGGGAATCATGATCCAGTAACTGAAAGTGATGATGAAATGGATTCTTCTGATGACGATGAAGACAATCTTTATGTTAATCCAAATGATGATGATATCTTTGATCATATTGAAGATGATAATGTTCCAACTGATGATGCGACAAATCCTACTGATCATTCATCAAATTCTACACCTTCATCTAGTTCAAATCCAACAAATGCTAATGAAAGCTCAACTTCTGGTGCATCTACATCAAGTGAAACAGTGAATTCCAGATTCAAATACAACCATGGTATATTCTTTAAGAATCGGGAACAAAGTTTGTTATTGGGAGTTGAATATGATTTCATTACTTTACGAAACACATTCATCGAGGAGAATGCTTACAAGATCTTCCGCATTACGAAACACCAAGGAGTAAAAGATTTACTTATATAGGTTCACGATTGCTTCCAGCAAGTGAAAGAAACTGGTATGAGTTTATGTGGAGGAAACACATCAACAAAGATGAAGATGACTTGTGGCTTCAAAGAAAATATCGTATTACAGAAGTGTTGAATATTACTCGAGTCGGAGTAGAGATAAGTGAAAAGAAAGACGTCATCAGTCAGTTCCACATTATTAGAGAAGATGAGAAGGAATACAAGTTCACAGAAGCAGATTTTCATAATCTAGATATGCTTGATATCATTCACATCTACAACTATCTCCGTATCATCACTATTCGACCTTTCGCTAAGGCTCGAGCTTTGGAAGCTGTGAAAAGATACATGATGGAGACAATTGAACTGATGAGCCGGGAAGATTTTCAAATTGGTCTCGAAGCTAATAGGAAAAAGATTCGAATAACCTGTCCGAATCAATACACAGAGGGACTAAAGGATATGAGAATGTTTCAAATGCAATTCGAACCTGAAGGGTTTGTATTTGTGAATTCTCAGAAAGAAAAAGTGTTCATCCGCACTAAAGAGTTGAACAAATGCACTGAAGTATCTTAAAATTTGTCAAAGCAAGTTTGATGACATTGACATGAAAATGGGTCTTAGAGAGTTTATAAAGCATATCAGAGATCGTCTGAAGCTCCGGATCTGTACAAGACAGTTTGAGATTCTTCGTGGCCAGCAAAAGAGAAGGTATTTCAAAGAAATGGATGAATATCCATTACATGAGGGAGATCCAAGAAAAGCGTGGGGCGTCTGGAAACCTTCTAAGCAAATTTCTGAAAATCAAGTAAAAGTTTCAAAACCAGAAGGCACACGATGGAAACTAACATTTAGACCTCTCAAGATTACTCAATAGGATTATATTGTAAAGTTTACATTTAACACTAAGGGGGAGATTGTTAGGACCCTGAAGATGTATAGTGTTAATGTGAAATAAGCTTAATTGATGGTTCCTTAGAAGAGGGCTATATAAGGAACCTAACTAGTCCTAATTAGATAGCCGTTGCATTGTAACTGAGTTCTAGAAGCTGTGGAATGTAAATCTTGTTAATTCTCTCTAATACCGAATCTCCTTCACACTTACCGAATCTCATTCTAACTTGTCTTTTCTTCTAATCTCAACATGATCTGACCTATCAAAAGCATTTAATAGAGCAGTTATAAAAACGGCGCATGTATTCTCAGTCCCAAAAATGTAAAGAGTAAAAGGGAGCAAATGAACTCACGATACGATATTTTGTAGTAAAAATATGCATACAATTGAACTGAACAATGCAGGGTTGACCTCGGATTCACGAACCTATATCATACATATATATATATATATATATATATATATATATATATATATATATATATATATATATATATATATATATATATATATATATATATATATATATATATATATATATTAAAACATATACTTGTAATCGAACAAATATATATATATATATATATATATTATTATTATTGATAACTATGACGATCGCTCCAAATCCATATGGACGAACACGTCATTCATTGATTTCATTGCGAGGTATTTGACCTCTATATGATACGTTTTGTAAACATTGCATTCTTTTCAAAAGGTACACAATAAATGAATATCAATTTCTAAGGTTTTCAACGTTTGATGATTTCTACATATAGACAATCACCATAAATAATAGTTTACCATAATACATCCGTTGACAATGAAGTCAAAATAAGATACACGGTGATGATTTTGTGAATGCAAAGTTTTCTTGAATAAAGCATGTATGACTCCATGCACATAGCTTGTATCACATATAAGCAAACAGCGGAAGACTTCTAGAAACCTGAGAATAAACATGCTTAAAAGTGTCAATACAAAGGTTGGTGAGTTCATAGTTTTAATGTTAAGCAAAATCTGTATATAAAGGTGAATCACAAATTTTCAGTTGTTTCATCCAGAAACGTTTATCAAAATATTCTACGAAATTGAGCACCCTGGTAACTAAACTTAACGTATATATAATTTATACCCTTTGTATAATCATCTTAATAATACACGCAAACCAATGTGTACGCTTCTCAAATAGCATACATCCGTTAAAAGGCTAGTGCTCTAGCTCAGACGGGGATATCAAGCCCTATGGATCCATATACAACTACTTGCGCCCACCAGTTCTTATAATCGGCAGTTACTAGTTACCAAAGCTAAGAGATTTTCGGTTCAAACTCAGTGTAGAATTAAGTATGTACTTGTGTCCATAGCGTTTAAAATAAAGTGCATGTATTCTCAGCCCAAAAATATAGATTGCAAAAGCAATTAAAAAGGGAGCAAATGAAACTCACCTTAGCAGCACATAAGGTCATTAATCAAAAAGTGATCGTAACTCGGAATGCAAGATTAACCGTAGATCTCAACCTAGAGAACATATGTTGGTCAATACATGTCTAATAAACTAGGTTGGGTTATAGTGTATCACAATCCTAATGCTCGAGATCGACATACAAAAGTTATCAAAAGTCATTTCAAAACGTCAATTTTAACAATTGTTCAACAAAACGAGACGTGCCTTATATAAGGATTCATTTACTTGGATAGTAGTATTTTATCAATCTCATAAACAGGTTGTTAAAATATTAATTGCAGATTCAAAAGCAATTCCAATTAACGTCAATTATAATTCAGTTGACCATATCTTTTGATTCGTTCATCGAAATTACGCGATTTCTAAATGAAAAGTTATTGATTTTTCGCCAGCTTTCCGAAAACATGTATATCATATACCTTTTACCAGTAACATATGTATTTAATTCGTGATTCATTATAAACTGTTTAATGATGAAATTTAGCGTACAAGCATGTATAAATATATACTCGAGCACTAGACATGTATACACTATTAATATATAAAAGATAAGATATGAATGCTCACGTATCAATATTGAGATTCAATATTGCAGGAAAGTACGTAGACGCAACAGAGATGATAAATACTAGGTTTGACTTGCGAACAATACCCATGAACATTACCCATAACCTCCATAGCTATAACCCATAATTTCCTTAGTTCTATCCCGTTTGAAGCTTGTTTTGAAAGTGACACGTTCATGATCTCGTCGTAATATTTTATGTATAATATTACTAAAAATATTAAGATTAATAATAATAATAATCTTAATAATATAATAATAATAATAATAATAATTATTATTATTATTATTATTATTATTATTATTATTATTATTATTATTATTATTATTATTATTATAATAAATAAATACTTAGGGAGTAATATAATTGTAAAAAAACTCAAGCAGAAACCTGGTATTTATAGCCATAATTCCTGATTCTGATGCCCATGCGATCGCATGGGTTTTATGCCTATTTCTCATGCGATCGCATGGCCGTCAGATCCAGCTCACATATTTTTTTGTTTTCTTGTTTGTCGACATAATTAAATATAATATATATAATATATATAATTTAAATAATTAATTATATATTATATTAAATTCATGTGCATAGTTGACTTGTAATTTTCGTTCCGATGACTCGTACGTTGTCACTCGACTTATGTCCCAGTTCCGGTTTCTCGAACGCATTTTTGTACGCTTAGAAAACTCGCAATTTACGTTTTGTGACTCGTACCTTTGTCAAAATATAAACTTAAATTATCAATAAACTATATCATTCAAAGTGTATCTTAAACTTTCGAGTGTTTTGGTCATTTACTTCTATAAATCATTGTCTCGCTATTTGTTAATATATATATAATAACAAATCGTTTTATGACTAAGTTAATATATATTTTTAACATTCCTAAACACGTTTTAAATATACTTCGCAAGTTATTCATACAATTAATATTCCAACTTATCATATATATTCAAATAAATATTTAAACCAATAAGTTTAATGTACGATATCAAACAATTAATACATTGTTACGTTTTCAAGTTATAGTATATATATATGTATCTATATACATATAATTGTTCGCAAATCGTCAAGAACAACCAAAAGGTATTTGAATATATGAAAGTAGTTCAAAAATTTTGAGATTCAGTTTTACAGACTTTGCTTATCGTATCGGAAATGTTAATCATACAAAGGTTAAGTTTAAATTTGGTAAGAAATTTTCGGGTCATCACAGTACCTACCCGTTAAAGAAATTTCGTCCCGAAATTTGAGTGAGGTCGTCATGACTAACAATAAAAATATTTTCATGACGTATATGTGTTGATAAATAGAGTTTTATAACCGTTGAATAATATAGATAAAACAATCCGATTATTCGAAGCGTATGAGAGAAGTTATCGTAAAAGAGTGAAATGAATAATAGAGATTCGTCTTAACTCTTGACGTATTAACGATTGATTTTCGTAATTTAAGGAATAGAAAATCTTCATAATCTAAATAAGATTTGATTCTTCAGAATTTAAGGAAATTAATATTTCTTTTGATTAAATGCGTAATTTGCCTCGATTGCTATGTTTGATATTTCGCTATAAATTGACCTCTTCCGTTTCATTATTTTCATCACTCTTACATCTTCTTCCTCATTTCCTATTTTCAAAAGATTGTGAAAAATGCTTCATCCAGTTCTGATTCTTGATATACTCCTAACTTTCATATCTGTCATTCTTCTTTTTCATCTATCACCGGAGGAGGTTATTTTCTTCTACTATTACCTTGGGGTTATAGTGTTTTTCATTCCCCCGTGTCTTTATATTGCTATACGCATTGATATACACGGTTTATAATTTCTGGGTGGTTGTTGGGTTTATATCTTCCTTTATATTTCAAAGTTCCTGCTTCTGTCTTTTATAATTATTGTCATCCCCAGTTAATACTCTCTCCAATTTACTGTGATTTATATATACTTCCATTGATATTTTGAAGCTTCATGCTTTTGTTTTATCTTCCCGACTTTAAATCAAGTGAATAATGGTCCAAAATTCGTAGGTATGAATTTCGGAATGAACATAATTAATGTTCTAAAAAAACGGTAATAGCACAATCTGACTTGTCAAATTACCAGAATACCTCGAAAAAGACCGAATCATTAAGAAAATATTTTCTTGATAGTTTAGAGGTTAAATAGAATGAAAGAGTTATGTAACATGGTTTATAATGAGGGTATGATCTGTGAACCTTTATCACGTTCCATTAGAAACTCGGCATGACTTACTGTAATATAATCACGTTGATCAAGTGTCATTATATTATACTAACTCATGCTTCAGCTCCCAACACCACTTCAAAAATATTCATATTTTAAACTCGAAGGTTTCAGAGTTTAGAAACTAAAATAGTTTCTTTTATGATGTAACACAGATATCATAAGGAGAAAATTGATTTCCGATAAGAATGATTATGGAATTATCTCCAGAAATACGGAGGATATTTATAATGAAAGATACGATGATGTCTTAGAATTTCTAATATCAGAGGATGATGAAGAATATTGTCCGCAAGGGTTTAGATTCGGAAGCAAGGTATTCGTTAATGGCTTCAGCAGATACTGAATCATTTGGATTCTTTGAAGGCAGGTTTCGTCCTTGTGATTTATCCACAGCCTTCTTCATACTTTGCTCAATCCGTTTTCCAGTTCCAAACTTTCTCTTTTTCTGAGCTTTGCCAGCACACTATCCTTTATCATCAAACTTTTTACTTTAAGGTCATTTACAGTTTTTGCTACTTCATCAGCATTTTTCAAGATTTCGAGAACTAGTTCGCGGTTTAAGGTATTTTTCAAAAACTTCACATTCGAATTATGTAAGTCTTGAAGGTAAACGTTATATGTATATATATAACTGTTGGCGAAAAATTGCTACGAAATTCAAAATACTAATTTGCTAATTCCCAGTAGTTGGTATGACAATTGTTGTTACAAGTTGTATATGGGTACTTGATAGAGTTTCAATGAATAATTATCGTGATTTTTCGGAGAGGCTTAATGATCAATGAAGTTGTTGATAAGTTTACTGCTAATGTGGTGGAATATGAAAGGTTCCCCGGTAACAATGATGAAGGGGTAATCGTTATAATAAGGCTTATTCGAATGAACAATTGAAGGTGATTTGCTGGAGTGGTGACAAAACTGTCTATTTTGAAAAGGGATTGAAAAGTTATTTTAGCTAATAAATGCCAAAGGGTCTGACACGGATACGTGTTAAACTATGACTTTGATTTTGAGGGTTTTTCAAGTACAAGACTGCGGTAACATGTGGTTGGATCATCATCTCGATGATTCATTATTTGAAGTGTCTTCAGGAATTTCGAGGGATTTGAACATAGATTGTAATCATTAATATTCATATGATGTTCTAGGAATTTGAATGATACAAATACTTTTCTGGGTTCTATGATGTTCTAGCACAGTTTTGAAGTCAAAGTATAGCTTCGAAAGATGTAGGAATCTAAGAATGGTGTCTTTTGTTAAATCTTGACTTGAATTTTGATTTATCAAAATCAAAATATGTAATCAAATCTGGATGAGGATGGTTGCTTTGATTTTTATAAAAGAATATATTTGTTGTGAAAGTAGTGAGTATAGTTGATGATTTGTTGAATCAGAATTGAAGAATGTAACATATTAATTGTGAATTTATATATCCCTCGGGTATTACCTACCCGTTAAAATATTCTCACCATTAACAGTTTGTACAAAATAATTTTTTTAATTACAATCTTTATGAAAATATACCTATATATATAGTTTCCTTAGATGTAATCATGGATTTAATGAGTTAACATAATATTAATCTCATCTGGTTTTCGACTAAGACTAGAATATATAATCTCTAAAACTTTTAGAAACTACATATTCTCTGCAGAATATTTCTTTGATGAAGTTATGAATCAATGCTTCATCGTTTGTTGTTGTTGGTATTCCTTGGTATCTATGGTGCGTATGACGTTGATGTTCGAGGTACAGATTGTGATGTTGAGGTGTGGGATGTGGATGTTGTTGTTGGTGGTGGTACTGATACTGTTGGTGTTGATGATGGTGGTACTGTTGATGTCGGTGATGCTGCTGGTGCTTGTAACCCTTGCACCATATTCTCTAAAGTCACTACCCGAGCGCGAAACTCGTTGACTTCTTCTATTACACCGGGATGATTGTCGGTTTGGACGGGAATAAGATTTAGAATGTGAGATAGTATATTATCGTGACGAGATACTCTCAAAAATGAGAGAGAAAATGGTGTCTCGAACAGGTTCGCCGGTAAGTGCTTCAGGTTCTTCGCCAAGAGGGCAATGTGGTGGATGGAAGGGATCGCCTTCTTCTTATCTCCAATAATTAAGTAGGCTACTGATGTCGTACGAGGTGTATATAAAATAGTTTATATTTTACTAGGAAAAACTATTAAATACGATACAATTTTACACAAGATATTTATTTATTTATAGAATGGATATACTTAAACCTTGCTACAACACTTATAGGCAGTGTACCTAATCGTACAGTAGTGTAGTTTTTAGTAAGTCCGGTTCGTTTCACAGGGAAATCTTTAAACAAAGCTCAACGCTATATTAGTTTACTTTTATAAAAATAAAAATATATATATAAGTAATATTATTATTATAAAGGGGGGTTTTTACCGTTTAATGACCGGTTTGTCGATTTTAAGACTTTAGTCGCAGTTAAAACCTAATGTAAAATATAAAATAAATACAAGACTTTAAATTAAAGCGTAAAGTAAATAACGATAATGAAATTGCGAATAATAAAAATGCGATAAAATAAAATTTGCGATAATTAAAAAGTACGATAATTAGAAGTGCAATTAAATATAAAATAAAGGAAATTAAATATGAAATAAAAGAATTATGCTTATTTAAACTTCCGTAATCATGGTGTTTGACGTGTTGATTTTAGTTTTATGTCCATGGGTTAATTGTCCTTTGTCCTGGATTATTTAATATGTCCGTCTGGTTTTTGTCCATAACAGTCCATCAGTCATAAATATAAATTGCAAGTGTCCTTGTCAAATTATTATTATACCCGAAGATAAATATTCCAACTAATTGGGGATTCGAATTGTAACAAGGTTTTAATACTTTGTTTAATGAATACACCAGGTTATCGACTGCGTGTAAACCAAGGTTTTACTACTTTGTTAACAATTACACCAATTACCCTTGAATGTAATTTCACCCCTGTTTTAATTATTCTAGTGGCTATTAATCCATTCCCGTTTCCGGTTAAATGAACGATTATTCGTACATATAAATACCCCGCCCATCGTGTCCGATCGAGTGTATATGGTAATTTATAGGGACGCCCAATTGTAAATCTTTATATTAACATTAACAAACTTTCATTTAGTTAAACAAATATAAAGCCCATTAATAGCCCATAGTCTAATTTCCACAAGTGTCGTTCTTTTGTCCAAACCCCAATTATGGTACAAAGCCCAATTACCCAATTTTAGTAATTAGCCCAACATCATGATTACTTCGTTTTAAATAAGCATAATAATAACTTAGCTACGAGACATTAATATAAAAAGGTTGAACATAACTTACAATGATTAAAAATAGCGTAGCGTTACACGGACAGAATTTCGACTTACACCCTTACAACATTCGCTAACATACCCTTATTATTAGAATTATAATTAAAATTAAAATTAAAATATAAATTATATATATATATATCGTATAGATAGAGAAGAGAGAAAATAGAATATGAAATTTTGATCAGAATTCGGTTTGCTTTATAGGGATTTGTGATTTTTGGGGCTCCGCGACTCGCGGCCCTTTTGGCCTTCACACTCCGCGAGTCGCGGAGATAGAAATTACAGCTCACATCTTGGAGTTTTCTCTGCCGACGGTTTTTATTATATATATAATATATATATATAATTAATATAATTAATTATATATTATATTATATTTATATACATAGTTAACTTGTAATTTTTAGTCCGTTGCGTCGAGCGTTAATAGTTGACTCTGGTCCCGGTTCCGGATTTTCGAACGTCCTCGCGTACAATTTAATATCTTGTACTTTGCGTTTTGAATCTTGTACTTTTGTAATTTCGAGACGTTTCTTATCAATAATTGGAACCTTTTTGATTGTCTTTTGTACTTTTGAGCTTTTTGGTCGTTTGCGTCTTCAATTCGTCGAATCTGTCTTTTGTCTTCACCTTTTATTATACAAACGAATATCACTTGTAAATAGAACAATTGCAACTAAAAGCTTGTCTTTCTTGAGGAATAATGCTATGAAATATATGTTCGTTTTTAGCATTATCAAATATTCCCACACTTGAGCGTTGCTTGTCCTCAAGCAATATCGTCTTGAAACACTAGAATCACTTCTTTATTCTTCACACTTTGTACATCAGTGATTTCTATACGGCGGTATAAACAATGGTAGTAATGATATGGTTTACAGTCCCACATGACTATAAAAATTTAGATCCATTAAGGAAATTGGATCTTTATGAAAACATTTGATCTTTTGAAAATTAAATCTAGTTTTTACCCTAGATAAGTTTTCCGGAATAACCCTTTACCGGTGTTTGCAAAATATTTTTGTGGGTTTGGTGGGTTTTAGATTTGAAAATTTTAGCTCAAAACTTGCTGTTTTGTGTCACCCACTTGCTAACCTTGTATTTGGAAAGCAACACGTCCAGTTTACTTGTTCCGTATATTACCTTTCGGCAAACTACCGTCCGGTTGTAAAGGAAAGCGTTGAACAAGCAACTGTTAAGGCAATGTCCCGTGACATGCTTTTGATTATGGTCTATAACGTGTCGGACGCAATTACTATCCTTGGTAGGAGCAATAGTAAAGCTCACCCTTATAATTTTTCGGTCTGGCACAAGGTCCTGTCTTTGACCACTATGCAACCACCGTTCTTACGGTTGACACCCGATTTGGTTCAGGTGACCTAATGAATTCCAGGTGAATTCCTAGGATTTTACGTTCAATGGTAATGAACGCATTGAAAATAGGGTTTTCAGAAAACAAATCGGTTTGTAATTTTTATCAAAATATTTTCTCGTTTAAGCTCGAGTTTAGATATCATCGAATTCCATGAGTTTGTAATTCTCAATCTTTAAGGTCAATCTCTAGGATTGAGTAATATTAGTCTTAAAAGCTGATTTTTAATCTTTAAGGAGATTATACTTTCTGGGGATCTGATTCATTAGTCTTATCCAGCTAATTTGCATGGTGCCCCCCCATTGTACGAGATAAATCCTTCTCATGGTTAGGATAAATCTGACCACTTGGTGACCCTGTTTAATGCTGAGGTCCGTGGATTTCCTGCTGATTTTAGTGATGACTTTTCTAGATTTTTCGTCAACCTACAGCTGGTCTGGACGACAACTTCATGACCTAAATCAAGAAGCGCGTGTCTTTTTCGGAAGACTTTACTTCCTTTTAATGATGGAATTGATTCATCGTGTAGATCCATCTCTTCTTTTCTTTCATCGGGTAAAACAGTTTAGTTTAGTCCAAAGCAAAAGTATTTTCAGTTATTTGTTACAGATATATGTGACATATGTTTAAAATAACTTGGTAAATTTTCCCACACTTGGCTTTTATTTTCCTTTTTATCGTCCTCTATTCCATTTTAAATGAATTTTAACATTTTAGTTTGTTTCTCAATTTATGTCCTTTCCGAGGTAACAATAATTTCGGTGTTAAAACCTAGTTTTATCGTTCATAAATATGTATAAACATGATTTTGAATTCATTTAATTGAAAATTTTGAAAAATTTTACTAGAATTGCGTAGTCAGTATATAAGACTAGGGCTGTTCTTTTTTTATCAGAGAGCACTAGATTCTAATACAACTACTGCTTTACTAGTATTTTTAATGGTAACCAAGTGTTTAATATAAAAATTTTAAAATCCGAAAGAATTTAATCCCTTCCCACACTTAAGATCTTGCAATGCCCTCATTTGCAAGAAATCAGTAACAATTTAAATTATTGAGGGTGATTTGTGTGAAAATGATTAAATTTTTACCAAAGTTTCCAAATATATTGGCGTTTGTTTGCTGAATGATAAATGGTGCACATCATTTGTTCATTCCGTCTTGTTGTTATTTCACATATATTTTGCATCTTGTCGTCAAAATTAGTTGCTTTTGCTGAACTTAATGCCAGTCTTTGAAAATGCGTTGTTTTACCCTGTTGTGTACATAAGATAAACTGCAAACATATATACATATTTTTGAAGTTTGGTATATTACCCCACATTCAAAAATTATTAAAATCTAAGAATAAAAGTTAGATAATTATAAAAATGATTACAATATTAACTAAAATATTAAATGTATCAATAATTACAAATTACAAAATAAAAAAAAAATAATAATAAGTAAACTAAGGATGATATTGGTACCAATAGGGGTTCCAGGCATAACCATAAGTGCTATAGAATGCTTCGGCAGGGTCATACGTAGGATATGGTGGCTGCATCTCTATAGACCAAGGAGGGAAGACGGGTTTCGGTGTAGGAATATAGTTTCTACTTATATGTTGGCAATGAGCTATGATCTGGTTCTGATGAACTTGCCAATCTTCAAATGCTCTCTGTCTAGCATTTTCGTATTCCTGAGAAGCTATAAACCTATGCATTTCTTGCATCTCATTCCCCCCTCCTACATTACCTTGTTGCTGGTTTCTCTCCACCTGTGGATGTCTACCATGGTATCGTACTGCGGCGTTATTTCGCCTCTTCAAAACTTTCGCACCATGGTATACATTTAAACCTATAGTATCGCGGGGTTCCGGCTCTTCTAGTAATAATCCCCCCCGACTTATATCCACACCGAGATATTCACCAATCAAAGTAATAAAAATACCACCTCCTATTATGCTATGTGGTCGCATCCCCCAAACCATAGCTGATAAATAATAACCCACACAATATGGTATACTTACAGCGCTCTGTGGGTCTCGAATACACATATGGTAAAACAAATCTTGTTCATTTACTTTTTCTTTGTTCTTACCCCTTTGTGTAATCGAATTAGCTAAAAACCTATGTATCACTCTTAATTCGGCTCTATCTATATCCAAATAAGAGTAGTTTCCCCCTTTGAAACGGTGATGGCTTGTCATTTGACTCCACACACCGTGTGTATCAAAATTCTCATCTATCTTTCTACCGTTTAGTATCAATCCTCTACAATCGGCAGACGCTAACTCCTCAGGCGTATATATACGTAAAGCCTGAGCCATGTCTAGTAAAGACATGTGGCGCATCGAACCGCCTAACAAAAATCTAATAAAAGAACGATCGGTTAAACTAGCTACCCGATCATTCAACTCTATACTACATAACAACTCTTCACACCATACTTTATATACAGGTCTACGTATGGTGAATAAACATATCCAGTCATTAAAAGAAGAACTACCATACCTCTGTACAAGTAATTCCCTAATTGGCCCGGCCAATTCTACAGCTTCTAAGGGTTCCTATTCTATGACCCTCGGTACCTCAACAACCTTAGAGTGAAGAGTATGCAAACCCCGTTGATATTTTGGATAATCTATCCAAAGTCTGTCAAATCTCAGGTTCGGGTGCAACTCTTCCAAATGCATATCGGAAAAGGTCATGACTGGATGAGGTACATCCTGCTTGTAGTAGTTATCCACCTCCTGTTGTTCCAAATTCTCAGCAGGAGCATTGCGGGCTTGGGATGAAGATTCACCCCTTTCATTCTGCAAAACACATCAAACACAAATTTTGTGCATCCAAATATGCATTAGTGTCAGCAAAATCATCAATCAAAATAATTACAATGACATTATCAATTTATATCAAACTTAAGCTTATTTTAACATTTTTATCAAATCTACACTTTTTCAAATAAGCATATACGAAAATTTTCGCCAAGTTCATAAGCATTCAACTCAAATAACATGTCAAAATAATCATTACTAGCAATTAAACAAGTCTCAAATGGCATTATCTTTCAAAAATCAAGTTCATGAATTTTAGACTTGAAAAAGTCCACTTTAATTCTCAAAATCATGTTTAGGCTCAAAGTTTGGATCATTTAACTACCTAGACATGTTACACTACTCAATTTAGCAACAATTCATGACAAAAATCGGCCATAACCTGTTTATATCAAAAAGCCCCAAATTTGCTCAAGAACACAAACCCTAGATTACTCAAAATTTGAAGTTTAAGGCTTCTAATCATGTTAAACAGCATCAATCTAGGTTATACAAGCATAATACATAAACAATTTAAGCTTAATTACACTAAAAAGCATCAAAATCAAATTGGGGAAAAAATAGCTCAAGAACATCAAATTTCGAATTAAATGGTGTTTAGGTGTAGAAATTTACCGTTTTTCTTGAGTAATTCTTAGATAGCATCCTTCTCAACATGATTTTAGCAAAAAATTTGGTGATTAACGGTTAAAAATTGGGATTTTTGGGGGTTTTTTTCGTGTTTTTCGGGTGCAGTTTCGAGCTGTATTTTTGCAGTGTGTTTTTTTTGGGGAGTAAACTGATCTGTTTTTGCGTTTTATTTTTTTTTCTGGGTTTTGGTCCCTCCGCGAGTCGCGGAGGTTTCCCTTTCAAACTCCGCGAGTCGCGGAGTTTGCTCTTTTTTTTTTTTTTTTTTTTTTATAATCTTTAACTTATAAAACAATTAAGTATTTAATTTTAAAATTTTGTTTCCCTTGTTATTTAGGACGAGGTCGTTTCGGATCGATGTCCTAGTCCGTCTCTCGACAAAATTTTAAAATTTGTCTTTTTGTAGCGATTGTTTTAAAAGCTAAGATTTTTGGTTTTTTTTATGTTTTTGGCATACTTTAAATCAATAAGATTAAAAATAATGATAATAAAAGTTCTCGTCCCTCCCTCGGGTAAAGCAATTTCGGTTCAAAGACCTAGTCTTCAACTTACGACGAATTTTAAAAATCATATTCTTAACTTAATGAGATAAAGTAAATTTTTGTTTTTAAATTCACACAACTTAAATATGAAATTCAAAATTAATATTAAAAATTCACACCAAACTTAAAATTTGAAATGCATAAAATTAAAAATTCATATTTTAAAAATTAAAAATTCACACCAAACTTAATTTAAAAATTCATATTATAAATTCACACCAAACTTATATTAATTTTTCAAATATTTACAATTTTAAATATATTGTTTTTACAAAGTTTACAATATTAATTTAAGATTTAAATATTAATTTTAAAAACATGGTAAAGATAAATTTAAAAATCTTTTTGTCTTTTTATCCCACTTTAATCAATCAAATATTATCAAAAATATGCGCCCCTCTTTTCGGTAAAGTAATTTCGGTTCCAAGACCTAATTTAACTCATGACGAATTTTTGAAATATTTTGGGTTGATTGATTAAAGATATTTATACCTTAAGAATAAACGTTAAATTTCGCAGTGATGTAATAAATTTTTGAATGATATCAATAATTTCGGTCGCCAAACCTAATTTTATTTAATACCAATTTAATACTTTTTAGCGAACAAATTAGCGTTTATTATCAAAAGGTTAAAAATAAAAATAAAAATAAAAACTGTACAGACATACCTGTGAAATAGATTTCTTAGTTATATGATCTATTCCATTCATAAGATAGTCAGTTTAATTGGTTTTCCATGGCTGCATAGGCGTAACCCCGAGCATTCAGTGTCTTTTCTTCTAAACATATGAACGGTCCGTCTCTGCATAAAGTAACAAATTCGGTATTTGAATAGGTTTGATTATTTGAACATTTACCTCCATGTGACCATTTTCCGCATTTGTGACATCGTTCTAGGTGTCGTGCTCTTCTTTTCGCTGCGGATTTTGATTTTCCTTTACCAAATTATAACTTATTATCTTCGCATCTGGATTCTTTTCTAACTCCGTCCATTCTTTCTCTGATTACTGATACTAATTCGCTCGGTAGTATGTCATTATTACGTTTAGTGATCAAAGCGTGTAGCATTAGACCATGGTTTAGTTCACAGGCAGTCTTCATTTCGTAGAAACCTAAAAAAATAAAAATTCAGAATGGGGGGAGAAGACTAGTTCTTTAGGGTCTGCTAGGGAAAGACCATACGTGTTCCATTTTCGAAAACTACACGAAAACAGACAATCTAACTCTAACAGAAATACATATTATCCTTTAAAGACTTGATTCTCCCCACACTTAGTTAGTTGTGGTGTCGAAATTGTGATTAACTTCGTTGTCGACTTCCATCGGACCATGTATGTAATGTTTTAACTCTGTGACCATTAACTTTAAATTCAATCCCATTTGAATTTATTAATTCTATCGTTCCGTATGGGAAAACTCTTTTGACTATGAATGGTCCAGACCATCTTGATTTCAATTTTCCAGGAAATAGCTTGAATCGTGAATTGAAAAGAAGAACTCTGTCTCCTTCTTTAAATTCTTTTGAACTTCTGATTCTTTTATCATGCCATTTCTTCGTTCTTTCTTTATAGATTAACGAATTTTCGTATGCTTCATGTCTTAATTCTTCTAATTCGTTTAGTTGACTTAATCGTAGACGTCCGGCTTCATGTAAATCAAGATTACATGTCTTCAAAGCCCAAAATGCTTTGTGTTCAATTTCTACTGGAAGATGACATGTTTTTCCATAAACAAGTCTAAAAGGTGTGGTTCCAATTGGAGTTTTGTAGGCTGTTCTAAAAGCCCAGAGTGCATCCTCCAATTTAATGGACCATTCCTTCGAATTTGATCCTACGGTTTTCTCTAGAATACGTTTTAAATCTCGGTTGGTATTTTCAACTTGTCCACTTGTTTGTGGATGATATGCGGTGGAGATTTTATGAGTTACTCCATATCTTTTAAAAACTTTCTCAAGTTGATTATTACAGAAATGAGTACCCCGATCACTTATTAAAGCTTTCGGTGTTCCAAACCTTGCAAAAAGACGTTTTAAAAAGTTGACTACAACTCGTGCATCGTTAGTTGGGAGAGCTTGTGCTTCCGCCCATTTAGATACATAATCAATGGCTACGAGTATATATAGATTATTATGAGATTTTGGAAATGGACCCATAAAGTCAATACCCCAAATGTCAAATACTTCACATACTTGGATGACATTTTGTGGCATTTCATCACGTTGACTTATTTTTCCGGCCCTTTGACATGCATCACAGGATTTGCAAAGAAGGTGTGCGTCTTTGTAAATTGTAGGCCAATAGAATCCAGCTTCATAAACTTTTCTTGCTGTTAGTTGAGGCCCATAATGCCCTCCTGTTGGTCCTGTGTGACAATGGTTTAAAATTTTACTAGCTTCATCTCCAAATACACATCGGCGTATTATTCCATCGGGACAACTTTTAAACAGATGTGGATCTTCCCAGAAATAGTGTTTTATATCACTGAAGAATTTCTTTCGTCTTTGGTACGATAATCCTTTTTCAAGGAATCCACAAACTAAGTAGTTTGCATAGTCTGCAAACCATGGGATTTCTTTATAATCTATCTTCAATAGATATTCATCAGGAAAGTTGTCTTGTATGGCCGATTCATTTAGAACTTCTAATTCGGGATTTTCAAGACGAGAAAGATGATCAGCGGCGAGATTTTCTGCTCCTCTTTTATCTCGGATTTCAATATCAAACTCTTGTAAGAGTAAGATCCAACGGATTAATCTTGGTTTAGCATCTTGTTTTGAAAATAGGTATCTAAGAGCAGAATGGTCGGTATAGACCACCGTTTTTGCTAGAACGAGATATGATCGAAATTTGTCAAAAGCAAATACAATAGCAAGGAGTTCTTTTTCAGTAGTTGTATAGTTTGTTTGTGCTCCTTGTAATGTCTTACTAGCATAATATATAGGTTGAAATCGTTTTTCAATCCTTTGTCCTAAAACGGCTCCCATTGCAAAATCACTTGCATCGCACATTAGTTCAAATGGTAGATTCCAATTTGGTGTTATCATGATTGGTGCATTAGTGAGTTTTTCTTTAAGAATATTAAAAGATTTGATACACTCATCTGAAAAGATGAATGGCGCATCCTTTTCTAGGAGTTTATTCATAGGAGTGGCAATTTTAGAAAAATCTTTTATAAAACGTCGGTAAAAACGGGCATGCCCTAGAAAACTCCTAACTCCTCTAACATTGGTGGGATGTGGAAGTTTAGCAATTACATCTACTTTAGCTCTATCCACTTCAATCCCTTCTTTTGAAATTTTATGTCCAAGAACGATGCCTTCTTTAACCATGAAATGGCATTTCTCCCAATTAAGTACTAGATTTGATTTTTCGCATCTAATTAGCATTCGTTCCAGATTAACTAGACATGATTTAAATGTATCACCGAAGACTGAAAAGTCATCCATGAATACTTCCATGCATTCTTCTATCATGTCATGAAAAATCGCCATCATACACCTTTGAAAGGTTGCAGGGGCGTTACAAAGTCCAAATGGCATTCTTTTGTAAGCAAAAGTACCATAAGGGCACGTGAATGTGGTTTTCTCTTGATCTTCGGGTGCTATTGGAATTTGAAAATATCCGGAAAATCCATCTAGAAAACAATAGTAACTATTTCCGGTTAATCTTTCCAACATTTGATCTATGAAAGGTAAGGGAAAGTGATCTTTTCTGGTGGCGTCATTTAATTTTCTATAATCAATACATATACGCCATCCTGTTACAGTCCTAGTAGGAATAAGCTCATTTTTCTCATTTGTAATGACAGTCATGCCACCCTTCTTAGGTACGCATTGAACTGGGCTTACCCATGGACTATCAGAAATTGGATATATCAAACCTGCATCTAGCAGTTTAATAATCTCTTTCTTAACTACATCTTGCATATTAGGATTTAGTCTTCGTTGGCGTTGCACATACGTTTTATGACCCTCTTCCATAAGGATTTTATGTGTGCAATACGAAGGACTTATTCCTTTAATATCATGAATCTTCCATGCAATGGCTGGTTTATGAGCTTTCAACACAGAAATGAGTTGTGATTTCTCATTTTCAGTAAGAGAAGACGATATTATTACAGGTAATTCAGATTCACCATGTAAATAAGCGTATTCCAAATGGTTTGGAAGTGGCTTTAACTCTAATTTCGGAGGTTCTTCTATCGATGATTTATATCGATATCTGTCTTCTTCTTTTAGCATTTGAATTTCTTCTGTTGTTGGTTCATATCCATTAGCTATAAGTGTAGCTAACATTTCAGCTTCATCAATTGGTTCATTACCTTCTCCTAAAGAACATTCTCCTGTTCCTTGTAATTCTGGAAATTCTTCTAATAATTCTGCATGTGCATCTATAGTTTGAATATAATAACATGTATCATCTGCAGATTGTGGTTGTTGCATTGCTCTATCAACTGAAAAGGTAACACTCTCATCCTCTATACTTAGGGTCAGTTTCTTACCGAACACGTCTATCATTGCTTTAGCCGTGTTTAAGAATGGTCTTCCTAATATGAGAGGAACTTGAGAATCTTCTTCCATGTCCAAAACAACAAAATCTACTGGAAATACTAAAGTACCAACTTTAACTAGCATGTTCTCCATTATCCCTCTAGGATATTTTACTGATCGGTCGGCTAGTTGTATACTTATTCTTGTTGGTTTCAATTCTCCAAGGTCTAGTTTAGCGTATAGTGAATACGGCATTAGATTTATACTAGC
Source organism: Rutidosis leptorrhynchoides (assembly GCF_046630445.1). Classification (NCBI taxonomy): domain Eukaryota; kingdom Viridiplantae; phylum Streptophyta; class Magnoliopsida; order Asterales; family Asteraceae; genus Rutidosis; species Rutidosis leptorrhynchoides. The sequence goes on from NC_092335.1 coordinate 636,308,538, forward strand.
ACCTAAGTCTGCCAATGCTTCTATTGAACTAAGACTACCCAGAAAACATGGAATTGTGAAACTTCCTGGATCAGATAATTTTTCTGGTATCTTATTCAACAGCACTGCTGAACAATTAGCATTCATAGTAACAGCCGAGAGTTCTTCCATTTTCTTTCTATTCGTGATTAGATCTTTCAAGAATTTAGCATATCTTGGCATTCCTGAAATCACATCAATGAAAGGAAGATTTACATTTATCTGTTTAAACATATCCAAGAATTTGGATTGCTCGGCTTCAAGTTTTTCTTTCTTCATTTTACTTGGGTAAGGAAGTGGTGGTTGGTATGGTTTAACATAAGGTTTATCCTTAACTGTGTTATTTTCATTAATCTTTTCAACTACCGGTTCTTTTTCCTTATCTTGATCAGGTTGTGGTTCTTGTGGAGTAGGAATAGTTTCATCAGAAGTTACAGGTATTTCAGGTGGTTTAAGTGTTGTACCACTTCTTGTGGTAATAGCTTTAGCTGTTTCATTTCGTGGGTTAGCATTTGTATCACTAGGTAGACTTCCCGGTTTTCTTTCACCTATTAACCTTGCTAGGTTACTTACTTCTTGTTCCAGATTTTGAATAGAAGCTTGTTGATTTCTAAATGCTTGAGCATTTTGTTCATTGGTTTGTTTCTGAGATGTGAAAAACTGCGTTTGAGTTTCAACTAGCTTCGTCATCATATCTTCTAAATTCGGCTTTTTATCATCGGTTTGTTGTGGTGGCTTGTTTTGAAAATTTGGTCTTTGCTGATTATAAGTATTATTGGATACTTGTTGATTGCTAGGACCTTGTTGGTTGTTGTATGGAATATTTCGGTTATAATTCTGGTTTTAATTGTAAATCGGTCTTGGCGGTTGATAATTATTCTGATAATTATTTCCAGGCCTTTGGTTTATGTATGAAATATTCTCTCTTTGTTCCATTGTTAATTCAATACTGAGACAATCTTTTGTCAAATGTGGTCCTCCACACTGCTCACAACTAATTCGTATTGAGTGAATATCCTTAGTCATCTTTTCCATTCGTCTCTCCACAGCATCTATCTTTGCGGAAATGGAATCTAAGTCATGGCTAGAATTGGCTCTAGCTGCTTTAGATGATCTAATGATATCTTTTTCTTGGTGCCACTCATGTGAGTGGGAAGCAGTGTTATCAATAATTTTGTAAGCATCAGTTTCGGTTTTCTTCATAATAGAACCACCAGCTGCTATATCTATGTCTTTTCTTGTAGTGATGTCGCATCCTTGGTAGAATATTTGTACTATTTGACAGGTGTCTAAACCATGTTGCGGACATCCTCTTAACAACTTTCCATATCTTGTCCACGCCTCATATAGAGTTTCATTTGGTTTCTGTGTGAACGTAACAATTTCTGCTTGAAGTCTTACGGCTTTAGATGCAGGAAAGAATTGTTTAAGAAATTTGTCAATTAAAACATCCCATGTATCAATCGCCCCTTCAGGTAACGATTCCAACCAATCTTTGGCTTCTCCCTTTAAAGTCCAGGGAAATAACATGAGATATATCTGTTCATCCTCCACTTCTCGGATTTTAAATAGTGTGCAGATCCTATTAAAGGTACGTAGATGTTCATTTGGATCTTCCTTCGGCGCACCACTAAATTGGCATTGATTAGTCACCATGTGTAGAATTTGTCCTTTGATTTCATAATCTGGCGCATTAATGTCTGGATGAGTAATTGCGTGACCTTGGCCAGTGCGTTTAGCTCTCATTCGGTCTTCCATACTTAAAGGTTCCAGATTCTCCATAATTGAATTTGTTGAATCGGTATCACTAGATGATTCTGATTTAATGGTTCGTTCCTCAACAATCTCTGTTTGAATGATTGGTGGTTCCGGAGGAAAGTTTAATGGTTCAGGATCTATGAACCGTTCCTGAATATTCTCTGGATTCTCAATTGTGAGGTTGGGTTCAAAAAATGGATTATCGGAAATTTGAACTGAAGTACTTGGTTGACTGGATGACGATTCTAAAGAAAAATCAACGGCGGTTATATTTGCTAAATGTCTTGATCTAGTTACAGGTGGTGAACGTACAAAAGGTGATGAACGTCTTGCTCGGTGCATTCACTGAATATCTTATTAGTTTTAAAAAAGAAAGAAAAATTATAATAAGTTATCCAATCAATAGACTTTTCTGATTTTGCCCACGTTTCGAATAGCCAAAAGATGCAGCAGAGGGGCAGGATTCGTTTGGTCTCAATATAATTGAGGACTGTTTGGCTCCAATAACCCGGTCCACGTACAAATCCAACTATTACTATGAACCAGAAAATTTTGATGTCTATTAATTTAACCACTTAAAATAAATTTTCGTAATTTTAAGAAATTTAGATAAGAAGTAGAAAAAAAATTCTAAGTCCTAAAACTAGAATAGCGAGAAATAAGAAAGAAAAAGAGTTCGTCGCAAAAGGTAGAAAAAGAAAAAAAAAATGGTTGAAAAATAAAAGGTGACGGAAAAATAAAAGAAACTTAAAAATACTTAACTAACCTAACCTTATTACTACAACTAACTTAAAATTATAATCGCAAATTGAAATTACTAATTGGAATGATAATTGATACATAGTAAAAGGTCTAAAAATATTAAAGCTTACAGGAAAAACTAAATCCCAAATGGAAATAACTTAAAAAGAAACTAAAACTTAAAAAGGCGTCGCAAAATTCTAAAGCACCTAAATCTTAGTCTAAAGAAAAAGCACTTAAGGAATTCTACGGCAAAGCCTAAAAATCTAGGAGTAAAAATAACTATGGCAAAAACTAAGTTTAAAATTAAATATGAGCGAAAAAATACAAATATTACGCTACAGCGATTAAAAAGGTACAAAATATAAAAATATACAAAAAGTTGTAAAAAGTACAATTTTTATAAAAATATTATTTTTATATTATTTTTTTTTATAAAACTACTAATTTTACAATTTAATAAAACTAATTAATACTAAATACATAAATTAAATAAAAAGTAAAAGTAAAAATAAAACTAATAATAATAATAATAATAATTATTAGGTTAAATAATAATAATAATTAATTAAATCCCGTAATTAATGCAGGATTAGGGTTTCTGTCGCGTGTCAGAGAAGCTCCGCGAGTCGCGGCAATTAAAGCTTTAAACCCCGCGAGTCGCGGGGTTCAGAAATTCAGTTGACAGCTTGCAATATTCGACGCGTTTTTTCTTTATTTATTTATTTTTTTTTTTATTATTTTATTTTCTGTTTTCTGTTTTTTTAAATAAATAAAAGATTTTAAAATAAAACTTATATTTTTATAAACTAAAATAAAAATAAAGAGACTTATAAAACTTAAATATTTAACAAAATCTTAAAAATACTTATATTTTTGTTTTTCTTTTTATATTTTTCGAATATTTAAAAAGTATTTTTACAAAACGAATTTTAATAAAAGTAAACTAAAATATATTTTTTTTTTTTATATTAGCGTTGCGCTTCCGGCTTTTAAGATGATTCCCCGGCAGCGGCGCCAAAAATTACTTGATGTCGTACGAGGTGTATATAAAATAGTTTATATTTTACTAGGAAAAACTATTAAATACGATACAATTTTACACAAGATATTTATTTATTTATAGAATGGATATACTTAAACCTTGCTACAACACTTATAGGCAGTGTACCTAATCGTACAGTAGTGTAGTTTTTAGTAAGTCCGGTTCGTTCCACAGGGAAATCTTTAAACAAAGCTCAACGCTATATTAGTTTACTTTTATAAAAATACAAATATATATATAAGTAATATTATTATTATAAAGGGGGGTTTTTACCGTTTAATGACCGGTTTGTCGATTTTAAGACTTTAGTCGCAGTTAAAACCTAATGTAAAATATAAAATAAATACAAGACTTTAAATTAAAGCGTAAAGTAAATAACGATAATGAAATTGCGAATAATAAAAATGCGATAAAATAAAATTTGCGATAATTAAAAAGTACGATAATTAGAAGTGCAATTAAATATAAAATAAAGGAAATTAAATATGAAATAAAAGAATTATGCTTATTTAAACTTCCGTAATCATGGTGTTTGACGTGTTGATTTTAGTTTTATGCCCATGGGTTAATTGTCCTTTGTCCTGGATTATTTAATATGTCCGTCTGGTTTTTGTCCATAACAGTCCATCAGTCATAAATATAAATTGCAAGTGTCCTTGTCAAATTATTATTATACCCGAAGATAAATATTCCAACTAATTGGGGATTCGAATTGTAACAAGGTTTTAATACTTTGTTTAATGAATACACCAGGTTATCGACTGCGTGTAAACCAAGGTTTTACTACTTTGTTAACAATTACACCAATTACCCTTGAATGTAATTTCACCCCTGTTTTAATTATTCTAGTGGCTATTAATCCATTCCCGTTTCCGGTTAAATGAACGATTATTCGTACATATAAATACCCCGCCCATCGTGTCCGATCGAGTGTATATGGTAATTTATAGGGACGCCCAATTGTAAATCTTTATATTAACATTAACAAACTTTCATTTAGTTAAACAAATATAAAGCCCATTAATAGCCCATAGTCTAATTTCCACAAGTGTCGTTCTTTTGTCCAAACCCCAATTATGGTACAAAGCCCAATTACCCAATTTTAGTAATTAGCCCAACATCATGATTACTTCGTTTTAAATAAGCATAATAATAACTTAGCTACGATACATTAATATAAAAAGGTTGAACATAACTTACAATGATTAAAAATAGCGTAGCGTTACACGGACAGAATTTCGACTTACACCCTTACAACATTCGCTAACATACCCTTATTATTAGAATTATAATTAAAATTAAAATTAAAATATAAATTATATATATATATATATCTTATAGATAGAGAAGAGAGAAAATAGAATATGAAATTTTGATCAGAATTCGGTTTGCTTTATAGGGATTTGTGATTTTTGGGGCTCCGCGACTCGCGGCCCTTTTAGCCTTCACACTCCGCGAGTCGCGGAGATAGAAATTACAGCTCACATCTTGGAGTTTTCTCTGCCGACGGTTTTTATTATATATATAATATATATATATATATATAATTAATATAATTAATTATATATTATATTATATTTATATACATAGTTAACTTGTAATTTTTAGTCCGTTGCGTCGAGCGTTAAGAGTTGACTCTGGTCCCGGTTCCGGATTTTCGAACGTCCTCGCGTACAATTTAATATCTTGTACTTTGCGTTTTGAATCTTGTACTTTTGTAATTTCGAGACGTTTCTTATCAATAATTGGAACCTTTTTGATTGTCTTTTGTACTTTTGAGCTTTTTGGTCGTTTGCGTCTTCAATTCGTCGAATCTGTCTTTTGTCTTCACCTTTTATTATACAAACGAATATCACTTGTAAATAGAACAATTGCAACTAAAAGCTTGTCTTTCTTGAGGAATAATGCTATGAAATATATGTTCGTTTTTAGCATTATCAGCTACGAACCCATCTCCAATTCATCCAGAATAGATGATGGCTAATTGGTTGATCCATTCCGGTTACACTGTCTTCGGAATTCAGGTGAATATCCATATCGGAATAGCTGTCAGAGTTTAAGGAATTTGAACTAGATACGGGATCCATCTTGTATAATTAGGGAGATGATTTTTGATATGAATTAGATTATAGAATTTAGTTTGGTATTCTTCAATACATAATTTACATATGTACATATAATACCAAATTTCATAAATTACGGAGAAATTTTCGGAAGATGTCAGGAAAAGTTTACAGTAACAGATATGCTAAGATATGAATTTTTGTCTATACACTATTTATGCAATAAATGCAGGAAAATGTGTCTAGACTTAAGAATGATAAGCATGTAATTTCTGACAAGAAATGATAAGCAAAACTTTTAATATGCAGACACGATCGAAGTCCAGACTTACTGATGCATCCTAACAACTATCAGTTAGACACACTCATGCAAGACCTGGTTCACTAGGACCAACGCTCTGATACCAACTGTGACGATCGCTCCAAATCCATATGGACGAACACGTCATTCATTGATTTCATTGCGAGGTATTTGACCTCTATATGATACGTTTTGTAAACATTGCATTCTTTTCAAAAGGTACACAATAAATGAATATCAATTTCTAAGGTTTTCAACGTTTGATGATTTCTACATATAGACAATCACCATAAATAATAGTTTACCATAATACATCCGTTGACAATGAAGTCAAAATAAGATACACGGTGATGATTTTGTGAATGCAAAGTTTTCTTGAATAAAGCATGTATGACTCCATGCACATAGCTTGTATCACATATAAGCAAACAGCGGAAGACTTCTAGAAACCTGAGAATAAACATGCTTAAAAGTGTCAACACAAAGGTTGGTGAGTTCATAGTTTTAATGTTGCGCAAAATCTGTATATAAAGGTGAATCACAAATTTTCAGTTGTTTCATCCAGAAACGTTTATCAAAATATTCTACGAAATTGAGCACCCTGGTAACTAAACTTAACGTATATATAATTTATACCCTTTGTATAATCATCTTAATAATACAACCAAACCAACGTGTACGCTTCTCAAATAGCATACATCCGTTAAAAGGCTAGTGCTCTAGCTCAGACGGGGATATCAAGCCCTATGGATCCATATACAACTACTCGCGCCCACCAGTTCTTATAATCAGCAGTTACTAGTTACCAAAGCTAAGGGATTTTCGGTTCAAACTCAGTGTAGAATTAAGTATGTACTTGTGTCCATAGCGTTTAAAATAAAGTGCATGTATTCTTTGCCCAAAAATATAGATTGCAAAAGCAATTAAAAAGGGAGCAAATGAAACTCACCTTAGCAGCACATAAGGTCATTAATCAAAAAGTGACCGTAACTCGGAATGCAAGATTAACCGTAGATCTCAACCTAGAGAACATATGTTGGTCAATACATGTCTAATAAACTAGGTTGGGTTATAGTGTATCACAATCCTAATGCTCGAGATCGACATACAAAAGTTATCAAAAGTCATTTCAAAACGTCAATTTTGACAATTGTTCAACAAAACGAGACGTGCCTTATATAAGGATTCATTTACTTGGCTAGTAGTATTTTATCAATCTCATAAACAGGTTGTTTAAATATTAATTGCAAATTTAAAAGCAATTTCAATTAACGTCAATTATAATTCAGTTGACCATATTTTTTGATTCGTTCATCGAAATTACGCGATTTCTAAATGAAAAGTTATTGATTTTTTGCCAGCTTTCCGAAAACATGTATATCATATACCTTTTACCAGTAATATATGTATTCAATTTGTGATTCATTATAAACTTTTTAATGACGAAATTTAGCATACAAGCATGTATAAATATATACTCGAGCACTAGACATGTATACACTATTAATATATAAAAGATAATATATGAATGCTCACGTATCAATATTGAGATTCAATATTGCAGGAAAGTACGTAGACGCAACAGAGATGATAAATACTAGGTTTGACTTGCGAACAATACCCATGAACATTACCCATAACCTCCATAGCTATAACCCATAATTTCCTTAGTTCTATCCCGTTTGAAGCTTGTTTTGAAAGTGACACGCTCATGACCTCGTCGTAATATTTTATATATAATATTACTAAAAATATTAAGATTAATAATAATAATAATCTTAATAATATAATAATAATAATAATAATAATAATAATAATAATAATAATAATAATAATAATAATAATAATAATAATAATAATAATAATAATAATAATAATTATAATTATAATAAATAAATACTTAGGGAGTAATATAATTGTAAAAAAACTCGAGCAGAAACCTGGTATTTATAGCCATAATTCCTGATTCTGATGCCCATGCGATCGCATGGGTTTTATGCCTATTTCTCATGCGATCGCATGGCCGTCAGATCCAGCTCACATATTTTTTTGTTTTCTTGTTTGTCGACATAATTAAATATAATATATATAATATATATAATTTAAATAATTAATTATATATTATATTAAATTCATGTGCATAGTTGACTTGTAATTTTCGTTCCGATGACTCGTACATTGTCACTCGACTTATGTCCCGGTTCCGGTTTCTCGAACGCATTTTCGTACGCTTAGAAAACTCGCAATTTACGTTTTGTGACTCGTACATTTGTCAAAATATAAACTTAAATTATCAATAAACTATATCATTCAAAGTGTATCTTAAACTTTAGAGTGTTTTGGTCATTTACTTCTATAAATCATTGTCTCGCTATTTGTTAATATATATATATATAATAACAAATCGTTTTATGACTAAGTTAATATATATTTTCAACATTCATAAACACGTTTTAAATATACGTCGCAAGTTATTCATATAATTAATATTCCAACTTATCATATATATTCAAATAAATATTTAAACCAATAAGTTTAATGTACGATATCAAACAATTAATACATTGTTACGTTTTCAAGGTATAGTATATATATATATGTATCTATATACATATAATTGTTCGCAAATCGTCAAGAACAACCAAAAGGTATTTGAATATATGAAAGTAGTTCAAAAATTTTGAGATTCAGTTTTACAGACTTTGCTTATCGTATCGGAAATGTTAATCATACAAAGATTAAGTTTAAATTTGGTCAGAAATTTTCGAGTCATCACAATAACATTTTTATATATAATAACTTATAGGTTTCATTATTTAAATAATTACATTCATAAAAATATTAATATAGTTAAGTTAAATGTATAAAATACTTTTTTATATATATATATAAATAATCTTTATTGGATATATTAATAATACTAAATATGATAATTCTTATTAATTATAATAATAATAATTTTGATAATAATGATGATAATTTTTAATAATAATAATAATACTGATAATGATATTGATAGTAATAATAATATAGTTGTAGTAATAATAATAATAATAATAATAGTAAAAGTAATAATAATGATAATATTAATAATATTACTTATGGTAATAATAATAATAATAATAATAATAATAATAATAATAACAATAATAATAATAATAATAATAATAATAATAATAATAATAATAATAATAATAATAATAATAATAATAATAATAATAATAATAATAATAATAATAATAATAATAATAAGTTTACTACCTTTAAAGAGTGAGTTCCTAAGAAAAATTGCAACAGTCCGGGCTCGAACCCGCGACCTCTCGAATAATACAAATACCCCTAAATCATTACTCCATTTCTATTTTTCTAATTAATACCAAACTTATATTTATTTAACCCGTTTTACACTGTTTTCCATTTTCATCTTCTTCATTAACTACATCACTATCTTAAACTTAAATCATCATCTATCTCACCAACCCATTCATCATCATTATTATAGTCGAAATCATAATGATAATCATAACATAATCATGATCATAATATAATCATAATCATATCATAATCATAATCATAACATGATCATAATCCTACCAACACCATTTCCTCTTCACGATTATTAATAATCATATATCATAACCCGATCACCATCATCATAATATAATCTTAACATCATCTTATGTTTACGCCTCATCATTATCATCAATTAACATCATAACACTTATCATCATCCCAATATCTTTACCATCTCCCACGCTATTCATCATCAACTTTGTCATCATCATTCATTCGTTAATTCATCATCATTTTATCATCAACATCAAAATCTCGTTTCATTAACTCCTCGTTAATATTATTTATCATTCGGGAATCATAATCATAGTTATCTATATTATTGGCCCAATAGAAATTAATTTGAATCACTGCCCAAAAGAAGAAAATATGGCATGACCCAAACATGGTAACCCTTGTCTAGCTCGATAGCCTAATTACTCAAAAAAAATCATCTTCATAAATCAGACCCCACAATTTGGTCGACCATTATGTCTTAAATTGTCCCACGTATATTTGTTTGTCAAACTTAATGTCCAAGACAAATTACTAACATACAAACTAACTATTAAACTTAATACTTTTAATAATAACTAGACTATTAAATTACCCATCATAGCAGCAAACAACATAGACTTTTCTGTGGGTTTCAAACTCGGATCACAAGCAGAACATGATGGTGTAAATCAGCTACAGTAGCAACCAATTAAGATGGGTTGTGTGATGGTTTACGATAAAAAAATATGTATAGCTGCAGTAGCAGCACAACATCGATTAGAAGAAAAGTAAAATAAATTAACAGTTTAGGGTGATGTTCTTGCGGCTGACAGCAGGCCGTTTTAGTGGTGATAGGGTGGTGGTTTATCGAGCAGCTGTAGCAACGACAGGAGTAGAAACAGTTAATAATAAAAAAATATGATAAAGGTGATGGTGATCTTGCGGTGGTGATGATGGTATCGAGTTTCATATGGTGATGATGGTGGTGTTAAGGTGATCAAGGTTGAGGGTGGTTTATGGTGATGGTGTTGGATATCGTGGTGGTGATGAAATGAGTCTAGGACAGAAGTATTTAGCAACAATAAATATGTTACATGGTAATTTGTGGTGTTGATCAAACGCGAATAAGTAGAAGCAGTTGTTTACCTTGATGGTGGCGAGTGATGGTATTGACGAAGCTAGATGATGAATTGTGGTGGAGTATGGTTGTTCTTCGAATAAGACTATGAGAGAGATAGTAAGAGAGAGTTAAGTGGTTATCAATGGTGTGAAAGTTGTGAAGGTGGAGAAGAAGAAGATAGAAGGGGAATAGAAGTGGGTTTGAGTCGTTCAAGTATGGATATAGTGTGTCTGTGTATGCATGTAAGTAAATATATAATATACATATATATATCTCCAAGAAGAATTCATAAAGTAACACAATAGTTTTCAATCATAAATCACATATCACGGATATATCATGCAGTTGAGAACAAAAATATATATAATATAATAATAATATTAATAATATAATAATAATCAAAGAATATAAACGTGTAAATTGTTAGCCGTCAGCTACTATTCGTTTAATATTCCTTTCACGGACTGAAATTCGTACTCCGTTGTTAATCAGTGGCGGATAAAAAGTACTCGGATAAATCCCAAAATTTTAAATTAACTATATTTATTTATTTTGGTCATTATGGTATAAAATTCAATCATTAATTTAATAAATAAAAATTACATCAACTGTGCCTCTCAATTCTGGTAGAATATAAAAAGTGTTAAAACTTAACAAATAGTTCCTAAATACATTTTTAATAAGTCTAAAATTTATAGAACTCATTTTCGTATCACCGTTTATTTTAAAATTACATAAGTTTGATTTTACTTGCTTAATATCAATCGAAACATCAAACGAATATTACAATCATTTTAATATTTATTTTTAATATACTATATATATATATATATATATATATATATATATATATATATATATATATATATATATATATATATATATATATATATATATATATTTTAAATAATAATTATTATAATATACTATTTTTATTTTATTAATTTTTAATAACAACAACATATAATACTTCAAATTATATTTCGAATTATTATTTATATATACATACACACATATCTATTTACAATTAATTGTTCGTGAATCGTTGAGCGGAGTCGAAGGTCAAATGAATATATGAATCAGTTCAAAATTTTTGAAAATCAACATTACAGACTTTGCTTATCGTGTCGAAATCGTATAAAGATTAAGTTTAAATTTGGTCGGAAATTTCTGGGTCGTCACAAACTGTCGTTTTTTTTTTTTTTTTTAAATCTTTGAAAAGACCCCTAAACCCTTTTTTTTTTTAACAAAAAGATATTTTATTAATCACCAAAACATATACACGGGAATATCCTAACACCCAAAAACAACAATAGATACACAACAAAACAAAGCATAGATCCAGATTCAATCTTTGATCTTCAGTCGATCCCCATTCAATTCAAGACCCCAATTCTTAGCAGCCTTCATGATAGCATTCGTTCCTTTCACTTTTAGGGTTGTCAATTTCAACCTAATACCATCATCAATGTTGGGTAAGCAAGGAAACTCTTCTATGAATGAGCACGTTGGCTCCCCCATAGAAGGTAAAACCTTGGATAATTAAGTCCCCCGAGTGCGAGACCTAGTACCGGGTGAATTGCGCATGGTTGTTTCTATTTTGAATATTCAATGGTTCATTCAAATGTTTGGTGAAATTATCTGTTAGCTAAATCTGTAAGCTCATAGTTGGAGTTGATACGGATAACTTATTTTTGAAATTGTAGTTAGAAGCGAGATTTTATTGTTTTTATACGTGCTTGCCAAAATAGTTGGAAATTTATAGTTGCTATCTTGAGTTGTAAAAAAAATTAAGCTACGATAAACTACTGTAAAACTGATCATTCAAACACAAACTATAAAAATTAAACCACATTAAACATTTTATTCTTCAAGTGCAATATTCAAATAATAAATACGTACAAACAAATAAAACAGTTAATTAAAACATAAAACCTTAAACCTTAAAAACACTGTTAGAAACTTATCCTAATTAATTTTCATAGTTAATCAAAAACACACATGATAACTTTTTCCATGAAAATAAACCTCCCAAGATATTATTATTATTATTGTATTAATTAATAAAAGTAATTAAAACTTAAAAAGATCTCATAACTTTTATAAATTTTCAAAAAGGAAGGTGGTGACGAGTAGGTGTAGCATAAGGTGAATATTCAGGGGTGGTGACAAAAGAAGGTGGGCCACTTGCAACAACGTGAGACCGATTAGGAGTTCTAGGGGCCCTTAATGGGCTTCTTGTGTTGGACATCATAACACTTCGGTTATACATGTTTTCACCTGATCTCCTAGGCCCTCTTTCGGCCCATTTAAGTTCTTGCATCTTTACACCATTTGGGTACCCATTAAAACAACCTGACCAACAGCCTGCATCCCCTGCCCTATGTATGTACCTATATTTCAAATACATACAAACTTTTTTAAGTAAACTGTATTACAATTTAACATTTATCATACCATTATAATATGAAGGATTTTTCAAACGCTGACCCTAGAAATTGTCTTTAAGGTACATAAAAGTATTATACAATTTAATTACCATCATTTAAAAGTTAATGTCACTGGTACAACACTTCTTTTATGCACCTTAACAGAGATATCAATTAGAAGTTGTTACAGTTTGTTACCATGTCAAATTTTTCTTACCGTTGGCTAAATTTTCGTCCGAGACAATCGATACACTTTCTTCCTTCGGTCATCTCTCCCATTCCGATGTTCAAACATCGTCTACAATACACTCGTCCGCAAACCTACAAGCGAGAGCTATTTATTATCATACAATATTTGACAAAAGCGACAGATCAAATGGGTTAAATAAAAAAGTTAAAAGGGGATGTGTTGTATTGGGCAACACCATCAAGAATTTTTGCATTTTTTAAGAATTTTGTATGGAGCAAAATAATGTGGGCTGTGGCAAAGTTCTATTATTACAAATTTACAGGTTATAAATGGCCCATGTGAATTTTAATTAGCTGTGGTACAAATAATTTTGCACTGCCTAAATATGAGTAGTAGTATTCTTAATTAACATATACTACTCAACTTATTTTACAATTGTCACAACTAGTATATAAAAAACTTAAGAGTCCCTTATAAATTTAAAGTTGCATAAATTTAAAGTTGCAGTACGTGACTAACTACTATCTTTTATCATGGTTTCAGTATAACTGTATAAACGTGAAAATATCCATTTATTTATATTTTAGAGTTGTTACATATCATATTAGAGCCATAGTTTCTCAGTCAGTGGCAGAACGTGATGATTTTAATCGAGGAGGCACAGCTAGGTAAAAACTAATTTAGGGAGGCCCAGTTAATTAAAAAAGAATGGGCCATGAAAAAATAGAAAAAAATACACTAAGAGCTCAACCAATTGGGGAGGCCTTGGCCCTTTTGGGTCTCCACTACGTTCCGCCCTTGCTCTCAGTGTGTCTAAGTGGAAGAATTTGTAACAAAACCGTCTCACATCAAATTAAGATAAAAAGTTTGTCTATTTTTTTTTATTTTTTTATTTTATTTTATTTTTATTTTTTTGCAAAAACAATAAACTTATATAGAACATTGGACTTTCACAAAGCGTGAAAGACCTTTCGGAATAAGATACATAAACTGGCTCAGAAAAGTTTGAGTCTCTTATAAACAAAAATTGTGAAACATTTAGTTCCATCATAGTTTTTAGTTATAACTTAAAGATATCTTGTTAGTCAATTGCTTTAGCTTTAAGGTTCGTTACAATTTAAGTAAGACCTAAGATAATTGTAACGTCAATGAAGAAAGAAATCAAGAATGGACTTACAAGGCAACGGTTATGAAACATGTATATATAAATGCTACAAACAGCACAAATATTGGAGTGAGGAATCCCAGGACGACGTCGCCCTCCCTTCTCTTGATACATAGATGTCATACTCACTCCACTCATCATACTCATATCATCATAAGCCATACTATTCTCCACCACATGATGCCCATGATGAGGACTCTTCATTACATGCCCATGATGTCCATGACCATGTGAACCATTCCCATAATTATAACCATGATGATCATGACCATGACCATGACCATGACCATAGCCATGTTGCATCACTGGTGAGCCCGCCACAACATGATGGTTTTGGTTAGTGTAAATGGCTTCTAAGCCTCTACTAAAATCAAGACTAGGTATTTTGGACAAATTATGTGGCGGTGGAAAATGGTCGTGTTTAGGAGTTGATAATTCGGATATCGAATCCATCTTCTTGATGGGCTTATGTGGCGGTGCTGGTGGAGAAGGTATTCTTTTACCATTTGCCGCGGCGACTTCTTGTGAAACTTGAGCGAAATCTTGAAATGTTAAGTTTACGGAATCATCGGGGACACCAAGGTATAATTCTTCTAACTCTCTTTGAGCTTTAGCTAACGTTGCTCGATGATCGCTCATTGTAACTAGTGGTTCGATCAATCGTGTTTTTGCTTTGGAGAATTAATGATAGATGTGAGAAGTAAATGTGATATTGAAGATTTCATATATGTAATGAAACTACCATGATTCATAAAAGTTAAAGTTTTGGCCGGTCAAATAGCATATAAATGGATTGTATTAAATGGGAGAGATTTGGGAAATAGATGATTTGATGTTAAGAATTAGTCATTCGGCAGGTTAGCTAGAAACAGTTAAGAGTAGGACAAGAATGTTGATTCCGATGTTATCAATATACTATAGTATATTTTGTTACAAGAAAAACGTAATGTAGTATATATACTGTTTTTGACATTTGACATTTATTTATGTTTTTGAAAAATATTTCATGCAGCTAACATCGTACGTTTGTAAAAAAGATGGACCACTGGCTTGAGGAGTTGAACGGTTCCAAAATTTGGAAAGATATTTTTCACGGATTTTCATATATACGTCTTGATGGATATGCCAAATGCGTGACGATTACACTTTAGTGGCAATTATTTTAAAAAGTGTGATGTTTTTAAAAATGTATTTTAGACTTTGTTATTAAATTTGGATATTTCAAAAAAGAAACAAACATATTAAATGGAGATGAATGAGTAATAAAACAATAGTATAATTAATATTTTTTTTTATATATTATTTATGAAATATATTACTGTATAATAATGGCCGGACGAATTAATTAATGACATAATTTGTGACAATTGGGTATATATGTCTGGTCGGTCTGGATATGGATGAGAAGAATCGAATAATCTTTCAAATTAATTTCCTTTTTGTAAAAGTAGTAATTTAATTTCAACGATGAGGACAAATAGAGGTGTCCATACGACCATGCCAGTGTAACTACTCTATATAGTATTTCGTGGGTCACAACATACCATTAGTTCAAAAATTTTAATAAAAAATAATCTTTAAATTTTATATAACACCATTAAAATTAACTATATAACCCCATATATTTTACGAATTTAGACACCACCAAATGCATTAACTATATAACCCCATATATTTTACGAATTTAGACACCACCAAATGCAACTACTCTGACTCCATATAATTTTTGAATTTGTAATTTTTTAAAAGTAAACATCCACTAAAATAGCATTTCAATATAAACTGAAAAAAATAATCAAAAATAACATTTCAATATAATTAGTTACGAAAAAAAATTATTATTCGGAGACCTCGTTAAATTTTGATCCTCGAATCGCCACCAAGCGTAAGTGTATAGCCTAATTTCACTTGCCTTTGTTACTTTGCAATTTCTACACAAGTTTTCCAATTACACTCATCACAGCTAGAATATAAACTGGAAGTCTGGAAAGATGTTTTTATGACTGATAACTAATACTTGAATTTACAACATTAAGTCAAAACCACAAACTTCATTGTATAACAGAAGCTCAAAACTAGTTATACTCTCACTCAAAATATCTTAAGATCTTGTTACATCAACTTACAACCCACTTTGCTTTACAGATACCCCTTCTTCGACAACCTTCTCGACCATCTTCTCTTCCACCGCATCAACCATCGTGTTTAGAGCTTCATCATTAGAAAGATGGGTGGGTCCCACAGAGGAAGGTGAAGGTTGTACATCAATCTCGCTTGTACTTACGGGTAACGAACAAGGTACAAGTCCCGTAAGCACATTTTGCCATTCTAATGGAACTTCCGATTCTTTAACCGGATCGCAATTCAAATCCAACTGTTGTCCGTTTTTATTACTGCTCTCACCAACTTCAACTTCGATTCCATTCTGATCGCTAATCCCGATTTCGAGACTGTCGTCCGGTACGACCCCGTTAGTGAGAGCTAGGAGAGATTTTTGGGCCTCTTCTGCTTCTTGATCCGATAACCGTTTCTTTTTACGGAGCATTAATGTTTTGAAACGGCGTCTGACTGTGAGACAGACGTTGCAGAAACAATTAGGTTTGTGCTTTCCCTTACCACTTGGGGGTTGAATACACACGATGCACGTGCATCCGGGCCGATGACGTGGATGTTTAGTGGTGGGACCCGATGAACATTCACCAATTTCACCTATGTTTTCTCCTAGTACTGCAGCAGTAGCTAATGCATCCAGTGCAGAGACCGCTTGTTGTTCAGCCACTTTTCCTTCAGCAAGTTTTCGCCTCTTGGGATCTGGGAATGATAAAAAAAGTAACGAGCGAATCGCACAATGTGTTACCTATGACTAGAAAAACTCTACTGTTGTATGTTTTTTATAAATGTAATTCGGTAGGTTGTATGCATTAAGATTGTACTTCAGGCAACCCGTTTGACATGTTTCCATGTTAAATGTAGATAAATAGTAGAGTAAATTATACAGATACTCCTTGTAGTTTACATGAAATTACATCAACCGTCCTTATTTTAAGCAACTTACACCGATCGTCCCTGATTGGTTTGGTGGTGCACGGCAGTTGTCCATGTGATTTTAATGAAATTACACAAATTGTCTTTATCTTTTAAAAATTACACTAATTGTCACTAACTTACTTATAAATGTCCATTGCTGAACCTGACTTATTCAAAATGTGTGTTAGTAGGAGGAAGATCAATGCACATTTTGAATAAATCAGGAACCATCAACGTACACTTTTAGGTACGTCAGGACGATTGGTGTAATTCTTAAAAGAGAATGACGAGTGGGTATAATTTCAAAAAAAACCAGAGAGACTATAGGTGTAATTTTGATAAGGAGGGTTTGTGTAATTACATGTAAACTACAAGGACTATCGGTATAATTTAGTCTAAATAATAAAAAATAAAAGCAAAGATAAATAATTTAGATTAAAACATTAAAAAGGGTGCAAATTTCTCAAACTCAAATAACTACACCATAAGAAGAGAGCTTTGAACCATGATCAAGAAGTTACTTATTCACAGAATCATAAATAAATCCAGCATTAAAAAACAGTACACTATCATGATACATACCTTTGCCAGATTTAAAAATTCGTTCCAAATCTTTTGTTCTTAACTCATCTGGAGCTGAACAAGTACACCTGGTGCACGCCAAACAACAAAAGATGTCATTACAAGCAATTAGTCCAAAATGCATTAAAGCAATTATTATTATTATACTAGTCGGTCTACAATCTATGTTATTACCTATCTGGATCCCAAACGTTATCTGAGCACGTCCATTTTGAGGGAAGTAGAACATCGGAAGGTAACCTCCGCCATTTGGAACAACTATCACACTGACCCCATTGTTCTTGCGACCTACAACACAATCAAGATTGTTTGTTTTATTATTTAAAAAGGGCTTAAAGTGACATAAGATTTTTTTTCTTGATGGAATGATAATTTTCTTAAAGACATAACAACTACATCGATTAAAAAAGGCACAAATTTTTCACGAGATATTAGAAACAAAAGCAATAATATTGAGAGTAAAAACTCACCCATATGCATTCATTGTGAATATGGTCTTCTTGCCAAAAACTGGTGGTTCCTGAATGATAAAAAAAAAATGTTTGGCACGTATAAAATTTGGATATTTAGATGGATTTTAACGCGTGCTTACATCATATTCTTCAAATTCACAGTCTTCAATCATAGAAGTAGTTAAAACTGATGTAGGGGACGGTCGGAGCAACTCGTGTGCATCTTCCCATGTGACCTTCAGCTCCATTGCATCTTCATTATGCATTAACAGCCTCTTGTTTTTTGATCCTATATTACGACTCTTTTTCTTTTCCTGAATCGATGGTTTTTGATCCCCATTTGCTGCCATAATTGGCATGCTTTCATTCTCCACATTTTTCTGCAAACCAAATGTAACTTTGGTAAGCAAATGTAAAATCAAGAGTCAAGAAAAATATAACAAAATATCAGACATAGAAAAAAGTTCTTGAAAAAAAAAAAATAATAATAAAAAAAAAAATATATCTTACAGTGGGAAGATTTCCATTCCCAGCCGAAGTTCCACCAGCAACACCATTAGCAGAATCCGTCTCACCTTCCTGCTTGTTTTATCCAGTCATTTAACATAATAATATAATATATGATTTGTTCAAAAAATACATAATCTATGCATATAAGTGGCAGTAATTTGTTCAAAAAATACATAATCTGCAATAAGAATCACCTTTGTGTCGGTAGAAACTGCTGTTTTTCGACAACCTATTACAAGCTTTTCTCCTGGATCCAGTCGACTAAAAATAACTGCATAAATTATCAGAATTATTCAAATGTTAATTTTGAAAAAGAAGCAAAAAATCATCCACGCGTGTGCTATCTACAATCAGATAAAGATAAATCGGTGTGTGGAAAAAGCTTAAAGCCGTGATTCATCAGTTTACATTATTTATTAGTTATTTACCCGTTTATACTAGATTTTATATAAAAAAAAATATAATTAAAACTGAGGACGTTGGAAGAAAAGAAGGATACCAGTGTCCCCAGCTTGCAGTTGCATATTCTGTATACAAGGAGTTACCCCCTCTAAGACATACATACGACTATTGTTATTGGGCCAAAATCGGAACTGAAATGTCCATTCTTTCCCCTTTATATCCTGAATTCTTATTGGTAAACCTTCTGAATTATTAATAGCTGGGAAATATGCCTGGAAATTTTTTTTATTGTTATATAAAATTTAAAGCAGGTTATAAAAAAGATAATGACAGGATGAAAAAGAAATACTTACTTCCGCGCAGGCTTTGGGTAGGACCAACCGACCAATTCGGCCAGCATCACTTGCACTCAAAATCTTCTCAAATAATGGAGTAATAGAGCAATCGGATTTCAAGCTAGAGGTTACAATTAAGGAAACCTTAATTTTGACATATGATGTAGTAAAATATTAGCTAAGAAACTGATAATTACAAGAAGTACAGGGGATATTTTCATACAAAAGCAATCGTCTTTAAACTAATTTCAGTTTTTGGTATCCAACTCATTTTAAGCAAGAAAAAACCCATGAAAATTCAAGAGAAAAAAAACTGTATTTAAGATAATAACGTCCAGACTCAACATGGAAAAATGTCAACATGGTTACCAGGTGAGATTACTCTAAACCGAAATTTGAGAGTCAGCTACCTTAGATCAGACTTTTTAGACATTTATGATTATTCCTCACCTAAAGAAGATGGTTAACTAATATAGAAACTGGTTCAATGATAATTAGGGAGTATGTGCCTATGCAATTAGCACATTGTTAAAATATCCTTTTTAATTTATATAAGTAATATTTTTGTTAGTGTTGTAAATGGTTGCAAAATCAAATTGATGATTTCGTTAGACATTTTACCCAAAAAGGAACTTTATATTGTAATCTGTATAAGCACATTTGACCGAAAAGTCAATGATTCAAAATGTTTTAACACCGCATTAACCATCAACCCAAGCCGTGTCAGATAAACCCAAAAAGTTAAACACAGGACTGATTGCGCAAATAAAAATATGTGAAAATATAACCAACAATTCAACATAAAATAACAAAGGATACTCCCCAGTTATCTGCAACAATTCTTGTTCAGTCATCTTTGGCCAATACCTTGGAAGTAACTGACTTTTTCCTCTACCTTCAGCAGGTGGTCTTGGAACTCGATTGTCCGAAACGGTCCCTTTATTCGACGGCGATTGTATACCAAGCCCAGCTTTTGACGATTTTGTAAACGTAAGACGTGACCTCTGCCCTTGCTTAAAGGTGGGAACTTTTTCAGGTTCTCTCGTATCCACAACCCCACCCGAATTAGGGCTTGCAGAGGACATTGTCGTGGGCAGAGTATTATTATTATTATTATTATTAAGAGAATAATTTAAAGATGGTTTAGAAATTGATTCATACAGAGCTTTAAAACCTGAATCTGTTCTGTTATTATTATTATTATTATTATCTGGTGTGCAAAATAAAGATGGTGTATTAGGAAAAATGATTCCAGTATCTTTATTAG
The DNA here is from genome assembly GCF_046630445.1 of Rutidosis leptorrhynchoides. Classification (NCBI taxonomy): domain Eukaryota; kingdom Viridiplantae; phylum Streptophyta; class Magnoliopsida; order Asterales; family Asteraceae; genus Rutidosis; species Rutidosis leptorrhynchoides. Next base: position 636,329,492 of record NC_092335.1, read on the forward strand.
AGGAAAGACGGTTTTCATCTTGTTTGATTTGATGACTGATAAATGGAGTAGAAGGTGATGGTTGGTATTTTTCGATAGCTTCGGTTAATTGTGTTAGTTTTCCTTTATCAATAGTCGGACCAGTATTCACTCGACTACCAATCACAGGGTGCCAAGTGCCAGTAAACGGAACGAACCCGTTAGGTAGGTCGTTAGTGTAGCCCTGCATTGACAATTTACTTAATATTGAGAATTCGTGTATAAGATTTCAAAAAAAAAAAAAGGGAAGGTTGAAATAAACAGTAATAATAGATTAATAGTTACCTGTATTGGCTTTAGAGCCTGTGTTCCCCTAGCTCTTATGCATTTTATACATGATATTCCTCCCAAATCAAGACATTCATGAAGATACTTTGAAACAACACATCCACAATGAACAGGCTGCAATATAAACAAAACAAGACCTAGTGAGTAAAAAATAGACTTTAAATTCTTAGAGATTTTAAATACATTGGTTCGAAATTACCTTATCACAGAATTTGCATTCTCTCCAACCAGGTTCGTTCAGATGGTATCTTTCGCAGTAGTTTACATGATCGAAGGCGGTTCTGGGGTCCACATAGTATTTGAGCATATTAATAGTCACACATGAAAATATCAAAATAAGGCCTTGTTTGTTTTTGACTTAAATAACATAGTAGGTCATTTAGGTATTTACATATTATGTCATGACTTTTTTCATAACTTTTGATACAACTGATTTCAACTGCCACATGTCTAGGGTTAAATTGGTAATTTATAGTTATTCAGTCGATTTATTCATCACATAAAACAAACACTTTTCTTTATTTACGGCTTATTCAGAACAAACATTACCTATCCACACAGGCACATTATCAATTCAGAACTTGACAAGGAAAAAACAAACAAGACCTAAGCATAATGCAAAGGGACTACAGTCATCATCATGCCAAAATGCACTATAAATTAACATAAAGTATGAATTATAGAGGGAAAAAATGTGTAATGAAGACCATTGAGCATCAAATTCTAAACTATAAGGATATTCAAATGCATTAATGTAATCATGTGTTGAAGGGAAAATGGGTCAAACTACTTTAAGGATATGGTTAAAAGAAGTTGTTAGTACATTCAAATGATATTTAGTAAATTGGTCAGATAATTGTATCTTAAAATAACTTTTGTTAATCTGAAAAAAAAAAAAAAACCATTAATCTCCCTACTGATTCATATCTAAATCACATGTCAGATTTGTGTATATCCACCCAAAAACACGTGACATTATATGACACTATTTTTAGGCCATGTTACATGTGACCATAGAATTCTACTATATAGTTCTTATTATGATTATGATTCATATTCATAAGTTCAAAGGTGCACGCAAATGCATGAACCCTATGACAAAAAACAAAATTCATTGCAACGTTAGTTCAAATCGAATTATATATTACAAAAACAATTACTCCGTATGACTTATGAGCTGTATGCAAGGTCAGCGCTACATACATGATCCTAAACATTTTCAACTTAGGAACAAAAAAAACACTTTTTATGGTTCCGTAACAAACAATGGATTCTTTGGCATTGCTACAATTATATCCCATGCAGTCCTAAATTAGAAATGCACAGAGGTTTTATCTTTTTAAAGGTCCAAACTTTAGAGATTATTACAAAATCAAATACAGAATCATAATCCTAATGTACAATTTCCTAAAAAAGAAATTGATCTCGTGAACTAATCAAACAATCCAAAATAAATATTAAAGGCAATAACAATAAAACACTGAAATATATAAAATTCCCAAAAATAGAAAGGCTAAAATTGGAATAAAAATATTACATACCCGCAAGAATAGCAAAGTGTAGCGAACCCACCGGCTTTCATAGCCCAACCCCTTTTCCATTGTGGAGTTGATTTCGTCCCACACAATCCGTTCATGCAAATCTTTGACATTTGACTTATTTTGACCTCCTAATTTTGACTTTTATTTTAAAATATCTAGATCTTATATAACAATCATGAACCATGCATATTACACCAAAAACCCCTAATTCAAAACCCTAACAACAAAACACACAAATTACTTTACAGTTTCACTAATCAAACCGATCAAATTTCAAATCAATCACGAATTTGACTAATCGATACAAACGATAATAAAATCGGCAGTTGTAACCTAAAAACTTCGTAATTAAATGCATACGTATACATACAGACACTCTTTATGTAGATGAACTGTTATGAGTGAAATTGAGTACGTGTAGCTTCAAATCTGGGCGGTATTTGGTGGTTATATTGATGATTGATTGAACGATTGATTGAATGATTGATGAGTGAATGTAAAATAGATAGATACTCCGTATATTATAGATGTATAAATTAAATATATAAATAATATTTATATATTAAAAGGAGAGATAAAAAACGTGTGTGTGCATGCGAAATGAAATGAAGAATGTGAAGAGAGAGATGAAGAAGACGAAGAAAGAGAGACAAAATGCATGCAAGACAACACTTTGAAATGAAAAGGTCAAGATGAGTTCCAACAATGGAAGAAACCCTTGTTTTCTATTTTTATTATTATATATTTTTTACTTTAATATTATTACGTAGTATTAGTAATAAGTAATATGTCTTCCATACATAATAAGAAAGACATATTATAGTCATTACAACATTTAAAACAAAATCCTAGCCATCCAATACTTATTCATGATCAAATCTAGACCATTAGATTAGGTTTTGGAAACTTAATGAACTCATTAACATTCAAATTACATTATTATGCCCTAATTACCCTTAACATTATAAAAAGGGCGGGTCTATTCTTAAAATTAGGGGTTATGCCACTTCCATCACAATAACCTAAACCAATTTTGGAGTGCACTATCGATCGTCTGCTTTCTCTTTCAAAATCCATAATTCGCATTATCAAATTAAACACGACTTGATGTGTTAACCCTAACAACGAAATCTATAACCGTAAATAATATGAAACCCTTAATCGTTAATGCATCTTATCAATTGTTTGTTTTCGCGAATTCAACCAAACTCATTAAGATCGGATTGCATAAACCTTTTTCCCGAATGAATTCATGGTACGTCTGCATCTTCATATCGTAATTTTGTGATAATCATATGGATATCAGATATGAATTTAATATGGTGTTGAACATGAATTAATTCTCTGAATATAAAATGCATGTTGGTGGACATGAATTAGGTCTCTGATTATTTGTAAACCGGTTGAATATGTACCAAATGTTTGTTCATTGTAATGTCTGTTTTTTGTATCCATAAACCATGATTTTTATTAATTGATCCTGCAACCATCTACATGTTATTCAAAACTGTAGATTATTTTATGCTATACAATTTTGTTTCATTCTAGATGTTGATTATTTTAGAAACTATTAGCTTGTATTGTTAAACACTTCCATAGTAAGATTAATCTCATACGGGTTTATTATAACATCAATAGTCTGTGAATGACAACTTCATATTCATACATCTGCATTGCTAAACGCCAGTTTCAAAATCATAATATGTTCATGGTATGTCACAGTTACATGTTGTTTATGGTTCTGTTATTCTTTAAATAATGCAGGCCTATAATACTTTTGATCCTAATGCCACCGTTGTTTTATAAAATTAGAGGCATTCACAGACTATTACATTTTCATTCGTGTACACGTTAGCATTGTAAGAAAAACGTTATGCTATTATTTTTGGAATGGATGCTGTTTCTGTTTAATTGTGTCAATCAAATACATTGCAGTTCAAGACAAAACGCGTGTTTTAAATGAAATTTAATCCTTAATTTTAGAGTCAACTAAAATCACCTATTTTTGGTAAAGATTGTATTCAAATCTTTTTAATACGCAATTAAAAAGACAATTTATACCCAAAATAGAATGAATTATGTGCCTATATAATGTAGTCGCTAGAAACCTCAAACTCATCATTCTTTCATTATCATTATTCACTCTAATCATTCCTTTCAAACAATGGCTGCAAACCAAGAATTCATTCCTCTTAACCTGCTAACCAAAGAAATTATGAATGCAAAGATCAAGGTGAAGGTCCACACACTTTGGAAAAAATACTTTTTCAAGAACCCCAACGTTGCATCTTCTCTGGAAATGGTGTTGTTGGATCAAGAGGTAAATATACTTTCATATTTTTATTTCGCATTTTTTTAATCATGTGTACCCTGTGGTTTAGATCTGTATGTAACATTTATTGATTATCAGAAATAAAATGAATCATAACACCTTCATTGTTTTTGCAGGGAAAAAAAATCCGAGTTACAATACCAAAAGATGTTATTCAGTACTTTGAAGCAACTTTCAAAGAAGATCGTTTCTTCTTTCTTTCTAAGTTCAAGATTTGTGATGCAAATGACAAGATTCCTTTTGTAACTCGCGATTGCAAGATCTTGCTCTTCAAATCGTCTAAAGTACAAAAGTGTCCAGATTTCGTTGTGAGTAATGACATTTTTCACTGGCTGATTTTGATGAAGTGAACAATAGGGTGTTAGCTCAAGATGAAATCTTTGGTAAGTAAATCATAAACACACATCTGTAATGTTTGCAGGTTGTAAAATAATTTGAACGTCCCTAATATCTATAACCTTAAATCTGTATCTTTTTTAGATGTTTTCGGAAGAGTTGTCAACATCAACCGCTCTAAAACTATAAGAGAAAATCGGGTGAAAGGAAGTCAATCGAATTTCAATTGCAAAGTCCAAGGTAATACACGTGAACTCTTTTAGACTCATTCTTGGTTTGTTTTCAAATTTTGTTACTTTCAACATAATAACATTTCCATTTATTTCTTTTTACAGTGGAAAGTTAATCAATTGTGCTCTTTGGGGAGATTATGCTATCAGATTGCATGAAGTGGCCAAAAAAAAGTAACGTTGATGGAAACCCACTGGTTGCTCTAATCCATAATTGTAAGCTCAGGGAGTGGGAAGGTAAAATTTCATCACTCATTATCTTAAAATTATCAAACCAACATTTTAATCATTCAATTTTTTTGGGTTTTCTTTACTATCAGGACCACAAGTCAGTAATCTGTTTTTTGGCAGTCGTGTGTATCTCAATGATCCTGTTGAACCGATAGATATGTTCAACTCACTGTATGTTATATTCATATCATATTACAGCCACTAAAAATTAAAACAATTCAATGCTATATTTAACAGATTACAAATTCATGAGTTTCAGGTTTTCAAATAATCCTGACCTTCCGATGATGCTTGAAGTTCCAACCTTTACTGATGCTTATCAAGAGGATAATCTATCTCTAGAGTCAAAGTTTAAGAACCATCTTGCAGTCAAAATATCTGATATTCCATATGTTCCAAAGGTTTTATGAATTTTGAAAGTATAGTATTATTCAGTTTAGTATAGTTAAACGTATATAGTAACTAATAATTTTTTAATATATAAAAAAACATTGCAGGATGTTAATTTCATTATTATTGGACGAGTTGAGACTGTTTGTGACAGTGAAGGTTGATTTATGCGCTACTGTGCTTCCTGCAAAAATAAAAAATTGATTGATGTTTTTTCAATTGAGAAAGAGGAATCAATATGGTGGTGTGTGAAATGTCGTGATGAAGTGCCTTTTACTCCAAAGTGGGTCACATATTTTAATCAACTGTAATTTATTATTTTATCAATTCTATTATTGAACTTTGACCAATCCTCAATTGAATATTATACAGAATCCGAACAACCATGAAAGTTAGCTGATGTGTGCAGAGGTGTATACAAAATAGTTATTATTTTTACTGCGAAATACTACAAAATATGATACAAATTACACAAGTTTTATTTATTTATTTATGGAATATACCTAAACCTTGCTACAACACTTATAGGCAGTGTACCTAATCGTAGAGTAGTGTAGTTTTTAGTAAGTCCGGTTCGTTCCACAGGGATCTAGCTGAGTTTAACGCTATATTTTTTTACAACTATATTTGTATATATATATATATATATATATATATATATATATATATATATATATATATATATATATATAGTAATATTATTATAAAAGGGGGTTTTTACCGTTTAATGACCGGTTTGTCGATTTTATATTTTAAGCGTAAAGATAAATGACGATAATATAAATGACAGAATTTAAATTGCGATAAAGTAAATTGCAGTAATTAAAATGACAGTAAATAAAGGTACGATGAAATATGAAATAAAAGTATTATGCTTATTTAAACTTCCGTAATCATGATGTTTGACGTGATTTTAATTTATTTATCTGGGTTAATTGTCCTTTGTCCTGGATTTATTTGATACATATCTAGTTTTTGTCCATAATAGTCCATCGGTCATAATTATAAAATGCTCGTCAAATTAACCTTATTCCCGAAGTCAAATATTCCAACTAATTAGGGATTCGAACTGTAACAAGGTTTTAATACTTTGTTAACAATTACACCAATTATCCTTGTATGTAATCCACCCCTGTTTTAATGAGATATGAATATTAATTTACCCACTTGATCAGAATGAATAATCAATTACCCAACCCACATAATTAATTAAATGATCGTAAAAGATGTCGTATAAACGTCACTAAATAGAACATACATAATCATTTTAATAATTATTAGATTAACTAATTTGAAGATAGGTTCGACAGGTTCCAATGAGTTGTCGCTCAATTAGACAATATCCCCTATCTTGTCGCTCAATTAGACAATATCCCCTATCTATTAATAGTCATAGTCTAATGTTCACAAGTGTCGGTCTTTTGTCCAAACCTTAATTATGGTACAAAATCTAATAACCCCGTCTTAATATTTAGTCTAACATCACGATTACTTTGGCTCAAATAAGCATAATAATAACTTAGTTACAAGACATTAATTTAAAAAGGAAGAACATAGCTTACAGTGGTGATTAATCAAGCGTTAAACGGACAGAGTTCCGTCTTATAAAACCTTAAAACATTTCTTACAATAACCCAATTATTATTAAACTTAAATTAAACTTTAAATAATAAATATATATATATATTATTATTACAGAGAAGAAAAAGAAAAAGATGTGTATCTTTCGTGCAGAATTCGTCGCCTTTTATAGCACTTGGCCAGATTCTGATGCCCATGCGATCGCATAGATTTTGTGCCTTCTGGCCATGCGATCGCATGGCCCTCTGATCCAGCTCACATACTTATATTTTCTAGTTTGCTGACGGTTTTTAATATATAATATAATATATATATAATTTTAAGAATTATTTATATATTATATTATATTTATGTGCATAGTTGACTTGTAATTTTGTAACGACCCAACCCGTATTAAAACCGGGCCATAAATTTTTTTCCTTTTAATACGCTTTAAATAACACTTTAGGTCCCAAATGTGTTTCCATAAACATCTTTAATACAATAGAAGGTTTAATAAACCTTAAAACATTTAATACATTGATTAATTGTCCAAACGGACATACACGACCCGACTAGTTTAGTTTCCAACCAAAATCGAGCATGGTGATTTGGACTACGCTACCCAAATCCTAATCGAATACAAAAGCAAGATCTTCTAAGCAACCTAGCCAAGATCTCTAATCCCCAAGCTTACCCGAGCCGCCAAGCATGCGAACCTATAAAAATATCAACAACGAGAGGGTAAGCTAACGCTTAGTGAGTGAAAATATACTACATACATATATATGCATAAAATGGACACGCCACATAAATAAACAAATACCGCATACCGGAGCATCCAAGCATAAAGGCAAGCTAATCTAAGCATACCGTACGATCACTAAGCAACAAGCTAAAATGCATCAACAAAGTATAAGTTCACCAACGACGATGTGAACAACGCCAATAAGCTACACCCGGAGGGTTAGCTACAACACACACATTACATTAATATATATAACAATATAAAACGAATAAGGTTAACCCCTTAACCCATTACCAAATACCAAACGCCACAATGAAGATTGGCCGAACTACACGAGCCTTAGTAATCCGAACCCACACAAGATTACTAACTTCACAACATCGAGGTTGGCCGAACTACACGAGCCTTAGTAATCTGAAACCACACGAGATTACTACCTCAATAAGATGACCGAACTACACGAGTCATCGTGAATCCGAACTACACGCGATTCACTTCTCAACATCAAAACCCACGGTCACGGGATTATAAAATCCACCACATCGGGGTCAACCACTTCACAACAACATAAACCCTTCGCCATTGGGGTTATAACGTCCAAATCACAACCACGTGTGATAACGTACATACAAGCGTGTACCTCGCCAAAAGTGGTCAACCAAAACGCACAACCGTGCCAATTGGACTCATACCAAAGTCCACCAAATCCACCTATATGTGAAGTGAGCTCTATAGCCGAGAATCACTTCACCCGACCCGCACCCATCCTACACATACATATGCATATAGGATATTAACACTCACCTTGTCGCCTTGATGAATGCTTCCAAGTAATCCGCGACTCGTCAATGGAAAGTACCTAATCCATTATCACAAATTCAACAACACACTTAGATTGGATCTACAAACCAACCCAATTCGACACTTAGTGCAATTTCGACCCAAATGCACTTCCAAGGACAAACCACGCCCAAACTAACCAATAATCACTAACACAAGTGATAATGGTCCTAATATGCCAATTAAACCCGAACACAGGTGTTAAAAACTTATCGTTCTCAAAATCGCCCATAAACCCTAAATTTGACCCATAAGGTCAAAATCTCACCATTTGCAAGTTTTGACACCAAAACATGTTTAACTCGGTTTTATACTTCAACTTAATCCATTTTAAGTTTACAAACCTCATCGAATCGACATTCGGGTCATAATCCTCAACAAACCCTAATTTTGACTCTAGTCAAAATTAGTCAACCACGAAAACCCTAAAAGTCTCCAAAACACCAATAATCACTAATGCTAGTGATTGTACACCATTTACAAGTCTTAAACATGGTTAAATCATTAACCAACCTAAAACCCGCCTTTAACAACAATAAACCCGAATATTGGTGTTAATCTCCAATTAACAACTAAATGGGTTTCACCTATGAATCATACAATCAAAAGCCCCAAATTTGAATGATGAACACGAAAATGAAATTCGGAGTTAGAGCTTACCACTAGTATCACCGTGTAGCCAAGAACGAGGAGAACAAACTTGTCAACTACGCCAAAGATCAAATCCCGTTTCTTCCTTTCCAAAAATCCCTTTGAAATCAAATGGGTGTTTGAGTTTTGAGAGAAAAATGAAAAGAAAAGGAAAATGAAATTAGGAAAATGAAATGAGTGGATGAGGTTAAAGCCTCAAATCTGGCTCAAACGCGAAAAGACTAAATTGCACTTGAACTTCATTTAAAATTACAAGAATCTGGTGCCAGTTCGTGCAGTATGCCGCGCCGCGGCCTTAAATGTCGCGCCGCAACATTTGACTAAGTCTGGGATCATTTTATAACTAACTTCTGATCTAAATTTCAATAGAATGCCGCGTCGCGACCTCGTTTGTCGTGCCGCGACCCAAAACTCGGCCTGATCCCTTCTCTCGCGTACAAGACTTTAACACCCGAACACGTCTCAAATCCTTCAAACTCTAGTCGTACCTACACAATACACCTATATATCATGTACGGAGAAAAATGGGGTGTTACAACTCTCCCCCCACTTAAATTCGATCACGTCCTCGTGATCCTAGTCACAAACCCAAACGGACCCACACTCAATGGTCCTCGAACATGCGTTTCAAACCGTCTTCTACCACAATTTCACTAACTCGAAGGATAATCCAATGACAAGTCACACACTTGCTCGCATCCCGAGACGTATAATACACGCAACAACCGAAGTCTACAACGATCCCTTAGACAATTCTCCTCTAAGAGTTACCCTTAACAACCAAATCGTCACCCGCGATTTATCAAATTCCATAATTCCGAGCACTAGCACTAGCACTAACTCAATCCCTCACATCAGGAAAACTCAACCAATCTCGTATCAAGATATCAATTCCTTAGCATACCCTTACCGAGTACGACGCTAAAAACAACCAAGTCTCAACCTAAGGTCAACAACCCGAAGCGATGAAGACCGAACCAACGAATCCTGACGGATAACACCAATCACTAAACATCCCTTGTAGTGCGCAATGTAACCAATACACAACTACCGTAACATCATAATCCAACGGTTAAAACCGATAGCGCCCAAAACGACTATGGAAACGCAAATCTCAAGGTGTACAAAATCGACTATTGTCACACCCGTAGCAACATGTGAGCGAAGCACGGCTATCGCATCACTAATCATACAACATGGTCCTCACGACCCCACTATCGGCGTATAAAACAACCGATAGTTCCCACAACATGGTCCTTACGACCCCACCATTGGTGTATCAAACAACCAATAGATCACACGATACGAAGGCTGGCCGAAAACACACGCGCCTTAGTGAATCCGAACTACACGCGACTCACTACCTTCACCACAACAACAATCGGGATTGGTCAAACTACACGCGCCTTAGTGAATCCAAACTACACGAGAGTCACTATCCCGGAGGAATGACCGAACTACACGAGTCATTTGTGAATCCGAACTACACGAGACTCACTCCTCAATACAATGACCGAAACCACACGAGTCTTTTGTGAATCTGAACTACACGTGACTCACTTCCATAATAAGATGACCGAAACCACACGCATCATCGTGAATCCGAAATCACACGCGATCTACTACCATGATGAAGTCAGCGGACCCCGAAGGTCATGCTTCACCAATCTCAACACCGGATGAAGTCAGCGGACCCCGAAAGTCATGCTTCACCGATATAACACCTCGCTCATGATGAAGTCAGTGGACCCCGAAGGTCATGCTCCACCAATCGCATACTCCCATGATGAAGTCAGCGGACCCTAAAGGTCATGCTTCATCAATCACCAATACCATGATGAAGTCAGCGGACTCCGAAAGTCATGCTATCAACGCCCTTTTGGCCTCGAACGACGAGTAGCGTAACATCGCGCTCTGCTACGCCATAGTGAATCCTAACGGATACCACTAACCATTCACACACTCGAACAAGAACCACCTATATCAAACATAGGCACAAAACAATAATTCTCTAGAAGAGAATCCGACACACACCTCCCTTAACCGAAGGATTTCACCTTGCTCACCAAACACTTCCATTATCTCTCAACGAGATTTACCACATTACCACCTCGGTGATAATTCAAATCCAAACCATAAGTACAATTTATCTGAAATTGTAATCTACCACAAATCGACCAAAACCAGGTCTCGAAAACATTTTCTGGATCTACCAAAAGCATCATCCGAAATTTCACACTAAAACTTCCTCGTGTGGGAGTGTAACTCCCCCACTTGGATCTACGTCCCATATCCACAACTCGTACAACCGTACAATGCTACCAAAGGTAGACTTTACAAACGATTGGGCTCACACGACCCATCACCATATCTTGCTCCACCCTTGAGCACACGAAGGATTTCAATCAATCCTTAAACACTTCGAACAAAAAGTGTACCACGATTACACAAACCATACCCTCGCAATCATCCAATTGCTCTAGTTTTTCAATTTCCACCTAGTCACTCATGTACCTAAGGGTTTCACTCCGGTACCCTAAGTACAATGTAACCGCAACACAATCGGAGCCAAACATCACGCTAGTAGGTATAAAAGAGGCACCTACTGTCGCGTCACGTAGACTCCTTCACCAACATACATCGAGATCCAAAACACTCGATTTCAAGGGTTTCAATCCACCCGACGAACCTCATGGTTCATCAACTTCCACATTATAGCGAACACGCGCTTAACAATCGAACACCAAAACCCATTTCCATGGCTTGGTAGAAACATTTCCCAAATACTAAGGAACGCTTGGTTGCACCAAGTCTTACACCCTTCACCCATTAATCAAAACATCACCATAGGGTACTCCCATTAGGAACGTCACCCATAACAACAATATGCACAACACAAGACATTTTACAAACTCAAATTCAACGGCACTTAATAAATAATCAAAGGACATATTTATTAAAACAAAACGTACCTTAACGTCTCCTTGCCGCACCCGTCCCCGCTAACTTGGGACATTCCAACTTGCGATGTCCTTCTTCTTGGCAATTGAAACACACCATACCATCACCCTTTGGTACCGAATATTCCCAAGACTTGTGACCCCTCTTGCCACAATTGTAACATCTAGATGCACTAGAATCCAGTATACCCATCCGCGTACCACCCGTACTCACACTCGGACCCTTAGTCCTCTTACTCGGAGCACCATACGAAACAACCCTTCTCTCAATTGAAGGTTCACCAATCTTTGATCGCGTATACGACTCGAAACCTCTAGCCACGGCGAATAATTCTGCAAACGATTTCGCGTGACCCCGGCTAATCTTATTCTTCAAGTTATCATTCAAGGTTCGATAGAAATCTTGCATCAACAAATTATCATTCTCCAAATACTCCGGGCAAAAACGAGCCTTCGCCATAAAGGTCGTCTTGAGAGTATTCAAATCCATAGAACCCTGTTGCAAATTTCGCAACTCATTACGCATTTCTGACAAATCGGCTGAAGTCCGGAACTCCTCGAAGAATTCCTTCTTAAACCCGTCCCATGATAACGCCATAAACGGTTCACCACCGACAAGATCAATCTTACCATCCAGCCAATCCTTTGCCCTACCCCACAACAAACTAGTAGCGAGTCTTGTCCTCTTCTCGGGAGGGCATTCAATAGTACGAAAACGACCTTCGACATCCGAGATCCAAGTCGTGCTTATCAAAGGATCCGGTTCTCCGTCGTACATCGGGGGTTTAGTCCTCATGAAGCTTTTAAGACAACGCTCCATTTCACTACTACCCCAAAATTCGGAATACTTCCTATCCATTTCTTCTCGAAATGCACTCATTTGATCCGCAACGGCGGCCGCAACTCTAGAGTTAAACTCAGCATTGTTCATCTCGATCCCACTTCCCGTCGCCATTCTAAGGAATGCAAAGCGATTAGATCATGAACGTATAAAATTATACACACAACACCGCCCCATCTTGCTAAACACTCGTCGTACATCACTTGTTAGACACGATTTGCACCCGTAATAAGGTTTGCAAGTCCTTATTACGCACACACGCCGTATCGACTCGTTAGTACAACGACCGCCTCGCTCGATGATATAAACAAACACAACAAAAATTCTACGCGATATAAACACACGCGAGAATTATTATCACAACACAATAATATATTAATAATGTCCGCATTACTAATATAAACGTTAGTCCACCTACAAACAAGGCACTAACTATAGCCCATTTCGACCCGTACACTTACAAGTCCCGCAACAAATAAGCACACACAAAAGTCTAAGTCTAGGCACCTATCTCAAGTCACCTAAATCCTTTAGACCATGCTCTGATACCACTTGTAACAACCCAACCCGTATTAAAACCGGACCATAATTTTTTTTCCTTTTAATACGCTTTAAATAACACTTTAGGTCCCAAATGTGTTTCCATAAACATCTTTAATACAATAGAAGGTTTAATAAACCTTAAAACATTTAATACATTGATTAATTGTCCAAACGGACATACACGGCCCGACTAGTTTAGTTTCCAACCAAAATCGAGCATGGTGATTTGGGACTACGCTACCCAAATCCTAATCGAATACAAAAGCAAGATCTTCTAAGCAACCTAGCCAAGATCTCTAATCCCCAAGCTTACCCGAGCCGCCAAGCATGCGAACCTATAAAAATATCAACAACGAGAGGGTAAGCTAACGCTTAGTGAGTGAAAATATACTACATACATATATATGCATAAAATGGACACGCCACATAAATAAACAAATACCGCATACCGGAGCATCCAAGCATAAAGGCAAGCTAATCTAAGCATACCGTACTATCATTAAGTAACAATCTAAAATGCATCAACAAAGTATAAGTTCACCAACGACGATGTGAACAACGCCAATAAGCTACACCCGGAGGGTTAGCTACAACACATACATTACATTAATATATATAACAATATAAAACGAATAAGGTTAACCCCTTAACCCATTACCGAATACCAAACACCACAATGAAGATTGGCCGAACTACACGAGCCTTAGTAATCCGAACCCACACGAGATTACTAACTTCACAACATCGAGGTTGGCCGAACTACACGAGCCTTAGTAATCCGAAACCACACGAGATTACTACCTCAATAAGATGACCGAACTACACGAGTCATCGTGAATCCGAACTACATGCGATTCACTTCTCAACATCAAAACCCACGGTCACGGGATTATAAAATCCACCACATCGGGGTCATTCACTTCACAACAATATAAACCCTTCGCCATTGGGGTTATAACGTCCAAATCACAACCACGTGTGATAACGTACACACAAGCGTGTACCTCTCCAAAAGTGGTCAACCAAAATGCACAACCGTGCCAATTGGACTCATACCAAAGTCCACCAAATCCACCTATATGTGAAGTGAGCTCTATAGCCGAGAATCACTTCACCCGACCCGCACCCATCCTACACATACATATGCATATAGGATATTAACACTCACCTTGTCGCCTTGATGAATGCTTCCAAGTAATCCGCGACTCGTCAATGGAAAGTACCTAATCCATTATCACAAATTCAACAACACACTTAGATTGGATCTACAAACCAACCCAATTCGACACTTATTGCAATTTCGACCCAAATGCACTTCCAAGGACAAACCGCGCCCAAACTAACCAATAATCACTAACACAAGTGATAATGGTCCTAATATGCCAATTAAACCCGAACACAAGTGTTAAACACTTATCGTTCTCAAAATCGCCCATAAACCCTAAATTTGACCTATAAGGTCAAAATCTCACCATTTACAAGTTTTGACACCAGAACATGTTTAACTCGGTTTTATACTTCAACTTAATCCATTTTAAGTTTACAAACCTCATCGAATCGACATTCGGGTCATAATCCTCAACAAACCCTAATTTTGACTCTAGTCAAAATTAGTCAACCACGAAAACCCTAAAAGTCTCCAAAACACCAATAATCACTAATGCTAGTGATTGTACACCATTTACAAGTCTTAAACATGGTTAAATCATTAACCAACCCAAAACCCGCCTTTAACAACAATAAACCCGAATATTGGTGTTAATCTCCAATTAACAACTAAATGGGTTTCACCTATGAATCATACAATCAAAAGCCCCAAATTTGAATGATGAACACGAAAATAAAATTCGGAGTTAGAGCTTACCACTAGTATCACCGTGTAGCCAAGAACGAGGAGAACAAACTTGTCAACTACGCCAAAGATCATATCCCGTTTCTTCCTTTCCAAATATCCCTTTGAAATCAAATGGGTGTTTGAGCTTTGAGAGAAAAATGGAAAGAAAAGGAAAATGAAATTAGGAAAATGAAATGAGTGGATGAGGTTAAAGCCTCAAATCTGGCTCAAACGCGAAAAGACCAAATTGCCCTTGAACTTCATTTAAAATTACAAGAATCTGGTGCCAGTTCGTGCAGTATGCCGCGCCGCGGCCTTAAATGTCGCGCCGCGACATTTGACTAAGTCTGGGATCATTTTATAACTAACTTCTTATCTAAATTTCAATAGAATGCCGCGCCACAGCCTCGTTTGTCGCGCCGCGACCCAAAACTCGACCTGATCCCTTCTCCCGCGTACAAGACTTTAACACCCGAACACGTCTCAAATCCTTCAAACTCTAGTTGTACCTACACAATACACCTATATATCATGTACGGAGAAAAACGGGGTGTTACAAATTTTAGCTCCGTTGCGTCGCACGTTGATAGTTGGCTCAGGTCCCGGTTCCGGATTTTCGAACGTCCTTTCATACTATTTAATATCTTGTACTTTGCGTTTCGCGGCTCGTACTCTTGTAACTTTTAGACGTTTCTTATCAACAAATTGAACCACTTGGATTGTACTTTGTACTTTTGAGCTTTTTGGTCATTTGCGTCTTCAAATCGTCGTTTTCTTCTTTTGTCTTCGCACTTATTTATTTAAACGAATATTACATAAAAATAGAACAATTGCAAATAAAAGCTTTACATATTGGATGGATATTGATACTAAATATATGTTCATTTAGAGCACTATCAAATATTCCCACACTTGAACGTTGCTTGTCCTCAAGCAATACAGAACTTGAAATTAAATCACACGAATCACTTCTTTATTCTTCACACTTTATACATTAGTGATTTTGATATGGCGGTATAAACAATGATAGTAACGATGTGGTTTACAGTCCCACATGACTATAAAAATTTAGATCCTTTAAGGAAATTGGATCTTTATGAAAACATTTGATCTTTTGAAAATTTCAAGCTAGATTTTACCCTAGACAAGTTTTCCAGAATAACTCTTCACCGGTGTTCGCAAATTGTTTTTGTGGGTTTGGTGGGTTTCAGATTTGAAAATTTTAGCTCAAAACTTATGGTTTTGTGTCACCCACTTGCTAACCTTGTATTAGTAAAGCATACGTCCAGTTTACTTGCTCCGTATATTACCTTTAGGTAAACTACCGTCCGGTTGTAAAGGAAAGCGTTGAACAAGCAACTGTTAAGGCAATGTCTAATGACATGCAGATGTTCATGGTCTAAAACGTGTCGGATGCAATTACTATCTTTTGTAGGAGCAATAGCAAAGATCACCCTATAGTTTTTTGGTCTGGCACAAGGTCCTGTCTTCGACCATGCTATGCAACCACCGTTCTTACGGTTGACACCCGATTTGGTTCAGGTGACCTAATGAATTCTGGTGAATTCCTAGGATTTTACGTTCAATGATAATGAACGCATTGAAAATAGGTTTTCAGAAAACAAATCGGTTTTAATTTGATTAAAATATTTTCTCGTTCAAGCTCGAGTTTAGATATCATTGAATTCCATGAGTTTGTAATTCTCAATCTTTAAGGTCAATCTCAAGAATTGAGTAATATCAGGCTTAAAAGCTTATTTTTAATCTTTTAAGGAGATTATCCTTTTCTGGGGGTCTGATTCATTAGTCTTATCAAGCTAATTTGCACGGTGCCCTCCCCATTTTACGAGATAAATCCTTCTCATGGTTAGGATAAATCTGACCACATGACGACCCTGTTTGATGCTGAGGTCCGTGAATTTCCAGCTGATTTTCGAGAAAACTTTTCAAGGTTTTTCGTAGACTCTACAACTGTGACGATCGCTCCAAATCCATATGGACGAACACGTCATTCATTGATTTCATTGCGATACATTTTGACCTCTATGTGATACATTCTGTAACATTGTATTCGTTTGAAAAGGTATTTCATAAATGAATATATAAATTCCAGGTTTTTAACATCTAATGATTTCTACGTATAGACAATCACCATTTAAATGGTTTACAATAATACATCTGTTGACAATACAGTCAAAATAAGATACATGGTAATGGTTTGGTGAATGCAAGTTTCTTGTATATAGCATGTATGACTCCAAGCACATATCTTGTATCACGTATAAGCAAACAGCGGAAGACTTCTAGAATCCTGAGAATAAACATGCTTCAAGTGTCAACACAAAGGTTGGTGAGTTCATAGTTTTAATATTACACATAATCCGTATATCAATGTGGATTACAAAAGTTCAGTTGTTTTATTCAAAACGTTTATCAATAGGTTTTACATAAAAGGTGGATCACAAGATTTCAGTTGTTTCATCCGAAACGTTTATCAATCGGTTCTACAAAATTGAGCACCCTGGTAACTAAACTTTAATGCTTATATAATTTGTACCCTTTGTATAATCATCTTAATAATACACGCAAACCAACGTGTACGCTTCTCAAATAGCATACGTCCGTTAAAAGGCTAGCGCTCTAGCTCGGACGGGGATATCAAGCCCTATGGATCCATATACTACTATTCGCGCCCACCAGTTCTTATAACCGGCAGTTACTAGTTACCAAAGCTAAGGGATTTTTGGTTCAAACTCGGTGTAGAATTTAGTATGTAACTTGTATCCATTGCGTTTAAATTAAAGTGCATGTATTCTCAGCCCAAAAATATATATTGCAAAAGCAATTAAAAGGGGAGCAAATGAAACTCACACATATAAATATTGTATATCGGTTAATAAAACATTTGCATGTATTCTCAGCCCAAAAATGTAGAGAGTAAAAGGGATCTTATGAAACTCACAGTTAAATATTGATATACAATATTGTAGGAAAGCACGTAGACGCATCGGAGATGATAAACACGAGGTTTGCTTCACAAAAATACCCCCGAACATTACCCATAACCTCCTTGGTAATAACCCATATTTTCCTTAGCTCTAGCTCGCTCGGAAACTCGTTTTGAAAGTGACACGCTCAAGACCTCGTCGTAGTATTTTATGTATAATATTAATACTACTAATAATAATAATAAGATTAATAATAATATTAATCTTAATAATAATAATAATAATAATAATAATAATAATAATAATAATAATAATAATAATAATAATAATAATAATATAAATACGGAGTAATATATGTGTAAAAAAAATGGAAGAATTCGACTGAATTTATAGAGGTTGCCTGCCCAGCCTTCCCATGCGATCGCATGGGTCTGAGGCACAATGGCCATGCGATCGCATGGCCTCTTTTTCCAGCTCACAATCGTTTTGTATTTTAGTTTGTCGACATATTTAAATATAATATATTATATTTAATTTATATAATTATTTATATATTATATTATATTTACGTGCATAGTTAACTTGTAACTTTTGTTCCGATAAGTCGTACGTTGTTACTTGACTTATGTCCCGGTTCCGGTTTCTCGAATGTCCTTTCGTACGCTGAGAAAACTTGCATTTTACATTTCGTGACTCGTACCTTTGTTAAAATATAGCCTTAAATTATTCCTAAACTATACCACTCAAAGTATATCTTAAACTTTCGAGTATTTTGGTCATTTATTTCTATAAATCATCGTCTCGCTATTTGTTAAAATACATTTTTAAAATAGTGTTTTACTGTAGCAATTCACTGTAGCAAAGCCAATTTTACTGTAGCAAATAGTGATTTTCGAAAACACTGTAGCATTTTGGGTACCGTAGCAATTTGAAAATACTTTATCAAATTAGTGTTTTACTGGTTCATCTTAAACGTTTTAGTTAACTTATCTAAATATCAATCAAATCAATAATCGAATGTTACTATCGTTTACTAAATAACTTGAAATCATATATATTTAATTAGATATATAAACCAATAAGTTTAATGTACGGTATTATGCAATTAAAACTTTGTTACGTTTTCAAGTTATAGTATATATATGTATCTATTTACATATAATTGTTCGCGAATCGTTGAGAAAATCGAAGGGTACTTGAATAGTTCAAAAATTTTGAGATTCAGTTTTACAGACTTTGTTTATCGTGTCGGAATCATTAATCCTTTAAAGATTAAGTTTAAATTTAGTCGCAAATTTTCGGGTCATTACAGTACCTACCCGTTAAAGAAATTTCGTCCCAAAATTTGGTGAAGGAAAGTTTAATAACGTAGATCAGGATATTCTTGTATCAAAGAATATGATATAGTTTGAATTCTCATCATGAATTCGTTTGTTCATAAAATCCTCATCAAAAGGATATAATAGAATGAAATGTTTTGTATACCTTAAATTAGTCGAGTTTCATTTATGAATAGCGTGAGTTAAATAAATAACAAGTTTTTCACCTATGTGTAAATATGGATAAAACAATTCGATTACACGGATAGTATGAGTGAAGTTATCACAAAATAGTGAAATGAGGTAATTAAAGCTTCGTCTTATCGTTTGACGTAGTCAGAGTTGATTTCCGGAATTTAGGGAATAGAAAATCTTCATAATCTAAATAAGATTTTATTCTTCGGAATTTGCGGAAATTAGGATTTTCTTTGATTAAATGTGTAATCTGCCTCGATTGCTATGTTTGATATTTCGCTATAAATTGACCTCTTCCGTCTCATTATTTTCACCATCCCCAATTAATACATTCAAAAGATTGTGAAAATGCTCAATCCAGTTCTGGTTCTTGACCTAATATTGACGTTTGCCACAATCATCCTTCTTTTCCAGCTCCCACCAGAAGAATCTGTTTATTTCTATTATGCTCTAAGGATTGTTGTATTTATCATTCTCCCGTGTCTTTATCTTGCTATTCGCATAGACATACATGGTTTATGATCTTTCTTGTTTGCTGTGATGTATACTCCTGTTCATATTCCGAAGTTCCAGGCTTTTGTTTTCTCTTCCCGATCTCAAGTCAAGCGAATAATGGTCCAGAATTCGTAGGTATGGAGTTTTGGATGAACATAGTTAATGTTCTGAGAAGGTAATCGTAATGGCACGATCTTGATTTGTCAAATTACCAGAATATTCGGAAAAGACCGAATCATCAAGAAAAATATTTTCTTGATATGTTTAGAGTTTAAATAGAATAAAAGAGTTATGTAACATGGTTCATGATGAGGGTGTGATATGTGAACCTTTATCAAGTTCCATTAGAAACTCAGCATGACTTACTGTAATATAATCACGTTGATCAAGTGTCATTATATTATACTAATTCATGCTTCAGTTCCCAACACTACTTCAAAACATTCAAATTTTAAACTTGAAGGTTTCAGAATTTAGAAACTAAAATAGTTTCTTTTATGATGTAATACAGATAGCGCGAAGAGATGAATGATTTCAGATAAGAATGCTTATGAAAATATCTTCAGAAATATCGAGGATATTCATAATAAAAGATACGATGATATCTTAGAATTTCTAATATCGAAGAATGATGAAGAAGATTTGTTCGTAACGGATTTTGAGTTAGTAGCAAGGTATTCGTTAATGACTTCAGCAGATACTGAATCATTTGTATTCTTTGAAGGCAGGTTTAGTCTTTGTGATTTATCCACAGCCCTCCTTCATACTTTGCTCAATCCGTTTTCCAGTTTCAAACCTTTTTTTTTCTCAGCTTTACCACCATACTATTCTGTATCATCAAACTTTTGACTGTTAAGGTCGTTTACAGTTTTTGCTGCTTCATCAGAATTGTTCCAATTTCAGAGAACTAGTTTCATAGTTTGGGGTTTTTTTCGGAAACTTCACATTCGAAGTATGTAATTCGAGGAGGTAGACGTTATATGTACACATATAACTGTTGGCGTAGACGTGCTGCAAGATTTCAAAATACTGATTGCAAATTCCCGATAGTTGGAACGGCAACTATTGTTACAAGATGTGGATGAGTACATGATAGGGTTTCAATGTATATATAGTGATTTTCGGAGAGATTCAAATAGCAGAGTGACGGAGTCGCTGGTACATTTACTGCTAATATGGTGGAACATAAAAGGTTCCCCAGTAACAAAAACGTATATGCCAAAGTTATAAGTCTGAAAGGTCGTCGTTGACTAGTTGAATGGGTGATAATACTGGATACTTTTAAAAAGGAATTGCAAGGTTATTTTTAGTAATGATAATGCCGAAGGATTTATCACAGATACGTGTTAAAGTTTTACTTAGGTTTCGAGAGCTTTCCAGATATATGATTATAAGTACAAATCTTTCTTCTCGTAGATATCGTGTAGTTGGTTTGTCTTCTCGTTTGTTCATTAGTTGAAGTGTTTCCAAGAATTTCGATGGGTTTGAACGCAAAATGTAATCATATGTTGTTCTAGTACTGTTCTGAATTCAAAGCATGGTTTTCGAAGCATGGTTTTGAAAGATGTAGGAATCTAAGAGTGATGTTTTTCGTTTAATCTTGACTTGGATTCTGATCTATCGAAATCAGAATATGAAATTGAATGAAAATGGTTATTCTGCGATGAACAGATACGTATATCTATAGGTTTGAGCAGTATAGTTAATGATTGCTGAATCAAAATTGAAGAATGTATAGTGTAACATATTAATGTGGAATTTATATATTTCTAGGGTATTACCTACCCGTTAAAATATTCTCATCATTAACAGTTTGTACAAAAGGATTTTCAATTACAATCTTTATGAAAATATATGTATGTATATTTCCTTCAGATGTAATATAAATTTAATGAGTTATTAAACTCATTTGATTTTCGGTTGGAACTAGAAACGAATAATCTCTTCTATATTAAAGATTACATAATCATCGCAGGATATTTCTCCAATGAAGTTATGAATCAATACTTCATTGTTTATGGTTATTAGTATTCTTCGGTGCCTACGGTGCATATGAGGTTGATACTCGTGGAACAGATTGTGAGGTTGAGGTTTCCGGTGCGGATGTTGTTGTTGGTGGTACTGGTACTGTTGTTGGTTGTGCTGCTGGTACTGGTGGTGCTACCGGTGCTGCCTGTGATGCCTGCAAATTGTGCATCATATTCTCCAAAGCCACAGTAATGTATTTTGTAGTGAAAATACATATGACGACATTGAACAATGCAGGGTTGGCCTCGGATCCACGAACCTATAACATTTGTGTATTTATCAATTCACATAGTTGAAATCGAGCAAGTTTATATATTTTATTATTAATAATATACTTGTTATATTATGTGATTTAATATGTTTAATTTGTATATTTTATATAACTACTAACTATATCATTCAATAAAACATATTTAAAATTTATATTAAAGTCTATATATGATAAAAAAATATATTTTATATATTAATTGATATCTTTTATATATATAGTTTATTTAATATCATCTTAATAACAAATATATAGTGATATGTAATATTCATATTATTGTAATGTATTTTTATGTAATATATATATATATATATATATATATATATATATATATATATATATATATATTTTATAATACTAATAATGATACTTATGATAATAATGATGGTGATAATAGTAGTGATAATAGTAGTAACAATGTTAATAATAATAATTAGATTTATCAAAAGCTTCGTGTTCATAAGCGTATTCATAACTGCACTTGTATTCCTATAATTTTAACTATTTTCCATAATTTATCATATCACTTTTATTATTAGGTTCGTTATATGAATGTTGTTGATACATTCATAATCATGTTAATGATGATAACTACGATAATAATACTACTAATAATAATAATAATGTTAGTCATGATAGTAATAAAATTTTAATTGATATTACTAGTAATAACAATTATAATATCATACATTACATTAATAATAACAATGATCTCATAAATAATAATAATAATAACAACTAACATAATGATAGTAAATAATAATAATAATAATAATAATAAAAATAAAAAGGTGAGACTACCTTAATAAAATTGGCCTAAAAAGAATATAGTCCTCCCAGGGACTCGAACCCCCGACCTCTCGGAACCCGCTAACACCCTACACCATTACTCTGTGACTAACTTTCTGTTTTAACTCCATCAGTTAATTATATATCCCGTATAATCTATTCACCTTCTTCCTCCTTCTTCACAGGTTCAATAATAAAATCCAAATTGTTCATCTTAACATACAACGACTTTTGATTCACAGAGATAATACTCATAAATAAAATTAAATATTAATATTAATTGTAAACAGCATAAAAAAATAACGAAACAGCAATACTGCTGTTGCAACTGACGGGTTTAAAAAAAAAGAATATATTGCAGTTGAATTTGAGAAAGTTTTAGCCACAAGTTTTAACACAAAATATGTTTCAAATCTTCTCTATAAACTATAAAAATTACCAAATTAACTCAAATTGAAACAGTAAATTCGAATTTAGGTGAAGAACATTTGTTGACTTTTAAAACTTTAAACTTTGACCTCAAAATTATAGTTCGTTAGGAGGAATTGGAGATGGAAATTTCACAGAAATGTTTAATAGATACATACTAACACAATTGCATTCTTGAATTTTGAAGATTGACTTGAATTCGATGGGTTGCATAAAAGTTACAGCGACAGGGGTTTTTGTTGAAAGAGAAGAGAAAAAAAAATAAAAAAAATGTAAAGTATCTGCTCCTTCAATTCAGCCGAATGGTTTATATCAAGTTGCTCAAAAAGATTGATTCCACAGAAGAAATAATTGATCGAGGTCTTATGGTAGGGTTGCTCACAGTCACATCTTCACGGATGTAACAGAAAAAAAATAGAAGCAAGTAAAAAAAAATCAATCAGATGGTGAATAAAAAAAACGCGTATGTATCTATTTATATATAACAAGTCTTCAATATCCATATATAGATTTGCATTTATCTATATTACTATATGTATATAACTGTATTTATGTGTTTATATCAGTATTTGTACTTTTGTATATATATTCTATATTATCTATTTGTATATAACTATATATACGAAATATATTTGTCTTACATTTATATAAGGAATATATTTGTATTTATATAAGTGTTATATTAATTAAATTAATGATATCAATTTATTAATAAAATCTATTAATAATATTTATTTTAATAAGGACACCGATAATAATAATAATAATAAAAATACTAATATTAATAATAATATTAGTAATTATAAATACTCAAATGTATTCAATTTCATAAGTTTTAATAATATTAATAATATTAAATGTAATACTGTAACAACTATACTTGGTAGTTACATTTAATATAATATACAATGTTATATTATGTGATAACATTTATTTATATATTACAACTAATTATAAATTATATATATATATATATATATATATATATATATATATATATATATATTATATTTATTTTAATAGTAACTTAATTATTTTACTTATCATTTTACATTCTCAATTCCATAAAGTGTATTTTATTAATTCAGATTATTATATATATACAACTTTTATTTATATTTATATATGTACATAATTACGTAATCATTTACACACAATTGTTCGTGAATCGTCGGGAGTTGGTCAAAGGTCGAAAGTTGACGACATGCATACCATTTTATAATATTTCTAATTATAATTGACGTAATAATAATCTTGATGAACTCAACGACTTGAATGCAACGTCTTTTGAAATATGTCATGAATGACTCCAAGTAATATCTTTAAAATGAGCAATTTCACAGCGAAAGATTTCTTTAATACCTGAGAATAAACATGCTTTAAAGTGTCAACCAAAAGGTTGGTGAGTTCATTAGTTTAACATAAATAATCATTTCATAATTTTAATAGACCACAAGATTTCATATTTCCATTTCTCATAAACATACGTCCCATGCATAGAGACAAAAATATCATTCATATGGATTGAACACCTGGTAACCGACATTCACAATATGCATATAAGAATATCCCCATCATTCCGGGATCCTCCTTCGGACATGATATAAATTTCGAAGTACTAAAGCATCCGATACTTTGGATGGGGCTTGTTGGGCCCGATAGATCTATCTTTAGAGTTCGCGTCAATTAGGGTGTCTGTTCCCTAATTCTTAGATTACCAGACTAAAAGGGGCATATTCGATTTCGATCATTTAACCATATAATGTAGTTTTAATTACTTGTGTCTATTTCGTAAAACAATTATAAAAACAGCGCATGTATTCTCAGTCCCAAAAATATATATTGCAAAAGCATTTAAAAAGGGAGTAATGAAACTCACATAATGTATTTTGTACATTATATCTAAACACCACAATCTATACCCCAAGCATGATCTTCGTTCTACATATCGTTTTACATCGATTATCTTCATTCTACTTATCGTTACACATCAATTATTTTCGTTCTACCTGGCAATTATGTAATCTTTAATATTTTAGAGATTATGTATTCTAGTTCTAACGGTAAACCATATGAGTTTAATATCACATTGACTCATTAAATCCATGATTACATCTGAAGAAAATATATATGTAAGTAAATTTTCATAAAGTCTGTAATTAAAAAGTCTTTCGTACAAACTATTAATGATGAAAATATTTTAACGGGTAGGTAATACCCGAGGAATATTTAGATTTCACATTAATAAGTTACAATGTACATTCTTCGAATCTGATTCAACAGTCATTTACTATCCTACTTACTCCACAGATATACATATCTGTTCACCAAAGAATAACCATTTTCATTCCAATTAAATTTCACATACGAGTTTCTGCCGATCAAAACCCAAGTCAAGATTTGACAAGTGGCATAATGAAGAAAATAATGAACAAAATAAAATTTATTAGTAACCAATTAATTAACTACGTAAAACTTTAAAACTATGTTAACTGTTCCTAGCTAACTGTTACTATATGACTATTTCCATAAAATATACTAGTTTTGGTGGAGCTATTGAACTATTGGAATATTGGACTACTATTATGGACAATTAAAAATTATTAAAAGAGTAGGAAATATTAAATACAACACTTTTCGACTTAAAAGATTGTAAACAAACTTCATCTTCTACAGTTAAATATTTCCTCAAGTTGCCACTTGATTTCATCTTAAACCTCATTTGTATCTTGACGATTTCAATCTACGTTCAAACCTTTAATGATTCTTGAAAACACCTCAATCGATAGGATGAATCAACCGCACTTTATCTACGGAAGGAAAGATTTATGCCTATAGTTATGCACCTGAGAAATTCTCGGCAACTGAGTAAAAGTTTAACACGTAGACGCGTTAGATCCTTTGGCATTTATTAGCAAAAATAATTTTGCGATCCCTTTTCAAAGTAGCCAATTTTGTCACAGCTCCAGCAAGTCAACTTCGACTTTTCATTCGAAGTAGCCTTACTATAATCCTGATATATATACGATTACCCTTTTGATACCGGAGAATTCTTTTATATTCCACCATATTACCAACAGACGTACCAGCAACCTCGTTGCTTCTTGGCTTAAATCTCTCTGACAAATCATTATATTTATTCATTGAAACCCTATCATATACTCATCCGCATCTTGTAACGAGAACTGCCATACCAATTACCGGGAATCAGCAATCAGTATTTTAAAAACTCACATCATATCTACATCAACAGTTATATGTATGACATTTATCTCTTAGAATTATGATCTCTCATTCTGAAATTCTGAAGAGCACTCAGTCACAAATCAATACTATGAATGTTGAAAAAGTTGAATGAAGCAGCAGAAACCATAGACAACCGTAAACGACCTTAATCATTGGAAGTTTGATGATAAAGAATGGTATGTTGGAAAAGCTCAGAAAAGTTGGAACTGGAAAACGGATTGAGCTAACCACGAAGGAGACCAAGAACAAATACAAGGACCAAACCCTATATTTAAAGAATCCAGGTAATTCTGAATCCGATGAAATCTTTAGAGAATATCTTGCTCCGAAGTCATGTTAAAATCTTGTGGAAAACCTTTCTCCATCAACCATCGAATTTAGAAATTCCAAAATATCATCATCAATATCTTCGATATTTCTGAGGATATTTTCAAAAATATTTTCATTCGAAATTATATACCTCTTCGTGCTTCCTATGCATCATTATACTGAAACATTCAAGAGAAAATTTGGTACCAAAAAGCAGATTTTTTAAACTATGAAGAAAGCCGTGGACAAATCACAAAGAATAAGTTTGACTTCAAAGAATCTAAATGATTCAATGTCTGCTGAAGTCTTTAGCGAATATCTTGCTCGTTACTCTAAACCCTTACAGACAATAGTCTCCATCATTCTCTGATCTTAGATATTCAAAGATATTATCGTATCTTTCATTATAAATATCCTCCATATTTTTGTAGATATTTTTATAATTATTCTAATCTGAAATCATTAATCTCTTTGTGCTATCAGTGTTACATCATATAGAAACTATTAGTTTCTATATTATGTAAACTTTCGAGTCTAAAATATGAATGTTTTTGAAGTAGTGTTGGGAACTGATGCACGAGTTAGTATAATATAATGACACTTGATCAACGTGATTATATTACAGTAAGTCATGCTGAGTTTCTAATGAAACGTGATGATGTTTCACAGTAGATCATACCGTCATCATGTGTCATGTTACATAACTCTTTCATTCTACTTAACTTCTGAACATATTAAGAATATGTATTCTTGATGGATCTATCTTCTGTGATGTTGATAAATTTGAAAATCAAATCGTGCTATCATGTTCTTTCCTGCTTAGAACATTATAATCATTCAAAACTCTATATCTACGAATTCTGGACCATTATTCTCTTGATTTAAAGTCGGGAAGAGAAAATAAAAGAATGAATCTCCAAAATAGAAATGGGAGGTATAAATCACAGCAAATAGGAGAGAGCATTAACTGTGAATGACAATGATTATTAAAGATAGAAGCAGGGACTTTGAAATTTAAAGGAAAAATATAAAGCCCTATAACAACACATAAATTACAAACCGTGTATGTCAATGTTTATCGCAACATAAAGACACGGGAGAATTAAAAACACTATAACCCCAAGGGCGAAGTAGAAGAAAGCAGATTCCTCTGGTGGAAGTTGGAAAAGGAAAATGATTGTTGCGATAGTAAGGATGAGGACAAGGATCAGAACTGGATTAAGCATTTTCAGAATCTTTTGGATGTATGAAACAAGAAGGAAAGTATAGGAATGGTGAGAATAATGGAACGAAAGAGTTTAATTTATAATGGAAATATTAGACAGAGTAATCAAAGCAGATCACCGTATTTAATTAGAGAGATCTTAATTTCCTTATTCGCCGAAGAATCAGATCTTATAGATTTCCAAGATTTTCTTTTAAATCCCTTGAATTCCGGAATTCAACCAAGACAACGTCAAAAGTTAAGACGAAACTTTATTTATTCATTTCACTCTTTTATGATAGCGTCATTCGTACTCTTCGAATAATCGAATTATTTTTATCGGTATTACTCAATGATGATAAAACTTTATTTGTCAACAAATATTCGTCATGAAAACATTTTTATGGTTAACCATGACGACCTTACTCAAATTTCGGGACAAAATTTCTTTAACGGGTAAGTACTGTGATGACCCGGGAATTTCCGACCAAATTTAAACTTAATCTTTATATGTTTCCGACACGATAAGCAAAAATCTGTAATGTTGAGTCTCGAAAGTTTTGAAATCTATATTCATGTAACCAATTACCCTTTGACTATGCTCGGCGATTCACGAACATTTATGTGTATATAGATGCGTATATATAATATATACTTGCTAATTGAAAACGTTAACAAAGTATTAGATGTATAATACCTTACATGAACGTATTTGTTTCAATATATATTTAATATAATTATAGACGGAATTAGAAGATAATATCAAATGATTGAATTATCAGATACAATGTGATTATGATTACGAGTCTCTGTTATGAGGTCCACTTTGATTTAGGAAATCTTTCCATTTTAACAATATTCGAAAAATGGTAAAATGAATTACAAGTAAGAACAAATATGTCAAAACAAATATGTCAATTAACGATAACTGAACGAAGGTTAGTAGAGATTCATGCTTAACTTTCAAAGCAATGATTTCCACATGCCTTTGATAAGATAATTATTTAGTTTCATATTATTGAAAACGTTTATGATATAAGTGAAACCTTTTAAAGAATGAATTTGAATAATACAATATGTCGGAATGTTATTTGTTAGAATTAAATAAATAACTTGCAACGTGTATTTAAAACATGTTTATGTATTGTAACACTCGCTTAGTAATTCGATTATTATATAGATATGCATTAAAATGTTTGGAGCCGAGTTTCATGTTTACTTATATATTATCGTTATTATATTATATTAGACATATACATTATATTACTAAATAAGATAGGATAGTGACTGCAATTTGGAATGCATATGAAACTAGACTTTAAATTATTTATGTTTTTCTTTGTTGAAAACAACCACACTATTTTTTCCACTACTGTCTCCAATCATCACCAATCATCTTAGGCCTACGTTAACTCAATTCCATGCTAATTCACGTTCAAGATAGTAATGAATAAGGAATTCGAATAAACAAGTGATCATCATTAATTTGTAAACTCAACACACCCTCTAACAAACCTACTTGATTCTTACTATATCCACTTTCTGTTTTCTTAAACTATAGTTATATGTATGTATGTGTGTGTATGCATTCAGATAGTGATAGATCGTTACATCTAATAACCATCCCCACCAAAACCCACTACCTTTATATTATATCTTCAACTAGTACGATTTTTTCCCCACCTTTCATTGTTCATTTACTACAAGTGTGTCCACCTTTATGTTATCTATCACATTCTATCAATGTCTAGCTTTAAAAATATTTATCTATCTATATTATAGATAAATACATATACATACTGCACATGTTATGAGACCATCACCACTATCAAATTATCTTGATGCCTCTCCTTCTTCTTTCTTTCTACCCATCGACAACCACCATCTTCACCACAAGAACCACACTCAAGCCACCATCCTCCATTGAACAACCACCACTCTAGTTTCTGTTTTTCTATCGAGCACCATCACCACAAACCGCCATACTCATGTAATATTTATGTCTTCTTTGTGTTTCAAACCCATCGACTAGTTGCTACTACTATACGGCTTATGTTCTTGGAACACCAACAACCCGTCACCTGTTAATAGATCCTGTTCCGGTCAGCTTCTCACACAAAAGTCGAACCACTTCTTGTTGCTGCTACTACACTGTTTCCCTGCTGTTTTCAGATTGAACCAGAATCACAACCACCACCGTAACCACCATCTCAACCCCTCTCTCTCTCTCTTCTCTCTCTCTCTCTCTTATAAAATAAAAATAAAAAAAGATAAAATCCACCATAAACGCTACCATTAAACTGACTGTTATTTGTTTCTGTTTTCGTTTGAGCCACAACAACATCAACCATCTTCATCGAAGATTGATCACCCATTCCCACAAAACATGATGATCATGAAGATGATGATAGAAACCGTACTCCATTAAAGTTGCTATGAATTCGCAAAAGAAATAGATGATGATGATAACTATTAAATAATAAAAGATGAGGATGAGAAAATTACAATTATGATGATTGATTAATAAATCTGAAGACCCCACTTTTGTTTCCTGTCACGAACAAGCAAAGCACGAGCCACTTGTTTTAATAATGGATATGATATACGGCTCTCACATATATTGATTTTTCTCAACTGGAAAAAAAAACCTTTTCCTTTTGCTATACGCCATATATTCTCTATTAACCGAATCTTACACATTCATAAACTGATACGAACTGGACTTCAATCGTGGGCCACTATATTTCAGTTTCTAATATTGGGCCGTAAATGAGCTTGGGCCGAGAGCCAAATTCTGTTTTTCTGATGGGCTGAAACAAGGCCATGCATTATGATTACGGGTTATATAGCTGATAGGTTTGTATAATTATAGAAGAACTGAAGTGGTCGAATGGTTTGGTAGTGTGTCACAGGAACGAGAGGTCGCGTGGTCAATCCGTGGCCATGGCATTTTTTTAGAAGAAAAATATAGAGGGGAAAACAAAAGGAATAGGATAAAAGAAAATTTCGTGGGGATACATTCAGGAAAACAGAAATCAGACAAGTGGTTAGGAGGTTAAAGGGTGAGCGAGAGGTCTTGGGTTCGAGTCCTGTCGTGGAAAATAAGTTTTTTTGGCCTAATTTGAGGTAGTTACTTATTAATTATTATTATGATTATTATTATTATTGTTGTTATTGTTTTTGTTATTGTTAAATATTAGTATTGTAGTATTATTATTACTAAGTATTAGGAACATTATTATTATTATTGTTACTAATAACTAACATTATGTTTATGATAAAATAAAAATAGATATAAATTATGTTAAGATATATTAAGATAAAAATGATTACGATTATGTTCATGAATATAACTAAGTTAATTACAACCGAAAAGATAATTAAAAGTACGTTTATGAGAAAGAGGAATACAAATATGATTAGGTCACGAATAAATAGAATTATTATTATTACTATTAAAAGTATTATTATTATTATTATTATTACTATTATTATCATTGTTATTAATATTATTATTAGTATTATCATTAAAATTATCATATTTAAATTTTTATTATTAATAAAAGTATCTCTATCAAAATTATCATTTTTATAAGAATTATCATTAAAAATATTATTTTTAATATTATTATCATTATTATCAATATTTTTAATATTATTATTATTATTAGGGTCATTATTATTACAATTATTAATATTAATAGTATTATTATTATTACCATAAAAAGAGATAACTCCTACTTATTATTTAGTAATGTTAATTTATCAAATAGCTATTAGTTATATAAAACTATACTTAATACATAAAACATAACTATATTTTATTTAAAATACATAAAATGTATATATTTATGAAACATATAAATTATTAATGTAAAGATGATATGACTAATAAATATATATATATATATAAATTTGCTCAATTTCAATTATGCGTGTTAATATATATACAAATAATATAGTTTCATGAATCCGAGGCCAACCCTATACTTGTTCAATGTCGTCATATGTATTTTTACTACAAAATACATTAGGTGAGTTTCATTAATCCCTTTTTAAATGCTTTTGCAATATATATTTTTGGGACTGAGAATGCATGCGCTTTTATAAATGTTTTACGAAATAGACACAAGTAATCAAAACTACATTATATGGTTGAATGATCGAAATCGAATATGCCCCTTTTTATTAAGTCTGGTAATCTAAGAATTAGGGAACAGACACCCTAATTGACGCGATCTCTAAAGATAGATCTATCAGGCCCAACAAGACCCATCCAAAGTACCGGATGCTTTAGTACTTCGAAATTTATATCATGTTCGATGGAGGATCCCGGAATGATGGGGATATTCTTATATATATATATATATTGTGAATGTCGATTACCAGGTGTTCAATCCATATGAATGATATTTTGTCTCTATGCATGGGACGTATATTTATGAGAACCGAATATGAAAATCTTGTGGTCTATTAAAATGATGGAAATGATTATTTATGTTAAACTAATGAACTCACCAACCCTTTGGTTGACACTTGAAAGCATGTTTATTCTCAGGTATGAAAGAAGTCTTCCGTTGTTCAATTGCTCATTTTAAAGATATTACTTGGAGTCATTCATGACATATTTCAAAAGACGTTGCATTCGAGTCGTTGAGTTCATCAAGATTATTATTAAGTCAATTATAGTTAGATATATTATAAAATGGTATGCACGCCGTCAACTTTCGATGTAATGAAAGATTGTCTTTTCAAAAACGAATGCAATTGATGATGTAGCGTGAGGGTACGAAATAGTATTATTTTTAATACAAAATACTACAAAATATGACACAAGTTTTAATTATTTATAGAGTGGGATATACCTAAATCTTGCTACAACACTATAGGCAGTGTACCTAATCGTAGAGTAGTGTAGTTTTTAGTAAGTCCGGTTCGTTCCACAGGAAGCTGGTGATACTTACTATATTTTTAACAACTATATTTATACAAAATATATATAATTATATAAGTAGTAATATTATTATAAAAGGGGGGTTTTACCGTTTAATGACCGGTTTGTCGATTCTATATTTTAATCGCAAAGATAAATGACGATAATGAAAGTGCGTAAAATAATGACAATAAATAAAATGACAGTAAATAAAATTTCGAGTAATAAAATGACAGTAAATAAAGATACGATGAGAAATATAATAAAAGAATTATGCTTATTTAAACTTCCGTAATCATGATGTTTGACGTGTTGATTTTAATTTATTACCATGGGTTAATTGTCCTTTGTCCTGGTTTATTTGATACGTCTATCTGGTTTTTGTCCATAATAGTCCATCGGTCATAAATATAAAGTGAGAGTATCCTCATCAAATTACCCTTATACCCGAAGTCAAATATTCCAACTGATTAAGGATTTAAACTGTGACGCAGTTATCACTTCTGTCAACAATTACACCAGTTATCAATGTATGTAATCCACCCCTGTTTTAATTAGTTTATGAATATTAATTCATCCACTTGATCAGAATGAATAATCAATTACCCAACCCAATTGATTAATTAAATGATTATAACAGATTCCATATGAACGTCACTAAATAGGACAACCATAATCATTATTAATTATTAGGTTAATTAATTTGAAGATAGGATCGACAGACTCCAATGAGTTGTCACTCAATTAGACAATACCCCCCATCTATTAATAGTCAATAGTCCAATTTCCACAAGTGTCGGTCTTTTGCCCAAACCTTAATTATGGTCCAAAGTTCAATAACCCCATCTTAATATTTTAGCCTAACATCACGATTACTTCGGCTCAAATAAGCATAATAACGACTTAGCTACGAGACATTAATGTAAAAAGGTTGAACATAACTTACAATGATTAAAAATAGCGTAGCGTTACACGGACAGAATTTCGACTTACACACTCAAACGATCTCTATCATAAATCTTATTATTATCATAATTTAAAATTAAAATTAAGATTATTGTTATATCTGATTACATTAACATTATGATAGAGAATTATAAATATAGATATTGATATTTGATATAGAAAAGTAAGAAAAAGATAGAAAAAATGATCGAAAAAAAAAGTCTTCTCAAATTGATCGTAAATCATCGCTTTTATAGCGAAATTAGAATTGAAATTTTCATTTACGACCCCTGAACTATGCTCAATTAACAACTTTTTATTATTTAATATTATTCTTATTATGAATTATTTAAATATTATATTTTATTCTTGTGCATAGTTGACTCGTAATTTTTACACCGTTGCGTCGAGCGCTGAAAGTTGGTTCATGCCTCGGTTCCGGATTTTCGAACGCCCTTTCGTACAATTTTATATCGTGTACTTTGCGTTTTGTAACTTGTACTCTTGTCATTTTTAGACGTTCTTCATCAATAATTTGAACCTTTTTGATTGTATCTTGTACTTTTGAGCTTTTTGGACCTTTGCGTCTTCAAATCTTCGTTTTCGCCTTTTGTCTTCGCACTTATTTAAAATAAACGAATATTACTCGAAAATGGAACAATTGCAACTAAAATCTTGTCTTTCTTGGGGGATAATGCTATGAAATATATGTTCCTTTTTAGCCTTATCAATATCCCCACACTTGAGCGTTGCTTGTCCTCAAGCAATACAGTCTTGAAATAATATAATACATCACACGAATCACTTCTTTATTCTTCACACTTTGTACATCAGTGATTTTGATAGAGCGGTATAAACAATGATATTAACAATAGAACCATGGTTAAAGGTGGGTGTGTCATCCACAGTTGCCTTGGGTTTAGGTCAACGACACTTGCAATCAAATAGCCGATTTACTTTCGGTTTCCAAAGCAAAGTGCACATTTGAAAGGCGGTTTACAGTCCCACATGACTATAAAAATGTAGATCCTTTAGGAAATTGGATCTTTATGAAAACATTTGATCTTTTAAAAATTCAAGCTAGATTTTACCCTAGACAAGTTTTCTGATTTGACCCACCATCGGTGTTGCAAAATATATTTGTGGATCAATATTTTGGCTAAAAACATTTAGGTTCGTGTAATCCACTGCTATCCCGGTATCGAAAAGCACACATCCAGTTTACTTGTTCCGTATATTACCTTTCGGTAAACTACCGTCCGGTTGTAAAGGAAAGCGATGAACAAGAAACTGTTAAGGCAATGTCCCGTGACATGCATTTGATTATAGTCTTTTAACGTGTCGGATGCTAGAACTATCCTTGGTAGGAGCGATAGTAAAGATCATCCTATGATTTTTCGGTCTGGCACAAGGTCCTGTCTCCGACCATGCAATGCAACCACCGTTCTTACGGTTGACACCCGATTTGGTTCAGGTGACCTAATGAATTCCAGGTGAATTCCTAGGATTTTACGTTCAATGGTAATGAACGCATTGAAAATGGGTTTTCAGAAAACAAATCAGTTTGTATTTTTGATCAAAATATTTTCTCGTTCAAGCTCGAGTTTAGATATCATTGAATTCCATGAGTTTGAATTCTCAATCTTTAAGGTCAATCTCAAGGATTGAGTAATATCAGTCTTAAAAGCTGATTTTTAATCTTTAAGGAGATTATCCTTTCTGGGGATCTGATTCATTAGTCTTATCAAGCTAATTTGCACGGTGCCTCCCCATTGTACGAGATAAATCCTTCTCTTGGTTAGGATAAATCTGACCACTTGGCGACCCTGTTTGATGCTGAGGTCCGTGGATTTCCTGCTGATTTTAGAGATGACTTTTCTAGATTTTTCGTCAACCTACAGCTGGTCTGGACGACAACTTCTTGACCTAAATCAAGAAGCGCGTGTCTTTTTCAGAAGACTTTACTTCCTTTTAATGATGGAATTGATTCATCGTGTAGATCCATCTTTCTTTCAAATATATTACAGTAAACCGGGTAAAACTGATTAGTATCATCCAAAACAAAAGTACCTGCAATAATCTTGTACAAAGATATGTGATAGATAGTTTTTAATTGAATAACTTGGTACATTCTCCCCACACTTAGTTTCTTTCTTTGCCTTTTTATTCTCCTTTATTCCATTTTAAATGAATTCAAGCATTTTAGGTTGTTTCTCAATTTATGTCCTTTCCGATAATTTCGGTATTATCACCTAGTTTTCACCGTTCATAAATATGTATAAACATGATTTTGACTTCATTTAATTGAAAATTTTTCAAATTTTCACAAAATTTGGCAAATAAACCAAGTATAAACCTGAGAGAATTTATAACCCTTCCCCACACTTAAGATCATGCAATGCCCTCATTTGCATGAAATCAGACTATAATTTAAATTCATGAGGGTGATTAGCGTAGAAAAGTGATTAAAAATACCGAGTTTGTAATTACAAAGCTCGTCGAATGATAGATGGCGCCTCATCGTTCATTCCTTCATTTGTTATACCATATTTGTTGTTTTGCGTCTTGTCGTCAAAATTAGTATCTTTTGCTGAACTTTAATGACAGTCTTTGAAAGTGCGTTGTTTTACCCTGTTTTGTACATAAGATAAAATACAAACATATATATATATATATATATATATATATATATATATATATATATATATATATATATATATATATATATATTTTTGAAGTTTGGTTTATAACCCCACTTTTCAAAAATTTATAAAGTATAATATTTTTGGCATACTTTAAATCAATAAAATTAAAAATAATGATAACAAAATTTGTCGCCCCGCCCTCGGGTAAAGTGATTTCGGCTTAATGACCTAGTCTTCAACTCACGACGAATTTTAGAAATCATTTTTTTTCAACTTAATGAATTAAAGTAAATTTTGTTTTTAAAATTCACACAAAACTTAAATTAAAAAAAACATATTGATTTTATATAAAACCTACAAAACAAAAATTCAGAATGGAGGGAGAAAACTAGTTCTTTAGTGTCTGCTAGTGGAAAAGACCACTCGGATTCCATTCTCAGAACTACACGAGAACAGAACAACTAACTCTAGATAGCATTTTCTTTTTAGAACACTTGAATCTCCCCACACTTAGGTAGCTGTGGTGTTGAAATTGTGATTAACTTCATTGTCAATTTCTCTTGGTCCATAATCAACTTGCCTATCTGTGACTTTTTCTTTAAGCCAGTGCCCAGCTTCTTCCGTAATATCCCATAATTCAACTAGCTTCGCCCTTTCTTTAGGCGACAGATTGGATACTAACCGGTTACATAACTTAAAGTTCCCCTTACTTCTAGCATCAATAGCCCGTTTAAAAAGTTTCTTCATTGAACTGTTAATAATGGGGTCATTTAATTTCGTATCAATAACGGGGTTCTTTATTATCAAGTCATCATTAGGTGTTACTTCATTTTCCCCACACTTAGGCGTTTCATTATTGTTTAGCACTACCGCTGGAGTTTGTAAAACAACATGGTTATTACCAATCGTTTTTATTGGTTCAATGGTTTTGGTTGGTGGAGTTTTAGACTTTCGAATCATAAAGGTGATAGATTTGTCACCACTTTTAAGTGTCATTCTTCCATTTCCTACATCAAATAACGCCCCGGTGGACGCAAAGAATGGTCGACCTAAAATTAGAGGAATGTTTGGGTCCTCTTCTATGTCAATGACAATGAATTCGACTAGAAAGGTTAAATTACCTACTTGAATGGGTAGGTTGTCAGCAATTCCAACTGGGTGCTTAATGGTTTGATCAAAGAGTCGAACACTCATATCCGTTGGAGTTAACTCACCTACACCTAATCTCTTATATAAGGAAAGAGGCATAACACTTACACTCGCACCTAAATCTGCTAGTGCATCATACATGACACAATCACTAAGTAGACAAGGAACAATAAATTCACCCGGATAACCTACCCTAGGTGGAGGTTTTGGTGGAACTGTATTCACCGGGTTTATCTCTACGGCTTTTGTTTCTTGCACTTTCTTATTCTTCTTCTTCTTCTTCTTTCCAATGGTATCACCAACTTTATTACCTATTACTTGCTCATACTCAACTCCTTTTCTTGGAAACGGGATGGGTGGTTTGTATGGTGCCACCACTGGCTTTACATACTCTGGTGGTGGTGGTGTAACTTCTTCATTTTTATTCTCATCTAAAACCTTCCCATCTTCCGGAGCTGGTTTTTCAGAATTTGTTGAAACCATGTTAACATTCTCATTCCGAGGATTTGCTTCAGTATTACTCGGTAGCTTTCCTTGTTCCCTCTCACTCATTAAGCTAGCAAGAGTACCTACGTGTTTTTCTAGATTCAAAATGGAAGCTTGTTGAGTTCTTAATGACTGATCAAACCTCTCATTCGTTTGGGTTTGAGATGTAATAAATTGTGTTTGAGATTCAACTAGCTTTACCATCATTTCTTCTAGATTTGGCTTTTTCTCTTCGGTTTGTTGTGGTGGTTTATACAAGCTAGGTCTTTGTTGATTGAAAGTGTTGTTTTGAGTTGGTTGGTTATTCGGACCTTGTTGGTTATACGAGTTGTTGTTTGGTCCATTTGGATTGTAAAGAATGTTTTGATTTCGATTGAAGTTTAGCTTTGGCGGTTGATAATTATTTTGATAATTATTTCCCGGCCTTTGGTTCATATAGGAAACATTCTCTCGTTGTTCCATCGTTAGTTCAATGTGACAATCTTTCAATAAGTGTGGTCCACCGCATTGCTCACAACTAATTCGTATTGCGTGAATATCTTTATTCATCGTTTCCATTCGTCTTTCGAAAGCATCTATTTTTGCGGAAACGGAATTAAAGTCATGGCTAGAATCGGCTCTAGCCGCTTTAGATGATCTAACGATATCTTTTTCTTGGTGCCACTCATGAGAGTGGGAGGCTGTATTATCAATAATTTTGTAAGCTTCAGTTGCGGTTTTCTTCATGATGGAACCACCAGCTGTTATGTCGATGTCTTTTCTTGTAGCGATGTCTACGCCTTTATAGAAGATTTGCACTATTTGAAAAGTATCTAATCCGTGTTGAGGACATCCTCTCAACATCCTTCCGAATCTTGTCCACGCCTCATATAGTGATTCATTTGGCTTTTGCGCGAACGTAACAATTTCTCCTTGAAGTCTCACGGCTTTAGATGCCGGAAAGAATTGTTTAAGAAATTTTTCAACTAAAACATCCCATGTATCAATCGCCCCTTCAGGTAACGATTCTAACCAATCTTTGGCTTCTCCCTTTAAGGTCCAGGGAAATAACATGAGATAGATCTGTTCATCCTCCACTTCTCGGATTTTGAATAGTGTACAGATCTTATTGAACGTACGAAGATGTTCATTTGGGTCTTCATTCGGCGTACCACTATATTGGCACTGATTAGTTACCATGTGTAGGATTTGTCCATTGATTTCATAATCTGGAGCATTAACTTCTGGCTTAATAATGGCGTGACCTTGGCCAGTGCGCTTAGCTCTCATTCGATCTTCCATACTTAGAGGTTCTAGATTTTCCATGATTGAATTTGTTGTATCCGAATCACTAGAGGATTCTGATTTAACGGTTTGTGGTTCAGGAGGAATAATTAGTGGTTCAGGATCTTGGAATTGTCCTTGAATATCCTCCGGGTTCTCAGTTGTGAAATCGGGTTCAAAAGATGGATTATCGGAAATTTGAGTTGGAGTTCTTGTTTGATTAGATGATGATTCTAAAGAAAAATCAACGGCGACAATATTGGCTAGATGTCTTGATCGAGTTACAGGTGGTGAACGTATGACAGGTGGTGAGCGTTTTGCTCGGTGCATTCACAGAATATCCTATTAGTTATAAAAAAAATAAGAAAAACTTATATAAGTTGTCCAATTAATAGACTTTTCTGATTTTGCCCACGTTTCGAATAGCCAAAAGATGCAGCAGAGGGGCAGGATTCGTTTGGTCTCAATATAATTGAGGACTGTTTGGCTCCAATAACCCGGTCCACGTACAAATCCAACTATTACTACGAACCAGAAAAATGTCAACGTCTATTAACTTAACCACTTAGATAATTTTCCTTTTCGTTTAAGAAATATTAGATAAGAAGTATATAAAATTCTATGTCCTATAACTAGAATGACGAGAAATAAGGAAGAAATAGATTGCGTGTCGAAAAGTGTCGAAAAATGAAAAAGGTCGAAAAATAGGCGTCGAAAAATAAAAATAAGAAAGTAGTGCGAAATACGGCGTCGTAAAATTCTAAAGCACCTAAAACTTAGTCTAAGGAATAAGCACCTAAGGGATTTTACGGCAAAGCCTAAAAATTCTAGAAGTAAAAATAACTATGGAAAAACTAAACTTAATACTAAAAGTTGCGAATATAGTCTAAAAATCTAAAGGTAATAAAACTAAAAAAAACATTTTTTTTTATAGACAAAATCTTAAAAAAAAATATTTTTTTTTAAAATTTTTTTTTTTTTTTTTTTAAATACGTTTTTTGTTTTTTTTACGTTTTTTTTTTATTTTTTTTTACGTTTTTGTTTTTTTTAATTTTTTTTTTTTTTTTTGCGTTTTTTTTTTTTTTATATTTTTGCAAATATAAATTAAAAATATAGCGTTTTAGTGCTCCCCGGCAGCGGCGCCAAAAACTTGATGATGTAGCGTGAGGGTACGAAATAGTATTATTTTTAATACAAAATACTACAAAATATGACACAAGTTTTAATTATTTATAGAGTGGGATATACCTAAATCTTGCTACAACACTATAGGCAGTGTACCTAATCGTAGAGTAGTGTAGTTTTTAGTAAGTCCGGTTCGTTCCACAGGGAGCTGGTGATACTTACTATATTTTTAACAACTATATTTATACAAAATATATATAATTATATAAGTAGTAATATTATTATAAAAGGGGGGTTTTACCGTTTAATGACCGGTTTGTCGATTCTATATTTTAAGCGCAAAGATAAATGACGATAATTAAAGTGCGTAAAATAATGACAATAAATAAAATGACAGTAAATAAAATTGCGAGTAATAAAATGACAGTAAATAAAGATACGATGAGAAATATAATAAAAGAATTATGCTTATTTAAACTTCCGTAATCATGATGTTTGACGTGTTGATTTTAATTTATTACCATGGGTTAATTGTCCTTTGTCCTGGTTTATTTGATACGTCTATCTGGTTTTTGTCCATAATAGTCCATCGGTCATAAATATAAAGTGCGAGTATCCTCGTCAAATTACCCTTATACCCGAAGTCAAATATTCCAACTGATTAAGGATTTAAACTGTGACGCAGTTATCACTTCTGTCAACAATTACACCAGTTATCAATGTATGTAATCCACCCCTGTTTTAATTAGTTTATGAATATTAATTCATCCACTTGATCAGAATGAATAATCAATTACCCAACCCAATTGATTAATTAAATGATTATAACAGATTCCATATGAACGTCACTAAATAGGACAACCATAATCATTATTAATTATTAGGTTAATTAATTTGAAGATAGGTTCGACAGAATCCAATGAGTTGTCACTCAATTAGACAATACCCCCCATCTATTAATAGTCAATAGTCCAATTTCCACAAGTGTCGGTCTTTTGCCCAAACCTTAATTATGGTCCAAAGTTCAATAACCCCATCTTAATATTTTAGCCTAACATCACGATTACTTCGGCTCAAATAAGCATAATAACGACTTAGCTACGAGACATTAATGTAAAAAGGTTGAACATAACTTACAATGATTAAAAATAGCGTAGCATTACACGGACAGAATTTCGACTTACACACTCAAACGATCTCTATCATAAATCTTATTATTATCATAATTTAAAATTAAAATTAAGATTATTGTTATATCTGATTACATTAACATTATGATAGAGAATTATAAATATAGATATTGATATTTGATATAGAAAAGTAAGAAAAAGATAGAAAAAATGATCGAAAAAAAAAGTCTTCTCAAATTGATCGTAAATCATCGCTTTTATAGCGAAATTAGAATTGAAATTTTCATTTACGACCCCTGAACTATGCTCAATTAACAACTTTTTATTATTTAATATTATTCTTATTATGAATTATTTAAATATTATATTTTATTCTTGTGCATAGTTGACTCATAATTTTTACACCGTTGCGTCGAGCGCTGAAAGTTGGTTCATGCCTCGGTTCCGGATTTTCGAACGCCCTTTCGTACAATTTTATATCGTGTACTTTGCGTTTTGTAACTTGTACTCTTGTCATTTTTAGACGTTCTTCATCAATAATTTGAACCTTTTTGATTGTATCTTGTACTTTTGAGCTTTTTGGACCTTTGCGTCTTCAAATCTTCGTTTTCGCCTTTTGTCTTCGCACTTATTTAAAATAAACGAATATTACTCGAAAATGGAACAATTGCAGCTAAAATCTATTCTTTCTTGGGGGATAATGCTATGAAATATATGTTCCTTTTTAGCCTTATCAGCAATATTTGTAAAATGTATCATATAGAGGTCAAGTACCTCGCGATGTAATCAACTGTTGTGAATCGTTTATAAACGATATGGACTTCGTTCGGATGGATTAGGACGGGTCTCTACAGGTACATGGTTATAAATGTTGCGACCAAACTTCTCTAGCGTAAGGCTTCTCTCAGCACCGGTGTTAACAGCATATACAAACATTATGGTTGATGAGTGAGAACGTGACGAATTTCATGGAAAACAAAAATGAACAAGGTGTAATGGCAACTCAAACAAAAATCTAATTTTTAATCGAAAAGGGTTGGTACAAACTCCCAGGCGTGTGTGTCTTGCGGAAAACAGATGAGGTGTGGTTCGCGTTGATGTGTTCAAAGCTGGTTGGGAATGTTTGTGGGTATAATGAAAATGATTACCGCTTAAGAAACGTACGTTGGAACAGAATGAGAAAGGATACTGTGACAAGTAGTATTACTAGTAGTAATGAGTGATGGTTTTAGCGATAAATAGCGATGGGTTGTGATAAGCAGTGATGATAACAGTGACGAATAAGTTATTAGATAGTGTGCTCGTATCATGAGTATATACACATGTATACTAATGCACCCAATAGGGCATAATAGTTATCAATAGGTAGGCTCGTGTTGGAAAACAAAGTCATGAACGGTGGGTGGCTGAATGATAGGTAAGTTGAAAGTCGAGTAGACAATACCTACTACGTATTGTGCGGGTTGTTATCAGGAATTCCTCCTCTAAAGACGTATCATAAATGAGTTGTGATGCACAGCAGCGAGCAGTAAAACGTGGACATGTTAGCAGTGACGAGTAGTACTTAGTAGTGGTAAATAGTAATGAGTAGTATTGAGTAGTAGCAAGTAGCAAGGGGTAGCAGTAAGTAGTATTTAGTAATGACAAGCAGCGAGAAGTAGTGATCAGTCGTGACTAGCAGTGAGAGGCGACTTTGAGTAGTAGTTGGCAGTGATAAACAGTACTGAGTAGTGGTATGAGATGACGAGTGTGTTCAAGTAATGTCTTTGTAGTGACAAGTAGTGATCGGTGGTGACAGACAGTGTCGAACAGTGACAAGTTGTGTCATGATTATAAGTTACTTATAAGTTATAATAACAATTAATTTGCACAGTGTAAGTTTCTACTCACATTTGAGGTTATACAGTTTGTGTTCTAAACGTTGTTCATCCAAGTAACCTACTTGACTCGACCTCAATTCCTTATTTTGCGATGTCGGAACTTCTATATGAGTTACCATAATGTAATCCCGGTCATTACATTACGCTATCTCACATTTCCATTCGACATCACTCCATAAGTTCAAGATGGCGTAATCAACTTAATTTAGTTGAATCTGGCTTTGTGTGTACGTATGTGTTCAGTGATATAGTATATTTAGTCCAAGTCCATGTTGTATGATATAAGGCGTATATGTATGTGGTGTAATGTTTAGCCCTACATGTAGCACTGTGAAGTAAATAGTGCAGGTATGGTGTATAAAAGT
The DNA here is from genome assembly GCF_046630445.1 of Rutidosis leptorrhynchoides. Lineage (NCBI taxonomy): Eukaryota > Viridiplantae > Streptophyta > Magnoliopsida > Asterales > Asteraceae > Rutidosis > Rutidosis leptorrhynchoides. The sequence continues at coordinate 636,373,986 of NC_092335.1, forward strand.
CGTCCAAGACACACGGCTATAGACTAGACTTCAATAATGCGCCCTACGGTTAGACACAATAATGTATCCTAGTTCTCTATAGCCACAGCTCTGATACCAACTTTAACACCCCGTCAAAAATCCCTTTAACGGAACGTTAACTCTAGTCCCAGTGCTTGGCTTGACTTCTACGTAACAGCAATATTCTACAGCGGAAGCAATTAATACCTGAGAATAACAACACGCAAAAACACGTCAACAATAATGTTGGTGAATCTACAGGTTTAAAGTAATGTAACATTATCTGAAAAACAGTTATCAAAAAAATAGTTTAGTTTCCTTGACCACGAGATTCTATCGTCTGCATAAACCGAGCACCTGAATACTAGCAATGACCTGAGTATAGAAGCCACTATACCCGACCTTACCTCGTAAAATATTATACACTTGTTCAAATGTATTTAATGTTCAAAGTAAATGCACCACAGTTTTTATAGCGGGTGAGGTTGTCAACTTAACGGATCCGTCCATCTAAATTGTGCTTACATCGATGGTATTAAAAGTATTCAAGCTAGAGGCTTTTTGAACAAACTCATTATGCATATGTGTAGTACTCATGTCAATACAAAGTATTTGAAAATGTAAATATAACAGCGTGTATTCTCATCCCTGAAAACATGTAAAAAGCGGGACTGTAGACTCACCTTTGAATAAGCTCGGATTGAAAAGTGAGCAAATAACTTGTACGGTTTATAGCCAAGTAATGCAACCTAAGTATACGTATGTAGGTTGGTCAATATATGTATCTTATATAAGTGTGATTTCATAGTGTACGTTGTCTTATTGCTCAACTCGACGCGTTTCAAAGTAAAAGTCAACTATATCATGCAAGTCAAACAAAGTCAACTGAAGTCAAACCGAAAGTCAAACTTGGTCAATGTGGTCAAATAAAGTCAACATCAGTAGTTTCATGTCAAATATTGGTCAACATGTCAAACCTAAGTCAAACAATACGTTTTAGGTCATGAATGATCATTTTCACAATTTCAGTTTATCGTTATGCACAAAGTTCATGAACACGTAGCATACTTAGCACATTATCTCATAGTACAAAATTCAAATAAACATGACAAACTCCAGATCATAAATATACTTAAAATCAATTCCAAAAAGTCCGGACAGGGACTCATACGACAAATAAAAGTCAGGAATCAGAAGGGATACATTTGGGGTTTGCCAAGTCAGTTTCTAACCGCGCACTGATTTCATTTTGGCTATAACCGGAGTTAGGAACATGCAATTGATACAATATCATTGTTCATAGTTCAAGGACAAATAAAAGTAACACATATCAAAAATCTAGCAACTTTTGTTTAGCCAATTTATACATTTTATTCGTGCAAGTTGAACATTCAGTTTTCAGCTTAAATCAGAATTCACATAAAGTACGGCTCTATTGTGCCCAATGCATAAGGTTTCAGATATTGATATAAACAAACAATAAGTCACATATCATGTTAAGTTTCATTTTCCAGAAGCATAGATGCTCAAACAATTCACATAATCCTCAGAGTACAAAACCGTGTGCAATTTACAGATTCGATTCTCATTTAGTTAGTCACATTCACACGCGATTATCCGGAGATCTAAATACAATTAGCCTATGATATCCCATGAAATATGAAGTAATTTTTGTCTACTTTTCAAATATGCAAAGCTTTAATCACAGAAGTTAACACATTTTATCATATAAGGTTATTTTCATGCAAGTGCTGTATAAAACTACTTTTACACTAATTCAAGCATATCTCGGGTTATACATAAGCAAACGACATGATATCCTAGTCTAAATTGAGTGTTTTTAAATTATATTTCCATTGGTATAAGTCTCACATTCCAATTCGTTGTCTATCAATACCAGATTTCTGATCAAGCAACAAAAACACAACGATAATTCAAATCGACATAACTTAATCATACGGAAATGAAATCAAGCGAATCCAAAGCCTAAACTCAATAGTTTTTCGCAAGGAATCTGATTATAACATAATAATTAACAATTGAAAAACTTAATTTTTCTGATCAAACAAATACAAATTCGTTTTTAAACCCTAGCACATCAAACAATCAAAATAACGATTACCATTAACACGTACGCGTATAGACTTGAGCAATTGACAACATAACTATGAAACTCTCATGAAAATCAGATTTTAAGAATTAGAGTTCATGCAATTATACCTTAGATCGCTAAAAGAATTATATCAACGCGTAGAGGAGATCAAGAATTGCAACGTTTGTTCTTGAGGTTTAATCAAAAATTAAGTTTGAGTGTATGTGTGTGTGTGTGTGTGTGTGAATGGCGACGGTAGCAAGGAGAGGGAGAGGATCGACTGGTGCAGCTTTTTTTGTGACGGTTTTATCTAATTTAGGTTTAACCCTCTAATTTATACCAAGCCCTAAATCCACAATTAACACATAAGTCCCTAAAGTTACAAAAATTAAAATAAAAGGGGGTGAGGAGGGGGTTTCGGCCGTGGCCCACTTGGGATGGGTTCACGGGCTCTCGTTTTGCAATTCCGTGTATTCGTGGTCCGTTTTAAGTGCCGTTTAGTCGTACCGAAGGCCCGGAACACTAACCCGATCGTTAAACGCAACCAATCGTTTAATTTATTAAAAACCCAATAAATTAAATATTTTAAAAAGTTAATAATTAATAAAATTAATTATTAAAATAAACCCGAGCTTTTCGTTGCTCAAAAAGCTATTATCAAAATCGTATCAGTTTTATCGTATTTCATTATCCGAAACATTTATTTGAATTAATATCAACCCATATTAATTATTGAAACCCTCCAAAGATCAAGTACGCATTTAATACACATAAACGCATAAAAGTTAAATAATCGCTGTTAAATAAACTAACGGAATGTTAACGGAAGTAACGGAAAAATCAGGGTTGTTACATTTAGTATCTGCTAGTGGAAAAGACCAATCAGATTCCATTCTCGGAACTACATGAGAATAGAACAACTAACCCTAGATAACATTATTTCTTAGAACATTTGAATCTCCCCACACTTAGGTATCTATGGTGTCGAAATTATGATTAACTTCATCGTCAATTTCTTTTGGACCATAATCAACTTGCATATCCGTGATTTTTGCTTTAAGCCTTTGGTCGGATTCCTGTGTAATATCCACAAATTCAACTAGTTTCGCCTTTTCTTTAGGCGATAGATTAGATATTAATCGGTTACATAACTTAAAGTTCCCCTTGGTTCTAGCATCGCGAATCCGTTTAATAAGTTTCTTCATTGAACTATTAATAACGGGGTCATTTAGTTTTGTATCAACAACGGGGTTCTTTGTTATCAGGTCATCATTAGGTTTTACTTCATCTTCCCCACACTTAGGCTTTTTATTATTATTAAGCACTACCGTTGGAGTTGGTAAAACAATATGGTTCTTACCAATCATTTTTGTTGGTTCAACGGTTTTGGTTGGTGGAGATTTAGACTTTCGACTCACAAAGGTGATCAATTTTTCATCATTACTAAGTGTCATTCTACCCTCTCTTACATCAAATAACGCCCCGGTAGAGGCTAAGAATGGTCGACCTAAAATTAGAGGAATGTTTGGGTCCTCTTCTATGTCAATGACAATAAATTCAACTAAAAAGGTTAAATTACCCACTTGAACGGGTAGGTTGTCAGCAATTCCAACTGGGTGCCTAATGGTTTGATCAAAGAGTCGAACGCTCATTTCCGTTGGACTTAACTCACCTATTCCTAATCTCTTATATAATGAAAGGGGCATAACACTCACACTCGCACCTAAATCTGCTAGTGCATCATACACGACATAATCACTAAGTAGACAAGGAACAATAAATTCACCCGGATCACCCAACCTGGGTGGAGGTTTTGGTGGAACTGTCTTCACCGGGTTTATCTTTACGGTTTTTGTTTCTTGCACTTTCTTATTCTTCTTCTTCTTTCTAGAGGTATCACAAACTTTATTACCTATTACTTGCTCATACTCAACTCCTTTTCTTGGAAATGGGATGGGTGGTCTGTATGGTGCCACCACTGGCTTTACATACTCGGGTGGTGGTGGTGGTGTTGTAACTTCTTCATTATTACTCACATCGAAAACCTTCCCATCTTCTGGAGCTGGTTTTTCAGAATTTGTTGACACCATATTAACATTCTCATTTTGAGGATTTACTTCAGTATCACTTGGTAGCTTTCCTTGTTCCCTCTCACTCATCATGCTAGCAAGAGTACCTATATGTTTTTCTAGATTCAAAATGGAAGCTTGTTGAGTTCTTAATGACTGATCAAACTTCTCATTTATTTGGGTTTGAGATGTTATAAATTGTGTTTGAGATTCCATTAGCTTTGCCCTCATTTCTTCTAGATTTGACTTTCTCTCTTCGGTTTGTTGTGGTGGTTTATATAAGCTAGGTCTTTGTTGATTGAAAGTGTTGTTTTGAGTTGGTTGGTTATTCAGACCTTGTTGGTTGTACGAGTTATTGTTAGGTCCATTTGGATTGTAAAGAATGTTTTGATTTCGATTGAAGTTTGGCCTTGGCGGTTGATAATTATTTTGATAATTATTTCCCGGCCTTTGGTTCATATAGGAAACATTCTCACGTTGTTCCATGTGACAATCTTTCGTTAAGTGTGGTCCACAACATTGCTCACAACTGATTCGTATTGCGTGAATATCTTTATTCATCTTTTCCAATCGTCTCTCGAAAGCATCTATTTTTGCAGAAACGTGTGATGACCCGGAAATTTCTGACCAAATTTAAACTTAATCTTTGTATGATTAAACTTTTCCGACACGATAAGCAAAGTCTGTAATGTTGAGTCACGAAAGTTTTAGAACTATATTCATATAATCAATTATTCTTTGACTGTTCTCTATGATTCATGAACAATATATATATAACTTAATGTGCATAGATATATATATATATATATGATTTCAAGTTATTTAGTAAACGATAGTAACATTCGTTTGTTAATAAAATTGATATTTAGATAAGTTAACTAAAACGTTTAAGATGAACCGGTAAAACACTAATTTGCTACAGTATTTTCGAATTGCTACAGTACCCAAAATGCTACAGTGTTTTCGAAAATCACTATTTGCTACAGTAAAACACTATTTCAAAATGAAAATGTATATATATATTTTACAAGGTGATAAAATAAAATATTAACTTAATCTTAAAACGATTTGATTTAAAATAATATTACTAAATATATATTAATAAATAACGAGACGATTATTTATAGAAATAAATGACCAAAACACTCAAATGTATAAGTTATATTTCAAGTGGTATGATTTATGGATAATTTAAATCTATATTTTGACAAAGGTACGATTCGCGAAACGTAAAATGCAAGTTTTCTAAGTGTACGAAAGGATATTCGAAAAATCAGAACCGGGACATAAGTCGAGTGACGACGTACGACTTATCGGAACAAAAATTACAAGTCACCTATGCACGAGAATATAATATAATATATAATTAATTAATTTAAATTATATATATTATATATATTATTAATAAATATGTCGACGAACAAAAATACAAAAGTTTGTGAGCTGGATCCTCAGGCCATGCGATCTCATGGCCAATGCCCCTCAGACCCATACGATCGCATGGGGACGATTTTCAGGCCACATCTATAAAAGCTCGAACATTCTGCTTCTGATTTCATTTCATTATTACTCCGTAAGTATTTATTATTTATTGTTATTATTATTATTATTATTATTATTATTATTATTATTAAGATTAATATTATTATTATTAATCTTATTATTACTCCCTCCGTCCCAATTTAATAGTCCACAGACAAAAGGGCACACAGTTTTAGGAAATCCCACTAACTTCATTTATCCACCAATGAAATATTTTCTCTCTCCAGATCCACCAATCAAATATCCTCTTTCCTTTCCATTTATGGAAGTGGACTATTAATTTGGGACATCTCAAAATGGAAAAACAGGACTATCTAATTGGGACGGAGGTAGTATTATTATTAGTATTATACATAAAATACTACGACGAGGTCATGAGCGTTTCACTTTCAAAATGGGTTTTCGAGCGGGAAAGAGTTAAGGAAACTATGGGTTATAGCTATGGAGGTTATGGGTAATGTACGTGGGTATTATTTGCAAGTCAAACCTAGTGTTTATCATCTCTGTTATGTCTACGTACTTTCCTGCAATATTGAATCACAATATTGATACGTGAGCATTCATATCTTATCTTTTATATATTAAATGTATATCCATGTCTAGTGCTCTAGTATATATATTTATATATGCTTGTATGCTAAATTTCATCGTTAAACAGTTTATAATGAATCACGGATAATACATATATTACTGGTAAAAAGTATATGATATACATGTTTTTGGAAAGCTGGCGAAAAATCAATAACTTTTCATTTAGATATCGAATAATTTCGATGAACGGATTAAAAGATATGATCAACTGAATTATGATTGACGTTAATTGAAATTGCTTTTGAATCTGCAATTAAGATTTAAACAACTTGTTTGTAAGATTGATAAATTGGATTTTTGAATATTACCAATCGAGTAAATGAATCCTTATATAAGGTACGTCTCGTTTTGTTGAACTATTGTCAAAATTGACTTTTTGAAACGACTTTGGATAACTTTTGTATGTCGATCTCGAGCATTAGGATTGTGATACACTATGACCAGACCTAGCTTGATAGACATTTATTTACCAACATATGTTCTCTAGGTTGAGATCTACGGTTATTTGGTAATCCGAGTTTCGATCACATTTTGGTGAACGACTTTATATGCTGATGAGGTGAGTTTCATTGCTCCATTTTTAATTGCTTTTGCAATATATATTTTTAGGCTGAGAATACATGCACTTTATTTTAAACGCAATGGATACAAGTACATACTAAATTCTACACTGAGTTGAACCAAAAATCCCTTAGCTTTGGTAACTAGTAACTGTCGGTTATAAGAACCGATGGGCGCGAATAGAGATATATGGATTCATAGGGCTTGACATCCCCGTCTGTTCCAGGTATAGAAACCCTAGCCTGAACTATAAAATAGACGTATGCTATTTGAGTGTATCGTACATGTTGGTTGCATGTTAAACACAAGGGTACTTATTAGATAGACGTTAAAGCTTAGTTACCGGGGTGCCTAATCTTGTAGAATAATTTGACAAACGTTTCTGGATGAAACAACTGAAATCTTATGATCCACCTTTATATACAGATTATACGAAACAATAAAACTATGAACTCACCAACCTTTGTGTTGACACTTGTTAGCATGTTTATTCTCAGGTTTCCTAGAAGTCTTCCGTTGTTTGCTTATATGTTAGACAAGCTATGTGCATGGAGTCTTACATGACATATTTTTCAAGGAAACGTTGCATTCACCAAATCATCACCATGTGTCTTATTTTGACTGCATTGTCAACGGAACTATCATTGTAAACTATTATATTACGGTAATTGTCTATATGTAGAAATCATCAGATGTCGAAAACCTTTGATTTAAATATTTATTTATGGTGTGCCTTTTCAAAAGAATGCAATGTTTACAAAACATATCATATAGAGGTCAAATACCTCGCAATGAAATCGATGAATGACGTGTTCGTCCATATGGATTTGGAGCGATCGTCACAAAATGGAATCAAAGTCATGGCTAGAATCGGCTCTAGCCGCTTTAGATGATCGAAAAATATCTTTTTCTTGATGCCACTCATGTGAGTGGGAAGCTGTGTTATCAATAATTTTATAAGCTTCAGTTGCGGTTTTCTTCATAGTGGAACCACCAGCTGTTATGTCGATGTCTTTTCGTGTAGCAATGTCGCATCCTTGGTAGAATATTTGTACTATTTGATAAGTATCAAAACCATGTTGAGGACATCCTCTCAACAATTTTCCGAATCTTGTCCATGCCTCATATAATGTTTCATTTGGCTTTTGAATGAACGTAACTATTTCTCCTTGAAGTCGTACGGCTTTAGATGCCGAAAAGAATTGTTTAAGAAATTTCTCTACTAAAACATCTCATGTGTCAATCGCCCCTTCAGGTAATGATTCTAACCAATCTTTGGCTTCTCCCTTTAAAGTTCAGGGAAATAACATGAGATAGATCTGCTCATCCTCAACTTCTCTGATTTTAAATAGAGTACAGATCCTATTAAAGGTACGAAGATGTTCGTTTGGATCTTCTTTTGGCGTACCACTATATTGGCATTGATTAGTTACCATGTGTAGGATTTGTCCCTTGATTTCATAATCTGTCGCATTAATGTTTGGTTTAATAATGGCGTGACCTTGGCCAGTACGTGTAGCTCTCATTCGGTCTTCCATACTTAGAGGTTCCGTTACTTTCATAATTGAATTTGTTGAAAACGAATCACTAGAGGATTCTGATTTAATGGTTTCTTCCTCGACAATCTCTGGATGAGTAATTTGTGGTTCCGGATGAATGATTATTGGTTCAGGATCTCTGAATTGTCCCTGAATATCCTCTGGATTCTCAATTATGAGGTCGAGTTCAAAAAATGGATTATCGGAAATTTGAATTGGAGTACTTGGTCGACTTGATGATGATTCTAAAGAAAAATAAACGGCGACAATATTGGCTAGATGTCTTAATCGAGTTACAGGTGGTGAACGTATGAAAGGTGGTGAACGTTTTGCTCGGTGCATTCACTGAATATCCTATTAGTTATAAAAGATAAAAATTATATAAGTTATCAAATTAATAGACTTTTCTGATTTTTCCCACGTTTCGAATAGCCAATAGATGCAGCAGGTAGCCAGGACCCTTTAAATTGGAAGCCCACAACTCGCCACTAACAAATCCAACTATTACTACGAACCAGGAAATTTGGATGTCTATTAATTTAACCACTTAAAATAATTTTTCGTTTGAAATTTTAGAGAAGAAATAGAAAATTCTATGTCCTAAAAACTAGAGCGTCGAGAAATAAGAAAGAAAAGAGCGCGTCGAAAAGCATTGAAAAATAAGCGTCGAAAAAATAATAATAAGAAAGTAGCGCGTCGAAACTTAAAAGTCTAAAAACTAAATATTAAAAAGTTGCGCCTAAAGGTATTAAAGCTTAAAAGGAAATCTATATCCAAAACGGCAATAACTTAAAAGGCACTAAAATATATAAAATATTAAAGCGATAAGCGACGTCGTAAAATTCTAGAGCATCTAAATCTTAGTCTAAAGAAAAAGTACTTAAGGAATTTTATGGCAAAGCCTAAAAATCTAGAAATAAAAATAACTACGGCAAAATACCAGTATTAAAACTAATTATGAACGATAAATATACAATTTACGAATTAAACGATTAAAAAGATACGAAATATAAAAATAAAACTTAAAGTTTATAAAAGTACAATTTTTATAATAATATTATTTTTATATTATTATTTTATAAAAGTATTAATTTTTTAAATAATAAAACTAAATAGCACTTAATATTACAAATTAATTAAAAAAAAACTAAAACTAAATATTAAATAATTAAACCCTAATCTTAATTAATAATAATAATTATTATTAATTACAACCCTAATTCGACGGATCCAATGTTTCAGGCCTGTCAAATCAGCTCATACGATCGCATGAGCTGAGTGTTATAAATCCATGCGATCGCATGGTTCGTGGATCCAGGCCATATGTTGGGCTGCTACAGTTGGGCCCGATTACTTTTACACTTTTTTCTGTTTTAATATTTATATAAAATATTTATATAAATTAAATAAAACTTATATTTAAAAACTAAAATAAAAATAAAAATACTTTATAATTTTATATATTTTGAACAACTATTAAAAATATATATATTTTGTTTTTGTTTTTATATTTTTGTATTTTTAATATTTAAAACGTATTTTTACAAAAAGAAATTAAAACTTAATAATATTTTTTTTATATATAGCGTTTCGCTTTCGGGTCCCCGGCAGTGGCGCCAAAAAGACTTGATGTGTGCAGAGGTGTATACAAAATAGTTATAATTTTTACTGCGAAATACTGCAAAATATGATACAAATTACACAAGTTTTATTTATTTATTTATGGAATATACCTAAACCTTGCTACAACACTTATAGGCAGTGTACCTAATCGTAGAGTAGTGTAGTTTTTAGTAAGTCCGGTTCATTCCACAGGGATCTAGCTGAGTTTAACGCTATATTTTTTTACAACTATATATATATATATATATATATATATATATATATATATATATATATATATATATATATATATATATATATATATATATATATATATATATATATAGTAATATTATTATAAAAGGGGGTTTTTATCTTTTAATGACCGGTGTGTCGATTTTATATTTTAAGCGTAAAGATAAATAACGATAATATAAATGACAGAATTTAAATTGCAATAAAGTAAATTGCAGTAATTAAAATGACAGTAAATAAATGTACGATGAAATATGAAATAAAAGTATTATGCTTATTTAAACTTCTGTAATCATGATGTTTGACGTTTTAATTTTAGTTTATTTATCTGGGTTAATTGTCCTTTGTCCTGGATTTATTTGATACCTATCTAGTTTTTGTCCATAATAGTCTATCGGTCATAATTATAAAATGCTCGTCAAATTAACCTTATTCCCGAAGTCAAATATTCCAACTAATTAGGGATTCGAACTGTAACAAGGTTTTAATACTTTGTTAACAATTACACCAATTATCCTTGTATGTAATTCACCCCTGTTTTAATGAGATACGAATATTAATTTACCCACTTGATCAGAATGAATAATCAATTACCCAACCCAAATAATTAATTAAATGATCGTAAAAGATGTCGTATAAACGTTACTAAATAGAACATACATAATCATTTTAATAATTATTAGATTAACTAATTTGAAGATAGTTTCGACAGGTTCCAATGAGTTGTCGCTCAATTAGACAATATCCCCTATCTATTAATAGTCATAGTCCAATGTTCACAAGTGTCGGTCTTTTGTCCAAACCTTAATTATGGTACAAAATCTAATAACCCCGTCTTAATATTTAGTCTAACATCACGATTACTTGGGCTCAAATAACTAAAATAATAACTTAGTTACAAGACATTAATTTAAAAAGGAAGAACATAGCTTACAGTGGTGATTAATCGCGTAGCGTTAAACGGACAGAGTTCCGTCTTATAAAACCTTAAAACATTTCTTACAATAACCCAATTATTATTAAACTTAAATTAAACTTTAAATTATATATATATATATATATATATATATATATATATATATATATATATATATATATTATTGATGTTAAAGCAAAGGGGTACGTAAAAGATTATATTTTACTACAAAATACTATTAAATACGATACAATTTTACACAAGTTATTTATTTATTTATAGAATGGGATATACCTAAACCTTGCTACAACACTTATAGGCAATGTACCTAATGATACAGTAGTGTAGTTTTTAGTAAGTCCGGTTCGTTCCACGGGGATCAACTTAGTTTAATGCTATATTTATTTTAAACTATATTTGTACAAAAATATATATATAAGTAGTATTATTATTATTATAAAAAGGGGGTTTTTACCGTTTAATGGCCGGTTTGTCGATTTTATATCTTAAGTCACAATTAAAACCTAATGTAAAATATTAAATATAAATACAACTTAATTTAAAGTGTAAAGTAAATGACGATAAATAAAATTGCGATAAATAAAAGTGCGATAAGTAAAATGACGGTAAATAAAATTGCGATAATTTAAAAGTACGATAATTAAAAGTGCGAAAAGATATAAAATAAAGGAATTATGCTTATTTAAACTTCCGTAATCATGATGTTTGACGTGTTGATTTTAGTTTATTACCATGGATTAATTTTTCTTTGTCCTGGATTATTCAATATGTCCATCTGGTTTTTGTCCATAACAGTCCATCAGTCATAAATATAAAGTGTGAGTGTCCTCGTCAAATTATCCTTATATCCGAAGTCAAATATTCCAACTAATTGGGGACTTAAACTATAATTACACCAATTTTCCTTGTATGTAATTCACCCCTGTTTTAATAAGTCCATTAACTATTAATCCAATCTCGTGTCTGGTTAAATGAACGATTATTAATACTTATAAATATCCCGCCCATCGTGTCCGATCGAGTGTATGTGGTTATTTATAGGTACGTCCAATTGTAAATTTTATATTAAATTAACAAACTATCATTCAATTAAACAAATATAAAGATCATTAATAGCCCATAGTCTAATTTTCACAAGTGTCGTTCTTTTGTCCAAACCCCAATTATGGTACAAAGCCCAATAACCCCGTCTTTAATATTTTAGCCCAACATCACGATTACTTTCGCTTAAATAAGCATAATAATAACTTAGCTACGAGACATTAATTTAAAAAGGTTGAACATAACTTACAATGATTAATAATAGCGTAGCGTTACACGGACAGAATTTCGACTTACACACTTACAACATTCGCTAACATACCCTTATTATTATAAATCTTAAATTAAAATTATAATATATATATATATATATATATATATATATATATATATATATATATATATATATATATATATATACATACATATATATTGAGAGTGAGAGATAGATAATATATTTTCTCCCTTTGCCTCTATCCGTGTTCTCTATTTATAGCCAATATGATTGCACTGTTGATTGTTTGAAAGTTAGCTTGTAGTTGATAAATTCAACTTTTCCATGCACATTCCGATGGCTGCTTATCAACATGATATATAATATTATTATTATTATATTATTATTATTATTTTATATATTATATTATTATCAACTTGATCTTTATTATTCGATGGCTGCTCAAAATGATTCAATCAATTTGAATTATTTATTATATATTATTATTATTCTTATTATGAATTATTTATATATTATATTATATTCTTGTGCATAGTTGACTTGTAATTTTAGCTCCGTTGAGTCGTACGTTGATAGTTGGTTCATGTCTCGGTTTCGGATTTTTGAACGCCTTTTCGTATGCTTAGATATCTTGTAATTTACGTTTCGCGGCTTGTACTCTTGTCATTTTTAGACGTTATTCATCAACAAATTGAACCACTTGGATTGTATCTTGTACATTTGAGCTTTTTCGTCATTTGCGTCTTCAAATCTTCGTTTTCTTCTTTTGTCTTTGTACTTATTTTTTTAAATGAATATTACTTTTAAATAGAACAATTGTAACCAAAAGCTTGTCTTTCTTGAGGGATAATGCTATGAAATATATGTTCATTTTTTAGCATTATCAAATATTCCCACACTTGAGCGTTGCTTGTCCTCAAGCAATATAGTCTTGAAATAAAAATACTAGAATCACTTCTTTATTCTTCACACTTTGTACATCAGTTATTTCTATACGTCTATATGAACAATGGTAGTAACATGATGGTTTACAGTCCCACATGACTATGAAAATTTAGATCCTTTAGGAAATTGGATCTTTATGAAAACATTTGATCTTTTGAAAATTAAATCTAGCTTTTACCCTAGATAAGTTTTCCGGAATAACCCTTCACCGGTGTTTGCAAATTGTTTTTGTGGGTTTTGTGAGTTTTAGATTTGAAAATTTTAGCTCAAAACTTGCGGTTTTGTGTCACCCACTTGCTGAATTGTATTGGGAAAGCAACACGTCCAGTATACTTGCTCTGTATATTACCTTTCGGTAAACTACCGACCGGTTGTAAAGGAAAGCGTTGAACAAGCAACTGTTGAGGCAATGTCCCGTGACATTCTTTTAATTATGGTCTATAACGTGTCGGATGCAATCACTACCCTTTGCAGGAGCAATAGTAAAGATCACCCTATAGTTTTTCGGTCTGGCACAAGGTCCTGTCTTTGACCATGCTATGCAACCACCGTTCTTACGGTTGACACCTGATTTGGTTCAGGTGACCTAATGAATTTCAGATGAATTCCTAGGATTTTACGTTCAATGGTAATGAACGCATTAAAAATGGGTTTTCAGAAAACAAATCGGTTTGTAATTTGATCAAAATATTTTCTCGTTCAAGCTCGAGTTTAGATATCATCGAATTCCATGAGTTTGTAATTCTCAATCTTTAAGGTCAATCTCAAGGATTGAGTAATATCAGTCTTAAAAGCTGATTTTTGATCTTTAAGGAGATTATCCTTTCTGGGGATCTGATTCATTAGTCTTATAAGCTAATTTGCACGGTTCCCCCCATTGTACGAGACAGATCCTCTCATGGTTAGGATAAGTCTGACCATTTGGTGACCCTGTTTGATGCTGAGGTCCGTGGATTTCCAGCTGATTTTCGAGAAAACTTTTCAAGGTTTTTTGTAGACTCTACAACTGGTCTGGACGACAACTTCCTGACCTAAATCAAGAAGTGCGTGTCTTTTTCTCGGAAGACTTTACCTCCTTTTTAAATTCCATTACAATAAACTGGGTAAAACTTGATTAAAATCGTCCAAAACAAAAGTATCTTCAATTATTTGTACAAAAATGTGTGACATATGTTCTAAATAACTTGGTAAACTTTTCCCACACTTGGCTTTTATTTTCTTTTCTTTGCCTTTTTATTTTCCTCTATTACATTTTAAATGAATTCTAACATTTTAGGTTGTTTCTCAATTTATGTCCTTTCTGAGGTAACAATAATTTCGGTGTTAATACCTAGTTTTATCGTTCATAAATTTATATAAACATGATTTTGAGTTCCTTTAATTGAAAATTTTGAAAAATTTTACTAGAATTGGGTAGTCAGTATATAAGACTAGGGTTGTTCTTTATTATCAGAGAACACTAGATTCTAATACAACTACTGCGTTACTAGTATTTTTAATGGTAACCAAGTGTATAAGTCAAAAATTTTAAAAATTCGAAAGAATTTAACCCCTTCCCACACTTAAGATCTTGCAATGCCCTCATTTTCAAGAAATCAGTAACAATTTAAATTATTGAGGGAGATTAGTGTAGAAAAATGATTAAATTTTACCAAAGTTTCCAAACATATTGGCGTTTGTTTTAAAAGCAAAGATTTTTGGGTTTTTTTTAAATGTTTTTGGCATACTTTAATTCAATAAGATTAAAAATAATGATAATAAAAGTTCTCGTCCCTTCCTTGGGTAAAGAAATTTCGGTTCAACGACCTAGTTTTCAACTTACGACGAATTTTTAGAAATCACATTTTTAACTTAATGAAATAAAGTAAATTTTTGTTATTAAATTCACACCAAACTTAAATTTAAAATGCATAAAATTAAAAATTCATATTATTAAAATTAAAAAAAATCACACCAAATTTTTATTATATTTTTGTTTTTATACATACAAGCTTATATTAAAAATATTAATTTTTCAAATATTTACCAACTTAAATATATTGATTTTAAAAAGTTTACAATATTAATTTCATATTTATATATTAATAACAAGGTAAAAATTAAAATTAAAAATCTTTTTGGTCTTTTATCCCACTTTAATCAATCAAATATTATCAAAAATATACGTCCCTCTTTTCGGTAAAGTAATTTCGGTTCCATAACCTAGTTTTACTCCTGACGAATTTTTGAAATATTTTGGGTTGATTAATTAATGATATTTATACCTTAAGAATAAACGGTAAATTTCGCAGTGATATAATAAATTTTTGTATGATATCAATAATTTCGGTTACGCATACATAATTTTATTAAATACCAATTTAATACTTTATAGCGAACGATTCAGTGTTTATAATCAAAAGGTTAAAAGCAATAAAAATAAAAATAAAAACTGTACATACTTACCTATGAGATAGAATTTTCAGAGACCTGCTTTAGCCGATGAAATGTCCCGTTCTTATTGATTAAAAACGTTCCATATTAACTGATTTCGTTGCGAGGTTTTGACCTCTATATGAGACGTTTTTCAAAGACAGCATTCATTTTAAAACAAACCATAACCTTTATTTCATCAATAAAGGTTTAAAAAGCTTTATGTAGATTATCAAATAATGATAATCTAAAATATCCATGTTTACACACGACCATTACATAATGGTTTACAATACAAATATGTTACAACAAAATAAGTTTCGTCAGGAAGTAAGACTTGGCCACTGGTTGATTCACAAACCTATAACAATATATACATATATATCAAAGTATGTTCAAAATATATTTACAACACTTTTAATATATTTTGATGTTTTAAGTTTATTAAGTCAGCTGTCCTCGTTAGTAACCTACAACTAGTTGTCTACAGTTAGATGTACAGAAATAAATCGATAAATATTATCTTGAATTAATCCACGACCCAGTGTATACGTATCTCAGTATTGATCACAACTCAAACTATATATATTTTGGAATCAACCTCAACCCTGTATAGCTAACTCTAATATTTACATATAGAGTGTCTATGGTTGTTCCGAAATATATATAGATGTGTCGACATGATAGGTCAAAACATTGTATACGTGTCTATGGTATCTCAAGATTACATAATATACAATACAAGTTGATTAAATTATGGTTGGAATAGATTTGTTACCAATTTTCACGTAGCTAAAATGAGAAAAATTATCCAATCTTGTTTTACCCATAACTTCTTCATTTTAAATCCGTTTTGAGTGAATCAAATTGCTATGGTTTCATATTGAACTCTATTTTATGAATCTAAAAAGAAAAATTATAGGTTTATAGTCGGAAAAATAAGTTACAAGTCATTTTTATAAAGGTAGTCATTTCAGTCGAAAGAACGACGTCTAGATGACCATTTTAGAAAACATACTTCCACTTTGAGTTTAACCATGATTTTTGGATATAGTTTCATGTTCATAATAAAAATCATTTTCCCAGAATAACAACTTTTAAATCAAATTTTATCATAGTTTTTAATTAACTAACCCAAAACAACCCGCGGTGTTACTACGACGGCGTAAATCCGATTTTACGGTGTTTTTCGTGTTTCCAGGTTTTAAATCATTAAGTTAGCATATCATATAGATATAGAACATGTGTTTAGTTGATTTTAAAAGTCAAGTTAGTAGGATTAACTTTTATTTACGAACAAGTTTAGGATTAACTAAACTATGTTCTAGTGATTACAAGTTTAAACCTTCGAATAAGATAGCTTTATATGTATGAATCGAATGATGTTATGAACATCATTACTACCTCAAGTTATTTGGATAAACCTACTGGAAATGAGAAAAATAGATCTAGCTTCAAAGGATCCTTGGATGGCTTGAAAGTTCTTGAAGCAGAATCATGACACGAAAACAATTTCAAGTAAGATTTCCACTCGAAATAAGATTGTTATAGTTATAGAAATTGAACCAAAGTTTGAATATGATTATTACCTTGTATTAGAATGATAACCTACTGTAAGAAACAAAGATTTCTTGAGGTTGGATGATCACCTTACAAGATTGGAAGTGAGCTAGCAAACTTGAAAGTATTCTTGATTTTATGTAACTAGAACTTGTAGAATATATGAAGAACACTTAGAACTTGAAGATAGAACTTGATAGAGATCAATTAGATGAATAAAATTGAAGAATGAAAGTGTTTGTAGGTGTTTTTGGTCGTTGGTGTATGGATTAGATATAAAGGATATGTAATTTTGTTTTCATGTAAATAAGTCATGAATGATTACTCATATTTTTGTAATTTTATGAGATATTTCATGCTAGTTGCCAAATGATGGTTCCCATATGTGTTAGGTGACTCACATGGGCTGCTAAGAGCTGATTATTGGAGTGTATATATCAGTAGTACATACATCTAAAAGCTGTGTATTGTACGAGTACGAATACGGGTGCATACGAGTAGAATTGTTGATGAAACTGAACGAGGATGTAATTGTAAGCATTTTTGTTAAGTAGAAGTATTTTGATAAGTGTATTTAAGTCTTTCAAAAGTGTATAAATACATATTAAAACATTACATGTATATACATTTTAACTGAGTCGTTAAGTCATCGTTAGTCGTTACATGTAAGTGTTGTTTTGAAACCTTTAGGTTAACGATCTTGTTAAATGTTGTTAACACAATGTTTATAATATAAAATGAGATTTTAAATTATTATATTATCATGATATTATCATGTATGAATATCTCTTAATATGATATATATACATTAAATGTCTTTACAACGATAATCGTTACATATATGTCTCGTTTAAAAATCATTAAGTTAGTAGTCTTGTTTTTACATATGTAGTTCATTGTTAATATACTTAATGATATGTTTACTTATCATAGTATCATGTTAACTATATATATATATCCATATATATGTCATCATATAGTTTTTACAAGTTTTAACGTTCGTGAATCACCGGTCAACTTGGGTGGTCAATTGTCTATATGAAACATATTTTAATTAATCAAGTCTTAACAAGTTTGATTGCTTAACATGTTGGAAACATTTAATCATGTAAATATCAATCTCAATTAATATATATAAACATAGAAAAGTTCGGGTCACTACAGTACCTACCCGTTAAATTAATTTCGTCCCGAAATTTTAAGCTGTTGAAGGTGTTGACGAATCTTCTGGAAATAGATGCGGGTATTTCTTCTTCATCTGATCTTCACACTCCCAGGTGAACTTGGGTCCTCTACGAGCATTCCATTAAACCTTAACAATTGGTATCTTGTTTTGCTTAAGTCTTTTAACCTCACGATCCATTATTTCGACGGGTCCTTCGATGAATTGAAGTTTTTCGTTGATTTGGATTTCATCTGACGGAATAGTGAGATCTTCTTTAGCAAAACATTTCTTCAAATTCAAGACGTGGAAAGTGTTATGTACAGCCGCGAGTTGTTGAGGTAACTCAAGTCGGTAAGCTACTGGTCCGACACGATCAATAATCTTGAATGGTCCGATATACCTTGGATTTAATTTACCTCGTTTACCAAATCGAACAACACCTTTTCAAGGTGCAACTTTAAGCATGACCATCTCTCCAATTTCAAATTCTATATCTTTTCTTTTAATGTCAGCGTAGCTCTTTTGTCGACTTTGGGCGGTTTTCAACCGTTGTTGAATTTGGATGATCTTCTCGGTAGTTTCTTGTATTATCTCCGGACCCGTAATCCGTCTATCCCCCACTTCACTCCAACAAATCAGAGACCTGCACTTTCTACCATAAAGTGCTTCAAACGGCGCCATCTCAATGCTTGAATGGTAGATGTTGTTGTAGGAAAATTCTGCTAACGGTAGATGTCGATCCCAACTGTTTCCGAAATCAATAACACATGCTCGTAGCATGTCTTCAAGCATTTGTATCGTCCTTTCGCTCTGCCCATCAGTTTGTGGATGATAGGCAGTACTCATGTCTAGACGAGTTCCTAATGCTTGCTGTAATGTCTGCCAGAATCTTGAAATAAATCTGCCATCCCTATCAGAGATAATAGAGATTGGTATTCCATGTCTGGAGATGACTTCTTTTAAATACAGTCGTGCTAACTTCTCCATCTTGTCATCTTCTCTTATTGGCAGGAAGTGTGCTGATTTGGTGAGACGATCAACTATTACCCAAATAGTATCAAAACCACTTGCAGTCCTTGGCAATTTAGTGATGAAATTCATGGTAATGTTTTCCCATTTCCATTCCGGGATTTCGGGTTGTTGAAGTAGACCTGATGGTTTCTGATGCTCAGCTTTGACCTTAGAACACGTCAAACATTCTCCTACGTATTTAGAAACATCGGCTTTCATACCTGGCCACCAAAAATGTTTCTTGAGATCCTTGTACATCTTCCCCGTTCCAGGATGTTTTGAGTATCTGGTTTATGAGCTTCTCTAAGTACCATTTCTCTCATATCTCCAAATTTTGGTACCCAAATCCTTTCAGCCCTATACCGGGTTCCGTCTTCCCGAATATTAAGCTGCTTCTCCGATCCTTTGGGTATTTCATCCTTTAAATTTCCCTCTTTTAAAACTCCTTATTGCGCCTCCTTTATTTGAGTAGTAAGGTTATTATGAATCATTATATTCATAGATTTTACTCGAATGGGTTCTCTGTCCTTCCTGCTCAAGGCATCGGATACCACATTTGCCTTCTCCGGGTGGTAACGAATCTCAAAGTCATAATCATTCAATAATTCAATCCACCTACGCTGCCTCATATTCAGTTGTTTCTGATTAAATATGTGTTGAAGACTTTTGTGGTCGGTATATATAATACTTTTGACCCCATATAAGTAGTGCCTCCAAGTCTTTAATGCAAAAACAACCGCTCCTAATTCCAAATCATGCGTCGTATAATTTTGTTCGTGAATCTTCAATTGTCTAGACGCATAAGCAATCACCTTCGTTCGTTGCATTAATACACAACTGAGACCTTGCTTTGATGCGTCACAATAAATCACAAAATCATCATTCCCTTCAGGCAATGACAATATAGGTGCCATAGTTAGCTTTTTCTTCAATAACTGAAACGCTTTCTCTTGTTCATCATTCCATTCAAATTTCTTCCCTTTATGCGTTAATGCAGTCAAGGGTTTTGCTATTCTGGAAAAGTCTTGGATGAACCTTCTGTAGTAACCAGCTAGTCCTAAAAACTGGCGTATGTGTTTCGAAGTTTTCGGGGTTTCCCACTTTTCAGCAGTTTCTATCTTTGCCGGATCCACCTTAATACCTTCTTTGTTCACTATGTGACCGAGGAATTGAACTTCTTCCAACCAAAATGCACACTTTGAAAACTTAGCGTACAATTCTTCCTTCCTCAATACTTCTAACACCTTTCTCAAATGTTCACCGTGTTCTTGGTCATTCTTTGAGTAAATAAGTATGTCATCAATGAAAACAATGACAAACTTGTCAAGGTATGGTCCACACACTCGGTTCATAAGGTCCATGAACATAGCTGGTGCATTAGTTAAACCAAACGGCATGACCATAAACTTGTAATGACCGTAACGTGTTCTAAAAGCAGTCTTTGGAATATCATCTTCTTTCACCCGCATTTGATGATACCCGGAACGTAAGTCAATCTTTGAATAAACAGATGAGCCTTGAAGTTGATCAAATAAGTCGTCGATTCTCGGTAGTGGGTAGCGGTTCTTGATGGTAAGTTTGTTCAACTCTCGGTAGTCGATACACAACCTGAATGTACCATCTTTCTTCTTGACAAACAAAACAGGAGCTCCCCACGGTGATGTGCTTGGTCGAATGAAACCACGCTCTAAAAGTTCTTGTAATTGGCTTTGCAGTTCTTTCATCTCACTGGGTGCGAGTATGTAAGGAGCACGAGCTATTGGTGCAGCTCCTGGTACAAGATCTATTTGAAATTCAACGGATCGATGTGGGGGTAATCCCGGTAATTCTTTCGGAAATACATCGGGAAATTCTTTTGCAATGGGAACATCATTGATGCTCTTTTCTTCAGTTTGTACTTTCTCGACGTGTGCTAGAACAGCATAGCAACCTTTTCTTATTAGTTTTTGTACCTTCAAATTACTAATTAGATGTAGCTTCGTGTTGCCCTTTTCTCCGTACACCATTAAGGGTTTTTCTTTTTCTCGTATAATGCGAATTGCATTTTTATAACAAACGATCTCTGCTTTCACTTCTTTCAACCAGTCCATACCGATTATCACATCAAAACTCCCTAACTCTACTGGTATCAAATCAATCTTAAATGTTTCGCTAACCAGTTTAATTTCTCGATTCCGACATATATTATCTGCTGAAATTAATTTACCATTTGCTAATTCGAGTAAAAATTTACTATCCAAAGGCGTCAATGGACAACTTAATTTAACACAAAAATCTCTACTCATATAGCTTCTATCCGCACCTGAATCAAATAAAATGTAAGCAGAATATTGTCAATAAGAAACGTACCCGTAACAAGCTCCGGGTCTTCCTGTGCCTCTGCCGCATTAATATTGAAAACTCTTCCGCGGCCTTGTCCATTCGTGTTCTCCTGGTTCGGGCAATTTCTAATAATGTGGCCAGGTTTTTCACATTTATAACAAACTACATTGGCATAACTTGCTCTGACACTACTTGCTCCGCCATTACTCGTTCCGACACCATTTGTTCCTTTCGTTCTATTAACCCCTGGTCCGTAGACCTCACACTTCGCCGCACTATGACCATTTCTTTTACACTTGTTGCAAAATTTGGTACAGAACCCCAAGTGATACTTTTCACACCTTTGGCATAGCTGCTTCTGATTGTTGTTGTTGTTGTGGTTATTATTGTTGTTGGAATGATTGTTGTAGTTACTGTTGTTGTTGTTGTTGTTGTTGGGCCGTTTGTTATAGTTGCGATTGATGTTGCGATTGTTGGGATAATTGTTGCGATTATTGTGTAATTACTGTTGTTGTTGTATTGGTGATTCTTATCACCGTTTTCCTCCCACTTTCTTTTGACTTGCTTCACATTGGCATCTTCAGCAGTCTGTTCTTTAATTCTTTCTTCAATCTGGTTCACTAGTTTGTGAGCCATTCTACATGCCTGTTGTATGGAGGCGGGCTCGTGTGAACTTATATCTTCTTAGATTCTTTCCGGTAATCCTTTCACAAATGCGTCGATCTTCTCTTCCTCATCTTCGAACGCTCCCGGACACAATAGGCATAATTCTGTGAATCGTCTTTCGTACGTGGTAATATCAAATCCTTGGGTTCGTAACCCTCTAAGTTCTGTCTTGAGCTTATTGACCTCGGTTCTGGGACGGTACTTCTCGTTCATCAAGTGCTTGAATGCTGACCACGGTAGTGCGTACGCATCATCTTGTCCCACTTGCTCTAGATAGGTATTCCACCATGTTAACGCAGAACCTGTGAAGGTATGCGTAGCGTACTTCACTTTGTCCTCTTCAGTACACTTACTTATGGAAAACACCAATTCGACCTTATCGGTCCACCGTTTCAATCCGATCGGTCCTTCGGTTCCATCAAATTCCAAAGATTTGCAGGCAGTAAATTCTTTGTAGGTACATCCTACACGATTTCCTGTACTGCTAGATCCAAGGTTATTGTTGGTATGTAGCGCAGCCTGTACTGCGGCTATGTTTGAAGCTAGAAAAGTACGGAATTCCTCTTCATTCATATTCACAGTGTGTCGAGTAGTCGGTGCCATTTCCTTCAAAATAGTCAAATGGAACAAGTTAATCATACAGAATATTAAGAGTAGTTAATAGTATTTCGTAGCATAATATGAACTCATTTATAAAAGCTTTTTCTTCATATTAGCGTTTTATAAGTTTAAATTCAGGTAGTACCTACCCGTTAAGTTCATACTTAGTAGCTAATATACAATTCAAATACTACAATTCTATATGAAAAACTGATTATAATAATATTTCGCGTTCAAACTTTTATACAATATTTTACAAACTTACAATACCGCTTATTTTACATATAACATGAAATATAGCACACAATAAATTTGATACAAGATGGTTGTGAAGATAATTCTAGCTAGTACACAAGTCGTTCAACAAAGGCAATAAAAACACGTAATTCATACGTCCAGAAACAAGTCATGCATTCTGGTTTTACTAGGACTACTTCCCATCTTTGGTCTTGTGGAACATAACCGTTATGGCCGTTGATAAGACAGCGTGTTGTAACGTCGTCAAAGGGACGAGGGTTACGTAATGACCAACAGTCTCGTAATAACCTAAAAACCTCATTTCTTACCCCAATTACCGACTCCGTCACTTGTGGGAACGTTTTGTTTAATAGTTGTAGCCCGATGTTCTTTTTCTCACTTTGGTGAGAAGCGAACATTACTAACCCGTAAGCATAGCATGCTTCTTTATGTTGCATGTTAGCCACTTTTTCTAAATCATGAAGTCCTATATTCGGATACATTGAGTCAAAATAATTTCTTAACACATTGCGTAAAATAGCATTTGGGTTCCCCGCAATATATGCGTCAAAGTAAACACATCGTAACTTATGGGTTTCCCAATGTGATATCCCCCATCTTTCAAACGAAAGTCTCTTATAAACCAAGACATTCTTGGAACGTTCTTCGAATGTCTTACAAACTGATCTCGCCTTAAATAGTTGTGCCGAGGAATTCTGACCGACTCTAAACAAGATTTCATCAATCATGTCTCCGGGTAGGTCTCTTAAAATATTGGGTTGTCTATCCATTTTATATTTTTATACTGTAATATAGACAAGAGTTAGATTCATAAAAAAAAAAATACTTATTAATGCAAGCAATTTTTACATATATCATAAAGCATAAGCACACTATATTACATATATTACACCACACGAATACAACTATCTTATTTTGACTCGCTCGTTTCTTCTTCTTCTGTTTTGGTTCGTTTTGCCAAGTTTCTAGGGATATATGATGTTCCCCTAATACGAGCTGCCGTTTTCCACAACGGTTTAGAAAAACCTGGTGGTTTAGAGGTTCCCGGGTCATTGTTACAACTTAAGGGCTTCGGAGGTTGACGATACATATAAAGTTCATCGTGGTTGGAATTAGATTTCTCTATTTTTATGCCCTTTTCCTTATTATTTTCTTTTGCCTTTTTAAATTCAGTTGGGGTAATTTCTATAACATCACCGGAATTCTCGTCGGAATCCGATTCATCGGAGAATTGGTAATCCTCCCAATATTTTGCTTCCTTAGCGGAAACACCATTGAACATAATTAACCTTGGTCGATTGGTTGAGGATTTTCTTTTACTTAACCATTTTATTATTTCCCCCACCGGTTCTATTTCTTCATCCGGTTCCGATTCTTCTTCCGGTTCCGATTCTTCTTCCGGTTCCGACTCTTCTTCCGGTTCCTCTTCGGGAACTTGTGAATCAGTCCACGAATCATTCCAATTTACATTTGACTCTTCATTATTATTAGATGAGTCAATGGGACTTGTTCTAGAGGTAGACATCTATCACATAATATCAAACGCGTTAAGAGATTAATATATCACATAATATTCACATGTTAAAAATATATAGTTTCCAACAAAATTTGTTAAGCAATCATTTTTCAAGTAAACAAGGTCGAAGTCCAGACTCACTAATGCATCCTAACAAACTCGATAAGACACACTAATGCAAAATTCTGGTTCTCTAAGACCAACGCTCTGATACCAACTGAAATGTCCCGTTCTTATTGATTAATAACGTTCCATATTAATTGATTTCGTTGCGAGGTTTTGACCTCTATATGAGACGTTTTTCAAAGACTGCATTCATTTTAAAACAAACCATAACCTTTATTTCATCAATAAAGGTTTAAAAAGCTTTACGTAGATTATCAAATAATGATAATCTAAAATATCCTGTTTACACACGACCATTACATAATGGTTTACAATACAAATATGTTACAACAAAATAAGTTTCTTGAATGCAGTTTTTACACAATATCATACAAACATGGACTCCAAATCTCGTCCTTATTTAAGTATGCGACAGCGGAAGCTCTTAATAATCACCTGAGAATAAACATGCTTAAAACGTCAACAAAAATGTTGGTGAGTTATAGGTTTAACCTATATATATCAAATCATAATAATAGACCACAAGATTTCATATTTCAATACACATCCCATACATAGAGATAAAAATCATTCATATGGTGAACACCTGATAACCGACATTAACAAGATGCATATATAAGAATATCCCCATCATTCCGGGACACCCTTCGGATATGATATAAATTTCGAAGTACTAAAGCATCCGGTAATTTGGATGGGGTTTGTTAGGCCCAATAGATCTATCTTTAGGATTCGCGTCAATTAGGGTGTCTGTTCCCTAATTCTTAGATTATCAGACTTAATAAAAAGGGGCATATTCGATTTCGATAATTCAACCATAGAATGTAGTTTCACGTACTTGTGTCTATTTTGTAAATCATTTATAAAACCTGCATGTATTCTCATCCCAAAAATATTAGATTTTAAAAGTGGGACTATAACTCACTTTCACAGATGTTTACTTCGTCGGGAAGTAAGACTTGGCCACTGGTTGATTCACGAACCTATAACAATATATACATATATATCAAAGTATGTTCAAAATATATTTACAACACTTTTAATATATTTTGATGTTTTAAGTTTATTAAGTCAGCTGTCCTCGTTAGTAACCTACAACTAGTTGTCTACAGTTAGATGTACAGAAATAAATCGATAAATATTATCTTGAATTAATCCACGACCCAGTGTATACGTATCTCAGTATTGATCACAACTCAAACTATATATATTTTGGAATCAACCTCAACCCTGTATAGCTAACTCTAATATTTACATATAGAGTGTCTATGGTTGTTCTGAAATATATATAGATGTGTCGACATGATAGGTCAAAACATTGTATACGTGTCTATGGTATCTCAAGATTACATAATATACAATACAAGTTGATTAAATTATGGTTGGAATAGATTTGTTACCAATTTTCACGTAGCTAAAATGAGAAAAATTATCCAATCTTGTTTTACCCATAACTTCTTCATTTTAAATCCGTTTTGAGTGAATCAAATTGCTATGGTTTCATATTGAACTCTATTTTATGAATCTAAAAAGAAAAATTATAGGTTTATAGTCGGAAAAATAAGTTACAAGTCATTTTTATAAAGGTAGTCATTTCAGTCGAAAGAACGACGTCTAGATGACCATTTTAGAAAACATACTTCCACTTTGAGTTTAACCATGATTTTTGGATATAGTTTCATGTTCATAATAAAAATCATTTTCCCAGAATAACAACTTTTAAATCAAAGTTTATCATAGTTTTTAATTAACTAACCCAAAACAACCCGCGGTGTTACTACGACGGCGTAAATCCGATTTTACGGTGTTTTTCGTGTTTCCAGGTTTTAAATCATTAAGTTAGCATATCATATAGATATAGAACATGTGTTTAGTTTATTTTAAAAGTCAAGTTAGTAGGATTAACTTTTATTTACGAACAAGTTTAGAATTAACTAAACTATGTTCTAGTGATTACAAGTTTAAACCTTCGAATAAGATAGCTTTATATGTATGAATCGAATGATGTTATGAACATCATTACTACCTCAAGTTATTTGGATAAACCTACTGGAAATGAGAAAAATAGATCTAGCTTCAAAGGATCCTTGGATGGCTTGAAAGTTCTTGAAGCAGAATCATGACACGAAAACAATTTCAAGTAAGATTTCCACTAGAAATAAGATTGTTATAGTTATAGAAATTGAACCAAAGTTTGAATATGATTATTACCTTGTATTAGAATGATAACCTACTGTAAGAAACAAAGATTTCTTGAGGTTGGATGATCACCTTACAAGATTGGAAGTGAGCTAGCAAACTTGAAAGTATTCTTGATTTTATGTAACTAGAACTTGTAGAATATATGAAAAACACTTAGAACTTGAAGATAGAACTTGAGAGAGATCAATTAGATGAAGAAAATTGAAGAATGAAAGTGTTTGTAGGTGTTTTTGGTCGTTGGTGTATGGATTAGATATAAAGGATATGTAATTTTGTTTTCATGTAAATAAGTCATGAATGATTACTCATATTTTTGTAATTTTATGAGATATTTCATGCTAGTTGCCAAATGATGGTTGTAACATCCCGCCTTTTTCCATTTACTTTTCCGTTTAACTATTTTAAAGTCCGTTATATATTTATAACATCTTTCGTTAATACGCGTTTTAAATTATCTCGATTAGGTAATTCACGCACCCGATTCAAATTTGAGGGACTAAAATTGACACGGGGCAAACTAGTTGACTAGGTCAACTAGTCCACCCCAATCACCACCATTCAATCCTCTTCATCTCTCTCTCTTTCTCTCTAGCAAGAACACACACACATCTACCAAATTCATTCAATCATCATCTAAATTCGATCTAAGAGGCTTACAACAAAATAAATTACATATTCGTGATCCTCTCTCCATCCTCTTCATTTTGGTACCAACTTCATCTCGTTTGGGTAACATTTCTAAAACTCTAGATTTCTCTAAATTCGTGTTTTTGACTTAAAATGGTGTTAGTTAGTGTCTATGGCTCATTGCGATGTCGTGTATGTAATTGGTATGCTCGATCTCGTTGTTTTAGTGTAACTAGCATGAACTTGAATTTTGGTGTGGTGTTCTTGAATTTTGGATGATCATATGTTGTTAGATGTTAAAGGTTCATGTTCTAATTGTGTTCCTAGTATCACTAGCTTCAATTTGATGTGTAGGTTGCTTTAGAAAAGTTCATGAACTTGATTTATGATTTTGGTGAATTTGGGTTAGGGTTTGATGAACTTGAAATGGACTTTTGATGCATTGAATGCCATGGATTATGGTTGGTAAGTGTTTAGTTGGATTGTATGCTTGATTACCTTCGAAACGGCATATCATTCATGTAAATTGATTGCCCGAATCATTGAATTTCATTTATGAACTTGTATGCGATTAATGTTGAGCATTAGATGCGGTTTTGGTTGTTATAATGAGGTTTTTGATTGATGAATTATGTTTAGTTGCATTCTACGTCAAAAGAGCTTTCCAACGATATAAGGTGCGAGTCCTAAGTGTTAGCGGTTTGTGTTTTATGCACAAAAAGGTTTTGGATTGAGACTTGAACATTTGGGACTGGCCAGACACCAGCTCCCGGCCTTTGCCGCGGCGCGGCCTTTCCTGTCGCGGCGCGACATATAAGGGGATCAGGTTCTGACCTCCATGTCCAAAATACGAAAAATGTTTGGCATACTACGGACCTCCGATTCACATGAAACTTGTTCTAACATGCTCATATATGATTAAAAACCTCAGAAAAATAGTTCGGGACCCGACCCGAACATGTTGACTTTTTCGTTGACTTTGACCCGACCAAGTTGACTTTTAATCAAACTTAACCAAATATTTGTGCAATCGTTCTAACATGTTTTTATACTTATACCTTGCATGAAACATGACAATTTGATTCACATGCTATTATGATCGAGTCTTAACGAGCCATAGGACTAATTGAACATCTTTGACCTATCGTGTTTACCGTTATTGATACAACCTATTGTTTAGGTCAAGACTAGCATTGTTCTTTGCACACGTTTACTTGTTGAAGTACTTTACTACTCGTGCACTCAAGGTGAGATCATAGTCCCACTTTTACTCTTTTTGAACTTACATTTGGGATGAGAAAACATAAACATTTCTTTACTAAGTGAACACAAGTACAGGAAAAACAAACATTCTACATACGAGTTTAGAACAAAATCCTCAATTCGATTATCATTAGTTACACTTGCCGGGTGTAAGCGAGAACTTATGTTGTATGGATCCATATGGGTTTGACAAACCCTCATTCAAACGGTTCGCTACCGTTTACGAATGAAATATATTTTCTAGAAACAGTGTATGTTCTAGCACTAAGTGATGGGGTTCAATGGAAGGAAATGTTAAGCATTGATAATTGGGTGCTCGTGAAACAAACTTTTGGAATGTATTACTATTAATTCATTGATGCAAATCTTGTGGTTCACTTGTACTTACTTACTTAAACCTATGATTTCACCAACGTTTTCGTTGACAGATTTCTATGTTTTTCTCAGGTCCTTGAACGATACATGATACATGCTTCCGCTCATTATTTTGATACTTGCATTGGATGTCGAGTATATATGCATACATGGAGCGTCTTTTGACTACTTTTAAATTGTGTCGCATAAGTTTCATTTGTACTTAAAACTTTGTATCGTAACTTGTGGTGGAACTATTCTCGTAAACTTTGAACAATCTTTACATTTGAAATGAATGCGACATATCTTTTGGTCAAACGTTGTTTTAAAGACTTATGACCACGTAACGGGACCTAAGTAGACGGCGCCGTCAAACATGTTTTGGTCGGGTCGCTACAGATGGTATCAGAGCGTTGGTTGTAGGGATTTAGAGTTCATTGGTGTCAACCTCGAGTCATAGGGTACATTGGTGAGTTTAGACTACAACCGGCATATAGACTTGAAGTAGGAATTACTTGACTACTTGTGCATTTATACTCGAACGCTTCTACTCATATCTACTCTTAGTTCATCTTAATCTCACGTTGTTTAATTTGATTGACACACTACCTTGACTTTATAGAATAATGTCGAATGCACATATGAATCAGGGTAATATAATTGCCGGGATTATATTACGGTGACTCATATGAACGTTCCGACATTATGACATAAAGAATTTAAGGCGAGTCGAGGAAAAACTTCTCTTTATCTTTATTCTATATCACGGTTAGTATTATTGAGAATACTAATCAATGATATTCTTGTGTCTTGAAGGAACAATGGCTCCTCGTCGTGTACGCCGCAATGAAACTCCCGAACAAGCTCTCGAACGGATGATAGCCACCGCCGTAGATGCGGCCATGGCCGGTCACTCATCCAACAACAACAACAATAATAACAACAACCACAACAACAACAACAATGGAACCGGTAACTCAAACGAGGGATGCTCCTATAAAGCTTTCATGGGGTGCAAACCTCACACTTTCGATGGAACCGGGGGACAGGTCGTGCTCACCCGATAGTTTGAGCAAACGGAAGCCGTCTTTAGCATAAGCGGTTGTCGGGACCAAGACAAGGTCAAATACTCCACTCACACCTTCGCAGGTGTCGCTCTTACATGGTGGAATACTTATGTACAATCGGTGGGTACCGATGAAGCTCACGCCCTCTCTTGGGCCGACTTGAGGGAAAAGATGATTGTCGAATATTTCCCTCGTGAAGAAACCCGAAGGCTCGAACAAGAGCTAAGAACTTTAAAGGCGATCGGAAATGATCTCAAGGCTTATAATCAACGATTTTCCGAACTAGCCTTGATGTGCCCAAATCTTGTGAACCCCGAAGCTTTAAGGGTTGAACTTTACATGGATGGTCTTCCAAAGAGCATCAAACACGGAGTAATGTCATCCAAACCCCCTAATCATCAAGAAGCTTTGAACATGGCCCGTAAATTGATAGAGACAGTGGACGAAATCGTAGTACCGGCACCTAAAGCCAAGGACAAGTCGGGTAACAACAAAATAAAATGGGAAGCTCCTCAATCAAGCAACAACAACTTTGCCAAGAAATCTTTCACCTCCGACGGCAAGAAGGGTTATGCCGGAATTCTACCTCTTTGCAACAAATGCAACAAACATCACTTTGGCGAATGTAGTAAGCTAATTTGCCATCGGTGCCAAGGAATTGGTCATAAGGCCAACGATTGTAAAAGTGCCACTCCCGTCGCTCGAAAGTGGCCCAATGCACCAAAGACGGGCACTTGTTACGAATGTGGCCAAACGGGTCATTATAGAAATGCATGCCCAAAGAAGAAAGATAACCCCAACACGCGCGGCCGAGCTTTCAACATCAACACCGAGGAAGCCCGGGATAACACTGAACTAGTCACGGGTACGTTTCTTCTCAACAATTCTTATGTCTCTTGCTTATTCGATTCGGGTGCCGATAAATGCTTTGTATCCAAGACTTTGACTCATTCTTTTAGCACTCCACCTCTTCCATTAGATACCCCTTATACCATTGAAGTGGCTAACGGGAAACTATTAAGTGCCGACACATATTACCGGGGGTGTACGATAAACATTTTGGGTAAGGAATTTGAAATTGACTTGATACCCATAGAACTAGGAAGCTTTGATGTAATAATCGGTATGAATTGGTTAGTCAAAATGAAATCTCACATCCTTTGTGATCTTAACGCAATCCGAATTCCTATCGAGAATGGTGAACCTTTGATTGTTTATGGCGATAAGAGTTGCACCAGACTCAACCTCGTTTCGTGCCTTAAAGTTAGAAAACTACTCCGTAAGGGTTGTTTTGCGATCCTTGCCCACGTTAAGAAAGTCGAGTCCGATGAGAGGCATATCGATGATGTGCCAATTATTAGTGACTTTTCCGATGTATTTCCCGACGAATTGCCGGGTCTTCCACCTCATCGACAGGTAGAATTCCAAATCGATCTTATTCCGGGAGCCGCACCCGTTGCACGTGCACCGTATAGACTTGCTCCATCCGAAATGCAAGAATTGCAAAGTCAAATCCAAGAACTACTTGACCGTGGTTTTATCCAACCTAGCCATTCACCATGGGGCGCTCTGATTTTGTTTGTTAAATAGAAAGACGGATCCCTACGAATGTGCATTGATTATCGTGAACTAAATAAATTGACGGTTAAGAACCGATATCCTCTTCCTCGCATCGATGACCTCTTTGATCAACTACAAGGGTCTTGTGTATATTCGAAAATCGATCTCCGCTCGGGTTATCATCAATTAAGGGTTAAGGGGGAAGATGTCTCCAAAACCGCTTTCCGAACTCGTTATGGTAGTTATGAATTTCTTGTAATGCCATTTGGTCTCACTAACGCACCGGCGGTGTTCATGGATCTTATGAACTGCGTGTGCAAACCGTATCTCGATAAATTCGTTATTGTGTTCATCGATGACATATTGATCTATTCTAAAAATGAAGAAGAGCACGAACAACATCTCCGACTTGTGCTTGAACTTTTAAGACAAGAACAACTCTATGCCAAATTCTCCAAGTGTGAATTTTGGTTAAAGGAAGTTCAATTTCTTGGTCATGTTGTAAGTGATCAAGGTATTAAAGTCGATCCCACGAAAATCGAAGCCATTAGTAAATGGGAGACTCCTACTACTCCTACTCACATTCGTCAATTCTTGGGTCTCGCCGGGTACTATCGTAGATTCATCGAAAACTTCTCTTTGGTTGCACGTCCTCTAACCGCATTAACTCACAAGGGAAAGAAATTCATTTGGGCGACCGAACATGAATCCGCATTCCAAATCTTGAAAACGAAGCTAACCACCGCTCCTATCTTGTCACTTCCCGAAGGCAATGATGACTTTGTTGTATATTGCGATGCCTCGAAACATGGTTTTGGGTGTGTATTGATGCAACGAACGAAAGTCATTGCTTATGCTTCTCGACAACTCAAAATTCATGAACGAAACTATACGACACATGATCTCGAACTCGGAGCCGTTGTCTTTGCACTTAAAATGTGGAGACACTATCTTTATGGAACCAAGAGTACTATCTTCACCGATCACAAAAGCCTTCAACACATTTTTGATCAAAAGCAACTAAACATGAGACAACAAAGGTGGATTGAAACCTTAAACGATTACGATTGTGAGCTTCGTTACCATCCCGGGAAGGCAAACGTAGTAGCCGATGCCTTAAGTCGAAAAGAAAGAGCGGTGCCTCTTCGTGTCCTAGCCTTAAATATCACCATTCACACGAACCTTAATAGTCAAATTCGGGTAGCCCAAGATGAGGCTCTCAAGGATGAAAACCTTTCACACGAGCTCTTGAACATTCTCGTCTCTCGATTCGAAATTTGGGAGACCGGACTCCGATATTACGCCGGAAGGATTTGGGTGCCTAGTTATGGGGACCTACGAAGCCTTATTTTAGACGAAGCCCATAAGTCACGATACTCGATTCACCCCGGTGCCAATAAGATGTACCACGACCTTAAACAACTATATTGGTGGCCGAACATCAAAAGGGACGTAGCTACTTATGTTTCCAAGTGTTTGACATGTTCCAAAGTCAAAGCCGAACACCAAAGACCGTCCGGACTACTTCAACAACCCGAGATCCTGCAATGGAAGTGGGAAAGAATAACGATGGATTTTATCACCAAACTACCAAAAACGACGGGCGGTTATGATACCATTTGGGTTATTGTTGACCGTCTCACCAAATCCGCACACTTCCTGGCCATGAAAGAAACGGACAAAATGGAGAAACTTGCACAACTTTACATTAAGGAGATCGTAGCCCGACACGGTGTACCTTTATCGATTATCTCCGACCGAGATGGCCGTTTCGTTTCTAGATTTTGGCGTACATTGCAAGAAGCGTTGGGAACGCGTTTAGACATGAGCACCGCATATCATCCTCAAACCGATGGACAAAGCGAACGTACAATTCAAACCTTAGAGGACATGTTACGAGCTTGCGTGGTTGATTTCGGAAAAGCTTGGGACAAGCACTTACCTCTCGCCGAGTTCTCTTATAACAATAGTTATCACGCGAGTATTAAAGCCGCACCTTTTGAAGCGCTATATGGCCGCAAATGTCGTTCACCTCTTTGTTGGGCCGAGGTAGGCGACGTGCAAATCACCGGACCCGAACTCATTCACGAAACCACCGAGAAAATTGTTCAAATCCGAGATAGGCTTAGAACGGCCTGAAGTCGTCAAAAGAGCTATACCGACAAACGACGCAACGATCTTGAATTTCAAGTCGGTGACCGAGTAATGTTAAAAGTCGCACCTTGGAAGGGTGTAATCCGTTTTGGGAAACGCGGGAAGCTAAATCCGCGGTATTTTGGTCCTTTCGAAATCTTGGAGCGTATTGGAACCGTTGCTTATCGTTTAGATCTTCCGCCTCAACTGAGTTCCGTTCATCCTACCTTCCATGTATCTAACTTGAAAAAGTGTCTTGCCGAACCCGATATCGTCATTCCTCTCGAGGAACTTACTATTGATGACAAACTTCATTTTGTGGAGGAACCGGTTGAAATTGTGGACACCTCCGTCAAGACATTGAAACAAAGCCGAATCCCGATTGTTAAAGTCCGTTGGAACGCCAAAAGGGGACCCGAGTTTACTTGGGAAAGACAAGATCAAATGCAAAGGAAGTATCCTCATCTATTCGTGAATTCGGAAACGCAAGATCTCGAGGAAGAAACAACGACTACTACGCCTACTTAAATTTCGGGACGAAATTTCTTTTAAGGAGTAGGTAATGTAACATCCCGCCTTTTTCCATTTACTTTTCCGTTTAACTATTTTAAAGTCCGTTATATATTTATAACATCTTTCGTTAATACGCGTTTTAAATTATCTCGATTAGGTAATTCACGCACCCGATTCAAACTTGAGGGACTAAAATTGACACGGGGCAAACTAGTTGACTAGGTCAACTAGTCCACCCCAATTACCACCATTCAATCCTCTTCATCTCTCTCTCTTTCCCTCTAGCAAGAACACACACACATCTACCAAATTCATTCAATCATCATCTAAATTCGATCTAAGAGGCTTACAACAAAATAAATTACATATTCGTGATCCTCTCTCCATCCTCTTCATTTTGGTACCAACTTCATCTCGTTTGGGTAACATTTCTAAAACTCTAGATTTCTCTAAATTCGTGTTTTTGACTTAAAATGGTGTTAGTTAGTGTCTATGGCTCATTGCGATGTCGTGTATGTAATTGGTATGCTCGATCTCGTTGTTTTAGTGTAACTAGCATGAACTTGAATTTTGGTGTGGTGTTCTTGAATTTTGGATGATCATATGTTGTTAGATGTTAAAGGTTCATGTTCTAATTGTGTTCCTAGTATCACTAGCTTCAATTTGATGTGTAGGTTGCTTTAGAAAAGTTCATGAACTTGATTTATGATTTTGGTGAATTTGGGTTAGGGTTTGATGAACTTGAAATGGACTTTTGATGCATTGAATGCCATGGATTATGGTTGGTAAGTGTTTAGTTGGATTGTATGCTTGATTACCTTCGAAACGGCATATCATTCATGTAAATTGATTGCCCGAATCATTGAATTGCATTTATGAACTTGTATGCGATTAATGTTGAGCATTAGATGCGGTTTTGGTTGTTATAATGAGGTTTTTGATTGATGAATTGTGTTTAGTTGCATTCTACGTCAAAAGAGCTTTCCAACGATATAAGGTGCGAGTCCTAAGTGTTAGCGGTTTGTGTTTTATGCACAAAAAGGTTTTGGATTGAGACTTGAACATTTGGGACTGGCCAGACACCAGCTCCCGGCCTTTGCCGCGGCGCGGCCTTTCCTGTCGCGGCGCGACATATAAGGGGATCAGGTTCTGACCTCCATGTCCAAAATACGAAAAATGTTTGGCATACTACGGACCTCCGATTCACATGAAACTTGTTCTAACATGCTCATATATGATTAAAAACCTCAGAAAAATAGTTCGGGACCCGACCCGAACATGTTGACTTTTTCGTTGACTTTGACCCGACCAAGTTGACTTTTAATCAAACTTAACCAAATATTTGTGCAATCATTCTAACATGTTTTTATACTTATACCTTGCATGAAACATGACAATTTGATTCACATGCTATTATGATCGAGTCTTAACGAGCCATAGGACTAATTGAACATCTTTGACCTATCGTGTTTACCGTTATTGATACAACCTATTGTTTAGGTCAAGACTAGCATTGTTCTTTGCATACGTTTACTTGTTGAAGTACTTTACTACTCGTGCACTCAAGGTGAGATCATAGTCCCACTTTTACTCTTTTTGAACTTACATTTGGGATGAGAAAACATAAACATTTCTTTACTAAGTGAACACAAGTACAGGAAAAACAAACATTCTACATACGAGTTTAGAACAAAATCCTCAATTCGATTATCATTAGTTACACTTGCCGGGTGTAAGCGAGAACTTATGTTGTATGGATCCATATGGGTTTGACAAACCCTCATTCAAACGGTTCGCTACCGTTTACGAATGAAATATATTTTCGAGAAACAGTGTATGTTCTAGCACTAAGTGATGGGGTTCAATGGAAGGAAATGTTAAGCATTGATAATTGGGTGCTCGTGAAACAAACTTTTGGAATGTATTACTATTAATTCATTGATGCAAATCTTGTGGTTCACTTGTACTTACTTACTTAAACCTATGATTTCACCAACGTTTTCGTTGACAGATTTCTATGTTTTTCTCAGGTCCTTGAACGATACATGATACATGCTTCCGCTCATTATTTTGATACTTGCATTGGATGTCGAGTATATATGCATACATGGAGCGTCTTTTGACTACTTTTAAATTGTGTCGCATAAGTTTCATTTGTACTTAAAACTTTGTATCATAACTTGTGGTGGAACTATTCTCGTAAACTTTGAACAATCTTTACATTTGAAATGAATGCGACATATCTTTTGGTCAAACGTTGTTTTAAAGACTTATGACCACGTAACGGGACCTAAGTAGACGGCGCCGTCAAACATGTTTTGGTCGGGTCGCTACAATGGTTCCCACATGTGTTAGGTGACTCACATGGGCTGCTAAGAGCTGATTATTGGAGTGTATATACCAATAGTACATACATCTAAAAGCTGTGTATTGTACGAGTACGAATACGGGTGCATACGAGTAGAATTGTTGATGAAACTGAACGAGGATGTAATTGTAAGCATTTTTGTTAAGTAGAAGTATTTTGATAAGTGTATTGAAGTCTTTCAAAAGTGTATAAATACATATTAAAATACTACATGTATATACATTTTAACTGAGTCGTTAAGTCATCGTTAGTCGTTACATGTAAGTGTTGTTTTGAAACCTTTAGGTTAACGATCTTGTTAAATGTTGTTAACCCAATGTTTATAATATCAAATGAGATTTTAAATTATTATATTATCATGATATTATCATGTATGAATATCTCTTAATATGATATATATACATTAAATGTCTTTACAACGATAATCGTTACATATATGTCTCGTTTAAAAATCATTAAGTTAGTAGTCTTGTTTTTACATATGTAGTTCATTGTTAATATACTTAATGATATGTTTACTTATCATAGTATCATGTTAACTATATATATATATCCATATATATGTCATCATATAGTTTTTACAAGTTTTAACGTTCGTGAATCACCGGTCAACTTGGGTGGTCAATTGTCTATATGAAACATATTTCAATTAATCAAGTCTTAACAAGTTTGATTGCTTAACATGTTGGAAACATTTAATCATGTAAATATCAATCTCAATTAATATATATAAACATGGAAAAGTTCGGGTCACTACAGCCGACTCATAGGAGAGTCGTGTGATTTGATTTTCCATAGCTACGTAAGCGTAACCTTGATTCTTCAATATTTTTTCTTCTAAACATATGAACGGTCCTTCTCTGCATAGAGTAACAAATTCGGTATTTGAATATGTTTGATTGTTTGAACATTTACCTTCGTGTGACCATTTTCCGCATTTGTAACATCTTTCAAGGTGCCGTGCTCTTCTTTTTGTTGCGGATTTTGATTTTCCTTTACCAAAATGTATCTTATGATGATCTTTTCTGAGTTCTTTTCTTACTCCGTCCATTTTACCTCTTATGAATGATACCAGTTCACTCGAAAGTGTGTCATTATTACGTTTAGTAATCATAACGTGTAGCATTAGACCATGGTTCAGATCAAAGGAATTCTTCATCTCGTAAAACCTAAAAAAATAAAAATTCAGAATGGGGGGAGAAGACTAGTTCTTTAGGGTCTGCTAGGGAAAGACCATTCGGATTCCATTTTCGAAAACTACACGAAAACATAATATCTAACTCTAACAGAAATATATATTACCCTAAAAAGATTTTAAACAAATGTGGATCTTCCCAAAAATAGTGTTTTATATCACTAAAGAATTTCTTTCGTTTTTGGTACGACAACCCTTTTTCAAGGAATCCACATACTAAATAGTTTGCATAGTCTGCAAACCATGGAATTTCATTATAATCTATCTTCAATTGATATTCATCAGGAAAGTTATCTTGTATGGCCGATTCATTTAGAACTTCTAATTCAGGATTTTCAAGACGAGAAAGATGATCAGCGGCGAGATTTTCTGCTCCCTTTTTGTCTCGGAGCTCAATATCGAACTCTTGTAAGAGTAAGATCCAACGGATTAATCGTGGTTTGGAATCTTGTTTCGAAAATAGGTATCTAAGAGCAGAATGGTCGGTATAGACCACCGTTTTAGCTAGAACGAGATATGAACGAAATTTGTCAAAAGCAAAGACAATAGCAAGGAGTTCTTTTTCAGTAGTTGTGTAATTCGTTTGTACTCCTTGTAACGTCTTACTAGCGTAATAAATAGGTTGAAATCGTTTTTCAATCCTTTGTCCTAAAACGGCTCCCATTGCAAAATCACTTGCATCGCACATGAGTTCAAATGGTAGATTCCAATTTGAAGTTATCATGATCGGAGCATTAGTGAGTTTTTCTTTAAGAATATTAAAAGATTTGATGCATTCATCTGAAAAGATGAATGGAGCATCCTTTTCTAGGAGTTTATTCATATGAGTGGCAATTTTAGAAAAATCTTTTATGAAACGTCGGTAAAAACCGGCATGCCCTAGAAAACTCCTAACTCCTCGAACATTGGTGGGATGTGGAAGTTTAGCAATTACATATACTTTAGCTCTATCCACTTCAATTCCTTCCTTTAAAATTTTATGACCAAGAACGATGCCTTCTTTAACCATGAAATGGCATTTCTCCCAATTAAGAACTAGATTTGATTGTTCGCATCTAATAAGCATTCGTTCAAGATTAACTAGACATGATTCAAAAGTATCACCGAAGACTGAAAAGTCATCCATGAAAACTTCCATGCATTCTTCTATCATGTCGTGAAAAATTGCCATCATGCACCTTTGAAAGGTTGCAGGGGCGTTGCAAAGTCCAAATGGCATGCGTTTATAAGCAAAAGTACCATAAGGGTACGTGAATGTGGTTTCTCTTAATCCTCGGGTGCTATTGAGATTTGAAAATATCCGGAAAAACCGTCAAGAAAACAATAGTAACTATTTCTGGCTAATCTTTCCAACATTTGATCAATGAAAGGTAAGGGAAAGTGATCTTTTCTGGTGGTGTCATTTAATTTTCTATAATCTATACAAACACGCCATCCTGTTACAGTCCTAGTAGGAATAAGCTCATTTTTTTCATTTGTGATGATTGATAATGCTAAAAACGAACATATATTTCATAGCATTATCCCTCAAGAAAGACAAGCTTTTAGTTGCAACAGTTCTATTTACAAGTGATATTCGTTTAAATAATAAAAGGTGAAGACAAAAGACAGATTCGACGAATTGAAGACGCAAACGACCAAAAAGCTCAAAAATACAAAGTACAATCAAAGAGGTTCCAATTATTGATGAGAAACGTCTCAAAATTACAAGAGTACAAGA
Source organism: Rutidosis leptorrhynchoides (assembly GCF_046630445.1). NCBI lineage: Eukaryota > Viridiplantae > Streptophyta > Magnoliopsida > Asterales > Asteraceae > Rutidosis > Rutidosis leptorrhynchoides. Next base: position 636,414,032 of record NC_092335.1, read on the forward strand.
TTCGAAACGCAAAATACAAGATATTAAATTGTACGCAAGGACGTTCGAAAATCCGGAACCGGGACCAGAGTCAACTCTCAACGCTCGACGCAACGGACTAAAAATTACAAGTCAACTATGCACATGAATATAATATAATATATAATTAATTCTTAAAATTAATATATATTATATTATATTATATAAACCGTCGGCAGAAGAAAACAACAACATGTGAGCCTCCCCAGCTGGCCATGCGATCACATGAGCTGGAGGAGCAAAACTCATGCGATCGCATGAGCCCTTTTTCTGGCCACAGCCCTATAAATTCACGTGTTTGGTTCAGTGTAAAATATATATCAATCCATCTCTCTATCTCACATACGATATATATATATATATATATATATATATATATATATATATATATATATATATATATATATATATATATATATATATATATATATATATATATATATATATATATATATATATATATATATATTATAATTTTAATTTTAATTTTAATTTCTAATAATAAGGGTATGTTAGCGAATGTTGTAAGGGTGTAAGTCGAAATTCTGTCCGTGTAACGCTACGCTATTTTTAATCATTGTAAATTATGTTAAACCTTTTTTACATTAATGTCTCGTAAATAAGTTATTATTATGCTTATTTAATACCGAAGTAATCATGATGTTGGGCTAAAATACTAAAATTGGGTAATTGGGCTTTGTACCATAATTGGGGTTTGGACAAAAGAACGACACTTGTGGAAATTAGACTATGGACTATTAATGGGCTTTATACTTGTTTAACTAAATGATAGTTTGTTAATTTTAATATAAAGATTTACAATTGGACGTCCCTATAAATAACCATATACACTCGATCGAACACGATGGGCGGGATATTTATATGTACGAATAATCGTTCATTTAACCGGACACGAGAATGGATTAATAGTCTATGGAATTATTAAAACAGGGGTGAAATTATGTACAAGGACACTTGGCATAATTGATAACAAAGTATTAAAACTTTGGGTTACATGCAGTCGATATCCTGGTGTAATTATTAAACAAAGTATTAAGACCTTGTTACAGTTTAAGACCCCAATTAGTTGGAATATTTGACTTCGGATATAAGGATAATTTGACGAAGATACTCGCACTTTATATTTATGACTGATGGACTGTTATGGACAAAAACCAGACGGACATATTAAATAATCCAGGACAAAGAACAATTAACCCATGGGAATAAACTAAAATCAACACGTCAAACATCATGATTATGAAAGTTTAAATAAGCATAATTCCTTTATTTTCATATTTAATTGCACTTCTAATTATTGCACTTTTATTTATTGTCATTGTATTTAATTGCACTTTTAATTTTTGTACTCTTTAATTATCGTAATTTAATTTTATCGCACTTTTATTAATCGCAATTTCATTATCGTTATTTACTTTACGCTTTAAATGAAGTCTTTTATTTATTTAATATTTTACATTAGGTTTTAACTGCGACTAAAGTTTTAAAAATCGACAAATCGGTCATTAAACGGTAAAAACCCCCCTTTATAATAATAATATTACTTATATATATATTTGTATTTTTATAAAATTAAAACTAATATAGCGTTAAGCTTGTTTAAGTGTATCCCTGTGGAACGAACCGGACTTACTAAAAACTACACTACTGTACGATTAGGTACACTACCTATAAGTGTTGTATCAAGGTTTAGGTATATCCATTCTATAAATAAATAAATATCTTGTGTAAAATTGTATCGTATTTAATAGTTTTTCCTAGTAAAATATAAGCTATTTCATATACACCTCGCATAACATCAAGTATTTTTGGCGCCGCTGCCGGGGACTAGCTAAAATGCCGGAAGCGCAACGCTATTAAAAAAAAGATTTTTATTACTTTTATAAAAATACGCTTTTGTAAAAATACGTTTTAAAAATTCAAAAAAATATAAAAAGAAAAACAAAAATATAAATATTTTTAAGAGTTTGTTAAATATATAAGTTTTATAAAGTTTCTTTATTTTTATTTTAGTTTGTAAAAATATAAATTTTATTTATATATTTTGTTTTAATATAAATCAAAAAATTAAAACAGAAAAAAAAATATAAAAACATTCGGCCCGTACTGTAGCATCCCGGTCAATGGCCCGTAACCTTAGCTCATGCGATCGCATGAGCCCGAAGGCATATCCTCATGCGATCGCATGAGAGCACCTGACACGCCACAAACAACCCTAAAACTGCAATCATTACGTAATTATTATTATTATTATTAATTAAACCCTAATTAGGTTATTATTATTATATAATTTAGTTTTTATTATTATTTTGTATATTTAGTTTAATTAGTTTAAATAATTTATAAAATTAATAGTTTTATTAAATAAATAATATAAAAATAATATTTTTATAAAAATTGTACTTTTTACAACTTTAAGTATATTTTTATATTTTGTATCTTTTTAATTATTTTAGCATAATATTTGTATTTTTCGCTCGTATTTAGTTTTAAGTCATAGTTTTTGCCATAGTATTTTTATTTCTAGATTTTTAAGATTTGCCATAAATCCCTTAAGTGCTTTTTCTTTAGACTAAGATTTAGGTGATTTAGAATTTTGCGACACTGTATTTTATATTTTAGTACCTTTTTAAGTTATTGCCGTTTTGAGATATAGAATTCCTTTTAAGCTTTAATATTTTAAGACGCAACTTTTAATTCTTAGTTTTTAGTTCCTTTTTAAGTTTCGACGAGCTACTTTCTTATTTTTATTTTTCAACGCCTATAATTTTCGCCTTTTTATTTTTCGACGTTTTTCGGCGCGCTCTTTTTCTTTCTTATTTCTCGACATTCTAGTTTTAGGACTTAGATTTTATTTTCTACTTCTTCTCTAAATTTCTTTAAATTAAGAAAATTTATTTTAAGCGGTTAAATTGATAGACATTAAAATTTTCTGGTTCGTAGTAATAGTTGGATTTGTACGTGGACCGGGTTATTGGAGCCAAACAGTACTCAATTATATTGAGACCAAACGAATCCTGCCCCTCTGCTGCATCTTTTGGCTATTCGAAACGTGGGCAAAATCAGAAAAGTCTATTAATTTGATAACTTATATAATTTTTCTTTCTTTTTAAAAAACTAATAGGATATTCAGTTAATGCACCGAGCAAAACGTTCACCACCTTTTGTACGTTCACCACCTGTAACTCGATCAAGACATCTAGCAAACATCGTTGCCGTTGATTTTTCTTTAGAATCGTCATCCAGTCGACCAAGTACTCCAATTCAAATTTCCAATAATCCATTTTTTGAACCCTACCTCACAATTGAGAATCCAGATAATATTCAGGGACAATTCATAGATCCTGAACCATTAATCTTTCCTCCGGAACCACCAATCATTCAAACAGAGATTGTTGAGGAACGAACCATTAAATCAGAATTCTCTAGTGATTCAGATTCAACAAATTCAATCATGGAGAATCTGGAACCTTTAAGTATGGAAGACCGAATGAGAGCTAAACGCACTGGCCAAGGTCACGCAATTACTCAACCTGACATTAATGCGCCAGATTATGAAATCAAAGGACAAATTCTACACATGGTGACTAATCAATGCCAATTTAGTGGTGCACCGAAGGAAGATCCAAATGAACATCTTCGTACCTTTAATAGGATCTGCACACTATTTAAAATAAGAGAAGTAGAGGATGAACAGATATATCTCATGTTATTTCCCTGGACTTTAAAGGGAGAAGCCAAAGATTGATTGGAATCGTTACCTGAAGGGGCGATTGATACATGGGACGTTTTAGTTGAAAATTTTCTTAAACAATTCTTTCCGGCATCTAAAGCCGTGAGACTTCAAGGAGAAATTATTATGTTCACACAGAAGCCAAATGAAACTCTATATGAGGCATGGACAAGATTTGGTAAGTTATTAAGAGGATGTCCGCAACATGGTTTAGACACTTGTCAAATAGTACAAATATTCTACCAAGGATGCAACATCACTACAAGGAAAGACATAGACATAGCAGCTGGTGGTTCCATTATGAAGAAAATAGAAACTGATGCTTATAAAATTATTGATAACACTGCTTCCCACTCACATGAGTGGCACCAAGAAAAAAATATCGTTAGATCATCTAAAGCAGCTAGAGCCGATTCTAGCCATGACTTAGATTCCATTTCTGCAAAGATAGATGCTGTCGAGAGACGAATGGAAAAGATGACTAAAGATATCCACTCAATACGAATTAGTTGTGAGCAGTGTGGAGGACCACATTTGACAAAAGATTTTCTCAGTATTGAACTAACAATGGAACAAAGAGAGAATGTTTCATACATAAACCAAAGGCCTGGAAATAATTATCAGAATAATTATCAACCGCCAAGACCAATTTACAATCAAAACCAGAATTATAATCGAAATGTTCCATACAACAACCAACAAGGTCCTAGCAATCAACAAGTATCTAATAATACTTACAATCAGCAAAGACCTAATTTCCAAAACAAACCACCACAAACTGATGATAAAAAGCCGAATTTAGAAGATATGATCACGAAGCTAGTTGAATCTCAAACACAGTTTTTCACATCTCATAAACAAACCAATGAACAAAATGCTCAAGCATTTAGAAATCAACAAGCTTCTATTCAAAATCTGGAACAAGAAGTAAGTAACCTAGCAAGGTTAATAGGTGAAAGAAAACCGGAAAGTCTACCTAGTGATACAAATGCTAACCCCCGGAATGAAACAGCTAAAGTCATTACCACAAGAAGTGGTATTACACATAAACCACCTGAAATACCTGTAATTTCTGATGAAGCTATTCCTACTCCACAAGAACCACAACCTGATCAAGATAAGGAAAAAGAACCGGTAGTTGAAAAGGTTAATGAAGATAACACAGTTAAAGCTAAACCTTATGTTAAACCATACCAACCACCACTTCCTTACCCGAGTAAAATGAAAAAAGAGAGACTTGAAGCCGAGCAATCCAAATTCTTGGATATGTTTAAACAGATAAATGTAAATCTTCCTTTCATTGATGTAATTTCAGGAATGCCTAGATATGCTAAATTTCTGAAAGATCTGATCTCAAATAGAAAGAAAATGGAAGAACTCTCGGCTGTTACTATGAATGCTAATTGTTCTACAGTGCTGTTGAATAAGATACCAGAAAAACTATCTGATCCAGGAAGTTTCACAATTCCATGTTTTCTGGGTAGTCTTAGTTCAATAGAAGCATTGGCAGACTTAGGTGCTAGTATAAATTTAATGCCGTATTCACTATACACTAAACTAGACCTTGGAGAATTGAAACCAACAAGAATAAGTATACAACTAGCCGATAGATCAGTAAAATATCCTAGAGGGATAATGGAGAACATGCTAGTTAAAGTTGGTACTTTAGTATTTCCAGTAGATTTTGTTGTTCTGGACATGGAAGAAGATTCTCAAGTTCCTCTCATATTAGGAAGACCATTCTTAAACACGGCTAAAGCAATGATAGACGTGTTTGGTAAGAAACTGACCCTAAGTATAGAGGACGAGAGTGTTACCTTTTCTGTTGATAGAGCAATGCAACAACCGCAATCTGCAGAAGATACATGCTATTATATTCAAACTATAGAATCACATGCAGAATTGTTAGAAGAATTTCCAGAATTACAAGGAACAGGAGAATGTTCTTTAGGAGAAGGAACTGAACCAATTGATGAAACTAAAATGTTAGCTACACTAATGGCTAATGGATATGAACCAACAACAGAAGAAATTCAAATGTTAAAAGAAGAAGACGGATATCGATATAAATCATCGATAAAAGAACCACCAAAATTAGAGTTAAAGCCACTTCCAAACCATTTGGAATACGCTTATTTACATGGTGAATCTGAATTACCTGTAATAATATCATCTTCTCTTACTGAAAATGAAAAATCTCCAACTCATTTCTGTGTTAAAAGCTCATAAACCAGCTATTGCATGGAAGATTCATGATATTAAAGGCATAAGTCCTTCGTATTGCACACATAAAATCCTTATGGAAGAAGATCATAAAACATATGTGCAACGCCAACGAAGACTAAATCCAAACATGCAAGATGTTGTTAAGAAGGAAATTATTAAGCTGCTCGATGCAGGTTTAATTTGTCCAATTTCTGATAGTCCATGGGTAAGCCCAGTTCAATGTGTACCTAAGAAGGGTGGCATGACTGTCATCACAAATGAAAAAGATGAGCTTATTCCTACTAGGACTGTAACAGGATGGCGTGTCTGTATTGATTATAGAAAATTAAATGACACCACCAGAAAAGATCACTTTCTCTTACCTTTCATTGATCAAATGTTGAAAAGGTTAGCTGGAAATAGTTACTATTGTTTTCTTGACGGTTTCTCCGGATACTTTCAAATTCCAATCGTACCCGAAGACTAAGAGAAAACCACCTTCACGTGCCCTTATGGTACTTTTGCTTACAAACGCATGCCATTTGGACTTTGCAACGCCCCTGCAACCTTTCAAAGGTGCATGATGGCGATTTTTCACGACATGATAGAAGAATGCATGGAAGTTTTCATGGATAAATTTTCAGTCTTCGGTGATACATTTGAATCATGTCTAGTTAATCTTGAACGAATGCTTATTAGATGTGAACAATCAAATCTAGTTCTTAATTGGGAAAAATGGCATTTCATGGTTAAAGAAGGCATCGTTCTTGGACATAAAATTTCAAAGGAAGGAATTGAAGTGGATAGAGCTAAAGTAGATGTAATTGCTAAACTTCCACATCCCACCAATGTTAGAGGAGTTAGGAGTTTTCTAGGGCATGCCGGTTTTTACCGACGTTTCATAAAAGATTTTTCTAAAATTGCCACTCCTATGAATAAACTCCTAGAAAAGGATGCTCCATTCAGCTTTTCAGATGAATGTATCAAATCTTTTAATATTCTTAAAGAAAAACTAACTAATGCGCCAATCATGATAACTCCAAATTGGAATCTACCGTTTGAACTAATGTGTGATGCAAGTGATTTTGCAATGGGAGCCGTTTTAGGACAAAGGATTGAAAAACGATTTCAACCTATTTATTATGCTAGTAAGACGTTACAAGGAGCACAAACAAATTACACAACTACTGAAAAAGAACTCCTTGCTATTGTCTTTGCTTTTGACAAATTCCGATCATATCTCGTTCTAGCTAAAACAGTGGTCTATACCGACCATTCTGCTCTTAGATACCTATTTTTGAAACAAGATGCTAAACCACGATTAATCCGTTTGATCTTACTCTTACAAGAGTTCGATATTGAAATCCGAGATAAAAGAGGAGCAGAAAATCTCGCCGCTGATCATCTTTCTCGTCTTGAAAATCCTGAATTAGAAGTTCTAAATGAATCAGCCATACAAGACAACTTTCCTGATGAATATCTATTGAAGATAGATCATAATGAAATTCCATGGTTCGCAGACTATGCAAACTACTAAGTATGTGGATTCCTTGAAAACGGATTATCGTACCAAAAACGAAAGAAATTCTTTAGTGATATAAAACACTATTTTTGGGAAGATCCACATTTATTTAAAAGTTGTCCCGATGGAATAATACGCCGATGTGTATTTGGAGATGAAGCTAGTAAAATCTTAAACCATTGTCACACAGGACCAACAGGAGGGCATTATTGGCCTCAATTCACAGCAAGAAAAGTTTATGATGCTGGATTCTATTGGCCTACAATTTACAAAGACGCACACCTTCTTTTCAAATCCTGTGATGCTTGTCAAAGGGCCGAAAAAATAAGTCAACGTGATGAAATGCCACAAAATGTCATTCAAGTATGTGAAGTATTTGACATTTGGGGTATTGACTTTATGGGTCCATTTCCAAAATCTCATAATAATCTCTATATTCTCGTAGCCATTGATTATGTATCTAAATGGGCGGAAGCACAAGCTCTCCCAACTAACGATACACGAGTTGTAGTCAACTTTTTAAAACATCTTTTTACAAGGTTTGGAGCACCGAAAGCTTTAATAAGTGATCGGGGTACTCATTTTTGTAATAATCAACTTGCGAAAGCTCTTAAAAGATATGGAGTAACTCATAAAATCTCCACTGCTTATCATCCACAGACAAGTAGACAAGTTGAAAATACCAACCGAGCATTAAAACGTAATCTAGAGAAAACCGTAGGATTAAATCCGAAGGAATGGTCCATTAAATTGGAGGATGCACTCTGGGCTTTTAGAACAGCCTACAAAACTCCAATTGGAACCACACCTGTAACGACCCGTCAAAATCGCTAATGACGCGGCACGTTAATCATTGATTCCACAGTGAGGTTTTGACCTCTATATGATACGTTTTGATAAAATATTGCATTCATTAAAATAAGTGACTTTCTAAACATAGAAAGTTATAAACATGTGGGCGAGTACTTAGGTATAAGCAAAACCCCGAAATACATAAGTCTTTAATTTACAGGTTGACATCACAGTCCAATTATTTATTACACAACGCAGTTTTATTTTGAATGCAATAAACTTTGTACAAAGCATGAGAGATTCCGTGCAGGCAACAAGCACATCACAGCGGAAGCATTCTAAGGACCTGAGAATAAAACATGCTAAAAAGTCAACACGAATGTTGGTGAGTTATAGGTTTAATTGCTCGAGTCATAAACATGTATAAAGATAGACCACAAGATTTCATCAAAAGTTTATCAATAGATTCTACGTAACAGAGCACCCTGGTAACTAAACTTAATGCTATAGTGATAATTACCCTATTCGTTTTAATACACGCAAACCAACGTGTCTTAAACTCAAATAACATACGTCCGTTAAAAGGCTAGCGCTCTAGCTCGGACGGGGATGTCAAGCCCTATGGATCCATATACAATTATTCGCGCCCACCAGTCCATATCCTATGTACTGGCAGCTACTAGTTACCAAAGCTAAGGGATTTCCGGTTTAACTCAGTGTAGAATTTAGTATGTACTTTTGTCTTATCGCGTTTAAAATAAATTGCATGTATTCTCAGCCCAAAAATATTTAAAGTATTTAAAAAGGGAGACTATAAACTCACAGTTCAATATTGAAACTCAATATTGTAGGCAAATTGCGTAAACGTAATGATGGTAGACGACTGTATAGTTGACCTTGGATTCAAGAACAATACTCCGAACAATACCCAATATTTCCTTAGCTTAAAACGGTTTGAAACCCGAATTAAAAATACCCTCGAAAATACTTTATTATTATTAAACTTAAAATTAAAATTATAATTATAATTATATATATAAAAGAATCAGAGAGATAAAAGTGTGATACTTCGTTCGAGCAAACTGACCTTTTATAATACTTTTGCATTTACTGTAGCTCATGCGATCGCATGAGTTTTCAGTGTTTTTGCCATGCGATCGCATGGCCGCCTTTTCTGTTTTTGTTTGCTAGTTCGTCGACATCAAATAGTGTTTATTGTAGCAAATCACTGTAGCAAACTCGTTTTCACTGTAGCACTGTAGCAAAATACGGTTTTACTGTAGCAAATAGTGTTTTACTGTAGCAAATTGTGTTTTACTGTAGCAAAGTAATTTTTACTGTAGCAAATAGGGTTTTACTGTAGGAAAGTCGTTTTTACTTGTACATATATATATACATACATATAATTGTTCATGAATCGTCGAGAGTAATCAAAGGTAATTGTATATATGAAACTGTTCTAAAATTTTGAGACTCAATCTAACAGAATTTGTTTAGCGTGTTAAAATAATAAATCGTATAGAGAATTGGTTTAAATAAGTCAAAAAATTTCGGGTCATCACAGTACCTCCCCCTTAAAGAAAATTTCGTCCCGAAATTTTGAGTAGTACCTGTTTCATGAGCGATATCAGTGAACAAATGTGGATACTTTTGCTTCATCTGATCTTCACGTTCCCAAGTAAACTCGGGTCCTCGTCTTGCGTTCCAACGAACCCTAACTATCGGTATTTTGCTTTGTTTTAATTGTTTGACCTCACGGTCCATGATTTCAACAGGTTCTTCGATAAAATGAAGTTTATCATTGATTCGTATTTCGTCAAGAGGAATTACGACATCCTCTTCAGCTAAACATTTCTTCAAATTTGACACGTGAAATGTGTTGTGAACACTACTAAGTTCTTGCGGTAGCTTTAATCGATAAGCAACTGTTCCAATTCTTTCGGTGATTTCAAAGGGTCCTACGTACCTAGGACTTAGCTTTCCTCGTTTACCGAATCGTACAACGCCTTTCCAGGGTGACACTTTCAACATGACTTTGTCGCCCACTTGAAATTCTAGCGGTTTTCTTCTTACATCAGCATAACTCTTTTGGCGACTCATGGCCGTTTTCAATCGCTTTTTTATTTGAATGATCTTTTCGGTGGTTTCGTGAATAATTTCTGGTCCAGTAAGTTGTCTTTCTCCTACTTCACTCCAACATATAGGAGATCTGCACTTTCTACCGTAAAGTGCTTCAAATGGTGCTGCGTTGATGCTCGTATGATAGCTGTTATTGTATGAAAATTCTGCCAACGGTAAGTGTCGATCCCAACTGGTTCCAAAGTCAATCACGCATGCCCGTTACATGTCTTCCAATGTTTGTATTGTTCTTTCACTTTGACCATCTGTCTGTGGGTGATAAGCGGTGCTCATATCTAATCGAGTTCCCAATGCTTTTTGTAATGACTGCCAGAAACGTGATGTGAATCGAGTGTCGCGATCAGGTATGATAGAGATGGGTACACCATGCCTGGAAACTACTTCCTTCAAATATAGGCGTGCTAATTTATCCATACTGTCTGTCTCCTTTATTGGTAGAAAGTGAGCTGAATTAATTAGACGATCAACTATCACCCAAATAGTATCATGACTACTTGCAGTCCTTGGCAATTTCGTAATGAAATCCATAGTTATTCTTTCCCATTTCCACTGCGGAATTTCTGGTTGTTGCAGTAATCCTGACGGCTTTTGGTGCTCAGCTTTGACCTTTGCACACGTCAAACATTTGCTTACATAAGTAGCAATTTCTGTCTTCATATTAGGCCACCAATAAAACTTCTTGAGATCATGGTACATTTTCCCGTTTCCTGAGTGAATTGAGTACCTCGTTTTGTGTGCTTCATCTAGTACTAGTTGCCTTAGATTACCATGTTTTGGTACCCATATCCTATCAGCAAAATACAGGGTTCCATCGACTTTTACTTCAAACTGTTTTTCTAACCCTCTGCTCATTTCGCCTTTTTCATTTTCTTCCTTTAAAGCCTCTAACTGTGCTGCTTGAATTTGCTTTGTGAGATCAGTACGAATTGTAATATTCAAAGCTCGGACCCTAAGAGGTTTTACTCTTTCTTTTCGACTTAGGGCATCAGCTACAACATTAGCCTTTCCGGGGTGGTAACGGATTTCACAATCGTAATCGTTTAACAACTCTACCCAGCGACGTTGCCTCATATTGAGTTGTTTTTGATCAAAAATATGCTGAAGACTCTTATGGTCGGTGTACACTGTACACTTGGTGCCATATAGATAGTGTCTCCATATTTTGAGTGCAAAAACTACTGCTCCAAGTTCCAAATCGTGCGTCGTATAGTTCTTTTCATGAATTTTTAGTTGTCGTGAGGCGTATGCGATGACTTTTGTGCGTTGCATTAATACACATCCTAAACCTTGGCGTGAAGCATCACAATAGATCACGGAATCATCATTTCCTTCCGGTAATGACAAAATGGGTGCAGACGTTAACTTCTTCTTTAATAACTGGAATGAGGATTCCTGTTCTGTGGACCAATCATACTTCTTTCCCTTTTGAGTCAATGCAGTTAAGGGTTTGGTGATTCTAGAGAAATCTTGAATGAATCTTCGGTAGTAACCAGCAAGACCTAAGAATTGGCGGATTTGTGTTGGAGTCTTTGGTGTTTCCCATTTACTAATGGCTTCGATCTTGGCGGGGTCAACTTTATTTCCATGTTTACTGACAACATGGCCCAAAAATTGTACTTCTTGTAACCAGAAATCACACTTCGAAAATTTTGCATACAATTCTTCTTTCTTGAGTATCTCCAGTACCAGTCTTAAGTGTTGCTCATGTTCTTCCTTGTTCTTCGAGTAAATCAATATGTCGTCGATAAAAACAATGACAAATTTGTCTAAATACGGTCTACAAATGCGATTCATTAGATCCATGAATACTGCTGGAGCATTAGTTAATCCAAAAGGCATGACTAGAAACTCATAGTGACCGTAACGGGTTCTGAACGCGGTTTTAGGAACATCTTCTTCCTTCACTCTCAGTTGATGATATCCGGAGCGTAGATCAATCTTAGAATAAACACTTGATCCTTGCAATTGATTAAACAAATCATCAATCCTCGGTAATGGGTACCGATTCTTGATCGTTAATTTGTTTAATTCTCGGTAATCTATGCACATTCTCATAGATCCATCCTTCTTCTTGACGAACAGAATAGGAGCACCCCAAGGTGAAAAACTAGGATGAATAAATCCACGGTCCGATAATTCTTGCAACTGGTCTTGTAATTCTTGCATTTCTGAAGGTGCAAGTCTATATGGAGATCGGGCTACAGGTGCAGCTCCTGGTATGAGATCAATCTGGAATTCTACACATCTGTGTGGAGGTAGCCCCGGTAATTCTTCTGGAAATACTCCGGGATATTCTCTTACAACCGGCATGTCATTAATGCTTCTTTCTTCAGTATCGTTCTTCTTTACATGTGCCAGAATAGCATAACAACCTTTTCTTATAAGTTTCTGGGCCTTCATACAGCTGATAAAGTTCAGCTTTAAGTTGCTCTTCTCCCCATAAATCATTAATGACGTTTCATCCTTACGAGGGATGCGAATTGCTTTCTCAGCGCAAACAACTTCCGCTCTTGTTTTGGACATCCAGTCCATGCCAACGATTACGTCAAAACTTCTTAATTCTACGGGTATCAAATCGATTTTGAAGGTTTCACCAGCGAGATTCATTTCGCAACCATGGCAAATTTTATCGGCTTTTATCAGTTTACCATTAGCTAATTCAATAGTATATTTATCGTCTAGAGGTAATGATGCACATTTTAGTTTAAAACTAAAGTCTTTACACATATAACTTCTATCAGCACCCGTATCAAACATAATAGAAGCTAGTTGATTATTAACGGTAAACGTACCCGTGACAAGATTAGGATCCTCATGTGCTTTACTGGCACTAACATTAAATGCCCTCCCACGTGCGGTTTCTTTGTTCTTCTCCTTATCAGGGCATTGATTTATAAAGTGACCAGACTTCCCGCATCCAAAACATTTCTTGACATCGGTCAGTTTTGTCTTTACTTCAGAAACGGTGGCATAACAATCTTTCGCCACATGTCCTTTCTTGTTGCACTTATCACAGACCACTTGACAATAACCTACATGATGTGTGTAACATCTTTTGCAGAACGGATGGGGTCCCTTATAGTTTGGACTTGCAGTTGCCCCATCTTGTTTACCTTTAAAAGTTTCTTGTTTCTTCAGGTGAGTACTTTTGCCCTTATAGTCTTCCCATTTCCTCTTTCCTTCAGTTGTCTTGACTTCGGTAATTGGTGCCTTAATCGAACTCTCTGTGATCTGGTCCATGAGTTGGTGTGCCATTGTCATGGCTTCCTGCATCGTATTCAGTTTGGACGATGTAACATTTCCTTTGATATTGATCGATAAACCGTCAATATACATTTCTATCTTTCGTTTCTCGTTTGGTACCAATTCGGGACACAACAAGGCTAGTTCCATGAAACGCTTTTCATAGTTATTGAGATTCGCGCCGATAACCTTCAGATTACGTAACTCAGATTCCATTTTTCTGATCTCGTTTCGAGGACAGTACTCCTCGATTAGCATCTTTTTCAGTTCTTCCCAAGAGATATCATATGCCGTATCTATTCCTTCTGCTTTAGCATAATTGTTCCACCAAGTAAGTGCACCATCTTGCAACGTGCACGAAGCATACTTTGACTTGTCTCCGTTCGCACAATTACTGATTTTGAAAACGGACTCCATCTTTTCAAACCATCGGGTTAGACCGACTGGTCCCTCGGTTCCACTAAACGTCTGTGGTTTGCATCCTTGAAAAGTTTTGTATGAGCATCCGTTTCGTGAGTTTGTGTTTACGGCTGCTGCTTTGGCTGCTGCTTCGGCTGTTGCTTTTGCTGCTTCGGTTGCAGCAATTCTTTCATTCACACGTTTCTCGACTAGTTGCTCAAACTCAGCATCCGACATTTGAGACATGTTTCTTCAATAAACACAACAGATATAATTTAATAATATAGAATATTATAGGTAAAATGAGTTGTCAATAGTTAATCGTAGCATATTAATAATATGAACCAATTATTATAAAAGCCTTTTCTTCTTATTAGCATTTTATAATTATTTCTAGGGTATTACCTACCCGTTAAGTTCATACATAATAGCTAGTACAAGGAATTAACTACTAAAATCCTAATAATATTCCACTATGAAAAATTATAGCGAGTTACTACATTATTATGTAATAATAATAATAAGAAGTAGTAATAATACAAATAATCATTCCATGCATTTATTATTAATAAACCAAAATAATACAATACCATACAATACTGATATTTTACATATGCTTATTTTACATAACAAGATAGAGTAGCACACATAAGCAATAAAATAGCGCATGGAAGATTTATGGTTGCGAGGTCGTTTATTCAGAACTATCAGAAACTTCTTCCCATTTGGTTCTCTCTGCCAATTGTTTGTGTGCACATGGTCCGACAGACATTCTGGCAGTGTATTTTATTTTTAGTTGGGGTTTTGAGGTACCCGTTGCCTCAGTGGGTTTAATACAATAAGGGTGGTTACGGATCGAATGGTCCTGTTCTTTTTTAATAATTAAGGACATTTTATTATTGTGGTTGTTTTTATTATCTATAGCAAGTTGGAATTTCTCCTTAGTGATCTCTTTTATTTCATTAGCGAAATCCTCCTCCTTACTGATCTCGTCTGATGACGAACTGTCTGAGTCATGTGTAGGAGAATATGATGACGAACTGCAAGAATATGTACCGGTGGTCATGAACCGAAATCTGCCAGGCGTAATCGGCACAACCCGCCCGTCGGCGGTATATCTGGACCAATGTCCATATTTGTTTAGAAATGGACGATCCTCGTTTACTCCAGGGATCATGGGTCCATGCCAACGATACTGTGGCTCCGGAAAACTAAAGCTGGGTGGAGCTGGAACCTCCTCTGGGTTTACCGGGAGTTGAGATTCCCCGGCTAACACAATTTCTTCTTTAATAGGTATTGGAACGCCCTTTTCAGTTGTGGATAGAATAGATTCAGTGTCCGATTCCGAGTCGTACAAAATGATAGGATTACAGGAAGTCATCTATCACATAATTGAAACAACAATTACGTTAGCATATAAATATATCACATATAATGTTTTTGACCAAATAATAAGCAAAAATCAGTAAAAACAGATATGGTCATAGTCCAGACTCACTAATGCATCATAACAATTACCAGTTAAACACACTAATGTAATTTCTGGTTCCCTATGACCTCAAGCTCGGATACCAACTGTAACGACCCGTCAAAATCGCTAATGACGCGGCACGTTAATCATTGATTCCACAGTGAGGTTTTGACCTCTATATGATACGTTTTGATAAAATATTGCATTCATTAAAATAAGTGACTTTCTAAACATAGAAAGTTATAAACATGTGGGCGAGTACTTAGGTATAAGCAAAACCCCGAAATACATAAGTCTTTAATTTACAGGTTGACATCACAGTCCAATTATTTATTACACAACGCAGTTTTATTTTGAATGCAATAAACTTTGTACAAAGCATGAGAGATTCCGTGCAGGCAACAAGCACATCACAGCGGAAGCATTCTAAGGACCTGAGAATAAAACATGCTAAAAAGTCAACACGAATGTTGGTGAGTTATAGGTTTAATTGCTCGAGTCATAAACATGTATAAAGATAGACCACAAGATTTCATCAAAAGTTTATCAATAGATTCTACGTAACAGAGCACCCTGGTAACTAAACTTAACGCTATAGTGATAATTACCCTATTCGTTTTAATACACGCAAACCAACGTGTCTTAAACTCAAATAACATACGTCCGTTAAAAGGCTAGCGCTCTAGCTCGGACGGGGATGTCAAGCCCTATGGATCCATATACAATTATTCGCGCCCACCAGTCCATATCCTATGTACTGGCAGCTACTAGTTACCAAAGCTAAGGGATTTCCGGTTTAACTCAGTGTAGAATTTAGTATGTACTTGTGTCTTATCGCGTTTAAAATAAATTGCATGTATTCTCAGCCCAAAAATATTTAAAGTATTTAAAAAGGGAGACTATAAACTCACAGTTCAATATTGAAACTCAATATTGTAGGCAAATTGCGTAAACGTAATGATGGTAGACGACTGTATAGTTGACCTTGGATTCAAGAACAATACTCCGAACAATACCCAATATTTCCTTAGCTTAAAACGGTTTGAAACCCGAATTAAAAATACCCTCGAAAATACTTTATTATTATTAAACTTAAAATTAAAATTATAATTATAATTATATATATAAAAGAATTAGAGAGATAAAAGTGTGATACTTCGTTCGAGCAAACTGACCTTTTATAATACTTTTGCATTTACTGTAGCTCATGCGATCGCATGAGTTTTCAGTGTTTTTGCCATGCGATCGCATGGCCGCCTTTTCTGTTTTTGTTTGCTAGTTCGTCGACATCAAATAGTGTTTACTGTAGCAAATCACTGTAGCAATTCGTTTTCACTGTAGCACTGTAGCAAAATACGGTTTCACTGTAGCAAATAGTGTTTTACTGTAGCAAATTGTGTTTTACTGTAGCAAAGTAATTTTTACTGTAGCAAATAGGGTTTTACTGTAGGAAAGTCGTTTTTACTTGTACATATATATATATACATACATATAATTGTTCATGAATCGTCGAGAGTAATCAAAGGTAATTGTATATATGAAACAGTTCTAAAATTTTGAGACTCAATCTAACAGACTTTGTTTAGCGTGTTAAAATAATAAATCGTATAGAGAATTGGTTTAAATAAGTCAAAAATTTTCGGGTCATCACAACACCTTTTAGACTCGTTTACGAAAAAGCATGTCATCTTCCAGTAGAAATTGAACACAAAGCATTTTAGGCTTTGAAGACATGTAATCTTGATTTACATGAAGCTGGACGTCTACGATTAAGTCAACTAAATGAATTAGAAGAATTAAGACAAGAAGCATACAAAAATTCGTTAATCTATAAAGAAAGAACGAAGAAATGGCATGATAAAAGAATCAGAAGTTCAAAAGAATTTAAAGAAGGAGATAGAGTTCTTCTTTTCAATTCACGATTCAAGCTATTTCCTGGAAAATTGAAATCAAGATGGTCTGGACCATTCATAGTCAAAAGAGTTTTCCCATACGGAACAATAGAATTAATAAATTCAAATGGGATTGAATTTAAGGTTAATGGTCACAGAGTTAAACATTACATAGATAGTCCGTTGGAAGTTGACAACAAAGTTAATCACAATTTCAACACCACAGCTAACTAAGTGTGGGGAGAATCAAGTCTTTTAAGGATAATATGTATTTCTGTTAGAGTTAGATTTTCTGTTTTCGTGTAGTTCTCGAAAATAGAACCCGAATGGTCTTTCCCTAGCAGATCCTAAAGAACTAGTCTTCTCCCCCCATTCTAAATTTTTATTTTTTTTAAGTTTTACGAGATGAAGACTTCCTGTGAATTAAACCATGGACTAATGCTACACGCTTTGATCACTAAACGTAATAATGACACCCTTCCAAGTGAAATAGTATCGTTAATCAGAGGCAAATTGGACGGAGTAAGAAAAGAATCCAGAAACAAAAATAATAAGTTACAATTTGGTAAAGGAAAATCAAAATCCGCAGTGAAAAGAAGAGCACGACAACTTGAAAGATGTCACAAATGCAGAAAATGGTCACAAGAAGAAAAATGCTCGACGAATCAGATATATTCCAATACCGAATTTGTTACGCTATGCAGAGATGGACCGTTCATATGTTTAGAAGAAAAAACGTTGACTGCTCGAGGTTACGCCTATGTAGCTATGGAAAACCAATTAGTCCGACTATCTTATGAGTGGGCTAGAGCATATCACTAAGAATACTATCTCACAGGTAAGATTGTACAGTTTTTATTTTTATTTTTATTTTTAAACCTTTTGATAATAAACGCTAATTTGTTCGCTATAAAGTATTAAATTGGTATTCGATAAAATTAGGTCTTGCGACCGAAATTATTGATATCATACAAAAATTTATTACATCACTGCGAAATTTAACGTTTATTCTTAAGGTATAAATATCTTTAATCAATCAACCAAAAATATTTTAAAAATTCATCATGAGTTAAATTAGGTCATGGAACCGAAATTACTTTACCGAAAAGAGGGGTGCATATTTTTGATAATATTTGATTGATTAAAGTGGGATAAAAGCCAAAAAGATTTTTAATTTTATTTTTACCATGTTTTTAAAATTAATATATAAATATTAAATTAATATTGTAAACTTCTTTAAAATTGTAAATATCTGAAAAATTAATATTTTTAATATAAGTTTGTATGTATAAAAACAAAAATATAATATAAGTTTTGTGTGAATTTTTAATATGAATTTTTAATTTTATGCATTTTAAATTTAAGTTTGGTGTGAATTTAAAAACAAAAATTTACTTTATTTCGCTAAGTTAAAAATATGATTTTTAAAATTCTTCGTGAGTTGAAGACTAGGTCGTTGAACCGAAATTGCTTTACCCAAGGGAGGGACGAGAAATTTTATTATCATTATTTTTAATCTTATTGATTTAAAGTATGCCAAAAATATTAAAAACCCCAAAAATCTTTGCTTTTAAAACAAACGCCAATATGTTTGGAAATTTTGGTAAAATCTAATCATTTTTCTACGCTAATCACCCTCAATAATTTAAATTGTTACTGTTTCTTGCAAATGAGGGCATTGCAAGATCTTAAGTGTGGGAAGGGGTTAAATTCTGTCGGATTTAAAAAAAAAAAATTTGATTTAAACACTTGGTTATCATTAAAAATACTAGTAACGCATTAGTTGTATTAGAATCTAGTGCTCTCTGATAATAAAGAACAGCCCTAGTCTTATATACTGACTACCCAATTCTAGTAAAAATTTTTAAAATTTTCAATTAAATGAATTCAAAATCATGTTTATATATATTTATGAACGATAAAACTAGGTGTTAACACTGAAATTATTGTTACCTCGGAAAGGACAAAAATTGAGAAACAAACCAAAATGTTAGAATTCATTTAAAATGGAATAGAGGACAATAAAAAGGCAAATAAAAGAAAATAAAAGTCAAGTGTGGGAAAATTTACCAAGTTATTTAAAACATAAGTCACATATTTTTGTATCAAATAACTGAAGATACTTTTGTTTTGGACGATTTTAATCAGTTTTACCCGATTTACTGTAATATATTTGAAAGAAAGATGGATCTACACGATGAATCAATTCCATCATTAAAAGGAAGTAAAGTCTTCCGAAAAAGAAACACGCTTCTTGATTTAGGTCATGAAGTTGTCGTCCAGACCAGCTGTAGGTTGACGAAAAATCTAGAAAAGTCATCACTAAAATCAGCAGGAAATCCACGGACCTCAGCATCAAACAGGGTCGCCAAGTGGTCAGACTTATCCTAACCATGAGAGGATCTGTCTTGTAAAATGGGGAGGACGCCGTGCAAATTAGCTGGATAAGACTAATGAATCAGGCCCCCAGAAAGGATAATCTCCTTTAAAGATCAAAAATCAGCATTTAAGACTGATATTACTCAATCCAGAGATTGACCTTAAAGATTGAGAATTACAAACTCATGGAATTCGATGATATCTAAACTCGAGCTTGAACGAGAAAATATTTTGATAAAAATTGCAAACCGATTTATTTTCTGAAAACCCATTTTCAATGTGTTCATTACCGTTGAACGTAAAATCCTAGGAATTCACATGGAATTCATTAGGTCACCTGAACCAAATCGGGTGTCAACCATAAGAACGGTGGTTGCATAGCATGGTCAAAGACAGGACCTTGTGCCAGACCGAAAAATTATAAGGGTGAGCTTTACTATTGCTCCTACAAAGGATAATAATTGCATCTGACACATTATAGACCATAATTAAAAGCATGTCAGGGGACATTGCCTTAACAGTTGCTTGTTCAACGCTTTCCTTTACAACCAGACGGTAGTTTACCGAAAGGCAATATACGGAACAAGTATACTGGACATGTTGCTTTCCCAATAAAAGGTTAGCAAGTGGGTGACACAAAACCACAAGTTTTGAGCTAAAATTTTTAAATCTGAAACCCACCAAACCCACAAAAATATTTTGCAAACATCGGTAAAGGGTTATTCCGAAAAACTTATCTAGGGTAAAAAAAAAAAAAACTAGATTGAATTTTCCAAAAAGATCAAATGTTTTCATAAAGATCCAATTTTCTTAAAGGATCTAAATTTTATAGTCATGTGGGACTGTAACCACATCATTACTACCATTGTTTATACCGCCGTATAGAAATCACTGATGTACAAAGTGTGAAGAATAAAGAAGTGATTCTAGTATATTTCAAGACTATATTGCTTGAGGACAAGCAACGCTCAAGTGTGGGAATATTTGATAATGCTAAAAACGAACATATATTTCATAGCATTATCCCTCAAGAAAGACAAGCTTTTAGTTGCAACAGTTCTATTTACAAGTGATATTCGTTTAATAATAAAAGGTGAAGACAAAAGACAGATTCGACGAATTGAAGACGCAAACGACCAAAAAGCTCAAAAATACAAAGTACAATCAAAGAGGTTCCAATTATTGATGAGAAACGTCTCAAAATTACAAGTGTACAAGATTCGAAACGCAAAATATAAGATATTAAATTGTACGCAAGGACGTTCGAAAATCCGGAACCGGGACCAGAGTCAACTCTCAACGCTCGACGCAACTGACTAAAAATTACAAGTCAACTATGCACATGAATATAATATAATATATAATTAATTCTTAAAATTAATATATATATTATATTATATTATATAAACCGTCGGCAGAAGAAAACAACAACATGTGAGCCTCCCCAGCTGGCCATGCGATCGCATGAGCTGGAGGAGCAAAACTCATGCGATCGCATGAGCCCTTTTTCTGGCCACAGCCCTATAAATTCACGTGTTTGGTTCAGTGTAAAATATATATCAATCCATCTCTCAATCTCACATACTTATATATATATATATATATATATATATATATATATATATATATATATATATATATATATATATATATATATATATATATATATTTAAATTATAATTTTAATTTTAATTTTAATTTCTAATAATAAGGGTATGTTAGCGAATGTTGTAAGGGTGTAAGTCGAAATTCTGTTCGTGTAACGCTACGCTATTTTTAATCATTGTAAGTTATGTTCAACTTTTTTACATTAATGTCTCGTAAATAAGTTATTATTATGCTTATTTAATACCGAAGTAATCATGATGTTGGGCTAAAATACTAAAATTGGGTAATTGGGGTTTGGACAAAAGAACGACACTTGTGAAAATTAGACTATGGGCTATTAATGGGCTTTATACTTGTTTAACTAAATGATAGTTTGTTAATTTTAATATAAAAATTTACAATTGAACGTCCCTATAAATAACCATATACACTCGATCGGACACGATGGGCGGGATATTTATATGTACGAATAATCGTTCATTTAACCGGACACGGGAATGGATTAATAGTAAACAGGGGAGAAATTATGTACAAGGACACTTGGCATAATTGATAACAAAGTATTAAAACCTTGGGTTACACGCAGTCGATATCCTGGTGTAATTATTAAACAAAGTATTAAGACCTTGTTACAGTTTAAGTCCCCAATTAGTTGGAATATTTGACTTCGGATATAAGGATAATTTGACGAGGATACTCGCACTTTATATTTATGACTGATGGACTGTTATGGACAAAAACCAGACGGACATATTAAATAATCCAGGACAAAGAACAATTAACCCATGGGAATAAACTAAAATCAACACGTCAAACATCATGATTACAGAAGTTTAAATAAGCATAATTCCTTTATTTTCATATTTAATTGCACTTCTAATTATTACACTTTTATTTATTGTCATTGTATTTAATTGCACTTTTAATTTTCGTACTCTTTAATTATCATAATTTAATTTTATCGCACTTTTATTTATCGCAATTTCATTATCGTTATTTACTTTACGCTTTAAATTAAGTCTTTTATTTATTTAATATTTTACATTAGGTTTTAACTGCAACTAAAGTTTTAAAAATCGACAAACCGGTCATTAAACGGTAAAAACCCACTTTATAATAATAATATTACTTATATATATATATATTTGTATTTTTATAAAATTAAAACTAATATAGCGTTAAGCTTGTTTAAGTGTATCCCTGTGGAACGAACCGGACTTACTAAAAACTACACTACTGTACGATTAGGTACACTGCCTATAAGTGTTGTAGCAAGATTTAGGTATATCCATTCTATAAATAAATAAATATCTTGTGTAAAATTGTATCATATTTAATAGTTTTTCCTAGTAAAATATAAGCTATTTTATATACACCTCGCATAACATCAATGATAGTCATGCCACCCTTTTTAGGTACACATTGAACTGGGCTTACCCATGGACTATCAGAAATTAGATAAATTAAACCTGCATCAAGCAGTTTAATAATTTCTTTCTTAACAACATCTTGCATATTAGGATTTAGTCTTCGTTGGCGTTGCACATACGTTTTATGACCTTCTTCCATAAAGATTTTATGTGTGCAATACGAAGGACTTATGCCTTTAATGTCATGAATCTTCCATGCAATAGCTGCTTTATGAGCTTTTAGCACAGCAATGAGTTGAGATTTTTCATTTTCCGTAAGAGAAGACGATATTATTACAAGTAATTAAGATTCACCGTGTAAATAAGCATATTCCAAATGGTTTGAAAGTGGTTTTAACTCTAATGTCGGTGGTTCTTCTATCGATGATTTGTAACGATATCTGTCTTCTTCTTTTAGCATTTGAATTTCTTCTATTGTTGGTTCATATCCATTAGCCATGAGTGCGGTTAACATTTCAGCTTCATCAATTGGTTAAGTTCCTTCTCCTAAAGAACATTCTCCTGTTCCTTGTAATTCGGGAAATTCTTCTAACAATTCTGCATGTGAATCTATAGTTTGAATATAATAACATGTAGCATCTGCAGATTGCGGTTGTTGCATGGCTCTATCCATAGAAAAGGTAACACTCTCGTTCTCTATACTTAGGGTCAGTTTCTTACCGAACACGTCTATTATTGCTTTAGCCGTGTTTAAGAATGGTCTTCCAAATATGAGAGGAACTCGAGAATCTTCTTCCATGTCCAGAATAACAAAATCTACTGAAAATACTAAAGTACCAACTTTAACTAGCATGTTTTCCATTATCCCTCTAGGATATTTTACTGATCGATCGGCTAGTTGTATGCTTATTCGTGTTGGTTTCAATTCTCCAAGGTCTAGTTTAGCGTATAATGAATACGGCATTAGATTTATACTAGCACCTAAATCTGCCAATGCTTCTATTGAACTAAGACTACCCAGAAAACATGGAATTGTGAAACTTTCTGGATCTGATAATTTTTCTGGTATCTTATTCAACAGTACTGCAGAATAATTTGCATTCATAGTAACAGCCGAGAGTTCTTCCATTTTCTTTCTATTTGTGATCAGATCTTTCAGAAATTTAGCATATCTAGGCATTCCTGAAATCACATCAATGAAAGGAAGGTTGACATTTATTTGTTTAAACATATCCAAAAATTTAGATTGCTCGGCTTCAAGTCTTTCTTTTCTCATTTTACTCGGGTAAGGAAGTGGTGGTTGGTATGGTTTAACATAAGGCTTAGCTTTAACTGTGTTATCTTCATTAACCTTTTCAACTACCGGTTCTGTTTCCTTATCTTGCTCAGGTTGTGGTGCCTGTGGAGTAGGAATAGCGTCATCAGAATTTACAGGTATTTCAGGTGGTTTAAGTGTAATACCACTTCTCGTGATAATGGCTTTAGCCGTTTCATTCCGGGGGTTAGCATTTGTATCGCTAGGTAGACTTTTTGGTTTTCTTTCACCTATCAACCTTGCTAGGTTGCTTACTTCTTGTTCCAGATTTTGAATAGAAGCTTGTTTATTTCTAAATGCTTGAGCATTTTGTTCATTGGTTTGTTTATGAGATGTGAAAAACTGCGTTTGAGATTCAACTAGCTTCGACATCATATCTTCTAAATTTGGCTTTTTATCATCGGTTTGTGGTGGTTTGTTTTGAAAATTAGGTCTTTGCTGATTGTAAGTATTGTTGGATACTTGTTGATTGCTAGGACCTTGTTGGTTGTTGTATGAAACATTTCGGTTATAGTTCTGATTTTGATTGTAGATTGGTCTTGGCGGTTGATAATTATTCTGATAATTATTTCCAGGCCTTTGGTTTATGTATGAAACATTCTCTCTTTGTTCCATTGTTATTTCAAGACTGAGACAATCTTTTGTCAAATGTGGTCCTCCACACTGCTCACAACTAATTCGTATTGAGTGAATATCTTTAGTCGTCTTTTCCATTCATCTCTCGACAGCATCTATCTTTGCAGAAATGGAATCAAAGTCATGGCTAGAATCGGTTCTAGCCGCTTTAGATGATCTAACGATATCTTTTTCTTGGTGCCACTCATGTGAGTGGGAAGCAGTGTTATCAATAATTTTGTAAGCTTCAGTTGCGGTTTTCTTCATAATAGAACCACCAGCTGCTATATCGATATCTTTTCGTGTAGTGATGTCGCATCCTTGGTAGAATATTTGTACTATTTGATAAGTGTCTAAACCATGTTGCGGACATCCTCTCAATAACTTTCCAAATCTTGTCCATGCTTCATATAGAGTTTCATTTGGCTTTTGCGTGAACGTAACAATTTCTCCTTGAAGTCTCACGGCTTTAGATGCCGGAAACAATTGTTTAAGAAATTTTTCAACTAAAACATCCCATGTATCAATCGCCCCTTCAGGTAACGATTCTAACCAATCTTTAGCTTCTCCCTTTAAAGTCCAGGGAAATAACATGAGATATATCTGTTCATCCTCCACTTCTCGGATTTTGAATATAGTACAGATCCTATTAAAGGTTCGAAGATGTTCGTTTGGATCTTCCTTCGGCGCACCACTAAATTGGCATTGATTAGTTACCATGTGTAGGATTTGTCATTTGATTTCATAATCTGGCGCATTAATGTCTGGTTGAGTAATGGCATGACCTTGGCCAGTGCGTTTAGCTCTCATTCGATCTTCCATACTTAGAGGTTCCAGATTTTCCATGATTAAGTTTGTTGAATCTGAATCGCTAGAAGATTCTGACTTAATGGTTTCTTCCTCGACAATTTCTGGATGAGTGATTTGTGGTTCAGGAGGAATGATTAGTAGTTCAGGATCTCTGAATTGTCTCTGAATATCCTCCGGGTTCTCAATTGTGAAGTCGGGTTCAAAAAATGGATTATTTGAAATTTGAATTGGAGTACTTGGTCGACTGGATGACGATTCTAAAGAAAAGTCAACGGCGACAATGTTGGCTAGATGTCTTGATCGAGTTACAGGTGGTGAACGTATAAAAGGTGGTGAACGTTTTGCTCGGTACATTCACTGAATATCCTATTAGTTATAAAAATAAAAATTATATAAGTTATCAAATTAATATACTTTTCTGATTTTGTCCACGTTTCGAATAGCCAATAGATGCAGCAGGTAGCCAGGACCCTTTAAATCGGAAGCCCACAACTCGCCACTAACAAATCCAACTATTGCTACGAACCAGAAAATTTGGATGTCTATCAATTTAACCGCTTAAAATAATTTTTCGTTTTGAAATTTTAGAGAAGAAATAGAAAAAAAATCTAAGTCCTAAAAACTAGAGCGTAGAAATGAAAAAGAAAAAGCGTGTCGAAAAATAAGAGGTCGAAAAAATAATCGTCGAAAAACAAAATAAACTTACAAATTAAAGTTTTACGTCTAAAGCTTAGCGTCTACAAACTTACAACTAAAAGTTGCGACTAAAGTCTAAAAATTTAAAGGTAATAAAACTTAAATTAAAAACACTTTTTAATTTTATAGACAAAATCTTAAAAATATATTATTTTTTAAAATTTTTTTTTTTAAATTTGGAATTGCATGTTCAAAACCGAAATTGCGTGTGTAAAATCTGAAATTGCATGTTCAAGACTGAAATTGCGTGTGTAAAAACCGAAATTGCGTGTGTAAAATCTGAAATTGCGTGCTGAAAGTCCGAAATTGCGTGTTTAAAACTGGAATTGCATGTGTAAAATCCGAAATTGCATGTTCAAAACTGAAATTGCGTGTTAAAAATCTAAAATTGCGTGTTGAAAGTCCGAAATTGCGTGTGTAAAATCCGAAATTGCATGTTCAAAAACTGAAATTGCGTGTTGAAAATATGAAATTGCGTGTTAAAAACTGAATTTGCATGTGTAAAATCTGAAATTGCATGTGTAAAATCCGAAATTGCATGTTAAAAATTCCGAAATTGCAGGTTCGAACTGGTTTGGCCCAAATACTATAATTTTTTTTTTTACGATTTTAATATTTATAAAAAAAAAATTTCTTTTTTTTACAAAATTAATATTTTTTTAAAAAAAAAATTTTAAAAAAAATTATTATTATTATTTTTTTACGTTTTAAAAAAAATTTAAATATTTTTTTTAAAAGTTTTTTTTATTTTTTTTAAAAAAACTATATTTTTTTAATTATTATTATTATTATTATTTTTTTAGTAATAACTTATGATTATTGTAACGAAACGGTGTTTGTGAAAAAAATGATAAGATTAGGCAAGATAACTCACTACGTAATGTTTGGCAAGATAACTTATTGTACCCATGTCTTAATATAATGAAAAACGATATTAATAACAGTTTATTAATTTATAAATATCTCCAATTATTTCTAGACAACAACTTGATAATATACACAGTTAATTTATTGTAGATAAAGTTGATGTGAATTTATAGTGACAAAGGTGCCCCACTTTTGGGGTTGCTTGGGTCATGTACAGCAAAAGACAACAATAACAAAACAAAAAAAAAAGAGTGCAGTTGGAAGAAATTTTTTATGTATTATCAACTTTTTGTGATCGACATCTTAAGGTTTTTATATTAATTGTTTGAAAATTACGATTACAAAATATAAAATTAACACGAACGTAAAGGAATTGTGGTCACGTAAAAGACAAACAAGAAGGGAAAGAGTAGTGATTTTGAGTGGGTGGGTGCTCACGTGTGGACCAAGAAGGAAGAAAAGCAACAACTATTTAATTGTTTTTTTTATAATTATATTTTTACAAATATAAATTAAAAATATAGCGTTTTAGGGTCCCCGGCAGCGGCGCCAAAAACTTGATGTTAAAGCAAAGGGATACGTAAAAGATTATATTTTACTACAAAATACTATTAAATACGATACAATTTTACACAAGTTATTTATTTATTTATAGAATGGGATATATCTAAACTTTGCTACAACACTTATAGGCAGTGTACCTAATCGTACAGTAGTGTAGTTTTTAGTAAGTCCGGTTCATTCCACAGGGATCAACTTAGATTAACGCTATATTTATTTTAAACTATATTTGTACAAAAATATATATATAAGTAGTATTATTATTATAAAAAGGGGGGGTTTTACCGTTTAATGACCGGTTTGTCGAATTTATATCTTAAGTCACAATTGAAACCTAATGTAAAATATTAAATATAAATACAACTTAATTTAAAGCGTAAAGTAAATGACGATAAATAAAATTGCGATAAATAAAAGTGCGATAAGTAAAATGACGGTAAATAAAATTGCGATAATTTAAAAGTACGATAATTAAAAGTGCGAAAAGATATAAAATAAAGGAATTATGCTTATTTAAACTTCCGTAATCATGATGTTTGACGTGTTGATTTTAGTTTATTACCATGGGTTAATTGTCCTTTGTCCTGGATTATTCAATATGTCCATCTGGTTTTGTCCATAACAGTCCATCAGTCATAAATATAAAGTGCGAGTGTCCTCGTCAAATTATCCTTATATCCGAAGTCAAATATTCCAACTAATTGGGGACTTAAACTATAATTACACCAATTTTCCTTTTATGTAATTCGCCCCTGTTTTAATAAGTCCATTAACTATTAATCCATTCCCGTGTCCGGTTAAATGAACGATTATTAATACTTATAAATATCCCGCCCATCGTGTCCGATCGAGTGTATGTGGTTATTTATAGGTACGTCCAATTGTAATTTTTATACTAAATTAACGAACTATCATTCAATTAAACAAATATAAAGATCATTAATAGCCCATAGTCTAATTTTGTGATGATCGCTCCAAATCCATATGGACGAACACGTCATTCATCGATTTCATTGCGAGGTATTTGACCTCTATATGATACGTTTTGTAAACATTGCATTCTTTTGAAAAGACACACCATAAATGAATATTTAAATCA
Organism: Rutidosis leptorrhynchoides; assembly: GCF_046630445.1. Taxonomy (NCBI): domain Eukaryota; kingdom Viridiplantae; phylum Streptophyta; class Magnoliopsida; order Asterales; family Asteraceae; genus Rutidosis; species Rutidosis leptorrhynchoides. The sequence goes on from NC_092335.1 coordinate 636,442,787, forward strand.
AAGATTTTCGACATCTGATGATTTCTACATATAGACAATCACCGTAAATAATAGTTTACAATAGTAATTCCGTTGACAATGCAGTCAAAATAAGATACATGGTGATGATTTGGTGAATGCAACGTTTCCTTGATAAATATGCCATGTAATACTCCATGCACATAGCTTGTCTAACATATAAGCAAATAGCGGAAGACTTCTAGGGAACCTGAGAATAAACATACTAACAAGTGTCAACACAAAGGTTGGTGAGTTCATAGTTTTAGTGTTTCGCATAATCTGTATATAAAGGTGGATCACAAGATTTCAGTTGTTTCATCCAGAAACGTTTATCAAAATATTCTACGAAATTGAGCACCTTGGTAACTAAACTTAACGTATATATAATTTCTACCCTTTGTATAATCATCTTAATAATACACGCAAACCAATGTGTACGCTTCTCAAATAGCATACGTCCATTAAAAGGCTAGTGCTCTAGCTCGGACGGGGATATCAAGCCCTATGGATCCATATACTACTACTCGCGCCCACCAGTTCTTATAACCGGCAGTTACTAGTTACCAAAGCTAAGGGATTTTCAGTTCAAACTCAGTGTAGAATTTAGTATGTACTTGTATCCATTTTAAAATAAAGTGCATGTATTCTCAGCTTAAAAATATATATTGCAAAAGCAATTAAAAAGGGAGCAAATGAAACTCACCTTAGCAGCATATAAAGTCGTTCATCAAAATGTGACCGAAACTCGGAATGCAAAATTAACCGTAGATCTCAACCTAGAGAACATATGTTGGTTAATAAATGTCTATCAAGCTAGGTCTGGTCATAGTGTATCACAATCCTAATGCTCGAGATCGACATACAAAAGTTATCCAAAGTCGTTTCAAAAAGTCAATTTTGACAATAGTTCAACAAAACGATACGTGCTTTATATAAGAATTCATTTACTCGGCTGGTAATATTTAAAAATCCATTTTATCAATCTCGTAAACAAGTTGTTTAAATCTTAATTGCAGATTCAAAAGCAATTTGAATTAACGTCAATCATAATTCAGTTGGTCATATCTTTTAATCCGTTCATCGAAACTATTCGATATCTAAATGAAAAGTTATTGATTTTTTGCCAGCTTTCCAAAAACATGCATATCATATACCTTTTATCAGTAATATATGTATTTAATTCGTGATTCATCATAAACTGTTTAACGACGAAATTTAGCATACAAGCATGCACAAATATATATACTCGAGCACTAGACATGGATACACAATTAATATATAAAAGATAAAATATGAGTGCTTACGTATCAATATTGAGATTCAATATTGTAGGACAGTACGTAGACGTAACAGAGATGATAAACACTAGGTTTGACTTGCGAACAATACCCATGAAGATTACCCATAACCTCCATAGCTATAACCCATAATTTCCTTAGTTCTATCCCGCTCGAAAACCCATTTTGAAGGTGACACGCTCATAACCTCGTCGTAGTATTTTATGTATAATACTAATTAATAATACTAATAATAATAAGATTAATAATAATATTAATCTTAATAATAATAATAATAATAATAATAATAATAATATAAATAAATACTTACGGAGTAATATTAAGAGTGTGAGAAAAACAGAACTAAAATCGTGCAATTTATAGAACCTTTTTTGAAAAAGTACCACATGCGATCGCATGGAATTTGTGCTTCAAGGCCATGCGATCGCATGGCCCTCTGATCCAGCTCACAAACTTTTGTTTTCTTGATTATCGACATATTTATTTATTAATATGTAACGACTCGGAAATTTCTGACCAAATTTAAACCCTAATCTCTATATGTTTCCGACACGATAAGCAAAAACCCTAATGTTGAGTCTAGAAAGTTTGAAATCTATATTTGGATAATTAGTTACCCTTTGACCAAGCCTGACGATTCACGAACAATTATTTGTAAATATATGTATATATATATATATATATATACAATGGTATTTTAATATAATGTATATAATTATTTCTATACATATTGATATAAGATATTTTATAATCTATAAAATTTATAATTATATACATACAAAATTTATAATAGGTATGCTATAATACTTCTATTTATTATATGAAAATGATTAGTTATTAATTTGTTATCTTTAATAATAATATTATTACTCTCATTACTATTATTAGAATATATAATATAAGTATCGGTGTTATTATTATTATGTAAAATATATAAATATGAAACTGGATACAATTGTTTTGTTATATTGTTAATATTCTTATTCTTATTATTAATATTATTGTTATCATTACCAATATCATTATTAATATAATTAGTAGTAAAATTAAAATTTTTAAGTTATTATGATTATTTATTATTATTTTTGTTTTACATCAATATTATTATTATTAGTATTAATATAACTAAAAACCTTAAATTTTTTTTTTAAAAATTATTATTATTATTATTATTATTAATTATCAATGAATTTGATATTTATATTTGTAATATTATTTTTAGTATTATTAAGTGAGATTAAAAGTCTTATTATTACATTTATATTTATTATCTAATAATATATATTTATATAAAATAAACTGTACGAGAGACTCTAAATCCAAAAATTCAAATCACTTTCAACTTTTTACAATTTTGTATTTTTTTGGTTTAACATTGTGTGACATTAGAATCAGAATCGAATAAAACTGTTGAAAATAGATATCTGTTATATTTTTTTTTGTTTTCTGATTTATTTTCCTATCATTTAGGTATCAGTCGTTATCAGTTTACTAACACTCAAATTTCTATAAATTAGGGATATTACGTGATTCAACAACTGGCACACTATATTACACCTACTGCATTCATCGAATTAAAAATTTTAAAAAAAAAACCAGTCGATAGTCCCTGTTCTTCCTTCAATCTCTTCAAAACTCGAATCTTAACAATTTTAGAAATCTAAAAATGCAGTTTACTTATAAATCTCGTGCTTAAAGTATCTGTAAAGTTTCAAGAATCAAATTAACATATCGAGTTCAAATTTTACAAGTTAAACTTAATTTCCAAAAAGTCAAATGGTTGTTCATCGATCAAATCCGAGGCTGTGTTTGTGTTTCTGGCTAAATTAAAGCTATAAAAAGTTTCTGAGGATGATTTTGTACTAACTTTGTGTTGTAATTATAAGCTGTAACGGATTAGAATTTAAAATCACCACTAGGCTTCTTCATCGCGTTTTTTTTTTTATTTACAGCTTAATCCTAATTTTTCTGTTTTAAAAAGAATAAAATTATTTTATATGGAACTTTTCTGTTTAATTTGAATGTTTTTAAAACCAAAACAACTAACTGAATTCGAATGACAGATTTTAGTTAGGTCGTTTGGATTTATAGATTAAGGAAGAAGAAAGGAATAAGGGGAAAACAAAAATATAGTTTAAATATAAACGGGTTACGTAATTAATCAGAATATAGGCGATAGCCTGAATGGTTAAGGAGTTAAGCGGGTGAGCGGGAGGTCACGGGTTCGAGTCCAGGGGCTGTCATACATTTTTTTTGGAACCCAATTCACTTGAGGTAGCTTTCTTATCAAATTTATTATCATTATTATTATTGTTAATAACTTGTTTCCATAAACTAATATTGATATTGTTATTATTATTATTACATATATTAAAATTATTATTATTAGTAATGCTAGAATAAGTGTTAATTATTATTATGAATAAAATTATAATTATAAATAATATTAATATTATTATCATTTTGTTACCAAGTAACTTAATTAAATATTAATAGTATTATTATTAGTAAAATTATTATTATTATTATTAGTAAATCGTATTATTATCAAAACTATCTTTTAAACAGATAAATATTGTATCTAAAAATATATTTGTTACATATACTATAATTATATTAAAATTTCACATAACTATATAAATTTTAACCATTATAAAAATATACACAAATTAAGTATACAAATTAATGATATAATAAATAAATTTGTGCAGTTACAATTATGTGTAATAATAAATATCCAAATGATATAGGTTCGTGAATCCAAGGCCAACCCTACACTTGTTCAATGATGTTATATGTATTTTTACTACAAAATACAGTATGGTGAGTATATAGTCCCTTTTAAACTCTAAATATTTTTGGGCTGAGAATACATGCGTTGTTTTTTATAAATGATTTACGATATGGACACAAGTGATCAAAAATAAACTTTACGTTGAGTTGTACCATGGCATATTTCTTTATACTTGGTAGCTAATATTTACGTGAGGAGCGTAAACGCGAATCCTGTTGATAGATCTATCGGGCCTGACAACCCCAACCGGGCTGGACGACCAGTTTTAAACGGTTGCACAGTACTTCGTTTCGTTACTACACTTGGTACGGTGTAGGGTTTATTTAAGAGTATGCTGCTGTGACTTTTAGTTAAGTATGGTTACCAAGTGCTCAACGACTTTTCATACACGAGGAGTGTATTATGTATAAACATGAAATCTTGTGGTCCATAGTTATAACGCTTCTAGCATCAAACCTATATATCTCACCAACTTTATGTTGACATTTTAAAACATGTTATTCTCAGGTACGAATTAAGTCTTCCGCTGTGCATTTGCTCATAATAAGGACATTACTTGGAGTCGATCATCGCAATGAGACCAACTGTTGAAGACTACGTCCGGGAGGATTAGGACCGATCGTTAAATAATATATAATTTATATTAATTAATTATATATTATATTATATTCTCGTGCATAGTTGACTTGAAATTTTTGTTCCGATGTCTCGTACGTTGTCACTCAACTTATGCCCCGGTTCCGGTTTCTCGAACGCATTTTCGTATGCTTAGAAAACTATCACTTTACGTTTAGTGACTCGTACCTTTGTCAAAATATAGTCTTAAATTATCAATAAACTATACCACTCAAAGTATATCTTAATCTTTCGAGTGTTTTTGTCATTTACTTCTATAAATCATTGTCTCATTATTTATTAATATAATAGTGTTTATCAAACGTTTCATAACCAAGTTAATATCTATTCTTAATATATATAAACACGTTTTAAAATACATAGCGCAATTTATTCATATATCTTATTCTAATAGTTAATATTCCTTATTATTGTATGTGTCCAAATTACGTTATTTAAACAAACACTTTACCATTTATTCCGAATACCGTTAAACATGAATGATTTCCCAAATCAACGTGGACCTCACAACAGAAACTCGTAATAATATTATAATTCTTAAGGGACTCAATAAATATCTTTTAATTCAATCGATTGGCATAATCTTTTAACTCAATAGTTAAATATATCAATCACGTATTCAAACCAACAAGTTTAATGCACAGTACAGTATACTCAACACTTTGTTACGTTTTCAAGTTATAGTATATGTATCTATTTACATATAATTGTTCGCGAATCGTTGAGAACAATCGAAGGGTAATTGAATAGTTCAAAAGTTTTGAGATTCAGTTTAACAGACTTTGCTTATCGTGTCAGAAATATTAAACCATATCGAGGATTTGGTTCAGAATAAGTCGAAATTTTCCGGGTCATCACAGTACCTACCCGTTAAAAAAATTTCGTCCCAAAATTTGAGTGAGGTTGTCATGGCTAACAATAAAAATGTTTTCATGACGTATATGAGTCGATAAATAAAGTTTTATCACCATTGAATAATATGGATAAAGCAATCCAATTACTCGAAGTGTATGAGAGAAGTTATCGTAATAGAGTGAAATAGGAATTCGTCTTATCTTTTGACGTAGTATCGATTAATTTTCGGAATTCAAGGATTAAAGAAGATCTTTGTAATCTAGATAAGATTTGATTCTTCGGAGATTAAGAAAATTATGATTTCCTTTGATTAAATGCGTAATCTGCCTCGAGTGTTATGTCTGATATTTTTCTATAAATTGACCTCTTCCGTTTCATTTATTTTCACCACTCCTATAATCTTCTTCCTCATTTCATACTTCCAAAAGATTGTGAAATGCTTCATTCAGTTCTGATTCTTGATATACTCCTAACTTTTATATCTGTCATTCTTCTTTTTCATCTACCACCAGAGGAAGTTATTTTCTTCTACTATTACCTTGGGGTTATAGTATTTTTCATTCTCCCGTGTCTTTATATTGCTATACGCATTGATATAAACGGTTTGTAATATATGTGTTGTTGTCAGGCTTTATATTTTCCCTTATATTTAGGAGTTCCATGCTTTCATTTTTCCTTCCCGACTTCAAGTCAAGCGAATAATGGTCCAAAATTTGTAGCTATACATTTCGAAATGAACATAGTTAATGTTCTAAGAAAGAAATTGTAATGACACGATCTTGATTTGTCAAATTACCAGAATATCTTAAAAAGACCGAATCATCAAGAAAAGTATTTTCTTGATATATTTAGAGATTAAATAGAATGAAAGAGTTATGTAACATGGTTCATGATGAGGGTGTGATCTGTGAACCTTTATCACGTTTCATTAGAAACTCAGCATGACTTACTGTAATATAATCACGTTGATCAAGTGTCATTATATTATACTAACTCATGCTTCAGTTCCCAATATTACTTCAAAACATCCATTTTTTCGAATTTTTCAGATTTTAGAAACTAAAATAGTTTCTTTTATGATGTAACACAGATAGTGCGAAGAGATGAATGATTTCTGATAAGAATAGGTATGAAGATATCTCCAGAAATATCGAGGATATTTATAATGAAAGTTACGAAGATATCTTAGAATTTCTAATATCAGAGGATGATGCGGAAAATCTGTCTGTGAAGGTTTAGAATAAGAAGTAAGGTTCTTACTAATGGTTTCAGCAGTCACTGAATCATTTGGATTCTTTGAAGGCAGGTTCAGTCTTTGTGATTTATTCACAACCTCTTTCATACTTTACTCAGTCCGTTTTTCAGTTCCAAACTTTCTCTTTTTTTCAGCTTTACCACCATACTATTCTTTATCATCAAACTTTTGACTGTTAAGGTCGTTTACAGTTTTTGCTGCTTCATCAACATTTTTCCAAAATTCAGAGAACTAGTTTCGTAGTTTGGGGTGTTTTTCGGAAACTTCACATTCGAAGTATGTAAGTCCAGGAGGTACACGTTATATGTACACATATAACTGTTGACGTCGACGTGCTGCAAGATTTCAAAATACTGATTGCTAATTCCCGATAGTTGGTATGGCAATTGCCGTTACAAGATGTGGATGAGTACATGATACGGTTTCAATGAGTATAAGGATTTTTCGGAAGGTCAAAGATCAATGAAGTTGTTGGTAAATTTACTGCTAATGTGGTGGAACATGAAATGTTCCCCAGTAACAAAAACGTATATGCCAAAGTTACAAGTCTAAAAGGTCGTCGTTGACTGGTTGATAATACTGGATACTTTGAAAAGGAATTGCAAGGTTATTTTCGGTAAAAACAATGCTAAAGGATCTTGCATAGTTTTGAAGTCAAAGTATAGCTTTGAAAGATGTAGAGATCTAAGAATGATGTCACCAGTTCAGAGTTATGGCTTGGATTCTGATCCGTCGATATTAGAATATGTGATTGAATTTGTATGAAATGATTGTGTATCATTGTGAAGATAGTGAGTATAGTTAATGATTTTTGAATCAAAATTGAAGAATGTACAGTGTAACATATTAATTGTGAACTTAAATATTTCTCGAGTAGTACCTACCCGTTAAAGATTTCACAATTAATACTTTGTACAAAAGAATTTTTATTACCGTCTTTATGAAAATATATGTATGTATATTTTCTTCAGATCTAATACAGATTTAATGAGTTAATATCATATTAAGCTCATTTGATTTTCGGCTTGACTTAGAAATGATTAATCTCTAAAACATTAAAGATTACATAATCTTTGCGGAGTTTTTCACTAATGAAATCAGCACTTCATTATTTATTCTTATTGATATTCCTCGGTGAAGGATGTTGGTGCTCGTGGAATTTTTGTGATCCCTACAAGGCACAGATGATGTTTTCTAGAAAGTTTCGAGTATATCGAAATTGAAAATGTAAAATCAATTATGTAATTGATTAATACACTTAGTTTATTATGAAATGGAATTCATTGGGTTGAAACAGAGATTGCAGTTAACAATGGTTAAGTTGTTAAGGAAGGATGTACATCATTGCATATTAGTAATATGAACTAACCGAGTAGTACCTACCAGTTAAAATTCACATTAATAGCTTAGTACGAAAAGATTTATTTTGATTTCAAAATTCATATATATTAAATATACATAAAATTTCTTCAGGGAAAATGAGTTAATACTTCATCGGTTATTGTTGCTGGTATTTCTTGGTAACTATGGTGCGTATGACGTTGATGTTCGAGGTACAGATTGTGATGTTGAGGTGTGGGATGCGGATGTTGTTGGTGGTGGTGGTGATGGTACTGTTGGTGTTGCTGATGGTGGTACTGTTGCTGCCGGTGCTGCTGCTGGTGCTTGTAACATTTGCACCATGTTCTCCAAAGCCACTACCCGAGCGCGAAGCTCGTTGACTTCTTCTATTACACCGGGATGATTGGCGGTTCAGACGAGTGGATGAATAAGATCCAGAATTTGAGATAGTATATTATCGTGACGAGATACTCTGGAAATGAGAGAGAAAATGGTGTCTCGAACAGGTTCGCCGATAAGTGCTTCAGGTTCTTCACCAAGAGGGCAATGTGGTGGATGGAAGGGATCACCTTCTTCTTATCTCCAATGATTAAGTAGGCTACGAACTCATCCCCAATTCATCCAGAATAGGTGATGGCTGATTGGTTGATCCATTCCGGTTACACTTTCTTCAGAGTTCGGATGAATATCCATATCGGAATAGCTGTCAGAATTTAAGGAATTTGAACTAGATACGGGATCCATCTTGTATAATTAGATAGATGATTTTTGATATGAAATAGATTATAGAATTTAGATTGGTACTCTTCAATACATAATTTACATATGTATATATAATACCAAAATCCCGTAAATTACGGAGAAATTTTCGGAAGGTGTCAGGAAACGTTTACAGTAACAGATACGCTAAGATATGAATTTTTGTCTATACACTATTTATGCAATAAATGCAGGAAAACGTGTCTAGACTTAAGAGTGATAAGCATGTAATTTCCGACAAGAAATGATAAGCAAAACTTTTAACATGCAGACACGGTCGAAGTCCAGACTTACTAATGCATCTTAACAACTATCAGTTAGACACACTCATGCAAGACCTGGTTCGCTAGGACCAACGCTCTGATACCAACTGTGACAATCGCTCCAAATCCATATGGATGAACACGTCATTCATCGATTTCATTGCGAGGTATTTGACCTCTATATGATACGTTTTGTAAACATTGCATTCTTTTGAAAAGACACACCATAAATGAATATTTAAATCAAAGGTTTTCGACATCTGATGATTTCTACATATAGACAATCACCGTAAATAATAGTTTACAATAGTAATTCCGTTGACAATGCAGTCAAAATAAGATACATGGTGATGATTTGGTGAATGCAACGTTTCTTTGATAAATATGCCATGTAAGACTCCATGCACATAGCTTGTCTAACATATAAGCAAACAGCGGAAGACTTCTAGGGAACCTGAGAATAAACATACTAACAAGTGTCAACACAAAGGTTGGTGAGTTCATAGTTTTAGTGTTTCGCATAATCTGTATATAAAGGTGGATCACAAGATTTCAGTTGTTTCATCCAGAAACGTTTATCAAAATATTCTACGAAATTGAGCACCCTGGTAACTAAACTTAACGTATATATAATTTGTACAATTTGTATAACCATCTTAATAATACACGCAAACCAACATGTACGCTTCTCAAATAGCATACGTCCGTTAAAAGGCTAGTGCTCTAGCTCGGACGGGGATATCAAACCCTATGGATCCATATACTACTACTCGCGCCCACCAGTTCTTATAACCGGCAGTTACTAGTTACCAAAGCTAAGGGATTTTCAGTTCAAACTCAGTGTAGAATTTAGTACGTACTTGTATCCATTTTAAAATAAAGTGCATGTATTCTCAGTCCAAAAATATATATTGCAAAAGCAATTAAAAAGGGAGCAAATGAAACTCACCTTAGCAGCATATAAAGTCGTTCATCAAAATGTGACCGAAACTCGGAATGCAAAATTAACCGTAGATCTCAACTTAGAGAACATATGTTAGTAAATAAATGTCTATCAAGCTAGGTCTGGTCATAGTGTATCACAATCCTAATGCTCGAGATCGACATACAAAAGTTATCCAAAGTCATTTCAAAATGTGACAATAGTTCAACAAAACGATACGTGCTTTATATAAGAATTCATTTACTCGGCTGGTAATATTTAAAAATCCATTTTATCAATCTCGTAAACAATTTGTTTAAATATTAATTGCAGATTCAAAAGCAATTTGAATTAACATCAATCATAATTCAGTTGATCATATCTTTTAATCCATTCATCGAAACTATTCGATATCTAAATGAAAAGTTATTGATTTTTCGCCAGCTTTCCAAAAACATGCATATCATATACCTTTTATCAGTAATATATGTATTTAATTCGTGATTCATCATAAACTGTTTAACAATGAAATTTAGCATACAAACATGCACAAATATATATACTCGAGTACTAGACATGGATACACAATTAATATATAAAAGATAAAATATGAGTGCTTACGTATCAATATTGAGATTCAATATTGTAGGACAGTACGTAGACGTAACAGAGATGATAAACACTAGGTTTGACTTGCGAACAATACCCACGAAGATTACCCATAACCTCCATAGCTATAACCCATAATTTTCTTAGTTCTATCCCGCTCGAAAACCCATTTTGAAGGTGACACGCTCATAACCTCGTCGTAGTATTTTATGTATAATACTAATTAATAATACTAATAATAATAAGATTAATAATAATAATAATAATAATAATAATAATAATAATAATAATAATAATAATAATAATAATAATAATAATAATAATATAAATAATATAAATAAATACTTACGGAGTAATATTAAGAGTGTGAGAAAAACAGAACTGAAATCGTGCAATTTATAGAACCTTTTTTTGAAAAATTACCCCATGCGATCGCATGGGATTTGTGCTTCAAGGCCATGCGATTGCATGGCCCTCTGATCCAGCTCACAAACTTTTGTTTTCTTATTTGTCGACATATTTATTTATTAATATATAATATATATAATTTATATTAATTAATTATATATTATATTCTCGTGCATAGTTGACTTGAAATTTTTGTTCCGATGTCTCGTACGTTGTCACTCGACTTATGCCCCGGTTCCGGTTTCTCGAACGTATTTTCGTATGCTTAGAAAACTATCACTTTACGTTTCGTGACTCGTACCTTTGTCAAAATATAGTCTTAAATTATCAATAAACTATACCACTCAAAGTATATCTTAATCTTTCGAGTGTTTTGGTCATTTACTTCTATAAATCATTGTCTCGTTATTTATTAATATAATAGTATTTATCAAACGTTTCATAACCAAGTTAATATCTATTCTTAATATTTATAAACACGTTTTAAAATACATATCGCAATTTATTCATATATCTAATTCTAACAGTTAATATTCCTTATTATTGTATGTGTCCAAATTACGTTATTTAAACAAACACTTTACCATTTATTCCGAATACCGTTAAGCATGAATGATTTCCCAAATCAACGTGGACCTCACAACAGAAACTCGTAATAATATTATAATTCTTAAGGGACTCAATAAATATCTTTTAATTCAATCGATTGGCATAATCTTTTAACTCAGTAGTTAAATATATCAATCACATATTCAAACCAACAAGTTTAATGCACAGTACAGTATACTCAACACTTTGTTACGTTTTCAAGTTATAGTATATGTATCTATTTACATATAATTGTTCGCGAATCGTTGAGAACAATCGAAGGGTAATTGAATAGTTCAAAAGTTTTGAGATTCGGTTTAACAGACTTTGCTTATCGTGTCAGAAATATTAAACCATATCGAGAATTTGGTTCAGAATAAGTCGAAATTTTCCTGGTCATCACAAATTTCCACAAGTGTCGTTCTTTTGTCCAAACTCCAATTATGGTACAAAGCCCAATAACCCCGTCTTTAATATTTTAGCCCAACATCATGATTACTTTGGCTTAAATAAGCATAATAATAACTTAGCTACGAGACATTAATTTAAAAAGGTTGAACATAACTTACAATGATTAATAACTTATATATATTGAGAGTGAGAGATAGATAATATATGTTCTCCCTTTGCCTCTATCCGTGTTCTCTATTTATAGCCAATATGATTGCACTGTTGATTGTTTGAAAGTTAGCTTGTAGTTGATAAATTCAACTTTTCCATGCACATTCCGATGGCTGCTTATCAACATGATATATAATATTATTATTATTATATTATTATTATTATTTTATATATTATATTATTATCAACTTGATCTTTATTATTCGATGGCTGCTCAAAATGATTCAATCAATTTGAATTATTTATTATATATTATTATTATTCTTATTATGAATTATTTATATATTATATTATATTCTTGTGCATAGTTGACTTGTAATTTTAGCTCCGTTGAGTCGTACGTTGATAGTTGGTTCATGTCTCGGTTTCGGATTTTTGAACGCCTTTTCGTATGCTTAGATATCTTGTACTTTACGTTTTGCTGCTTGTACTGTTATCATATTTAGACGTTATTCATCAACAAATTGAACCACTTGAATTGTATCTTGTACATTTGAGCTTTTTTGTCATTTGCGTCTTCAAATCTTCGTTTTCTTCTTTTGTCTTCGCACTTATTTTTTTAAACGAATATTACTTGTAAATAGAACAATTGCAACCAAAAGCTTGTCTTTCTTGAGGGATAATGCTATGAAATATATGTTCATTTTTTAGCATTATCAATTATTATTACCGAGAAGGAAAAGAAAAAGATGTCTATCTTTCGTGCAGAATTCGTCGCCTTTTATAGCACTTGGCCAGATTCTGATGCCCATGCGATTGCATGGATTTTGTGCCTTCTGGCCATGCGATTGCATGGCCCTCTGATCCAGCTCACATACTTTTGTTTTCTAGTTTGCCGACGGTTTTTAATATATAATATAATATATATATATATAATTTTAAGAATTATTTATATATTATATTATATTTATGTGCATAGTTGACTTGTAATTTTAGCTCCGTTGCGTCGCGCGTTGATAGTTGGCTCAGGTCCCGGTTCCGGATTTTCGAACGTCCTTTCGTACTATTTAATATCTTGTACTTTGCATTTCGCGGCTCGTACTCTTGTAACTTTTAGACGTTTCTTATCAATAAATCGAACCACTTGGATTGTACTTTGTACTTTTGAGCTTTTTGGTCATTTGCGTCTTCAAATCGTCGTTTTCTTCTTTTGTCTTCGCACTTATTTATTTAAACGAATATTACATAAAAATAGAACAATTGCAACTAAAAGCTTTACATATTGGATGGATATTGATACAAAATATATGTTCATTTAGAGCACTATCATTAGCGACGAGAGTGGTAGTTGTGGTCTCATAATGTTTGATAGCCAGCTCTCGAAGGTTGCTGGGAGAAGTGCTGCTTGGCTTAATGTTAGAGCTTTTTCGGTAAACTTTTTTACTATCGAACACTTCTTAATTACTATACATGATAAGTTAACATTAATAAAAAAGACTAAATTCAATGTATACATATGTAATGTAGTGTGGTGGGCCTGAAGAATTACCATATGAAGTTGAGGATGTTAAGAACAACACCTTTGTTTTTATAGCTAAAAGGACTGACTTTATCATCGACAACAACTACAATAGCTACACTGTGGTAGATGCTACTGATGATGCTGAGGTGTTGAATGCAATTAACCTTAAACTACAAGAAGATCCTCAAACGATTAACATCGTAGATGATGACAAAGTTTTTCAAACTCCGACACCATACAAGGTTTGATAATTTACTAAATTTACAGTATGATATGGTTATTTATAGATATTAATCGCATTTGGTATTTGTCCACTTTTGGAATAGTTTCCCACTAACCTATTTATTTTGAGGTTAGCATATTAAGTATGGGGACCATGCCGGTGTATTAAGCTCTGGAAAATCCGTAACAGGTGACTCAGCAGACGGGAAACGTAAAAGTGTTGATGCAGATGGCATTGTTGATGAAGAAACACCCACTGGAGGAACAACTGTAGGAATAGGTGCTATGAAAATACCTAAGATGGAGCCTATTTAAGTTTGATGTTTGGCATAATCTTGAAGCACTACAATTTTTGTTCTTTAAAATAAAAGATAGTGATGCTACAATAAAAGTGGTCTGAGTTTGCATCCAACTTATTTGAAGGCCACTAACAAAGTTTTCATTTTGTTTGTTTTACAGAGATGATGTTTCCTCTATTTGTTTTTTGTTAAATGATTTGTGTTTTGATGAAGTATTTGTGCTTCAAGATTATGGATTAATATAATTATAGTTATAAATGTTTTAAATAAATAGTTGTTGATTTTTTGTTTACAAGATAGTTATACTTTAAAATAAACATCATTACCAAGTTTTTCAGATTACAATATATAAGTTTAATTAATTATTTGTTTCAATCAAACATTAAAAGAAGCTGTTGTGGAATAATATGAGTTTTTAAAACATATTTCTATAATCTAGGGATTATCACCAAAATGCCCTTTTTTTTTAAGCTTGTTGACTGACAGCCCTAAAAAAAAAAAGTTTGACAATTTGCCCTCGCAAGGCGCAAGACAGCTTGCGTCCTTGCGACCTTGCGACCTTGCGTCTTTGCGTCTTTGCGATGTTGCGACCTTGCGTGTAGCTGTAAAAGAACTAGTTAAATGATCAGTTTGCGTTCACTGTTCCCACACACATACGCAAACTCCTCTCTGGTGCCCTTTCGCTCGTCATTCGCAAGATCCAAACACTCGCAAATCACTCGCAAAATCTTCATCATCATCCTCACGTCATCCTCCTCACATCTTCATCGTTACTAGATCTTCTTCATCCTTCCATCTTCGATCTTCCCGAGTACAAGCGAGCTTCTACGCCACCAACATCATCGAATCACCATCATCGTTCACTATGTCTCAAGAACAGGTTAGATTTCTTAGATCTATGTTATATTATTCGATCTACTTCATAGTGCTTAGATTTATGTGCTAAAACAAAGTTTTTGCACTCTTTGCACGCCAAGTGTTCGAAAAAATGTGTCAACGAAATTTGTTTGTATTTTGTGTTTTTGATTGTATATTATTGAGATTGCGTATGATACCCAGGAATTTTTGCTAGATTCAAGTTGTGTAACTCTGTTGCTATGTAGACGCAAGACAATCCTTGCGTCCTTGCGTATGCCTCACAATGTACGCAAGGTGATATTTGCGACCTTACGTTTGCTATAATTTTACCTTTGCATGTGCACGCAAGGTAACCCTTGCGTCCTTGCGTCTTGATCATAAGTTACGCAAGGTTAACCTTGCATCCTTGCGTCTTGCACATCTGTTACGCAAGGTTAACCTTGCGTCCTTGCGGCCTTGTACGCAATCTCTGTCTTGCTTGCTTGCGTCTATGTGATTTTCTTCTGTTGTTCTTCTGACTTTTACAGGGCTATGTGGAAGGTAAATTGACCATGAAGAATATGTTGACCGTGATTCCTCAGGTCAAGAAAATGTTGACTGAGAGACAAGAAAAATTATTTAGAAGTACATGCTTTGGTCCCTGGTTAGATCTTTCATACACGGGTAATGATCCTGGCCTAGTACATGCCATGCTCCAACGGAAATGTGAGCGTTCAGAAAAATTAGATGCTAGTAAGTACCCTGAAGAGCAACAAGATATATGGTTTCATTTTTCTCCTAATTTTATGATTAGATTTGGTCGGCGTGAATTTTGTTTAGTCACCGGCTTTATGTTTGGTAGCCAGACGGACATGGCACATTACATCCCTCGAAATTATGAATCTAAGACCGCACCCATTAGACGACGTTGTTTTCCAGAACGTCCCGATGCCAGCAACATTTTGGTTAGTGATATACAAAACATCCTTATCAAAAAACAAGGTGATGTAAAGGTTCCCAAGGTTAGTGACGATGATATTGTTCGACTAGCTATAATTTTGATCGTAGAGAGAGCGTTTATGGGGAAGCAGGGGCAACATGTGGTTAGTAAACAGTTTCTATGGTTGGTTGAAGATTTCAATAAGGTGAACGTGTACCCATGGGGGTCTCGTATTTGGGATGCTACTTACTCAGCGGTGAGCGAAGGTTTTGAGGTTCGAGAAAGCCAATTAGAGAGTGGGGGTGGAAAGGCTTACACATTGGCTGGTTTTATGTGGGCATTTAAGATTTGGATCCTCGAGGCATACCGTCGTACCATTAAGAGTTTTGCAACCAAAACTGATAAGGATGGAGTACCAAGAGCATTATTTTGGAAGCGTTCATCTGCTGAAACCTTTACAGTGTCTGACTACCTAAAACTTCTACATATAATGGTTAGTTAATATCTCCAAGAGCTTTTTATATAGTGTATATACAGCAGTTTCTGTTTTAACAGAGCAGTTTTATGTGTCGCATGAGGACGCAAGATACACCTTGCGTCCTTGCGTGTGTCGCAAGGATATCCTTGCGTCCTTGCGTGTGAACCGTGGGTTATTCTTGTTACAGGCGCAAGAATCATGCTTGCGTCCTTGCGTGTATCGCAAGTTTACTCTTGCGTCCTTGCGTCTATTCGCAAGATGATCTTTGCGTTCTTGCGTCTAGACGCAAAATTACTTTTGCGTCCTTGCGTCCTTTTGTTTTTACTAATATAACTTCATTTCAGGATGATTGTCCGAAGAGAAAAAGACCTTTTCGTTCCCTGCACCCATCTGAGACAGAGAGAGGTTGTCAATGGTGGATCCAGAGTTCCTCTTACTTTCAAGGAGATGTTGTTGAAGACGAGAAAAATACACAAGATGATAATCAAGTTGAAGAGGAGTTGGGTGGCAGTTTGAAGGAATTATTGCAGGAGGAGTCAGAGCAGACCTCGGACCCTCATCCAACACAAAAAGGCAACAAATTGCAGGAATTGTTGCGTATGGTTAATATGTTGACTAAGAGGGTGGATGATCAAGAAAAGGAGTTGGCTGATTGTAAAAAGAAGCTTGATGATCATGAAAAACGTTTGAAAGAACAGGAACACCAGGAACATCAGGTAAATTGGCGCAAGTTTTATTTGCGACCTTGCGTCTTGCCTGTTATGATGGCGCAAGGTTTTACTTGCGTCCTTGCGCCTGATGTTATATCAGACGCAAGTACCATCTTGCGTCCTTGCGTCTTTTTGTAATTTAGGCGCAGGTTGTACTTGCGTCCCTAACTCAGACGCAAGGACTTACTTGCGACCTTGCGTATGGCAACTTTTCTTATTTTTTGCGTTTTGTTCATTATAGTATGCTGATAACGAGGATGCATATGTGGATCCTCGATCTTTCTCTGACAATGATACATCTCCGAGGGTTGTTAGACGTGGGAAAAGAGAAAGAAGGCCCACTCATTTTTTAAATTCCCCTTTCACAACACCGGGCTACAGAAAACCATTGGAGAAGGTATATCTATAACATTCACCAGGCGCAAGGTTTTCCTTGCGTCCTTGCGCCTGATGTTTATAAGACCTTGCGTTTTGCGTCTTGGTATACGCAAGATATATCTTGCGTCCTTGCGTATGTTTGCTGACTCATATATTATATACAGTTGTCTGACGAAGTAGCTTCTAGAGTAAAAAGGCTGAAAGTTTCTCATCAAGGGACTAAAGAAGCTGAGAATGTGTTGCCAATGGAAACTGAAAAGCCTACTGAAAAAGGGGCTGAAAAAGCTGTTGATAAACAAGATGAGAACGTGGCTCTGGTGTCTGAGGAGATTGAGCAAGGAGTTGATTTTCCATTGGTTAATGAAGCATAAAAACAAGCAGACAAGCATGATGTTAGTGAATGACGCAAGGATCACCTTGCGTCTTTGCGTCTTCTTCATTGTTGGACGCAAGGATTACCTTGCGTCTTTGCGTATACTTCACTGATGGACGCAAGAACTGTTTTGTGTATTTGCGTTTGCATTACACCGACGCAAGACAATTCTTGCGTCTTTGCGTCTTTATTACTAATTGTTTTTTTTTTCAGAAAAAGGAAAGGAAGAGAAAAAGGAAGGAAAAGGATTGGGTTTGTGAGGAGGAAATTTGGTCAATGGTTGATAAATTTATAAACGATCAAGGAACTTTGCAACCACCACCACCAAGTGCATGGAGAGATCAAAGGAAGCATGTGGGGCCAGCAAAAGATTTGAAATCACTAATCCTCAATAAGCAAGATACGCGTTGCATGTTCATTTTCCAAAATGAAACCTTCCTCTTCCTTGATACTGAGTTTTGGAAACGTTTATTGGGAATTGCATTTTCTGGTTATTTGGAAAACATAGTAAGTTTGTTAATAATTATAAACTTATGCATGTTTTGTTTTGTTTTGTTTTTAGCTTTATAACATTCATAATCAACTTGATCTGATTATAGCATATTGATGGATGGGCTACCTTCCTGTTGAGATTTCGGCAGAGGTTTCTGCCCCGAGCTAGCCAGATGTCCTCGAGTCCTCAGTTTCCGATTGCAGATTATACATGTAGTTCTCGATGGACGATTATGCCATTGGGTTTCCTCAATCAACTGGAGAAATTCAAGTCCTTTTATGATGATGACACTCAAAATGAGGAGGAGAAGGGGGATACATCTAATCCTGAAGCAGAGGGGATCATTAAATTCAATCCCCCAGATTATATGTATTTGATTGGTCTTGGGGATGGTAGTGATGACCTTTATCCATCCTGGGCTGAATGTGATAAGGTTAGTCCTTTTTTTTTATATAAACTATACATTTTGAGTAAACTGTAATAGGCGCAAGACAAATCTTGCGCCCTTGCGTCCGTTCGCAAACACTCTCTTGCGTCCTTGCGACCCTCGCAAGATTAACCTTGCGTCTTCATTATGGACGCAAAGTAAAATTTGCGTCCATGCGTCCACCCGCAAGGTAGACCTTGCGTCCTTGCTCCTGACGCAAGGTCTACCTTGCGTCCTTGCGTGTCTCGCAAGGTCAACCTTGCGTCCTGCCTTCTTGACTTTTTATGTTTCTTTTGTTGCAGATTTTGATTCCAGTACATTTTTCAGATCCTGAACATTTTATACTACTCACTTTGAACTTAGATGAACAGAGAGTATTAGTCTATGATAGTTTAAAGGGTTGTTTGAAAAAAGGTCAACTCGAGGCTGTCTTCAAAAACTTATCAGACAACTTGCCGTTATATTTGAAGGCTATTGATTACTTTAACAAGAAGCAGGACTCACAAATTGTTGACTATTATGAGAACAGAGAAGATGTAGAGTTGATGATCGAGGATGCACCGTATGTGCCAATGCAGAGTGGTGGCCATGGTGATTGTGGTGTTTGGGTCTGCCTTCATATGGAGAGGATAGTTTTTGGTTGGGATCAGATTGACAACATTGGAGACCCTAAAAAGGCTGCTAAGGACTATAGAATTCGAATGGCAAGAACATTCTTCCGTGCACGCTTTGATACACAGGAACCACCACCACCAGAGGACCCAGAGGACCCAAAGGTTGTTAATTAGTTAACTTGTAGATGTAATTATTATACAGTTTTTAGGTAAAACATGTAATTTTTGTATGTAAATAATCTGGGACAGACGCAAGGACTTTTTTGCGTCCTTGCTTCTGGTTTTTTGACAGAAGCAAGGTGTTGTTTGCGTCCTTGCGTCTCTTTAAATGGCTTACGCAAGGTTTTGTTTGCGTTCTTGCGTATGTTTGAAGGAACGCAAGGTTTTGTTTGCGTTCTTGCGTATTTAAAAGATATACGCAAGTTGATGTTTGCGTGCTTGCGTATGTTTCATGACATACGCAAGGTATTGTTTGAAAAGTTGCGTCTTTTTTAAAGACAGACGCAAGTTATTGTTTGCGTATTTGCGTGTGTTTGATGACATACGCAAGATTTTTCTTGCGTTCTTGCGTCTCTATGTAGGTCAATTTATGACACATATTTAAACAACTAACTGAGACTGATAAACAACAAACTGAGACTGATAAACAAGCAACTAATTCTGGTCCCCTAATTCTGGTCTAAATCGTACGTTTGATAAAATTGAGACTGATAAGCTTGCGAAGGTTCGACTTTCTCTTTCGACTTTGACTTTGATTTTGAGGCTGTTTTTTTAACCCTCTGAGAAGTAGATTCACCGGTTAGGTCATAAGAAGCGCTACATGTTGTTCGGTTATGACCTGCTTGCTTGCAACGAGTACACGTTCTTACTTTCTTTTCAGTTTCTTCACCTTGAGATGGAATCCGATCGGTACTTTTTGGGCGTCCAGGTGCTCTTTTCTTTTGAATTGGGGGCTTTACGATTTTCAAGATCTTGGGCCCTGGATCGGACCATTCGGATCGATGGGGCAAAGGAAGGATGTGTTCGGAATATGTATTTATATAAGTTTGAGACAAGAACCAATGTGATACATAACATGTAACATCTTCCACTCCGAAGAGTCGTGCTGCTGCCAATACATGTCCGCAAGGTATGCCTGATAATTGCCATTGCCCACATGTACATGTTCTATCTTCTAGATTAACGAGGCCGTTTTTCCTTCCATCACGCACCTCTATTAGATTGTTTGTCGATGGAAATGCTTGCCATCTTCTTGATTTGTTCGTCCTCTTACCTAATTTACGTTCAACATATGGAGTAACCGTTGAAGTGAGACTAACTGCTTTGTTGTGATGTTTGAAAAACCAATCCTGTATAGAAGCGCGAAAAAATTCCAATAACATGCAAACTGGTAGTTTGCGAGCATGTTTGGATAGAGCGTTAATAGACTCTACACTGTTGCTAGTAAGGTATGCATACCTAACATGACCAGCATGACTTCTGGACCATTTGTTGAAACCAACGTCATTTAGATACTTGTGAGACGCTTTTAATCTTCGTTGAAATACACTAACATGATCTTGAAAATCTGACAAACGATAAGCCTTAACCATTTTCCAATAGTGCCATTCAAAATATTTGAATTTGTTGGACATCGTTTTTATGTTCATGAATAGATGACGTGCGCAAAAAGAGTGAAAGGCTTCAGGAAACACATTTGAAATACCATGTGCTATTGAAGGAGCACGATCAGAAATAAAGGTAATCTCTGACATACGATTACTCATACCACAACTTTCTAAATGATCTCTTAGATTGCCAAAAAACCATGACCAAACCTCGTTTGTCTCGCCTTCACCAATTCCATAAGCCAATGGCAAAATTCCGTTATTGGCATCCATTGCAACAGCGACTAAATTTGTACTCAAGTATCCAGCTTTCAAATGTGCACCATCAACGATGATAATAGGGCGAACATTTTGGACAAATGATCGAATCTGCACGCAAACAAATCAAATGAGATTGCTATTAGTTTAAGATAAAACAATTGTAGGATGAGTGATACTTACAACTGCGCCAAAGGACATGTAACACATCACGAATCTATTTTCATTGTCAGTCACCACATTTGTCATGCTTCCTGGGTTATGAATCTTAATGTTATGAAGATAAATGGGAAGCATTCGGAACGAGTCATCCATACTGCCACGAAGCATCTCTATTGCATGACACTTGGCTCTCCATGCTTGATTGTAAGAAATGCTCACCCGAAAACGGTTGCCAACATCATCACGTATATCTTTTGGATTATAGTCTCGATTTGCAGCTTTGAACGATTCCATCAGAATACTTCCTAACACCTTTTTGGAAGCATGTTTATTATTTTCCATAATTTGGGTACGTGAGCATGTGTGTACGTCATGCAATTTCTTTACGATGAAGTTGTCAGTGTGGCGTATTTTGTATGCACTACATTTCCACTCACAATTTGGCAACATGCATTTAGCAGTGAATCGAGATTTGTCAGACTTTACAGGCTTAATTTGGAAGTTTTCTTCAAGACATTTTGTGTATAGATGGTTTACAAAATCATCATTGTTTAAAAAAGTTTGTCGAACTTTAATCAAATCGGATACTCTATAACTGGTTGTTATTTGGCTCGTAGATTCAGTCTCTTGGTCATGCTCACTCAATAAAAGTGACATATTCCAGAATACATCCTTTTTTTCTTCCTCTTCTTCATTTTCATCTTCATCTTGATCTTCTCTGTCATTTTCTTCCTCCGAAGCACTAGACGCGACAACTGATTCAAAAGGGTGATCTGTTTTTTTAATTTTACATACGTTCTCAACTCCATAGTTGAAGAAATCAAACTCTTCTGTGTTTGGAGGTGGTACTTCAGGTCGTGCTTCTTCCAAATTGGGTGTCTGAAGGTTTGTGCTCTCCTCGTTTGTTGGTAGGTTTTGTTGGACATCGTGTGTTGGTAGGTTCTGGGAGTTGATGCATTGTAACTTTGTCGACAATGTAAATATTAATAGGAGCATTTGATATTGCATGTTGTAGAAAATCACGAAAGTCTTCATAATCATCAGTAATATCAAAAACAAGATTATCGACAACATATCTCATTGAAACAGGAGCATTAGGTGGCAAATTAATTTTTCTAAGAACATTTTTTAACAATATTCTTCGAGTAATTAGTTTTTGGGGAGCAACTGGGAGTTTTAATCGTGTTCTAAAACAATCTAGAGGCAAATACATAGGTAAGTTATTAATAAATTGAAAAGAACCACCACAACATATATGAATAACAAAAGTTTCATTATCACTAAAACTCATTATTTAAAATAAAGAAAGTTACCTTAATAACGCTTGAAATTATATGATTTATGTTGAAATGGTAGAAATGAAGTGAAAATAAAGCTGGTAATACCTTATATGAATTGAAAAAGTTATCCGTAATAGTACAAAAATCGTACAAAATCTTATCCACGAAATCATGAAAATCTTATCTGGATAAGACGCAAGGCGCAAGGCGCAAAGGTGCAAGTCGCAAGACGCAATACGCAAGGACGCAAGTCTCTTTGTTGCGTTTTGTCAGTAACGCAAGGTCGCATGGTCGCAAGATCGCAAAGACGCAAGGTCGCAAAGACGCAAGGTGTCTTGCGCCTTGCGAGGGCAAATTGTCAAACTTTTTTCTTTTAGGGCTGTCAGTCAACAAGCTTAAAAAAAAGGGTATTTTGGTGATAATCCCTATAATCTAACATTCGACTTTAACCTATATGGGTTACAATTTTAGCCCAAAAAATGTATTACAAGCCCAACTGCAATTTACTAATTGGGTTTACAATTAAAAACTGGGCCGCCACTAATATTTGGGCCACTGCAAACGAAGACACAATTGTAGTCCAGTAACAATGCAGAGTAATGTGACGGCATTATTTAAACACACCAAATCCATTGTAAAATTGAAATTATAAAAGTATCTGCATAGGGAAACACGCAGCTCTTCACTATACAACACATCTTCCAACACCGATCATCCCAAAAAGGATTTCTTGAAGATTAACTGTAATCACGAAGATCGAATAGAAGTAAGTCTGTATATCTTCCTGTTTATATCCATTCAAATAACGTTAGTAACTTCCATCCTTTTTCGATTTGTCTCAATTTTCAATGTTTTGATATTGTTGAGGGTCGTGATACCCAAAAGGCTATTGCAACAATATACATTCAGAAATCTTAAAAAACACTCTTATTAACATAATCTAATTAAAGCTATGAACTTGATCATGGATTATGGATTGATTAATATTAGCAAAGTCCATCAGCAAGTTACTATAACAGATTCAGGACTAACGTTCACCGTAAAGAAAAACTCACAAAACTGATCAAAGTTACATTATTTTGTGATTGGTTTATGAACTCGATTCGGTATATTGACTTGACTGTTTTATCTCTATCCATCTTATCTCATTTTGCTATTCCTAAAGCAAGAAGTGAAGTTGATAGTATGTCAACCAAACCATTAGTGTATCTAATATTTATATATGTATCGCTATTAAGCTTTCAATGATTTAGGATTAGTTGCATAAGTATATCAAACATAAAACATAGATGTTTCAAACATAAAATTTCAAAAAGTATAATTTCTTTTTCCTAACTTTGACCCAGTTTGACTCGATATTTTACCGTTGGCTGACTTATTAAGGCATTTTTTGGGAGACTCGGAATGGGCTAGCCCCCCAAATCGGCGGGGAATGGCCTAGACCCTAAGCTGACGAATATGTTGATTTCTACAATAGTATTCAAGTCCCTGAAGTTGACAATACCAATTGAAATTGCTAGCCAAAATGATCAGTAAAGTGTCACGAATCTGCAATGAAATGTATTAATGTTAGAACCAAACGCACTTTCAACATCTTGATTGTAACATCTAATTTTCAAAAACTCATTATGGTAGGCTTTTCAATGTTCGGCCTCTTCTGTAAATACTTCAAAGTACAAACCATTATAAAAGCAATTTTAGTTAAATGACAATTCAATATATATGAAATAAAAAATAGCACCACAAAATACCTGAGGTATGGGATTCTTTGTTGACAACAGAAGTTACAAATTGTTGTGCACTTTGCAGTTCAATAGCTGTTATTTCAAGTACTTCCAATTACCAGCATCAATAAGGATGTAAACAAAAATATTATAAATATAAGCAATAAAATAAAAAAAAATTGGAAGGTGCTGAAGCAAAAACATAATACTCCGTAACAAATATACATGTATTCTTGCGAAATTGAAAGAAGAATTTTTAACATAACCACCTATACAGGAAAAATAACCAAACATGAGTATCATACAAATAACAAAGATGTTTAATTTCAAATAAATACGAAGAATGGATTAATGGATCCAACAAATAAAAAGAAACGTAATAACGTTACAGAAATATTTATGAAACCTTTGTATGTAAAAATCGATGCTTACCTACGGGATACAATAAGGAAGGGGAAAAATCGACTACTGCTGGTGACGTTGGTGGATGCGGTGGTGCTGGTGACGATGGTGACGACAGTAAGCTGGGGGAGGAGCAGTTAAGACCGTCGCGGCCGTCGTTTTTGGCAGCTGAAGGATGGTGGAAGTCGATGGTCACGATGGTGATAAAGGGGAGCGGTGAGAGAGATTTTGGGGAGGTTGGTAGATTGTATTTTAGGGAAAATGGAGAGCAGAGGAAGCATCGAGAGGCAATTATTAGGGAAAATGGAGAGGAGAAGAAGCATCCAGATGTATGATAAGGTAAATATCTAGGGTGCAAAAAGACTAAATAACCCTTTTTGAATAAAATGAAAAGACAAAAATACCCTTTTCAAATAAAAAAATGGCTGTATACAGTAACCGAAATGTTCTCATAGATTACGGTGGCGTAGCTTTTTTCTAGTCGATAACTGTCTTGAAGAGAGTTGAGACGTGTTTCCCTCAAAACCATCATCCTTAATAGCCTATTCTCGATTGTTTCGATCAATAACTAATGGCCTTCGACGTTTTTTAGGTGGCATTTTATTTTTATTTGACAGCACACACAATCGGTTCAACGCGATTTCGAAAAAAATATATTTTTATTTCTGCTTACCACTGGCCAACAGGAGAAACAAAAAGTAAAAACAAAGAAGAAGAAAAATGGAAGGAAAAAAAAAACGCAAATTCAAGTGGGATTAAAGTGACAGCTTTGTGGAATATATTAAGAGGTTGTAGCTAAGAACACACAAACAACTAACATTAATTGACACTATCTTTGTGAAATCGTCAATTTGCATAGTAATTTTTTTTTTTTCAAAATTTCATGTGTTAATGTTCTTTATGTTCTTTTTCATGCTATCTAAAGGTGTCAAAATGAGCAGGTAAGTCAGAATTAGCACTCTCATTTCTAATTGTTGTCAGAAGTGTCATTAGCATGGAGTACCATTTAAATAGGCATTTCTTCATGCTATATTTAAATTTATAACACCCAAAACTTAAGTACTATACATGTGGTACCCTAAACCTAATCTGGTATGTAACTCAAACCCTAATTCAACAGCATAAGTAATAGATAATAGTTTTCACAAATTTAACATTCATAACCACAAATAACCTACATATGGGCACATTTAATAGAAGAGGAAAATAATCGGCAGGAATCATACAAAACTATAAGCAAGTATTAAAATAAAAAAAAAATTAAAAAAAAAAAGAGGGAAAAATTACCTGCGAAGGAGAAGGAAGAGAAGTCAGAGAGCGAAGGAGAAGGAAGGGAAGTCGGAGGGTAAGTGTTGGAAATATGTTCTCGGGTTGGCTATGGTTCGACCGTGGTTTGACCGTTGTACATATATTCCGAAGATATGCCCATGACATCAAATAATAAAAGTCCATTTATCTTATTCGGTCACACACAAAGGCCAATCGTAAATTGTTTGATATACCTTCTAATCGGAAATTAATTTATTAATCATTAGTTAATGGTTTAATAAATTAAGTAAGTTTTTTTTTATGTGTGTACATATACTTACAAATCTAAATATGTAGAGATTTGATTAGATTTTGCAAATCATATTTTATATAATATATAAGATTTGATTTGATATAAATAAGATTTGATTTGATTTATAAATCTTATTTTATATAAAGATTTGTACTATAATCATATTTTATATAATATATAAGATTTGATTTGATATAAATAAGATTTGATTTGAGTTGTAAATCTTATTTTATATAAAGATTTGACTTTGCAAATCTTTCAAAATCTTTATATTTGTATTATATGTATTATTGTATCAATTTTAATTCTATATAATACCAAATCTTGGTATTGAAAAGATATAGAAAAACTTGAGATACAAAAACACACATACAAAATGATATTTCTCTTTCTCTTTTTCAAGTAACCAAAATACTTGAGATCTATAATTGGGTTCGGTTTTGGTGGAAATAAGAAAAAAGAAAAGATCCGTTAAGTAGAAGGTGTAGATTGAAACAAGGTTGGAACTTTGGGTGTCTACCGTTTAGAGGAACTCTTCTTTGGGTTTTTCAGATTCGATCTTCAAAAGGCTACAAAGGTTGTATTCTAATCTTCTCTTGTTTAATTTCGTTAATTTTGTTTTGTTTGCTAAAGTTTTGTACAATGATCCGTGGAAGAGTATGATTTTGTAAAGTTTTAAAAATGCTTCCGCTCGCTTTGAATTTGTATCATACTCCAACAGTGGTATCCGAGCCATCTTGTACAAGTTTTAACAAACTTTTCTTATGATATTTAGTTTTGATGGATGCGTTGTGCATGATTCTTGGAGATGATCATGCATAACAAACATGCAAAACAAGTATCAAAATTTATGTTTTATGTTTCCTAAATACTAATTTGAATCTTGGATTTTGGCAAAATGTAAAATGGGTTAAATTCATTTTTTTCATTTAAGAAATTTTTTCAGCCTGGACAGTCCGTATTTGATGGACTGTTTCGGGGCTTTAAACTCAATATTATTGTATGAGACCAATTGCATTTGAAAGCTAACTGAAAGAACTTAAATTTAAAAAAAAAAATCATCGAAAACGGATTAGAAATGAGTAAGATATGACCATTTAAAGTTACATGTATGAATGTGCCAAAATCCGAAAATTTTAATGGTAACTTGCATGTTGACTATTAAAGATTCAATGTTTAGGAAAATAAAGTACATGAATTCTTTTCATGTTTTACATGAAATGAGAAAATTAAAATTATTAATTTTAGATTTATGCTTTGGTAAGGTGAATAAATCTCCAACATGTTTTGATTCACTTAATATGTTTATTTGGATGGTTTTGGCATGAAAACCATACTTACAAAATATGAAGTGGGTTTACATACATATGTTATGTAAACAAGGATTGAATATTATAAGTGCCATTAAGTGTTGTTTAAATCAATCCTTATCGAAACATGTTATATGAAAATGGACGGTTGGCACTCCATTTGTTATGTATGTGATTGTTGTATGAAATCGGTAGTATTTGCCTCAATAAGACCCTTGTGTGGATGTTTGGTTGTATGATTTAATTTATTATTTATTCGGGATGAATGTAATAATTTATTAAACGACTTGCATGTCGTCTTTCTATTTATATTGTATTTGTAATAGTATAGAAAATAGAATAGTTATTTTGTAAGATAATGCAACCAAGATTGAAATCAAGAAGACGATGTTCACAATGCGGCCCATCCGAGCATATAATGGAGATGGCGGTTTTAGTGGGAGCCAATTCTCACACAAGGTTATGTCCCTAGTTGACCATGTTTTTCCGTGTGTTGGCTCACCGGAAAAACGCATAGGACTCGAGGCATACTACCGATAATTGAGTGTCATGATTATTATTGTTTTATTATTTGTCTATACCATGCTAGCTAGAAAATGTTTTAAAAAAAAAACAAAAGGGACAATAATCATATAAAACGGTTTGGTTAAAATTAGTTTAACAAACGCAACACGCAATACATAATTAGCAAATGTTTTAAAATGGTGTAAACTACTTTTGCTAAAAGAAAACAAAAACCCGTTTTAAATGTAAACTTTACGCTATCCATGAGTAGTACACACATCCGAACCTTCTACCTGTTAGAGTTCGCGATACCCGAGAGTCTTGGGCCGGACTTTAATTGGGTGTTGGGAAGGGTGAGGTGAATTTTGCGATACCCGAGAGTCTTGGGCCGGATTTCACGTGTATCTATCACGGACGGTTTACAATCTGAAATCATGGTTTGCGGCAAACCCGCCACGAGGAAGGATTAGCGTAGAAGGGATTAAACATGCCAAGTGAAATAATTGATTATCACTAAATCCCGCAGAACCTAAGAATTTCATAATGGATGAAATTGGTAATATAGTTACCTCCCTAAATAGCTTATGGTTGGCGATCCGCGGCGAACCCGTCGTTAACATAAGTGAAATATGGATCTTAGCCTTGTTAATTATAATTGTTTGAATATTAAACACACTTGGGTAATTATCTTAACAAGGTTTAAACATATCAAACTAACTAATACAACTTACTTTAAAAATAAAAATATGACAGATGTCTGCAACAAACACAAATCCTACTCCGTCATCAATCACTAATTTCTGCCTTAAAGGGCTCCTCGAAAAGGACAAGCTTACGGGTTTGAACTACATGGACTGGCTTCGCAATCTAAGAATTGCTCTTAGGATGGAAGGAAAGATCAGGGCTATTGAGGAACCCTTACCGGCAGAACCCGGATCGAGAGCTACTCAAGCGGCTAGGGACGAGTTTTAAAAACGGCGTTCCGAGTCTAATGAGGTAGCATGCTTGATGTTGGCGACCATGTCTCCAGAGCTCCAAAAGGGCATGGAGAGCTTAGGGTCATATGACATGCTTAACCAACTCAAGGACATGTTCCAACAACAAGCAAAGCAAGAAAGGTTTGACACCGTGAAAGCTCTCGTATCTTGCGAAATGGCAACGGGAAGTAGTGTTAGTGTCCATGTACTACAAATGAAAGGGTACATAGACCGGTTGGAGCGCCTTGGTTTTTCCATAAGTCAGGAGCTTGCAACGGATTTTATCCTGAACTCGCTGACTAGTGCATATGAAGGATTCATTATGAACTGTAATATGAACAATATGGAGAAAACAATCATGGAGCTCCATGGCATGTTAAAAACCGCTGAGGCTAACATGGCCAAAGCTAAATCCGCAACTACCGTTCTAGCCATTCGTGAAGGTGGGATTAAGAAGAAGAAAAACAAAGCAAAGGGCAAGAACAAGGGCAAGGGTAAGGTTGGCACGTCCAACTTCAAACCTAAACCTAAGGGCATTGCTAACTCTTCTACTTCAAAGATCCCGCAAACCAAGTCTCCTGAAGAAGCAATATGCTTTCATTGTGGGGATAAAGGACATTGGAGGCGCAAATGTACTAAGTACTTGAAGGAACTTAATGAACTACGGGCTAAGGGAGTCGCCGTACCTTCAGGTTTGTTCATGATTGAACTAAACAATACTACTATTTCTAATTCCTGAGTATTGGACACGGGATGTGGTACTCACATTTGTACAAATGTGCAGGGACTCACAAGAAGTAGGAAGCTGAAGACCGGGGAGCTTAATCTAATCATGGGGAATAAGAATGTTGCCTCTGTTGACATGATTGGAGAATACAAGCTTTCTTTTGATTCTGGTTTATGTATTGTTTTATCTAATGTTTGCTACAGTGCCGAAATGGCAAGAAACATTATATCTTTTGATGCTTTATTTAATGATGGTTTTAATTTTAGTTTTGATAATGGATCAATACTTGTTCACAAAAATGGGATGTTTTATTTCAAGGCTAGTCCTTGTAAAGGCATATTAGAAACCACAGCAAAGCTAAATGATAGTTCAATCTACAATGTTGATTCATCCAAAGATGTTTTGGATAAAACGTATCTATGGCATTGTCGTTTAGGCCACATAAACAAGAAACGCATAGCCAAACTCCAGTCAGATGAAATTCTAGAATCATTTGATATAATATCGTATGATGAATGCGAATCTTGCTTATCAGGAAAAATGACAAAGGCACCTTTCACAGGAAGCTGTGAACGGGCAAAGGATCTGTTGGGGTTGGTACACACTGATGTGTGCGGTTCGTTTAGATCGCCTACTAGACACGAGGAACGATACTTCGTTACATTTACTGATGACTTCAGTAGATATGGCTATGTTTATTTAATTAAACAAAAGTCTGAAACTTTTGGAGTGTTCAAGGCATACCAAAACGAAGTAGAAAATCAACTGAACAAAAGAATTAAGATTCTCCGATCTGATAGAGGTGGTGAATATCTTAATGATGAATTTCGTGATCATCTACGGGGTTGTGGGATAATCTCACAATTAGCTCCTCCTAGAACACCACAACATAATGGTGTGGCTGAAAGGATGAATCGAACATTACTTGATATGGTTCGATCCATGATGAGCCGCACAATGCTTCCAATCAGTTTTTGGGGTTACGCCCTACAAACTGCCGCAAGGATCCTTAACCTCATCCCAACCAAGAAAGTTTCCAAAACACCTTATGAGATATGGCATGGTAAAACTGTGTCTCTCTCATATCTAAGAATCTGGGGTTGTGAGGCTTACGTTCGTAGTGAAGCTCAAGATAAACTTGAACCCAGACCTGAAAAGTGTTTATTTGTTGGTTACCCGACTGATTCTTTTGGATATTTGTTTTACAACCCTACTGAGAACAAAGTCTTTGTGTCTCGAAGGGGAGTCTTCCTTGAAAAGGATCTCATATCGAAAGGAACCAGTGGGAGCAAAATTGACCTTGAAGAAATTCAAGAATCAACCGACATGGAAACCGATATTGGAACCGATTCTCCTCAAGAGGTCGACGAGCCTGCAATTGAAAGAGAAACTGACCTACAGCCACCACCCATACGTAGATCTGATAGAGTGCGTCGAACACCAAAGAAATATAGTTTACACATATTTGAGGGTGATGACGAAAATATAGATTCTGATGAACCTATTACCTATCAGGAAGCGATGACAGGCCCCGAGTCTGCCAAATGGAAGGAGGCTATGGACAACGAGATCCAATCCATGCATAATAATCAAGTCTGGATCTTGATTGATCATATACCAGGTATTAAAACTATTGGGTGTAAGTGGGTCTTCAAGAAGAAGACCGATATGGATGGAAATGTACACACATTCAAAGCCAGACTGGTGGCTAAGGGTTACACGCAACAATATGGTGTAGACTATGATGAAACTTTTTCACCAGTAGCTATGTTGAAATCCATTAGAATACTTCTTGCCATAGCTGCATTTTATGACTATGAGATATGGCAAATGGATGTAAAAACAGCTTTCCTTAATGGTAAACTAACAGATGATGTGTTTATGACACAATGATAATGCTAAAAACGAACATATATTTCATAGCATTATTCCTCAAGAAAGACAAGCTTTTAGTTGCAATTGTTCTATTTACAAGTGATATTCGTTTAAATAATAAAAAGTGAAGACAAAAGACAGATTCGACGAATTGAAGACGCAAACGACCAAAAAGCTCAAAAGTACAAAAGACAATAAAAAAGGTTCCAATTATTGATAAGAAACGTCTCGAAATTACAAGAGTACAAGATTCAAAACGCAAAGTACAAAATATAAAATTGTACGCAAGGACGTTCGAAAATCCGGAACCGGGACCAGAGTCAACTCTTAACGCTCGACGCAACGGACTAAAAATTACAAGTTAACTATGTATATAAATATAATATAATATATAATTAATTATATTAATTATATATATATTATATATATAATAAAAACCGTCGGCAGAGAAAGACTCCAAGATGTGAGCTGGAATTTCAAACTCCGCGACTCGCGGAGTTTGAAGGCAAAATTCACCGCGAGTCGCGGAGCCCCAAAAATCAAAAATCCCTATAAAGCAAACCGAATTCTGATCAAAATTTCATATTCTATTTCTCTCTTCTCTCATATATACGTAAAATATATATATATATAATTTATATTTTAATTTTAATTTTAATTTTAATTCTAATAATAAGGGTATGTTAGCGAATGTTGTAAGGGTGTAAGTCGAAATTCTGTCCGTGTAACGCTACGCTATTTTTAATCATTGTAAGTTATGTTCAACCTTTTTACATTAATGTCTCGTAGCTAAGTTATTATTATGCTTATTTAAAACGAAGTAATCATGATGTTGGGCTAATTACTAAAATTGGGTAATTGGGCTTTGTACCATAATTGGGGTTTGGACAAAAGAACGACACTTGTGGAAATTAGACTATGGGCTATTAATGGGCTTTATATTTGTTTAACTAAATGAAAGTTTGTTAATGTTAATATAAAGAGTTACAATTGGGCGTCCCTATAAATTACCATATACACTCGATCGGACACGATGGGCGGGGTATTTATATGCAGTGTTGTAAATCTCCCGAGATCTCCCCGAGATCTCCCCCGAGATCTCGTTTTTAGAAGGCAACCGAGACGAGATGTTCATCTCCCGAGAATTCTCGGTCAACGGGGTCAAACTTAGTCAAAGCCACGATTTCTCGGATTTTCTTGCTAATTTGTAAGATTTTCTTGTAAAATTCGTAATTTCTAAGATTTTCTCGCTCATTTCTCAGATATTTTTGTAAAATCTCGTAAAAACGTATATAAATATACATATATTTATGTTTTTATGTATATTTTTATTAAAAAAACTATAAAGTCAACGTAAGTCAACGTCCGAGATCTCCCCGAGATTATTCCGAGATGCCGAGATCTCCCTAAAAAAGTCCAAACGAGATCTCCCCGAGATCCGAATTCTCCAACCTTGTTTATATGTACGAATAATCGTTCATTTAACCGGACACGGGAATGGATTAATAGCCACTAGAATAATTAAAACAGGGGTGAAATTACATTCAAGGGTAATTGGTGTAATTGTTAACAAAGTAGTAAAACCTTGGTTTACACGCAGTCGATAACCTGGTGTATTCATTAAACAAAGTATTAAAACCTTGTTACAATTCGAATCCCCAATTAGTTGGAATATTTAACTTCGGGTATAATAATAATTTGACGAGGACACTCGCACTTTATATTTATGACTGATGGACTGTTATGGACAAAAACCATACGGACATATTAAATAATCCAGGACAAAGGACAATTAACCCATGGGCATAAAACTAGAATCAACACGTCAAACATCATGATTACGGAAGTTTAAATAAGCATAATTCTTTTATTTCATATTTAATTTCCTTTATTTTATATTTAATTGCACTTCTAATTATCGCACTTTTATTTATTGTTATTTAATCGCACTTTTAATTATCGTACTTTTTAATTATCGCAATTTTATTTTATCGCATTTTTATTATTCGCAATTTCATTATCGTTATTTACTTTACGCTTTAATTTAAGTCTTGTATTTATTTTATATTTTACATTAGGTTTTAACTGCGACTAAAATCTTAAAATCGACAAACCGGTCATTAAACGGTAAAAACCCCCCTTTATAATAATAATATTACTTATATATATATTTGTATTTTTATAAAAGTAAACTAATATAGCGTTGAGCTTTGTTTAAAGATTTCCCTGTGGAACGAACCGGACTTACTAAAAACTACACTACTGTACGATTAGGTACACTGCCTATAAGTGTTGTAGCAAGGTTTAAGTATATCCATTCTATAAATAAATAAATATTTTGTGTAAAATTGTATCGTATTTAATAGTATTTTCTGCTAAAATTAAAAGCTATTTTATATACACCCCGCTGCACATCAAGTATTTTTGGCGCCGCTGCCGGGGAAACTCTCTTAAACGCCGGAAGCGCAACGCTAATATAAAAAAAAAAGATTTTTAGTTAACTTTTATTAAAATTCGTTTTTGTAAAAATACGTTTTAATTATTCAAAAATATAAAAAGAAAAACAAAAATATAAATATTTTTAGGAGTTTGATAAATATTTAAGTTTTATAAAGTTTCTTTGTTTTTATAAAAACATAAGTTTTATTTAAATCAAGTTTTAAGATTTTTATTTATAAAATTATAAAGTGATTCTATTTTTATTTAAGTTTTAAATATAAGTTTTATTTATACACATATTATTTTTTTTATAAACAGAAAATATTAAAAACAGAAAATAAAATAAATAAATAAATAAATAAATAAAAAAAAACGCGTAAAATTTCAAACTGATCCAGAGTTGAAAACTGGAACCCCGCGACTCGCGGGGTTTTCTGCATTAATTACCGCGACTCGCGGAGCTTCTCTGACACGCGAACAGGAAGCCCTAATTCAGCATTAATTACGGGTATTAATTAATTATTATTATTATTTTACCCTAATTATTATTATTATTATTATTAGTTTTATTTTAAGATTTACTTTTTATTTAATTTGTTTTATTTTGTTTTAATTAGTTTTATTAAATTGTAAAATTAGTAGTTTTATTAAATAAATAATATAAAAATAATATTTTTATAAAAATTGTACTTTTTACAACTTTTTATATATTTTTATATTTTGTCCTTTTTTAATCATTGTAGCGTAATATTTGTATTTTTAGCTCATATTTAATTTTAAACTTAGTTTTTGCTATAGTTATTTTTACTCCTAGATTTTTAGGCTTTGCCGTAGAATTCCTTAAGTGCTTTTTCTTTAGACTAAGATTTAGGTACTTTAGAATTTTGCGACGCCTTTTTAAGTTTTAGTTTCTTTTTAAGTTATTTCCATTTAGGATTTAGTTTTTCCTGTAAGCTTTAATATTTTTAGACCTTTTACTATGTATCAATTATCATTCCAATTAGTAATTTCAATTTGCGATTATAATTTTAAGTTAGTTGTAGTAATAAGGTTAGGTTAGTCAAGTATTTTTAAGTTTTTATAAGTTTCTTTTATTTTTCCGTCACCTTTTATTTTTCAACCATTTTTTCTTTTTCGACCTTTTGCGACGAACTCTTTTTCTCTCTTATTTCTCGCCATTCTAGTTTTTAGGACTTAGAATTTTTTCTACTTCTTATCTAAATTTCTTAAAATTACGAAAATTTATTTTAAGTGGTTAAATTAATAGACATCAAAATTTTCTGGTTCGTAGTAATAGTTGGATTTGTACGTGGACCGGGTTATTGGAGCCAAACAGTCCTCAATTATATTGAGACCAAACGAATCCTGCCCCTCTGCTGCATCTTTTGGCTATTCGAAACGTGGGCAAAATCAGAAAAGTCTATTGATTGGATAACTTATTATAATTTTTCTTTCCTTTTAAAAACTAATAGGATATTCAGTGAATGCACCGAGCAAGACGTTCACCACCTTTTGTACGTTCACCACCTGTAACTAGATCAAGACATTTAGCAAATATAACCGCCGTTGATTTTTCTTTAGAATCGTCATCCAGTCGACCAAGTACTTCAGTTCAAATTTCCGATAATCCATTTTTTGAACCCGACATCACAATTGAGAATCCGGAGAATATTCAGGAACGGTTCGTAGATCCTGAACCATTAAACTTTCCTCCGGAGCCACCAATCATTCAAACAGAGATTGTTGAGGAACGAACCATTAAAACAGAATCATCTAGTGATACCGATTCAACAAATTCAATTATGGAGAATCTGGAACCTCTAAGTATGGAAGACCGAATGAGAGCTAAACGCACTGGCCAAGGTCACGCAATTACTCATCCAGACATTAATGCGCCAGATTATGAAATCAAAGGACAAATTCTACACATGGTGACTAATCAATGCCAATTTAGTGGTGCGCCGAAGGAAGATCCAAATGAACATCTACGTACCTTTAATAGGATCTGCACACTATTTAAAATCCGAGAAGTGGAGGATGAACAGATATATCTCATGTTATTTCCCTGGACTTTAAAGGGAGAAGCCAAAGATTGGTTGGAATCGTTACCTGAAGGGGCGATTGATACATGGGACGTTTTAGTTGACAAATTTCTTAAACAA
This sequence comes from Rutidosis leptorrhynchoides, assembly GCF_046630445.1. Taxonomy (NCBI): domain Eukaryota; kingdom Viridiplantae; phylum Streptophyta; class Magnoliopsida; order Asterales; family Asteraceae; genus Rutidosis; species Rutidosis leptorrhynchoides. The sequence goes on from NC_092335.1 coordinate 636,479,357, forward strand.
TTCTTTCCTGCATCTAAAGCCGTAAGACTTCAAGCAGAAATTGTTACGTTCACACAGAAACCAAATGAAACTCTATATGAGGCGTGGACTAGATATGGAAAGTTGTTAAGAGGATGTCCGCAACATGGTTTAGACACCTGTCAAATAGTACAAATATTCTACCAAGGATGCGACATCACTACAAGAAAAGACATAGATATAGCAGCTGGTGGTTCTATTATGAAGAAAACCGAAACTGATGCTTACAAAATTATTGATAATACTGCTTCCCACTCACATGAGTGGCACCAAGAAAAAGATATCGTTAGATCATCTAAAGCAGCTAGAGCCGATTCTAGCCATGACTTAGATTCCATTTCCGCAAAGATAGATGCTGTGGAGAGACGAATGGAAAAGATGACTAAGGATATTCACTCAATACGAATTAGTTGTGAGCAGTGTGGAGGACCACATTTGACAAAAGATTGTCTCAGTATTGAATTAACAATGGAACAAAGAGAGAATATTTCATACATAAACCAAAGGCCTGGAAATAATTATCAGAATAATTATCAACCGCCAAGACCGATTTACAATCAAAACCAAAATTATAACAGAAATATTCCATACAACAACCAACAAGGTCCTAGCAATCAACAAGTATCCAATAATACTTACAACCAGCAAAGACCGAATTTTCAAAACAAACCACCACAACAAACCGATGATAAAAAGCCGAATTTAGAAGATATGATGACGAAGCTAGTTGAAACTCAAACACAGTTTTTCACATCTCAAAAACAAACTAATGAACAAAATGCTCAAGCATTTAGAAATCAACAAGCTTCTATTCAAAATCTGGAACAAGAAGTGAGTAACCTAGCAAGGTTAATAGGTGAAAGAAAACCGGGAAGTCTACCTAGTGATACAAATGCTAACCCCCGAAATGAAACAGCTAAAGCCATTACCACAAGAAGTGGTACAACACTTAAACCACCTGAAATACCTGTAACTTCTGATGAAACCATTCCTACTCCACAAGAACCACAACCTGATCAAGATAAGGAAAAAGAACCGGTAGTTGAAAATATTAATGAAGATAACACAGTTAAGGATAAACCTTATGTTAAACCATACCAACCACCACTTCCTTATCCGAGTAAAATGAAGAAAGAGAAACTTGAAGCCGAGCAATCCAAATTTTTGGATATGTTTAAACAGATAAATGTAAATCTTCCTTTCATTGATGTGATTTCAGGAATGCCAAAATATGCTAAATTCTTGAAAGATCTAATCTCAAATAGAAAGAAAATGGAAGAACTCTCGGCTGTTACTATGAATGCTAATTGTTCAGCAGTGCTGTTGAATAAGATACCAGAAAAATTATCTGATCCAGGAAGTTTCACAATTCCATGTTTTCTGGGTAGTCTTAGTTCAATAGAAGCATTGGCAGACTTAGGTGCTAGTATAAATCTAATGCCGTATTCACTATACACTAAACTAGACCTTGGAGAATTGAAACCAACAAGAATAAGCATACAAGTAGCCGATAGATCAATAAAATATCCTAGAGGGATAATGGAGAACATGCTAGTTAAAGTTGGTACTTTAGTATTTCCAGTAGATTTTGTTGTTTTGGACATGAAAGAAGATTCTCAAGTTCCTCTCATATTAGGAAGACCATTCTTAAACACGGCTAAAGCAATGATAGACGTGTTCGGTAACAAAACTGACCCTAAGTATAGAGGATGAGAGTGTTACCTTTTCAGTTGATAGAGCAATGCAACAACCACAATCTGCAGATGATACATGTTATTATATTCAAACTATAGATGCACATGCAGAATTATTAAAAGAATTTCCAGAATTACAAGGAACAGGAGAATGTTCTTTAGGAGAAGGTAATGAACCAATTGATGAAGCTGAAATGTTAGCTACACTTATAGCTAATGGATATGAACCAACAACAGAAGAAATTCAAATGCTAAAAGAAGAAGACAGATATCGATATAAATCATCGATAGAAGAACCTCCGAAATTAGAGTTAAAGCCACTTCCAAACCATTTGGAATACGCTTATTTACATGGTGAATCTGAATTACCTGTAATAATATCGTCTTCTCTTACTGAAAATGAGAAATCACAACTCATTTCTGTGTTGAAAACTCATAAACCAGCCATTGCATGGAAGATTCATGATATTAAAGGAATAAGTCCTTCGTATTGCACACATAAAATCCTTATGGAAGAAGGTCATAAAACGTATGTGCAACGCCAACGAAGACTAAATCCTAATATGCAAGATGTAGTTAAGAAAGAGATTATTAAACTGCTAGATGCAGGTTTGATATATCCAATTTCTGATAGTCCATGGGTAAGCCCAGTTCAATGTGTACCTAAGAAGGGTGGCATGACTGTCATTACAAATGAGAAAAATGAGCTTATTCCTACTAGGACTGTAACAGGATGGCGTGTATGTATTGATTATAGAAAATTAAATGACGCCACCAGAAAAGATCACTTTCCCTTACCTTTCATAGATCAAATGTTGGAAAGATTAGCCGGAAATAGTTACTATTGTTTTCTAGATGGATTTTCTGGATATTTTCAAATTCCAATAGCACCCGAAGACCAAGAGAAAACCACATTCACGTGCCCTTATGGTACTTTTGCTTACAAACGCATGCCATTTGGACTTTGCAACGCCCCTGCAACCTTTCAAAGGTGTATGATGGCGATTTTTCACGACATGATAGAAGAATGCATGGAAGTTTTCATGGATGACTTTTCAGTCTTCGGTGATACATTTAAATCATGTCTAGTTAATCTGGAACGAATGCTAATTAGATGCGAAAAATCAAATCTAGTACTTAATTGGGAGAAATGCCATTTCATGGTTAAAGAAGGCATCGTTCTTGGACATAAAATTTCAAAAGAAGGAATTGAAGTGGATAGAGCTAAAGTAGATGTAATTGCTAAACTTCCACATCCCACCAATGTTAGAGGAGTTAGGAGTTTTCTAGGGCATGCCGGTTTTTACCGATGTTTCATAAAAGATTTTTCTAAAATTGCCACTCCTATGAATAAACTCCTAGAAAAGGATGCTCCATTCATCTTTTCGGATGAGTGTATCAAATCTTTTAATATTCTTAAAGAAAAACTCACTAATGCGCCGATCATGATAACACCAAATTGGAATCTACCATTTGAACTAATGTGCGATGCAAGTGATTTTGCAATGGGAGCCGTTTTAGGACAAAGGATTGAAAAACGATTTCAACCTATATATTATGCTAGTAAGACATTACAAGGAGCACAAACAAACTATACAACTACTGAAAAAGAACTCCTTGCTATTGTCTTTGCTTTTGACAAATTTCGATCATATCTCGTTCTAGCAAAAACGGTGGTCTATACCGACCATTCTGCTCTTAGATACCTATTTTCAAAACAAGATGCTAAACCAAGATTAATCCGTTGGATCTTACTCTTACAAGAGTTTGATATTGAAATCCGAGATAAAAGAGGAGCAAAAAATCTCGCCGCTGATCATCTTTCTCGTCTTGAAAATCCCGAATTAGAAGTTCTAAATGAATCAGCCTTACAAGACAACTTTTCTGATGAATATCTATTGAAGATAGATTATAATGAAATCCCATGGTTTGCAGACTATGCAAACTACTTAGTTTGTGGATTCCTTGAAAAAGGATTATCGTACCAAAGACGAAAGAAATTCTTCAGTGATATAAAACACTATTTCTGGGAAGATCCACATCTGTTTAAAAGTTGTCCCGATGGAATAATACGCCGATGTGTATTTGGAGATGAAGCTAGTAAAATTTTAAACCATTGTCACACAGGACCAACAGGAGGGCATTATGGGCCTCAACTAACAGCAAGAAAAGTTTATGAAGCTGGATTCTATTGGCCTACAATTTACAAAGACGCACACCTTCTTTTCAAATCCTGTGATGCATGTCAAAGGACCGGAAAAATAAGTCAACGTGATGAAATGCCACAAAATGTCATCCAAGTATGTGAAGTATTTGACATTTGGGGTATTGACTTTATGGGTCCATTTCCAAAATCTCATAATAATCTATATATACTCGTAGCCATTGATTATGTATCTAAATGGGCGGAAGCACAAGCTCTCCCAACTAACGATGCACGAGTTGTAGTCAACTTTTTAAAACGTCTTTTTGCAAGGTTTGGAACACCGAAAGCTTTAATAAGTGATCGGGGTACTCATTTCTGTAATAATCAACTTGAGAAAGTTCTTAAAAGATATGGAGTAACTCATAAAATCTCCACCGCATATCATCCACAAACAAGTGGACAAGTTGAAAATACCAACCGAGCTTTAAAACGTATTCTAGAGAAAACCGTAGGATCAAATCCGAAGGAATGGTCCATTAAATTGGAGGATGCACTCTGGGCTTTTAGAACAGCCTACAAAACTCCAATTGGAACCACACCTTTTAGACTTGTTTATGGAAAAGCATGTCATCTTCCAGTAGAAATTGAACACAAAGCATTTTGGGCTTTGAAGACATGTAATCTTGATTTACATGAAGCCGGACGTCTACGATTAAGTCAACTAAATGAATTAGAAGAATTAAGACATAAAGCATACGAAAATTCGTTAATCTATAAAGAAAGAACGAAGAAATGGCATGATAAAAGAATCAGAAGTTCAAAAGAATTTAAAGAAGGAGACAGAGTTCTTCTTTTCAATTCACGATTCAAGCTATTTCCTGGAAAATTGAAATCAAGATGGTCTGGACCATTCATAGTCAAAAGAGTTTTCCCATACGGAACGATAGAATTAATAAATTCAAATGGGATTGAATTTAAAGTTAATGGTCACAGAGTTAAACATTACATACATGGTCCGATGGAAGTTGACAACGAAGTTAATCACAATTTCGACACCACAGCTAACTAAGTGTGGGGAGAATCAAGTCTTTAAAGGATAATATGTATTTCTGTTAGAGTTAGATTGTCTGTTTTCGTGTAGTTCTCAAAAATGGAACCCGAATGGTCTTTCCCTAGCAGACCCTAAAGAACTAGTCTTCTCCCCCCATTCTGAATTTTTATTTTTTTTTAGGTTTTTACAAAATGAAGACTGCCTGTGAACTAAACCATGGTCTAATGCTACACGCTTTGATCACTAAAAGAAATAATGACATACTACCGAGTGAAATAGTATCAGTAATCAGAGAAAGAATGGACGGAGTTAGAAAAGAATCCAGATGCGAAGATAATAAGTTACAATTTGGTAAAGGAAAATCAAAATCCGCAGCGAAAAGAAGAGCACGACACTTAGAACGATGTCACAAATGCGGAAAATGGTCACATGGAGGTAAATGTTCAAATAATCAAACCTATTCAAACACCGAATTTGTTACTTTATGCAGAGACGGACCGTTCATATGTTTAGAAGAAAAGACACTGAATGCTCGAGGTTACGCCTATGTAGCCATGGAAAACCAATTAAACCGACTATCTTATGAATGGGATAGATCATATAACTAAGAAATCTATCTCACAGGTATGTCTGTACAGTTTTTATTTTTATTTTTTTATTTTTAACCTTTTGATAATAAACGCTAATTTGTTCGCTAAAAAGTATTAAATTGGTATTAAATAAAATTAGGTTTGGCGACCGAAATTATTGATATCATTCAAAAATTTATTACATCACTGCGAAATTTAACGTTTATTCTTAAGGTATAAATATCTTTAAACAATCAACCCAAAATATTTCAAAAATTCGTCATGAGTTAAATTAGGTCTTGGAACCGAAATTACTTTACCGAAAAGAGGGGCGCATATTTTTGATAATATTTGATTGATTAAAGTGGGATAAAAAGACAAAAAGATTTTTAAATTTATTTTTTACCATGTTTTTAAAATAAATATTTAAATCTTAAATTAATATTGTAAACTTTATAAAAACAATATATTTAAAATTGTAAATATTTGAAAAATTAATATAAGTTTGGTATGAATTTATAATATGAGTTTTTAAAATATGAATTTTTAATTTTATGCACTTCAAAAATTAAGTTTGGTGTGAATTTTTAATTTTTAATTTTTAATTTTGAATTTTATATTTAAGTTGTGTGAATTTAAAAACAAAAATTTACTTTATCTCATTAAGTTAAGAATATGATTTTTAAAATTCGTCGTAAGTTGAAGACTAGGTCTTTGAACCGAAATTGCTTTACCCGAGGGAGGGACGAGAATTTTTATTATCATTATTTTTAATCTTATTGAATTAAAGTATGCCAAAAACATTGAAAAAACCAAAAAATCTTAGCTTTTAAAACAATCGCTACAAAAAGACAAATTTTAAAATTTTGTCAAGAGACGGACTAGGACATCGATCCGAAACGACCTCGTCCTAAATAACAAGGGAAACAAAATTTTAAAATTAAGTACTTAATTGTTTTAATAAGTTAATGATTATAAAAATAAAAAAAAAACAAAAAAAAAACTTCGCGAGTCGCGGAGTTTGAAGTGCAAAACCTCCGCGAGTCGCGGAGAGGTCGGATTACAGAAAAAAAATAAAGAGCTGCAACAGCTCAGTTTCATACTCCTCAACTCAAACAACCTGCGAAAACTGCACCCGAAAAACCCGAGAAAAAACCCCAAAAATCCCAATTTTTAACCGTTAATCACCAAATCTTTTGCTAAAATCATGTTGAGAAGGATGCTATCTAAGAATTACTCAAGAAAAACGGTAAATTTTTACACCTAAAAACCATTTAATCCGAAATTTGGTGTTCTTGAGCTATTTTTTCCCCAATTTGATTTTGATGCTTTTTAGTGTAATTAGGCTTAAATTGTTTATGTATTATGCTTGTATAACCTAGATTGATGCTGTTTAACATGATTAGAAGCCTTAAACTTCAAATTTTGAATAATTTAGGGTTTGTGTTCTTGAGCAAATTTGGGGCTTTTTGATATAAACAGGTTATGGCCGATTTTTGTCATGAATTGTTGCTAAATTGAGTAGTGTAACATGTCTAGGTAGTTAAATGATCCAAACTTTGAGCCTAAACATGATTTTGAGAATTAAAGTGGACTTTTTCAAAGTCTAAAATTCATGAACTTGATTTTTGAAAGATAATGCCATTTGAGACTTGTTTAATTGCTGGTAATGATTATTTTGACATGTTATTTGAGTTGAATGCTTATGAACTTGGCGAACATTTTCGTATATGCTTATTTGAAAAAGTGTAGATTTGATAAAAATGTGAAAATGAGCTTAAGTTTGATATAAATTGATAATGTCATTGTAATTATTTTGATTGATGATTTTGCTGACACTAATGCATATTTGGATGCACAAAAATTGTGTTTGATGTGTTTTGCAGAATGAAAGGGGTGAATCTTCATCCCAAGCCCGCAATGCTCCTGCTGAGAATTTGGAACAACAGGAGGTGGATAACTACTACAAGCAGGATATACCTCATCCAGTCATGACCTTTTCCGATATGCACTTGGAAGAGTTGCACCCGAACCTGAGATTTGACAGACTTTGGATAGATTATCCAAAATATCAACGGGGTTTGCATACTCTTCATTCCAAGGTTGTTGAGGTACCGAGGGTCATAGAATGGGGACCCTTAGAAGCTGTAGAATTGGCCGGGCCAATTAGGGAATTACTTGTACAGAGGTATGGTAATTCTTCTTTTAATGACTGGGTATGTTTATTCACCATACGTAGACCTGTATATAAAGTATGGTGTGAAGAATTGTTATGTAGTATAGAGTTGAATGATCGGGTAGCTAGTTTAACCGATCGTTCTTTTATTAGATTTTTGTTAGGCGGTTCGATGCGCCACATGTCTTTACTGGACATGGCTCAGGCTTTACGTATATATACGCCTGAGGAGTTAGCGTCTGCCGATTGTAGAGGATTGATACTAAACGGTAGAAAGATAGATGAAAATTTTGATACACACGGTGTGTGGAGTCAAATGACAAGCCATCACCGTTTCAAAGGGGGAAATTACTCTTATTTGGATATAGATAGAGCCGAATTAAGAGTGATACATAGGTTTTTAGCTAATTCGATTACACAAAGGGGTAAAAACAAAGAAAAGGTAAATGAACAAGATTTGTTTTACCATATGTGTATTCGAGACCCACAAAGCGCTGTAAGTATACCATATTGTGTGGGTTATTATTTATCAGCTATGGTTCGGGGAATGCGACCACATAGCATAATAGGAGGTGGTATTTTTATTACTTTGATTGGTGAATATCTCGGTGTGGATATAAGTCGGGGGGGATTATTACTAGAAGAGCCGGAACCCCGCGATACTATAGGTTTAAATGTATACCATGGTGCGAAAGTTTTGAAGAGGCGAAATAACGCCGCAGTACGATACCATGGTAGACATCCACAGGTGGAGAGAAACCAGCAGCAAGGTAATGTAGGAGGGGGGAATGAGATGCAAGAAATGCATAGGTTTATAGCTTCTCAGGAATACGAAAATGCTAGACAGAGAGCATTTGAAGATTGGCAAGTTCATCAGAACGAGATCATAGCTCATTGCCAACATATAGGTAGAAACTATATTCCTACACCGAAACCCATCTTCCCTCCTTGGTCTATAGAGATGCAGCCACCATATCCTACGTATGACCCTGCCGAAGCATTCTATAGCACTTATGGTTATGCCTGGAACCCCTATTGGTACCAATATCATCCTTAGTTTACTTATTTTTTTTTATTTTGTAATTTGTAATTATTGGTACGTTTAATACTTTTGTTAATATTGTAATCATTTTTATAATTATCTAACTTTTATTCTTAGATTTTAATAATTTTTGAATGTGGGGTAATGTACCAAACTTCAAAAATATGTATATATGTTTGCAAGTTTATCTTATGTACACAACAGGGTAAAACAACGCATTTTCAAAGACTGGCATTAAGTTCAGCAAAAGCAACAATTTTGACGACAAGATGCAAAATATATGTGAAATAACAACAAGACGGAATGAACAAATGATGTGCACCATTTATCATTCAGCAAACAAACGCCAATATATTTGGAAACTTTGGTAAAAATTTAATCATTTTCACACAAATCTCCCTCAATAATTTAAATTGTTACTGATTTCTTGCAAATGAGGGCATTGCAAGATCTTAAGTGTGGGAAGGGGTTAAATTCTTTCGGATTTTAAAATTTTTTACTTTAAACACTTGGTTACCATTAAAAATACTAGTAAAGCAGTAGTTGTATTAGAATCTAGTGTTCTCTGATAAAAAAGAACAGCCCTAGTCTTATATACTGACTACCCAATTCTAGTAAAATTTTTCAAAATTTTCAATTAAATGAATTCAAAATCATGTTTATACATATTTATGAACGATAAAACTAGGTTTTAACACCGAAATTATTGTTACCTCGGAAAGGACATAAATTAAGAAACAAACTAAAATGTTAAAATTCATTTAAAATGGAATAGAGGACGATAAAAAGGAAAATAAAAGCCAAGTGTGGGAAAATTTACCAAGTTATCTTAACATATGTCACATATATCTGTAACAAATAACTGAAAATACTTTTGCTTTGGACTAAACTAAACTGTTTTACCCGATGAAAGAAAAGAAGAGATGGATCTACACGATGAATCAATTCCATCATTAAAAGGAAGTAAAGTCTTCCGAAAAAGACACGCGCTTCTTGATTTAGGTCATGAAGTTGTCGTTCAGACCAGCTGTAGGTTGACGAAAAATCTAGAAAAGTCATCACTAAAATCAGCAGAAAATCCACGGACCTCAGCATTAAACAGGGTCGCCAAGTGGTCAGATTTATCCTAACCATGAGAAGGATTTATCTCGTACAATGGGGGGGCACCATGCAAATTAGCTGGATAAGACTAATGAATCAGATCCCCAGAAAGGATAATCTCCTTAAAGATTAAAAATCAGCTTTTAAGACTGATATTACTCAATCCTAGAGATTGACCTTAAAGATTGAGAATTACAAACTCATGGAATTCGATGATATCTAAACTCGAGCTTAAACGAGAAAATATTTTGATCAAAATTACAAACCGATTTGTTTTCTGAAAACCCTATTTTCAATGCGTTCATTACCATTGAACGTAAAATCCTAGGAATTCACCTGGAATTCATTAGGTCACCTGAACTAAATCGGGTGTCAACCGTAAGAACGGTGGTTGCATAGTGGTCAAAGACAGGACCTTGTGCCATACCGAAAAATTATAAGGGTGAGCTTTACTATTGCTCCTACCAAGGATAGTAATTGCGTCCGACACGTTATAGACCATAATCAAAAGCATGTCACGGAACATTGCCTTAACAGTTGCTTGTTCAACGCTTTCCTTTACAACCGGACGGTAGTTTGCCGAAAGGTAATATACGGAACAAGTAAACTGGACGTGTTGCTTTCCAAATACAAGGTTAGCAAGTGGGTGACACAAAACAGCAAGTTTTGAGCTAAAATTTTCAATTCTGAACCCCACCAAACCCACAAAAATATTTTGCAAACACCGGTAAAGGGTTATCCCGGAAAACTTATCTAGGGTAAAAACTAGATTTAATTTTCAAAAGATCAAATGTTTTCATAAAGATCCAATTTCCTTAATGGATCTAAATTTTTATAGTCATGTGGGACTGTAAACCATATCGTTACTACCATTGTTTATACCGCCGTATAGAAATCACTGATGTACAAAGAGTGAAGAATAAAGAAGTGATTCTAGTATTTCAAGACAATATTGCTTGAGGACAAGCAACGCTCAAGTGTGGGAATATTTGATAATGCTAAAAACGAACATATATTTCATAGCATTATTCCTCAAGAAAGACAAGCTTTTAGTTGCAATTGTTCTATTTACAAGTGATATTCGTTTAAATAATAAAAAGTGAAGACAAAAGACAGATTCGACGAATTGAAGACGCAAACGACCAAAAAGCTCAAAAGTACAAAAGACAATCAAAAAGGTTCCAATTATTGATAAGAAACGTCTCGAAATTACAAGAGTACAAGATTCAAAATGCAAAGTACAAAATATAAAATTGTACGCAAGGACGTTCGAAAATCCGGAACCGGGACCAGAGTCAACTCTTAACGCTCGACGCAACGGACTAAAAATTACAAGTTAACTATGTATATAAATATAATATAATATATAATTAATTATATTAATTATATATATATTATATATATAATAAAAACCGTCGGCAGAGAAAGACTCCAAGATGTGAGCTGGAATTTCAAACTCCGCGACTCGCGGAGTTTGAAGGCAAAATTCACCGCGAGTCGCGGAGCCCCAAAAATCAAAAATCCCTATAAAGCAAACCGAATTCTGATCAAAATTTCATATTCTATTTCTCTCTTCTCTCATATATACGTAAAATATATATATATAATTTATATTTTAATTTTAATTTTAATTTTAATTCTAATAATAAGGGTATGTTAGCGAATGTTGTAAGGGTGTAAGTCGAAATTCTGTCCGTGTAACGCTACGCTATTTTTAATCATTGTAAGTTATGTTCAACCTTTTTACATTAATGTCTCGTAGCTAAGTTATTATTATGCTTATTTAAAACGAAGTAATCATGATGTTGGGCTAATTACTAAAATTGGGTAATTGGGCTTTGTACCATAATTGGGGTTTGGACAAAAGAACGACACTTGTGGAAATTAGACTATGGGCTATTAATGGGCTTTATATTTGTTTAACTAAATGAAAGTTTGTTAATGTTAATATAAAGATTTACAATTGGGCGTCCCTATAAATTACCATATACACTCGATCGGACACGATGGGCGGGGTATTTATATGTACGAATAATCGTTCATTTAACCGGACACGGGAATGGATTAATAGCCACTAGAATAATTAAAACAGGGGTGAAATTACATTCAAGGGTAATTGGTGTAATTGTTAACAAAGTAGTAAAACCTTGGTTTACACGCAGTCGATAACCTGGTGTATTCATTAAACAAAGTATTAAAACCTTGTTACAATTCGAATCCCCAATTAGTTGGAATATTTAACTTCGGGTATAATAATAATTTGACGAGGACACTCGCACTTTATATTTATGACTGATGGACTGTTATGGACAAAAACCAGACGGACATATTAAATAATCCAGGACAAAGGACAATTAACCCATGGGCATAAAACTAGAATCAACACGTCAAACATCATGATTACGGAAGTTTAAATAAGCATAATTCTTTTATTTCATATTTAATTTCCTTTATTTTATATTTAATTGCACTTCTAATTATCGCACTTTTATTTATTGTTATTTAATCGCACTTTTAATTATCGTACTTTTTAATTATCGCAATTTTATTTTATCGCATTTTTATTATTCGCAATTTCATTATCGTTATTTACTTTACGCTTTAATTTAAGTCTTGTATTTATTTATATTTTACATTAGGTTTTAACTGCGACTAAAATCTTAAAATCGACAAACCGGTCATTAAACGGTAAAAACCCCCCTTTATAATAATAATATTACTTATATATATATTTGTATTTTTATAAAAGTAAACTAATATAGCGTTGAGCTTTGTTTAAAGATTTCCCTGTGGAACGAACCGGACTTACTAAAAACTACACTACTGTACGATTAGGTACACTGCCTATAAGTGTTGTAGCAAGGTTTAAGTATATCCATTCTATAAATAAATAAATATTTTGTGTAAAATTGTATCGTATTTAATAGTATTTTTTGCTAAAATTAAAAGCTATTTTATATACACCCCGCTGCACATCACACAACCTGAGGGTTATGTACATCCTAAGTATCCTAATAGTGTGTGCAAGCTTCAAAGGTCCATTTATGGACTTAAACAAGCTTCTCGTACCTGGAATCTTTGCTTTAATAAGAAGATCAAAGAATTTGGTTTTATTAGAGGCGAAGATGAGCCATGTGTCTATGTTAGGTCTAGTGGGAGTGTTATAGTCTTCCTTGTACTATATGTCGATGACATATTACTCATGGGAAATGATATCCCGACACTGAAAGATGTCAAAGCTTGGCTAGGAAAATGTTTCTCCATGAAAGACATAGGAGATGCATCATATATTTTGGGAATAAAGATCTATCGAGATAGGTCAAGGAGATTAATTGGGCTAAACCAAAGTGCATATATAGATAAGATACTGAAGAAATTCGGTATGCATAACTCTAAGAAAGGGTGCGTTCCTATGAACCCTGGAATGATATTGAGCAAGTCTCAATGTCCTAATTCTGACTTGGAGTCAGCTACCATGAGTCGTACTCCATATGCTTCAGCTATAGGATCGATCATGTATGCGATGATATGCACTAGGCCTGACGTGTCGTATGCACTAAGCATGACTAGTCGTTATCAGGCCAATCCTGGTGAAGCTCATTGGATAGCAGTCAAGAACATTCTAAAGTATCTTAGGAGGACCAAAGAGATGTTCTTGGTCTATGGTGGGAATGACGAGCTGAGCGTCAAAGGATACTCAGACGCTAGTTTCCAATCAGATAGAGATGATTGCTCTTCACAATCAGGATTTGTATTTATGTTGAACGGTGGAGCCGTCACATGGAGAAGTGGCAAGCAAAGTACTATTGCTGATTCTACGACAGAAGCCGAGTATATAGCGGTAAATGAAGCTGCTAAAGAGGCCATGTGGATAAAGAAATTCATCGGGGATCTAGGAGTGGTTCCTACAATCCATGATCCTGTTGAGATTTTCTGCGACAATGTGAGTGCGGTTGTCTTGGCTCAAGAACCGAGGTCACAAAAGCGCACACAGCATATACTCAGAAAGTACCATTACATCCGTCAACTTGTAGCAGAAAATGACATATTATTAAGTAGAGTAGACACGACTAAGAACTTGGCTGATCCTTTCACCAAGCCTTTGCCACAGACTAAGCATGATGCTCATAGCATGTCTATTGGCATTCGTGTCATTGATGATAAAGTTTGATTGTATTTATTATGTTAAGTTTGAAACTTTAAACATTGGGCAATAATATATGTTGCAATTGATCTGATGATTAATATATTGAGATTATATTATACGCACGATGCGATCATTTCATTGTATATTGCCATGTTTCATTTTGCATGTTTTAACTTCCAATGAATACTATTTCATAAACTTCCACAGTCGGTCATTCTCTAAGGAAGGGAGAATTGAATTAAGGCTGCTATGAAGTGTAGTAATATAGGCTTATATGAAACTACATTCATGAGGAACTTGATAGTTGATTCAAGGTTCTGGAATGACCACACTTAGATGCTACTTCATGGTTTTAAGTCACAAGTAAGCTCTAAGATGGCAATATCATTTATCCTAGAGTGGATATGTATGAGGAATCCTGACACAAACTATATTCTACTTTGACCTGTATTTAACGCTGTGCGTAAATGCCAGTCATAAGGGTGCAGATCAGGTACAATATGAGATGTGGTGGATGTCTATACAGTTGAAGCAATTTGTTCCTTCTTCTCATAGCAAGTTGAAGCGATCTCTCTGGGCCCCTCGTTGATTTGTGCTGCATTAAATGCATTTCCATGCTACGACTGAATTGATGCAATAGCAGTCTATTTGATCACCACAAATCTCTATCGGGAAATATAATCTTGAACGATGATGATTGACACTTAACCATGTCACACGTTCATAAAGATATCTAGAACAAAAGGATGATTGATATAAATAAAAATATAGGAGTGTAACGTAGCAGACTAGTTGTTACACATGGTGTGTCTTTAAGACTAGCCAATATTATTAATGTCAGTGCAAGTGGGAGTCTGTTGGAAATATGTTCTCGGGTTGGCTATGGTTCGACCGTGGTTTGACCGTGGTACATATATTCCGAAGATATGCCCATGACATCAAATAATAAAAGTCCATTTATCCTATTCGGTCACACACAAAGGCCAATCGTAAATTGTTTGATATACCTTCTAATCGAAAATTAATTTATTAATCATTAGTTAATGGTTTAATAAATTAAGTTTTTTTTTATGTGTGTACATATACTTACAAATCTAAATATGTAGAGATTTGATTAGATTTTGCAAATCATATTTTATATAATATATAAGATTTGATTTGATATAAATAAGATTTGATTTGATTTATAAATCTTATTTTATATAAAGATTTGTACTATAATCATATTATATATAATATATAAGATTTGATTTGATATAAATAAGATTTGATTTGAGTTGTAAATCTTATTTTATATAAAGATTTGATTTTGCAAATCTTTCAAAATCTTTATATTTGTATTATATGTATTATTGTATCAATTTTAATTCTATATAATACCAAATCTTGGTATTGAAAAGATATAGAAAAACTTGAGATACAAAAACACACATACAAAATGATATTTCTCTTTCTCTTTTTCAAGTAACCAAAATACTTGAGATCTATAATTGGGTTCGGTTTTGGTGGAAATAAGGAAAAAGAAAAGATCCGTTAAGTAGAAGGTATAGATTGAAACAAGGTTGGAACTTTGGGTGTCTACCGTTTAGAGGAACTCTTCTTTGGGTTTTTCAGATTCGATCTTCAAAAGGCTACAAAGGTTGTATTCTAATCTTCTCTTGTTTAATTTCGTTAATTTTGTTTTGTTTGCTAAAGTTTTGTACAATGATCCGTGGAAGAGTATGATTTTGTAAAGTTCTAAAAATGCTTCCGCTCGCTTTGAATTTGTATCATACTCCAACAGTAAGAAGCTGAATCGAAACGGCAGATGGTGGTAAGTGGGGTATAAACCTGTTGATGTTAGAAGATCAGAGGAGGGATGTCGATGGGTGTAGGCTGTGCACAGAAGGAAAATCGGAAGAGGGAAGGAGAAGTTTCAGGAAAAATCAATTAAAATCAGTTTTATATACTGAGAGAGTACTAAAAAACTAAACTGCCCCTGTTGAATTTTTGGATTATTAAAATCCTTACATTGACGCCAATTCACTCGATTGTAATAACTAGTTGTACAGCCCTCGCTTCGCGCCGGGGGATTCGTTTTAAATGCGAGTTAAAAAAAAGTCTTGATCTATTTTGTAAAAAAGAATTTTTTCCGACATCTAACATTGAAGGGTTGTTCCTTTTGTGAAAGTTGCTTCTTTTACCGTTCGTTTTTTTCCTTTTAAGTTAGTTGATCTACTTTGTAAAAAAGAATGTTTTTCGATATCTTTTAGTAGCATTGAAGGGTTGTTCATTTTATGAAAGTTGCCTCTTTCATCGTTGAGGAATAAAAGAAAAAAAGAAAAAAAATTGTTGAATTTTTTTTAAAAAAAAAATTTCGACATCTTTTGATAAAATTGAAGGGTTGGTTCTTTTACGAAAGTTGCTTATTTTATGGTTGGGACCAAAAAAAAAGAGGGAAAAAGGTGAAATAACGAAAATAAACTTGGTTACTATTGGTAGATAGTAAAATAGTGTTTTGTCTATTAGTATATATAGAAATAGAAATAATAATAATAATTTATTTATTAGCTATTAATTAAAATTAAAATTAAATTCAAATTATATACCAACAATTAAAACCAATCGATTAAATCTATTTATTTATTTATATTTATATTGAAGATTGAAGATATATGTTTTATGCGTCAATTTCGCCCAATTTAAGATTTCGTCAAATCACATAAGGTCATCGCCAAGCTTACTATCTTCAACAAAATTCCGTCATCATCGCTTCAAATGATCAAAAAACACAACCGAAAACCGATTATAAATTTCCACGATGGTGTCTTCTTCTAAATTAACGACGACAGATATCCAATTTTGAAAGCTGTAACAGTTAATCGTGGAAGAAATATAAAGTTTATAGACTTAAATCTATTGTTGAAGAACTCATCGCAAAACTATGTTAGGTAATTTCATCAGAACTTAATCGTGTGATTGTCATGTACCAGTTAATTTTATAGATTTATACGTTGTCAGATTCAGAAAGTTTATCATCGTCATATACCAGACGAGTAAAACGGCTAACGATTTGTTAGATTGTTGATTACATTCCATCAATTTTTTTTTTTTATTTACCAATTTGTAATTGTATAATTGTAAGCTTTGATTAAATTCTTGATTTCTTCCAAGAATTTAATTTGCTGTAGAAACTGGAAATGGAGTCTTAGATTTGTATTTTGAAGAGACAACCCTTAAATTGAGTGAAGTATGTTTTCCGGTAAACTTATCTAATTTTATCAGCTTTCATTATTTTGGTTGAAGTTAAATTATGTTGTCTGACCTTTGGGACAGATTTTGCACGTCTCTAATCAATTTGGAGAAATTTGGGTTAATATGACCAAGGTAGAGATCACATCTTTTTCCTATTGAGTTTCATATAATAAGCTTACTAATTACTAATAATTAATTAAGGTTACGCTTTTTTGGTTATTATCCCCATTTTAACTATTGGCCTTTTAATCAAGCCTGGACTAAATTTTGTTGTTACGGATCAAAGAAATTTGATGGATCAGAACCTTGCATTAGGAGCAGCCTATATTAGCTTAACATGGTCTAATTTATATAATTACCTAAGAAGATGATAAAAGTCCGCCCTGATAAATATAAATGTTAAATTTTCATAAACGTTTATGAATATCTATCTTAAATTTGTATTTTCACACTCTGACTCCTGTTCACAGATGTGTATCAGATGATGAAGATGATATCGAGTTTGTGGGCTCAAGAGCATAAAGGACAAATATTTGTTGCTACTCACTTCCAAAGGTATCATTGGTCTTATTGTTATCATATTTAGGTTTAATGTTCATGGGTTAATCGCATTCCAACGATTACAGTGGTCAGGTACCGAAATGGGTCAGTGTAAAATCATGTCACAGAGCAGTGCTACTTCTAATATTTTGTCATCAATTTACCAATTCTGTATGTAAAAATAAAAACAACATCCGAACATGGTAGTGCCACTATTACAGCAGTTGAATGAGGGGAACACAAACGGGAAATAATTTTGCAGGTTACTGACTATTTACATTTCACTATAATCGAAGGGATTTGTTTATTTTGTTTTTACAGTAAATGCTTGATATTTTGTACTCGAAGCTATTATCTGACTAATGTGATGTTATTCGGTGATTGGGTAAAATGCATTTCCTAATGATAATCATGACGGTTCAAAGTGAGTATTAACCAGTTTGTACTTATTTCAATAAAACTGATTATCTGTGACGTACATATACTTATATGATTAAGTATACCTTAATTTTGCGCCGCTATGCCTTTAAACTTCTCCATGATTGCTGTATGTGCTAAACCTTCTCTTATGTTTTTGTGTGCAGACATTGAAGAAAGCACATTAAACGCCACTTTTTAAAGACTTGCAAAATATCAAAGAAGGTATTTTTAATAATTCCGATTTTGAGTTTTTTGTTTAAAAAGTAGAGTATTCTTTAGTCGCGTCAATTAAAATTTTGTCAATGGTGAGGTTGATAACTTATCACAAATCAAAATTTGGCTGATTATTGCTACAAATTTGCTGATTTTGTGGAATCAGTTGATTTCAAATTTTATGACGTAATATGTGACATGTTACTTAACGTAACTTGGACCAATTTGGACCCGTTTAACCCATGATCCATTTCAACCCAAAACGTTTCGACCTGTTACCCAACATGCTGTGACCCGTTTGCCATGTATAATCTTATGTTACTTTTATACTGGTCAAATGAGTTATGGTGGAAGTTCTCCATGGTTGTTTAAGCCTTCTCTTGACAAACATTTTAATAATCTAAGGTGTTGTCACAATCTCGAATTTGCATGCTGATAGTGGGATACTTGCAGCTTGGGTATATAAAGGATTAAATAGTTGTTATTGCAAGTTAACATTTTGCTAATTGTATGTTTTTGTTTTCTGATGTAGTTGATATACAAGAGAAGGCAATGGCCAGACAACATAATGATGCGAGTTATTTAATTTCAAGATTTATTGAGATGTCTTTCAACGACATGGCAAATTTGTATATATGATTTAATATTTACCAAAAGTGCATTACATAGATCAAAATAGTTTTGCGTGTTTTTTGTTAAATTTTTTACTCAATACTTAATAAGTATGTTTGTTTGTGAAGCTAGAACTATTGGTTGAAGGATGTCTCGATAAACACTAACTAATCTTTAATACTTTATTTAACTTCGCGATTGAGATTTATTTCCAACAACAATTAAAAAATGATAGATATCATTTTAAGCAATATATAATGTTGTGTAGATAATCATTTAAAGTTGTATTGTAATTTAAAACAATAATTGTTTGATAAACTCAATTAATTTGACACAATTATATTTACCACATACTCTAAAGTAAATAACAGAATTTGGACTTTGTTTCAACACATTTTAATCAATATGTTCAATAGTCTCTTTTTTCCTTTTATTTAACTTTATCTTTTTTATCGGTCAATTGATTACATATATTTACTTTTAAAAAAATCAAATACATACTCACAATACAACAAACATCGATGCCATTACTAACCGTGCACAACTACCTAAATAGATTGAAGTCTTTTAATCATCAATGGGAAGCTATACCTATATAGCGTTTATTTATTGTTATAACAGACATTCTAATATTTGAATATCATTATTAATTTACTTTCTCCGTCTATATTCTACTTAATATAAGAAAAACTTCTTAAAAAAATCTTACGAATTCGCGGGTCTTTAACTAGTACGGAGTAATATTTATTTCCAAGAGATTAATTTTGATGTTAGGTACGTATTTGAATTTGAATTTAACACCGATCAGTGAAATAAGAAATATAAATATTGGAAATAATTATTAACATTAACATAGTACCTAAATAATGAAAACTTAACTAAAACTACTTCATAGTTAGTTGTATGATAAACTTAAATAAAATTAGTTAATGGTTAAGATTCTCATTTCATAGATGATTAAATGACACTAATTTCTTTAGATAAGCATAAGCTGCGAATAACGTCAATCACGTTTGTCTTACCGTGAGAATTTATTAAATCTCATTTAAAGTAAATTCGAGTAACTGGTTGACCTATGGGGTAATGGAAAAGTAGTTTATATAAATAGAGACGTAGTTGATGGTGAAAATATGAAAGGACGAGGAGATGTGTGACGATCCGGAAATTTCCGACCAAATTTAAACTTAATCTTAATATGATTTCGACACAATAAGCAAAGTCTGTAATGTGGAGTCTCAAAAATTTTGGAACTATATTCATGTAATTAATTACCCTTTGACTGTGCTCGACGATTCACAAACATTTATGTTATGACGACTCGGAAATTTCCGACCAAATTTAAATTTAAAATTTATATGATATTGACTGACGATTCACGAACAAATATTTGTAACTAGACATGAATAAAAATATATATAAATATATATATTTTATAATGTGATAAAAATATAATAATAACTTAGTCATAAAACGTTTAGATTTAAAATAATATTATATATATATATATATATATATATATATATATATATATATATATATATATATATATATATATATATATATATATTAGGACGATGATTTATAGAAGCAAATGACCACAACGCTCAATTATATGAGTTACACTTCTTATAATATGATTTATTGATTATTGATGTTTAAGTCTATATTTTTGTTAAAGGTACACATCACGAAACGTAAAACGCTAGTTTTCTAAGCGTACGAAAAGGCGTTCGAGAAACCAAAATCGGAACATAAGTCGAGAGACAACGTACGAGTCATCGGAACGAAAATTACAAATTAACTATGCACGTGAATATAATATAATATATAATTAATTATATAGATTAAATATTAATTTATATATAATAATAAGTTATAATGTGTCGGTAAGAATAGAAAACGTGTTTTGTGAACTTCTCCATCAAACCATGCTATTGCATGGTCTAAACCTTGAAACCCCATGCAATCGCATGGGGGTTAGGTACTAGCAAACTCCTTTAAATATCAAACGTTTTCTGCTTCTGCATTCATCTACCTCTCGATATCTCTCTGCTCTTCATATATATATATATATATATATATATATATATATATATATATATATATATATATATATATATATATATATATATATATATATATATATTATTATTATTCTTATTATTATTATTATTATTATTATTATTAATATTATTAATCTTATGGTTATGAGTATTATTAGTAGTATTATACATAAAATACTACAACAAGGTCATGAGCGGGTTATTTCAAAAATAGAATTTATGAGTAGGATATGGCTAAGGAAATTATGGGTTATAGCTATGGAGGTGATGGGTATGGTTCATGGGTATGCTCGTGAGGTCAATTTAGTGTTTTTCATCTCCGTTGCGTCTACGTACTTTCCTACAATATTGAATCACAATATTGATACGTGAGCATTCATATCTTATCTTTTATATATTAATAGTGTATCCATGTCTAGTGCTCGAGTATATATGTTTATGCATGCTTGTATGCTTTAATTTTGTAATTAGATAGTTTATGATAAATCACGAATTTGATACATATGCTACTGATATAAAGTATATGATATGCATGTTTTTGGAAAGCTGGCGAAAAATTATTAACTTTTCATTTAGAAATCGCGTGATTTCGATGAACGGATTAAAAGATATGGTCAAATAAATTATGTTTGATGTTAATTGAAATTGGGTTTGAAATTATAAATTAATATTTAAACAACTTGTCTATGAGATTGATAAATTGGATTTTTAGATATTACTAATCGAGTAAATGAATTTCTATATAAGGCATGTCTCGTTTTGGTAAACAACTGTCAAAATTGACTGTCTTATCATGTTTTAAAACTTTATAAACACTATAATCTGATTTTACAAGTATTGAAAAACTATGTGAAATAATAAAATATTTTCGATTGCCATGATAATTCAAATATAGCTCCTGAAATAAATAATATTTTGAGTTTGATAAACTATAAATTCGTTCAATTATCAAGACTTATACTATGATAATAAACATGTATAGATTTAAAGATCATATTGGGTCAGGTTGGCTTTTGAGATGACTTTTGTTAACTTTTGCATGTCGGTCTCGAGCATTAGGATTGTGATACACTATGACCAGACCTAGCTTGTTAGACATGTATTGACCAACATATGTTCTCTAGGTTGAGATCTACGGTTATTTTGCATTCCGGGTTTCGGTCACATTTCGGTGAATGACCTTATGTGCTGCTAAGGTGAGTTTATAGATCCCTTTATAATTGCTTTTGCAATCTATATTTTTGGGCTGAGAATACATGCACTTTATTTTAAACGCAATGGATACAAGTACATACTAAATTCTACACCGAGTTTGAACCGAAAATCCCTTAGCTTTGGTAACTAGTAACTGCCGGTTATAAGAACTGGTGGGCGCAAATAGTTGTATATGGATCCATAGGGCTTGACATCCCCGTCTGTTCCAGGTATAGAAACCCTAGCCTGAACTATAAAACAGACGTATGCTATTTGAGTTTAGTACACGTTAGTTTGTGTGTATTGTACATGTTGGTTGCATGTATGTTAAAACATGGGTACTTACTACTTATTATATAGACGTTAAAGTTTAGTTACCAGGGTGCTCAATCTTGTAGAATATTTTGATAAACGTTTCTGGATGAAACAACTGAAATCTTGTGATCCACCGTCATATACAAATTATGCGCAACATTAAAACTATGAACTCACCAACCTTTGTGTTGACACTTTTAAGCATGTTTATTCTCAGGTTCCTAGAAGTCTTCTGCTGTTTGCTTATACGTTATACAAGCTATGTGCATGGAGTCATACATGTTTTATTCAAGAAAACTTTGCATTCACAAAATCATCACCATGTATCTTATTTTGACTGCATTGACAACGGATGTATTATGGTAAACTATTATTTACGGTGATTGTCTATATGTAGAAATAATCAGATGTAGAAAACCTTGGAATTTGATATTCAATTATGGTGTGCATTTTCAAAAGAATGCAATGTTTACAAAACATATCATGTAGAGGTGAATACCTCACTGTGAAATCGATGAATGATGTATTCGTCCAAAGGGATTTGAACGGATCATCACAGTTGGCATCAGAGCTTGAGGTCATAGGGAACCAGAATTTGCATTAGTGTGTATAACTGGTAATTGTTAGGATGCATTAGTGAGTCTGGACTATGACCGTATATGTTTTTACCGAGTTTTGCTTATCATTTCTTGTTAGAAATTACTTGCTTATCATTCTTTAGTCTAGACACGTCTTACTGCAATTATTGCATAAATAGAAGTATAGACAAATCATATCTTATCATATTTATCTCAGCAGACTTTGTCTGACACTTTTCCTAAATTTCCTCCGTAAATTACGGAATCTTTTTGCTACATATACGTATTCAAGGAGACGAAGATATCATTCAGTATTCAACACCCATCTCATATCAAAAACCCTTTATCCGATCATATAATATGGATTTCTCACTTGATTCCTCGAACTCCTCGAGCTCCGAAAGCAGTGTGACCGGAATGGAGCAACCAATTAGCCATCATCTATTCTGGATAAATTGGGGATGGGTTCGTAGCTTATTTAATCATTGGAGACAAGAAGAAGGTGATCCCTTCCATCCACCACATTCCCCTCTTGGCGAAGAACCTGAAGCACTTACCGGCGAACCTGCTCGTAATACCATTTTCTCTCTCATTTCCAGAGTGTCTCGTCACGATTATATACTATCTCAAATTCTAGATCTTATTCATCCGCTCGTCCGAACCGACAATCACCCCGGTGTAATAGAAGAAGTCAACGAGCTTCGCGCTCCGGTAGTGGCTTTGGAAAATATGGTTCAAAGGTTACAAGCACCAGCAGCATCACCAGCATCAACAGTACCACCATCATCTACACCAATAGTACCATTACCACCACCAACAACAACGTCCGCATCACATACCTCAACATCATAATTTGTACCTTAAGCATCAACATCATACGCACTGTAGGTACCAAGGAATACCAACAATAATAACCGATGAAGTATTGATTCATAACTTCATTGGAGAAATATTCTACGACGATTATGTAATATCTAAAGTTTTAATCAAAAACCAGATGAGATTAATATTATGTTAACTCATTAAATCCATGATTACATCTAAAGAAAATATATATGCAGGTATATTTTCATAAAGATTATAATTAAAAAAAAAAATCTTTTGTACAAAATATTAATGGTGTGAATATTTTAATGGGTAGGTAATACCCGAGAGATATATAAATTCACAATTAATATGTTACATTCTTCGATTCTGATTCAGCAAATCATCAACTATACTCACTGCTTTCACAACGATATACATTCTTTCCTAGAAATCAAAATAACCATTCGCATCCAAATTTGATTACATATTCTGGTTTTGACAGATCTGAATCCATGTCAAGACTCAACAGGAGACATCACTCTTAAATCCTTACATCATTCAAAGCTATACTTTGACTTTTAAAAAAAAAAAATTGCTAGAACATCACTTCTACCCAGAGAAATATTCATATCATTCAAAATTCTAGAACATCATATGTATATTAATGATTACAATCTGTGTTCAAACCCTTCGAAATTCCCGAAGACACTTCAAATAATGAACAATCAAGATGATGATCCAACCACATGTTACCCACGGTCATGCACCTGAAAAACTCTCGAAATCAAAGTCATAGTTTAACACGTATCCGTGTCAGACCCTTTGGCATTTATTAACAAAAATAACTTTTCAATCCCTTTTCAAAGTAGACAGTTTTGTCACAGCTCCAGCAAATCAACTTCAATTGTTCATTCGAATAAACCTTATTATAACGATTTTCCCTTCATCATTGTTACCGGGGAACCCTTTATATCTCGCCACAGTAGCAGTAAACTTATCAACAGTTTCATTGATCTTTAAGCCTCTCCGAAAAATCACTATACTTGTTCATTGAAACTCTATCATGTACTCATCTGCATCTTGTAATGGTAGTTACCATACCAAAAAGCTTGAATCATTATTCTCGAATTTCGCAGCAATTCTACGCCAACAGTTATATATATACATATAACGTCTACCTCAAAGACTTACATACTTCGAATGTGAAGTTTCTGAAAAACGCCCAAACTGCAAACTAGTTCTCCGAATTTTGGAAAAATGCTGATGAAGCAGCAAAAACTGTAAACGACCTTAACAGCCAAAAGTTTGATAATAAAGAGTGGTGTGTTGAAAAAGCTCAGATTTGGAACTAAAAAACGGATTGAGCAAACTATGAAGGAGACTGTTGACAAATCACAAAGACTAAACCTGCCTCCAAAGAATCCAAATGATTCAGTATTTGCTGAAGTCATTAACGAATACCTTGCTCCTGACTCTAAATATTTACGGATAAATCTTCTTTATTATCATTTGATATTAGAAATTCTAAGATATCATCATATCTTTCATTATAAATATCCTCGATATTTCTGAAGATATTTTCATAACTATTCTTATCTGAAATCATTTATCTCATCGCGTTATATGTATTACAACATAAAGGAAACTGTTTAGTTTCTATATTCTGTAAACCTCCGAGTTTAAATTATGAATGTTTTTGAAGAAGTGTTGGGAATTGAAGCATGAGTTAGTATAATATAATGACACTTGATCAACGTGATTATATTACAGTAAGTCATGCTGAGTTTCTAATGGAACGTGATAAAGGTTCACAGATCATACCATCATCATGAACCATGTTACATAACTCTTTCATTCTATTTAACCTCTAAACATATCAAGAAAATATTTTTCTTGATGATTCGGTCTTTTCCGGATATTCTGGTAATTTGACAAATCAAATCATGCTATTACCTTTCCTTTCTGCTTTGTATATTATGATCATTCGAAACTCCATACCTACGAATTCTGGACCATTATTCGCTTGACTTGAAGTCGGGAAGAAGAAACAAAAGCATGGAACTCCGAAATATAAAGGAAAATATAAAACTCGACAACAACACCTAAATTACAAACCGTGTATATCAATACGTATTGCAACATAAAGACACGGGAGAATTAAAAATATTATAACCCCAAGGTAATAGTAGAAGAAAATAACTTCCTCGGGTGGCAAATGAAAAAGAAGAATGAAGGATACGATAGCCAGGAAAATATCAAGAATCAGGACTGGATTTAACATTTTCGCAACCTATTGGGAAGTATGAAATGAGGAAGAAGATGTAGGAGTGATGAAAATAATGGAACGGAAGAGGTCAATTTATAGCGAAATATCAGACATAGCAATCAAAACAGATTACCGTATTAAATCAAAGAGGATCCTAATTTTCTTGATTACTGAAGAATCAAATCACGAAGATTTCCTCTAAATCCATTGAAATCCGGAAATCAACCGTGACTACGTCAAAAGATAAGACGAATCACTATTTTCTCATTTCACTCTTTTACGATAAGCTTCACTCATACACTTTGAGTAATTGAATTATTTTATTCATACTTCTCAATCATGATAAAACCCCACATATCGACTCATATTTGTCATAAAAACATTTTTATGGTTAGCCATGACGACCTCACTCAAATTTCGGGACGAAATTTATTTAACGGGTAGTTACTACGACGACCCCGAAATTTCCGACCAAATTTAAATTTAAAATATATATGATATTGACTGATGATTCACGAACAAATATTTGTAACTAGACATGAATAAAAATATATATAAATATATGTATTTTATAATGTGATAAAAATATAATAATAACTTAGTCATAAAACGTTTAGATTTAAAATAATATTATTATATATATATTAGGACGATGATTTATAGAAGCAAATGACCACAACGCTCAATTATATGAGTTACACTTCTTATAATATGATTTATTGATGTTTAAGTCTATATTTTTGTTAAAGGTACACATCACGAAACATAAAATGCTAGGTTTCTAAGCGTACGAAAAGGCGTTCGAGAAACCAAAACCGGAACATAAGTCGAGAGACAATGTACGAGTCATCGGAACGAAAATTACAAATTAACTATGCACGAGAATATAATATAATATATAATTAATTATATAGATTAAATATTAATTTATATATAATAATAAGTTATAATGTGTCGGTAAGAATAGAAAACGTGTTTTGTGAACTTCTCCATCAAACCATGCGATTGCATGGTCTAAACCTTGAAACCCCATGCAATCGCATGGGGGTTAGGTACTAGCAAACTCCTTTAAATATTTAACATTTTCTGCTTCTGCATTCATCTACCTCTCGATATCTCTCTGCTCTTCATATATATATATATATATATATATATATATATATATATATATATATATATATATATATATATATATATATATATATATATATATATATATATATATATATATATATATATATATATATTATTATTATTATTATTAAGATTAAGATTAATATTATTAATCTTATGGTTAGGATTATTATTAGTAGTATTATACATAAAATACTACGACAAGGTCATGAGCGGGTTATTTAAAAAATGGAATTTATGAGTAGGATATGGTTAAGGAAATTATGGGTTATAGCTATGGAGGTGATGGGTATGGTTCATGGGTATGCTCGTGAGGTCAATTTAGTGTTTATCATCTCCGTTGCCTCTACGTATTTTCCTACAATATTGAATCACAATATTGATACGTGAGCATTCATATCTTATCTTTTATATATTAATAGTGTATCCATGTCTAGTGCTCGAGTATATATGTTTATGCATGCTTGTATGCTTTAATTTTGTAGTTAGATAGTTTATGATAAATCACGAATTTGATACATATGCTACTGATATAAAGTATATGATATGCATGTTTTTGGAAAGCTGGCAAAAAATTATTAACTTTTCATTTAGAAATCGCGTGATTTCAATGAACGGATTAAAAGATATGGTCAACTGAATTATGTTTGATGTTAATTGAAATTGGGTTTGAAATTATAAATTAATATTTAAACAACTTGTCTATGAGATTGATAAATTGGATTTTTAGATATTACTAATCGAGTAAATGAATTTCTATATAAGGCATGTCTCGTTTTGGTAAACAATTATCAAAATTGACTGTCTTATCATGTTTTAAAACTTTATAAACACTATAATCTGATTTTACAAGTATTGAAAAACTATGTGAAATAATAAAATATTTTCGATTGCCATGATAATTCAAATATAGCTCCTAAAATAAATAATATTTTGAATTTAATAAACTATAAATTCGTTCAATTATCAAGACTTATACTATGATAATAAACATGTATAGATTTAAAGATCATATTGGGTCAGGTTGACTTTTGAGATGACTTTTGTTAACTTTAGCATGTCGGTCTCGAGCATTAGGATTGTGAGACACTATGACCAGACCTAGCTTGTTAGACATGTATTGACCAACATATGTTCTCTAGGTTGAGATCTACGGTTATTTTGCATTCCGGGTTTCGGTCACATTTCGGTGAATGACCTTATGTGCTGCTAAGGTGAGTTTATAGATCCCTTTTTAATTGCTTTTGCAATCTATATTTTTGGGCTGAGAATACATGCACTTTATTTTAAACGCAATGGATACAAGTACATACTAAATTCTACACCGAGTTTGAACCAAAAATCCCTTAGCTTTGGTAACTAGTAACTGTCGGTTATAAGAACTGGTGGGCGCGAATAGTTGTATATGGATCCATAGGGCTTGACATCCCCGTCTGTTCCAGGTATAGAAACCCTAGCCTGAACTATAAAACAGACGTATGCTATTTGAGTTTAGTACACGTTGGTTTGCGTGTATTGTACATGTTGGTTGCATGTATGTTAAAACAGGGGTACTTACTACTTATTATATAGACGTTAAAGTTTAGTTACCAGGGTGCTCAATCTTGTAGAATATTTTGATAAACGTTTCTGGATGAAACAACTGAAATCTTGTGATCCACATTTATATACAGATTATGCGCAACATTAAAACTATGAACTCACCAACCTTTGTATTGACACTTTTAAGCATGTTTATTCTCAGGTTCCTAGAAGTCTTCCGCTGTTTGCTTATACGTTATACAAGCTATGTGCATGGAGTCATACATGCTTTATTCAAGAAAACTTTGCATTCACAAAATCATCACCATGTATCTTATTTTGACTGCATTGACAACGGATGTATTATGGTAAACTATTATTTACGGTGATTGTCTATATGTAGAAATCATCAGATGTAGAAAACCTTGGAATTTGATATTCAATTATGGTGTGCCTTTTCAAAAGAATGCAATGTTTACAAAACGTATCATGTAGAGGTCAGTACCTCACTGTAAAATCGATGAATGATGTATTCGTCCAAAGGGATTTGGACGGATCATCACATATGTGTATATAGATATTTATATAAATATATATATACTAGTGAAATGACCCGTGAAATCACGGTTTTAGATAATTTTTGGATTCTTACAAACAAATAAGTTTTTAATTACATAGTTAAGTGCCACCAAGTTAAATACTCGAAAGCTAAGTTAGTTTGTATGACTTACCCATTAATAACTTCGTTATATGAACTCATTCATTAATAAGAATTAGTAGTAAATTTACTAAATTTACTAAATACCCACTAAAATAAAGTATAAAATACTAATACTAACAAAAAATAACGATCTAACTCATATCACATATGGGCAACAAAATAACAACATATAAGAGACTCAGCAAATCTACTACTCCCTCCAAATATTTGTTGCTCCATATATTTATAATTATTCAACTTAGATGTCAAAATAATCCTAAAATGTTCTTCAGATAAGTATAGCCTTTATAATTGACACATGGTTAATATATATATATATATATATATATATATATATATATATATATATATATATATATATATATATATATATATATATATATATATATAGGGGCACGATCCGTGGCTAAGCTTAAAACGAGTACAAACCGGATAAGCAAATGTGGACCACAAAATTTCATAAAACTTCATTTTGACTTAAAATGTATGGAAGGGTAAAATAGTCATTTTAATAATTATGATTAATAAAATTAATTATACAAAAGTTAACATATTATGAACCATGTTAGTCGGTTGTATAAGGCATGTGTTAGTACACGCGCATGTCACTGTTGGTTTAATCTTCTAACTCATTTTCTATTACGCATATATGTGTTGATTTATTTCTATGTAATACATTAAATTATAGTTATCATCTATATCTTATTCGATATCATTTGCATTATTTTAGCTAACAGATGAAATTCTGAAGTAGATTCTCACACATCTTAAATTTTTTCATTTTGTTTGCCCAATTTTTTATAAATGGCCGAATTTTATAATAGTGGATCACGATTATATTTGAAATTTGCAGCATATGAGCATGATTGTTGTTAGATTAAAATTGTTCAGAAAGTTACAAGAGGGTGTTAGAGCCACCTTGCAAACAATGGTCACCAATTGTGTTTTGTGTAAAATAATGTTTCAGTTATGCAACTTTTGGCGATGAACTTACATATAATTTCCTACTGTTGGTCATGTGTTTTGTGTAAAGTAAAAAAACTTAATCATATTATGTTTATTTCATCAACAAGAATACTTGTGATACTGTCTTTATCATACCGTTAATTGATATAACATATACGTTTTCAGTTTGTTTGATTAAGAGTTGTCGTGCAACGCACGAGCTTTTAAAGGCTAGTATCTTCTCTACCCTTTACAAACCGTGTAGCTTATTGCCACTTGTCGCACATCCAATCACTCACTCTCCAACAAGCCATTTGTCATCTTCTTATTAGTCTTTGTAGTAACACCTGTCCCACACCAACCAAATGACACGTGTCCGAAAAAAAAACAAACCGTCGCCAAAATTTATGTCGCCTCTCTTCTCCTACGGCGACTCAATTGATGCAAACCCTAAAACTCAATTCATTCAATCTGAAATTAATCCAACCCATCGCATACAGAATTAATGCAAACCCTAAAACTCAAATCAGAATTGAAGATTGAATCCCTAATTTGAGGCATTACCCATTCATCGCCACCCTTTCAATCATTACAGCCATGGTATATATGAGATGTAATATTTAATTTACCGATTTTAATGATCGTTTATATATTCCGATCTTATAAATAATTTCAAAGATTTTTAGGGTTTATTTTTTTTCAATGGGATGGGATCTAGAGATTTATTAATTCGTTTCTATATTCTTAATTCGTATCATGAATCATACGAACGATTTGGAGGAGTTTGTTTATAATCAGAAATTGATTCCCTTTTTAATTAAAATTGTTATCTTTTAGGGCTTTCTGTTATCTCTATGAATTCAAGAGATTTTAGGGTTGGTAAATTTTAGATATAAATTACTTATTCCACGAAAACTGTGGTCTAATTTGCTTGCTGTTGCTGCTTAAAATGTTTGTTATAAAAAATGTTGTGAGTTGTGTTGTGAATGTATTGTTTTATACGATCATTATCACAGGTTCATTAAATCTTAAATCTATAAGGTATTTTGCAAGCATTCATTACTAACGCCTTGAGGTGACTTTACAGCTTGATGGTCACATTCCAAGTTACAAAACAGTTTGATTCAACTGTGATCTTATCTGTGTATATATTTTAATTGGACGTTATATAGGTTCTGCTAATTCATGAACTCTATAAACTAAGATTACCTCCAATGTTTTGTTCTATTATTTATATCTTTAGTCTATTAATGGTTTGAATAAGTTGTGCTATTATTTTTTTAAAAATAACTGAATGTATTATGTTGAGAAGTATGAAGTTATACTTTTACAAGTAATATTGTAATAAGTGTGCTATTGATATGTTTTTTGTTTGAGTTTTTTTTAGATTTTATGAAGCCAGAGCACGATCAGTATATTTATCGCCATCTAAATGGGTATGCATCTTAAAACGATCTTCGTTCTAGCTCCTCTGTTTCATAAACTGAAGTTTGAACTTTTATTTTTCTAATTGAATATACCGAATGCTGAAAATGATTATCTGTAGCAATTAGTCTGATTTATATAGAACATAAAAACAAATTTTGACCATTCTGAGCCTTTTTGTGCATTTAGATTATGCGTTATTGGCTTGGCTGCTGGTCATGCAGCCTTTAAGGATGAAGGAGGAGTAACAGCAGTTGACTTTAATGTTGGAAAGTCAAACCGAAGTGAGATCAAGGTAACTGGGAAGCGTAAAAGGGTACTTCTATTTTTTATGGTATTATATAGTTGTGACATATTATGTTGTCCAGATGATTTTGAAGATTGAAATATGCTAATTTGAATCTGAAATGTAAAGCTTATATCTATCTCATAGATGAGCTACTTGCTTTTGATTTTTTTTTTCTTTTCAAATAGGATGTTTTTCTTACACGAACTAAATGAGCAATGTTTGATGGTTTCTATGTTTTTAGAGTTACTATATTGGTTTCTTTTATGCAGAATGCACAACATTTTTACTCCAACACAGCTTTATGCAAAGTATGCACTAGCAATACTTTCTATATTGTGAGGTAAATATTCTCTGTTCAACTTTGTTTTGTAAGGTTGTATGTTTTGGATTCATCCGTGTTATTACATCCATAAACGGTTTTTGTAGAAATATATAAGGATCGTATACACACACGAGCGAGTTAAAGACGGATGAAATAAACACTATGAATCAAAGTAAACGAACAATATTATTAATAAACAATGAACTTACAATTCATTTAAACAGAGAAACATTGGATTCACCAAAATCGGTTAACCAAACACTCATAACCTTAAACGCAGAATGAATTGGCGTATATATATACGCCTGCACCGTTCGCACGAACGGGTCTTTGTTCTGACAAATGAGAACCTCATATGTCCATTATTCTCTTTGACTACCAAACTCAAACCATTGACTTTTACTTGCAACAAACAGGGTATACCCTATATTTCTGTTAGGAGGTTTCGACTCAAATAACACAAATAATTGAACTCAAATGCACCCACAAATCGATAAATAATTAAAGTGACACAAGGAATTTCACATGGTTTTAATAAAATTTGATGTTATTTTGTAGCTTAGGGTTAACGTAAAATAAAGATTACAATATGGTGTGCATAAATTAAAGAACAATTTGAATGCATTGGTTCAATGAAAAACATTGTTTGTTTTAATATCAAGTGTGATGTTTTATATCGATGTTGTTTTGTTGTTTTTGATAGGTTCATTAACATTTTATTGGCTTCGCTGCTGGTCATGCAGCCTTTAAGGATCAAGGAGGAGTAACAGCAGTTGACTTTAATGTTGGAAAGTC
Source organism: Rutidosis leptorrhynchoides (assembly GCF_046630445.1). Classification (NCBI taxonomy): domain Eukaryota; kingdom Viridiplantae; phylum Streptophyta; class Magnoliopsida; order Asterales; family Asteraceae; genus Rutidosis; species Rutidosis leptorrhynchoides. Next base: position 636,512,695 of record NC_092335.1, read on the forward strand.
AAACCGAAGTGAGATCAAGGTCACTGGGAAGCGTAAAAGGGTACTACTATTTTTTATGGTATTATACAGTTGTGATACATTATGTTGTCCAGATGATTTTGAAGATTGAAATATGCTAATTTGAATCTGAAATGTAAAGCTTATCTATCTCATAGATGAGCTACTTGCATTTGAATTTTTTTTTTTTTTTCTCAAATAGGATGTTTTTCTTACACGAACTAAATGAGCAATGTTGATGGTTTCTATGTTTTTAGAGTTACTATATTGGTTTCTTTTATGCAGAATGCACAACATTTTGACTCCAACACAGCTTTATGCAGAATGCATTGGTTCAATGAAAAACATTGTTTGTTTTAATATCAAGTGTGATGTTTTATATCGATGTTGTTTCGTTGTTTTTGATAAGTTCGTTAACATTTTATACTTAGTCTTATTAGAGCCTGCCGTGTAACGCACGGTCTTTTAAAGACTAGGACATCAGATAAAGCACAAGGACACTGCCATGAATCACGCTGTGACTCGCTCTCACTTTCTTTTATCCATGTGTAATATTCCTATTGGCGATTGGCGAATTATTAAACTCCAAAAATTCTCACAGTCTGACACGTGTTCCAATTTAATTCGGATAAAAACATAAAAACAGAAAATCAAACAACCGTTCACCCCTCTCTCTTCACCCTCTCTCTCTTCTAAAGTCTAAAACCCATCTGCCTTTCGGCCGATTACACACACCTAACGGCGGTGTTAGGAGACGCCGCTACCACCAAATTATTCCTATCGATTTTCTGCATATACCGGTATAAATTTTGTCTAATATCCCCAAATTTCATGATGTCGCTGCCTCGCTGGAAACATCTCCGATCATAAAATCGGTTTCAAAAACCCTCTGGGATTACTATTCATCATCAATCATCAATTTGTATGTTTCTTAGATCTTCAAATTCATATGCATCGCTGTCGTGGAGGTTTTGGGGGTACGTTGCGGTTTAAATCAATGGATTTTTAATCTAATTTTAATGCCGTAGAAGAATCGGGTAGAATTATAAGTTGGATCGGGATCAATAACATCATTCCAATTGGTACAAACGTCGATCAATCAGGTTACTTGTCATCGATTCAATTTATGCAAAATGGTACTAAAATTAAGTTTGTAGGTTAAATAAGGTCAATTGAATCGTTGTTTTGTTAAAACAAAAATTGTCAAGCAAAGATTTTGAATTGTTGATTTTGCTGGGTAAAGAATACTACTGACAGAAATCGATTCAATTTCGATACCTATCTACCACCTGATTGCTTCAATTCAACTCAGGATAAGGTACGCCAATTGGATTTAACAAATATTCATTAGTGCCAATTGATTACTATGTCATGATTCTGCGATTCTGGAATTTTGTTATACATATGGTGATTATTTCAGAAAATAGGAGGCGCTTACTAGATGACTTCATCATGGATACCTCTTATATAATAAGCATTATTTCTGACACTATTTGAATATAGCATTATTTAGGTGTTACTTCTGATACTGATTTTGAATATATGTCAAATATAAAGCACAATAGTTTGGGTGGTTCTGTATATGCTTTATCATGATCACTAATTTTGGTGTGTGATTGCCGATGTGTTCATAAGAGGGTTTTATATTCGATTGTGTTATTATATAGTTACTTTGTTTGTTGTGCTTTATACATTTTCAACACTTTTAATGCTCAACTGCTCCCAATATTTAAGAATATTGTGATCTGCCTTGTATTAATCTTATGAGGCTGATTTGATTGGAATTCAAAGAAGACAATATAGATATTCTCACTGAAAGAGCCTGAATCGAATTATAAGCATGTAAGTGAAGCAACAGGTAAAAGTGATGAGTATATGTTGAAAAGAGATGCTTGTATGATTTCTTTTTGAACTTGATGATCAATTCTAAGGTGCTTTAAGTAATGTCTATTACAGTAGTTTTTTTGTGGTAAATATTCAACCTTATACTCCTGCAATATATATTAATAGACCTTGCACACTCGGTTTTATAATAAACTTTTATGATTAAATACATAGATGCCACCATATTTGGTTCATTTGGCTATCTAATCACTGATTCACGCCTAAACAAAATAAAGAGTGAAACCCCATTAATCCCTCATCAACACATCCATGACGTATCATAGTATAATAATCCGTATAGGTTACGTTTTTTGCCTATTTGAATCATAAGACTCATTATACTACTTGAGATTTTCTCCTTCGAGGTATGGTAAATTTCCTTTGTAAGTACAAAGTGTTACATAACTAAATAATTATGTGACTTTTTTATTTATTTGATTAACAGTAGTGGTGTTTATTTCAGGCTCCATCATGTGAATCAAAACTCATATATGAGATATTATAGACGGACATTATCGAAGTTCTATTATGTCTATGGCTTGAGAGTTGGCGACATAACGACTAAATCATGAACGTATAAAAGAAAATCGTATTTGGATGATGGGAATGACACCGATTTGCTATTTTGCGTTTCTTCATCTACTTTGAAGTTCTGCTTGTGTAACTATTTTGGGTTCAGAGGTATGTTTTTTGAAAAGTTTATGCTTTATAGTTTATAGTAGTTTCAAACTCATGTTTTTGGTTACTGTTGTGGCTACTGACACTTCTGTTGTAAGACTCTTTGCTTTTTTTTTTTTTTACTGATATACTTTTTGTTATGTGGTAAAATGGGCGGGCTAAGTCATCGGTCAAAAGTCAAGGCATGCATTTCCTAAGTACCAGTCGAAAAGGTCTAACATACCACATGACTGCTACTTTTTTTTTTTTTTTTGTTATATGTGGTAAAACGGGCAGGCTGCTGTCATCGGTCAAAAGTCAAGGCATGCATTTCTTTAGTACTAGCCGAAATGTCTAAAATATCACTTAATAAGTGTATCGAGCAAAGTTATATATGCAATTGTATGTCCACATGTAATATACTTTTTGATTCAATATTTAGGTCTTAATTGTGAGTACAGTAGCTAGCGAATTAACAAAAAATGTAGATGTTAATTGTGAGTGATTCTAACAACACCAAATGCAAAAGGTGCTATTAATTACCTAATATACTTTGTCAAGTGTCTATAACTCATATAAAGCACAAGGCTTATGCCATGTGTCAAGCAACTAATTACCTGTTAATTATGTTAATCCAAATGGTAAGCACTGATTAGTGGCCTTAATCCACCTAAACAGGCCTAAAATTGCGCCACGTGTACTGATTAATAGATCAGTTTTCAATTAATAATAAAAAAAAAAAAAAAAACTGCACAACCCTATTACGCTTCACCCCTCTATCCGTCGTCTCCCTCTTCAAAACTGTCACCACTCACAGCTTTCTTTCTCTGTCTTCTAAAATCTGAAAAAACACCATCCTTCAGATCGCCGGTACCCGTATTTAATCCGTTAGGATTTTATCAACATAACGGTATAAATTTTATACAATATATCCGCCGGACGCTTCTCCGGTCAGTTCATCCTTGAAATCCTCAATTAGGGTTCTAAATTATGGTCCAAATAATGATCGATCCTTGATTATAAAGGTAATTGATTAGTATTCTTTCATCTATTCTTTCAATCGACTGAAGATTTGGTCAGATCCAGATTCAAAATCACCATCATTATCGTAATCTTCAAATCGTGATATCTGGAGCAATCTAAAGCTAGCAATCACCGCTTACCATGGCGCAAGGAACTTATAGGTTTTTTTTTTATCGTAATATGATCTGCCAATTTATATGAATGTTATGGAACTCGCAAAATAGATCGCCTTCCTTTTGTTCAACTATATTGGTTAAAATATGATTATTCTCATGAATCTGTATAAAAAATTGATAATTAGTTAGCCCTCGAGAACTTGGTTTTCAACATCTTCAAAAATATCATATTTTGTTCGTTTTCCCATTGCCTTAAATATCGTATTTGTTATGATCACTTTGGGCAACAAATTATTAACCGGTTGTTGAATATGATATCATATGTTAGTCGGCATATTACTTCGTTGTTCTTATGTTCTTATTTAATTGCATCTAATAATGATAAGTAATTTCAAGTTCTATGTTTTTTAGTTGTTCAACTCTCTTATATTTTACAAGTGCGTTAACTTTATTTATCGAAATACAACCTTGTGGCAACTAAGGCCTGTTAGAGGTAAACATAACTCGAATCGACCAATTTGTAAGTAAATGGGTCGTAATTACCACCTCCAAGTTACAGGTGCTCTAAAGGTTTCAAAATTCTTTTTTTATTCTTTGTTATATATGAGCTTTAAGAATTTGTGTTTTAAAACATTTATCAATAAAAACTTACTGTTAAACTGCTTTGCAAACTATTTTGGTTAATGTTTGTAATATCTTTGTAGGTCAAGTTATAGCTTAATTAGTGATTTTGGATATGGATGTAATGAGCTGTATGTGTAAAAACTATATTATGATGAACTGAATGTGTACAAAAGTATATCCATCAAAAACCAACTGTGAAAATCTATTAATGAGATGTTATGCGGAATCCCACCTCCACCAGCACTGCTACATCGGACGTTCTCGATGTTGCAGCTGTCGTCGTCGCCGCTGGTATTGTATCTTCCTTCATCAACGTCGATGCTGCAACCGCCACTGTCGCGGCGGTTGTTTTTCTTAAAGTTTTGGAGGGCGGGATTTACCTTATCGTTTTTTTTGGTTTTTGTGCTTGGTGAATGAAAATTTGAAATTAACGGTTACAGGATGGACGTCAAATGCGTGGTATTCTTGATGTTAATATTTTAATCGTTCAGTTGTTTGTTTGGGTTTCGATGCCAGTTTTAATAATCTCCGTTTTTAAGGAAATTTGGGATTTGAAGTGTATATAAAGGATATGGTTTAAAATGATCATTCTTAGGTACTCATTTTTTTTTCTTTGTCGATTTAGGCTGGACTCTTTTATTTATGTTTGTGATATAAGTTTGTTTTGTGTTAACCTGTTTTTAATTTTTTCATGCTACAGGTTGATATGGGTAGCATTTGTGTTTAGTGAAGTTTAAATCTGCAATTCATATTTTGACTTCGTAAGTGTTGTTGAAGGTTAGTGCTATCATTAGTTCTGTAATCAGGTTGTGTTTCAGTTTGTGGCTCTACTACACTCTATCTTCTACATGTTATTCATTTGTATGTCCATTTAATAGTGGTGGCAAAATGGGTGGGTTTGGAAAGTTGGAGTTATTAAGTCAAAATCGGTAATTGATTGGTAGTGATCGAACTAATTCGTTTACCTGGTTTATTTGCATATTGCAGATATAATTATAGCAACTTAGGTGAAATCTTAGCAAGTAATTTTGTAACCTTTGATAACACTACTCAAAAGTGGTTGTAGATTATCTACGGAAGTTGAATGAAATCTCAAGTGAGTTCATCGTCTTATATTTATATATAGTCTCATGAACCGAATCTTTCTTGGTAACCGAATATGTTAATGATGTTTCATGTTTAACCAAGGTAAATTATGCTTTGTTAATATATGGGTTAGATGTTAGTATAACCATAAAATCAGTTACAGAAGTTATATATTTCACGCTAAATATTGGGAAAATAAGTTACAAGTTTCAAAAGCCTTTTTTAACTGTTCTTGATTAGTTATGAAGTTATTATTTTTGTCACATGTTTAACGCATAGTTTCTTTATCCGTTTTGTATCGATCTTTTGAAGGCCTTTTTCTCTATATCTACTATTGAATAAACTTTTTCATCAGTGAACAAAATATTTCATGCTTCTGGTACTGTTAGATTTAGTAGACTTAGTCTATGTGTTTTGTTTAACACTAAACAAAATAATTAAGAAGTTCACTCAACACAATACTTGTGATACTGTCTTTATCATTTTGTTAATTGATATACCATTGTACGTTTCTTGCTTCTGTTTTGGGTTTCGCCTTAACGTATTATGTTAAGGCTTAGGCAAACTGGAGATCACCTTGATTGTCAAATTAGGTAACTTAGGTTACATTTTCGGGCCATTTGTTAGTGTTAAATTGGTGGTAAACTTGATTTGCGGTTTTGTTATATATAATTTTTAGCTTCTTCTCGATTTTGTCTAATCTCTATTCTACAATTGTTTATATTATTTGTATTTCGTTTTAGATTTGACGATGATGGGCTCATGGAGTTTTTGTGAGTATGTTGCAAGGAAAAAGATGCAACAGTTATTGCAAAGGTAAATTATTGCAAAGGTATGGAAATTATGTTATTTTAGGTAAATTGTATTATTGTATAGTAACAAAATCAATTATAAGTTTTTTTTTTCTTTTTGCTAGGAGGATTTCACGGGTTCGAGCACTTAAAAAGCTTATGAATTTATGTATCTTTGAGTGATTAGGTATCTTTGAATTTATGTAGCTCGCTATGGTATCTGCTACTTGAATCAGAAAATGTTCTTCCAATAAAGACAAGTCTAATATTGTCTGCTTTTGAGATAGGTTATCGAGTTGTATAGTTTATTTGGAATTTGATTTTTTTTATGCATTTTAAGTGTTCGATGAAATGACATAACTACCTTAAACATAGAATGTAGCTACTTTATGCTTCATGTTATGAGATATGATAATGAAGTACTCATAAATGTATTTTAGTTGAATTTATATTGATTATGATTATAATTGAGTGTAGGCACATAGGGATCCCGAGAATGGAAGGCTTTTAAATTTGGTGTTTGTTTGGGCTGATGAAGGAACATAACTGAAGGTTGATGTGCCTGTTGTCTTTAAAGGCGAAGATGTTTGCCCTGGTTTTAAGAAATGTTTGTATAATTTATTGTTAATCATGTTTTATTAGTATTGTTAATCATGTTTTAAAACTTGATGTTGTATCCATTTGCATTGGTAGGTCTCACAATATACATAACTGTTCAAATAGCAAGAGTATGTAACATTTGTGGCATGTCGGATTTGTGATTATCAATTGATTTCTTTTTTATTCTTATCATTCTTTAGTAATCATCAGCCATCAACCATATGGTGAGAATGTTGGCCAAGTAATGAACTTAAGACATGCGTTTATTTTAAAATCACCATTAACGCAATGTAATTGTAATAATTAAGATCTTTCTTTATATCATGAATATGTTGTTGCAATATAATTTTTCCATTGCTACTAATTTTAGCTTAAAATGAAATTGTTGCAGAAAAGACATGGGAACCTAAGAAGCAACGTTAATATCATTTAAATGAGCTACCTGATAGAAGATTCGATAATGTTTGCGGATGAGTCCCCGTGCAATGCACGGGCTCGATAAACTGAAAACGTTTATGTTATAAACTGAAAACGTTTATGTTAAGTTATCTAAGCATGTTGTAGATCAGTAAAGTAGATTTGTCTATTTTTCCAAACTCAAGAACCTTGCTTTCATGGGTAAATTTGCTTATACTATTCTACTTGAGCTACACCTTCATGAACTAATGTAGTTGTGATATAATTGTGTTCATTAATAGCGTTTACAATACTAATATTTTCAACACATTTGCTTTCAATATAAATATTAAATGAACCGTTTTGTCATTGAAATTGTATCATACAGCTAATCATTATCAATACTAACGTTTTCGAAAACTATTTTTAAGAGCTGACGTACAAGGCACGGGCTCTTAAAATCTATTCCTAAAATACGGGAACGTAATTACGTAAACAATAGGCTGGGCCCATCATTGTATGTACCATCTTTTAATTTGGGTACTGAATGGGGCAATGCTAAAACATTATAGAAGCGGGCTATCATAAGAGCATCACCTAAATAACACTAAAAAAGACACAATGGTAAATATACGTGATAATTAAATTGTTAAATATATATCAGTGATAATTAAATTGTTTGTTTAATTATCTACTATTATGTTTTATTTTCAATGTTCATTTGATATTGTCATCATTAACTTATTTTTTTAAAATTAGTGTAATTAGAACCATCCGTGCAACGCACGGGCTCTCAAAGTCTAGTTATGTAATATTTGATAGCAGTTTTTCTTTATGATCCAGGAGCAATTTTTTAATTCTATTAATATATTAGTTTGTATAAAAAGGTTTAGTGGTTCATTGCATCACGAAGATTCTTCAATGTGATTCCAAGAAAAAAAGTTTAAATTTTGAATACATACCTAATTTGTGACTTCAACGGCCTCTTTCTTGAAGTTGAAAGATTTTGTTTGCCCATAAGCTGAATGTTGAATATCGCGTCTTCTGAAAGGTTAGTTCTTTATATAAAAAAAAACTTCTAACATTTTTCTTCTCTTTTGTGAAGTTATGATTATTATGAAAAAGAATGTGAAAACATTTGATGATTACTAAAATAAGAATGTGAAAACAGGCAGGTATCCTTGACAATCACGTATTTTTTTTTTATTTTTTTTATTTTTTTAATATTTCTTTTGTTTTTCGATATCGTAATTTTCAGTTAACTCGATTTGGAAAGTTTTTAAAATCAACTATTGTACTAAAATTATACTCAGATGGCTATTCCTACAGCATTATGATTTCGGCTTCCTGTCGATATGGGCTCCTTGAAGAGGCAAAGCAATTAGCATCCGAATTTGAGGCTATATATGAAAAGTGTGACATCGTTATAATGAACACGATGTTATGCGCCTATTGCGGAACCGGTGAAATGGAGAGTGTGATGAATTTAATGAAGAAAATGGATACATTAGCAATCAATCCAATTTTGCATGCTTTCATTCCAAATGTATAATATTTCTAACCATTAATTTACTACAGAAATGTGTATTATTTTTGCAGATATTCATGCACTTTCATTAAAGTTTAGGTATCTTTGATTTCATATGTTTGGAACATTTGATGATTTGGTTTCTGGTTGTAGAACTTTTATGCATACCATAATCATTTACATAATCATTATCAATACTAAGGGTTTCTTTAATTGTATCATTGACATAATCATTATTAATACTAAGGTTTTCGAGTACTATTTTTCATTACCAGGACCGTACCATCCGGGCTCTTAAAGGCTACATTTTGTAGATGTCATGTAATCGTCATTTTCTACTCTCGTTATCATAATGGTAATTGATATAACATATACGTTTTCAGTTTGTTTGATTAAGAGTCACCGTTCAACGCACGAGTTCTTAAAGGCTATTAATTATGTAAAAGTAAAGGGTGAAACTGAAAACTTAACAAAAAGCAAAATATCAGTCATTTTTTTATATTAAATTGTGTGATTCTTGTCCGGTAACAATCAAATTGAGATTTAGGATGCGTTTGATAAAACTTAATAATTTGGCGCTTAATGGTTCATATAATCTGAATGATTTAAGTTTCTGAATAGATTTTGTCCTGAATGAAAATAAACTGTTTGATAATTATTTTGAATAACGATATAAATTAGGTAAAATTACTTTATTAACATGCTATTAAATATTCAATATAGTGTTCTGGATATGGATATGCGTTGAGGATGATATTACAGAAATGTAGGCGTTTAATGGTTAGGAGAATGTTTCAACCCATTGAGTGTTGAATTATTCAACATCATATGTTATTCAGAGGTCAGAAACAAACGCGTTAAATGCTGAATGGTTTAACATTCAACGTTGAACTATTCAATTAAGAGGTAAACAAACGCATCCTTAGTCAATAGTTAGTCAAGTGTTATTGTAGGGTGCTATTTAATGAATAAAACATATTTTAGGAAAATGTTTTAAGAATTAGAAGTTAAAATTTAAAATTAAAATTTAAAATGAAAATGAAAATGAAAATGTAAATATAAATGGTGAGGGTTTGGGTTGAGCGTGTGCAGGTTCTCCTGCAAATCGTATCCCAAAAAGATCACGAAGTATCTGTTCCCCGATTTACCCCCCTCCCTCTTTCTTTTTAACCTTACTTTTATTTTATTTTCATCACACCATAACACACACATACACACAGTCCCATCTTCCCTCTTTTGGTATAAAATAAAATCCATCCATATCTCCTTTCTTTTCTTTATTCTTTTTGTATTTCATCTTTTTAATTTACTAACAACCTTTTTTTTAATAAATAAGAAAAAGAAAGAAAAGGCAGTGTGTTTTTGGTTTTGATGGATTCATCATCATCATCAGGAAGAATGAACGAAATGAAGGAAGAAATAAAGCCTCACGTGTTGGTTGTTGATGATAGTCTGGTTGATCGTAAAATCATGGAGAAGCTTTTTATCAACTCTGCATGTAACGGTACTCTTTTCTTTTATCTACTTCTACTTACTCTCATTCCTTTTTTAATTTATTTTTATCATTTATAATTATTATTATTATTATTATTATTATTATTATTATTATTATTATTATTATTATTATTATTATTATTATTATTATTATTATTATTATTATTATTATTATTATTATTATTATTATTATTATTATTATTAGTTATAGTTAGTTATTGGTATTGGTATTATATTCTAAAATTTTATTAATGTTCAATATTTACTACTCCGTAATATTTAATCTTAGACCAAACTCCATACCTTAAGATATGGATCAGATCCTACCTATACGAAAATTAATCTTTTTTCATTACTGTAACGTTTCTTTCTGCATCTTACATATGTATTTTATAAAATGACGTGTTTAATTTGTTCTCTTCGTTTTCACATAGTAGTAACATTAACGTCTCAATTGTTTTATTTAAAATATATATATGTTTCCAAAACTTAAGAGCATCCATTATATAAGATTGACTATAATGCCAACAATAATTCTAGTTGTCCTTATTAAATGAATTATCAATATTGATATATACTGCAATAAATAGTAATTTTTCAAAATATCTATAAAAAATATATTGAAGTTGATATTTTTATTTTTATTCTAGTTTTAGCTAAGTTTGGGTTTCTAATGTCGTAAAAGGTATAGTAGTGTATTTTTTTAATTTATATTTTTATAATTTATCCTAGTTTCTGCGGAGATTTTTTCTTGTAGTGACACTATATATAGGCAGGCTATATAGTACTCCTTCCTTTCAAAATCAATTAATACTACTAGACAAAAATCATATTTGACTGTCATATATATTTTATATGTTAACTTTTTATTTATTCCTTGTTTTTTTACATGTATAAATTTAATTATTAATGTTATTTATTTATAAAAATAAATATTTAATGTTAAATAAGTAAAAAGAAATAATAATAGATGATAATAGATTTGGAAATAGGGAAGTAATAGCAAAGGTATTAAATAAGAAAAAGGAGGAACAAAAAAAGTTAGTATGGGTACAAAACCAGGCTGGAAAGGGTTAGGAAAAAATAAACAGGTCTTACCCAATCAGGAGTTAAAAAGGGGGGCCATTAAAATCTCTCAACTTTATATTTTAGGATAATATAATACTCCGTATAATAATAATAATAATATTTCTCACAAGAAAACAAGGATATTTCTTAAACTAGTCGACTGTGTATGTACAGTCTACTGCATATTCCAATGTTACTAGTATCTATCTACACACAAATACAAAACAAACACATAAATGAGAGCAAAGTTCCAAAATTCGCTATTTGAGAATTAATCGGTCGGAACTTTAAAAGGAGTAATCGAAAATTCAGAAATTAATCTGGGAATAATCGAATTTTACTTTATACATTTAAATATTAAATTTAAAAAATTATATGTGTAAATATATAAGAAAATCATAAATATAAACATAAAATTTAACGTAATTGTCTAATATTGTTCATTTTGTTCAAAAACTCTAAAGTTCCAGTTTAACTTCATATTAAAATGTTGACAAATTTTGACTTTGACCGACTTTGATTACCAAACTCGATTTTGACCCATCAATCAACATTGACCGATTAATTAATCGAATTTGAAAAATTGGAACGGATTGCTCTTAAAATTGAGTAATCGGATTATTTACAACACTGAACGAGAGTATTTTATAAATGAGGTCTTACACAGTCTATTGCATATTCCGTGATCATTTTTTATAGTCTATTTCAAAGTTCAAAATGGTTTGAAATTGATTTTCAGTAACATGGCTGGAGGTGTCTACAGTGTCAATTTAAGTGTCATTTTTTTATATTTTAATATATTTTATTATTAATAATAGTTTTCTATTAAATTAAACTTCATAAAATAAGTAAAAAAATACTTTAATAAAATTCACAAAATTAAAAAAAAATTACATTTATTCTAAATATAAACTAAATTACGTAATAAAATTCATAAAATTACATCTATTCTCGAATAGACCATAAATATTCATCCGATCGAAATATGGCGCCCGCGGCTAACGGGCACGAGTTTTATATACCCGCGACCTGCCCGTCGGGTTGTTTTTTTGCTCGTTGAAACCCGTTACCCGCCCGCGGGTAAAAAATCTTCGCCCATGCCCGTGACCCGTGGATACCATGACCCGCGGGTAATAATAATATACAACTTCGTTAAATTTCTTTTTGAAAAGTTGGATAATTTTATTAATTATGAACTATATGTACAAGATACATGTGTAAAATGACGTAAAAATCAAATTTTTTACTTTTATGTAATATTATTTTTTTAATTTTACTGCATTATAAGTAAAATCATTTTTAAATTTGATAATTGTATGTATAAACACGCAGGTAAATTAAAAAAAGTCTCATGAATTAGCGGATCGGGTTTTACCCGCGACGGGTAGTATGTACCCGCGACCTGCCCGCGACCCGTTGGTGGGTATAATTTTTTACCCGTACCCGTGCCCGCGGGTAGGATTTAATGATTTTACCCGCCCATCACGGGTCGGGTACCCGCAGTTCACGGGGTTTTCCTCGCCCATTGCCATCTTCATCGGATCGTAAGTCTTCGTGCATTTCTCTATCACGTAGCTCCCATGTTTTTCTATTACGAGCGTCATACCTTTCAATCCAAGTACGCTGTATATTTTAAACATACTCATAAACTCAATCGTTCTCAGTAAGGCTGTAACAATTGTCTCCAACAATGATGTTGTGTAATATGATACACGTATATATAAAATGCCTCATTTGATTCACCAAGTAAGTCCTCGTGGGTTGTTGTAGAATATGCCACGTGAATCTTGTCTTTGATGAAACCATCTAAAATATTCCGGTAATGGATCTGTAGAGAAGCTTAGAATATCCTTCATAATTTTTAGAATAACACACAGCCGCATCCGAAACCTTCGTTTGAAATTTTCATCATGATATTTGCAACACTTGTCATAATAATCGTCTATCAAACGATCATGTGCACCATACCGATCACGATGTATGCAATGACGTGAATTTACATTATCAGTGTTAAAAGAATCAACATCATCTAATAGGTCGAGAGTATAGTTTGTTAATTCTTCATGGAAAAAACTCAAAGAAGACGACATTGTTTATTGAATTATAAAAATAAATAAAATGATAGTTTGAATTTTGAATGGAGTAGTGAATAAAATGGTAGAATATTGAATGGAAGTGGTAAGAAAATGACTGAAAGAGTTGTATATATATATATAGTAAAGGGATCAAATGAGAACTTTTTTTGTGTGAGAACCCTGAGAACTCCAAAAATACACTGAAATTCGAGCAAAAAAGTGGCGGGCGAGCAAAAAACAAGGAATTCGAGCATAAAACAAGGTATTCGAACAAAAAAGTTGAAATTCGAACAAAAAAAGGCGGGCCAACAAAAATGTGAAATTCGAACAAAAATGGTGAAATTCAAACAATTTTGTGTTCTACATTTTTTAAATTCGAACAAAAAAATGTAGAACACAAGGAATTCGAACAAAAAAAGTGAAATTCGAACACATTTGTGTTCTACATTTTGGTAATTTGAACAAAAAAAATTTTTTTGCTCGCCCGTGTTTTTTTTTTGCTCGAATTTCAACTTTTTTTGCTCGAATTCCTTGTTTTTTGCTCGCCCGCCACTTTTTTGCTCGAATTTCAGTGTAATTTGAAGTTCCTAGAATTCTCACACTAAAAAAGTTCTCACTGAATCCTCTCCCTATATATATGTGTGTGTGTGTGTGTGTATATATATATATATATATATATATATATATATATATATATATATATATATATATATAACTAGACGTTATGCTAAAATTAAAAAAAAAAAAAGATAAAAAAACAACCATCGCCCCCATCGACTGTGATCCACCGACAGCGAAGTCGACACCGGCACGGTGTCGAATCAACCATCGATCCCGAGTCCCGGTGCCAGTTTAACCCGACGGCAAAATGGATGACGAACACCGAGAGTTTTAATAATGTTTGAACTTAAGATCTCTTCAAGGCCTTAACGACTGACCTATCTTGGAATGATTATGTATCACAACAACATTACTTAATCCTATCATGTGCGTGCGTGCGTTCGTGGGGGCAGGTGGGCGGGCAAGCGCGCGCTCACACACCTTTTTGGCTTGTTTTCTTGGACGGTGTAAAAGAATCTTGGAACTGATTATTCAAGAGGGAAGCCACGTTAAGGAATTAAGAAAGTGGGAAAGCATTCCAGGTGGTTTATAATCACATATTAGTATAATCATTGTGGTTATAGTGGTTCAAATCGGGATGACTTTAGACGTAGCCGAGGAAGAGGTCATGTTCGGGAAAAGGCGAGATCTTAATGAACGTGTCCAAGAGAACCACGTTATATGTTACTAGTGTGGTGATTGGTAACGAGTAGAATGAATAAACCGAGTAGAATGATTTTGCATGATGTCTTAGGTTCGAATCTTGTAGTGGTCAGGGAAGGGTTGAAAACAGCTATTTAGTACTCTTGCTGTGATGCGTATATCTGAGTATTAGGTTGGATTACTCGTCCTTCCGGATAACTTGAACAACAAAAAATCTTACAACTTTATTGTTGGAGATACTCGATGAATAAATACTAAAGTCTCTGTTGTGAATATGAGAGGAGATCGGTTGGACGTCGGTCGACACAAATTTGAGAGAAAATAACTCTATTACTCACAAGAATAGATTACAGTGTATATTACAAAACTCAAATAAATAAATAAAACTCTCAAACTAACACACTAGAAATTCTCACCAATCTCTAGGGATGTATTCACTCTTGGTTAGGATTACACACATCTCACACACACTAACTAGGTTGGATTACACTTTTTGTGAATGAATTATAAATTAGGCTTACACCCCTATTTATAAGAAAAGTTTGAGGAGGTGGAGTGGTGTGAATGCTAGATGGTGTGAACGCAAAATGGTGGCTAGCCGTCATTGTGTTCAACTTTGCTACTTCCATGTGTTGTCAAAGTTGGCTACTAGCTGTCATTGTTTCCAATTTGAATACTTCCATATGAGTTGTCAAAGTTAGCTAGCCGTAATTGTTTCCAACTTTGCTTCTTCAACCGGCTTCTTTGAACATCTAGAAAAATCTAGATTACGGCTGGAACTTATCAATTCTCCCCTTCCAGTCGTATACAAGAAAACACATCCCGGTTATGTCTCTACATAACTCTAGCTTCTCTTGAGTCACCACCTTTGTTAACATATCTGCAGGATTCTCCTTTGTATGGATCTTCACTAGTCTCAACAGTTGTCGATCAATTACATCGCATATCCAATGATAACGAATATCAATATGTTTTGTACGGGAATGGTACATGGAGTTTTTGCTCAAATCTAGAGCACTCTGACTGTCACAATGTACCTTGTACTCCTTTTGCTTAATTCCAAATTCTTGGAGATAACGCTTTAACCACAACATTTCTTTTCCAGCTTCTGTGGCAGCAATATATTCTGCTTCGGTTGTGGATAATGCAACACACTTCTATAGTCTTGACTGCCATGAAATAGCTCCTCCTGCAAAAGTGTAAATGAATCCTGAAGTAGATTTCCTACTATCAGGATCCCCAACCATATCAGCATCCGTATAGCCTTCCAAGATTGGATCAACTCCCCCGTAACAAAGACATATCTTCGTTGTACCTTTAAGATATTTGAGAATACATTTTACCGCATTCCAATGCTCTTTCCCAGGGTTAGAGAGAAAACGACTCACTATTCCCACTGCATGAGCAATATCGAGCCTTGTACACACCATCGCATACATCAAACTTCCAACTGCTGAAGAATATGGTACTGACGACATCTCCTCAATCTCTTCTACGGATGAGGGACAATAACTCTTTCTTAACTTAAAATGGTTGGCTAATGGAATGCTAACAGGTTTGGCATTGTCCATATTGAACCGTGCAAGTACTCGTTCAATATACTTCTCTTGAGATAGCCATAACCTTCTATTCTTCTTGTCTCGAGTTATATGCTTTCCCAAAATTTGTTGCGCCTGTCCTAAGTCTTTCATTTCAAAGACTTAGAGAAGAGCAACGAAATTTCCATCAGAAAATTTCTGGATGTAGACACACTCATCTGCTGCAGTTTTATTGTACCCTAGACTCACCATGCACGAGTCAAACTTCTTGTACCACTGCCTAGGTGCCTGCTTTAAACCGTACAAACTTTTCTTCAGCTTGCATACGAGGTTATCTCCCAAAACCTCAAAACTTTCAGGCTGCTCCATGTAAATTTCTTCTTGTAAATCTCCATGAAGAAAAGCTGTCTTTACATCCATCTGTTCAAGCTCCAATGTGACGACCCGGAAATTTCCGACCAAATTTAAACTTAATCTTTATATAGTTTCGACACGATAAGCAAAGTCTATTAAACCGAGTCTCAAGATTTTTGAACTGTTTACATGGATTCAGTTAACCTTTGACTACTCCCGACGATTCACGAACAATTGTGTGTAAATAAATATGTAAATATAAATATATATGTATATATATATATATATATATATATATATAAGTGTATATATAATATTTTGAATTAATAAAAATACACTTTAATCAATTGGAATTAAAAATGTAAAATAATATACAGAATAATTAAGTTGCTATTAAAATGAATATATATATGAAATCTATACATAAGTAATACTATATATATATATATATATATATATATATATATATATATATATATATATATATATATATATATATATATATATATATATATATATATATATATATATATATATAATTTTTAAATATTCAATATATGTTATTTCATAATATATATTATATAATTAGTAAATATGATAATTGTAATATTATTATATTAAATACAAGTTGAAAATATAGTTGTTATAGTAATATTGTTACTACTTTCATTATTACTATTAATATTAATATCAATATTAGTAGTATTAATATTATAATTATTATTGTTATAATTATAATTAAAAGGTTATGATTATCAAAATAAAGATGTTAAATATAAATATAAGAATAATTAAAACTATAATTTTAATTATTATTATTATTATTATTATTATTATTATTATTATTATTATTATTATTATTATCATTAATTATTATTAATATTATGAAAAATTAAGATTTTACTAAAGTTATGATTTAAATGAATTATTAGTCATAAATTACAAAATTATCATTTTCATTCTTGTTATTATTAAATATCATTAATATTGATATCACTCTTATTATTAGTATTATTTTTATTAATATTATTATTTTATCATTAATATTACTATTTCTATTAATATTATTAGTATTTTTATTATTAATAATAAATAATAATATTAAAAGTATTATTATTATTAAATTACTACTATTAATTATATATAAATTATAATAATCAGATTCAATTATATGAATCAGTTGCACGTCCCAATCTATTCGTATTTCTTTTATATTTTTTTTCTCCTACGCGATTCCTTCTATCGACCTCTTCTACTATAAAACAACTGAATATCTCATGTTAGTGGAAAAAAAGTCATTCAATTATCTATCATCACTATCAATTACAACAACTGGTATCGGTTTATGTCTTCTATTAAACAGAAAAAAAAAAAACAAACGGTACTCTGCTCTTGATAACTTTTTACTCAAGCTTCGAATTCGAATACAATTTCAAAATGTAATAATACAGAGTTGTTAGGAATCTTTTACTCAAACTATCCATAGAGTTTCAGCCTTCAATTTTTCAAAATGAGATCGAATTTGCAAGTCAAAGTTTTAAAATTAAAAAGTCAACTCACTGTTCTTCATAAAATTCGAGTTCTTGCTGTTGTTTCTGTTAAAATGGAAGATTCACAAAGCTTCTATTTATGATTTAAAACAAGTTTCATGTTGTAATTATAATGTGAAACAGTTTTAGATTCATAATCAAGGTTTGAGTGTTCTTGCGTATTTTTTTGAAACTGCATCTGCTTCATATTTTATTCCGTTTTAATTAATTCAAACATCCAATATAGATTGATTCTGTTTCATTTGAAAGTCCTAGAATAGGTATTGTTATGGTTGATTTGCTTTGATCGATTTTTGGAAGATTTTTTTTTTTTTTTTTTTTTTTTTTTTTTTTTTTGGGTAAAGAGTTCTACCCGGTAAATATTATTTATAAAAATAATAAAAAATACCATTAAGAACAACGATCGAAAGCACACCTTACGGCCTCACAGACAACCACAAAAACAAGCTAGACCTACAAACAAAAGGACTAGCAAACCAAGTACACATACCTACCCAAACAAACAACTACAACCAGCCCGTTTTCATGCCAAACGTAGTCGCAGTATTGGCTACATTTTTCCCTATCATAAATTCGGAAGTTTCATCTTTATCAGATTCAACATCGCTTGGTTCATCAATTAGGTTATATATATCATTATTTAGGGCTCCAAACGAGTTTTGAATCTTTACTTGAGAGCTCTTACTTGTCCCAACTCCCGAATCTTTTTTATCCACTGGAGCAACCTTCGGCAATCCATTATTAGTATTACTTTGGGCAACACTCTTCTTGCACCTATAAACCAATTTTTGCTTTGGCTTTCCCACACCAAAACCAATCTTTTCTTTGTTTTTAACCTTGCTCGCCCCATTAGAAACTTTTTTGCCAACTGTTTCAAAACAATTTTCCTCCTTAGACTGATTTTCTACAGTCATATTTACAACTTTTGGACACTGAGAATCAGTGTGTCCAAAGATAGCACAACACGCACATCGAGGGGGCTTCCATTCATATTCTACCTTTAAAGTACATACAGATTTACTCTTACCATTGATACTAGGAATCGCCATTTTGATGTTCTCTTTTAGCTCCCTATCTGACGAAACATCAATCAATGCTCTAGCAAAATTAGGCCTCCCCCACGACTCTAGGCACATTGTACTCGTGTATGAATCCAACATCAAAGGATAACCAATATTTGAAGCTATGACACTCAACCCTATCTCAGTAAATCCTGCAACCGGGACATCATGTATCTTCACCCAAATCGGGACACGGGTTAAATCCTCCTTTGTTAATGGAACATCAGGAGACCATGTGTTAAGAATTATAGGAGCTGAACGAATAATCCACGGGCCCGATTCTAGCACTCCTTGCAATCCTGTTTCCGAAGCAAACTTAAAGAAGAAGAAACCCTTAGAGTTCATCATTATTTTTTTCAAGCCGAATTTCTTCCATACGTTTGTAACATAATTTTTAACAACTGGATATGCCACTCGTTTGCCTAGAAAATAACCATAAAGAGTATTACTGTACCGTTCATTCACTTCCAGAATAGATGCTAATGGCAACTCTACATCTATACCATCATCCAAATCATCTGAAGGCTCAATGAACCTGAAGTTCACTGTCTTTTTGTGTGGACTTGATCCCCCCGCCGCCTGAAAATACGAAACAGAAGGCATAGGAATTTTTTCACCCCCATACTTAGCCTCTGTCGAACTAGTAAAAACCGGCTGTTTTTCTTGTTCAAGAGAATCAAGATCCACAACTTTCTTTTTTGGTGAATCAATATCACCAACTCTCTTTCACATTCCTTTTCATGAGAACCATACAAATTAGAATTAACAGGAGAGTTACCTCTAAGGTTAGACCCTAGCACTGGGAAATCATTGTCAAACTTATTCTTCGCCTTGATCTTGACTTCGACCTCTTCATCAGAAGAGTATGAATCTGTTTTAGCACTTACTTGATCCTCGGCCATACCAACAGCATGAATATTAATATTAGGTCCCACACCCTCCACCGTTGTTACATTAACAGACATAGCAGATGGAGAAGAATGATTACCTGCTGCATCAGTAGTCAACGATTAGTTTGTAAAACTCTAGATTTAGACTTCGATGCTACCAGATCAGAAGCATCCACCGTACAATCAACACTCTTCTCCTCAGAGTTGCGCTTAGATGATGCGTCATCAGTCACCTCAATCCTTTCTTCGCCTCCAATAGTTAGACTGCGCAACACCTTAGCAACTGATTGCGAGCCTTTCTTATTGTTATTACCTCCCGAGCTCTTGCCCATGATCAATTAAAAGGTCCAAGCCACCGGCTAGATGCCGGTGGATAAAGGAAGAAATATAACGAGGGCTACAAACCCAGAAACAATTTCGATCTGAGGTAGGCGGCGTGAGAGATTAGGGTTTTTGATTAACAGGAAGATGAAAAAGAAAAGAGCAGTGGATTAGTGTGAGAGAGAGAGAGAGAGAGAAAGTTTTTGAGGCGAATACTCTTTTGATCTGTGGAAGATGAAAAAGGAAACAGCAAGTATACGGGTTATATAAATTTAGAATAGGAATTATAACAGAAAAACTGAAGCAGAGGTGTGGTGTTGGGTGTTTTTGGGTTAATGAGAGGTCTCGGGTTCGAGCCCCGTTCGTGGCAATTTTTTAAAAAAAGACTTATCTTCAAAGGTTGATCTCCATCATCATCATCATTATCATGATGCCCCGTACAAAACCATCGTGTACGAATCATCAACAACAGGATCATTACAAGGTTAAGTACTATATGCTGTAATAAAAGAAGTTGCATTCACGATAAAAAAGGTGACGTCATAACCGACATCAAATGTTTTACACCAACAGTATGCTTCTACGAATAGCAAGCATGAATAAATGTATGTGACCCTTAGGTCGTTACACAACATAGTTCAAAAGTATTAAAGTTTGAATGCAAGATAAACAGTTCATGCGGTGATAACACTAGAGCAGCGGGTGTCTACGGCAAGACTAGCACGACAGCGGAAGCAAATAACCTTAAGCACCTGAGAAAAACATGCTTAAAAACGTCAACACAAAGGTTGGTGAGCTATAGTTTAAGTGTAACAGTATGTAAGGTAGGCCACGAGATTTCAGTGCTACAAAGAGCGTTTCAAAACAGTATGATAAAGTATATGTTAACCGTGGGCACTTGGTAACTAACTTAACGTTTATACCCCCTGAAAGTACACTTGGCAAGTGCGTATGTTTACGAAGTATTAAACACTCGTTAAATGCTAGCGCTACTAGCCCGAGTGGGGATGTCAAACCCTATAGATCCATATCTAAGATTCGCGTTCACGGTTCAAAAACCAATGATTAAACGTTACCGAGCTAAAGGGAATGTTTATGCCGTTGTATAACCCACACATATATAAGTTTAAGTACTCGTGCCTAGTATGTAAAACATAAAATCCGCATGTATTCTCAGTTCCCAAAATAAGTTAAAGTAAAAAGGGAATGCTATAACTCACAATGATAAAGTAGCGGTAAAGTATGACTCGGAAAGTAAGCAAGTAATGAAGGTTGTCCAAACGGGTCCTCAACCTAAGTCAAATAGTACTAAGTCAGTAAATCGTCCGAATAGGTTTAAAAGTATGTAAATAAGGTCTTAAAGGTCATCATCATTCATCATCAAACAAAAGGTGTAAAGTAGGTTTCGTTTATGAAAGTAGTTTAAAACAAAGGCTGAGTTCGGTCAGTCACCACGGCCTCTACACTTACTGAAATAAGGTGAGACCAGTGGCCATGGCTCCGTCTATGAGTCCTTTAAGTGTGGTAAAATTTACAGAAGCAAACTCGTCTTCGTTTGACCGTGGTGACGGTCTAAGTACGAGTAGGTCAGAATTTTCAGCACAACGTTAAATGGACATAGTGACGATCGGAGGGCCATAAATCCTAAACCGTAACTCGGATTAAGACGAGTCCTATATGAAAAGTTATCTACTCGAAAAGATCTATCTGAAAATCAAGGTTACAGTAGCCCAGGTGTACTGGTCTGTTACAGAACCCAGAAAAAAGTAGGCAGAAGACAGAAAACAGAAAAATAGTGGGTTCCGGTGGTCTTGGTGCTCGATGCTTATCACGGTTCTCATCCTTGATGCATATAGCTTCAAGTGTACAACTCGTTAATGTGTTTGCATCATTTTCACCAAGGTTTGACCATCATAACCCAAGTGTAAGTCTAAGACATGAAGCACAACTCACTTAAGTGTTGTAAGTGTTTTGATGAACCAAAGTTACATCAAAATCTTAGATTCAACACATACATGAAATGTAAAAGTAATATTAAGCAAGTTTGACTTATCAAGACACTAGTGTAATGTAACGACCCGACCAAAACCGTTATTGACGGCGTCGTTAACTTAGGTCCCGTTGCGTGGTCGTAGTCCCTATATGAGACTCGTTTGACCAAAATTATGTCGCGTTCATTTGAAAGGTACAAAGTTTAGTTTAACAAACGGATCGACAATAAGTTTAAGTTTACAAAGTTATAAAGTATGAATGAAATAACTTGCGACAAAATTAGTTTGAAACCACAGTTGCTATAAATAGCGTAAGTAAGTAGACAAAAGTTTGAATCCAAAAATGCTATCCCTAGCGTATGCATGCATGGTAGACTCCAATCAAGTAATCAAAGAGTGCGGAAGCATGTATCAAGTAGCCGAGTATGAACCTGAGAAACATATAGAAAACTGTCAACGAAAAACGTTGGTGAAATCATAGATGTATTTGTAAACGTTGTTTTTGAACCACAAGATTTAGTATTCCCATAGTTGATTATCAAAATCGTTTGCATTCCAAAAGTATTGTTCGCGAGCACCCAATTATCAAGACTTAACGTTTCCTTCCATAGAACCCCATCACAATAGTGTTAGAACATACACTGTTTCTCGAAAATATATTTCATCCGTAGACGGTAGCGAACCGTCCGTAATGAGGGTTTGTCAAACCCGTATGGCCACACAATATAAGTTCTCGCTTACACCCTGCAAGTGTAACTAATGATAATCGAATTGAGGATTTTTGTTCTAACTCGCTGTGGAATGTTTGTTTTCCTTGTACTTGTGTTCAAAGTATAAAAGTAAGTAGTACAAAATGTAACAAAGTATATGTTTCTCAGCCCACAATTTAAAAGTATAAAAAGTTGTTGAAAAGGTGGGACTATGATCTCACCTCGAGTGCACGAGTATAAAGGTACTTCACAAAGTAAACGTGTGCATGAAAGTTGCTTAGCCTTGACCTAAACAATTAAGTTATATCAATTAACCGTTACGACACAAGGTCGGGCGAAATGTGTTCAATTAGTCCTATGGCTCGTTACGACTCGATTAATATAGCATGTGAATCAATTAGTCATGTTTCGTGCACGATACAAGTAACTAAGCATGTTAGAACGATCGTATAATTGTTTGGTTAAGTTTGACTAAAAGTCAAACTTGGTCAAAGTCAAGGTCAACGGGGTCGGGTCGGGTATCCGACAATTTTCCCATGATGAGAAATCATTTATGAGCAGAATGACCAAGTTTCATGTTAATCGGAGTTACGGTTAAGCGGGAAACATTTTGTGAAAGGAAAAATAAAAACAAAAATGAGCTGGGCATATGCGCGGCGCGCACTGGGTTGCGCGGCGCGCACCCAAGTGCAATTTCTGGTCAGAACTCAACCAAGAAGGCAAACATCTGGGATCTCTGATTCTGCGCGGCGCGCGGGTAAATGCGCGGCGCGCAATACCTGGGAATCATGCAGTTTGCAGAAAAATGGTCCAAGTCACGAACCAAAATACAAACAATCACATTTTATGATCCGCAAACAATTAGAACATGTATCTTATATCATCGGAAAGGTATTTTTACAAGGAATACAACTAAACACAATTCATCAATCACAAACATCATTTACAATAGCCGAAATCTCATCAAGTGATCAATAAAAGTCCATTTTCAAAGTTTCAAGTTCGTAAAACGTATTTTATGATTCGGGAATCCAATTTACACATACGATATGCCGTTCCGAAGGTAATTAAGCATACAATGTGTCTAAACACTTACTAACAACATTAACAAGCATTCAACGCAACAAAAGTTCATTTCAAAGTCTATCAAACCCTAACCAAAATTCACAAAAATCAATAATCATGTGTTTGAAGTTTTCTTAATCAACCTACGCATCAAAACGAAGCTAGTGATACTAGTA
Organism: Rutidosis leptorrhynchoides; assembly: GCF_046630445.1. Taxonomy (NCBI): domain Eukaryota; kingdom Viridiplantae; phylum Streptophyta; class Magnoliopsida; order Asterales; family Asteraceae; genus Rutidosis; species Rutidosis leptorrhynchoides. Next base: position 636,536,953 of record NC_092335.1, read on the forward strand.
ACACAATTAAAACATGAACTTTAACAATCAAACAACATTTAATCTTCCAAAATGCAAGATTAAGCAAACCCATTTCAAATGTTCAAACTAGTTACTCAAAACAACAAATCGAGCAAGTAAATCATATATTCATGCTAGACACGAGCCATAGACACTAACTAACACCATTTCAAATCAAAAACACGAATTTAGAGAAATCCAGAGTGTTAGAAATGTTACCCAAACGAGATGAAGTTGGTATCAAATTGTAGAGGATGAAGAGAGGATTCCAAATATGTAATTTGTTTTGTTGTAAGCCTCCTAGATCGAATTTAGATGATGAATGATTGAATTGGGTGTTTGTGTGTGTGTTCTTGCTAGAGAGAAAGAGAGAGAGAGATGGAGGTGATTGAATGGTGGTGATTGGGGTGGACTAGTTGACCTAGTCAACTAGTTTGCCCCGTGTCAATTTTAGTCCCTCGAGTTTAGAAGCGGGTGCGGGATTTTACCGAACGGATATTTTGAAAAACGCTCGAGTAAACGAGTGATGTCAAAATTAAATAGCGGGAATATAATGAACGTTACTCACGGAAACTATTAATTTAAATACGAAAGATTATGTTTTAAAAAAAAAAAAAGACGGTGTTAAAATTAAATTTAACGGAAAAACGCGGGATGTTACATTATCCACGCCTCAAAAGAAATTTCGTCCCGAAATTTAGTTGGAAGTAGTAGTCGTTGAATCTTCCTCGAGATCTTGTGTTGCCAATTCTACGAGTGAGGGAGAAGTACGTCCTAGGGTATTTCAACGAATTTTGACGGTCAGGATCATATGTTGTTTTAAGGTTTGGCTTCACGATTTATGGTTTCAACCGGTCCTCCTAGGAAGTGAAGTTTATCGTCGATAGTAAGCTCATCAAAGAAGATAACAAGTTCTTGTTTCGCAAAACACGTCTTTAAGTTGATTCATCGAATGTAGGATAAACGGAGACTCAAAATGAGTCGGAAAATCTAAACGGCTAGCAACGGGTCCAAAACACCCCAAGAATTTAAAGGATCGAAATATAGCGGATTTAGCTTCCTACGTTTCCCGAAACGGATTGCACCCTTCCAAGGTGCGACTCTTAACGTGACGCGGTTTCCCACGTGGAATTTGAAATGTTTACGTCTAACATCGGCGTAGCTCTTGGTGATTACGAGTCGCGTAGGGTTTTACCTGAATATGAATAAATTTTCTCGGTTGCTCATAAATAACCTCGGCCCCGGTGAATTGATCATCGTTTACTTGGTTCGACAAAGGAGAATGACGTTTCCGATCACATGTGGTTTCAAAAGGAGTGACGTTAAAACTCGAATGAAAATCATTGTAGTACGAGGATTCGGTTAAAGGAAAATACTTTTCTCTAGTAAATTTGAAGTTAGTAATACAACTCGTATTATGGATTCTAAGGTTTAAATCGTATGTTTGTTCGGTCCGTCGGGTTGCGGATGGTACGCGGTACTCATGTCTAAACGTGGTCCCGAGGCTTTTTGTGAGGCACTCCGAAGTCTAGAAATGAAACGAGGATCTCGGTCCGAAACGGAGTACATTCCGTAAGGTATATTTGAACAAATCCGTTAGGACTCGAAAACGTTAGTTAGAACAAGTTTCTCAAGAAATTTGCGTTGCGGAAGATTTATCGGTTTCCAAAAACGTTCGTCGGGACTATTCACCCTCGAGGCGAATACTAGCATAACGTGAAGAGTCTCTCTCCATTGAGAATTTAAAATAAAAGATTTCCTGAACCGAAATTACGAGTGTAAGGCGAGAGAAGTTTCCGCCCCGATGTGAGCATAACGAGTAAATTGTAGTTAGTCAATAAGACTGCGCGAGGACGAGCTAGTATACCCGTGCGACATACGGTTGAAGTCGAATGGAATCGGTAATTCATTCGGAAGCATAAGTATAATTTGACAATAATTGAAGGTGTGTCCCCGGTATGGTTGTTATAAATATTCTCGGAGTTTTCGGATGTCCAAACCTGAAAAGGTGAAGTCATGTACATGGCACATGGTGGTGTTTAGGTTGATCGAGTCTAACCACCATCACGCGTCACTAGAACTTTGGTATGTCTTACCGTAATATAACCACGTTGATCGAGTGTCGTTATATTACGCTAACTCATACCTCCATTCCCACATCACTCCATAGTTTCAAGTTCGTGTCATCGCGAAAATCTAAAATGAACAAAATGTAACGACGTCTCTAACGTGACTCGTATCGAATCGAAAGAATTAGTGCAACTATAAAGAAGCGTTCCCCGTGGGAAGTGTATAAATGATTGTTCACGTCAATGTGGTTCGAGTCAGACAATATTGTATCTAGGTATGAAAAGAGTAACGAGTCATGATAACAAGTAATACGCAACCGTAGCGATAAATGGTGATGACGATACTCATCTAGAGTAGTGACAGTGACTTTACAATATTCATGGATAGTAAGATGAGACGGGGGGAATAACAACCAAGGAGTCAGAGTTCCCGAACTAAAGTGGCAGGATACGAGTTCGTATAATGAAGGTTGGGTACCATTAAAAAGTTTTCCTAAGAATGATTCAAGTATAATGCACAAGTAGTCAAGTAAGTGCTATCTATAGCAGATGTATGTCAGAATGCAAATGCTAACTATCCGGTTGTAGTCTAGACTCACTAATGCGTCCTAACGACTCTGTTAGACACACTAATGCACGTCCTAGTTCCCTACAACCAACGCTCTGATACCACTTGTAACGACCCGACCAAAACCGTTATTGACGGCGTCGTTAACTTAGGTCCCGTTGCGTGGTCGTAGTCCCTATATGAGACTCGTTTGACCAAAATTATGTCGCGTTCATTTGAAAGGTACAAAGTTTAGTTTAACAAACGGATCGACAATAAGTTTAAGTTTACAAAGTTATAAAGTATGAATGAAATAACTTGCGACAAAATTAGTTTGAAACCACAGTTGCTATAAATAGCGTAAGTAAGTAGACAAAAGTTTGAATCCAAAAATGCTATCCCTAGCGTATGCATGCATGGTAGACTCCAATCAAGTAATCAAAGAGTGCGGAAGCATGTATCAAGTAGCCGAGTATGAACCTGAGAAACATATAGAAAACTGTCAACGAAAAACGTTGGTGAAATCATAGATGTATTTGTAAACGTTGTTTTTGAACCACAAGATTTAGTATTCCCATAGTTGATTATCAAAACGTTTGCATTCCAAAAGTATTGTTCGCGAGCACCCAATTATCAAGACTTAACGTTTCCTCCCATAGAACCCCATCGCAATAGTGTTAGAACATACACTGTTTCTCGAAAATATATTTCATCCGTAGACGGTAGCGAACCGTCCGTAATGAGGGTTTGTCAAACCCGTATGGCCACACAATATAAGTTCTCGCTTACACCCTGCAAGTGTAACTAATGATAATCGAATTGAGGATTTTTGTTCTAACTCGCTGTGGAATGTTTGTTTTCCTTGTACTTGTGTTCAAAGTATAAAAGTAAGTAGTACAAAATGTAACAAAGTATATGTTTCTCAGCCCACAATTTAAAAGTATAAAAAGTTGTTGAAAAGGTGGGACTATGATCTCACCTCGAGTGCACGAGTATAAAGGTACTTCACAAAGTAAACGTGTGCATGAAAGTTGCTTAGCCTTGACCTAAACAATTAAGTTATATCAATTAACCGTTACGACACAAGGTCGGGCGAAATGTGTTCAATTAGTCCTATGGCTCGTTACGACTCGATTAATATAGCATGTGAATCAATTAGTCATGTTTCGTGCACGATACAAGTAACTAAGCATGTTAGAACGATCGTATAATTGTTTGGTTAAGTTTGACTAAAAGTCAAACTTGGTCAAAGTCAAGGTCAACGGGGTCGGGTCGGGTATCCGACAATTTTCCCATGATGAGAAATCATTTATGAGCAGAATGACCAAGTTTCATGTTAATCGGAGTTACGGTTAAGCGGGAAACATTTTGTGAAAGGAAAAATAAAAACAAAAATGAGCTGGGCATATGCGCGGCGCGCACTGGGTTGCGCGGCGCGCACCCAAGTGCAATTTCTGGTCAGAACTAACCAAGAAGGCAAACATCTGGGATCTCTGATTCTGCGCGGCGCGCGGGTAAATGCGCGGCGCGCAATACCTGGGAATCATGCAGTTTGCAGAAAAATGGTCCAAGTCACGAACCAAAATACAAACAATCACATTTTATGATCCGCAAACAATTAGAACATGTATCTTATATCATCGGAAAGGTATTTTTACAAGGAATACAACTAAACACAATTCATCAATCACAAACATCATTTACAATAGCCGAAATCTCATCAAGTGATCAATAAAAGTCCATTTTCAAAGTTTCAAGTTCGTAAAACGTATTTTATGATTCGGGAATCCAATTTACACATACGATATGCCGTTCCGAAGGTAATTAAGCATACAATGTGTCTAAACACTTACTAACAACATTAACAAGCATTCAACACAACAAAAGTTCATTTCAAAGTCTATCAAACCCTAACCAAAATTCACAAAAATCAATAATCATGTGTTTGAAGTTTTCTTAATCAACCTACGCATCAAAACGAAGCTAGTGATACTAGTAACACAATTAAAACATGAACTTTAACAATCAAACAACATTTAATCTTCCAAAATGCAAGATTAAGCAAACCCATTTCAAATGTTCAAACTAGTTACTCAAAACAACAAATCGAGCAAGTAAATCATATATTCATGCTAGACACGAGCCATAGACACTAACTAACACCATTTCAAATCAAAAACACGAATTTAGAGAAATCTAGAGTGTTAGAAATGTTACCCAAACGAGATGAAGTTGGTATCAAATTGTAGAGGATGAAGAGAGGATTCCAAATATGTAATTTGTTTTGTTGTAAGCCTCCTAGATCGAATTTAGATGATGAATGATTGAATTGGGTGTTTGTGTGTGTGTTCTTGCTAGAGAGAAAGAGAGAGAGAGATGGAGGTGATTGAATGGTGGTGATTGGGGTGGACTAGTTGACCTAGTCAACTAGTTTGCCCCGTGTCAATTTTAGTCCCTCGAGTTTAGAAGCGGGTGCGGGATTTTACCGAACGGATATTTTGAAAAACGCTCGAGTAAACGAGTGATGTCAAAATTAAATAGCGGGAATATAATGAACGTTACTCACGGAAACTATTAATTTAAATACGAAAGATTATGTTTTTTAAAAAAAAAAAGACGGTGTTAAAATTAAATTTAACGGAAAAACGCGGGATGTTACATGTAAGTCTAAGATGTATATCACAACTCACTTAAGAGTTGTATGAAGTTTGATGAACCAAAGTTGCATCAAAGTCTTAGATTTAACACCTACATGAGTTATAAAAGTAATATTAAGTTATGAACTTGAAAGTAGACTTATGTAAACAAGATCTTAAGTTGTAGAACATAGTTCTTAGTTAGATCTTGAAGATCTTAGACCCAAAAGTCTAGATCAAACATAAGTGTACAAAGTTATAATTAAACAGTTTCATTTACATGTTCTTGAACTAGTAAAGTTAACTTTTAGTTCAAGAGAAATGAGATCAAAGTTAACTAGTAACATTTGACCAATAACAACCAACAAACAAGAAATTAAAGTGCATAAAATGAAGACATAAACTAAGTAAACAAGTAACTAGTTCATTGTTGTTCATACTTTAAAGATTCAAACCAAAGTTTGATCTTTAAGAAAGTAAACTTTAAAGTTTACTAACATGAATTACAAGTATGAGTTTAACAACTATGAACTTACAATCTTTTGATACATTAAGTGTAGAACATAAAGTAGTAAGTTTATGTTCTTGAGTGTTCTTGTAAAAACAAGATAAAAGAAGAATGAAACTAGTAAGTTTGATTCTTGAAACTAGTAAGTAAATAATAAATAACAACTAGTAAGTAAGTAATAACAACAACAAACAACAAAACAATAATCAAAGAACAAGAGATGATGATGATATGTGTGTTCTTGGGTTCGGTTTTTAGGGAGAAAAAAAAGAGAAAGAAGTCTTGTAACTTACAAAGTTTAGAGAGAAAAGAGAGAAAAGTTGAAAGCTAGTAAGTGTGTGTTTTGAAAATGAGAGAATACAAGTGTATGTAGTAATGAAATTTGAAACAAAAACTCCCCTCAATACTAGTGAGCCGACGGTTGGGAAGAGGAAAGGGAGGAGGAGAAGAACCACTAGTCCATGCATGGTAAAGTCTTACAAAGTTGGTTAATGGAGGTATGTGCATGGGGATTATATGTTAACTAGATTCCAAGGTGACTTAACTAACTAGTTACACTTACAAGTAATACTTACATGTCTTAGTAGGCTAGTTAAGTCCATATAAGAAGTAGGGTGGGCTAATCAAGTCCATTAAAGTGAGCCCAAGTCCAATTAAGTGATAATTCAAGTAAAAGTCCACTAACACTAGTAAAGGCCCAAGTAATTAACTAATAACTTTAGTTAAATAAAATGATTAATAAAACTTAATCATGAATGTAAATAATACTTGAAAATATTATTCGTGTAAGTTTCGCGTGTCACGAAGACGTTTCGGGCAATTAAAGTCAAGTACGGGCAATCATGGCAACATGTAAATGTAATAACATACATTCGTTTAATCACACATATTAATAATAATAATTATTAATAAATAAACGTTGGAAAATCCAGGGTCGTTACATTACCCACCTGTTAAAGAAAATTTCGTCCCGAAATTTTAAGCTGAGGTAGATGGAGGAGTCGGGAAAAGGTGAGGATACTTCCGCATCATTTGATCCTCTCGCTCCCAGGTAAACTCAGGTCCTCGTTTGGCATTCCATCGTACTCGGACGATCGGAATCTTGTTGCGTTTCAAAGTTTTGATCGCACGATCCATAATTTCAACAGGTTCTTCCACAAAGTGAAGTTTGTCGTCAATCGTAAGTTCTTCAAGTGGTATGATAAGTTCAGGTGCAGCAAGGCACTTCTTCAAGTTTGACACGTGGAAGGTAGGATGAACTGAGCTCAATTATGCTGGTAGATCCAAACGGTAAGCAACGGGTCCAACACGTTCCAAGATTTCAAAAGGACCAATGTATCGTGGGTTTAACTTTCCACGTTTTCCAAAGCGAATCACACCTTTCCAAGGTGCAACCTTCAACATTACACGATCACCAACGTTGAATTCAAAGTCTTTACGTTTAAGATCAGCATAGCTCTTTTGGCGATCACGGGCAGTCTTAAGTCTAGCTTGAATCTGAGCAATCTTCTCCGTTGTCTCATGGACTACCTCGGGTCCGGTGATTTGCTTTTCGCCTACTTCGGCCCAACAAATAGGAGATCGGCACTTGCGACCATACAATGCTTCAAAAGGTGCGGCATTAATGCTTGAGTGATAACTGTTGTTGTACGAGAATTTGGCTAATGGCAAATGTCTTTCCCAGGCCTTTCCAAAATCAATGACACATGCACGCAACATGTCCTCCAAGGTCTGAATCGTTCGTTCACTTTGCCCATCAGTCTGAGGGTGATAAGCAGTACTCATGTCAAGACGAGTTCCCATGGCTTCTTGCAAAGAACGCCAAAATCTAGAAGCAAAACGGGGATCGCGATCCGAGATGATCGATAAAGGTACACCATGACGAGATACAACCTCCTTGATATATAATTGAGCAAGTCTCTCCATTGTATCCGTTTCCTTCATCGCTAGAAAGTGTGCAGATTTGGTAAGGCGGTCAACAATAACCCAAATAGTATCGTATCCGCCCACCGTCTTTGGTAGCTTGGTGATGAAATCCATTGTGATCCTTTCCCACTTTCATTGTGGGATTTCTGTTGAAGTAACCCAGAAGGTCTCTGATGCTCGGCTTTAACCTTCGAGCAAATCAAACACTTCGCAACATAAGTTGCAACGTCTTTCTTAAGATTCGGCCACCAATACTGTTCTTTAAGGTCGTGGTACATCTTGCCCGCTCCAGGATGAATTGAGTATCTCGATTTGTGTGCTTCATCAAGTATAAGGTTCCGTAGATCTCCATAATAAGGTACCCAAATTCTTCCGGCATAACATCGGAGTCCAGACTCCCTAACCTCGAATCGAGAGACAAGAATGTTCAAATGTTCGTGAGATATATTCTCCTCCTTGAGAGCCTCATCTTGGGCTACTCTGATCTGGCTGTTGAGGTTCGAATGAATGGTGATGTTCAGAGCCCTAACACGAAGAGGTGCCGTCCTCTCCTTTCGGCTCAAAGCGTCAGCTACAACATTGGCCTTGCCAGGATGATAACGGAGTTCACAATCGTAGTCGTTGAGCGTCTCGATCCATCGACGCTGTCTCATATTCAGTTGCTTCTGATCGAAGATGTGCTGGAGACTCTTGTGATCGGTGAAGATAGTACTCTTAGTTCCATACAAATAGTGTCTCCACAATTTGAGTGCAAAGACAACGGCTCCAAGTTCAAGATCGTGAGTAGTGTAGTTCCGCTCGTGAATCTTCAATTGGCGGGAGGCGTAAGCAATAACTTTTGATCGTTGCATCAGTACAAAAGAAGTTGCTCTGATACCAAATGTGATGCCCCGTACAAAACCATCGTGTACGAATCATCAACAACAGGATCATTACAAGGTTAAATACTATATGCTGTAATAAAAGAAGTTGCATCAGCACACAACCAAAACCACTTTTCGAAGCATCGCAATAAACAACAAAGTCTTCACTGCCCTCAGGAAGTGATAGGATAGGTGCGGTGGTTAACTTCTTCTTCAAAGTTTGAAATGCTGATTCGTGTGCGGGTTCCCAAATGAACTTCTTGCCCTTGTGAGTCAGTGCGGTCAAAGGACGCGCAATCAGAGAAAATCCTTCAATGAACCTTCGGTAGTAACCGGCGAGACCTAGGAATTGGCGAATATGTGTCGGAGTAGTGGGGGTCTCCCACTTGCTGATAGCTTCAATCTTGGCGGGATCAACTTTGATACCCTGGTCGCTCACAACATGACCCAGAAACTGTACTTCCTTCAACCAAAATTCACACTTGGAGAATTTGGCGTAAAGTTGCTCTTGTCTCAGGAGTTCAAGTACTAGTCGGAGGTGTTGCTCATGCTCTTCTTCGCTCTTAGAGTAGATGAGGATATCATCTATGAAGACGATAACAAACTTATCCAAGTATGGCTTGCAGACACGATTCATGAGTTCCATGAACACGGCAGGTGCATATGTCAAACCGAATGGCATCACGAGAAACTCATAATGACCATAACGGGTTCTGAATGCAGTCTTCATCACGTCACTTTCCTTCACCCTCAACTGGTGATAACCGGATCGTAAATCGATCTTTGAGTAAACGCTCGATCCTTGTAGTTGATCAAAAAGATCATCAATTTGTGGAAGAGGATACCGATTCTTGATTGTCAATTTGTTGAGTTCACGGTAGTCGATACACATACGGAAGGATCCATCCTTATTCTTTACAAACAACACAGGTGCGCCCTAAGGCGAGAAACTTGGTTGGATAAATCCACGGTCAAGTAGTTCTTGTAGTTGGCTCTGTAATTCTTGCATCTCGGAAGGTGCGAGTCTATAAGGTGCGCGAGCTACAGGTGCAGCTCCTGGCACTAAATCAATTTGAAACTCTACTGCTCTCGGCGGCGGTAATCCAGGCAATTCTTCAGGGAAGACATCGGAAAATTCGTTCACAATTCGAACGCCGTTCACGCTCTTCACCTCAGTTTCTACTGTTTTCACATGCACTAGGACAGCAAGACGTCCCTTCTTCATAATCTTTTGCGCTTTCACGCAACTAATGAGGTTCAACTTCGAGGTACATCTCTCTCCATAGATAACCAGTGGCTCGCCATCTTCGCGTGGTATACGAAGTGCTTTATCTCCACCGATAATATCGGCCCTTATCTTACTCAACCAATCCATACCGACGATCACGTCAAAACTTCCCAATTTGATAGGCATCAAATCAATTTCGAAATCTGCACCAGCTATGTTGATAATAGCTCCTCGACTAATATGGTCAACTTTCTCAAGTTTTCCATTGGCGACCTCGACAAGCATACTCTCTTTTAACGGGACTAATGACCAATTAATCTTATCGCAAAAATGTCTACATACATAACTTCTATCCGCACCAGTATCAAACAAGACAGAAGCTAAAAGATTGTTGATTTTGAATATACCTGTCACCAAGTCGGGGTTTTCGCGTGCGTCCCTTGCATTAACATTGAAAGCTCTAGCGCGCGGTGGTCCGCCATCTTTTCTCTTATTTGGTCACGCATTTCTGAAATGGCCTGTCTGCCCGCATTCGTAGCACTTCCTCGGCCCTGTGGGGTTCGGCTTCCCATTCAAAGTGGTGACCTTGCAGTCTTTTCCAACATGCCCAGTCCGTTGGAACTTCTCACAAACAACATTGCAATACCCAGTGTGGTGTTTGTAGCACCGTTTGCATTGTGGTAAGGTTCCCTTGTAGTTCGGATTGGAGTTGGTATTGTTGTTGGGGTTGGGGTTTCCACCGTTGTTGTTTCCTCTGAAACCCTCATGTCGTTTCGCCGGGTTCTGTTCATAGTTCCTTCCGCTGTTGTTGTTGTTGTTGTTGTTGTTGTTGTTGTTGCTGCTGCTGCTGCTGCTGTGGTTGTGGTTATCCCATTTGCGCTTCTCACTAGTACTCGCTTCAGACTTAGTTTTCTCCGGTTCATCGATGGTTATTTGATTCATTAAAGTATGCGCCATGCGCATCGCTTCGGGAACATTTGGTGGTTTGGACGAGGTGACGTTTCCCTTGATGGATTTAGGGAGTCCCCAGAAGTACCTATCCATTCGCTTGAATTCTGGGGTGACCATTGTCGGACACATCAGGGCTAGTTCCAAAAATCTCCTGTTGTAACCATCAAGGTCGTTCCCAACGGCCTTTAACTGCATGAATTCCATTTCCATCTTTTGGATTTCGGTTCTCGGACAATACTCCTCAATCATGGCACACTTAAATTCTTCCCATGGCGTAGCATACGCCTCATCAATGCCTTGTGCCTGTGCCATTTTGTTCCACCACGTGAGCGCGCCGTCAGATAGCGTGCAAGAAGCAAATTTGGTTTTATTGTCCTCTGAACAGTTGCTAACTCGGAATACTGATTCAAGTTTCTCGAACCATCTGGTGAGACCAACCGGTCCCTCGGTGCCGCTGAAGTTATGTGGTTTACAGCTCTGGAATTCCTTGTAAGTACACCCATTTCGAACGGGTTGAATAACCGGTGGTGGTGGCGGTGGCGGTGGAGCTTGGGGTTGCATTTCCGCAATGGCTGCGGCTACACGTTCTTGGATCATCTCTTCAATTTGAGCAGCAGTAGGTGTGGATCGACCGTTAGCCATGGTGTTCTATACAAACGTTTTGACTCAAGTCAAAATCCAGCATTCAATATATAATAATATAGTATATAACAACCAACATGTAAACAGCACAACACATGTTAATTAAGTAACGCAAGTTGATACAAGTACCGCAAAACACCATACAGTAAAGTAAATAGAACACTCGTGCAAAAAGTAACATCACAAAGTTTCCATTCATTAATAATAAGTTTCATATATCTGAATAAGTCCGTACAATACATGAGTAATACAATAAACTACAACTAGATTACATCATGAAATCTAATACAAAAGGTCCTACGGTGAAGGTGGGTGTAGGATGTCTAAAACCTGAGCCAACTGCTCCTCGAGCTCAGTAACCCGAGCTCGGAGGATTCCCACCTCCCTCCTCAGTTCCTCATTAGAGGGAGATGGTGGGGCAGGCGGTGCAGGTGGTGCCGGTGGTGCGGGTGGTGCAGACCGCACGAAACGGGGTGCAGATGTTTCGGCTCCAGAAATAGTCAGTACGTAACGGGGTGTCTTATGCACTTGTGGGTCGGCAGGGTACGGCACAAGCCGCTTACGAGCAGTAACCCTACGACGTCGACCAAACGCGTCAGTGAAGGCTCGTCCTCCGTTGATCCCCGGAATGATGGTACCGTCAAAGCGATACCGCTTCTTCGGCGGGGTGGAGGGTGGCTGAATAGGTACATCAGCAGGGTCCTCATCATCACTGGAGTCGTCTGAGGAAGAGTCATCTGATGAAGAATCGGCGGATGATGAGTCATCCGAATCATGTGGTGGCTGTACGGGTGGCTGAACTGGCCGTCCATGGGCGGCCATCATCTGTCTGTATCTGCCTAGCGGAATCGGCACGGCACTAAACGTCCATTAGGAGCGCGTCGGCACGGCATGCGCATATGGTTACGGAATGGCCCTTCCCCGAACTCCGCGGGAATCACAACACCACCGATGCGGGCCTGTGGCTCCGAGGGTCCGGGAGCAGACGGAGCTGGAATCTCCGTAGGGTCCACGTGTCCGTCAATAGTAGCCACTGGTGCCGGCGCACTACTACTAGCTCTGGAAGACGAAGCGCCGGGGTCACTGGTGCGTATCGGGATCGGTGTGTCGGCAGCAGCAGCAGCAGGTAGGGTGGCTGACGAGTCTAAACTGCCCAAAACGATAGCAGGTGGAACATCCGACATCTGAACAAGGAAAAATAAATTTTCCATGTCAGTAAGTCATAAAGCAAGCACGTATTAGGCCAACAGTTTAAATCATGTATAACAATAAGTAGCATGACAATAATAACGTATCGTACAGAAGTAGCATGCAATCGAAAGCAAGTAATATCATACAGCAGTGAAATCATGTAGTAGCATATGGCATATAGCATGCAGTAAGTTCAGCAGAAACACGTAAACTAGCAAATTGTAGATTAGTCCTATTAGTGAATCCTACTCGGGTCGGTCTTAGACTCACTAATGCAACCTAATTCCCTACAACCAATGCTCTGATACCAAATGTGATGCCCCGTACAAAACCATCGTGTACGAATCATCAACAACAGGATCATTACAAGGTTAATTACTATATGCTGTAATAAAAGAAGTTGCATTCACGATAAAAAGGTGACGTCATAACCGACATCAAATGTTTTACACCAACAGTATGCTTCTACGAATAGCAAGCATGAATAAATGTATGTGACCCTTAGGTCGTTACACAACATAGTTCAAAAGTATTAAAGTTTGAATGCAAGATAAACAGTTCATGCGGTGATAACACTAGAGCAGCGGGTGTCTACGGCAAGACTAGCACGACAGCGGAAGCAAATAACCTTAAGCACCTGAGAAAAACATGCTTAAAAACGTCAACACAAAGGTTGGTGAGCTATAGTTTAAGTATAACAGTATGTAAGGTAGGCCACGAGATTTCAGTGCTACAAAGAGCGTTTCAAAACAGTATGATAAAGTATATGTTAACCGTGGGCACTTGGTAACTAACTTAACGTTTATAACCCCTGAAAGTACACTTGGCAAGTGCGTATGTTTACGAAGTATTAAACACTCGTTAAATGCTAGCGCTACTAGCCCGAGTGGGGATGTCAAACCCTATGGATCCATATCTAAGATTCGCGTTCACGGTTCAAAAACCAATGATTAAACGTTACCGAGCTAAAGGGAATGTTTATGCCGTTGTATAACCCACACATATATAAGTTTAAGTACTCGTGCCTAGTATGTAAAACATAAAATCCGCATGTATTCTCAGTTCCCAAAATAAGTTAAAGTAAAAAGGGAATGCTATAACTCACAATGATAAAGTAGCTGTAAAGTATGACTCGGAAAGTAAGCAAGTAATGAAGGTTGTCCAAACGGGTCCTCAACCTAAGTCAAATAGTACTAAGTCAGTAAATCGTCCGAATAGGTTTAAAAGTATGTAAATAAGGTCTTAAAGGTCATCATCATTCATCATCAAACAAAAGGTGTAAAGTAGGTTTCGTTTATGAAAGTAGTTTAAAACAAAGGCTGAGTTCGGTCAGTCACCACGGCCTCTACACTTACTGAAATAAGGTGAGACCAGTGGCCATGGCTCCATCTATGAGTCCTTTAAGTGTGGTAAAAATTACAGAAGCAAACTCGTCTTCGTTTGACCGTGGTGACGGTCTAAGTTCGAGTAGGTCAGAATTTTCAGCACAACGTTAAATGGACATAGTGACGATCGGAGGGCCATAAATCCTAAACCGTAACTCGGATTAAGACGAGTCCTATATGAAAAGTTATCTACTCGAAAAGATATATCTGAAAATCAAGGTTACAGTAGCCCAGGTGTACTGGTCTGTTACAGAACCCAGAAAAACAGTAGGCAGAAGACAGAAAACAGAAAAATAGTGGGTTCCGGTGGTCTTGGTGCTCGATGCTTATCACGGTTCTCATCCTTGATGCATATAGCTTCAAGTGTACAACTCGTTAATGTGTTTGCATCATTTTCACCAAGGTTTGACCATCATAACCCAAGTGTAAGTCTAAGACATGAAGCACAACTCACTTAAGTGTTGCAAGTGTTTTGATGAACCAAAGTTACATCAAAATCTTAGATTCAACACATACATGAAATGTAAAAGTAATATTAAGCAAGTTTGACTTATCAAGACACTAGTGTAAGTCTAAGATGTATATCACAACTCACTTAAGAGTTGTATGAAGTTTGATGAACCAAAGTTGCATCAAAGTCTTAGATTTAACACCTACATGAGTTATAAAAGTAATATTAAGTTATGAACTTGAAAGTAGACTTATGTAAACAAGATCTTAAGTTGTAGAACATAGTTCTTAGTTAGATCTTGAAGATCTTAGACCCAAAAGTCTAGATCAAACATAAGTGTACAAAGTTATAATTAAACAGTTTCATTTACATGTTCTTGAACTAGTAAAGTTAACTTTTAGTTCAAGAGAAATGAGATCAAAGTTAACTAGTAACATTTGACCAATAACAACCAACAAACAAGAAATTAAAGTGCATAAAATGAAGACATAAACTAAGTAAACAAGTAACTAGTTCATTGTTGTTCATACTTTAAAGATTCAAACCAAAGTTTGATCTTTAAGAAAGTAAACTTTAAAGTTTACTAACATGAATTACAAGTATGAGTTTAACAACTATGAACTTACAATCTTTTGATACATTAAGTGTAGAACATAAAGTAGTAAGTTTATGTTCTTGAGTGTTCTTGTAAAAACAAGATAAAAGAAGAATGAAACTAGTAAGTTTGATTCTTGAAACTAGTAAGTAAATAATAAATAACAACTAGTAAGTAAGTAATAACAACAACAAACAACAAAACAATAATCAAAGAACAAGAGATGATGATGATATGTGTGTTCGTGGGTTCGGTTTTTAGGGAGAAAAAGAAGAGAAAGAAGTCTTGTAACTTACAAAGTTTAGAGAGAAAAGAGAGAAAAGTTGAAAGCTAGTAAGTGTGTGTTTTGAAAATGAGAGAATACAAGTGTATGTAGTAATGAAATTTGAAACAAAAAATCCCCTCAATACTAGTGAGCCGACGGTTGGGAAGAGGAAAGGGAGGAGGAGAAGAACCACTAGTCCATGCATGGTAAAGTCTTACAAAGTTGGTTAATGGAGGTATGTGCATGGGGATTATATGTTAACTAGATTCCAAGGTGACTTAACTAACTAGTTACACTTACAAGTAATACTTACATGTCTTAGTGGGCTAGTTAAGTCCATATAAGAAGTAGGGTGGGCTAATCAAGTCCATTAAAGTGAGCCCAAGTCCAATTAAGTGATAATTCAAGTAAAGGTCCACTAACACTAGTAAAGGCCCAAGTAATTAACTAACAACTTTAGTTAAATAAAATGATTAATAAAACTTAATCATGAATGTAAATAATACTTGAAAATATTATTCGTGTAAGTTTCGCGTGTCACGAAGACGTTTCGGGCAATTAAAGTCAAGTACGGGCAATCATGGCAACATGTAAATGTAATAACATACATTCGTTTAATCACACGTATTAATAATAATAATTATTAATAAATAAACGTTGGAAAATCCATTATTGTTATTAAGTATTATTATTATTATTAAGTATTATGAAAATTATTATTGTTATTAAGTATTATGAAAATTATTATTGTTATTAGTATTATTATTATTAAGTATTATGAATATTATTGTTATTATTATTATTATTATCATTATTATTACTTTTATCATCATTATTATTATTACAACTATATCATTATCATTAGTAATAAAAATTACTATTATTATAGTTATTATTATTATCGGTATTATTATGATTGTTATCATCATTAATAACATTATTAGTATCTTTATTATTAAAAGTTATCATTTTCATTTTTGTTATTAGTATTATCATTATTAATAAAGTTATTATTATTATTAGTAAATCAATATTATCAAACTATCATTCTAACAAATAAATATTTTGTACATTAATTATACATATTACATATACTAGAATTATATCAATATTTCATACAACTATGTATCAAAAATAATAACATTATTTATATAAATACTTACATAGAACAAACTAATGATATTTTATAATATAACTAAATGTATAGATATTAATCATTTTAAATACAAAATAAATATATATAACATATAATTTAAAATATAATATAAGTATACGTTTTTAAATGGAAATTAATATAAATTCTATATAACTACAAAAACATAAATAATATATAGTAATAAATGAAATTATGTAATTTCCATTATATGTGTTAATAAATATACAATTGATATAGGTTCGTGAATCCGAGGCCAACCTTGCACTTGTCCAATGCCATCATATGCATAATTACTACGAAATACAGTATTGTGAGTTCATTTGATTCCCTTTTACTCTTTACATTTTGGGACTGAGAATACATGTGCTGCTTTTATAACTATTTTATTAAATGCTTTTGAGATATATTTTTGAATTGAGAATACATGAACTGCTTTTATAAATGATTGACGAAATAGACACAAGTACTAAAAACTACATTCTATGATAGAATTATTTGGATTCAGTGGTTCGATTTCTATAAAGATTGCATTAGCTATCATCGGTGAGAAATTTTTGCATTGCACGATGCATTAGCTACCGTTGGTGAGATTGTTTTGTATCTTGGTTGCATTAGCTACCATCGGTGAGAAATTTTTGCATTGCACGATGCATTAGCTACCGTTGGTGAGATTGTTTTGCATCTTGATAAATGGTTCGATTTCTATAATGATTGCATTAGCTACCATCGGTGAGAAATTTTTGCATTGCACGATGCATTAGCTACCGTTGGTGAGATTGTTTTACATCTTGGTTACATTAGCTACCATGGGTGAGAAATTTTTGCATTGCACGATGCATTAGCTACCGCTGGTGTGATTGTTTTGCATTTTCGGTATTCCCATCCAGTGTTCTTCATATGAATGATTTTTACAGCAGTGAGCAGACCTGCACAGATTGTTTTCAGAATATGAGTATCTTGTGATCTATTATATTATTGGAAATGATTGATTATGATAAACTAATGAACTCACCAACCTTTTGGTTAACACTTTTAAAACATGTTTATTCTCAGGTATTAAGGAAATCTTCCGCTGTGCATTTGCTCATTTTAAACATATTATTTGGAGTCATTCATGACATATTTCAAAAGACGTTGCATTCGAGTCGTTAAGTTCAACAAGATTATTATTAAGTCATTGATAGTTGATATAATATGAAATAGTATGCATGCCTGTTAACTTTCGATGAAATGAAAGTTTGTCTTTTAAAAATGAATGCAATGTTTGTAAAATGTATCATTTAGAGGTCAAATACCTCGCAATGTAATCATATGTTATTGTATTCGTCCTTATGGATTAGGACGGGTCGTCTCATCCAAGTCCATACTTGCGACCAATCCAAGTATGACTCTAATTGAAGTCATCTTGACTACTGGTGAAAATATATCGTCAAAATCAATCCATTTCTTCTGTTGGAATCCTTTGACTACAAGCCGTGCTTTGTATTTCACCACTTTTCCACTGCCGTCATTTTTCAGCTTGAACACCCATTTGTTTTTCAGTGCCTTCTTCCCGTGTGGAAGTTCTACAATCTCATAAGTTTGATTTTTCTGCAGAGAATCCATCTCATCCTGCATTGCGAGCAACCATTTTTCTTTATCCTTATGAGTTACTGCTTCATTAAAACTCTCCGTTCTCCATCTTCAGTAAGTAGAAGGTATTCGGATTCTGGATATCTACTCGATGGAATCCGGCTTCGTTCAGATCTACGAACTTCTGGAATATTCTGAGGAGATCCACCATCATCTTGGCCTTGTGATGGTTCTGGAACGTCTGGCAGACGAGGTTGTGGCTCCCCCTGCTCAGCACCGTCATTTTCCTCATTATCTTCTACTTCTGGTATTTCTTCGTGCACTGAAAATTTATTTTTCATGAATGATTCCGTTGTTGCCTCTGGCACCTGAGCAGCAACATTTGTCTTCTGAGATATTGTGGACTTTTCAATATCTTCTATTGTATGGCTTTCATGGAACACCACGTCCCTACTTCTGATCACCTTTTTCTCCTTTGGATCCCATAATCTGTATCCAAATTTTTCATCTCCATAGCCTATGAATATGCATGGAGTAGTCTTTACATTCGGCTTCTGTCTGAGCTCCTTGGATACATGTGCGTACGCCAAACATCCAAATAGTTTTAAGTGAGAGTATGATGGGTCCTTCCAGGCCAAAGTTTCTCCGGAACTTCAAAATCTAATGGTACTGATGGAGATCGGTTGATCAAGTAACATGCGGCTCTGACTGCTTCTCCCCAGAATGGCTTTGGCAGCTTAGCCATACTGAGCATTCTCCGAACACGTTTCATGATTGTTCGGTTCATTCTTTCTGCTATACCATTGTGTTGAGGGATACGTGGAACTATCTTTTCATGTCGGATGCCATATGATCTGCAATAAGCATCGAACTGCCTGGAAGAGTATTCACCGCCGTTGTCGGATCGAACGACACTTTAACTTCTTTCCTGTCTCACGTTCTACCATGACATCGAACTGTTTGAAGTAATCGAAACCTGGTCCTTCGTCCGCAAGAAATATACCCACACCTTTCGAGAAGCATCATCAATAAACGTTTGAAAGTATCGGTTACCGCCAGTTGATTCAACCTCCAAGGGACCGCAAACATCAGAGTGCACCAGACTGTGTAACTCTGATCTTCTCGTTGAAGATGAATTAAACGAGACTCTATGTTGCTTACCAAACAGACAATGATTGCAAGGATCTAGCGCAACATCCTTGTCTACATTGATAAGCTCCTTCTTTATTAGGGTAGACAACCCTTTCTCACTCATGTGACCGAGTCTCTAGTGCCATAAATTTTGTGAAGCCTCATTTTCTGCAACATTAAGGCTGTCTGTGCAAATCTTCACATGAGTTTTGTATAGTGTGCCACAAATGTGTCATCGAGCGACTATCATAGCGCCTCTTGACAATTTCCATGTGCCTTTACAGAAATGACTATCATAGCCTTGTTTGTCTAAAGCTACTCCAGAAAGTAGATTCAGCCGAAGATCTGGCACATGGCGGACATCCTTCAGAGTGATTGTGCTCCTGGAACTTGTCTTTATCTTCACATCACCAATTCCGAAAATCTTAGCGGAACTGGAATTTTCCATCTTCACAGCTCCAAAGTCACCAGCTTTGTATGTTGTGAAATATTCCTTGTATGGAGTCACGTGGTAGGAAGCTGCAGCATCTACCACCTATTCCGTGTCTTCTCGTGAGACGTGAAGCCATGTCTCATCATGGGTTAAACAATAAGCTACATCACAGAGATAGTCACTAATGTTTCTCCACCCTTGTTCTTCGGCTGTGAACTGCTCTGATCTTGTTCCTCTTTCAATCTGTAGCAGTTCTTCTTCATATGTCCCTCTAATCCACAATGATAGCATTTATATATTGGTTTTCTACTATTAGCAGACCTGCCCCTGCTCTTGCTTCTACCTCTCCATTTGTTTTTGCTACTCATTCGTTGTCTCTCCTGATTCTCGGTGACAGACATGAGTCTGATCTGTGCCCATGTTCTTTCTCCTTGCCTCTTCACTGAATAAGGCATCCTTGATCATTGACATGGTAAGTTTGCTATTCGGGTGTCACACCCCAAAATAGGGCCTAGGGTATTTGTGACTAATTATATCAAATCACAGTTGTATAAACGAGAACGACTCTATATGAGACGTTTTATTGAGTTTTGCAGCGGAAGATAAATAGATTACATTGTATTTAAAACTGTGACGATCGCTCCAAATCCATATGGACGAACACGTCATTCATTGATTTCATTGCGAGGTATTTGACCTCTATGTGATACATTTTGTAACATTGTATTCGTTTGAAAAGGTATTTCATAAATGAATATATAAATTCCAGGTTTTTAACATCTGATGATTTCTACGTATAGACAATCACCATTTAATGGTTTACAATAATACATCTGTTGACAATACAGTCAAAATAAGATACATGGTAATGGTTTGGTGAATGCAAGTTTCTTGTATATAGCATGTATGACTCCAAGCACATATCTTGTATCACGTATAAGCAAACAGCGGAAGACTTCTAGAATCCTGAGAATAAACATGCTTCAAGTGTCAACACAAAGGTTGGTGAGTTCATAGTTTTAATATTACACATAATCCGTATATCAATGTGGATTACAAAAGTTCAGTTGTTTTATTTAAAACGTTATCAATAGGTTTTACATAAAAGGTGGATCATAAGATTTCAGTTGTTTCATCCGAAACGTTTATCAATCGGTTCTACAAAATTGAGCACCCTGGTAACTAAACTTTAATGCTTATATTATTTGTACCCTTTGTATAATCATCTTAATAATACACGCAAACCAACGTGTACGCTTCTCAAATAGCATACGTCCGTTAAAAGGCTAGTGCTCTAGCTCGGACGGGGATGTCAAGCCCTATGGATCCATATACTACTACTCGCGCCCACCAGTTCTTATAACTGGCAGTTACTAGTTACCAAAGCTAAGGGATTTTCGGTTCAAACTCAGTGTAGAATTTAGTATGTACTTGTATCCATTGCGTTTAAAATAAAGTGCATGTATTCTCAGCCCAAAAATATAGATTGCAAAAGCAATTAAAAAGGAAGCATATGAAACTCACACATATAAATATTGTATATCGCTTAATAAAACATTTGCATGTATTCTCAGCCCAAAAATGTAGAGAGTAAAAGGGATCTTATGAAACTCACGCATATAAATCTAGTATTTTTAGTATTTATAAACAGTCGCATGTATTCTCAGCCCAAAAATATATTGAGTAAAAGGGATCATATGAAACTCACAGTTAAATATTGATATACAATATTGTAGGAAAGCACGTAGACGCATCGGAGATGATAAACACGAGGTTTGATTCACAAAAAAATACCCCCGAACATTACCCATAACCTCCTTGGCAATAACCCATAATTTCCTTAGCTCTAGCTTGCTCGAAAACTCATTTTGAAAATTACTTGGACAGCACTCCGTCGTAATATTTTTTGTACATTATTATTTTTGTATCGCAAAAATAATAACACTAATAATAATAAAAAATAATAAGATTAATAATAATCTTATTAATAATAATAATAATAATAATAATAATAATAATAATAATAATAATAATAATAATAATAATAATAATAATAATAATAATAATAAATAATATTACGGAGTATATATATATATTTGTGTATGTGTGTGATTTAAATCGAGCGAAAACACTGAAATTTATAGATGTGGCCTGAAATCTGGAGTCATGCGACTCGCATGGAAATGGCCTTCTGGCCATGCGACTCGCATGAGGACCAGGGACAGCTCACATTGTTTTGGCTCCTAGCTTGTCGACATAATATAAAATAAATATAAATATATAAATAATTAATATAATTATTTATATATTATATTTTATTCTTGTGCATAGTAGACTAGATATTTTTGGTCCGTTGCGTCGGGCGTTTCTTCTTGACTCGGGTCCCGGTTCCGGATTTTCAGACGTCCTTGCGTACTATTTTATATCGTGTACTTTGCGTTCCGCAACTTGTACTCTTGTCATTTTTTAGACGTTCTTCATCAATAATTTGAACCTTTTTAATTGTATCTTGTACATTTGAGCATTTTGGACCTTTCCGTTTTCAATTCTTCGTTTTCGCCTTTTGTCTTCGCACTTATTAAATATAAACGAATATTACTTGAATATGGAACAATTACAACTAAAATCCTGTCTTTCTTGGGGGATAATGCTATGAAATATATGTTCCTTTTTAGCCTTATCAATAGCCTTAAATTATCCCTTAATTATATCACTCAAAGTGTATCTTAAACTTTCGAGTGTTTTGGTCATTTACTTCTATAAATCATCGTCTCGCTATTTGTTAAAATACATTTTTATAATAGCGTTTTACTGTAGCAAAGTCAAATTTTACTGTAGCAATTCACTGTAGCAAATAGTGATTTTCGAAAACACTGTAGCATTTTGAGTAATGTGGCAATTTGAAAACACTGTAACAAATTAGTGTTTAACTGGTTCATCTTAAACGCTTTAGTTAACTGTTTATTATATATATGTATATATCTTTTTAATATACATAAATCAGTTTTTAAATACACATTGGAAGTTATTTATAAATAAATTTTAATAATAAATATTTCAACTTATCATATACATTCAAATAGATATTTAAACCAATAAGTTTAATGTACGGTATCAAACAATTAATACATTGTTACCTTTTCATGTTATAGTATATATGTATCTATTTACATATAATTGTTCTCGAATCGTCGAAAATAACCGAAGGGTATTTAAATATATAAAATTAGTTCAAAAATTTTGAGATTCAGTTTTACAGACTTTGCTTATCGTGTCGAAAATGTTAATCATACAAAGATTAAGTTTAAATTTGGTCAGAAATTTCCGGGTCATCACAAAAACATTAAATGTTTTTAGATGAATTGGTAAGTAATGCATGAAGGCTCCAAGCATGGCAAGAAATCATCATCAAAGCAGCAGATATACAGCGGAAGCAATATTTAAGTACCTGAGAATAAACATGCTTTAAAAAGTCAACACGAGGTTGAGTGAGTTCATAGGTTTGTCATAAATAATGATTTCAGTAATAGATATAGACCAAAAGATTTAGTTTAAAGTTGATTGATACCCATCATATCAATCTAAAAAGAGTTGCTGCAGTTTGTAATATCGCGACTAAACAGAATTTTACCCCGAGACACCTTGAACAGTCAGTGTCAGTTTGAATCATTATTATGTAACCAAAGACCAGAGGTCAAATGGTTAGAGACGTTACTCTCAATATATCTATTCACCATAATTAAGTTTGCGTTATACCAAGCAATTAACGATATTACGGTGAGGATTTAGCATGACAAAGCACGTATTCAGCATAAATAATAATCGAGTACTTGTGTCTAAACGTAAAACAGTTATAAAAGTTGCGCATGTATTCTCAGCCCAAAAATATATATAAAAAGGGAGCTATGAAAACTCACGATACGATATGATAGTTTGTAGTAAATATGCATATGATGGCACTGAACAAGGGCAGAGTTGTCCTCGAATTCACGAACCTATATCAAGTATATATATTAACACATATACTTTTATATATATTATTTCACTTGTTATATATTTCTATATATATATGCTTATATATATATTCTATGTATAAGTATTTGTTTGATAAAATGATTTTAATAATGATAATGAATAAAGAGCTGTATTATTTTGTAATAGCAATAATAATACTAGTAGTAAAAATGATAATAATCATAATAAGGTTTTAAAAATAATAATAATAATAATAACAATAACAATAATAATAATAATAATAATAATAATAATAATAATAATAATAATAATAATAATAATAATAATAATAATAATAATAATAATAATAATATAGTTTTGATGATAGCAAAAATGTTAATTTTTGTAAAAATGATAATAACGATAATAATTTTAATAATAACAATACTAATAATATTAATTATACTTATGTTAAAAATGATAATAATAGTATTATTAATTATAAAATGATACTAATACTAATATTAATAAATTGTGTTATTTTCATAATAATAATAATAATAATAATAATAATAATAATAATAATAATAATAATAATAATAATAATAATAATAATAATAATAATAATAATAATAATCATAATGTTAATAATGATAATAATATTTAAAATGATAAAATTAGTAATAATACAATAATAATACTACTAATAATAATAATATTAGATAATACTAATAATTTTTAAATGATAATACTTGTAATAATAATGATAGTAACAATAATAATACTATTACTTAACAACAACAACAACCACGACCACGGCGACGGCGGCGGTAACAACAACAACAACAACAACAACAACAACAACAACAACAACAACAAAGCTTTCCTAAAAAAATATGCCATGAACGGGACTCGAACCCGTGACCTCTCGCTAACCCGAAAACATACTTAACCATCTGCTCTGCCGTTACTTTTCTGATTAAAACCCCCACCCCGTTTATATTTATCCCTTATTATATGGTTTCCCTTTTCATCTTCTTCTTCTAAACTCAAACGACCGCGAAGCAAATCATAACAACACTTTACGATTTGGATTTGAAACATTAATCGATCTTCTGTGATATCGTGATTAACAGAAAACAAAAAAATAAAAAAAATAAAAAAATAAAAAAAGAGTGCAGTTACTGCTGCTGTCGCAGCATTTTTGTAAAAAAAAAAAAAAAAAATTTGATTTTGATTTTGAGGACGTTATAGACAAAGATTATAAAACGAAATGTGAAAATTTGACTTTTTGTAAAATAACTTTGACTCCAAAATTAAGATTCGATTTGAGGAATTGGGACTTAAGATTTTGCAGATAGTTTGAAGGAATAATTACTAACAACTCTGCATTAACACATTTTGAAAAACATTACGAAATCAGGCTTTTGATTATTGAGTTCAAGAACAGAGGTAGCGAACGGTTTTCCTTTAAATTTGATTTATTTTTCATGAATTGCAGTGATGATATATATAATATGATGTTGAATGATTCGTTTAACTTTGATTGGATCGATTTATATAACCTAAATGGGTCGACTAATTCAATTCAAGGAGGAAGAAAAAATATAAAAAAATAAAATAAAAGTATATCACGATGGATAAAAAAAGAAAAAGCATATATCACGATCAGTTAAAGAACAAAATTAAAACCAGTAGGGGATTAAAATAATTAAAAAAAATAAAGCTGGAGGATTATGAAATAAAAAAAATAGATTACCTAATAATACCTAATTTATTATAATAATAATACATACCTAATTTATATTTATATTAATAATTAATTAATAATAATAATACTTTTAATAATAATAGAATTAGTATTAATAATAATTATATTAATAATAATAATATTAATACAAAAATAATAATAATAATAATAATAATAATAATAATAATAATAATAATAATTATAATAATAATAATAATAATAAAAATGATAAATTATCATTTTTAATAATGATAATGATAATAATTAATATCAAGTATAATAATGATAATAATATTAATAATAATAATATTATTATTAATGGTAAATAAATAATGATAATAATATTGATATAACAAATTAATATTAATACTTAATTATTTATAAATAATGGTTCGTGAATCGTCGGAATCATATAAAAGTTAGGTTTAAATTTAGTCAGAAATTTCCGGGTTGTCATATCGGGGCTGAGTTGCTGAGTGTTACTACCAGCGTTTCCCAACTATCGGGAAGAGAACTAAGTAACAATAGCGCCTGAACTTCATCGCCAAGAGGCATCTCTACAGACGATAACTGGTTGACCAAGCTCTGGAACTCACTGGTACGCTCGGCAACTGAAGTTTCACTTTTAAGCTTCATGTTGACTGAACGCCTCATCAACATGGCTTTATTCCGAGCAGTCTTGGCCTGGTATATGTCCTCCAACTTTTTTGAGGACATATGTGTTTGTCTCTTGTGTAACATGGTGGAAGACACTATGATCAATCCATTAACGGATCTGACCAATAGTTTTTCGATTTAACTTCTTCCACTCTTTCTCTTTGGCGGAATCAGGATTTGTACCCTTTAATTCAATGGGGTCAAACAAATCCTTACAGCTGAGGAGATCTTCCATCCGAGGTTTTCACAGCGTGTAGTTGGTGGCAGTGAGCATAATCATGGTTCCGGAAGATGATCCTGACTCTTCCGTGGTCATTATCACCTTAGAAATAATTTTTCAACACAAACGGGGTTGAAAACTTCAGAAAACTCGACCAACGCCTCTAACCTAGCTCTGATACCACTTGTTGTGAATATGAGAGGAGATCGGTTGGACGTTGGTCGACACAAATTTGAGAGAAAAAACTCTATTACTCACAAGAATAGATTACAGAGTATTACAAAACTCAAATAAAAAAAAAAAACTCTCAAATTAACACACTAGGAATTCTCACCACTCTCTAGGGATGTATTCACTCTTGGTAGGATTACACACATCTCACACACACTAACTAGGCTGTGATCACACTTTTTGTCAATGAATTACAAATGAGGCTTACACCCCTATTTATAAGAAAAGTTTGAGGAGGTGAGATGGTGTGAACGCAAAATGGTGGCTAGCCGTCACTGTGTTCAACTTTGCTACTTCCATGTGTTGTCAAAGTTGGCTACTAGCCGTCATTGTTTCCAATTTGAATATTTTCATATGAGTTGTCAAAGTTAGCTAGCCGTAATTGTTTCCAACTTTGCTTCTTCAACCGGCTGCTTTGAACATCTAGAAAAATCTAGATTACGGCTGGAACTTATCAGTCTCATATTAAAAGTTAAATCTAAGCTTACTACACTACGATAATACCCAATTGTAAAATTTAGAAATATGAACTCTACGAAAGATGATAAGGTTATTAAACACGATACTGAATTAGTGTAGTGTTAAATACCTTTCACATTGATATGCAAGTTTGGTATATGCAGTCGTGATATACTTGGATACTTTAAGTACTGTTTTAAACTAAAGGGTGTCACATGTTGGTTTTTGTTTATTTATTTTAAAAAATGAGAAGATTTGTAGTAAGATTTGAAAGTGAAAGGAAACTAGCTGGCATTACAGCAGCAAGTTCTTGGTATAGCCCCCCCCTACGCTTAAAACGCTCCCCAAGTTCACATGTACCTCTCATGTTCGCCGCATTATTATTAGGACCATGCATTATTTATTTCATGTTTTTCACGTTCTTTTTGTGTTGTCAATCTCACACTTACCTATCTATTTGTATTTCTTAATTAGCAAGTCTGCAAGTGTATATTAATATATAAACTAAATATTTAAAATGTTGGAAAATCTATTTTTATTTCTTATGGGAACTTCTCCCTATCACTAATCAGTTTTATAGTACTAGGGAACTTGTGTTGTTAATTTTGGAAAATCTTGGCGAGATCTCGTTTCCACTAGTCTCCCGATTTCTTGAATCCCAACTCGGTCAATGACGGTCAAACATGCAGATCTAATTGTCTAGATTCGCTCATAAGCGTCGGTCAATGACGGTCAAAGAACCGGTCAACGATGGTCAAAAAACTTATATCGGCCTGTTGTATCGCTAAAAGCGATTCGACAATGGTATCATAGCTACGGTAGTAGCTTCAACTTTGATATTGTGGTTCGTCGAAAGAAATTAACAGGCTGTATAAAAAATCGGTAGAGCATGTGTGGCTTGGTTTCTTGATTGGTGAAAGCTTCTTGGAACAATCTGATTAGAAAAAGTTGAAGCCGTGAGGCTTATATGTCGGACCTATTGTTGGGATAAAAGGATCCTACACTTTATTCATTAACTAAAAGAAAAATAAATTTAGGATAAAACGATTCTACACTATATTCATTAATTAAAAGAAAAATAAATAGTAATAGATAACGGAATCATTAAACATCTATATATGTACACTATGATGTTTATATAATGAAAATTATATCATATAATTAACCACTGTCTTGCAAAATTGTTAGTCAACGTATGTATATATGGAGAATGTAAATCAATTTAATGTATATCTTAGTGTCTGTCTTAGAAACAAGACCAGTCTTCCCTGTACCAGAGAATGGGGAAACATCATTATCATAAAGAAACTTAATACCATAACCAATACGGGTTTGGGTTTAGATTGTCACCTCTTAGCTATTACTATAACCATTCTTATGTTTGTGGCAGTGACTACAGCAGAAAGCGGACAGAAGGCCTTGGAGCTTTTGGGTCATGGAGAAAACAGACATACCAACATCAACTACCAAGTAAGTTTCTGTTTGATCTTTCCACATTGTTGTTGTGTTGAAACAGTAAATTCGCAAATTGACATGTGAACATAATTCTTATTACAATTGTATCTCTACAACTATTTAAAAAAGCAACTGCCCACCAAAGAGCCAATGGCTTGGCGGTATCGAGGTCACCCTTACAATCTTAAAGTTGAGGGTTCGAGTCCTGCTTAGGATATTTCGTGGTGTGTATAGGTGGTTGTGTGAGTTTGCCTTTAAAAAAACCAACTGCCCTAAGTCCTAAATAACATACCTCCAATAACAAATTGTTTACGGAAAAATATGTATGTTTTATCTGGTGACAGGGCCCAAAGATAAATTTGGTTGTTACGGATTACTGTATGCCTGGAATGACAGGATATGATCTCCTTAAAAAGGTTAAGGTAATGTTTGCCTTACATATGTTTCCGTAGGAAAAAAATCACATTCAAACACATCATAGGTTATCACATGTTTAATTTAATTGCTCTCTTGTTATCTGACTCTAATCTTTTATAACAGGAATCATCAGGTATGAAAGAGATCCCAGTAATTGTAGTATCGTCTGAAAATGTCCCAACTCGAATTGAGAAGTAATCACCATTAAATTTATTGCAGACTAATAATCCAGTTATAATAATTCAAGATTTCATGTATGTTTGTATTTTGAAATATGTTGATGCATATAGGTGTTTAAAAGAAGGAGCACAAGAGTTCATCCTAAAACCTCTCAAACCGTCTGACGTTAAGAAATTAAGATGTCATTTGCAGTTCACGCAACCAATTAGGGGAAGGATTTGCATAGGAAGATAAACAATCAGTAGTTACTATTACAATTGCAGGAACAAAAGTCAACCACTTCAATATGAGAAACAATTAGGTAAGGGTTATTTGGACATTAGAAAACTATCTGTAGTTTATGATGATATTTCTCATTGGATAATTCTTGATCATGACGCTAATGAGTATTTATGGACACAAATGGCAGATTTTTTTTTTTTTTTTTTTTCTATTGATGCTAACTTGTGTTGCATTGCATTTAGGTAACATGAAACATGTTTCTAGGAAATATCTTGACATTATTAGTTAAATATAAAAAAACTAAAGGAGAAAACACTGTTAATGGGCTAAGGCGAGCTGACAGGTATATAACAAACTACTCATTTTGACCACTTGACCCAACCTATTTTACCACCTCTGGTCAAAACATAACACAATCCAGATAACTGGCACAAAGATGAGCATGACTAAGTGAATATCCAAAAGAATGTAAAATGCCTCAACGCATAAAAAATAGAATAATTGGATTTTTTACACTGATCTTCATCCCTTAAAACACAAGCATTGCACATCTTTGACTTGAACTTGTCACTAGTCCTGTACACTCATTGGAGCAAACGAGGTGAGTCAAAATAGACTACTTAGTCGCAATCACATAGCATACTTCAAACTTTTTGAAACCCGATACGATCAATAGAATTTCATTCTGTATGCTTGGGAAGAGAAATGATCAAATAATAAAAATGTATTAATTAGGTGCAAATTGAAAGTAGTCAAATAAGTTTCTTTTATAATCAAGAAGCTCACCCCACTTCTTACATCAATCAATGTGGAACTAACTTTCTTTTTATAGCCAAGAAAGTCACTTC
The DNA here is from genome assembly GCF_046630445.1 of Rutidosis leptorrhynchoides. Lineage (NCBI taxonomy): Eukaryota > Viridiplantae > Streptophyta > Magnoliopsida > Asterales > Asteraceae > Rutidosis > Rutidosis leptorrhynchoides. Next base: position 636,566,895 of record NC_092335.1, read on the forward strand.
TCATTTCTTCTTATCACCAATCTGGGACAATCAACCATGTTTTTCTTCTAGTAAAAAATAATACCAACAAAACGTTCTATATTTAGAATGTTTGTTTATAACTTCTGAGTAACAAATAATGTTGAGGAAAAATATAGATCAGATGAAGCACTCCCTACACTACCCTGCAAATCTAATGATGGATTATTCCGAGTGTGAACTTTATCCCAAGTGAGAGGCATTACTTATTTGTTGACACCGAATGTGTGTTGAACAATTCATAATTAAAATACTCTCGTAACTAGCTTCCCTCAACACCTTAATTTTCCTTTATCATATTCTTATTAAGCAACTATGTTCTTTATTTATTTAGGTAAAATGCTAATGTAGTAATTTTACATCATACAGACTATTTATTTCGGGAGTTGATACTCACACACTGTTTTTTGATCCATACACACTTTTTATCATAAAACTTACAATTATATCCCTAAGTTTATCTAGGGTTTTGAGCCTACATTATTGTAAATAAGGGTATAATAGTAAGTTAGTGTGTATGGATCAAAAAGGAGTGTGTGAGTATCCCATCTCTTTCTCTTTATTATATTATAATAAAAAAACTGAAAATAGATCATTTATTATTAGAACCACTAATACTAGCCTAAGACCCTTAATGTAGACCATTCAAAATTTATAATCATGATGATTATGATCTCATAATCACCCTGAACTTTTGGGCGGAATAAAAATCAAATAATAGGGGTTCCACGAAAATGACAAAAATATCGATTCATATTCATATGAATCGCAAAATCTCGATTCATATTCATTCATCATCGCACAATCAAAATCAATTCAAAAATCTCGATTCATATTCCGATTAATCATTTCTCATAATCATCATATAATTGCACAGTTTCGTTTCAATAGTCCTACGCATTCTGGAAACGGTGTTAATCACCAGAGACGTGAAATCGCTGCTAGATGTGCGACGGAGCTTGCGAGAGTTCATGGCACATGAATCCGTATGCATTCTTCGTGAAATCAACGACAAATCTGTTGATCACTAGCTTCTGGTTTGTGATTTTTTTTTTGCGCTTTTGCGATTATCGGCGATCTAGAGGTATATGAGTCTAATTAGTTAATCAGTTAATTAACTTATGTCAATTTGTTGATTTCATATGTCTGCCGGAAGCTAGGGTTTTATAATCGAGATATTCGTGTGTTTGAATGACGTGTGCATGTTTCATGACATTACGTGCTTGTGGCGTATAATATATGTATATCGTAAGCTTGAGATCTCTTGAATTACAATTTGACCTTATGAAGAGAGGAATTAAACTTGAACGTATGGATACACAGTAAGGCTTAGTACAATGATGATCTATGTAGTTTGAGTTTATGATGTGTGGATGTTTACATGAAATGTCAGCGTTGCTTACCTTGATATGGAAGTCTTTTTGATATTTGTTGACTATAATTTGACTAGATGAAGTTACATTATGCTTACCTTGATATGGTGTTCTTAATAATAATGACTGATGTGTTAAAATGGGTTAGGTTAGAACAAGCCATTTGTTATTGTGAGTTCAAAGATCAAACATATATGAGGTGACCCGAAACACTCTTTACTGAATTTTAGCAACTGTTGGCCCGTATAAATGTATATTTGACCTGTTTTCAGTGAAGCCTACCCTTCCATTTTTGAGTAAGTTGAAATTGTCATGTAACGTTAGCTCTATGCTTCTTGAATATGTGTTGTGGTTCGGTTTAGTAAATTACAGTAATAAGTATTGTCATTTTGTTTGTATATTTAAGGTGGCGGGTGATCTATTGAAGTAGTATCAGGAGAAAACTCTGTCAAAAGTTATTCTTGGAGGACATTAGTTTACTAAAGAAGTAGCTGACAAATAGTTACACGTTTTACATATACTATATGTAAAGTCAACATTTAGTTATAAATAAAAAAATCGATGGTGTTAATATGCGCAGTATCGAACATCACGTTTGCTGCAAAGTGCTGCTGTGAGACTACATAAACATACGAAGACTCTTGGGAGCTTTGGTGCATGGGATAGATGTTTAAATCATCTATTGACACTTGCAGAATCTCACATTGAAATAGTCATTCTTGAAAAGTTTATTGAAGCCATTAACATGTATCTAAATAGATAGTTGTATTAACATGTAGCAAAATGGACAAGTCAGCTGCGTTGGCTAATGGGTCACAATGAGTTTGGTTCAAAACATGACCTTTTAAGTTAGGTTAACCCGGAACACTTTTATTTTTTATTTTTTGAGTTTTTTTATTTCTTACATTATAAATACTTTGTGCATCAAATAATAAAATATTTGATGATAATAGTTAGGTTTTATTCACGTAACCTAATATTATGATTTAAGATGTTGTATGCATTAAATATACACTTTAACTGAACCCTGTATGTTTCAGTTTGATATATTTTTTAATTTTTTATTTTTGAGTGACACATTAGTGGTTAAATGTAGCCCAAATTGACCTTTTTGTATTTTAGCGAGTCAAAATTGCCACATACTGTAATGTTCATGGTTATCTGACATTGTCATATGGTCATGTTCATTTCAGCTGTCTAGATGAAAGTTCTCGAGCTGCTTTGAAGCATGTTTGTGATTTATATGCCTTGAGTTGGATATGGAACGATATAGGAACCTCATAAAACTTGTATGTATGTATGTATGTATGTATGTATGTATGTATGTATGCATGCATGCATGCCTGCCTGCATGCCTGCCTGCCTGCCTGCATGCCTGCATGCATGCCTGCCTATGTGTGTGGGGGTATATATATGTGTGTGTATGTGTATATGTGTATATGTGTGTCTGGGTATGTGGGTGTGCGGGCGGGAGGGTGTGTGTTTATTCTGCTTGTTTGTAGGCTTACTTGAAATTACATGGCTCTGCGCACTATATTATCCATGCTATTTGTCCTATTGTTATGCTTTACTTGCTATATGTGTCCTCTTTTTATGGCTACTTTGTATGGTTGCATCTTCCTAGGCGCACTTAACTCTTACAGGTACGTATCATTTGCCCTCACTTTTTTGTTTGTATGAGCATTTCTGGCCGGAGGTCCTTTAGGAAGCAATCTCTTTTGCTTCTAGAGTAGAGGGAGGGAAGACCTGATCTAGTCGCGGGTTCTATACCCGAGAGTGGAGTAGTGACTTCCTTCTAATCTAGGGTACGAGGAATGATTGTCTACACCCTACCTTCCCCATACCCTACTTCTGTGGGATTGGGTATTGTTGTTGTTGTTGTATAAAACTTGGTCAAACGATCAAGAACCTTGGTCAAACTCGAGCAAATCATGTTTAAATTCGACCCTGAAATATCATTAATCTTCATCTCCTCTCCGGTTTCAATCAAACCAGCGTCATTGTTGTCATTATTCTCTACATAAAGACGTCGAATTATGACATAAAAGGTCTTTAATTGCATCACTAAGTTTTTGAGTAGGCAGATTTTGAATCCCAGTTGACCAATCACGACATATAACGAAAATTGGTGGGCCTACAGCCCGTTGAGGAGAAAAGACTTTTCTGTTCTTGACACGTTCCTTTGGTTGAAAATTGTGGTTCCGAAGCCAACTGTTGATTGTTCGATGTATGAATTATAGCATTTGACTAAGTCCAAAAAACTCTGACCCGAAACACTCAATTTCGTGTTGCAGGACAGTCATGATCTGGTTTTTGGTGTCGTTGGGAGTTCAAGTTTTTGAAATGTTTGAATTGTAAGCTAATGAGATTCATAAGTTGTGAGCATGGTGGCATTTGATCATTGACTTCCACATTTTATGGGTTCTGCATCATATAGAAAATTTAAAAATCAAGCTGTAAACTTTGGTACCTATAAAACAAAATCAAATTGAGTTTGTTAATAGGTTTTATATCATATGCAGAAACACTGTCATTACATTATGTAATAATCCAAATTATGTCCATATGCAACAAAAAAAGACTTTTATTAGCTATCGACATGTTTGACTAATTTGACCTATCGATAAAAAAAAGGAGCATATTGACCCGTTTTAGCTCTTTATTTATAACCATAAGCAAATTTCAAACTTGAATTTTGATGTTTACCCTTGATTGAATTCCACGAGTTGAGGTTGTACCTCTTCGTCCCTCATTTTTTCAATCCATTTGGATATTGAATCGTCTGCAATGAAACATTCAAACGTGCATGCAAATCTTTTGTCAGAACTTGAGTTTTATCAATCAAATCAGTTTTCGGATCCTTTGCAAATTGGTGTCCAAGTTCTTTCACATTTTCTATCATACTCCTTCCTTGTCCAAGACAAATCTTAGTGTTATTATGTGTTACAATTTTTTATTTTTTTTTTATTTTTGGTTTTCTCAACATCTATAGATCATTATTCTATTATTTTTTTGATTTACTACCAACCAACCATTCAAATACTATATACTATATTCTAACTTGATCAAAATCATTCTCGATTGGATTCATAAAAAAGCCTCGCGAATTCGCGGGCATTAAGCTAGTTTATTTTAGTATGATGTGATTTAAAACTAAAATTCATTAAAATTTTTGAGTCCAATAGATATTGAACACATCACCTAATCGTTTTCTAATCAAACACAACCTTACTAAACCGTGCCTATCAAACAGACGTATCAAGAATAATGAATTATTAAACCAAACCATATACAAATAAATTTAAAATCTTTCAAACGAGACAACAACATTTAGTTACCATTACATTATTAACTACCATATAAAAAAACATGAAGAAACTCCTTAAAACGATCGAGGTTTAGCAACAATGGTCGAGTGCTTCAAGATATGCAAACTAAAGTGTCCACCTTTTTCGCTCATATCAATCTTAGCTTGTCCCGGTGGTGGCAACAAATCGAAATTTTGCACTAAAAGTCCAAGTGTTATACCAAGGATCGGCGATGCAAGAATAATCCCGGGGCAACTTCTTCTCCCTACCCCGAATGGTAAATACCTAAAATCGTTCCCGTTAGCTTCAACTTTTGCTTCCTCTTCCAAAAACCTCTCGGGCCTAAACTCTTCGGGCTTTTTCCATTGGTCCGGGTTATTGGCTAACCACCAAGCATTGACCAAGACCTTGCTTTCAGCTGGAATGTCAAAACCACCGAGTTTAGCGTCGTGTAGGTTCATATGTGGGACGAGAATTGGGATTGCCATTCGTAGACGGAGAGTTTCTTTAACTACAGCTTGAAGGTATGGGAGGTTTTGGACATCTGGCTAGGTGATTTGGACACCCGGGCCGAGCTTTGTGTCAAGCTCGTGCCTTAGCTTGGCTTGAATCTCGGGGTGGTTCACGAGCTCGGCGATTCCCCATTCGATCGACCATATAGTTGTCTCGATTGCTATTACACAAACAAAATAAACATATAAGAATCACATTCAAATATTTATCTCTTACATTTCAGTTTTAAGGTTTTACTAATAACATTGTCAAGCAAAATCCAAGATTGGATCTCAGTTATAAAAATATAAGTTAGTAGAGATGTCTAGAACTTTATTTTTTTTGACGAAAAACAATAAACTTTTATAACCAAAAAGAAGCTTCATCAAAAAGATGAAAACTCCTCACAACTTACAAACAATACAAACATTCGAACACGTCTACCACAACAAACTAACGGGAGTTCACAACTATAACCTACATCGAAACACAAAGGCACAACAACGCAAACAAACATGACCAGCTAAAACAATAAAAGAGGGTAACCAATCTAAATTATGATGAAAAAGATTTGAAATCATCTAAAATAAAAAAGCAAGGCGAATCGACAAAACTAACGGGCATGATACATATTAAAGTTGAAGGTGTGTTAGGTGCAAGATCACTATACTTTTTAAAATCACTATCAATGACAATTATATTATCAATATTTTTTTTCTTTTTCGAAAAACAAATATATATTTGAATGTCACAACTAAAAATTATTTAATGTCACATAATAATCTCTTACTTTTGGACATATTTCTTTGCCTAAAGGCGACATTCTTTTATAGGTGAACAGAAATACATTTATTTGGCTAAATGTCAAATACAAGTTGCTTTGTTTATTTGACTTTTCTATATCGCATCAAAACTTTGACATATTTTTTTTCCCTTTTAAAAGGCGTGTGGGATTTAATATGATAAACTCACCCACCAGTTTCATAAGACGGGTGGATCTAAACAACCGCATTTTGATGTGACAAACTTTGGTGGGCCACTACATTTTGATAAAACGTCACAATTTCACCATTTTATCAACAACCCTTCATTTTTTGTTTTTGTTTTGTTAAACAAGGAAACCCTCATATAAACGAGCACATTGGCTCCCTATAGAAGGTAAAACCTCTGGTAATCAAGCCTCCCGAGCGCGAGACCTGATACCGGGTGAATTGCGCATTATGCGCACCCTCTAATCACACTCCCTTTTTGAAACAACCCTTCATTGTTAATAATAAACAATATACTTTTAGCCAGGATAATAGACAAAGTAGATAACATAAAAACACGTTAGCCGATTGGCGTAGCAAAATCGTAACAATAATCATAATAATAATAATAATAATAATAATAATAATAATAATAATAATAATAAATAAATGATGGTAAATGAGAGACATACCAGCAACATTAATGTTTTCAACAATGTATAGAACATTGTCTTCATTAATCTCTCCCTTCTCTTTAGCTTCAAGAATGTGGTCCATTGCACATTTTAGTTGATTATTATCTAATCTCTTTGTGCTCCCAATTTTCCTGTTTTCCCAAACAAAACATACCAATTTTAATTCACCAATATATTGATAATGAAAGAACCCTAGTCTCTATAAAACATGTAAGACCACCTATTTAAAAAGCTTACCTAGAAAACACTAAAACAAGTGCCACCAATAATCGACTAATATAAAAAACATGTAATGATCTTGTTCTAGTCACTTATGCAATTTGAAAAAAGTTGTTGAAAAATAATACGGAGTAAGTTATAATCTTAACCCTCAAAATCAAACCAAATATCATCTCATATGAATATTCATCCACTTATAAGGTTTTTCTATTCAGACCATTCAAAAAGAATGAATATTTTTATTCAAATGAACACGACTAAACAGAATTAATTCGTGATTAAACGAGCCTAAATGATATTCCCAAATTTAGAAAGCCATAAAATTGAAAAAATGACTTTACTTTTTTTCATCAACAAAGTAATCTTTGAACAACTGAAACCTTCTCTTTAACTTCTTTACACAACTTCAGATACCCTTTCAAAAAAGGTCTCAAAACAGGTATAAAATCCCCATAATTATACTCAAAACTTTGGGCCAATCTACTCCTTTCACCATTCAATGCTTTCAACTTCAAAAACAATGGATCATTTTCACTTTCAAATCTTCTATCAAACATTATCCTAAACATATTGTTATACATCATCAACTGCAACTTTTTCCTAATAACTACACCATCTTTTGCAGCTGCCACGTCATTCTTAACATCCTCAACAACCATTGCAATCTCATCTTCCCACCTTTTTCTGTATTGTTGTACAACTATGTTGGTGAAAAAATGGTACTGTCATTATTCTCCTCATTTTTCGCCAATGTTCTCCGTACACCGTAAACACCATGTCTTGTCCTTTTCCTGAACAATAGTGAAATGTCACATGTATCATAACTTTTTTAGGTTGATGGTGCTTACAATAATAGTAGTTTTTAGCCATGAATTATCAAACGTGCTTTTAAAGTATTGTACAATAATTCAAATCACGTTTGATTGATGTACGGCTAAAAAACGATTATGTACAAATCACTTCATATTTAATTATTAATATTTCTGATAACAATCTTAAGAGGCATAAAAGTCTTGTACATAGTTATTTATTTAATTTTGAGTGACATTTATGAAATGTACGAGACATTTATGCACCTTAACGACTATGTTAAAACTATAATTAAGAAAATCTTTTATTTTATTATTAATTAACAAATGTACCATTTCAAAAGTGAAGTAACTTTGATCGGTTAAATCAACTCAATATAAGCCCCTTACAACTCAAACTCAAACTCAAATGCAAGTGTTTGAGATTGCATTTTCAAACTTTTTATTTTTTTTTTTATTTTTTTTTTTAATTTTTTTTTTTGCGTTTCAAAACAACATCTTGAAAAAGTATCTGATTTGTCAAAACAGCAAAATAACGATAATTAAATTTTCCCAAACACGTTTTACTAAATATTTTAGTTTTTGCTAACGTAACAATTAAATAATGGATTTTTCTAAGTTGTCAGTTGACACGCTTTAAATGTCGTTAACACATGCTTAGAAGTGTTATTACACATCTGAATAACCGCCCCTTTAGTAATAATAATTATCCACACTTTCTAAATGTCTAAATAACGACGGCCGTTAATCAGAAAAGTCCCTAAATAATTTCTTCAAATCCCAATTCTAAACACCTAATACTACTTGTACGGACACTACTAAATCGAAGTTATACTATACAAGACAAACTGATAGTTGCACATAATACAAACATTTACCTGTGAAAATGTCGAAAACAACGTTACGTGTACGTAACCCAAACTCAACTCCTTGTGTGTGTAAAACTTCCTTTGCTAAATCAGGGGAAGACACTACAACTAAGTTTCGCTGGCCCATTCGTAAATGGAATATTTGACCGAATTTTTTGGCGTAATCGGATAAGTTACGGTGGTTTAAATCGTCACCAATTTGTAACCAGTTACCGAAAATGGGCACCGGGATTGGGCCTGGTGGTAGTTTGAATTTTTTGCCGCGAAGTTTGGAGATTAAAATTGCACCAATTATCGTTGCGAATAAAGCGATGAGTGTTTTTTTCTAGTATTAGGAGATCCATGGTGGATTACTGTGGTTTGTGATGGATGTACGTTTATTTGAATGTGAGTGAATGAATTAATGAATGAAGCGAAATTGATTTTTTATAGAGGTGGTTGAATAAAAAGTGGTAGGTGAAAATGGTATTGGATACACGGTGTCAAGGTTACAAAATTCGCTATTCGGGATTAATCGGTCAGGACTTTGGAAGGATTAATCGGCTATTTGGGGATTAATCGGAGATTAATCGGATTGTACTGTATACATTTAAATATTAAATTTTAAAAATTATATGTGTAACTATAGAAAAAAAGCATAAATATAAAGATAATTTTTAACATAATTGTCTAAAATTGTTCATTTTGCTTTAAAACTATAAAATTCTAGTTTAAATTCATGTTAAAATGTTAAACATTTTTTAATTTGACTGAATTTGATTACCAAATTCGATTTTGATCCATCAATTGACGTTGACCGTTTAATTAAACGGTTTTTTGAAAATCGGAACGGATTACTCCTAAAAATGATTAATCGGGGATTAATCGGCGAGTAATCGGGTTTTTTTACAACACTGCACGGTGTCAATCAAGGTTGACGAAATTATTAGTTTTTTATAGAAAAAATGAGAATTATATAATCACTCCTTCCAGTATAACTTTTCAGTATAACTTTTCAGAGTATTTTTTATTTAATTTTAACTCTAAATAATTTTATTTGTATTATATAATACTTGATGAAATTCATATATATTAAAATACAATTAAAAAAATCCATTCATATCATGTATAGTCCTAAATAATTGATTTTTGTAATTTAATTAGTTAAAGATTACGTGGATAGTCCCTGTGAATAGTTTTAACGGATTCAGTTAACCTTTGTTAGGGTGATGGATGAAATTGAGACTTTAAAATTCTTTTAAGAATGAAAAATGCAGAAAATAAAACACAGTGATGAAACGAACAAAAAATGAAAAACACATGGACGAAATGGGCAATTTTGTCTTTACGTTAATTAATTTACATTAAAATTAAAATTAAAACAATGTTTACACAACTACAATAAGAAATAGTCCGTAAATAAGTAGGTGTGAAGGAAGAGAGTTGGATCAGTGGTAGGTGAGACTGCGCCCATTGGTTCAAGAGTGGTTTAAGTTTGTTCTTCGTTTTGGTTGTCAAATACTAACACGAACCCTTTATTGTGATCCATTTTTTTAAAATACTTTTACACTTTTCAAATTTTTTTTTTTTTGAAACTTAACATATTTTAAAGTTTTCAATTTAAGGATATACGTAATAATGATTATACTAAGAAATATAGAAAGATAAGGTGTGACAAAATTAATGTATTTTTTTTTTTTTTTTAAAAAAGCCAAAAATTATATTAGAAAAGAACCTGTACAAGAATAAACAATACAATCACAATTGACAGAACTATGTCTGCATCTAAAGCTCAATGTAACCATTATGGAGTATACACTATGTATGACTATATGAGTATATACATCTCACTATCTCATCTAATACTAGGATCACGATTAGAGAGTCCACGAGTTGAGGCTGTCCAACTTCCGTTAACCTACACCAACACGATTATCTTCCCCTATTACATAGAATGAATGATTGATGAGCCATTATTGATGAGCCATTGTTGCCATTTCACGGATAACTTCTTTGACCTTTTTGAAATCCACTCAAAACTTTTAACTTGTATTTCGTTGACGATATTAGGGACATCGGTATTCTTGTTTTGAAAAACCTTTTGGTTGCGGTATTTCCAAATCAAGTACTCGGTAATCCATTCCACGGCTTGCAAAATCTTTTTCCCGCCATCATCCCGAACGAAGTTGCTATCACCATTAAATATTTCGACAATGCTAAGATTAGATGGACTACCAAACCCCCACCAATGATAGACCCTATCCCATACATCATAAGCGAACTTGCATAAAATCATTGCATGCTCAATAGATTCTATTGAATCGTCGCACATTGGGCAACGACCCGTATCAAGGTCAATGCCCCGTTTATCCAATTCTACTCTCACAGAAATTCTTCTACGTTTGACTCTCCACGCGAATACATTAAGGGATTGTGGAACCAACTTGTTTACTTCTGTCTCTACACCACTAGAATTACTACCAAATAGTTTTTCATCAATCAAATGTGAAAGTACCTTGGTGCAGTATATTCCTTTACAATGAAAGTTCCACTTCCACCGATCACGCTTACTATTGTTGAACACAAAAGTATTAATGATGGCCTGCAATTCTTCTAATTCATCAAGTACCCGTCCCGTAGGAGTTCTAGACCACAGTACCGAACCATTCCAGTGTAGTCTATCGCCTACCAAAACGTCCTTCACATATTCCAATTGATACACCTCGCTAATCTATCTTTAAAGCACTTGTCGCCTATCCAACGGTCTTCCCAAAATAGTGTTTTCCTGCCTTCACCAATCGATTTCTCGAAAGAAAGATTATAATTAATACCATATTTTACCAAATCTTTACCTATATTAACAATGCATCTCCAAGGAGAAGAATTTTTATAGGCTAAGATTTGGCCCGAAACACATAAATCCGCCCCCTCCCGTAAATATTTGAAATAATTTTGACCCAGTAAGCTTCGCTTTCGGTAAGAAACATCCACCACCATTTGCCCAATAAGCCCCAATTTTTTTTTTTTACTTTCAATGACCCGATATTCAACCCCCCGTCCCCATATGATAAGAGAATATTTTCCCATTTGACCCAAGTCATTTTGTCACATTCACCCGCCCCTCCCCAAAAGAACTTACGTCGCAAACTTTCGAGTAAATTGATGACATGTGAAGAAGCTCGATAGATAGAAAAGTAGTACAATGGCAAGCTACTAAGGATAGATTTAATGAGGGTTAGGCGTCCCCCAAATGACAACGTTTTTGCTTTCCATTCTGAGAATCATTTTTTGAATTTTTCAATAATGGGGCTCCAACCTTCCGATTTATTCATCTTCGAACCCACCGGCAATCCCAAATAAGTGAATGGAAGAGTTCTACTTTACATCCGAATACATGTGACATGTTTGTAACAGTCTCAAACGGCACATTAACACCATAAAGCCTACTTTTAGATATATTGATCTTTAAGCCTGAAAATCCTCAAAACAATTCAAGAGTTTCATTGTATTACTTACATTCTTTTTAGACCACTCACCGATAAAGCTAGATTGTATCGTCCGCATATTGAAGATGAGATGAGATCACTTTATTTTCCCCCACCCCGATCCCTCTTAAGAGACCATTATCAATCGCACTTTGTGAAAGAAGATTGAGGCCTTCCCCGGGTAAGATGAATAAAAAAGGAGATAGGGATCACCTTGCCTAATTCTGTGTTCAAGTTTGAACTCCTTGGTTGGAGAACCATTCACAAGTACGGAAATGGATGCCGACTTAAAACATGATTTAATCCACCCATTCCACTTTGATCCAAACCCCATTCGGCTCATAATATAAAAAAAAAAAAAAAAAAAAAATCCAATTTACTCTATCAAATGCTTTTGCAAAATCCGCCTTGAAGATGAAACACTTCTTCCTTTGATTTTTAACATCTGTCAAACTTTCATTTAGAACAAGGACTCTATCTAGAATTGAACGATCCTTCAAGAAAGAGCTTTGCTCACAACTAATCAATTTAGGTATTACCATGCGAATTCTATTTGCAAGAAGTTTTGATATGATCTTGTAATAACTACCAATCAAACTTATAGGTTGATAATCACCTAAATTAATCGAATCACAGGTATTTGGTATCAAGGTCATAAATGACGCGTTACACCCATGTGATATATCACCCTTGTCCCAAAACCATGAAATAGCCTTTAATAGATCCCCTTTAATTACATTCCAAATTTTCTTAAACAATTTGAAGTTAAAACCATCCGGACCTGGCGCTTTAAAATTATCGCAACTTTTAATAGCGTTCCAAACCTCCTGCTCGTCGAACACAACTTCCGGCGCTGCGGCTTCCTTTGATGAGATCCTGTTCGGAACCAAACCAGCTGATAAAATGGGACGGCGTTGATTGCTTTCTTTGAACAAATTATTGAAATGTTTAAAAACTTCCTCCTTTACCAAATTTAGATCGTCTTCCCACCGCCCATTAATATGTAACCCCTGAATAAAATTTTTTGTTAAGCCTTCTTTTAATGGACGAATGGAAGTACTTAGTATTCTCTTCACCTTCAACTACCCATATCAGTCTCGTCCTGTGCTTAATCATAATATATTTTATCTTATCTTTTTCAAGCCATTTATATCTTGCCTCCATCCATTTTAGCCTTTCATCCTCATCGATTGTCCTTGACTCGGATATCTTTTCCAACTAATCAGCCTCTCGTCTAGCCACATCAATTTCCTGGTCCAAACTCCCAAATTATGTTTTACTCCATGAATTCAAGGCATCCTTGACATTCTTTAGTTTTTTACCAAAGATATTATCTGGCCTTAGGCTCTCAACCGGAACGTTCCAAGCATTAGAAATGATAACATCTACACCTTCCATATTTAACCAACAATTAAAGATCTTAGTTGGTTTCGGACCATAATCTATAACATCCTTTCTATTACTTTCGAATGAAGTAATAACTTTGGGACACTCTTGCAAGCACATATGCAAGCTCCTATCGTGGTCATATAAAACAACTAAAGGCACGACTAAATTATAACCGAATATATGCAAGCCATTAAAGCTTGCACCGACCACTTGACACTACTTGATACTGTGATCCAACCTGAATACATTACAGATCGTATTTTGGAAAGATTGGATGACTATTATCAAGGAGTCATATATGTTGTTAATGCTAGAGAAAAAGCAATCAGCTTCACTGAACTTCATGAGAAGTTGATTTATCGTGAACTTATTCTCAAATCACAACCCTCCATCACTAACCTATCAGTGACTGCCAATCCCACTTTTACTCGCACCTAACCACGTACTCCATCATACAATACACGCACTAGCAGCAACACCTATACTCCCTCCAAGCAGTCTGCTACCTACACTGGATCCCGTCCGTTTTAGGCAAGTGTTAATGGTGCCATGCTAAAGGGCACTCCCTTCAAAAGTGTCTTGTATTCGTAGAAAGCCACCGCTCGATTAACCCTTTTGCGTATAGACCAAACATGCCACAGGTTTATAATACGCAACTAAAACCTTCATCTTTTTCGGCTCAATGGTTACTCGATTCTGGTGCCTCACATCATGTCACTCAGGACCTAGCGAATCTAGACTTCACAATCCTTATAGTGGTACTGATAAAGTTATAATTGGGGATGGTAAGGGTCTCACTATATCACACACTAGTTCGACTAAAATACCTACACACTCTAAACCATTATCTGTTTCTAATGTTTTATATGTTCCTTCTATTCATCAAAATATTTTATCTGTTTTTCAACTATGCCTTGGAAATCACTTGCTAATTGCGTTTACTTCTGACTATTTTGTTATCAAGGATTCGCTGACATGAACTATACTTATCATGGAGCCACCTAACAACGGAGTCTACCAACTATCATCATTTGTCTCAAACATTATTGCTTATTCTACTGTTCGTGCTTCACCACAAGAATGACATCATCGTTTGGGCCATCCTTCATTTGCTATTTTCAAGTCTTTACTCAACTTGTTGAATCTATGTATTCCTAATAGTTTATTTTTCAATTGCAATGCGTGTCAATGTAATAAAATTCACAAACTTCCTTTCAATAATAATACTTTGATTATGCACTCATCTCTTGAACTTATTTATTCGGATGCATGGACATCACCGGTTGTATCTTTAGATGGCTATAAGTACTATGTTATCTTTGTCTATCACTTTACACATTACATATGGCTTTATCCCCTCAAACGAAAATCGGACACCAAAGATGTTTTCATTCGGTTCAAGGCTCTAGTGGAAAAACACTTTGCAAAACCCATTAAAACCTTATACTCTGATAATGGTGGCAAATATATAGCCATGGTATCCTGTCTTTCAGACAATGGCATTACGCATCTCACATCCACGCCACACAAACACACACCAGAGCATAATGGTTTTGCTGAACATCAACATCAACACATAGTTGAGACCGGGCTATCCTTGTTGTATCACGCAAAATTGCCAACTAAGTTTTGGTCCTTTGCATTCACCACTGCATCATACTTAATCAACCGACTACCCACCTCTACTCTTTGAAATACCTCACCTATCAATCTCTATTTGGCACCTCCTCGAACTATCTTAAGCTACGTAGTTTTGGGTGCTTGTGTTATCCATGGCTTCACCCTTATACCACCAACAAACTAGATACACGGTCACAACCATGTATCTTTGTGGGATACTCAGCAACTCAAACAACTTACTACTGTCTTGAACCCACCACTCATTGAATCTACAATTCTAGACATGTTAAATTTGTGGAGAATGAGTTTCCTTATCCCAAACTCTTTAACATCACCACTCTACTCAAACAACTTGCCTTGGATTCTTGGTGCACGCTTGATGTACCAATACTCTCCGAAAGTAACCCTCAAATACAAACCCTACCTCCACCTTCTGATCCCACTTCACCTCCAACACCATCCACTCATACCCCTCAAGTTTTCGATAACACATCTCTTGCCCTTACCCCTTCTATCCCACCACCACCTACTAATACTATATGTTAGGTCCAAAATGATAGTGTGTAAAAGTAGAATAGAAATGTAAAGGATGGTTTAACGACCCGTCAAAGTACACTTGACGACCATCGTTATCTTGGTCCCACAGCTTGATCATAACTCTATATGAATTTGATAAATAACCTTGCATTCTTTATTAAAAAAATAATTTCCTATAAAGGAAAACTACCAAAATATGTAAGTTTAGAAAAACCATACATAACTTCTTAACCAAAGTTGACCAAAAAAAGTCAACAAACACCCACAATTTAATGTATCAAAATAGAATGCAAGTTAATGTTTAACAAAAGCTGCCATCATAAATATGCAAACTCTCTAAGCACAGCGGAAGCAATCAATCATGAACCTGAGAATAAAACATGCTAGTAACTGTCAACAAAAATGTTGAGTGAATTATAGGTTTAATTATTGCAAACAATATTTAATTAAACCATAAAAATTTATGTTTGAAAACATAAAGACCCATTTTGGACCACAAAATTATATGCTCGAAAACATATAAAAATATTATTTCATTAACCCGTGAGCCACCTGGTAACCACTTAACCAATTTCACCCTTACCAAACACAATATACACTGAACAGGTGTATCTTCAAATAATTATGAAGTACTAATACATTCTGATTATAAATTGCTAGTGCAACTAGCTCGAAATGGGGTTGCCAAACTCGATAGATCTATCCATAGGATTCGCGTTGACCAGTAGAAACCAGTGATTACAGTTACCAGACTAGGAAATATTTTCGTTCAACTCTCAATGAATAACTAAAGCCAACTTCCACTTGTGTCCAATATGAAAAATAAAATGCATGTATTCTCATTCCAAAAGATATAAAATAGAAATATGGGACTATAACTCACCTTAAAGCAAATGAAGTAATAACATAGAAATGTGAGCATCAAATGATAAAGTGATCAAGAATGATCACAACGCCGACATAAAAATAAAGCAGGTTGATATAAATAACTAACTTAGGTCAAGTCTTAGTATGATAGCTATAGTACTTGTTGCAAGTAAACATAGAACAACACTCAGTATGCTTCGGTTTGATCAGAACAGCGTAAGGACACGTACTTTATATTTTTAGAAAGTTTCTATTTTAGGAAAGTTTCTATTTTGGAAAGTTTCTATTTTTGGAAAGTTTCCATATTTAGAAAGTTGCTATTTTTAGAAAGTTCATAAGTTAGGAAAGTTTCCTTAATTAGAAAGTCAACAAAAGTCAACTGAAAGTCAAAGTCAATCGAAAGTCAACTCAAAAGTCAACCTTGGTCAAACATAGTCAACATTAAATTTTAAAGTATAAATTATATTAATAACTAATAATATAAGTTATAATGTTATTTAAAATCATATATGTATAATCATGTCATAACATAAGTTTAATTAAATTAAATTGAATTATTAAAGTTAACATAAGTTTAAATGATATAATTAATATAACATAAGTATTTAATTAATTAATTAAATATTAATCATAACATAAGTATTATTAATTAATAATAAATTTTTAATCATATCATAAGTATTATTAATTAATAATGAATTATTAATCATATCATAAGTTTTAATTAAAATTATTAAATCATAAGTATTTAATAATTGAATTATAATTAAATAATAACTAAGCCTTATAATAATTAAATAATTAATTAATCTTTATTATAAGTCTTATTATAATAATCTCATAACATAAGTTTAATACTTACCATAAGTATTTTTCATTAATAATAAAAGTATTATTAATCATAAGTTTAATTAAAGTTTCATCAAACAAACTGTAATTAATAAATGATATAATAAATATGTATATCATAAGTCTTAAATTAAATTAATCACTTTTATATCATAAGTAATTTATTAATAATGAGAATCATCATTTATATCATAAGTTAGATGTTATAACCATAAGTTTTAATTAAAAGTTCATCGGGTCATAACTTGAGTCCCGGGTATCGATTTTCGGCGAGTCTTATATATATCTCCGCCTAACCAACCCACCCGACACATTAGTGCACTCAAGAACACCCCAAGAACATCCACTAAGTCGTGACCAACAGCCCTAATTCAACTTGGAGCTTTAATCTGAAATGTCCCGTTCATATCAATTATAAACATTTCATATTAATTGGTTTCGTTGCGAGGTTTTGACCTCTATATGAGAGGTTTTTCAAAGACTGCGTTCGTTTTTAAAACAAACCATAACCTTTATTTTATCGACAAAGGTTTAAAGGACATAACCTAGATTATCAAGTAATGATAATCTAAAATATCACACTTACACACGACCATTACATAATGGTTTACAATAATTAATATGTTACAACAATGAAAATTCTCGAATGCAGTTTTAAACAAAATTATACAAATATGGACTCCAAATTTTGTCCTTAATTTAGTATGCAATAGCGAAAGCTCTTAACAATCACCTGAGAATAAACATGCTTAAAACGTCAACAAAAAATGTTGGTGAGTTATAGGTTTAACCTATATATTTATCAAATCGTAATAATAAACCACAAGATTTCATATTTCCATTTCTCATAAACAACATGCATGCACATAGCAATCTGTATAAAAATCATTCATATGGTGAACACCTGGTAACCGACATTAACAAGATGCATATAGAATATCCCCATCATTTCGGGACTCCTTTCGGACATGATAAATTTCAAAGTACTAAAGCATTCGGTACTTTGGATGGGGCTTGTTGGGCCCAATAGATCTATCTTTAGGATTCACGTCAATTAGGGGCCAGTTCCCTAATTGTGACGACCCGGAAATTTTTGACCAAATTTAAACTTAATCTTTATATGATTTCGACAAGATAAGCAAAGTCTGTAATGTTGAGTCTCGAAAATTTTGGAACTATGTTCATATATTCAATTACCCTTTTGACTATACTCGACGATTCACAAACGTTTATGTACATATAGATATGTATATACAATATATAGTTATAATAGTTGAAAACGTTAACAAAGTATTAGATGTATAATACTTTACATGAACGTATTTGTTTCAATATATGTTTAACATATTCATCGAAGGAATTAAAAGATTATATCAAATGATTGTATTATCAGATACATTGTGATATGATTACGAACCTCTGTTGAGAGGTCCACGTTGATTTAAGAAATCGTTTCATTTTAACGGCATACAGAATAAATGGTAAAGTAATCTACGAGTGAGAACAAAGTGTCAAATAACGAGATTTAGACAAAAGTTAGTGGAGAATTAAATTTCATAATATTCTATTGATTTAATTTCAAACGTGTGAAAACGTTTTTATAATAGGAATTGATTGTTAAAATGTTTTTGACATAATTTGAATATATATTTTACAAAGTGATAAAATATAATATTAACTTGGTCATAAAACGTTTTGATTTAAAACAATATTATTAAATATACTTTGATAAATAACGAGAAAATAATTTAAAGAAGCAAATGATCAAAACACTCGAAAGTTCAAGATACACTTTAAGTAATATAGTTTATTGATAATTTAAGACTATATTTTGACAAAGGTACGAATCACGAAACGTAAAGTACAAGTTTTCTAAACGTACAAAAGGACGTTCGAAACAACCGGAAACGGGACATAAGTCGAACGTCAACGTACAAGTTATCGGACCTAAAATTACAAGTCAACTATGCACATGAATATAATATAATATATATATAATTAATATAAATTATATATATTATATATATATAATAATATGTCGACAAGCAAGAAAACAAACGAAAATGAGCTGTCCAGGCAGGCCATGCGATCGCATGGCATTTGCACTGGAAGCCCATGCGATCACATGGGCATCAGATTCAGGAAATGTATATAAAACGCGATCGAATTATGTTTGGTTCTCACACACATATCAATATCTATATTACTCCGTATTATATTTTATATTTATTATTTATATTATTATTATTAAGATTAATATTATTATTAATCTTATAGTTAGGAGTATTATTATTAGTATTATTATACATAAAATACTACGACGAGGTCATGTGCGAATTATTTTCAAACGAGCTTTTCGAGCGGGATAGAGCTAAGGAAACTATGGGTTATAGCTATGGAGGTTATGGGTAATATTCATGGGTATTGTTCGCAAGTCAAACCTAGTGTTTATCATCTCCGTTGCGTCTACGTACTTTCCTGCAATATTGATAAGTGAGCATTCATATCTTATCTTTTATATATTAATAGGGTATTCCTGTCTAATGCTCGAGTATATATGTTTATGCATGCTAGTATGCTTTAATTTTGTCGATAGATAGTGTATGATGAATCACAAATTTGATACATATGCTACTGATATAAAGTATATGATATGTAAGTCTTTGGAAAGCTATCGAAAAATTAATAACTTTTCATTTAGAAATTGCGTGATTTCGATAAACGGATTAAAAGATATGGTCAACTGAATTATGGTTAACGTTAATTGAAATTGTGTTTGAAACTGTAAATTAATATTTAAACAACTTGTCTATGAAATTGATAAATTGGATTTTTAGATATTACTAATCGAGTAAACGAATTTCTATATAAAGCACGTTTTGTTTTGTTGATCAATTGTCAAAGTTGACTGTCTTATCATGTTTTAAAGCTTTATAAACAATATAATCTGATTTTACAAGTATTGGAAAACTATATGAAATGTTAAAATATATTCAATAGCCATGATCATTTAAATATAATATAACTCCTGAAAAAATAATGTTTTGAGTTTGATAAACTACAATTCGTTCAACTATCAAGACTTATACTATGTTAATATAATAAACATGTATAGATTTAAAGATCATATTGGGTTAGGTTGACTTTTTGAGATGACTTTTGTTAACTTTTGTATGACGGTCTCAAGCATTAGGATTGTGATACACTATGACCAGACCTAGCTTGTTAGATATGTATTGACCAACATATGTTCTCTAGGTTGAGATCTACGGTTATTTTGCATTTTGAGTTTCGGTCACATTTCGGTGAATGACCTTATGTGCTGCTAAGGTGAGTTTCATTTGCTCCCCTTTTAAATTCTTTTGCATTATATATTTTCGGTGAGAATACATGCACTTTATTTTAAACGCAATGGATACAAGTACATACTAAATTCTACACCGAGTTTGAACCGAAAATCCCTTAGCTTTGGTAACTAGCAACTGCCGGTTATAAGAACCGGTGGGCGCGAGTAGTTATATATGGATCCATAGGGCTTGACATCCCCATCTGTTCCCAGTATAGAAACCCTAGCCTGAACTATAAAATAGATGTATACTATTTAAGTTTAGTACACGTTGGATTACGTGTATTGTACATGTTGGTTGCATGTATGTTAAAACAGGGGTACTTATTATAACGTTAAAGCTTAGTTATCAGGGTGCTCAATCTTGTAGAATATTTTGATAAACGTTTCTGGATGAAACAACTGAAATCTTGTGATCCACCTTTATATACAGATTATGCGCAACATTAAAACTATGAACTCACCAACCTTTGTGTTGACACTTTTAAGCATGTTTATTCTCAGGTTCCTAGAAGTCTTCCGCTGTTTGCTTATATGTGATACAAGCTATGTGCATGGAGTCATACATGCTTTATTCGAGAAAACGTTACATTCACAAAACTATCACCATGTATCTTATTTTGATTGCATTATCAACAGATGTAGTATTGTAAACTATTAATTACGGTGATTTTCTATATGTAGAAATCATCAATCGTCAAAAACCTTGGAATTTGATATTCAATTATGGTGTGCCTTTTCAAAAGAATGCAATGTTTACAAAACGTATCATGTAGAGGTCAGTACCTCACTGTGAAATCAATGAATGATGTATTCGTCCAAATGGATTTGGACGGGTCATCACAGTTGGTATCAGAGCTTGAGGTCATAGGGAACCAGAATTTGCATTAGTGTATTTAACTGGTAATTATTAGGATGCATTAGTGAGTCTGGACTATGATCGTATTTGTTTTTACCGATTTTTGCTTATCATTTCTTGTCAGAAATTATTTGTCTATCATCTTAAGTGTAAACGCGTCTTACTGCATTGATTGCATAAATATTGTATAGACAAAATTCATATCTTAGCATATCTATTACAGTAAACTTTGCCTAACATCTTCCGTAAAATCCTCCGTAACTTATGGGATTCTGGCATTATAAATACATATGTAAACTATGTATTGAGGAATACCAAATTAGTTCTATAATCTAATTCATTCCAAAAATCTTTTCCTTGATTACACAAAATGAATCGTGTATCTAGTTCAAATTCCTTAAATTCTGACAGCTATTCCGATATGGATTTCCACTCGAGCTCCGAAAGCAGTGTGACCGGAATGGATCAACCAATTAGCCATCATCTATTCTGGATGAATTGGGGATGGGTTCGTAGTCTACTTAATCATTGGAGACAAGAAGAAGGTAATCCCTTCCATCCACCACATTCCCCTCTTGGCGAGGAACTTGAAGCACTTACCGGCGAACCTCTTCGTAATACCATTTTCTCTCTCATTTCCAGAGTATCTCGTCATGATTATATACTATCTCAAATTCTAGATCTTATCCGTCCGCTCATCCGAACCTACAATCACCCCGATGTAATAGAAGAAGTCAACGAGCTTCGCGCTCGGGTAGTGGCTTTGGAGAATATGGTGCAAAGGTTACAAGCACCAGCAGCATCACAGGCATCAACAGTACCAACATCATCAACACCAACAGTACTATTACCACCACCAACAACAACCTCCGCATCCCACACCTCAACATCACAATCTGTACCTCGAGCATCAATGTCATACTCACCATAGATATTAAGGAGTATCAATAACAATAACCGATGAAGTATTGATTCACAACTTCATTGGAGAAATATTCTGCGGCGATTATGTAATCTCTAAAGTCTTAGAGATTATTTATTCCAGCCATAACCGTAAATTAGATGAGTAGACCGAAACGATAGAAGGAAGAGTAGAAACCCTGACCGGAATGGTGCACAATTTACAAGCTAGACTTGTTTTACCAGCAGTATCAACAGTACCGTCAGTATCGCCAACACCGGAAAAACCTGTAGCACTACAAGTTCTGCCAATTCCATAATCACCAACATCATCACAAATCAACAACGCGTATATGGTATCAACGAGTTATGAAGTATTAAATCATTCCCCCTAAAGAAATTATATGTATATTATATATATATATATATATATATATATATATATATATATATATATATGAATTTTGAGATCAAAATAAATCTTTCGTACTAAGCTATTATGTATGAATTGAAGAAGGGTAGTTACTACTCGGTTAAATTCATATTACTAATATGCTATAATGTACATCCTTCTTCAACAACTTAACCATCGTTAACTACAATATCGGTTTCAATTCAATAAATTCCATTTCATAATAAACCAAGTGTATTATTCAATTATATGTTTGATTTTACACTTTCATCTTCGATGTACTCGAAACTTTCTAAAAACATCATTCGTACCTTGCGAAGTTAGCAAGAGTTCCATGAGCACCAATATGATTTACTGAGGAAATATCAATAAAACTGAATAATGAAGTATTGATTACATTAGTGAAATACTCAGCGAAGATTATGAAATCTTTAATGTTTTTGAGATTATTCATTTCTAATCTAGCTGAAAATCAAATGAGCTTAATATGATATTAACTCATTAAATCTGCATTATATCCGAAGAAAATATACATACATATATTTTCATAAAGACTGTAATAAAATTCTCTGGTACAAAATATTACTTGTAAAACTTTTAACGGGTAGGTAATACCCGAGAGATATATAAATTCACAATTTATATGTTTCATTCTTCAATTCCGATTCAGCAAATCAACTTTGACTTTTCATTCGAATAAGCCTTATTATAACTGTGATATATACATTTCATCTTTTCGTCATCGTTACCGGGGAACCGTTTATATTCCACCACATTAGCAGAAAACATACCAGCAACATCATTGATCTTTAACTTTCCAAAAAATCATTATATTCATTGAAATCCTATCATGTACTCATCTGCATCTTGTAACGGTAATTGTCATACCAAAAAGGTTCAATCATTATTCTCGAATTTCCCAGCAATTCTACGCCAACAGTTATATATGTACATATAACGTCTATCTCCTAGACTTACACACTTCGAATGTGAAGTTTCTGAAAAACACCCTAAACTGCGAACTAGTTCTCCGAATTTTGGAAAAATGCTGATGAAGCAGCAAAAACTGTAAACGACCTTAACAGTCAAAAGTTTGATGGTAAAGAATAATGTGTTGGCAAAGCTCAGAAAAATAGAAGGTTTGGAACTGGAAAACAGATTGAGCAAACCATGAAAGAGACTGTGGACAAATCACAAAGACTAAACCTGCCTTCAAAGAATCCAAATGATTCAGTATCTGCTGAAGTCATTAACGAATACCTTGCTCCTGACTATAAATCTTTACGGAAAAATCTTCTTTATCATCTTTCGACATTAGAAATTCTATGATATCATCGTATCTTTCATTATAAAGATTCTCGATATTTTTGAAGATATCTTCATAACCATTCTTATCTGAAATCATTTATCTCTTCGCGCTATCTGTGTTACGTCATAAAGGGAACTGTTTTAGTTTCTAAATATATGAAAAAAATTCGAAATTGAAAATATGAATGTTTTTGAAGTAGTGTTGGGAATTGAAGCACGAGTTAGTATAATATAATGACACCTGATCAACGTGATTATATTATAGAAAGTCATGCTGAGTTTCTAATGGAACATGATAAAGGTTCACATATCATACCCTCATCATGAACCATGTTACATAACTCTTTCATTCTATTTAACCTCTAAACTATCAAGAAAATATTTTTCTTGATGATTCGGTCTTTTTCGGATATTCTGGTAATTTGACAAATCAAATCGGGCTATTACCATTCCATTCTACTTTGTATATTATGATCATTCGAAACTCCATACCTACGAATTTTGGACCATTATTCGCTTAACTTGAAGTCGGGAAGAAGAAACAAAAGCATGGAGCTCCTACATATAAGGGAAAATATAAAGCTTGACAACAACACATAAATTACAGACCGTGTATATCAATACGTATTGCAACGTAAATACAAGGGAGAATTAAAAACATTATAACCCCAAGGTAATAGTAGAAGAAAATAACTTCCTTTGGAGGCAGATGAAAAAGAAGAATGAAGGATACTATAGCCAGGAAAATGTCAAGAATCAGGACTGGATTTAACATTTTTACAATCCATTGGGGTGTATGAAATAAGGAATAAGATTATAGGAGAGGTGAAAATAAATGAAACGGAAGAGGTCAATTTATAGCAAAATATCAGACATAGCAATCGAGTCAGATTACCGCATTTAATCAAAGAGGATCATAATTTCCTTGATTACCGGAGAATCAAATCTTTTATAGATTTCAAGGATTATCTTTAAATTCCTTGAAATTCGAAAATCCACCGTGACTACGTCACCGGTAAGACGAACCTGTATTTACTCATTTCACTCGTACTCTTCACATAAATGAATTGTTTTATTCATATTACTCAATGATAATAAAACTCTAATTTTCAACTCATATGAGTCATGAAAACATACTTATTGTCAGCCATGACGATCCCAATCAAATTTCGGGACAAAATTTCTTTAACTGGTAGGTACTGTGACGACCCGAAAATTTTCGACCAAATTTAAACTTAATCTTTATATGATTTTGACAAGATAAGCAAAGTCTGTAATGTTGAGTCTCGAAAATTTTGGAACTATGTTCATATATTCAATTACCCTTTTGACTATACTCGACGATTCACGAACATTTATGTACATTTAGATATGTATATACAATATATAGTTATAATAATTGAAAACGTTAACAAAATATTAGATGTATAATACTTTACATGAACGTATTTGTTTCAATATATGTTTAACATATTCATCGAAGGAATTAAAAGATTATATCAAATGATTGAATTATCAGATACACTGTGATATGATTACGAGCCTCTGTTGTGAGGTCCACATTGATTTAAGAAATCGTTTCATTTTAACGGCATACGGAATAAATGGTAAAGTAATCTACGAGTGAGAACAAAGTGTCAAATAACGAGATTTAGACAAAAGTTAGTGGAGAACTAAATTTTATAATATTCTATTGATTTAATTTCAAACGTGCGAAAACGTTTTTATAATAGGAATTGATTATTAAAATGTTTTTGATGTAATTTGAATATATATTTTACAAAGTGATAAAATATAATATTAACTTGGTCATAAAACGTTTTGATTTAAAACAATATTATTAAATATACTTTGATAAATAACGAGAAAATAATTTAAAGAAGCAAATGACCAAAACACTCGAAAGTTCAAGATACACTTTAAGTAATATAGTTTATTGATAATTTAAGACTATATTTTGACAAAGGTACGAATCACGAAACGTAAAGTACAAGTTTTCTAAACGTACGAAAGGACGTTCGAAACAACCAGAAATGGGACATAAGTTGAACGTCAACGTACAAGTTATCGGACCTAAAATCAACTATGCACATGAATATAATATAATATATATATAATTAATATAAATTATATATATATATATATATATATATATATATATATATATATATATATATAATATGTCGACAAGCAAGAAATCAAACGAAAATGAGCTGTCCAGGCAGGCCAAGCGATCGCATGGCATTTGCACTGGAAGCCCATGATATCGCATGGGCATCAGATTCAGGAAATTTCTATAAAACGCGATCGAATTCTGTTTGGTTCTCACACACATATCAATATCTATATTACTCCGTATTATATTTTATATTTATTATTTATATTATTATTATTATTAAGATTAATATTATTATTAATATTATAGTTAGGAGTATTATTATTAGTATTATTATACATAAAATACTATGACGAGGTCATGAGCGAATTATTTTCAAACGAGCTTTTCGAGCGGGATAGAGCTAA
This sequence comes from Rutidosis leptorrhynchoides, assembly GCF_046630445.1. NCBI lineage: Eukaryota > Viridiplantae > Streptophyta > Magnoliopsida > Asterales > Asteraceae > Rutidosis > Rutidosis leptorrhynchoides. The sequence goes on from NC_092335.1 coordinate 636,593,501, forward strand.
GGAAACTATGGGTTATAGCTATGGAGGTTATGGGTAATGTTCATGGGTATTGTTCGCAAGTCAAACCTAGTGTTTATCATCTCCGTTGCATCTACGTACTTTCCTGCAATATTGATAAATAAGCATTCATATCTTATCTTTTACATATTAATAGTGTATCCCTGTCTAGTGCTCGAGTATATATGTATGCATGCTAGTATGCTTTAATTTTGTCGATAGATAGTGTATGATGAATCAAGAATTTGATACATATGCTACTGATATAAAGTGTATGATATGCATGTCGTTGGAAAGCTATCGAAAAATTAATAACTTTTCATTTAGAAATCGCGTGATTTCGATAAACGGATTAAAAGATATGGTCAACTGAATTATGGTTAACGTTAATTGAAATTGTGCTTGAAACTGTAAATTAATATTTAAACAACTTGTCTATGAAATTGATAATTTAGATTTTTAGATATTACTAATCGAGTAAATGAATTTCTATATAAAGCACGTTTTGTTTTATTGATCAATTGTCAAAGTTGACTGTCTTATCATGTTTTAAAGCTTTATAAATACTATAATCTGATTTTACAAGTATTGGGAAACTATATGAAATGTTAAAATATATTCAATTACCATGATCATTCAAATATAATATAACTCCTGAAAAAATAATGTTTTAAGTTTGATAAACTATAATTCGTTCAATTATCAAGACTTATACTATGTTAATATAATAAACATGTATAGATTTAATGATCATATTGGGTCAGGATGACTTTTTGAGATGACTTTTGTTAACTTTTGTATGACGGTCTCGAGCATTAGGATTGTGATACACTATGACCAGACCTAGCTTGTTAGACATGTATTGAACAACATATGTTCTCTAGGTTGAGATCTACGGTTATTTTGCATTTTGAGTTTCGGTCACATTTCGGTGAATGACCTTATGTGCTGCTAAGGTGAGTTTTATTTGCTCCATTTTTAAATGCTTTTGCATTATATATTTTTGGACTGAGAATACATACACTTTATTTTAAACGCAATGGATACAAGTACATACTAAATTCTTCACCGAGTTTGAACCGAAAATTCCTTAGCTTTGGTAACTAGTAACTGACAGTTATAAGAACCGGTGGGCGCGAGTAGTTATATATGGATCCATAGGGCTTGACATCCCCATCTGTTCCAGGTATAGAAACCCTAGCTTGAACTATAAAACAGATGTATACTATTTGAGTTTAGTACACATTGGATTGCGTGTATTGTACATGTTGGTTGCATGTATGTTAAAACAGGGGTACTTATTATAACGTTAAAGCTTAGTTACCAGGGTGCTCAATCTTGTAGAATATTTTGATAAACGTTTCTGGATGAAACAACTGAAATCATGTGATCCACCTTTATATATAGATTATGCACAACGTTAAAACTATGAACTCACCAACCTTTGTGTTGACACTTTTAAGCATGTTTATTCTCAGGTTCCTAGAAGTCTTCCGCTGTTTGCTTATATGTGATACAAGCTATGTGCATGGAGTCATACATGCTTTATTCGAGAAAACGTCGCATTCACAAAACTATCACCATGTATCTTATTTTGACTGCATTATCAACGGATGTACTATTGTAAACTATTAATTACGGTGATTGTCTATATGTAGAAATCATCAATCGTCAAAAACCTTGGAATTTGATATTCAATTATGGTGTGCCTTTTCAAAAGAATGCAATGTTTACAAAACGTATCATGTAGAGGTCAGTACCTCATTGTGAAATCGATGAATGATGTATTCTTCCAAATGGATTTGGACTGGTCATCACACTAATTCTTAGGCTACCAAGCTAAAAGGGGCATATTCGACTTCGATCATTCAACCATAGAATGTAGTTTCACGTACTTGTGTCTATTTTGTAAAATATTTATAAAACTGCATGTATTCTCATCCCAAAAATATTAGATTTTAAAAGTGGGACTATAACTCACTTTTACAGATTTTCACTTCGTTGGAAATAAGACTTGGACACGGGTAGATTCACGAACCTATAACAAATATATACATATATATCAATGTATGATCGAAATATATTCATAACATATTTATTATGTGTTGATGATTTAAGTTGTTGAATTAGCAGTCCAACGTTAGTAGTCCACAATTAGTAGTCCACAGTTAGTAGTACATAAATAAATCAATATAATTTCTCGAATCAATCCACGACCCAGTGTATACAAGTCTCAGACTCGCTCACAACTCAAAGTATATATATATTATTTTGGAACCAATCTCAACCCTGTATAGCTAACTCAATCATTACCGCATATAGAGTGTCTACGGTTGTTCCAAATAATATATATAGATGACGTCGATATGATATGTCAAAACATTGTATACGTGTCTATGGTCTATCAAGATTACATAATATATGTTAGAATACATGTATAATACAATATAAGTTAATTAACTTATGGTTAGTATAGATTTGTTACAAAGTTTCACGTAGCTAAAACAAGCAAAATTATCCGATTTTGTTTTACCCATAATTTCTTCGTTTTAAATCCGTTTTGAGTGAATTCAATTGCTATGGTTTCATATAGAACTAAAGATTAATAATCTAAACAGAAAAAGTATAGGTTTATAGTCAGAAATATAAGTTACAAGTCATTTTTGTAAGAGGTAGTCATTTCAGTCGAAAGAACGACGTCTAGATGACCATTTTGAAAAACATACTTCCACTTTGAGTTTAACCATGATTTTTGGATATAGTTTTATGTTCATAAGAAATATCATTTTCTATGAAGAATAATGTTTAAATCAAAGTTTATCATAGTTTTTAATTATCCAACCCAAAACAGCCCCCATTGTTACTACGACGACGTATATCCGGTTTTACGGTGTTCTTCGTGTTTCCAGGTTTTAAATCACTAAGTTAGCATATAATATATATATAGAACATGTGTTTAGTTGATTTTAAAAGTTAATTTAGAAGGATTAACTTTGTTTGTGAACAAGTTTAGAATTAACTAAACTATGTTATAGTGATTACAAGTTTAAATCTTCGAATAAGATAGTTATATATATATGAATTGATGATATTATGAACATCATTACTACCTCAAGTATTGTGATGAACCAGAAATTTCCGATCAAATTTAAACTTAATCTTTATATATTTCTGACACGATAAGCAAAGTCTGTAATATTGAGTCTCAAAATTTTTGAACGGGTTCATGAAATCATTTATACCTCTGACTATTCCCGACGATTCACGAACAATTGTTTGTAAATAAATATGTGTGTGTATATATATATATATATCTTAAATATTAGAATTAAAAATATAAAATAGCATACAAATAATTGCTGTAACAAATCTGTACATAAGTGTATATAATTTTTATATATGAACATGATTATATGTATATTGAAATGTATAAAAACTCGATTATACATAGTACATAATTATTAAACATTACATAATAAACAAATTGTAATATATATATTAAAAGTAATCTTAAGTTAAAAATATTAATTTTATTACTATCGTTAAAATAAATATTAATACTAGCAATAAAATCAGTATTATTAGTATTACTAATTAAAATACATAAACATGAACATGGATACATGTAATTTGTATATTATTATTAGTATTATTAACATTATTATTATCATTAATAGTATCATTTATTTTAGTTATTATTATGATTACTAAATATATTATTAACTTAACTACAAGACTATCCATATTATTTAAAGTTATTATTATCATTATCATGAATAATATTATTTATATTATATTGATTAATATTAGATTCATTATTAAGATTAATATTAATGTTAAGTAATAAAATTTGTATTATTAATAATATTAAGATTCTTTAAATTGCAGGATACAAATTAAATCCGATAACCAGATATATACATTCAGATATATAAATAAGTATATATATATATATATATATATATATATATATATATATATATATATATATATATATATATATATATATATATATATATATATATATATATATATAAAATATAGTATATATAAATACAAATAACTACATAGATTTATATTAAGATAAATGCGTATTATGAGATATGGGAATCCAAATCTTATGCACATTACAATCACTCTTTATTTTCTGTCTATAACTTTATAATAATAGTTGAAATCAATCAGATATATCCAAAGAAAATCTGTTATCCATCTATATCAGATATATTCTTTATTTTTTTTTATTTTATGTTCTGTTCCTGCTTTATTCCATTATCAATTTGGTTGGACTACAAAACAAATGATAATCGTACGATATTAGCTGTAAGGATATCACACAATCTTTACATAAACCTCTGCTTATGCAATTTGAATTAAAAACATAAAACTCAAATTGAAATTCTGAAGAAAAAAACTTGATAACTCTGTATCTTCTACTTTTAAACCAAATCACGAATGAGAACGAAATTTGAAAATCTATTAATGCAGTTTCATCAGAAATCTTGCACTCAAACTATCTGGAAAATCTCATATCTCAATTCTTTATATCGAGCACAAATTTTTGAGTCAAAGTTTATGATTCAAAAAGTCAACAATTGTTCTTCAAGAAAATTCGAAATTTCTGTTGGGTTTTAAGTATAATTGATGGATTAGGAAGTTTATTGTAAGTATTTAACAAGTATTTCATGTTTAAACAAATGTCCAAAACGTTTTAGAAATTGAAATCATATTTTTTTTTAAAACAAGGCAGCGACAACAGCAGGAGCTGTGTAATCTATTTTTTTTTCGTTTTCGTTTTCCATTAATTCCCAACAATTAACTTAATAGATTATATATCACACCCACATCAGTTCTAAAACTCATTTTTATGTTCTTTTGACTACTCCTGGTCGATGTGAGGTTTGGAAGAAGAAGGAGGAAAAGAAAGCAGAGGAGTTACGGTTTATAAAATTTTCAGTTTAGAATCATATCAGAAAAACTGAAATGGATGGAGGGTTATGAGTGTTTGCGTTATTCGTGAGGTCGTGGGTTCGAGCCACGCAAGGGCTGTTTTTCTGTTTGGAATTCTTTTTATTTTGAGGTAGTCTATATTTATTTAATTATTATTATTATTCTTATTACTCATTAATGTTAATTATTTTTACTATTATTATTATCATAAATATGATTATATTTCCTATAATAATTATTGTTATTGTTATTATTATTTTTGTTATTGTTATTATTAGTACTAATTATTATTGTTATAATTGTTATTATTACTAAAGTTATTATAATTACTTAGTAGTAGTATTATTATTATTATTAAGTATTAGGATTATTATTATTATTATCATTATTAGGAACATAATAAAACTTTCATTATAAACATTATAATTAGTGATAAAATAATGCAACTTATTATTATTTTTGTAAATATTAGTAATTGTACCATTTTTAGTACTATTATTATTATTATTATGAATATGTTTAGGATTATTATTATTGTTATAAAACAATACAAGTTATTATTACTCTCACTAATATTAGTATAAATATCATTTTCGTAATTATTAGTTTTACTATTATTATTATTATTATTATTATTAACATGTGTATCAATTTTAACAACATCGTTATTTATATTAGTATTATCAATATTAAGAAAGTTATTATTATTAGTAAATCATTATTATCAAAACTATCATTTTCGTTACAAATAAATATTTTGTACCTAAAATATACTTAAAACATATATTATAATCATATTAATAGTTTATATATCACTTACCAATTATAATAACATTATTTATATAAATAATTATATATAACGAATTAAGAATATTTTCATATAATACTAACCATATATATATATATATATATATATATATATATATATATATATATATATATATATATATATATATATATATATATATATATATATATATATATATATATATTAATATAACGAAATATATAAATATTAAACATTTAAAATATATACACAAACTAAATAAGTATAATATATAATTCAAGTTATAATATATAAACTTGTTCGAATACGATTATACATTTTAATATATATACAAATGATATAGGTTCGTGAATCCGAGGCCAACCCTGCATTGTTCAGTTTGTCTAATGTTGTCACATGTATTTTTACTACAAAATACATTAGGTGAGTTTCATTTGCTCCCTTTTACTCTTTATATTTTTGGGACTGAGAATACATGCGCTGTTTTTTCAACTGCTTTTGAAATATATTTTGAACTGCGAATATATAAAATGCTTTTATAAATATTTGACGAGATAGACACAAGCAAAACATTCCTCGAATGAATTATTATGCAGACAGAAGTTCTGCGGATTATTGTTGAATTATGTGGACATGATAATTGCCACCATTGAATTATGTGGACATGATAATTGCCACCATTGAATTATATGGACATGATAATTGCCACCGTTGAATTATGTGGACATGATAATTGCCACCATTGAATATTATGTATCGAGAGAATGATTTTATACACAGATTATGTGTATGTTATTTTTGTGCACGAGATATGTGTACGGTTACTAAGATTTATGAAAGATGATTTCGTACACGAGAAAGGTGTACTGTATTTAAAAGATATCGCATGTACATTACAGGTGGGTATAGGATTCGGGCCCATTTGTACCATGGAGGATTTAAATCTTGTGGTCTATCAAAATGATGAAATTTTATTATTTTATGATAAACTTATGAACTCACCAACCTTTTGGTTGATACTTTAAAGCATGTTTATTCTCAGGTATGAAAGAAATCTTCCGTTGTGCATTTGCTCATTTTAAAGATATTACTTGGAGTCATTCATGACATATTTCAAAAGACGTTGCATTCGAGTCGTTGAGTTCATCAAGATTATTATTAAGTAAATTATAGTTAAATATATTATGAGATGGTATGCATGTTGTCAATTTTCGATGTAAAGCAAGTTTGTCTTTAAAAACAAATGCAATGTTTGTAAAATGTATCATATAGAGGTCAAGTACCTCGCGATGAAATCAACTATTGTGAATCGTTTGTAATCGATATGGACTTCGTCCAGATGGATTAGGACGGGTCTCTACAAGTATAGTAGGTAAACCTACTGGAAGTGACAATAAATAATCTAGCTTCAAAGGATTCTTAGATGGCTTGAAAGTTCTTGAAGTAGAATCATGACACGAAAATAAATTCAAGTATGATTACTACTCGAATTAAGATTGTTATAGTTATAGAAATTGAATCAAAGTTTGAATATGAGTATTACCTTGAATTAGAGAGATAACCTACTGTAAATAACAAAGATTTCTTGATCTTAGATGATTACTTGGAATGAATTAGAAAGCTTGGAAGTGGACTTGCAAACTTGAAAGTGTTCTTGAAGTTTTCTTGAGTAGTTATTTTGTATGTTGATCTAGGTTAACTAGGTTGAGCTAGATTGAGCTAGATTATGAAGAAAATGATGAAGAACAGTTAGAACAATGAGAGGAAACTTGAGAGAGAGTAATTTGATGCATAAAAATTGAAATTGAAAGTGTTATGGTGAATAAAAGTGGACGTGATTTTTGGTTCTCCATATAGGCTCCATTAGTTTGTAATTTTGTGAGATATTTCATGCTAGATGTTAAATGATGGTTCCCACATATTTAGTGACTCATTAAGGCTGCTAAGAGCTGATCATTGAAGTGTATATACCAATAGTAAATACATCTAGAAGCTGGGTATTGTACGAGTACGAATACGGATGAATACGAGTAGAATTGTTGATGAAACGAATGAGAATGTAATTATGACCAATTTTGATAAGTATGAGTGTTTTGATATGTGTCTTGAAGTCTTCCAAAAGTGTATTAATACATCTTAATACACTACATGTAAATACATTTTAACTGAGTCGTTAAGTCATCGTTAGTCGTTACATGTAAGTGTTGTTTTGAAACTTTTAAGTTAACGATCTCATTAAATGTAATTAATCCATTGTTATTATACTTAAATGAGATGTTAAATTGTTATGTTAACATGATAACATGGTGTATGAATATATCTTAATATCATATATATATATATATATATATATATATATATATATATGTTAAAATACTATTACAACGATAATCGTTACATATATATATTGTTTCGAAATCCTTAAGTTAGTAGTCTCATCTTACTTGTGTAGTTCATTGTTGATACACTTAATGATATATTTAATTATCATTTTATCATGTTAAACATAGTATATCAATATCTTAATACGTGTCATATGTATTTAGTAAGACGTTGATATAACGATAGTCGTTATATATATCATTTCGAGTTTCTTAATTCAATAGTCTCATTTTATGTATATAACTCCTTGTTAATATACTTTGTGAGATACTTACTCATCATAATATCATGTTAAATATATATATATATATCTGTATATATTATCATGTCGTTTTTATAAGTTTTAACGTTCGTGAATCGCCGGTCAACTTGAGTGGTCAATTGTCTACATGAAACTCATTTCTAATAATCAAGTCTTAACAAGTTTGATTGCTTAACATGTTGGAAACATTTAATCATGTAAATATATTTTTCATTTAATATATAATCATGGAAAAGTTCGGGTCACTGCTGTCAAGACCCGTCCTAATCCATCTGGACGAATACATTATATTTGGTTACATCGCGAGGTACTTGACCTCTATATGATACATTTTACAAACATTGCATTCGTTTTTAAAAGACAAAATTTAATTACATTTAAAGTCGACGGCATGCATACCATTTTCTAATATATCCAACTATAAATGACTTAATAATAATCTTGATGATCTCGATGACTCGAATGCAACGTCTTTTGAAATATGTCATGAGTGACTCCAAGTAATATCTCTAATGAGCAAATGCACAGCGGAAGATTTCTTTCATACCTGAGAATAAACATGCTTTAAAGTGTCAACCAAAAGGTTGGTGAGTTCATTAGTTTATCATAATCATTCATTTTCATCATTTTAATAGACCACAAGAATTTCATTTCCAGTTCTCATAAATATACGTCCCATGTATAGAGACAAAAATAATTATTCATATGGTGAACACCTGGTAACCGACATTAACAAGATGCATATAAGAATATCCCCATCATTCCGGGACATCCATTGAACATGATATAAAAACTCGAAGTACTAATGCATACCATTTTCCAGTATGGGGGAGTTAGTGCCCGTAGATCTACCTTTAGGATTCGCGTCAATTAGGGTGTCTGTTCCCTAATTCTTAGGCTACCAAGCTAAAAGGGGTGATATTCGATTCAATAATCCAATCATAGAATGTAGTTTTGATTACTTGTGTCTATTTCGCAAAACATTTATAAAAGCAGCGCATGTATTCTCAGTCCCAAAAATATATATTGCAAAAGCATTTAAAAAGGGAGCAAATGAAACTCACCTAATGTATTTTGTGGTAAAAATGCATATAACTATATTGAACAATGCAGGGTTGGCCTCGAATTCACGAACCTATTATTCAATCATGTATATTAATACATGTAATGATAATCGAACAAATTTATATATATATATAATTTATTAAATATATCATTTTTATATTAATAATATATATATGTCTCATATTTTCATTTTGTTATATATAAAAATATTAAATTTTTTTATGTTATATGTATTAAATATATTTTTGATATATATATATATATATATATATATATATATATATATATATATATATATATATATATATATATATCATTTGTATATTAAATATATATACATTTGTATATCATTTGTATATTTTTGATATACAAAATATATTTTTGATATATATATATATATATATATATATATATATATATATATATATATATATATCATTTGTATATTAGTTATAGTAGTTATAATATTACCAAAATAATATTAATAGTGGTAAAAATGATAATAATTATAATATTAATAATAGTAATAATATTAACATAATTATAGTAAAAATAGTAAATTTAGTATTAATTATAATAAAGTTTCAAATATAAAAGATGTGTTATACTTAACTATATAACCCTTAAATTTATTTAGTTTTCTTACGTATTCTTAATATTATTTATTGTCATTACTAATGATTTTATCTCTATTTATATCATACTTATAGTACTCATGTTCATTATACCATCCAAAATCTTTAATATCAATAATAACACTAATAATAATAATGATAATAATAATAATATAATGATATTAATAATAATAATATTTCATTTTAAATCATTTTCAATTATAAGTATAATCATCGTTATAATCATATTTGTATTTATAATCTGTATATGTATATAACCATTAACTAATAACTATTTTTAATTACTCATAACATAATCATGATCATAGTAATACTAATAATAATAATAGTAATTATAATACTAATAATAATAATAATAATAATAATAATAATAATAATAATAATAATAACAATAACAATAACAATAATAATAACAATAACAATTTATAATAACAATGATAATAATAATGATAATAATAATAATAATAATAATAATAATAATAATAATAATAATAATAATAATAATAATAATAATAATAATAATAATAATAATAATAATAATAATTTTTTATTATGCAAAGCTACCTTAGAAGCCCATTTGTAAAAAAAATTGCACCAAGCAAGGATTGAACCCGAGACCTCTTGAAACCCGACACCATCCTAAACCATCCAGCCTTGACTGTTTTTCTGATTTAAAACGTACTCCAAATATATATCTATCTTATTTTCTGTTTTCCTCTTCATCTTCATAAATAAAACTCGACCAGTGATCTTTGTAAAATCATAAAAGTGATTTTGTTAATTTATTTAAAACTTGAAATTTAACTAGTTGTAACCTGCTGTGATGTTTTGCATAGGGGTGTTCACGGTCCGGTTTGGTCCGGTTTTGATTAAATCTCAAACCAAACCGGCATCTACGGTTTAAACATATATCAAACCAGACTAGACCAAGAAAGTCGTCAAACTGGACGGTTTGGTCCGGTTTTGGCCGGTCCGGTTTAACCGGTTTAACGGTTTCAAGTTCCATAAGTTATTATTATTAAGTTTGTGTACATTTTTCTCCTTTTGTACCAAAAAAGGCAAAACAAACAATGTGAATCCTTCGTAACTGATTCATAAGTTATTATTATTAAGTAACATTCTTTGTAGATACATCTTTATTAAGTCTTTACGTCTCCAAATTATATCAGTATACATCCTTTTTAAGTGAATGTGTCATGCATATTATATAATTATATTCCTCCTTTATATATAATTACATATTACATATACATCCTGCATATCAAATACAAATGCATCTATTTACTTCACTCACGAACAAAGCTAAACATGTTCGCATCTGCTATGTACGTATAAATATGTTTATTCAGTGAAGTATATAGTTACATAACATTAATATCAGTGACGTATATACAATCCGGTCCGGTCCGGTTTAACCGGCCGGTGGCCTAATGAAACCGCAAACCGGACCGAGTTTCGCGGTTTGGAGATCTTAAAACCGGCGACCGGACCGCTAATATCTAAAACTGGACCGAACCAATAAATCGGTCCAATCCGGCCGATTTTCGCGGTTTGACGGTTTTGTGAACACCCCTAGTTTTGCATTTACAGAAAGGAATTTGATAAATAAAAATGCTGTAACTGCTGTTCGAGTAAAAACGAAGAACATCAAATCACTTTTTAAATTCTAGAGTGTTTTAGACGAAAGTTATAACATGAAACAGGTTTAAAAACTCTCATAGAAACTTACTGAATTATCAATCGAACTTGAAACATCAAAACTCAATCGAATTTTGCGATGAACACTTTAGTTCATTTTTTGAAATCAAACTTTGACTTGAAAATTCTTACTCGATAAATCAAATTGGACCCTGAGATTTTACATATAGTTTGAACACCAGATTCCTAACAACTCTGCGTTAATGGATTTTAAAATTCGATACAAGATCATGACTTGACTAAAAAGTTGAAGAACTGGGTATCGTGGTCTGTTAAATTTTTTTTGATAACTTTAACTGATTTTATAGAATCTGATTGTGGTAATTGATATGGACACTGAAAGGAAAATTCGAATGCATGAAAATCTACCTGAATTGATTGATTCTTATAATCGTTTAACAATATTCTCAGCAGACCAAGTTAATTAGAAAAAATTAAAAAAGGTGAGCTAGATTGATAACAGACTTTGTTTGCTACTTGATATAGAATTCGATATATAGTGAATGAAGTACCAATCATGAGCAGAAACTAAATTAGATTGATCGTGATAGATGAGTATTACGTATTGTATCAATATCATAAATATATATCTGTATGATTTTCTTTTTTTTTCTTTTTTTATAACCCTATTTATTTATTTATCTGTTATATATTTATATCTGTATTTATAAAGTATATAAAATAATCAATATTAATACTAATTATATATATATATATATATATATATATATATATATATATATATATATATATATATATATATATATATATATATATATATATATATACATACATACATACATATGTAATAATAATAATTCTAATTAATAAAATTTATATTAATAACACTTATTATTGATTATAGAAATAGAAATAGAAATACTAACACTAATAATAATAATAGAAGTACTTATAATAAAACTAAATATAATAGCAATATAATGTTATTAATAATAACAATAATGATAATTTCAATAATAATAATATTATTAGTAACACTAATAATACTAATATTAATAATATAAATATAAAAATCTAATAATTTATACATGTCTGATTTCATATTTATATCGTACTATTATTAATACTGATATTAATATCAATAATAATACAGAAAGTAATAATATTATAATAACTATTTTTTTTATTTTTTTAACTTATACCTAATATTATACGTTAGTATTTACATAATATTTTCTAATTATATAATATATTCATTTTATTAGTAACTTAATTATTTTATATATTACTTTAAATTTCAATTCAATTTAAAAGATTTATTTGTATTATATTAATTTAAATTAATACATACCTTTATAATTATATTAATATATATATATATACACACACACACACACACACATTTATTTACAACAACTGTTCGTGAATCATCGAGGATGGTCAAAGGTTAATTGTTTACATGAATATAGTTTCAAAACTTTCGAGATTCAACATTACAGATCTTGCTTATCGTGTCGAAATCAAGTAAAGATTAAGTTTAAATTTGGTCGGAAATTCCCGAGTCGTCACAGTACCTACCCGTTAAAGAAATTTCGTCCCGAAATTTGAGTGAGGTGGTCATGGTTAACAATAAAAATGTTTTCGTGATGAATATGAGTTGATAAGTAAAGTTTTATCATCATTGAGTAATATGAATAAAATTATTCGATTAATCGAAGCGTATGAATGAAGCTATCACAAAAGATCGAGATGAAGAAATGGAGATTTTCCATAACTTTTGACGTAGTGGCGATTGAATTCCGGAATTCAAGGGATTTAAAGAAAATCTTCAAAATCTAAGAGATTTGATTCTTCGGCGAATAAGGAGATTAAGATCTCTATAATTAAATACGGTGATCTGCCTCGATTACTCTGTCTGATATTTCCATTATAAATTAAACTTTTCCGTTCAATTAGTTTCCACCAGTCCTACACCTTCTTTCTCAGTTCATATACCCAAAAGATTATAGTAATGCTTAATCCGGTTCAAATCCTTGTTTCTATTCTGGCTATCGTAATGATCGTTCTTCTTTTCCAACTTTCACCGGAAAAATCCGTTTACTTATACTTCGCTCTTGGGGTAATTGTGTTTATCATACTCCCGTGTCTCTATATTGCTATTCGTATTAGTGTACACGGTTTGTGATTTCAGTGTTGTTGTCGAGTTTTATATATTCCCTTATGTTTCGGAGCTCTTTGCCTTTTTATTTTCTTCTCGACCATTAGTAAAGCGAGTAATGGTCCAGAATTCGTAAGTATGAAGTTTCGAATTATCATAATATACAAGGTAGAAAGGAAAGGTAGTAGCACGATTTGATTTATCAAATTACCAGAATTACTGAGGATAGAACTATCAAGAATATATTTTCTTGATATGTTCAGAAGTTAAGTAGAATAAAAGAGTTATGTAACATGGCACGTGATGACGTTAATCATCACATCCCATTAGAAACTCAGCATGACTTACTGTAATATAATCACGTTGATCAAGTGTCATTATATTATACTAACTCATGCTTCAGTTCCCAACACTACTTCAGAATTCATTCATAGTTTATACTTAGCTTTTACAGAAATTTTCAATATAATATATTACAGATAGCACGAAGAGGTATATAATTTTGGACGAGAATATTTATGAAAATATTTTCAGAAATATCGAAGATATTTATGATGATATTTTGGAATTTCTAAGTTCGATGGTTGATGAAGAAAGATTTTCCGCAAGATTTTAACATGACCTCGGAGCAAGATATTCTCTAAAGATTTCATCGGATCCAGAATTACCTGGATCCTTTGAATATAGGGTTTGGTCCTTGTATTTGTCCTTGGTCTCCTTCATGGGTAGCTCAATCTGTTTTTCAGTACCAAATTTTCTATCGAGCATTCCTAACACTCCTTTCTTTATCATCAAACTTTTGGCCATCTAGACCATCTACCATTTTTCCCTTTCCTCTACATTTAATGCTACGATATCTGAATCATCGGTTATTAATCCGAGGTGGTTTCAGGAGAATTGTGTTTTTAGATGATTAGACGCTGATGGTAATATAGTGGAATATGAAAGGTTCCCCGGTAACAATAAACAACACGCATATATATCAAAGTTATAATAAGATTGTTTCGAACGAAAAGTCGATGGTGATTTGCTGAAGCTGTGACAGAATCTGCTATTTTGAAAGGGATTACCAAGTTATTTTGGGTAATGAAGGAATTAGCACAGCTACGTGTTAAACGTTTACTCAGGTTTCGAGTGGTTTTAGGTGCATAACTATATGCATCAATCTTTTCTTCCGTAGATGAAGTGCGATTGGTTGATCCTTTCGATTGAGGTGTTTTTAAGAATCATGAAAAATTTGAACGCAGATTGTAATCGTCAAGATACAATTGAGGTTTAAGATGAAATCAAGTGGAAAACTTGAAGAATTATTTAGTTTCATATGTTATAATCAGTATTTTAATTCATTTTAATTGTCCAATATTATTCGTCCACAGTCGATAGTCCATAGTTAACAGTCCAATAATTCATATATAGTTTAATATATAATATTCGAATTGATTAATATGTATCGTGACCCGTGTACATGTCTCAGACTCGATCACAACTCAAAGTATATATATTATTATAGAATTAACCTCAACCCTGTATAGCGAACTCGATCATTACAGCATATAGAGTGTCTATGGTTATTCCAAATAATATATATAGATGCGTCGATATGATATGTCAAAACATTGTATACGTATCCCGATATTTAAAGTGTGTAAAAATAAATAACAGAAATTAAATGACGATAAATAAAGTGCGTAAAGTAAATAACAGAAATTAAATGACGATAAATAAAATTGCGAGAATGTAATTTGAGATAATTAAATTGCGATAAATAAAATGTAATCAGTTAGCTAGGAAAAATTAGCTAGGAACAGTTAGCGTGGATTCTCAACAAAATTTCTCATTGTTAATTTGTTTGTTTCTAACAAATTTTATTTTGTCAAATGTTTTCTTCATTATGCCACTTGTTGGATTCTGATAAATCAAAATCCCAATATGAAATTGGATGAATATGGTTATTCTGTGGTGAACGGATTTGTATATCGGTGGATGTAAGTAGGATAGTAAACGACTGTTGAATCAGCTTCGAAGAATGTACAGTGTAACTTATTAATGTGAAATCTGAATATTCCTCGGGTATTACCTACCCGTTAAAATATTTTCACAATTAACACTTTTTACGAAAGAATTTTTTTTAATTACAATCTTTATGAAAACATATATACATATATATTTTCTTCAGATGTAATCATGGATTCATTGAGTTAATATGATATTAAATTCATTTGGTTTACCATTAGAACTAGAATACATAATCTCTAAAACATTTAGAGATTACTTAATCGCCATGAAGAACGAAGATAATTGATGTAAAACGATACGTAGAACGATGATTATACTCGAGGTACAGAATGAGATGTTGAGGCATGGATTGTTGATGGTACTGGTGCTGTTACTGATGGTACTATTGGTGCCGGTGATGTTGCTGAAGCTGGTAAATTTTGCACCATATTCTCCAAATTTATTTTTCGAGCGCGAAGTTTGTTGACTTCTTCTATTATTCCGGGTTGATTGTCGGTTGGAACGAGCGAATGAATAAGGTTTAGAATTTTAGATAGAATATAATCGTGTCAAGCTACTCTGGAAATGAGGCTGAAAATGGTGTTTCGGATAGGTTCTCCTGTAAATGCTTCAGGTTCTTCACCAAGAGGTGAATTCGGTTGGTGGAAGGGATCACCTTCTTCGCATCTCCATTGATTAAGTCGAATCCGAACCTATCAGATGAATTAGGGATGGATGATTGGTTGATTCATTATGGTGACACCGCTTCAGAGCTTAGGTGAATATTCATGTCGGAATAGCTGTCGGAATAACTATCGAAATAGCTATCGAAATCTGAGGGACTCGAACTGGTTGAGGGATTCATCTCGTACGATCAGATGAAGGATTTTCGATAAGAAATAGATTATAGGATGTAGATTAGTACCCCGCAATACATAATTTACATATGCATATATAATACTAAAATCCCATAAGTTACAGAGGAATCTACGGAAGCTGTCAGGCAAAGTTAACAATAATAGATACGCTAAGATATGAATTTATCTATACACTGTCTATGCAATAGAGGCAGTAAGACTTGTCTAGACTTTATGGATGATAAGAAAATAATTTTCGACACTAAATGATAAGCAAAACTTTTGACATGCAGACACGGTCGAAGTCCAGACTCACTAATGCATCCTAACGACTATCAGTTAGACACACTAATGCAAGACCTGGTTCGCTAAGACCACCGCTCTGATACCAACTGTCAAGACCCGTCCTAATCCATCCGGACGAATACATTACATTTGGTTACATCGCGAGGTACTTGACCTCTATATGATACATTTTACAAACATTGCATTCGTTTTTAAAAGACAAACTTTCATTACATTGAAAGTCGATGGCATGCTTACCATTTTCTAATATATCCAACTATAAACGACTTAATAATAATCTTGATGAACTTCACGACTCGAATGCAACGTCTTTTAAAATATGTCATGAGTGACTCCAAGTAATATCTCTAATGAGCAAATGCACAGCGGAAGATTTCTTTCATACCTGAGAATAAACATGCTTTAAAGTGTCAACCAAAAGGTTGGTGAGTTCATTAGTTTATCATAATCATTCATTTTCATCATTTTAATAGACCACAAGAATTTCATTTCTAGTTCTCATAAATATACGTCCCATGCATAGAGACAAAAATAATCATTCATATGGTGAACATCTGGTAACCGACATTAACAAGATGCATATAAGAATATCCTCATCATTCCGGGATATCCATCGGACATGATATAAAAACTCGAAGTACTAAAGCATACCATTTTCCAGTATGGGGGGAGTTAGTGCCCGTAGATCTACCTTTAGGATTCGCGTCAATTAGGGTGTCTGTTCCCTAATTCTTAGGCTACCAAGCTAAAAGGGGTGATATTCGATTCGAAAATCCAACCATAGAATGTAGTTTCGATTACTTGTGTCTATTTTGTAAAACATTTATAAAAGCAGCGCATGTATTCTCAGTCCCAAAAATATATATTGCAAAAGCATTTAAAAAGGGAGCAAATGAAACTCACATAATGTATTTTGTAGTAAAAATACATATAACTATATTGAACAATGCAGGGTTGGCCTCGGATTCACGAACCTATTATTCAATTATGTATATTAATACATGTAATGGTAATCGAACAAATTTATATATATATATAATTTATTAAATATATCATTTTTATATTAATAATATATATATGTCTCATATATTCATTTTGTTATATATAAAAATATTAATTTTTTTATGTTATATGTATTAAATAAATATATATATATATATATATATATATATATATATATATATATATATATATATATATATATATATATATATATATATATCATTTGTATATTAGTTATAGTAGTTATAATATTACCAAAATAATATTAATAGTGGTAAAAATGATAATAATTATAATATTAATAATAGTAATAATATTAACATAATTATAGTAAAAATCGTAAATTTAGTATTAATTATAATAAAGTTTCAAATATAAAAGATGTGTTATACTTAACTATACAACCCTTAAATTTATTTAGTTTTCTTACGTATTCATAATATTATTTATTGTCATTACTAATGATTTTATCTCTATTTATATCTTACTTATAGTACTCATGTTCATTATATCATCCAAAATCTTTAATATCAATAATAACACTAATAATAATAATGATAATAATAATAATATAATGATATTAATAATAATAATATTTCATTTTAAATCATTTTTCAATTGTAAGTATAATCATATTTGTATTTATAATCTGTATATGTATATAACCATTAACTAATAACTATTTTTAATTACTCATAACATAATCATGATCATAGTAATACTAATAATAATAATAATAGTAATTATAATACTAATAATAATAATAATAATAATAATAATAACAATAACAATAACAATAACAATAACAATAACAATAACAATTTATAATAACAATGATAATAATAATAATAATAATGATAATAATAATAATAATAATAATAATAATAATAATAATAATAATAATAATAATAATAATAATAATAATAATAATAATAATAATAATAATAATAATAATTTTTAATATGCAAAGCTACCTTAGAAGCCCATTTGTAAAAAAAATTGCACCAAGCAAGGATTGAACCTGAGACCTCTTGAAACCCGACACCATCCTAAACCATCCAGCCTTGACTGTTTTTCTGATTTAAAACGTACTCCAAATATATATCTATCTTATTTTCTTTTTTCCTCTTCATCTTCATAAATAAAACTCGAGCAGTGATCTTTCTAAAATCATAAAAGTGATTTTGTTAATTTATTTAAAACTTGAAATTTAACTAGTTGTAACCTGCTGTGATGTTTTGCATTTACAGAAAGGAATTTGATAAATAAAAATTCTGTAACTGCTGTTCGAGTAAAAACGAAGAACATCAAATCACTTTTTAAATTCTAGAGTGTTTTAGACGAAAGTTATAACTTGAAACAGGTTTAAAAACTCTCATAGAAACTTACTGAATTATCAATCGAACTTGAAACATCAAAACTCAATCGAATTTCGCGATGAACACTTTAGTTGACTTTTTGAAATCAAACTTTGACTTCAAATTCTTACTCGATAAATCAAATTGGACCCTGAGATTTTACATATAGTTTGAACACCAGATTCTTAACAACTCTGAGTTAATGGATTTTAAAATTCAATAAAAGATCGTGACTTGACCAAAAAGTTGAAGAACTGGTATCGTGGTCTGTTAATTTTTTTTTTTTTGATAACTTTAACTGATTTAATAGAATCTGATTATGGTAATTGATATGGACACTGAAAGGAAAATTGGAATGCATGAAAATCTACCTGAATTGATTGATTCTTTTAATCGTTTGACAATATTCTCAGCAGACCAAGTTAATTAGAAAAAATTAAAAAAAGGTGAGGTAGATTGATAACAGACTTTGTTTGCTACTTGATATAGAATTCGATATACAGTGAATGAAGTACCAATCATGAGCAGCAACTAATTTAGATTGATCGTGAGTATTACGTATTGTATCAATATCATAAATATATATCTGTATGATTTTCTTTTTTTTTCTTTTTTTTATAACCGTATTTATCTATTTATCTGTTATATATTTATATCTGTATTTATAAAGTATATAATATAATCAATATTAATACTAATTATATATATATATATATATATATATATATACATATGTAATAATAATAATTCTAATTAATAAAATTTATATTAATAACACTTATTATTGATTATAGAAATAGAAATAGAAATACTAACACTAATAATTATAATAGAAGTACTTATAATAAAAAGATGAAAAAACCAAGAGAAAGGTAAAGGGATACTCCATCGCTACAGATTACCTACACCTGCCAAAGTCCACTTAAATATAATAGCAATATAATGTTATTAATAATAACAATAATGATAATTCGATAATAATATTATTATTAGTAACACTAATAATAATACTAATATTAATAATATAAATATAAAAATCTAATAATTTATACATGTCTGATTTCATATTTATATCGTACTATTATTAATACTGATATTAATATCAATAATAATACAGAAAGTAATAATATTATAATAACTATTTTTATTTTTTATTTTTTTAACTTATACCTAATATTATACGTTAGTATTTACATAATATTTTCTAATTATATAATATATTCATTTTATTAGTAACTTAATTATTTTATATATTACTTTAAATTTCAATTCAATTTAAAAGATTTATTTGTATTATATTAATTTAAATTAATACATACCTTTATAATTATATTAATATATATATATATATATATATATATATATATATATATATACACACACACACACATTTATTTACAACAACTGTTCGTGAATCATCGAGGATGGTCAAAGGTTAATTGTTTACATGAATATAGTTTCAAAACTTTCGAGACTCAACATTACAGATCTTGCTTATCGTGTCGAAATCAAGTAAAGATTAAGTTTAAATTTGGTCGGAAATTCCCGGGTCGTCACAACTACAGTACCTACCCGTTAAATAAATTTCGTCCCGAAATTTTAAGCTGTTGAAGGTGTTGACGCATCTTATGGAAATAGGTATGGGTATTTCATCTTCATCTGATCTTCACGCTCCCAGGTGAACACGGGTCCTCTACGAGCATTCCATCAAACTTTAACGATCGGTATCTTGTTTTGCTTAAGTCTTTTAACCTCACGATCCATTATCTCGACGGGTTCTTCAATGAATTGAAGTTTTTCATTGATTTGGATTTCGTCTAAAGGAAGAGTGAGATCTTCTTTGGCTGAGCATTTCTTCAGATTCGACACGTGAAAGGTATTAAGTATGCCAGCTAATTGTTGTGGTAATTCAAGTCGATAAGCTACCAGTCCGACACGATCACTAATCTTGAATGGCCCAATGTATCTCGGGTTTAGTTTTTCCCGTTTTCCAAAACGAATAACACCTTTCCAAGGTGATACATTAAGCATGGCCATGTCGCCAATTTCAAATTCTATTTCTTTTCTTTTACTGTCTGCATAGCTCTTTTGTCGACTCTGGGCATGAGATGACCCGTCCTAATCCATAAGGACAAATACAATAACATATGATTACATTGCGAGGTATTTGACCTCTATATGATACATTTTACAAACATTGCATTCGTTTTGAAAAGACAAACTTTCATTTCATCGTAAGTTGACAAACATGCATACCATTTCATAAAATCCAAACTATAAATGACTTAATCTGTCATTTATTTAATAATAATCTTTATTAAACTCAATGACTTGAATGCAATGTCTTTCGAAATATGGCATGAATGACTCCAAGTAATATCTTTAAAATGAGCAAATTCACAGCGGAAGATTTCTTAATACCTAAGAATAAACATGCTTTCAAGTGTCAACCAAAAGGGTGGTGAGTTCATTAGTTTATCATAAACATTCATTTTCTTCACTTTAATAGACCACAAGATTTCAGATATTTAATTGTACACGTAACCCGAGTAAAAAATAGTACGCATAACCTGCGAATTAAAAATCATTCATATGGTGAACACCTGGTAACCGACATTAACAAATGCATCTAGAATATCCCCAGATATACAGGTACACTCATCTGTATATAAAATTGAAGTACTAAAGCATCCGTAACCCGGATGGGTCGTGTCAAAGTCCCTAGATCTATCTTCAGGATTCGCGTCAATTTGGGGGTCTGTTCCCAAATTCTTATGCTACCAAGCTAAAATGGTGATATCCGGTATAATAATTCAACCATAGAATGTAGTTTCAAATACTTGTGTCTATCTCGTAAAACAGTTATAAAAGCAGCGCATGTATTCTCAGTCCCAAAAATATATATAAAAAGGGAGTAATGAAACTCACTATACTGTATTTCGTAGCAATTATGCATATGACGGCACTGAACAAGTGCAGGGTTGGCCTCGGATTCACGAACCTATATTAAGTATATATATTTATATGTTGGTCAATATCTTTTTAACAATATATGTCAAGTCATAGTGTATCACAATCCTAATGCTCGAGATCGATATGCAAAAGTCAACAAAAGTCAATTTGACCCAAAATGATTTACAAAATCTATCCATGTTTATTATATAACTTAAATATAGTCGTTTTATATATTTAAATATATTTATCTGATTTTATTAGAGTAAATAATACAAGTCATTTATTAATAAATAAAATTTATATTAAAATTTATATATGATAAAAATATACTTTTATATATCTCAAGTAATAAAGTTCAATTAATATCATAAAAATATAGTAGTATGTATTATTAATGTAATTATGTTACGTTTGGTAAAAATATCTTTTTATCACATATTTATTTGATAATGTTAATAATAATAATAATGAGTAAAAGCTGTATTATTTTGTAATAGTAATAATGATAATAATAATAATAATAATAATAATAATAATAATAATAATAATAAAGATAATGTTATGAAAAGTATGTTAATATAAATAATAATGATAATAATAATGATGATATTAATAATACTAATAAAATTGATAGTAACGATAATTTTAAATAAAACGATAGTTTTAAATTCTTTACTTTTTAATGATAATATATTCTAATAAAAACGATAATTTTTAATAATAATAATAATTTTTAATAGAATGATAGTTTTAAAAATGATAAATTTTAAATGATAATTGATAGTATCGATACTTTAATATTAGTAAAAATATAATTTATCTTAATAATAATATTTAACATATATAATAATTATCATAATAATAATAATAATAATAATAATAATAATAATAATAATAATATGTTATAAAAATAATTCTATCAAAAATGATAATTTTTAATAACAATAATCCTAATATGATAATAATGATAATATTTTATAATAAAAATGATATTTCTATTAAAAATGATAATTTTAATAAAAGTGCTAATTTTAATATTCATGATACTTTTAATAATAATAAGGATAAAATAATAAAATGATAGTTTTTATAAAAATGTTAATTTTTAATAATAATGATAATTTCAGTTATAATATCAATGTTAATAATTATTATAATAATAATAATAATAATAATAATAATAATAATAATAATAATAATAATAATAATAATAATAATAATAATAATAATAATAATAATAATAATGATGATGATAATAACGACAATAACAATAACGATAACGATAATGATAACGATAATGATAACGATAACGATAATAATAATAATAATAATCGTTTTAACAATAATACTTAAAATTATAGATAATTCAATTGACGATATCTTTTAATATGTTAATCGAAATCATATGCTTTCTAAATGAAAAGTTATTAATTTTTCGTCTGCTTTTCAACGACATGCATATCATATACCTTATCTTAATCGCATAATTATCAAATTCGTGATTTATCATAAACTATCTAACGACAAAAATTAAACATACAAGCATGCATAATAATATGTACTCGAGTACTAGTCAGGGATACACTATTAATATATAAAAGTTAAGTTATGAGTGCTCACGTATCAATATTGTGATTCAATATTGCAGGAAAGTACGTAGACGCAACGGAGATGATATACACTAGTTTGACCTCACGAGCATACCCCCGAACATTACCCCTAACCTCCATAGCTATAACCCATAATTTCCTTAGCTCTTTCCCGCTCGGAAAACTCGTTTTTGAAATGACTCCTTCATAACCTCGTCGTAATATTTTATGTATAATACTAATAAAAATAATACTACTAATATAACTACATTAATATTAATAATCTTTAATAGATATAATAATAAGAATAATAATAATAATAATAATAATAATAATAATAATAATAATAATAATAATAATAATAATTAAAATAAATCATTACGGAGTATTAAGATGTATGTGTGTGCTCACAAACTGAAATTGATCGGCATTTAAAGGAGTTTGCTGCACCTAAACTGTGATGACCCGGGAATTTTCGACCAAATTTAAACTTGATCTTTATATGATTCTGACACGATAAGCAAATTCTGTAATGTTAAGTCTCGAATATTTTGGAACTATGTTCATATTCAATTACCCTTTGACTATGCCCGTCGATTCATGAACAATTGTGTTTAAATAAATATGTATATATATATGTATATATAAATATAAACAAAAGTATATATATATATAATGAATTGAAATAATACAATTTAATCATTAGAATTAAAAATATAAAATAATATATAGAATAAATAAATTACTATAAATATATATAGGTATATATATATATATATATATACATACATATATATACATACATATATATATATATATGAACATGATTTGTATAATTGGTGACTATAGTTATATTGTAATATATATAAAAATGTATAAGTATTAAATATAAATGATATGTTAAAATTTACATAATTAATAAATTATAATATTAATACATTAAAAGTAAATACAAGATAAGAATATAGTTGTTGTAGTAATATAATTATCACTTTCATTATTATTATTAATGTTAATATTAATATTTGTATTATTAATATTATATAATACATAGATATAAAAATTGAAATATAAAACTTGTTATATGTTAAACCTTAATTGTATTATAATTAGATATTATTAAAGACACTATTATTTTTTTTATTCATTTATAAAATTATTATCATTTTTATGATTTTTTTATCATTATTACTTATTATTATTATTGATATTATTATTATTATTATTATTATTATTATTATTATTGTTATTATTATTATTATTATTATTATTATATTTATTAATTATTAATATTAAATAAAAAAAAGTCATTAGCTAGTACCATTCAGTTACCCATATCCCTCAAAACTGTATTTGATTTTTGTAATTGTCGGATGTTGTTACAAGTCATTCTCAATCACAATTCAAAATAAAAATCTTGTGCTATATAATGTCTCTTGCATCCAGTGAATGAATGAACCTGAGAAAAAATCACTAAATAAGCTCGACACTCTGTACATTCATCTTTTTAACCATATTTTGATTTCGAATGAATTTTCAAAATGTAATAACACAGTCTTGTTAGGAATCGTCTATCTAAACTATCTGTAAGTTTTTAATCTTCAATTCTTTCTATCAATTTCTAATTTGAGAGTCAAAGTTTTGGTTTTCAAAGTCAACTAAGTGTTCTTGAATCAAATTCGAGTTTGTTTTGATATCTCCAGTTAATTTGATGATCCATAAAGTTTATAGGAATGATTTGCAACACAATTCATGTTGTAATCATAACCTATAACACTCTTAATCTAAAAATCAATTTTTGAGTTCTTCATAGTGATATACACTAACGAGAATTCGAAACAAATTTCAAAAACTAGAAATGTAGAGTTGTTAGGAATCATTTACTTAAACTTCTTGTAAAATCTCAAGTTCCAATTCTTAATAACGAAATCGAATTTGCGAGTCAAAGTTATTTTGTCAAAAGTCAAAGAAAGTGTTCATAGCGAAATTCGTAATCGTGTTGAAGTTTCCAGTTAAATTGATGATTTAAATAGATTTTAGGAATGATTTGAAACATGTTTCATGTTGTAAAGATCGTCCAAAACGAACTCAAAATTGAAAACAAATTTTTTTTCTTGGCTACGGGCAAGCAGTAGGATTTTTTATGTTTTTTTTCTCATTTTTTTTTTATATCATGAACATATTTTTTTTTGTTTCATGTTGTTTACAAGTCATAAATGAAAACCCGTTCGATTGTTGTTGAGTTTTTGCCCCCGTTTGATTTTAAACTTGGTGAAGAAGATGATGAACATGGCTAAATGAAATACTAGATATATAGTTTGAGTTGCCTTATAAATCAGATAAACAAGACAGAGGGAATGGTTAAGTGTGTTTGCGGGTGAGCGAGAGGTCTCTAGTTCAAACCCGGTTCAGGGCATATTTTTTTAGAAAGGCTTTGGAAGGTAGATTTCATTACCAAAATTATTATTATTATTAGTATTGTGATTATTATTATTATGGTTATTTTTAGAACACTTATTATTACTAATACAAGTATTATTATAAAGACTATAATTTATTATTATAATTATGATTATGATTATTATTATTATTATGAGAATGATACAAATTATTATTATTTTCATTAATATTAGTACTTGTAACATTTAAAATTGTTAGTGTTATTATTATCATCCACATAGGTATTATTATTAGTATTATCATCATTATTATTAATATTACAAAGTATCATTAATAGACTTATCATTTAAACATTAATATTAGTGATATTGTATAACTACTGAAAATTTCTATTAAAACTATTAAAAATTACCATTATTATTATTAGTATTATTTTTTACTAAAACTATCATTATTATTGATATCAGTATTATCTATGTCATTATTATTAAAATAATTACGATTATGAAAAATAAAAGTTTTAAAGACGTTATTAAAATTATAAACATAAAAATAAAGATTTTATATATAAATATATATTTAATACACATAACTTAACTATACTAATATATCTATATATATAATGAAAATATATATAATGAACCTATTAGTCTACTATATATATAAATTACATCACTAATAATAATATAAATAAATATATTTGTTCGATTACAAGTATATGTCTTAATAGATATATGAATGATATAGGTTCGTGAATCCGAGGCCAACCCTACACTGTTCAATGTTGTCATATGTATTTTTACTACAAAATACATTATTGTGAGTTTCATTAATCCCCTTTTAAATGCTTTTGCAATATATATTTTTGGGACTGAGAATACATGCGCAGTTTTTATAACTGTTTTACAAAATAGACACAAGTAATTGAAACTACATTATATGGTTGAATGATCGAAATCGAATATGCCCCTTTTTATTAAGTCTGGTAATCTAAGAATTAGGAACAGACACCCTAATTGACGCGAACTCTAAAGATAGATCTATCGGGCCCAACAAGCCCCATCCAAAGTACCGGATGCTTTAGTATTTCAAAATTTATATCATGTCCGAAGGAGGATCCTGGAATGATGGGGATATTCTTATATGCATATTGTGAATGTCGGTTACCAGGTGTTCAATCCATATGAATGATATTTTTGTCTCTATGCATGGGACGTATGATTATGAGAAATGGAAGTATGAAATCTTGTGGTCTATTAAAATTATGAAATGATTATTTATGTTAAACTAATGAACTCACCAACATTTTGGTTGACACTTTAAAGCATGTTTATTGTCAGGTACGAAAGAAATCTTCCGCTGTGCATTTGCTCATCTTAGAGATATTACTTGGAGTCATTCATGACATATTTCAAAAGACGTTGCATTCGAGTCGTTGAGTTCATCAAGATTATTATTAAGTCTATTATAGTAAGATATATTACGAAATGGTATGCATGTTGCCAACTTTCGATGTAATGAAAGATTGTCTTTTCAAAAACGAATGCAATGTTTGTAAAATGTATCATATAGAGGTCAAATACCTCCCGATGTAATCAACTGTTGTGAATCGTTTATAATCGATATGGATTTCGTCCGGATGGATTAGGACGGGTCGCTTCAGTTGGTATCAGAGCGGTGGTCTTAGCGAACCAGGTCTTGCATTAGTGAGTCTAACTGATAGTCGTTAGGATGCATTAGTGAGTCTGGACTTCGACCGTGTCTGCATGTCAAAAGTTTTGCTTATCATTTTTTGTCGGAAATCATCTATTTATCATCCTTAGGAAATTACCTGCTTATCATTCTTAGTCTAGACACATCTTACTGCAATGATTGCATGAATAGTGTATAGACAAAATTCGTATCTTAGCGTATCTGCTAATTCATATCTTAGCATATCTTGTACTGTAGACTTTGTCTGACAACTTCCGTAGATTCCTCCGTAACATATGGGATTTTAGTATTGTATATGCATATGTGAATTATGTGTTGCAGGGTACTAATCTACATCCTATAATCAGTTTCTTATCGAAAATACTTCATCTGATCGTACGAGATGAATCCCTCAACTAGTTCGAGTCCCTCAGACTTCGATACCTAATCCGATAGTTATTCCAACAACTCTTCCGACATGGATGTTTACCTAAGCACCGGAGGCAATGTCACCAGAATGAATCAACCAATCAATCATCCCCAATTCATCTGATGGGTTCGTAGTCGACTTAACCGATGGAGACAAGAGGAAGGCGATCCTTTCCACCTACCAACCGAATTTACCTCTTGGCAATGAACCTGAAGCACTTACCGGCGAACCAGTCTGAAACACCATTTTCACTTCCATTTCCCGAATATCTCACCACGATTGTATTCTATCTAAAATTCTAAACCTTATTCATCTGCTCGTACTGACCGACAATCATCCCGGAATAATAGAAGAAGTCAACGAACTTCGCGCTCGAGTAATCAATCTGGAGAATATGGTGCAAAAATTACCAGCTTCAACAACATCACCGGCACCAACAGTACCATCAATAACAATGCCAGTACCATCAACAACCCATGCCTCGAAGTCTCATTCTATACCTTGAGTACAATTATCGTTCTACGTATCGTTCTACACCATTTATCTTCGTTCGACATGGCAATTATGCAATCTCTAATGTTTTAGAGATTATATATTCATGTTCCAACGGTAAATCAAATGAGTTTAATATCATATTGACTCATTAAATCCATGATTTCATCTGAAAAAATATATATGTATATATATTTTCATAAAGATTGTAATTAAAAATTCTTGTGTTCAAACTGTTAATGGTGAAAATATTTTAACGGGTAGGTAATACCCGAGGAATATTTAGATTTCACATTAATAAGTTACACTGTACATTCTTCGAATCTAATTCAATAGTCGTTTACTATCCTACTTACGTCCACCGATATACAAATCCGTTCATCACAGAATAACCATATTCATCCAATTTCATATTTGGATTTTGATTTATCAAAAATCAAGTGGCATAATGAAGGAAACATTTGACAAAATAAAATTTGTTAGAAACAAACAAATTAACTATGAGAAATTTTGTTAAGAATCCACGCTAACTGTTCCTAACTAATTGTTCCCAGCTAACTGATTACACTTTATTTATCGCAATTTAATTATCGCAATTTACATTCTCGCAATTTTATTTATCGTCATTTAATTTCTGTTATTTACTTTACGCACTTTATTTATCGTCATTTAATTTTTGTTATTTACTTTACGCACTTTATTTATCGTCATTTAATTTCTGTTATTTATTTTACGCACTTTAAATATCGGGACACGTATACAAGGTTTTGACATATCATATCGACGCATCTATATATATTATTTGGAGTAACCATAGACACTCTATATGCGGTAATGCGGGAGTTAGCTATACAGGGTTGAGGTTGATTCTACAATAATATATATAGTTTGAGTTGTGATCGAGTCTGAGATGAATACGGGTCACGATATGTATTAATTAATTTGAATATTACATATTAAACTATATATGAATTATTGAATTGCTAACTGTGGACTATCAACTGTGGACTACCAACATTGGACAATTAAAATGAATTAAAATATTGACTATAACATATAAAACTAAACAATTCTTCAAGTTGCCACTTGATTTCATCTTAAACTTCATTTGTATCTTGACGATTCCAATCTGCGTTCAAACCTTTCATGATTTTTGGAAATACCTCAATCGAGAGGATGAACCAACCGCACTTCATCTACGGAAGAAAAGATTGATGCATATAGTTATGTACCTGAAAACACTCGGAACCCGAGTAAACGTTTAAAACGTATCTGTACTAGGTTCTTTGGCATTGTTATTACCGAAAATAACTTTACAATCACTTTCCAAAATAGCCAAATTTGTCACAGCTCCAACAAGTCAACTTCGACTTTTCGTTCTAAACAACCTTATTATAACCTTGATATATATACGTGCTCTTTTATTGTTACCGGAGAACCTTTTATATTCCATCATATTACCAGCAGACGTACCAGCAACCTCGTTGCTCCTTGGCTTAAATCTCTCCGACAAATCACTATATTTATCTATTGAAGTCTCATCATGTACTCATCCGCATCCTGTAACAAGAATTGCCATACCAATTATCGGGAATCAGCAAATCTGTATTTTGAGTCTCGCAACGTTTCCACATCAACAGTTATATGTATCCATATAACATTTATCTCTTAGAACTATGATCTTCCATTCTGAAATTCTGAAAAGCACCCAGTCTGTGAATTAATGCTCTGAATTTTGAAAAGTTGAATGAAGCAACAAAAACTGTGGATGATTTTAACAGTCAAAAGTTTGATAAAAAAAAAAGATACGTTGGAAAAGCTCAAAAGGAAGTTTGGTACTGAAAAACGAATTGAGCAAACCATGAAGGAGACTCTGAGCAAATCACAAGGACTAAACTTGTACATGAAGAACCCTGATGATTCTGTTTCTGATGAAGTCTTTAGCGAATATCTTGCTCCTTATTTATTTTAAATCCTTGCGAAAGGATTTTCTTCATCAACATTCGATCTCAGAAATTCTGGAAATATCATCATAAATATCTTCGATGTTTCCGACAATATTTTCATAACAATTCTTATCTGAAATCATTAATCTCTTCGTGCTATCAGTGTTACATCATATAGAAACTGTTAGTTTCTATATTCTGTAAACTTTCGAGCTTAAAATATGAATGTTATTGAAGTAATGTTGGGAACTGATGCATGAGTTAGTATAATATAATGACACTTGATCAACGTGATTATATTACAGTAAGTCATGCTGAGTTTCTAATGGAACGTGATGATTCACAGATCATAACATCATCATGTGCCATGTTACACGACTTTTACATTTTATCTGATATATAAACATATCAAGAACATATTTTCTTGATAGTTCTATCTTTCCCGGATATTCTGGTAATTTGACGAATCAAGATCGTGCCATTACCATTCCTTTCTTAGAACATTAACATTATTCATTATGGAAATTATATCTGCGAATTCTGGACCATTACAAGAGATGCCTAACTGCAAGAAGAAGAAACGAAGGGACAAAGCTCCGAAATAGAAATTGGAGTATAAATCGCAGCAAATAGGAGGGAGTATTAACTGTGGATGACAATGATTATAGGAAAGAGAAATAGGGACATTGAAAAATAAGGGGAGATACAAAGCCCGATAACAACGTATAAATTACAAACCATGGATATTAATAGGAATAACAATATAAAGACACGGTAAAATTAATAATAGTATCACCCCAAGGTTATATTAAAAGTAAACAGATTTTTCTGGTGGAAGATTGACAAGAAGGATACAGGAAAGATAATTAGAAATATATCAAGGATTAGAAATGGATTAAGCATTTTCACAATCTTATGGATGTAAGAACTAAGAAAGAAAGTATAGAAATGGTATGAATAATGGAACAAAAGAGCTTAATTTATAATGGAATTATCAGACAGAGTAATTGAGACAGATTACAGTATTTAATTATAGAGATCTTAATTTACTTATTCGCCGAAGAATCAAATCTTTTAGATTTCGAAGATTTTCTTTAATCCCTTGAATTCCGGAATTCAACCAAGACAACGTCAAAAGCTAAGGCGCACCTTAATTTTTAAATTCAAACGTGACCAAGTTAAATATTATGACGAATCTCTATTTCTTCATTTCAATCTTTTATGACAGCTTCACTGTTAAGCTTCACACAATCGAATCATTTTACCTATGTTAATCGATAATGATAAAACTCTATTTATCAACTCATATTTGTCATGAAAACATTCTTATTGTTAGCCATGACGACCTCACTCAAATTTCGGGACAAAATTTCTTTAACGGGTAGGTACTGTGATGACCCGGGAATTTCCGACCAAATTTAAACTTGATCTTTATATGATTCCGACACGATAAGCAAATTCTGTAATGTTAAGTCTCGAATATTTTGGAACTATGTTCATATTCAATTACCCTTTGACTATGCCCGCCGATTCATGAACAATTGTGTTTAAATAAATATGTATATATATATATGTATATATAAATATAAACAAAAGTATATATATATATATATAATGAATTGAAATAACACAATTTAATCATTAGAATTAAAAATATAAAATAATATATAGAATAAATAAATTACTATAAATATATATGTGTATATATATATATATATATATATATATATATATATATATATATATATATATATATATGAACATGATTTCTATAATTGGTGACTATAGTTATATTGTAATATATATAAAAATGTATAAGTATTAAATATAAACGATATGTTAAAATTTACATAATTAATAAATTATAATATTAATACATTAAAAGTAAATACAAGATAAGAATATAGTTGTTGTAGTAATATAATTATCACTTTCATTATTATTATTAATGTTAATATTAATATTTGTATTATTAATATTATATAATACATAGATATAAAAATTGAAATATAAAACTTGTTATATGTTAAACCATAATTGTATTATAATTAGATATTATTAAAGACACTATTATTTTTTTTATTCATTTATAAAATTAGTATCACTTTTATGATTTTTTATCATTATTACTTATTATTATTGATATTATTATTATTGATATTATTATTATTATTATTATTATTATTATTATTATTATATTTATTAATTATTAATATTAAATAAATAAAAAAAAGTCATGAGCTAGTACCATTCAGTTACCCATATCCCTCAAAACTGTATTTGATTTTTGTAATTGTCAGATGTTGTTACAAGTCATTCTCAATCACAATTCAAAACAAAAATCTTGTGCTATATAATGTCTCTTGCATCCAGTGAATGAATGAACCTGAGAAAAAATCACTAAATAAGCTCGACACTCTGTACATTCATCTTTTTAACCATATTTTGATTTCGAATGAATTTTCAAAATGTAATAACGCAGTCTTGTTAGGAATCGTCTATCTAAACTATCTGTAAGTTTTTAATCTTCAATTCTTTCTATCAATTTCTAATTTGAGAGTCAAAGTTTTGGTTTTCAAAGTCAACTAAGTGTTCTTGAATCAAATTCGAGTTTGTTTTGATATCTCCAGTTAATTTGATGATCCATAAAGTTTATAGGAATGATTTGCAACACAATTCATGTTGTAATCATAAACTATAACGCTCTTAATCTAAAAATTAATTTTTGAGTTCTTGAGTTCTTCACAGTGATATACACTAACGAGAATTCGAAACAAATTTCAAAAACTAGAAATGTAGAGTTGTTAGGAATCATTTACTTAAACTTCTTGTAAAATCTCAAGTTCCAATTCTTAATAACGAAATCGAATTTGCGAGTCAAAGTTATTTTGTCAAAAGTCAAAGAAAGTGTTCATCGCGAAATTCGTAATCGTGTTGAAGTTTCCAGTTAAATTAATGATTTAAATAAATTTTAGGAATGATTTGAAACATGTTTCATGTTGTAAAGATCGTCCAAAACGAACTCAAAATTGAAAACAAATTTTTTTTCTTCTTGGCTACCCGCAAGCAGTAGGATTTTTTTTTGTTTTTTTTCTCATTTTTTTTATATCATGAACACATTTTTTTTTTTGGTTTCATGTTGTTTACAAGTCATAAATGAAAACCCGTTCGATTGTTGTTGAGTTTTTGCCCCCATTTGATTTTAAACTTGGTGAAGAAGATGATGAACATGGCTAAATGAAATACTAGATATATAGTTTGGGTTGCCTTATAAATCAGATAAACAAGACAGAGGGAATGGTTAAGTGTGTTTGCGGGTGAGCGGGAGGTCTCTAGTTCAAACCCGGTTCAGGGCATATTTTTTTAGAAAGGCTTTGGAAGGTAGATTTCATTAGCAAAATTATTATTATTATTATTATTAGTATTGTGATTATTATTATTATGGTTATTTTTAGAACACTTATTATTACTAATACAAGTATTATTATAAAGACTATAATTTATTATTATAATTATGATTATGATTATTATTATTATTATGAGAATGATACAAATTATTATTATTTTCATTAATATTAGTACTTGTAACATTTTATAATTGTTAGTGTTATTATTATCATCCACATAGGTATTATTATTAGTATTATCATCATTATTATTAATATTACAAAGTATCATTAATAGACTTATCATTTAAACATTAATATTAGTGATATTGTATAATTACTGAAAATTTCTATTAAAACTATTAAAAATTACCATTATTATTATTAGTATTATTTTTTACTAAAACTATAATTATTATTGATATCAGTGTTATCTATGTCATTATTATTAAAATAATTACGATTATGAAAAATAAAAGTTTTAAAGACGTTATTAAAATTATAAACATAAAAATAAAGATTTTATATATAAATATATATTTAATACACATAACTTAACTATACTAATATATCTATATATATAATGAAAATATATATAATGAACCTATTAGTTTACTATATATATAAATTACATCACTAATAATAATATAAATAAATATATTTGTTCGATTACAAGTATATGTCTTAATAGATATATGAATGATATAGGTTCGTGAATCCGAAGCCAACCCTACATTGTTCAATGTCGTCATATGTATTTTTACTACAAAATACATTATTGTGAGTTTCATTAATCCCTTTTTAAATGCTTTTGCAATATATATTTTTAGGACTGAGAATACATGCGCAGTTTTTATAACTGTTTTACGAAATAGACACAAGTAATTGAAACTACATTATATGGTTGAATGATCGAAATCGAATATGCCCTTTTTTATTAAGTCTGGTAATCTAAGAATTAGGGAACAGACACCCTAATTGACGCGAACTCTAAAGATAGATCTATCGGGCCCAACAAGCCCCATCCAAAGTACCGGATGCTTTAGTATTTCGAAATTTATATCATGTCCAAAGGAGGATCCCGGAATGATGGGGATATTCTTATATGCATATTGTGAATGTTGGTTACCAGGTGTTCAATCCATATGAATGATATTTTTGTCTCTATGCATGGGACGTATGATTATGAGAAATGGAAGTGTGAAATCTTGTGGTCTATTAAAATTATGAAATGATTATTTAGGTTAAACTAATGAACTTACAAACCTTTTGGTTGACACTATAAAGCATGTTTATTCTCAGGTAGGAAAGAAATCTTTCGCTGTGCATTTGCTCATCTTAGAGATATTACTTGGAGTCATTCATGACATATTTCAAAAGACGTTGCATTCGAGTCGTTGAGTTCATCAAGATTATTATTAAGTCTATTATAGTAAGATATATTACGAAATGGTATGCATGTTGTCAACTTTCGATGTAATGAAAGATTGTCTTTTCAAAAACGAATGCAATGTTTGTAAAATGTATCATATAGAGGTCAAATACCTCGCGATGTAATCAACTGTTGTGAATCGTTTATAATCGATATAGATTTTGTCCGGATGGATTAGGACGGGTCGCTTCATAAACCCCCATGCGATCGCATGGGGTTAGGGTCTTATGTCCATGCGATCGCATGGGCACTTTGGCCAGCTCATATTCGTTTAACCTGTACTCCCGACACTCGTTTTATTATTATAAATAAATATATATTTAATCTATTCAATTAATTATATATTATATTATATTTACATGCATAGTGGACTTGAAATTTTTGTTCCGATGACTCGTACGTTATCACTCAACTAACATCCCGTTTTCGGTTTCTCGAACTCATTTTCGTACGCTTAGCAAATTCGCACTTTACGTTACGTGACGTGTACTTTTATTAATAATTAGACTTAAATTAATGAAAAACTAACCCACTCAAAGTATAACTTAATCTTTTGAGTGTTTTAGTCGTTTCGATATATGTACATATATATAAAATAGTATTTTTAAATCAAAATGTTTATATAACAAGGTTAATATTGTATTTTATGATTTTGTAAAAATATATATATATATTTACATACATATTCATTTAGAAATATTAATTTATATATATCTATTTATTAATATTTAGTTTTTTTTTTCAAATACCAATTATATTTTAAATTAACATTTTAGATCGTTTACATAATAAGGATTATTATATCCTATAACGTTTTCAAATTTCAAAACTTAAATAGATATAGCACTAGCGTTTATTTTAACTTCTCAAACATTTTAATTAACACAACTATAACAATCGAATCAAATAAATAAGTGTTACTATCGTTTACTTATTTAACTTGAAAACAAATATATTCCGTATTCATAAACACGTCTTAAGTATACGTCGCAAGTTAATTATATAATTAATTCTAATAATATCTTGTCGTATGTGTATATTTATACATATGACCATTTACAAAATGGTTGTACGAGAATTGAAGGTTACAGTCCAACGACTAAATAAATGTATGCAAACGTTGATTTACTTAACTTGTCGATATCCAATCATCTAAGTTATTTACACTCCACGTTCTTACTTTCACATAAAATGAAAGCTAAACTAGATATCTTATCAAAGTCACAAGGAAATTATTGTAAAAAGCATGTATTGGAAATCAAACAGGAGTCTCCACTAACCTTTGTCTAGTTCCTGTTAATGACACATTTGTTCTTACTTGTAAATAACTTTACCATTTTTTCGAATGTTGTTAAAAAGAACATATTTCTTAAATCTTAATGGACCTCACAACCGAGACCCTTAATCATATCACAACGTATTAGATAATTCAATCATTTGATATTATCTTTTTAATTCGGTCGATAAATATATTGTAACAAATACGTTCGTGTAAAATATAATACATCTAATACTTTGTTAACATTTTCAATTAAGAAATATATATTATATATACATATCTATATACACATAAATGTTCATGAATCGTCGAGCACAGTCAAAGGGTAATTGATTACATGAATATAATTCCAAAACTTTTGAGACTGAGTATTACAGACTTTGCTTATCGTGTCGAAATAATATAAAGATAAAATTTAAATTTGGTCGGAAATTTCTGGGTTGTCACAGTACCTACCCGTTAAAGAAATTTCGTTCCCGAAATTTGATCGAGGTTGTCATAGCTAACAATTAGAATGTTATTATGACAAATCTAAGTTGATAAATATAGTTTTATCATCATTGAGTAATATAGATAAAACAATTTGATTATGTGAAGAGTACGAGTGAAGCTATCGCAAAAGAGTAAAATGAATAAATGCAGGTTTGTCTTAACCAGTGACGTAGTCACGGTTGGTTTTCGAAAATCAAGGAATTTAGAGAAAATCTTCGTAATAAGATTTGCTTCATCGGTAATTAAGGAAATTGGATTTTATTTGGTTAAATGCAATAATCTGTTTCGATTGCTCTGTTGGATATTCACTATAAATCCACCCTCTTTGTTTCCTTATTTCCACAGCTCATACCTTCTATTCTTTCTCCCTCAGTTCCTACTTTGAAACATTCGTCAATATGCTCCATCCCGTTCTGATCCTTGATATACTCCTAACTTTCATATCTGTCATTCTTCTCTTTCATCTGCCACCGGAAGAATCTATCTACTTCTACTATACTCTTGGTTTTATAGTATTTTTAGTTCTCTCGTGTCTTTATATTGCTATATGTATCGATATATATGGTTTATAATTTCTGGGTTGTCGTTGGGCTTTATATCTTCCCTTATATTTCAAACTCCCTGCTTCTGTCTTCTATAATCATTGTCATCCACAGTTAATGTTTTCTCCGATTTGCTGCGATTTATACCCCAATTTTTATTTCAGAGCTTCATTCTTTTGTTTTCTCTTCTTGTCATTTAGCACCGCATGTAATGATCAAGAATTCGCAGATATGAATTTTGGAATGAACATAGTTAATGTTCTAAGAAGGAAATTGTAATGGCGCGATCTTGATTTGTCAAATTATCAGAATACCTCAGAAAAGACCGAATCATCAAGAAAAATATTTTCTTAATATGTTTAGAGGTTAAGTAGAATACAAGAGTCGTGTAACATGGCACATGATGATGTTATGATCTGTGAATCATCACGTTCCATTTAGAAACTCAGTATGACTTACTGTAATATAATCACGTTGATCAAGTGTCATTATATTATACTAACTCATGCTTCAGTTCCCAACACTTCTTCAAAAACATTCATATTTTAAACTCGAAGGTTTCATAATTTAGAAACTAAAATAGTTTCTTTTACGATGTAACACAGATAGCGCGAAGAGATAAATATTCTTAGATGAGAATAGTTATGAATATATCTTCAGAAATAAGGATATTTATAATGAAAGATACGATGATATCTTAGAATATTTAAGATCAGAGGATGATGAAGAATATTGTATGTAAGGGTTTTAGAGTTAGGAGTAAGGTATTCGTAAATGACTTTGGCAGATACTGAATCATTTGGATTCTTTGAAGGCATATTTAGTCCTTGTGATTTATCCACAGCCTCCTTCATAGTTTGCTCAATCCGTTTTCCAGTTCCAATTCTTCTCTTTTTCTTTGCCAACGCACTATTCTTTATCATCAAACTATTGACTGTTAAGATTGTTTACAGTTTTTGCTGCTTCATCAACATTTTTCAAAATTTCTAGAACTAGTTCGCAGTTCAGGGTGTTTTTCAGAAACTTTACATTCGAAGTATGTAAGTCTTGGAGGTAGACGTTATATGTATATATATAACTGTGGGCATAAAATTGCTGCGATATTCAAAATACTGATTGCTAATTCCCAGTAGTTGGTATGGAAATTATTGTTACAAGTTGTAGATGAGTACATGATAGAGTTTCAATGAATAAGTATCGTGATTTTTCGGAGAGGCTTAAAGATCAATGAAGTTGTTGGTAAGTTTACTGCTAATGTGGTGAGATATAAAAGGTTCTCCGGTAACAATGACGAAAAGGCAACGTATATATCGAGGTTATAATAAGACTGTTCCAACTGATAAGTCGAAGTTAACTTGCTGGAGCTGTGACAAAACTGGCTAATTTGAAAAGGAATCGCAAAGTTATTTTTTATTTATTTATTTATTTATTTTATTTTATTTGCTAAAAAATGCCACACGTATGTGTTAAACTTTTACTTTGGTTTCGAGAGTTTTTCAGGTGTATGACTGTGGGTAACATGTGGCTGGATCATCATCTCGATTATTCATTATTTGAAGTGTCTTCAGGAATTTCGAAGGGTTTGAACACAGATTGTAATTGTTAATATACATATGATGTTCTAGGATTTTGAATGATACAAATATTTTTCTGGGTTTCATGAATAGAAATGATGTTACAGTATGGTTTTGAAGTCAAAGTATAGTTTTGAAAGATGTAGGAATCTAAGAGTGATGATTTCGGTTATATCTCGAATTGATTTCAAAATCAAAATATGTAATTAGATTTGAATGAGCATGGTTGTTTTGATTTCTATAAAAGAATGTATATTGTTGTGAAAGTAGGGAGTATAATTGATGATTTGCTGAATCAGAACCTAAGGATTTAACATATTAATTGTGAATTTTATATATCTCTCGGGTATTACCTACCCGTTAAAATTTTTTTTTCACAATTAATATTTTGTACAAATTTTTTTTATTACAGTCTTTATGAAAATATATATGTGTATATTTTCTTCAGATGTAACATAGACTTAATGAGTTAATATTAAATTAAACTCATTTGATTTACGGTTGAAACTAGAATTGAATAATCCCTAAAACTTTAGAAGTTACATAACTTTTACGGAGTATTTCTTCAATGTAATTGAAATTATGAATCAATACTTCGTTATTTGTTGAGGCATGATGTTGATGTTTGTGAAATTCTTGTGAACTTCGCAAGGTAAGAATGATGTTATCTGAAAAGTTTCGAGTACATCGATGATGATAGTGTAAAATCAAACATATATTTGAATAATACACTTGATTTATTATGAAATGAAATTCATTGAATTGAAACAGAGATTGTAGTTAATGATGGTTAAGTCGCTGATGAAGGATGTACATCATAGTATATCAGTAATATGAATTAACCAAGTAGTTACTATTCACACATAATAGCTTAGTACAGAAAGATTTATTGTGGTTTAAAAATTTATATATATATAGAATATACATATAAATTCTTCAGAGGGTATGAGTTAATACTTCATAACTCGTTGAAATGACATACTTGTTGTTGATTAGTAATGTTGTTCGCGGTGATTATTGAACTGACAGAGCTTGTGATGTTATAGGTGCTGCTAGTGTTGACGATGCTGAAGGTACTGACGGTGCTGCTGGTAAATAAGTCTAGCTTGTAATTCGTGCACTATCCTTGTCAGGGTTTTTATTCTTCCCTGTATCATCTCCATCCATCCATTCATCTTAGTTTACGGCTATGATTAGAATAAATAATTTCTAAAACTTTTAAAAACTACATATTCTCTGCAGAATATTTCCTCGATGAAGTTATGAATCAATACTTCATCCTTTGTTATTGTTGATACTCCTTGGTATTTACAGTGAGTTTGATGTTCGAGGTACATATTGTGATGTTGAGGTGTGGGATGCAGATGTTGTCGGTGGTGCTGCTGATGATGGTGCTTGTGGTGCTTGTGATGCTTGCAAGTTGTGCATCATATTCTCTAAAGCCACCACTCTAGCACGAAGCTCGTTAACTTCTTCTATTACACCGGAATTATTGGTGGTTCGGACGAGCGGGTGAATAAGATCTAGAATTTGAAATAGTATATAATCATGACGAGATACTCTGGAAATGAGAGAGAAAGTGGTGTTACGAACAGGTTCGCCGGTAAGTGCTTCAGGTTCTTCGCCAAGAGGGCAATGTGGTAGATGGAAGGGATCACCTTCTTCTTGTCTCCAGTGATTAAGTAGGCTACGAATCCTTCCCAAATTCATCCAGAATAGATGATGGCTAATTGGTTGATCCATTTCGGTCACACTGCTTTCGGAGTTCGAGTGAAACTCCATATCAGAATCTGATGAACTTGAACTAGACGAGGGATCCATCTCGCACGATCAGGAAAAATGAATTTTGATATGTAATAGATTATAGGATTTAGTTTGATATTATTCAATACATATTTTACATATGTATATATAATACCAAGATCCCATAAGTAACGGAGAAATTTTCGAAAGATGTCAGACAGAGTTTACTGTAATAGATATGTAAAGATATGAATTTGTCTATACACTATCTATGCAATGAATGCAGTAAGATGCGTCTAGACTTAAGATGATAAGCAGGTAATTTCTGACAAAAATGATAAGCAAAACTTTTAATATGCAGACACAGTCGAAGTCCAGACTCACTAATGCATCTTAATAACTATCAGTTAGACACACTAATGCAAGACTTGGTTCGCTAAGATCACCGCTCTGATACCACATGAGACGAACCGTCCTAATCCATAAGGACAAATACAATAACATATGATTACATTGCAAGGTGTTTGACCTCTATATGATACATTTTACAAACATTGCATTCGTTTTGAAAAGACAAACTTTCATTTCATCGTAAGTTGTCAAACATGCATACCATTTCATAAAATCCAAACTATAAATGACTTAATCTGTCATTTATTTAATAATAATCTTTATTGAACTACGTCTTTCGAAATATCTCATGAATGACTCCAAGTAATATCTTTAAAATGAGTAAATGCACAGCGGAAGATTTCTTTAATATCTGAGAATAAACATGCTTTCAAGTGTCAACCAAAAGGTTGGTGAGTTCATTAGTTTATCATAAACATTCATTTTCTTCACTTTAATAGACCACAAGATTTCAGATATTTAATTGTACACGTAACCCGAGTACAAAATAGTACGCATAACCTGCGAATTAAAAATCATTCATATGGTGAACACCTGGTAACCGACATTAACAAATGCATCTAGAATATCCCCAGATATACAGGTACACTCATCTGTATATAAAATCGAAGTACTAAAGCATTCGTAACCCGGATGGGTCGTGTCAAAGTCCATAGATCTATCTTCAGGATTCACGTCAATTTGGGGGTCTGTTCCCAAATTCTTAGGCTACCAAGATAAAAGGGTGATATCCGGTATAATAATTCAACCACAGAATGTAGTTTCAAATACTTGTGTCTATCTCGTAAAACAGTTATAAAAGCAACGCATGTATTCTCAGTCCCAAAAATATACATAAAAAGGGAGTAATGAAACTCACTATACTGTATTTCATAGCAATTATGCATATGACGGCACTGAACAAGTGCAGGGTTGGCCTCGGATTCACGAACCTATATTAAGTATATATATATTTATATGTTGGTCAATATTTGTTTAACAATTTAGGTCAAGTCGTAGTGTATCACAATCCTAATGCTCGAGATCGATATGCAAAAGTCAACAAAAGTCAATTTGACTCAAAATGATTTACAAAATCTATCCATGTTTATTATATAACTTAAATATAGTCATTTTATATATTTAGATATATTTATCAAATTTTTTAGAGTAAATAATACAAGTCATTTATTAATAAATATAATTTATATTAAAATTTATATATGATAAAAATATACTTTTATATATCTCAAGTAATAAAGTTCACTTAATATCATAAAAATATAGTAGTATATATTATTAATGTAATTATGTTACGTGTGGTAAAAATATCTTTTTATCGCATATTTATTTGATAATGTTGATAATAATAATAATGAGTAAAAGTTGTATTATTTTGTAATAATAATAATGATAATAATAATAACGATAATTTTATTAAAAGTATTTTAATATAAATAATAATGATAATAATAATGATGATATTAATAATACTAATAAAATTGATAGTAATGATAATTTTAAATAAAATGATAGTTTTAAATTCTATACTTTTTAATGATAATATATTCTAATAAAAACGATAATTTTTAATAATAATAGTAATTTTTAATAGAATGATAGTTTTAAAAATGATAATTTTTAAATGATAATTGATAGTATCGATACTTTAATATTAGTAAAAATATAATTTATGTTAATAATAATATTTAATATATATAATAATTATCATAATAAGAATAATAATAATATGTTATAAAAATAATTCTATCAAAAATGATAATTTTTAATAACAATAATCCTAATATGATAATAATGATAATATTTTATAATAAAAATGATATTTCTATTAAAAATGATAATTTTAATAAAAGTGCTAATTTTAATATTCATGATACTTTTAATAATAATAATGATAAAATAATAAAATGATAGTTTTTATAAAAATGTTAATTTTTAATAATAACAATAATTTCAGTTATAATATCAATGTTAATAATAATAATAATAATAATAATAATAATAATAATAATAATAATAATAATAATAATAATAATAATAATAATGACAATAATAACGACAATAACGATAACGATAACGATAACGATAACGATAATGATAACAATAACGATAACGATAATAATAATAATAATCATTTTAACAATAATACTTAAAATTATAGATAATTCAATTGACGATATCTTACCATTAATCGAAATCATACGCTTTCTAAATGAAAAGTTATTAATTTTTCGTCAGCTTTTCAACGACATGCATATCATATACCTTATCTCAATCGCATAATTATCAAATTCGTGATTTATCATAAATTATCTAATGACAAAAATTAAACATACAAGCATGCATAATCATATGTACTCGAGTACTAGTCAGGGATACACTATTAATATATAAAAGTTAAGTTATGAGTGCTCACGTATCAATATTGTGATTCAATATTGCAGGAAAGTATGTAGACGCAACGAAGATGATATACACTAGTTTGATCTCACGAGCATACCCCCGAACATTACCCATAACCTCCATAGCTATAACCCATAATTTCCTTAGCTCTTTCCCGCTCGAAAAACTCGTTTTTGAAATGACTCGTTCATAACCTCGTCGTAATATATTATGTATAATACTAATACTAATAATACTACTAATATAAGTACATTAATATTAATAATATTTAATAGATATAATAATAATAATAATAATAATAATAATAATAATAATAATAATAATAATAATAATAATAATAATAATAATAATAAATCATTACGGAGTATTAAGATGTATGTGTGTGCTCACAAACTGAAATCGATCGACATTTAAAGGAGTTTGTTGCACCTAACCCCCCATGCGA
This sequence comes from Rutidosis leptorrhynchoides, assembly GCF_046630445.1. NCBI lineage: Eukaryota > Viridiplantae > Streptophyta > Magnoliopsida > Asterales > Asteraceae > Rutidosis > Rutidosis leptorrhynchoides. Next base: position 636,638,125 of record NC_092335.1, read on the forward strand.
TCGCATGGGGTTAGGGTCTTGTGTCCATGCGATCGCATGGGCACTATGGCCAGCTCGTATTCGTTTAACCTATACTACCGACACTCGTTTTATTATTATAAATAAATATATATTTAATCTATTCAATTAATTATATATTATATTATATTTACATGCATAGTGGACTTGAAATTTTTGTTCCGATGACTTGTACGTTATCACTCAACTAACATCCCATTTCTGGTTTCTCGAACTCATTTTCGTACGCTTAGCAAATTCGCACTTTACGTTACGTGACGTGTACTTTTATTAATAATTAGACTTAAATTAATGAAAAACTAACCTCACTCAAACTATAACTTAATCTTTTGAGTGTTTTGGTCGTTTTGATATATGTACATATATATAAAAGATATATGTACATATATATAAAATCGTATTTTTAAATCAAAATGTTTATATAACAAGGTTAATATTGTATTTTATCATTTTGTATATATATATATATATATATATATATACATATATATATATATATACATATATATATATATACATATTCATTTAGAAATATTAATTTATATATATATCTATTTAATAATATTTAGTTTTTTTTTCAAATACTAATTATATTTTAAAGTAACATTTTAGATCGTTTACATAATAAGGATTATTATATCCTATAAAGTTTTCAAATTTCAAAACATAAATAGATATAGCACTAGCGTTTATTTTAACTTTTCAAACATTTTAATTAACACAACTATAACAATCGAATCAAATAAATAAGTGTTACTATCGTTTACTTATCTTACTTGAAAACAAATATGTTCCGTATTCATAAACATGTCTTAAGTATATGTCGCAAGTTAATTATATAATTAATTCTAATAATATCTTGTCGTATGTGTATATTTATACATATGACCATTTAGAAAATGGTTGTACGAGAATTAAAGGTTACAGTCCAACGACTAAATAAATGTATGCCAACATTGATTTACTTAACTTGTCGATATCCAATCATCTAAGTTATTTACACTCCACGTTCTTACTTTCACATAAAATGAAAGCTAAACTAGATATCTTATCAAAGTCACGAGGAAATTATTGTAAAGCATGTATTGGAAATCAAACAGGAGTCTCCACTAACCTTTGTCTAGTTCCTGTTAATGACACATTTGTTCTTACTTGTAAATCACTTTACCATTTTTCCGAATGTTGTTAAAAAAACATATTTCTTAAATCTTAATGGACCTCAGAACCGAGACCCGTAATCATATCACAACGTATCAGATAATTCAATCATTTGATATTATCTTTTTAATTCCGTAGATAAATATATTGTAACAAATACGTTCGTGTAAAATATAATACATCTAATACTTTGTTAACGTTTTCAATTAATACATATATATTATATATACATATCTATATACACATAAATGTTCGTGAATCGTCGAGCACAGTCAAAGGGTAATTGATTACATGAATATAATTCCAAAACTTTTGAGACTCATTATTACAGACTTTGTTTATCGTGTCGGAATAATATAAAGATAAAGTTTAAATTTGGTCAGAAATTTCCCGGTTGTCACATGGCAGTTTACAACCGTTGTTGAATTTGAATAATCTTTTCGGTAGTTTCTTGGATTATCTCTGGACCCGTAATTTGTCTATCCCCAACTTCACTCCAAAAAATTGGAGACCTGCACTTTCTACCATAAAGTGCCTCAAACGGTGCCATCTCAGTACTCGAGTGGTAACTGTTGTTGTAGGAAAATTCTGCTAACGGTAGATGTCGATCCCAACTGTTTCCAAAATCAATAATACATGCTCGTAGCATGTCTTCAAGTGTCTGTATCATTCTTTTGCTCTGCCCATCAGTTTGTGGATGATAGGCAGTACTCATGTCTAGACGAGTCCCCAATGCTTGTTGCAACATCTGCCAAAATCTTGAAACAAATCTGCCATTCCTAACAGAGATAATAGAGACTGGTATTCCATGTCTGGAGACGACTTCCTTCAAGTATAAACGTGCCAACTTTTCCATTTTATCATCTTCTCTCATTGGCAGGGAGTTTGCTGATTTGGTGAGACGATTAACTATTACCCAAATAGTATCATAACCACTTGCAGTCCTTGGCAATTTAGTAATAAAATCCATGGTAATATTTTCCCATTTTCATTACGGGATTTTAGGCTGTTGAAGTAGACTTGATGGTTTATGATGTTCAGCTTTGACCTTAGAACACGTCAAACATTCTCCTACGTATTTAACAATATCGGCTTTCATACCCAGCCACCAAAAGTGTTTCTTGAGATCTTTGTACATCTTCCCCACTCCGGGATGTATTGAATATCTGGTTTTATGTGCTTCCCTAAGTACCATTTCTCTCACATCTCCAAAATTTGGTACCCAAATTCTTTCACTCCTATACCGGGTTCCGTCTTCCCGAATATTAAGATGTTTCTCCGATCCTTTGGGTATTTCATTCTTCAGATTTCCCCCTTTTAAAACTCCCTGTTGCGCCTCCTTTATTTGAGTAGTAAGGTTAGTATGAATAATTATATTCATAGATTTTGCTCGTATAGATTCTCTATCCTTTCTGATTAATGCATTGGCTATCACATTTGCCTTCCCTGGGTGGTAACAAATCTCAAAGTCGTAATCATTCAACAACTCAATCCACCTACGCTGCCTCATGTTCAGTTGTTTCTGATCAAATATGTGTTGGAGACTTTTGTGGTTAGTATATATAATACTTTTGACCCCATATAGGTAGTGCCTCCAGTCTTTAATGCAAAAACAACAGCGCCCAACTCCAAATCGCGAGTCGTATATTTTTGCTCGTGAATCTTCAATTGTCTGGATGCATAAGCAATTACCTTCGTTCGTTGCATTAATACACAACTGAGACCTTGCTTTGAAGCATCACAATATATCACAAAAGCATCATTCCCTTCAGACAATGATAATATTGGTGCCGTAGTTAACTTTTTCTTCAACAATTGAAACGCTTTTTCTTGCTCATCCTTCCATTCAAATTTCTTCCCTTTATGCGTTAATGCAGTCAAGGGTTTTGCTATTTTGGAAAAATCTTGGATGAATCTTCTGTAGTAACCAGCCAATCCTAAAAATTGGCGTATATGCTTCGGAGTTTTCGGGGTTTCCCAGTTTTCAACGGTTTTAATCTTTGACAGATCAACCTGAATACCTTCTTTGTTCACTACGTGACCGACGAATTGAACTTCTTCTAACCAAAATGCACACTTCGAAAACTTAGCGTACAGTTTTTCCTTCCTCAATAATTCTAGCACTTTTCTCAAATGTTCTTCGTGCTCTTGATCATTCTTTGAGTAAATAAGTATGTCATCGATGAAAACAATGACAAACTTGTCAAGGTATGGTCCACATTTGCCTTCCCCGGATGGTAACGAATCTCAATGTCGTAATCATTCAACAATTCAATCCACCTACGCTGCCTCATATTCAGTTGTTTCTGATTAAATATGTGTTGAAGACTTTTGTGGTCGGTATATATAATACTTTTGACCCCATATAAGTAGTGCCTCCAAGTCTTTAATGCAAAAACAACCGCGCCTAATTCCAAATCATGCGTCGTATAATTTTGCTCGTGAATCTTCAATTGTCTAGACGCATAAGCAATCACCTTCGTCCGTTGCATTAATACACAACCGAGACCTTGCTTTGATGCGTCACAATAAATCACAAAATCATCATTCTATTCAGGAAATGACAATATAGGTGCCGTAGTTAGCTTTTTCTTCAATAATTGAAACGCCTTCTCTTGTTCATCCTTCCATTCAAATTTCTTCCCTTTATGCGTTAATGCAGTCAAGGGTTTTGCTATTTTGGAGAAATCTTGGATGAATCTTCTGTAGTAACCAGCCAATCCTAAAAATTGACGTATATGCTTCGGAGTTTTTGGGGTTTCCCACTTTTCAACGGTTTCGATCTTTGCCGGGTCCACCTGGATACCTTCTTTGTTCACTATGTGACCGAGGAATTGAACTTCTTTCAACCAAAATGCACACTTTGAAAACTTAGCGTACAGTTTTTCTTTCCTCAATACTTCTAGCTCTTTTCTCAAATGTTCTTCGTGCTCTTGATCATTCTTTGAGTAAATTAGTATGTCATCGATGAAAACAATGACAAACTTGTCAAGGTATGGTCCACACACTCGGTTCATGAGGTCCATGAACACAGCTGGTGCGTTAGTCAATCCAAACGGCATAACCATAAACTCGTAATGACCGTAACACGTTCTGAAAGCAGTCTTTGGAATATCATCCTCCTTCACCCGCATTTGATGATACCCGAAACATAAATCGATCTTCGAATAAACCGACGGGCCTTGTAGTTGATCGAATAAGTCGTCGATTCTCAGTAGTGGATAACAGTTCTTGATGGTAAGTTTGTTCAACTCTCGGTAGTCGATACACAACCTGAATGTACCATCCTTCTTTTTGACAAACAAAATAGGAGCTCCCCACGGTGATGTGTGTAACGACCCGACTTTTTTGACTTGTTTTTGTGCCTTGTGGTTTTTGCGAAACTGCGTATTTGTGCGTACTGTGCTACTTTATACTCTGGAATCTTTATACACATGGCTTACTTTCATTTATGTGATAAAACGTGCCTTTAAGTACGTAGGTTACTTAACTTGATCACCGGATGCCTTTATGACCGTTAGTGTCACTTGACGTTACGAACAAACTGCGTACACGTTTAACTTTTGTCGTAATCGAAATATTATGACTACAAAATCTTAATTATTATTTCATAATAATAATTACTTGGGTTTTTGGATGCTTAATTACGCGTAGTAATTTACTTATGCTTACTAGTTAGTCTTGTTGGACTTTCTACCTTGTTGAGCCTTAGCCCACCCTATACTAGTTTGTGGACTATTTAATTAGCCCAATTATTAATAGCTAGTGACCCATTAATATGTAAGACAAATGCCCATTTATTAGAGGGAACATGCTAGCATTTTTGTCAAGTATTATCCTTAATGTTGCATGGGATACTAACATAAGCACCAACTTTAGACAACCATTAACCAAAAAGCAAAAGTGTGTCCCCCTTGTCCCCTTCCCATTCCAACGGCCATCACCACCACCCTCACCCTCATTCACCCATAAATACAAGCCTTATTCCATCCATTTTACACTTGCTCTCATTTACATTTCACACACACTTACTCTCTTATCTCCTCTCTAGTCTTTCTCACTCTAAAACTTGTAAGTTTTTGAATTTCTTCTTCTTCTTCTCTTATCATTTTCGAATTCATCATCATCATTAAAGGGTCTAGCTTTTTAGCTTTGATCTTGATTACATCTTGTAGATTCAAACTTGGATTTGAATCCATCAAGAACATGGAAGATTCAAGCTTTCTAGCTTTGAATATTCACCTACTTTGTAGATCTATATCTTTTAACTTTAATCTTGTTATTTTGTTATAAAGATTCAAATTTGTGTTTGTAATCTTCATGTAACTTAAAGATCCAAGCTTTATGCTTCAAGATCTTCAAGAACAACCAAGATGCAAGCTTTCTAGCTTGAATCTTTATATCTTTTGTTGGATCTAAGTTTCCTAACTTATAATCTCATTATTTTGTTATAAAGATCAAAACTTGTGTTTATGGTCTTCATGCAACTTAAAGATCTAAGCTTTATGCTTCAAGGTCTCCAAGAACACTAAAGGTTCAACGAGTTGTACACTTGAAGCTACAAGCATCAAGGATGAGAACTGTGATGAGCATCAAGCACTAAGAACCCCACCGGAGCACCTTGCTTACTGTTTTCAGGATCTGCTCAGGCTGCTGGGCTACTGGAAAAGTTGATTTTCAGATAGCCTGGTTCGAGTAGATGATCTTCCATTTAAGACTCGCCTCGATCCGAGTTACGGTTTGGGGTTTATGGCCTTTTCAAAATCACTAAACCGCACTTAAACCGTCACCACGGTCAAAATAAGACGAGTTTGGTTCTGGAAATTGGTCAGCGACTAGAGGACTCCCATACGAAGCCATGGCCACTGATTACGCATCTTTTCCATTTACGTAGAGGCTGTAGCAGCTGATCAAAGTTAGCCTATTGTTTTGACCTCTATACTTGTTAAACTTACTTAACTTTTACGATGATGAATGATGATGATGACACTTAAACTTATTTTATGCACTATTAGAACTTATGAGGATAACATACTGAACTAGTAACCTTTGACTTAGGTTGACGATCTTTCGGACCGACTTACTACTTGCATACTTTCATTATCGACTTTACCACTCTTATCACTGTGAGTTATAGCATCCCTTTTTACTCTAACTATTTTGGGACTGAGAATAAATGCGCTTTTTACGTTTTACATACTAGGCAGAAGTACTTAAACTTTATAAATGTGTGGGTTATACAACGGCATAAACTTTCCCCTTAGCTCGGTAATATTTAGTCATTGGTCTTTGAACCGGTGAACACGAATCTAAGATATGGATCCATAGGGTTTGACATCCCCACTCGGGATAGTCGCGCTAGTATTTAACAGATGTTTAATACTTCGTAAACATACGCACTCGCCAAGTGTACTTTTAGGGGGTTACAAACGTTAAGTTAGTTACCAAGTGCCCACGGTTAAACATATACTTTTCATACTATTTTGAAATGCTTTTTGAAGCACTGAAATCTCGTGGCCTACCTTACATTATTGTTACAACTTAAACTATAGCTCACCAACATTATTGTTGACGTTTTAAGCATGTTTTCTCAGGTGTTTAGAGGTTTGTTGCTTCCGCTGTTTAGACTTGCTGTCTTGGTGTTTAAACTTGCTGTTAAGGACCTGCTGTGCTAGAATTCCGCTGCATTACTTAGAGATGTCTCAATCATGGAACTTTTCTTTTGCATTCGTAATTTATGTTATTTTCAAATAATGACTTTGTAACGACCTTGGTGTCACGTTATTTTTTGTAAACGCTATCTTTTTATGAATGCAAAACTGGGTTTCAAATAGCATATAGTGTTTGACCTTGTAATGATCCTGTTGTTGATGATCCGTACACGATGATTTTGTACGGGGCATCACAATGTGCTTGGTCGAATGAAACCACGCTCTAAAAGTTCTTGTAATTGACTTTGTAATTCTTTCATTTCGCTGGGTGCGAGTCTGTATGGAGCACGAGCTATTGGTGCAGCTCCCAGTACAAGATCTATTTGAAATTCAACAGATCGGTGTGGAGGTAGTCCCGGTAATTCTTTCGAAAATACATCAAGAAATTGGGGATAACAACCTTTTCTTATTAGCTTTTGTGCTTTCAGGCTACTAATAAGATTTAACTTCGCGTTGCTCTTTTCTCCGTATATCATTAAGGGTTTTCTCTTTTCGCGCATAATGCGAATCGCATTTTTATAACAAATGATCTTTGCTTTCACCTTTTTCAACCAGTCCATGCCAATTATCACATCAAAACTCCCTAACTCTACTGGTATCATATCAATCTTAAACGTTTCGCTAACCAGTTTAATATCTCGATTCCGACATATATTATCTGCTGTAATTAATTTACCGTTTGCTAATTCGAGTAAAAATTTATTATCCAAAGGCGTCAATGGACAACTTATTTTAGCACAAAAATCTCTACTCATATAGCTTCTATTTGCACCCGAATCAAATAAAACATAAGCAGATTTATTGTCAATAAGAAACGTACCCGTAACAAGCTCTGGGTCTTCTTGTGCTTCTGCCGCATTTATATTGAAAACTCTTTCGCGGCCTTGCCCATTAGTATTCCCCTGATTCGGGCAATTTCTAATAATGTGGCCCGGTTTTCCACATTTATAACAAACAACGTCGGCATTATTTGCTCCGACATTATTTGTTCTTTTATATCTGTTATTCATCGGTCCGTAGACCTCACACTTCGTCGCACTATGACCATTTATTTTACACTTGGTGTAAAATGCCGTGCAGAACCCATTCTGGTGGTACTCTTCACACCTTTGGCATGGCTGTTTATGATTCTTGTTGTTATAGGAATTGTTGTTGCTGCAATTGTTATTATTGTTGGGACGATTGTTGTAGTTGTTGTTGTTGGGACGTTTGTTGTAGTTATTGTTGGAATTGCGATTGATGTTGCGGTTGTTGGGATAGTTGTTGCGATTGATGTTGTGGTTGTTGTTGTTGTATTGGTGACTCTTGTCACTGTTTTCCTCCCACTTTCTCTTGACTTGTTTCATGTTGGCCTCTTCGGCCGCCTGCTCTTTAATCCTTCCCTCAATCTGGTTCACTAGTTTGTGAGCCATTCAACTTGCCTTTTATATGGAGGCGGGCTCATTTGAACTCACATCTTCTTGAATCCTTTCTGGTAACCCTTTTACAAATGCGTTGATCTTCTCTTCTTCATCTTCGAACACTCTTGGACACAACAGGCACAACTCTATGAATCGTCGTTCGTATGTGGTAATATCGAATCCTTGTACTCATAATCCTCTAAGCTCTGCCTTGAGCTTATTGACCTCGTTTCTGGAATGGTACTACTCAGTTATCATGTGTTTGAATGCTGACCACGGTAGTACGTAAGCAGCATCATGTCCCACCTGCTCGAGATAGGTATTCCCCCATGTTAACGCGGTACATGTGAAGGTATGCGTGGCGTACTTTAACCTATCTTCTTCGGTACATTTACTTATGGCAAACACCGATTCAACCTTCTCATTCCACCTTTTTAATCCGATTGGACCCTCGGTTCCATCAAATTCCAGAGGTTTACAGGCAGTGAATTCTTTGTAGGAGCATCCTACACGATTTCTTGTAGAATTAGTTCCACTGCTAGATCCGAAGTTATTGTTATTTTGCATTGCAGCCTGCACTGTAGCTATGTTTGCTGCAAGGAAAACACGGAAGTCTTCCTCGCTCATATTCATGTTCTGACGAGTCGTCGGTGCCATTTCCTTCAAAAATAGCCAAAAGAATTAAGTTAATCATATAGAATATTAAGAGTAGTCAATAGTATTTTGTAGCATAATTTGAACTCATTTATAAAAGCTTTTTCTTCATATTAGCATTTTATAAGTTTTAATTCGGGTAATACCTACCCGTTAAGTTCATACTTAGTAGCTAATATACAACTACTACAATTCTATATGAAAACTGATAATAATAATTCGCGTTCAAACTTTTATACAATATTTTACAAACATACAATACCACTATTTTACATACAGGATGAAATATAGTACACAATGACTTTGATACAAGGCAGTTGTGAAGACAATTCTAGTTAATACGCAAGTCGTTCAGCAAAGGCAATAAAGACACGTAATTCATAAGTCCAGAAACAAGTCATGCATTCGGGTTTTATTATTATTATTTCCCATCCTTGGTCTTGTGGAAAATAACCGTTGTGGTCGTTCGCAAGACAGCATGTTGTAACGTCGTCAAAAGGACGAGGGTTACGTAATGCCCAACAGCCCCATAATAATCTAAAAACCTTGTCTCTCACTCCAACTACTGAATCCGTCACTTGTGGGAATGTTTTATTTAACAGTTGCAATCCGATGTTCTTTTTCTCAATTTGGTGAGAAGCGAACATTACTAACCCGTAAACATAACATGCTTCTTTAAGTTACATGTTGGAAGCTTGTTCTAAAGAATGAAGTCCTATGTTGGGATATGTGGAGTCAAGATTGGCTCTCAACCCGTAGCATAAAATTGCATTTGGTTCCCCGCACTTAATGCCTTAAAGAAAACACGGTGTAACTTAAGGTCTCCCCAATGTGATATACCCCATCTATCAAAGGAAAGTCTTTTATAAACTAAGGCATGCCTGGAACATCTTTCAAATGTTAGACACACTAATTTTGACATAAATAATTGTGCCGATGAATTCTGACCAACTCTAGCCAAGATTTCATCAATCATATCCTCTGGTAAGTCTTCTAAAATATTCGGTTGTCTATCCTTAACATCCATTTTATGTTTTTATACTGTAAAATAGATGAGGATTAGATTCGTAAAAGATAATTAACAAACAATACAAGCAATTTTTACATATAACATAAAAGTACAAGCACACTACAATACATATATTACACAATATGATTACAACTCTTTATTCTGACTCACTTGTTTCTTCCTCCTCGGACTTGGTTCATTTTGCTAATTTTCTAGGGATATACGGTGTTCCTCTAATACGAGCCATCGTTTTCACAAAAGGTTTAGAAAAACCTGGTGGCTTAGATGTTCCCGGGTTATAGTTAAAATTTAAGAAATACGGGTGTTTACGATAGAGTTCATCAGATTTGGAATCGGGTTTTTCTATTTTTTTGGCTTTTCCTTTATTGTTTTCTTTTGCTTCATTAAATTGGGTCAGGGTAATTTCTATAACATCGTCAGAATCCTCGTCGGGATCCGATTCATCAGAAAATTGGTAATTTTTCCAATATTTTTCCTCCTCATCGGAGACACCACAAACCATTTTTAATTTTGGACCATTGGTTGAAGATTTTCTTTTATTTAACCATTTTTATGTAGTTTTTATCATTTCCTCCCCCAGAACTTCTTCTTCTTCCGGTCCCTCTTCTTCCGGTTCCTCTTCTTCCGGTTCCTCATCTTCCGGTTCCTTTTCGGGAATTTGTGAATCTTCCCAAAATATATTCGACTCTTCATTGTTATTAGGTGAGTCGATGGGATTGATACTAGAAGTAGACATCTATCACACATTAATAATATACCACATAATATTTATATGTAAAAATATATAATTTCCAACAAAGTGTTAAGCAATTGTTTTTAAAGTAAACAAAACACCCATGCTTTAGCACCCGGTGCAACGGCTCCTCCTAACAAACTCGGTTAGACACACTAATGCAAATTTCTAGTTCTCTAAGACCAACGCTCGGATACCAACTGAACTGTCCCATTCATATCAATTATAAACGTTTCATATTAATTGGTTTCGTTGCGAGGTTTTGACCTCTATATGAGACATTTTTCAAAGACTGCATTCGTTTTTAAACAAACCATAACCTTTATTTTATCGACAAAGGTTTAAAGGACATAATCTAGATTATCAAGTAATGATAATCTAAAATATCACACTTACACACGACCATTACATAATGGTTTACAATAATTAATATGTTACAACAACGAAAATTCTCGAATGCAGTTTTAAACAAAATTATATAAACATGGACTCCAAATCTTGTCCTTAATTTAGTATACAACACCGGAAGCTCTTAACAATTACCTGAGAATAAACATGCTTAAAACGTCAACAAAAAATGTTGGTGAGTTATAGGTTTAACCTATATATTTATCAAATCATAATAATAGACCACAAGATTTCATATTTCCATTTCTCATAAACAACATGCATGCATATAGCAATCTGCATAAAAGTCATTCATATGGTTAACACATGGCAAATGACATTAACAAGATGCATATAGAATATCCCCATCATTACGGGACTCCCTTCGGACATGATAAATTTCGAAGTACTAAAGCATCCGGTGTTTTGGATGGGGCTTGTTGGGCCCAATAGATCTATGTTTAGGATTCGCGTCAATTAGGGGCCAGTTCCCTAATTCTTAGGCTACCAAGCTAAAAGGGGCATATTCGGCTTCGATCATTCAACCATAGAATGTAGTTTCACGTACTTGTGTCTATTTTGTAAAACATTTATAAAACTGCATGTATTCTCATCCCAAAAATATTAGATTTTAAAAGTGGGACTATAACTCACTTTCACAGATTTTCACTTCGTTGGAAAATAAGACTTGGCCACGGGTTTATTCACGAACCTATAATAAATATATACATATATATCAAAGTATGATCGTAATATATTCATAACATATTTATTACGTGTTGATGATTTAAGTTGTTAAATTAGCAGTCCAACGTTAGTAGTCCACAATTAGTAGTCCACAGTTAGTAGTACATAAATAAATCAATATAATTTCTCGAATCAATCCACGACCGAGTGTATACAAGTCTCAGACACGATCACAACTCAAAGTATATATATTATTTTGGATCCAAACTCAACCCTGTATAGCTAACTCGATTATTACCGCATATAGAGTGTCTATGGTTGTTCCAAAAAATATATATAGATGACGTCGATATGATATGTCAAAACATTGTATACGTATCTATGGTCTATCAAGATTACATAATATATGTTAGAATACATGTATAATACAATATAAGTTAATTAAGTTATGGTTAGTATAGATTTGTTACAAAGTTTCACGTAGCTAAAACAAGCAAAATTATCCGATTCTGTTTTACCCATAATTTTTTCATTTTAAATCCGTTTTGAGTGAATCCAATTGCTATGGTTTCATATCGAACCAAAGATTAATAATCTAAACAGAAAAAGTATAGGTTTATAGTTAAAAATATAAGTTACAAGTTGTTTTTGTAAGAGGTAGTCATTTCAGTCGAAAGAACGACGTCTAGATGACCATTTTGAAAAACATATTTCCAATTTGAGTTTAACCATGATTTTTGGATATAGTTTCATGTTCATAAGAAATATCATTTTATTAGAAGAATAACTTTTAAATCAAAGTTTATCATAGTTCTTAATTATCCAACCCAAAACAGCCCCCGGTTTTACTACGACGGCGTATATCCGGTTTTACGGTGTTCTTCATGTTTCCAGATTTTAAATCATTAAGTTAGCATATCATATAGATATAGAACATGTGTTTAGTTGATTTTAAAAGTTAAGTTAGAAGGATTAACTTCGTTTGCGAACAAGTTTAGAATTAACTAAACTATGTTCTAGTGATTACAAGTTTAAATCTTCGAATAAGATAGTTATATATATATATATATATATATATATATATATATATATATATATATATATATATATATATGAATCGAATGATGTTATGAACATCATTACTACCTCAAGTATAGTAGGTAGACCTACTGGAAGTGACAAGAAATGATCTAGCTTCAAAGGATTCTTGGATGGCTTGAAAGTTCTTGAAGTAGAATCATGACACGAAAACAAATTCAAGTAAGATTACTACTCGAATTAAGATTGTTATAGTTATAGAATTGAATCAAAGTTTGAATATGAGTATTACCTTGAATTAGACAGATAACCTACTGTAAATAACAAAGGTTTCTTGATCTTAGATGATTACTTGGAATGAATTAGAAAGCTTGGAAGTGGACTTGCAAACTTGAAAGTGTTCTTGAAGTTTTCTTGAGTAGTTGTTTTGTATGTTGATCTAGGTTAACTAGATTGAGCTAGATTGAGCTAGATTATGAAGAAAATGATGAAGAACACTTAGAACAATGAGAGGAAACTGGAGAGAGAGTAATTTGATGCATAAAAATTGAAAAATAAAAGTGTTATGGTGAATAAAAGTGGACGTGATTTTTGGTTCTCCATATAGGCTCCATTAGTTTATAATTTTGTGAGATATTTCATGCTAGATGTTAAATGATAGTTCCCACATGTTTAGGTGAATCATTAAGGCTGCTAAGAGCTGATCATTGAAGTGTATATACCAATAATAAATACATCTAGAAGCTGGGTATTGTACGAGTACGAATACGGATGAATACGAGTAGAATTGTTGATGAAAACGAATGAGAATGTAATTGTGACCAATTTTGATAAGTATGAGTGTTTTGATATGTGTCTTGAAGTCTTCCAAAAGTATATTAATATATCTTAATACACTACATGTATATACATTTTAACTGAGTCGTTAAGTCATCGTTAGTCGTTACATGTAAGTGTTGTTTTGAAACCTTTAAGTTAACGATCTCATTAAATGTAATTAATCCATTGTTATTATACTTAAATGAGATGTTAAATTGTTATGTTAACATGATAACATGGTGTATGAATATATCTTAATATCATATATATATATATATATATATATATATATATACATATATATATATATATACATATATATATATATACATATATATATATACATATATATATATATATACATATATATATATATATATATATATATATATATATATATATATATATATATATATATATATATATATATATATATATATGTGTGTGTGTGTGTGTTAAAATACTATTACAACGATAACCGTTACATATATATATATATATATATATATATATATATATATATATTTATTGTTTCGAAATCCTTAAGTTAGTAGTCTCATCTTACTTGTGTAGTTCATTGTTAATACACTTAATGATATATTTAATTATCATTTTATCATGTTAAACATAGTATATCAATATCTTAATACGTTTCATATGTATTTAGTAAGACGTTGATATAACGATAGTCGTTATATATATCATTTCGAGTTTCTTAATTCAATAGTCTCATTTTATGTATATAACTCCTTGTTAATATACTTGGTGAGATACTTACTCATCATAATATCATGTTAAATATATATATATATATATATATATATATATATATATATATATATATATATATATATATATATATATATATATATATATATATATATATATATATATATATATATATATATATTATCATGTTGTTTTTATAAATTTTAACGTTCGTGAATCGCCGATCAACTTGGGTGGTCAATTGTCTACATGAAACTCATTTCTAATAATCAAGTCTTAACAAGTTTGATTACTTAACATGTTGAAAACATTTAATCATGTAAATATAGTTTTTATTTAATATATAATCATGGAAAAGTTCGGGTCACTACATAATCCGTTCAAAAACATGTTTTAGTCATAACGGGTGATCCGTGGCTCGGATTTTGTTTTGATTGAAGATGATGATGAACATTGTGGAGATTGGCGACGGATCAAGGGAGAAAAGAGAGGAAGAGAGAAAAATAAAAGTGTAAATGAGAAAGGCTAGGTCAAAAAAAAGAAACAAGTAGTGAAACATGAAAGTAATTTGTGAAATGAGCTAAACCACCCCCTATGTGGGATTTTTGGCCAAAAGAGGGATAGGGTGGGCCCCTTAGTGGGCTAATTTGATAAATGGAAGAAGTCTTATGGCTCGAGTGCCCGAACGAAGCCCGAAACGCGAAAACACCGTTACGCGATTAAATATTCGGAGAGATAACACGTACGTGACAAATAAAATATATAAACACTATATATATTCATATGACATAAAAATATGATATTTAAAATAATTGGGATTCGAAAATCTCAAAATTCTACCCATTGGTTTAAAAACCGAAAAGATTCGTCGGATAGAAATCCACGACATGTAGAAACGTACAATTTTAAATACGAATACAAATATTCATAAAACAAATAATGATTAATATATTATTACAAAAATAATAATATTAGTCATAGAAATGACGTGGCAAGAATAACAATTAACGGACGTTAAATAATAAACGGTAAAAGATAACGGAAAAAGTAGGGTCGTGACAGTACCTTCCCGTTACGGAAATTTCGTCCCGAAATTTAAGCAGGTGCAGGGGTTGACTCGACATCTGAGACCAAATACGGGTACTTCTACCTCATCTGATCTTCACATTCCCTAATGAACTCGGGTCCGCGTCTGGCATTCCATCTAACTCGGACGATAGGAATTCTACTCTGCTTGAGTGTCTTAACCTCTCGATCCATAATTTCAACAGGTTCCTCAATAAAATGGAGTTGTTTATCAACATGAAGTTCATCAAGTGGAATGGTCTCATCGGCCTCGGCCAAACACTTCTTCAAATTCGATACATGAAAAACATCATGAACAACACTGAGTTCTTGTGGCAATTTCAAACGATAAGCCACGGGTCCAACTCTCTCGGTAATTTAAAATGGTTCCACAAAACGAGGATTCAACTTTCCCCTCTTACCAAATCGTACCACACCTTTCCAAGGTGATACCTTCAACATGACACGGTTACCAACTTGAAATTCTATATCTTTCCTTCTAATATCGGCATAACTCTTTTGCCGACTCCTAGCGGTTCTCAACCCTTCTTTAATCTGTACGATCTTATCGGTAGTCTCATGAATAATCTCTGGGCCTGTGAGTTGAGCATCCCCAACCTCATTCCAACAGATAGGAAGCCTACACTTTCTACCATACAGAGCTTCAAATAGTGCGGCTTTAATACTTGCATGATAGCTGTTATTATAAGAAAATTCAGCTAGTGGCAAATATCTATCCCAACCATTACTAAAATCAATAACGCATGCTCGCAACATGTCTTCTAACGTTTAAATGGTCCTTCCACTCTGACCATCCGACTACGGATGATAAGCGGTGCTCATATCCAACTTTGTTCCCAAAGCTTCCTGTAAGGATTGCCAAAACCTCGATGTAAATCGACTGTCTCGGTCTGAAATAATAGATACAGGAAAACCATGTCTTGAAACAATTTCCTTCAAATACAAGCGAGTAAGCTTCTCCATCGAATCTGTTTCCTAGCCCAAATGGTATCATAACCACCCACAACTCTCGTTAACTTCGTAATTAAATCCATCGTAATACCTTCCCATTTCCACTCGAGAATTTCAGGTTGCACCAAAAGTCCGGACGGTTTCTGATGTTCAGCTTTAACCTTAGCACATGTCAGACACTTAGCCACATAAGTAGCCACATCAACTTTCAAGTTAGGCCACCAGTATAGCTCCTTAAGATTATGATACATCTTTCCTGAACCAGGATGAATAGAGTACCTAGATTTATGAGCCCCATCTAACACAAGTTATCGTAATTCACCAAATTTCGGAACCCAAAGTCATCCTGCAAAATACCGAGTACCATCGGTTCGTACCTCTAACTGTTTACTCAAGCCTTGGACCTTGCCGTTACAAAATTCTCCTCCTTCAAGGCTTCTTGTTGAGCTGCAAGAATATGCCTTGCGAGGTTTGTTCGAATAGTCATATTTAAGGCCCTAAACTTGCGAGGTTCAGTCCTCTCTTTACGACTTAATGCATCGGCCACAACATTGGCTTTTCCTGGATGATATAAAAGTTCACAATCATAACCATTCAACGTCTCAACCCACCTACGCTGCCTCATATTCAATTGTTTCAGATCAAGGATATGTTGAAGACTTTTGTGATTAGTATACACTATACTTTTGACCCCATACAAATAATGTCTCCAAATCTTAAGCGCAAACACAACAGCTCCCAATTCTAAATCATGGGTTGTATAATTATATTCATGGATCTTCAACTGACGTGACGCGTACGCAATAACTTTCTTTTGCTGCATCAAAACACAGCCAAAGCCCTGACGCGATGCATCACAATAAACAACAAAATCATCATTACCCTCAGGTAGTGACAATATCAGAGCGGTAGTCAACTTCTTCTTCAGAGTTTGAAAAACAGTCTCTTGTTCATCCTTTCACTCATACTTCTTCCCCTTGTGAGTTAAAGCAGTCAGAGGTTTTGCTATATGAGAGAAATCTTGAATGAACCTTCTATAGTAACCTGCCAACCCTAGAAACTGACGAATTTGAGTAGGAGTCTTCAGAATTTTCCACTTCTCAATTGCCTCAATCTTGGCAGGATCAACTTGTATTCCCTGTTTACTAACAACATGTCCAAGGAATTGAACTTCTCTTAACCAGAAATCACACTTAGAGAACTTAGCGTACAATTCTTATTTCCTCAACAAATCAAGCACCAACTTCAAATGTTCTTCGTGTTCTTCATCACTCTTGGAATAAATAAGGATATCGTCGATGAAAACGATAACGAATTTATCCAAATAGGGTCTACACACATGGTTCATGAGGTCCATGAACACATCAGGTGCATTAGTTAATCCGAACGGCATAACAAAAAATTCGTAGTGACCAAAAAGGTGCGAAAAGCAGTTTTTGGGATAACAGATTCTTTAACACGCAGTTGATGATAACCAGAACGAAGATCAATCTTAGAATAAATGAACGAACCTTGAAGCTGATCGAACATATCATAAATTCTCGAAAGAGGGTAACGATGCTTAACAGTAAGCTTGTTCAACTCGCGATAATCAATACACAATCGGAACGAACCATCTTTCCTCTTAACAAACAAAACAGGAGCTCCCGAAGGGGACAAACTGGGACGAATGAAATATGGTTGCAACCAACAAAGAAAACATTATATAGAGTAGCCACATCAGTGGTATAGATGTTTAAGACAATTCCTTCAAGGGGATAACGAGGATCATGAACTTCAAAGTAAATTTTTATTACATTTCCGAAAGGAAGACGTACGAAAGGTGCGATCTTTCAACGAGAGTGAACTTCCCTGTACAATGAGCAAGTCAATCTAGGATTCATCCTTATTCTTAAATTTATGTGTGGCTGAAAAGGAATGTGAATCATGGTTATAACGAATAGTCGGCTCTAGGTGGGATGAATCTCCAAAAATGATTTTGTGCACCTCAAATAATTGAATCATAGGGTTAATGTTTACGAGGGTGTTGCGGTTAACCGCGAATATTGAGAGTAGAAACTCCTCAAACGGTCTAGTGTAATATACATCTATGATACCCACTATAACAACAATTATGGTAGAAACCCACCTAACACCTTTTCTACAATAGGGTGACCACCGAGTGTACCCCAGAAAATTGATTTATCGGTACGCGTTTCGGCCATGTCCAACCATAAGAGGGAAAATTTTATGAGCTCAAAGACTTTTCAACAAATTTTATAAAACCAGCATCCAAAGTGGTGTAAGAGTTTCTATCAATGAACTTAATGGTAAGTTTCATCCTTAAATGGAGGATGAGAAGAACTGTGATCCAAACACTCTGTAGAGTAATGCGAAAATTTGATAAAATCAATCAAAGGAGTTTTGAAAAAGCTTTAAATGTTTGATGCGACAACATAAACGGAACGAAGTTCTTTGTAAATTTAGAAGTATGTACACGTGTACCATTTTATATAAAACAAATTGACTTAGTCAAACAGCTCAATAAATAAGTGGTTTTACAAATTTTGAAGGTATGATTTAGTATATACTAGCCAAAATAGGTAAGGGTAAATTTATTCATTTGAATCCATACGTACATATATGATTTTATAAATTATATAAATGACAAAATATTTCATTACTTCTATTCGCCCTTAAACCTCGTGAGAACCGCCCAATTAAACAAATGTGTAAGACTCCCGATGATAAACAGAGTATCTGTATTTCAGAGGTTATAAGTTGAAGTAAGATCGTGGAAGATCGAGTAAAGGACTTGAATCGTCATGCGACATTTGACCAACAAATGTTAAGAGGTCATGAAAACCAATGAGTTAAATGTTGTTTTGACTATTATTTGGACATAAGTCCTTGGGCCAAAACTGTTCCCGAGCGAAGCTATTGCTAACAAGCGAGTTATGAAGGATAGAGCATGAGATAGACAATTTGGTTAAAACGAGCTTCTCGTATAGCAACAAATAAGATAATGAATATTTTCCCTACCCATGTAATACATCAGAATTTCTGAATGAGTAGTGTAAAAATTTTCTTTGACTTTTTCTATTTCTCATGTCATAATATTGGAACTTCTTTATGAATTACCATAATATAATCATGTTGGCCTGACATTATTATATTATACTAATTCATAGTTCCATTCCAATAGCACTACATGAGGTCAGGACACGCAATCAACCTCGAATTCCCACACAATTTCTCTAAAACGATTTCTTAAACAATGTGTTGAGGATAGCACAAGAGACAAAACATCAAAAGTAATGATTAAGAGTAACGATGACATAAAAATGTCTTTGAAGTATTAAGAATCTTTAAATATCAAGAATGACATTTCTGGTTCGCAACCCAAAGCACAAAGGCACAATGGCACAAAGGCACGTAATATAACAAGAATGTTATATACCTAAACATAATAGCTGACATTGAAATGCCGAGCCTTTAGAAGTCAAGAATGACATCTCTCAGTTTCACTATTCGAGGTGTTCTTATAAAGATAAACTCGCATGAGTCAGAGAATACGTTTAAATTGGAATGGGAGTCGCTCCCGGATTCAGAACATAACAGAGATGTATGTATGATAACAATATACATACCGATACGATATAAATAATCACATATAATAATATATTATAGGCCGGGCTATAGACTAGACTCACTAATGTACCCTATTAACTCGGGTAACGAAATCAATGCAGCCTAATTCCCTACAACCAAGCTCTGATACCAACTTTAACGACCCGTCAAAGTACACTTGACGACCATCGTTATCTTGGTCCCACAGCTTGATCATAACTCTATATGAATTTGATAAATAACCATGCATTCTTTATTAAAAAAATGATTTCCTATAAAGGAAAACTACCAAAATATGTAACTTTAGAAAAACCATACATAACTTCTTAACCAAAAGTTGACCAAAAAAAAAGTCAACAAACACCCATAAAATGTGCAGACTCTGTAAGCACAGTGGAAGCAATCAATCATGAACCTGTGAATAAAATATGCGATTAACTGTCAACAAAAATATTGAGTGAATTATAAGTTTAATTATTGCAAACAATATTTAATTTAAACCATAAAAATTTATGTTTGAAAACATAAAGACCCATTTTGGATCACAAAATTATATGCTCGTAAACATATAAAAATATTATTCATTAACCCGTGAGCCACCTGGTAACCACTTAACCAATTCCACCCTTAGCAAACACAATATTCACTGAACAGGTGTATCTTCAAATAATTACGAAGTACTAATACATTCCGATTATAAATTGCTAGCGCGACTAGCTCAAAATGCGGTTGTCAAACCCAATAGATCTATCCATATGATTCGAGTTCACCAGTAGAAACTAGTGATTACAGTTACCAGACTAGGGAATATTTTTGTTCAACTCACAATGAATAACTTAAGCCAACTTCCACTTGTGTCTAATATGAAAAATAAAATGCATGTATTCTCATCCCAAAAGATATAAAATAGAAAATGTGACTATAACTCACCTTAAAGCAAATGAAGTAATAACACAGAAACGTGAGCAGCAAATGATAAAGTGATCAAGAATGATCACAACGCCGACCTAAAAATAAATCAGGTTAATATAAATAACTAACTTAGGTCAAATCTTAGTATGATAGCTATAGTACTTGTTGCAAGTAAACATAGAACAACACTCAGTATGCTTCAGTTTGATCAGAACAACGTAAGGACACGTACTTTCTATTTTTAGAAACTTTCTATTTTAGGAAAGTTTCTATTTTAGGAAAGTTTCTATTTTAGGAAAGTTTCTATTTTTGGAAAGTTTCTATTTTTGGGAAGTCTCCATATTTAGAAAGTTGCTATTTTTAGAAAGTTTATAAGTTAGGAAAGTTTCCTTAATTAGAAAGTCAACAAAAGTCAACTGAAAGTCAAAGTCAACTCAAAAGTCAACCTTAGTCAAACATAGTCAACATTAAATTTTAAAGTATAAATTATATTAATATTTTAAGTTATAATGTTATTTAAAGTCATATATGTATAATCATGTCATAACATAAGTTTAATTAAATTAAATTGAATTATTAAAGTTAACATAAGTTTAAATGATATAATTAATATAATATAAGTATTTAATTAATTAATTAAATATTAATCATAACATAAGTATTATTAATTAATAATAAATTTTTAATGATATCATAAGTATTATTAATTAATAATGAATTATTAATCATATCATAAGTTTTAATTAATATTATTAAATCATAAGTATTTAATAATTGAATTATAATTAAATAATAACTAAGCCTTATAATAATTACATAATTAATTAATCTTTATTATAAGTCTTATTATAATAATCTCATAACATAAGTTTAATACTTAGCATAAGTATTTTTCATTAATAATAAAAGTATTATTAATCATAAGTTTAATTAAAGTTTCATCAATCAAAATGTAATTAATAAATGATATAATAAATATGTATATCATACGTCTTAAATTAAATTAATCAATTTTATATCATAAGTAATTTATTAATAATGAGAATCATCATTTATATCATAAGTAAGATGTTATAACCATAAGTTTTAATTAAAAGTTCATGGGTCATAACTTGAGTCCCAGGTATCGGTTTTCGGCGAGTCTTATATATATCTCTGGCTAACCAACCCACCCGACACATTAGTGCACTCAAGAACACCGCAAGAACAGCCACCAAGTTGTGACCAACAGCCCTAATTCAACTTGGAGCTTTAATCCGTTCAAAAACATGTTTTTGTCATAACGGGTGATCTGTGGCTCGGATTTCGATGACCCGAACATGAATGTTCATCCAATCATCAATCCTAACACACTAGTACACCCTAGAGACTCCAAAAATGGTCACAAAGTTGGACTAAACCTAAACACATTCATTTTTATGTTTTGATTTCATGAAAACACAATTTTAATCATATCTTAAGTTCCGGGAATTGAAATAACATGAATCCGGAGTCTAAAATCAATGTCTTGATGAGAGGAACACATCTAGACCCTTTAATTTTACAAATACATCAGTTAATTTCACTGAAATTGTCAAATAATCTGCTGTCCAAAATCAATCAAACCGAAAACATGCTATAACAAGTGTTTCTATGCATACAATCAACAATCCAACAACATACAAGTACTATAGTATCATAATAATAATCAAAAATAGAAAAATTAAATAAAAAAAATCTAGGGTTAGGGTTTATACCCTAATCAAGAATCAAGAATCAAATGAATCCGATTATACTAAAAGCCCCTTGATCCAAGCTTGTTTTGATTGAAGATGATGATGAACATGGTGGAGGTTGGTGACGGCTTAAGGGAGAAAAGAGAGGAAGAGAGAAAAATAAAAGTGTAAATGAGAAAGGCTAGGTCAAAAAAAAAAAGAAAAGAAACAAGTAGTGAAACATGAAAGTAATTTGTGAAATGAGCTAAACCACCCCCTATGTGGGATTTTCGGCCAAAAGAGGAGTAGGGTGGGCCCCTTAGTGGGACAATATGATAAATGGAAGAAGACTTGTGGCCCGAGTGCCCGAACGAAGCCCGAAACGCGAAAACACCGTTACACGATTAAATATTCGGAGAGATAACGCGTACGCGACAAATAAAATATATAAACATTATATATATTCATATGACATAAAAATATGATATTTAAAATAATTGGGATTCAAAAATCTCAAAAGTCTGACCGTTGGTTTGAAAACCGAAAAGATTTGCCGGATAGAAATCCACGACACGTAGAAACGTACAATTTTAAATACGAATACAAATATTCATAAAACAAATAATGATTAATATATTATTACAAAAATAATAATATAAGTCATAGAAATGATGTGGCACGAATAACAATTAACGGACTTTAAATAATAAACGGTAAAAGATAACGGAAAAAGTAGGGTCGTGACAGATGGTTACTTAGAAGTGGGCTATATAAGGAACTTATCAATCCTAAACACATAGCCATTGTATTGTAACTGAGTTCAAGGAAGGTGTGGAATATAAAATTTCAGTTTTTGCTCTGCCTCCGAATCTATAATATTCCTCCGAATATCATCTTACACATTCACATTTTTCCAATTCTGTCGATTCAACCATGATCTGACCTATCATTTGGTATTAGAGCATCCAGGAAGTGATCCTATATCACTCTATCAATCCAGGTTTGACAGAATCAAATTCTTAGGATATGAACAGATTCGCAGGTCTCGAATCTTCATGTTCTGACGTACAGATTTGGTTGAAAAGCTTAGGGAAGGTGTACTTTAGCTCAAAGAACAGTTATCAATCATCAGATCCATTCAATTACAACTGATCAATTGTATTATGTAGATTCAAGTGATTCACAAGTAAACTTATACAGATTCGCTTGCTCTCAATTCTATTAGTTGTTTTGGAAGCTGTTATGGATTCAGAATCATTTGTCTAGTGTCTACGCATCTTTTTGATCATTTAATTTCAACAATTAAGTTGGAATTGTGATTGTCACCTCAGATTCGTAACCATAATCGTCTACGAATCTGTTCTTCATTTCAAATTGAACGTTAAGTGTTGTTAGTTTTCAAGTATTTGTGATTGTTGTAGATTCGCAGGTTCAAAATGAAGCTACAGCAATCGGATTCAAGTGTTTTGGTGTTGATTTAATCAAAGTCAGAGATCAGATTTGCAAGTTTCATCAGATTCGCAAGTTCCAACTACAGTGCAGATTCACAGCCTCACATTCGGTTCCGAATCAAGAAATTTTTATTGTTTCTAACTTGTTTTCTTTTGTAGAAAGCATTAGAATCAACTACATGTGTTAATTCGTATCACATTCAGTGATTTGAAGAAGAGAATCTCTCACCAAATTTGGTTCCAAATCGGTCTACAAATCTGATATTGTTTGTGTTCTTTACACTTACAAACTTGTGTTACAGTTACTATTTTCATAAGATTCGTATACCATACGAATCTAAGTGAAAATCAAGTGGTTAGATCCGAATATGATCATCTACGAATCTATCTCCAAATCTGTTACATTCGGTGGTTGTTTGTGTTTTCCAAAATCAAGTGGTTTACTAGTACTTCAATACGAATCTATTAGACCTCCGAATCTGATCACTGAATCTGACATCCGAATCTCACATTCGGATCCGAATCTCACATTTGTTACTTGTTTTCTAATTTCATTTGGTGTTCTCTTTACAACTACTGTTAAAGATGACAACTCAAGATGCATTGATTATTGGGTCTGATTCAAAGCCACCCGTTCTTTTTGCAAATCAATATTACCAATGGGTTCAACGTATCACACAATTCATAGACTACAAAGGAGAAAAGACTAGATATATTTGGGCATCAATTATGGAAGGTCCAGTTGTTGAGTACCATCCAGATACAGGTTTACCAATCCCAGTATATTAGCTATCAGGTGAAAAGCGTGAAAGAGCTCAAGGTGATGTTGAAGCTAAGAACATCATTATGCAGGCTATTCCTTATGATCTCTTTGAGAGTGTTAACAGTAACACAACAGCTAAGGAGATATGGGATGAAGTTAAAAGACAGCAGGAGGGGTATGATATGACAGATATCTCCAAACTCAACAAAGCTCTCGGAATGTATGAAGATTTCAAATAAGAAACCAATGAACTGTTAAGAGATACTTACAAACGTTTCAATCTTGTGCTAAAGGAACTGAAGAAATGCAAGATTTCAAAAATTGAAGCTGAAATCAACATGAAATTCCTAAAAAAGCTTAATGAAGAGTGGGCCCCTTATGGTACAATCATTCATTCAACCAAGGAGATTGACAAGATGAATGTCCATGAACTCATCACTGTGCTCATGCATTACCAGCCAGCTGTTTTGAAGGCTCAAGATGAAAAGAAAGAGAAAGAGGCTTCTTCTAGTGATCCTCTTGCTCTCATTGCCAAGCGGAGGAGCCAATCTTACACTGTAACACCCTGATTTTTTTTTTTTAAATCACAGCGGAAGTCTTAATTCACACAAATACCCTTAGTTAATTACAAACATGATTATCACAAATCAATAGCTAGTTACTTATTACAAACCACCGGTGTTACGTTAAACAACTAGTTACATATTTATAAAAGTTAAGACATCAGAGTTCGTCTTGTCAAACATATCTTCAACGCGACTCCCGTCCCTACCAGCACTAAGATCCAAAACCTGCAAGGGAGGAGGTGAGGGGGGTTAGCACAAGGCTAAGTGAATGGAATCATCTAACAGATCTAGCATACAGTACCAACTTGTACAACTACAGTAACTACAACAATCAATGACAGGCAACCGACAACTAACAACTGGCAACTATTAACTGGCAACTATCAACTAGCAACTATGCTCCAACTAGAGACTCGGCGACTTGTACGAGTACACGACCACTAGCTGATCAGTTTAGCGTCTACCGAAAGTCCTTACTACCGAATCCCCGGTATAGTAAATCCACACGCAGGTGATGCGTCATTCAGCACTATACTCAACAAACAGTAGCCAACTGGACCCAACCACAACAAGGTTGACCTCTCTGAGCTGAACCTAACAACAATAGGTTCCAACAGGCAACTACAACTTGTGCACACAACTGTTAAGCAGCTACCACTACGAACAACTGTCCCTACGACTAGCATGGAAACCCTACAATGATCATTATTACAACATATCTACTAAGCATAACAACTAAAATAGTATAACATAGTAGCACAACTTGCTACTCTATACTACACCCGAAGATAATCCCACTCACCGATTACCAGCAACAGAAGGCACTCAGAATTCTAATCTTACTGAGCCTTCTCTTCATCTTTATCACCTGAGAATAGACATAACACAGTCAGTAATCATGTCTTGATAACAACCCGACAACAAGACAATAACACAACAATACTAAAACCAACACTTAATCACTTTACAATTAGTTTGTCAACCGTACGAGTAACACCATCATACACACGTTTGAGAACACTCAACTGTGTGGGTTACAACTCACTCGTACGTTTGATCTATGACCAAACATCCTACAATGACTCTCCTGATCCATACGGTTCACTACACGAGTGACCAGTGACTCGTACGAGTCACATCTCAACTGTACATATCATCACAATCAAAACACAAGTTCCCATCACCACTCACTCATACAGTTCACCACACGGTTGACTACCTTAACCGTACGAGTGAAGGCTCACTCGTGCGAGTGATGAAGAACAGCAGCAACAGCTATTTATATGGCTTTCAACCCAAAAGCACAACATCAAACATCAATCCATACACTAAATCAACAACTACAACATGCAATCACTATATGATAAGTCTACATCATAATTTCAACCCATAACGACACTCAAAAGCGTGCACAACAAGGCATATACCCTAAAACCCCTTTTTTCTGACCAAAAAGAAGTTTGATCCAGTTTCTTAAAAGTTTACCATTGGAAAGTATTTTTCATTACGATTCCAACGATACTTGATTCATTAAAAATGGAGCTACGGTTTGAAAGTTATGACCAAAACAAGTTTCCACAAAATCTGACCAGCTGTCACACGTGTGACTGAGGCAACACACGTACGAGTGACTCCTCAACCGCGTGGTTGACCATCAAAAGTGTGATCACACGTACGGTTGATCTGTCAAAAGTGTGGGTGCTGAAAATCAGTTTCAGCACGCTGTTTTCGCGTTTTTTTAACCCAAAATCATGATTTTTGCTCAATCTAATCATGAAACCACTTCAAAAACATCATATAACAACTATATAACATATATATATATAACAACAATTAACACTAACAAACACAATTTAACAAGATTCAAGCTCATATTCACACTTTTGCTCAAGAACGCAAATACCCAATTATTAAGAAATCAAACAATGATTCAATCTTACAAACCTGGATAGATGATCACTAAGAAGTAACAAATCAAACCTTAAAGCTTCTTGATCCAATTCCACACTTGAATTAGATTAGGGTTTGAGAGGATGAAGAAGTTAGGTGCGTACTAGTTTTTAGAAGATTCAAGAAATGGAAAGAAAAGAGCAGATATTACTCACTTATGTGGGTTATAAACCCATACCTCACAACACAGGGGTATTTATCAGTTATCTGATATCGTTCGTACTTAATTTGACTACCCTAATGGAGTCCAAATTAAACAAACGAACCTGTTCTGTGACCCTTGTCACAAACTGGTCTCAACTAAACAATAAATAATTATAAACAAATAATTATTAAAATCACTAATTACGCCTTACCCAAGGGTACAATGGTCATTTCATCTAGGCCCAAAACACGGGTGTTACAAATCTACCCTCCTTAAAAGAGATTCCGTCCTCGGAATCGGGTCAAATATGGCTAACAAACCCAAAAATTGTTACCCGTACCGCCAAAACACACGGTTACTTTATCGATCTTATCCCCGATACCGACAATATCCACCACAATTGCATAGGAAAATGAGATTCTTGACGTCAATACACTCCCGATACAAAATAACTTGTCACAGTCTTCATCGATCAACGTCCGTTAATCCATTTAAGCCCACAAATTACACGATCAAGTCAAATAATCAGAGTCAAATTCATGTTTCTTCGCCATTCCGTATCATAAATTTCACAATCTGTCATCCAATTCAACTCTTTATACAGTCCACTTTTCCCAATTATCCAAAGCTTAGGCAATAGAATTAGTCATCATGCTAAAATCTATACCTATGTCCACGAAATTGTCTCGTAAGTCAACAGAACTACATAGGTTATTCGTCTCATATTCAGTCACATCACAATCCAATATAGCACAGGCCACCTAAATTTTTCCTTCAGCTTCCCAGAAATTCCGTATGATTTATCACAATATACTTCTGTTGGCCAGTCACAAGCATATTATCCTAAATCATACCTTCATTCTGAGTTGCTCGTAACGGAAAAATTCTACTTGTCTCATTCACTAACTTATGTCCAATCAATCTCCTCAATAAGCACCGGTAATTAATTTAACTACTTTATGATTAATCGATTACACCATCTGTCCAATCACAGTTACTCAAAACATCATCCATCGAATGTTCAAATATAGTCTACCAACATCACTACATATCCAACAAGCGTAGGAAATATCTGGTCAATAAGCTCCACCATCGACATATCACTCATACTCATGTCACTATCTAACAACTTCGTGTCATCCAAAAGTCCACTTCATAAAGATACCAAACACATCTCTATCCAAGTTACGGTCTTCAATCCCAAAAATTCAACCTAAGGGTCACCCTTACCCCCACAAAGCACACAAGGTCGCATCCAAACATAAACAACATAACCCAACAAAATAAATCTTACACTACAATCAAGATCTACTAATCTAAAACACACATATATGTATATATACACAATCATACATATATACAACTAAACAATATGAGGATTTTGAAGCATACCTGTATTCACATCATATTCAACATCTGTATCTGCAACCATCTGATAAGCTTTTACTGTTGACGTAGGTGGATTCTTTCTTTTCTGCCCAACTGGAGAACCAGAAGATCCACCTATTGATCCCGACTGCGCTCCTGGCCCCGCCCCAGAACCTGATCCTCTTACATACGAGCACTGAGCTGACCTATGCCCCACTTGGTGACATCTCCAACATACATCCTCTTGGAACGAACACATCCGAATCTCGTGTCCCACAATACCACATCTCAAACATCTTTTGGTTGAATCTGAATAAGGACCACTATGAGATGATCTGCAACTATAGCACCAAGAATTCTGACTTGATGCTGACCCACTGTGTTCTGACCCACTCTTCTATTTCAACTTAACAGACCTCTTTGACCTAGAGTCTGAATGACTCATCACCTGATCTTGTTGTGGCATCTCATAACCTACTATTCTATTCCTTGCTGCTCTGACGTCATCCTCTACCATCTTTGCCATAACAAACGCTTGCGATAACGTCGTCGACATCCTAACCATTGTTCTGTACTCTTGTAAAATTATATTAACAAAGTGCTGAATTCTGGACTGTTCATCTGGAACCCACTGTTGCACAAACCTTAATTTATCCATATACTGCTCAATCACCTCATCTATCGTCATTTGAGGTGTCATTTTCATTTCCAGAAATTCCGTCTTAATTCGATTGAGGTCATAAGATGAACAATACTGCTCACAAACTTTACTATAAAATTGTTCCCAAGTAATCATGTTCACTTGCTCTTTTGGTATACTAGAAATAATCGTATCCCACCAAACCATTGCCCTATTCTTCAGCATACGACTAGCATAAATAACCTGCAATTCTGGTTCGCACTGACATGCCTCAAAAACCTTTTCTATCTCTCTTAACCAGTTAAGGGTTACTGTTGGGTTAGAACTTCTTGAATACTCTGGCGGATTACAATTTAGAAACTGTTTGAAAGTGCATTTCTTCAATGGTTGAAACATCGGCATCTGATACGGACCTCACATCTGATTTCGGAACTGTTGATTAAATTGAGGTGGCATCTAAAACTGTTGAGGAAACTGATACTGAGATGGTAACCATTACTGTTGTTGGAAAGCACTTCCAGTTTGCTGATACATATTTGACTGCATCGGATACCCACTAAACATCTGATTCGGTACGCTACCACTTGGATTCACTATTACCTGACTTTGTTCTAATTCCCTTATTCGATCATGTGCTTCCTTTAACTGACTTTCCAAATCTAGAATTTATTCCTGCGGATTCTCTTCTGACACATATCCATCTTCATCCGGGGCTCTGAATGTTCTGGGGGCTGACGGACCAGTTGTGTTTCCTGTATTATCTGCCATGTCTGCACTACCATAACAACTCACACCAATGCTTAGTGGAAAACAGGTTAGTACATATCAACTAACGCATGTAATCTCTACATTCACTTAACCCGTCCCCTCAGATATGTTTGACACAACACAAGGTTTGGGAACATGACATTCAACACAATGTACATGCGGCCAAACCTGTGCTCTGATACCAAGTTGTAACACCCTGATTTTTTTTAAATCACAGCGGAAGTCTTAATTCACACAAATACCCTTAGTTAATTACAAACATGATTATCACAAATTAATAGCTAGTTACTTATTACAAACCACCGGTGTTACGTTAAACAACTAGTTACAAATTTATAAAAGTTAAGACATCAGAGTTCGTCTTGTCAAACATATCTTCAACGCGACTCCCGTCCCTACCAGCACTAAGATCCAAAACCTGCAAGGGAGGAGGTGAGGGGGGTTAGCACAGGGGTTAGCACGAGGCTAAGTGAATGGAATCATCTAACAGATCTAGCATACAGTACCAACTTGTACAACTACAGCAACTACAACAATTAATGACAGGCAACCGACAACTAACAACTGGCAACTATCAACTAGCAACTATCAACTGGCAACTATGCTCCAACTAGGGACTCGGCGGCTTGTACGAGCACACGACCACTAGCTGATCAGTCTAGCGTCTACCGAAAGTCATTACTACCGAATCCCCAGTATAGTAAATCCACACGCAGGTGATGCATCATTCAGCACTATACTCAACAAACAGTAGCCAACTGGACCCAACCACAACAAGGTTGACCTCTCTGAGCTGAACCTAACAACAATAGGTTCCAACAGGCAACTACAACTTGTGCACACAACTGTTAAGCAACTACCACTACGAACAACTGTCCCTACGACTAGCATGGTAACCCTACAATGATCATTATTACAACATATCTACTAAGCATAACAACTAAAACAGTATAACATAGTAGCACAACTTGCTACTCTATACTACACCCGGAGATAATCCCACTCACCGATTACCAGCAACAGAAGGCACTCAAAATTCTAATCTTACTGAGCCTTCTCTTCGTCCTTATCACCTGAGAATAGGCATAACACAGTCAGTAATCATGTCTTGATAACAACCCGACAACAAGACAATAACACAACAATACTAAAACCAACACTTAATCACTTTACAATTGGTCTGTCAACCGTACGAGTAACACCATCACACGCACATTTGAGAACACTCAACTGTGCGGGTGACAACTCACTCGTACGTTTGATCTATGACCAAACATCCTACAATGACTCACCTGATCCATACGGTTCACTACACGAGTGACCAGTGACCAATACGAGTCACATCTCAACCGTACGTATCATCACAATCAAAATACAAGTTCCCATCACCACTCACTTGTACGGTTCATCACACGGTTGACTACCTCAACCATACGAGTGAAGGCTCACTCGTGCGAGTGATGAAGAACAGCAGCAACAGCTATTTATATGGGTTCCAACCGAAAAGCACAACATCAAACATCAATCCATACACTAAATCAACACCTAAAACATGCAATCACTATATGATAAGTCTACATCATAACTTCAACCCATAACGACACTCAAAAGCGTGCACAACAAGGCATATACCCTAAAACCCCTTTTTCTGATCAAAATAAAATTTTATCCAGTTTCTTAAAAGTTTATCATTGGAAAGGATTTTTCATTATGATTCCAACGATACTTGATTCATAAAAAACGGAGCTACGGTTTGAAAGTTATGACCAAAACAAGTTTCCACAAAATCTGACCAGCTGTCACACGTGTGACTGAGGCATCACACGTACGAGTGACTCCTCAACCGCGTGGTTGACCATCAAAAGTGTGATCACATGTACGGTTGATCTGTCAAAAGTGTGGGTGCTGAAAATCAGTTTCAGCACGCTCTTTTCGCGTTTTTGACCCAAAATCATGATTTTTGCTCAATCTGATCATGAAACCACTTCAAAAACATCATATAACAACTATATAACATATATCTAACAACAATTAACACTAACAAACACAATTTAACAAGATTCAAGCTCATATTCACACTTTTGCTCAAGAACACAAAAACCCAATTCTTAAGAAATCAAACAATGATTCAATCTTACAAACCTGGATAGATGATCACTAAGAAGTAACAAATCAATCCTTAAAGCTTCTTGATCCAATTCCACACTTGAATTAGATTAGGGTTTGAGAGGATGAAGAAGTTAGGTGCGTACTAGTTTTTAGAAGATTCAAGAAATGGAAAGAAAAGAGCAGATATTACTCACTTATGTGGGTTATAAACCCATACCTCACAACACACGGGTATTTATCAGTTATCTGATATCTTTCGTACTTAATTTGACTACCCTAACATAGTCCAAATTAAACAAACGAACCTGTTCTGTGACCCTTGTCACAAACTGGTCTCAACTAAATAATCAAATAATTATAAACAAATAATTATTAAAATCACTAATTACGCCATACCCAAGGGTACAATGGTCATTTCATCTAGGACCAAAACGCGGGTGTTACATACACAACTTCAAGGAGTCTATCAAAGAAGGTTACCATTGATGACTCTTCTGATACTGATACTGATGAGATTCAACTGTCTGATGTTGATGAATCTCATCTTGAGATTGTTAAGATGGCTGCCATGTTCACCAAAGCTCTCAATAAGTATAAACATCAAGGCAAATCCAACCAAAGGAAAAGCTCGTCTTCTTCGTCTTATTACAAGAAACCTGAAGCGTCAAAGTCTGTTGCAAAGCGGGATGATCCTAAGAAGGATGATTCAATGTGCTATAACTGTGGAAAAGCGGGTCATTTCTCTCGGGATTGCAAGATGCCGAAGAAGAAAGATGCTGCTTATTATAAGAAAAAGATGCTGATGGCAAAGGTGATAGAGACTAGGGGAGAGCTCAAGCCGGTTGATGATACTTGGTATAACTGGACTAATGACTCCGAGTCTGAAGAGGAGCATGCCAATGTCTGCAAGGTTTCAAAGCTGATCAAGGCAAAAGAAGCAAAGGATTACTCTGACTCTACATCTGATGACGAAGAGGTACAACAGAATCCTATACCTTCTAAATTCTTGTCAATACAAAACTCTTTGATGAAAAATTTAGTCTCCGTGCCTTAAGAGGTAAAAGGTTTAAAATCAGAAAACAAAACTTTGAAAGAAAAACTTAAATCAAGTGAAACTAAATTTTCATCAACATCATCTCAATCAGAAACAACTCAGTTAAGAGTTCAACTCAGTGCTTTAGATACTGAGTAGGAAGAGTTGAAATGTTCTATACTTCCGATTAAGATTGAAATGTGACAATCCGAAAATTTTTGACCAAATTTAAACTTAATCTTTATATGTTTCTGACACAATAAACAAAGTCTGTTAGGTTGAGTCTCAAAATTTTGAACTGTTTCATAAATTCATTTGACCTTTGACTGTTCCCGACAATTCACGAACCATTATTTGTAAATAAATGTGTATACATATAAATATAAATATAAAAATATGTATATATATAATAACTTAAAATAATAATATAAATTAAAATATGTATATATATATATATATATATATATATATATATATATATATATATATATATATATATATTTAATAATTGTAATACTCGATGGACGTTTCGATTATTATTTAGAGAAGTTTAATTCGAACTTATGTGATTTTTTTTTAAATAAACCGTGATCCAAAAAGAATTCATATAAATTATAACTTTATTAAAAAATATAATTAGAATGTATTTGATTAATTTTAAAAAAATATTTAATTTTGAGTTGGGATCGAGCTCGAATGACATGTCAATTTTTATGGTTAATATTAAACGAGTCTAAATACGAATTCATGATAAGATAAAGGTAAATGTGGATCCATAATTAAGTTATGTAAAATTTAGGGTTATTAAAAATATTTTTTACTTTGGTGAGTTGAGGTTTAATATTCCGTATACGTTACTTGAAAATAAAAACCAATATTAGACAAACCTTTTTTGATCAGCTTTCAAACAGTTAATAACCATAATAAATAAAGGGGCTTGATTTAAAATTTGGGGATTTTTAGGAACACTCTTATATTTACATTGTTTAGCAACGGACTACGAATCAATATCTGTGAAAAACGTCGGCAAGAAGAATACAAGTATGTGCCTGTCTAAATTAATTTGGCACATGGTTTGCTTTCTTTTCATTTTATATTATCAAGTGCTTTAACTTTCATATTCATATATGAATATCGACATCCATACATACATCTATATGATTTCACTTCTCTTCCATCACACCCACTTCTTGATCTACAACTCACATAACAACTATTCCTATTTTCTTGTTCCTTGTTTTTTATGCCCGACAGGCCTCAACACACAACCACAAACTTTCTACTCGTTTGCTACGATTCAGAACCAACTCCATAAAACAAACTACCATCAAGCCATGGTAATTCTTTCTAATCTGATCCTTTATCCTTTGACTACTGCAGTTACGATTTTTGCTCAACCCGAACACCAACATCTATTCTATTTATACTTTGATGACCACCCAAAAACTGAAACATATTGATTGCTACTGCTCCAACGAGCCAGGTTAACATCAAATTGTCACCATCACCATGACACTCTCAAACCGCCACCATCTCCTCCTTCACTATAACCATAACCCGCCACCTTTGAATCACAAAACCCGCCACCATCATCCTCGAAACCCAACACCAAACCCTGCTGCAAATCGCTGCTACTATTTCATTTTCATACCCATTTAATGCTACAATGACTTGTAGCATAATTATATTTCTATTTAGATTTAACAATACTAAATACCTCTAGTGGTTCTCGGTTGAAACCCATAATTTCAACAATCAAACACGATCGAAACAATAACCTGTAACTTTTAAATGCTCGATATCTGTTTACACTTCTATTCTATTCGCTGCAAAAACTCAAGAAAAATAGGTTTCTGTTTACTGTTACTAATCGAATTGAAACCACAAACACCATCCTTGTTTCTATTGCTCGAAGGATGACGGCTATACTGGTTCGTTGCTTCCTCTATTTCTGTTTAGAATCGATCACCACCGTGACCGCTACTGCTTTTTTTTTATTTTTTTGTTTTTGTCGGCCACTTAATAATCAATCAGGTCACCGAAATTATGGGTTTATTAAAAATACAAGGATGGACTTTAACAAATTTTAATGTGGGCTGTTTTGAATTCTTGAGGCAACATGGGCCAAAGTGCATTATACAAGTAAACTAAAACCTGTTCAAAAAGTCAGCCCATAATCCTTTTAGACTAGCTTGTTGTGTCGACATATATAAAATAGTATTTTTAAATCAAAATGTTTATATAACCAGGTTAATATTGTATTTTATCATTTTGTAAAAATATATATAGATTTACATACATATTCATTTAGAAATATTAATTTATATATGTCTATTTAATAATATTTAGTTTTTTTTTTCAAATACTAATTATATTTTAAAGTAACATTTTGGGTCGTTTACATAATAAGGATTATTATATCCTATAACGTTTTCAAATTTCAAAACTTAAATAGATATAGCACTAGCGTTTATTTTAACTTCTCAAACATTTTAATTAACACAACTATAACAATCGAATCTAATAAATAAGTGTTACTATCGTTTGCTTATCTAACTTGAAAACAAATATATTCCGTATTCATAAACACGTCTTAAGTAAACGTCGCAAGTTAATTATATAATTAATTCGAATAATATCTTGTCGTATGTGTATATTTATACATATGACTATTTACAAAATGGTTGTACGAGAATTGAAGGTTACAGTCCAACGACTAAATAAATGTATGCAAACGTTGATTTACTTAACTTGTCGATATCCAATCATCTAAGTTATTTACACTCCACGTTCTTACTTTCACATAAAATGAAAGCTAAACTAGATATCTTATCAAAGTCACGAGGAAATTATTGTAAAGCATGTATGGAAAATCAAACAGGAGTCTCCACTAACCTTTGTCTAGTTCCTGTTAATGACACATTTGTTCTTATTTGTAAATCACTTTACCATTTTTCCGAATGTTGTTAAAAAGAACATATTTCTTAAATCTTAATGAACCTCACAACCGAGACCCGTAATCATATCACAACATATCAGATAATTCAATCATTTGATATTATCTTTTTAATTCCGTCGATAAATATATTGTAACA
Organism: Rutidosis leptorrhynchoides; assembly: GCF_046630445.1. NCBI lineage: Eukaryota > Viridiplantae > Streptophyta > Magnoliopsida > Asterales > Asteraceae > Rutidosis > Rutidosis leptorrhynchoides. Next base: position 636,674,629 of record NC_092335.1, read on the forward strand.
AATACGTTCGCATAAAATATAATACATCTAATACTTTGTTAACGTTTTCAATTAATACATATATATTATATATACATATCTATATACACATAAATGTTCGTGAATCGTCGAGCACAGTCAAAGGGTAATTGATTACATGAATATAATTCCAAAACTTTTGAGACTCAGTATTACAGACTTTGCTTATCGTGTCAGAATAATATAAAGATAAAGTTTAAATTTCGTCAGAAATTTCTGGGTTGTCACAGTACCTACCCGTTAAAGAAATTTGGTCCCCGAAATTTGATCGAGGTTGTCATGGCTAACAATAAGAATGTTATTATGACAAATATAAGTTGATTAATATAGTTTTATCATCATTGAGTAATATAGATAAAACAATTTGATTATGTGAAGAGTACGAGTGAAGCTATCGCAAAAGAGTGAAATGAATAAATGTAGGTTTGTCTTAACCGGTGACGTAGTCACGGTTGGCTTCCGAAAATCAAGGAATTTAGAGAAAATCTTCATAATAAGATTTGATTCATCGGTAATTAAGGAAATTGGATCTTATTTGGTTAAATGCAATAATCTGTTTCAATTGCTCTGTCGGATATTTCACTATAAACCCACCCTCTTCGTTTCCTTATTTCCACAGCTCATACCTTCTATTCTTTCTCCCTCAGTTCCTACTTTGAAACATTCGTCAATATGCCCCATCCCGTTCTGATCCTTGATATACTCCTAACTTTCATATCTGTCATTCTTCTCTTTCATCTGCCACTGGAAGAATCTATCTACTTCTACTATACTCTTGGTTTTATAGTGTTTTTAGTTCTCCCGTTTCTTTATATTGCTATATGTATCGATATATATGGTTTATAATTTCTGGGTTGTCGTTGGGCTTTATATCTTCCCTTATATTTCAAACTCCCTGCTTCTGTCTTCTATAATCATTGTCATCCACAGTTAATGTTTTTTCCGATTTGCTGCGATGTATAAACCAATTTCTATTTCGGAGCTTCATTCTTTTCTTTTCTCTTCTTGTCATTTAGCACCGCATGTAATGATCCAGAATTACCATATATGAATTTCGGAATAAACATAGTTAATGTTTTAAGAAGGAAATTGTAATGGAACGATCTTGATTTGTCAAATTACCAGAATACCTCGGAAAAGACGTAATCATCAAGAAAAATATTTTCTTAATATGTTTAGAGGTTAAGTAGAATACAAGAGTCTTATAACATGGCACATGATGACGTTATTATCTGTGAATCATCACTTTCCATTTAGAAACTCAGCATGAATTACTGTAATATAATCACGTTGATCAAGTGTCATTATATTATACTAACTCATGCTTCAGTTCCTAACACTTCTTCAAAAACATTCATATTTTAAACTCGAAGGTTTCAGAATTTAGAAACTAAAATAGTTTCTTTTATGATGTAACACAAATAGCGCGTAGAGATAAATATTCTTAGATGAGAATAGTTATGAATATATCTTCAGAAATATCGAGGATATTTATAATGAAAGATACGATGATATCTTAGAATATTTAAAATCAGAGGATGATGAAGAATATTGTCTGTAAGGGTTTTAGAGTCAGGAGTAAGGTATTCGTAAATGACTTCGGCAGACACTGAATCATTTGGATTCTTTGAAGGCAGATTCAGTCCTTGTGATTTTTCCACAGCCTCCTTCATAGTTTGCTCAATCCGTTTTCCAGTTCCAATCCTTCTCTTTTTATGAGCTTTGCCAACGCACTATTCTTTATCATCAAACTATTAACTGTTAAGATCATTTACAGTTTTTGCTGCTTCATCAGCATTTTTCAAAATTTCGAGAACTAGTTCGCAGTTCAGGGTGTTTTTCAGAAACTCCACATTCGAAGTATGTAAGTCTTGGAGGTAGACGTTATATGTATATATATAACTGTTGGCATAAAATTGCTGCGAGATTCAAAATACTGATTGCTAATTCCCAGTAGTTGGTATGGCAATTATTGTTGAAAGGACCCATTCATATACATTATAAACGATTCACAATAGTTGATTACATCGCGAGGTATTTGACCTCTAAATGATACATTTTACAAACAATGCATTCGTTTTTAAAAGACAAACTTTCATTATAACGAAAGTTGACAGGCATGCACACTATCCCATACTATATCCAAACTATGAATTACTTATTATCAATCTTGATGAACTCAACGACTCGAATGCAATGTCTTTTGAAATATACCATGAATGACTCCAAGTAATATCTCTAAAATAAGCAAATGCACAACGAAAGATTTCCTTAATACCTGAGAATAAACATGCTTTAAAGTGTCAACCAAAAGGTTGGTGAGTTCATAAGTTTATCGTAAACAATAAAATTTATCATTTTGATAGACCACAAGATTCAAATATAGTACACCCATCTCGTGTACAAAACCATTTTTTTTAATGCTTAGCAGAGTAGGTTCGTATCGTTTTCTCTCTCGTAGGTTGCCTCACGATTTTTAAATAATCGTGCACATATCTCGTGCACAAAACTAATACACATAACCTGTGTATAAAAATCATTCTCTCGATACATAACATTCATTTTAATTTCATTGCTCAACATGGTAACCGACCTTAACATATAATGCGCATCAATAATATCCCCAAAACAGAACATCTCGTCTGTATAATATATAAATTTCAAAGTACTAAACACCATGCCCACTAGCTCTTCCGTCTAGTGAACATTCTGGGTGGGGGTGTTAAAACCGGTAGCTACCTTTAGAATTCGCGTGAATTAGGGCCATACTCGATTCTAATTCTTAGGTTACCAAGCAATAATAATCAGGGGAAAAAATATTCATCAATTGGTGGCAATTATCATGTCCACCTAATTCAATAATAATCAACAGAACTTCTGTCTGTATAATAATTCATTCGAGGAATGTTTTGCTTGTGTCTATCTCGTCAAAAATTTATAAAAGCATCTCAGTCCAAAAATATAGATTTCAAAGGCATTTAATAAAGCAGTTGTAAAACAGTTATAAAGCAGCGCATGTATTCTCAGTCCCAAAAATGTAAAGAGTAAAAGGGAATCAAATGAACTCACAATACTGTATTTTGTAGTAAAAATACATATGATGACATTGAACAATGCAGGGTTGGCCTCGGATTTAAAAACCTATATCATTCATATATATATATTAACACATATACTTGTTATCGAATAAATTTGTATATATATGTAAATTTATTAGTTATATCGTTTTTACATTAGTAACCTATATATTTCATATATTCATTTTTATATATAAATATAAATTTTGTTATGTTATAAGTATAAATTTTAATAATACTTATGTTAATAATAATAATTCTACTATTTATAAAATGATACTAATACTATTATTTACGAAAATAATAATAATTTGTATTATTTCCATAATAATAAGAATCATAATCATAATTTTGCTAATAATACTAAAATGGTAAAAAAAATTATGTTTTTAGTAATACTTATAATCATACTAATGATAATATTAATAATATTACTACTTAATAATAATACTGGGAATGATAATAATATTAGTAATAACAATAATAGTAATCATATTTGTAATTATAATTATGACAATAATAATAAATCTTAACACTATTATTATTATTATTATTATTATTATTATTATTATTATTATTATTATTATTATTATTATTATTATTATTATTATCATTATTATTATTATTATTATTATTATTTGTATTATTATTATTGTATCATTATTGTTATTATTAATTATTACCATTAAGATTATGGATATGTTAATTATTGTTAATACTAACATAATATTATGAATATTGTTATCATTAAAATAAGTAAAATTATTATTATCATTAAGACTAGTATTACTATTAAACATTAGTTGTATTATTAAATTTTGGTATGAATATAAGAGATAGTATTAAAATCATTATTAATAATATTACTATCATTATTATTATTAATAACATTATTAGTATTATTATTATTAAAATTAACATTTTTCATTTGTGTTATTAGTAAAGTTATTATTATTATTATTATTAGTAAATCAATAATATCAAAACTATCACAATAATAATAATCATATTTGTAATTATAATTATGACAATAATAATAAATCGTAACTAGTACTTTCATTGGTAATAACAATAATAATATTAACTATAATACTAATGATAATTATAATACTTAGTAGTAATAGCAATAATTAATAATCAATAATAATAATAATATTAATAATAACAATAATAATAATAAAAATAATAATAATAATAATAATAATAATAATAATAATAATAATAATAATAATAATAATAATAATAATAATAATAATAATAATAATAATAATAATAATAATAATAATAATAATAAAAATGAGTATACCCTTTAACACCTCCTCTAAAAAGAATTGCCCAAGTCGGGGCTCGAACCCGAGACCTCTCGAATACCCGAACACCACTCTAGCCACTACTCCGTTCCTGTCTTTATGCTTTTATACGATCCTTTTATTTTTTAACCCTATCTATCTGTTTCCTAGTTCTTCTTCTTCTCTCTCTCAAAATTCAGTCGACCAAAATCAAACTAATCGTAATAATGAATTGGGTTTAGGTTTGATAATCAAAACATAAGCGATTCATCTGTGATTGAAATTAACAGCAAAAGGAAAAGAAAAAAAAATTTAATAGCAGCAGTAGACTGACGAAGAACACCAAGAACATCAAATCGTGATTTTGAGTTTTGGTCATTTTTAGATCATAGTTACTACATGAAATGTGTAGTATACCATTCTCAGAAACTTTTCAAATCATTTATTTCAACAAAAACCTCCTGTATAACTTCAATTCGAACTTAGAACACTTGTTTGACTTTTTGAAAAAATAATATTGACTCGAAAATTGGAATTCGTTACGAGGAATTGGGACTTCAAATTTTGCTGATAGTTTCAGTAAAGGATTCCTAATAAAACTGTATTATCACATTTTGTAATTAATTACGAAATAAAGCTTTTCAGAAAATGGAACACGAATAGAGCACTAAAGGTGTTCTTCAACTTTTTGGTTTTAATTTAATTAAATAGAAGTTGATAAGGGTGTTTGAAATTGATAATCGATAATGTAAAGTCATTTTGTATCCTTTACAACTGGAATTGGTTGGATTATATAGCAAAAGAGAATCGATAAGATTTTATTCATCAGACAAAAAAAAAAAAAATAGAAGAATAATAAAAGTGATAACGATGTGTAATTGAATTTGTAATCTTGTGATTAATTTTGGAATCAAATCGTACTGAATTCAGACAGGAAAAAAATTACCTATAGCTTGAGAACGATGGAAAACTGATTACGATTCATTCTTGTATTTATATGTATATAGTGTATTTATATATTCATATGTATTTATCTGTATATTTGTAATTATGTATATAGGTGTATAGTATATCTGTATATTTATTTATATCTGTATATTAAGAAAACATAATATTATTAAACATTAATATTAATATTAATATTAATAATAACAAAACTAGTAATAATAATAATAATAGAGATAATATTAATAATGTTAATGATATTAATATCATAATAATACTAATAATAATAATAATAATTTTTAAATTCGACATGTACTAGGTCACAGACAAGAATGAAAATTTTATGGTGATGTACAACAAAATTGGATCCTTTAACTGATTTTATTGTATAAATAATATTAATTAATAATTAGTAAATATAATTATATTCATAATAATAATACTCTTAATATTATTATTTATAAAAAAATAATAATACTAATACTAATATCAAATGTATTGATAATGATATTCGTAATGTTAATAATAATAATAATATTAATGTTAATAATAATAAGTCGTATTATAATAATAATAATTATAATAATTTAATGATTTTAGTAATATTGATTATACTAATAATATCAATAATGATAACAATAATATTAGTACTATTAATAATATATTACATGTATCAAATTTCATATTATATATGATAATATTAATATTACTAATATAGATGTTAATATAGAGATTGATACTAATATTACTATAAAAACTATATTTTAATTAATAATAAAACTTATTGTATTAGATATTAATATAACATATTAGTAATTACGTAATATATATAATAACTTACATTAAATATTTAATATTCAGACATTATAATATATAGAATTCATATATACATTTATTTCAATAACAACTTGATTATTCTTTTTTTTTGGTAAAGGGTTACCCCGGTGAAACTTTTATTAAAAATAATAAAATAACAAACGTTACAAGGAAGCACAGGGGCTATAGGCGTGCCCTATAGCCATAAACCAATGACGCATATAACAACTAACAAGCTACATACTGACACCAAACAAAAAACACAAACATTACACGATCCTCCAAGCAATCTTTAACTGCATAACTTGGTGTGAATCCTTGAACCGAATAGACATCAGGTTCAACCGAACAGAGGAGTAAATGTCTTCAAACAGTCTGTCAAGCGATCTAGCGCTACTCTAAAAATCCTGCCATTTCTTTCTTGCCAAATAAAGTAGACTGCAGCAGCAAACATAAGCTTTGAGACTACGATGGCTGCACTTGATGCTGATCCTGTCGCCAATTCATTAGCTATAACTAGCCAATTATTACTTCGATCATTAACAAACGTCAAGGGAAATTGTTTTTGCCATAAAGCACGCGAAAACGAGCAATCAAAGAACAAGTGTGTTTGAGAATCAGCGCAAACCTTACATAAAGGACAAAGAAGAACTTGATTTTCGTGAATGTCCCAATCCTTCATTTTGTCTTGAGTCTTTAATTTGTCTCTCATAAGTAACCACATTATAAATACATGACGCGGGATGCATTGAGAAAACCACACAACTCGAAACCAATGAACCTTATTCGCTCTAGGCCTAATATCTTCATACGCATTTGAAACCGAGAAATCATGAAGAGACCCGTCAATCCCTTTCCATTTGAATCTGTCTTCTACATTATGAAATTGAGGGACCTCCACTTGTAAAGGAAATGGATATTTTTGGTACCATCCTGTTGGCCACGTCCACTGTCCATTAGAGGCAATATCACTAACAGTGGTGTATGTAAAAAATCCGGATCCATTAATATCACGCCATGAAATATTGTTAATTAAAGGACACTTTTCATTCCAAACATCAAACCAAGCAAGAGTTTTATGACCATTACCAATTTCAACGAAAAAATGTTTATGAATTACGTCCCGAGTACCTAATATTTTCCTCCAACTCCAACTAGCATCCGGTTTTATAGGAGCATCCCAAAACGACTTATCGTGTAAGTGAATGGCATGAATACACTTGACCCACAACGACTCCTTATTATTTAAAATACGCCAAACATGAGTTGCCATTAAGGCGATATTCCAATACTTCAACCGTTTAATACCCAAACCACCTTCATCTTTAGGAAGACACAAATCATCCCATTTAACTTTTGCTTTGCCTCTTTTCATCTCACCTTGACACCATAAGAAACCCCATAAAACCTTCTCAATATCTTTAATAATGGTGTCGGGTAAGATAAAAATAAAAGACCAATAAACTTGCATCGTAGTAAGAACCGAAACAATAAGTTGAACTCTCCCCGCAAAAGAAAGAAACTTATTTTTCCAGTCCTCAACTTTTTTTTAACTCTATCCACCAAAACTTTGCATTCGCGATACAACAACCTAGAGGAAACAAGAGGCACTCCAAGATAACGCACCGGGAGCACCCCTTCATCAAGAGGCAATATCTGATTATTCTATATATTATTTTACATTTTAATCCAAATTATTAAAGTATATTTTATTAATTCAAAATGTTATATATAAATATATATACTACATATTAATTACACACAATTGTTCGTGAATCGTCGGGTATTGCCAAAGGTTAACTGAATCCATGTAAATAGTTCAAAAATTTTGAGACTCGGTTTAATAGACTTTGCTTATCATGTAGAATTCATATAGAGATTAAGTTTAAACTTGGTCAAAAATTTCCGGGTCATCACAATTGTTACAAGTTGTAGATGAGTACTTGATAGAGTTTTAATGAATAAGTATCGTGATTTTTTGGAGTGACTTAAAGATCAATGAAGTTGTTGGTAAGTTTACTGCTAATGTGGTGAGATATAAACTGACAAATTTGAAAAGGAATCGCAAAGTTATTTTTATTTTATTTTATTTTTTTTTGCTAAAAAATGCTACAGGTATGTGTTAAACTTTTACTTTGGTTTCGAGAGTTTTTCAGGTGTATGACTATGGGTAACATGTGGTTGGATCATCATTTCGATTGTTCAATATTTGAAGTGTCTTCATGAATTTCAAAGGGTTTGAACACAGATTGTTATTGTTAATATACATATGATGTTCTAGTATTTTGGATGATACAAATATTTTTCTGGGTTCCATGAATAGAAATGATGTTCTAGTACAGTTTTGAAGTCAAAGTATAGTTTTGAAAGATGTAGGAATCTAAGAGTGATGATTTTGGTTATATCTCGAATTGATTTCAAAATCAAAATATGTAATTAGATTTGAATGAGCATGGTTGTTTTGATTTCTATAAAAGAATGTATATTGTTGTGAAAGTAGGGAGTATAATTGATGATTTGCTGAATCAGAACCTAAGGATATAACATATTAATTGTGAATTTTATATATCTCTCGGGTATTACCTACCCGTTAAAAAAAATTACACAATTAATATTTTGTACAAGAAAATTTTTTATTACAGTCTTTATGAAAATATATATGTGTATATTTTCTTCAGATGTAACATAGACTTAATGAGTTAATATTAAATTAAACTCATTTGATTTACGGTTGAAACTAGAATTAAATAATCCCTAAAACTTTAGAAGTTACATAACTTTTACGGAGTATTTCTTCAATGTAATAGAAATTATGAATCAATACTTCGTTATTTTTTGAGGCATGATGTTGGTGTTTGTAGAATTCTTGTGAACTTCGCAAGGTACGAATGATGTTATCTAAAAAGTTTCGAGTACATCGATGATGATAGTGTAAAATCAAATATATATTTGAATAATACACTTGATTTATTATGAAATGGAATTCATTGAATTGAAACAGAGATTGTAGTTAATGATGGTTAAGTCGCTAACGAAGGATGTACATCATAGCATATCATTAATATGAATTAACCCAGTAGTTACTATTCACACATAATAGCTTAGTACGGAAAGATTTATTGTGGTTTTAAAATTTATATATATATATATATATATATATATATATATATATATATATATATATATATATATATAATATACATATAAATTCTTCAGAGGGTATGAGTTAATACTTCATAACTCGTTGATATGACATACTTGTTGTTGATTAGTGATGTTGTTCGCGGTGATTCTTGAACTGACGGAGCTTGTGATGTTATAGGTGCTGCTACTGCTGACGATGTTGACGGTACTGACGGTGCTGCTGGTAAACAAGTCTAGCTTGTAATTCGTGCACCATCCTTGTCAGGGTTTCTATTCTTCCCTGTATCATCTTTATCCATCCATTCATCTTGGTTTACGGCTATGATTAGAATAAATAATTTCTAAAATTTTTAGAAACTACATATTCTCTGCAGAATATTTCCTCGATGAAGTTATGAATCAATACTTCATCGTTTGTTGTTGTTGATACTCCTTGGTATTTACAGTGAGTTTGATGTTCGAGGTACAGATTGTGATGTTGAGGTGTGGGATGCGGATGTTGTCGATGGTGCTGCTGATGATGGTGCTTGTTGTGCTTGTGATGCTTGCAAGTTGTGCATCATATTCTCTAAAGCCACCACTCTAGTACGAAGCTCATTAACTTATTCTATTACACCGGAATGATCGGTGGTTCGGACGAGCGGGTGAATAAGATCTAGAATTTGAAATAGTATATTATCATGATGAGATACTCTAGAAATGAGAGAGAAAGTGGTGTTACGAACAGGTTCGCCAGTAAGTGCTTCAGGTTCTTCGCCAAGAGGGCAATGTGGTGGATGGAAGGGATCACCTTCTTCTTGTCTCCAGTGATTGAGTAGGCTACAAACCCATCCCTAATTCTTCCAGAATAGATGATGGATAATTGGTTGATCCATTCCGGTCACACTGCTTTCGGAGTTCGAGTGAAACTCCATATCAGAATCTGATGAACTTGAACTAGACGAGGGATCCATCTCGTACGATCAGGAAAAATGAATATTGATATGTAATAGATTATAGGATTTAGTTTGATATTCTTCAATACATATTTTCCATATGTATATATAATACCAAGATCCCATAAGTTACGAAGAAATTTTCGAAAGATGCCAGATAGAGTTTACTGTAATAGATATGTAAAGATATGAATTTGTCTATACACTATCTATGTAATGAATGCAGTAAGATGCGTCTAGACTTAAGATGATAAGCAGGTAATTTCTGACAAAAATGATAAGCAAAACTTTTAATATGCAGACAGGGTCGAAGTCCAGACTCACTAATGCATCTTAATAACTATTTGTTAGACACAGTAATGCAAGACCTGGTTCGCTAAGACCACCGCTCTGATACCACATGAGATGACCCGTCCTAATCCATAAGGACGAATACAATAACATATGATTATATTGCGAGGTATTTGACCTCTATATGATACATTTAACAAACATTGTATTCATTTTGAAAAGACAAACTTTCATCTCATCGTAAATTGACAAACATGCATACCATTTCATAAAATCCAAAGTATAAATGACTTAATCTGTCATTTATTTAATAATAATCTTTATTGAACTCAATGACTTGAATGCAACGTCTTTTAAAATATGCCATGAATGACTCCAAGTAATATATTTAAAATGAGCAAATGCACAGCGGAAGATTTCTTTAATACCTGAGAATAAACATGCTTTCAAGTGTCAACTAAAAGGTTGGTGAGTACATTAGTTTATCATAAACATTCATTTTCTTCACTTTAATAGACCACATATTTCAGATATTTAATTATACACGTAACCCGAGTACAAAATAGTACGCATAACCTACGAATTAAAAATCATTCATATGGTGAACACCTGGTAACCGACATTAACAAATGCATCTAGAATATCCCCAGATATACAGGTACACTCATCTGTATATAAAATCGAAGTACTAAAGCATTCGTAACCCGGATAGTAGGTGTCAAAGTCCATAGATCTATCTTCAGGATTCGCGTTAATTTGGGGGTCTGTTCCCAAATTCTTAGGCTACCAAGCTAAAAGGGTGATATTCGGTAGAATAATTCAACCATAGAATGTAGTTTCAAATACTTGTGTCTATCTCGTAAAATAGTTATAAAAGCAGCGCATGTATTCTGAGTCCCAAAAATATATATAAAAGGGGAGTAATGAAACTCACTATACTGTATTTCGTAGCAATTATGCATATGACGGCACTGAACAAGTGCAGGGTTGGCCTCGGATTCACGAACCTATATTAAGTATATATATTTATATGTTGGTCAATATCTGTTTAACAATTTAGGTCAAGTCATAGTGTATCACAATCCTAATGCTCGAGATCGATATGCAAAAGTCAACAAAAGTCAATTTGACTCAAAATGATTTACAAAATCTATCCATGTTTATTATATAACTTAAATATAGTCATTTTATATATTTAAATATATTTATCAGATTTTATTAGAGTAAATAATACAAGTCATTTATTAATAAATAAAATTTATATATGATAAAAATATACTTTTATATATCTCAAGTAATAAAGTTCACTTAATATCATAAAATATAGTAGTATGTATTATTAATGTAATTATGTTACGTGTGGTAAAAATATATTTTTATCACATATTTATTTGATAATGTTGATAATAATAATAATGAGTAAAAGTTGTATTATTTTGTAATAATAATAATGATAATAATAATAACGATAATGTTATTAGAGTATTTTAATATAAATAATAATGATGATATTAATAATACTATTAAAATTGATAGTAACGATAATTTTAAATAAAACGATAGTTTTAGATTCTATACTTTTTAATGGTAATATATTCTAATAAAAACGATAATTTTTAATAATAATAGTAATTTTTAATAGAATGATAGTTTTAAAAATGATAAATTTTAAATGATAATTGATAGTATCAATACTTTAATATTAGTAAAAATATAATTTATCTTAATAATAATATTTACTATATATAATAATTATCATAATAATAATAATAATAATAATAATAATAATATGTTATAAAAATAATTCTATCAAAAATGATAATTTTTAATAACAATAATCCTAATATGATAATAATGATAATATTTTATAATAAAAATGATATTTCTATTAAAAATGATAATTTTAATAAAAGTGCTAATTTTAATATTCATGATACTTTTAATAATAATAATGATAAAATAATAAAATGATAGTTTTTATAAAAATGTTAATTTTTAATAATAGCGATAATTTTAGTTATAATATCAATGTTAATAATAATAATAATAATAATAATAATAATAATAATAATAATAATAATAATAATAATAATAATAATAATAATAATAATAATAATAATAATAATGACGATAATGACGATAATAACGACAATAACGATAACGATAACGATAACGATAATGATAACGATAACGATAATAATAATAATAATAATAATAATAATAATAATAATAATAATAATAATAATAATAATAATAATAATAATAATAATCATTTTAACAATAATACTTAAAATTATAGATAATTCAATTAACGATATCTTTTAATCCGCTAATCGAAATCATACGCTTTCTAAATGAAAAGTTATTAATTTTTCGTCAGCTTTTCAACGACATGAATATCATATACCTTATCTCAATCGCATAATTATCAAATTCGTGATTTATCATAAACTATCTAACGATAAAAATTAAACATACAAGCATGCATAATCATATGTACTCGAGCACTAGTCAGGGATACACTATTAATATATAAAAGTTAAGTTATGAGTGCTCACGTATCAATATTGTGATTCAATATTGCAGGAAAGTACGTAGACGCAACGGAGATGATATACACTAGTTTCACCTCACGAGCATACCCCCGAACATTACCTATAACCTCCATAGCTATAACCCATAATTTCCTTACTCTTTCCTACTCGGAAAACTCGTTTTTGAAATGACTCGTTCATAACCTCGTCGTAATATTTTATGTTATAATACTAATAATAATAATACTACTAATATAACTACATTAATATTAATAATCTTTAATAGATATAATAATAATAATAATAATAATAATAATAATAATAATAATAATAATAATAATAATAATAATTAAAATAAATCATTACGGAGTATTAAGATGTATGTGTGTGCTTACAAACTAAAATCGATTGGCAATTAAAGGAGTTTGCTGCACCTAACCCCCCATGCGATCGCATGGGGTTAGGGTCTTGTGTCCATGCGATCGCATGGGCACTATGGCCAGCTCATATTCGTTTAACCTATACTACCGACACTAATTTTATTATTATAAATAAATATATATTTAATCTATTCAATTAATTATATATTATATTATATTTACATGCATAGTGGACTTGAAATTTTTGTTCCGATGACTCGTACGTTATCACTTAACTAACATCCCGTTTTTGGTTTCTCGAACTCATTTTCATACGCTTATCAAATTCGCACTTTACGTTACGTGAAGTGTACTTTTATTAATAATTAGACTTAAATTAATGAAAAACTAACCCACTCAAAGTATAACTTAATCTTTTGAGTGTTTTGGTCATTTCGATATATGTACATATATATATAATAGTATTTTTAACTCAAAATGTTTATATAACAAGGTTAATATTGTATTTTGTCATTTTTTAAAAATATATATATATTTACATACATATTCATTTAGAAATATTAATTTATATATATCTATTTAATAATATTTAGTTTTTTTTTCAAATACTAATTATATTTTAAAGTAACATTTTAGATCGTTTACATAATAAGGATTATTATATCCTATAAGGTTTTCAAATTTCAAAACTTAAATAGATATAGCACTAGCGTTTATTTTAACTTTTCAAACATTTTAATTAACACAACTATAACAATCGAATCAAATAAATAAGCGTTACTATCGTTTACTTATCTAACTTGAAAACAAATATATTTCTTATTCATAAACACGTCTTAAGTATACGTCGCAAGTTTATTATATAATTAATTCTAATAATATCTTGTCATATGTGTATATTTATACATATGACCATTGACAAAATGGTTGTACGAGAATTGAAGGTTACAGTCCAACGACTAAATAAATGTATGCAAACGTTGATTTACTTAACTTGTCGATATCCAATCATCTAAGTTATTTACACTCCACGTTCTTACTTTCACATAAAATGAAAGCTATACTAGATATCTTATCAAAGTCGCGAGGAAATTATTGTAAATCATGTATTGGAAATCAAACAGGAGTCTCCACTAACCTTTGTCTAGTTCCTGTTAATGACACATTTGTTCTTACTTGTAAATCACTTTACTATTTTTCCGAATGTTGTTAAAAAGAACATATTTCTTAAATCTTAATGGACCTCACAACCGAGACCCGTAATCATATCACAACGTATCAGATAATTCAATCATTTGATATTATCTTTCTAATTCCGTCGATAAATATATTGTAACAAATACGTTCGTGTAAAATATAATACTTCTAATACTTTGTTAACGTTTTCAATTAATACATATAAATATATATACATATCTATATACACATAAATGTTCGTGAATCGTCGAACACGGTCAAAGGGTAATTGATTACATGAATATAATTCCAAAACTTTTGAGACTCAGTATTACAGACTTTGCTTATCGTGTCGGAATAATATAAAGATAAAGTTTAAATTTGGTCGAAAATTTCTGGGTTGTCACACCATTGGTTTAGACGGGTCAAAGAAACAGTCCTTAACTCCTGACCTACAATTTTTCATCTTGCGCCCATATGATTGGAGTATCCAAGAATCAGCAGTTGGTGGAATATCAAAACTTTATCTACAAATTATAAAAAGAAAAAACATATATATCACATGAGGAAAAAAATTATTATCACACAGATTTTAAAATATGTACCCTTAAGAACTTCAGCAACTTAGTCTTTTTTTCGGGTTTAACTTTGTTCCACGGTCTATAAATTGGACAATACTGGTAACTCCTCGATAAGTGACCAAGAAAATGGGTAAATTTACTACTGTTTTCACCAATTGGCAGGGCATGTTCATTAACAGCAATAGGAATTCGAATAGATGCCTTTTGTTTCCAAATTTGCCGCATAAGAGTCGGTCCTCTCGGTTGACTATCTACAAAATATGTGCACTTGATTTACAACTGATATACTAAACAAGAAACAATATAAATAAAATAAACAAACCAAATTAGAAAAAGAAAAAATAACCTGATTCATCTCTCAAAGTCGTTGTATCATTCACACATAAACCTTCTTCAGTTTGTTGTAGTTCAGTTTGTTGTACTTCAGTTTGTTGTAGTTCAGTTTGTTGACGATGCTCTTCAAGATCTTCATAATAGCTTGTGTAATCATCGTATTCTTCAGTTGGTCGTTGTACTTCATCCTTGGGCTCCGTATCTTCATCTCTAAGACCCGCACCTATACCTTCTTCATGGCTGACACTAACTCGTTGAACTTTACTTTTGTTTACCCTCTGCCTCTTTTCACTTACATGGCCCTTTTGCAGCTTGGATTTTGAGGATAATTCTTTAGAGACATGAGAATTAGCACTAACTCATTTTCTCATGGTATTGGGTGCACGAACTGTCATTTTTTGATAGTAGTAGCCTCAACCTGTTGAGAGGATCTAAGGGAAGTCTTTTTGATTCCTTCAATTGCCATAATCTACAAGAATGTAAAGAACAATAATGAGCAATTATATCAATTAATGCAACAGAGTTATAAACAATTTTATATACTGAGTAGTTAGGAACAATTAAAATTACAGAATCGTTAATCCATTTTCGTGAAAAAGAGAGATACCTGTGTTCTTGTGAAAAAAGATATACCAGCAGAGTTCTTTGAATTGGTGAAAAAAGAGATACGTGAGTTGTTCAGAAACCTTTTAACTAACCCCAATTTGATTTGGCGCACACACTAGTTTTGATCCATCCACACCAAAACAATCTAAAATACTCATTTTACCCTTGTAAATAGTATATTGACTTAATAGTAGTTTAAGGGTAAAATAGGAAGTTTGTATTATTTTAGAGTTGATGGATCAAATGCTAGTGTGGAAAGATCACCTCCCAAATTTTGGAGGTGATATTTAAATTTACCCAAATTTTGGAGGTGATATTTGAATTTAGCCAAAATTTTCGAAGGAAAAAAATTGGACCAGGTTCAAAATTTGGGTCTGAAATCCGTGATATTTGGCGGTTTCTTTTAAGAGGGTAAGTTTTGGTGAAAATTAATTGAGGATGACTTCTCTATCTAGCTATTACTGGTAATTAATTTATAAACTTTATAGAATAAATGTACACGAAATTAATTTAATTAGTCATAAAATGTATTTTTTATAAAATATATCATAATTGATCGTAATTTAACATCGTTTATCATATGTGTTAATCTATTTAACGTACGTACTGTGCATTAAACCCTAAACCCTAAACTCTAAACCATAGATCCTAGACCCTAAACCCTAAACATTAAATCATAAACACTTAACCCTAAACTCTAAATGATAAACCCTAAACCCTAAACATTAAATCATAGATACTTAACCCTAAACCCTAAACCCTATACCCCAAACCCTATACCCTAAATCCTAAACATTAAATCATAAACACTTAATCCTAAACCCTATACCCTAAATCTTATACCATAAACACTAAACCTTGTACCCTAAACCCTATACCCTAAACGATAAGGGTGATGATCCGTACACCACCAACACATCACCAAATTAACATGCTTTACAATTTTGTACTGTACAACTCCATAATGCACTTTTGGCGGTGTACAGATAAAACTTGGTGGTGTACGGATCACTACCCAAACCATAAACCCTACACCCAAAACCCATATACCCTATACCATATATAAACCATAAACAAACCCTATACTAACTCAAAACTCACCACAAACCAAACCCTACACATTAAACCATAAACAACCCTAAATTACCATAAACCCTATACCGGCCCTAAACCCCCAAACCCTAAACCCTACCCTATACTATAAACTGTAACATCCCGTTTTCCCTATATATGACTTAAGGTGCGTATTTAACCTCGTGTACATTTAATATTGTATCTATGATCGTTTTTGCATAGCTTTAATTGTTAAAAATTGAATTTAGGTAACTTACTGGAAATATGTCGCGTTTAAGTGTGTTATATCGTGTATTGGCGCGTCGCGTTACGCAACGAAATAAACAAAAATGCGATGGGTTCAGAAACCCATATTCTGTCTTTGTATCGTGTTTTGGGTCCTCATGTCATGTCTGGGCCTGTCGCGGAACGCGACCAATTGCATTGAAACGCGATCACCTAAAATCCTGACTTCTGATTAATCTGTCGCTTTTAAAAAATGTGGATCGCGTTTGGGTTATCGCGTGTCACGATGGTCAGTCGTGGATCGCGATAATGGTCGCTATTTTACCTTTTTAGCCATTTTAATTGGCATCTTTTGGGGGTATAATAGTCCTTTCATTTGTGGCCGGTTTTGGGGAGTCTAAAACTGATCCAACCTTATCCTAATTCATTTAACACCCTTTCACCTACACCACATTCAATTTTAGAGAGATAGTTGAGTTTTTAGTGAGAGAGAGCTCACTTGGAGAAGAAGGAGACCAAATCTCTCCCGAGTCCAAGTTTTAAAGTTGTTCCCTACGTCTCTAGCTACATTGTGATAGTGTTGGTAAGTCTTAACTCTATGTTTTGAGTTTTAATTGGTTTATGGCTAGGGTTTTGTTTACTTGAGACTTGTATGACCCATTTGGGGGTTAAATGGGTAAATTTGGGTTATATTGATGAAAGGAAACCCTAATAGCTATAATCTAGGGTTTGGTCATATGCATTGAGGTTGTTAGTGCAAAATGGTGTTGTTAGTCACTAATATACTTGTTAAATGATGAAAGAATTGTTAATGGGCTAAGTATGACTAAAATTGTAAGTCTAAGTGTTAAAATGGATCAAATGAGTAATGGTTGACCTAATTGGGCAAAATGGGTATGAAATACCCTAAGTATGTGTTAGTTGGTGTTAGCAGACGTTAATCACTATCTTTTAGTGATTAAAGATGAGTCTTGGCCATTTATGGGCGATTTTGGTGTAATTGAGTTATTTAACACAATTGGGTTCAATCATACTTTTGAGGGCGAAAGGGACCCACTTAAGAGTACCCGATGGATCTTCGATATGGAGGGGGCTTTTCGTACTTGTGAATGCCCTCCCGATAAGAAGATGAGGTACGGTTGTAGCATGTTGAGAGGTGATGCTAAGTTGTGGTGGGACGCGAAAATCCAACTTTATGGTGAAGAACAATGTATGGAATTCACGTGGGATGAATTCAAGGTGGAATTTTTCAAGGAATACTGAACGTCGGCCGATCTTTCAAGTCTTAAAGATGAGTTGCGTACTTTGAGGCAATGGTCAATGGACTTGAACACTCTTAAGTCCACTTTCTTGGCGAAGACTCAATTTTGCCCGGAGTATGTCGGGAATGATAAAATGTTGAAGGAAGACTTCTACCGAATCTTGAACGACAACTATCAAGAGAAGATTAGTGTGAACGCGGTGAAAAGTTTTGATGAGTTGTTCGATATGGCCAAAGGTTTTGAGTCGCTCGTCTTGAGAAAAAGTGGCTTTACTTTTGGAAAAAGGAAGTTTGAAGCTACTAGTCAATCGAACTTTTCAAACAAAAAGCATAAGAAGGGCTCCGAGAATGTTGGTAGTGTGAAGAAGGGTGCTTCCGGAGATTTTACCTATGCATGCTACAATTGTGGACAAAAGGAGCATATGGCTCGTGATTGTCTGAAACCATCATCTACCACCAAGCTTACTTGTTTTAATTGTGGTAAAGAAGGGCACCGAAGGACGGAGTGTCCCGATTTGCGGGGTGATCATGTTAAGAAATTGGAGAAAGCGGAGGGTACGGCTCGGGGGCGAAATTATTTGATGACCAATGATGAGGCCAAGCAATCCAATGAAGTTGTCTTAGGTACTTTCATGGTTAACTCTAATCCGACAAGAATATTATTTGATAGCGGTGCAAATTTGTCTTTTGTGTCGCCTCGATTTGTGTCTAAGCTTAACAAACAGCTAGCTAAGTTAAGTCATCCGGTAGAAGTCGAAATAGCGGATGGTAAGACGGTGCTAGGGGTTGATGTGTATAAGGATTGTAATGTTGTGTTTGGTACAG
Source organism: Rutidosis leptorrhynchoides (assembly GCF_046630445.1). Taxonomy (NCBI): domain Eukaryota; kingdom Viridiplantae; phylum Streptophyta; class Magnoliopsida; order Asterales; family Asteraceae; genus Rutidosis; species Rutidosis leptorrhynchoides. The sequence continues at coordinate 636,694,139 of NC_092335.1, forward strand.
AAACGTTTAAAATTGATCTCATTCTAATGACTTTGGGCGAGTTTGATATTGTTGTGGGTATGGATTGGTTCGATCGTTATAGAGCCGATATTGCATGCCATGATAAGTTCATTCGTGTAAAGACCCCAAGTGGGTGACAGTTGATTATTCATGGCGATAAACGAAGAAGGCTCGTACCATTATGCACTTATGCACGGGCGCGACGTTTTCTTAAGAGTGGTGGTATGGTTTTTTTGCCCATGTAGTTGATACTCGTGATGAGCCACCATCCATTTGTGAAATTTCGGTTGTTAATGAATTTGAAGACGTTTTTCTGGATTAGTTACCGGGTGTTCTGGCGGAAAGACAAGTCGAATTTCGCATTGAGTTAGTTCTGGGAGCTACTCCCATTGTTAAAACTCCTTATCATTTAGCACCGACGGAAATGCAAGAGTTATTAAATCAAACCCAAAAGTTGCTTGAAAAGGGTTTTATTCGACCGAGTTCCTCGCCATGGGGTGCTCCGGTTTTGTTTGTGAAAAAGAAAGATGTTAGTATGTGAATGTGCATCGATTATCGGGAGTTGAACAAAGTGACGATCAAGAATCGTTATCCATTGCCTCGGATTGACGATTTATTTGACCAACTCCAAGGTGCGACGTATTTTTCTTAGATCGACTTGCGGGCCGGCTATCATCAAGTGCGGGTCCGCGAGGAAGACATAGAGAAAACGGGTTTTCGAACTCGTTACGTGCATTTTGAGTTTGTAGTTATGCCTTTTGGTCTTACGAATGCACCGGCGGCATTCATGGATCTTATAAACCGAGTGTGCCAACCTATGTTGGACAAGTCGGTAATTGTATTCATTGACGACGTACTTGTTAATTCTAAGAGTATGAAGGAACATGAACACCATTTGCGTGAAGTGTTGAAGACGTTGCGGAACGAGAAGTTGTATGCTAAATTCTCCAAATGTGAATTTTGGCTAAGGGAAGTGCAATTCCTTGGCCATATTGTGAATAAGGAAGGTATTCAAGTAGATCCGGGGAAGATAGAGACGGTGAAGAATTGGGGAAAACCGACTACGCCTACGGAAATTTGAAGTTTTCTCGGATTGACCGGTTATTATCGTCGGTTTATCCAAGATTTTTCTAAAATTGCTTCTCCTTTGACGAAGTTGACGAGGAAGAACGTGAGGTTTAATTGGGAAAAAGAGCAAGAAATTGCTTTCCAATTATTAAAGGAGAAATTGTGTCAAGCTCCGGTGTTGGTATTACCGGAAGGGATTGAAGATATGACGGTTTATTATGATGCCTTATTAAATGGAATCGGGTGTGTTCTAATGCAAAGGGGTAAAATCATCGCTTACACATCTCGACAATTAAAGGAACACGAAAAGAGATACCCGACTCATGATCTTGAATTGGCGGCGGTGGTTCATGCGTTGAAAATTTGGCGCAACTACTTATATAGTGTCAAGTGTACGATTTATTCGGATCATAAGAGTTTAAAACATCTCTTTAATCAACGAGATTTGAATTATCGTCAACGTAGGTGGATGGATGTGGTAAAGGATTATGATTGTGAAATACTTTATCATCCGGGTAAGGCGAATGTGGTCGCAGATGCGTTAAGTAGAAAGAGTCAACATCCGGCGATACGAGTAGGATCGTTACGCATGATTATTACTAATGATTTTCTTGTAAAGCGTGGTGAGATTCAAATTGAAGCTTTTGTTAACAATAAACATGAAGAACGAATCGTGGGGCAAACAGAGTCCATTACCTTAGGCCTGCATGGTTTGTTGTCTTTTCAAGAAAGAGTGTATGTGCCTAAGATGGGTGGCTACCGACAAGTGCTACTTGATGAAGCACATAAGTCAAAGTATCTCATTCATCCGGGTGCAATAAAGATGTACTATGATTTGAAGAAAGAGTATTGGTAGCCCGGCATGAAACGTGATGTTGTTAAGTATGTTGAATAATGCGTCACGTGTTTGCAAGTTAAAGCCGAACACCAAAAGCCGTACAGTAAGCTACAACCATTGGAAGTCCTGAAATGGAAATGGGAGCACATTACCATGGACTTCATCACCAAATTACCAAAGACGGCGAGGACCCAATTTGATACGATTTGGGTGATAGTTGATAGATTGACGAAGAGTGCTTTGTTTCTTCCCATTCGGGAAACGATATCGTCGGAGACTTTGTCCAAGTTGTTTATCAAGGAGGTGATATCGAGACATGGGGTTCCTATTGTAGTGACCCGAACTTTTCCATGTTTATATATATTAATTGAGATTGATATTTACATGATTAAATGTTTCCAACATGTTAAGCAATCAAACTTGTTAAGACTTGATTAATTGAAATATGTTTCATATAGACAATTGACCACCCAAGTTGATCGGTGATTCACGAACGTTAAAACTTGTAAAAACTATATGATGACATATATATGGATATATATATATAGTTAACATGATACTATGATAAGAAAACATATCATAAAGTATATTAACAATGAACTACATATGTAAAAACAAGACTACTAACTTAATGATTTTTAAACGAGACATATATGTAACGATTATCGTTGTAAAGACATTTAATGTATATATATCATATTAAGAGATATTCATACATGATAATATCATGATAATATAATAATTTAAAATCTCATTTGATATTATAAACATTGGGTTAACAACATTTAACAAGATCGTTAACCTAAAGGTTTCAAAACAACACTTACATGTAACGACTAACGATGACTTAACGACTCAGTTAAAATGTATATACATGTAGTGTTTTAATATGTATTTATACACTTTTGAAAGACTTCAATACACTTATCAAAATAGTTCTACTTAACAAAAATGCTTACAATTACATCCTCGTTCAGTTTCATCAACAATTCTACTCGTATGCACCCGTATTCGTACTCGTACAATACACAGCTTTTAGATGTATGTACTATTGGTATATACCCTCCAATAATCAGCTCTTAGCAGCCCATGTGAGTCACCTAACACATGTGGGAACCATCATTTGGCAACTAGCATGAAATATCTCATAAAATTACAAAAATATGAGTAATCATTCATGACTTATTTACATGAAAACAAAATTACATATCCTTTATATCTAATCCATACACCAACGACCAAAAACACCTACAAACACTTTCATTCTTCAATTTTCTTCATCTAATTGAACTCTCTCAAGTTCTATCTTCAAGTTCTAAGTGTTCTTCATAAATTCCAAAAGTTCTAGTTTCATAAAATCAAGAATACTTTCAAGTTTGCTAGCTCACTTCCAATCTTGTAAGGTGATCATCCAACCTCAAGAAATCTTTGTTTCTTACAGTAGGTTATCATTCTAATACAAGGTAATAATCATATTCAAACTTTGGTTCAATTTCTATAACTATAACTGAAAGGATCCGAAACTAATCATCCGGACGTTGTCCATATTGATTACAAACGAATTACAATAGTTGATAACATTGCGAGGTACTTGCCCTCTATATGATACATCTTACAAACGTTGCATTTATTCTTAAAAGGCAATCTATAGTTACATCCAGAATTGACATAATCGCCTGACATTTCATAATATTCAAATGACATAAACCGCCATTTACTTAATGATAGTCTTTATGAACTTCAATGACTCGAATGCAACGCCTTATGATATAAGTCCTTAATAGCCTCAAGTAGTATCCTTAGTACGAGCTAATGCACAGCGGAAGACTTAATTCATACCTGAGAATAACATGCTTTAAAATGTCAACATAAAGTTGGTGAGATATAGGTTTAATGCCGGCAGCGATATATATATATATATATATATATATATATATATATATAGACCACAAGATTTCATATATAAACATTTTCATAAAAATATTCTAAGTGGTTGAGCACTTGGTAACCATACTTAACATTCAATCACGTCGCATATTCCCTTTAATATGAAATCTTACTACACCGTACCAAGTGTAGTCACAAAACGAAGTACTGTGCAACCGTTGAATACTGGTCGTCCAGTCCGGTTGGGGTTGTCAGGCCCGATAGATCTATCAACAGGATTCGCGTTTACAATACCGCTGTAAATATTAGTTACCAAGCTACAGGGAAGTATGCCAGTGGTACAACTCAACGTAGAATATATTTTTCAGTTACTTGTGTCCATAACGTAAATCATTTATAAAAACAGCGCATGTATTCTCAGCCCAAAAATATTTAGAGTTTAAAAGGGACTATATACTCACTTTCGTCTTGAAGATATATATATTTTGACTTGGTCTCCGGTTGATATCACGAACCTATCCATATATAATATATCAATACCTTTTCTTTTTAAACAAACATCACATATATATACTTGTTATACTTTTAATACTTTTAATAATTCCTTAGTCCGTAGTTAGCAGTTCGATGTTAGTAATTCAATTTTAATGGTTCATTTTTAGATGTTTAATAAACCCCCACCGAAATAATAAAACCCCCATCGTATATGTATTGGTCGAGATTAATCTTGACCCACGGTACCGGTGTTGTCAAATGACGTGTTGCGTACAATCATGGGATCTTATGATTAATCTTCTCGTGTTGTTTACGGGTAATCCTGAACCATATAAAATTTAATTATAAGTACATATATATAAAATATCATGTTATTTTAAAAAGATGTGATTTATTTAATTTTTCCCAATTATTTTCGTGGCTAAACTAGTCTTGGATATCCGATTTTGTTTCGGTCATAGTTTCTTCGTTACAACTCCGTTTTCGTTGATTCAACTTGCCATCTCCTTGGATCGAGTCCCTCTTTAAGACTATGAACTGTAAATACCTTAGTTTGTATTCAAAATCACACGGTATAGGTGAAACTTTAGTGAAACTTATGAAGTTAAACATTTTTGTTACAAAAAATATCATTTAATGACCATTTTTCTAAAAATACTTATACTTTGAATTAAATCATGAAATTTTTATGTGTTAACATATTTATAGTAAAAATCATTTTTCCAGAGAATAAACTTCCAATTCAAAGTTTAAGATGGTTTTTAATTATCCAACCCAAAACAGCCCCCGGTTGCACTCCGACGTCGTAAAAACAGTTTTTAAGGTGTTCTTTGAAAAACCAAGTTATACCTTGTTAAATTAGCATATACTTAAGTTATATTACAGGTCTTGAAGTATTTTAAAAGTTAAGTTAGAAGGATCTATTTAGTTTGCAAACAAGTTTGAAAACTTTCAAACTATGTTCTTGTTGTTAAAATTGTATACCACAAAATATGATAGCTATATATATATGAATCGAATAAAGTTATGAACATAGTTACTACCTCAAGTTCCTTGGACAAGGTTGCTGTAAAAGAGGAGTAAAAATCTAGAACCAAAAGGGTGATGGAATTGGATGAAAGATTGGAAGTAAGTTTGTGTTCTTGGAAGGATTTCTTGAAGTGTTTTTGTAAGGTTTTCTTATGAGGTTTAAGTGTTGTTTTTGAAGCTAAATGATGGGGAAAATGCTTAGAGATGATCAAGTATGAAGTTAAGAGTATTTTGAGAGAGAAATGGAAGTGTAAGTATGAGAAAATGGGGTGAAGAAATGGTGTGCATGCATAAAAACGTTTTTAGGTTATAAAGGAAAAAAAAAATACCTAACTTTGTTTTCTTGCTAAATAATTCATGCTACTTGACAAATGGTTGATTCCACATGTTTCTTAATCATTTAAGGCTGCTAAGGAGCAGATTTTTATTGGTATATACCAATAGTAAATACATCTAGAAGCTGCGTATGATACGGGTACATATACCCTAGGTATACGTATAGAAATCTTTGAGAAAACGGAACGAGGATTCAAATATAGCTATCTTTTGTAAATATACTTATATTGTTTTATGTATTTAAGTCTTTAAAAGTGATTAAATACATTACTTATACGATATATGTATAAACATTATAGGTCATAAGTATTTAAGTCAAATAACGTTACGTATGGTTATCGTTTTGAAAACTTAAGTTAGTAGTTTCAAAATATACTTATAACTTATTGTTATTAATACAAAATGAGATATTAAAACATTCTTAGATCATGTTAAATATGTATATATACATATATATACACAAACGTATAATTATCATATATTGTATAGTTCGTGATATCATCGGTCAAACTAGACGGTCAAACGTTGTGTAAAACTCTTTTCGAAAACATAAGTCTCAACAATTTGGATTACTTATCATGTTGGTAAGGTTTAATTTATGTAAATATTAATCTTATAAGTATAGAACGATCGAAAAAGTGCGGGTCAACTTTAGGGTTTTTGCTTATCGTGTCGGAACCATATAGAGATTAGAGTTTAAATTTGGTCGGAAATTTTCGGGTCGTTACAATAACAATCTTATTTCAAGTGATGATCTTACTTGAACTTGTTTTCGTGTCATGATTCTGCTTCAAGAACTTCGAGCCATCCAAGGATCCATTGAAGCTAGATCCATTTTTCTCTTTTCCAGTAGGTTTATCCAAGGAAATTAAGGTAGTAATGATGTTCATAACATCATTCGATTCATACATATAAAGCTATCTTATTCGAAGGTTTAAACTTGTAATCACTAGAACATAGTTTAGTTAATTCTAAACTTGTTCGCAAACAAAAGTTAATCCTTCTAACTTGACTTTTAAAATCAACTAAACACATGTTCTATATCTATATGATATGCTAACTTAATGACTTAAAACCTGGAAACACGAAAAACACCGTAAAACCGGATTTACGCCGTCGTAGTAACACCGCGGGCTGTTTTGGGTTAGTTAATTAAAAACTATGATAAACTTTGATTTAAAAGTTGTTATTCTGAGAAAATGATTTTTATTATGAACATGAAAGTATATCCAAAAATTATGGTTAAACTCAAAGTGGAAGTATGTTTTCTAAAATGGTCATCTAGACGTCGTTCTTTCGACTGAAATGACTACCTTTACAAAAACGACTTGTAACTTATTTTTCCGACTATAAACCTATACTTTTTCTGTTTAGATTCATAAAATAGAGTTCAATATGAAACCATAGCAATTTGATTCACTCAAAACGGATTTAAAATGAAGAAGTTATGGGTAAAACAAGATTGGATAATTTTTCTCATTTTAGCTACGTGAAAATTGGTAACAAATCTATTCCAACCATAACTTAATCAACTTGTATTGTATATTATGTAATCTTGAGATACCATAGACACGTATACAATGTTTCGACCTATCATGTCGACACATCTATATATATTTCGGAACAACCATAGACACTCTATATGTGAATGTTGGAGTTAGCTATACAGGGTTGAGGTTGATTCCAAAATATATATAGTTTGAGTTGTGATCAATACTGAGATACGTATACACTGGGTCGTGGATTGATTCAAGATAATATTTATCGATTTATTTCTGTACATCTAACTGTGGACAACTAGTTATAGGTTACTAACGAGGACAGCTGACTTAATAAACTTAAAACATCAAAATATATTAAAAGTGTTGTAAATATATTTTGAACATACTTTAATATATATGTATATATTGTTATAGGTTCGTGAATCAACAGTGGCCAAGTCTTACTTCCCGACGAAGTAAAAATCTGTGAAAGTGAGTTATAGTCCCACTTTTAAAATCTAATATTTTTGGGATGAGAATACATGCAGGTTTTATAAATGATTTACAAAATAGACACAAGTACGTGAAACTACATTCTATGGTTGAATTATCGAAATCGAATATGCCCCTTTTTATTAAGTCTGGTAATCTAAGAATTAGGGAACAGACACCCTAATTGACGCGAATCCTAAAGATAGATCTATTGGGCCTAACAAACCCCATCCAAAGTACCGGATGCTTTAGTACTTCGAAATTTATATCATATCCGAAGGGTGTCCCGGAATGATGGGGATATTCTTATATATGCATCTTGTTATTGTCGGTTACCAGGTGTTCACCATATGAATGATTTTTATCTCTATGTATGGGATGTGTATTGAAATATGAAATCTTGTGGTCTATTGTTACGATTTGATATATATAGGTTAAACCTATAACTCACCAACATTTTTGTTGACGTTTTAAGCATGTTTATTCTCAGGTGATTATTAAGAGCTTCCGCTGTCGCATACTTAAATAAGGACAAGATTTGGAGTCCATGCTTGTATGATATTGTGTAAAAACTGCATTCAAGAAACTTATTTTGTTGTAACATATTTGTATTGTAAACCATTATGTAATGGTCGTGTGTAAACAGGATATTTTAGATTATCATTATTTGATAATCTACGTAAAGCTTTTTAAACCTTTATTGATGAAATAAAGGTTATGGTTTGTTTAAAAATGAATGCAGTCTTTGAAAAACGTCTCATATAGAGGTCAAAACCTCGCAACGAAATCAATTAATATGGAACGTTTTTAATCAATAAGAACGGGACATTTCAGTTGGTATCCGAGCGTTGGTCTTAGAGAACCAGAAAATTTGCATTAGTGTGTCTTATCGAGTTTGTTAGGATGCATTAGTGAGTCTGGACTTCGACCGTGTTTTCTTTAAAAATGATTGCTTAACATTTTTGTTGGAAACTATATATTTTTAACATATGAATATTATGTGATATATTAATCTCTTAACGTGTTTGATATTATGTGATAGATGTCTACCTCTAGAACAAGTCCCATTGACTCACCTAATAATAATGAAGAGTCAAATGTAAATTGGAATGATTTGTGGACTGATTCACAAGTTTCCGAAGAGGAACCGGAAGAAGAGTCGGAACCGGAAGAAGAATCGGAACCGGAAGAAGAATCGGAACCGGATGAAGAAATAGAACCGGTGGGGGAAATAATAAAACGGTTAAGTAAAAGAAAATCCTCAACCAACCGACCAAAGTTAATTATGGTCAATGGTGTTTCCGCCAAGGAAGCAAAATATTGGGAGGATTACCAATTCTCCGATGAATCGGATTCCGACGAGAATTCCGATGATGTTATAGAAATTACCCCAACTGAATTTAAAAAGGCAAAAGAAAATAATAAGGGAAAGGGCATAAAAATAGAGAAATCTAATTCCAACCCCGATGAACTTTATATGTATCGTCAACCCCCGAAGTCCTTAAGTTGTAACAATGACCCGGGAACCTCTAAACCACCAGGTTTTTCTAAACCAATGTGGACAACGACGGCTCGTATTAGGGGAACATCATATATCCCTAGAAACTTGGCAAAACGAACCAAAACCGAAGAAGAAGAAACGAGCGAGTCGGAATAAGATAGTTGTATTCGTGTGGTGTAATATATGGAATATAGTGTTCTTATGCTTTATGATATATGTAAAAATTGCTTGTATTAATAAGTATTTTTTTTATGAATCTAACTCTTGTCTATTTTACAGTTTAAAAACACAAAATGGATAGACAACCCAATATTTTAAGAGACCTACCCGGAGACATGATTGATGAAATCTTGTCTAGAGTCGGCCAGAATTCTTCGGCACAACTATTTAAGGCGAGATCAGTTTGTAAGACATTCGAAGAACGTTCCAAGAATGTCTTGGTTTATAAGAGACTTTCGTTTGAAAGATGGGGGATATCACATTGGGAAACCCATAAGTTACGATGTGTTTACTTTGACGCATATATTGCGGGGAACCCAAATGCTATTTTACGCAACGGGTTAAGAAATTATTTTGACTCAATATATCCGAATATTGGACTTCGTGATTTAGAAAAAGCGGCTAACATGCAACATAAAGAAGCATGTTATGCTTACGGATTAGTAATGTTCGCTTCTCACCAAAGTGAGAACAAGAACATCGGGCTACAACTATTAAACAAAACGTTTCCTCAAGTGACGGAGTCGGTAATTGGGGTAAGAAATGAGGTTTTTAGATTATTACGGGACTGTTGGACATTACGTAACCCTCGTCCCTTTGATGACGTTACAACACGCTGTCTTATCAACGGCCATAACGGTTATGTTGCACAAGACCAAGGATGGGAAGTAGTCCTAGTAAAACCAGAATGCATGACTTGTTTCTGGACGTATGAATTACGTGTCTTTATTGCCTTTGCTGAACGACTTGTGTACTAGCTAGAATTGTCTTCACAACTATCTTGTATCAAAGTTATTGTGTGCTATATTTCATGCTTTATGTAAAATAAGCGGTATTGTAAGTTTGTAAAATATTGTATAAAAGTTTGAACGTGAAATATTATTATAATCAGTTTTTCATATAGAATTGTAGTAGTTGAATTGTATATTAGCTACTAAGTATGAACTTAACGGGTAGGTACTACCCGAATTTAAACTTATAAAACGCTAATATGAAGAAAAAGCTTTTATAAATGAGTTCATATTATGCTACGAAATACTATTAACTACTCTTAATATTCTGTATGATTAACTTGTTCCATTTAACTATTTTGAAGGAAATGGCACCGACTACTCGACACACCGTGAATATGAATGAAGAGGAATTCCGTACTTTTCTAGCTTCAAACATAGCCGCAGTACAGGCTGCGCTACATACCAACAATAACCTTGGATCTAGCAGTACAGGAAATCGTGTAGGATGCACCTACAAAGAATTCACTGCCTGCAAACCTTTGGAATTTGATGGAACCGAAGGACCGATCGGATTGAAACGGTGGACCGAGAAGGTTGAATCGGTGTTTGCCATAAGTAAGTGTACTGAAGAGGACAAAGTGAAGTACGCTACGCATACCTTCACAGGTTCTGCGTTAACATGGTGGAATACCTATCTAGAGCAAGTGGGACAAGATGATGCGTACGCACTACCGTGGTCAGCATTCAAGCACTTGATGAACGAGAAGTACCGTCCCAGAACCGAGGTCAATAAGCTCAAGACGGAACTTAGAGGGTTACGAACCCAAGGATTTGATATTACCACGTACGAAAGACGATTCACAGAATTGTGCCTATTGTGTCCGGGAGCATTCGAAGATGAGGAAGAGAAGATCGACGCGTTTGTGAAAGGATTACCGGAAAGAATCCAAGAAGATATAAGTTCACACGAGCCCGCCTCCATACAACAGGCATGTAGAATGGCTCACAAACTAGTGAACCAGATTGAAGAAAGAATTAAAGAACAGACTGCTGAAGAGGCCAATGTGAAGCAAGTCAAAAGAAAGTGGGAGGAAAACGGTGATAAGAATCACCAATACAACAACAACAGCAATTACAACAATAATCGCAACAATTATCCCAACAATCGCAACATCAATCGCAACTACAACAAACGGCCCAACAACAACAACAACAACAACAACAACAGCAACTACAACAATCATCCCAACAACAATAATAACCGCAACAACAACAACAATCAGAAGCAGCTATGCCAAAGGTGTGAAAAGAATCACTCGGGGTTCTGCACCAAATTTTGCAACAAGTGTAAAAGAAATGGTCATAGCGCGGCGAAGTGTGAGGTCTACGGACCAGGGGTTAATAGAACGAAAGGAACAAATGGTGTCGGAACGAGTAATGGCGGAGCAAGTAGTGTCGGAGCAAGTTATGCCAATGTAGTTTGTTATAAATGTGGAAAACTAGGCCACATTATTAGAAATTGCCCGAACCAGGAGAACACGAATGGACAAGGCCGTGGAAGAGTTTTCAATATTAATGCGGTAGAGGCACAGGAAGACCCGGAGCTTGTTACGGGTACGTTTCTTATTGACAATAAATCTGCTTACGTTTTATTTGATTCGGGTGTGGATAGAAGCTATATGAGTAGAGATTTTTGTGCTAAATTAAGTTGTCCATTGACACTTTTGGATAGTAAATTTTTACTCGAATTAGCAAATGGTAAATTAATTTCAGCAGATAATATATGTCGGAATCGAGAAATTAAACTGGTTAGCGAAACATTTAAGATTGATTTGATACCAGTAGAGTTAGGGAGTTTTGATGTGATAATCGGTATGGACTGGTTGAAAGAAGTGAAAGCGGAGATCGTTTGTTACAAAAATGCAATTCGCATTATACGAGAAAAAGGAAAACCCTTAATGGTGTACGGAGAAAAGGGCAACACGAAGCTACATCTTATTAGTAATTTGAAGGCACAAAAACTAATAAGAAAAGGTTGCTATGCTGTTCTAGCACACGTCGAGAAAGTACAAACTAAAGAAAAGAGCATCGATGATGTTCCCATTGCAAAAGAATTTCCCGATGTATTTCCGAAAGAATTACCGGGATTACCCCCACATCGATCCGTTGAATTTCAAATAGATCTTGTACCAGGAGCTGCACCAATAGCTCGTGCTCCTTACAGACTCGCACCTAGCGAGATGAAAGAACTGCAAAGACAATTACAAGAACTTTTAGAGCGTGGTTTCATTCGACCAAGCACATCACCGTGGGGAGCTCCTGTTTTGTTTGTCAAGAAGAAAGATGGTACATTCAGGTTGTGTATCGACTACCGAGAGTTGAACAAACTTACCATCAAGAACCGCTACCCACTACCGAGAATCGACGACTTATTTGATCAACTACAAGGCTCGTCTGTTTATTCAAAGATTGACTTACGTTTCGGGTATCATCAAATGCGGGTGAAAGAAGATGATATTCCAAAGACTGCTTTCAGAACACGTTACGGTCATTACGAGTTTATGGTCATGCCGTTTGGTTTAACTAATGCACCAGCTGTGTTCATGGACCTTATGAACCGAGTGTGTGGACCATACCTTGACAAGTTTGTCATTGTTTTCATTGATGACATACTTATTTACTCAAAGAATGACCAAGAACACGGTGAACATTTGAGAAAGGTGTTAGAAGTATTGAGGAAGGAAGAATTGTACGCTAAGTTTTCAAAGTGTGCATTTTGGTTGGAAGAAGTTCAATTCCTCGGTCACATAGTGAACAAAGAAGGTATTAAGGTGGATCCGGCAAAGATAGAAACTGTTGAAAAGTGGGAAACCCCGAAAACTCCGAAACACATACGCCAGTTTTTAGAACTAGCTGGTTACTACAGAAGGTTCATCCAAGACTTTTCCAGAATAGCAAAACCCTTGACTGCATTAACGCATAAAGGGAAGAAATTTGAATGGAATGATGAACAAGAGAAAGCGTTTTAGTTATTGAAGAAAAAGCTAACTACGGCACCTATATTGTCATTGCCTGAAGGGAATGATGATTTTGTGATTTATTGTGATGCATCAAAGCAAGGTCTCGGTTGTGTATTAATGCAATGAACGAAGGTGATTGCTTATGCGTCTAGACAATTGAAGATTCACGAACAAAATTATACGACGCATGATTTGGAATTAGGCGCGGTTGTTTTTGCATTAAAGACTTGGAGGCACTACTTATATGGGGTCAAAAGTATTATATATACCGACCACAAAAGTCTTCAACACATATTTAATCAGAAACAACTGAATATGAGGCAGCGTAGGTGGATTGAATTATTGAATGATTACGATTTTGAGATTCGTTACCACCCGGGGAAGGCAAATGTGGTAGCCGATGCCTTGAGCAGGAAGGATAGAGAACCCATTCGAGTAAAATCTATGAATATAATGATTCATAATAACATTACTACTCAAATAAAGGAGGCGCAACAAGGAGTTTTAAAAGAGGGAAATTTAAAGGATGAAATACCCAAAGGATCGGAGAAGCATCTTAATATTCGGGAAGACGGAACCCGGTATAGGGCTGAAAGGATTTGGGTACCAAAATTTGGAGATATGAGAGAAATGGTACTTAGAGAAGCTCATAAAACCAGATACTCAATACATCCTGGAACGGGGAAGATGTACAAGGATCTCAAGAAACATTTTTGGTGGCCGGGTATGAAAGCCGATGTTGCTAAATACGTAGGAGAATGTTTGACGTGTTCTAAGGTCAAAGCTGAGCATCAGAAACCATCAGGTCTACTTCAACAACCCGAAATCCCGGAATGGAAATGGGAAAACATTACCATGGATTTCATCACTAAATTGCCAAGGACTGCAAGTGGTTTTGATACTATTTGGGTAATAGTTGATCGTCTCACCAAATCAGCACACTTCCTACCAATAAGAGAAGATGACAAGATGGAGAAGTTAGCACGACTGTATTTGAAGGAAGTCGTCTCCAGACATGGAATACCAATCTCTATTATCTCTGATAGGGATGGCAGATTTATTTCAAGATTCTGGCAGACATTACAGCAAGCATTAGGAACTCGTCTAGACATGAGTACTGCCTATCATCCACAAACTGATGGGCAGAGCGAAAGGACGATACAAACGCTTGAAGACATGCTACGAGCATGTGTTATTGATTTCGGAAACAGTTGGGATCGACATCTACCGTTAGCAGAATTTTCCTACAACAACAGCTACCATTCAAGCATTGAGATGGCGCCGTTTGAAGCACTTTATGGTAGAAAGTGCAGGTCTCCGATTTGTTGGAGTGAAGTGGGGGATAGACAGATTACGGGTCCGGAGATTATACAAGAAACTACCGAGAAGATCATCCAAATTCAACAACGGTTGAAAACAGCCCAAAGTCGACAAAAGAGCTACGCTGACATTAAAAGAAAAGATATAGAATTTGAAATTGGAGAGATGGTCATGCTTAAAGTTGCACCTTGGAAAGGCGTTGTTCGATTTGGTAAACGAGGGAAATTAAATCCAAGGTATATTGGACCATTCAAGATTATTGATCGTGTCGGACCAGTAGCTTACTGACTTGAGTTACCTCAACAACTCGCGGCTGTACATAACACTTTCCACGTCTCGAATTTGAAGAAATTTTTTGCTAAAGAAGATCTCACTATTCCGTTAGATGAAATCCAAATCAACGAAAAACTCCAATTCATCGAAGAACCCGTCGAAATAATGGATCGTGAGGTTAAAAGACTTAAGCAAAACAAGATACCAATTGTTAAGGTTCGATGGAATGCTCGTAGAGGACCCGAGTTCACCTGGGAGCGTGAAGATCAGATGAAGAAGAAATACCCGCATCTATTTCCAGAAGATTCGTCAACACCTTCAACAGCTTAAAATTTCGGGACGAAATTTATTTAACGGGTAGGTACTGTAGTGACCCGAACTTTTCCATGTTTATATATATTAATTGAGATTGATATTTACATGATTAAATGTTTCCAACATGTTAAGCAATCAAACTTGTTAAGACTTGATTAATTGAAATATGTTTCATATAGACAATTGACCACCCAAGTTGATCGGTGATTCACGAACGTTAAAACTTGTAAAAACTATATGATGACATATATATGGATATATATATATAGTTAACATGATACTATGATAAGAAAACATATCATAAAGTATATTAACAATGAACTACATATGTAAAAACAAGACTACTAACTTAATGATTTTTAAACGAGACATATATGTAACGATTATCGTTGTAAAGACATTTAATGTATATATATCATATTAAGAGATATTCATACATGATAATATCATGATAATATAATAATTTAAAATCTCATTTGATATTATAAACATTGGGTTAACAACATTTAACAAGATCGTTAACCTAAAGGTTTCAAAACAACACTTACATGTAACGACTAACGATGACTTAACGACTCAGTTAAAATGTATATACATGTAGTGTTTTAATATGTATTTATACACTTTTGAAAGACTTCAATACACTTATCAAAATACTTCTACTTAACAAAAATGCTTACAATTACATCCTCGTTCAGTTTCATCAACAATTCTACTCGTATGCACCCGTATTCGTACTCGTACAATACACAGCTTTTAGATGTATGTACTATTGGTATATACCCTCCAATAATCAGCTCTTAGCAGCCCATGTGAGTCACCTAACACATGTGGGAACCATCATTTGGCAACTAGCATGAAATATCTCATAAAATTACAAAAATATGAGTAATCATTCATGACTTATTTACATGAAAACAAAATTACATATCCTTTATATCTAATCCATACACCAACGACCAAAAACACCTACAAACACTTTCATTCTTCAATTTTCTTCATCTAATTGAACTCTCTCAAGTTCTATCTTCAAGTTCTAAGTGTTCTTCATAAATTCCAAAAGTTCTAGTTTCATAAAATCAAGAATACTTTCAAGTTTGCTAGCTCACTTCCAATCTTGTAAGGTGATCATCCAACCTCAAGAAATCTTTGTTTCTTATAGTAGGTTATCATTCTAATACAAGGTAATAATCATATTCAAACTTTGGTTCAATTTCTATAACTATAACAATCTTATTTCAAGTGATGATCTTACTTGAACTTGTTTTCGTGTCATGATTCTGCTTCAAGAACTTCGAGCCATCCAAGGATCCATTGAAGCTAGATCCATTTTTCTCTTTTCCAGTAGGTTTATCCAAGGAAATTAAGGTAGTAATGATGTTCATAACATCATTCGATTCATACATATAAAGCTATCTTATTCGAAGGTTTAAACTTGTAATCACTAGAACATAGTTTAGTTAATTCTAAACTTGTTCGCAAACAAAAGTTAATCCTTCTAACTTGACTTTTAAAATCAACTAAACACATGTTCTATATCTATATGATATGCTAACTTAATGACTTAAAACCTGGAAACACGAAAAACACCGTAAAACCGGATTTACGCCGTCGTAGTAACACCGCGGGCTGTTTTGGGTTAGTTAATTAAAAACTATGATAAACTTTGATTTAAAAGTTGTTATTCTGAGAAAATGATTTTTATTATGAACATGAAAGTATATCCAAAAATTATGGTTAAACTCAAAGTGGAAGTATGTTTTCTAAAATGGTCATCTAGACGTCGTTCTTTCGACTGAAATGACTACCTTTACAAAAACGACTTCTAACTTATTTTTCCGACTATAAACCTATACTTTTTCTGTTTAGATTCATAAAATAGAGTTCAATATGAAACCATAGCAATTTGATTCACTCAAAACGGATTTAAAATGAAGAAGTTATGGGTAAAACAAGATTGGATATTTTTTCTCATTTTAGCTACGTGAAAATTGGTAACAAATCTATTCCAACCATAACTTAATCAACTTGTATTGTATATTATGTAATCTTGAGATACCATAGACACGTATACAATGTTTCGACCTATCATGTCGACACATCTATATATATTTCGGAACAACCATAGACACTCTATATGTGAATGTTGGAGTTAGCTATACAGGGTTGAGGTTGATTCCAAAATATATATAGTTTGAGTTGTGATCAATACTGAGATACGTATACACTGGGTCGTGGATTGATTCAAGATAATATTTATCGATTTATTTCTGTACATCTAACTGTGGACAACTAGTTATAGGTTACTAACGAGGACAGCTGACTTAATAAACTTAAAACATCAAAATATATTAAAAGTGTTGTAAATATATTTTGAACATACTTTAATATATATGTATATATTGTTATAGGTTCGTGAATCAACAGTGGCCAAGTCTTACTTCCCGACGAAGTAAAAATCTGTGAAAGTGAGTTATAGTCCCACTTTTAAAATCTAATATTTTTGGGATGAGAATACATGCAGGTTTTATAAATGATTTACAAAATAGACACAAGTACGTGAAACTACATTCTATGGTTGAATTATCGAAATCGAATATGCCCCTTTTTATTAAGTCTGGTAATCTAAGAATTAGGGAACATACACCCTAATTGACGCGAATCCTAAAGATAGATCTATTGGGCCTAACAAACACCATCCAAAGTACCGGATGCTTTAGTACTTCGAAATTTATATCATATCCGAAGGGTGTCCCGGAATGATGGGGATATTCTTATATATGCATCTTGTTATTGTCGGTTACCAGGTGTTCACCATATGAATGATTTTTATCTCTATGTATGGGATGTGTATTGAAATATGAAATCTTGTGGTCTATTGTTACGATTTGATATATATAGGTTAAACCTATAACTCACCAACATTTTTGTTGACGTTTTAAGCATGTTTATTCTCAGGTGATTATTAAGAGCTTCCGCTGTCGCATACTTAAATAAGGACAAGATTTGGAGTCCATGCTTGTATGATATTGTGTAAAAACTGAATTCAAGAAACTTATTTTGTTGTAACATATTTGTATTGTAAACCATTATGTAATGGTCGTGTGTAAACAGGATATTTTAGATTATCATTATTTGATAATCTACGTAAAGCTTTTTAAACCTTTATTGATGAAATAAAGGTTATGGTTTGTTTAAAAATGAATGCAGTCTTTGAAAAACGTCTCATATAGAGGTCAAAACCTCGCAACGAAATCAATTAATATGGAACGTTTTTAATCAATAAGAACGGGACATTTCACCTATATCTATTGTTTTGGATCGAGATACTCGTTTCACGTCTCGGTTTTGGAATAAGTTTCATGAAGATATGGGTACTCAATTGAAAATGAGCACGGCGTATCATCCTCAAATGGACGATCAAACCGAGCGTACAAATTACACGTTGGAGGATATGTTAAGGGCGTGTGTTATTGATTTCGGTGGTAGTTGGGATGAGCATTTACCATTGGTGGAATTCTCGTACAATAATAGTTACCACACTAGTATTGGAATGCCACCTTATGAGATGCTTTATGGGTGTAGGTGTCGAACTACTATTTGTTGGGGTAAAGTAGGTCAACGAGAAATTGGGAGTACTTATTTGGTTCTAGAGACGAATAGTAAGATTGAGATGATTCGGGCTCGACTTAAGGCGGCGCAAGATAGACAAAAATCTTATGCCGATAAAGGAAGGCGACCGATTAAGTTTCAAGAAGGTGACATGGTGATGCTTAAGGTTTCGCCATGGAAGGGTGTTATTCGGTTTCGAAAACGAGGAAAGTTAGCTCCTCGGTTTATTGGTCCTTTCAAGATTTTGGCTCATGTTGGTGAGGTTGCTTATAGACTAGAGTTACCCGAAGAGCTTGCGGGAATCCATAACACATTTCATGTTTCCCATCTCCGTAAGTGTCTTGCGGATGACTCTACTTGGGTGCCGTTAGACGAGATTAAACTAAACAACAAATTAGAATATGTTGAAGAGCCAATTGCAATTCTTGATGAGAAGGTTAAATTGTTGCGGAACAAAGAAGTTAGAACTTACAAAGTGCAATGGCGACATCGAAAGGGTTCCGAGTTTACGTGGGAATCCGAAGAGTTTGTTTTTGTTTATCTTCCGGCTTGTCATACGGCTTGAATCGCGAGGACGCGCTCTGATTCAAGTGGGGGAGAGTTGTAACATCACGTTTTCCCTATATATGACTTAAGGTACGTATTTAACCTCGTGTACGTTTAATATTGTATCTATGATCGTTTTTACATAGCTTAAATTGTTAAAAATTGAGTTTAGGTAACTTACTGGAAAGATGTCGCGTTTAAGTGTGTTATATCGCATATTGGCACGTCGCGTTACGCAACGAAGTAAACAAAAATGCTATGGGTTTAGAAACCCATCTTCTGTCTTTGTATCGTGTTTTGGGTCCTCATGTCGCGTCCAGGCCTGTCGCGGAACGCGACCAATTGCATTGAAACGCGATGACCTAAAATCCTGACTTCTGATTAATCTGTCACTTTTAAAAAATGTGGATCACGTTCGAGTTATCACATGTCGCGATGGTCAGTCGCGGATCACGACAGTGGTCACTGTTTTACCTTTTTAGCCATTTTAATTGGCATCTTTTGAGGGTAAAATAGTCCTTTCATTTGTGGTCGGTTTTGGGGAGTCTAAAGCTGATCCAACCTTATCCTATTTCATTTAACACCTTTCACCTACACCACATTCAATTTTAGAGAGAGAGTTGAGTTTTTAGTGAGAGAGAGCTCACTTGGAGAAGAAGGAGACCAAATCTCACCCGAGTCCAAGTTTTAAAGTTGTTCCCTACGACTCTAGCTACGCTGTGATAGTGTTGGTAAGTTTTAACTCTATGTTTTGAGTTTTAATTGGTTTATGGTTAGGGTTTTGTTTACTTGAGACTTGTATGACCAATTTAGGGGTTAAATGGGTGAATTTGGGTTATATTGATGAAAAGAAACCCTAATAGCAATAATCTAGGGGTTGGTCATATGAATTGAGGTTGTAAGTGCTAAATGGTGTTGTTAGTCACTAATACACTTGTTAAATGATGAAAGAATTATTAATGGGCTAAGTTTGACTAAAATTGTAAGTCTAAGTGTTAAAATGGGTCAAATGAGTAATGGTTAACCAAATTGGGCGAAATGGGTATGAAATACCCTAAGTATGTGTTAGTTGGTGTTAGTAGACGTTAATCACTATCTTTTAGTGATTAAAGATGAGTCTTGGCCATTTATGGGCGGTTTTGGTGTAATTGAGTTATTTAACGCAATTGGGTCATTAAATGCTCAAGTGTTAAATGTTGGTGTCTAGTCCAACTAGTTTGTGTATTGAAAGTGTACTTAATATATTAGGTACCTTGATAGAAGCATACGGGAGTAATTAATCACCACCGACGTGATTAGGTGAGTGGAATAATTATATGCGTGCATATATAATGTATTTATTTGTGTGGCATGAGTTGTGAAGTGTCGACGTGCTAAGACACCACTTCTCACGTGTCGAGTGAAGTGTCGACGTGTTAAGACACCACTCGGGAGTGAAGCATCGACGTGTTAAGATGCCACTCCAAGAGATGTAACGAGTGAAGTGTCGACGTGTTAAGACACCACTCGGGAGTGAAGCATCGGCGTGTTAAGATGCCACTCCAAAAGATGTAACGAGTGAAGTGTCGACGTGTTAAGACACCATTCGGGGTGAAGTGTCGATGTGTTAAGACACCACCCAGGGTGAAGTATCGACGTGTTAAGATGCCATCCGTGGGGTTAGTGTACGACGTGGTAAGTGCACTAACGGTTGTTATGAACACCGATGGGAAATTCAAGTACCATTCCTTGTACGATTGGTTAACCATGGTTGTGTGTTGTATTATGGCATATTATATTGTTCGAACTATATGCTATTGCTATGCTAGCTCTTGTGGTTGAAGGTTTAGTATTATACTTGTGTTAGTATGATTAATTATATTGCTAGCATGTATGCGGTAAATGCGTAAGTGATTGCAAGTAAGTAAGCTGTATATGTAATCGTATAATTGTTGCACTCACTAAGCATTAGCTTACACCTCTCGTTGTTTATCTTTTTAGATGCAGGTGCAGACAAGGGAAGTGGGTGGTTGGATACTAGTTCCCCTACGTTGGATTCTTGATGAACTTTTTGGAAGTCGGCCTAGTATTTTGGGTAGTTTAGCCCCAAACCATGCTCGAAGTGTTGTTTGGATTAAAACTATGATTTTTAACGGGTCGAACTTGTATTACGTTTATTTAAGGGCCTTTGTGCCTTATTTATAAATATTAAACTCGTGACATTGTTTTAATGGTTTGTATGGGATGGTTTACACCTTTTGTATGGCGCGTAAATGTCTTAATTACAAAAAAAAAAAAAAAAATTTACTCGTGTTAAATACGGGTTGGGTTGTTTCATAAACGTAACCCTCTCCTATACCCAAAATCCTAAACTATATACCCTGAACATTATACCATATGCATGAACCCTAACATTAAACCATAAACCCTAACTTGGCCTAAAGCCTAAACCAGGCCTGTACCCTAAATCCTAACCATGCATAAACCATAATTACCCTAAACCCTGAACATTATATATGCATATACGTACAAGTACCCAAACATTATTATATTAAACCATATAAAAACCATGAATCATTAGTTGTAATACCCCGTCAGAATCCACTAACGGCGTATTAACTCTGGTCCCATTGCTCGGCTTGACTTCTACATAACAACAATGTTCTACAGCGGAAGCAACTAATACCTGAGATAAAACATGCAAAACGGATCAACATAAAGTTGAGTGAATCTACAGGTTTGAGTAAATAGTTCTAGTATGTTTCATAAAAAAAATTTCATAAATCGTTTGTCGAAAATCATTTCTGAAAATCGTTTACTGAATAAACCGCTAAGGTTTAATCTAAAAAAAAGTTTGCATATAGCAAATGCTAAGTAATAAACTGTTTGTAAGATGTCAAGTTTCAACTGTGAGTGACATCAAAAAGTTCTTTTCATTTCATCTGTTTGTAGACATTACCATATCCAGTTTTAAGTTTGTAAATATCATGTTTAAGTAACATTCATCGTAAGTTAGGCCACGAGATTTCTGAAAAGCTTCGTAATAATATACACTTATCATGAGCACTTGATTATAAAGCTTTAACCTTTGCGTGAGCCAAGCACACGTCTTTAGTTTACCCTATACTGGTGATACACCGATCAAGTGTACGTGTTACAACTACATAAGCACCTGTTTACCGTTGCGGTGAGGTTTGTCAAACCTAACGGTACCGTCCCTATAAGTCGAGCTTACAAAGTAACTAATATAATCAAGCTAAGGGATTTTTGATCTGAACTCACATGTATATTCTTGGTAAGTTACTCGTTCCTAATATGTAATATCCTTGTAAAAACAGTTTAAGAAAATAGAGCATGTATCTCATCCCAAAAATGTTGATGAAAAAGGGACTGTAGACTCACCTTAGCAAAAGCACTGAAATATCTTAGCAAATTGTACTGTAGTCGAACAATCACGACCGAACAATGTAACCTAGTCAAATAGGTCATCTTAAGTATACACATATAGGTTATAATGTTAACCCATAGTGTACGCAAAGTCCTAGTGCTCAGACTGACTCAACGAACAAGTAAAAGTCAACTAATCCAAGCAAGTCAACAAAGTCAACCAAAGTCAACCCTAAAGTCAACTCGGTCAAAGTGGTCAACTAAGGTCAAACATCTCAGTAGGTCATGCAAACATAATCAATAAGTCAAACCTAGGTCATATTACATGTTATAGCTCGTAGTTTAGCAAATCGCATTTTCCGCATCTTATAGCATCTTTTAGAAATTCGTACGTCGTAAAGAGATACATCCATAGAACATAGCACATAAATCATATAATTATGATCAACTCCAGACCATAACTAGACTTAAAATCAATTCCAAAAAGTCTAGCCAAAGCCTCATACGATAAATAAAAGTCCAATATCAGAAAGGGTCAATTCATAGTTCATTACAGAAATTTCTGTCTGCAAGTCAGTTTTTAAATTTTTTTCATAAAATATAGAAATAGATTTTGATGAACGGCCAATTAGAGTCATCTCAAAAAATCACAAAGTTTTAGTGATAAAATAATCAAAAACATTGCTTTAGCCAATTTGTACAGTTTTGCAAATCTTTATAGACTCATCAGTTTTTAACCATCAATCGGACACATCACATAGATAAGCATATATCTCATGGAAGATCACGTTTTCACAAGTTCGCATACAAATGAATCATGTCAAGAAAAACTTAATCTAACATATTCCATAATATCAAGGTCTAAATCAATTCTGAGTTCACTCTAGCAATTTTTATGTTACTTTGAAAAACGATTCAGCTCTCTTTAAAAACCAAATCTTCGTTTTGACATAACGGGAGCATTACATAACCTTTTGACGCAAATCTTAAGTCTAAATTGAATAAATTTTCACAAGGAATACAGTAGTATAATTTATATAAGCTAAAACACAAATCATGCAACTCATAAAATTTGGATATCATGCAAACCCTAACGAAAACTTCGATTAATTATAACTTAAGCATCCGGTAACGAAATCATGCAAATCCAAAGTCCAAATTTATTAATTTTTCGAGATCTATCCATATAGATACATTATATGATCAGTACATAAACTCACATAATCAGATTCATAACAATCAAATTCGTTTTTCTTAACAAAGACAACAATCGAGCAAATTAACGATTAACGACAACTATAAACGCAATCAATTGAGCACTAGACTCTTGTACACCATGTAATTGAACTAAAATCAGATCTAATAAGATTAGGGTTAGTGTTTATACCTTAAAACACAAATTAATTAGTACTAGCGTGTAGAGGACGATCAAAGGAAGCACTTTCGTGTTGAAGGTTCAAGCAAACAAGCAATTTTTGATGGTTATTGATGAGGATGAAGATGTCGACTAATGGAGGGCTGTTGGGTCTGATTTCAGTCATGAATGGGGTGAGGGAGGGTATTAGTTTGGTAAGTGATGGATTAGGGCTAGGTTAGGAGGCTAATGGATCACTTATTAGTCAATCGGGCCACAAAATAATCCAAACGAATGGGCTAGAAGAGATGGTGGCCAATTGGGGCTGATATGGAGTGACCATGGACTCCTCTAAGTCACTAAATAAATTCCTTGGTCCTCCGTTACATGTCGTTGGCCGAAAACGAAAACCGGATCGATAAACGTTAATTTCTCGCGTTCTTAATCTATATAAATTCTAATAAATTGAAAATATATTTAAAACATAATAATTACATAAAATAATTATTAAAAGTGAAATACCATTCGTTTCGTTATTTTCTTGTACGCGCGTGGTCCGTTTCGAGTGCCGTTAACCGTACCGGATCTCCGGTGTGACAACCCGGAAATTTCCAACCAAATTTTAACTTTAATCTTTATATGTTTCCGACACGATAAGCAATATTTGTTAAGTTAAATTGCAAGAATTTTAAACTATGTTCATACATTCATTCAACCTCGACCAAGTTCCAACGATTCACGAACCATTAAACGAATATGATTATATATGTATATGTGTATATATATTATAACTTGAAACGTAAACAAAATATTCGATTAAATACTTTATATGAGTGTACCTGTTTCAAAATGTTTATCAATGGAATTAGAAGATAAGATCAAATGATTGAATTATCAGATATATTGAATTATGATTACAAGTCTCTGTTGAAAGGCCCACGTTGATTTGAGAAATCTTTCCATTTTAACAATATTCGAAAAAAGGTAAAGTGATTTATAAATAAGAACAAATTGTCAATCATTGAGAACTAGACAAAGGATAGTGGAAGATTGAATCTCATAAAGACTCGATTGATTTATTTAGTTTCAAACGTACAAAAACATTTTCAGTTTAAAAAGAACTTTATTATTAAAACGTATATAACTTTTATAAATATCTAGAACCACTTTTGACAACTCATTACTTAACTAGTATGATAAAGATAACGATATTTATATTTTATTAAATATATAACGATTTAAATTAATATTATATATATTTATACGCGTATTATACGTACATATTTTTATACTTTTACTATACTTTAACTTTACCTTTGCTTTATTTTTACTTTACTTTAACTTTAATAATTCATACTTTAATAATTCACTTTAATAATTCATACTTTAATAATTCACTTTAATAATTCATACTTTAATAATTCACTTTAATAATTCATACTTTAATAATTCACTTTAATAATTCATACTTTAACAATTCACTTTAATAATTCATACTTTAATAATTCAAAAATCTATTATAAATAGAATTCAATAGGTTTCATTATTTCATAGAAACTTGAAAATATTTTTCTCTAAACTCTCTCAATCGATCTACATATATATATTTACTCCGTATTATTTCAAGATATTATTAGTATACATAAAATATTACGATGGAGTGCTGTCCGAGTGATTTCGAAATTATTTTTCGAGTAGGATAGGATTAAGGAAATTATGAGTTATAGCTATGGAGGTGATTGAGTATGGTTCATGGGTATGCTCGTGAGGTCAATATAGTGTTTATCATTTCCGTTGCGTCTACGTACCTTTCCTGCAATATTGAATCTCAATATTGATACGTGAGTACTCATAATTTAACTTTTACATACTAATAGTGTATCCCTGACTAGTGCTCGAGTATTTAGGATTATGCATGCATGTACTTTTGATATTGCCCTTAGACATGTTAGGTTGAATATTGAATTAGTTACACTTGCGGTTGAGATAAGGTATAAGATATGCATGTCCTTGGAAAGCAAGCGAAAAATTAAGAACTTTTCCTTTAGATATCGAATGGTTTCGATGAACGGATTAGAAGTTATAATCAATTGAATTTTCGATATTTTTATTAAAAATGATTATTATTATCGTCGTTTTTATCGTCGTTCTAGTTTTATCTTATTATTATCATTATTATTATCTTTATCAATAAAAGGGATTTATCATTAAAAATTGTTATTTTTTTTATTATTGCTATCGTTATTATCGTTAAAGTTATAATTAGTATTATTATTATTATCCAATTATTATTATTATTATTATTAGTATTATCATTATTAATATATATATCATTATTTAAAAATGGTTATTGTTATTGTTATTATTATTATTATTACTATATCATCATTAAGATAATTATTAGTATTATCATTAATAATGTTATAGTAACTATCATTATTAATATTAGTGTAATTAAAACAAATATTTGTAACACCTAATTATTTGGATTACTATTATTATCATTATTATGAACACGATATAAAAGACGATTAAAAGCTATTAAACGAAACGATTAGGAAATAATGAGTAAGAGTATTATGATGAAATTAAAATATTATAAGATATTGATTTAGATAAAATTAGCGTTCTTATTATTTTTATCATTACTATTATTATTAAAAGTATCGTTAGTATTAAAACTATCATTTTAATAAAAATTATCATTTTAATAGAAATGTCATTGTTACTATAAAATATCATTATTATTATTATTTTAAATAGAATTATTATTTTAAAGATAATATTAAAAATTATCATAAATATTAAAGTTATCATAATTAGAATTATCGTTTTATCATAATGTCATCTTAGTAATTATAAATATTGATATTTTTATAATAATAATTATTATTACAAAATAATACAACTTTTACTTACTATCATTATAGATATTATTTTATCAAATAAATATGTGATACAAACATATTTTACTACGTGTAATAACTTACTTTAATAATACCTATCATATTATCTTTATGATATTAAATGAACCCTATAAATTTTATTACTTAATATATATAAAAGTATATTTAATTACATAAATTTAATATAAAATTTTATTTATTAATAAATAAATTATATTATTACTCTAATAAATCTTTTAAAAATATTTAAAAATATAAAACGACGATATTTAAACTATATATTAATCATGTATAGATTTTGGGAAATTATTTTGAGTTAAATTTACTTTTGTTGACTTTTGCATATTAGTCTCGAGCATTAGGATTGTGGTACACTATGACTTGACCTAATTTATTAGACAAATATTGACCAACACATAATTATATATAATTAATTTAGGTTCCTGAATCCGTGGCCAACCTTGCACTTGTTCAATGACGTTATATGTATTTTTACTACGAAATACAGTATGGTGAGTTTCATTTGTCTTTTTACCCTTTATATTTTTGGGACTGAGAATACATGCGCTTTTATAAATGTTTGACGAAATAGACACAAGTAATTGAAACTACATTCTATGGTTGAATTATCGAAATCGAATACGTCCCTTTTTAATAAAGTCTGGTAATCTAAGAATTAGGGAACAAATACCCTAATTGAAACGAATCCTAAAGATAGATCTATTGGGCCTAACAAACCCCATCCAAAGTACCGGACGCTTTAGTACTTCGAAATTTATATCATGTCCGAAGGAGGATCCCGGAATGATGGGGGATATTCTTATATGTATCTAGTTAATGTCAGTTACCAGGTGTTCACCATATGAATGATTATTTTTGTCTCTATGCATGGGACATATATTTATGAGAACTGGAAATGAAATTCTTGTGGTCTATTAAAATGATGGAAATAAATGATTATGATAAACTAATGAACGCACCAACCTTTTGGTTGACACTTTAAAGCTTGTTTATTCTCAGGTGTTAAAGAAATCTTCCGCTGTGCATTTGCTCATTTTAAAGATATTACTTGGAGTCTTTCATAGCATATTTCGAAGAACGTTGCATTCGAGTCATTGAGTTCATCAAAGATTATTATTAAATAAATTTATAGTTTTATAGTGGATATTATGAAATGGTATGCATGCCTGTCAATTTTCAATGTAAAGAAAATTTTTCTTTTAAAAACGAATGCAATGTTTGTAAAATGTATCATATAGAGGTCAAATGCCTCGCAATGTAATCAACTGTTGTGAATCATTTATAATGTATATGAACGGGTCCTTTTAGTTGGTATCAGAGCGGTGGTCTTAGCGAACCATGTCTGCATTAGTATGTCTAACTGATAAGTCGTTAGGATGCATTAATGAGTCTGGACTTCGACCGTGTCTGCATGTCAAAAGTTTTGCTTATCATTTTTAGTCGGAAATCATCTGCTTATCATTCTTAGGAAATTACCTGCTTATCATTACTAGTCTACACACGTCTTGCTACATTAATTTCATGAGTAGTGTATAGACAAAATTTATATCTTAGCGTATCTGCTAAATCATATCTTATCGTATCTGTTACTTTAAACTTTACCTGACATATCCCGCAAATTCCTCTGTAATCTACGAAATCTTTTGTTCTATATCTATGGATATTCTATGCAATTAGAATACCATCCGATAACCGAAAATCATTTCATATCTAAAAATCCTTATTCAATTGTACGAAATGAAATTCATCATTAATTCAAGTTCCTCGGATTCCGAAATGGAATCCCACTCCAGCTCTGAAAGCAGTGTGACCGGAATGGATCATCTATTCTGGATGAATTGGGGATGGGTTCGTAGCCTCCTCAATCATTGGAGACAAGAAGAATGTGATCCCTTCCATCCACCCCATTGCCCTCTTAACGAAGAACCTGAAGCACTTACCGGCGAACCAATCCGAAACACCATTTTCTCTCTCATTTCCAGAGTATCTCGTCACGATTATATACTACATCAAATTCTAGATTATATTTATCTGCTCGTCCGAACCGAGAATCACCCCGGTATAATAGAAGAAGTCAACGAGCTTCGCGCTCGGGTAGTGGCTTTGGAGAATATGGTGCAAAGATTACAAACACCAGCAGCAGCACCAGCAGCATAACCAGTACCACCATCATCAACGCCAACAGTACCATTACCACCTCCAACCACAACCGCGTCATAAACCTCAACTTCACAATTTGTCCCACGAGCATCAACGTCATACGCACCATAGATACCAAGGAGTACCAACAACAATAACTAACGAAGTATTAATTCATAACTTCATTGGAGAAACATTCCGCGACGATTATGTAATCTCTAAAGTCTTAGAGATTATCTAATCTAGCCCTAACCATAAATCAGTTAAACGAACCAAAATGATAGAAGGAAGAGTAGAAACCCTGACAAAAATGGTGTGTGATTAACAAGCTAAACTTGCTTTACCAACAGCATCAACAGTACCGTCAGCGTTACCAGCATTGTCAGTACATGATGTCGTAGGGGGTGTATATAAAATAGCTTTATATTTTACTAGGAAAAACTATTAAATACGATACAATTTTACACAAGATATTTATTTATTTATAGAATGGATATACTTAAACCTTGCTACAACACTTATAGGCAGTGTACCTAATCGTACAGTAGTGTAGTTTTTAGTAAGTCCGGTTCGTTCCACAGGGAAATCTTTAAACAAAGCTCAACGCTATATTAGTTTACTTTTATTAAAAATACAAATATATATATAAGTAATGTTATTATTATAAAGGGGGGTTTTTACCGTTTAATGACCGGTTTGTCGATTTTAAAACTTTAGTCGCAGTTAAAACCTAATGTAAAATATTAAATAAATAAAAGACTTAATTTAAAGCGTAAAGTAAATAACGATAATGAAATTGCGAATAATAAAAGTGCGATAAAATAAACTTGCGATAATTAAAAAGTACGATAATTAAAATTGCGAATAAATAAAAGTAACAATAAAAAATGCGATAATTAGAAGTGCAATTAAATATAAAATAAAGGAAATTAAATATGAAATAAAAGAATTATGCTTATTTAAACTTCCGTAATCATGATGTTTGACGTGTTGATTTTAGTTTTATGCCCATGGTTTAATTGTCCTTTGTCCTGGATTATTTAATATGTCCGTCTGGTTTTTGTCCATAACAGTCCATTAGTCATAAATATAAAGTGCGAGTGTCCTCGTCAAATTATTATTATACCCGAAGTTAAATATTCCAACTAATTGGGGATTCGAATTGTAACAAGGTTTTAATACTTTGTTTAATGAATACACCAGGTTATCGACTGCGTGTAAACCAAGGTTTTACTACTTTGTTAACAATTACACCAATTACCCTTGAATGTAATTTCACCCCTGTTTTAATTATTCTAGTGGCTATTAATCCATTCCCGTGTCCGGTTAAATGAACGATTATTCGTACATATAAATACCCCGCCCATCGTGTCCGATCGAGTGTATATGGTAATTTATAGGGACGTCCAATTGTAAATCTTTATATTAACATTAACAAACTTTCATTTAGTTAAACAAATATAAAGCCCATTAATAGCCCATAGTCTAATTTCCACAAGTGTCGTTCTTTTGTCCAAACCCCAATTATGGTACAAAGCCCAATTACCCAATTTTAGTAATTAGCCCAACATCATGATTACTTCGTTTTAAATAAGCATAATAATAACTTAGCTACGAGACATTAATATAAAAAGGTTGAACATAACTTACAATGATTAAAAATAGCGTAGCGTTACACGGACAGAATTTCGACTTACACCCTTACAACATTCGCTAACATACCCTTATTATTAGAATTATAATTAAAATTAAAATTAAAATATAAATTATATATATATATTTTACGTATATATGAGAGAAGAGAGAAATAGAATATGAATTGTGATCAGAATTCGGTTGGCTTTATAGGGATTTTCGTTTTTTGGGACTCCGCGACTCGCGGTGAATTTTGCCTTCAAACTCCGCGAGTCGCGGAGGTTACTTTTACAGATCAGAGGAGTTTGGCTCTTTGTTTACCGACGGTTTATAATATATATATAATATATATATAATTAATATAATTAATTATATATTATATTATATTTATATACATAGTTAACTTGTAATTTTTAGTCCGTTGCGTCGAGCGTTAAGAGTTGACTCTGGTCCCGGTTCCGGATTTTCGAACGTCCTTGCGTACAATTTTATATTTTGTACTTTGCGTTTTGAATCTTGTACTCTTGTAATTTCGAGACGTTTCTTATCAATAATTGGAACCTTTTTGATTGTCTTTTGTACTTTTGAGCTTTTTGGTCGTTTGCGTCTTCAATTCGTCGAATCTGTCTTTTGTCTTCACCTTTTATTATTTAAACGAATATCACTTGTAAATAGAACAATTGCAACTAAAAGCTTGTCTTTCTTGAGGAATAATGCTATGAAATATATGTTCGTTTTTAGCATTATCAAATATTCCCACACTTGAGCGTTGCTTGTCCTCAAGCAATATCGTCTTGAAATACTTGAATCACTTCTTTATTCTTCACACTTTGTACATCAGTGATTTCTATACGGCGGTATAAACAATGGTAGTAACGATATGGTTTACAGTCCCACATGACTATAAAAATTTAGATCCATTAAGGAAATTGGATCTTTATGAAAACATTTGATCTTTTGAAAATTAAATCTAGTTTTTACCCTAGATAAGTTTTCCGGGATAACCCTTTACCGGTGTTTGCAAAATATTTTTGTGGGTTTGGTGGGTTTCAGATTTGAAAATTTTAGCTCAAAACTTGTTGTTTTGTGTCACCCACTTGCTAACCTTGTATTTGGAAAGCAACACGTCCAGTTTACTTGTCCCGTATATTACCTTTCGGTAAACTACCGTCCGGTTGTAAAGGAAAGCGTTGAACAAGCAACTGTTAAGGCAATGTCCCCTGACATGCTTTTAATTATGGTCTATAACGTGTCGGACGCAATTACTATCCTTGGTAGGAGCAATAGTAAAGCTCACCCTTATAATTTTTCGGTATGGCACAAGGTCCTGTCTTTGACCATGCAATGCAACCACCGTTCTTACGGTTGACACCCGATTTAGTTCAGGTGACCTAATGAATTCCAGGTGAATTCCTAGGATTTTACGTTCAATGGTAATGAACGCATTGAAAATGGGTTTTCAGAAAACAAATCGGTTTATAATTTTGATCAAGATATTTTCTCGTTCAAGCTCGAGTTTAGATATCATTGAATTCCATGAGTTTGAATTCTCAATCTTTAAGGTCAATCTCTAGGATTGAGTAATATCAGTCTTAAAAGCTGATTTTTAATCTTTAAGGAGATTATCCTTTCTGGGGATTTGATTCATTAGTCTTATCAAGCTAATTTGCACGGTGCCCCCCATTGTACGAGATAAATCCTTCTCATGGTTAGGATAAATCTGACCACTTGGCGACCCTGTTTAATGCTGAGGTCCGTGGATTTCCTGCTGATTTTAGAGATGACTTTTCTAGATTTTTTGTCAACCTACAGCCGGTCTGGACGACAACTTCATGACCTAAATCAAGAAGCGCGTGTCTTTTTCGGAAGACTTTACTTCCTTTTAATGATGGAATTGATTCATCATGTAGATCCATCTCTTCTTTTCTTTCATCGGGTAAAAACAGTTTAGTTTAGTCCAAAGCAAAAGTATTTTCAGTTATTTGTTACAGATATATGTGACATATGTTTAAGATAACTTGGTAAATTTTCCCACACTTAGCTTTTATTTTCCTTTTTATCGTCCTCTATTCCATTTTAAATGAATTTTAACATTTTAGTTTGTTTCTTAATTTATGTCCTTTCCGAGGTAACAATAATTTCGGTGTTAAAACCTAGTTTTATCGTTCATAAATATGTATAAACATGATTTTGAATTCATTTAATTGAAAATTTTGAAAAATTTTACTAGAATTGGGTAGTCAGTATATAAGACTAGGGCTGTTCTTTTTTATCAGAGAGCACTAGATTCTAATACAACTACTGCTTTACTAGTATTTTTAATGGTAACCAAGTGTATAAAGTAAAAAATTTTAAAATCCGAAAGAATTTAACCCCTTCCCACACTTAAGATCTTGCAATGCCCTCATTTGCAAGAAATCAGTAACAATTTAAATTATTGAGGGTGATTTGTGTGAAAATGATTAAATTTTTACCAAAGTTTCCAAATATATTGGCGTTTGTTTGCTGAATGATAAATGGTGCACATCATTTGTTCATTCCGTCTTGTTGTTATTTCACATATATTTTGCATCTTGTCGTCAAAATTAGTTGCTTTTGCTGAACTTAATGCCAGTCTTTGAAAATGCGTTGTTTTACCCTGTTGTGTACATAAGATAAACTGCAAACATATATACATATTTTTGAAGTTTGGTATATTACCCCACATTCAAAAATTATTAAAATCTAAGAATAAAAGTTAGACAATTATAAAAATGATTACAATATTAACAAAAGTATTAAATGTATCAATAATTACAAATTACAAAATAAAAAAAATAATAAGTAAACTAAGGATGATATTGGTACCAATAGGGGTTCCAGGCATAACCATAAGTGCTATAGAATGCTTCGGCAGGGTCATACGTAGGATACGGTGGCTGCATCTCTATAGACCAAGGAGGGAAGATGGGTTTCGGTGTAGGAATATAGTTTCTACCTATATGTTGGCAATGAGCTATGATTTGGTTCTGATGAACTTGCCAATCTTCAAATGCTCTCTGTCTAGCATTTTCGTATTCCTGAGAAGCTATAAACCTATGCATTTCTTGCATCTCATTCCCCCCTCCTACATTACCTTGCTGCTGGTTTCTCTCCACCTGTGGATGTCTACCATGGTATCGTACTGCGGCGTTATTTCGCCTCTTCAAAACTTTCGCACCATGGTATACATTTAAACCTATAGTATCGCGGGGTTCCGGTTCTTCTACTAATAATCCCCCCCCGACTTATATCCACACCGAGATATTCACCAATCAAAGTAATAAAAATACCACCTCCTATTATGCCATGTGGTCGCATCCCCCGAACCATAGCTGATAAATAATAACCCACACAATATGGTATACTTACAGCGCTTTGTGGGTCTCGAATACACATATGGTAAAACAAATCTTGTTCATTTACTTTTTCCTTGTTCTTACCCCTTTGTGTAATCGAATTAGCTAAAAACCTATGTATCACTCTTAATTCGGCTCTATCTATATCCAAATAAGAGTAATTTCCCCCCTTGAAACGGTGATGGCTTGTCATTTGACTCCACACATCGTGTGTATCAAAATTCTCATCTATCTTTCTACCGTTTAGTATCAATCCTCTACAATCGGCAGACGCTAACTCCTCAGGCGTATATATACGTAAAGCCTGAGCCATGTCCAGTAAAGACATGTGGCGCATCGAACCGCCTAACAAAAATCTAATAAAAGAACGATCGGTTAAACTAGCTACCCGATCATTCAACTCTATACTACATAACAATTCTTCACACCATACTTTATATACAGGTCTACGTATGGTGAATAAATGTACCCAGTCATTAAAAGAAGAATTACCATACCTCTGTACAAGTAATTCCCTAATTGGCCCGGCCAATTCTACAGCTTCTAAGGGTCCCCATTCTATGACCCTCGGTACCTCAACAACCTTAGAATGAAGAGTATGCAAACCCCGTTGATATTTTGGATAATCTATCCAAAGTCTGTCAAATCTCAGGTTCGGGTGCAACTCTTCCAAGTGCATATCGGAAAAGGTCATGACTGGATGAGGTATATCCTGCTTGTAGTAGTTATCCACCTCCTGTTGTTCCAAATTCTCAGCAGGAGCATTGCGGGCTTGGGATGAAGATTCACCCCTTTCATTCTGCAAAACACATCAAACACAAATTTTGTGCATCCAAATATGCATTAGTGTCAGCAAAATCATCAATCAAAATAATTACAATGACATTATCAATTTATATCAAACTTAAGCTCATTTTCATATTTTCATCAAATCTACACTTTTTCAAATAAGCATATACGAAAATGTTCGCCAAGTTCATAAACATTCAACTCAAATAACATGTCAAAATAATCATTACTAGCAATTAAACAAGTCTCAAATGGCATTATCTTTCAAAAATCAAGTTCATGAATTTTAGACTTGAAAAAGTCCACTTTAATTCTCAAAATCATGTTTAGGCTCAAAGTTTGGATCATTTAACTACCTAGACATGTTACACTACTCAATTTAGCAACAATTCATGACAAAAATCGGCCATAACCTGTTTATATCAAAAAGCCCCAAATTTCTCAAGAACACAAACCCTAGATTACTCAAAATTTGAAGTTTAAGGCTTCTAATCATGTTAAACAGCATCAATCTAGGTTATACAAGCATAATACATAAACAATTTAAGCCTAATTACACTAAAAAGCATCAAAATCAAATTGGGAAAAAAATAGCTCAAGAACACCAAATTTCGGATTAAATGGTGTTTAGGTGTAGAAATTTACCGTTTTTCTTGAGTAATTCTTAGATAGCATCCTTCTCAACATGATTTTAGCAAAAGATTTGGTGATTAACGGTTAAAAATTGTGATTTTGGGGGTGTTTTTGGGTGGTTTTTCGGGGTTTTTCGCAGCAGTTTTTCGGTTTTGAGGTTGTGGACTGATCAGTTCGGGTGTTTATATTTTTTTTCTGGGTTTTGGTCCCTCCGCGACTCGCGGTGAATAACCCTTCAAACTCCGCGAGTCGCGGAGTTTGTTATATATATATATATATATTTTTTTTTTATAATCATTAACTTATTAAAACAATTAAGTAATTAATTTTAAAATTTTTTTTCCCTTGTTATTTAGGACGAGGTCGTTTCGGATCGATGTCCTAGTCCGTCCCTCGACAAAATTTTAAAATTTGTCTTTTTGTAGCGATTGTTTTAAAAGCTAAGATTTTTGGGTTTTTAATGTTTTTGGCATACTTTAATTTAATAAGATTAAAAATAATGATAATAAAAGTTCTCGTCCCTCCCTTGGGTAAAGCAATTTCGGTTCAAAGACCTAGTCTTCAACTTACGACGAATTTTAAAAATCATATTCTTAACTTAATGAGATAAAGTAAATTTTTGTTTTTAAATTCACACAACTTAAATATAAAATTCAAAATTAATATTAAAAATTCACACCAAACTTAAAATTTAAAATGCATAAAATTAAGAATTTATATTTTAAAAAATTAAAAATTCACACCAAACTTACATTAATTTTTCAAATATTTACAATTTTAAATATATTGTTTTTATAAAGTTTACAATATTAATTTAAGATTTAAATATTAATTTTAAAAACATGGTAAAAATAAAATTAAAAATCTTTTTGTCTTTTTATCCCACTTTAATCAATCAAATATTATCAAAAATATGCGCCCCTCTTTTCGGTAAAGTTATTTCGGTTCCAAGACCTAATTTAACTCATGACGAATTTTTGAAATATTTTGGGTTGATTGTTTAAAGATATTTATACCTTAAGAATAAACGTTAAATTTCGCAGTGATGTAATAAATTTTTGAATGATATCAATAATTTCGGTCGCCAAACCTAATTTTATTTAATACCAATTTAATACTTTTTAGCGAAAAAATTAGCGTTTATTATCAAAAGGTTAAAAATAAAAATAAAAATAAAAACTGTACAGACATACCTGTGAAATAGATTTCTTAGTTATATGATCTATCCCATTCATAAGATAGTCGGTTTAATTGGTTTTCCATGGCTACATAGGCGTAACCTCGAGCATTCAGTGTCTTTTCTTCTCAACATATGAACGGTCCGTCTCTGCATAAAGTAACAAATTCGGTATTTGAATAGGTTTGATTATTTGAACATTTACCTCCATGTGACCATTTTCCGCATTTGTGACATCGTTCTAGGTGTCGTGCTCTTCTTTTCGCTGCGGATTTTGATTTTCCTTTACCAAATTGTAACTTATTATCTTCGCATCTGGATTCTTTTCTAACTCCGTCCATTCTTTCTCTGATTACTGATACTAGTTCACTCGGTAGTATGTCATTATTTCTTTTAGTGATCAAAGCGTGTAGCATTAGACCATGGTTTAGTTCACAGGCAGTCTTCATTTCGTAAAAACCTAAGAAAAATAAAAATTCAGAATGGGGGGAGAAGACTAGTTCTTTAGGGTCTGCTAGGGAAAGACCATTCGGGTTCCATTTTCGAGAACTACATGAAAACAGACAATCTAACTCTAACAGAAATACATATTATCCTTTAAAGACTTGGTTCTCCCCACACTTGGTTAGCTATGGTGTCGAAATTGTGATTAACTTCATTGTCGACTTCCATCGGACCATGTATGTAATGTTTAACTCTGTGACCATTAACTTTAAATTCAATCCCATTTGAATTTATCAATTCTATCGTTCCGTATGGGAAAACTCTTTTGACTATGAATGGTCCAGACCATCTTGATTTCAATTTTCCAGGAAATAGCTTGAATCGTGAATTGAAAAGAAGAACTCTGTCTCCTTCTTTAAATTCTTTTGAACTTCTGATTCTTTTATCATGCCATTTCTTCGTTCTTTCTTTATAGATTAACGAATTTTCGTATGCTTCATGTCTTAATTCTTCTAATTCGTTTAGTTGACTTAATCGTAGACGTCCGGCTTCATGTAAATCAAGATTACATGTCTTCAAAGCCCAAAATGCTTTGTGTTCAATTTCTACTGGAAGATGACATGCTTTTCCATAAACAAGTCTAAAAGGTGTGGTTCCAATTGGAGTTTTGTAGGCTGTTCTAAAAGCCCAGAGTGCATCCTCCAATTTAATGGACCATTCCTTCGGATTTGATCCTACGGTTTTCTCTAAAATACGTTTTAAAGCTCGGTTGGTATTTTCAACTTGTCCACTTGTTTGTGGATGATATGCGGTGGAGATTTTATGAGTTACTCCATATCTTTTAAGAACTTTCTCAAGTTGATTATTACAGAAATGAGTACCCCGATCACTTATTAAAGCTTTCGGTGTTCCAAACCTTGCAAAAAGACGTTTTAAAAAGTTGACTACAACTCGTGCATTGTTAGTTGGGAGAGCTTGTGCTTCCGCCCATTTAGATACATAATCAATGGCTACGAGTATATATAGATTATTATGAGATTTTGGAAATGGACCCATAAAGTCAATACCCCAAATGTCAAATACTTCACATACTTGGATGACATTTTGAGGCATTTCATCACGTTGACTTATTTTTCCGGCCCTTTGACATGCATCACAGGATTTGCAAAGAAGGTGTACGTCTTTGTAAATTGTAGGCCAATAGAATCCAGCTTCATAAACTTTTCTTGCTGTTAGTTGAGGCCCATAATGCCCTCCTGTTGGTCCTGCGTGACAATGATTTAAAATTTTACTAGCTTCATCTCCAAATACACATCGGCGTATTATTCCATCGGGACAACTTTTAAACAGATGTGGATCTTCCCAGAAATAGTGTTTTATATCACTGAAGAATTTCTTTCGTCTTTGGTACGATAATCCTTTTTCAAGGAATCCACAAACTAAGTAGTTTGCATAGTCTGCAAACCATGGGATTTCTTTATAATCTATCTTCAATAGATATTCATCAGGAAAGTTGTCTTGTATGGCCGATTCATTTAGAACTTCTAATTCGGGATTTTCAAGACGAGAAAGATGATCAGCGGCGAGATTTTCTGCTCCTCTTTTATCTCGGATTTCAATATCAAACTCTTGTAAGAGTAAGATCCAACGGATTAATCTTGGTTTAGCATCTTGTTTTGAAAATAGGTATCTAAGAGCAGAATGGTCGGTATAGACCACCGTTTTTGCTAGAACGAGATATGATCGAAATTTATCAAAAGCAAAGACAATAGCAAGGAGTTCTTTTTCAGTAGTTGTATAGTTCGTTTGTGCTCCTTGTAACGTCTTACTAGCATAATATATAGGTTGAAATCGTTTTTCAATCCTTTGTCCTAAAACGGCTCCCATTGCAAAATCACTTGCATCGCACATTAGTTCAAATGGTAGATTCCAATTTGGTGTTATCATGATCGGTGCATTAGTGAGTTTTTCTTTAAGAATATTAAAAGATTTGATACACTCATCTGAAAAGATGAATGGCGCATCCTTTTCTAGGAGTTTATTCATAGGAGTGGCAATTTTAGAAAAATCTTTTATGAAACGTCGGTAAAAACCGGCATGCCCTAGAAAACTCCTAACTCCTCTAACATTGGTGGGATGTGGAAGTTTAGCAATTACATCTACTTTAGCTCTATCCACTTCTATTCCTTCTTTTGAAATTTTATGTCCAAGAACGATGCCTTCTTTAACCATGAAATGGCATTTCTCCCAATTAAGTACTAGATTTGATTTTTCGCATCTAATTAGCATTCGTTCCAGATTAACTAGACATGATTTAAATGTATCACCGAAGACTGAAAAGTCATCCATGAATACTTCCATGCATTCTTCTATCATGTCGTGAAAAATCGCCATCATACACCTTTGAAAGGTTGCCGGGGCGTTACAAAGTCCAAATGGCATGCGTTTGTAAGCAAAAGTACCATAAGGGCACGTGAATGTGGTTTTCTCTTGGTCCTCGGGTGCTATTGGAATTTGAAAATATCCGGAAAATCCATCTAGAAAACAATAGTAACTATTTCCGGCTAATCTTTCCAACATTTGATCTATGAAAGGTAAGGGAAAGTGATCTTTTCTGGTGGCGTCATTTAATTTTCTATAATCAATACATACACGCCATCCTGTTACAGTCCTAGTAGGAATAAGCTCATTTTTCTCATTTGTAATGACAGTCATGCCACCCTTCTTAGGCACACATTGAACTGGGCTTACCCATGGACTATCAGAGATTGGATAAATTAAACCTGCATCTAGCAGTTTAATAATCTCTTTCTTAACTACATCTTGCATATTAGGATTTAGTCTTCGTTGGCGTTGCACATACTGTAGTGACCCGAACTTTTCCATGTTTATATATATTAATTGAGATTGATATTTACATGATTAAATGTTTCCAACATGTTAAGCAATCAAACTTGTTAAGACTTGATTAATTGAAATATGTTTCATATAGACAATTGACCACCCAAGTTGACCGGTGATTCACGAACGTTAAAACTTGTAAAAACTATATGATGACATATATATGGATATATATATATAGTTAACATGATACTATGATAAGTAAACATTTCATTAAGTATATTAACAATGAACTACATATGTAAAAACAAGACTACTAACTTAATGATTTTTAAACGAGACATATATGTAACGATTATCGTTGTAAAGACATTTAATGTATATATATCATATTAAGAGATATTCATACATGATAATATCATGATAATATAATAATTTAAAATCTCATTTGATATTATAAACATTGGGTTAACAACATTTAACAAGATCGTTAACCTAAAGGTTTTAAAACAACACTTACATGTAACGACTAACGATGACTTAACGACTCAGTTAAAATGTATATACATGTAGTGTTTTAATATGTATTTATACACTTTTGAAAGACTTCAATACACTTATCAAAATACTTCTACTTAACAAAAATGCTTACAATTACATCCTCGTTCAGTTTCATCAACAATTCTACTCGTATGCACCCGTATTCGTACTCGTACAATACACAGCTTTTAGATGTATGTACTATTGGTATATACACTCCAATGATCAGCTCTTAGCAGCCCATGTGAGTCACCTAACACATGTGGGAACCATCATTTGGCAACTAGCATGAAATATCTCATAAAATTACAAAAATAAGAGTAATCATTCATGACTTATTTACATGAAAACAAAATTACATATCCTTTATATCTAATCCATACACCAACGACCAAAAACACCTACAAACACTTTCATTCTTCAATTTTATTCATCTAATTTATCTCTCTCAAGTTCTATCTTCAAGTTCTAAGTGTTCTTCATAAATTCCAAAAGTTCTAGTTTCATAAAATCAAGAATACTTTCAAGTTTGCTAGCTCACTTCCAATCTTGTAAGGTGATCATCCAACCTCAAGAAATCTTTGTTTCTTACAGTAGGTTATCATTCTAATACAAGGTAATAATCATATTCAAACTTTGGTTTAATTTCTATAACTATAACAATCTTATTTCAAGTGATGATCTTACTTGAACTTGTTTTCGTGTCATGATTCTGCTTCAAGAACTT
The DNA here is from genome assembly GCF_046630445.1 of Rutidosis leptorrhynchoides. Taxonomy (NCBI): domain Eukaryota; kingdom Viridiplantae; phylum Streptophyta; class Magnoliopsida; order Asterales; family Asteraceae; genus Rutidosis; species Rutidosis leptorrhynchoides. The sequence continues at coordinate 636,735,254 of NC_092335.1, forward strand.
CGAGCCATCCAAGGATCCATTGAAGCTAGATCCATTTTTTTCTCTTTTCCAGTAGGTTTATCCAAGGAACTTAAGGTAGTAATGATGTTCATAACATCATTCGATTCATACATATAAAGCTATCTTATTCGAAGGTTTAAACTTGTAATCACTAGAACATAGTTTAGTTAATTCTAAACTTGTTCGCAAACAAAAGTTAATCCTTCTAACTTGACTTTTAAAATCAACTAAACACATGTTCTATATCTATATGATATGCTAACTTAATGATTTAAAACCTGGAAACACGAAAAACACCGTAAAACCGGATTTACGCCGTCGTAGTAACACCGCGGGCTGTTTTGGGTTAGTTAATTAAAAACTATGATAAACTTTGATTTAAAAGTTGTTATTCTGAGAAAATGATTTTTATTATGAACATGAAACTATATCCAAAAATTATGGTTAAACTCAAAGTGGAAGTATGTTTTCTAAAATGGTCATCTAGACGTCGTTCTTTCGACTGAAATGACTACCTTTACAAAAACGACTTGTAACTTATTTTTCCTACTATAAACCTATACTTTTTCTGTTTAGATTCATAAAATAGAGTTCAATATGAAACCATAGCAATTTGATTCACTCAAAACGGATTTAAAATGAAGAAGTTATGGGTAAAACAAGATTGGATAATTTTTCTCATTTTAGCTACGTGAAAATTGGTAACAAATCTATTCCAACCATAACTTAATCAACTTGTATTGTATATTATGTAATCTTGAGATACCATAGACACGTATACAATGTTTCGACCTATCATGTCGACACATCTATATATATTTCGGAACAACCATAGACACTCTATATGTGAATGTTGGAGTTAGCTATACAGGGTTGAGGTTGATTCCAAAATATATATAGTTTGAGTTGTGATCAATACTGAGATATGTATACACTGGGTCGTGGATTGATTCAAGATAATATTTATCGATTTATTTCTGTACATCTAACTGCGGACAACTAGTTGTACGTTACTAACGAGGACAGCTGACTTAATAAACTTAAAACATCAAAATATATTAAAAGTGTTGTAAATATATTTTGAACATACTTTGATATATATGTATATATTGTTATAGGTTCGTGAATCAACCAGTGGCCAAGTCTTACTTCCCGACGAAGTAAAAATCTGTGAAAGTGAGTTATAGTCCCACTTTTAAAATCTAATATTTTTGGGATGAGAATACATGCAGGTTTTATAAATGATTTACAAAATAGACACAAGTACGTGAAACTACATTCTATGGTTGAATTATCGAAATCGAATATGCCCCTTTTTATTAAGTCTGGTAATCTAAGAATTAGGGAACAGACACCCTAATTGACGCGAATCCTAAAGATAGATCTATTGGGCCTAACAAACCCCATCCAAAGTACCGGATGCTTTAGTACTTCGAAATTTATATCATATCCGAAGGGTGTCCCGGAATGATGGGGATATTCTTATATATGCATCTTGTTAATGTCGGTTACCAGGTGTTCACCATATGAATGATTTTTATCTCTATGTATGGGATGTGTATTGAAATATGAAATCTTGTGGTCTATTGTTACGATTTGATATATATAGGTTAAACCTATAACTCACCAACATTTTTGTTGACGTTTAAAGCATGTTTATTCTCAGGTGAATATTAAGAGCTTCCGCTGTTGCATACTAAAATAAGGACAAGATTTGGAGTCCATGTTTGTATGATATTGTGTAAAAACTGCATTCAAGAAACTGATTTCGATGTAACATATTTGTATTGTAAACCATTATGTAATGGTCGTGTGTAAACAGGATATTTTAGATTATCATTATTTGATAATCTACGTAAAGCTTTTTAAACCTTTATTTATGAAATAAAGGTTATGGTTTGTTTTAAAAATGAATGCAGTCTTTGAAAAACGTCTCATATAGAGGTCAAAACCTCGCAACGAAATCAATTAATATGGAACGTTTTTAATCAATAAGAACGGGACATTTCACATACGTTTTATGACCTTCTTCCATAAGGATTTTATGTGTTCAATACGAAGGACTTATTCCTTTAATATCATGAATCTTCCATGCAATGGCTGGTTTATGAGCTTTCAACACAGAAATGAGTTGTGATTTCTCATTTTCAGTAAGAGAAGACGATATTATTACAGGTAATTCAGATTCACCATGTAAATAAGCGTATTCCAAATGGTTTGGAAGTGGCTTTAACTCTAATTTCGGAGGTTCTTCTATCGATGATTTATATCGATATCTGTCTTCTTCTTTTAGCATTTGAATTTCTTCTGTTGTTGGTTCATATCCATTAGCTATAAGTGTAGCTAACATTTCAGCTTCATCAATTGGTTCATTACCTTCTCCTAAAGAACATTCTCCTGTTCCTTGTAATTCTGGAAATTCTTCTAATAATTCTGCATGTGCATCTATAGTTTGAATTTAATAACATGTATCATCTGCAGATTGTGGTTGTTGCATTGCTCTATCAACTGAAAAGGTAACACTCTCATCCTCTATACTTAGGGTCAATTTCTTACCGAACACGTCTATCATTGCTTTAGCCGTGTTTAAGAATGGTCTTCCTAATATGAGAGGAACTTGAGAATCTTCTTCCATGTCCAAAACAACAAAATCTACTGGAAATACTAAAGTACCAACTTTAACTAGCATGTTCTCCATTATCCCTCTAGGATATTTTATTGATCTATCGGCTAGTTGTATGCTTATTCTGGTTAGTTTCAATTCTCCAAGGTCTAGTTTAGCGTATAGTGAATACGGCATTAGATTTATACTAGCACCTAAGTCTGCCAATGCTTCTATTGAACTAAGACTACCCAGAAAACATGAAATTGTGAAACTTCCTGGATCAGATAATTTTTCTGGTATCTTATTCAACAGCACTGCTGAACAATTAGCATTCATAGTAACAGCCGAGAGTTCTTCCATTTTCTTTCTATTTGAGATTAGATCTTTCAAGAATTTAGCATATCTTGGCATTCCTGAAATCACATCAATGAAAGGAAGATTTACATTTATCTGTTTAAACATATCCAAGAATTTGGATTGCTCGGCTTCAAGTTTTTCTTTCTTCATTTTACTCGGGTAAGGAAGTGGTGGTTGGTATGGTTTAACATAAGGTTTAGCCTTAACTGTGTTATCTTCATTAACCTTTTCAACTACCGGTTCTTTTTCCTTATCTTGATCAGGTTGTGGTTCTTGTGGAGTAGGAATAGTTTCATCAGAAGTTACAGGTATTTCAGGTGGTTTAAGTGTTGTACCACTTCTTGTGGTAATAGCTTTAGCTGTTTCATTCCGGGGGTTAGCATTTGTATCGCTCGGTAAACTTCCCGGTTTTCTTTCACCTATTAACCTTGCTAGGTTACTTACTTCTTGTTCCAGATTTTGAATAGAAGCTTGTTGATTTCTAAATGCTTGAGCATTTTGTTCATTAGTTTGTTTTTGAGATGTGAAAAACTGCGTTTGAGTTTCAACTAGCTTCGTCATCATGTCTTCTAAATTCGGTTTTTTATCATCGGTTTGTTGTGGTGGTTTGTTTTGAAAATTCGGTCTTTGCTGATTGTAAGTATTATTGGATACTTGTTGATTGCTAGGACCTTGTTGGTTGTTGTATGGAATATTTCGGTTATAATTCTGGTTTTGATTGTAAATTGGTCTTGGCGGTTGATAATTATTCTGATAATTATTTCCAGGCCTTTGGTTTATGTATGAAATATTCTCTCTTTGTTCCATTGTTAATTCAATACTGAGACAATCTTTTGTCAAATGTGGTCCTCCACACTGCTCACAACTAATTCGTATTGAGTGAATATCTTTAGTCATCTTTTCCATTCGTCTCTCCACAGCATCTATCTTTGCGGAAATGGAATCTAAGTCATGGCTAGAATCGGCTCTAGCTGCTTTAGATGATCTAATGATATCTTTTTCTTGGTGCCACTCATGTGAGTGGGAAGCAGTGTTATCAATAATTTTGTAAGCATCAGTTTCGGTTTTCTTCATAATAGAACCTCCAGCTGCTATATCTATGTCTTTCCTTGTAGTGATGTCGCATCCTTGGTAGAATATTTGTACTGTTTGACAGGTGTCTAAACCATGTTGCGGACATCCTCTTAATAACTTTCCATATCTTGTCCACGCCTCATATAGAGTTTCATTTGGTTTCTGTGTGAACGTAACAATTTCTGCTTGAAGTCTTACGGCTTTAGATGCAGGAAAGAATTGTTTAAGAAATTTGTCAACTAAAACGTCCCATGTATCAATCGCCCCTTCAGGTAACGATTCCAACCAATCTTTGGCTTCTCCCTTTAAAGTCCAGGGAAATAACATGAGATATATCTGTTCATCCTCCACTTCTCGGATTTTAAATAGTGTGCAGATCCTATTAAAGGTACGTAGATGTTCATTTGGATCTTCCTTCGGCGCACCACTAAATTGGCATTGATTAGTCACCATGTGTAGAATTTGTCCTTTGATTTCATAATCTGGCGCATTAATGTCTGGATGAGTAATTGCGTGACCTTGGCCAGTGCGTTTAGCTCTCATTCGGTCTTCCATACTTAAAGGTTCCAGATTCTCCATAATTGAATTTGTTGAATCGGTATCACTAGATGATTCTGATTTAATGGTTCGTTCCTCAACAATCTCTGTTTGAATGATTGGTGGCTCCGGAGGAAAGTTTAATGGTTCAGGATCTACGAACCGTTCCTGAATATTCTCCGGATTCTCAATTGTGAGGTTGGGTTCAAAAAATGGATTATCGGAAATTTGAACTGAAGTACTTGGTCGACTGGATTACGATTCTAAAGAAAAATCAACGGCGGTTATATTTGCTAAATGTCTTGATCTAGTTACAGGTGGTGAACGTATAAAAGGTGATGAACGTCTTGCTCGGTGCATTCACTGAATATCCTATTAGTTTTTAAAAGGAAAGAAAAATTATAATAAGTTATCCAATCAATAGACTTTTCTGATTTTGCCCACGTTTCGAATAGCCAAAAGATGCAGCAGAGGGGCAGGATTCGTTTGGTCTCAATATAATTGAGGACTGTTTGGCTCCAATAACCCGGTCCACGTACAAATCCAACTATTACTACGAACCAGAAAATTTTGATGTCTATTAATTTAACCACTTAAAATAAATTTTCGTAATTTTAAGAAATTTAGATAAGAAGTAGAAAAAATTCTAAGTCCTAAAAACTAGAATGGCGAGAAATAAGAGAGAAAAAGAGTTCGTCGAAAAAGGTCAAAAAAGAAAAAATGGTTGAAAAATAAAAGGTGACGGAAAAATAAAAGAAACTTATAAAAACTTAAAAATACTTAACTAACCTAATCTTATTACTACAACTAACTTAAAATTATAATCGCAAATTGAAATTACTAATTGGAATGATAATTGATACATAGTAAAAGGTCTAAAAATATTAAAGCTTACAGGAAAAACTAAATCCCAAATGGAAATAACTTAAAAAGAAACTAAAACTTAAAAAGGCGTCGCAAAATTCTAAAGCACCTAAATCTTAGTCTAAAGAAAAAGCACTTAAGGAATTCTACGGCAAAGCCTAAAAATCTAGGAGTAAAAATAACTATGGCAAAAACTAAGTTTAAAATTAAATATGAGCTTAAAAATACAAAAGTTATGCTACAATGATTAAAAAGGGACAAAATATAAAAATATATAAAAAGTTGTAAAAAGTACAATTTTTATAAAAATATTATTTTTATATTATTTATTTTATAAAACTATTAATTTTACAATTTAATTAAACTAATTTATACTAAATACATAAATTAAATAAAAAGTAAATGTTAAAGTAAAATTAATTATAATAATAATAATAATTAGGGTTTAATAATAATAATTAATAAATACTCCGTAATTAATACAGATTTAGGGTTCTATCAGTGGTGTCAGAGTCACTCCGCGACTTGCGGTATATAATGCTTCAAACCCCGCGACTCGCGGGGTTCCAAAATTCAGATGACAGCTTATTTCTTCAACGCGTTTTTTTTTTCTTTATTTATTTATTTTTTTCTGTTTTCTGTTTTTTCTATAAATAAAAGATATTTAATAAAATTTATATTATTATAAACTAAAATAAAGATAAAGAAACTTATAAAACTTTTAACAAACTCTTAAAAATATATAAATTTTTCTTTTTCTTTTTATATTTTCGAATTTTTAAAACGTATTTTTACAAAAGCGACTTTTAATAAAAGTAAAATAAATTTTTTTTTTTTTTTTTATATTAGCGTTGCGCTTCCGGCGTTTAAGAGTGTTCCCCGGCAGCGGCGCCAAAAATACTTGATGTCGTAGGGGGTGTATATAAAATAGCTTTATATTTTACTAGGAAAAACTATTAAATACGATACAATTTTACACAAGATATTTATTTATTTATAGAATGGATATACTTAAACCTTGCTACAACACTTATAGGCAGTGTACCTAATCGTACAGTAGTATAGTTTTTAGTAAGTCCGGTTCGTTCCACAGGGAAATCTTTAAACAAAGCTCAACGCTATATTAGTTTACTTTTATTAAAAATACAAATATATATATAAGTAATGTTATTATTATAAAGGGGAGTTTTTACCGTTTAATGACCGGTTTGTCGATTTTAAAACTTTAGTCGCAGTTAAAACCTAATGTAAAATATTAAATAAATAAAAGACTTAATTTAAAGCGTAAAGTAAATAACGATAATGAAATTGCGAATAATAAAAGTGTGATAAAATAAACTTGCGATAATTAAAAAGTACGATAATTAAAATTGCGAATAAATAAAAGTAACAATAAAAAATGCGATAATTAGAAGTGCAATTAAATATAAAATAAAGGAAATTAAATATGAAATAAAAGAATTATGCTTATTTAAACTTCCGTAATCATGATGTTTGACGTGTTGATTTTAGTTTTATGCCCATGGTTTAATTGTCCTTTGTCCTGGATTATTTAATATGTCCGTCTGGTTTTTGTCCATAACAGTCCATCAGTCATAAATATAAAGTGCGAGTGTCCTCGTCAAATTATTATTATACCCGAAGTTAAATATTCCAACTAATTGGGGATTCGAATTGTAACAAGGTTTTAATACTTTGTTTAATGAATACACCAGGTTATCGACTGCGTGTAAACCAAGGTTTTACTACTTTGTTAACAATTACACCAATTACCCTTGAATGTAATTTCACCCCTGTTTTAATTATTCTAGTGGCTATTAATCCATTCCCGTGTCCGGTTAAATGAACGATTATTCGTACATATAAATACCCCGCCCATCGTGTCCGATCGAGTGTATATGGTAATTTATAGGGATGCCCAATTGTAAATCTTTATATTAACATTAACAAACTTTCATTTAGTTAAACAAATATAAAGCCCATTAATAGCCCATAGTCTAATTTCCACAAGTGTCGTTCTTTTGTCCAAACCCCAATTATGGTACAAAGCCCAATTACCCAATTTTAGTAATTAGCCCAACATCATGATTACTTCGTTTTAAATAAGCATAATAATAACTTAGCTACGAGACATTAATATAAAAAGGTTGAACATAACTTACAATGATTAAAAATAGCGTAGCGTTACACGGACAGAATTTCGACTTACACCCTTACAACATTCGCTAACATACCCTTATTATTAGAATTATAATTAAAATTAAAATTAAAATATAAATTATATATATATATATTTTACGTATATATGAGAGAAGAGAGAAATAGAATATGAATTGTGATCAGAATTCGGTTGGCTTTATAGGGATTTTCGTTTTTTGGGACTCCGCGACTCGCGGTGAATTTTGCCTTCAAACTCCGCGAGTCGCGGAGGTTACTTTTACAGCTCAGAGGAGTTTGGCTCTTTGTTTACCGACGATTTATAATATATATATAATATATATATAATTAATATAATTAATTATATATTATATTATATTTATATACATAGTTAACTTGTAATTTTTAGTCCGTTGCGTCGAGCGTTAAGAGTTGACTCTGGTCCCGGTTCCGGATTTTCGAACGTCCTTGCGTACAATTTTATATTTTGTACTTTGCGTTTTGAATCTTGTACTCTTGTAATTTCGAGACGTTTCTTATCAATAATTGGAACCTTTTTTATTGTCTTTTGTACTTTTGAGCTTTTTGGTCGTTTGCGTCTTCAATTCGTCGAATCTGTCTTTTGTCTTCACCTTTTATTATTTAAACGAATATCACTTGTAAATAGAACAATTGCAACTAAAAGCTTGTCTTTCTTGAGGAATAATGCTATGAAATATATGTTCGTTTTTAGCATTATCAGTACAGTCAACATCCGAATCAACAACACCGATAACATCACAAACTCCGTCAGTTCAAGAATCACTGTGGACATCATTACGAATCAATAACGTGTATATTGTGTCAACGAGTTATGAAGAATTAACTCATTCCCTCTGACGAAATTATATGTATATTATATATATATATATATATATATATATATATATATATATATATATATATATTGAAATAAATCTTTCCGTGCTAAGCTATTGTGTGTGAATCTTAACTACTCGGTTAATTCATATTACAAATATGCAATAATGTACGTCCTTCGGCCGCAACTTAACCAGCGTTAACTACAATCTCTGTCGCAATTCAACAAATTCCAATTCATAATAAATCAAGTATATATTTGATTTTACACTTTCATCATCGATGTACCCGAAACTTTTCAGATAACATCATTCGTACTTTGCGAAATTCACAAGAATTCCACGAACTGAACATCATACATCAACAAATAATGAAGTATTGATTCATAATTTCAATGTCATTAAAGAAATACTGCGTAAAAGTTATGTACTTTTTAAAGCCTTTAGGGATTATTCAATTCTAGTTTCAACCGTAAATCAAATGAGTTTAATTTAACATTAACTCATTAAATCTATGTTATATCTGAAGAAAATATACATATATATATATATATATATATATATATATATATATATATATATATATATATATATATATATATATATATATACTGTAATAAAATTCTTTTGTACAAAATATTAATTGTGAATTTTTTTTTAACGGGTAGGTAATACCCGAGAGATATATAAATTCACAATTAATATGTTACATTCTTCGAATCTGATTCAGCAAATCATCCATTATACTCCCTACTTTCACAACAATATACATTCTTTTATAGAAATCAAAACAACCATACTCATTCAAAATTTAATTACATATTCTGATTTTGAAATCTCAAAATTCAACTTGAGATATGACCAAAATCATCACTCTTAGATCCTTACATCTTTCACAAGCTATATTTTGACTTCAAAACTGTGTTAGAACATCAAATGTATGTTAACGATTTCAATCTGTGTTCAAACCCTTCGAAAATTTCTGAAGACACTTCGAATGATGAGCAATCGAGATGATGATCCAACCACATGTTACCCACAGTTATGTACCCGAAAAACTCTTGAACCCAAAGTAAAAGTTTAAACAACGTATCCGCGTCAGATTCTTTGGCATTTATTAGCAAAAATAACTTTGCGACTCCTATTCAAAGTAGCCAGTTTTGTCACAGCTCCAGTAAGTCAACTTCGACTTTTCAGTCAGACTAACCTTATTATAACCTTAAGATATACACCATCATTACCAGGGAACCTTTTACATTCCACCACATTATTAGCAGATGTACTAACAACTTCATTACCCTTTGACTTTAGCCTCTCCAAAAAGTCATTATAATTATTCATTGAAACCCCATCATTTACTCATTCGCATCTTATAATGAGAATTGCCATACAAATAATTGAGAATTAGCAATCAGTATTTTGAAATCTCGCAGAATGTCTACGCCAACAGTTATATGTGTATATATAACATCTATCTTCTGGACTTAATTTGATTGTGAAGTTTCTGAAAAACCCTCCGAACTACGAATTGGTTCTCCGAAAATGGAAAAAAAAAATGCTGATGAAGCAGCAAAAACTATAAACGACTTTAAACGGTAAAAGCTGGATTATAATGATGAAGTGTGCTGGCAAAGCGCAGAAAAAGAGAAGTTTTGGAACTGGAAAACGGATTGAGCAAAGTAGGAAGGAGGCTGTGGACAAATTACAAAGACTGAACGTGACTTCAAAGGATCCAAATGATTCAGTACCTGCTGAAGTCATTAACGAATACCTTGTTCCTGACTCTAAACCCCTGCAGACAATATTCTTCATCATCCTCTTATATTAAAAATTCTAAAATATCATCATATCTTTCATTATAAATATCCTCCAAATTTCTGAAGATATTTTCTTAATTTTTCTTATTTGAAATCATTTACCTCTTCGCGCTATCTGTATTACATCATAAAAGAAACTATTTTAGTTTCTAAATTCTGAAACATTCAAGTTTAAAATAGGAATATTTTGAAGTAATGTTGGGAACTAAAGCATGAATTAGTATAATATAATGACACTTGATCAATGTGATTATATTACAGTAAGTCATGCTGAGTTTCTAAATGGAACGTGACGATTCACAGATCATAACATCATCATGTGCCATGTTATATGACTCTTGTATTCTATTTAACCTCTAAAATATCAAGAAAATATTTCTTGATGATTCGGCCTTTTCCAAGGTATTCTAGTAATTTGACAAGTCAAGATCGTGCCATCACAATTTCCTTCCTAGAACATTAACAATGTTCATTCCGAAATTCATATCTGTGAATTCTGGACCATTACAAGCGGTGCTTAATCGCAAGAAGAAGAAACGAAAGGACAAAACTCCGAAATAGAAATTGGGGTATAAATTGCAGCAAAAAAAAGAGAGCATTAACTGTGAATGATAATGATTATAGAAGACAGAAGCAGAGACTTTGAAATATAAGGGAACATATAAATCCCAACGACAAACCAGAAATTATAAACCATATATATCGATGCATATAGCAATATAAAGACACGGGAGAACTAGAAACACTATAAACCCAAGAGTATAGTAGAAGTAAATAGATTCTTCCGGCGGTAGATGAAAAAGAAGAATGACCGATATGAAAGTTAGAAGTATATCGAGAATCAGAATTGGATGGAGCATATTGATGAATACTTTAAAATATGAGTTGAGGGGAAAAGAATAGAAGGTGATAAAACATGACTAGGAACTTAGAAATCAACAGATTTCACTCACACAATGGCGGAATAAGTGAATCAAACCCTCTAGTGAATAGGTTAAGTTTTTTTTGATTAATTTAGTCAAACTACAACTAAATCAAGTGTGATTAGATCAACACCTAGAGCTATTATTCACCACCTGGGTGATTTGGACTGAGAGAGAATCGGAGGAGCTCACTAGATCTGAGTGTGTGTAACAAATAAGAGGCTTAACCTAAAATGAAGAAAATAAGACTTTATATACCCCTGCTGTTGACTCACCCATACGATTCATTCATCGCACGTACGAGTTGGCTTCATCAGCTGTACGGGTGATCACTCACTCGTGTCTTCTCATTTAGGTTGTAATTGTGATTTAGCTCAGCATCAACAGTGCGATGAGCCTGTCAGTCGTACTAGTGAGGCTTCACTCGTACGTCTGACTAAGTCTAACATAGTCAAACATCTAAATCTCGTTCTTGCAGTTCCTGTAACCACATACAAACACGGATAGGATAATAACGAGCAATCATGGTGGCCTGTAAACTGTTGTACCTACAATGGACGTGGGTAGATGTCTAGGGAGTTGCATAAAATGCATCAACAGAAGGTGTGAGTTGTAAGGAAATGAAGGAGGTGAATTTATAAGAAAATTTCTGACAGAACAATTAAAATGGACGATCGCATTTAAAGCGGATCCTAATTCCCTTGATTACTGGAGAGTCAAATCTTATTAAGAAGATTTTCTTCAAATCCCTTGAAATCTGGGAATCAATCATATCTACATCAAATGTTAAGATGAATCTGCACTTACTCATTTCACTCTTCTATGTTAGCTTCATTCGTACTCTTCATATAAATGGATTGTTTATCCAAATTATTCGCTGATGATAAAACTCTAATTTTCAGCCCGTATGTGTAACGACCCGTCAAAATCGCTATTGACGCGGCACGTTAATCATTGATTCCACAGTGAGGTTTTGACCTCTATATGATACGTTTTGATAAAATATTGCATTCATTAAAATAAGTGACTTTCTAAACATAGAAAGTTATAAACATGTGGGCGAGTGCTTAGGTATAAGCAAAACCCCGAACAATACCCAATATTTCCTTAACTTAAAGCGGTTTGAAACCCGAATTAAAAACACCCTCGTATATATCTTATTATTATTAAATTTAAATTTAAAATTATAATTATAATATAAATATTAATATTGAGAGATAATTATGTGTGAAAAATCATCGTCGAACAAACTGCGTATTTATAGTACTTTACGATTTACTGTAGCTCATGCGATCGCATGAGTTTTCAGTGTTTTTGCCATGCGATCGCATGGCCGTCTTTCCCGTTTTGTTTGCTAGTTCGTCGACATCAAATAGTATTTACTGTAGCAAATAGTGTTTTACTGTAGCAAATAGTGTTTTACTGTAGGAAAGTCGTTTTTACTTGTACATATATATATATATATACATACATATAATTGTTCATGAATCGTCGAGAGTAGTCAACGGTAATTGTATATATGAAACAGTTCTAAAATTTTTGAGACTCAATCTAACAGACTTTGTTTAACGTGTCAAAATAATAAATCGTATAGAGAATTGGTTTAAATAAGTCAAAATTTTCCGGGTCATCACATAACCTCCCCGTTAAAGAAAATTTCGTCCCGAAATTTTGAGTAGTACCTATTTTATGAGCGAAATCAGTGAACAAATGTGGATACTTTTGCTTCATTTGATCCTCACGTTCCCAAGTAAACTCGGGTCCTCGTCTAGCGTTCCAACGAACTCTAAATATCGGTATTTTGCTTTGTTTTAATTGTTTGACCTCACGGTCCATGATTTCAATAGGTTCTTCGACAAAATGGAGTTTATCATTGATTCGTATTTCATCAAGAGGAATTACGACATCCTCTTCAGCTAAACATTTCTTCAAATTTGACACGTGAAATGTGTCGTGAACACTACTAAGTTCTTGTGGTAGCTTTAATCGATAAGCAACTGCTCCAATTCTTTCGGTGATTTCAAAGGGTCCTACGTACCTAGGACTTAGCTTTCCTCGTTTACCGAATCATACAACGCCTTTCCAGGGTGACACCTTCAACATGACTTTGTCGCCCACTTGAAATTCTAGTGGTTTTCTTCTTACATCAGCATAACTCTTTTGGAGACTCATGGCCGTTTTCAATCGCTGTTGTATTTGAATGATCTTTTCGGTGGTTTCATGAAAAATTTCTGGTCCAGTAAGTTGTCTTTCTCCTACTTCACTCCAACAGATAGGAGATCTGCACTTTCTACCGTAAAGTGCTTCAAATGGCGCTGCGTTGATGCTCGTATGATAGCTGTTATTGTATGAAAATTCTGCCAACGGTAAGTGTAGATCCCAACTGGTTCCAAAGTCAATCACGCATGCCCGTAACATGTCTTCCAATGTTTATATTGTTCTTTCACTTTGACCATCTGTCTGTGGGTGATAAGCGGTGCTCATATCTAATCGAGTTCCCAATGCTTTTTGTAATGACTGCCAGAAACGTGATGTGAATCGGGTGTCGCGATCAGATATGATAGAGATGGGTACACCATGCCTGGAAACTACTTCCTTCAAATATAGGCGTGCTAATTTCTCCATACTGTCTGTCTCCTTTATTGGTAGAAAGTGAGCTGATATAGTTAGACGATCAACTATCACCCAAATAGTATCATGACTACTTGTAGTCCTTGGCAATTTCGTAATGAAATCCATGGTTATTCTTTCCCATTTCCACTGCGGAATTTCTGGTTGTTGCAGTAATCCTGACGGCTTTTGGTGCTCAGCTTTGACCTTTGCACACGTCAAACATTTGCTTACATAAGTAGCAATTTCTGTCTTCATATTAGGCCACCAATAAAACTTCTTGAGATCGTGGTACATTTTCCCGTTTCCTGGGTGAATTGAGTACCTCGTTTTGTGTGCTTCATCCAGTACTAGTTGCCTTAGGTTACCATGTTTTGGTACCCATATCCTACCAGCAAAATACAGGGTTCCATCGGCGTTTACTTCAAGTTGTTTTTCTAACCCTTTGCTCATTTCGCCTTTTTCATTTTCTTATTTTAAAGCTTCTAACTGTGCTGCTTGAATTTGCTTTGTGAGATCATTACGAATTGTAATATTCAAAGCTCGAACCCTAAGAGGTTTTACTCTTTCTTTTCGACTTAAGGCATCAGCTACAACATTAGCCTTTCCGGGGTGGTAACGGATTTCACAATCGTAATCGTTTAACAACTCTACCCAGCGACGTTGCCTCATATTGAGTTGTTTTTGATCAAAAATATGCTGAAGACTCTTATGGTAAGTGTACACTGTACACTTGGTGCCATATAGATAGTGTCTCCATATTTTGAGTGCAAAAATTACTGCTCCAAGTTCTAAATCATGCGTCGTATAGTTCTTTTCATGAATTTTTAGTTGTCGTGAGGCATATGCGATGACTTTTGTGCGTTGCATTAATACACATCCTAAACCTTGGCGTGAAGCATCACAATAGATCACGAAATCATCATTTCCTTCCGGTAATGACAAAATGGGTGCAGACGTTAACTTCTTCTTTAATAACTGGAATGAGGATTCCTGTTCTATGGACCAATCATACTTCTTTCCCTTTTGAGTCAATGCAGTTAAGGGTTTGGCGATTCTAGAGAAATCTTGAATGAATCTTCGGTAGTAACCAGCAAGACCTAAGAATTGGCGAATTTGTGTTGGAGTCTTCGGGGTTTCCCATTTACTAATGGCTTCGATCTTGGCGGGGTCAACTTTAATTCCATGTTTACTGACAACATGGCCCAAAAATTGTACTTCTTGTAACCAGAAATCACACTTCGAAAATTTTGCGTACAATTCTTCTTTCTTGAGTATCTCTAGTACCAGTCTTAAGTGTTGCTCATGTTCTTCCTTGTTCTTCGAGTAAATCAATATGTCGTCGATGAAAACAATGACAAATTTGTCTAAATACGGTCTACAGATGCGATTCATTAGATCCATGAATACTGCTGGAGCATTAGTTAATCCAAAAGGCATGACTAGAAACTCATAGTGACCGTAACGGGTTCTGAACGCGGTTTTAGGAACATCTTCTTCCTTCACTCTCAGTTGATGATATCCGGAGCGTAGATCAATCTTAGAATAAACACTTGATCCTTGCAATTGATCAAACAAATCATCAATCCTCGGTAATGGGTACCGATTCTTGATCGTTAATTTGTTTAATTCTCGGTAATCTATGCACATTCTCATAGATCCATCCTTCTTCTTGACGAACAGAATAGGAGCACCCCAAGGTGAAAAACTAGGACGAATAAATCCACGGTCTGATAATTCTTGCAACTGGTCTTGTAATTCTTGCATTTCTGAAGGTGCAAGTCTATATGGAGATCGGGCTACAGGTGCAGCTCCTGGTATGAGATCAATCTGGAATTCTACACATCTGTGTGGAGGTAGCCCCGGTAATTCTTCTGGAAATACTCCGGGATATTCTCTTACAACCGGCATGTCATTAATGCTTCTTTCTTCAGTATCGATCTTCTTTACATGTGCCAGAATAGCATAACAACCTTTTCTTATAAGTTTCTGGGCCTTCATACAGCTGATAAAGTTCAGCTTTGAGTTGCTCTTCTCCCCATAAATCATTAATGACGTTTCATCCTTACGAGGGATGCGGATTGCTTTCTCAGCGCAAACAACTTCCGCTCTTGTTTTGGACATCCAGTCCATGCCAACGATTACGTCAAAACTTCCTAATTCTACGGGTATCAAATCGATTTTGAAGGTTTCACCAGCGAGATTCATTTCGCAACCATGGCAAATTTTATCGGCTTTTATCAGTTTACCATTAGCTAATTCAATAGTATATTTATCGTCTAGAGGTAATGATGCACATTTTAGTTTAAAACTAAAGTCTTTACACATATAACTTCTATCAGCACCCGTATCAAACATAATAGAAGCTAGTTGATTATTAACGGTAAACGTACCCGTGAAAAGATTAGGATCCTCACGTGCTTTACTGGCACTAACATTAAATGCCCTCCCACGTGCGGGTTCTTTGTTCTTCTCCTTATCAGGGCATTGATTTATAAAGTGACCAGACTTCCCGCATCCAAAACATTTCTTGACATCGGTCACTTTTGTATTTACTTCAGAAACGGTGGCATAACAATCTTTCGCCAGATGTCCTTTCTTGTTGCACTTATCACAGACCACTTGGCAATAACCTGCATGATGTGTGTAACATCTTTTACAGAACAGATGGGGTCCCTTATAGTTTGGACTTGCAGTTGCCCCATCTTGTTTACCTTTAAAAGTTTCTTGTTTCTTCAGATGAGTACTTTTGCCCTTATAGTCTTCCCATTTCCTCTTTCCTTCAGTTGTCTTGACTTCGGTAATTGGTGCCTTAATCGAACTCTCTGTGATCTGGTCCATGAGTTGGTGTGCCATTGTCATGGCTTCCTGCATCGTATTCGGTTTGGACGATGTAACATTTCCTTTGATATTGATCGATAAACCGTCAATATACATTTCTATCTTTCGTTTCTCATTTGGCACCAATTCGGGACACAACAAGGCTAGTTCCATGAAACGCTTTTCATAGTTATTGAGATTCGCGCCGATAACCTTCAGATTACGTAACTCAGATTCCATTTTTCTGATCTCGTTTCGAGGACAGTACTCCTCGATTAGCATCTTTTTCAGTTCTTCCCAAGAGATATCATATGCTGTATCTATTCCTTCTGCTTTAGCATAATTGTTCCACCAAGTAAGTGCACCATCTTGCAATGTGCACGAAGCATACTTTGACTTGTCTCCGTTCGCACAATTACTGATTTTGAAAACGGACTCCATCTTTTCAAACCATCGGGTTAGACCGACTGGTCCCTCGGTTCCACTAAACGTCTGTGGTTTGCATCCTTGAAAAGTTTTGTATGAGCATCCGTTTCGTGAATTTGTGTTTACGGCTGCTGCTTTGGCTGCTGCTTCGGCTGTTGCTTTTGCTGTTTCGATTGCAGCAATTCTTTCATTCACACGTTTCTCGACTAGTTGCTCAAACTCAGCATCCGACATTTGAGACATGTTTCTTCAATAAACACAACAGATATAATTTAATCATATAGAATATTATAGGTAAAATGAGTTGTCAATAGTTAATCGTAGCATATTAATAATATGAACCGATTATTATAAAAGCCTTTTCTTCTTATTAGCATTTTATAATTATTTCTAGGGTATTACCTACCCGTTAAGTTAATACATAATAGCTAGTACAAGGAATTAACTACTAAAATCCTAATAATATTCCACTATGAAAAATTATAGCGAGTACTACATTATTATGTAATAATAATAATAAGAAGTAGTAATAATACAAATAATCATTCCATGCATTTATTATTAATAAACCAAAATAATACAATACCATACAATACTGATATTTTACATATGCTTATTTTACATAACAAGATAGAGTAGCACACATAAGCAATAAAATAGCGCATGGAAGATTTATGGTTGCGAGGTCGTTCATTCAGAACTATCAGAAACTTCTTCCCATTTGGTTCTCTCTGCCAATTGTTTGTGTGCACATGGTCCGACAGACATTCTGGCAGTGTATTTTATTTTTAGTTGGGGTTTTGAGGTACCCGTTGCCTCAGTGGGTTTAATACAATAAGGGTGGTTACGGATCGAATGGTCCTGTTCTTTTTTAATAATTAAGGACATTTTATTATTGTGGTTGTTTTTATTATCTATAGCAAGTTGGAATTTCTCCTTAGTGATCTCTTTTATTTCATTAGCGAAATCCTCCTCCTTACTGATCTCGTCTGATGATGAACTGTCTGAGTCATGTGTAGGAGAATATGATGACGAACTGCAAGAATATGTACCGGTGGTCATGAACCGAAATCTGCCAGGCGTAATCGGCACAACTCGCCCGTCGGCGGTATATTTGGACCAATGTCCATATTTGTTTAGAAATGGATGATCCTCGTTTACTCCAGGGATCATGGGTCCATGCCAACGATACTGTGGCTCCGGAAAACTAAAGCTGGGTGGAGCTGGAACCTCCTCTGGGTTTACCGGGAGTTGAGATTCCCCGGCTAACACAATTTCTTCTTTAATAGGTATTGGAACGCCCTTTTCAGTTGTGGATAGAATAGATTCAGTGTCCGATTCCGAGTCGTACAAAATGATAGGATTAGAGGAAGTCATCTATCACATAATTGAAACAACAATTACGTTAGCATATAAATATATCACATATAATGTTTTTGACCAAATAATAAGCAAAAATCAGTAAAAACAGATATGGTCATAGTCCAGACTCGCTAATGCATCCTAACAATTACCAGTTAAATACACTATGTAATTTCTGGTTCCCTATAACCTCAAGCTCGGATACCAACTGTAACGACCCGTCAAAATCGCTATTGACGCGGCACGTTAATCATTGATTCCACAGTGAGGTTTTGACCTCTATATGATACGTTTTGATAAAATATTGCATTCATTAAAATAAGTGACTTTCTAAACATAGAAAGTTATAAACATGTGGGCGAGTGCTTAGGTATAAGCAAAACCCCGAACAATACCCAATATTTCCTTAGCTTAAAGCGGTTTGAAACCCGAATTAAAAACACCCTCGTATATATCTTATTATTATTAAACTTAAATTTAAAATTATAATTATAATATAAATATTAATATTGAGAGATAATTATGTGTGAAAAATCATCGTCGAACAAACTGCGTATTTATAGTACTTTACGATTTACTGTAGCTCATGCGATCGCATGAGTTTTCAGTGTTTTTGCCATGCGATCGCATGGCCGCCTTTCCCGTTTTGTTTGCTAGTTCGTCGACATCAAATAGTATTTACTGTAGCAAATAGTGTTTTACTGTAGCAAATCGTGTTTTACTGTAGGAAAGTCGTTTTTACTTGTACATATATATATACATACATATAATTGTTCATGAATCGTCGAGAGTAGTCAACGGTAATTGTATATATGAAACAGTTCTAAAATTTTTGAGACTCAATCTAACAGACTTTGTTTAACGTGTCAAAATAATAAATCGTATAGAGAATTGGTTTAAATAAGTCGAAATTTTCCGGGTCATCACAGTATGCATCATGAAAACATACTTATTATCATTCACGACCTTTCCACGCAAATTTCGGGACGAAATTTCTTTAACAGGTAGGTACTGTGACAACCCGAAAATTTCCAACCAAATTTAAACTTTAATCATTATATGTTTCCGACACTATAAGCAATATTTGTTAAGTTAAATTGCAATAATTTTAAACTATGTTCATACATTCATTCAACCTCGACCAAGTTCCAACAATTCACGAACCATTAAACGAATATGATTATATATGTATATGTGTATATATATTATAACTTGAAACGTAAACAAAATATTAGATTAAATACTTTATATGAGTGTACCTGTTTCAAAATGTTTATCAATGGAATTAGAAGATAAGATCAAATGATTGAATTATCAGATATATTGAATTATGATTACAAGTCTCTGTTGAAAGGCCCACGTTGATTTGAGAAATCTTTCCATTTTAACAATATTCGAAAAATGGTAAAATGATTTATAAATAAGAACTAATTGTCAATCATTGAGAACTAGACAAAGGATAGTGGAAGATTGAATCTCATAAAGACTCGATTGATCTATTTAGTTTCAAACGTACAAAAACGTTTTCAGTTTAAAAAGAACTTTATTATTAAAACGTATATAACTTTTATAAATATCTAGAACCACTTTTGACAACTCATTACTTAACTAGTATGATAAAGATAACGATATTTATATTTTATTTTATTAAATATATATAACGATTTAAATTAATATTATATATATTTATACGCGTATTATACGTACATAGTTTTATACTTTTACTATACTTAAACTTTACCTTTACTTTATTTTTACTTTACTTTAACTTTAATAATTCACTTTAATAATTCATACTTTAATAATTCACTTTAATAATTCATACTTTAATAATTCACTTTAATAATTCATACTTTAATAATTCACTTTAATAATTCATACTTTAATAATTCACTTTAATAATTCAAAAATCTATTATAAATAGAATTCAATAGGTTTCATTATTTCATAGAAACTTGAAAATAGTTTTCTCTAAACTCTCTCAATCGATTTACATATATATATTTACTCCGTATTATTTCAAGATATTATTAGTATACATAAAATATTACGACGGAGTACTGTCCGAGTGATTTCAAAATTGTTTTTCAAGTAGGATATGATTAAGGAAATTATGGGTTATAGCTATGGAGGTGATTGAGTATGGTTCATGGGTATGCTCGTGAGGTCAATATAGTGTTTATCATTTCCATTGCGTCTACGTACCTTTCCTGCAATATTGAATCTCAATATTGATACGTGAGTACTCATAATTTAACTTTTACATACTAATAGTGTATCCCTGACTAGTGCTCGAGTATTTAGGATTATGCATGCTTGTACTTTTGATATTGCCCTTAGACATGTTAGGTTGAATATTGAATTAGTTACACTTGTGGTTGAGATAAGGTATGAGATATGCATATCCTTGGAAAGCAAGCGAAAAATTAAGAACTTTTCCTTTAGATATCGAATGGTTTCGATGAACGGATTAGAAGTTACAATCAATTGAATTTTCGATATTTTTATTAAAAATGATTATTATTATCGTCGTTTTTATCGTCGTTCTAGTTTTATCTTATTATTATCATTATTATTATCTTTATCAATAAAAGGGATTTATCATTAAAAATTGTTATTTTTTTTATTATTACTATCGTTATTATCGTTAAAGTTATAATTAGTATTATTATTATTATCCAATTATTATTATTATTATTATTATTAGTATTATTATTATTATTATCATTATTAATATATATATCATTATTTAAAAATGGTTATTGTTATTGTTATTATTATTATTACTATTACTATATCATCATTAAGATAATTATTAGTATTATCGTTAATAATGTTAAAGTAACTATCATTATTAATATTAGTGTAATTAAAACAAATATTTGTAACACCTAATTATTTTGATTACTGTTATTATCATTATTATGAACACGATATAAAAGATGATTAAAAGCTATTAAACGAAACGATTAGGAAATAATGAGTAAGAGTATCATGATGAAATTAAAATATTATAAGATATTGATTTAGATAAAATTATCGTTCTTATTATTTTTATCATTACTATTATTATTAAAAGTATCGTTAGTATTAAAACTATCATTTTAACAAAAATTATCATTTTAATAGAAATGTCATTGTTACTATAAAATATCATTATTATTATTATTTTAAATAGAATTATTATTTTAAAGATAATATTAAAAATTATCGTAAATATTAAAGTTATCATAATTAGAATTATCGTTTTATCATAATGTCATCTTAGTAATTATAAATATTGATATTTTTATAATAATAATTATTATTACAAAATAATACAACTTTTACTTACTATCATTATAGATATTATTTTATCAAATAAATATGTGATACAAACATATTTTACTACGTGTAATAACTTACTTTAATAATACCTATCATATTATCTTTATGATATTAAATGAACCCTATAAATTTTATTACTTAATATATATAAAAGTATATTTTATTACATAAATTTAATATAAAATTTTATTTATTAATAAATAAATTATATTATTACTCTAATAAATCTTTTAAAAATCTTTAAAAATATAAAACGACGATATTTAAACTATATATTAATCATGTATAGATTTTTGGAAATTATTTTGAGTCAAATTTACTTTTGTTGACTTTTGCATATTAGTCTCGAGCATTAGGATTGTGGTACACTATGACTTGACCTAATTTGTTAGACAAATATTGACCGACACATAATTATATATAATTAATTTAGGTTCATGAATTCGAGGCCAACCTTGCACTTGTTCAATGACGTTATATGTATTTTTACTACGAAATACAGTATGGTGAGTTTCATTTGTCTTTTTACCGTTTATATTTTTGGGACTGAGAATACATGCGCTTTTCTAAATGTTTGACGAAATAGACACAAGTAATTGAAACTACATTCTATGGTTGAATTATCGAAATCGAATACGCCCCTTTTTATTAAAGTCTGGTAATCTAAGAATTAGGGAACAAACACCCTAATTGACGTGAATCCTAAAGATAGATCTATTGGGCCTAACAAACCCCATCCAAAGTACCGGATGCTTTAGTACTTCGAAATTTATATCATGTTCGAAGGAGGATCCCGGAATGATGGTGGATATTCTTATATGTATCTAGTTAATGTCGGTTACCAGGTGTTCACCATATGAATGATTATTTTTGTCTCTATGCATCTGACGTATATTTATGAGAACTGGAAATGAAATTCTTGTGGTCTATTAAAATGATGGAAATAAATGATTATGATAAACTAATGAACTCACCAACCTTTTGGTTGACACTTTAAAGCATGTTTATTCTCAGGTGTTAAAGAAATCTTCCGCTGTGCATTTGCTCATTTTAAAGATATTACTTAGAGTCTTTCATAGCATATTTCGAAGAACGTTGCATTCGAGTCATTGAGTTCATCAAAGATTATTATTAAATCAATTTATAGTTGGATAGTGGATATTATGAAATGGTATGCATGCCTGTCAATTTTCAATGTAAAGAAAATTTGTCTTTTAAAAACGAATGCAATATTTGTAAAATGTATTATATAGAGGTCAAATACCTCGCAATGTAATCAACTGTTGTGAATCGTTTAAAATGTATATGAACGGGTCCTTTCATCCGGAACGTTAACTAGTCGTTAAAACGAATTCACGGATTTAATTTACTAAATAAATAATATATTAAATAAGTTTTTCATAAATTCAATAATTATTAGAAATAATTATTTTATTGTTTTTGTGAGTTCCGTAAACTGAAAAGCTTTCTAGGCGATTAACTTAATCGTAACATTTTCTAGTTATTTCTCTATCCGAAATAAGTTCACAAATTAATATAACATATTAATTCTAGTAATCCACTAGGATCAAGTATGCATTTAAATCTATTAAACACATAAGGTCTAAGTAATCACCGTTAAATATTTAACGGACAAGTAACGATAGTAATGAAAAAAGTCAGGTTGTTACATTAGTCTTTTGTTATATGTTTTAACAGCTTGTTGGATAAGCCTAGCTCATATATGTTTGAATTAAAGGCCGGTACGTGTACGTGCAGTGGTACGACAATATTGCAACTGATCTTGGACAAGCTTTCGTTGACCTAAACCCCAATTAAACCTTATGAAATGTCCCGTTCTTATTGATTAAAAACGTTCCATATTAATTGATTTCGTTGCGAGGTTTTGACCTCTATATGAGACGTTTTTCAAAGACTGCATTCATTTTTAAAACAAACCATAACCTTTATTTCATAAATAAAGGTTTAAAAAGCTTTACGTAGATTATCAAATAATGATAATCTAAAATATCCTGTTTACACACGACCATTACATAATGGTTTACAATACAAATATGTTACATCGAAATCAGTTTCTTGAATGCAGTTTTTACACAATATCATACAAACATGGACTCCAAATCTTGTCCTTATTTTAGTATGCAACAGCGGAAGCTCTTAATATTCACCTAAGAATAAACATGCTTTAAACATCAACAAAAATGTTGGTGAGTTATAGGTTTTACCTATATACATCAAATCGTAACAATAGACCACAAGATTTCATATTTCAATACACATCCCATACATAGAGATAAAAATCATTCATATGGTGAACACCTGGTAACCGACATTAACAAGATGCATATATAAGAATATCCCCATCATTCCGGGACACCCTTCGGATATGATATAAATTTCGAAGTACTAAAGCATCCGGTACTTTGGATGGGGTTTGTTAGGCCCAATAGATCTATCTTCAGGATTCGCGTCAATTAGGGTGTCTGTTCCCTAATTCTTAGATTACCAGACTTAATAAAAAGGGGCATATTTGATTTCGATAATTCAACCATAGAATGTAGTTTCATGTACTTGTGTCTATTTTGTAAATCATTTATAAAACCTGCATGTATTCTCATCCCAAAAATATTAGATTTTAAAAGTGGGACTATAACTCACTTTCACAGATTTTTACTTCGTCGAGAAGTAAGACTTGGCCACTATTGATTCACGAACCTATAACAATATATACATATATATTAAAGTATGTTCAAAATATATTTACAACACTTTTAATATATTTTGATGTTTTAAGTTTATTAAGTCAGCTGTCCTCGTTAGTAACCTACAACTAGTTGTCCACAGTTAGATGTACAGAAATAAATCGATAAATATTATCTTGAATCAATCCACGACCCAGTGTATACGTATCTCAGTATTGATCACAACTCAAACTATATATATTTTGGAATCAACCTCAACCCTGTATAGCTAACTCTAACATTCACATATAGAGTGTCTATGGTTGTTTCGAAATATATATAGATGTGTCGACATGATAGGTCGAAACATTGTATAAGTGTCTATGGTATCTCAAGATTACATAATATACAATACAAGTTGATTAAGTTATGGTTGGAATAGATTTGTTACCAATTTTCACGTAGCTAAAATGAGAAAAATTATCCAATCTTGTTTTACTCATAACTTCTTCATTTTAAATCCGTTTTGAGTGAATCAAATTGCTGTGATTTCATATTAAACTCTATTTTATGAATATAAACAGAAAAAGTATAGGTTTATAGTCGGAAAAATAAGTTACAAGTCATTTTTGTAAAGGTAGTCATTTCAGTCGAAAGAACGACGTCTAGATGACCATTTTAGAAAACATACTTCCACTTTGAGTTTAACCATAACTTTTGGATATAGTTTCATGTTCATAATAAAAATCATTTTCTCAGAATAACAACTTTTAAATCAAAGTCTATCATAGTTTTTAATTAACTAACCCAAAACAGCCCGCGGTGTTACTACGAAGGCGTAAATCCAGTTTTACGGTGTTTTTCGTGTTTCCAGGTTTTAAATCATTAAGTTAGCATATCATATAGATATAGAACATGTGTTTAGTTAATTTTAAAAGTCAAGTTAGAAGGATTAACGTTTGTTTGCGAACAAGTTTAGAATTAACTAAACTATGTTCTAGTGATTACGAGTTTAAACCTTCGAATAAGATAGTTTTATTTATATGAATCGAATGATGTTATGAACATCATTACTACCTCAAGTTTAGTAGGTAAACCTACTAGAAGTGACAAGAAATGATCTAGCTTCAAAGGATCTTGGATGGCTTGAAAGTTCTTGAAGTAGGATCATGACACAAAAACAAGTTCAAGTAAGATTTTTACTCGAATTAAGATAGTTTATAGTTATAGAAATTGAATCAAAGTTTGAATATGAATATTACCTTGAATAAGAAAGATAACCTACTGTATATAACAAAGGTTTCTTGATCTTAGATGATTACTTGGAATGGATTAAAAAGCTTGGAAGTAAATTAGTAAACTTGAAGGGATTTTTGAAGTGTTCTTGAAGTGTTCTTCCTATGATGATTATAGCTTGATTCTTGAAGTGATTTTTGATGAAGATGATGATTAACTACTGGAAAAATACGTTCATAATAGTGTGTGTGTGTTGAGAGAGAATTAGAAAGAGAATTGGAAGTGAAATGGAGTGAATGATGAGTGGTAATTGGTGAGTGGTGAGTGGGGTTAAAAGGAGTTCTAGTTAGTTGACTAGCTCATGGTAGAAGTTAAAATTGATTAGTCATACATGACATAATCAAGAGTGGAATCCCATGCTAGTTCCTATTGGTATATACCCATAGTAAGTACGTTTTGAAGCTGTGTATAATACGGGTAAGAATACGACTAGAATTCTTGATGAAAGAAAAGAATGGGAAAGTAACTGTAACCATTTTCGTTAAGTATGAGTGTTTTGATATATGTCTTGAAGTCTTCCAAAATTATTTTAATACATCTAAATACACTACATGTATATACATTTTAACTGAGTCGTTAAGTCATCATTAGTCGTTACATGTAAGTGTTGTTTTGAAACCTTTAAGTTAACGATCTCAATTAATGTTGTTAACCCATTGTTTATTATATCTAATGAGATGTTAAATTATTATATTATCATGATATTATGATATATTAATATATCTTAATATGATATATATATACATTTAAATGTCGTTACAACGATAATCGTTACATATATGTCTCGTTTCGAAATCCTTAAGTTAGTAGTCTTGTTTATATGTATATAACTCATTGTTAATATACTTATGGAGATACTTACTTATCATAATCTCATGTTAACCATATGTATATCCATATATATATCGTCATGTCGTTTTTACAAGTTTTAACGTTCGTGAATCGCCGGTCAACTTGGGTGGTCAATTGTCTATATGAAACATATTTCAATTAATCAAGTCTTAACAAGTTTGATTGCTTAACATGTTGGAAACATTTAATCATGTAAATATCAATCTCAATTAATATATATAAACATGGAAAAGTTCGGGTCACTACAGTACCTACCCGTTAAATAAATTTCGTCCTGAAATTTTAAGCTGTTGAAGGTGTTGATGAATCTTCTGGAAATAGATGTGGGTATTTCTTCTTCATCTGATCTTCACACTCCCAGGTGAACTCGGGTCCTCTACGAGCATTCCATCGAACCTTAACAATTGGTATCTTGTTTTGTTTAAGTCTTTTAACCTCACGATCCATTATTTCGACGGGTTCTTCAATGAATTGGAGTTTTTCGTTGATTTGGATTTCATCTAACGGAATAGTGAGATCTTCTTTAGCAAAACATTTCTTCAAATTCGAGACGTGGAAAGTGTTATGTACAGCCGCGAGTTGTTGAGGTAACTCAAGTCGGTAAGCTACTGGTCCGACACGATCAATAATCTTGAATGGTCCAATATACCTTGAATTTAATTTCCCTCATTTACCAAATCGAACAACGCCTTTCCAAGGTGCAACTTTAAGCATGACCATCTCTCCAATTTCAAATTCTATATCTTTTCTTTTAATGTCAGCGTAGCTCTTTTGTCGACTTTGGGCGGTTTTCAACCGTTGTTGAATTTGGATGATCTTCTCGGTAGTTTCTTGTATAATCTCCGGACCCATAATCTGTCTATCCCGCCATCTCAATGCTTGAATAGTAGCTGTTGTTGTAGGAAAATTCTGCTAACGGTAGATGTCGATCCCAACTGTTTCCGAAATCAATAACACATGCTCGTAGCATGTCTTCAAGCGTTTGTATCGTCCTTTCGCTCTGCCCATCAGTTTGTGGATGATAGGCAGTACTCAAGTCTAGACGAGTTCCTAATGCTTGCTGTAATGTCTGCCAGAATCCTGAAATAAATCTGCCATCCCTATCAGAGATAATAGAGATTGGTATTCCATGTCTGGAGACGACTTCCTTCAAATACAGTCGTGCTAACTTATCCATCTTGTCATCTTCTCTTATTGGCAGGAAGTGTGCTAATTTGGTGAGACGATCAACTATTACCCAAATAGTATCAAAACCACTTGCAGTCCTTGGCAATTTAGTGATGAAATCCATGGTAATGTTTTCCCATTTCCATTCTGGGATTTCGGGTTGTTGAAGTAGACCTGATGGTTTCTGATGCTCAGCTTTGACCTTAGAACACATCAAACATTCTCCTACGTATTTAGCAACATCGGCTTTCATACCCGGCCACCAAAACTTTTTCTTGAGATCCTTGTACATCTTCCCCGTTCCAGGATGTATTGAGTATCTGGTTTTATGAGCTTCTCTAAGTACCATTTCTCTCATATCTCCAAATTTTGGTACCCAAATCCTTTCAGCCCTATACCGGGTTCCGTCTTCCCGAATATTAAGATGCTGCTCCGATCTTTTGGGTATTTCATCCTTTAAATTTCCTTCTTTTAAAACTCCTTGTTGCGCCTCCTTTATTTGAGTAGTAAGGTTATTATGAATCATTATATTCATAGATTTTACTCGAATAGGTTCTCTGTCCTTTCTGCTCAAGGCATCAGCTACCACATTTGCCTTCCCCGGGTGGTAACGAATCTCAAAGTCGTAATCATTCAACAATTCAATCCACCTACGCTGCCTCATATTCAGTTGTTTCTGATTAAATATGTGTTGAAGACTTTTGTGGTCGGTATATATAATACTTTTAACCCCATATAAGTAGTGCCTCCAAGTCTTTAATGCAAAAACAACCGCGCCTAATTCCAAATCATGCGTCGTATAATTTTGCTCGTGAATCTTCAATTGTCTAGACGCATAAGCAATCACCTTCGTTCGTTGCATTAATACACAACCGAGACCTTGCTTTGATGCGTCACAATAAATCACAAAATCATCATTCCCTTCAGGCAATGACAATATAGGTGCCGTAGTTAGCTTTTTCTTCAATAACTGAAACGCTTTCTCTTGTTCATCATTCCATTCAAATTTCTTCCCTTTATGCGTTAATGCAGTCAAGGGTTTTGCTATTCTGGAAAAGTCTTGGATGAACCTTCTGTAGTAACCAGCTAGTCCTAAAAATTGACGTATATGCTTTGGAGTTTTTGGGGTTTCCCACTTTTCAACGGTTTCGATCTTTGCCGAGTCCACCTGGATACCTTCTTTGTTCACTATGTGACCGAGGAATTGAACTTCTTCCAACCAAAATGCACACTTTGAAAATTTAGCGTACAATTCTTCCTTCCTCAATACTTCTAACACCTTTCTCAAATGTTCACCGTGTTCTTGGTCATTCTTTGAGTAAATAAGTATGTCATCAATGAAAACAATGACAAACTTGTCAAGGTATGGTCCACACACTCGGTTCATAAGGTCCATGAACACAGCTGGTGCATTAGTTAAACCAAATGGCATGACCATAAACTCGTAATGACCGTAACGTGTTCTGAAAGCAGTCTTTGGAATATCATCTTCTTTCACCCGCATTTGATGATACCCGGAACGTAAGTCAATCTTTGAATAAACAGACGAGCCTTATAGTTGATCAAATAAGTCATCGATTCTCGGTAGTGGGTAGCTGTTCTTGATGGTAAGTTTGTTCAACTCTCGGTAGTCGATACACAACCTGAATGTACCATCTTTCTTCTTGACAAACAAAACAGGAGCTCCCCACGGTGATGTGCTTGGTCGAATGAAACCACGCTCTAAAAGTTCTTGTAATTGGCTTTGCAGTTCTTTCATCTAGCTGGGTGCGAGTCTGTAAGGAGCACGAGCTATTGGTGCAGCTCCTGGTACAAGATCTATTTGAAATTCAACGGATCGATGTGGGGGTAATCCCGGTAATTCTTTCGGAAATACATCGGGAAATTCTTTTGCGACGGGAACATCATTGATGCTCTTTTCTTCAGTTTGTACTTTCTCGACGTGTGCTAGAACATCATAGCAACCTTTTCTTATTAGTTTTTGTGCCTTCAAATTACTAATAAGATGTAGCTTCGTGTTGCCCTTTTCTCCGTACACCATTAAGGGTTTTCCTTTTTCTCGTATAATGCGAATTACATTTTTGTAACAAACGATCTCTTCTTTCACTTCTTTTAACCAGTCCATACCGATTATCACATCAAAACTCCCTAACTCTACAGGTATCAAATCAATCTTAAATGTTTTGCTAACCAGTTTAATTTCTCGATTCCGACATATATTATCTGCTGAAATTAATTTACCATTTGCTAATTCGAGTAAAAATTTACTATCCAAAGGCGTCAATGGACAACTTAATTTAGCACAAAAATCTCTACTCATATAGCTTCTATCCGACCCGAATCAAATAAAACGTAAGCAGATTTATTGTCAATAAGAAACGTACCCGTAACAAGCTCCGGGTCTTCCTGTGCCTCTGCCGCATTAATATTGAAAACTCTTCCGCAGTCTTGTCCATTCGTGTTCTCCTGGTTCGGGCAATTTCTAATAATGTGGCCCGGTTTTCCACATTTATAACAAACTACATTGACATAACTTGATCTGACACTACTTGCTCCGCCATTACTCGTTCCGACACCTTTTGTTCCTTTCGTTCTATTAACCCCTGGTCCGTAGACCTCACACTTCGCCGCGCTATGACCATTTCTTTTACACTTGTTGCAAAATTTGGTGCAGAACCCCGAGTGATACTTTTCACACCTTTGGCATAGCTGCTTCTGATTGTTGTTGTTGTTGCGGTTATTATTGTTGTTGGGATGATTGTTGTAGTTGTTGTTGTTGTTGTTGTTGTTGTTGTTGTTGTTGTTGTTGTTGTTGTTGTTGTTGGGCCGTTTGTTGTAGTTGCGATTGATGTTGCGATTGTTGGGATAATTGTTGCGATTATTGTTGTAATTGCTGTTGTTGTTGTATTGGTGATTCTTATCACCGTTTTCCTCCCACTTTCTTTTGACTTGCTTCACATTGGCCTCTTCAGCAGTCTGTTCTTTAATTCTTTCTTCAATCTGGTTCACTAGTTTGTGAGCCATTCTACATGCCTGTTGTATGGAGGCGGGCTCGTGTGAACTTATATCTTCTTGGATTCTTTCCGGTAATCCTTTTACAAATGCGTCGATCTTCTCTTCCTCATCTTCGAATGCTCCCGGACACAATAGGCACAATTCTGTGAATCGTCTTTCGTACGTGGTAATATCAAATCCTTGGGTTCGTAACCCTCTAAGTTCTGTCTTGAGCTTATTGACCTCGGTTCTGGGACGGTACTTCTCGTTCATCAAGTGCTTGAATGCTGACCACGGTAGTGCGTACGCATCATCTTGTCCCACTTGCTCTAGATAGGTATTCCACCATGTTAACGCAGAACCTGTGAAGGTATGCGTAGCGTACTTCACTTTGTCCTCTTCAGTACACTTACTTATGGCAAACACCGATTCGACCTTCTCGGTCCACCGTTTCAATCCGATCGGTCCTTCGGTTCCATCAAATTCCAAAGGTTTGCAGGCAGTGAATTCTTTGTAGGTGCATCCTACACGATTTCCTGTACTGCTAGATCCAAGGTTATTGTTGGTATGTAGCGCAGCCTGTACTGCGGCTATGTTTGAAGCTAGAAAAGTACGGAATTCCTCTTCATTCATATTCACGGTGTGTCGAGTAGTCGGTGCCATTTTCTTCAAAATAGTCAAATGGAACAAGTTAATCATACAGAATATTAAGAGTAGTTAATAGTATTTCGTAGCATAATATGAACTCATTTATAAAAGCTTTTTCTTCATATTAGCGTTTTATAAGTTTAAATTCGGGTAGTACCTACCCGTTAAGTTCATACTTAGTAGCTAATATACAATTCAACTACTACAATTCTATATGAAAAACTGATTATAATAATATTTCGCGTTCAAACTTTTACACAATATTTTACAAACTTACAATACCGCTTATTTTACATATAGCATGAAATATAGCACACAATAAATTTGATACAAGATGGTTGTGAAGATAATTCTAGCTAGTACACAAGTCGTTCAGCAAAGGCAATAAAGACACGTAATTCATACGTCCAGAAACAAGTCATGCATTCTGGTTTTACTAGGATTACTTCCCATCCTTGGTCTTGTGGAACATAACCGTTATGGCCGTTGATAAGACAGCGTGTTGTAACATCGTCAAAGGGACGAGGGTTACGTAATGTCCAACAGTCCCGTAACAATCTAAAAACCTCATTTCTTACCCCAATTACCGACTCCGTCACTTGTGGGAACGTTTTGCTTAATAGTTGTAGCCCGATGTTCTTGTTCTCACTTTGGTGAGAAGCGAACATTACTAATCCGTAAGCATAACATGCTTCTTTATGTTGCATGTTAGCCGCTTTTTCTAAATCACGAAGTCCAATATTCGGATATATTGAGTCAAAATAATTTCTTAACCCATTGCATAAAATAGCATTTGGGTTCCCCGCAATATATGCGTCAAAGTAAACACATCGTAACTTATGGATTTCCCAATGTGATATCCCCCATCTTTCAAACGAAAGCCTTTTATAAACCAAGGCATTCTTGGAACGTTCTTCGAATGTCTTACAAACTGATCTCGCCTTAAATAGTTGTGCCGAAGAATTCTGACCGACTCTAGACAAGATTTCATCAATCATGTCTCCGGGTAGGTCTCTTAAAATATTGGGTTGTCTATCCATTTTGTGTTTTTATACTGTAAAATAGACAAGAGTTAGATTCATAAAAAAATACTTATTAATACAAGCAATTTTTACATATATCATAAAGCATAAGCACACTATATTACATATATTACACCACACGAATACAACTATCTTATTCCGACTCACTTGTTTCTTCTTCTTCGGTTTTGGTTCGTTTTGCCAAGTTTCTAGGGATATATGATGTTCCCCTAATACGAGCCGTAATTTTCCACATTGGTTTAGAAAAACCTGGTGGTTTAGAGGTTCCCGGGTCATTGTTACAACTTAAGGACTTCGGGGGTTGACGATACATATAAAGTTCATCGGGATTGGAATTAGATTTCTCTATTTTTATGCCCTTTCCCTTATTATTTTCTTTTGCCTTTTTAAATTCAGCTGGGGTAATTTCTATAACATCATCGGAATTCTCGTCGGAATCCGATTCATCGGAGAATTCGTAATCCTCCCAATATTTTGCTTCCTTGGCGGAAACACCATTGACCATAATTAACCTTGGTCGGTTGGTTGAGGATTTTCTTTTACTTAACCGTTTTATTATTTCCCCCACCGGTTCTATTTCTTCATCCGGTTCCTCCTCTTCCGGTTCTGATTCTTCTTCCGGTTCCGACTCTTCTTCCGGTTCCTCTTCGGGAACTTGTGAATCAGTCCACGAATCATTCCAATTTACATTTCACTCTTCATTATTATTAAGTGAGTCAATGGGACTTGTTCTAGAGGTAGACATCTATCACATAATATCAAACGCGTTAAGAGATTAATATATCACATAATATTCACATGTTAAAAATATATAGTTTCCAACAAAATTTGTTAAGCAATCATTTTTCAAGTAAACACGGTCGAAGTCCAGACTCACTAATGCATCCTAACAAACTCGATAAGACACACTAATGCAAAATTCTGGTTCTCTAAGACCAACGCTCTGATACCAACTGAAATGTCCCGTTCTTATTGATTAAAAACGTTCCATATTAATTGATTTCGTTGTGAGGTTTTGACCTCTATATGAGACGTTTTTCAAAGACTGCATTCATTTTTAAAACAAACCATAACCTTTATTTCATAAATAAAGGTTTAAAAAGCTTTACGTAGATTATCAAATAATGATAATCTAAAATATCATGTTTACACACGACCATTACATAATGGTTTACAATACAAATATGTTACATCGAAATCAGTTTCTTGAATGCAGTTTTTACACAATATCATACAAACATGGACTCCAAATCTTGTCCTTATTTTAGTATGCAACAGCGGAAGCTCTTAATATTCACCTGAGAATAAACATGCTTTAAACGTCAACAAAAATGTTGGTGAGTTATAGGTTTAACCTATATATATCAAATCGTAACAATAGACCACAAGATTTCATATTTCAATACACATCCCATACATAGAGATAAAAATCATTCATATGGTGAACACCTGGTAACCGACATTAACAAGATGCATATATAAGAATATCCCCATCATTCCGGGACACCCTTCGGATATGATATAAATTTCGAAGTACTAAAGCATCCGGTACTTTGGATGGGGTTTGTTAGGCCCAATAGATCTATCTTCAGGATTCGCGTCAATTAGGGTGTCTGTTCCCTAATTCTTAGATTACCAGACTTAATAAAAAAGGGCATATTTGATTTCGATAATTCAACCATAGAATGTAGTTTCACGTACTTGTGTCTATTTTGTAAATTATTTATAAAACCTGCATGTATTCTCATCCCAAAAATATTAGATTTTAAAAGTGGGACTATAACTCACTTTCACAGATTTTTACTTCGTCGAGAAGTAAGACTTGGCCACTATTGATTCACGAACCTATAACAATATATACATATATATTAAAGTATGTTCAAAATATATTTACAACACTTTTAATATATTTTGATGTTTTAAGTTTATTAAGTCAGCTGTCCTCGTTAGTAACCTACAACTAGTTGTCCACAGTTAGATGTACAGAAATAAATCGATAAATATTATCTTGAATCAATCCACGACCCAGTGTATACGTATCTCAGTATTGATAACAACTCAAACTATATATATTTTGGAATCAACCTCAACCCTGTATAGCTAACTCCAACATTCACATATAGAGTGTCTATGGTTGTTCCGAAATATATATAGATGTGTCGACATGATAGGTCGAAACATTGTATACGTGTCTATGGTATCTCAAGATTACATAATATACAATACAAGTTGATTAAGTTATGGTTGGAATAGATTTGTTACCAATTTTCACGTAGCTAAAATGAGAAAAATTATCCAATCTTGTTTTACCCATAACTTCTTCATTTTATATCCGTTTTGAGTGAATCAAATTGCTGTGGTTTCATATTGAACTTTATTTTATGAATCTAAACAGAAAAAATATAGGTTTATAGTCGGAAAAATAAGTTACAAGTCGTTTTTGTAAAGGTAGTCATTTCAGTCGAAAGAACGACGTCTAGATGACCATTTTAGAAAACATACTTCCACTTTGAGTTTAACCATAATTTTTGGATATAGTTTCATGTTCATAATAAAAATCATTTTCTCAGAATAACAACTTTTAAATCAAAGTTTATCATAGTTTTTAATTAACTAACCCAAAACAGCCCGCGGTGTTACTACGACGGCGTAAATCCGGTTTTACGGTGTTTTTCGTGTTTCCAGGTTTTAAATCATTAAGTTAGGATATCATATAGATATAGAACATGTGTTTAGTTAATTTTAAAATTCAAGTTAGAAGGATTAACGTTTGTTTGCGAACA
The DNA here is from genome assembly GCF_046630445.1 of Rutidosis leptorrhynchoides. Classification (NCBI taxonomy): domain Eukaryota; kingdom Viridiplantae; phylum Streptophyta; class Magnoliopsida; order Asterales; family Asteraceae; genus Rutidosis; species Rutidosis leptorrhynchoides. Next base: position 636,770,454 of record NC_092335.1, read on the forward strand.
AATTTAGAATTAACTAAACTATGTTCTAGTGATTACGAGTTTAAACCTTCGAATAAGATAGTTTTATATATATGAATCGAATGATGTTATGAACATCATTACTACCTCAAGTTTAGTAGGTAAACCTACTGGAAGTGACAAGAAATGATCTAGCTTCAAAGGATCTTGGATGGCTTGAAAGTTCTTGAAGTAGGATCATGACACAAAAACAAGTTCAAGTAAGATTTTTACTCGAATTAAGATAGTTTATAGTTATAGAAATTGAATCAAAGTTTGAATATGAATATTACCTTGAATAAGAAAGATAACCTACTGTATATAACAAAAGTTTCTTGATCTTAGATGATTACTTGGAATGGATTAGAAAGCTTGGAAGTAAATTAGTAAACTTGAAGGGATTTTTGAAGTGTTCTTGAAGTGTTCTTCCTATGATGATTATAGCTTGATTCTTGAAGTGATTTTTGATGAAGATGATGATTAACTACTGGAAAAATACGTTCATAATAGTGTGTGTGTGTTGAGAGAGAATTAGAAAGAGAATTGGAAGTGAAATGGAGTGAATGATGAGTGGTAATTGGTGAGTGGTGAGTGGGGTTAAAAGGAGTTCTAGTTAGTTGACTAGCTCATGGTAGAAGTTAAAATTGATTAGTCATACATGACATAATCAAGAGTGGAATCTCATGCTAGTTCCTATTGGTATATATCCATAGTAAGTACGTTTTGAAGCTGTGTATAATACGGGTAAGAATACGACTAGAATTCTTGATGAAAGAAAAGAATGGGAAAGTAACTGTAACCATTTTCGTTAAGTATGAGTGTTTTGATATATGTCTTGAAGTCTTCCAAAAGTATTTTAATACATCTAAATACACTACATGTATATACATTTTAACTGAGTCGTTAAGTCATCGTTAGTCGTTACATGTAAGTGTTGTTTTGAAACCTTTAAGTTAACGATCTCAATTAATGTTGTTAACCCATTGTTTATTATATCTAATGAGATGTTAAATTATTATATTATCATGAAATTATGATATATTAATATATCTTAATATGATATATATACATTTAAATGTCGTTACAACGATAATCGTTACATATATGTCTCGTTTCGAAATCCTTAAGTTAGTAGTCTTGTTTATATGTATATAACTCATTGTTAATATACTTATGGAGATACTTACTTATCATAATCTTATGTTAACCATATGTATATCCATATATATATCGTCATGTCGTTTTTACAAGTTTTAACGTTCGTGAATCGCCGGTCAACTTGGGTGGTCAATTGTCTATATGAAACATATTTCAATTAATCTAGTCTTAACAAGTTTGATTGCTTAACATGTTGGAAACATTTAATCATGTAAATATCAATCTCAATTAATATATATAAACATGGAAAAGTTCTGGTCACTACACCTTATGCTTGAATTAAAGGTGTGGTCAACGAAAGCTTGTCCAAGTTGCTCGATCATATCATAGTACACCTTTAATTTAAATATATATATATATATATATATATATATATATATAAATATATATATATATATATATATATATATATATATATATATATATATATATATATATATATATATATATATATATATATTTGGACAACCTTAATTAACCTACATTATGTATATTATTTTATATTTTATTAATTATTTGAATTCTTATCTTAAACTTATACTATTATTAGATCTTATTAGATGTATCAAAATCATCATATTTCATTATTATTATTATTATTATTATTATTATTAATATTATTATTATTATTATTATTATTATTATTATTATTATTGTTATTATTATTATTATTATTATTATTATTATTATTATTATTATTATTATTATTATTATTATTATTACTAATTACTATTACTATCACTATTAACAATCATATTTCATTCTTATCTTAAACTTATACTCGTATTAGATTTATTAGATCTTATCGTACGTATTATTATTATTATTATTATTATTATTATTATTATTATTATTATTATTATTATTATTATTATTATTATTATTATTATTATTATTATTATTATTATTATTATTATTATTATTATTATTATTATTATTGTTTCATACGCTTTGTCCATACCCCTTAATTTTGATTCTTTGATTTTGAACCAGGTTAATTTCTTTTGTTTCATACGCTTTGTCCACACCCCTTAATTCTTACAGTACAATCTTTGATTTTGAGCCACGTTAATTTATGTCCAATTAAATGTGTTTGTAGAATACAGGTCTATGATGGACTCGACTTGGATGTCCTTATGTAGATCTTCCCCTGCATACAAAGAAGGACTTGACAAATTTATAGAACGTATTTTCTCTAAAAAGGGAAAAGATGGTCATATATATTGTCCGTGCAAATATTAAGGTAATCACAAACGGGTTGATAGGGTCCAGGCTAAAACACATTTTCTATGTGACGGGTTTTTCGAAGGTTATAAAATTCCAAATGTGTATTTGGAACCGGATGATACACCAATGTAGGATGCTGATGAAGATGATATGCAAGGATTGGCCCAATGCGTCTTCAATGTTTTTGAAGATGAAGATGTAGATGATATCCAACAAACTGAATATCAGACTGTACCAAACTTAAATGCTGAAAAGTTTTATAAAGTATTGGAAGATGCAAAGAAAGAATTATATCCTGGCTGTAAGTTCTCTTTTCTTTCGTTCATTGCTAGACTCTTCCATTCAAAGTGTGTTGGAAAATATAATGAAAAAGGATTCAGCATGATTCTTGACACAATGAGGGAAGCCTTCCCTCATGCTGCCATACCGAATTCATTGCATGAATTAAGGAAAATAATAAGAGATTTGGGTCTTGGTTATGAGAAAATTGATGCTTGTCCAAATTATTGTATGTTGTACTTGAAAGAAAACAAGGATAAAATTAAGTGTGACGTATGTCAGACCTCAAGATATAAACAAATTAATAAAGATTCTGAAGATGAGTCAACCACACAAGCTGATAATGATGGTGATTATAAAGGTAAGAAGGTTGAAGCAAAAGTGTTGCGTTATTTTCCACTCATACCACGCTTGCAAAGATTGTTTATGTCACCTAAAACGGCCGAGTCGATGAGATGGCATGAAGAGATTCGTACGAAAGATGGTATATTAAGACATCCCACAGATTCACCAGCCTGAAAAACATTCGATTATCAGAATAGTGAATTTGCTAAAGAACCTCGTAATGTGAGGCTTGGTTTGGCGAGTGATGGGTTTAACCCTTTTGAAAACATGAGTGTTTCACATAGTACATGGCTTGTTGTTTTGATGCCATATAATCTACCTCCATGGTTGTGCATGAAAAAACTTTTTTTATTCCTAAGTTTACTTATACCCGGTCCATCTGCTCCAGGTAATAATATAGACGTCTATATGCGACCTCTAGTTGATGAGTTGAAAGAGTTGTGGGGAGTTAATACTTATGACGCATCAACTAACAGTAACTTCACACTGCGTGCTGGTTTGATATGGACGGTAAGTGACTTTCCTGCTTATGCGAATTTATCGGGTTGGAGCACTAAAGGTAAATTAGCTTGTCCTTCATGCCATAAGGAAACCAAATCAATACGGTTATCAAACTCCTACAAAGATATCTTCATGGCACATCGTCGCTGGTTGGAATTGTTGCATGCTTTCCGTATGGATAAAGATTCTTTTGATGGCATGAAAGAACGTGAAGGTCCACCGCGTTGCTTAATAGGGGAACAAGTGCTTGTGGAGCTGAAAGGTTTTGAAATAAAATTTGGAAAATTTATGAAGGATAACCCATCCTTACCATATATCTGGAAGAAGAGAAGTATTTTTTTGAGTTACCATACTGGAAAAATAACTTAATATGTCATAATATAGACGTAATGCATACTGAAAAGAATGTATGTGACAGTCTCATTGGAACGTTAATGAATATAGATGGAAAGACCAAGGATCATTTAAAAGGACGTCGTGATTTGGAAGAAATGGGTATTAGAAATGAACTTCATCCACAACCTTTATCAAATGACAAAGTGTATTTGCCTCCTGCATGTTTCTTAATGGATAAAAAAGAGAAAGAAACATTTTGTAATGTGCTTAAAGGTGTGAAAGTGCTAGATGGTTATGCAGCTAGTATTTCTAGGTGCATTCAGGGAAAACCTCCAAAAATTATAGGCCTAAAAAGTCAAGATAATCATATTTTGATGCAACAGTTGCTTCCCATGGCAATAAGAAATATTTTACCGAAGTATGTGCGTTACGTTATCATGAAGTTATGTCGGTACTACAGACAATTATTCTCAAAAGTTCTTAATCCTAGTGATTTATTTAAGATGGAAAAAGATATTGGAAAAATACTTTGTGATTTAGAAAGGATTTTTCCACCATCATTTTTGACGCATGATTCATTTATCGGTTCATCTAGCTTCTGAGGCCAGATTAGGGGGACCTGTTCATTACTGTTGGATGTATCCAATTGAGAGGTGAGAATTTATGCTGTAGTAAATTATACTCGTTTGAATACAACTTTTTTGAATCTGATATAAACTTTTTTTGACCACTCAGGTATTTAGGTACATTAAAATCTTATGTGCGAAACAAGAGTAAACCCGAGGGTTCAATTGCAGAAGGATATTTACTGGAAGATGTTTGTCATTTTGTTCTCTGTATTTAGCCAGTGATGTCGAGACCATACATAATAAGACTAGCCAAAATCATGATGATGGTGGTGATGATACTGTCTTACCAATATTTTGTATGCCTGGTCGACCAATTGGTGCAACAAACGTAGTAAAACTCGGCTATGACACATTGGCTATTGCACACTCACATGTGTTGTTCAATTGTAGTGAAATAGATTTCTTACGAACGTAAGTTATTTAAATTTACTATGTTATGAGATTATTTTTTTATATGACATTGTGTAATTTTGACGACAATGTACATTATTCTCTTTTTGTTAATTTGATTACAGAGAGCATCTGAATATTCTTAGTCATCAAAATCCGAAAAAAACGTAAGCGTGACATTCAACATTTACATAGTCAGGTTGATGAGGACATGGCTAGTTGTGGGGATAACAGAATCACAAGTGATATAAAGATATTGGCAATCGGTCCAAATGAGGTTGTAAAGAAATATAAGGGATATATCATAAATGGTTTCCGATTTCACATTAAAGATGTAGAGAAGAATAGGACTACACAAAATAACGGAGTTATACTTCAGGCTCTAACAAGTAGCTTCTCTAGTGCTAGAGATAACGATCCTGTTGTGGGAGATGTAACTTACTACGGTGTTTTAAATGATATAATCGAGTTGCAGTATGGTGATGACAAGAAAGTAGTTTTGTTCCATTGTGATTAGATATCAAGTGGTTCCAGGATAAAATTTGATGAGAATGGGTTTACGACACTCGATTTTCAAGGTCTAAAGCAAACTAAAGAGCCTTATATCATAGCTTCGCAAGCACAACAAGTATTCTATGTTGCATATCCTGTTCGTAAAGATTGGAAAGTTGTGATCAAGATAACACCTAGAGTTAATTTTGACATGGATGAACAAATTTGTATCGATGATGTAGAAACACATTTGCAGAGTGACACACCGATGGGTCCTCAACTTGTAGAAAATGAGACTATTGATATGGTTAGAGACGATATGAATGGGGCTATTGTTGACGATGATACTTTAGTTGCTGCTACAGATAAAAATCAAATTGATCAAGATGGTTCCCGATGAAATATTAAGGATATTTTGCAAATGAGTGTGTGTCATTTAGTTCGTTTGTATTTATCAAAAATATCCCAAAACTATAGCTTTTATAGATGATGACGGGTTTTATGTTTCTTATGATACATATATAATCTCAAATTTCAAATAGAGAGAATGGTTAGTGTTGTACAAGTGTAACTTGTACTTAATTTATTTGTGTTGTAATTTCTATATCCAAAAGATAAAAAAATACCGTAGTACAAAATGGTTGTAACTTGTAACTTACTTTATCGGTAACATTTGAAAAGTACATGCATCCCTATTATGTAGGCAATTAATGGAGTGTGTGCTGTGATGGACTTGTAGGTCCCACCTTTTTATTTAGTTTTGAATTTTTTTTTTGTAGAGTTAGTTATTATAGGATATAAATTGTCTATCTTACCCTTAAATGGTATATTGACCTAATAGCAATTTAAGGGTAAAATAGAAAACTTGTATTTTTTTTTTGGTGTGGATTAATTTTTCACGATATGATCTCTACTACGGAGTAATATTAGTAAGTAATTTGGATTTGGATTGACTTAATAGCTGTTGTATTTTTCCATCATCTTCTAAAAGAAACCTCTCAAGTACACATACACCTTTTTTAAACACAAAACTAGAAAATTTTCATCTTTTTAGTACTTTTTAAACAAAAGACAAAGATGGATGTTATGCATATCGAAAAAAAACAAAAAATCGATGTTAACCTTCGTTAACCGAACATTCTAGATCTTCCACAAGATACGCTTGTGGAAATCTTATCTAGAGTTGGTCAAGATTCATCGGACCAGTTATTTTTATGCAAGTTGGTTTGCAAAGCCTTTTTGAAGCATTCGGAGGATCCTTCGGTTTTTAAAAGGATTTCCTTTGATAAGTGGCCTATCTCACCTTGGGATAACCCTAAGTTGGTTCGTATTTTCTTTCGTTGTTATCTTTTAGGAAACCCTATTGCTTGTTTTCGCTATGGTTTTAGGGGTTATTTTAATGGTACATACATAAATATAGGGCTTCGTTTTCTAGAAAAAGCTTTGAACATGCAACTTAAAGAGGCATGTTATGTTTATGGTTTGGTCATGTTTGCCTCTCACCAAATCGAGCAAAAGGACATCAGATTACAAATTCTTAATCAAACATTCCCACCATGGTCAGTGCGGATTTGTTGGTTGCAAACAGAACAAGGGTATTTGATATGTTCGATGCGTTGTGGAGACTGAACCGCCATCCCTTTGGTGAGTGGGCAACGTGCTGCCCTATCAATGGCCACAATGGTTATTCTCCAAAGTATGGGTGGGAAATTGAATGGACCGTACCGGAATGCATGTCTTGTTTTTGGTCGTTTGAGTTGCGTTTTCTTGCAAGACGACATCTATATCTATAAGATTAATGTTTTATTTTAGATTTTATAATAAATTTTACTTATTTAATGTAAATATTTTTTTTTATGTTAGGAAACTTGTTTTATTTTTGTGTGGATTAATTTTTTCACGATATAATCTCTACTACCGAGTAATATTACAAGTATTTTGGATTTGGATTGACTTCAATATCTTCCAAACTGTGCATTACACAGGTTGTACTGTACAACATGTTAGTGCATGTTAATGATCATCATTAAGTGCATACGTGGTTACTTATGACGCCGATTCGTATCACCAAAAATCAACTTTACAAACTATAAGGTGGGTACAGCAAGTTGCATATTTCTCTCTCTTCGGTTGTTTTTTCCCATCATCTTCTTGTAAAAGAAACCTCTTAAGTACACATACACTTTTTTTAAACACAAAATAAGAAAATTTTCATCTTTTTTATTTTTTTAAACAAAAGACAAAGATGGATGTTATGCATATCGCAAAAAAACCAAAAATCGAGGTTAACGTTCGTCAACCGAACAAAAAAGATCTTAGAAACCACATATTCTCCATATTTTGGTGAAAAGGATGAAAATGATGGAGAATATGTGGTATCTAAGATCTTTTTTCAGGCCCAAAACCCGCAGGTCGAAAATCATGCTATTGTTGTTACTGGTGTTGAAGAAACATACGAGGTTTGGAATAGTTAGCAATGCATTGAGTCACAATTCCATAATCAGAATAAATCAACACTTTGCTGCCTGAGAGAAATAACTATGATCTCTATGGTCTGATTATGGAATTGTGACTCAATGCATTTCTAACACCATGAGGGTCAATGATCCGAAAGACAGGTTTTTCCTGATCCTAAATGGAACTCACCCGGTTGAATGATTTATTTAGATTTGGTATCTTTTGTATTTGGGTGTTGATAAATCCAACACCAAAATTGATAGATCCACCATTTTCATGCATTACTGTGTTGTACCGTACAATACACTAATGCATGGAAATGGTGGATCTATCAATTTTGGTGTTGGATTTATCATTACCCTCTTTGTATTTTGATGCTTATGTAAGTACCCAACAAGCTTCTTGATAAAGCCACTGATTCTACGCATTAACAGGTTGTATTGTACAAACAAACAATGCATAATGTTTAGTGATGTTATTATTATTTTATGTTTTATTTTTGCAAGACGACATGTATATCTATAAGATTAATGTTTTATTTTAGATTTTGTAATAAATTTTACTTATGTAATGTAAATATATATATATTTTTTTATGTTAGTATTTTATGGTTTCATAAAAGGTAGAAGGTTTTTCCCGTTCGGGCTACCCGGGAGGGCGAGTAATCCAACCCCATACTCTGATGTACGCAGCCCAGCAGGATTACTCCCTGGCTATTTCCAACCCTTCCCTGGCCACCACTAAATATTCGTCCCAGACGGGATTCGAACCTGAGACATCTTGCAAGAAACTCAGGGCCCCAACCACTGGGCTATCTAGTGATGGTTTTGTGGTTTCATAATATCAGTTTAATTATTGCTTCCATTTTATGGTTTGTGATGTTATTTTAGATTGGACTTGTAGGTCCCACCTCCCATGACACACCATTGCCAACCATGATACACCATTGCAATACTATTATTATTAAAATAAAAACACACTTAAAATGATATAAAAAAACGATTAGGGAGTACAATTTATTAAAAGTCCTAAAAAATTAAAAATTACAATAATTAGCAAGTCCTAAAAACTTAAAAATTACAATAATTTAAAAGTCCTAATACATCATCATCATCATCATCATCATCATCATCATCATCATCATCATCATCATCATCAAATTCCAAATACAGAGAAATTCGATTTGAACGGAAGACGAGAGTTTCTTTTATACAGTTCCATTGTTCCTCGGTCCGAAGCTAGAGAGCGGACAATTCCGGAACACAGTCGTCGTCATAATGTAACACGTCTATATGTTCAAACGGTACATTTCTCTTCAAAAATTCAAGCAACTCGTCTAAACAAACGTCTCGAATGTCGATGTCTTCAAATGATATTTTTGAACCACGTTCGTAATCGTAAAATTTGGATTCGTAGTCGAATCCACTGCCGTAATAAACATCGAACGAGAGATCATCGGGGGATTTTTCACCATTTTTGAAGATGCGTGTGTGAAGGGTGTTTTTTATTTTGAAGTGTTTTGTTTATATATATATATATATATATATATATATATATATATATATATATATATATATATATATATATATATATATATATATATATATATATATATATATATATATATATATATATATATATATATATATATATATATATAAACTGCAAAAGTATCCGTTAAACAAAAATAGACCGTTGCACCAAATTTTACAAATGCTCATGGATGAAATGTGTTATTGAGTTGTACAGTACAATTTATTAATGCACAATTTGTGGTACGTGGAAGAAGTAATTTGAATGTTGGATATGCTTTAAGCTGCCACACCATCCTTTGATCCATCCACACCAAAATAACATAAATTGACTATTTTATCCTTAAAATGTTATATTGACTTAGTAATAGTTTAAGGGAAAAATAGGAAGATTGTATTATTTTGGTGTGGATGGATCAAAAGATGGTGTGGAAGGATGTAACTTTTTGTTCTCTTTAAGAAAAAGTACGCGTCACATGTAACTTTTTGTATCCTTTCCAGTTTTACTCCTTGCTTTTTACCTATATTTTTGTCTTACCTAAATATACCAAGGGTATAAAGTAACTTTACCTTATTATTCTTATCTATTTTTGGAAGTGGACTATTAAATTGGGATATCCCAAAATGGAAAGTTGGCCTATTAAATTAAGGGATATGATTCTTCCACACTCTCAACGTTAAGCCAAAACCCATTTTAATTCACCAACCAAGTATCACTTTAAACCTTTATGAAATTTACATATTTACACTGAGGAGGCCATAACACAATTTAAAGGCATGGCACACACACAGAATCTCACCTCCACACTTTTTTAGCAACGAAAATTACAAAGAAATGTATAAAGCTAGCCTACTCCAGTTTTGTCCGGCACATATGAATAAAAAGTTATCGGGTTTGTTAGCCATCAATGCCCGTCTAAAGAATGCTTTTTCAACCTGCTCGAAGCCCCAACGTGACCCAGGATTTGTATCTCGTTGAAGATTGATGCACAACTTGAATTGTGGTTTTGTAGTTGTTATTATTATTTTATAAGCTTCATGTACAGTGATTACTTGGATGATTATTACTAGTTGTTTAATGAAAATGTAATTTCGTGTTTATGTACGTTGTAACAAAAGCATTTAAAATCAAAAATAAACACTAGGCAAGAGGTATCGTTATGTTGAAAGGCAATCCAATCCAATGTCTACTTTATTTGAGTGCTTAATTTAAATAAATAAATGGGTTTTTAATTATGTAATAAGATAAATAGGTTTTTGATTATTTAATAAAATAAATGGGTATATATATATATGATGAATTTAAGTGTTTAAAATGAACATTTATGATATTATTCATTTATATGGGTATATATGTTTTTTCAAATGTTAGTAATGGGCATATATGATATTAATTTATGTAAGTGGGTATATATGTGATTTTAAAAGTTAATAAGGGTATATATGTTAAAAACTCTAATTAATTAGTCAATTTATTTATTGATATTTAGTTAAAGATTGGAAGATATAACGACCCTCATTTTTCCATTCTATATTTTTCCAATATTAAATGCCCAAACAATATAATTAAAACTTAATGATTAAACTTTAATCAACAATTGATAAGTTTAAGAGTTATAAAACATATTAATTAACTTTGTGCAATAATTGACAAGTTAATAAAAGATGAAAATAATAAGCTAATTAACTTTCGTGAACAAAATGTAATACTCTAAAACTTGTTGCATTCAAACAATTAAACTAGAACATTTAATGGGCCATTTTAACTAACCAAAAGTACAAGGACTAAAACGAAAAAGTTCTAACCTTACATCTATAACCCTAGCCGATTTTGGTGAGGGCAAAAAGACCCTTTTACCCTCCAAAAACTCGACCATAATCACCATCATTAACCTAACCCTAATTTCTAACTTTTGCTCCAAGTATTCCCATTATATCCCTAGGTCTAGATCCTTCCAATTACAACTATAAAAGGAGGTGAAGGCTAGCTCATTTTCATCATTCATCACATCTACAATCACCTCTCAAAAACAACTAAAACCCTCTCCCTCTCTTTGTGGTTTTCGGCCAAGGATCAACACCACACACCACCATTCGGTTTTTAACAAAACCGAACACCACCACCACCTTTTTGTTATTTTGGTTATTTGCTTCTTGATTCCGGGTAATCTTCAAGTGATCTTCAACGTGTTCTTCAAGATCTTCAAGCGTGGTCTTGTTATTCGGGTTTATTTGATCTTCATCTTCAAGTGATATTTATCTTTTCTTGTTAATTTTCATCATCCATCATCAAGGTATAACCCTAGATCCAAATCTTTTAAATTCTATATTTTGATTCATGTTTATATTCATAATCATATTCATTCTTGATCTTAATATTCATATTGTTCATGTATATATATATATATATACATATATATATATATACACATATATATATACATATATATATATATACACACACACACACACATATATATATATATATATATATATATATATATATATATATATATATATAAACAATATGCATATACATATACACGATTATAAAAAAAAAAAAAGAAGAAGAAATATTGTTGAATCTTTAAACCCTAATTATTTGGATCATTAACATGTATGTAATCTTGTTAAAAATATACAATATATATATATATATATATATATATATATATATATATATATATATACATATACCACGTATACATATACATATAAAAAAATATATCAACATATACATACATATACATATACGGCTTTAAAAAAAAATGTTTAGATCTTCAAAACCCTAAAACCTAATCATGTTTATGTTATTACTCATGTTTATTAATTGTAAAAAAGTATATAATAAATATAATACATATACATATACGGCTACATATACAAAAAAAATAAAAAATTAAACACTATATATACATACATATATACACGACATATACATGCTACATATACATACACATTAAATAATATAAAACCCTAATACTACTTAAACCCTAAACATTAATTATATAAACCCTAAACACTATTAAATACTACTAAACCCTAATCATTAATTAATTATTAAACCCTAATATTTAATACCACTCTAATTAATTAAAACCTGAATACTACTACTTATACTACATGCTACTACCTAACGTTTATACACTTATACTACTACTAACACTTATAATGTACTACTTATATGATAATACTTATATTAAAAGAATATAACATACGATTACAATAGTCATTCACGATAACGTGAGATTACTTGAACGTCTACGCTACTTGTGGTCTAGGGTGATCCTTGGTACCATTATGGGACGCTTGTGGATCTCAAATGCCAAGACTTAGATTCTGGTCAAGAGATCCTGGGCCGACCGGTAACAATAGATCATTCGAGTGACTTGCCGGTGGCATAGATGTTTGGGTATGGTGCACAATGTCAAACCCGACTATAGTAATCATACACTCACTAAGTGAACAACACCTAGTCACCTACACACTTAATAAGTGATGGACTTATTAAGAACAACTCACTAGTGTTCAACACTAACTTACTAAACATGGAAACTTACTAAGAATGAGAACTTAGTAAAACGAACTACACTTAAACACTTGCATACTTAAACTTAAACTTGGGCAAACATTTAACTACTCTTAAATGTCATTAGGTTAACTTTCTGCTCACATTCATCCAACTCTTCTATTCCGTGGAATAACAAACTCTTCTCCTACTTACTAAGGTGAACTTCATAGCCCCACTTACTATTGCACAATTTATTTAAACTTATTAGGGTGAGACACATGCTTCTTTTAATATTTACAACTTAGACACAAGTACCAAAAATTAAACTGTGCTATACCTGGCTATGTCCTGTAAGTCCCCACTGTGATATTTTTAATTGATTTTACATAACGCATTCTTAATTATTGGGGGTAGGCCTATCGGGAGTAACGTCCCCGATACATTTGACCAATTCATTGTATTACTTAATAATGATTCAAACTGACAAGGACAGTACAACTTGTCATGGGGCTTACTTTGAAACTGTTTAGTCTAAATATCACAAACTTGGCACTACTTTTAGATCCCTGCGAGATCTACTTTTATAAATAAAAATCTTGTGGTCTAAACAACGGTCAACTATTTTGTTAAACCTATGAACTTCACTCAACTTTTTTGGTTGACACTTTAGCATGTTTTGTCTCAGGTTACGATTGATCAGCTTACTTTTATCTGTGTGATGCTACTTGGACTCTAGGGCTTGAAGAAAGAGTCACATTTATTATTTATGCATTTATTTACATTCTTGTAATTTCAATTCTTGTAACGACATTCTATTTTCCGCTGCGTACTCAATAAAGTTTATTTTTATCATATAGTGTTGTTCTCATTATATAATATGTTGGTATTTTTGATATTAATGTCACATTCACCCAGGCCCTAATTGGGCGTGTGATAGATTGGTATCAGGGCATAACCAGGCTGTTATAGAGAACCAGGATTGCATCTTTATGTGTTCCTTATTTATTAGCTAGGGTGCCTTAACAATCTAGGAAACTATAACCTTTCCTGCCTTAGACTTAAAGCACTTAGGATTGCCTTATAATCTTAACAACTTTTCTTTAATAATCTTGGCTTAAAATTCTAATCAAAGTCTCTTTCCTAATGCTAGGATATCAAGCGTTAATCAACCAAACAAAACAACTCTCTTCAAACCATCTGAAGTGATGGCTCACTTCAAACCTGCCATCGAAGAAGATACTGGATACTCTTCAACTGCAAGACCAGTCCGAAGCCCTCTTTATGGTCCTGACTCACCACCACTGATCTATAGTCCAAACACTCTCCAAGATTCATTTAAGTCTCCCGAATACCACCCGACTCCAAGATCGAAAAGTAAAGAGAAACGTCCTGCTAATTTTGAAGAAGATGGCCCGTCTAAGAAAAGAGCACGATCTCCTTCCAACGATAACTATAACGCTATGTGTGAAATCACGAGTCTGCGAAAGACTACCGAGAAGAACTTTGATGGCTTACTTCGCCATGTTGCAAGGGTCGAGGTTCGAATGGATGAAAAAGACCGAGCGATCAAGAAACTATTGGAGGAAAATGCTGAGTTAAAGAAAGAGATAAAATTGGTGAAATATGAAAGTGAAAGAAGTGCTCGATGGGGGAAGCAATCTCTCGCTCATCTGAGAGAAGATGTCAACTTTAGATTGAAGATGGAGGAAAACCGTGTCAAACACCAACTTGCTCTAAGAGACTACGAATGGAATGTAGTCAATAGTAGTTTTACTAATCTCTATGATAATCTCAAGTTCCTTTACGAGAAGCAAAAGGCGAAGAATGAGAAAGTAGAGAAGTTTATGAAGGAGGCTGAGAAGAAGAAGTGAACCAGACATTTGTTTTGTTTTTCCATTCTTTTATTTCCTAATTATGTAAAGGCTTTGCCTAAGACTATTTCTATATTCAACTCGTGTAGTAAAAAGGCTTATTTAATGCCTCGTTTCTAATAATATAAAGTGTTTCATTTATATCATGTTGATATCAATACTTTATCTTTATCATACTTATAATTGCTCAAACTTATAACTTGTCAACTTATCAAACTTATGTTCAATTTTATGAAGTGAAGCATCATGGCTCGCACACCTACCGTTAACAACATTGTGTTGACTAATGAGCAATTTCAATAATTACTTGATGCCGCCCAAGGCAACGTCCAACCTAATCATGTTAACAATCAACCAAAACCTTGTTCTTACAAGGACTTTATGAACTGCAATCCTCCCGCTTTCAAAGGAAGTGAAGAGGCCGTTGAACTAGTCCGATGGTTCAAAAAACTAGAGTCCATCTTCCGTGTCTGCAACTGCGGGGACAATGATCGAGTTAAATATGCCACTAGTTCATTAGCTGGCAATGCTATGACTTGGTGGACCGCTCATGCTAAGTCTGTGGGAATCGATAATGCTAATGCAACCCCATGGGATGAACTTAAAGGCATGATGGCTAATAAGTTTTGTCCTAGAAGTCAAGTCCAAAAGCTGGAAGCCGAGTTCTAGGAACTCAAAGTTAAAGGTACCGATATTGAAAGCTACACTAATCGTTTTCTTGAGCTTTCTACCTTGTGTCCCAAAATGATTCCTACTGAGCCGAGAAGGATCAAAAGGTACATTGAAGGTCTCCATGAGGATGTTCAGGGAAATGTTATCGCTGCTGAGAAAGTTATCCTTGACGCCGTGATTCTCATGGCTCAAAATCTGATCATGGCCAAAAGAAGAAGAGCTTTGGTTAGTAAGCAAGTTGATACCAAGAGTAGTGATGGTAAAAGGAAATTTGAGCCATCTCAAGGTTGAAACTAGAATATTGCTAAGAAGCCTGCTGATAGCACTAGGACCGGTTATATAGGGACTAAGCCCTATTGTGCTCGTTGTGAAAGGCACCACCCAGGGCAATGCACTGCTACTTGTTCTTTATGTAAAAAGGTAGGACATGTAGCTAAGACTTGTAAGACTCCTCCGAAAGATAAAACTGTTGTTCCTGCTAAAGCTCCTCCTACTTGTTACACCTGTGGAGAGAAGGGGCATATTAGTCCTCACTGCCCGAAGAAGAAAGATACCCCTACTACTGGAGCCAATACCACCAATGCGAAGAGCCATGCATTTGTCATAACGGCTGAGGAAGCCCGCGAGGAAGATGAAGTCATTACGGGTACGTTTCTTGTTAATGATTTCTACGCAAACATTTTATTCGATACGGGTGCCGATAAGAGTTACGTGTCTAGTGAATTTTGTACCTTATTCACCGAGAGACCACAACCCCTAGAAACTAAACGACTAGTTGAGGTAGCAAACGGAAAAGTTATGAAAGTTGATCACATCTATAAAAACTGTAATCTAAAACTAGCCGACCAAGAATTTAAGATTGACCTTTTGCCGGTCGAGTTAACAAGTTTCGATGTCGTAGTTGGAATGGACTAGTTTACGTCCATTAAATGCTGCAATCTTGTGTTTCGATAAGACCGTTAACATTTCATTGGGAAATGGAGAGACTCTCGTCATTCAAGGCAACAAGAGTGGTTTCAAGCTTAACATCATTTCTTGCATCAAAACTCGTAAATACCTTATGAAAGGTTATCCCGCGATATTAGCCCATGTTAAGATAGTCGAACCGAAGGAAAAGCTTACAGGTTTTTTCGGTGTTGGTGATACTGATGGTGATGCTGGTGGTACTACCGGCGGTGCTTGTATAACAAGTCTAGCTTGTAAACCATGCACCATTCTTGTCAGGGTTTCTACTCTTCCTTCTATCATTTCGGTCCACTCATCTGATTTATGGTTAAGGTTGGAATAGATAATCTCTAAGACTTTAGAGATTACATAATCGCCACAGAATTTTTATCCAATGAAGTTATGAATCAATACTTCACCGTTGATTTTTATTAGTACTCCTTGGTATCTATGGTGCGTATGACGTTGATGCTCGAGGTACAGATTGTGGCGTTGAGGTGTGGGATGCGGATGTTATTGTTGATGGTGGTAATGGTACTGTTGATGTTGCTGAAGGTGGTATTGTTGATGCTGGTGATGCTGCTGGTGCTTGTAACCTTTGCACCATATTCTCTAAAGCCACTACCCGAGTGCGAAGCTCGTTGACTTCTTCTATTACACCGGGATGATTGTTGGTTCGGACGAGCGGATGAATAAGATATAGAATGTGAGATAGTATATAATCGTGATGATATACTCTGGAAATGAGAGAGAAAATGGTATTTTGGACAGGTTCGCCGGTAAGTGCTTCAGGTGCTTCGCCAAGAGGGAAATGTGGTGGATGGAAGGGATCAACTTCTTCTTGTCTCCAATGATTAAGTAGACTGCAGACCCATCCCCAATTCATCCAGAATAGATGATGGCTAATTGGTTGATCCATTCCAGTCACATTGGTTTCGGAGCTCGAGTGAAACTCCATATCGAAATCCGAGGGACTTGAACTAGTGGCGAGTTCCATTTCGTACGATTGAATAAAGGACTTTTCGATATGAAATGATTTTCGGCTATCGGATGGTATTCTAATTACATAGAATATCTATATATATAATTAGAATATCTATATATATATATATATATATATATATATATATATATATATATATATATATATATATATATATATATAGAACAAAAGATTTTATAGATTACGGAAGAATTTACGAAATATGTCAGGCAAAGTTTACTGTAACAGATACGCTAAGATATGATTTAGCAGATATACTAAGATATGAATTTTGTCTATACACTATATATGCAATAATTGCAGTAAGACACGTCAAGACTTAACATAATAAACAGGTAATTTTCGACAAGAAATGATAAGCAAAACTTTTGACATGTAGACATGGCCGAAGTCCAGACTCACTAATGCATCCTAACAACTATTAGTTAGACACACTAATGCAAAACCTGGTTCGCTAAGACCACCGCTCTGATACCAACTAAAACGACTCGTCTATATTACTATAAACGCGGTACATTATTCGTTGGCCCCATAGCGAGGTATTTGACCTCTATATGATACGTTTTAGAAAAATATTGCATTCATTTCATAAAAAGTACATCATTATTATACATAATGCATGTTTTAAACAAGTGGGCGATTATTTAAGAAATAATCCCCATGATACATCGGTTACCAAATACTACACACATTACATAACAGTCGAATATAATACATGACAAAGGTTTTATTGAATGCAACACTTCATTTAAATAAAAGCATGCTCCATGCACTGCTTGCTCAGATAATGCAACAGCGGAAGACTTTCTTAAGGACCTGAGAATAAACATGCTTAAACAGTCAACACAAAGGTTGGTGAGATATATAGGTTTAGCATCGATATAAATATAGACCACAAGATTTCATAGTTATAAATATATGTACACTTGTAAGTGTATAAGTATTCTATAAATTGTTGAGCGCTTCGGTAACCATACTTAACCATTAATGTAGCATATTCCCTTTATTATGAAATCTCCCTACACTGTACCAAGTATAGTAAAATGAAGTACTATGCAACCGTTTATGATACTAGAGCGACTATCCTGGTTGGGGTTGTCAAACCCGATAGATCTATCAATAGGATTCGCGCTTACATGTTCTTACAACATGTAAATATTAGTTACCAAGCTATTAGGGAAGATATGCAAGGTGGTACAACTCAACGTAGAATATATTTTAAGTACTTGTGTCCATAGCGTAAAACATAAAATGCATGTATTCTCATCCCAAAATATTTTTAGAGTTTAAAAATGGGACTATATACTCACGGTAGTAAAAGTATATTAGTAATAAGTTTTCAGCTTATTAAAAATACGGCCATCGTCCTTGGATTCACGAACCTATAACAATAATAATGATTCAGATAATAATACGACATGTGAATAAAATAAAACAAGTTCATAGAGTACTTATATATTAATTTTTAACATTTTTATTTTAGTAGTCCTTTGTTAGTAGTCTAAAATAGTCCGAAATGTCCAACAGTCCAATAATCGGTATATATATAATCTTAGAATTACCCCACAATGTATTGTATACGTATTGTCTTTGCATCAACCCAGAGATGTATTATATACGTATTGTCTTAGAATTTATCAAAACGTATTGTATACTTATTGTCTTAGGATTTATCAAAACGTATTGTATACTTATTGTCATGGAATGTACCAAGATTATTATATATATACAATCTCGAAATTAACTAAGTTTATAATATTTTGTTATACTAATGATAACATGTCTAAATATATATAGGATATAGGAAAAACTAGCAAGGATATGGTTAATATAGTTTTTACAATATAAATTTCATCCATACAACGTTAATTTTAGCAGATTTTGTTTTGCTAGCCAAATATTCATTACAACTCCGTTTAAAGTGAATCAAATTTCTATGGATTCCTTAAGAAGTTAATTTTTCAAAAACAATTCTAAAAGTTCAGCCCATGTATTAATATTCAGAGTTTTACCCTCTTTTTGTGCCGGTGGACAGATTTGGAAGAATCCCGGCACCCACCCAATATATGATTTTTGATAAAATACTTCCACTTTGTATAAAATCATGAAAAAAATACTGGAAGTCTTATTTACATATATTAACATATTTCTAAAGTCTTAGCCTTGAACTCAAAGTTTAAGATAGGTTTTTAATTCCCAACCCAAAACAGCCCGCTTTTTACCGAATGGAGATTAAACGATATATGTTAAGTTTCAAGGTGTTCTTCATATGTACAAGTTATAAGTTCTTATATTAACTTAATATAACATCATAATACATATAAATAAGTGTTATTAGAGTTAAGTTGGAAAGATTAGATTAGTTTTTCAAACAAGTTTAGAATCAACTAAACTATGTTCTAGTTTATAAACTCTTATATAGATAGCTATAAACATATGAATTGAACAAGAGTTGAAGTAGAGTTTTTTTTTACCTCAAGTTTAGAATGTAAAGTTGCTAGAAAGAAGTAGTAAAACAAAAGTTGAGAGAGTTCTTTCAAGTGTGTGTGAAAATTTGGAAAATGAATGTGTAAAAATGAGTTAGAAATGATGCTTATTTATAGGCTTGTAAAATTTGGTTTTTAGTGAAAATATCTAAGATAAGTTAACATGTAATATGTCATGGATGACATATTAAATTGATTAGGTCATGGATGATATATTACACAAATAATTGTAGATTTCTATTGGTATATACCAATAGTAAATACTTCTAGAAGCTGTGTATAATATGGGTAAAAAATACCGTATGAATGCGAGTAGAATTCTTGAGGAATTGAATGAAAATACGAGTATAGCTATCCTTTATATTGTGACAACCCGGAAATTTTCAACCAAATTTAAACTTTAATCTTTATATGTTTCCGACACAATAAGCAATATTTGTTAAGTTAAATTTCAAGAATTTTAAACTATGTTCATACATTCATTCAACCTCGACCAAGTTCCAACGATTCACGAACCATTAAACGAATATGATTATATATGTATATGTGTATATATATTATAACTTGAAACGTAAACAAAATATTAGATTAAATACTTTATATGATTGTATCTGTTTCAAAATGTTTATCAATGGAATTAGAAGATAAGATCAAATGATTGAATTATCATATATATTAAATTATGATTACAAGTCTCTGTTGAAAGGCCCACGTTGATTTGAGAAATCTTTCCATTTTAACAATATTCAGAAAATGGTAAAGTAATTTATAAATAAGAACAAATTGTCAATCATTGAGAACTAGACAAAGGATAGTGGAAGATTGAATCTCATAAAGACTCGATTGATCTATTTAGTTTCAAACGTACAAAAACGTTTTCAGTTTAAAAAGAACTTTATTATTAAAACGTATATAACTTTTATAAATATCTAGAACCACTTTTGACAACTCATTACTTAACTAGTATGATAAAGATAACGATATTTATATTTTATTTTATTAAATATATATAACGATTTAAATTAATATTATATATATTTATACGCGTATAATACGTACATAGTTTTATACTTTTACTATACTTAAACTTTACCTTTACTTTATTTTTACTTTACTTTAACTTTAATAATTCACTTTAATAATTCATACTTTAATAATTTATACTTTAATAATTCACTTTAATAATTCATACTTTAATAATTCACTTTAATAATTCATACTTTAATAATTCACTTTAATAATTCACTTTAATAATTCAAAAATCTATTATAAATAGAATTCAATAGGTTTCATTATTTCATAGAAACTTGAAAATATTTTTCTCTAAACTCTCTCAATCGATTTACATATATATATTTACTCCGTATTATTTCAAGATATTATTAGTATACATAAAATATTACGACGGAGTGTTGTTCGAGTGATTTCGAAATTGTTTTTCGAGTAGGATAGGATTAAGGAAATTATGGGTTATAGCTATGGAGGTGATTGAGTATGGTTCATGGGTATGCTCGTGAGGTCAATATAGTGTTTATCATTTCTGTTGCGTCTACGTACCTTTCCTGCAATATTGAATCTCAATATTGATACGTGAGTACTCATAATTTAACTTTTACATACTAATAGTGTATCCCTGACTAGTGCTCGAGTATTTAGGATTATGCATGCTTGTACTTTTGATATTGCCCTTAGACAGGTTAGGTTGAATCTTGAATTAGTTACACTTGCGGTTGAGATAAGGTATAAGATATGCATGTCCTTGGAAAGCTAGCGAAAAAATTAAGAACTTTTCCTTTAGATATCGAATGGTTTCGATGAACGGATTAGAAGTTATAATCAATTGAATTTTCGATATTTTTATTAAAAATGATTATTATTATCGTCGTTTTTATCGTCGTTCTAGTTTTATCTTATTATTATCATTATTATTATCTTTATCAATAAAAGGGATTTATCATTAAAAATTATTTTTTTATTTATTACTATCGTTATTATCGTTAAAGTTATAATTAGTATTATTATTATTATTATCCAATTATCATTATTATTATTATTATTATTATTATTAGTATTATTATTATTATTATTATCATTATTAATATATATATATCATTATTTAAAAATGGTTATTGTTATTGTTATTACTATTATTACTATATTATCATTAAGATAATTATTAGTATTATCGTTAATAATAATATAGTAACTATCATTATTAATATTAGTGTAATTAAAACAAATAATTGTAACACCTAAATATTTTGATTACTATTATTATCATTATTATGAACACGATATAAAAGACGATTAAAAGCTATTAAACGAAACGATTAGGAAATAATGAGTAAGAGTATCATGATGAAATTAAAATATTATAAGATATTAATTTAGATAAAATTATCGTTCTTATTATTTTTATCATTACTATTATTATTAAAAGTATCGTTAGTATTAAAACTATCATTTTAACAAAAATTATCATTTTAATAGAAATGTCATTGTTACTATAAAATATCATTATTATTATTATTTTAAATAGAATTATTATTTTAAAGATAATATTAAAAATTATCGTAAATATTAAAGTTATCATAATTAGAATTATCGTTTTATCATAATGTCATCGTAGTAATTATAAATATTGATATTTTTATAATAATAATTATTATTAGAAAATAATACAACTTTTACTTACTATCATTATAGATATTATTTTATCAAATAAATATGTGATACAAACATATTTTACTACGTGTAATAACTTACTTTAATAATACCTATCATATTATCTTTATGATATTAAATGAACCCTATAAATTTTATTACTTAATATATATAAAAGTATATTTTATTATATAAATTTAATATAAAATTTTATTTATTAATAAATAAATTATATTATTTACTCTAATAAATCTTTTAAAAATATTTAAAAATATAAAACGACGATATTTAAACTATATATTAATCATGTGTAGATTTTTGGAAATTATTCTGAGTCAAATTTTCTTTTGTTGACTTTTGCATATTAGTCTCGAGCATTAGGATTGTGGTACACTATGACTTGACCTAATTTGTTAGACAAATATTGACCAACATATAAATATATATAATTAATTTAGGTTCGTGAATCCGAGGCCAACCTTGCACTTGTTCAATGATGTTATATGTATTTTTACTACGAAATACAGTATGGTGAGTTTCATTTGCCTTTTTACCCTTTATATTTTTGGGCTGAGAATACATGCGCAACTTTTATAAATGTTTTACGAAATAGACACAAGTACGTGAAACTACATTCTATGGTTGAATTATCGAAATCGAATATGCCCCTTTTTATTAAGTCTGGTAATCTAAGAATTAGGGAACAGACACCCTAATTGACGCGAATCCTAAAGATAGATCTATTGGGCCTAACAAACCCCATCCAAAGTACCGGATGCTTTAGTACTTCGAAATTTATATCATGTCCGAAGGAGGATCCCGGAATGATAGGGGATATTCTTATATGTATCTAGTTAATGTCGGTTACCAGGTGTTCACCATATGAATGATTATTTTTGTCTCTATGCATGGGACGTATATTTATGAGAACTGAAAATGAAATTCTTGTGGTCTATTAAAATGATGGAAATAAATGATTATGATAAACTAATGAACTCACCAACCTTTTGGTTGACACTTTAAAGCATGTTTATTCTCAGGTGTTAAAGAAATCTTCCGCTGTGCATTTGCTCATTTTAAAGATATTACTTGGAGTCTTTCATAGCATATTTCGAAGAACGTTGCATTCGAGTCATTGAGTTCATCAAAGATTATTATTAAATCAATTTATAGTTGGATAGTGGATATTATGAAATGGTATGCATGCCTGTCAATTTTCGATGTAAAGAAAGTTTGTCTTTTAAAAACGAATGCAATGTTTGTAAAATGTATCATATAGAGGTCAAATACCTCGCAATGTAATCAACTATTGTGAATCGTTTATAATGTATATGAACGGGTCCTTTCAATTGGTATCAGAGCGGTGGTCTTAGCGAACCAGGTCTGCATTAGTGTGTCTAACTGATAAGTCGATAGGATGCATTAGTGAGTCTGGACTTCGACCGTATCTGCATGTCAAAAGTTTTGCTTATCATTTTGTGTCGAAAATTAACTACTTATCATCCTCAGGAAATTACCTGCTTATCATTTTTAGCCTAAGACACGTCTTGCTGTATTGATTGCATGAATAGTGTATAGACAAAAATTCATATCTTAGCATATCAGCTAAATCATATCTTATTGTATCTGTTACTTTAAACTTTGCCTGACATATCCCGCAAAGTCCTCCGTAATCTACGAAATCTTTTGATCTATATATATATATATATATATATATATATATATATATATATATATATATTTATATATATATATATATATACATATATATATATATATATATATATATATATTCTATGTAATTAGAATACCATCTGTTAGCCAAAATCATTTTATATCGAAAAAAAATCCTTTATCCAATCGTACGAAATGGAATTCGTCATCAGTTCAAGTCACTCAGATTCCGAAATGGAATCCCATTCAAGCTCCGAAAGCAGTGTGACCGGAATAGATCAACCAATCAGTCATCACCTATTCTGGATGAATTGGGGATGGGTTCGTAGCCTCCTCAATCATTGGAGACAAGAAGAAGGTGATCCCTTCCATCCATCACATTGCCCTCTTGATGAAGAACCTGAAGCACTTACCGGCGAACCTGTCCAAAACACCATTTTCTCGCTCATTTCCAGAGTATCTCGTCACGATTATATATTACATCAAATTTTAGATTTTATTTATCCGCTCGTCCGAACCGACAATCACCCCGGTGTAATAGAAGAAGTCAACGAGCTTCGCGCTCGGGTAGTGGCTTTGGAGAATATGGTGCAGAGATTACAAACACCAGCAGCAGCATCAGCAGCATAACCAGTACCACCATCATCAACGCCAACAGTACCATTACCACCTCCAACCACAACCGCGTCGTAAACCTCAACTTCACAATCTGTCCCACGAGCATCAACGTCATATGCACCATAGATACCAAGGAGTACCAACAACAATAACTGACAAAGTATTAATTCATAACTTCATTGGAGAAACATTCCGCGGCGATTATGTAATCTCTAAAGTCTTAGAGATTATCTAATCTAGCCCTAACCATAAATCAGTTAAGCGAACCAAAATGATGGAAGGAAGAGTAGAAACCCTGACAAAAATGGTGTGTGATTAACAAGCTAAAATTGCTTTACCAACAACATCAATAGTACCATCAGCGTTACCAGCATCATCAGTACAGTCAACATCCGAATCAACAACACCGATAACATCACAAACTCCGTCAGTTCAAGAATCACTGTGGACATCATTACGAATCAATAACGTTTATATTGTATCAACGAGTTATGAAGAATTAACTCATTTCCTCTGAAGAAATTATATGTATATTATATATATATATATATATATATATATATATATATATATATATATATATATATATATATATATATATTGAAATAAATCTTTCAGTGCTAAGCTATTGTGTGTGAATCTTAACTACTCGGTTAATTCATATTACAAATATGCAATAATGTACGTCCTTCGGCCGCAACTTAACCAGCGTTAACTACAATCTCTGTCGCAATTCAACAAATTCCAATTCATAATAAATCAAGTATATATTTGATTTTACACTTTCATCATCAATGTACCCGAAACTTTTCAGATAACATCATTCGTACTTTGCGAAATTCACAAGAATTCCACGAACCGAACACCATACATCAACAAATAACGAAGTATTGATTCATAATTTCAATGTCATTAAAGAAATACTGCGTAAAAGTTATGTACTTTTTAAAGCCTTTAGGGATTATTCAATTCTAGTTTCAACCGTAAATCAAATGAGTTTAATTTAACATTAACTCATTAAATCTATGTTACATCTGAAGAAAATATACATATATATATTTTCATAAAGACTGTAATAAAATTCTTTTGTACAAAATATTAATTGTGAATTTTTTTTTAACGGGTAGGTAATACCCGAGAGATATATAAATTCACAATTAATATGTTACATTCTTCGAATCTGATTCAGCAAAATCATCCATTATACTCCCTACTTTCACAACAATATACATTCTTTTATAGAAATCAAAACAACCTTACTCATTCAAAATTTAATTACATATTCTGATTTTGAAATCTCAAAATTTAACTTGAGATATGACCAAAATCATCACTCTTAGATCCTTACATCTTTCACAAGCTATATTTTGACTTCAAAACCGTGTTAGAACATCAAATGTATGTTAACGATTACAATCTGTGTTCAAACCCTTCGAAAATTTCTGAAGACACTTCGAATGATGAGCAATCGAGATGATGATCCAACCACATGTTACCCACAGTTATGTACCCGAAAAACTCTTGAAACCAAAGTAAAAGTTTAAACAACATATCCGCGTCAGATTCTTTGGCATTTATTAGCAAAAATAACTTTGCGACTCCTATTCAAAGTAGCCAGTTTTGTCACAGCTCCAGCAAGTCAACTTCGACTTTTCAGTCAGACTAACCTTATTATAACCTTGAGATATACACCATCGTTACCAGGGAACCTTTTATATTCCACCATATTATTAGCAGATGTACCAACAACTTCATTACCCTTTGACTTTAGCCTCTCCAAAAAGTCATCATAATTATTCATTGAAACCCCATCATTTACTCATTCGCATCTTGTAATGAGAATTGCCATACGAATCATTGGGAATTAGCAATCAGTATTTTGAAATCTTGCAGCATGTCTGCGCCAACAGTTATATGTGTATATATAACGTCTATCTTCTGGACTTTATTTGAATGTGAAGTTTCTGAAAAACACTCCGAACTACGAATTGGTTCTCCGAAAATGGGAAAAATGCTGATGAAGCAGCAAAAACTATAAATGACTTTAAATGGTAAAAGCTGAATGATAATGATGAAGTGTGCTGGCAAAGCGCAGAAAAAGAGAAGTTTTGGAACTGGAAAACGGATTGAGCAAAGTAGGAAGGAGGCTGTGGACAAATTACAAATACTGAACCTGACTTTAAAGGATCCAAATGATTCAGTACCTGCTGAAGTCATTAACGAATACCTTGCTCCTGACTCTAAACCCCTGCGGACAATATTCTTCATCATCCTCTGATATTAGAAATTCTAAAATATCATCATATCTTTCATTATAAATATCCTCCATATTTCTGAAGATATTTTCTTAATTTTTCTTATTTGAAATCATTTACCTCTTCGCGCTATCTGTATTACATCATAAAAGAAACTATTTTAGTTTCTAAATTCTGAAAGATTCAAGTTTAAAATAGGAATATTTTGAAGTAGTGTTGAGAACTGAAGCATGAATTAGTATAATATAATGACACTTGATCAATGTGATTATATTACAGTAAGTCATGCTGAGTTTCTAAATGGAACGTGATGATTCACAGATCATAAGATCATCATGTGCCATGTTATACGACTCTTGTATTCTATTTAACCTCTAAAATATCAAGAAAATATTTCTTGATGATTCGGCCTTTTCCAAGGTATTCTAGTAATTTGACAAGTCAAGATCGTGCCATCACAATTTCCTTCCTAGAACATTAACAATGTTCATTCCGAAATTCATATCTGTGAATTCTGGACCATTACAAGCGGTGTTTAATCGCAAGAAGAAGAAACGAAAGGACAAAACTCCGAAATAGAAATTGGGGTATAAATTGCAGCAAATAAAAGAGAGCATTAACTGTGAATGATAATGATTATAGAAGACAGAAGCAGAGACTTTGAAATATAAGGGAACATATAAAGCCCAACGACAAACCAGAAATTATAAACCATATATCGATGCATATAGCAATATAAAGACACGGGAGAACTAGAAACACTATAAACCCAAGAGTATAGTAGAATTAAATAGATTCTTCCTGCGGTAGATGAAAAAGAAGAATGACCGATATGAAAGTTAGAAGTATATCGAGAATCAGAGCTGGATGGAGCATATTGATCAATACTTTAAAATATGAGTTGAGGGGGAAAGAATAGAAGGTGATGAAACATGACTAGGAACTTAGAAATCAACAGATTTAACTCACACAATGGCAGAATAAGTGAATCAAACCCTCTAGTGAATAGGTTAAGTTTTTTTTTTTTTTTTGATTAATTTAGTCAAACCACAACTAAATCAAGTGTGATTAGATCAACACCTAGAGCTATTATTCACCACATGGTTGATTTGGACTGAGAGAGAATCGGAGGAGCTCACTAGATCTGAGTGTGTGTAACAAATAAGAGGCTTAACCTAAAATGAAGAACATAAGACTTTATATACCCCTGCTGTTGACTCACCCATACGATTCATTCATCACACGTACGAGTTGGCTTCATCGGCTGTACGGGTGATCACTCACTCGTGTCTTCTCATTTAGGTTGTAATTGTGACTTAGCTCGGCATCAACCGTGCGTATGAGCCTGTCAGCCGTACTAGTGAGGCTTCACTCGTACGTCTGACTAAGTCTAACATAGTCAAACATCTAAATCTCGTTCCTGCAGTTCCTGTAACCACATACAAACACAGGATAATAATGAGCAATCATGGTGGCCTGTAAACTGTTGTACCTGCAATGGACGTGGGTAGATGTCTAGGGACTTGCATAAAATGCATCAACAGAAGGTGTGAGTTGTAAGGAAACGAAGGAGGTGAATTTATAAGAAAATCTCCGACAGAATAATTAAAATGGACGATCGCATTTAAAGCGGATCCTAATTTCCTTAATTACCGGAGAGTCAAATCTTATTAAGAAGATTTTCTTCAAATCCCTTGAAATCTGGGAATCAATCATATCTACGTCAAATGATAAGATGAATCTACACTTACTCATTTCACTCTTCTATGTTAGCTTCATTCGTACTCTTCATATAAATGGATTGTTTATCCAAATTATTCGCTGATGATAAAACTCTAATTTTCAGCCCGTATGTATCATGAAAACATACTTATTATCATTCACGACCGTTTCACTTAAATTTCGGGATGAAATTTCTTTAACGAGTAGGTACTGTGACAACCCAAAAATTTTCAACCAAATTTAAACTTTAATCTTTATATGTTTCCGACACAATAAGCAATATTTGTTAAGTTAAATTTCAAGAATTTTAAACTATGTTCATACATTCATTCAACCTCGACCAAGTTCCAACGATTCACGAACCATTAAACGAATATGATTATATATGTATATGTGTATATATATTATAACTTGAAACGTAAACAAAATATTAGATTAAATACTTTATATGATTGTATCTGTTTCAAAATATTTATCAATGGAATTAGAAGATAAGATCAAATGATTGAATTATCATATATATTAAATTATGATTACAAGTCTCTGTTGAAAGGCCCACGTTGATTTGAGAAATCTTTCCATTTTAACAATATTCGGAAAATGGTAAAGTAATTTATAAATAAGAACAAATTGTCAATCATTGAGAACTAGACAAAGGATAGTGGAAGATTGAATCTCATAAAGACTCGATTGATCTATTTAGTTTCAAACGTACAAAAACGTTTTCAGTTTAAAAAGAACTTTATTATTAAAACGTATATAACTTTTATAAATATCTAGAACCACTTTTGACAACTCATTACTTAACTAGTATGATAAAGATAACGATATTTATATTTTATTTTATTAAATATATATAACGATTTAAATTAATATTATATATATTTATACGCGTATAATACGTACATAGTTTTATACTTTTACTATACTTAAACTTTACCTTTACTTTATTTTTACTTTACTTTAACTTTAATAATTCACTTTAATAATTCATACTTTAATAATTTATACTTTAATAATTCACTTTAATAATTCAGACTTTAATAATTCACTTTAATAATTCATACTTTAATAATTCATACTTTAATAATTCACTTTAATAATTCAAAAATCTATTATAAATAGAATTCAATAGGTTTCATTATTTCATAAAAACTTGAAAATATTTTTCTCTAAACTCTCTCAATCGATTTACATATATATATTTACTCCGTATTATTTCAAGATATTATTAGTATACATAAAATATTACGACAGAGTGTTGTCCGAGTGATTTCGAAATTGTTTTTCGAGTAGGATAGGATTAAGGAAATTATGGGTTATAGCTATGGAGGTGATTGAGTATGGTTCATGGGTATGCTCGTGAGGTCAATATAGTGTTTATCATTTCCGTTGCGTCTACGTACCTTTCCTGCAATATTGAATCTCAATATTGATACGTGAGTACTCATAATTTAACTTTTACATACTAATAGTGTATCCCTGACTAGTGCTCGAGTATTTAGGATTATGCATGCTTGTACTTTTGATATTGCTCTTAGACAGGTTAGGTTGAATCTTGAATTAGTTACACTTGCGGTTGAGATAAGGTATAAGATATGCATGTCCTTGGAAAGCTAGCGAAAAAATTAAGAACTTTTCCTTTAGATATCGAATGGTTTCGATGAACGGATTAGAAGTTATAATCAATTGAATTTTCGATATTTTTATTAAAAATGATTATTATTATCGTCGTTCTAGTTTTATCTTATTATTATCATTATTATTATCTTTATCAATAAAAGGGATTTATCATTAAAAATTATTTTTTTATTTATTACTATCGTTATTATCGTTAAAGTTATAATTAGTATTATTATTATTATTATCCAATTATCATTATTATTATTATTATTATTATTATTATTATTATTATTATTATTATTATTATTATTATTATTATTATTATTATTATTATTATTATTATTATTATTATTATTATTATTAGTATTATTATTATTATCATTATTAATATATATATATATCATTATTTAAAAATGGTTATTGTTATTGTTATTATTATTATTACTATATTATCATTAAGATAATTATTAGTATTATCGTTAATAATAATATAGTAACTATCATTATTAATATTAGTGTAATTAAAACAAATAATTGTAACACCTAAATATTTTGATTACTATTATTATCATTATTATGAACACGATATAAAAGACGATTAAAAGCTATTAAACGAAACGATTAGGAAATAATGAGTAAGAGTATCATGATGAAATTAAAATATTATAAGATATTAATTTAGATAAAATTATCGTTCTTATTATTTTTATCATTACTATTATTATTAAAAGTATCGTTAGTATTAAAACTATCATTTTAACAAAAATTATCATTTTAATAGAAATGTCATTGTTACTATAAAATATCATTATTATTATTATTTTAAATAGAATTATTATTTTAAAGATAATATTAAAAATTATCGTAAATATTAAAGTTATCATAATTAGAATTATCGTTTTATCATAATGTCATCTTAGTAATTATAAATATTGATATTTTTATAATAATAATTATTATTACAAAATAATACAACTTTTACTTACTATCATTATAGATATTATTTTATCAAATAAATATGTGATACAAACATATTTTACTACGTGTAATAACTTACTTTAATAATACCTATCATATTATCTTTATGATATTAAATGAACCCTATAAATTTTATTACTTAATATATATAAAAGTATATTTTATTATATAAATTTAATATAAAATTTTATTTATTAATAAATAAATTATATTATTTACTCTAATAAATCTTTTAAAAATATTTAAAAATATAAAACGACGATATTTAAACTATATATTAATCATGTGTAGATTTTTGGAAATTATTCTGAGTCAAATTTTCTTTTGTTGACTTTTGCATATTAGTCTCGAGCATTAGGATTGTGGTACACTATGACTTGAACTAATTTGTTAGACAAATATTGACCAACATATAAATATATATAATTAATTTAGGTTCGTGAATCCGAGGCCAACCTTGCACTTGTTCAATGACGTTATATGTATTTTTACTACGAAATACAGTATGGTGAGTTTCATTTGCCTTTTTACCCTTTATATTTTTGGGCTGAGAATACATGCGCAACTTTTATAAATGTTTTACGAAATAGACACAAGTACGTGAAACTACATTCTATGGTTGAATTATCGAAATCGAATATGCCCCTTTTTATTAAGTCTGGTAATCTAAGAATTAGGGAACAGACACCCTAATTGACGCGAATCCTAAAGATAGATCTATTGAGCCTAACAAACCCCATCCAAAGTACCGGATGCTTTAGTACTTCGAAATTTATATCATGTCCGAAGGAGGATCCCGGAATGATAGGGGATATTCTTATATGTATCTAGTTAATGTCGGTTACCAGGTGTTCACCATATGAATGATTATTTTTGTCTCTATGCATGGGACGTATATTTATGAGAACTGAAAATGAAATTCTTGTGGTCTATTAAAATGATGGAAATAAATGATTATGATAAACTAATGAACTCACCAACCTTTTGGTTGACACTTTAAAGCATGTTTATTCTCAGGTGTTAAAGAAATCTTCCGCTGTGCATTTGATCATTTTAAAGATATTACTTGGAGTCTTTCATAGCATATTTCGAAGAACGTTGCATTCGAGTCATTGAGTTCATCAAAGATTATTATTAAATCAATTTATAGTTGGATAGTGGATATTATGAAATGGTATGCATGCCTGTCAATTTTCGATGTAAAGCAAGTTTATCTTTTAAAAACGAATGCAATGTTTGTAAAATGTATCATATAGAGGTCAAATACCTCGCAATGTAATCAACTATTGTGAATCGTTTATAATGTATATGAACGGGTCCTTTCATATATGTATTGGTATATTATAAAGCGTATTTAATACTTGTAAGAATGTATTTATACTCGTAATACATTATATGTAAATACATTTTAACATAAGTTAATTACGTCGTTTAAATAGTAACATATATATTGTTCAAAAACGCTCTAAATTAG
The DNA here is from genome assembly GCF_046630445.1 of Rutidosis leptorrhynchoides. Taxonomy (NCBI): domain Eukaryota; kingdom Viridiplantae; phylum Streptophyta; class Magnoliopsida; order Asterales; family Asteraceae; genus Rutidosis; species Rutidosis leptorrhynchoides. The sequence goes on from NC_092335.1 coordinate 636,803,293, forward strand.
TAGTATGAATATATATATATAATACTTTGTTAATATACTTAATGAGATATTTAATTATCATATTTTCAAGTTAAATATATATATATATATATATATATATATATATATATATATATATATATATATATATATATATATATATATATATATATATATATATATACACACACACACACACACATATATATATAATTAATACAAGTTATGACGTTCGTGAATCGTAAGAATAAAAGGGTGACTAAAAGCTTGTGTAAAACTCTTTCCGGAGGTTCAAAACTTATTAAAATTCATTGCTTATCAAGTCGGAATTATTAAATCATGTAAATAGTATAATCAAGCAGTCAAAAAAATCCGGGTCGTTACAAATATACACACACACACACACACACACACACACACATATATATATATATCTATATATATATATACAAACTTTGCTTATCGTGTCAGAATAATAAGAAGATAAAGTTTAAATTTGGTCAGAAATTTTCGGGTTGTCACAGTACCAACAGTTAAAGAAATTTCGTCCCCGAAATTTGATTAGGATGGTCATGGCTGACAATAAGTATGTTTTCATGACGCATATGAGTTGATAAATAGAATTTTATTATCATTGAGTAATATGGATAAAACAATCCATTTATGTGAAGAGTATGAGTGAAGTTATCACAAAAGAGTGAAATGAGTAAATGTAGGTCAGTTTTAACCAGTGACGTAGTCACGGTTGATTTCCGGAATTCAAGGGATTTAGAGAAAATCTTCGTAATAAGATTCGGTTCTTCGGTAATTAAGGAAATTAGGATCCGCTTTGATTAAATGCGATAATATGTTTTGATTGCTTTGTCGGATATTTTACTATAAATCCACCCCCTTCGTTTCCTTACAACTCATACCTTCTACTCTTTCTCTGTCACTTCATACTTTTAAAGCATTCGTCAATATGCTTGATCCAGTTCTGTTCCTTGATATGTTCTTAACTATCGCAACAATCATCCTTCAAATGAACACAATAAAAGTACTCATGTTGGTCGCATAATAGTTTGTACTTGTGTCTATCAGTTATAAAATTAATACATGTATTCTCAGCCCAAAAATATAGATAAAAAGGGAGCAAATTAAACTCACGTTACGATACGATAGTTTGTAGTAAATATGTATATGATGGCACTGAACAAGTGCAGAGTTGTCCTCGGATTGACGAACCTATATCAAGTATATATATTAACACATATACTCATAATTGAATAAGTTTATATATTGTATCTTAATTTATATATCTTATATATTTAATTTGTGTATACAAAAATGATTAATATTTATATGGTTATGTTTATATATATATACATATATATTTGATTAGTATTATATTAAAAATATCTAACTTGTTATATTTGAATATTTTTATAAAAATTGTTAATGTGATTATTACATACTTTTATGTATATTACTTATGAATATATACATAATATTTATTTGGTAAAATACTATTAATAATAGTAGATAATAGTTGTATTTGATTATAATGATAATATTAATGATAACAACACTGATATAATAGTCATAATAGAAATAATAATAATAATAATAATAATAATAATAATAATAATAATAATAATAATAATAATAATACTAATACTAATAATAATAATAATAATAATAATAATAATAATAATAATAATAATGATACTAGTAGTAAAAATAATACTATAGTTTTAATGTTTGCAAAACTGATAATTTTGTAAAAATGATAATAATGATAATACTTTTTATTAATAATAATACTAATAAAGATAATCATATTATTAATAATAATAATGATAATAATAATAGTAATAAGCATACTAATAATAATAGTGATAATATTAATAATAGTATTTATGATAATAATAATAATCTTAATATTTAGGAAATGATACTAATACTAATATTTATGAAAATAATAATAAGTTGTTTTGTTTTCATAATAATAATAATAATAATAATAATAATAATAATAATAATAATAATAATAATAATAATAATAATAATAATAATAATATAATAATAATAATAATAATAATAATAATAATAATAATAATAATAATAATAATAATAATAATAATAATAATAATAATAATAATAATAATAATAATAATAATAATACTAAAGTGGCAACTAATACTTATATTAGTAATAATAATAGTAATAACTATAATACTAGTAGTAATAATAATAATAATAATAATAATAATAATAATAATAATAATAACAATAACAATAATAATAATAATAATAATAATAATAATAATAATAATAATAATAATAATAATAAAAATTATAATAGTAATAATAATAATAATAATAATAATAATAATAATAATAATAATAATAAAAATAATAATAATAATAATAATAATAATAATTTTGATAAAGAAAACTACCTCAAAGAGGCTCCAAAAAAATAATGCCATGGCCGGGACTCGAACCCGTGACCCCTCGCTCACCCGAACCATTCCTTAACCATTCTACTATGATTGTTTTTCTGATTTAATTTATCCTTTAATTACATATAACCCGTATTATAATATCTGTTTTTCTCCTTCTTCATGAATCAAACGGCCAAAAACCAAATAATCATAACCGAGAATTACAAATTGAATTTAGACTTGAAATTGATTTAATAATGACCTGTTGATAATGCTAAAAACGAATATATATTTCATAGCATTATCCCTCAAGAAAGACAAGCTTTTAGTTACAATTGTTCTATTTACAAGTGATATTCGTTTAAATAATAAAAGGTGAAGACAAAAGACAGATTCGACGGATTGAAGAAGAAAATGACCAAAAAGCTCAAAAGTACAAAGTACAATCAAAGTGGTTCAAATTATTAATGAGAAACGTCTTAAAATTACAAAAGTACAAGATGAAAAACGCAAAGTACAAGATATTAAATAGTACGAAAGGACGTTCGAAAATCCGGAACCGGGACCAGAGTCAACTCTCAATGCTCGACGCAACGGACTAAAAATTACAAGTCAACTATGCACATAAATATAATATAATATATAAATAATTCTTAAAATTATATATATATTATATTATATATATAAACCGTCGGCAAACTATGAGACAAAGAAATGTGAGCTGAATTCCTGCTCCATGCGATCGCATGGCCTGGAGGCCTAATTTCCATGCGATCGCATGGCTAACTTTTTCTGGCCACATTCCTATAAAAGGCAGTCTTTTGCTCGAGTATCATATCCATCTATCCTCTCTATCTCTCTGTAATATATATATATATATATATATATATATATATATATATATATATATATATATATATATATATATATATATATATATATATATATATATATATATATATATAATTTTAATTTTAATTTAATAATAATAAGGGTATGTTAGCGAATGTTGTAAGGGTGTAAGTCAAAATTCTGTCCGTGTAACGCTACGCTATTATTAATCATTGTAAGTTATGTTCAACCTTTTTAAATTAATGTCTCGTAGCTAAGTTATTATTATGCTTATTTAATGCCGAAGTAATCTTGATGTTGGGCTAAATATTAAGATTGGGTAATTGGGCTTTGTACCATAATTGGGGTTTGGACAAAAGAACGACACTTGTAGAAATTAGACTATGGGCTATTAATGGGCTTTATATTTGTTTAATTGAATGATAATTCGTTAATTTAATATAAAGATTTATAATTAGACGTACCTATAAATAATCATATACACTCGATCGAACACGATGGGCGGGATATTTATAAGTACTAATAATCGTTCATTTAACCGGATATGGGAATGGATTAATAGTAATGGACTTATTAAAACAGGGGTGAATTACATACAATAAAAATTGGTGTAATTATAGTTTAAGTCCCCAATTAGTTGGAATATTTGACTTCGGATATAAGAATAATTTGACGAGGATACTCTCACTTTATATTTATGACTGATGGACTGTTATGGACAAAAACCAGATGGACATATTGAATAATCCAGGACAAAGGACAATTAACCCATGGTAATAAACTAAAATCAACGCGTCAAATATAATGATTACGGAAGTTTAAATAAGTATAATTCCTTTATTTCATATTTCATCGCATTTTTATTTACAGTCATTGTATTTAATTGCACTTTTAATTATCGTACTTTTTAATTATCACACTTTTATTTATTGTCATTTTATTTATCGCACTTTTAATTATCGCACTTTAATTATTGTCATTTACTTTACGCTTTAAATTAAGTTATATTTATTTTTAATATTTTTCATTAGGTTTTAACTGCGACTAAAGTTTTAAAATCGACAAACCGGTCATTAAACGGTAAAAACCCCCTTTTATAATAATAATACTACATTTATATATATTTATATATTTACAAATATAGTTTTAAAAATATAGCGTTAAACTTGGCTAGCTCCCTGTGGAATGAACTGAACTTACTAAAAACTATACTACTGTATGATTAGGTACACTGCCTATAAGTGTTGTAGCAAGGTTTAGGTATTTCCACTCTATAAATAATTAAATAACTTGTGTAAAATTGTATCGTATTTAATAGTATTTTCTTGTAAAAATATCACTATTTCGTATACACCTCTACGCACATCAAATATTTTTGGCGCCGCTGCCGGGGAACTGCTTAAACGCCGGAAGCGAAAAGCTATATAAAAAAAAAGATTTTTATTAAGTTTTATTTTATTTTTGTAAAAATACGTTTTAAAAAAAATAAAAAAATATAAAAAGAAAAAACGAAATATATATATATTTTTAAGAGTTTGTTTAAAATATATAAAATTATAAAATATTTCTATTTCTATTTTAGTTTGTAAAAATATAAGTTTTTATTTATTTTATATAAATACTTTATATAATTATAAAACAGAAAATTAAAAACAGAAAAAAAAATAAGTAATCGGGCTACACTGTAGCAGCCCAATTTGTGAACTAAATATTTGGGCCATGCGATCGCATGAACCCGAAGGCTAAAACTCATGCGACCGCATGAGAGTGTCTGACACACCCAACAGAACCTGGCACAACATTAATTATGGATTATTATTAATTATTATTAATATTAAACCATAATTAGGGTTTTATTTATTTATTAATTAGTTTTAGTTTTATTATTTTGTATTTTTAGTTTTAAAGTAGTTTTATTAATTATAAATTGATACTTTTATAAAATATATAATCTAAAAATAATATTTTTATAAAAATTGTATTTTTATACTTATATCTTTTTAATCGGTTATTCGTAATATTTATATTTTTCGCTCGTAATTAGTTTTAAGTAATAATTTTTGCCGTAGTTATTTTTATTTCTAGATTTTTTAGGCTTTGCCGTAAAATCCCTTAAGTGCTTTTTCTTTAGATTAAAATTTAGACGCTTTAGAATTTTACGACATCGCTCATCACTTTAATATTTAATAGACTTTAGTACTTTTTAAGTTATTGCCGTTTTGGATATATAATTTCTCTAAGCTTTAATACCTTTTGACGCAACTTTTAATTTTTAGTTTTTAGACTTTTTAAGTTTCGAGGCGCTACGTTCTTTTTATTATTTTTCAACCTTTTATTTTTTGACGTTTTTCGACGCACTCTTTTTCTTTCTTATTTTTCGCCGCTCTAGTTTTTAGGACATAGAATTTTCTATTTTTTCTCTAAAATTTCTTTAAACTTCGACGAAAAATTATTTTATGCGGTTAAATTTATAGACATCCAAAATTTTCTGGTTCGTAGTAATAGTTGGATTTGTTAGTGGCGAGTTGTGGGCTTCCGATTTAAACGGTCCTGGCTACCTGCTGCATCTATTGGCTATTCAAAACGTGGGCAAAATCAGAAAAGTCTATTAATTTGATAACTTATATAATTTTTATCTTTTATAACTAATAGGATATTCAGTGAATGCACCGAGCAAAACGTTCACCACCTTTTATACGTTCACCACCTGTAACTCGATCAAGACATCTAGCCAATATTGTCGCCGTTGATTTTTCTTTAGAATCGTCATCCAGTCTACCAAGTACTCCAATTCAAATTTCCGATAATCCATTTTTTGAACTCGACCTCACAATTGAGAATCCGGAGGATATTCAGGGACAATTCAGAGATCCTGAACCATTAATCTTTCCTCCGGAACCACCAATCATTCAAACAGAGATTGTCGAGGAACAAACCATTAAATCAGAATCCTCTAGTGATTCAGATTCAACAAATTCAATCATGGAAAATCTGGAACCTCTAAGTATGGAAGACCGAATGAGAGCTAAACGTACTGGCCAAGGTCACAAAATTACTCAACCAGGCATTAATGCGCCAGATTATGAAATCAAAGGACAAATCCTACACATGGTGACTAATCAATGCCAATTTAGTGGTGCGCTGAAGGATGATCCAAACGAACATCTTCGAACATTTAATAGGATCTGTACTCTATTCAAAATCAGAGAAGTTGAGGATGAACAGATATATCTCATGTTATTTCCCTGGACTTTAAAGGGAGAAGCCAAAGATTGGTTAGAATCGTTACCTGAAGGGGCGATTGATACATGGGATGTCTTAGTTGAAAATTTTCTTAAACAATTCTTTCCAGCATCTAAAGCCGTGAGACTTCAAGGAGAAATTGTTACGTTCACATAAAAGCAAAATGAAACTCTATATGAGGCGTGGACAAGATTTGGAAAGTTATTGAGAGGATGTCCGCAACATGGTTTAGACACTTATCAAATAGTACAAATATTCTACCAAGGATGCGACATCACTACAAGAAAAGACATCGATATAGCAGCTGGTGGTTCCATTATGAAGAAAACCGCAACTGAAGCTTACAAAATTATTGATAACACTGCTTCCCACTCACATGAGTGGCGCCAAGAAAAATATATGGTTAGATCATCTAAAGCGGCTAGAGCCGATTCTAGCCATGACTTCGATTCCATTTTCGCAAAGATAGATGCTGTCGAGAGATGAATGGAAAAGATGACTAAGGATATTCACTCAATACGAATTAGTTGTGAGCCGTGTTGAGGACCACATTTGACAAAAGATTGTCTCAGTATTGAACAAACAATGGAACAAAGAGAGAATGTTTCATACATGAACTAAAGGCCCGGAAATAATTATCAGAATAATTATCAATCGCCAAGACCAATCTACAATCAAAATCAGAATTATAACCGAAATGTTCCATACAACAACCAACAAGGTCCTAGCAATCAACAAGTACCTAATAATACTTACAACCAGCAAAGACCTATTTTTCAAAATAAACACCACAAACCGATGATAAAAAGCCAAATTTAGAAGATATGATGTCGAAGCTAGTTGAATATCAACCTCAATTTTTCACTTCTCAGAAACAAACCAATGAACAAAATGCTCAAGCATTTAGAAATTAACAAGCTTCTATTCAAAATTTGGAACAAGAAGTAAGTAACCTAGCAAGGTTGATAGGTGAAAAAAAACCGAAAATTCTACCTAGCGATACAAATGCTAACCCCTGGAATGAAACAGCTAAAGCCATTACCACAAGAAGTGGTATTTCACTTAAACCACCTGTAATACCTGTAATTTCTGATGACTCTATTCCTACTCCACAAGAACTACAATCTGAGCAAGATAAGGAAACAGAATCGGTAGTTGAAAAGGTTAATGAAGATAACACAGTTAAGGCAAAACCTTATGTTAAACCATACCAACCACCACTTCCTTACCCGAGTAAAATGAGAAAAGAAAGACTTGAAGCCGAGCAATCCAAATTCTTGGATATTTTTAAACAAATAAATGTCAATCTTCCTTTCATTGATGTGATTTTAGGAATGCCTAAATATGCTAAATTTTTGAAAGATCTAATCACAAATAGAAAGAAAATGGAAGAACTCTCGGCTGTTATAATGAATGCTAATTGTTCTGCAGTGCTGTTGAATAAGATACCAGAAAAATTATCAGATCTAGGAAGTTTCACAATTCCATATTTTCTGGGTAGTCTTAGTTCAATAGAAGCATTGGCAGACTTAGGTGCTAGTATAAATCTAATGCCGTATTCACTATACGCTAAACTAGACCTCGGAGAATTGAAACCAACACGAATAAGTATACAACTAGCCGATCGATCAGTAAAATATCCTAGAGGGATAATGGAGAACATGCTAGTTAAAGTTGGTACTTTAGTATTTCCAGTAGATTTTGTTATTCTGGACATGGAAGAAGATTCTCGAGTTCCTCTCATATTAGGAAGATCATTCTTAAACACGGCTAAAGCAATAATAGAAGTGTTCGGTAAGAAACTGACCCTAAGTATAGAGGACGAGAGTGTTACCTTTTCAGTTGATAGAGCCATGCAACAACCGCAATCTGTAGATTATACATGTTATTATATTCAAACTATAGATTCACATACAGAATTGTTAGAAGAATTTCCAGAATTACAAAGAATAGGAGAATGTTCTTTAGGAGAAGGAACTGAACCAATTGATGAAACTGAAATGTTAGCTACACTTATGGCTAATGGATATGAACCAACAACAGAAGAAATTCAAATGTTAAAAGAGGAAGACAGATATCGATACAAATCATCAATAGAAGAACCACCGACATTAGAGTTAAAGCCACTTCCAAACCATTTGGAATATGCTTATTTACATGGTGAATCTGAATTACCTTTAATAATATCGTCTTCTCTTACTGAAAATGAAAAATCTCAACTTATTTCTGTGCTAAAAGCTCATAAACCAGCTATTGCATGGAAGATTCATGATATTAAAAGCATAAGTCCTTCGTATTGCACACATAAAATCCTTATGGAAGAAGGTGATAAAACGTATGTGTAATGCCAACGAAGACTAAATCCTAATATGCAAAATGTTGTTAAGAAAGAAATTATTAAACTACTTGATGCAGGATTAATTTATCCAATCTCTGATAGTCCATGGGTAAGCCCAGTTCAATGCGTACCTAAGAAGGGTGGCATGACTGTCATCACAAATGAGAAAAATGAGCTTATTCCTACTAGGACTGTAACAGGATGGCGTGTTTGTATAGATTATAGAAAATTAAATGACACCACCAGAAAAGATCACTTTCCCTTACCTTTCATTGATCAAATATTGGAAAGGTTAGCCAGAAATAGTTACTATTGTTTTCTTGACGGTTTTTTCGGATATTTTCAAATTCCAATAGCACCCGAAGATCAAGAGAAAACCACATTCACATGCCCTTATGGTACTTTTGCTTACAAACGCATGTCATTTGGACTTTGCAACGCCACTGCAACCTTTCAAAGGTGCATGATGGCGATTTTTCACGACATGATAGAAGAATGCATGGAAGTTTTCATGGATGACTTTTTAGTCTTCGGTGATACATTTGAATCATGTCTAGTTAATCTTGAACGAATGCTTATTAGATGCGAACAATCAAATCTAGTTCTTAATTGGGAGAAATGCCATTTCATGGTTAGAGAAGGCATCGTTCTCGGTCATAAAATCTCAAAGGAAGGAATTGAAGTGGATAGAGCCAAAGTAGATGTAATTGATAAACTTCCACATCCCACCAATGTTAGAGGAGTTAGGAGTTTTCTAGGGCATGCTAGTTTTTACCGACGTTTCATAAAAGATTTTTCTAAAATTGCCACTCCTATGAATAAACTCCTAGAAAAGGATGCTCCATTCATCTTTTCAGATGAATGCATTAAATATTTTAATATTCTTAAAGAAAAACTCACTAATGCGCCGATCATGATAACTCCAAATTGGAATTTACCGTTTGAACTTATGTGCGATGCAAGTGATTTTGCAATGGGAGCCGTTTTAGGACAAAGGATTGAAAAACGATTTCAACCTATTTATTATGCTAGTAAGACCTTACAAAGAGCACAAACGAATTACACAACTACTGAAAAAGAACTCATTGCTATTGTATTTGCTTTTGACAAATTTCGTTCATATCTCGTTCTAGCTAAAACGGTGGTCTATACCGACCATTCTGCTCTAAGATACCTATTTTCGAAACAAGATGCCAAACCACGATTAATCCGTTGAATCTTACTCTTACAAGAGTTCGATATTGAAATCCGAGACAAAAAGGGAGCAGAAAATCTCGCCGCTGATCATCTTTCTCGTCTTGAAAATCCCGAATTAGAAGTTCTAAATGAATCAGCCATACAAGATAACTTTCTTAATGAATATCTATTGAAGATAGATTATAATGAAATTCCATGGTTTGCAGACTATGCAAACTACTTAGTATGTGAATTCCTTGAAAAAGGATTGTCGTACCAAAAACGAAAGAAAATCTTTAGTGATATAAAACACTATTTCTGGGAAGATCCACATTTGTTTAAAAATTGTTCCGATGGAATAATACGCTGATGTGTATTCGGGGATGAAGCCAGTCAAATCCTAAACCATTGTCACACAGGACCAACAGGAGGGCATTATGGGCCTCATCTCACAGCAAGAAAAGTCTACGATGCTGGATTCTATTGGCCTACAATTTTCAAAGATGCACACCTTCTTTGCAAATCCTGTGATGCTTATCAAAGGGCCGGAAAAATAAGTCAACGTGATGAAATGCCACAAAATGTCATTCAAGTATGTGAAGTATTTGACGTTTGGGGTATTCACTTTATGGGTCCATTTCCAAAATCTCATAATAATCTATACATTCTCGTTGCCATTGATTATGTATCTAAATGGGCGGAAGCACAAGCTCTCCCAACTAACGATGCACGAGGTGTAGTCAACTTTTTAAAACGTCTTTTTGCAAGGTTTGGAACACCGAAAGCTTTAATAAGTGATCGGGGTACTCATTTTTGTAACAATCAACTTGAGAAAGTTCTCAAAAGATATGGAGTAACTCATAAAATCTCAACCGCTTATCATCCACAAACAAGGGGACAAGGTGAAAATACTAACCGAGCTTTAAAACGTATTCTAGAGAAAACTGTAGGATCAAATCCGAAGGAATGGTCCATGAAATTGGAGGATGCACTCTGGGCTTTTAGAACAGCCTACAAAACTCCAATTGGAACCACACCTTTTAAACTCGTTTATGGAAAAGCATGTCACCTTCCAGTAGAAATTGAACACAAAGCATTTTGGGCTTTGAAGACATGTAATCTTGATTTACATGAAGCCGGACGTCTACGGTTAAGCCAATTAAACGAATTAGAAGAATTAAGACATGAAGCATATGAAAATTCATTAATCTATAAAGAAAGAACGAAGAAATGGCATGATAATAGAATCAGAAGTTCAAAAGAATTTAAAGAAGGAGACAGAGTTCTTCTTTTCAATTCACGATTCAAGCTATTTCCTGGAAAATTGAAATCAAGATGGTCTGGACCATTCATAGTTAAAAGAGTTTTTCCATATGGAACAGGAGAATTAATAAATTCAAATGGAATTGAATTTAAGGTTAATGGTTTTCATACCCCGTCCTAATCCATCTGGACGAAGTCACCAACATCTGGTCCCATTGAGATGATCGAATCCAAATAATTTCTTTAAAATGAGCAAATGCACAGCGGAAGATTTCCTTCATACCTGAGAATAAACATGCTTTCAAGTGTCAACCAAAAGGTTGGTGAGTTCATAGGGTTATCATAAAACAATAAAAATTCATCATTTTGATAGACCACAAGATTTAAATGCTGCATGGTACAAATGGGCCCGAATCCTATACCCACCTGTAATGTACATGCGATATCTTTTAAATACAGTACACCTTTCTCGTGTACGAAATCATCTTTCATAAATCTTAGTAACCGTACACATATCTTGTGCACAAAAATAACATACACATAAACGTCTCAGTCCCAAGTATCAATTTAAGGCCCAAATTATTTTAAATTTTATAACTCTGAAAGTGAAACGAAAAGGTAAACACATGTTATCAATCTTCGGTCTTCATTTCATCATTTTTTTATTCTTGGTCCATTAATCATTATCGTATGCATCATTATCATTTATATTATCACCGAACCCATCATCATCGGAATCATTATCACAATCATCCTACTATCATCTTCATTATCCTAATTATTATTCTATCGTCACCTTCATTAATCATTCACGATCTCATCATCATTGATCGCATTTTTAGGTCTCAAGGTAAACAGCGAGTAGCTGCATCCTGTCGCAGCAGTAAAAGAAATCGAGTATGGTGATGTTAGTTTTCGATGGTGAGGCTGAGGTGGTGGTTTCGTCGGACAGTAGTAGCCACGAAGGAGGCTGCAGAAGACGAGCAACATTAATCAAATAAAAATGGTGTTCAATAGTAGTGGTTCATGTTGGTGATGGCGTTTGGTGTCGGGTGGTTTTGAAGTGGGTTTGGTTTGTTTCCTGACTTGACTCGACAGGAATAGCAATCAAGAGCTGCAGTCGTAGCAGTAATGGGTGGCGAGGGTGATGAAGGTTCAAAGTGGTAGATGGTTTGAAAGGAAGACAGAAATCAATAGGTGGTGTCGTGTGTTGCTGTAAAATAGAGAAGGGAGAAAGTAGAGAGGGAGAGAAGAGAGAGAGGGGTGGATTGTGGTGGTTCTTGGTTGTTCACGATGGTGGATTGGCTCGACGGTAAGGGTGGAGGCCGAGGGTAGTGAATGATGGTTGTAGTAGTATGATCAAACTTATATCTATAGATATGAGTTATATGTATATGCTAGTGTTTATGTACATGTATATGTAAGAAAATAAAATATGAAAATAAAAGGATGAATGAATTGGATAAATTTAGAAGGCTTTTGCTATGATACAAGTTGGTGATGTACTCTGTAAAAGAAAGAGGCTAGTATTAATATATGGCTAGTTGCACAAACATTTCATAAGATTAGATATTTATTGAAAGAAAAAAAAATGGGTTTTATGTTGTAGTTAATCAAGTATATGTATATATATGATTTAGTAATTGAAAAATATTAATAATGAGGATGCAAGTAGTGGTAGTGGAAGTCAATTATGATGTGTGGTTTTAGGCGTAAATGCATGCATTCATCTATAAGTTAAAAGTTGAAAGAAGACAAGAAGAGGAAGTAGAAAGCATCAAATTGTGTGGTGTGTGGTGAAGGATATACATACATAAATCCTATATATATATATATATATATATATATATATATATATATATATATATATATATATATATATATATATAATTAGATAGATGTGAGAAAACATAATCACAACTCTCATGATTTAATTGTATGTATGTGTGTTAAAGTTAGTAACAAGTTGATATAAACAATAATATATAATATATAAGCCAGTGGTTTGATAAGAAACATGACACATATTTCAACTTAAACACAGTGAGTGTCTTCATTCATTTCACGGATGATAGAGAATTTAGAAAAGAAATATATAATATAATAGTATCATTAATAATATAATAATAGATAATAAACGTGTAAAAATTAATTAGTAGTCATCTTTATATTTTATTTGTACCGACGGTTTTCACAGAGTGCTAAATCATGCTCCGTGATTAATTCAGTGGCGGATAAAAAAATCTCCAGAAAAATCCCATATTTTTTAAAAATTAAATATCTTTATTTAGTTTGGTCATTATAGTATAAAATTCAGTCATTAACTATTAAATAAAATTTACATTAATTATTTACTCCCAACCCTAAGTAAAATATAAAAAGTTTGAAAATTCAACAAATAGCTCTTAAATACATTTTTAATAAGTCTAAAATTTATAGAACTCATTTTTGAATCACCATTTATTTTAAAATCATATAAGTTCCTTTAGGTTCATATTAAACTTGTTTAATAACAATCGAGATGACAACAAGTATGAAATGCCCCGTTCATATTAATTGTAAACATTTCATATTAATTGGTTTCTTTGCGAGGTTTTGACCTCTATATGAGACGTTTTTCAAATCTTGCATTCGTTTATAAAAACAACCATAACCTTTATTATTGAATAAAGGTCTTAATGACATAATTTTGATTGTCTATCAAAGACAATCTCCTCAAATAAATAAGTTTTTACACAACCCATTACAATATGATCAAATATATTACAACAAATACTCCGAATGCAAGTTTAAACAATATAAACAATTATGCCGACTCCAAATCTTGACCTTGGGTTGGCATACGATAGCGGAAGTGTTTTTAATATTCACCAGAGAATAAACATGCTTAAAACGTCAACAAAAATGTTGGTGAGTCATAGGTTTAATTTCTATATAATAATCATAATATTTAATAAGCCACAAGATTTCATTTAATTAAATGTGCAGGATCATTACAACTGCAAAAATCATTCATACGATGAGTCGCCTGGTAATCGACCTTAACATAGAGCGCTTAAGATATCTGGCATCATACATTCCACTATTCAAATGTATGACAAGGACCCTTCGAAGTACTAAAGCATTTCCACTATTCGAAAATGGGGTGGTTGGTGCCCGTAGATCTACCTTTAGGATTCGCGTCAATTAGTGTTTTTCACTAATTCTTAGGTTACCAAGCATAATAATAATAAGTACAGATATCCGGTATAACAAAATAATCGTAGAATGTAGTTCCATGAACTTGTGCTTATTTTGTAAAACATTTATAAATTTTGCATGTATTCTCATCTCAAAATAATTTAGATAGTAAAAATGGGACTATAACTCACTTGTGATGATTTTGGAATAGATGGTGGTAAGACTTGGCCTTTGACAAATTCACGAACCTAATAATAATATTCTTGTGTCAAGATATATATATATATATAATTAATATTCCATACTTATGATACTTGTGATAATTTTTATTGTCCATTGTTAGTAGTCCAATGTTCGTAGTCCAATAGTCCAATAGTCCAATAGTCCAATAGTCCAACAGTATGAATATATATATATAAATATAAATGCGTATATTGTGTTAGAATTCACTAACACTATAATATATTGTCTTAATATAATAAGACACATAATATGTATATTGTCTGAAGCAATCCGCGACCCATTGTATACATGTCTCAGGCTCGATCACAACTCAAAGTATATAATATTTTGGAATCCACTGCGACCCACAGCTAACTCGAAATTACTGCCAATGGTGTCTTATAGTTCGTTCCAATAATATATATAGAAGAAATCAAAATGATATGTCAAAACGCTGTATACGGATCCACAGTGATCAAGTCATATATATATATGGTACCTTACGATCTTTATTAAGACTATAATATATTGTTGTAAAACTTAATCACGACTATTATAAATTGTATTTCCCTAAGTTCGGGAACAAGACATGTATAAACACATGTAGGATACAAGGTAAGTTAGCTAGGATAAGGTTAGCATCCATTTTTATGAATCATGTCCGTAGCTAAAAATTAAGAAAAATATCCAATTTTATTTTACCCATAATTTCTTCGTTACAAATCCGTTTTGAGTGATTTGAGTTGCCATAGTTTCGTATCGAACTTAACATTATTAATCTTAAAAGAAAAAGTATAGGTTTATAGTCAAAAATACAGCTTAGGTGTCAAATAAGAGAAGATAGTCATATCCGTCGTAAGAACGACATCTTGATGACCCTTTTGAAAAACATACTTCCACTTAGAGTTTAACCATGGATTTTGGATATATTTCATATCCATATAAAATAAGATTTTTCACCAAAGGAAATCTTTTAATTCAAAGTTTAAGATAGGTTTTTAAAATTAAACCCAAAACAGCCCCCGTTCGACTAAGACGACGTATATTCGATTTTAAGGTGTTCTTCGTGTTTACAAGTTTTATATCCTTATGTTATCTTGACATATAGTCATAATACATGTGTTGAAGTATTTTAAAAGTCAAGTTAGAAGGATTAAGTTTATTTGCAAACAAGTTCAGAAATAATCTAAACTATGTTCTTGTTGTTATTAGTTATAACTCAAAATAAGATAGCTATAAGAATATGAATTGAATAAAATCATGAATAAGGTTACTACCTCAAGTTACTTGGATAAAGCTACTGGAAAAGATAGGAAATAATCTTGGAATCAAAAGTATCTTTGATGGCTTGGAAACTCTTGAAGTATGAACATGGAATGAACAAAAGTTCGAATAAGAATTCTATCTTGAATTAAGATAGTTATAAGTATATAAATTGAAGCAAAGCTTATATATGATTCTTACCTTGATTAAAAGATGAAAAGCTACTGGAAAGGAAGTATAATTCTTGATCCTAAAGAGTGGTGGAGTTGGATTGAAAGGTTAGAAGTAAGCTAGTAAACTTGAAAGTATTTGTGAAGTGTTCTTGATGTGTTCTTGAATATTGATGTTTCTTGATTGTAATTGAAGCTAGATTGACCTAGATGATCAATATTACTGAAGTAGAGACGTTCTTGAGTGTAGAGAGAGTTAGGATGGAGAAAATTTGGATTAGAAAATCAAGGAAATGTGATGTGTGTGTTGTTTGAAAAAAATGCCTAATGCTTAGTCAATATAAGGTTACTAGTTTTTGTATTTATGCATAAATATCAAGTATAAGTTAAAACAAGTCATGATCATGGTTTATGACTCATTCATGGCTGATCATTGGAGTTTACTATTGGTATGTACCAATAGTAAATAATCTAGAAGCTGTGTGTTGTAGGAGTACAAATACGGTTGCATACGAGTAGAATTGTTGATGAAAATGAACGAGAATGTAATTGTAAGCATTTTTGATAAGTTGAAGTACTTTGATATGTGTCTTGAAGTCTTTCAAAAGTGTATGAATACATCTTAAAATACTACATGTATATACAATTTAGCTGAATCGTTAAGTCACCGTTAGTCGTTACATGTATGTGTTGTTTGAAACCTTTAAGTTAACGATCTCATTTAATGTAGTTAACCCAATATTTATTATATCTAATGAGATGTTAAATTATTATATCATCATGATATTATGATGTATGAATATATCTTAATATGATATATATACATTAAAATATCGTTACAACGATAATCGTTACATATATGTCTCGTTTCGAAATCCTTAAGTTAGTAGTCTTGTTTTTACATATGTAGTTCATTGTTAATACACTTAGTGATATGTTTAATTGTCATTTATCATGCTAAACATTGTGTATCAATATCTTAATATGATTCATATGTATTTAGTAAGACGTTGTTATAACGATAATCGTTATATATATGTATATTGTCTTGAAGTCTTTAAGTTAGTAATCTCATTTTATGTATATAACCAATTTTTATTATATGTAATGAGATACTTAAATATCATTTTATAAAATCATAAGTATATATATATATATATATATATATATATATATATATATATATATATATATATATATATATATATATATATATATATCCATATATACATCATTATATAATTATTTCGAGTTATGACGTTCGTGAATCGTCAGACAAACTGGGTGGCCAAACATTTGTATAAAATTCATTTCAAATAACCAAATCTTAATGAGTTTGATTGATTAATATGTTGGAAACATTAATTATGTAAATGTTAATCTTCTATATATTATCGGAAAAATCCTGGTCGTTACATTACACACCCGTTAAATTAAATTTCGTCCCGAAATTTAGAATAGTACCTAGTTAACGTGTGATATCGGGAAACAAATGTGGGTACTTCAGCTTCATTTGGTCTTCTCGTTCCCAAGTAAATTCAGGTCCTCTACTAGCATTCCATTGAATCTTAACGATTGGTATCTTACTTTGTTTGAGTCGTTTGACCTCACGATCCATAATTTCGACGGGTTCTTCGACAAAATTTAGTTTCTCGTCAATTTTAATCTCGTCTAAAGGAATAATGAGATCTTCGGTAGCTAGGCATTTCTTCAGGTTTGAAACATGAAAGGTGTTTTGAATCTTTTCTAATTGTGGAGGTAGCTCAAGTCGATAGGCCACCGGCCCAATGCGTTTTTCAATCTTGAATGGCCCAATGTATCTTGGGCTCAATTTCCCCCGCTTTCCAAAATGAATAAAACCTTTCCAATGTGATACCTTAAGCATAACCATATCACATTCCTCAAACTCTAAAGGTTTTCTTCTAACATCCGCATAGCTCTTTTGTCGACTCCGGGCTGTTTTCAATCGTTGCTGAATCTGAATGATTTTATCGGTGGTTTCTTGGATAATTTCTGGACCTGTAATATGTTTATCCCCCACATCACTCCAACAAATTAGAGACCTGCACTTCCTACCATAAAGTGCCTCAAATGGTGCCGCCTCAATACTAGAATGATAGCTGTTGTTGTAGGAAAACTCAGCTAACGGTAGATGTCGATCCCAACTGCTTCCAAAATCAATAACACATGCTCGTAGCATGTCTTCGAGTGTCTGAATTGTCCTTTCACTCTACCCATCAGTTTGTGGATGATAGGCAGTACTTAAATCTAGACGAGTTCCCAACGCTTCGTGTAATGCCTGCCAGAATCTGGAAGTAAATCTGCTATCACGATCAGAGATAATAGAGATTAGTATACCATGTCTAGAAACAACTTCTTTCAGGTATAATCGTGCTAATTTCTCTATACCATCCTCTTCTTTTATTGGCAGAAAGTGTGCTGACTTAGTAAGACGATCGACTATTACCCAAATCATGTCATAACCACCTGCGATTCTTGGTAACTTAGCAATGAAATCAATGGTAATGTTTTCCCATTTCCATTCTGGGATTTCAGGGTGTTGGAGTAGGCCCGATGGTTTCTGATGTTCAGCTTTGACTTTAGAACAATTCAAACATGCTCCTACATATGTCGCTATATCGGCCTTCATTCCTAGCCACCAAAAGTTTCTCTTGAGGTCTTGGTACATTTTCCCCGCTCCGGGATGTATTGAATATCTAGTTTTATGTGCTTCATCTAGTACCACTTTCCTCAAATCTCCATTCTTTGGTGCCCAAATTCTTTCAGCTAAATACCTGGTTCCATCTTCCCGAATATTAAGTTGTTTTTCTAATCCTTTGGGTATTTCCCTTCCAAAAATTCCTTCCTTCAAAACCTCCTGTTGTGCCTCTTTTATTCGAGTAGTAAGATTAGTATGAATAATCATGTTCATAGCTTTTACTCGAATAGGTTCTCTTTCCTTTCGACTCAAGGCACCGGCTACCACATTCGCTTTCCCCGGGTGGTAACGGATTTCACAATCATAATCATTTAGCAGCTCAACCCATCTACGCTGCCTCATGTTTAGTTGCTTTTGATTTAAAATATGTTGGAGACTTTTGTGGTCGGTGTATACGATAAACTTGACCCCATATAGATAATGTCTCCACATCTTTAATGCAAAAACAACGGCGCCCAATTCCAGATCATGTGTGGTGTAGTTTTGTTCATGAATTTTGAGTTGTCGAGAAGCATATGCAATCACCTTCTTTCGTTGCATAAGAACACACCCAAAACCCATTCTTGATGCGTCACAGTAAATAAAAAAATCTTCCATTCCATCAGGTAACGATAAAATAGGTGCCGTAGTCAACTTCTTTTTCAACAATTGGAAGGCACCCTCTTGTTCGGAAGTCCATTCAAACTTCTTCCCCTTATGTGTCAAGGCAGTTAAAGTTTTGGCTACTCGGGAGATATCTTGAATAAATCTCCTATAATAACCGGCTAAACCCAAAAATTGACGTATTTGCGTTGGAGTTTTCGGGGTTTCCCAATTTTTGATGGCTTCGATCTTGGCGGGATCAACTTTGATTCCAGTACTACTGACTACGTGGCCAATAAATTGTACTTCATTTAACCAAAAAGAGCACTTAGAGAATTTTGCATAAAGCTGTTCTTTTCTTAACAATTCTAACACAAGTCTCAAGTGTTGTTCGTGTTCTTGGTTATTCTTCGAATAGATAAGAATGTCATAAATAAAGACAATAACAAACTTATCTAAATATGGACTACATACTCGGTGCATGAGATCCATGAAAACTGCGGGTGCATTGGTTAGACCGAATGGCATAACCATGAATTCGTAATGGCCATAACGAGTTCTGAAGGCTGTTTTTGGTGTATCGGCTTCTTTAACCCTCAGTTGATGATAACCCGACCTTAAGTGGATTTTGGAGTATACGCTCGAACCATGGAGTTGATCAAATAGATCGTCGATTCGGGGTAAAGGGTATCAATTTTTGATGGTTACTTTGTTCAGCTCACGGTAATCGATACACATGCGAAAAGACCCATCTTTCTTTTTAACGAACAAAATTGGAGCTCCCCATGGTGACGTACTCGGTTGGATAAAACCACGTTCTAATAATTCTTGTAGCTGACTTTGTAATTCTTTCATTTCGGTGGGCGCAAGTCTATATGGAGCACGAGCTATTGGTGCGGCTCCTGGTACAAGATCTATTTGGAATTGAACGGTGTGGAGGTAGTCCCGGTAATTCGTCCGGAAACACCTCAGGAAATTCTCTTGCAACGGGAATGTCATAAATTTTCTTTTCTTCTTTTTCAACCTTCTCTACGTGTGCTAGTACGGCATAGAAACCTTTTCTTATTAGTTTGTGCACCTTCAAACTACTGATAAGATTTAATTTGGCATTACCCTTTTCTCCGTACACCATTAAGGGTAACCCATCTTCTCTCGGAATACGAATCGCCTTCTCATGACAAACAACTTCGGCTTTTACCTTGGACATCCAGTCCATTCCAATAATTACGTCGAAGCTTCCCAATGCCACCGGTATTAAATCAATTGCAAACGTCTCGCTAATTAAACTAATTTTTCGATTTCGGCAAATTTTATCAACCTTAATTAGTTTACCATTTGCTACTTCAACTATACACTTTTTATCCAAAGGCGTTAATGGGAAATTTAATTTGGCACAAAATTCTCTACTCATATAACTTCTATCGGCACCCGAATCAAATAAAACATAAGCAGGTGTATTATTGATAAGAAACGTACCCGTAACAAGCTCTAGGTCTTCCTGTGCTTTCTCCCCATTAATGTTGAAGGCTCTCCCATGGCCTTGCCTATTTCCATTCCGGCACTAGTTTATGGTATGGCCCGGTTTTCCACATCCATAGCAAACAACACCGTTATTATTTGTTCCAGCATTATTTACTCCTTTGTTTCTATTTGGTACGTAGACTTCACACTTTGCCGCAATATGGCCATTCCTATTGCACTTGGTACATAATTCTCTACAAAACCATTCCGGATGAAACGTATCACACCTTGGGCATATAGTCCTTTGCTTTTTGTTGTCGTTGTTGTTGTTGTTAGGGTTATTGTTGTTGAGACGTTTGTTGTTGTTATTGTTGTGATTAGGATTGTTGTTGTTGTTATTATTATTGGGATGGTTGTTGCGGTTATTGTTGCAGTTTTTATTGCGATTATTGTTGTTGTTGGGGTGGTTGCGATTGTTGTTGTAATTGTTGTTTTGATTGTTGTTGTTATTGTACTGGTGACCCTAATAACCACTTTCCTCCCACTTTCTTTTCCCGTGTTTCATTATGGCCTCCTCGGCCGCTTCTTTCTTTATCCTTCCTGTAATTTGGCCTATCAATTTGTGGGCTATACAGCTCGCTTTCTGCATTGTTGCAGGGTCGTTAGCACCTACATGCTATTGGATTCATTCCGGCAACCCTTTTATGAATGCTTCAATTTTTGCTTCTTCGTCCTCAAATGCTCCAGGACTCATTAAAGCCAGTTCATTGAAACGTCGCTCGTAGGTAGTGACATCTAACCCTTGGGTTGTCAGTGCTTTAAGCTCTGCCTTGAGCTTGTTGATTTCAGTTCTGGGACGGTACTCTTCCGTCATCATGTGCTTGAAAGCGGACCATGGAAGTGCGTAGGCGGTATTCTGTCCTACGTAATCCATGTAGGTATTCCACCATGTCAAAGCAGTACCCCTGAAAGTATGTGTGGCATACTTAACTTTATCCTCTTCTGCGCAGTTGCTGATTGCGAACACAGCTTCGACCTTCTCTGTCCACCGCTTTAGTTCAACGGGTCCTTCGGTTCCTTCAAACTCATTAGGTTTGCAGGCCATAAAATCTTTATAGGAACATCCTATCCGGTTGCCATTGTTTCCTCCATTGCTGGAACCCGATTGGTTATTGTTGTTCATTGCATTCACCACTGCAGCCACATTTGCAGCGAAAGCTTGAAGTTCTTCTGTGTTCAATTGTTGTTGTCTAGTAGCTGGAGGAGCCATTTCCTTCAAAAATAGCCGAATGAGTTAATCATATAGAATTTTTAGAAGTAGCCAAAAAGTATTTTGTAGCTTAATATGAACTTATTATTATAAAAGCCTTTTCTTCATATTAGCGTTTTATAACTGTAATAATGTTCATACTTAGCAGCTAACACACAAATTAACTACTAAAATTCTAATATGAAAAACTATGGTAAGTTATTACGTTACTACGTAATAATAAGTTGTAATAATAATAATAAACCTTCCATGCTTATTCTTATTATTATACAATCATAAGGAAAATTACATTGCGGATTTTCTTACAAACTTAAACACATAATATAATACATATTTCACAATGCATGGAATACAGGATAGCTGCCGATGCTTCAAGAATGGCGAGATTTCTTCGATGTTGATGTTGTTTCTTTCTCGGCCAAACGTTTGGATTTTCGTTTGGATAGTTCTTTTTCCAATTCCTCCCAATTGGTTCTTTCGGCTAATTGTTTGGGAGCAAAACCAACAGTCGTTATACGAGCGGTCATTTTATAAACTGGTCTCTTAGGTGGTTCAGGTGGATGATCACAAATATTTTGGGTCATAATAGGTTCATCGGGTTTGGAATCGGGTATAACAGCCAAAGATTTTCCCAAATCACGTTGTGGTTCGGTAATTTCCACAACTTCTTCAGGATCCTCTTCTTCGGGTTCTTCTTCGGGATCTTCTTCTGGATCCTCTTCTGGAACCTCTACTGGAAATTGTGAATCTTCCCAATTTTCCCAACAATTTTCCACTTTAATGGAAGCACCAAAAGTTAACTTTTTCGTTGGTTCATAAGTCGTGTGCTTTGACTCAGCCTCCGAATCACTTGATAAGAAAATGAAATCTGAATTACTAGAGATGCTTATATGATCGGATGAAGTCATCTATCACATAATAGCAGGCACGTTAAGAGAATGCTATATTTTATAATATTTATATGTTAATAATCTTATGTTTCCAACAATTATATTAAGCAATCATTTTTAAAACAATTACGAGCGAAGTCCAGACTCACTAACACATCAAAAATCAGTTAGACACACTAATAAAAAATTTCTGATTCTCTAAGACCAACGCTCTGATACCAACTGAAATGCCCCGTTCATATTAATTATAAACGTTTCATATTAATTGATTTCTTTGCGAGGTTTTGACCTCTATATGAGACGTTTTTCAAATCTTGCATTCGTTTTTAAAAACAACCATAACCTTTATTATTGACTAAAGGTCTTAATGACATAATTTAGATTGTCTATCAAAGACAATCTCCTCAAATAAATAAGTTTTTACACAACCCATTACAATATGATCAAATATATTACAACAAAATACTCCGAATGCAAGTTTAAACAATATAAACAATTATGCCGACTCCAAATCTTGACCTTGGGTTGGCATATGATAGCGGAAGCATTTTTAATATTCACCTGAGAATAAAAATGCTTAAAACGTCAACAAAAATGTTGGTGAGTCATATGTTTAATTTCTATATAATAATCATAATATTTAATAAGCCACAAGATTTCATTTAATTAAATGCGCAGGATCATTACAACTGCAAAAATCATTCATACGATGAGTCGCCTGGTAATCGACCTTAACATAGAGCGCTTAAGATATCTGGCATCATACATTCCACTATTCAAATGTATGACAAGGACCCTTCGAAGTACTAAAGCATTTCCACTATTCGAAAATGAGGTGGTTGGTGCCCGTAGATCTACCTTTAGGATTCGCGTCAATTAGTGTTTTTCACTAATTCTTAGGTTACCAAGCATAATAATAATAAGTACAGATATCCGGTATAACAAAACAATCGTAGAATGTAGTTCCATGAATTGTGCTTATTTTGTAAAACATTTATAAATTTTTCATGTATTCTCATCCCAAAATAATTTAGATATTAAAAATGGGACTATAACTCACTTGTGATGATTTTGAAATAGATGGTGGTAAGACTTGGCCTTTGACAAATTCACGAACCTAATAATAATATTCTTGTGTCAAGATATATATATATATATATATATATATATATATATATATATATATATATATATATATATATATATATATATATATATATATATATATATATATATATATATATATAGATAATTAATATTCCATACTTATGATACTTGTGATAATTTTAATTGTCCATTGTTAGTAGTCCAATGTTCGTAGTCCAATAGTCCAACAGTATGAATATATATATAAATATAAATGCGTATATTGTGTTAGAATTCACTAACACTATAATATATTGTCTTAATATAATAAGACACATAATATGTATATTGTCTGAAGCAATCCGCGACCCATTGTATACATGTCTCAGGCTCGATCACAACTCAAAGTATATAATATTTTGGAATCCACTGCGACCCACAGCTAACTCAAAATTACTGCCAATGATGTCTTATAGTTCGTTCCAATAATATATATAGAAGAAATCAAAATGATATGTCAAAACGCTGTATACGGATCCACGGTGATCAAGTCATATATATATGTGGTGCCTTACGATCTGTATTAAGACTATAATATATTGTCGTAGAACTTAATCACGACTATTATAAATTGTATTTCCGTAAGTTCGGGAACAAGACATGTATAAATACATGTAGGATACAAGGTAAGTTAGCTAGGATAAGGTTAGCATCCATTTTTATGAATCATGTCCGTAGCTAAAAATTAAGAAAAATATCCAATTTTATTTTACCCATAATTTCTTCGTTACAAATCCGTTTTGAGTGATTCGAGTTGCCATGGTTTCGTATCGAACTCAAAATTATTAATCTTAATAGAAAAAGTATAGGTTTATAGTCGAAAATACAGCTTAGGTGTCAAATAAGAGAAGATAGTCATATCCGTCCTAAGAACGACATCTTGATGACCCTTTTGAAAACATACTTCCACTTAGAGTTTAACCATGGATTTTGGATATATTTCATATCCATATAAAATAAAATTTTTCACCAAAGGAAATCTTTTAATTCAAAGTTTAAGATAGGTTTTTAAAATTAAACCCAAAACAGCCCCCGTTCGACTAAGACGGCGTATATTCGATTTTAAGGTGTTCTTCGTGTTTACAAGTTTTATATCCTTATGTTATCTTGACATATAGTCATAATACATGTTTTGAAGTATTTTAAAAGTCATGTTAGAAGGATTAAGTTTATTTGCAAACAAGTTTAGAAATAATCTAAACTATGTTCTTGTTGTTATTAGATATAACTCAAAATAAGATAGCTATAAGAATATGAATCGAATAAAATTATGAATAAGGTTACTACCTCAAGTTACTTGGATAAAGCTACTGGAAAAGATAGGAAATAATCTTGGAATCAAAAGTATCTTTGATGGCTTGGAAACCCTTGAAGTATGAACATGGAATGAACAAAAGTTCGAATAAGAATTCTATCTTGAATTAAGATAGTTATAAGTATATAAATTGAAGCAAAGCTTATATATGATTCTTACCTTGATTAAAAGACGAAAAGCTACTAGAAAGGAAGTATAATTCTTGATCCTAAAGAGTGGTGGAGTTGGATTGAAAGGTTGGAAGTAAGCTAGTAAACTTGAAAGTATTTGTGAAGTGTTCTTGATGTGTTCTTGAATATTGATGTTTCTTGATTGTAATTGAAGCTAGATTGACCTAGATGATCAATATTACTGAAGTAGAGACGTTCTTGAGTGTAGAGAGAGTTAGGATGGAGAAAATTTGGATTAGAAAATCAAGGAAATGTGATGTGTGTGTTGTTTGAAAAAAATGCCTAATGCTTAGTCAATATAAGGTTACTAGTTTTTGTTTTTATGCATAAATATCAAGTATAAGTTAAAACAAGTCATGATCATGGTTTATGACTCATTCATGGCTGATCATTGGAGTTTACTATTGGTATGTACCAATAGTAAATAATCTAGAAGCTGTGTATTGTACGAGTACAAATGCGGTTGCATACGAGTAGAATTGTTGATGAAAATGAACGAGAATGTAATTGTAAGCATTTTTATAAGTAGAAGTACTTTGATATGTGTCTTGAAGTCTTTCAAAAGTGTATAAATACATCTTAAAATACTAAATGTATATACAATTTAACTGAATCGTTAAGTCACCGTTAGTCGTTACATGTAAGTGTTGTTTGAAACCTTTAAGTTAACGATCTCATTTAATGTAGTTAACCCAATATTTATTATATCTAAGGAGATGTTAAATTATTATATTATCATGATATTATGATGTATGAATATATCTTAATATGATATATATACATTAAAATATCGTTACAACGATAATCGTAACATATATGTCTCGTTTCGAAATCCTTAAGTTAGTAGTCTTGTTTTTACATATATAGTTCATTGTTAATACACTTAGTGATATGTTTAATTTTCATTTATCATGTTAAACATTGTGTATCAATATCTTAATATGATTCATATGTATTTAGTAAGACGTTGTTATAACGATAATCGTTACATTATAGTCTTGAAGTCTTTAAGTTAGTAATCTCATTTTATGTATATAACCAATTATTATTATATGTAATGAGATACTTAAATATCATTTTATAAAATCATAAGTATATATATATCCATATATACATCATTATATAATTATTTCGAGTTATGACGTTCGTGAATCGTCAGACAAACTGGGTGGCCAAACATTTGTATAAAATTCATTTCAAATAACCAAATCTTAATGAGTTTGATTGCTTAACATGTTGGAAGCATTAATTATGTAAATGTTAATCTTCTATATATTATCAGAAAAATCCGGGTCGTTACAAAGTATTACGATCCTTTAATTGTTATATTCAAAATCCTATATATATACATTCAATATACTTCATTCACATATATAGATATAAAAATTTTTATATATTATTTTAGTTTACATAATTAATTAACTCATAGAATATTTTAAATTATATTTCCAGTTATTATTTATATATATATATATATATATATATATATATATATATATATATATGTATATATATATATATATGTATATATGTATATATATATATATATATATATATATGTATATATATATATATATACATACACACACACACATATCTATTTACAATTAATTGTTTCATGAATCGTCGAGAGCAGTCGAAGGTCAATTAAATATATGAATATCGTTCCAAATTTTTCTAGAGTCAACATTACATATTTTGCTTATCGTATCGAAATCATATAAAGATTAAATTTAAATTTAGTCGGAAATTTCCGGGTCGTCACAGTACCTACCCATTAAAGAAATTTCGTCCCGAAATTTGAGTGGGATCATCGTGGTTAACAATAAGAATGTTTTTTCTGACGAATATGAGCTGATAAATAGAGTTTTATTATTGTTGAGTAATATGGATAAGATAATTCGACTACTCAAAGAGTACGAGTGAAGCTATCACAAAAGAATGAAATGAGTAAATGCAAGTTCGTCTTAACCGGTGACGTAGTCACGATTGATTTCCGGAATTTAAGAGATTTAGAGAGAAAATCTTCGTAATAAGATTGGATTATTCAGGAAATTAGGATCTCTCTAATTAAATGCAGAAATCTATCTCGATTGCTCTGTCTGATATTTCACTATAAATTAATTTCTTCCGTTCCATTACTTTTATCACTCCTGTACTCAATTCCCAAATTCAAAAGATTGTGAAAATGCTTAATCCAGTTCTAATCCTTGTCCTTATCCTTACTATCGCAACAATCATTGTCCTTTTCCAACTTCCACTGGAGGAATCTGTTTTCTTTTACTTCGCCCTTGGTTTTATAGTGTTTTTAATTCTCCCGTGTCTTTATGTTGCGATAAACATTGATTTACACGGTTTGTAATTTCCGTGTTGTTATCGGGCTTTATATTTTCTCTTATATTTCGATGTCCCTACTTCTGTCTCCTATAATTATTGTCATCAACAGCTAATGCTCTCTCCTATTTGCTGCGATTTATACCCCCAATTTCTATTTCGGAGTTTTGTCCTTTTGTTTCTTCTTCTTGAGATTAAACACCGCTTGTAATGGTCCAGAATTTGCAGATATGAATTTCGGAATGAACATAGTTAATGTTCTAAGAAGGAAATCGAAATGGCACGATTTTGATTTGTCAAATTACCAGAATATCCTGAAAAAGACCGAATCATCAAGAAATATTTTCTCGATATTTTTAGAGGTTAAATAGAATACGAGTGTCGTGTAACATGGCATATGATGACGTTATGATCTGTGAATCATCACGTTCCATTTAGAAACTCAGCATGACTTACTGTAATATAATCACGTTGATCAAGTGTCATTAAATTATACTAACTCATGCTTCAATTCCCAACACTTTTTCAAAAATCATTCATAATTCAAACTCAAATTTTATAGAAGGATAGAAACTAAAACAGTTTCTTTTATGATGTAACATAGATAGCATGAAAAGATAAATAATTTCGGACGAGAATATTTATGAAAATATCTTCAGAAATATCGAAGATATTTATGATGATATTTTGGAATTTCTAAGTTCGAAAGTTGATGAAGAAAAATTTTCCGCAAGATTTTGACATGACTTCGGAGCAAGATATTCTCTAAAGATTTCATCGGATCTAGAATTACCTGGATTCTTTGAATATAGGGTTTGTTCCTTGTATTTGTCCTTGGTCTCCTTCATGGTTAGCTCAATCCGTTTTTCTGTACCAAATTTTTTATCGAGCGTTCCCAACATTCCATTCTTTATTATCAAACTTTTGGCCGTTTAGACCATCTACCATTTTGCTATTTCCTCTGCATTTAATGCTACCATATCTGAATCACCGGTTATCAATCCGAGGCGGTTTCAGGAGGATTGTGTTTTTAGATGATTAAACGCTGATGATAATATGGTGGAATATAAAAGGTTTCCCGGTAACAATAAAAGAGCATACATGTATATCAAAGTGTTAATAAGGTTGTTTCGAACGAAAAGTCGAAGTTGACTTACTGGAGCTGTGACAAAATTTGCTACTTTGAAAGGAATCACCAAGTTATTTTGGGTAATAATAACACTAAAGGAATTAGCACAGATACGTGTTAATCGTTTACTCAGGTTCTGAGTGTTTTCAGGTGCATAACTATATGCATCAATATTTTCTTCCGTAGATGAAGTGCGGTTGGTTCATCCTCTCGATTGAGATGTTTTCAAGAATCATGAAAGGTTTGAACGCATTTTGTAATCGTCAAGATACAAATGAGGTTTAAGATGAAATCAAGTGGCAAACTTGAAGGAATGTTTAGTTTCATATGTTATAATCAATATTTTAATTCATTTTAATTGTCTAACATTATTAGTCCACAGTCGATAGTCCACAGTTAACAGTCCAATAATTCATATATAGTTTAATATATAAAATTTGAATTAATTAATACGTATCATGACCCGTGTACATGTCTCAGACTCGATCACAACACAAAGTATATATATTATTTGAGAATTAACCTCAACCCTATATAGCGAACTCTAGCATTACAGTATATAGAGTGTCTATGGTGATTCCAAATAATATATATAGATGCGTCGATATGATATGTCAAAACCTTGTATACGTGTCCCGATATTTAAAGTGTGTAAAATAAATAACAGAAATTAAATGATGATAAATAAAGTGCGTAAAGTAAATAATAGAAATTAAATGATAATAAATAAAATTGCGAGAATTAAATTGCGATAATTAAAAAGTAATAAGGAATTAGCAGTTAGCTAGGAACAGTTAGCTTGGATTTTGTTAGCGTGGATTCTTAACAAAATTTCTTATAGTTAATTTGTTTGTTTCTAACAAGTTTTATTTTTGTCCAATGTTTTCTTCATTATGCCACTTGTTGGTTTCTGGTAAGTCAAAATCCAAATATGAAATTGAATGAAAATGGTTATTCTGTGGTGAACGGATTCGTATATCTGTGAATGTAAGTAGAATAGTAAATGACTGTTGAATCAGATTCGAAGGATGTACAATGCAACTTATTAATGTGAAATCTAAATATTCCTCGGGTATTACCTACCCGTTAAAATATTTTCACCATTAACAGTTTGTACGAAAGAATTTTTAATTACAATCTTCATGAAAATATACTTACATATATATTTTCTCCAGATATAAATCGTGGATTTAATGAGTTAATATGATATTAAATTCATCTGATTTACGGCTAGAATTAGAGTACATAATCTCTAAAATATTAGAGATTACATAATCTCCATGAAGAACGAAGATGATTGATATAGAATCATACGTAGAATGATGATTATACTCGAGGTACAGAATGAGATGTTGAGGCAAGGATTGTTGATGGTACAGGTGCTATTACTGATGGTACTGTTGGTGTCGGTGATGTTGCTGAAGCTGGTAAATTTTGCACCATATTCTCCAAATTGATTACTCGAGCGTGAAGTTCGTTGACTTATTCTATTATTCCGGGATGATTGTCGGTCGAAACGAGCGGATGAATAAGATCTAGAATTTTAGATAGAATATAATCGTGGCGAGATACTCTGGAAATGAGTGTGAAAATGGTGTTTCGGATAGGTTCACTGATAAGTGCATCAGGTTCTTCACCAAGAGGTGAATTCGGTTGGTGGAAGGGATCACCTTCTTCTCGTCTCCATCAGTTAAGTCGACTACGAACCCATCAGATGAATTGGGGATGGCTGATTGATTGATTCATTCTGGTGACATCGCTTTCGAAGCTTAGGTGAATATCCATGTCGGAATAGCTGTCGGAATAACTATCAGAATAGCTATTAAAATCTGAGGGACTCGAACTGGTTGAGGGATTCATCTCGTACTATCAGATGAAGGATTTTCGATAAGAAATAGATTATAGGATGTAGATTAGTACCCTGCAATACATAATTTACATATGCATATATAATAATAAAATCCCATAAGTTACGGAGGAATCTACGGAAGCTGTCAGGCAAAGGTAACAATAACAGATATGCTAAGATATGAATTTATCTATACACTGTCTATGCAATAAAGGCAGTAAGAAATGTCTAGACTAAGAATGATAAGCGGGTAATTTCCTAAGGATGATAAGCAGATGATTTCCGACCAGAAATGATAAGCAAAACTTTTGACATGCAGACACGGTCGAAGTCCAGACTCACTAATGCATCTAAACAACTATCAGTTAGACACACTAATGCAAGACCTGGTTCTCTAAGACCACCGCTCTGATACCACATGTCATACCCCGTCCTAATCCATCTGGACGAAGTCACCAACATCTGGTCCCATTGCGATGATCGACTCCAAATAATGTCTTTAAAATGAGCAAATGCACAGCGGAAGATTTCTTTCATACCTGAGAATAAACATTCTTTCAAGTGTCAACCTAAAGGTTGGTGAGTTCATAGGTTTATCATAAAACAATAAAAATTCATCATTTTGATAGACCACAAGATTTAAATGCTGCATGGTACAAATG
This sequence comes from Rutidosis leptorrhynchoides, assembly GCF_046630445.1. Classification (NCBI taxonomy): domain Eukaryota; kingdom Viridiplantae; phylum Streptophyta; class Magnoliopsida; order Asterales; family Asteraceae; genus Rutidosis; species Rutidosis leptorrhynchoides. Next base: position 636,834,932 of record NC_092335.1, read on the forward strand.
GGCCCGAATCCTATACTCACATGTAATGTACATGCGATATCTTTTAAATACAGTACACCTTTCTCGTGTACAAAATCATCTTTCATAAATCTTAGTAACCGTACACATATCTTGTGCACAAAAATATCATACACATAACCTGTGTATAAAATCATTCTCTCGATACATAACATTCACTTTTCATAACTTTCATAGCTTGGCTTGGTAACCGACCTTAACATATAATGCGCATAATAATATCCCCAAAACAGAACATCTCATCTGTATAATAATCATATAAACTTCGAAGTACTAAACACCACGCCCACTAGCCCTTCCGTCTAGTGAACATTCTGGGTGGGGGTGTTAAACCCGGTAGCTACCTTTAGTATTCGCGTCAATTAGGCGTGCACTAATTCTCAAAATTAGTGATGTTTCCCTAATTCTTAGGTTACCAAGCAATAATAATCAGGGAAAAAATATTCATATCAATTGTGGCAATTATCACATCCACATAATTCAATGGTGGCAATTATCATGTCCACATAATTCATTCGAGGAATGTTTTGCTTGTGTTTATCTCGTCAAACATTTATAAAAGTATTTCATGTATTCGCAGTTCAAAATGAATTTCAAAAGCATTTAATAAAGCAGTTGTAAAAGTAGCGCATGTATTCTCAGTCCCAAAAATGTAAAGAGTAAAAGGGAATCAAATGAACTCACTATACTGTATTTCGTAGTAAAAATACATATGATGTCATTGAACAAGTGTAGGGTTAGCCTCGGATTCACGGACCTATATCATATATATATATATATATATATATATATATATATATATATATATATATATATATATATATATATATTAACACATATCATGGTAATCGAACAAATTTACATATTATTATTGATATAGTTGTTATTTTTAATAAATTATATGTTCCATTAATAACTTAATTAGATATATTTATTTTTATATACATTAAATAGATAACTAGTATTTATTACAAAAATCTCAATATAGTTATGTTGTATGTTAATAATATATTTTAATATATAAATATCTTTATTTGATATATTAGTAATACTAATAGCAATTAATAATCATGATAAAACAAGATAATTTTGATAAGAATGTTAGTTTTAATAATAGTACTAATTTTAATAAAAATGATAAATTTAAAAATAATGATACTTTTTGTAGTAATAATAATAATTATAATAATAATAATGATAATTATAATAATGATCATAATTTGTAATATTTTGTATTAGTTAAATAATAATAATAATAATAATAATAATAATAATAATAATAGAAAAACTACCTTAAAGAGTTTTCCCAAAATAAAAATGCCATAGTCCGGGCTCGAACTCGCGACCTCTTGCTAACCAGAAAATTCCCCTAACCATCCGTCCGACCCATCTTTTTTGTTTTATATATTGCGATTCATATTTATTTAACCCTATTACCGTCTCAGTCCAACCTCAAAATAAAATGCGGCCCATGTCATAAATAATGGCCCAATTCACTAATCTCGGCCCAAGTATCAATTTAAGGCCCAAATTGTTTTAAATTTTATAACTCTGAAGTGAAACGAAAAGGTAAACATAGGTTATCAATCTTCGGTCTTCATTTCATCATTTTTTTATTCTTGGTCCGTTAATCATTATCGTATGCATCAATATCATTTATATTATCACCGAACCCATCATCATCGGAATCATTATCACAATCACCCTACTATCATCTTCATTATCCTAATTATTATTCTATCGTCACCTTCATTAATCATTCACGATCTCATCATCATTGATCGCGTTTTTAAGTCTCAAGGTAAACAGTGAGTAGCTGCATCCTGTCGCAGCAGTAAAAGAAATAGAATATGGTGATGTTGGTTTTCGATGGTGAGGCTGAGGTGGTGGTTTTGTCGGACAGTAGCAGCTACGAAGGAGGCTGCAGAATACGAGCAACAGTAATCAAATAAAAATGGTGCTCAATAGTAGTGGTTCATGTTGGTGGTGGTGTTTGGGGTCGGGTGGTTTTGAAGTGGGTTTGGTTTGTTTCCTGACTTGACTCGACAGGAACAGCAATCAAGAGCTGCAGTCGTAGCAGTAATGGGTGGCGAGGGTGATGAAGGTTCAAAGTGGTAGATGGTTTGAAAGGAAGACAGAAATCAATAGGTGGTGTCGTGTGTTGCTGTAAAATAGAGAAAGGAGAAAGTAGAGAGGGAGAGAAGAGAGAGGGGTGGATTGTGGTAGTTCTTGGTTGTTCACGATGGTGGATTGGCTTGACGGTAAGGGTGGAGGCCGAGGGTAGTGAATGATGGTTGTAGTAGTATGATCAAACTTATATCTATATATATGAGTTATATGTATATGCTAGTGTTTATATACATGTATATGTAAGAAAATAAAATATGAAAATAAAAGGATGAATGAATTGGATAAATTTAGAAGGCTTTTGCTATGATACAAGTTGGTGATGTACTCTGTAAACGAAAGAGGCTAGTATTAATATATGGCTAGTTGCACAAACATTTCATAAGATTAGATATTTATTGAAAGAAAAAAAAAAATGGGTTTTGTGTTGTAGTTAATCAAGTATATGTATATATATAAGATTTAGTAATTGAAAAATATTAATAATGAGGATGCAAGTAGTGGTAGTGGAAGTCAATTATGATGTGTGGTTTTAGGCGTAAATGCATGCATTCATCTATAAGTTAAAAGTTGAAAGAAGACAAGAAGAGGAAGTAGAAAGCATCAAATTGTGTGGTGTGTGGTGAAGGATATACATACATAAATCCTATATATATATATATATATATATATATATATATATATATATATATATATATATATATATATATATATATATATATATATATATATATATATAGTGGTAGGATCAAGAGGGAAGTAACCATTCGGGGAGAAGCGGGGGGAAGCAAAAACTTTTTTTTTCTTCGTTTTTTGAAAATACTTTGTTCACGAACATTATAGATGAGATGAAAATATGAACATTTAGTAGAGACACTTTGTGATAAATGTTTTTATTTTGGCGGGAAAATGCTCGAAGAAGTAATATATAACAATTATCGTGTTTTTCGAGCGTATTTTGAGGTTTTAGCTATTGGGGTTTAGATATTAGCGTTTAGATATTAGGGTTTATAGGGTTTAGATATTAGGGTTTAGAAGTTTAGTGTTTAGGGTTTAGATTTAGGGTTTAGATTTAGGATTTAGATTGAGTTTTTAACACGAACGGTTTAGAATTTAGGGTTTAGGTCCATAAACCCAAAACACCAAACCCTAAACCCTAAACTCTAAACCCTAAACCCTAAACTTTAAATCGGACAAAATTTTACTTCACAAAACATGAAAAAAAACGTTCATATTCTTCACGAACAATATTATCTTGAATGTTATTTTTATCGATCGTTTTCCCGCCTAAATAATAACATTCATCACGAAGTGTCTCTTCTAAATGTTCATATTTTCGTGTGATCTTGATGCCGGAAAAAAAATTTAAAAAAAAAAACGAAAAAAAAAAATTTGCTTCCCCCCGCTTCCCCCCGATTGGTTACTTCCCCATTGATCCTGCCCCTATATATATATATATATAAATTAGATAGATGTGAGAAAACATAATCACAACTCTCGTGATATAATTGTATGTATGTGTGTTAAAGTTAGTAACAAGTTGAAATCAACAATAATATATAATATATAAGCCAGTGTCTTCATTCATTTCACGGATGATAGAGAATTTAGAAAAGAAATATATAATATAATAATATCATTAATAATATAATAATAGATAATAAACGTGTAAAAATTAATTAGTAGTCATCTAAATATTTTATTTGTACCGACTGTTTTCACAGAGTGCTAAATCGTGCTCCGTGATTAATTTAGTGGCGGATAAAAAAATCTCCAGAAAAATCCCATATTTTTTTAAAATTAAATATCTTTATTTATTTTGGTCATTATAGTATAAAATTCAGTCATTAACTATTAAATAAAATTTACATTAATTATTTACTCCCAACCCTAAGTAAAATATAAAAAGTTTGAAAATTCAACAAATAGCTCCTAAATACATTTTTAATAAGTTTAAAATTTATAGAACTCATTTTTGAATCACCATTTATTTTAAAATCGTATAAGTTCCTTTAGGTTCATATTAAAATTGTTTAATAACAATCGAGATGACAACAAGTATTACGATCCTTTAATTGTTATATTCAAAATCCTATATATATACATTCAATATACTTCATTCACATATATAGATATAAATTTTTTTATATATTATTTTAGTTCACATAATTAATTAACTAATAGAATATTTTAAATTATATTTCTAGTTATTATATATATATATATATATATATATATATATATACAAACACACACATATCTATTTACAATTAATTGTTCGTGAATCGTCGAGAGCAGTCGAAGGTCAATTAAATATATGAACATCGTTCCAAAATTTTCTAGAGTCAACATTACATATTTTTCTTATCGTATCGAAATCATATAAAGATTAAGTTTAAATTTAGTCAGAAATTTCCGGGTCGTCACAATGGTCACAGAATTAAACATTACATAGATAATTTGATGGAAGTTGAAGATGAAGTTAATCACAATTTCGACACCACAGCTAACTAAGTGTGGGAAGGTTCGAATCTTTTTAGGGTAATATATATTTCTGTTAGAGTTAGATATTCTGTTTTCGTGTAGTCTCCGAGAATGGAATCCGAAAGGTCTTTCCCTAGCAGACCCTAAAGAACTCGTCTTCTCCATCCATTTTGAATTTTTATTTTTTTAGGTTTTACGAGATGAAGAATTCCTTTGATCTGAACCATGGTCTAATGCTACACGCTTTGATTACTAAACGTAATAATGACACACTCCCGAGTGACCTGGTGTCAGTAATAAGAAGCAGATGTGACGAAGTAAGGAAAGAACTCAGGAAAGATCATCATAAGATACATTTTGGTAAAGGAAAATCAAAATTCGCAACAAAAAGAAGAGCACGACACCTTGAAAGATGTTATAAATGCGGAAAATGGTCACACGAAGGTAAATGTTCAAATAATCAAACATATTCAAATATCGAATTCGTTACTCTATGCAGAGAAGGACTGTTTATATGTTTAGAAGAAAAGATATTGAAGAATCGAGGTTACGCTTACGTAGCTATGGAGAACCAAATCACACGACTCTCTTATGAGTCGGCTAAAGCAGGTCTCTGAGAATTCTATCTCACAGGTAAGTATATACAGTTTTTATTTTTATTGCTTTTAACCTTTTGATAATAAACGCTGAATCGTTCGCTATAAAGTATTAAATTGGTATTCAATAAAATTAGGTATGCGTAACTGAAATTATTGATATTATACAAAAATTTATTACATCACTGCGAAATTTACCGTTTATTCTTAAGGTATAAATATCTTTAATCAATCAACCCAAAATATTTCAGAAATTCGTCAGGAGTAAAACTAGGTTATGATAATATTTGATTGATTAAAGTGGGATAAAAGAACAAAAAGATTTTTTATTTTAATTTTTATCATGTTTTTAAAATTAATATATAAATATTAAAATTAATATTGTAAACTCTTTAAAATCAATATATTTAAGTTTGTAAATATTTGAAAAATTGATATTTTTAATATAAGTTTGTATGTATAAAAACAAAAATATAATATAAGTTTGGTGTAAATTTTTAATTTTAATAATATGAATTTTTAATTTTATGCATTTTAAATTTAAGTTTGGTGTGAATTTAAAAACAAAAATGTACTTTATTTCATTAAGTTAAAAATGTGATTTCTAAAAGTTCGTCGTGAGTTGAAAACTAGGTCGTTGAACCGAAATTGCTTTACCCGAGGTCGGGACGAGAAATTTTATTATCATTATTTTTAATCTTATTGAATTAAAGTATGCCAAAAATATTAAAAAAACCCAAAATTCTTTGCTTTTAAAACAACGCTTTAAAATGTCAAAATTTTAAAATTTTGTTGAGAGACGGACTAGGACAACGATCCGAAACGCCCTCATTCTAAAAGAAACAAATTTTTAAAATTTATTAATCTATGTTTTATTAGTAAAGGTTGTTATAAAAAAAAAAAAACCCCCCGAGACCCATGCGATCGCATGAGATTTACACTACACCTCCATGCGATCGCATGGAGGCAAAATACTGGCCAGAAACAAAAAGAGCAGTGAGCTGTTGCTGCTCTCCACAAACACACACACACATATACGAACATACACACGCATATCACCCTAAAATCATCAAATTTTCACCAAAATCAACCAAATTTCTTGCTATAATCCGCTATAATCATGAATTTGTTGAGAAGTTTATCAAGAAAGGTAACAATTACATCCCCTAAACTCTTTAAATTTGATTTTTAGTGTTCTTGAGCTACAATTTACCTAATTTGATTTTGTTAATTTCTAGTGTAATTAGAGTTAAATTGTTAGTATATTATGCATGTATAACCTAGATTGATGCTATTTAACATGATTTGAAGCCAAAAACTTCAAAAATTTTAGAAATCTAGGGTTTGTGTTCTTGAGCAATTAGGGGCTTTTTGATATAAACAGGTTATGGCCGATTTTTGTCATGAATTATTGCTAAATTAAGTAGTGTAACATATTTAGGTAGCTAAATGTAACGACCCGGATTTTTCCGATCGTTTTACACTTATAAGATTAATATTTATATAAATTAAAACTTACCAACATGATAAGCAATCTAAATTGTTGAGATTTATGATTTTGAAAAGAGTTTTACATAACGTTTAACCGTCTAGTTTGACCGATGATATCACGAACTATACAATATATGTTAATTATACGTTTGTGTATATATATGTATATATACATATTTAACATGATTTAAGGATGTTTAAATATCTCATTTTGTATTAATAACAATAAGTTATAAGTATATTTTGAAACTACTAACTTAAGCTTTCAAAACGATAACTATACGTAACGTTATTTGACATAAATACTTACGACCTATAATGTTTATACATATATCGTATATATAATGTATTTAATCACTTTTAAAGACTTAAATACATAAAACAATATAAGTATATTCACAAAAGATAGCTATATTTGAATCCTCATTCCATTTTTCACAAGATTTCTATACGTATATCTAGAGTATATGTACTCGTATCATACCTAGCTTCTATACGTATTTACTATTGGTATATACACATCAAATCACCACCAACCAGCCCTTGTTCATGCCTTATGTATAAGGTAACTACTTTTGTTATTTAGTATGACAATTTCACATGATTAAAAGATCTTTTCACAAAATTACAAATTTATACACCTTTTACACCACCATAAATACATGCATCCATTTTCAATTTTTGGAACATCATTTCTCTAGCTAAACACACACACTTACTAGCCTCATGTCTCTCTAAGAACTCCAGCAAAAATCCTCTCAAGAATCACCTTAAACACCACCATAAAAAGATCAACAAAAACACTACAAAAATACAACTTTCAATTCAAGTTTATGTCTTAAGTTGCTTCCAATCTTTCATCCACTTCCATCACCCTTTTGATTCTAGCTTCTTACTCCTCTTTTACAGCAACCTTGTCCAAGGAACTTGAGGTAGTATCTATGTTCATAACCTTATTCGATTCATATATATATAGCTATCTTATTTTGTGGTATAAAAGTTTAACAACAAGAACATAGTTTGAATGTTTTCAAACTTGTTTGCAAACTAAATAGATCCTTCTAACTTAACTTTTAAAATACTTCAAGACCTGTAATATAACTTAAATATATGCTAATTTAACAAGGTATAATTTGGTTTTTCAAAGAATATCTTAAAAACTGTTTTTACGACGTCGGAGTGCCACCGGGGACTGTTTTGGGTTGGATAATTAAAAACTATCTTAAACTTTGAGTTGGAGGTTTATGTTCTGGAAAAATGATTTTTACTATGAATATGATAACACATAAAAATTTCATGATTTAATTCAAAGTATAAGTATTTTTAGAAAAATAATCATTTAAGGTTGTTTAAATAAAGGAAAATGTTTAACTTCATAAGTTTCACTAAAGTTTCACCTATGCCGTGTGATTTTCAATACAAACCAAGGTATTTTCAGTTCATAGTCTTAAAGAGGGACTCGATCCAAGGAGATGGCAAGTTGAATCAACTAAAACGGATTTGTAACGAAGAAACTATGACCGAAACAAAATTGGTTATCCAAGACTTGTTTAACTTCGGGATTAATTGGGAAAAATTAAATAAAATCACATCTTTCTAAAATAACATGATATTTTATATATATGTACTCATAATTCAATTTTATATGGTTCAGGATCACCCGTAAACAATACGAGAAGATTAATCATAAGATCCCATGATTGTACGCAACACGTCATTTGACAACACCGGTACTTTATGTACGCAACACGTCATTTGACAACACCGGTACCATGGGTCAAGATTAATCTCGACCAATACATATACGATGGGGGTTTTATTTATTTCATTGGGGGTTTATTAAACAACTAAATATGAACCATTAAAATTGAATTACTAACATCGGACTGCTAACTACGGACTAAGGAATTATTAAAAGTATTAAAAGTATTATAAGTATATATATGTGACGATTGTTTAAAAAGAAAAGGTATTGATATATTATATATGGATAGGTTCGTGATATCAATCGGAGACCAAGTCGAAATTACATATCTTCAAGACAAAAGTGAGTATATAGTCCCACTTTTAAACTCTAAATATTTCGGGATGAGAATACATGTATTTTATGTTTTACGCTATGGACACAAGTAACTGAAAAATATATTCTACGTTGAGTTGTACCACTGGCATACTTCCCTGTAGCTTGGTAACTAATATTTACAGCAGTATTGTAAACGCGAATCCTGTTGATAGATCTATCGGGCCTGACAACCCCAACCGGACTGGACGACCAGTATTCAACGGTTGCACAGTACTTCGTTTCGTGACTACACCTTGGTACGGTGTAGTAAGATTTCATAATAAAGGGAATATGCGACGTGATTAAATGTTAAGTATGGTTACCAAGTGCTCAACCACTTAGAATATTTTTATTAAAATGTTTATATATGAAATCTTGTGTTCCATTGTTATAACGCTGCTAGCATCAAACCTATATATCTCACCAACTATATGTTGACGTTTTAAAGCATGTTATTCTCAGGTATGAATTAAGTCTTCCGCTGTGCATTAGCTCATGTTAAGGATACTACTTGGGACCTTTTAAGCCATGATACAAAGACGTTGCATTCGAGTCATTGGAGTTCAATAGAGAATATAAATAAGTAAATGACAGATTAGGTCATTTGGATATTATGAAATGTTAGACGAAAATGTCAAATATTGATGTAATGATAGTTTGCCTTTTAAGAATAAATGCAACGTTTGTAAAATGTATCATATAGAGGTCAAGTACCTCGCAATGTTATCATATGTTATTGTATTCGTCCCTATGGATTGGGTCGGGTCGTCTCATGTGGTATCAGAGCGTTGGTCTTAGCGAACCAGGCCTTGCATTAGTGTGTCTAACTGGTAGTTGTTAGGATGCATTAGTGAGTCTGGACTTTGACCGTGTCTACATGTCAAAAGTTTTGCTTATCATATCTAGTCAAAAATCATCTGCTTATCATCCTTAAGAATTGCCTGCTTAGTATTCTTAAGTCTAGACACGTCTTACTGCATTTGGTGCATCGATAGTGTATAGACAAAATTCATATCCTAGCGTATCTATTACTATAAACATTGCCCGACGAATTTCAAAGATTCTCCGTAATTCACGGGATTTCGGTATTATATATACATATGAAAATTATGTATTGAAGAGTACCAAACCCAACTCCTATAATCTATTCCAAACCAAAAAAATTCATTTCTCCAACTATACAAGATGAATTCTTCATCCAGTTCGAATTCCTCCGACTTCGATAGCTACGCCGACATGGATTTCCATTCGAGCTCCGAGAACAGCGTCACCGGAATGGATCAACCAATTTCCCATCATCTATTCTGGATGAACTGGGGATGGGTTCGTAATATACTAAATTTCTGGGGGCAAGAAGAAGGTGATCCATTTCATCCACCAAATTGCCCTCTTAACGATGAACCTGAAGCACTTACCGGCGAACCCATTCGAAACACCATTTTCTCGCTCATTTCTAGAGTATCTCGTCATGATTACATACTATCCCATATTTCAAATCTTGTTCATTCGCTCGTTCCAACCGTCAATCATCCCGGTATAATAGAAGAAGTCAACGAACTCCGTGCTCGGGTAGTGGTTTTGGAGAATATGGTGCGAAGGTTACAAACACCAACAGCAGCACCAGCAGCATAATCCGTACTACCATCGTCAACGCCGACAGTACCTTTATCACCCCAATCACAATCTCAACATCACAATCTGTATCTCGAATATCAACATCACACGACTCAATATCTGTACTTCGAGTATGATCTTCGTTCTATATATCGTTCTACATCGATTATCTTCGCTTTACGTATCGTATGACGATTATGTAATTTCTAAAGTCTTAGAGATTATGTAATCTAGAATTAACGATAAATCAAATGAGTTTAATATCTTATTGACTCATTAAATCTATGATTATCTCTGAAGAAAATATATATGCAAGTATATTTTCATAAAGATAGTAATTAAAAATTCCTTCGTACAAACTATTAATGATGAAAATATTTTAACGGGTGGGTAGTACCCAAGGAATATTTAGAATTCACATTAACAAGTTACACTGTACATTCTTCGAATCTGATTCAACGATCATTTATTATCCTACTTACAATTACCGATATACGTATCCGTTCACCCCAGATTAACCATTTCCATTTAAATTTCATATTTGGATTTTTACCTATCCGAATCCAACAAGTGGCATAATGAAGAAACATTGTCAAAATAAAAATTGTTAGAAACAGATGAATTAATTAATTGAAATTGTGATAGGATTACACGCTAACTGTTCCGGCTAACTGTTCCCAGCTAACTGATTAATATTTAATTTATCGCAATTTACATTCTTGCAATTTTAATTTCTGTACTTTACATACCGTCGGGACACATGTACAACAACACGTCGGATTAATTCTGAGACAACACGTTGTATAATGGGTCATGATATATATTTATTTATTTTACGCATTTTAAATAACGGGACACGTATACAAGGTTTCGACTTATCATATTGATCCATCTATATATATATTTCGGAACAACCATAGACACTCTATATGTGAAGGTGGGAGTTGGCTATACAGGGTCGGAGTTGATTCCAAAATATATATATACTTTGAGTTGTGATCGACACCGAGACCAGTACACGGGTCACGATACGTATTAAGTAATTCGAATATTATATATTTAGTTCATATATGAATTTATTGAACCATTGGACAATCGGACTATTGGACTGCTAACTTTGGACAATTAAAAATGAGTTAAAATGATGATTATTACATATGAAACTAAACAATCCTTCAAGTTTGCCACTTGATTCTATTTTAAACCTCATTTGTATCTTGACGGTTACAATTCGCATTCACAACTTTTCATGATTCTTGAAAACATCTCGATCGAGAAGTTCAACCAGCCGCACCTCGTCTACGGAATAAAGATTTATGCATGCAGTTATGCACCTAAAAATTTTTGAACTCGAAGTTATAATTAAAACGTATCCGCATCGAATTCCTTATCATCCATTAGCAAAAACAATCACGCGATTCCTTTTCAATTAACTAATTTTGTCACAGCTCCACTTCGATATCTCAGTAAGACTACTCTTATTACAATCTCGATATATATATATACGTTGTTCTTTCGCCATCGTTACCGGAGAACCTTTTATATTCCATCATATTACCATCAGCGTTTAATCATCTAAAAATACAATTCTCCTTAAACCATCTTGGTTTGATAGCCAATGACCCAGATCCGATAACTTTGAAAATACTGACGAAGCAGCATGTTGTAGAAGGTCTTAATGACCAAATGTTGATGATAAAAGAAGGAAGTGTTAGGAACGCTCGATAGAAAATTGGTACTGAAAACCGGATTGAACAAACCATGAAGGAGACTCTGAACAAGTTACAAGGACTAAACTTGTACATAAAGAATTATGACGATTCTGTAGCAAACACCTTGCTTCTGAATCTAAACCCTTACGGGTCAATCTTCATCATCATCCTTCGACATTAGAAATTCCAAGATATTATCATATCTTTCATTATAAATATCCTCAATATTTCTGAAGATATTTTCACCACTATCCTTATCTGAAATCATTTATCTCTCTGTAATATCTGCGTTACAATATAAAGGAAACTGTGTTAGTTTCTAAATCCTTCAAGTTTAAAATAGGAATGTTCTGAAGCAGTGTTGGGAACTGATGCATGAACTAGTATAATATAATGAAACTTGATCAACTTCATTATATTACAGTAAGTCATGTTAAGTTTCTAATGGAATGTGATGATTCACAGTACCGTCATCATGTGCCATGTTACACGGCTCTTACATTCTATCAAGTCTTCAAACATATTAGAACGTATCACCTTGATAGTTCTATTTTTTTTTCCGGAATATTCGAGTAATTTAATGAATCAAGATCGTGCCATTACAATTTCATTCTAAAACCAATAGCAAGGTTCATTCCAAATTTCCTACCTACGAATTTCGGACCATTGTTCGCTTGGCTCGAGGACGGGAAGAAGAAATGAAGGGACAAAACTTCAGAATAGAAATAGGAACATAAACCACAGCAAATAAGAGAGAGCATTAACTGTGGATGACAATGATTTTAAGGGACGGGAGTAGGAACATCGAAATATAAGGGAAGGTATAAAACCTAACAACAACCCCGAAACTACAAACCGTGCATATCAATACGTATTGCAACGTAAAGGCACGGGAGAATTAAAAACATTATAATTCCAAGGAAAGGATAAAAGAGAATAGATTCTTCTGGTGATAGATGAAAAAGAAGAATGAAAGATATGAAAGTTAGAAATATAACAAGGGTTAGAATGGGATGGAGCATATTAGCGAATGTCTTAAAGTAGGAACTAAAGAGAAAGAATAGAAGATGTGGGAAGAAAGAAAGGGAAGGAGGTAAATTTATAGTGAAATATTCGACAAAGAAATCAAAACAGATTGCCGCGTTAAATCAAAGAAGATCCTGATCGCCGCAAAACTAAATCTTATTACATAAGATTTTCTTTAAAACCCTTAAATCCCGGAAATCGATCATAATCACGTCATCGGTTACAACAATTCTATATTTACTCATTTCACTCTTTTGTGATAGCTTCGCTCGTGCGTCTCACATAACCAAATCGTTTTATCTAAATCTTTCAATAATGATAAAATTTCATTATTACCTCATATTTGTCATGAAAACATTCCTATTGTTATTTATGACAACCTCTACCAAATTTCGGGACGAAATTTCTTTAACGGGTGGGTACTGTAACGACCCGGATTTTTCCGATCGTTTTACACTTATAAGATTAATATTTATATAAATTAAAACTTACCAACATGATAAGCAATCTAAATTGTTGAGATTTATGATTTTGAAAAGAGTTTTACATAACGTTTAACCGTCTAGTTTGACCGATGATATCACGAACTATACAATATATGTTAATTATACGTTTGTGTATATATATGTATATATACATATTTAACATGATTTAAGGATGTTTAAATATCTCATTTTGTATTAATAACAATAAGTTATAAGTATATTTTGAAACTACTAACTTAAGCTTTCAAAACGATAACTATACGTAACGTTATTTGACATAAATACTTACGACCTATAATGTTTATACATATATCGTATATATAATGTATTTAATCACTTTTAAAGACTTAAATACATAAAACAATATAAGTATATTCACAAAAGATAGCTATATTTGAATCCTCATTCCATTTTTCACAAGATTTCTATACGTATATCTAGAGTATATGTACTCGTATCATACCTAGCTTCTATACGTATTTACTATTGGTATATACACATCAAATCACCACCAACCAGCCCTTGTTCATGCCTTATGTATAAGGTAACTACTTTTGTTATTTAGTATGACAATTTCACATGATTAAAAGATCTTTTCACAAAATTACAAATTTATACACCTTTTACACCACCATAAATACATGCATCCATTTTCAATTTTTGGAACATCATTTCTCTAGCTAAACACACACACTTACTAGCCTCATGTCTCTCTAAGAACTCCAGCAAAAATCCTCTCAAGAATCACCTTAAACACCACCATAAAAAGATCAACAAAAACACTACAAAAATACAACTTTCAATTCAAGTTTATGTCTTAAGTTGCTTCCAATCTTTCATCCACTTCCATCACCCTTTTGATTCTAGCTTCTTACTCCTCTTTTACAGCAACCTTGTCCAAGGAACTTGAGGTAGTATCTATGTTCATAACCTTATTCGATTCATATATATATAGCTATCTTATTTTGTGGTATAAAAGTTTAACAACAAGAACATAGTTTGAATGTTTTCAAACTTGTTTGCAAACTAAATAGATCCTTCTAACTTAACTTTTAAAATACTTCAAGACCTGTAATATAACTTAAATATATGCTAATTTAACAAGGTATAATTTGGTTTTTCAAAGAATATCTTAAAAACTGTTTTTACGACGTCGGAGTGCCACCGGGGACTGTTTTGGGTTGGATAATTAAAAACTATCTTAAACTTTGAGTTGGAGGTTTATGTTCTGGAAAAATGATTTTTACTATGAATATGATAACACATAAAAATTTCATGATTTAATTCAAAGTATAAGTATTTTTAGAAAAATAATCATTTAAGGTTGTTTAAATAAAGGAAAATGTTTAACTTCATAAGTTTCACTAAAGTTTCACCTATGCCGTGTGATTTTCAATACAAACCAAGGTATTTTCAGTTCATAGTCTTAAAGAGGGACTCGATCCAAGGAGATGGCAAGTTGAATCAACGAAAACGGATTTGTAACGAAGAAACTATGACCGAAACAAAATTGGTTATCCAAGACTTGTTTAACTTCGGGATTAATTGGGAAAAATTAAATAAAATCACATCTTTCTAAAATAACATGATATTTTATATATATGTACTCATAATTCAATTTTATATGGTTCAGGATCACCCGTAAACAATACGAGAAGATTAATCATAAGATCCCATGATTGTACGCAACACGTCATTTGACAACACCGGTACTTTATGTACGCAACACGTCATTTGACAACACCGGTACCATGGGTCAAGATTAATCTCGACCAATACATATACGATGGGGGTTTTATTTATTTCATTGGGGGTTTATTAAACAACTAAATATGAACCATTAAAATTGAATTACTAACATCGGACTGCTAACTACGGACTAAGGAATTATTAAAAGTATTAAAAGTATTATAAGTATATATATGTGACGATTGTTTAAAAAGAAAAGGTATTGATATATTATATATGGATAGGTTCGTGATATCAATCGGAGACCAAGTCGAAATTACATATCTTCAAGACAAAAGTGAGTATATAGTCCCACTTTTAAACTCTAAATATTTCGGGATGAGAATACATGTATTTTATGTTTTACGCTATGGACACAAGTAACTGAAAAATATATTCTACGTTGAGTTGTACCACTGGCATACTTCCCTGTAGCTTGGTAACTAATATTTACAGCGGTATTGTAAACGCGAATCCTGTTGATAGATCTATCGGGCCTGACAACCCCAACCGGACTGGACGACCAGTATTCAACGGTTGCACAGTACTTCGTTTCGTGACTACACCTTGGTACGGTGTAGTAAGATTTCATAATAAAGGGAATATGCGACGTGATTAAATGTTAAGTATGGTTACCAAGTGCTCAACCACTTAGAATATTTTTATTAAAATGTTTATATATGAAATCTTGTGTTCCATTGTTATAACGCTGCTAGCATCAAACCTATATATCTCACCAACTATATGTTGACGTTTTAAAGCATGTTATTCTCAGGTATGAATTAAGTCTTCCGCTGTGCATTAGCTCATGTTAAGGATACTACTTGGGACCTTTTAAGCCATGATACAAAGACGTTGCATTCGAGTCATTGGAGTTCAATAGAGAATATAAATAAGTAAATGACAGATTAGGTCATTTGGATATTATGAAATGTTAGACGAAAATGTCAAATATTGATGTAATGATAGTTTGCCTTTTAAGAATAAATGCAACGTTTGTAAAATGTATCATATAGAGGTCAAGTACCTCGCAATGTTATCATATGTTATTGTATTCGTCCCTATGGATTGGGTCGGGTCGTCTCACTAAATGACCCAAACTTTAATCCTAAACATGATTTTTGAGAATTAAAGTAGACTTTTTAGGTCTAAAATTCATGAACTTGATTAAATTGATGTAAATGCCATTTAAAACTTGTTTAATTGCTAGTAATGGTTATTTTAACATGTTATTTGAGTTGAATGCTTATGAACTTTGTAAACATTTTCATATATGCTTATTTGAAAAAGTGTAGAATTGTTAAAATTGTGAAAATGTGTATAAGTTTAATTTTGATTAAACATGTTATTGTAATTGTTTCAAGTTGTTATTTTGCTAACACTAATGCATATTTGGATGCACAAATTTTGTGTTTAATGTGTTTTGCAGAGATTTACCGATACTGATGGTGCATCATCATCTAGACAACCTGCTACAGAACCTGAACCAGAAATGCAATATGAACCAGAGCAACAACAGGAACAACAACAACCTGATCAACACGTACCATATTATGATCCGCAGCAAGAATATGTTAATGCCTATGTACAATTTCCAATTCATCCTTTAATAGCACACCCAATGATTCATGAAGAACAGTTGCATTCTAATTTGAGATTTGATCGAAGTTGGAGAGATTACTCGACGTATCAAAGTATCAAATTTAAACTGATACCGAAAAATGTAGAAGTACCGAGGGTAATTTATTGGGAGCCTTTGGAAAGGGTCCAACTAGTTAACTCAATTAGACAGCATTTGATGGTATGGCAGCTCTTCTTTTCCCGATTGGGAACGTTTATTCACCATTCGTAGGCCTGTATATAAAGAGTGGTGCGTTGAGCTTATGAGTACTGTTTCACTTAATGCGAATGTAGATAGGTTAGATGATAGAAGTTTTCTTAGATATTTACTTGGTCGTAGGATGTACAGGATGTCCATGCTGGACATGGCCAGGGCTTTACAGATTTACACTCCTGGTGAATTACTACTACCCGATTGTACAAATTTGATTTATCATGGGGAGCGGGTAGATAGGAATTTTGACGCAAACGCCATCTGGAGGCATATGTCAAATTATAATGTTTTTTCGCTAGGAGGAAGACACTCCTACTTAGATATTAACAAAGCAGAGCTACGTATTATACATAGATTTTTAGCTAATTCGATTACACAAAGAGGTAAAAACAAGGAAAAGATGACCTTACATGACTTATTTTACCTTAAGTGTATTAAAAAAACTAGAAGCTTTGTTAATATCCCCTACTGTGTTGGTTTTTATCTGTCCAATGTAGTAGCAGGAATACAGAACGGGGGAATAATAGGAGGAGGTATTTTTTTTACTCTCATTGGAGAGTATTTGGGTGTAGATAAGGATCAAGGGGGTCCACTGATGGTGTGTAGGGAACAGGTTGATCCTTTAGGATTGAAGGTCTATCATGGTGCTAAGGTATTAAAGAGCAGACGCAATCAGGCAATACCATATGATGGCCGTCATCCACAGGTAGAGAGAGGTTCAGATGAGGAAATGGAGGAACCGAATGACATTAGGGATGTCATTAGGGAGGCTATGACTGACGTCTACCAGCGTATAGATGAGGTAGAAATGACAAACCAGGATAGACATAGTCGGTACGAGCAGTGGCAAGCCCAGAATATGTACGAGCATTCTAGGCAACGACAGCATGATAGATGGCACTATCATCAACATCAGATCATGAGCCAGCTATCACCTCAGGTACCAAATAACTACGTACCGACCCGACTTGCTTACTATCCTCCACACCAGCCCGATATGCGACCACCATTTACTCTCTACGACCCTAACCAGGCCTATCAGTACACCTATAACCAACCATGGAACCCGCCCGATGACATAAACTGGAACCCCTATCCAGATTGATATAGTTCCCGTTGGTAATTTGTATTTTTTTATTATTATTTATTTATGTTTAAACATATAATATTGTGATACTTTTATGTAAGTTTTAATATTTTTATTACGTTGTACTAATATTTCATATTTGATTTGAAAGTGGGATGTTAAGTCCCATTTCAAATTACCATGCATGTTATTATTTGTATGTATGTATATTGTCATGTACACAACAGGGTAAAACAACGCATTTTCAAAGACTGACATTAAGTTCAGCAAAAGCTACTAATTTTGACGACAAAACGAAAAACAAATGTGATGTAACAACAAGAAGAAATGAACAAATGATGTGCACCATTTATCATTCAACAAACAAACGCCAATATGTTTAAAAACTTTGGTAAAATTTAATCATTTTTCTACGCTAATCACCCTCAATAATTTAAATTGTTACTGATTTCTTGTAAATGAGGGCATTGCAAGATCTTAAGTGTGGGAAGGGGTTAAATTCTTTCGGATTTTTAAAATTTTAATTTAAACATTTGGTTACCATTAAAAATACTAGTAACGCAGCAGTTGTATTAGAATCTAGTGCTCTCTGATAATAAAGAACAGCCCGAGTCTTATACACTGACTACCCAATTCTAGAAAATTTTTTTCAAAATTTTCAAATAAATGAATTCAAAATCATGTTTATACATATCTATGAACGATAAAACTAGGTGTTAACACCGAAATTATTGTTACCTTGGAAAGGACATAAATTGAGAAACAACCCAAAATGTTAGAATTCATTTAAAATGGAGTAGAGGACAATAAAAAGGCAAAGAAAGGAAAATAAAAACCAAGTGTGGGAAAAATTTACCAAGTTATTTAGAACATATGTCACATATTTTTGTACAAACAATTGAAGATACTTTTGTTTTGGACAATTTTAATCAGTTTTACCCAATTTATTATAATATATTTGAAAGAAAGATGGATCTACAAGATGAATCAATTCCATCATTAAAAGGAAGTAAAGTCTTTCGAAAAAGAAACGCGCTTCTTGATTTAGGTCAGGAAGTTGTCATCAGACCAGCTGTAGGTTGACGAAAAATCTAGAAAAGTCATCTCTAAAATCAGCTGGAAATCCACGGACCTCAGCATCAAATAGGGTCACCAAGTGGTCGGACTTATCCTAACCATGAGAGGATCTGTCTCGTACAATGGGGGGCACCGTGCAAATTAGCTTATAAGACTAATGGATCAGATCCTCAGAAAGGATAATCTCCTTGAAGATCAAAAATCAGGTTTTAAGACTGATATTACTCAATCCTTGAGATTGACCTTAAAGATTGAGAATTATAAACTCATGGAATTCGATGATATCTAAACTCGAGCTTGAACGAGAAAATATTTTGATCAAAATTACAAACCGATTTGTTTTCTGAAAACCCATTTTTAATGCGTTCATTACCATTGAACGTAAAATCCTAAGAATTCACCTGGAATTCATTAGGTCACCTGAACCAAATCGGGTGTCAACCGTAAGAACGGTGGTTGCATAGTGATGTTATGCGAGGTGTATATAAAATAGATTTATATTTTACAAGGAAATACTATTAAATACGATACAATTTTACACAAGATATTTATTTATTTAGAGAATGGATATACTTAAACCTTGCTACAACACTTATAGGCAGTGTACCTAATCGTACAGTAGTGTAGTTTTTAGTAAGTCCGGTTCGTTCCACAGGGAAAATCTTTAAATAGAGCTTAACGCTATATTAGTTTACTTTTATAAAAATACAAATATATATATAAGTAATATTATTATTATAAAGGGGGATTTTTACCGTTTAATGACCGGTTTGTCGATTTTAAAACTTTAGTCGCAGTTAAAACCAAATTTAAAATAATAAATAAATACAAGACTTAATTTAAAGCGTAAAGTAAATAACGATAATGAAATTGCGATAAATAAAAGTGCGATAAAATAAACTTGCGATAATTAAAAAGTACGATAATTAAAAGTGCAATTAAATACAATAACAATAAATAAAAGTGCTATAATTAGAAGTGCAATTAAATATAAAATAAAGGAATTAAATATGAAATAAAAGAATTATGCTTATTTAAACTTCTGTAATCATGATGTTTGACGTGTTGATTTTAGTTTTATGCCCATGGGTTAATTGTCCTTTGTCCTGGATTATTTAATATGTCCGTCTGGTTTTTGTCCATAACAGTCCATCAGTCATAAATATAAAGTTCGAGTGTCCTCGTCAAATTATCCTTATACCCGAAGTTTAAATATTCCAACTAATTGGGGACTTAAACTGTAACAAGATTTTAATACTTTGTTTAATAATTACACCAGGATGTCGACTAAGTGTAACCCAAGATTTTAATACTTTGTTAACAATTATGCCAAGTGTCCTTGTACATAATTTCACCCCTGTTTTAATAATTCTAGTGGCTATTAATCCATTCCCGTGTCCGGTTAAATGAACGATTATTCGTACATATAAATATACCGCCCATCGTGTCCGATTGAGTGTATATGGTTATTTATAGGGACGTCCAATTGTAAGTCTTTATATTAACATTAACAAACTATCATTTAGTTAAACAAATATAAAGCCCATTAATAGCCCATAGTCTAATTTCCACAAGTGTCGTTCTTTTGTCCAAACCCCAATTATGGTACAAAGCCCAATTACCCAATTTTAGTAATTAGCCCAACATCATGATTACTTCGGATTAAATAAGCATAATAATAACTTAGCTACGAGACATTAAATTAAAAAGGTTGAACATAACTTACAATGATTAAAAATAGTGTAGCGTTACACGGACAGAATTTCGACTTACACCCTTACAACATTCGCTAACATACCCTTATTATTAGGATTTAAAATTAAAATTAAAATTAAAATATATATTATATATATATATTTACGTATAGATAGATGGATGGATATATTGATGATAAAAATGATCAGAATTCGTTGGGTTTTATAGGGATTTTCGTATTTGGCTGCTCCGCGAGTCGCGGCATTTTTGGCCTCCATACTCCGCAACTCGCGGAGTTCGTAATTCCAGCTCACAAAGGTTTGTCTTTTAATTTACCGACGTTTTATAAATATATTATAATATATATATATATATATATATATATATATATATATATATATATATATATATATATATATATATATTAATTTTAAGAATTAATTATATATTATATTATATTTATATACATAGTTAACTTGTAATTTTTAGTCCGTTGCGTTGAGCATTGAGAGTTGACTCTGGTCCCGGTTCCGGATTTTCGAACGTCCTTGCGTGTAATTTAATATCTTGTACTTTGCGTTTTGAATCTTGTACTCTTATAATTTTGAGACGTTTCTTATCAATAATTGGAACCTCTTTGATTGTATTTTCTACTTTTGAGCTTTTTGGTCGTTTGCGTCTTCAATTCGTCGAATCTGTCTTTTGTCTTCACCTTTTAATATTTAAACGAATATCACTTGTAAATAGAACAATTGCAACTAAAAGCTTGTCTTTCTTGAGGAATAATGCTATGAAATATAT
The DNA here is from genome assembly GCF_046630445.1 of Rutidosis leptorrhynchoides. Classification (NCBI taxonomy): domain Eukaryota; kingdom Viridiplantae; phylum Streptophyta; class Magnoliopsida; order Asterales; family Asteraceae; genus Rutidosis; species Rutidosis leptorrhynchoides. Next base: position 636,856,769 of record NC_092335.1, read on the forward strand.
GTTCGTTTTTAGCATTATCAAATATTCCCACACTTGAGCGTTGCTTGTCCTCAAGCAATATAGTCTTGAAATACTAGAATCACTTCTTTATTCTTAACACTTTGTACATCAGTGATTTCTATACGGCGGTATAAACAATGGTAGTAAAAATTTGGTTTACAGTCCCACATGACTATAAAAATTTAGATCCATTAAGGAAATTGGATCTTTATGAAAACATTTGATCTTTTGAAAATTAAATCTAGTTTTTACCCTAGATAAGTTTTTCGGAATAACCCTTCACCGGTGTTTGCAAATTATTTTTGTGGGTTTGGTGGGTTTCATATTTGAAAATTTTAGCTCAAAACTTATGGTTTTGTGTCACCCACTTGCTAACCTTGTATTTGGAAAGCAACACGTCCAGTATACTTGTCCCGTATATTACCTTTCGGTAAACTACCGTCCGGTTGTAAAGGAAAGCGTTGAACAAGTAACTGTTAAAGCAATGTCCCCTGACATGCTTTTAATTTTGGTCTATAATGTGTCGGACGCAATTACTATCCTTTGTAGGAGAAATAGCAAAGCTCACCCTTATAATTTTCCGGTCTGGCACAAGGTCCTGTCTTTGACCATGCTATGCAACCACCGTTCTTACGGTTGACACCCGATTTGGTTCAGGTGACCTAATGAATTCCAGGTGAATTCCTAGGATTTTACGTTCAATGGTAATGAACGCATTGAAAATGCATTTTCAGAAAATAAATCGGTTTTAATTTGATCAAAATATTTTCTCGTTCAAGCTCGAGTTTAGATATCATTGAATTCCATGAGTTTGTAATTCTCAATCTTTAAGGTCAATCTCTAGGATTGAGTAATATCAGTCTTAAAAGCTAATTTTTGATCTTTTAAGGAGATTATCCTTTCTGGGGATCTGATTCATTAGTCTTATCCAGCTAATTTACACGGCGCCCTCCCATTGTACGAGATAAATCCTTCTCATGGTTAGGATAAATCTGACCACTTGGCGACCCTGTTTTATGCTGAGGTCCGTGGATTTCCTGCTGATTTTAGTGATGACTTTTCTAGATTTTTCGTCAACCTACAGTTGGTCTGGACGACAACTTCCTGACCTAAATCAAGAAGCGCGTTTCTTTTTCGGAAGACTTTACTTCCTTTTAATGATGGAATTGATTCATCGTGTAGATCCATCTCTTCTTTTCTTTCATCGGGTAAAACAGTTTAGTTTAGTCCAAATAAAAAGTATTTTCAGTTATTTGTTACAGAAATATGTGACATATGTTTAAAATATCTTGGTAAATTTTCCCACACTTGGCTTTTATTTTCCTTTTTATTGTCCTCTATTCCATTTTAAATAAATTTTAACATTTTGGTTTGTTTCTCAATTTATGTCCTTTCCGAGGTAACAATAATTTCGGTGTTAAAACCTTGTTTTATCATTCATAAATATGTATAAACATGATTTTGAGTTCATTTAATTGAAAATTTTGAAAAATTTTACTAGAATTGGGTAGTCAGTATATAAGACTAGGGCTGTTCTTTATTATCAGAGAGCACTAGATTCTAATACAACTACTGCTTTACTAGTATTTTTAATGGTAACCAAGTGTTTAAGATAAAAATTTTAAAAATCCGAAAGAATTTAACCCCTTCCCACACTTAAGATCTTGCAATGCCATCATTTGCAAGAAATCAGTAACAATTTAAATTATTGAGGGTGATTTGTGTGAAAATGATTAAATTTTACCAAAGTTTTCAAACATATTTGTGTTTGTGTTGAATGATAAATGGTGCACATCATTTGTTCATTCCGTCTTGTTGTTATATCACATTTATTTTGCATCTTGTCGTCAAAATTAGTTGCTTTTGGTGAACTTAATGCCAGTCTTTGAAAATACGTTGTTTTACCCTGTTGTGTACATAAGATAAACTGCAAACATATATACATATTTTTGAAGTTTGGTATATTACCCCACATTCAAAAATTATTAAAATCTAATAATAAAAGTTAGAAAATTATAAAAACTATTACAATATTAACATAAGTATTAAATGTATCAACATTACAAATTATAAAATAAATAAAACTAAGTAGACTAGGGATGATACTGATACCAGTAGGGGTTCCATGCATAACCATATGTGTTATAAAATGCTTCGGCTGGGTTATACGTAGGATACGGTGGTTGGATCTCTATAGACCAGGGAGGGAATATGGGCGATGGAGTAGGAATATAGTTTCTACCTATATGTTGGCAATAAGCTATGATTTAGTTTTAATGAACTTGCCAATCTTAAAATGCTCTATGTCTAGCATTTTCATACTCTTGTGAAGCTATAAACCTTTGCATTTCTGCCATTTCATTTCCCCCTCCTACATTACCTTGCTGTTGGTTTCTCTCAACCTGTGGATGTCTACCATTATATCGTGCTGCGGCGTTATTTCGCCTCTTCAAAACTTTCGCACCATGGTATACATTTAAACCTATTGTATCTCGGGGTTCTGGTTCTTCGATTAGTAATCCCCCCCGACTTATATCCACACCGAGATATTCAGCAATCAAAGTAATAAATATACCACCTCCTATTATGCTATGCGGTCTCATCCCCCTAACCATAGCTGATAAATAATAACCCACACAATAAGGTATACTAACAGCGCTTTTTGGGTCTCGAATACACATGTGGTAAAACAAATCATGTTCATTTACCTTTTCCTTGTTCTTACCTCGTTGTGTAATCGAATTGGCTAAAAACCTATGAATTACTCTTAATTTAGCTCTATCTATATCCAAATAAGAGTAATTTCTCCCTTTAAATCGGTGATGGCTAGTCATTTGACTCCATACACCATGCGTATCAAAATTTTCGTCTATCTTCCTACCGTTCAATATCAACCCTCTACAATCGGCAGATGCTAACTCCTCAGGCGTATATATACGTAAAGCCTGAGCCATGTCTAGTAAAGACATGTGGCGCATCGAACCTCCTAACAAAAATCTAATAAAAGATCGATCGGTTAAACTAGCTACCCGATCATTTAATTCTATACTACACAACAATTCTTCACACCATACTTTATATACAGGTCTACGCATGTTGAATAACCGTACCCAATCGTTAAAAGTAGAATTACCATACCTCTATGCAAGTAATTCCCTAATTGGCCCGGCCAATTCTACAGCTTCTAATGGTCCCCATTCTATGACCCTAGGTACTTCAACAGCTTTAGAATGAAGAGTATGCAAACCCCTTTGGTATTTTGGATAATCTATCCAAAGTCTGTCAAATCTCAGGTTCGGGTGCAAATCTTCCAAGTGCATATCAGAAAATGTCATGACTGGATGAGGTATATCTTGTTTGTAGTAGTTATCCACCTCCTGTTGTTCCGTATTCTCAGCAGGAGCATTGCAAGCTTGGGATGAAGATTCACCCCTTTCAGTCTGCAAAACACATCAAACACAATTTTTGTGCATCCAAATATGCATTAGTGTCAGCAAAATCATCAATCAAAATAATTACAATGACATGTTTAATTTATATCAAACTTAAGCTCATTTTCATATTTTCATCAAATCTACACTTTTTCAAATAAGCATATACGAAAATATTCGCCAAGTTCATAAGCATTCAACTCAAATAACATGTCAAAATAATCATCACTAGCAATTAAACAAGTTTCAAATGGCATTATCTCTCAAAAATCAAGTTCATGAATTTTAGACTTGAAAAAGTCCACTTTAATTCTCAAAATCATGTTTAGGCTCAAAGTTTAGATCATTTAACTACCTAAACATGTTACACTACTTAATTTAGCAACAATTCATGACAAAAATCGGCCATAACCTGTTTATATCAAAAAGCCCCAAATTTGCTCAAGAACACAAACCCTAGATTACTCAAAATTTGAAGTTTAAGGCTTCTAATCATGTTAAATAGCATCAATCTAGGTTATAAAAGCATAATACATAAACAATTTAAGCATAATTACACTAAACAGCATCAAAATCAAATTGGGTATAAAATTGCTCAAGAACACTAATTTTCGAATTAAATGGTGTTTAGGTGTAGAAATTTACTGTTTTTCTTGAGTAATTCCTTGATAGCTTCCTTCTCAACATGATTTTAGTAAAAGATTTGATGATTAACGGTCAAAAATTGCGAATTTGGCGTGTGTTTTTCGGGTTTTTTCGGGTTTATTTCGCAGTTTATTTTTGTGTTGTGGTGTGTGGACTGAGCTGATTACGTTTTTATTTTTTCTGGGTTTTGGTCCCTCTGCGAGTCGCGGTGTTTGACCCTTCAAACTCCGTGAGTCGCGGAGTTTGTATATTTTTTTTTTAAACATCTTATACTAATTAAAACAATTAAGTAATTAATTTTAAAATTTTATTTCCCTTGTTATTTAGGACGAGGTCGTTTCGGATCGATGTCCTAGTCCGTCCCTCGACAAAATTTTAAAATTTGTCTTTTTGTAGCGATTGTTTTAAAAGCTAAGATTTTTGGGTTTTTTTTTTTTTTTTTTTTTTTTTTTTTTTTTTTGTTTTTGGCATACTTTAATTCAATAAGATTAAAAATAATGATAATAAAAGTTCTCGTCCCTCCCTCGGGTAAAGCAATTTCGGTTCAACGACCTAGTCTTCAACTTACGACGAATTTTAAAAATCATATTTTTAACTTAATGAGATAAAGTAAATTTTTGTTTTTAAATTCACACCAAACTTAAAATAAAAATATATAAAATTCAAAATTAATATTAAAAATTCACACCAAACTCTAAATTTGAAATGCATAAAATTAAAAATTCTTATTTTAAAAATTAAAAATTCACACCAAACTTAATTTAAAAATTCATATTAGAAAATTACACCAAACTTATATTATATTTTTCAAATATTTACAATTTTAAATATATTGTTTTTACAAAGTTTACAATATTAATTTAAGATTTATATATTAATTTTAAAAACATGGTAAAAATAAAATTAAAAATCTTTTTGGCTTTTTATCCCACTTTAATCAATCAAATATTATCAAAAATATGCGCCCCTCTTTTCGGTAAAGTAATTTTGGTTCCAAGACCTAATTTAACTCATGACGAATTTTTGAAATATTTTGGGTTGATTGATTAAAGATATTTATACCTTAAGAATAAACGTTAAATTTCGCAGTGATGTAATAAATTTTTGAATGATATCAATAATTTCGGTCGCCAAACCTAATTTTATTCAATACCAATTTAATACTTTATAGCGAACAAATTAGCGTTTATTATCAAAAGGTTAAAAATAAAAAGAAAAACTGTAGAGACTTACCTGTGAGATAGTATTCTTAGTTATATGATCTATCCCATTCATAAGATAGTTGGTTTAATTGGTTTTCCATGGCTACATAGGCGTAACCTCGAGCATTCAGTGTTTTTTCTTCTAAACATATGAACGGTCCGTCTCTGCATAAAGTAACAAATTCGGTATTTGAATAGGTTTGATTATTTGAACATTTACCTCCATGTGACCATTTTCCGCATTTGTGACATCTTTCAAGGTGTCGTGCTCTTCTTTTCGCTACGAATTTTGATTTTCCTTTACCAAATTGTAACTTATTATCTTCGCATCTGGATTCTTTTCTTACTCCGTCCAATCTTTCTCTGATTACTGATACTATTTCACTCGGTAGTGTGTCATTATTACGTTTATTGACCAAAGCGTGTAGCATTAGACCATGGTTTAGTTCACAGGCAGTCTTCATTTCCTAAAAAAATAAAAATTCAGAATGGGGGGAGAAGACTAGTTCTTTAGGGTCTGCTAGGGAAAGACCATTCGGGTTCCATTTTCGAGAACTACACGAAAACAGACAATCTAATTCTAACAGAAATACATAAAATCCTTAAAGATTTGATTCTCCCCACACTTAGTTAGCTGTGGTATCGAAATTGTGATTAACTTCGTTGTCAACTTCCATTGGACTATCTACGTAGTGTTTAACTCTGTGACCATTAACTTTAAATTCAATCCCATTTGAATTTATTAATTCTATCGTTCCGTATGGGAAAACTCTTTTGACTATGAATGGTCCAGACCATCTTAATTTCAATTTTACAGGAAATAGCTTGAATTGTGAATTGAAAAGAAGAACTCTGTCTCCTTCTTTAAATTCTTTTAAACTTCTGATTCTTTTATCATGCCATTTCTTCGTTCTTTCTTTATAGTTTAACGAATTTTCGTATGCTTCATGTCTTAATTCTTCTAATTCGTTTAGTTGACTTAATCGTAGACGTCCAGCTTCATGTAAATCAAGATTACATGTCTTCAAAGCCCAAAATGCTTTGTGTTCAATTTCTACTGGAAGATGACATGCTTTTCCATAAATAAGTTTAAAAGGTGTGGTTCCAATTGGAGTTTTGTAAGCTGTTCTAAAAGCCCAGAGTATCCTCCAATTTAATGGACCATTCCTTCGGATTTGATCCTACGGTTTTCTCTAGAATACGTTTTAAAGCTCGGTTGGTATTTTCAACTTGTCCACTTGTTTGTGGATGATATGCGGTGGAGATTTTATGAGTTACTCCATATCTTTTAAGAACTTTCTCAAGTTCATTATTACAGAAATGAGTACCCCGATCACTTATTAAAGCTTTCGATGTTCCAAACCTTGCAAAAAGACGTTTTAAAAAGTTGACTACAACTCGTGCATCATTAGTTGGGAGAGCTTGTGCTTCCGCCCATTTAGATACATAATCAATGGCAACGAGAATATAGAGATTATTATGAGATTTTGGAAATGGACCCATAAAGTCAATACCCCAAATGTCAAATACTTCACATACTTGGATAACATTTTGTGGTATTTCATCACGTTGACTTATTTTTCCGGCCCTTTGACAAGCATCACAGGATTTGAAAAGAAGGTGTGCGTCTTTGTAAATTGTAGGCCAATAGAATCCAACATCGTAAACTTTTCTTGCTGTTAGTTGAGGCCCATAATGCCCTCCTGTTGGTCCTGTGTGACAATGGTTTAAAATTTTACTAGCTTCATCTCCAAATACACATCGGCATATTATTCCATCGGGACAACTTTTAAACAGATGTGGATCTTCCCAGAAATAGTGTTTTATATCACTGAAGAATTTCTTTCATTTTTGGTACGATAATCCTTTTTCAAGGAATCCACATACTAAATAGTTTGCATAGTCTGCAAACCATGGAATTTCATTATAATCTATCTTCAATAGATATTCATCAGGAAAGTTGTCTTGTATGGCCGATTCATTTAGAACTTCTAACTCAGGATTTTCAAGACGAGAAAGATGATCAGCGGCGAGATTTTCTGCTCCTCTTTTATCTCGGATTTCAATATCAAACTCTTGTAAGAGTAAGATCCAGCGAATTAATCTTGGTTTAGCATCTTGTTTCGAAAATAGGTATCTAAGAGCAGAATGGTCGGTATAGACCACCGTTTTTGCTAGAACGAGATATGATCGAAATTTTTCAAAAGCAAAGACAATAGCAATGAGTTCTTTTTCAGTAGTTGTGTAATTTGTTTGTGCTCCTTGTAACGTCTTACTAGCATAATATATAGGTTGAAATCGTTTTTCAATCCTTTGTCCTAAAACGGTTCCCATTGCAAAATCACTTGCATCGCACATTATTTCAAATGGTAGATTCCAATTTGGTGTTATCATGATCGACGCATTAGTGAGTTTCTCTTTAAGAATATTAAAAGATTTGATACATTCATCTGAAAAGATGAATGGAGCATCCTTTTCTAGGAGTTTATTCATAGGAGTGGCAATTTTAGAAAAATCTTTTATGAAACGTCGGTAAAAACCGGCATGCCCTAGAAAACTCCTAACTCCTCTAACATTGGTGGGATGTGGAAGTTTAGCAATTACATCTACTTTAGCTCTTTCCACTTCAATTCCTTCTTTTGAAATTTTATGTCCAAGAACGATGCCTTCTTTAACCATGAAATGGCATTTCTCCCAATTAAGAACTAGATTTGATTATTCGCATCTAATAAGCATTCGTTCAAGATTAACTAGACATGATTCAAATGTATCACCGAAGACTGAAAAGTCATCCATGAAAACTTCCATGCATTCTTCTATCATGTCGTGAAAAATTGCCATCATACACCTTTGAAAGGTTGCAGGGGCGTTGCAAAGTCCAAATGGCATGCGTTTGTAAGCAAAAGTACCATAAGGGCACGTGAATGTGGTTTTCTCTTGATCTTCGGGTGCTATTGGAATTTGAAAATATCCGGAAAATCCATCTAGAAAACAATAGTAACTATTTTCGGCTAATCTTTCCAACATTTGATCAATGAAAGGTAAGGGAAAGTGATCTTTTCTGGTGGCGTCATTTAATTTTCTATAATCAATACACACACGCCATCCTGTTACAGTCCTAGTAGGAATAAGCTCATTTTTCTCATTTGTAATGACAGTCATGCCACCCTTCTTAGGCACGCATTGAACTGGGCTTACCCATGGGCTATCAGAAATTGGATATATCAAACCTGCATCTAGCAGTTTAATAATCTCTTTCTTAACTACATCTTGCATATTAGGATTTAGTCTTCGTTGGCGTTGCACATACATTTTATGACCTTCTTCCATAAGGATTTTATGTGTGCAATACGAAGGACTTATTCCTTTAATATCATGAATCTTCCATGCAATGGCTGGTTTATGAGCTTTCAACACAGAAATGAGTTGTGATTTCTCATTTTCAGTAAGAGAAGACGATATTATTACAGGTAATTCAGATTCACCATGTAAATAAGCGTATTCCAAATGGTTTGGAAGTGGCTTTAACTCTAATTTCGGAGGTTCTTCTATCGATGATTTATATCGATATCTGTCTTCTTCTTTTAGCATTTGAATTTCTTCTGTTGTTGGTTCATATCCATTAGCCATAAGTGTAGCTAACATTTCAGTTTCATCAATTTGTTCAGTTCCTTCTCCTAAAGAACATTCTCCTGTTCCTTGTAATTCTGGAAATTCTTCTAATAATTCTGCATGTGAATCTATAGTTTTAATATAATAACATGTATCATCTGCAGATTGTGGTTGTTGCATTGCTCTATCAACTGAAAAGGTAACACTCTCGTCCTCTATACTTAGGGTCAATTTCTTACCAAACACGTCTATCATTGCTTTAGCCGTGTTTAAGAATGGTCTTCCTAATATGAGAGGAACTTGAGAATCTTCTTCCATGTCCAGAACAACAAAATCTACTGGAAATACTAAAGTACCAACTTTAACTAGCATGTTCTCCATTATCCCTCTAGGATATTTTATTGATCGATCGGCTAGTTGTATGCTTATTCTTGTTGGTTTCAATTCTCCAAGGTCTAGTTTAGTGTATAGTGAAAACGGCATTAAATTTATACTAGCACCTAAGTCTGCCAATGCTTCTATTGAACTAAGACTACCCAGAAAACATGGAATTGTGAAACTTCCTGGATCAGATAATTTTTCTGGTATCTTATTCAACAGCACTGCTGAACAATTAGCGTTCATGGTAACAGCTGACAGTTCTTCCATTTTCTTTCTATTCGTGATCAGATCTTTCAAGAATTTAGCATATCTAGGCATTCCTGAAATCACATCGATGAAAGGAAGATTTACATTTATCTGTTTAAACATATCCAAGAATTTGGATTGCTCGGCTTCAAGTTTCTCTTTCTTCATTTTACTCGGGTAAGGAAGTGGTGGTTGGTATGGTTTAACATAAGGTTTAGCTATTTCATTCCGGGGGTTTGCATTTGTATCACTAGGTAAACTTCCCGGTTTTCTTTCACCTATTAACCTTGCTAGGTTACTTACTTCTTGTTCCAGATTTTGAATAGAAGCTTGTTGATTTCTAAATGCTTGAGCATTTTGTTCATTAGTTTGTTTTTGAGATGTGAAAAACTGCGTTTGAGTTTCAACTAGCTTCGTCATCATATCTTCTAAATTCGGCTTTTTATCATCGGGTTGTGGTGGTTTGTTTTGAAAATTAGGTCTTTGCTGGTTGTAAGTATTGTTAGATACTTGTTGATTGCTAGGACCTTGTTGGTTGTTGTATGGAATATTTCGGTTATAGTTCTGATTTTGATTGTAAATAGGTCTTGGCGGTTGATAATTATTCTGATAATTATTTCCAGGTCTTTGGTTTAGATATGAAACATTCTCTCTTTGTTCCATTGTTAGTTCAATACTGAGACAATCTTTTGTCAAATGTGGTCCTCCACACTGCTCACAACTAATTCGTATTGAGTGTATATCTTTAGTCATCTTTTCCATTCGTCTCTCGACAGCATCTATCTTTGCGGAAATGGAATCTAAGTCATGGCTAGAATCGGCTCTAGCTGCTTTAGATGATCTAACGATATCTTTTTCTTGGTGCCACTCATGTGAGTGGGAAGCAGTGTTATCAATAATTTTATAAGTATCAGTTTCGATTTTCTTCATAATGGAACCACCAGCTGCTATATCTATGTCTTTCCTTGTAGTGATGTCGCATCCTTGGTAGAATATTTGTACTATTTGACAGGTATCTAAACCATGTTGCGGACATCCTCTTAATAACTTTCCAAATCTTGTCCACGCCTCATATAGAGTTTCATTCGGTTTCTGTGTAAACGTAACAATTTCTCCTTGAAGTCTTACGGCTTTAGATGCAGGAAAGAATTGTTTAAGAAATTTTTCAACTAAAACGTCCCATGTATCAATCGCCCCTTCAGGTAACGATTCCAACCAATCTTTGGCTTCTCCCTTTAAAGTCCAGGGAAATAACATGAGATATATCTGTTCATCCTCCACTTCTCTTATTTTAAATAGTGTGCAGATCCTATTAAAGGTACGAAGATGTTCATTTGGATCTTCCTTCGGCGCACCACTAAATTGGCATTGATTAGTCACCATGTGTAGAATTTGTCCTTTGATTTCATAATCTGGCGCATTAATGTCTGGATGAGTAATTGCGTGACCTTGGCCAGTACGTTTAGCTCTCATTCGGTCTTCCATACTTAAAGGTTCTAGATTCTCCATAATTGAATTTGTTGAATCGAAATCACTAGAGGATTCTGATTTAATGGTTCGTTCGTCAACAATCTCTGTTTGAATGATTGGTGGTTCCGGAGGAAAATTTAATGGTTCAGGATCTATGAATCGTCCCTGAATATTCTCCGGATTCTCAATTGTGAGGTCGGGTTCAAAAAATGGATTATCGGAAATTTGAATTGGAGTACTTGGTCGACTGGATGACGATTCTAAAGAAAAATCAACGGCGGTAATATTTGCTAAATGTCTTGATCTAGTTACAGGTGGTGAACGTACAAAAGGTGGTGAACGTCTTGCTCGGTGCATTCACTAAATATCCTATTAGTTTTTTAAAAAGGAAAGAAAAATTATATAAGTTATCCAATTAATAGACTTTTCTGATTTTGCCCACGTTTCGAATAGCCAAAAGATGCAGCAGAGGGGCAGGATTCGTTTGGTCTCAATATAATTGAGGACTGTTTGGCTCCAATAACCCGGTCCACTTACAAATCCAACTATTACTACGAACCAGAAAATTTTGATGTCTATCAATTTAACCACTTAAAATAAATTTTTGTAATTTTAAGAAATTTAGATAAGAAGTAGAATAAAAATCTATGTCCTAAAAACTAGAATAGCGAGAAATAAGAAAGAAAAAGAGCGTGTCGGAAAAAGATCAAAAAATAAAAATAAGAAAGAAAAAGAGTGACTTATAGAACTTAAAAACACTCGACTAACCAACCTTATTACTATCACTAACTTAAAATTATAATCGCAAATTGAGATTACTAATTGGAATGATAATTGATACATAGGTAAAAGGCGTCTAAAAATATTAAAGCTTACAAGTAAAACTATATCCCAAATGGAAATAACTTAAAAAGGTACTAAAACTTAAAAAGGCGTCGCAAAATTCTAAAGCACCTAAATCTTAGTCTAAAGAAAAAGTACTTAAGGGATTTTACGGCAAGGCCTAAAAATCTAGAAGTAAAAATAACTATGGCAAAAACTATGAATTAAAACTAAATACGAGCGAAAAATACAAATATTACGCTAAAATAATTAAAAATGGACAAAATATAAAAATATACAAAAAGTTGTAAAAAGTACAATTTTTATAAAAATATTATTTTTATATTATTTATTTATTAAAACTATTAATTTTACATTAATTAAACAAATTTAACTAAATATATAAATTAAATAAAAAGAAACTTAAAACTAATTATAATAATAAGTAATTTAGGGTTAATAATAATAATAATTAATAATTACTCCGTAATTAATGCTGATTAGGGTTCCTGTGTGGCCCGTGTCAGATGGCTCCGCGAGTTGCGGTATTCGAAGCTGCAAACTCCGCGAGTCGCGGGGTTCCAAAATTCAACTCAGGTACAGGATTTAATTCGACGTTTTTTTTATTATTTATTTAGCGTTGCGCTTCCGGCTTTTAAGGTTGATTGTCCCCGGCAGCAGCGCCAAAAATAACTTGATGTTATGCGAGGTGTATATAAAATAGCTTTATATTTTACAAGGAAATACTATTAAATACGATACAATTTTACACAAGATATTTATTTATTTAGAGAATGGATATACTTAAACCTTGCTACAACACTTATAGGCAGTGTACCTAATCGTACAGTAGTGTAGTTTTTAGTAAGTCCGGTTCGTTCCACAGGAAAAATCTTTAAACAGAGCTTAACGCTATATTAGTTTACTTTTATAAAAATACAAATATATATATATATATATATATATATATATATAAGTAATATTATTATTATAAAGGGGGATTTTTACCGTTTAATGACCGGTTTGTCGATTTTAAAACTTTAGTCGCAGTTAAAACCAAATTTAAAATAATAAATAAATACAAGACTTAATTTAAAGCGTAAAGTAAATAACGATAATGAAATTGCGATAAATAAAAGTGCGATAAAATAAACTTGCGATAATTAAAAAGTACGATAATTAAAAGTGCAATTAAATACAATAACAATAAATAAAAGTGCTATAATTAGAAGTGCAATTAAATATAAATAAAGGAAATTAAATATGAAATAAAAGAATTATGCTTATTTAAACTTCCGTAATCATGATGTTTGACGTGTTGATTTTAGTGTTATGCCCATGGGTTAATTGTCCTTTGTCCTGGATTATTTAATATGTCCGTCTGGTTTTTGTCCATAACAGTCCATCAGTTATAAATATAAAGTGCGAGTGTCCTTGTCAAATTATCCTTATACCCGAAGTTTAAATATTCCAACTAATTGGGGACTTAAACTGTAACAAGATTTTAATACTTTGTTTAATAATTACACCAGGATGTCGACTGAGTGTAACCTAAGGTTTTAATACTTTGTTAACAATTATGCCAAGTGTCCTTGTACATAATTTCACCCCTGTTTTAATAATTCTAGTGGCTATTAATCCATTCCCGTGTCCGGTTAAATGAACGATTATTCATACATATAAATATCCCGCCCATCGTGTCCGATTGAGTGTATATGGTTATTTATAGGAACGTCCAATTGTAAATCTTTATATTAACATTAACAAACTATCATTTAGTTAAATAAATATAAAGCCCATTAATAGCCCATAGTCTAATTTCCACAAGTGTCGTTCTTTTGTCCAAACCCCAATTATGGTACAAAGCCCAATTACCCAATTTTAGTAATTAGCCCAACATCATGATTACTTCGGATTAAATAAGTATAATAATAACTTAGTTACGAGACATTAAATTAAAAAGGTTGAACATAACTTACAATGATTAAAAATAGCGTAGCGTTACACGGACAGAATTTCGACTTACACCCTTACAACATTCGCTAACATACCCTTATTATTAGGATTTAAAATTAAAATTAAAATTAAAATATAAATTATATATATATATTTACGTATAGATAGATGGATGGATATATTGATGATAAAAATGATCAGAATTCGTTGGGTTTTATAGGGATTTTCGTATTTGGCTGCTCCGCGAGTCGCGGCATTGTTGGCCTCCATACTCCGCAACTCGCGGAGTTCGTAATTCCAGCTCACAAAGGTGACGTTTTATAAATATATTATAATATATATATTAATTTTAAAAATTAATTATATATTATATTATATTTATATACATAGTTAACTTGTAATTTTTAGTCCGTTGCGTCGAGCGTTGAGAGTTGACTCTGGTCCAGGTTCCGGATTTTCGAACGTCCTTGCGTGCAATTTAATATCTTGTACTTTGCGTTTTGAATCTTGTACTCTTGTAATTTTGAGACGTTTCTTATCAATAATTGGAACCTCTTTGATTGTATTTTGTACTTTTGAGCTTTTTAGTCGTTTGCATCTTCAATTCGTCGAATCTGTCTTTTGTCTTCACCTTTTAATATTTAAACGAATATCACTTGTAAATAGAACAATTGCAACTAAAAGCTTGTCTTTCTTGAGGAATAATGCTATGAAATATATGTTCGTTTTTAGCATTATCACATAGCATGGTCGAAGACAGGACCTTGTGCCAGACCGAAAAACCATAGGGTGAGCTTTACTATTGCTACTACAAAGGATAGTAATTGCATCCGACACGATATAGACCATAATTAAAAGCATGTCACGGGACATTGCCTTAACAGTTGGTTGTTCAACGCTTTCCTTTACAACCGGACGGTAGTTTACGGAAAGGTAATATACGGAGCAAGTATACTGGACGTGTTGCTTTCCCAATACAAGGTTAGCAAGTGGGTGATACAAAACCGCAAGTTTTGAGCTAAAATTTTCAAATCTAAAACCCACCAAACCCACAAAAACAATTTACAAACACCGGTGAATGGTTATTCCAGAAAACTTATCTAGGGTAAAAGCTAGATTGAATTTTCAAAAGATCAAATGTTTTCATAAAGATCCAATTTCCTAAAAGGATCTAAATTTTCATAGTCATGTGGGACTGTAAACCACAACGTTACTATCATTGTTCATACCGTCGTATAGAAATTACTGATGTACAAAGTGTGAAGAATAAAGAAGTGATTCTAGTATTTTTATTTCAAGACTATATTGCTTGAGGACAAGCAACGCTCAAGTGTGGGAATATTTGATAATGCTAAAAACGAACATATATTTCATAGCATTATCCCTCAAGAAAGACAAGCTTTTATTTGCAATTGTTCTATTTACAATTAATATTCGTTTAAATAATAAAAGGTGAAGACAAAAGACAGATTCGACGAATTGAAGACGCAAACGACCAAAAAGCTTAAAAGTACAAAGTATAATCAAAGTGGTTCAAATTATTAATGAGAAACGTCTCAAAATTACAAAAGTACAAGTTGCAAAACGCAAAGTACAAGATATTAAATAGTACGAAAGGACGTTCGAAAATCCCAAACCGGGACCAGAGTCAACTCTCAACGCTCGACGCAACAGATTAAAAATTACAAGTCTACTATGCACATAAATATAATATAATATATAAATAATTCTTAAAATTATATATATATATATATATATATATATATATATATATATATATATATATATATATATATAAACCGTCGGCAAACTATGAGACAAAGAAATGTGAGGTAGATTCCTGCTCCATGCGATCGCATGGGCTGGAGGCCTAATTTCCATGCGATCGCATGACCAACTTTTTCTGGCCACATTCCTATAAAAGGCATTCTTTTGCTCGAGTATCATATCCATCTATCCTCTCTATCTCTCTGTAATATATATATATATATATATATATATATATATATATATATATATATATATATATATATATATATATATATATATATATATATATATATATATATATATATATATATTGTATATATATATATATATATATATATATATATTTATATATATATATATATAATTTTAATTTAATAATAATAAGGGTATGTTAGCGAATGTTGTAAGGGTGTAAGTCGAAATTCTGTCCGCGTAACACTACGCTATTATTAATCATTGTAAGTGATGTGCAACCTTTTTAAATTAATGTCTCATAGCTAAGTTATTATTATGCTTATTTAATGCCGAAGTAATCGTGATGTTGGGCTAAATATTAAGATTAGGTAATTGGGCTTTGTACCATAATTGGGGTTTGGACAAAAGAACGACACTTGTAGAAATTAGACTATGGGATATTAATGGGCTTTATATTTGTTTAATTGAATGATAATTCGTTAATTTAACATAAAGATTTACAATTAGACGTACCTATAAATAACCATATACACTCGATCGGACATGTTGGGCGGGATATTTATAAGTACTAATATTCGTTCATTTAACCGAACACGGGAATGGATTAATAGTTAATGGACTTATTAAAACAGGGGTGAATTACATACAAGGAAATTTGGTGTAATTATAGTTTAATTCCCCAATTAGTTGGAATATTTGACTTCAGATATAAGAATAATTTGACGAGGATACTCGCACTTTATATTTATGACTGATGGACCGTTATGGACAAAAACCAGATGGACATATTGAATAATCCATGACAAAGGACAATTAACCCATGGTAATAAACTAAAATCAACACGTCAAACATCATGATTACGGAAGTTTAACTAAGCATAATTCCTTTATTTCATATTTCATCGCATTTTTAATTATCGTACTTTTTAATTATCACACTTTTATTTATTGTCATTTTATTTATTGCACTTTTAATTATCGCACTTTAATTATTGTCATTTACTTTACGCTTTAAATTAAGTTATATTTATTTTTAATATTTTACATTAGGTTTTAACTGCGACTAAAGTTTTAAAATCGACAAACCGGTTATTAAACGGTAAAAACTCCCTTTTATAATAATAATACTACTTTTATATATATTTATATATTTACAAATATAGTTTTAAAAATATAGCGTTAAACTTGGCTAGCTCCCTGTGGAATGAACCGGACTTACTATAAACTACACTACTGTACGATTAGGTACACTGCCTATAAGTGTTGTAGCAAGGTTTAGGTATTTCTACTCTATAAATAATTAAATAACTTGTGTAAAATTGTATCGTATTTAATAGTATTTCCTTGTAAAAATATCATTATTTCGTATACACCTCTACGCACATCAAGTATTTTTGGTGCCGCTACCGGGGAACTGCTTAAACGCCGGAAGCGAAACGCTATATAAAAAAAATTATTAAGTTTTAATTTATTTTTGTAAAAATACGTTTAAAAAAAATACAAAAATATAAAAAGAAAAAACAAAAATATATAATGCTGGAACCTAATTTAGGTATCTGTTACTTTTTATTTTTAATTAATATTAATAATTATACTAATAATAATACAAATTAATAATAATTATATTAATAATCATATTAATAATAATAGTAATAATAATAATAATAATAATAATAATAATAATAATAATAATAATAATAATAATAATAATAATAATAATAATAATAATAATAATGCTTTTAATATAAGAATACTAATATAAATAACAAGAACAATGATATTTATTAATAATTATGTTAATAAAAATAATAATATTATTAATAATAAATGATATTTTATACTTATTTTAATAATGATAATGAATAAATAATAGTAATCATAATTTTATTATAAATTATAATATTGATATTAATAATGATAGCAATAATACTAGTAATAATAATAATATAACAATTTAAATGTATCACATTTCATTGTATATTGCAAATAATAATATAACTAATATTGATATTAATACTAATACTAATAATAATAATAAAAGTAATAATATAACAACAATATTATCTTGTATAAAGTTTTTTTTCATTTTTAGTTATAACAATTAAGTCGAAATTAGTCAAGGTTAAATGAAATCATGTAAAGAATTAGGTTTAAATTTAGTCGGAAATTTTCGGGTTGTCACAGTACCTACCCGTTAAAAGAAATTTTGTCCTGAAATTTTAGGTAGACTTATCGGATGCATCAGCATTTGAGAAGAGATGGGGATACTTCTGTTTCATTTGGTCTTCACGTTCTCAGGTATACTCGGGGCCACGTCGTGAATTCAACGGATAGAATATTGTTTTGTTTCAAGCGTTTAAATCATACAAACTATAAGTGCAATTTTATTATCAATGTTTAGGTCATCCAAAGGGATAACAATAGTGTCAGCTGACTTGTTTTCCTCAGAAGGGATGATGACGCTATACAAGCATTTCAGTACATATGAAATGTGTTATGAATAATATTGAGCTCATTTAAAACTTTGCGCGTTTTATGCCACAACACTAGGTTAGACAAACAGAGAGGTGTACGTGGAGATCACAATCATGAAATTTGATAGAGATCGTCATTTTTGACAATAAGAATATTTTAATGATGAATATGAGTTGAAAAATAGAGTTTTATCACCTTTGAATAATATGGATAAAACGATTCGATTATAGGAAGAGTATAAATAAAGCTATCACAAATGAGTGAAATGTGGAGGATAAAGATTTGTCTTACTTTTGACGTAGTCACGGTTGATTTTTGAAATTTAAAGAATTAAAGAAAATCTTCGTAAGCTGTATAAGATTTGATTCTCCAGTAATTAAGGGAATTAGGATTTTCTTTGATTAAATGTGATGAATTGCCTCGATTGCTGTGTCTGAAATTTCGCTATAAATTAGCTTCTTCCGTTGCATTGTCTTCACCACTTCTATACTTTCTTCCTCAATTCATACTTCCAAAGATTGTGAAAATGCTCCATCCAGTTCTTATCCTGGATATAGTCCTGACTTTTATATATATCGTTCTTCTTTTTCATCTGTCACCGGAAGAGTCAGTTTACTTCTACTATGCTCTTGAATTTATAGTGTTTTTAGTTCTCCCGTGTCTTTATATTGCTATACGGATTGATATACACGGTTTGTAATTTCTGTGTTGTTATCGGGCTTATATTTTCCCTTATAATTCGGAGCTTTATGCTTTTTGTAAAGCAAATAATAGTCTAGATTTCGTAGGTATGAAGTTTCAAATGAACATAATGTTCTAAGTAGAAAGGAACATAATATCATGATTTGATTTGTTAAATTACCAGAATTACTGAGGATATAACTATCAAGAATATATGTTCTTGATATGTTCAGAGGTTAAGTAGAATGTAAGAGTCGTGTAACATGGCAAATGATGATTATAAAGTCTATGAATCATCATCTTCCATTAAAAATTTAGCATGACTTACTGTAATATAATCACGTTGGCCTGACGTCATTAAATTATACTAACTCATGCTTCAATTCTCAACACTACTTCAAAACATTCATAATTTAAACTTGAATGTTAAAGAAATATATAAACTAAAACAGTTTCCTTTATTATGTAACACAGATAGTGCGAAGGGATAAATAATTTCTGACAAGAATAGTTATGAAGGTATCTTCAGAAATATCGAGTATATTTATAATGAAAGATACGATGATATCTTAGAATTTTTAAGATCGAAGAATAATGAAGAAAATTCTTTCGTAAGGATTTAGAATACTTAAAGAGATCTTTTGTGGTTTTCATCAGAAATCGAATTATCTAGATTCTTTGATTAAAGGTTTATTCCTTGTGATTTGTCCACTGTCTCCTTCATGTTTTGCTCAATCCGTTTTTCAATACCAGATTTTCTTTTGAGCTTTTCCAACACACAATTCTTTATTATCAAGCTTTTGGCCATTTTTGACCATCTATAGCTTTTGTTGCTTCATTAGCCTTCATAAGGTTAACGAATCTGAATTCGTTGGTTATAGTTCCGAGGTGTTTTCAAATATTTAGATTTGAAGTGTTTATGCATAGGATGTATCCATCAATAGATCTATCGGTTGACGAAGAAATGTTGTAAATTTCAAAAGTAATGAATGATAATTTCGGTGGTTTGATGTGATAATTCATCACAGAATATGAATATAATTCATAAATGTAGTGATTTTTAAGAAGTTAACACTTGCTAAAGCTTTACTTGAATTCTGATATGTCAAAATTAGAATATGTAATTGAATTTGTATGAAAATGGTTGTTTTTTGGTGCACGGATACATATATTTGTAGATATAAGTAGTATAGTTACTGATTTATTGAATCAGAATTGAAGAATGTACAATGTAACATACTAATGTGAGATATAAATATTTCTCGGGTATTACCTACCCGTTAAAATATTTTCACAATTAACAGTTTGTACAAAAGAATTTTTAATTACAATCTTTATGAAGATATACGTCATATATGTATTCTTCAGATATAATATAGATTTAATGAGTTAATATAATATTAAACTCATTTGATTTGCGGTTGAAATGAGGATAAATAATCTCCAAAACCTTAGAGATTTCATAATTAAAGCGAAATATTTCGCTAATGGAGTTATGAATCAATACTTCATCGTTCATTGTTATTGGTATACCTCGGTATATGATGTTGGTGCTCGTGGAATCCTTATGAACTTCGCAAGGCACGAATAATCGAAAATGGAGGTATACAATCAAACATGTATTTGAATGATACTCTTGGTTTATTATGAAATGGAATTTATTGAGTTGAAACAGAGATTGTAGTTAACGATGGTTAAGTTATTAACAAAGGATGTACATCATAGCATATTAGTGATTTGATTTAACCAAGTGGTACATATTAGTTAAGATTCACACGTAATAGCTTAGTACGAAAAGATTTATTATTCCAAACCATATATATATATAAAGTATACATATATAATTCTTCAGGAAGAATGAGTCAATACATCTTAACTCATTATTACTAATATTCCTTGGTATCTATGGGCGTATGATGTTGATGTTTGAGGTACCGAGTGTGATGTTGAGGCATGTGATGCAGATGTTTTGTTGGTACTGGTGCTGTTGGTGGTGATGCTGATGGTGCTTACAGTGCTTGTGGTGTTGGTGATGTTGGTGGTACTGATGGTACTGGTGTTGCTGTTGCTGATACTGGTGGTGTTGTCGGTGCTGGTTATACTGCTGATGCTTGTAGATGTTGCACCATATTTTCCAGAGCCACCACTCGAGCACGAAGCTCGTTGACTTCTTCTCCTATTCTGGGATGATTGTCGGTTGGAATAAGAGAATGAATAAGATCTAAAATCTTCAATATTATATAATCATGACGGGATATCCTGGAAAGAAGAGAGTAAATGGTGTTCCGAACTGGTTCGTCGGTAAGTGCTTCAGATTCTTCGCCAAGTGGTGAATTCAGTTGGTGGAAGGGATTTCCTTCTTCTCACCTCCATTGATTGAGTCGGCTACGAACCCATCCCCAATTCATCCTGAATAGATGATGGCTGATTGGTTTGTTTGTTCCAGTTACACCGCCATTGGAGCTCGAGGAATCAAGTGAGAAATCCATATTATGTGTTTGGAATAGGGTTTGATATGAAATGAGTGTTGGATACTGAATGATATATTCGTCTCCTTGAATAAGTATATATAGCAAAAAAATTTCCTTAATTTACGGAGAAAATTTAGGAAAAGTGTTAGAAAAAGTCTATTGGGATAGATATGATAAGATATGATTTGTCTATACTCTATTTATGCAATAATGGTAGTATGACGTATCTAGATTAAAAATGATTATTATGTGATTAGATAAACTTTTGCTTAAAGACTTTCAATTTGTAATGGCCTATTCAGGTCTAGGGGCTTGAGCTATAGGATCCTTTAAAATCGGTAATCCAAACCCTTCTATTATAGAGTTTCGTAGACGCCACCCGTCAAGAAAATTCAATGATCAAAAATAACGAGAAAGCAAAGATTTTGAAAGTAATGAATATGAATAGTAGAGATTTCAAGAATCATGGATAATATTTCATGTAATACATATGTAATACACAAAACCATGATAGATGACAAAGGAATGTCGGGAATTTTAGAAATCATGGTGTCGCATTTAAATGTGGTGGCGGAATTGGATAGTACTTAGGAGAGTGAGCAGAGTTCTCAGATTGGCTTGGCATTCTAAGGAAGATTAAAGAATTTAATAAGCATAGTTTCTAAGGTATAGTGCAGCATTTAACAATTAAAGGCAACAATTAAAGGTACTATAGTCAAGGAAAGTTGTAGTCCTACATTGCTAAGGTACCTAATTGTATAAGGCACACTTAAAATGCAATCCTGGTTCTCTACAATAATACTGCTCTGATACCAATCCGTCACACCCCCAAATAGGGCCTGGGGTATTTGTGACTAATTATATCAAATTACAGTTGTATAAACGAGAACAATTCTATATGAGACGTTTTATTGAGTTTTGTAGCGGAAGATAAATAGATTTCATTGTATTTAGAGCATTAAATGTTTTTAAATGGATTGGTAAGTAATGCATGAAGACTCCAAGCATTGCAAGAAATCATCATCAAAGCAGCAGATATACAGCGGAAGCAATATTTAAGTACCTGAGAATAAACATGCTTAAAAAGTCAACACGAGTTTGAGTGAGTTCATAGGTTTGTCATAAATAATGATTTCAGTAATAGATCACAAAATTTGATAAAAGACTATATATCATGTATATCAAAAATATGCTATGAGCGTATAATATTAAAACTAAATGATTTTACCCCGTAACAATACATATGTAATTGTCGAGATCATTATTATACCACCAATTGACCTGAGGTCAACAGTGCGGGACGTTACTCCCAATAGCGCTATTTATAATAATTTCGTTTGCCTCTTCATTATCTAGCAATTAATGATATTACAAAGCAGGGTTTTGTATGTTTCAAACGAACACAATAAAATTACTCATGTTGGTCGCATAATAGTTTGTATTTGTGTCTATCAGTTATAAAAATAGTACATGTATTCTCAGCCCAAAAAATATAGATAAAAAAGAAGCAAATTAAACTCACGATACGATACGATAGTTTGTAGTAAATATGTGTATGATGGCACTGAACAAGTGCAGAGTTGTCCTCGGATTCACGAACCTATATCAAGTATAAATATTAACACATATACTCGTAATTGAATAAGTTTATATATTGTATCTTAATTTATATATCTTATATATTTAATTTGTGTATACAAAAATGATTAATATTTATATGGTTATGTTAATATATATATACATATATATTTGATTACTATTATATTAAAAATATCTAACTTGTTATATTTGAATATTTTTATAAAAATTGGTAATGTGATTATTACATACTTTTATGTAATATTACTTATGAATATATACATAATATTTATTTGGTAAAATACTATTAATAATAGTAGATAATAGTTGTATTTGATTATAATGATAATATTAATTATAACAAAACTGATATAATAGTCATAATAGAAATAATAATAATAATGATACTAGTAGTAAAAATAATACTATAGTTTTAATGATAGCAAAAATGATAATTTTGTAAAAATGATAATAATGATAATACTTTTTAATAATAATAATAATACTAATAAAGATAATCATATTAGTAATAATAATAATGATAATACTTTTTAATAATAACAATAGTAATAATCATACTAATAATAATAGTGATAACATTAATAATAGTATTTATGATAATAATAATAATAATCTTAATATTTAGGAAATGATACTAATACTAATATTTATGAAAATAATAATAAGTTGTTTTGTTTTCATAATAATAATAATAATAATAATACTAAAGTGGTAACTAATACTTATATATTAGTAATAATAATAGTAATAACTATAATACTAGTAATAATAACAATAACTATAACTAATAGTAATAATAATAATAATAATAATAATAATAATAATAATAATAATAATAATAATAATAATAATAATAATAATTTTGATAAAGAAAACTACCTCAAATAGGCTCCAAAAAAATAATGCCATGGCCGGGACTCGAACCCGTGACTAGGGGTGTTCAAAACCGGATATCCGAAAATTTGGATATCCGAAAATTCGGATATTGGATTTGGCTATCCGATATCCGAATCCGAAATTTCGGATATCCGATTTTCGGATATTCGAAATTTCGGATTCGGATATCGGATTATCCAAATATCCGAATTTCACTTTTAACTTATTTTTAGTTGATTTAGCAACAAATGTAGAAGTTGTACGTCCCTGAAGATTAAAGCTTGTTAGTACCATCAAGCATGTGGTTCATAAAGAAACAACCCAGTTATCAAATGTGCTAAGCTTATGAAGAATATTAAAGAGATTGTCAGAGTTTATGCTACCAAAATTAATACTCCTTAATAGCTTTACAGAAGTGAGTCACTCATCAATACCAACAATGGTGAAATAAAGTGCAATCACAATATCAGATTTAGCAATATTGAAGATATCTTACATTATTGGCATGTGGCATTTTTTATGTATACTGCAAATAGGTTTCAGATGTCAACCTCGAAGGAGAATATCACGTATCAGTATTCAAAAGCTAAATCAACCAAAAATAAGTAAAGATCAAACCAGTTGCTACATCACGTATCAACAATTAACAGCTAAATCAACTAAAAACAAGTAAAGTTCAAACCAATTGCTACATATCACTAAAAATAATTATATGTAATTTTGGATATTCGGATATCCGAATATCCGATTTTTTTGAAAAGTGGCATCCGATATCCGAATCCGAAAAATCGGATATCCGAAAAATCGGATATCCGATTTTTAGGATATTTTCGGATCGGATTTTCGGATTATTCGGGTTACGGATTCGGATTCGGATATTATGAACACCCCTACCCGTGACCCCTCGCTCACCTGAACCATGCCTTAACCATTCTGCTGTGACTATTTTTCTGATTAAATTTACCCTTTAATTACATATAACCCGTATTATAATATCTGTTTTTCTCATTCTTCATGAATCAAACGGCCAAAAACCAAATAATCATAACCGAGAATTACAAATTGAATTTAGACTTGAAATTGATTTAATAATGACCTGTGTGGGTGAATTGAATCAACAGAAAAAGAGAAAAAAAGAAAAAAAATAATAATAATAACAGCAGCAGTTACAGTTTCGAAGGAAAAAAATTAATTAAATATTTGATTTTGAAAATGAGAGGTTTTGAGACTCTGATCTCTACATGAAATAGGTTTGAAATCACTCATGGAAACTTTGTGAACCCTCAATTTAAATAAAAACATCAACACAATTACGAATATTGTGATGAAAAAATTAGTTGACTTTTTAAAAATTATCTTTGAATCCAAAATTCGAGATCAATACGAAAAATTGGATCGTGAGACTTTGCAGATAGTTTGAGTAATAGATTACTAACCAAACTGCATTTACATATTTTTAAATTTAAAACCAAATCGAGGTTTTGAATTTTTTTTTATCAAGAACAGAGGTCGACTCAAAATTTTTCTATTTTTATTTTGTTTTTCATTTTCAATTGCAGCTGTAGTGGTTTTAAATTGATAATGGCAATGGAGGATGATTCATTTACACTTAGATGACCGATTATAAAAATTAAATGTGGGTGTCAACTCCTAAATCCATCAAACAGAAATATATAAAATAAAATAAAGCAGATAAAATAAAAATAAAAAAAGTAGAAGATCACGATATTTATAAAAAAATATATAATGCTGGAACCTAATTTAGGTATCTGTTAATTTTTATTTTTAATTAATATTAATAATTAATAATTATATTAATAATAATACAAATTAATAATAATTATATTAATAATCATATTAATAGTAATAGTAATAATTGTATTAATAATAATAATAATATTAATAATAATAATAATAATAATAATAATAATAATAATAATAATAATAATAATAATAATAATAATAATAATAATAATAATAATAATAATAATAATAATGCTTTTGATATAGGAATACTAATATAAATAACAAGAAAAATGATATTTATTAATAATTATGTTAATAAAAATAATAATATTATTAATAATAAATGATATTTTTATACTTATTTTAATAATGATAATGAATCAATAATATTAATCATAATTTTATTATAAATTATAATATTGATATTAATAATGATAGCAATAATACTAGTAATAATAATAATATAACAATTTAAATGTATCACATTTCATTATATATTGCAAATAATAATATAACTAGTACTGATATTAATACTAATAATAATACTAAAAGTAATAATATAACAACAATATTATCTTGTATAAAGTTTTTTTTCATTTTTAGTTATAACAACTAAGTCGTATTATATTTCAAGTTTATATATATATATATATATATATATATATATATATATATATATATATATATATATATATATATATATATATATATATATATAAAATTATTTGTTCGAGAATCATCGAAATGAGTCAAGGTTAAATGAAATCATGTAAAGAATTAGGTTTAAATTTAGTCGGAAATTTCCGGGTTGTCACAATACCTTCAATGATTCGGCGCAGTTAGGGATTCTGGAAACCTTTTAGCAGTATCTATCAATGAACTGTCCCAAGAATTCTCCTCGCCCATGCTTGACGTCATGACACTCGACATGCGTCCTTCGAGTTGCACGCGTGTTATGGAAGTTAAGCAGGAAACGTGCTCGGAGATCTTCATAACAGCTTATAACGGGTGCCGGAAGGTTGTTGAACCATTGTCGAGCCACACCTTCACGCAGCGGAGGGAACTCCATGCACTTTGTCTCATCAGCCCAACGCTGGTGTCGCGTTATCCCTTCATACGTCTGTAAAAAGTCATCAGGGTCCGAGAATCCATTGTAATACCCCAGGGTTAGCGGTATCACAGGCAGTGGTGTCGAGACATGATTCAGTATGTGCATTGAGAACTTTTTTCCCGTAGGGTCAGTTTCGAAAGAAGGTTTGACGGGTACTCCTTTCATTCCTGCGTACAGGTTTTTGATCATGAGTTCAACCTTTCCGGGCTGTTCGAACTCATGCACCATATCGTCTGGCGTGGCATTCATCAAAGCATAGATTAGATTAGCTTGGCTGAGAGCTCGTTACTCGTGCAATCGAGCTGGTGATTCGGTGGGGGCTCCCCTTCCTGCAGGTAAAGTTCCTTGTGCGAAAGTAGTACCGCTAGATCCGGGAGTCGTTGGAGATGCATCCCTTCGTGGTGAAGGCGAAGGCCTTGTGCTTTGTGAGCCGGCAGGACTGCTGGTGTGACTAGGGCTATTGCGTACGGCTTCTAACATTGGGTAGACAGGGGTGAACATCGTTCTTGCGGTGTTCGAGGCCCAGGGTATCGGCCTGATTGCTTCCGGGGTCTTGAAAGATGATGTGGGCACACCAGGGGGAGGTATCTGGGTACCTCTTGGTGGCACGCTGTCGGAAGTCCTGCAGATCCTTTGATGGATGGCTTAGGTCCTGTGAGCGAGTTAGCTCGCGCTTGCGCAGGTTTAGGTAGTTCTTGCTTGCTAGTCATTTCAACACATGTTACTATATCAAGAAGAAACAAGCAAGTTATTAGTGGACATACAGAAAAAAAATCAAATCAAAATCTTTTAACTTTTGAGTCCCACGGATGGTGCCAAATGATCAAGCCTAGAATATTCGGGTCGGGTTTGGTCCATGCTTGACATCAAAGAAGGGGGATTTAAGGGTCAATTGGGTTTAACTCTCTGGTCCATAGTACCGTGAATAACCCCCTGCGAGATGAGGATCTCAGCGGGGGTGGTTAAACATAAACCCACCATCGGCGGGTAGTCCGGTCAGTGATGGCTCGCATTGGGTTGTAGGGTTTGTGTTCATAGAACGTTACCTGTATATCAAGAATGTCTAGTGAAACGTTGTAAGTTCGGTAGCGCGGGTATAATTGCGCTATCTAAGATCGCGGACTATCCGTACGTGGACACTTAAAATAGTATGTGTGTAAGTTCTCTTAGAATAGGTGCGTTCTTCGTGGATTCGAGTCCATTATTTATAGGGCGATCCTTTTTGTCTTCTATTGCCACGTAATAATGTTAGCAAGTTCGTGGTCTGCAAATAGTACTTTTACCGACAAAAGTAAAAGGTTTTTTGTCAGACCTGCCTCTTATCTGCTACATACCTTTTTCCAGCTACAGCATCGCCTGACATGCATACGTCACTTCAGCGCTAAAGGATGATCAGCGCGGATTAGTGACTACAGCGGTAGATCATTGATATCGGCCAAAACGTCAGGTTTTTACCCCCGATATTGAGCCCTAAAACCATAAAGTTCCAAACTTTATCACCAAAATAATTACTTTGTTGGTTAATTTGGTAGATTTAGTCATTACAAAGGCTATGTTTCAAGAATCACTAAAAACGGATGAAAAACAAGGAAAAACGAGCAAAACCGGCTAAGACGATTAACTCACGTTTAAATAACTTATTTTATAATTTTAGGAAAATTTTATTTACTTAATCTTCTGTTGTAGGATATTCAATTACGAATGCATGAGCGTAAGAAACGTCAAAAACGGAGCTAAAACGAAGATTCTAGAGCGAAAACGGTGAAAGATCTAGCAAACGGCTTGCCATAATGAAAAACGACCTGCCAGCAAATGGGGAGCAAAAACGGCTTTCCTTGGCAAACGGGCATCAAAAATGACCTTGCCAAACGGCTTGCCAAGCGGCCTGCCAAACGGCCTGCCAGGGATTTTTCAGCAATTTAATTACAATATTGCCACCAAGTATTTCCTATAAATGGGGGCTTCATCCCACCATTTCAACACATCAATTCTTCACTTCTCTCTCAAATATCTCTCTATAGTCGCTCTCTAGTGATATATAGGAGATTAGTTCTCTCTCTACTTTCTCTCTCTATATTCTAGAGAGAGAAAAATACAGAGATTAGGAAATATAATTATCTCTCTATTGTCGCTCTCTGGTGATCAATATGAGATTAGTATGTAGATAGTAGTAGAAGCTATCAAGCATTGTACGCTACGGATATTATGAAGAAATACAAGTGTTATTCTGCCGACATTATTCGGTAACATCTATCCTTTCTTTTATTAATTTATTATAATATTCTTGTTCGATGTTTGTGATTTATTAATATTAGAAATGCTTGTTGCCAAGATGTGTGAGTAATTGCTTGATTGTTTGACATGATTAATAGTGTTAGTTAGGGATGATTATTGTTTCGTACTCGCTTTCTGTCTATGATATTAAACCTCGTTATTATTGTCCTTCCACCAATAAACGTGATTAAAACCTTTTATGAAGTCGAATATTATAAGGTAATAAATTATGTGTGTTTATACATTGTTCAAGGTATGAACCCATCGGAAATACTATAAAGTACATGGGGAATTACCGTAGGATCAGATCAAGACATTGGTCAAGAGTATAAGACTCGAGGAAATACTGTTGCAACAGTAGAGTACAGTGTTAATGTACAATAGGACCACTTGAGCATGGTCAAGGTTAGAAGCTATGGAACCACTATAAGTCTAGTACATGGTGGATAACTAAGGGATTTATTGGGTAGATTTAAGTAAGGGATGGTTTAAGTCATAAATGGGAGTTTAACGCACTACAATACAAACTAAGCTTATAAATATTTAAGGATGACTGAGAACTATCAGATGTGCTAATTTGTCTACAAACCCTTAGATTTTACCAAACCATTGACAGAAAGGAATTCGAAACACAATCATAGCCACTCACTTGGGTGATATACTAAGGTGTTAAGAAAGGTTGAATATTATCTTTATAAGGCTATGCTACTTTATTCGTGCACCCAAGGTATGCACTGCATCCAAGATGGGCCACTTATATCCTTAAACCGGATAAAGCGTCTGTAATCGAGCATAGTCCATCCGATCAGAATCTTCAAATCCTAGTTCCTCGTGACATGCTAATCGGGAAACCGCTTAGTAGGCAATCTAGTGTTTATACCAAGGTATATCTATCCAATGAGTGTCTCACAATCATCCTCACACTACGTTATCTTAAATCATGGTGAACCACATCTTCTTTGTCCTTGGTTGTTACATGCTAGCTAGCTTATTTTAATTATACTGCTTTAATATTTTTTTTACAATTATATATCAAATCAACCCAACTATTGCCTTTACATAATTTGATATTCCAGATAAAGTGGTATCTAGAATAAACCAGTTGGACTTGGCTGTTGGATTTTTCAAACAGTCGCCAATTTATTGGGACCAAAAGGATCCCACCTCTCCACACAAGGTGTACCTGGCCACTAGTCTTAGATACTGAATTGTGTACAAACCTAATCTTAATTACTAAATTATATGAATAAGCTCCGTTTCAAATTCGACCGCTCAAGGAACGACCCTAGGTCATATTTTCCTTTGCTAACCCAGAGGAAGGAATAATAGATTTAGGCCCAACATATATAAATTAAACAATCAACTTCTTCTGTTGATATCCTGAATTGACGTTTTGCGACCTAACGACACTGCATAAATAAACCGTCCGATTCAGGCATATCATAGGAGTAGTTAATTTTTGGCGCCGCTGCCGGGGAGCGGTAGTACGATTTGGAGTCTGTTTAGATTAGTTAGTTTTTAAGAGACCCTTTTGACTGAGACTAGCTTTGTCAGAAGTTACTAGTTTACCTTAGTTAGGTTAGATAATATTAGCTTAATTTAGATTAATCAAAAGTTTAAAATGGACTTCCTTATTAGTGAACCTTTAGGATGGTTTAACCTACTTAGATCGCTAAGAATTCTTCCGACACATCCTTTCTTCTATCCGATTTCATACATTGTACCCATCCGACGAAATCCACACTTACCTGTTGATAGTTCGATGATGGCCGCACTCATCACTCTCGCTGACATCACCAAACCGTCGTTAGAAGGACGAAGAGGACTGATACTCTATCCAGAGGTTAATGGAGCATCTTTTGTGCTTAAGCATATCATCATACAACTCATTCAGAATCACTGTCTATTCCATGGCTTACCAATTGACGATCCCAACTCTCACTTTGATAGATTCCTCTCCTTATCCAACTCTTATAAGTAAATCGGGGTTGAACAAGATGTAGTTCGCCTGTATCTGTTCCCCTATTCCTTAACTCTTCATGCAAAAACCTAGTTCGAGGAGTTAGAACCCAACTCTATCACCTCATGGGATTAAATGGCAACAACTTTCTTAATCAAGTACTTCCCCCATCAAAACAAATCAGACTTACACCTCATGGGAGGAAATGGCAACAACTTTCTTAATCAAGTACTTCCCCCATCAAAACAAATCAGACTTAGAAATGATATCGTAAACTTTCAACAAGTATGCGATGAATCACTCTACACTGCATGGGAAAGATTCAAACATTTTCTTCAAAGATGCCCGAACCACCGTCTTGAGAGCTCTAATCAGATTTTGACCTTCTACAATGGTCTAAATCAGAACAACAAGTCTATTCTTGATGCTGTTTCTCAAGGTAACTTCATGAACTTCACTGCTAATGAGGCCTGGAGATCGATCGAGGAGATGACTATGCACCATCACGATTGGAACACTGAAGAGTACATTTCATCAGCAACATCGCATTCCGCCTCTGATCCTATCGAAAATAAAACCATCAAATTTCTCTCGGACCAAATAGAAAACATCACCAAAGAAGTCGAAGAGCTAAAGAAACTTCCGCAACATGTGTCTGAAGTGCAATTATGCCAGAATGGTACTAACCCACATCCGGACAAGGTATACGAGGCTGAATGTGAGGACCTTGTTGTCTACTCTGATAAGATCCTAGCTCATCCATACAACCCACCCACCAAACCCACTACCCCACCAGAGACAAATCCAGACGTTGTCCTACTGCGAATCATCCACATGATCACAGCAAGATAAGACGCAGCTGACTTAGTCATGACTAATCACTTGAGTAGTCTTGAAAATAAAATAAGCCAACTAAATCAACGTCTCGATTCTCTAGGTTGTCCTAAAAATGACTCAAGGGTGGCACATAGCCAACCTTCAGTTTCTTCTAAGGAGGAGAAACTAACTAATACCCGTTCGGTAGTACTCATTTAGTCATCAACTAAGCCTATTGGGAAAGCACCCATTCCATTCCTGGGCCGTCTCAAGCAAAGACATAACAAGATGAAATCTTTCAAGCTTGATGGTAAATTTTTGGACACTGTGTCTAAAAATCCTCATAGTAAAAAGTATTTTAGGAAACTCCTATCAACCAAGGATAAGGTACTCGAAGTACCCAATGTCACGCTGAACGCGGATTGTTCAACCATTCTCTTAAATACTCTTCCTGAAAAACTAGGGGATACCAGACAATTTACCCTTCCTTTTTCTATCTACCAATCTGGTACTATCTATTCTCTCGCTGACCTTGGTGCCAGCATCAATCTCATGCCCTACTCACTGTTCCAGAGACTCGAAATTGAAAACCTTAACCCTACCAAAATGAGAATCCAGCTAGCTGACCAATCTACTAGATATCCTAAGGGAATGACTAAGAACGTCATGGTTAAGGTTGACAAATTCCTCTTTTCGACTGACTTTGTGGTTATGGACTATAAAGAAGACATGAAAACCCCTATCATCTTAGGAAGGCCTTTCATGAATACAGCCAAAGTGATCGTTGACGTTTATTTACGGACTATCACCTTGAGAGCCCATAGAGAAGAGGTCACTTTCACAATCGACGAGTCTGTATGTCCTTCTGATGGGAACGCCGAAGTAAAAACCATCTCCACTAGGAAAGTCACCTTATATTCCGAGAATGAAGAGAAGAAGATAGAAGTAGAAGACAAGAAGAATAACCACTCCACACCAACCCAATCTTCACTCCCACCTTATTTTGATCTTTTAATGACTGGAGAGGATTTCGTTCTAGAAGAACTCTCTGAACCAATTATAATTGAACCTCCCGACCAGAGTGACGAGGAGGTGGATGAAGAAATATAAATGGAGAGCCCGGATGAGAAGAAAGTGATGGAGGATTCTAGCCTCGAAGTAGTTACTAATGTTGTTATCGTATTGGAGACATCAATGGACATCGTTCCACCTCCATCCTTAGAATACAACATTACTACCAAACCGAAGTCACAAGGAAAAAAGACGGGTTTTGCATCAGGGCTACACTATAAACCATCACTCAAATACATAATGACATTCACATCATTGAGTGATGAGGACCCGTTTGACCAGCCCACACCAATCAAGGAGGTAAAAGAAGTTGATAGCTTTGTTATACCTCAAGTTAAACAAAGCATTCACTTCAAATCACCTTCTCCTTTCATTGGACATACCTTATTCTATGTCTGCTTCAATCTTATCGGTATGTTATAATATTACCTCTTGTGTCCACTGATGGATGCAAGGGAGCCGCCTAAATTACCTGAGAAATAAGGCTAGAGTCAGGCTCGTGACTCGAACAAAAATAAGCGCTTCTCGGGAGGCAACCGTGTGTTTATTTTTCTATAGCTTTAGTAGTAGTTAGATTAGGATAATTAGGTTAATAAGTGAGAAGTGAAACTTAAAATAAAATTTTCAATGTTTCTTAGGACTTGTCTTTAGCTTAAATGCATTAATTGCTACATTATTTCAAAAGTCTTAAAATTAAAGGCAGTCAGCACTTTAAGAGTGGGATTAAGCTTTTTAGTCATACACTGATTTGTTGAATTTCCAAAAACCTAATTTTGAAACCCACAAGTTTTCAAATAACTTTTTCATCAAAACGCAAATCAGTGAGTCTGTGGCTTAAAGCTTAATCACCTGTCTAGGTTTGATCTTTTCCATTTTTACAAGTGATAGACAGTTATTGATGCATGTGGTGGAGACTCTTCGAATAGTGATGAAATGACAAGGAAACCCGTTGATTATTTCATTGCAAGTTATTGGTGGATGTTGAATGGAGGATGAAAACGTCCTAATGAGCTCGAGTACACTTCAAGAAGACCGATTCGAATCCAACAAAAGATGGTTCCGACTCAGTCTACCTTCCGATCCTTAGCTCACAACCGCACCCAAGGGGAGTAATTCGTTTCTTTCTCGTCGTTTATTTATTTCGCTTCGTTATATCCTTAAACTATACCATATCCTAAGCTTATCACTAAGTGTGGGATTCCAACCCAATATTGAGCTTAGATACATTTTCTAACATGTTCAAACTCTAAGTGTGGGATTTTAGCTCACTAAAAGTCTAAGAATGAACATTAGGGACAATGTTCCTCTAAGTGTGGGATAGCGGTGTAGTACACCTTAATTAGCTATGGGATGCTCGGAAAATGTTCTTAACTTAAAATTTTACTAAGCTTTTTGAGTATACCTACTATTTAGATTCTTTGTCCTCAACGTAAATTTTTCAAAAATTTTGATTAAATGATATTTCTGAAAAAGTACTTTCGAAATCAAGCGTGTTTGTTCTAAAATTAAGACAAATGAGGACATAAATCTTCTTAAGGACGAACCAATTCTCTAAAAGAACATTGCATGACTAGGTATTATCGACCCAATATAATTGTTGTGAGGCACCCCAAAAATGTCCCAATAAGCATTCATTTTTAATGCTTCACTATCTTTTCCGTTGAGAGTGCCGATGTTAGCATTTAGAGTTAGAACTTGACCTTGACATACATTTTGAGGCCAATGGTTAGTAAGCGCCATACGTGGTGTAGGTGCGATACTCCTTCCGAAATTATTCTGAATAGAGAAAACAAAAACCATCCATTTCAGTTTCCGTTTCCACTCCACGCATTTAAACCAACCAACTCACGCCAAGAGTTGATGAATCAGAAAATACTCACCCCCAAATTCACTATCAAATACGTTACCCTTTCCACCCTTTTTCCTTTCTCATTTCCAAAATCTAGAAATTCAAAGAGATAGATCGACCAAGTTTACTTCAAACACTTGTCAAAAAATTCCGAAATTCCAGACTGTTTTTGATAGGTCAAAAAGACCATATTCCTTGTGAAATACCTTTCTCTTTAGGCACAAGAAGAAATAAGAAAAGTTATGAAGATGGGATATATCAAAAAAAAAAAATTGAGTAAAGTCTCAAAAATAAAGAAGAGAAAAGTCTTCGAATAAAAGCATATATCCCCAAGAAAATGAAGATTGTGACCCAGGAGGATTGCAGAAAAGAAGCACAGTCTTCGCTGAAAATCAGCACCCTCTAAAGGAACTTTTCAACAAAAATAGAGTACCATCTTTCCTAGAAAAAGTATATCCTCATGAAACCGAAATCTATCGATTCTCTCTAAATTTCAATGGTTCGAAAATCACCCTTTTCGCCATATCAAAACCTTATCTTTTCTCCTCAAACCAACCTTTAAACCCACTCTTCCTCTTGAAATAATGATTAGGGAGAAGATCAATGCCGTCCTTATATAACCGGTGAAGATTTGATTCTTGGTCAAGCCTATGACAATACTTGCAACATGGCTGGCTATGAGCGAATTCATTTCATAGATTGATAGGGAACACCAAACACTTGAGTGATTTGAGTGACCAGTGCAAGGAAGCCAATGTCATGTAACCTCCCCTCATGCTTGCAGAGATAGTTTCTACCCCTTTTTGAAGACGGTTTTTCTGATTTTGCTCTTATAATAAATAACAAGCCACTTGAATAATAGAACGGAAACCTCAGAAGCACCCTTGAACTCAAAATAAAAGAAAGGTTTACTTGAGGACA
Source organism: Rutidosis leptorrhynchoides (assembly GCF_046630445.1). Taxonomy (NCBI): domain Eukaryota; kingdom Viridiplantae; phylum Streptophyta; class Magnoliopsida; order Asterales; family Asteraceae; genus Rutidosis; species Rutidosis leptorrhynchoides. The sequence continues at coordinate 636,892,349 of NC_092335.1, forward strand.
AGCAAAGTCTAAGTGTGAGATATTTGATATCGGCCAAAAAGTCACGTTTTTACCCCCAATATTAAGCCCTAAAACCATATAGTTCCAAACTTTATCGCCAAAATAATTACGTTGTTGGTTAATTTGGTAGATTTAGTCATTACAAAGGCTATGTTTCAATAATCACTAAAAACGGATGAAAAACGAGGAAAACCGGCTAAGACGATTAACTCGCGTTTAAATAACTTATTTTATAATTTTTGGAAAAGTTTATTTACTTAATCTCTTGTTGTAAGATATTCAATTACGAACGCGTGAGCGCAAGAATCATCAAAAACGGTGCTAAAACGAAGATTCTAGAGCGAAAACGGTGAAAGATCCAGCAAACCCCTTGCCAAACGGCTTGCCATAATGAAAAACGACCTGCCAGTAAATTGGCACCAAAAACAGCTTGCCTTGGCAAACGAGCATCAAAAATGGCCTTGCCAAATGGCCTTCCAGGGGTTTTTTAGCAATTTAATTACAATTTTACCACCAAGTATTTCCTATAAATGGGGGCTTCATCCCACCATTTCAACACACCAATTCTTCACTTCTCTCTCAAATATCTGTCTATAGTCGATCTCTAGTGATCTATAGGAGATTAGTTCTCTCTCTACTTTCTCTCTCCAGATTCTAGAGAGAGAAAAGTACAGAGATTAGGAAATGTAATTATCTCTCTATTGTCGCTCTCTAGTGATCAATAGGAGATTAGTATGTAGTTAGTAGTAGAAGCTATCAAGCATTGTAACGCTACGGATATTATGAAGAAATACAAGTTTTATTCTGCCGACATTATTCGGTAACATCTATCCTTTCTTTTATTAATTTATTATAATATTCTTGTTCGATATTTGTGATTTATTAATATTAGAAATGCTTGTTGCCATGATGTATGACTAATTGCTTGATTGTTTGCCATGATTAATAATGTTAGTTAGGGATGATTATCATTTCGTACTCACTTTCTGTCTATGATATTAAAACTCGTTATTATCGTCCTTCCACCAATAAACGTGATTAAAACCTTTTATGAAATCGAATATTATAAGGTAATTAATTATCTGTGTTTATACATTGGTCAAGGTATGAACCCATTGGAAATACTATAAAGTACATAGGGAATTACCGTAGGACCAGATCAAGACATTGGTCAAGAGTATAAGACTCGAGGAAATACTGTTGCAACAGTAGAGTACAGTGTTGATGTACTATAGGACCACTTGAGCATGGTCAAGGTTAGAAGCTATGGAACCACTATAAGTCTAGTACATGGTGGATAACTAAGGGATTTATTGGGTAGATTTAAGTAAGGCCTGGTTTAAGTCATAAATGGGAGTTTAATGCACTACAATACAAACTAAGCTTATAAATCTTTAAGGATGACTGAGAGCTATCAGATGTTCTAATTTGTCTACAAACACTTAGATTTTACCAAACCATTGACAGAAAGGAATTCGAAACACAATCATAGCCACTCACTTGGGTGATACACTAAGGTGTTAAGAAAGGTTGGATATTATCTATATAAGGCTATGCTACTTTATGAAATGCCCCGTTCATATCGGTTATAAACGTTACATAATAATTGATTTTATTGCGAGGTATTTGACCTCTATATTATACATTTTACAAACATTGCATTCGTTTTTAAAAGACAAACTTTCAATACATCGAAGGTTGACAGGCATGCATACCATTTCATAATATCCAAACTATAAATGACCTAATTTGTCATTTACTTTAATAATCTTTATTGAACTCAAAGACTCGAATGCAACGTCTTTTGAAATATGTCATGAATGACTCCAAGTAATATCTCTAAAATGAGCAAATGCACAGTGGAATATTTCTTTTATACCTGATAATAAACATGCTTAAAAGTGTCAACCAAAACATTGGTGAGTTCATTAGTTTATCATAATCAATAATCATTTCCGTCATTTTTATAGACCACAAGATTTAAATTTTCCATTTTTCATAACATCATACACTCGCAAGTGTATAAAAATAATTCATGCGAAATATAAACACCTGGTAATCGACATTAACAAAATGCATATAGAATATCCCCCGCATATCGCATCTGCAAATATGCTCACAGCATACAAACAGGCCACTCTTTTAAATATGACGGTTGTGTACACCTCACAAATAGGTCAAATCTTTTAAAGCTGGCGGTTGTATACTAAAATCGAAGTACTAAAGCAGTTCAAATTCTCTGACTGGGGCTTGTCAAGGCCCATAGATCTATCTTTAGGATTCTCGTCAATTAGGGGCCATACCCGTTTCCTAATTCTTAGATTACCAGATTAAAAGGAGTGATATCCGGTGTATTCGTAACTCAATCGCAGAATATTTTTAAGTACAAGTGTCTATTCCGTCAAACGTTTATAAAAGTAGTGCATGTATTCTCAGTCCTAAAACTATATATTGCAAAAGCATTTAAAAAGGGAGTAATGAAACTCACGATACTGTATTTCGTAGTAAAAATATATATGACGTCATTGAACAAGTGTAGGTTTGGCCTCGGATTCACAAACCTATATTAAGTATATATATTTATATGTTGGTCAATATCTGTTCAACAATTTAGGTCAAATCGTAGTGTATCACAATCCTAATGCTCGAGATTATCATGCAAAAGTCAACAAAAGTCATCTAATCCAAAAATGACTTTCAAAATCTATACATGTTTATTATATAGTTTTATTACCAGAGTATAAGTCTTGATAGTTGAATAAATCGATAAATTACAAAACTCAACTTGTCGCATAACTGACTAAATTGTTATATTCGGAAATTTTTTTAGATAAATCAATGTAACTAGTTTATATATATTTATTTGAAATCTATATGTTATTTTACTGAATTATATGTTATTTTAATAATTAAATAACTTATATTTATTCTACATATTTTAAGTAATTTATTATTTATATAGTAATTATTCTTAAATTATTTCGTCATTTATTACAATGTATTAACGATAAAGATATATGATAAAATATAATTTTTTATATATATTGAGTATTATAATTTGTATAACGTTTACATAATGATATTATTTTAATGATAAAAATATAGTGATATGTATTATTAATATAATTGCTTTACATTTAATAAATATATATTTGTATCAAATATTTATTTAGTTAATAATATAATATTGATAATAATAATAATAATAATAATAATAAAAATAATAATAATAATAATAATAATAATGAACCAAAAGCTGTATTATTTTGTAATAATATTAATATTATTTATTTTAATAATAAAAAAATAAAAATAATAAAAATAATAATAATAATAATAATAATAATAATAATAATAATAATAATAATAATAATAATAATAATAATAATAATAATAATAATAATAACAATAATAATGACAATATTTATATTTACTAATGAAAAATATAATTTTTATAATAAACAATAATCTTTTGTAATAATGCTAATGTCATAATAATAATATTACTAATAATGATAAAAATATTGAAAACGATATTTTATCTAAATCGTAATCTTAACAATATTTTAACTGAATCATGATACTTATACTCATTATTTCCTAATCGACTTGTTTAATATCTTTTAGTCCTATTTTATTTTGCATTCATAATAATGATAATAATAGTAATCATAATAATTAGATGATACTAATATTAGTTTTAATGATAATAATAATAATAATAATAATAATAATAATAATAATAATAATAATAATAATAATAATAACCTTAATGATAATACGATAGTAATAATAATAACAATAAAAATTTTCATGATAATATTAGTATTAATAACGATATTGATAATAATAATAATAATAATAATAATAATAATAATAATAATAATAATAATAATAATTATAATAATAATAATAATAATAATAATAATAATAATAATAATAATAATAATCATTTTAATAATAATAATAGATAATAATTACGACGATAATAACGACGATAATAATAATAATCATTTTAATAATAATACTAAAATTACTGATAATGCAGTTGACCATATCTTTTAATCCGTTCATCGAAACCATACGCTTTCTAAATGAAAAGTTATTAATTTTTCGCCAGCTTTCCAACGATATGCATATCATATACCTTATCTCAGTAGCATATGTATCAAACTCATGATTCATCAAAACTATCTAATGACGAAATTAAACATACAAGCATGCATAATCATATATACTCGAGCACTAGTCGGGGATACACTATTAATATATAAAACATAGGATATGAATGCTCACGTATCAATATTGTGATTCAATAATGCAGGAAAGTACGTAGACGCAACGGAAATGATAAACACTAGAATGACCTCACGAGCATACCCCCGAACAATACCCATAACCTCCATAGCTATAACCCATAATTCCTTAGCTCTATCCCGCTCGAAAAACCCGTTTGAAATAACTCGCTCATGACTTCGTCGTAGTATTTTATGTATAATAATAATAATAATAATAATAATAATAATAATAATAATAATAATAATAATAATAATAATAATAATAATACTTAATGATACTAATACCAATAATAATTTATAATCTTAATAATAATAATAATAATAATAATAATAATAATAATAATAATAATAATAATAATAATAATAATAATAATAATAATAATAATAATAATAATAATAATATATTACATATAGAGAGATCGAGAGATATGAGATTGAATGGATTTGGCCGAAAACTGATTGAGCTTTATAGCCCCTTTCTGGACCCATGAGCTCCGCGATCGTGGAGCTTTTCAAGCATACACCTCCGCAATTGCAGAGGTTCCTATCCCAGTTCGTCCATGATTAAAAACGTGGGCCGCCGACAGTTTTTATATTATTATATATATAATATATTTAATTTATATAATTAATTATATATTATATTATATTTATGTGCATAGTTATCTTGTAATTTTTGTTCCGATGACTCGTATGTTGATGCTCGACTAATGTCCCGGTTCCGGTTTCTCGAATGCATTTTCGTACGCTTAGAAAACTGGTACTTTACGTTTCGCGACAGGTACCTTTATTAATTATTAAACTTAAATCAATGAAAACTATTCCACTTGAAATGTAACTTGAACGTTCGAGTGTTTTGGTCATTTGCTTCTAGAAATCAATGTCTCATTGTTTATCAAAATATATTATTTTAAATTAAACGTTTTATGACTAATTTAATATTATATTTTATCACTTTGTAAAATATAAATATATTTTCATTTAGAAATAAATTTGTACATATCATATATAATTGAAATATTTATTTAATAATATTTAGTTTTTCAAAATCAATTATATTTCAAAATTTATTTTAAAATTGTTTAAATAATAGAAATTATTATAACACGTCACATTTACACTTTAAACTTAAAATTGATAAAATTCCTTTATGCGCCAATGTTTATTTTAATTTCTCAAATGTTCTAGTTAATATATTTAATTATAAATCAAATCAATAAACAAGTGTTACGATCGTTTATTTAACTAATTTGAAATTATATATATATTCAATATAATACTCGTTTTGAATTATTTAAATATCTAATTCTAATAGTTAATATTCTAACTTATTGTATATCTTCAAATTAAGTTATTCATACAAAAACATTTTAATAATCGATTCCTATTGTATCGAAAAACGTTTTCGCATGTTTGAAAATAAATCAGTCTAATATTATTAAATTTAATTCTCCACTAACGTTTGTCTAACTTTCGTTATTTGACACTTTGTGCCTACTTGTAGATCACTTTACCATTTTCCGAATGTTGTTAAAAAAGAATAGATTTCTTAAATCATAGCGAACCTCATTACAGTGACCCGTAATCATATCACAATGTATATGATAATTCAATCATTTGGTATTATCTTTTAATTCGGTCGATAATTATTATTAAACATATATCGAAACAAATACGTTCATGTAAAGTATTATACATCTAATACTTTGTTAACATCTTTAAATAATATTTATATATCATTATATATACACATCAAGTTAAATATAATTGTTCATGAATCGTTGGGAATAGTCGAAGGGTAATTGAATATATGAACATAGTTCCAAAATTTTCGAGACTCAACATTACAGACTTTGCTTATCGTGTCGGAATAATATAAAGATAAAGTTTAAATTTGGTCAGAAATTTTCGGGTCATCACAGTACCGACCCGTTAAAGAAATTTCGTCTCGAAATTTGAGTGGGATCATCATAACTGACAATAAGTATGTTTTCATGACGCTTACGAGCTGGAAATTTGAGTTGTATCATCATTGAGTAATATAGATAAAACAATTTGATTATGTGAAGAGTTCGAGTGAAGCTATCACAAAAGAGTGAAATGAGAAAATAATGTTTCGTCATATCTTTTTACGTATATATGGTTGATTTCCGGAGTTCAAGGGATTTAGAGAAAATCTTCGTAATAAGATTTGATTCTTCGGTAATTAAGGAAATTAGGATCTTCTTTAATTAAATGCAATAACCTGTCACGATTGCTCTGTCGGACTTTTCGCTATAAATCCACTCCCTTCGTTTCCTTATTTCCACAGCTCACACCTTCTATGATTTCTCCCTCAATTCATACTTTAAAGCATTCGTCAACATGCTTCATCCAGTTCTGCTTCTTGATATACTCCTAACTTTCCTATCTGTCATTCTTCTTTTTCATCTACTGCTGAAAGAATCTATTTACTTCTACTATACTCTTGGTTTTATAGTGTTTTTAGTTCTTCCGTGTCTTTATATTGCTATATGCATCGATATACACGGTTTGTAATTTATGTGTTGTCGTCGGGCTTTATATCTTTCCTTATTTTTCAGAGTCCTTGCTTCTGTCTTTCTATAATCATTGACATCCACAGTTAATGCTCTTTCCTATTGCTGCGATTTATACTCCCATTTCTACTTTGGAGCTTCATTATTTTGTTTTCTCTTCTTGCCATTAAGTACCGCAAGTAATGGTCCATAATTCGTAGGTATGAAGTTTCGAATGACATGATTAACGTTCTAAGAGAGAGATTGTAATAGCACGATCAGACTTCTAAAATTACCAGAAAATCACGAAAAAGACCAAATCATCAAGAAAAATATTTTCTTGATAATTTTAGAGGTTAAATAGAATGGAAGAGTTTTGTAACATGGCACATGATGAAGGTATGTCTGTGAATCATCATGTTCCATTAGAAACTCAGCATGACTTACTATAATATAATCACGTTAATCAAGTGTCATTATATTATACTAACTCATGCTTCAGTTCCCAACACTACTTCAAAAACATTCATATTTTAAATTCGAATTTTTCATAATTTAGAACTAAAACAGTTTCATTTCTGATGTAATACAGATAGCGTGAAGAGATAATTGATTTCAGATAAGAATAGTTATGAAGATATCTTCAGAAATATCGATGATATTTATAATGAAAGATACGATGATATCTTAGAATTTCTAATATCAATAGATGATGAAGAAGATTTGTTCGTAAAAGTTTAGAGTTGGGAGCAAGGTATTCGTTAATGGCTTCAGCAGATACTGAATCATTTGGATTTTTTGAAGGCAGGTTTTGAAATGTCCCGTTCTTATTGATTAAAAACGTTCCATATTAATTGATTTCGTTGCGAGGTTTTGACCTCTATATGAGACGTTTTTCAAAGACTGCATTCATTTTAAAACAAACCATAACCTTTATTTCATCAATAAAGGTTTAAAAAGATTTACGTAGATTATCAAATAATGATAATCTAAAATATCCTGTTTACACACGACCATTACATAATGGTTTACAATACAAATATGTTACAATAAAATAAGTTTCTTGAATGCAGTTTTTACACAATATCATATAAGCATGGACTCCAAATCTCGTCCTTATTTAAGTATGCGACAGCAGAAGCTCTTAATAATCACCTGAGAATAAACATGCTTAAAACGTCAACAAAAATGTTGGTGAGCTATAGGTTTAACCTATATATTATCAAATCATAATAATAGACCACAAGATTTCACATTTCAATATACATCCCATACATAGAGATAAAATTATTCATATGGTGAACACCTGGTAATCGACATTAACAAGATGCATATATAAGAATATCCCCATCATTCCGGGACACCCTTCGGATATGATATAAATTTCGAAGTACTAAAGCATCCTGTACTTTGGATGGGGTTTGTTAGGCCCAATAGATCTATCTTTAGGATTCGCGTCAATTAGGGTGTCTGTTCCCTAATTCTTAGATTACTAGACTTAATAAAATGGGGCATATTCGATTTCGATAATTCAACCATAGAATGTAGTTTCACGTACTTGTGTCTATTTTCTAAATCATTTATAAAACCTGCATGTATTCTCATCCCAAAAATATTAGATTTTAAAAGTGGGACTATAACTCACTTTCACAGATTTTTACTTCGTCGGGAAGTAAGACTTGGCCACTGGTCGATTCACGAACCTATAACAAATATGTACATATATATCAAAGTATGTTCAAAATATATTTACAACACTTTTAATACATTTTGATGTTTTAAGTTTATTAATTCAGCTGTCCTCGTTAGTTTCCTACAACTAGTTGTCCACAGTTAGATGTACAGAAATAAATCGATATATATTATCTTGAATCAATCCACGACCCAGTGTATACATATATCAGTATTGATCACAACTCAAACTATATATATTTTGGAATCAACCTCAACCCTGTATAGCTAACTCCAACATTCACATATAGAGTGTCTATGGTTGTTCCGAAATATATATAGATGTGTCGACATGATAGGTCGAAACATTGTATACGTGTCTATGGTATCTCAAGATTACATAATATACAATACAAGTTGATTAAGTTATGGTTGGAATAGATTTGTTACCAATTTTCACGTAGCTAAAATGAGAAAAATTATCCAATCTTGTTTTACCCATAACTTCTTCATTTTAAATCCGTTTTGAGTGAATCAAATTGCTATGGTTTTATATTGAACTCTATTTTATGAATCTAAATAGAAAAAGTATAGGTTTATAGTCAAAAATATAAGTTACAAGTCGTTTTTGTAAAGGTAGGCATTTCAGTCGAAAGAACGACGTCTAGATGACCATTTTAGAAAACATACTTACACTTTGAGTTTAACCATGATTTTTGGATATAGTTTCATGTTCATAAGAAAAATTATTTTCCCAGAAGAACAACTTTTAAATCAAAGTTTATCATAGTTTTTAATTAACTAACCCAAAACAGCCCGCGGTGTTACTACAACGGCGTAAATTCGGTTTTACAGTGTTTTTCGTGTTTCCAGGTTTTAAATCATTAAGTTAGCATATCATATAGATATAGAACATGTGTTTAGTTGATTTTAAAAGTCAATTTAGAAGGATTAACTTTTGTTTGCGAATAAGTTTAGAATTAACTAAACTATGTTCTAGTGATTACAAGTTTAAACCTTCGAATAAGATAGCTTTATATGTATGAATCGAATGATGTTATGAACATCATTACTATCTTAAGTTCCTTGGATAAACCTAGTGGAAAAGAGAAAAATGGATCTAGCTTCAACGGATCCTTGGATGGCTCGAAGTTCTTGAAGCAGAATCATGACACGAAAACAAGTTCAAGTAAGATCATCACTTGAAATAAGATTGTTATAGTTATAGAAATTGAACCAAAGTTTGAATATAATTATTACCTTGTATTAGAATGATAACCTACTGTAAGAAACAAAGATTTCTTGAGGTTGGATGATCACCTTACAAGATTGGAAGTGAGCTAGCAAACTTGAAAGTATTCTTGATTTTATGTAACTAGAACTTGTAGAATTTATGAAGAACACTTAGAACTTGAAGATAGAACTTGAGAGAGATCAATTAGATGAAGAAAATTGAAGAATGAAAGTGTTTGTAGGTGTTTTTGGTCGTTGGTGTATGGATTAGATATAAAGGATATGTAATTTTGTTTTCATGTAAATAAGTCATGAATGATTACTCATATTTTTGTAATTTTATGAGATATTTTATGCTAGTTGCCAAATGATGGTTCCCACATGTGTTAGGTGACTCACATGGGCTGCTAAGAGCTGATCATTGGAGTGTATATACCAATAGTACATACATCTAAAAGCTGTGTATTGTACGAGTACGAATACGGGTGCATACGAGTAGAATTGTTGATGAAATTGAACGAGGATGTAATTGTAAGCATTTTTGTTAAGTAGAAGTATTTTGATAAGTGTATGGAAGTATTTCAAAAGTGTATAAATACATATTAAAACGCTACATGTATATACATTTTAACTGAGTCGTTAAGTCATCGTTAGTCGTTACATGTAAGTGTTGTTTTGAAACCTTTAGGTTAACGATCTTGTTAAATGTTGTTAACCCAATGTTTATAATATCAAATGAGATTTTGAATTATTATATTATCATGATATTATCATGTATGAATATCTCTTAGTATGATATATATACATTAAATGTCTTTACAACGATAATCGTTACATATAAGTCTCGTTTAAAAATCATTAAGTTAGTAGTCTTGTTTTTACATATGTAGTTCATTGTTAATATACTTAATGATATGTTTACTTATCATAATATCATGTTAACTATATATATTGTAGTGACCCGAACTTTTCCATGTTTATATATATATTAAATGAAATTGTTATTTACATGATTAAGTGTTTCCAACATGTTAAGCAATCAAACTTGTTAAGACTTGATTAATTGAAATAGGTTTCATATAGACAATTGACCACCCAAGTTGACCGGTGATTCACGAACGTTAAAACTTGTAAAAACTATACGATGACATATATATGGTTATATATATAGTTAACATGATTTTATTATAAGTATGTATCTCATTAGGTATTTTAAAAATGAGTTATATACATAAAAATGAGACTATTAATTTAAGAAACTCGAAAACGATATATATAACGATTATCGTTATAACAACGTCCTTACTAGGTACATATGAATCATATTAAGATATTGATACACTTGGTTAATTATGTTAAATGATAAGTAAATATATTATTAAGTGTATTAACAATGAAATACATATGTAAAAATAAGACTACTAACTTAATGATTTCGAAACGAGACATATATGTAACGATTATCGTTGTAACGACATTTAACTGTATATATATCATACTAAGATATATTATATATCATAATATCATGATAATATAACAATTTAACATCTCATTTGTTATAATAAACAATGGGTTAATAACATTCAACAAGATCCTTAACCTAAAGGTTTCAAAACAACATTTACATGTAACGACTAACGATGACTTAACGACTCAGTTAAAATGTATATACATGTAGTGCTTTAATATGTATTCATACACTTTTGAAAGACTTCAAGACACTTATCAAAATACTTCTACTTAACAAAAATGCTTACAATTACATCCTCGTTCAGTTTCATCAACAATTCTACTCGTATGCACCCGTATTCGTACTCGTACAATACCCAACTTTTAGATGTATGTACTATTGGTATATACACTCCAATGATTAGCTCTTAGCAGCCCATGTGAGTCACCTAACATATGTGGGAACCACCATTTGGCAACTAGCATAAAATATCTCATAAAATTATAAAAATATGAGTAATCATTCATGACTTATTTACATGAAAACAAAATTACATATCCTTTATATCTAATCCATACATCAAGGACTAAAAACACCTACAAACACTTTCATTCTTCAATTTTCTTCATCTAATTGATCTCTCTCAAGTTCTATCTTCAAGTTCTAAGTGTTCTTCATAAATTCCAAAAGTTCTAGTTTCATAAAATCAAGAATACTTCCAAGATTGCAAGTTTACTTCCAAGTTTTCTAAATCCATACCAAGTAATCATCCAAGATCAAGAAACCTTTGTTACTTACAGTAGGTTATCTTTCTAATACAAGGTAATAATCATATTCAAACTTTAATTCAATTTCTATAACTATAACAATCTTATTTCGAGTGGAAATCTTACTTGAAATTGTTTTCGTGTCATGATTCTGCTTCAAGAACTTTCAAGCCATCCAAGGATCCTTTGAAGCTAGATCTATTTTTCTCATTTCCAGTAGGTTTATCCAAGGAACTTGAGGTAGTAATGATGTTCATAACATCATTTGATTCATACATATAAAGCTATCTTATTCGAAGGTTTAAACTTGTAATCACTAGAACATAGTTTAGTTAATTCTAAACTTGTTCGCAAATAAAAGTTAATACTTCTAACTTGACTTTTAAAATCAACTAAACACATGTTCTATATCTATATGATATGCTAACTTAATGATTTAAAACCTGGAAACACGAAAAACACCGTAAAACCGGATTTACGCCGTCGTAGTAACACCGCGGGCTGTTTTGGGTTAGTTAATTAAAAACTATGATAAACTTTGATTTAAAAGTTATTATTTTGGGAAAATTATTTCTATTATGAACATGAAACTATATCCAAAAATTATGGTTAAACTCAAAGTGGAAGTATGTTTTCTAAAATGGTCATCTAGACGTTCTTTCAACTGAAATGACTACCTTTACAAAAACGACTTGTAACTTATTTTTCCGACTATAAACCTATACTTTTTCTGTTTATATTCATAAAATAGAGTTCAATATGAAACCATAGCAATTTGATTCACTCAAAACGGATTTAAAATGAAGAAGTTATGGGTAAAACAAGATTGAATAATTTTTCTCATTTTAGCTACGTGAAAATTGGTAACAAATCTATTCCAACCATAACTTAATCAACTTGTATTGTATATTATGTAATCTTGAGATACCATAGACACGCATACAATGTTTCGACCTATCATGTCTACACATCTATATATATTTCGGAACAACCATAGACACTTTATATGTGAATGTTGGAGTTAGCTATACAGGGTTGAGGTTGATTCCAAAATATATATAGTTTGAGTTGTGATCAATACTGAGATACGTATACACTGGGTCGTGGATTGATTCAAGATAATATTTATCGATTTATTTCTGTACATCTAACTGTGGACAACTAGTTGTAGGTTACTAACGAGGACAGCTGACTTAATAAACTTAAAAAATCAAAATATATTAAAAGTGTTGTAAATATATTTTGAACATACTTTGATATATATGTATATATTTTTATAGGTTCGTGAATCAACCAGTGGCCAAGTCTTACTTCCCGACGAAGTAAAAATCTGTGAAAGTGAGTTATAGTCCCACTTTTAAAATCTAATATTTTTGGGATGAGAATACATGCAGGTTTTATAAATGATTTACAAAATAGACACAAGTACGTGAAACTACATTCTATGGTGGAATTATCGAAATCGAATATGCCTCATTTTATTAAGTATGGTAATCTAAGAATTAGGGAACAGACACCCTAATTGACGTGAATCCTAAAGATAGATCTATTGGGCCTAACAAACCCCATCCAAAGTACCGGATGCTTTAGTACTTCGAAATTTATATCATATCCGAAGGGTGTCCCGGAATGATGGGGATATTCTTATATATGCATCTTGTTAATGTCGGTTACCAGGTGTTCACCATATGAATGATTTTTATCTCTATGTATGGGATGTGTATTGAAATATGAAATCTTGTGGTCTATTGTTACGATTTGATATATATAGGTTAAACCTATAACTTACCAACATTTTTGTTGACGTTTAAAGCATGTTTATTCTTAGGTGAATACTAAGAGCTTCCGCTGTTGCATACTAAAATAAGGACAAGATTTGGAGTCCATGTTTGTATGATATTGTGTAAAAACTGCATTCAAGAAACTGATTTCGATGTAACATATTTGTATTGTAAACCATTATGTAATGGTCGTGTGTAAACAGGATATTTTAGATTATCATTATTTGATAATCTACGTAAAGCTTTTTAAACCTTTATTTATGAAATAAAGGTTATGGTTTGTTTTAAAATGAATGCAGTCTTTGAAAAACGTCTCATATAGAGGTCAAAACCTCGCAACGAAATCAATTAATATGGAATGTTTTTAATCAATAAGAACGGGACATTTCAGTTGGTATCCGAGCGTTGGTCTTAGAGAACCAGAAAATTTGCATTAGTGTGTCTTATCGAGTTTGTTAGGATGCATTAGTGAGTCTGGACTTCGACCGTGTTTTCTTTAAAAATGATTGCTTAACATTTTTGTTGGAAACTATATATTATTAACATGTATATATTATGTGATATATTAATCTCTTAACATGTTTGATATTGTGTGATAGATGTCTACTTTTAGCACAAATCCCATTGACTCACCTAATAATAACGAATAGTCGAATATATATTGGACTGATTCACAAGTTCCCGAAGAAGAACCGGAAGAAGAATCAGAACCAGAAGAGGAGGAACCGGAGGAGGAAATAGAACCGGTGGGGGAAATAATAAAAAGGTTAAGTAAAAGAAAATCCTCAACCAACCGACCAAGGTTAATTATGGTCAATGGTGTTTCCGCCAAGGAAGCAAAATATTGGGAGGATTACCCATTCTCCGATGAATCGGATTCCGACGAGAATTCTGATGATGTTATAGAAATTACCCCAACTGAATTTAAAAAGGCAAAAGAGAACAATAAGGGAAAGGTCATAAAAGTAGAAAAATCTGAGTCCAACCCGGATGAACTTTATATGTATCGTCAACACCCGTATTTCTTAAGTTGTAACAATGACCCGGGAACCTCTAAACCACCAGGTTTTTCTAAACCGTTGTGGAAAACGACAGCTCATATTAGGGGAACATCATATATCCCTAGAAACTTGACAAAACGAACCAAAACCGAAGAAAAAGAAACGAGTGAGTCAGAATAAGATAGTTGTATTCGTGTGGTGTAATATATGTAATATAGTGTGCTTATGCTTTATGATATATGTAAAAATTGCTTGTATTAATAAGTATTTTTTTATGAATCTAACTCTTGTCTATTTTACAGTATAAAAACACAAAATGGATAGACAACCCAATATTTTAAGAGACCTACCCGGAGACATGATTGATGAAATCTTGACTAGAGTCGGTCAGAATTCTTCGGTACAACTATTTACGGCGAAATAAGTTTGTAAGACATTCGAAGAACGTTCCAAGAATGTCTTGGTTTATAAGAGACTTTCGTTTGAAAGATGGGGGATATCACATTGGGAAATCCATAAGTTACGATGTGTTTACTTTGACGCATATATTGCGGGGAACCCAAATGCTATTTTACGCAACGGGTTAAGAAATTATTTTGACTCAATGTATCCGAATATAGGACTTCATGATTTAGAAAAAGCGTCTAACATGCAACATAAAGAAGCATGCTATGCTTACGGGTTAGTAATGTTCGCTTCTCACCAAAGTGAGAAAAAGAACATCGGGCTACAACTATTAAACAAAACGTTCCCACAAGTGACGGAGTCGGTAATTGGGGTAAGAAATGAGGTTTTTAGGTTATTACGAGACTGTTGGTCATTACGTAACCTTCGCCCTTTTGACGATGTTACAACACGTTGTCATACTATCGGCCATAACGGTTATGTTCCACAAGACCAAGGATGGGAAGTAGTCCTAGTAAAACCAGAATGCATGACTTTTTTCTGGACGTATGAATTACGTGTCTTTATTGCCTTTGCTGAACGACTTGTGTACTAGCTAGAATTATCTTCACAACTATCTTGTATCAAAGTTATTGTGTGCTATATTTCATGCTTTATGTAAAATAAGCGGTATTGTAAGTTTGTAAAATATTGTATAAAAGTTTAAACGCGAAATATTATTATAATCAGTTTTTCATATAGAATTGTAGTAGTTGAATTGTATATTAGCTACTAAGTATGAACTTAACGGGTAGGTACTGCCCGAATTTAAACTTATAAAACGCTAATATGAAGAAAAAGCTTTTATAAATGAGTTCATATTATGCTACGAAATACTATTAACTACTCTTAATATTCTGTATGATTAACTTGTTCCATTTGACAATTTTGAAGGAAATGGCACCGACTACTTGACACACCGTGAATATGAATGAAGAGGAATTCCGTACTTTTCTAGCTTCAAACATAGCCGCAGTACAGGCTGCGCTACATACCAACAATAACCTTGGATCTAGCAGTACAGGAAATCGTGTAGGATGCACCTACAAAGAATTCACTGCCTGTAAACCTTTGGAATTTGATGGAACCGAAGGACCGATCGGATTGAAACGGTGGACCGAGAAGGTCGAATCGGTGTTTGCCATAAGTAAGTGTACTGAAGAGGAAAAAGTGAAGTACGCTATGCATACCTTCACAGGTTCTGCGTTAACATGGTGGAATACCTATCTAGAGCAAGTGGGACAAGATGATGCGTACGCACTACAGTGGTCAGCATTCAAGCACTTAATGAACGAGAAGTACCATCCCAGAACCGAGGTCAATAAGCTCAAGACAGAACTTAGAGGGTTACGAACCCAAGGATTTGATATTATCACGTACGAAAGACGATTCACAGAATTGTGCCTATTGTGTCCGGGAGCGTTCGAAGATGAGGAAGAGAAGATCGACGCGTTTGTGAAAGGATTACCGGAAAGAATCCAAGAAGATATAAGTTCACACGAGCCCGCCTCCATACAACAGGCATGTAGAATGACTCACAAACTAGTGAACCAGATTGAGAAAAGAATTAAAGAACAGACGGCTGAAGAGGCCAATGTGAAGCAAGTCAAAAGAAAGTGGGAGGAAAACGGTGATAAGAATCCCCAATACAACAACAACAACAACAGCAATTACAACAATAATCGCAACAACTATCCCAACAATCGCAACATCAATCGCAACTACAACAAATGGCCCAACAATAATAACAACAACAACAAAAACAACAACAACAACAACAACAACAACAACAACAACAACAACTACAACAATCATCCCAATAACAATAACAACCGCAACAACAACAACAATCAGAAGCAGCTATGCCAAAGGTGTGAAAAGTATCACTTGGGGTTCTGCACCAAATTTTGCAACAAGTGTAAAAGAAATGGTCATAGCGCGGTGAAGTGTGAGGTCTACGGACCAGGGGTTAATAGAATGAAAGGAACAAATGGTGTCGGAACGAGTAATGGCGGAGCAAGTAGTGTCGGAGCAAGTTATGCCAATGTAGTTTGTTATAAATGTGGAAAACCGGGCCACATTATTAGAAATTTCCCGAACCAGGAGAACACGAATGGACAAGGCTGCAAAAGAGTTTTCAATATTAATGCGGCAGAGGCACAGGAAGACCCGGAGCTTGTTACGGGTACGTTTCTTATTGACAATAAATCTGCTTACGTTTTATTTGATTCGGGTGCGGATAGAAGCTATATGAGTAGAGATTTTTGTGCTAAATTAAGTTGTCCATTGATGCCGTTGGATAGTAAATTTTTACTCGACTTAGCAAACGGTAAATTAATTTCAGCAGATAATATATGCTGGAATCGAGAAATTAAACTAGGTAGCGAAATATTTAAGATTGACTTGATACCAGTAGAGTTAGGGAGTGTTGATGTGATAATCGGTATGGACTGGTTGAAAGAAGTGAAAGCAGAGATCGTTTGTTACAAAAATGCAATTCGCATTATACGAGAAAAAGGAAAACCCTTAATGGTGTACGGAGAAAAGGGCAACACGAAGCTACATCTTATTAGTAATTTGAAGGCACAAAAACTAATAAGAAAAGGTTGCTATGCTATTCTAGCACACGTCGAGAAAGTACAAACTGAAGAAAAGAGCATTAATGATGTTCCCGTAGCAAAAGAATTTCCCGATGTATTTCCGAAAGAATTACCGGGATTACCCCCACATCGATCCGTTGAATTTCAAATAGATCTTGTACCAGGAGCTGCACCAATAGCTCGTGCTCCTTACAGACTCGCACCCAGCGAGATGAAAGAACTGCAAAGCCAATTACAAGAACTTTTAGAGCGTGGTTTCATTCGACCAAGCACATCACCGTAGGGAGCTCCTGTTTTATTTGTCAAGAAGAAGGATGGTACATTTAGGTTGTTTATTGACTACAGAGAGTTGAACAAACTTACCATCAAAAACCGTTATCCACTGCCGAGAATTGACGACTTATTTGATCAACTACAAGGCTCGTCGGTTTATTCGAAGATCGATTTACGTTCTGGATATCATTAAATGCGAGTAAAGGAGGATGATATTCCAAAAACTGCTTTTAGGACGCGTTATGGTCATTACGAGTTTATGTTTATGCCGTTTGGATTGACTAACGCACCAGCTGTGTTCATGGACCTCATGAACCGAGTGTGTGGGCCATATCTTGACAAGTTTGTCATTGTTTTCATCGATGACTTACTTATTTACTCAAAGAATGATCAAGAGCACGAAGAACATTTGAGAAAAGAGCTAAAAGTATTGAGGAAAGAAAAACTGTACGCTAAGTTTTCAAAGTGTGCATTTTGGTTGGAAGAAGTTCAATTCCTCGGTCACATAGTGAACAAAGAAGGTATCCAGGTGGACCCAGCAAATATCGAAACCGTTGAAAAGTGGGAAACCCCAAAAACTCCGAAGCATATACGTCAATTTTTAGGATTGGCTGGTTACTATAGAAGATTCATCCAAGATTTCTCCAAAATAGCAAAACCCTTGACTGCATTAACGCATAAAGGGAAGAAAACTGTATGGAAGGATGAACAAGAGAAGGCGTTTCAATTATTGAAGAAAAAGCTAACTACGGCACCTATATTGTCATTGCCTAAAGGGAATGATGATTTTGTGATTTATTGTGACGCATCAAAGCAAAGTCTCGGTTGTGTATTAATGCAACGGACGAAGGTGATTGCTTATGCGTCTAGACAATTGAAGATTCACGAGCAAAATTATACGACGCATGATTTGGAATTAGGCGCGGTTGTTTTTGCATTAAAGACTTAGAGGCACTACTTATATGGGGTCAAAAGTATTATATATACCGACCACAAAAGTCTTCAACACATATTTAATCAGAAACAACTGAATATGAGGCAGCGTATGTGGATTGAATTGTTGAATGATTACGACTTTGAGATTCGTTACCACCCAGGGAA
This sequence comes from Rutidosis leptorrhynchoides, assembly GCF_046630445.1. Taxonomy (NCBI): domain Eukaryota; kingdom Viridiplantae; phylum Streptophyta; class Magnoliopsida; order Asterales; family Asteraceae; genus Rutidosis; species Rutidosis leptorrhynchoides. Next base: position 636,911,484 of record NC_092335.1, read on the forward strand.
GGCAAATGTGGTAGCCGACGCCTTGAGCAGAAAGGACAGAGAACCCATTCGAGTAAAATCTATGAATATAATGATTCACACTAACTTTACTACTCAAATAAAGGAGGCGCAACAAGGAGTTTTAAAAGAGGGAAATTTAAAGGATGAAATACCCAAAGGATCGGAGAAGCATCTTAATATTCGGGAAGACGGAACCCGGTATAGGGCTGAAAGGATTTGGGTACCAAAATTTGGAGATATGAGAGAAATGGTAATTAGAGAAGCTCATAAAACCAGATACTCAATACATTCTGGAACGGGGAAGATGTACAAGGATCTCAAGAAATATTTTTGGTGGCCGGGTATGAAAGCCGATGTTGCTAAATATGTAGGAGAATGTTTGACGTGTTCTAATGTCAAAACTAAGCATCAGAAACCATCAGGTCTACTTCAACAACCCGAAATCCCGAAATGGAAATGGGAAAATATTACCATGGATTTCATCACTAAATTGCCAAGGACTGCAAGTGGTTTTGATACGATTTGGGTAATAGTTAATTGTCTCACCAAATCAGCACACTTCCTGTCAATAAGAGAAGATGACAAGATGGATAAGTTAGCACGACTGTATTTGAAGGAAGTCGTCTCCAGACATGGAATACCAATCTCTATTTTCTCTGATAGGGATGGCAGATTTATTTCAAGATTCTGGCAGACATTACAGCAAGCATTAGGAACTCGTCTAGACATGAGTACTGCCTATCATCCACAAACTGATGGGCAGAGCGAAAGGACGATACAAACGCTTGAAGACATGCTACGAGCATGTGTTATTGATTTCGAAAACAGTTGGGATCGACACCTACTGTCATAACCCGTCCTTAACCATAAGAACGAGTTAGATAACGTATGATTTCATTGCGAGGTATTGACCTCTATATGCGACATTTTTAACAGAACAACTGCATTTATTTTACATTACAAACCATAACTCTTATTTTAATACAAGCTTTAGACAATAAAAAGATGATTATCGTTTAGCGATAATCTTAGACTTACAAACTTTACATGTGATGATAACAATACGATTTCTAGCATATTTTACATTATAATTCCTCGGATATGCAGTTTTATTTTTGACACAAATATGCATACTCAAGATCTTGCTTAAATTCAACATGTTGCAGCGGAAGCTTTTAGTTATCACCTGAGAATAGACATGTTTAAAACGTCAACATAAAGTTGGTGAGATATAGGTTTAATGCCGGCAGCGATATAAATATAGACCACAAGATTTCACATATAAACATTTTAATAAAACTATTCTAAGTGGTTGAGCACTTGGTAACCATACTTAACATTTAATCACGTCGCATATTCCCTTTATTATGAAATCTTACTACACCGTACCAAGTGTAGTCACGAAACGAAGTACTGTGCAACCGTTGAATACTGGTCGTCCAGTCCGGTTGGGGTTGTCAGGCCCGATAGATCTATCAACAGGATTCGCGTTTACAATACTGCTGTAAATAACAGTTACCAAGCTACAGGGAAGTATGCCAGTGGTACAACTCAACGTAGAATATATTTTTCAGTTACTTGTGTCCATAACGTAAAACATAAAATACATGTATTCTCATCCCGAAATACTTAGAGTTTAAAAGTGGGACTATATACTCACTTTCGTCTTGAAGATATGTAATTTTGACTTGGTCTCCGATTGATATTATGAACCTATCCATATATAATATATCAATACCTTTTCTTTTTAAACAAACGTCACATATATATACTTATAATACTTTTAATACTTTTAATAATTCCTTAGTCCGTAGTTAGCAGTCCGATGTTAGTAATTCAATTTTAATGGTTCATTTTTAGGTGTTTAATAAACCCCCAATGAAATAAATAAAAACCCCCATCATATATGTATTGGTCGAGATTAATCTTGACCCACGGTACCGGTGTTGTCAAATGACGTGTTGCGTACATAAAGTACCGGTGTTGTCAAATGACGTGTTGCGTACAATCATGGGATCTTATGATTAATCTTCTCGTATTGTTTACGGGTGATCCTGAACCATATAAAATTAAATTATGAGTACATATATATAAAATATCATGTTATTTTAAAAAGATGTGATTTATTTAATTTTCTCCAATTATTTTCGTAGCTAAACTAGTCTTAGATATCCGATCTCGTTTTGGTCATAGTTTCTTCGTTACAACTCCGTTTTCGTTGATTCAACTTGCCACTTCCTTGGATCGAGTCCCTCTTTAAGACTATGAACTGTAAATACCTTAGTTTGTATTCGAAATCACAGGTCATAGGTCAAACTTTAGTGAAACTTATGAAGTTAATCATTTTCCATCATGTAAACAACCTTAAATGATTATTTTTCTAAAAATACTTATACTTTGAGTTAAATCATGAAATTTTTATGTGTTATCATATTCATAATAAAAATCATTTTTACAAAAAAATAAACCTCCAATTCAAAGTTTAAGATGGTTTTTAATTATCCAACCCAAAACAGCCCCCGGTTGCACTCCGACGTCGTAAAAACAGTTTTTAAGGTGTTCTTTGAAAAACCAAGTTATACCTTGTTAAATTAGCATATATTTAAGTTATATTACAGGTCTTGAAGTATTTTAAAAGTTAAGTTAGAAGGATCTATTTAGTTTGCAAACAAGATTTGAAAACATTCAAACTATGTTCTTGTTGTTAAAATTTTATACCATAAAATAAGATAGCTATATATATATGAATCGAATAAGGTTATGAACAAAGTTACTACCTCAAGTTACTTGGACAAGATTGCTGTAAAAGAGGAGTAAGAACCTAGAACCAAAAGGGTGATGGAATTGGATGAAAGATTGGAAGTAAGTTTGTGTTCTTGGAAAGGATTCTTGAAGTGTTTTTGTAAGGGTTTTCTTATGGTGATTAAGGCTTGTTTCTATGGCTAGATCTTCATGGTTTCTTGCTGAATGGTTATGGAGTTTAAGGGTTAAGAAAGAGTGTGTGTTTTAGCTAGAAAATGGAAGTTAAAATGAATCAAAATGAGGATATCCCCATGGTACTTAAAAACGTGAATGGGGAGGACAAAACAAGATTTTCAAGTTTGTTATTTTATGTAATTAGTCAACAAACTTCCAAATACCAATTACCTTATACATAAGGCATGAACAAGGGCTGGTTAGGTGGTGATTTGATGTGTATATACCAATAGTAAATACGTATAGAAGCTAGGTATGATACGGTACATATACTGTAGATATACGTATAGAAATCTTGTGAAAAATGGAATGAGAATTCAAATATAGCTATCTTTTGTGAATACACTTATATGGTTTTATGTATTTAAGTCCTTAAAAGTGATTAAATACATTACTTATACGATATATGTATAAACATTATATGTTATAAGTATTTATGTCAAATAACGTTACGTATGGTTATCGTTTTGAAAACTTAAGTTAGTAGTTTCAAAATATACTTATAACTTATTGTTATTAATACAAAATGAGATATTAAAACATCCTTAAATCATGTTAAAAATGTATATATACATATATATACACAAACGTATAATTATCATATATTGTATAGTTCGTGATATCATCGGTCAAACTAGACGGTCAAACGTTGTGTAAAACTCATTTCAAAAACATAAGTCTCATCAATTTGGATTGCTTATCATGTTGGTAAGGTTTAATTTATGTAAATATTAATCTTATAAGTATAGAATGATCGAAAAAGTGCGGGTCATTACAGTACCTACCCGTTAAATAAATTTCGTCCCGAAATTTTAAAATTGTACCTATTTTGCGTCATCGAGAAACAAGTGTGGATACTTTTGTTTCATTTGATCCTCTCGTTCCCAAGTAAACTCGGGACCCCTTCGAGCATTCCAACGAACCTTAACGATCGGTATGTTGCTCTGCTTGAGCCGTTTAACTTCACGATCCATGATTTCGATTGGTTCTTCGATGAATTGTAGTTTCTCGTCGACATGGATTTCTTCAAGAGGAATGGTGAGGTCTTCCTTTGCAAGACACTTCTTAAGGTTTGAGACGTGAAAGGTATTATGTACTTCGGCGAGTTGTTGCGGTAACTCGAGTCGATAAGCTACCGGTCCAATGCGTTCGATGATCTTGAACGGGCCTACATATCTTGGGTTCAGTTTACCCCTTTTTCCAAAACGTATTACACCTTTCCATGGTGACACCTTTAACATAACCATGTCACCGATCTGAAACTCTAATGGTTTCCTTCGGACATCGGCGTAGCTCTTTTGGCGACTACGGGCTGTTTTCAATCTCTCCTTGATTTGTACTATCTTTTCAGTAGTTTCATGTATGATCTCGGGACCAGTTAATTGTCGATCTCCTACTTCATTCCAACAGATAGGAGATCTACACTTCCTTCCGTACAATGCTTCGAATGGTGCAGCTTTAATGCTCGCATGATAACTATTATTATACGAGAATTCTGCTAATGGTAGATACTTATCCCATCCGTTTCCAAAATCGATCACACATGCCCTGAGCATGTCTTCAAGAGTCTGAATTGTTCTTTCACTCTGCCCGTCTGTTTGTGGATGATATGCGGTACTCATATCCAAACGAGTTCCTAGTGCCTCCTGTAGTGATTGCCAGAACTTTGAGGTAAATCTACTATCACGATCAGATATAATGGAAATAGGTATTCCATGCCTTGAAACAATTTCCTTTATATACAATCGTAATAGTTTCTCCATCCTATCCGTTTCCTTTATAGGCAAGAAATGTGCAGACTTGGTGAGACGATCAACAATCACCCAAATGGTGTCGTATCCCCAGGCAGTCTTTGGTAACTTCATGATGAAATCCATGGTAATACCATCCCATTTCCATTCTGGGATTTCTGGTTGTTGAAGTAACCCTGACAGCTTCTGGTGTTCTGCTTTGACCTTAGAACAAGTTAAACACTCCCCAACATATGTTGCAACGTCTGTCTTTAAATTAGGCCACCAATAACGTGTCTTAAGATCTTGGTACATCTTTCCAACTCCAGGATGTATCGAGTATCTTGTCTTATGTGCCTCGTTCAATATCAATTTCCTTAATCCACCCAACTTCGGTACCCAAATACGATTTGCAAAATATCGAATTCCATCTTCCCGTATAACGAGTTGCTTCTCATACTTCTTCATTATTTCATTTCTTATGTTTTCTTTAGTAAGTGCTTCTCGTTGAACTTCTTTGATTTGTGAGTTGAGATTCATGCGAATTTTTATGTTCATCGCTCGTACTCGAATTGGTTCTCGTTCCTTTCTGCTTAATGCGTCAGCCACCACATTCGCTTTCCCGGGATGATAAAGAATTTCACAATCATAGTCGTTTATTAACTCGACCCACCTACGTTGCCTCATGTTCAGCTGTTTCTGATCAAAAATATGTTGAAGGCTTTTATGATCAGTAAACACAGTGCATTTAACTCCATACAAGTAGTGTCTCCACATCTTCAATGCAAACACGACTGCTCCCAATTCTAGATCATGCGTCGTATAATTTCGCTCGTGAATCTTCAATTGTCGGGATGCGTATGCAATAACTTTCTTCCGTTGCATAAGAACGCAACCAAAACCTTGTCGCGAAGCGTCACAATATATTTCAAAATCATCGTTCCCTTCTGGTAACGATAAAATAGGCGCCGTAGTCAACTTCTTTTTCAGTAATTGAAATGCACTCTCCTGCTCAGAAGTCCATTCATATTTCTTCCCTTTTTGCGTTAACGCTGTTAACGGCTTAGCTATTCGGGAAAAATCTTGAATAAACCTTCTATAATAACCGGCTAAACCCAAAAATTGGCGTATCTGCATTGGTGTCTTAGGAGTCTCCCATTTTTCAATGGCTTCAATTTTTGCTGGATCAACCTGAATTCCTTTGCTACTAACAACGTGGCCAAGAAATTGCACTTCTTTCAACCAGAAAGCACATTTAGAAAATTTAGCATATAGCTGTTCTTTTCTTAACAACTCTAATATCAACCTTAAATGCTGCTCATGCTCTTGCTCACTCTTGGAATAGATTAGAATATCATCAATGAAAACGATAACAAACTTATCTAAATATGGACTACAAACTCGATTCATGAGGTCCATGAATACAGCTGGCGCATTCGTCAATCCAAACGGCATGACCAAAAATTCGTAATGACCGTAGCGTGTCCGAAAAGCAGTTTTCGGTATATCTTCTTCTTTGACACGTAATTGATGATAGCCCGATCTTAGGTCAATTTTCGAGTACACACATGATCCTTGGAGTTGATCAAATAAGTCGTCAATTCTCGGTAGTGGATACCGATTCTTTATAGTTAACTTATTTAATTCACGATAATCTATACACATTCGGAAAGATCCGTCTTTCTTCTTGACGAATAAAATTGGAGCTCCCCACGGTGAAGTACTTGGTCGTATGAATCCACGATCCAGTAATTCTTTTAACTGACTCTGAAGTTCTTTTAACTCGGACGTTGCAAGTCTATATGGAGCACGGGCAACCGGTGCAGCTCCTGGTACAAGATCTATTTGAAATTCTACAAATCTAAATGGAGGTAATCCCGGCAACTCTTCCGGAAATACTTCAGGAAAATCTCTTGCCACAGGCACGTCATTGATGCACTTCTCTTTTTCTTTCTTTTCGACTTTATTAACATGTGCTAAGATAGCATAGCACCCTTTCTTCAAGCACTTTTGAGCTTTCAAATAACTAATGAGTTTTAGCTTTGAGTTACCCTTCTCTCCATAAATCATTACTGGCGTTTTATCCTTACGAGGAATGCGAATTGCCCTCTTGGCGCACACAACTTCAGCTCCTATTTTGGACATCCAGTCCATGCCGATTATTACATCAAAACTTCCTAATTCTACGGGTATCAAATCAATCTTAAATGTTTCTCCGGCTAAATTTATTTTACAATCACGGCAAATTTTATCGGCTTTAATTAGTTTACCATTAGCTAACTCAATCATGTACTTAGCATCTAGAGGCAATGATGAACAATTCAATTTAGCGTGAAAGTCTCTACACACGTAACTTCTATCAGCACCAGTATCAAATATAATAGATGCGGATAAGTTATTAATGGTAAACGTACCCGTAACAAGCTCCGGGTCTTCACACGCCTCTCTAGCATTAATAACAAATGCTCTCCCTCGTGCAGGTCCGATATTCTTCTCTGGATTCGGGCACTGGCTCTTATAATGACCCTGTTTCCCACATCCATAACAAGTAACAGTAGCCAAAGCAGTTCTATTTGCATTAGTGGCAGGAGTCTTGGTACCATTTGTATTTGTAACGAGAGCCCTACAATCTTCAGCAAGATGACCCTTTCGATTACATTTGTTGCATACCACATTACAGTAACCAGAGTGATGTTTGTGGCATCGGTTGCATAAAGGATTTTGTCCTTTATAACCAAAGCTTAAACCACTACCCGCACCTTGCGTGATTTCTTGTTTCTTAAAAGATTGTTGTTGGTTACCTCGATCATAATTTCCATTCCACTTTCTTTTGTTACCTGATACCTTCACATCAGTATTGGATACTTTCTTATCCATGATGACCTGATCCATTAGCTCGTTTGCCATGGTTATAGCTTCATGAATTGTCTTAGGTTTCGATGCTGTAACATTTGCCTTGACCTTTTTGGGCAAACCATCTTTGTACATCTCAATCTTCCGTTCTTCGGTTGGAACCAATTCAGGACATAGTAAAAATAATTCCATGAATCGCTGATTGTAGTTGGTGATTTCAGTACCAAAAACCTTCAGGCTTCGTAATTCATCTTCCAACTTCCTAACCTCGTTCCTTGGACAATACTCATTGATTAACATTGTTTTGAATTCTTCCCAAGGAGTATCATAAGCTACATCTCCTCCTACAGCCTTCATATAATTTTTCCACCACGTGAGTGCACTATCTTGTAAAGTGCACGATGCATACTTGGTCATGTCCTTTTCAACACAACCACTGATTTTAAACACAGTCTCCATCTTTTCTATCCACCGGGTTAAACCGATCGGTCCTTCTGTTCCACTGAATGATGAGGGCTTGCAAGCTTGAAAAGTTTTGTAGGTGCATCCTACACGAGGATTTGGGTTAACTGCAGCAGTTCTTGCAGCCTCGACCCATAACATTCTATCGTTCACTCGCTGATTGATGAGTTCCTGGATTTCTTGTTCCGTCATTCGGTTCAATCGCGCCATATTCTTCTATAAGAATGAAAAGAAAATAATTATTCACATGGAATATTATAGATGTAGTGTATATTTACAGTACATTATAGCTTATTAATAATATGAACCAGGTATTATTATAAAAGTCTTTTCTTCTTATTAGCGTTTTATAATTATATCTAGGGTAGTACCTACCCGTTAATGTCCATACTTAATAGCTTAGTACAGAATCAATTACTACCATCTAAATAATACTTAACCATGGAAAATTATTGCATTTCACACTTCACTATTTTACATATGCTTATCTTACATCGAACATTAAGCAAACCACACTAATAATATTATACAAAACATTATATGATCCCATGGTTTAATACGGCAGCGCATCGTTTGGTCTATTTTCTAAGACGTTTAGGTTCAATGAATCGCCTAACGCTTATCCTAGCTGTCTGCCTATATTTTGGCTGTGGGGCTGAAGAACTGGATGCCGGGATAGAACGAATAGGAATAGCGGGAATAGGGGTGGTAGTGTCTAGTGGAGTTGGTGCCACATCATCCTTACTAAACTCGGGATTTGAATTTTCTAATTCATTAGCCTTTCGTTTCTTTCCTAGTTCAAACTTGTCTTTTGTAATTTCCTGTATTTCTTCCTCGGGTTCACTTTCCTCCTCGGGTTCACTTTCCTCCTCGGGTTCACTTTCCGGGTTCTTTATAGTTGGTTCATCCGGAATTTGTGAGTCTTCCCCAAAGATATTATTTTCGTCATCGGATAGGTTAATGACTGAAACACCATCTGAAGATTCTGATTCGGAGTCGCTGAATGTGATAATAAGTTTTGAGCCCGACATCTATCACACAACAACTAACCCATTAGTACTACATAATATTTACATATAAATTTTAACCAACAATGATAAGCAATGGTTTTTAAAATCAGACCCGGTCAAAGTCCAGACTTACTAATGTATCCTAACGACTTATCAGTTAGACACACTAATGCAAACCTGGTTCGCTAAGACCACCGCTCTGATACCACATGTCATAACCCGTCCTTAACCATAAGAACGAGTTAGATAACGTATGATTTCATTGTGAGGTATTGACCTCTATATGCGACATTTTTAAAAGAACAACTGCATTTATTTTACATTACAAACCATAACTCTTATTTTAATACAAGCTTTAGACAATAAAAAGATGATTATCGTTTAGCGATAATCTTAGACTTACAAACTTTACATGTGATGATAACAATACGATTTATAGCATATTTTACATTACAATTCCTCGGATATGCAGTTTTATTTTTGACACAAATATGCATACTCAAGATCTTGCTTAAATTCAACATGTTGCAGTGGAAGCTTTTAGTTATCACCTGAGAATAGACATGTTTAAAACGTCAACATAAAGTTGGTGAGATATAGGTTTAATGCCGGCAGCGATATAAATATAGACCACAAGATTTCACATATAAACATTTTAATAAAACTATTCTAAGTGGTTGAGCACTTGGTAACCATACTTAACATTTAATCACGTCGCATATTCCCTTTATTATGAAATCTTACTACACCGTACCAAGTGTAGTCACGAAACGAAGTACTGTGCAACCGTTGAATACTGGTCGTCCAGTCCGGTTGGGGTTGTCAGGCCTGATAGATCTATCAACAGGATTCGCGTTTACAATACCGCTGTAAATAACAGTTACCAAGCTACAGGGAAGTATGCCAGTGGTACAACTCAACGTAGAATATATTTTTCAGTTACTTGTGTCCATAACGTAAAACATAAAATACATGTATTCTCATCCCGAAATACTTAGAGTTTAAAAGTGGGACTACATACTCACTTTCGTCTTGAAGATATGTAATTTTGACTTGGTCTCCGATTGATATTACGAACCTATCCATATATAATATATCAATACCTTTTCTTTTTAAACAAACGTCACATATATATATACTTATAATACTTTTAATACTTTTAATAATTCCTTAGTCCGTAGTTAGCAGTCCGATGTTAGTAATTCAATTTTAAAGGTTCATTTTTAGGTGTTTAATAAACCCCCAATGAAATAAATAAAAACCCCCATCGTATATGTATTGGTCGAGATTAATCTTGACCCACGGTACCGGTGTTGTCAAATGACGTGTTGCGTACATAAAGTACCGGTGTTGTCAAATGACGTGTTGCGTATAATCATGGGATCTTATGATTAATCTTCTCGTATTGTTTACGGGTGATCCTGAACCATATAAAATTAAATTATGAGTACATATATAAAAAATATCATGTTATTTTAAAAAGATGTGATTTATTTAATTTTCTCCAATTATTTTCGTATCTAAACTAGTCTTAGATATCCGATCTCGTTTTGGTCATAGTTTCTTCGTTACAACTCCGTTTTCGTTGATTCAACTTGCCACTTCCTTGGATCGAGTCCCTATTTAAGACTATGAACTGTAAATACCTTAGTTTGTATTCGAAATCACAGGTCATAGGTCAAACTTTAGTGAAACTTATGAAGTTAATCATTTTCCATCATGTAAACAACCTTAAATGATTATTTTTCTAAAAATACTTATACTTTGAGTTAAATCATGAAATTTTTTTGTGTTATCATATTCATAATAAAAATCATGTTTCCAAAAAAATAAACCTCCAATTCATAGTTTAAGATGGTTTTTAATTATCCAACCCAAAACAGCCCCCGGTTGCACTCCGACGTCGTAAAAACAGTTTTTAAGGTGTTCTTTGAAAAACCAAGTTATACCTTGTTAAATTAGCATATATTTAAGTTATATTACAGGTCTTGAAGTATTTTAAAAGTTAAGTTAGAAGGATCTATTTAGTTTGCAAACAAGATTTGAAAACATTCAAACTATGTTCTTGTTGTTAAAATTTTATACCATAAAATAAGATAGCTATATATATATGAATCGAATAAGGTTATGAACAAAGTTACTACCTCAAGTTACTTGGACAAGATTGCTGTAAAATAGGAGTAAGAACCTAGAACCAAAAGGGTGATGGAATTGGATGAAAGATTGGAAGTAAGTTTGTGTTCTTGGAAAGGATTCTTGAAGTGTTTTTGTAAGGGTTTTCTTATGGTGATTAAGGCTTGTTTCTATGGCTAGATCTTCATGGTTTCTTGCTGAATGGTTATGGAGTTTAAGGGTTAAGAAAGAGTGTGTGTTTTAGCTAGAAAATGGAAGTTAAAATGAATCAAAATGAGGATATCCCCATGGTACTTAAAAACGTGAATGGGGAGGACAAAACAAGATTTTCAAGTTTGTTATTTTATGTAATTAGTCAACAAACTTCCAAATACCAATTACCTTATACATAAGGCATGAACAAGGGCTGGTTAGGTGGTGATTTGATGTGTATATACCAATAGTAAATACGTATAGAAGCTAGGTATGATACGGTACATATACCGTAGATATACGTATAGAAATCTTGTGAAAAATGGAATGAGAATTCAAATATAGCTATCTTTTGTGAATACACTTATATGGTTTTATGTATTTAAGTCCTTAAAAGTGATTAAATACATTACTTATACGATATATGTATAAACATTATATGTTATAATTATTTATGTCAAATAACGTTACGTATGGTTATCGTTTTGAAAACTTAAGTTAGTAGTTTCAAAATATACTTATAACTTATTGTTATTAATACAAAATGAGATATTAAAACATCCTTAAATCATGTTAAATATGTATATATACATATATATACACAAACGTATAATTATCATATATTGTATAGTTCGTGATATCATCGGTCAAACGTTGTGTAAAACTCATTTCAAAAACATAAGTCTCATCAATTTGGATTGCTTATCATGTTGGTAAGGTTTAATTTATGTAAATATTAATCTTATAAGTATAGAATGATCAAAAAAGTGCGGGTCATTACACCTACCGTTAGCAGAATTTTCCTACAACAACAGTTATCATTCTAGTATTGAGATGGCGCCGTTTGAGGAACAGTTGGGATCGACATCTACCGTTAGCAGAATTTTCCTACAACAACAGCTACCATTCAAGCATTGAGATGGCGCCGTTTGAAGCACTTTATGGTAGAAAGTGCAGGTCTCCGATTTGTTGGAGTGAAGTGGGGGATAGACAGATTACGGGTCCGGAGATAATACAAGAAACTACCAAGAAGATCATCCAAATTCAACAACGGTTGAAAACCGCCCAAAGTCGACAAAAGAGCTACGCTGACATTAAAAGAAAAGATATAGAATTTGAAATTGGAGAGATGGTCATACTTAAAGTTGCACCTTGGAAAGGCGTTGTTCGATTTGGTAAACGAGGGAAATTAAATCCAAGGTATATTGGACCATTCATGATTATAGATCGTGTCGGACCAGTAGCTTACCAACTGGAGCTACCTCAACAACTCGCGGCTGTACATAACACTTTCCACGTCTCAAATTTGAAGAAATGTTTTGCTAAAGAAGATCTCACTATTCTGTTAGATGAAATCCAAATTAACGAAAAACTTCAATTTATCGAAGAACCCGTCGAAATAATGGATCGTGAGGTTAAAAGACTTAAGCAAAACAAGATACCAATTGTTAAGGTTCAATGGAATGCTCGTAGAGGACTCGAGTTCACCTGGGAGCGTGAAGATCAGATGAAGAAGAAATACCCGCATTTATTTCCAGAAGATACGTCAACACCTCCAACTGCTTAAAATTTCGGGACGAAATTTATTTAACGGGTAGGTACTGAAGTGACCCGAACTTTTCCATGTTTATATATATATTAAATGAAATTGTTATTTACATGATTAAGTGTTTCCAACATGTTAAGCAATCAAACTTGTTAAGACTTGATTAATTGAAATAGGTTTCATATAGACAATTGACCACCCAAGTTGACCGGTGATTCACGAACGTTAAAACTTTTAAAAACTATACGATGACATATATATGGTTATATATATAGTTAACATGATTTTATTATAAGTATGTATCTCATTAGGTATTTTAACAATGAGTTATATACATAAAAATGAGACTATTAATTTAAGAAACTCGAAAACGATATATATAACGATTATCGTTATAACAACGTCCTTACTAGGTACATATGAATCATATTAAGATATTGATACACTTGGTTAATTATGTTAAATGATAAGTAAATATATTATTAAGTGTATTAACAATGAAATACATATGTAAAAATAAGACAACTAACTTAATGATTTCGAAACTAGACATATATGTAACGATTATCGTTGTAACGACATTTAACTGTATATATATCATACTAAGATATATTATATATCATAATATCATGATAATATAACAATTTAACATCTCATTTGTTATAATAAACAATGGGTTAACAACATTCAACAAGATCGTTAACCTAAAGGTTTCAAAACAACATTTACATGTAACGACTAATGATGACTTAACGACTCAGTTAAAATGTATATACATGTAGTGTTTTAATATGTATTCATACACTTTTGAAAGACTTCAAGACACTTATCAAAATACTTCTACTTAACAAAAATGCTTACAATTACATCCTCGTTCAGTTTCATCAACAATTCTACTCGTATGCACCAGTATTCGTACTCGTACAATACACAGCTTTTAGATGTATGTACTATTGGTATATACACTCCAATGATCAGCTCTTAGCAGCCCATGTGAGTCACCTAACACATGTGGGAACCATCATTTGGCAACTAGCATAAAATATCTCATAAAATTACAAAAATATGAGTAATCATTCATGACTTATTTACATGAAAACAAAATTACATATCCTTTATATCTAATCCATACACCAACGACCAAAAACACCTAAAAACACTTTCATTCTTCAATTTTCTTCATCTAATTGATCTCTCTCAAGTTCTATCTTCAAGTTCTAAGTGTTCTTCATAAATTCCAAAAGTTCTAGTTTCATAAAATCAAGAATACTTCCAAGATTGCAAGTTTACTTCCAAGTTTTCTAAATCCATACCAAGTAATCATCCAAGATCAAGAAACCTTTGTTACTTACAGTAGGTTATCTTTCTAATACAAGGTAATAATCACATTCAAACTTTAATTCAATTTCTATAACTATAACAATCTTATTTCGAGTGGAAATCTTACTTGAAATTGTTTTCGTGTCATGATTCTGCTTCAAGAACTTTCAAGCCATCCAAGGATCCTTTGAAGCTAGATCTATTTTTCTCATTTCCAGTGGATTTATCCAAGGAACTTGAGGTAGTAATGATGTTCATAACATCATTCGATTCATACATATAAAGCTATCTTATTCGAAGGTTTAAACTTGTAATCACTAGAACATAGTTTAGTTAATTCTAAACTTGTTCGCAAATAAAAGTTAATCCTTCTAACTTGACTTTTAAAATCAACTAAACACATGTTCTATATCTATATGATATGCTAACTTAATGATTTAAAACCTGGAAACACGAAAAACACCGTAAAACCGAATTTACGCCGTCGTAGTAACACCGCGGGCTGTTTTGGGTTAGTTAATTTAAAACTATGATAAACTTTGATTTAAAAGTTTTTATTTTGGGAAAATGATTTTTATTATGAACATGAAACTATATCCAAAAATTATGGTTAAACTCAAAGTGGAAGTATGTTTTCTAAAATGGTCATCTAGACGTCGTTCTTTCGACTGAAATGACTACCTTTACAAAAAAGACTTGTAACTTATTTTTCCGACTATAAACCTATACTTTTTCTGTTTAGATTCATAAAATAGAGTTCAATATGAAACCATAGCAATTTGATTCACTCAAAACGGATTTAAAATGAAGAAGTTATGGGTAAAACAAGATTGGATAATTTTTCTCATTTTAGCTACGTGAAAATTGGTAACAAATCTATTCCAACCATAACTTAATCAACTTGTATTGTATATTATGTAATCTTGAGATACCATAGACACGTATACAATGTTTCGACCTATCATGTCGACACATCTATATATATTTCGGAACAACCATAAACACTCTATATGTGAATGTTGGAGTTAGCTATACAGTGTTGAGGTTGATTCCAAAATATATATAGTTTGAGTTGTGATCAATACTGAGATACATATACACTGGGTCGTGGATTGATTCAAGATAATATTTATCGATTTATTTCTGTACATCTAACTGTGGACAACTAGTTGTAGGTTACTAACGAGGACAACTGACTTAATAAACTTAAAACATCAAAATATATTAAAAGTGTTGTAAATATATTTTGAACATACTTTGATATATATGTATATATTGTTATAGGTTCGTGAATCAACCAGTGACCAAGTCTTACTTCCCGACGAAGTAAAAATCTGTGAAAGTGAGTTATAGTCCCACTTTTAAAATCTAATATTTTTGGGATGAGAATACATGCAGGTTTTATAAATGATTTACAAAATAGACACAAGTACGTGAAACTACATTCTATGGTTGAATTATCGAAATCGAATATGCCCCTTTTTATTAAGTCTGGTAATCTAAGAATTAGGGAACAGACACCCTAATTGACGCGAATATGCATCTTGTTAATGTCGGTTACCAGGTGTTCACCATATGAATGATTTTTATCTCTATGTATGGGATGTGTATTGAAATATGAAATCTTGTGGTCTATTGTTACGATTTGATATATATAAGTTAAACCTATAACTCACCAACATTTTTGTTGACGTTTAAAGCATGTTTATTCTCAGGTGAATACTAAGAGCTTCCGCTGTTGCATACTAAAATAAGGACAAGATTTGGAGTCCATGTTTGTATGATATTGTGTAAAAACTGCATTCAAGAAACTGATTTGAATGTAACATATTTGTATTGTAAACCATTATATAATGGTCGTGTGTAAACAGGATATTTTAGATTATCATTATTTGATAATCTACGTAAAGCTTTTTAAACCTTTATTTATGAAATAAAGGTTATGGTTTGTTTTAAAATGAATGCAGTCTTTGAAAAACGTCTCATATAGAGGTCAAAACCTCGCAACGAAATCAATTAATATGGAACGTTTTTAATAAATAAGAACGGGACATTTCATATATATCCATATATATGTCATCATATAGTTTTTACAAGTTTTAACGTTCGTGAATCACCGGTCAACTTGGGTGGTCAATTGTCTATATGAAACCTATTTCAATTAATCAAGTCTTAACAAGTTTGATTGCTTAACATGTTGGAAACATTTAATCATGTAAATATCAATCTCAATTAATATATATAACCATGAAAAAGTTCGGGTCACTACAGTACCTACCCGTTAAATAAATTTCGTCCCGAAATTTTAAGCTGTTGAAGGTGTTGACGAATCTTCTGGAAATAGATGCGGGTATTTCTTCTTCATCTGATCTTCACTCTCCCAGGTGAACTCGGGTCCTCTACGAGCATTCCATTGAACCTTAACAATTGGTATCTTGTTTTGCTTAAATCTTTTAACCTCACGATCCATTATTTCAACGGGTTCTTCGATGAATTGAAGTTTTTTGTTGATTTGGATTTCATCTAACGGAATAGTGAGATCTTCTTTAGCAAAACATTTCTTCAAATTCGAGACGTGGAAAGTGTTATGTACAGCCGCGAGTTGTTGAGGTAACTCAAGTCGGTAAGCTACTGGTACTACACGATCAATAATCTTGAATGGTCCAATATACCTTGGATTTAATTTCCCTCGTTTACCAAATCGAACAACGCCTTTCCAAGGTGCAACTTTAAGCATGACCATCTCTCCAATTTCAAATTCTATATCTTTTCTTTAATGTCAACGTAGCTCTTTTGTCGACTTTGGGCGGTTTTCAACCGTTGTTGAATTTGGATGATCTTCTCGGTAGTTTCTTGTATTATCTCCGGACCCGTAATCTGTCTATCCCCCACTTCACTCCAACAAATCGGAGAGCTGCACTTTCTACCATAAAGTGCTTCAAACGGCGCCATCTCAATGCTTGAATGGTAGCTATTATTGTAGGAAAATTCTGCTAACGGTAGATGTTGATCCCAACTGTTTCCGAAATCAATAACACATGCTCGTAGCATGTCTTCAAGCGTTTGTATCATCCTTTCACTCTGCCCATCAGTTTGTGGATGATAGGCAGTACTCATGTCTAGACGAGTTCCTAATGCTTGCTGTAATGTCTGCCAGAATCTTAAAATAAATCTGCCATCCCTATCAGAGATAATAGAGATTGGTATTCCATGTCTGGAGACGACTTCCTTTAAATACAGTCATGCTAACTTCTCCATCTTGTCATCTTCTCTTATTGGCAGGAAGTGTGCTGATTTGGTGAGACGATCAAATATTACCCAAATAGTATCAAAACCACTTGCAGTCCTTGGCAATTTAGTGATGAAATCCATGGTAATATTTTCCCATTTCCATTCGGGGATTTCGGGTTGTTGAAGTAGACCTGATGGTTTTTAATGCTCAGCTTTGACCTTAGAACACGTCAAACATTCTCCTACGTATTTAGCAACATCGGCTTTCATACCCGGCCACCAAAAATGTTTCTTGAGATCCTTGTACATCTTTCCCGTTCCAGGATGTATTGAGTATCTGGTTTTATGAGCTTCTCTAAGTACCATTTCTCTCATATCTCCAAATTTTGGTACCCAAATCCTTTCAGCCCTATACCGGGTTCCGTCTTCCCGAATATTAAGATGCTTCTCCAATCCTTTGGGTATTTCATCCTTTAAATTTCCCTCTTTTAAAACTCCTTGTTGCGCCTCCTTTATTTGAGTAGTAAGGTTATTATGAATCATTATATTCATAGATTTTACTCGAATGGGTTCTCTGTCCTTCCTGCTCAAGGCATCGGCTACCACATTTGCCTTCCCCGGGTGGTAACGAATCTCAAAGTCGTAATCATTCAACAATTCAATCCACCTACGCTGCCTCATATTCAGTTGTTTCTGATTAAATATGTGTTGAAGACTTTTGTGATTGGTATATATAATACTTTTGACCCCATATAAGTAGTGCCTCCAAGTCTTTAATGCAAAAATAACCGCGCCTAATTCCAAATCATGCGTCATATAATTTTGTTCGTGAATCTTCAATTGTCTAGACGCATAAGCAATCACCTTCGTTCGTTGCATTAATACACAACCGAGACCTTGCTTTGATGCGTCACAATAAATCACAAAATCATCATTCCCTTCAGGCAATGACAATATAGGTGCCGTAGTTAGCTTTTTCTTCAATAACTGAAACGCTTTCTCTTATTCATCATTCCATTCAAATTTCTTCCCTTTATGCGTTAATGCAGTCAAGGTTTTTGCTATTCTAGAAAAGTCTTGGATGAACCTTCTGTAGTAACCAGCTAATCCTAAAAACTGGCGTATGTGTTTCGGAGTTTTCGGGGTTTCCCACTTTTCAACAGTTTCTATCTTTGCCGGATCCACCTTAATACCTTCTTTGTTCACTATGTGACCGAGGAATTGAACTTCTTCCAACTAAAATGCACACTTTGAAAACTTTGCGTACAATTCTTCCTTCCTCAATACTTCTAACACCTTTCTCAAATGTTCACCGTGTTCTTGGTCATTCTTTGAGTAAATAAGTATGTCATCAATGAAAACAATGACAAACTTGTCAAGGTATGGTCCACACACTCGGTTCATAAGGTCCATGAACACAGCTGGTGCATTAGTTAAACCAAACGGCATGACCATAAACTCATAATGACCGTAACGTGTTCTGAAAGCAGTCTTTGGAATATCATCTTCTTTCACCCGCATTTGATGATACCCGGAACGTAAGTCAATCTTTGAATAAACAGACGAGCCTTGTAGTTGATCAAATAAGTTGTCGATTCTCGGTAGTAGGTAGCGGTTCTTGATGGTAAGTTTGTTCAACTCTCGGTAGTCGATACACAACCTGAATGTACCATCTTTCTTCTTGACAAACAAAACAGGAGCTCCCCACGGTGATGTGCTTGGTCGAATGAAACCACGCTCTAAAAGTTCTTGTAATTGGCTTTGCAGTTCTTTCATCTCGCTGGGTGCGAGTTTGTAAGGAGCACGAGCTATTGGTGCAGCTCCTGGTACAAGATCTATTTGAAATTCTACGGATTGATGTGGGGGTAATCCCGGTAATTCTTTCGGAAATACATCGGGAAATTCTTTTGCAATGGGAACATCATTGGTGCTCTTTTCTTCAGTTTGTACTTTCTCGACGTGTGCTAGAACAGCATAGTAACCTTTTCTTATTAGTTTTTGTGCCTTCAAATTACTAATAAGATGTAGCTTCGTGTTGCCCTTTTCTCCGTACACCATTAAGGGTTTTCCTTTTTCTCGTATAATGCGAATTGCATTTTTGTAACAAACGATCTCTGCTTTCACTTCTTTCAACCAGTCCATACCGATTATCACATCAAAACTCCCTAACTCTACTGGTATAAAATCAATCTTAAATGTTTCGCTAACCAGTTTAATTTCTCGATTCCGACATATATTATCTGCTGAAATTAATTTACCATTTGCTAATTCGAGTAAAAATTTACTATCCAAAGGCGTCAATGGACAACTTAATTTAGCACAAAAATCTCTACTCATATAGCTTCTATCCGCACCCGAATCAAATAAAACGTAAGCAGATTTATTGTCAATAAGAAACGTACCCGTAACAAGCTCCGGGTCTTCTTGTGCCTCTGCCGCATTAATATTGAAAACTCTTTCGCGGCCTTGTCCATTCGTGTTCTCCTGGTTCGGGCAATTTCTAATAATGTGGCCCAGTTTTCCACATTTATAACAAACTACATTGGCATAACTTGCTCCGACACTACTTGCTCCACCATTACTCGTTCTGACACTATTTGTTCCTTTCGTTCTATTAACCCCTGGTCCGTAGACCTCACACTTCGCCGCTCTATGACCATTTCTTTTACACTTGTTGCAAAATTTAGTGCAGAACCCCGAGTGATACTTTTCACACCTTTGGCATAGCTGTTTCTGATTGTTGTTGTTGTTGCGGTTATTATTGTTGTTGGAATGATTGTTGTAGTTGCTGCTGTTATTGTTGTTGTTGTTGTTGTTGTTGTTGTTGTTGTTGTTGTTGGGCCGTTTGTTGTAGTTGCGATTGATGTTGCGATTGTTGGGATAATTGTTGCGATTATTGTTGTAATTGCTGTTGTTGTTGTATTGGTGATTCTTATCACCGTTTTCCTCCCATTTTCTTTTGACTTGCTTCACATTGGCCTCTTCAGCAGTCTGTTCTTTAATTCTTTCTTCAATCTGGTTCACTAGTTTGTGAGCCATTCTACATGCCTGTTGTATGGCGGCGGGCTCGTGTGAACTTATATCTTCTTGGATTCTTTCCGGTAATCCTTTCACAAACGCGTCGATCTTCTCTTCCTCATCTTCGAACGCTCCCGGACACAATAGGCACAATTCTGTGAATCGTCTTTCGTACGTGGTAATATCAAATCCTTGGGTTTGTAACAATCTAAGTTCTGTCTTGAGCTTATTGACCTCGGTTCTGGGACGGTACTTCTCGTTCATCAAGTGCTTAAATGCTGACCAAGGTAGTGCGTACGCATCGTCTTGTCCCACTTGCTCTAGATAGGTATTCCACCATGTTAACGCAGAACCTGTGAAGGTATGCGTAGCGTACTTCACTTTGTCCTCTTCAGTACACTTACTTATGGCAAACACCGATTCGACCTTCTCGGTCCACCATTTCAATCCGATCGGTCCTTCGGTTCCATCAAATTCCAAAGGTTTGCAGGCAGTGAATTCTTTGTAGGTGCATCCTACACGATTTCCTGTACTGCTAGATTGATGTTTCGCGAGGTGTATATAAAATACTATTAAATTTTAGCAGAAAATACTATTAAATACGATACAATTTTACACAAGATATTTATTTATTTCGAGAATGGATATACTTAAACCTTGCTACAACACTTATAGGCAGTGTACCTAATCGTACAGTAGTGTAGTTTTTAGTAAGTCCGGTTCGTTCCACATGGAATCTTTTTAAACAAAGCTTAACGCTATATTAGTTTACTTTTATAAAAATACAAATATATATATAAGTAATATTATTATTAAAAAAGGGGGGGTTTTACCGTTTAATGACCGGTTTGTCGAATTTAAAACTTTAGTCGCAGATAAAACCAAATGTAAAATAATAAATATAAATACAAGAATTAAATTAAAGCGTAAAGTAAATAACGATAATGAAATTGCGAATAATAAAAGTGCGATAAAATAAACTTGCGATAATTAAAAAGTACGATAATTAAAAGTGCAATTAAATAAAATAACAATAAAAATGCGATAATTAGAAGTGCAATTAAATATAAAATAAAGGAAATTAAATATGAAATAAAAGAATTATGCTTATTTAAACTTCCGTAATCATGATGTTTGACGTGTTGATTTTAGTTTTATGCCCATGGGTTAATTGTCCTTTGTCCTGGATTATTTAATATGTCCGTCTGGTTTTGTCCATAACAGTCCATCAGTCATAAATATAAAGTGCAAGTGTCCTTGTCAAATTATCCTTATACCCGAAGTTAAATATTCCAACTAATTGGGGACTTAAACTGTAACAAGATTTTAATACTTTGTTTAATAATTACACCAGGATGTCGACTGAGTGTAATCCAAGGTTTTAATATTTTGTTATCAATTATACCAAGTGTCCTTGTACATAATTTCACCCCTGTTTTAATTATTCTAGTGGCTATTAATCCATTCCCGTGTCCGGTTAAATGAACGATTATTCGTACATATAAATACCCCGCCCATCGTGTCCGATCGAGTGTATATGGTAATTTATAGGGACGTCTAATTGTAAATCTTTATATTAAAATTAACAAACTATCATTTAGTTAAACAAATATAAAGCCCATTAATAGCCCATAGTCTAATTTCCACAAATGTCGTTCTTTTGTCCAAACCCCAATTATGGTACAAAGCCCAATTACCCAATTTTAGTAATTAGCCCAACATCATGATTACTTCGTTTTAAATAAGCATAATAATAACTTAGCTACGAGACATTAATGTAAAAAGGTTGAACATAACTTACAATGATTAAAAATAGCGTAGCGTTACACGGACAGAATTTCGACTTACACCCTTACAATATTCGCTAACATACCCTTATTATTAGAATTATAATTAAAATTAAAATTAAAATATAAATTATAAATATAAATATTACGTATGAATGGAGAGAAGAGAAAGATAGATGGATTTTGTGGTGCACCAAAGCTCGATTTTTATAGGCATGTGGGCTGGAACTGGGGCTCATGCGATCGCATGGATTTATGCCTTCCAGGCCATGCGATCGCATGGCCAGCTGGGGAGGCTCATATTTGGTTGTTTTCTTCTGCCGACGGTTTTATAAATAATATAATATATTAAATAATTATAAGAATTATTTAAATATTATATTATATTTATGTGCATAGTTGACTTGTAATTTTTAGTCCGTTGCGTCGAGCGTTGAGAGTTGACTCTGGTCCCGGTTCCGGATTTTCGAACGTACTTGCGTACAATTTAATATCTAGTACTTTTTGTTTTGAATCTTGTACTCTTGTAATTTTGAGACGTTTCTTATCAATAATTGGAACCTCATTGATTGTATTTTGTACTTTTGAGCTTTTTGGTCGTTTGCGTCTTCAATTCGTCGAATCTGTCTTTTGTCTTCACCTTTTATTATTTAAGCGAATATCACTTGTAAATAGGACAATTGTAACTAAAAGCTTGTCTTTCTTGAGGAATAATGCTATGAAATATATGTTTGTTTTTAGCATTATCAAATATTCCCACACTTGAGCGTTGCTTGTCCTCAAGCAATATCGTCTTGAAATACTAGAATCACTTCTTTATTCTTCACACTTTGTACATCAGTGACTTCTATACGGCGGTATAAACAATGGTAGTAATGATGTGGTTTACAGTCCCATATGACTATATAAAAATTTAGATCCATTAAGGAAATTGGATCTTTATGAAAACATTTGATCTTTTGAAAATTAAATCTAGTTTTTACCCTAGATAAGTTTTCCGGAATAACCCTTCACCGGTGTTTGCAAAATATTTTTGTGGGTTTGGTGGGTTTCAGATTTGAAAATTTTAGCTCAAAACTTATGGTTTTGTGTCACCCACTTGCTAACCTTGTATTTGAAAAGCAACACGTCCAGTTTACTTGTCCCGTATATTACCTTTCGGTAAACTACCGTGCGGTTGTAAAGGAAAGCGTTGAACAAGCAACTGTTAAGGCAATGTCTAATGACATGCATTTGATTATGGTCTATAACGTGTCGGACGCAATTACTATTCTTGGTAGGAGCAATAGTAAAGCTCACCCTTACGATTTTTCGGTCTGGCACAAGGTCCTGTCTTTGACCACTATGCAACCACCGTTCTTACGGTTGACACCCGATTTGGTTCAGGTGACCTAATGAATTCCAGGTGAATTCCTAGGATTTTACGTTCAATGGTAATGAACGCATTGAAAATAGGGTTTTCAGAAAACAAATCGGTTTGTAATTTTGATCAAAATATTTTCTCGTTCAAGCTCGAGTTTAGATATCATTGAATTCCATGAGTTTGAATTCTCAATCTTTAAGGTCAATCTCAAGGATTGAGTAATATCAGTCTTAAAAGCTGATTTTTAATCTTTAAGGAGATTATCCTTTCTGGGGATCTGATTCATTAGTCTTATCCAGCTAATTTGCATGGTGCCCCCCATTTTACGAGATAAATCCTTCTCATGGTTAGGATAAATCTGACCACTTGGCGACCCTGTTTAATGCTGAGGTCCGTGGATTTCCTGCTGATTTTAGTGATGACTTTTCTAGATTTTTCGTCAACCTACAGCTGGTCTGGACGACAACTTCTTGACCTAAATCAAGAAGCGCGTTTCTTTTTCGGAAGACTTTACTTCCTTTTAATGATGGAATTGATTCATCGTGTAGATCCATCTCTTCTTTTCTTTCATCGGGTAAAACAGTTTAGTTTAGTCCAAAGCAAAAGTATTTTCAGTTATTTGTTACAGATATATGTGACATATGTTTAAGATAACTTGGTAAATTTTCCCACACTTGGCTTTTATTTTCCTTTTTATTGTCCTCTATTCCATTTTAAATGAATTTTAACATTTTGGTTTGTTTCTCAATTTATGTCCTTTCCGAGGTTACAATAATTTCGGTGTTAACACCTAGTTTTATCGTTCATAAATATGTATAAACATAATTTTGAGTTCATTTAATTGAAAACTTTGAAAATTTTTACTAGAATTGGGTAGTCAGTATATAAGACTAGGGCTGTTCTTTATTATCAGAGAGCACTAGATTCTAATACAACTACTGCTTTACTAGTATTTTTAATGGTAACCAAGTGTATAAAGATAAAAATTTTAAAAATCAGCAAGAATTTAACCCCTTCCCACACTTAAGATCTTGCAATGCCCTCATTTGCAAGAAATCAGTACAATTTAAATTATTGAGGGTGATTAGCGTAGAAATGATTAAATTTTACCAAAGTTTCCAAACATATTGGCGTTTGTTTGCTGAATGATAAATGGTGCATAGCATTTGTTCATTTCGTCTGTTGTTACATCAAATTTATTTGTCATCTTGTCGTCAAAATTAGTAGCTTTTGCTGAACTTAATGCCAGTCTTTGAAAATGCGCTGTTTTACCCTGTTTTGAACAATCGACAATATACATACATACAAGTATAATCATGCATGGCAATTTGAAATGGGACTTAATATCCCACTTTCAAATTCTAAATATGAAATATTAGTACACAATAATAATAAAATAATAAAAATTACGCAAATATATCCAATAACATAAGTTTAAACATGAAAAAGTCAAAAGATAAAAACATAAAAATCATAAAAATAACCAAATGGAACTAAATCAGTCTGGATAGGGGTTCCAGTTCATCTCATCGGGTGGGTTCCATTGTTAGTTATAGGTGTTCTGATAGGCTTGGTTATAGTCATATCGGTTAAAGGGTGGTCGGATATCGGGGCTATGTGGCGGAAAATGAGCAGGTTGAGTAGGTACATAGTTATTTGGTACCTGATATGATAGCTGGCTCATGATTTGGTGCTGATGAACTAACCAGCTATCGTGTTGGCGTCGCCTATAATCCTCGTATACTCGCTCGGAGTTCCACTGCTCATACATACTATGTCTTGCCGCGTTCGTCATTGCTTCCTCATCTATACGAACGTGGACATCAAGAATAGCATCTCGAAAGACATCCCTAATGTCTTCCGCCTCCTCCATTTCCTCGTCTTAGCCTCTCTCTACCTGAGGATGAGATCCCTCATAGGGTACTGCCTGGTTACGTCTACTTTTCAATACCTTAGCACCCACATAAACTTTCAATCCTAAGGGCTCAACCTGTTCTCTACAAATCTGTAATGGACCCCCTTGGTTCCTATCAACACCTAAATACTCTCCAATGAGAGTAACAAAAATACCTCCTCCTATTATACTCCCGTCCTGCATTCCCTCTACCATTTTAGATAAATAAAAAGCAACACAGTAAGGGATATTGACAAAGCTTCTAGGATCCCGAATACACTTTAGGTAGAATAAATCGTATAAGGTAATTTTTTCTTTATTATGACCTCTTTGTGTAATCGAGTTAGCCAAAAATCTATGAATAATACGAAGCTCGGCTCTATCAATATGTGTATAGGAGTGTCCTCCTGCTCGTGTAAAAACATCAAAATGTGACATACGCCTCCAAATGGCGTCAGCGTCAAAGTTACTATCTACCCGTTCACCATAATGAATCAAGTTTGTACAATCGGGTAATCGCAACTCACCAGGAGTATATATCTGTAAGGCCCTGGCCATGTCCAGCATGGACATTCTGTACATCCTACTGCCAAGGATAAACCTAAGAAATCTTCTATCATCTATTCTAACTATATTTGTATCAAGTGATACAGTACTCATCAACTCAACACACCATTCCTTATATACAGGTCTACGAATGGTGAAAAGACGTTCCCAATCTGTAAAAGAAGAACTGCCATACCTTTGAACTAAAAGTTGTCTAACACGGTCAGCTAGATGGACCGTTTCCAAAGGGGCCCAATCGATTACCCTTGGCACCTCTACATTTTTTGTTACAAATTTGAATTTGTTCCTTTGATATGTCTCGTAATCTCTCCATCTTCTATCAAATCTCAGATTAGGATGTAGAGTGTGCTCAGGAATCGTTGGGAATTCTACTGGCGGCCTCATTGGGAAGACTATGAATTCATCAACAAACTGTACTGGATCATAATAAGGTATGTACTGATCAGGCTGTTGTTGTTGTTCCTGTTGTGGTTCTTGTTCGTGTTGCATTTCTGGTTCTGGTTCTGGTGCTGGTGTTGGTCGTCTAGATGATGATGCTCCTGAACCTCCAGTATCGGCTCTCTGTAAAACACATTAAACACAAAATTTGTGCATCCAAATATGCATTAGTGTTAGCAAAATAACAACTTAAAACAATCACTATAACATGTTAAATCAAAATTAAACTTATACACATTTTCACAATTTTTCACAATTCTACACTTTTCAAATAAGCACATATGAAAATGTATACAAAATTCATAAG
The DNA here is from genome assembly GCF_046630445.1 of Rutidosis leptorrhynchoides. Lineage (NCBI taxonomy): Eukaryota > Viridiplantae > Streptophyta > Magnoliopsida > Asterales > Asteraceae > Rutidosis > Rutidosis leptorrhynchoides. The sequence continues at coordinate 636,938,311 of NC_092335.1, forward strand.
CATTTAACTCAAATAACATGTCAAGATATTCATTACTAATAATTAAACAAGTCTCAAATGGCAAATATATCAAATTAATCAAGTTCATGAATTTTGGACTTAAAAAGTCCACTTTAATCTCCAAAAATCATGTTTAGGATCATTGTTTGGATCATTTAACTATCTAAACATGTTACACTACTCAATTTAGCAATAATTCATGACAAAAATCGGCCATAACCTGTTTATATCAAAAAGCCCCAAATTGCTCAAGAACACAAACCCTAGATTTCTAAAAATTTTGAAGTTTTTGGCTTCAAATCATGTTAAATAGCATCAATCTAGGTTATACATGCATAAAATACTAACAATTTAACACTAATTACACTAGAAATTAACAAAATTGCATTAGGTAAAAAATTGGTAATTATCACAAAAACTAGGAATTTATAGAGTTTAGGGGTGTAATTTTTACCAATTTGCTGAAGAATGAGAATCTAGGCATGATTAGAGCAAGAAAAATGACGAATTACGGTGGAAAAATGGCGAAAATTGGTGAATTTTTGGGTGAGTTTCGTGAATGTGTGTGTGTTGTGGTGAGGAAGACAGAACAGGCTGCTGTATGTATCAGGTCTGATTTTTGCCTCCATGCGATCGCATGGAGGTATAGTGAAAATACCATGCGATCGCATGGGGGTCCGGGTACAGTGTTTTCAGCTTTTTTTTTTTTTTTTTATAAAACCTTATGCTTTATAAAACTTATAATTAATTAAATTTTAAAAATTTTGTTTTCCTTTAGGAGCGAGGGCGTTTCGGATCGTTGTCCTAGTCTGTCCCTCGACAAAATTTTAAAATTTGTCAAATCAAAGCGCGGTTTTTAAAAGTAAAGATTTTTGGGTTTTTTTAATGTTTTTGGCATACTTTAATTCAATAAGATTAAAAATAATGATAATAAAAGTTCTCGTCCCTCCCTCGGGTAAAGCAATTTCGGTTCAAAGACCTAGTCTTCAACTTACGACGAATTTTAAAAATCATATTTTTAACTTAATGAGATAAAGTAAATTTTTATTTTTAAATTCACACAACTTAAATATAAAATTCAAAATTAATATTAAAAATTCACACCAAACTTAAAATTTGAAATGCATAAAATTAAAAATTCATATTTTAAAAATTAAAAATTCACACCAAACTTAATTTAAAAATTCAAATATTTACAATTTTAAAAATATTGTTTTTACAAAGTTTACAATATTAATTTAAGATTTAAATATTAATTTTAAAAACATGGTAAAAATAAAATTAAAAATCTTTTTGGCTTTTTATCCCACTTTAATCAATCAAATATTATCAAAAATATGCGCCCCTCTTTTCGGTAAAGTAATTTCGGTTCCAAGACCTAATTTAACTCATGACAAATTTTTGAAATATTTTGGGTTGATTGATTAAAGATATTTATACCTTAAGAATAAACGTTAAATTTCGCAGTGATGTAATAAATTTTTGAATGATATCAATAATTTCGGTCGCCAAACCTAATTTTATTCAATACCAATTTAATACTTTTTAGCGAACAAATTAGCGTTTATTATCAAAAGGTTAAAAATAAAAAAAAATTAAAATAAAAACTGTACAAACATACCTGTGAAATAGATTTCTTAGTTATATGATCTATCCCATTCATAAGATAGTTGGTTTAATTGGTTTTCCATGGCTACATAGGCGTAACCTCGAGCATTCAGTGTCTTTTCTTCTAAACATATGAACGGTCCGTCTCTGCATAAAGTAACAAATTCGGTGTTTGAATAGGTTTGATTATTTGAACATTTACCTCCATGTGACTATTTTCCGCATTTGTGAAATCTTTCTAGGTGTCGTGCTCTTCTTTTCGCTGCGGATTTTGATTTTCCTTTACCAAATTGTAACTTATTATCTTCGCATCTGGATTCTTTTCTAACTCCGTCCATTCTTTCTCTGATTACTGATACTATTTCACTCGGTAGTGTGTCATTATTACGTTTAGTGATCAAAGCGTGTAGCATTAGACCATGGTTTAGTTCACAGGCAGTCTTCATTTCCTAAAAAAAATAAAAATTCATAATGAGGGGAGAAGACTAGTTCTTTAGGGTCTGCTAGGGAAAGACCATTCGGGTTCCATTTTCGAGAACTACACGAAAACAGACAATCTAACTCTAACAGAAATACATATTATCCTTTTAAGACTTGATTCTCCCCACACTTAGTTAGCTGTGGTATCGAAATTGTGATTAACTTCATTGTCAACTTTCATCGGACCATGTATGTAATGTTTAACTCTGTGACCATTAACTTTAAATTCAATCCCATTTGAATTTATTAATTCTATCGTTCCGTATGGGAAAACTCTTTTGACTATGAATGGTCCAGACCATCTTGATTTCAATTTTCCAGGAAATAGCTTGAATCGTGAATTGAAAAGAAGAACTCTGTCTCCTTCTTTAAATTCTTTTGAACTTCTGATTCTTTTATCATGCCATTTCTTCGTTCTTTCTTTATAGATTAACAAATTTTCGTATGCTTCATGTCTTAATTCTTCTAATTCGTTTAGTTGACTTAATCGTAGACGTCCGGCTTCATGTAAATCAAGATTACATGTCTTCAAAGCCCAAAATGCTTTGTGTTCAATTTCTACTGGAAGATGACATGCTTTTCCATAAACAAGTCTAAAAGGTGTGGTTCCAATTGGAGTTTTGTAGGCTGTTCTAAAAGCCCAGAGTGCATCCTCCAATTTAATGGACCATTCCTTCGGATTTGATCCTACGGTTTTCTCTAGAATACGTTTTAAAGCTCGGTTGGTATTTTCAACTTGTCCACTTGTTTGTGGATGATATGCGATGGAGATTTTATGAGTTACTCCATATCTTTTAAGAACTTTCTCAAGTTGATTATTACAGAAATGAGTACCCCGATCACTTATTAAAGCTTTCGGTGTTCCAAACCTTGCAAAAAGACGTTTTAAAAAGTTGACTACAACTCGTGCATCGTTAGTTGGGAGAGCTTGTGCTTCCGCCCATTTAGATACATAATCAATGGCTACGAGTATATATAGATTATTATGAGATTTTGGAAATGGACCCATAAAGTCAATACCCCAAATGTCAAATACTTCACATACTTGGATGACATTTTGTGGCATTTCATCACGTTGACTTATTTTTCTGGCCCTTTGACAAGCATCACAGGATTTGCAAAGAAGGTGTGCGTCTTTGTAAATTGTAGGCCAATAGAATCCAGCATCATAAACTTTTCTTGCTGTTAGTTGAGGCCCATAATGCCCTCCTGTTGGTCCTGTGTGACAATGGTTTAATATTTTACTAGCTTCATCTCCAAATACACATCGGCGTATTATTTCATCGGGACAACTTTTAAACAGATGTGGATCTTCCCAAAAATAGTGTTTTATATCACTGAAGAATTTCTTTCGTCTTTGGTACGATAATCCGTTTTCAAGGAATCCACAAACTAAGTAGTTTGCATAGTCTGCAAACCATGGTATTTCTTTATAATCTATCTTCAATAGATATTCATCAGGAAAGTTGTCTTGTATGGCCGATTCATTTAGAACTTCTAATTCGGGATTTTCAATACGAGAAAGATGATCAGCGGCGAGATTTTCTGCTCCTCTTTTATCTCGGATTTCAATATCAAACTCTTGTAAGAGTAAGATCCAACGGATTAATCTTGGTTTAGCATCTTGTTTTGAAAATAGGTATCTAAGAGCAGAATGGTCGGTATAGACCACAGTTTTTGCTAGAACGAGATATGATCGAAATTTGTCAAAAGCAAAGACAATAGCAAGGAGTTCTTTTTCAGTAGTTGTATAGTTCGTTTGTGCTCCTTGTAACGTCTTACTAGCATAATATATAGGTTGAAATCGTTTTTCAATCCTTTGTCCTAAAACGGCTCCCATTGCAAAATCACTTGCATCGCACATTAGTTCAAATGGTAGATTCCAATTTGGTGTTATCATGATCGGCGCATTAGTGAGTTTCTCTTTAAGAATATTAAAAGATTTGATACACTCATCTGAAAAAGATGAATGGAGCATCCTTTTCTAGGAGTTTATTCATAGGAGTGGCAATTTTAGAAAAATCTTTTATGAAACGTCGGTAAAAACCGGCATGCCCTAGAAAACTCCTAACTCCTCTAACATTGGTGGGATGTGGAAGTTTAGCAATTACATCTACTTTAGCTCTATCCACTTCAATTCCTTCTTTTGAAATTTTATGACCAAGAACGATGCCTTCTTTAACCATGAAATGGCATTTCTCCCAATTAAGTACTAGATTTGATTGTTCGCATCTAATAAGCATTCATTCCAGATTAACTAGACATGTTTCAAATGTATCACCGAAGACTGAAAAGTCATCCATGAAAACTTCCATGCATTCTTCTATCATGTCATGAAAAATCGCCATCATACACCTTTGAAAGGTTGCAGGGGCGTTACAAAGTCCAAATGGCATGCGTTTGTAAGCAAAAGTACCATAAGGGCACGTGAATGTGGTTTTCTCTTGATCTTCGGGTGCTATTGGAATTTGAAAATATCCGGAAAATCCATCTAGAAAACAATAGTAACTATTTCCGGCTAATCTTTCCAACATTTGATCAATGAAAGGTAAGGGAAAGTGATCTTTTCTGGTGGCGTCATTTAATTTTCTATAATCAATACACACACGCCATCCTGTTACAGTCCTAGTAGGAATAAGCTCATTTTTCTCATTTGTAATGACAGTCATGCCACCCTTCTTAGGCACGCATTGAACTGGGCTTACCCATGGACTATCAGAAATTGGATAAATTAGACCTGCATCTAGCAGTTTAATAATCTCTTTCTTAACTACATCTTGCATATTAGGATTTAGTCTTCGTTGGCGTTGCACATACGTTTTATGACCTTCTTCCATAAGGATTTTATGTGTGCAATACGAAGGACTTATTCCTTTAATATCATGAATCTTCCATGCAATGGCTGGTTTATGAGCTTTCAACACAGAAATGAGTTGTGATTTCTCATTTTTAGTAAGAGAAGACGATATTATTACAGGTAATTCAGATTCACCATGTAAATAAGCGTATTCCAAATGGTTTGGAAGTGGCTTTAACTCTAATTTCGGAGGTTCTTCTATCGATGATTTATATCGATATTTGTCTTCTTCTTTTAGCATTTGAATTTCTTCTGTTGTTGGTTCATATCCATTAGCTATAAGTGTAGCTAACATTTCAGCTTCATCAATTGGTTCATTACCTTCTCCTAAAGAACATTCTCCTGTTCCTTGTAATTCTGAAAATTCTTCTAATAATTCTGCATGTGCATCTATAGTTTGAATATAATAACATGTATCATCTGCAGATTGTGGTTGTTGCGTTGCTCTATCAACTGAAAAGGTAACACTCTCATCCTCTATACTTAGGGTCAATTTCTTACCGAACACGTCTATCATTACTTTAGCCGTGTTTAAGAATGGTCTTCCTAATATGAGAGGAACTTGAGAATCTTCTTCCATGTCCAGAACAACAAAATCTACTAGAAATACTAAATTACCAACTTTAACTAGCATGTTCTCCATTATCCCTCTAGGATATTTTATTGATCTATCGGCTAGTTGTATGCTTATTCTGGTTGGTTTCAATTCTCCAAGGTCTAGTTTAGCGTATAGTGAATACGGCATTAGATTTATACTAGCACCTAAGTCTGCCAATGCTTCTATTGAACTAAGACTACCCAGAAAACATGGAATTGTGAAACTTCCTGGATCAGATAATTTTTCTGGTATCTTATTCAACAGCACTGCTGAACAATTAGCATTCATAGTAACAGCCGAGAGTTCTTCCATTTTCTTTCTATTCGTGATCAGATCTTTCAAGAATTTAGCATATCTAGGCATTCCTGAAATCACATCAATGAAAGGAAGATTTACATTTATCTGTTTAAACATATCCAAGAATTTAGATTGCTCGGCTTCAAGTTTCTCTTTCTTCATTTTACTCAGGTAAGGAAGTGGTGGTTGGTATGGTTTAACATAAGGTTTAGCCTTAACTGTGTTATCTTCATTAACCTTTTCAACTACCGGTTCATTTTCCTTATCTTGATTAGGTTGTGGTTCTTGTGGAGTAGGAATAGCTTCATCAGAAGTTACAGGTATTTCAGATGGTTTAAGTGTTGTACCACTTCTTGTGGTAATGGCTTTAGCTGTTTCATTCCGGGGGTTAGCATTTGTATCACTAGGTAGACTTCCCGGTTTTCTTTCACCTATTAACCTTGCTAGGTTACTTACTTCTTGTTCCAGATTTTGAATAGAAGCTTGTTGATTTCTAAATGCTTGAGCATTTTGTTCATTGGTTTGTTTTTGAGATGTGAAAAATTGCGTTTGAGTTTCAACTAGCTTCGTCATCATATCTTCTAAATTCAGCTTTTTATCATCGGTTTGTTGTGGTGGTTTGTTTTGAAAATTAGGTCTTTGCTGATTGTAAGTATTATTGGATACTTGTTGATTGGTAGGACCTTGTTGGTTGTTGTATGGAATATTTCGGTTATAACTCTGGTTTTGATTGTAAATCGGTCTTGGCGGTTGATAATTATTCTGATAATTATTTCCAGGCCTTTGGTTTATGTATGAAATATTCTCTCTTTGTTCCATTGTTAATTCAATACTGAGACAATCTTTTGTCAAATGTGGTCCTCCACACTGCTCACAACTAATTCGTATTGAGTGAATATCTTTAGTCATCTTTTCCATTCATCTCTCGACAGCATCTATCTTTGCGGAAATGGAATCTAAGTCATGGCTAGAATCGACTCTAGCTGCTTTAGATGATCTAACGATATCTTTTTCTTGGTGCCACTCATGTGAGTGGGAAGCAGTGTTATCAATAATTTTGTAAGCATCAGTTTCAGTTTTCTTCATAATAGAACCACCAGCTGCTATATCTATGTCTTTCCTTGTAGTGATGTCGCATCCTTGGTAGAATATTTGTACTATTTGACAGGTATCTAAACCATGTTGCGGACATCCTCTTAATAACTTTCTAAATCTAGTCCACGCCTCATATAGAGTTTCATTTGGCTTCTGTGTAAACGTAACAATTTCTGCTTGAAGTCTTACGGCTTTAGATGCAGGAAAGAATTGTTTAAGAAATTTTTCAACTAAAACGTCCCATGTATCAATCGCCCCTTCAGGTAACGATTCCAACCAATCTTTGGCTTCTCCCTTTAAAGTCCAGGGAAATAACATGAGATATATCTGTTCATCCTCCACTTCTCGGATTTTAAATAGTGTGCAGATCCTATTAAAGGTACGTAGATGTTCATTTGGATCTTCCTTCGGCGCACCACTAAATTGGCATTGACTAGTCACCATGTGTAGAATTTGTCCTTTGATTTCATAATCTGGCGCATTAATGTCTGGATGAGTAATTGCGTGACCTTGGCCAGTGCGTTTAGCTCTCATTCGGTCTTCCATACTTAAAGGTTCCAGATTCTCCATAATTGAATTTGTTGAATCGGAATCACTAGAGGATTCTGATTTAATGGTTCGTTCCTCAACAATCTCTGTTTGAATGATTGGTGGTTCCGGAGGAAAGTTTAGTGGTTCAGGATCTACGAATCGTTCCTGAATATTCTCCAGATTCTCAATTGTGAGGTCGGGTTCAAAAAATGGATTATCGGAAATTTGAACTGAAGTACTTGGTCGACTGGATGACGATTCTAAAGAGAAATCAACGGCAGTAATATTTGCTAAATGTCTTGATCTAGTTACAGGTGGTGAGCGTACAAAAGGTGGTGAACGTCTTACTCGGTGCATTCACTGAATATCCTATTAGTTTTTAAAAGGAAAGAAAAATTATAATAAGTTATCCAATCAATAGACTTTTCTGATTTAGCCCACGTTTCGAATAGCCAAAAGATGCAGCAGAGGGGCAGGATTCATTTGGTCTCAATATAATTGAGGACTGTTTGGCTCCAATAACCCGGTCCACGTACAAATCCAACTATTACTACGAACCAGAAAATTTTGATGTCTATCAATTTAACCACTTAAAATAAATTTTCGTAATTTTAAGAAATTTAGATAAGAAGTAGAATAAAAATCTATGTCCTAAAAACTAGAATAGCGAGAAATAAGAAAGAAAAAGAGCGCGTCGGAAAAAAATCGAAAAAGAAAAATGGTTGAAAAAAAAAAGGTGACGGAAAAATAAAAGAAACTTATAACACTTAAAAAACACTTGACTAACCTAACCTTATAACTACAACTAACTTAAAATTATAATCGCAAATTGAAATTACTAATTGGAATGATAATTGATACATAGGTAAAAGGTGTCTAAAAATATTAAAGCTTACAAATAAACTATATCCCAAATGGAAATAACTTAAAAAAAAAAAAAAAAAAACTTAAAAAGGCGTCGTAAAATTCTAAAGTACCTAAATCTTAGTCTAAAGAAAAAGCACTTAAGGGATTTTACGGCAAGGCCTAAAAATCTAGAAATAAAAATAACTATGGCAAAAACTATGAATTAAAAATAAATACGAGCAAAAAATACAAATATTACGCTAAAACGATTAAAAAGGGACAAAATATAAAAATATACAAAAAGTTGTAAAAATTACAATTTTTATAAAAATATTATTTTTATATTATTTATTTTATAAAACTATTAATTTTACAATTTAATTAAACTAATTAAACTAAATAATACAAATTAATAATAAAAACTAAATTAATATATATAATATATAACCCTAATTAGGGTTTAAATATAATAATAATAATTATTATCCGTAATTAATGCAGGCTGCAGTCTGGCGTGTCAGATGGGCTCATGCGATCGCATGAGTCCTAAACTATCCGGCCATGCGATCGCATGGGCTAGGGTTTCGGGCCACAGAGTGGGCTGCTACAGTACCGGCCGAATTAATAAAATTTTTTTTTTTTAAAATATAAAATATATTTATAAATTAAATAAAACTTATATTTTTACAAACTAAAGAAAATAGAAATAAAGAAACTTTATAAAACTTAAATATTTACCAAACTCTTAAAAAAAAAATTTATATTTTTGTTTTTCTTTTAATATTTTTGAATATTTAAAACGTATTTTTACAAAAGCGTACTAAAAATAAAAATCTTTTTTTTTTATATATTAGCGTTGCGCTTCCGGCTTTTAAGCTAGATTGATTCCCCGGCAGCGGCGCCAAAAATAACTTGATGTTTCGCGAGGTGTATATAAAATACTATTAAATTTTAGCAGAAAATACTATTAAATACGATACAATTTTACACAAGATATTTATTTATTTCGAGAATGGATATACTTAAACCTTGCTACAACACTTATAGGCAGTGTACCTAATCATACAGTAGTGTAGTTTTTAGTAAGTCCGGTTCGTTTCACAGGGAATCTTTTTAAACAAAGCTTAACGCTATATTAGTTTACTTTTATAAAAATACAAATATATATATATATAAGTAATATTATTATTAAAAAAGGGGGGTTTTTACCGTTTAATGACCGGTTTGTCGATTTTAAAACTTTAGTCGCAGTTAAAACCAAATGTAAAATAATAAATATAAATACAAGACTTAAATTAAAGCGTAAAGTAAATAACGATAATGAAATTGCGAATAATAAAAGTGCGATAAAATAAACTTGCGATAATTAAAAAGTACGATAATTAAAAGTGCAATTAAATAAAATAACAATAAAAATGCGATAATTAGAAGTGCGATTAAATATAAAATAAAGGAAATTAAATATGAAATAAAAGAATTATGCTTATTTAAACTTCCGTAATCATGATGTTTGACGTGTTGATTTTAGTTTTATGCCCATGGGTTAATTGTCCTTTGTCCTGGATTATTTAATATGTCCGTCTGGTTTTTGTCCGTAACAGTCCATCAGTCATAAATATAAAGTGCAAGTGTCCTTGTCAAATTATCCTTATACCCGAAGTTAAATATTCCAACTAATTGGGGACTTAAACTGTAACAAGATTTTAATACTTTGTTTAATAATTACACCAGGATGTCGACTGAGTGTAATCCAAGGTTTTAATATTTTTTTATCAATTATACCAAGTGTCCTTGTACATAATTTCACCCCTGTTTTAATTATTCTAGTGGCTATTAATCCATTCCCGTGTCCGGTTAAATGAACGATTATTCGTACATATAAATACCCCAACCATCGTGTCCGATCGAGTGTATATGGTAATTTATAGGGACGTCTAATTGTAAATCTTTATATTAAAATTAACAAACTATCATTTAGTTAAACAAATATAAAGCCCATTAATAGCCCATAGTCTAATTTCCACAAGTGTCGTTCTTTTGTCCAAACCCCAATTATGGTACAAAGCCCAATTACCCAATTTTAGTAATTATCCCAACATCATGATTACTTTGTTTTAAATAAGCATAATAATAACTTAGCTACGAGACATTAATGTAAAAAGGTTGAACATAACTTACAATGATTAAAAATAGCGTAGCGTTACACAGACAGAATTTCGACTTACACCCTTACAATATTCGCTAACATACCCTTATTATTAGAATTATAATTAAAATTAAAATTAAAATATAAATTATAAATATAAATATTACGTATGAATGGAGAGAAGAGAAAGATAGATGGATTTTGTGGTGCACCAAAGCTCGATTTTTATAGGCATGTGGGCTGGAACTGGGGCTCATGCGATCGCATGGATTTATGCCTTCCAGGCCATGCGATCGCATGGCCAGCTGGGGAGGCTCATATTTGGTTGTTTTCTTCTGCCGACGGTTTTATAAATAATATAATATATTAAATAATTATAAGAATTATTTAAATATTATATTATATTTATGTGCATAGTTGACTTGTAATTTTTAGTCCGTTGCGTCGAGCGTTGAGAGTTGACTCTGGTCCCGGTTCCGGATTTTTGAACGTACTTGCGTACAATTTAATATGTTGTACTTTTTGTTTTGAATCTTGTACTCTTGTAATTTTGAGACGTTTCTTATCAATAATTGGAACCTCATTGATTGTATTTTGTACTTTTGAGCTTTTTGGTCATTTGCGTCTTCAATTCATCGAATCTGTCTTTTGTCTTCACCTTTTATTATTTAAGCGAATATCACTTGTAAATAGGACAATTGTAACTAAAAGCTTGTCTTTCTTGAGGAATAATGCTATAAAATATATATTTGTTTTTAGCATTATCATAGATCCAAGGTTATTGTTGGAATGTAGCGCAGCCTGTACTGCGGCTATGTTTGAAGCTAGAAAATTACGGAATTCCTCTTCATTCATATTCACGGTGTGTCGAGTAGTCGGTGCCATTTCCTTCAAAATAGTCAAATGGAACAAGTTAATCATACAGAATATTAAGAGTAGTTAATAGTATTTCGTAGCATAATATGAACTCATTTATAAAAGCTTTTTCTTCATATTAGCATTTTATAAGTTTAAATTCGGGTAGTACCTACCTGTTAAGTTCATACTTAGCAGCTAATATACAATTAAACTACTACAATTCTATATGAAAAACTGATTATAATAATATTTCGCGTTCAAACTTTTACACAATATTTTACAAACTTACAATACCTCTTATTTTACATATAGCATGAAATATAGCACACAATAAATTTGATACATGATGGTTGTGAAGATAATTCTAGCTAGTACACAAGTCGTTCAGCAAAGGCAATAAAGACACGTAATTCATACGTCCAGAAACAAGTCATGCATTCTGGTTTTACTAGGACTACTTCCCATCCTTGATCTTATGGAACATAACCGTTATGGCCGTTGATAAGACAGCGTGTTGTAACGTCGTCAAAGGGACGAGGGTTACGTAATGTCCAACAGTCCCGTAACAATCTAAAAACCTCATTTCTTACCCCAATTACCGACTCCGTCACTTTGGGAACGTTTTGTTTAATAGTTGTAGCCCGATGTTCTTGTTCTCACTTTGGTGAGAAGCGAACATTACTAATCCGTAAGCATAACATGCTTCTTTATGTTGCATGTTAGCCGCTTTTTCTAAATCACGAAGTCCAATATTCGGATATATTGAGTCAAAATAATTTCTTAACCCATTGCGTAAAATAGCATTTGGGTTCCCCGTAATATATGCGTCAAAGTAAACACATCGTAACTTATGGATTTCCCAATGTGATATCCCCAATCTTTTGAACGAAAGCCTTTTATTAACCAAGGCATTCTTGGAACGTTCTTCGAATGTCTTACAAACTGATCTCGCCTTAAATAGTTGTGTCGAAGAATTCTGACCGACTCTAGACAAGATTTCATCAATCATGTCTCTGGGTAGGTCTCTTAAAATATTGGGTTGTCTATCCATTTTGTGTTTTTATACTGTAAAATAGACAAGAGTTAGATTCATAAAAAAAAATACTTATTAATACAAGCAATTTTTACATATATCATAAAGCATAAGCACACTATATTACATATATTACACCACACGAATACAACTATCTTATTCCGACTCGCTCGTTTCTTCTTCTTCGGTTTTGGTTTGTTTTGCCAAGTTTCTAGGGATATATGATGTTCCCCTAATACGAGCCGTCGTTTTCCACATTGGTTTAGAAAAACCTGGTGGTTTAGAGGTTCCCGGGTCATTGTTACAACTTAAGGACTTCGGGGGTTGACGATACATATAAAGTTCATCGAGGTTGGAATTAGATTTCTCTATTTTTATGCCCTTTCTCTTATTATTTTCTTTTGCCTTTTTAAATTCAGTTGGGGTAATTTCTATAACATCATCGGAATTCTCGTCGGAATCCGATTCATCGGAGAATTGGTAATCCTCCCAATATTTTGCTTCCTTGGCGGAAACACCATTGACCATAATTAACCTTGGTCGGTTGGTTGAGGATTTTCTTTTACTTAACCGTTTTATTATTTCCCCCACCGGTTCTATTTCTTCATCTGGTTCCGATTCTTCTTCCGGTTCCGATTCTTCTTCCGGTTCCGACTCTTCTTCTTGTTCCTCTTCGGGAACTTGTGAATCAGTCCATGAATCATTCCAATTTACATTTGACTCTTCATTATTATTAGGTGAGTCAATGGGACTTGTTCTAGAGGTAGACATCTATCACATAATATCAAACGCGTTAAGAGATTAATATATCACATAATATTCACATGTTAAAAATATATAGTTTCCAACAAAATTTGTTAAGCAATCGTTTTTCAAGTAAACACGGTCGAAGTCCAGACTCACTAATGCATCCTAACAAACTCAATAAGACACACTAATGCAAAATTCTGGTTCTCTAAGACCAACGCTCGGATACCAACTGAAATGTCCTGTTCTTATTGATTAAAAACGTTCCATATTAATTGATTTCGTTGCGAGGTTTTGACCTCTATATGAGACGTTTTTCAAAGACTGCATTCATTTTAAAACAAACCATAACCTTTATTTCATCAATAAAGGTTTAAAAAGCTTTACGTAGATTTTCAAATAATGATAATCTAAAATATCCTGTTTACACACGACCATTACATAATGGTTTACAATACAAATATGTTACAACAAAATAAGTTTCTTGAATGCAGTTTTTACACAATATCATACAAGCATGGACTCCAAATCTCGTCCTTATTTAAGTATGCGACAGCAGAAGCTCTTAATAATCACCTAAGAATAAACATGCTTAAAACGTCAACAAAAATGTTGGTGAGCTATAGGTTTAACCTATATATTATCAAATCATAATAATAGACCACAAGATTTCATATTTCAATATACATCCCATACATAGAGATAAAATTATTCATATGGTGAACACCTGGTAATCGACATTAACAAGATGCATATATAAGAATATCCCCATCATTCCGGGACACCCTTCGGATATGATATAAATTTCGAAGTACTAAAGCATCCGGTACTTTGGATGGGGTTTGTTAGGACCAATAGATCTATCTTTAGGATTCGTGTCAATTAGGGTGTCTGTTCCCTAATTCTTAGATTACCAGACTTAATAAAAAGGGGCATATTCGATTTCGATAATTCAACCACAGAATGTAGTTTCACTTACTTATGTCTATTTTGTAAATCATTTATAAAACCTGCATGTATTCTCATCCCAAAAATATTAGATTTTAAAAGTGGGACTATAACTCACTTTCACAGATTTTTACTTCGTCGGGAAGTAAGACTTGGCCACTGGTCGATTCACGAACCTATAACAAATATGTACATATATATCAAAGTATGTTCAAAATATATTTACAACACTTTTAATACATTTTGATGTTTTAAGTTTATTAAGTCAGCTGTCCTCGTTAGTAACCTACAACTAGTTATCCACAGTTAGATGTACAGAAATAAATCGATATATATTATCTTGAATCAATCCACGACCCAGTGTATACATATCTTAGTATTGATCACAACTCAAACTATATATATTTTGGAATCAACCTTAACCCTGTATAGCTAACTCCAACATTCACATATACAGTGTCTATGGTTGTTCCGAAATATATATAGATGTGTCGACATGATAGGTCGAAACATTGTATACGTGTCTATGGTATCTCAAGATTACATAATATACAATACAAGTTGATTAAGTTATGGTTGGAATAGATTTGTTACCAATTTTCACGTAGCTAAAATGAGAAAAATTATCCAATCTTGTTTTACCCATAATTTCTTCATTTTAAATCCGTTTTGAGTGAATCAAATTGCTATGGTATCATATTGAACTCTATTTTATGAATCTAAATAGAAAAAGTATAGGTTTATAGTCAGAAATATAAGTTACAAGTCGTTTTTGTAAAGGTAGTCATTTCAGTCGAAAGAACGACGTCTAGATGACCATTTTAGAAAACATACTTACACTTTGAGTTTAACCATGATTTTTGGATATAGTTTCATGTTCATAAGAAAAATTATTTTTCCAGAATAACAACTTTTAAATCAAAGTTTATCATAGTTTTTAATTAATTAACCCAAAACAGCCTGCGGTGTTACTACGACGGCGTAAATTCGGTTTTACAGTGTTTTTCGTGTTTCCAGGTTTTAAATCATTAAGTTAGCATATCATATAGATATACAACATGTGTTTAGTTGATTTTAAAAGTCAAGTTAGAAGGATTAACTTTTGTTTGCGAACAAGTTTAGAATTAACTAAACTATGTTCTAGTGATTACAAGTTTAAACCTTCGAATAAGATAGCTTTATATGTATGAATTGAATGATGTTATGAACATCATTACTACCTTAAGTTCCTTGGATAAACCTACTGGAAAATATAAAAATGGATCTAGCTTCAACGGATCCTTGGATGGCTCGAAGTTCTTGAAGCAGAATCATGACACGAAAACAAGTTCAAGTAAGATCATCACTTGAAATAAGATTGTTATAGTTATAGAAATTGAACCAAAGTTTGAATATGATTATTACCTTGTATTAGAATGATAACCTACTGTAAGAAACAAAGATTTCTTGAGGTTGGATGATCACCTTACAAGATTGGAAGTGAGCTAGCAAACTTGAAAGTATTCTTGATTTTATGTAACTAGAACTTGTAGAATTTATGAAGAACACTTAGAACTTGAAGATAGAACTTGAGAGAGATCAATTAGATGAAGAAAATTGAAGAATGAAAGTGCTTTTAGGTGTTTTTGGTCATTGGTGTATGGATTAGATATAAAGGATATGTAATTTTGTTTTCATGTAAATAAGTCATGAATGATTACTCATATTTTTGAAATTTTATGAGATATTTCATGCTAGTTGCCAAATGATGGTTCCCACATGTTTTAGGTGACTCACATGGGCTACTAAGAGCTGATCATTGGAGTGTATATACCAATAGTACATACATCTAAAAGTTGTGTATTGTACGAGTACGAATACGGGTGCATACGAGTAGAATTGTTGATGAAACTAAACGAGGATGTAATTGTAAGCATTTTTGTTAAGTAGAAGTATTTTGATAAGTGTATGGAAGTCTTTCAAAAGTGTATAAATACATATTAAAACACTACATGTATATACATTTTAACTGAGTCGTTAAGTCATCGTTAGTCGTTACATGTAAGTGTTGTTTTGAAACCTTTAGGTTAACGATCTTGTTAAATGTTGTTAACCCAATATTTATAATATCAAATGAGATTTTAAATTATTATATTATCATGATATTATCATGTATGAATATCTCTTAGTATGATATATATACATTAAATGTCTTTACAACGATAATCGTTACATATAAGTCTCGTTTAAAAATCGTTAAGTTAGTAGTCTTGTTTTTACATATGTAGTTCATTGTTAATATACTTAATGATATGTTTACTTATCATAATATCATGTTAACTATATATATATATATATATATATATATATATATATATATATATATATATATATATATATATATATATATATATATATATATATATATATATATATATATATATATATGTCATCATATAGTTTTTACAAGTTTTAACGTTCGTGAATCATCGGTCAACTTGGGTGGTCAATTGTCTATATGAAACCTATTTCAATTAATCAAGTCTTAACAAGTTTGATTGCTTAACATGTTGGAAACATTTAATCATGTAAATATCAATCTCAATTAATATATATATAACCATGGAAAAGTTCGGGTCACTACAGGTTTAGCCTTTGTGATTTGTCCACAGCCTCCTTCATGGCCTGCTCAATCCGTTTTCCAGTTCCAAACCTTCTCTTTTTCTGAGCTTTGTCAACACGCTATTCTTTTTCATCAAATTTTTGGCTGTTAAGGTCGTTTACAGTTTTTGCTGCTTCATTCAGCTTTTTCAACATTCCGAGTATTGATTCACAGACTGATGCTTTTCAGAATTTCAGAATGGAAGATCATAATTATAAGAGATAAATGTTATATGTATACATATAACTGTTGACGTAGAAACGCTGCGAGATTCAAAATACTGATTGCTGATTTTCGGTAATTCGTATGACAATTCTTTTTACAATCTGCGGATGAGTATATGATAGGGTTTTAATGAACTTAATGATTTTTCAGAAAGTCAAAGATCAATGAAGTTGCTGGTAAGTTTACTGCTAATGTGGTGGGATATAAATAGTTCCCCGGTAACGACAACGAAGGGTAAACGTATATTTCAAGGTTATAATAAGGCTAATCCGAATGAAAAGTCGAAATTGATTTTTGTTGGAGGTGTGACAAAATTGACTATTTTGGAAAGGGATTTCAAAATTATTTTCGGTAATAACAACGCCAATGGTTCATAGATTTGTGTTAAACTTCTACTTAGACTCCGGGAGTTTTCCAGGTGCATGACTGTGGATAACATGTGGTTGGATCATCATCTCGATTGTTTCTTAATTGAGGGGTTTTAAGAATCATGAAGGGTTTGAACGCAGATTGTAATCGTTAATATACATATGATATTCTAGAATTTTGAAGGACATGAATATTTTTCTGGTTAGAAGTGATGTTCTAGCACAGTGTCAAAGTTAAAGTATAACTTTGAAAGATGTAGGAATTTAAGAGTGATGATATCGGTTATATCTCGAATTGGATTCTGATATGTTGAAATCAGAATATGTAATTGAACTTGAACGAATATGGTTGTTTTAATTTCTATGAAAGAATGTATATCGTTGTGAAAGTAATGAGTATAGTTGATGATTGCTGAATCAGAATCGAAGAATGTAACATATTAATCGTGAATTTATATCTATCGGGTATTACCTACCCGTTAAAAGTTTCAAAAGTAACATTTTATACAAGAGAATTTTTATCACAGTCTTTATGAAAATATATGTATATTTTCTTCGGATGTAATACAGATTTAATGAGTTAATATTAAATTAAACTCATTTGATTTTCGGCTGGAACTAGAAATGAATAATCACCAAAACATTAGAGATTACATAATCTTCGCAGAGTATTTCATTAATGTGATCAATACTTCATTATTTATTACTAATGTGATCAATACTTCATTATTTATTCTTATTGATATTCCTCGGTGAATGATATTGGTATTCGTGGAATTCTTGTGAACTTCGCCAGGTACGAATGATGTTTTCTTAGAAAGTTTCGAGTACATCGCAGATGAATGTGTAAAATCAAACATATAATTGAATAATACACTTGGTTTATTATGAAATAGAATTCACTGAATTGATACAGAGATTGTAGTTAATGATGGTTAAGTTGTTAACGAAGGATGTACATCATAGCATATTAGTAATATGAATTTAACCGAGTAGTATCTACCCTTTTTCAATTCATACATAGTAGCTTAGTAAAAAAAGATTTATTTTGATCTCCAAATTTATATATATATATATATATATATATATATATATATATATATATATATATATATATATAAAACATACATAAAATTTCTTCAGGGGGAATGAGTTAATACTTCATAACTCGTTGATACAATATACACGTTGATTTGTAATGATGTTGGTGATTAGGGAATTGTCGGAGCTTGTAGTGCTACAGGTTTTGCCGGTGTTGGTGATACTGATGGTGGTGCTGGTGGTGCTTGTATAACAAGTCTAACTTGTAAATCACGCACTATTCTTGTCAGGGTTTATACTCTTCCTTCTATCATTTCGGTACACTCATCAGATTTATGGTTAAGGCTAGCATAGATAATCTCCAAGACTTTAAAGATTACATAATCATCGCAGAATGTTTCCCAATGAAGTTATGAATCAATACTTCATCGGTTATTGTTGTTGGTACTCCTTGGTATCTATGGTGCGTATGACGTTGATGTTCGTGAGACATTTTGTGATGTTGAATTATGGGATGTGGATGTTGTTGATGGTGGTAATGGTACTGTTAGTGTTGATGATGGTGCTACTATTGATGCCGATGATACTGCTGGTGCTTGTAACCTTTGCACCATATTCTCCAAAGCCACTACCCGAGCACGAAGTTCGTTAACTTCTTCTATTACATCGGGGTGATTATCGGTTTGGACGAGCGAATGAATAAGATCTAGATTTCGAGATAGTATATAATCATGACGAGATACTCTAGAAATGAGAGAGAAAATGGTATTACGAACAGGTTCGCCGGTAAGTGCTTCAGGTTCTTCGCCAAGAGGGAAATTTGGTGGATGGAAGGGATCGCCTTCTTCTTATCTCCAATGATTAAGTAGGCTACGAACCCATCCTCAATTCATCCAGAATAGATGATGGCTAATTGGTTGATCCATTCTGGTAACACTATTTTCGGAGCACGAGCGAAACTCCATATCGGAATCCGAGGGACTTGAACTAGTGGCGAGTTCCATTTCGTATGATTGAATAAAGAATTTTTCAATATGAAATGATTTATGGCTATTGGATGGTATTCTAATTACATAGAATGTCTATATATATAGAATAAAAGTTTTCGTAGATTACGGAGGAATTAACGGAATATGTTAGGCAAAGTTAACAGTAATAGATACGCTAAGATATGAATTAGCAGATACGCTAAGATACGAATTTTGTCTATACATTATTAATGCAATCAATGCAGTAAAACTAAGAATGAAAAGCAGATAATTTCCGACAATAAATGATAAGCAAAACTTTTTGACATGCAACTAAGGTCGAAGTCCAGACTCACTAATGCATCTTAATAACTATCCTTTAGACACACTAATGCAAGACCTGATTCGCTAAGACCACCGCTCTGATACCAACTGAAATGCCCCGTTCATATCGGTTATAAACGTTACATAATAATTGATTTCATTGTGAGGTATTTGACCTCTATATGATACATTTTACAAACATTGCATTCGTTTTTAAAAGACAAACTTTTATTACATCGAAGGTTGACAGGCATGCATACCATTTCATATTATCTAAACTATAAATGACCTAATTTGTCATTTACTTTAATAATCTTTATTGAACTCAACGACTCGAATGCAACAAGTGTAGGTTTGGCCTCGGATTCACGAACCTATATTCCGTAAATACATATGACGTCATTGAACAAGTGTAGGTTTGGCCTCGGATTCACGAACCTATATTAAGTATATATATTTATATGTTGGTCAATATTTGTTCAATAATTTAGGTCAAATCGCAGTGTATCACAATCCTAATGCTCGAGATTATCATGCAAAAGTCAACAAAAGTCATCTAATCCAAAAATGACTTTCAAAATCTATACATGTTTATTATATAGTTTTATATCCAGAGTATAAGTCTTGATAGTTGAATGAATCAATAAATTACAAAACTCAACTTGTCGCATAACTGACTAAATTGTTATATTTGGAATTTTTTTTAGATAAATCAATGTAATTAGTTGATATATATTTATTTGAAATCTATATGTTATTTTACTGAATTATATGTTATTTTAATAATTAAATAACTTATATTTATTCTACATATTTTAAGTAATTTATTACTTATATAGTAATTATTCTTAAATTATTTCGTCATTTATTATAATGTATTAACGATAAAGATATATGATAAAAATATATATATATTTTTATATATTGAGTATTATAATTTGTATAACATTTACATAATGATATTATTTTAATGATTAAAATATAGTGATATGTATTATTAATATAATTTCATTAAATTTAATAAATATATATTTGTATCAAATATTTATTTAGTTAATAATATAATATTGATAATAATAATAATAATAATAATAATAATAATAATAATAATAATAATAATAATAATAATAATAATAATAATAATAATAATAAAAATAATAATAATGACAATATTTATATTTACTAATGAAAAATATAATTTTTATAATAAACAATAATCTTTTGTAATAATGCTAATGTCATAATAATAATATTACTAATAATGATAAAAATATTGAAAACGATATTTTATCTAAATCATAATCTTAACAATATTTTAACTGAATCATGATACTTATACTTATTATTTCCTAATCGACTTCTTTAATATCTTTTAGTCATATTTTATATCGCATTCATAATAATGATAATAATACTAATCATAATAATTAGATGATACTAATATTAGTTTTAATGATAATAATAATAAATATTATAATAATATTAATGATAATAATAATAATAATAATAATAATACTAATACTAATAATAATAATAATAATAATAATAATAACCTTAATGATAATACGATAGTAATAATAATAACAATAACAATTTTTATGATAATATTAGTATTAATAACGATAAAGATAATAATAATAATTATTATTATTAGATAATAATAACGACGATAATAACGACAATAATAATAATAATCGTTTTAATAATAATGCTAAAATTACTGATAATTCAGTTGACCATATCTTTTAATCCGTTCATTGGAATCATACGCTTTCTAAATGAAAAGTTATTAATTTTTGCCAGCTTTCCAACGACATGCATATCATATATCTTATCTCAATAGCATATGTATCAAACTCATGATTCATCAAAACTATCTAAAGACGAAATTAAACATACAAGCATGCATAATCATATATATTCGAGCACTAGTCGGGGATACACTATTAATATATAAAAGATAGGATATGAATGCTCACGTATCAATATTGTGATTCAATATTGCAAGAAAGTACGTAAACGCAACAGAAATGATAAACACTAGATTGACCTCACGAGCATACCCCCGAACAATACCCATAACCTCCATAGCTATAACCCATAATTTCCTTAGCTCTATCCCGCTCGAAAAACCCGTTTGAAATAACTCACTCATGACTTCGTCGTAGTATTTTATGTATAATACTAATAATACTACTACTTAATGATACTAATACCAATAATATTTATAATCTTAATAATAATAATAATAATAATAATAATAATAATAATAATAATAATAATAATAATAATAATAATAATAATAATAATAATAATAATAATAATAATATATTACATATAGAGAGATCGAAAGATATGAAATTGAATGGATTCGGTCGAAAACTGATCGAGCTTTATAGCCCCTTTCTGGACCCATGAGCTCCGCGATCATGCAGCTTTTCAAGCATATACCTCCGCAATTGCGGAGGTTCCTGTCCCAGTTCGTCCATGATTAAAAACGTGGGATGCCGACAGTTTTTATATTATTATATATATAATATATTTAATTTATATAATTAATTATATATTATATTATATTATATTTACGTGCATAGTTATCTTGTAATTTTTGTTCCGAAGACTAGTACGTTGATGCTCGACTAATGTCCCAGTTCCGGTTTCTCGAACGCATTCAAAATCAATTATATTTCAAATTTATTTTAAAATCATTTAAATAATAGAAATTATTATAGCACGTCACATTTACACTTTAAACTTAAATTGATAAAATTCCTTTATGCGCCAATGTTTATTTTAATTTCTCAAACGTTCTAGTTAATATATTTAATTATAAATCAAATCAATAAACAAGTGTTACTATCGTTTATTTAACTAATTTGAAATTTATATATATATTTAATATAATACTTGTTTTGAATTATTTAAATATCTAATTCTAATAGTTAATATTCTAACTTATTGTATATATTCAAATTAAGTTATTCATACAAAAACATTTTAATAATCAATTCCTATTGTATCGAAAAAAGTTTTCTTATGTTTGAAAATAGATCAGTCGAATATTATGAAATTCAATTCTCTACTAACGTTTGTCTAACTTTCATTATTTGACACTTTGTGCCTACTTGTAGATCACTTTACCATTTTTAAAATGTTGTTAAAAAATAGATTTCTTAAATCACAGTGGACCTCATTACAGAGACCCGTAATCATATCACAATGTATATGATAAGTCAATCATTTGGTATTATCTTTTAATTCGGTTAATAATTATTATTAAACATATATCGAAACAAATATGTTCATGTAAAGTATTATACATCTAGTACTTTGTTAACATCTTTAAATAATATTTATACATCATTATATATACACATCAAGTTAAATATAATTGTTCGTGAATCGTTGAGAATAGTCGAAGGGTAATTTAATATATGAACATAGTTCCAAATTTTTCGAGACTCAACATTACAGACTTTGCTTATCGTGTCGAAAAAATATAAAGATAAAGGTTAAATTTGGTCAGAAATTTCCGGGTCGTCACACTTTATTCGTGTGCCCAAGGTATGCACTGCATCCAAGATGGGCCGCTTATATCCTTAAACCAGATAAAGCGTCAGTAATCGAGCATAGTCCATTCGATCAGAATCTTCAAAGCCTAGTTCTTCGTGACATGCTAATCGGGAAACCGCTTACCAGGGAATCTAGTATTTACACCAAGGTATATCTATCCAATGAGTGTCTCACAATCATCCTCAAACTACGTTATCTTAAATCATGGTGAACCACGTCTTCTTTGTCCTTGGTTGTTGCATGCTAGCTAGCTTATTTTAATTATATTTCTTTAATATTTTAATTACAATTATAAATCAAATCAACTCAACTATTGCCTTTACATAATTTGATATTCCGGATAAAGTGGTTTCCTGAATAAACCAATTGGACTTGGTTGTTGGATTTTCCGAACATTCGCCAATTTATTGGGACCAAAAGGATCCTGCCTCTCCACACAAGGTGTACTTGGCCACTAGTCTTGGATACTGAATTGTGTACAAACTCAATCTTAATTACTAAATTATCTGAATAAGCTCCGTTTCAAATTCGACCGCTCAAGGAACGACCCTAGGTCATATTTTCCCTTGCTAAACCATAGGAAGGAATAATAGATTTAGGCCCAGCATATATAAATTAAACAATTAACTTCTTCCGTTGATATCTTGAATTGACATTTTACGACCTAACGGCACCGCATAAATAAACTGTCCGATTCGGACATATCAATCATTTCAACGCGTATCATGCTTGGCTACTCTGGCGATGATGTTTAATGCGCTACACGAGATACTCGGGTATGCGTATCATTAATAGCCGAGATATAAACACGAGAATTAAAAGAAACGACACGAGAATTATAGTGGTTCAGTTTCGATGTGAAACCTACATCCACTTTGGAACTAGAGAGTATTATTAATTTGGAGGTGATAGAAAGTATGTACAATAGAGAGACTATTTATAGACAAGGATTAAGTAAAACCCTATTTTATGTAAACCCTAAAACCAGCCCAAAACCAATTAGGGTTGGCCATTTCCTAACTTGGTCACCAAGTAATTTCCTGGTCGGTTTACTTAACTTATCAACCAAGCTATACCGAAGCCTACACCTCAACAATCTCCCACTTGGAGGCTTCGAATATCATCGATCTGCACTCGTGTACTTCTGCTTTGTAAGACTTCACTTGTCTCTACTCTCTCTAGTTCCTGCCTTCTCTTCAATGTTCCTGAAGGCCTGTTGAAGCTATGCACTGCTTCAACTTATCCAGTGTTACTAGTTTGGTGAACATATCTGCTGGATTCTTTGAACCTGGAATGCTCTCCAGATTAAATGTTCCATTGTTTATCCGTTTTCTGATAATGTGATACTTCATGCCAATGTGCTTCGTCTTAGCACTTCTTTGTTAATTTGACTGCGCTCTTATTATCGCAATATAAGACATATTCTATCTATTTGCTACCCAGTTCTTTCATGAATGTCTTCAACCATACTAGTTCTTTACTAGCTTCAGTCAAAGCCATGTATTCTGCTTCAGTAGTAGACAGAGCCACGCTCTTTTGAAGCCTAGACATCCAACTCACTGCGATTCCTCCTATAGTGAATACATACCCGGTGGTGATCTTGAAGGTATTATTGCATCTACCCAGATCTGCATCAGAATAACCCTTGAGAGTAGTATCCCTATCCTTGAAACATAACCCAACTTTGGAAGTACCCTTTAAATACCACAGTATCCACTTCAATGTTTCCCAATGTTCTTTCTCCGGAGCTGACATAAAGCGACTAACCATCCCAACTGCATGTACTATATCAGGTCTTGTACATACCATAGTGTACATTAGACTACCCACGGGGGATGCATAAGGAACCTTAGCCATTTCTGCTTTTTCTACTTCAGTTTTAGGAGACTGGTGTTTAGAAAGCTTTAGATGACTTCCCAACGGTGTGTTTCTTGGCTTTGTAGACTCACCATTCATTCTGAAGTTTTCAAGAACCTTACAAATATACTTTTCTTAAGATAAAGAAACTGACCCATCTTTATTCCTGCATATACTCATACCAAGAATCTGCTTAGCTGGCCTGAGATCCTTCATTTCAAATTCTTTAGATAATTGCTTCTTGAAATTGCGTATTTCAACCATATCAGAACCTGCAATTAACATATCATTGACATAAAGAAGCAATATAATATAGAAGCTTTTGAACTTCTTCAAGTAATAGCAATGATCTGTAGAACTTCTCACGAATCCCGTCTTCTCCATGAAATTGTCAAATTTTAAGTACCACTGTCTGGGAGCTTGTTTTAAACCTAATGATACGCATATCCGCAAGGTCGTGCGGATGTGCATCTAAAGCCCTAAAATGCCTTATACGGCCTATGACACGGGTATAGTCGTACCCTATGCGCCTATACCATCTGATGCGAGTTTCGTATACTTGCATAGGGGTCCGGTACATTCTAGAATGATTCTCTTACTTAAATAACGAAAGTTAGTTAAGGACGAGATTGCATTTAATTAGAGAAAAGATTCTATCGAAACCCTAATTCGTGAGCCTATAAATACATAGCTCATAAACCCTAAAAACATATACGTTCACTTGTTTACACATACGTAAACTACAGCATACAAATCTCCATCGTACGAACAAAGCTTCTTACGATCTCTAGGGACTTTCAGGTTTGTATTGAACTATAAAACCTTCATGTCTTTGGGCCACTCAACCTCGTATGCTAGGTTGTTGGTGGACTCTCAAATTGGCCACCCTGTCGGCATCGAAACGATACCGATGTGGGTTATCCACGACTAAGCGTCGGAGGTTCGAATATTCTTAGTCCTTAAAACCCCTTTTGTGCACTCAAGTGTAGGTTCACCTTGACCCCGTGAAAATATGCTTGATCATTTGGCACCATCCGTGGGACCAATTATATGAAACAAAGAAGATTGGAATTTATGTTGTATATGATTTTGTACCTTTTTTCCATAAAACTTTTTTGTTTAAACTAATCGGTCACTTTCAGGTTTTTCTTTATTGTCAGCAAGAATGGGTGGAGGAAGTAAGAGTGCAAAGAATCAAGGCGATCGGACTCTCCAGGAAGTCCAGGGTTTCAAACACCTACGGCGACTATTACGAACACACCGTCAACGCCGCCAACACCAACCAAAGGCACATCAAAGCCTCCATCAACACCAAGTGTTGGAACAGGGCCGGTTACATCAGAAACTATCCTGAATGAGTCATCTAAGGGATGGTGGCACACTCCTGATGGAATTTTACTGGAAAAGGATCTGGCTTTAAACCATTCGAAGATCTGTCACCAAAAATCCTGAGCTTTGGTTCTCCAAGCGAAACGGTTCCACCAAGCTTTAAAGTTAAAACTACCTGTGTGGGTACAATACCAATTATCACCTCGGTTGAACCCGAAACACCGATTGAAAGGGTTACTACTGAGAAAGCCCAGGAAAGAATCAGGCAGATGGGTCTGAGAAATCCAGATGGTTCATACATCATGCTGACACCACAAAAAAGGTCAACGACGCGTGCGTCTCTGCAATCAGTCCATACTGTTGCAAATAATCAATATAGCAAAACACGCTATGCCTCACCCCAGTCAAATAGCTTTATATCTCAATTACAGTAAGTAGCGCCACCACACTTGGCACCCGCTTTCAATGAGCCAGCACGGGTACAAGAGTTTATGAGTAATTGGTTTGCAGTGATGCAGGGGCAAAAAGCTAAGCAAAGTCTTGAGTTGGCCCCTACAACAGAAAAGTTTGTGCCCCACATCGCTAATCATCCCTTCACATTCGCACCGGTGTTGCCTCTAACACTCGGAAGTTATGATGGGTTATCAGATCCGGATGACTTTTTACAAAAATTTGAAGGAACTGCAAGAACACACAGTTGGGGTGATGCGGTAGCATGTCATATGCTACCAATAGTGTTGCAAGGAGTGGCAAGGGAATGGTTCAATAATTTGCCAGCCCAAAGCATTTCAGGTTTTGCGGATTTGCGCTCAAGTTTTTTATTGAACTTTCACAATTTGCGCGCACACAAAAGAACACATGTGGAATCTCACGACATTAACTAGAAATTGAAAGAGAGCTTGGGAGAAATAATAGGCAGATATACCAAAGTGGTGGCTAAGATACAAGATTTTCTAGAAAGCCAGAAGGTATCCAGCTTTATTCATTGTATAGATAAAGACAGACACCTGTCTTTGTGGTAACAGTTACGAAGAAGAGTGCCCGAAACTTTCGCAGAAGCCGTAAAAGAAACGCATGACTACATGCGGGCACAAGAAGATATAAAGCATAATTGTGGAAATACCTCTTCAAAAATGGACATCGATGATGATTATTATCGAGCGCAGGGAAGAGGTTCAGAGTTGGGTAAACGTTATCGTAGTAACGGCCAACCGAGGGATGGTACCTATCATAATGATAAATATCACAAATTCAACAACAATAAATGGGGAGGAAGCCAGAGGTTCAAAAGCAGCCATGCTGAAAATGTTGTGTTAATAAAAGACCTCACCAAAACACCAAAAGAAATTTTGGCTACATAGGCAGTGTGCAAAAGCTTCGACCCCCAGTGCCTTTTTCAAAGTATTATGGAAACAGAGACAGAAGCAAATTTTGTGATTTTCACGATGATTACGGTCATGAGACCAATGAATGTTGGTACTTAATTGAAAGAGTTGTTGCTGAACTCAAAAAATGAAGATTGCAACACTTGAAGAAAAGTGCAAGAGCACAAGCCGACAAGCTAAAGGGAGAAAAAGAATATCCGTGGCAAAAGAAGAATGAGGGAAAGGAAATGGATAAAACCATAAACATGGTAACCAGCGGACAGATAAATCAGAGGCGCAAGTTAGAGGTATCTGAGGAATGGGAAAATACTCCCATCACATTCTCGGCCATAGCACATGAACCCTCGGATGTGCCCATTACAATTAAAGGACGTGTCAAAAGTTGCGGGTACATCATCAAGCGATTTCATGTAGACACTTATTGCGGTGTTGATATAATGTACGAGCACTGTTTCCGCTTGTTACCAGGGGCTGTGCGAGCCAAGCTAGTGGCTCCAAACACTGCATTATCAGGATTTTCTGGTGAGTCCGCATGGCCAATCGGGATCATTGAATTAGAGCTGGAGCTGGTGGACGATGATAATAAGCAATTAGTGAGAAGTACGATAGTAGAAT
This sequence comes from Rutidosis leptorrhynchoides, assembly GCF_046630445.1. Classification (NCBI taxonomy): domain Eukaryota; kingdom Viridiplantae; phylum Streptophyta; class Magnoliopsida; order Asterales; family Asteraceae; genus Rutidosis; species Rutidosis leptorrhynchoides. Next base: position 636,966,681 of record NC_092335.1, read on the forward strand.
TTGCCGTCGTAAGGTCCTACTCAAAATATAATGCGCTTTTAGGGTGCACGACTTTGCAAAAATTGGCAGCTATCCCTTCCACGGTACATGGCCTTATCAAGTTCCCAATACCGCTAGGAATTGCAACGATAAGGTCAGAAATGCAAGATGCAAGCATCGCGGCCGTAGAATAAGCAGAGCAACAGCCTAGTGAGACCGAGCAAATTCGAAGCTGCATGATCATCGCAAACTCGCGACATCCAGAACAAAAAATTAAAATGGAGGATTGTCTGATGAGACAAAATTTAAGCTTCGTAATATATTAGCTTCTAATACGGACGTCTTTGCATGGAAAGAAGTGGACATGACGGGTGTACCAAGGGAAATTGCTGAACACAAGCTTAACGCAAATCCTAGTCTGATGCCAGTACGATAAAAGAAACGCGGCATGGCTCCTGAAAGAAGCGAATGGTTGAAAGCAGAAGTCGACAAGTTGGTCAAAGTAAACATCTTGCGAGAAGTAAGGTATCAAACGTGGGTAGCAAACCCAGTGTTGGTAAAAAAGCCTGATGGGTCTTGGTGTATGTATGTTGACTTGACGGATATTAATAAAGCTTGCCCTAAGGACAATTATCCACTGCCAGAAATAGACTGAAAAGTTGAATCGTTAGCTGGCTTCCGATACAAATGTTTCCTAGATGCGTACAAAGGATACCATCAAATACAGATGGCAGCGGACGATGAGGATAAGACTGCTTTTCACACAAGCCAGGGCATATACTGCTATACCAATATGCCATTCGGTTTAAAAGATGCTGGGGCAACTTACCAACGGGTAATAGATGAAGCTTTCAAGGGTCAGATTGGGAGAAACTTGGAAGCATACGTTGATGACCTAGTTATAAAAAGCACAACATAACAAGGTTTGTTGGAGGACATATTAGAAACGTTTGTGTCGTTAAGAAAGATTAATATGAAGCTTAACTCGTCGAAGTGCAGTTTTGGAGAAGAAGAAGGGAAGTTTCTTGGTCATATAATAACTGAGCGAGAGATACGTGCAAACCCAAAGAAAATAGAGGCAATCGAGAATATGCCGTCACCAAGAAATAAAAAAGAAGTGCAAAGCTTAACGGGTAAGTTGGCGGCCTTGAAAAGGTTCCTATCCAAATCCGCAGAGCGGTCACTCCCCTTTTTCGAAACATTGAAGAATTGCTTGAAGAAAACGGACTTTAAGTGGACGGAGGAAGCAGAAGTGGCATTTCAAGAAATGAAAAAATTGCTGAAAGAGCTACCAACAATGACTGCACCAATTGCTGGAGAAACGTTGATACTGTACTTAGCGGCATCGAAGGAAGCAATAAGTTCAGTGTTGATAGCGGACAGAGGACAGGTACGCACTATAAAAATTAAATATAGCTAATTTTTAATCAATAGGCATTTAAAATTATATAAATATGTTGTGCGAACAGGTGCAAATGCCTGTGTATTTTGTTAGCAAAGCTTTGACAGGGAGCGAATTAAATTATCCTGCAATCGAAAAACTGGTTTATGCACTCGTGCATACGGCTAGGCGCTTGCGGAGATATTTCCAAGCGCACTCAATAAGGGTTCTAACAGATTAGCTGATAAATCAGGTATGACAAACAACTATTTGTTGTCAATAAACACAAATTGCTTGATAAGTTCTAGCAAATTTACATTCGCCGATACTTGTTGAGCAGGTGCTATATAAATCAGGAAATTCTGGTCGCATGGCCAAATGGGCTATTGAATTGGGAGAGCATGAAATAAGTTTCTCACCATGAAGTGCGGTAAAAGGACAAGTCCTAGCAGATTATCTGGCTGAAACAGCCTGAGATATCGAAGTCTCGCTTGAGTCGAAAGAAATACCATCTCCGCCCGAACAGCTGTGGGAAATGCACACAGATGGGGCATGTGGTCCAGAAGGCGCAGGAGCAGGAATAGTCCTAAAAAGTCCAGAAGGGGAAAAGTATACCTTCGCACTGCGATTCAGCTTCCCTGTCACAAATAATGAAGCTGAATATGAAGCATTGTTATCTGGGATGGGGGTAGCAAAATATCTGGAGGTTAAAGAACTATCAGTATATGTTGATTCGCAGTTGGTTGCAAACCAATTTAACGGAGTATTTGAAGCACACGATGAGTCAATGCAAAAATACTTAAAGCTAGTGCAAGAGTTAGCAGTTGACTTCGATTTATTCCAGATAACTCAGGTTTCGAGGACGCTGAATAAAAAGGCGGATGCGCTAAGCAAGTTAGCCGCATTGACATTCAGTCATTTTAAGAAAGAAATTTGGGTTGAAGAAGTTAAAGTAAAATCTATTGAAGAAGACAGTGTTTCGGCTGCGGTTGAAGAAGAAGAGCGGAGTTGGATGACACCAATAATAGAATTTCTAACCAAAGGTACGTTGCCGATGGATTCAAGTGAAGCAAGAAAGATTAAGATGAAAGCACCAATGTATCTGTTAGACAAGGGAGTCCTATACAGAAAGTCTTTTCTGGGGCCTCATTTGCGGTGTCTCAATCCAACTCAAGCGGAGTCAATCATACGGGAAGTATATGAAGGATTGTGCGCTATGCATTCGAGACATAAAACAGTTGCATCCAAAATAATGCGGCTCGGATATTACTGGCCGTCAATGTACAGAGATACTGCAGAGGTAATACGCAAGTGTCAATCGTGTCAACTTCATGCACCGGTAAGCAAGGCTCCGCGACATCCTATGATACCGGTCGCGTCTCCATGGCCATTTTGTAAATGGGGAATCGACATAGTGGGGCCATTCCCCGCAGGACCAGGGGGCGTAAAATTTCTGGTAGTGGCCATTGATTATTTCACGAAATGGGTAGAGGCCAAACTGCTAAAAACAATTTCGGGCAAGCAAATTCTAAATTTTGTATGGGAAAACATCGTCTGTCGGTTTGGAATACCAAATGAAATAGTAAGCGACAATGGTACGCAGTTTGAGGGAAATCCATCTACTGACTGGTGAAAGGAGTTGAATATAAAACAAACGTTTACATCAGTCGCACACCCTCAGGCGAATGGTCAGTGTAAGGTTACGAATTGGGATATCATTTTAGGAATCAAAGCAAGGCTGGGATTGTGTCGAATGGGTTGGATAGACGAACTGCCTAACGTTTTGTGGGCTCACCGCACAACTCCGAAGGGCGCAACTAATGAAACACCCTTTAGTTTGGTGTACAGGTCCGAGGCTTTAATACCCGCCGAAATAAATGTGCCAACCATGCGCATAACATCCTTCGATGAAAGTAGCAACAGCGAAGAACTGCGTGAAAATCTAAACTTAGTTGAAGAACGCAGAGAAATGGCGGCAATAAAAGAAGCAATCAACAAACAAAGAATCGCAGGCTACTATAATAAGCGCGTCCAACCATTATCTTTCCAATTGGATGATCTGGTGTGGCAAAAAAATGACGCAAGTAGGGCAGAGGATACGGGTAAGCTAGGACCTAAGTGGGAAGGACCTTACAAGGTTATTGGCGTAAGCGATACAGGGGCGTATCGACTAGCAAGTTTGGATGGAAGAGCAATAAAGCGCACTTGGCATGCGCAGACACTAAAACTGTGCTACATATGAAAAACTGCAGAGGGACTGATCACCCCACTTACTTTTTAAAGTTTTTATTATGTGAATTATTCATTTTCCATTGTAAACATGACAGCTAAGTGCTGGCCAAAAGACATGTTTGAAATAAATTGAATTATGCAATTTAAGCCAATAACTTGTGTATTTTTTACATTTATTGATTGCATGCCCCTTAAGCTGCACAGGGACACACTTCGAGTCTCAAGTGGCATAGTTTAGTTTGGTTACTAATACTATTTTTAATGGTGATAGTAGTAAAATATTGGTTTGTTTCAAACGCTTGTACACCGCGCAAGACGGAGACTTGCACAGTCTAGACTATAAATTACAAGTTTGGTTACTTGTTTAAATAACCTGGACATTAGCGTGGCAGGAAGACTCTTGAGTATAGACATTGGTTTGTCTATAGTACGGGTAATTTGCATTGGATTGTATACGCATACATACTTATAAAATATTTTATAAAAGTCTTGAGTATAAACTTATAAGCATTGGTTTGCTTACTTTTGCATACAACATTGGATTGTTGACGCAAGAATAAAAAGATCATGAAATGATTGAAGGGTCGCTCCCGTCATGAAATCATGACATTTATTCTACATATGAGTTATTGAATACATCATATTGTAACAAATCGTTATAACCGCCATTTTGATTTCGTAAAAACACAATAAATGCACCTTAACCAAAAAAGTCATCAAAATTATATTCAATCAGAATATAGCATATTACAGTTGGAGAATATTAAAATCAACCGCTTAGCATAAAAGCGGGACAAACACCAAAAAAAAAAAAAAAGGTGGCAATTGGCGAGAATGTTTGCCCTACACTAAGGAGAGTATGCCATCCTCGCACGTAGCGATCAGACGCATACTCTGCTGTAAACATAAAAAGAAAATATATTATAGGGATGCGAAACCTCCGAGACTGCAGGGCTCATCCCTCGCTGGAAAAAAATAAGCCACCGTGGATGGTAAAAAGTAACCAACCAAGGTAGCTTAACAAACTCAATCGAGTTTGTCAGAAATTATCTCCTGGGAAGAGATGCTGGGGTCATTGACAAGAACTTCGAGACGGGGGATTGAAATATGTTGGAGTTGGGAACAAGCTTCATCACACTTTTCTTTGGCTCTATCAACAAGCAACTCAGCAATATTGGGGGGAATTACTGGAGGTACGCACATCTCCCGGCAAATGACATTCCAAAACAAGGTCCGCTCATAGGCGCGAGCAGCGACCATCGCTGCACCAAAAGGTTGCTCGACCGCTTTGCAGTCGAGAACGTGTTGGACAATTGTCGAAATGCCCTGATGGAGAATGTCGTATTGCGGTTTTATAACACCGTGTTTTGCACCCCAGGACTCCTGTGCTGAAATCCAGTCTCTAAAACTCTCGTTCAAAAACACGACATGGCTCTCTGCCTCTTTAAGCTTTGTATAAAGAGCCGCAATCTCAGACTCCATGAATGCCTTCTCAGCCATGTGCTGATCTTCCTCCTGATGCCTCTTGAACATCATCACATTAATTCGCTCCTCCGCTTGCTTGTGCGCGGTTACAGCAACCGCAAGTTGAGCAGTGAGTTTGGCATTTTCCTATTTTAGTGTAGTCTCTGTGGGTGATGGCTGAGGTGGATGCGCAAGTGCAGTAGATGTAAGCTGCAAGCGGTTGAGATCTTTTGAAAAATTAAACAATGTTGTTTGCGTGTCCATGTATAGTTCCTCGGGGGGAGAAAGTGAAGAAAGCTTCTGAATCAATAACTGGGGGGCACACTATTGTAGGAAAGAAAACTGTTGGGCAAATGTTGGTAGAGAAACCTTCAGAAGTTCATCGATATTCAGAATTACTTGAGAAAAATCTTCCGGGTTGGGGCACACACGCTTTGATGGATAAGCTGAACTGCTTGGACCTGCAAAAGCAATAAACATGGTGTATAAATATCATAACGTCACAAGTAAACTGAACGGTCGTCAGATGAAATTCATACCTTCGTCGGGTAACCTTTTTTAGTTACACAACCCTTTTGAACCAGGCGTATGGTATAATGACGGTAGCAAATCTGAACGACTGGCTGGTGAACTTGACGGGTTACCAGAGTCGACAGTCAAGTTTGGCGTGTACGATTCCAACTTCATCTGCAGCGACAATAGTCAAAACAACGAGTTAGAAAAATTTATGGCTAGGGTTACATTATGCAAAAGCATAAAAGTATAAGATATACCTTTTTTGATTATTGGCGAAGAAGATGAATAGGGAAGATTGTCTTGAAAAGGAAAAAGATTGTGAGATGCGAAAAAGCCAAAAGGCTATTTATAGAGAAAATTTGAGAGTTAAAAGGTGACGCGGGTATAATGACAGCCGTACACGTGTATCAATCTCAAGTTAATTACCTTGTTAGGAGGTCCAGTGCATGTTAGCATCAACAGGCGGTTGCATAATTACAATCATTCCCTGCATATACTTTTCAGTGCACGTCACCATTCATTCAGAACTTTTCAAGAACCTTACAAATATACTTTTCTTGAGATAAAGAAACTGACCCATCTTTATTCCTGCATATACTCATACCAAGAATCTGCTTAGCTGGCCTGAGATCCTTCATTTCAAATTCTTTAGATAATTGCTTCTTGAAATTGCGTATTTCAACCATATCAGAACATGCAATTAACATATCATTGACATAAAGAAGCAATATAATATAGAAGCTTTTGAACTTCTTCAAGTAACAGCAATGATCTGTAGAACTGCTCACAAATCCCTTATTCTCCATGAAATTGTCAAATTTTAAGTACCACTGTCTGGGAGCTTGTTTTAAACCTAATGATACGCATATCCGCAAGGTCGTGCGGATGCGCATCTAAAGCCCTAAACTGCCATATACGGCCTATGACACGGGTATAGTCGCACCCTATGCGCCTATACCATTTGATGCGAGTTTTGTATACTTATACAGGGGTCCGGTACATTCTAGAAGAATGTACGGTATAATCAAGTCGGATTCTCTTCCTTAAATCACGAAAGTTAGTTAAGGATGAGATTGCATTTAATTAGAGAAAAGATTCTATCGAAACCCTAATTCGTGAGCCTATAAATACATAGCTCATAAACCCTAAAAACATATACGTTCACTTGTTTACACATACGTAAACTACAGCATACAAATCTCCATCGTACGAACAAAGCTTCTTACGATCTCTAGGGACTTTCAGGTATGTATTGAACTATAAAACCTTCATGTCTTTGGGCCACTCAACCTCGTATGCTAGGTAGTTGGTGGACTCTCAAATCGGCCACCCTGTCGGCATCGAAACAATACCGATGTGGGTTATCCACGACTAAGCATCGGAGGTTCAAATATTGTTAGTCCTTAAACCCCTTTTGTGCACTCAAGTGTAGGTTCACCTTGACCCCGTGAAAATATGCTTGATCAAAACCATACAAGCTTCTCTTTCAATGTCGCCATGCAGAAAGGCTGTTTTAACATCCAACTATTCTAAGTGTAACTTCTCTGTTGCCACCATACTTAGAACTAATCTAATAGTTGTCATCTACACTACTGGAGAAAAAATTTCCAGCATAGTCGACTCCTTTCTTTTATTGAAATCCTTTGACAACTAATCTTGCTTTGTATCGTTTAGAACCATCCGCTTCATCTTTGACTCTAAAAAATCCATTTATTCTATAAGACCCTTTTTCCTGGTGGTAACTTGGTCAACTTCCAAGTTTGATTTTTCAATAAAGATTCCATCTCGCTTTTCATAGCCTGCTCCCACTGGAATGAATCTTTCACCTTCATTGCCTCAGAATAACTTTCTGGTGAAATGTCCCGTTCATATTGATTATAAACGTTTCATATTAATTGATTTCGTTGCGAGGTTTTGACCTCTATATGAGATGTTTTTCAAAGACTGCATTCATTTTTAAAACAACCATAACCTTTATTTTATCAATAAAGGTTTTAAAAACATTACGTAGATTATCAAATAATGATAATCTAAAATATACTGTTTACACACAACCATTACATAATGGTTTACAATAGAAATATATTACATCGACATATGTTTCTTGAATGCAGTTTTTACACAATATCATATAATCATGGACTCCAAATCTTGTCCTTATTTTAGTATGCAACAGCGGAAGCTCTTAGTATTCACCTGAGAATAAACATGCTTTAAACACCAACAAAAATGTTGGTGAGTTATAGGTTTAACCTATATATATCAAATCGTAACAATAGACCACAAGATTTCATATTTCAATATACATCCCATACATAGAGATAAAAATCATTCATATGGTGAACACCTGGTAACCGACATTAACAAGATCCATATATAAGAATATCCCCATCATTCTGGGACACCCTTCGGATATGATATAAATTTCGAAGTACTAAAGCATCCGATACTTTGGATGAGGTTTGTTAGGCCCAATAGATCTATCTTTAGGATTCGCGTCAATTAGGGTGTCTGTTCCCTAATTCTTAGATTACCAGACTTAATAAAAAGGGGCATATTCGATTTCGATAATTCTACCATAGAATGTAGTTTCACGTACTTGTGTCTATTTTGTAAATCATTTATAAAACTTGCATATATTCTCATCCCAAAAATATTAGATTTTAAAAGTGGGACTATAACTCACTTTCACAGATATTTCCTTCCTCGGAAATAAGACTTGGCCACGGATCGATTCACGAACCTATACAAATATGTACATATATATCAAAGTATGATCAAAATATAATTACAACTATTTTTTATTATGTTTTAAAGATTTGAGTGTATTAAGTCAGCTGTCCTCGTTAGTAACCTACAACTAGTTGTCCACAGTTAGATGTACAGAAATAAATAGATATATATTATCTTGAATCAATCCACGACCCAGTGTATACATGTCTCAGGCTAAATCACAACTCAAAGTATATATATTTTTGGAATCAACCTCAACCCTGTATAGCTAACTCCAACATTACTGCATATAGAGTCTCTATGGTTGTTCCAAATAATATATATACATGGGTCGATATGATATGTCAAAACATTTGCATACATGTCTATGGTATCCCAAGATTACATAATATATTAGAATACATGTATAATACAATATAAGTTAGCTAGGATATGATTTGTATAGATTTGTTAAACATTTCCCGTAGCTAAAAAGATCAAAAATATCCAATCTTGTTTTACCCATAACTTCTTCATTTTAAATCCGTTTTAAGTGAATCAAATTGCTATGGTTTCATATTGAACTCTAATTTAAGAATCCAAACAGAAAAAGTATAGGTTTATTGTCAGAAATTTAAGTTATATGTCAATTACTAAAGAGGTAGTCATTTCTGTCGAAAGAACGACATCTTGATGACCATTTTGAAAAACATACTTTCACTTTGAGTTTAACCAAGATTTTTGGATATAGTTTCATGTTCATATGAAAAATCATTTTCCCAGAAGAACAACTTTTAAATCAAAGTTTATCATAGTTTTTAATTATCCAAACCAAAACAGACCCCGGTTTCACTACGATGGCGTATATCCGATTTTATGGTGTTCATCGTGTTTCCAGGTTTTAAATCATTAAGTTAGCATATCATGTAGATATAGAACATGTGTTTAGTTGATTTTAAAAGTCAAGTTAGAAGGATTAACTTTTGTTTGCGAACAAGTTTAGAATTAAATAAACTATGTTCTAGTGATTACAAGTTTAAACCTTCGAATAAGATAGCTTTATATGTACGAATCGAATGATGTTATGAACATTATTACTACCTCAAGTTTTCTGGATAAAACTACTGGAAATGAGAAAAATAGATCTAACTTCAAAGGATCCTTGGATGGCTTGAAAGTTCTTGAAGCAGAATCATGACACGAAAACAGTTCAAGTAAGATTTTCACTCGAAATAAGATTGTTATAGTTGTAGAAATTGAATCAAAGTTTGAATATGAATATTACCTTGAATTAGAAAGATAACCTACTGTAAATAACAAAGGTTCCTTGATCTTAGATGATTACTTGGAATGGATTAGAAAGCTTGGAAGTAGACTTGCAAACTTGGAAGTATTCTTGATTTTTATGAAACTATACTTATGGAATTTATGAAGAGCACTTAGAACTTGAAGATGGAACTTGAGAGAGATCAATTAGATGAAGAAAATTGAAGAATTAAAGTGTTTGAAGGTGTTTTTGGTCGTTGGTATATGGATTAGATATAAAGGATATGTAATTTTGTTTTCATGTAAATAAGTCATGAATGATTACTAATATTTTTGTAATTTTATGAGATATTTCATGCTAGTTGCCAAATGATGGTTCCCACATGTGTTAGGTGACTCACATGGGCTGCTAAAAGCTGATCATTAGAGTGTATATACCAATAGTACATACATCTAAAAGCTGTGTATTGTACGAGTACGAATACAGGTGCATACGAGTAGAATTGTTGATGAAACTGAACGAGGATGTAATTGTAAGCATTTTTGTTAAGTAGAAGTACTTTAATATGTATCTTGAAGTCTTTAAAAAGTGTAAGAATACATATCAAAACACAACATGTATATACATTCTAATGGAGTCGTTATGTCTTCGTTAGTCGTTACATGTAAGTGTTGTTTTGAAACCTTTAAGTTAACGATCTCAATTAATGTTGTTAACCCAATGTTTATTATATCACATGAGATGTTAAATTATTATATTATCATGATATTATGATGTATGAATATCTCTTAATATGATATATATACATTAAAATATCGTTACAACGATAATCGTTACATATAAGTCTCGTTTCGTAATTCTTGAGTTAGTAGTCTTGTTTTTACATATGTAGTTCATTGTTAATACACTTAATGATATATTTAAATATCATTTTATCATGTTTAATATAGTATATCAATATCTTAATATGATACATATGTATTTAGTAGACGGTATCATAACGATAATCGTTATATATATCATTTCGAGTTTCTTAACTTAGTAAACTCATTTCTTATGTATATCACACATTGTTAATATACTTAGTGAGATACTTGCTCATCATAATCTCATGTCAACCATATATATATGTCTATATATACCACAACATGTAGTTTTCACAATTTTGTAACGTTCGTGAATCGCCGGTCAACTTGGGTGATCAATTGTCTATATGAAACTTATTTCATTTAATCAAGTCTTAACAAGTTTTATTGCTTAATATGTTGGAAACATTTAGTCATGTAAATATCAATCTCAATTAATATATATAAACATGGAAAAGTTCGGGTCACTACATCTGGTTCCCCATTTTCTGTCAAAAGAAGATAGTTAACTATTGGACTAAACATCTCTGGCTGTCTTGTGACTCGTGTAGGTCTCCTAACCCAATTGGACTGGTCAGGTTGTGGTGGGGGCTGTGGGGACTGCTCGTCATCAGAATCTGAGCTCTCACTATCAGAAAACTGCTCGTGATCAGAATCCGAGCTTTCACAGTTAGGAACTCCCACTGGAACTTCAGTTTCATACTCTGGAGTTTAACTTTCATCCTCTCTTGTTGTCTCTGTGTCAACCTCAAATTCAACTGATTCTTTTTCTTTTGGTGTTAAGTTGAAATCCTTGTATAATTCTGCTTCATTGAAGGTGGCATGTTTACTTCTGATAACATGTGTTCCCTTGTTATCCCATAACCTGTAACCCATGTCACTTCCCCATAACCAATGAACACGTACTTCTTTACTTTTTCATCGAGTTTGTCACCATCTTTATTAATATCATATGCAATGCACCCAAAGATTTTTAGATGCTCATAACTGATTGCTTTACCTCCCCATTCTTCTTTGGGTATTTTGAAATCAAGTGGAGCTGATGGAGAACGGTTGATCAAATAAGCGGCAGTGCTTACTGTATCAGTCCATAGAGTCTTTGGTAGCCCACAATTAAGTCTCATGCTACGTGCTCTCTCATTTAAAGTATGATTCATCCTTTCTGCAACTCTGTTTTGCTGTCGAGTACCTAGAACCGTCTTGATCATCCGAATGCCATGATCAGCATAATAGGTAATGAATTCGGTGCTGATGTATTCTCCTCCATTATCCGACTTCAAGCATTTTACCTTCAAATCAAAAGATAATTCAACAGTAGATTTCCATTTCTTAAAAGCTTCAAATACATCGGATTTTTTATTAAGAAAGTAAACCTATACCTTGCGTGTTGAATCATCTATGAAAGTAACATAATAGCGTGCTCCTCCCAATGAAGAAACAGGAGTAGTCTCGAATACATCCGTATGTACTAGCTCCAACTTCTGCGCTTTTAAAGTTCTGCCTGCTTTTGCAAAGGTGACCTTTTTCTTCTTTCCTAGAACACATGATTCGCAAAAGTCTAATTCAACTCTCTTCAGAACAAGAATTTTATAATTAGACACTAGCATTTTCATTCCTTTGTCACTCATGTGACCTAAACATTGGTGCCACTGGCTGGTTAAGCTTCGATCATTGGAAAATGTATTTACTTCATTATTTGAAACTTCTACCATATAAAGAGTGCCTCTCTTCTTACCCTTGGCTATTACTAAGTTCCACTTTATTACTTTCCACTAACCTTCACCAAATAGCACACTATATCCTTGATCATCAAGCTGTCTAACAGAGATTAGTTTCTTCGATTTTGGTTGTAAGCTTGGTTATACCCTTGGTTTTGTTGGTAGGGTTGTTGTTGGTAGTTTGTGTTTGGGTTGTATTTGCTTCAATTGGTGTTGTTGAACCCCAGTGGTCGGTTGTTTTGGAAGTTTAACGAAACTTGCTTTTAGTTTCCAAGGTAGCTTTGGTTGTTGTGGTAGTTGTTGTTGTTGAATGATGAACCACCTCTTTGATATCCTTGGTGACTTGGAATGTCATTAGGTGTAAGCTCACCTTTTCTAATATACCCTGCAAAGTTTGCTTGTTCTTCCGTCATCATAGGAACATTGTCTTGATTGATCATGTTAACTTGAGGCACTTGTGGACAATCCCTTGTTAGATGAGGACCATCTCACCTTTCACAACCTACTTTCATAGCAACAACGGTTTGTTGCAACTTCTTGATTTGTCCTTCATAAGTTTGGAATCGATTTGTCAAAGATTTTAGGGTGTCACTATCATAATCTCCACTATCAACTTTGGATACACTTCTTCTTGGCATGTCCCTTGATGGAGAGTTCCATTCAAAAGTGTGAACAGACATGTCTTCATGCAATGTTTCTGCCTCAATAGGCACTACTCGTGGATGAATCCAATATAGACCTTGTTTGATCGTTGATGCCTCTATAGAAGACATGTATTTGCTCTTTCTTGTTAAGACCGTGTGGTGGACATGATTGAAGAAGCTTTTTCAACCTTTCCTAAGCTTCATAAATAGTTTCTCCACTTGTTTGGCAAAAGGTGCTGATCTCCATTTTGAGCATTTTTGCCTTTGTTGAGGGAAAGTACCGATGAATAAACTTATCTCTTAAGTCTTGGAAAGTGGCGATTGAATTTGGTGGTTGAGTTTTCAACCAATGCTTAGCGGCACCCATAAGAGAAAATGGGAAAGCACGGAGCTTGAACGCATCTTCACTAACATCTTTGGACTTGTACAAATTGTAAAGTTCGTTAAAGGAACCGAGATGCTCGAAGAGGTCTTCATCAATCCTTCCATCAAATGTGATATCCTTGAGTAGTGTCATAAATTTCCCTTCAATCTTCCAATTATCGGCCCGGATAGGTGGTCGTGCAATGGAAGGTGCCACATTGGGTGGGGCACTCAACCTAGCACTCCACATCAGGGTGTTATCCGGATCAATCTCATTTTGTAACGGTTGTCTAACATCATCATCGTTGATTTGTGCTTCCATGTCGGAAAAATAATGGGGTAGATGCTCAAAATTATCCCTTATAATTCTCTCTTCTCGTAACCTATAAAAACCGTGGGCCGCTCGTTCGAGCTCGGATAGGGGCTTTCAACTTCTTGGACTTGGTGGGACCCTAGTTTCATACACCACCTAGCCCGCAATCACAACACAAGAAACAAACGACGTTTCCCAAAACACAAAAAAAAATATTAAATGAAAAAGTAACTTTTGTGAGGATGAATCCTCACAAAAGGATCAAAAAACTACTAATTCAAATTAAAAACTCAATTAAACGCACACTATTCCCAGCAGTGGTGCCAAAAAGTTGATGTTGATGTTTTGTGTTGTTTGATAGAATGTGTAGATTACAATGCAATGAATACTTAGCCAATTAGCACAAACACCCGGTCAACTATACCCGGTCATCATAGCAAGCAAGCATTCACACAAGGTTCGTCCCAAGAGAAAGTGTGGAAATCGAGTTATTAAAGACTAGTAATTATTCTAAGTTGTTTGGGGGTTTTAGAATTCAATATAGAGATTATTAACTATGCAAGCAAACATAAAATTAAGCAAATAATACTATCAATAACTAAAGCGTGTCCACTTGATTACTTCACTTGATTACTCGGATTGCCCTTTACACTTCATACCATTTTAGCATTTAAAAACCATTTATTAGTATCACTACTAAACCAATTGATCAAGTAAGTTCATTGTAACACCCCGTCAGAAACCACTAACGACGTATTAACTCTAGTACCACAGTTAACGGTCATGCCCTCTATATGAGACGTTTTTCGAAAAGCATTCGCATTAAAGTTTATTAAACGTTCTCATTAAATATAAAGTAGTATCAAAAACAGTTTAACATCAATGACCAAAGTAAATAATCGTAACATTATTAAAATCAAAAAGTTTTCAAATGAGAATGTAAATGTTCTTGAAATAAATTAAACAATGCTGGACTCCATCCAGTATATGCAAGCAATAATCAAATACAGCGGAAGCAAACCTCTAAAGACCTGAGATAAAGCATGAAAAAAGGTCAACAAAAATGTTGAGTGAATCTACATGTTTAGTAAAACATTTACCACAAGTTAGTCCAGTAAAACATTCATCGTAAGTAAGGCCAGTAAAACATTTATCATAAGTTAGGCCACGAGATTTCTTTGTAAACATCGTAAGAGTGTTATACATCTTTTATGAGCACTTGAATATAAAACTTTAACCTGCGAATAGCTCATACGCTACACGTCTTCCCTTTACCCTATATAGCATACACTGATCAAGTGTACAAGTTACATCAATATAGACATCCCGTTAGTTGGGACGAGGTTTGTAAAACCTAATGGATCCATCCCTATTAGTCGAGCTTACGTAAAGTAATTGATATATTCAAGCTAAGGGCTTTTTGATCGAACTCATATGTATAATCATAAGTACTCATGCCTAAAGCGTAAAACATTTTGAATAAAGCATGTTATCTCATCCCAAAAGTAAAAGAGTAAGGGAATGTAGACTCACCTTGAGTGCACTTGACAAATCACAAGCAACAATAGTCAAATTACAACGACCTATTAACGTAACCTAATATGAAAATATAGTTTGTCTTATAAGTCTATGTCAACATAAAAGTTGATCCATAGTTCAGTTGTCCTATTGCTCAGACCGACTCAATTTTAAAGTAAAAGTCAACACATAAGTCAACTAGTCAAGCAAGTCAACAAAAGTCAAACTCGGTCAAGTTGGTGAACCTAAGTCAACTACATCAGTAGTTCATTTCAATGATTTCACAAGGTCAAACCAAAGTCAATTCATAAGTTTCACACATTCTTTTAGCCAATTAACGTTTACTAGCTTCGTAGTTACAAGTGTTCATGACAACCATGCAAACAAACAGGTATTACTCACAAATGGCAAATCAAGAATGTATGAAAAGCTCCAGATCACAAGAACATGTTATAAGGTTTCTAAAAAGACCAACCATGCTACCATACGATTCCTAAAACTCAAGTTACTTGCAATTCCTTCAAGTTCAGGTTTTACCCGCGCAGCAGAATATTAAACTCTACCATTTAATCTAGAAATATGCAACTCAAACAAGGCCAGTGGGAGATGGTTAGTAACATCCCAAATTTTAATCTATAAAATTTTCAAACGTTTTCATGTAGCTAATTTGTAAAGTTTTCAAATTTACTACTGGTGTTCCATTTTAGCCAAAAATCTGAAGTCACAAAGTATAGGCCTTTAATTCTCCAAAGCCATAAGGTTTCA
This sequence comes from Rutidosis leptorrhynchoides, assembly GCF_046630445.1. Taxonomy (NCBI): domain Eukaryota; kingdom Viridiplantae; phylum Streptophyta; class Magnoliopsida; order Asterales; family Asteraceae; genus Rutidosis; species Rutidosis leptorrhynchoides. The sequence goes on from NC_092335.1 coordinate 636,982,419, forward strand.
GTGATGAACATGTAATAGTCAAATGGTCCACATAATATGAATAACCAAATTCCAGAAGCATTCATGTTAATTCATAAAATTCAAAACACAGATTACATATCAGGGAACACGTAGCAAATTCGTTTCTGATATAGGTAGTCGTTTTAGTATGCCATTATCCGGTGATCTAGACACAATTAGCCTAGGATGTCTACATGAAAAGTTATGTATTTTTTATGTAGTTTCGAAATTTCAAAAGGTTATATTCCATATGTTGTTACATTTTATTATCTAGCTCAGTTTCTATGTGTTGTTCAGAAAATCTTACCATGACATTCGATCAAGCATAAAACGAGTTTTTCTAAATTAAATGACATAATATCCTAGTGTAACCTAAGTGTTTTTCAATTACACATCCAACCATATTCAATTCATAAGCTAATTCATTACACATCAATACCAGTTTTTGTATTAATGCATAAAAACACGTCAAGCATCGGATGGTCATAACTTGGGCATACGGTAACGAAAATTCGAAATTCAAAAGCCCAAACTTATTAGTTTTTCATGAGGATTCTGAATATCAAATAACATCTTGCAATTGAAAAGTTCAAGTTTCTATTATCACACAATTTCAATTCGAGATTTCACAAAAATCCATCAAACGAGCAATTTAAAGCATGCAATCGCGTACAATCCTCTAGACTTGAGCAATAGACATCTTCTACTATGAATACATAATAAAATCAATATTTATAAAACTATGGTTATAGAATTATACCACTAGAACACAACTAATTAACACCAACGTGTAGAGAACGAACTAGGCAATCACTTTCGTGTTGTAGGTTTAAGCAATTGAGCAAAATTGATGGTGGTTATGGGGTGATGTATGATCGAAGAGCAAGGGGGTAGGAGGGACGATCGGTCCTTTTTTTTTCTCTGTATGTGATAATTAGGTTAAAGATTAGGTTGTAGGGAATTATCAAGCTAGTTAATTAAATTAGGGCCTTAATCAACTGGTAAGCAAATAGCCCAAATAAAAGACCAAAGGTGAGGGGCTAAGGGGGGATCGGCCATATGGCCCATTTGATGTGTTTCTGGCTCGTTTTACTAAAATACTCATATGCGTGTGGTCCGTTTCGAGTGTCGTTAACCGTACCGGGTTCCCGGAACGTTCACGGTCGTTGAAACGCAATCCACAGTGTTTAATTCATTAAATAAATAATAAATTAAATGAGTTTTTCATAAAGTTAATAATTATTAAAATTAATTATTTACGCAAGATCGGGTGTTCCGTGGTTCGACGGATTTCAAGGCAGTTATCGTAACCGTGTCGTTTCTAAGCAATTCGTCAACCGAATTAAATTCATCAATTAATACCATCATATTAATTCAAGTGACCCACTAAGGATCAAGTACGCATTTAAATTAATTAAATACATAAAGTTTCACATAAATACCGTTAAATACTTTAACAGTCGAGTAACGATAGTAACGGAAAAAGTAGGGTTGTTACATTCATAAACTCACATAAATTCCCTTACCCAAACCAATTACATTAGGAAGATCATTGAGATTCAACCTTGGGTTGAACTCACATAAAACCCTTAGATAAAACAATCATTTGAATCAACTAACACTACCAAGTTGACTAAAAGCCATTTGAAAACCAACCCAAATCAAGGATACAATCACTTAAAATCCCCAACCTTATTGTCTAGATCACCAAAGGTGTTGAAGCACAAATCAATTAACAAATCGAATCACTAAGACAAGTTAAGTAACTTATGTAATAAAATTAAAGCTTAAAACAATCTTGATAATGGATCTTCAATTGAACTCAACAACATAAATGTCATACCCCGTCCTAATCCGTCCGGACGAAGTCACCAACATCTGGTTCCATTGCGATGATCGACTCCAAATAATAATGAGCAAATGCACATCGGAAGATTTCTTTCATACCTGAGAATAAACATGCTTTCAAGTGTCAACCAAAAGGTTGGTGAGTTCATAGGTTTATCATAAATCAATAAAATTCATCATTTTGATAGACCACAAGATTTAAATGCTGCATGGTACAAATGGGCCCGAATCCTATACCCACCTGTAATGTACATGCGATATCTTTTAAATACAGTACACCTTTCTCGTATACGAAATCATTTTTCATAAATCTTAGTAACCGTACACATATCTCGTGCACAAAAATAACATACACATAACTTGTGTATAAAATCATTCTCTCAATACATAACATTCACTTCAATTGGTGGCAATTATCATGTCCACATAATTCAATGGTGGCAAATATCATGTCCACATAATTCAATGGTGGCAATTTTCATGTCCACATAATTCAATGGTGGCAATTATCATGTCCACATAATTCAATAATAATCCGCAGAACTTCTGTCTGCATAATAATTCATTCGAGGAATGCTTTGCTTGTGTCTATCTCGTCAGACATTTATAAAAGCATTTCATGTATTCGTAGTTCAAAGATATATTTCAAAAGCATTTAATAAAGCAGTTGTAAAAACAGCGCATGTATTCTCAGTCCCAAAAATGTAAAGAGTAAAAGGGAATCAAATGAACTCACGCATATAAATATTGTAAAACAGTTAATAAAGCATTTGCATATATTCTCTGCCCAAAAACATAAAGAGTAAAAGGGGCAAATGAAACTCACCATGATGTATTTTGTAGTAAAAATATATATGACATCAATGAATAAGTGTAGGATTGGTCTCGGATTCACGAACCTATATCATGTATATATATTAACACATTATAATATAAATCAATTAAGTTTATATATTTTGTTATGTATCAAGATTAATGTTCTTATATTTAATTTTATTAATACTTACAATACATTATAATACTTACGTGATATTTAGTTATTGTTATATTAATAATATTAGTTAAAACAAAATTTATGTAATATTTGTATACCTTATGTAAAAAAAAATATTTTTATACATATACATATGTTGTTTTGTAAAATAAATAATTGTAGTATTACTAGATTAAGGATAATAATAATAATGATAGTAATAATAGTAATTTTAATAAAAATAATATTTTTACTAATAATGATAAAGTAAAAATAATAGTTTACCAAAAGTAATTACTTTTTAATGATAATAATAATAACTACCTCTTCAAGAAAAAGCTCCAAAAATATAAAAATGCCCTTGCCTAGGTTTGAACCCGCGACCTCTCGTTCCCTAACATCACCTCTAATCCATCTGATCTGCTATGCTTTTGTGATTTAAACCCGAACTTACAACTATATAACTCGTTTATCTAATGTTTCATCTTAGTCATCAACCATCAAAACACCAATTCATCATCATTATTCATCTCGTTTAGCAGGTGTCACAAGTGGGTCTTGGGCCAACCAAAACAAACGGCCCAATCTAGTTTCCCAAGCCCAACAATAAATAAAATATTCGGCCCAAATCACAATGGTGGAATGTCTGCGTTTTACAGAATTCGTCTAGTAGGCCAACAACTCTCATCTAATCACTAATCACCTTCTTTAAACATCATCATCAATTATATCATCATCGTGATCTTCTAGCCTCACCAATATTTATTATTTCATCATCTACATACCATCGGTTATCAATCGTTATCATTTATATTATCTAACCCCACTATCCTTCATCATCATAATTATTTAAATAACAAAAAATATATACCAAACGTCACTTTAGGTGACCCATTTTTTTGGTAGGCCATGAAACCTACTTTTCACATGCAACCATTTGATAATATTCTCTAAAGTAGTATACAATATATACAAGTTGACAATACCTTTAAACTGTGAGCATACTAACTCATTCCAATGCGTGAACTTGGCAGAAAATAGAAACGAAAGTCGTGATGGTGAATCAAGTTGCAAAGGTGACAGTTTAGCATGGACAAAAATATACAAAGGTGGTCTTAATAGGTTTATGCTTTTATTTATGAGAAGAACCTAATATAAATAAATCGGCTTATAATGCGAGAAGAAAGAAAAAAAAAATATATAGATTGATCGATAGATAATTCATGGCTGTAAAACAATAGCGACAGTGTTGGTTGGTGATTGAGGTTCGAACATAGAAGTATACAACAGAATGGTTGATCGTGGTTTTTAATAGTGATAATAGGTGGTGAAATGGGTGATGTAGAGGTCGCAGTTTGGGTTTCATTTGTAACCACAACAGTAGGAGTCGGCCAGAAAAAGATAATAATATATACAAGTGAGTTTTGGTTTGTGAGTTACAATCGAATGAGAAGAAAGTTGCAGGAAAAATATAAACGGGTTTTGTAGTGGTGTGAAGGTGATGATTGATTTTTGGTTAATGAAGAGAGTGGTGATTGTTGGAGTTGTAAACCGAGAGGAAATCGAAAATTTGTTTAAGGGAGTGTTTTGTGATGGTTCAAGTGAAGGTGGTATTTGACGAAGAAGAGGGTTGAGGATGGTGAAGATTGGTTCGACATAAATATGAAGAAAGAAAGAAGGTGATTAGTGACGGTTCTTGTGGTGGTGATCATAATGGTTTAAGGAAAATGGTGAAGATAGTCGTAGAGGTGGTGATCGGATGAAGTGGGTGTGAGGGTGGAGTTTAAAGAATGATGATGAGATGGAAGGTGGTAAATCATAAATTGTATGATTGTATATATATAAAGAGAATCAGATAGATATTCAAATGCATGTATCATTTTAGTCAACAACAAAAACAATAATATAACACTCAAATTACATAATTCAAATTACACAGTACAGCAGCCGGGTGTGTTGGAGTTTTGTACTGACAGTTTTTACGGGGTGTGTCTATTGCTAAACAGTTAACGTATAAAAGTGTTCCTAAATATCCCAAATTTTTAGATTAAACATATTTAATTATTTCACTCATTACCTGTTTGAAACTCGATCAAAAAGGTTCAAAAATTATTTATTTTCGGTTCCAATTTATATGTACGGAGTACAAAAACTTAGTTCGAAAAGGTAAAAAAAATATTTATCAAAACTATTATCTTTTTATTCAAATTTTAGAACAACTTTTATTTTAAAACTTCCTATATAGATATATTAGACCTATTTTAAAAATAATTAAACGTCAACCAAAAAACTACAGACATTTACCATTTAAACTCATAAATAATTATATTCAATATACGCTATGTATATATATAAACAGTTTTAAATAACAAAATTTACTACGCACATATATATATTAAATAATTAAATTAAATATTACAATATATATATATACAAGAAATATACATATAAAATAATAGTTTTTATTACAAGGTATTTTATTGTACATATTTATTTATAACAATAAATGTATATTATAGTTTATTAATGTTCATGTTAATATATATATTATACATATATTTATATATTTATATATATCCACACGTTTACCAGCAATGGTTCGTGAATCATCGGGAGCAGTCGAAGGTCAATTGAATATATGAACATTGTTTCAAATTTTTTCTAAACTCAACATTACATACTTTGCTTATCGTATCGAAATCATATAAAGATTAAGTTTAAATTTGGTCGGAAATTCCCGGGTCGTCACAGTACCTACCCGTTAAAGAAATTTCGTCCCGAAATTTGAGTGAGGTCGTCATAGCTAACACTAAAAATGTTTTCATGACGAATATGAGTTGATAAATAGAGTTTTATCATTATTGATTAATACAGATAAAACGATTCGATTAAGTGAAACGTACGAGGGAAGCCATCACAAAAGAGTGAAATGAGAAAGACAAATTTCATCATAACTTTTGACTAGTCATGATTGAATTCCGGAATTGACTAGTCATAATTGAATTCCGGAATTTAAGAGATTAAAGAAAAAATCTTAGAATGTATCAGATCTGATTCTTCGGGATTTATGGAAATTAAGATCTCTTTAATTAAATGCAGTCATCTGCCTCGATTGCTCTGTCGGATATTTCCAATATAAATTAAGTTCTTTCGTTTCATTATTCTCATCATTCCTATACTTTCTTTCTTAGTTCATACATCCAAACGATTATGAAAATGCTTAATCCAGTTCTGATCCTTGTCCTCATCCTTACTATTGCAACAATCATTCTCCTTTTCCAACTTCCACCAGAGAAATCTGCTTTCTTCTACTTCGCCCTTGGGGTTATAGTGTTTTTAATTCTCCCGTATCTTTATGTTGCGATAAACATTGATATACACGGTTTGTAATTTATGTGTTGTTATCGGGCTTTATATTCTCTCTTCTATTTAGAGGTTCCATGCTTTGGTTTTCTCTTCCCGACTTCAAGTCAAGCGAATGATGGTCAGAATTCGTAGGTATGAAGTTTCGAATGATTATAATGTTCTAAGCAGGGTGGAACGTGATAGCATGATTTGATTTTCAAATTTATCAAAATTTCAGAAAATAGAACTATCAAGAATACATTTTCTTGATATGTTCAGAAGTTAAGTAGAATGAAAGAGTTATGTAACATGGTTCATGATAAAGGTATGATCTGTGATCCTTTATCACGTTCCATTAGAAACTCAGCATGACTTACTGTAATATAATCACATTGGCCAAGCGCCATTATATTATACTAACTCATGCTTCAATTCCCAACACTTCTCCACCCTTCATTCATAATTTATACTTAAATTTTACTGAAGTTTCCAATATAATGGAATACAGAAAACACAAAGAGGTAGATGATTTCGGACAAGAATATTTATGAAAATATCCTCGAAATATCGAAGATATTTATGATGATATTTTGGAATTTCTAAGTTCGAAAGTTGATGAAGAAAAATTTTTCCGCAAGATTTTAACTTGACTTCGGAACAAGATATTCTCTAAAGATTTTGGCAGATCCAGAATTACCTGGATTCTTTGAATATAGGGTTTGGTCCTTGTATTTGACCTTGGTCTCCTTCATGATTAGTTCAATCTGTTTTTCAATACAAAATTTTCTATCGAGCGTTCATAACACTCCTTTCTTTATCATCAAACTTTTGGCCGTTTAGACCATCTACCATTTTTCTGTTTCCTATGCATTTAATGCTATGATATCTGAATCATCGGTTATTAATTCGAGGTGGTTTTAGGAGAATTGTGTTTTTAGATGATTAAACGCTGATGGTAGTATGGTGAAATAAAAAAGGTTCTCTGGCAACAATAAATGAACACGCATATAAATCAAGGTTATAATAAGGTTGTTTCGAATGAAAAGTCGAAGTTGTCTTGCTGGAGCTGTGACAAAATTGGCTACTTTGAAGAGGGATTGTAAAGTTATTTTCGGTAATAATAACGCCAAAGGAGCTAGCACAGATATGTGTTAAATGTTTACTCAGTTTCTGAGTGTTTTCAGGTGCATAACTATATGCATCAATCTTTTCTTCCGTAGATGAAGTGGGGTTGGTTCATCCTCTCGATTGAGGTGTTTTTAAGAATCATGAAAGGTTTGAACGCAGATTAGAATCGTCAAGATACAAATGAGGTTTAAGATGAAATCAAGTGGCAGACTTGAAGAATTGTTTAGTTTCATATGTTATAATCAATATTTTAATTCATTTTAATTGTCCAATGTCGGTAGTCCATAGTTGATAGTCCACAATTAGCAGTTCAATAATTTAATATATAATATTCGAATTAATTAATATGTATCGTTACCCGTGTACATGTCTCAGACTCGATCACAACTCAAACTATATATATTATTGTAGAATCAATCTCAACCCTGTATAGCTAACTCCCGCATTACTGCATATAGAGTGTCTATGGTTATTCCAAATAATATATATAGATGCGTCGATATGATATGTCAAAACCTTGTATACGTGTCCCGATATTTAAAGTGCGTAAAAATAAATAACAGAAATTAAATGACAATAAATAAAGTGCGTAAAGTAAATAACAGAAATTAAATGACGATAAAAAAAATTGCGAGAATGTAAATTGCGATAATTAAATTGCGATAAATAAAATGTAATCAGTTAGCTAGGAACAGTTAGCTAGGATTTCGTTAGCGTGGATTCTTAACAAAATTTCTCATAATTAATTTGTTTGTTTCTAATAAATTTTATTTTGTCCAATGTTTTCTTCATTATGCCACTTGTTGGATTCTGATAGGTCAAAATCCAAATATGAAATTGAATGAAAAATGGTTATACTGTAGTGAACGGATTCGTATATCTGGAGATGTAAGTAGGATTGTGAATGACTGTTGAATCAGATTCAAAGAATGTACAGTGTAACTTATTAATGTGGAATCTAAATATTCCTCGGGTATTACCTACCCGTTAAAATATTTTCATCATTAATAGTTTGTACAAAAGAATTTTTAATTACAATCGTTATGAAAAAATATATATACATATATATTTTCTTCAGATGTAATCATGGATTTAATGAGTTAATATGATATTAAACTCATTTGATTTACGGTTACAACTAGAGTACATAATCTCTAAAACATTAGAAATTATATAATCGTCATGTAGAACGAAGATAAACGACGTAGAAGGATTCGTAGAACGATGATTATGTTCGAGGTACAAAATGAGATGTTGAGGCATGTGATGTGGAAACTTGGGTTGTTGGTGGTACTGGTGTCGTTGGTGCTGAGGCTGGTGATGTTACTGGTGTTGGTGATACTGCTGGTGCTTGCAAATTGTGTACCGTGCTCTCTAAAGTTAATACTCGAGTTTGGAGTTCTTTAACTTCTTCTACTAACCCTGGTTGGTTATCAGGGTGAGGTAGAGGTCGGATATCTCCTCTATTTCCGTTAATGGTAGCCTCAAGACGAAAAATTCTTGCAAAAAGGGTATAAACGGTGTTGCGAACGGGTTCGCTGGTGAGCGGGTCAAGTACTCCAAGGTTAGGTGGTAGATTTGGTTAATGATAAGGAGTACCTTCTTCCCTTCTCCATAGGGTGAGTATCTCGCGAACCCACCCCCATTTTATCCAGTAATCACGGTAGTTGATTGGTTGGTGTGCTCCTATCACGCTGTCTTTAAAGTCAGAGGAACGTGGTCAATTTGTAGAGGCCATCTTACGTGATCACATAAAAGATTTTTGGTATGAAGAGTTTAGTGACAACAATTGATAGTTGGATGTATTCTCAATGCATAATATGCATAGACATATATAGTACCAGGATCCCTTAAATTACAGAAAAAATTTTACGAGAGATATCAGGCAAGGTCTACAGTAACAGATACACTAAGATATGAATCGTCAGATACGCTAAGATATGAATCGTCAGATACGCTAAGATATGAATCGTCAGATACTCTAAGATATGAATTTTGTCTATACACTATTCATGCAGTCAATGCAGTAAAACGTGTCTAGACTAAGAATAATGAGTAGGTAATTTCCTATGGATGATAAGCAGATGATTTCCGACAAAAATGATAAGCAAAACTTTTGACATGCAGACACGGTCGAAGTCCAGACTTACTAATGCAACCTACCGACTATCTGTTAGACACACTAATGCAAGACCTGGTTCGCTAAGACCATCGCTCTGATAACAACTGTCATACCCCGTCCTAATCCGTCCGAACGAAGTCACCAACATCTGGTTCCATTGCGATGATCGACTCCAAATAATAATGAGCAAATGCACAGCGGAAGATTTCTTTCATACCTGAGAATAAACATGCTTTCAAGTGTCAACCAAAAGGTTGGTGAGTTCATAGGTTTATCATAAATCAATAAAATTTATCATTTTGATAGACCACAAGATTTAAATGCTGCATGGTACAAATGGGCCCGAATCCTATACCTACCTATAATGTACATGCGATATCTTTTAAATACAGTACACCCTTCTCGTGTACGAAATCATTTTTCATAAATCTTAGTAACCGTACACATATCTCGTGCACAAAAATAACATACACATAACTTGTGTATAAAATCATTCTCTCGATACATAGCATTCACTTCAATTGATGGCAATTATCATGTCCACATAATTCAATGGTGGCAATTATCATGTCCACATAATTCAATGGTGGCAATTATCATGTCCACATAATTCAATGGTGGCAATTATCATGTCCATATAATTCAATAATAATCCGCAGAACTTCTGTCTGCATAATAATTCATTCGAGGAATGTTTTGCTTGTGTCTATCTCGTCAAACATTTATAAAAGCATTTCATGTATTCGCAGTTCAAAGATATATTTCAAAAGCATTTAATAAATCAGTTGTAAAAACAGCGCATGTATTCTCAGTCCCAAAAATGTAAAGAGTAAAAGGGAATCAAATGAACTCACGCATATAAATATTGTAAAACAGTTAATAAAGCATTTGCATGTATTCTCAGCCCAAAAACATAAAGAGTAAAAGGGGCAAATGAAACTCACCATACTGTATTTTGTAGTAAAAATACATATGACGTCAATGAATAAGTGTAGGATTGGTCTCGGATTCACGAACCTATCTCATGTATATATATTAACACATTATAATATAAATCAATTAAGTTTATATATTTTGTTATGTATCAAGATTAATGTTCTTATATTTAATTTTATTAATACTTACAATACATTATAATACTTACGTGATATTTAGTTATTGTTATATTAATAATATTAGTTAAAACAAAATTTATGTAATATTTGTATACCTTATGTAAAAAAACAAATATTTTTATACATATACATATGTTGTTTTGTAAAATAAATAATTGTAGTATTACTAGATTAAGGATAATAATAATAATGATAGTAATAATAGTGATTTTAATAAAAATAATATTTTTACTAATAATGATAAAGTAAAAATAATAGTTTACCAAAAGTAATTACTTTTTAATGATAATAATAATAACTACCTCTTCAAGAAAAAGCTCCAAAAATATAAAAATGCCCTTGCCTAGGTTTGAACCCGCGACCTCTCGTTCCCTAACATCACCTCTAAACCATCTGATCTGCTATGCTTTTGTGATTTAAACCAGAACTTACAACTATATAACTCATTTATCTAATGTTTCATCTTAGTCATCAACCATCAAAACACCAATTCATCATCATTATTCATCTCGTTTAGCAGGTCTCACAAGTGGGTCTTGGGCCAACCAAAACAAACGGCCAAATCTAGTTTCCCAAGCCCAACAATAAATAAAATATTCGGCCCAAATCACAATGGTGGAATGTCTGCGTTTTACAGAATTCGTCTAGTAGGCCAACAACTCTCATCTAATCACTAATCACCTTCTTTAAACATCATCATCAATTATATCATCATCGTGATCTTCTAGCCTCACCAATATTTATTGTTTCATCATCTACATACCATCGGTTATCAATCGTTATCATTTATATTATCTAACCCCACTATCCTTCATCATCATAATTATTTAAATAACAAAAAATATATACCAAACGTCACTTTAGGTGACCCATTTTTTGGTAGACCATGAAACCTACTTTTCCACATGCAACCAATCGATAATATTCTCTAAAGTAGTATACAATATATACAAGTTGACAATACCTTTAAACTGTGAGCATACTAGCTCATTCCAATGCGTGAACTTCGAAGAAAACGGAAATGAAAGTCGTAATGGTGAATCAAGTTGCAAAGGTGACAGTTTAGCATGGACAAAAATATACAAAGGTGGTCTTAATGGGTTTATGCTTTTATTTATGAGAAGAACCTAATATAAATAAATCGGCTTATAATGCGAGAAGAAAGAAAAAAAATTATATAGATTGATCGATAGATAATTCATGGCTGTAAAACAATAGCGACAGTGTTGGTTGGTGATTGAGGTTCGAACAGAGAAGTATACAACAGAATGGTTGATCGTGGTTTTTAATAGTGATAATAGCTAGTGAAATGGGTGATGTAGAGGTGGCAGTTTTGGGTTTCGTTTATAATCACAACCGTAGGAGTCGGCCAGAAAAAGATAATAATATATACAAGTGAGTTTTGGTTTGTGAGTTACAATCGAATGAGAAGAAAGTTGCAGGAAAAATATAAATGGGTTTTGTAGTGGTGTGAAGGTGATGATTGATTTTTGGTTAATGAAAAGAGTGGTGATTGTTGGAGTTTTAAACCGAGAGGAAATCGAAAATTTGTTTAAGGGAGTGTTTTGTGATGGTTCAAGTGAAGGTGGTATTTGACGAAGAAGAGGGTTGAGGATGGTGAAGATTGGTTCGACATAAATATGAAGAAAGAAAGAAGGTGATTAGTGACGGTTCTTGTGGTGGTGATCATAACGGTTTAAGGAAAATGGTGAAGATAGTCGTAGAGGTGGTGATCGGGTGAAGTGGGTGTGAGGGTGGAGTTTAAAGAATGATGATGAGATGGAAGGTGGTAAATCATAAATTGTATGATTGTATATATATAAAGATAATCAGATAGATATTCAAATGCATATATCATTTTAGTCAACAACAAAAACAATAATATAACACTCAAATTACATAATTCAAATTACACAGTACAGCAGCCGGGTGTGTTGGAGTTTTGTACCGACAGTTTTCACGGGGTGTGTCCATTGCTAAACACTTAACGTATAAAAGTGTTCCTAAATATCCCAAATTTGTAGATTAAACATATTTAATTATTTCACTCATTACCTGTTTGAAACCCGATCAAAAAGGTTCAAAAATTATTTATTTTCTATTCCAATTTATATGTACGGAGTACAAAAACTTAGTTCGAAAAGGTAAAAAAAATATATATCAAAACTATTATCTTTTTATTCAAATTTTAGAACAACTTTTATTTTAAAACTTCCTATATATATATATTAGACCTATTTTAAAAATAATTAAACGTCAACTAAAAAACTACAGACATTTACCATTTAAATTCATAAATAATTATATTCAATATACGCTATGTATATATATAAACAGTTTTAAATAACAAAATTTACTACGCACATATATATATTAAATAATTAAATTAAATATTACAATATATATACAAGAAATATACATATAAAATAATAGTTTTTATTACAAGGTATTTTATTGTACATATTTATTTATAACAATAAATATATATTATAGTTTATTAATGTTCATGTTAATATATATATTATACATATATTTATATATATACACATATTTATATATATCCACGTTTACCAGCAATGGTTCGTGAATCATCGGGAGCAGTCGAAGGTCAATTGAATATATGAACATTGTTTCAAACTTTTTCTAGACTCAACATTACATACTTTGCTTATCGTATCGAAATCATATAAAGATTAAGTTTAAATTTGGTCGGAAATTCCCGGGTCGTCACAACAAACCCAACTACAAGTATTCAAACACAAATTATTCAATAGATATAGAGCGATCATTTCATCAAGCTTTGCAATCAAGTGAAATACATAAAATCTAGCCAAGCATGGCTAGATAAACATCAAGTAAGCAAAAGTAAGAACAAACAATCATCATAGTTACAACTTAATGAGAAATGTACCAAAACAAGTGATGATTACAAAGAAATGGAGCAAATGATAAAGAGCTTCACTAATCTAACAATAATCTTGAGCTATCACCTCCAAATTGAGCCTTCAATATGTAACGACCCGACTCTTTTGACTTTTAAATATATTTATTACTTTCACAAAACTGCGTATTTGTGCGTACTGAGCTAGATTTTATTCTGAGATCATTAATTATGTTAATTACTTTCGTTAATGCCTTACAACGTGTTTTTAAATACTTAGTTACTTAACATGATCCTTGAATGCATTTACGACCGTTAGTGTCACTTATTGTTTAAAACGAGCTACGTACTTAGTACACAAACTTTTGTCATAATTGGAATATTATGACTACGTAAACATAATTGTTATTTATTTATGAAAATTACTTGTCTTGATGGATTATTAATTACGCTTAGTGCTTACTAATGCTTACTAGTTACCTTAATGGACTTCCATGGCCCAACCTACTCAAATTAGTGGACTAATTAGTGGATTAATTAGCCCATGTAATTAATAACTAGCCCATGAAAATATAAGACAAGTAACTTGCATGCTTATGTACCAAATACTTACACCATGTTGCATGCCACCCAACCAACCAACACAACTTTGTACCACCACCATGGACTACACCATGCCACCACCACATGAGGCCAAATTGTTCCCCCTTGCTCCCAAACCGTCGACCACCATCACCACCTCACCACCACTTTATTTTTTTAAAAGCTCATTTCATTCTCATTTCATTTCATTTAAACACACACACTTCTCTCTATTTTCTCACTCTAGAGTTATCTCTCAAAAACTTTGAAGAACTTGTAAGTGTTCTTGAGTTTCTTCCTTCTTTTTCTTCCTTATTTTCGTGTATCATCACCATCATGAGCAAAAGTTCAACTTTTGCAACTTGAATCTTCATAACTTGTGTTGATTCAAACTTTGTTTTGAAAATTTTTCAAGAACATGAAGAATTCAAGCTTTTTAGATTTGAATCTTCATAATGTTGTTATATCTAAGTTTATTAACTTAAGATCTCTTTATTTATGTTTAAAGATCAAAACCTATGTTTATGATCTTCATGTAACTTGTAGATCCAACACTTTACTTTATGGATCTTCAAGAAAGTTTGAAATATAAGCTTACTAGCTTGAAGTTTCTACAAAAAGTTAGTTAAGATCAAAAGTTTACTAACTTATGATCTTCTTTAGTTTGTTGTACTTTAGATTTGTGACTTGTGTTTTCATTAAACAAAGGATAAAAGCTTTCTAGCTTGGGATCTCATAATTATTGTTAGGAATCCAAGCTCTTTAGCTTAGGGTTTCATCTTTGTGTTTGATCTAAGTTCCATGACTTAAGATCTTGCTTATTTAGTTTGATTCAAAGTTTGTAGCTTAATAGAACTTGTACTTGTGTTGAAACTAAGAAATTGAGTAACTTTGGTTCATCACCTTGCTCAAACTCTCACATGAGTTGTGTTTTATTTCATAGACTTAACTTTGTGTGTTGATGGTTAAACCTTGGTTAAAGTGATGCTAAAATATCAAGAGTTGTACACTTGAGGCTTATACGCATCAAGGATGAGAACCATGATGAGCATCAAACACCAAGAAACCCACCGGAGCACTTGCTTTCTGTTTTTCAGGGATTTATCAAGCTCCTGGGCTTCTGAAAAAGTTGATTTGCAGATAGTTCGGTTCGAGTAGATGACTTTTTGTTTAAGACTCGTCTTAATCCGATGTATGGTTTAGGATTTATAGCCTTCCGAAAGTCACTACACCTTTGTAACGTTGTGCTAAAATTTCTGACCTACTCGCACTTAAACCGTCGCCACGGTCAAACAAAGACGAGTTAGGTTCTGAAAATTGGTCAGCGGTTAGAGGACTCACATACGGAACCTTGGCCACTGGTCTCGCATCATTTCAGTTTGTATAGAGGTCGTAATAGCTGAACGAAGTCAGCCTTTGTTTCGATCTCTATTCTTGATTGAAAACTTACTTTACTTTTTACGTATGATGTTGATGATGATGACACTTAAGATTTAACTTGCATACTTTTAAACCCTTTTGGGATGACTTACTGACTTAGTAACTTTTTACTTAGGTTGAGGACCTTTCGGACCGGCTTACTTGCTTACTTACTTCGTATCGACTTTTACTGCACTTTCACTGTGAGTTATAGCTCCCTTTTTACTTCAACTATTTTTGAGACTGAGAATACATGCACTTTTTATGTTTTACTTACTAGACATGAGTACTTAAACTTTATGTATGTGTGGGTGATATAATGGCATAAACTTTCCCCTTAGCTCGGTAACGTTTAGTCATTGGTTTTTGAACAGGTAAACGCGAATCTTAGATATGGATCCATAGGGTTTGACATCCCCACTTGAGCTAGTCGCGCTAGCATTTAACGGGTGTTTAATACTTTGAGAACATACGCACTCGCCAAGTGTACTTTTTAGGGGGTGATATTTACGTTAAGTTAGTTACCAAGTGCCCATGGTTAAGCATATACTTTTCATACTGTTTTGAATACAAAATCTCATGGCCTACATTACATTACTGTTACAATTAAACTATAGCTCACCAACATTCGTGTTGACTTTTTAAGCATGTTATTTCTCAGGTGCTTAGACGTTTGTTGCTTCCGCCGTATTAGTCTCGCTGTTGTAGACCTGCTGTGTTAGACTTCCGCTGCATTGCTTAGAGATGTCTCAATTACGAAACTTTCACTTACATTCATAACTTATGTTACATTTGAACCATGGCTTGTAACGACCTTTGTGTCACGTACTTATGTTAATACTTTCTATTCGTAGAAACACGCTATCTTTTGTAAAACGTTATCTTTTCATGAATACAAACTTGTTTTAAAACAGCATATAGTGTTGTAACCATGTAATGATCCTGTTGTTGATGATCCGTACACGTTGATTTTGTACGGGGCGTCACATTTGGTATCAGAGCATTGGTTTTAGGGAATTAGGTTGCATTAGTGTGTCTTGACCGAGTCGAGTATGATTCACTAATAGGACTAATCTACAACTTGCTTGTTTACTAGTATCTACGGAACTTGTTACATGCTACTGCTTACTTTTACTACTATGTGAACTCGCTGTATGCTACCGTTTATTCTCGCTACTGCATGCTACTATCTGCTTTTGATTACATGTTACTTCGGTATGATTTTGCCATGCTATGTACTGCTATAGACTATCTAGGCTGCTGTAGATATTTTGCCTAATTACGTGCTTGCTATATGTCTTACTAACATGGAAAAAGTTATTTTTCCTTGTTCAGATGTCGGACATCCTATTCATTATCATTGATTTGGAGAATGACTCAGATTCATCTGCTACTTCGCCTACTATTGTTGCTGACTCACAGATCCCGTCACAGCTACCCTTCGACGACTCCGGCGATTCGTCTTCTGGGGATGGTAGCCACGCACCTAACCTGATGGTCATCTCAGACAGAGACGAGGACCCAGAGGAGATTCCAGCTCCACGTAGCCCTAGACTCCCGGGGCCACAGCACCATTCCGGTGGTACTGTAATCCCTAGGGGAAACGGGGATGGTCCTTTCCGTAACGAGCATGGTCATTGGGCTAGATGCACCACTGATGGACATGTTGTACCGATTCCACGGGGAAGATATCGACTTATGACCACCGGTCAGAGGCTTTCTCCCGCCCGCGATGATCCTGCACTACCTTCGGATGATTTAGACGGTTCATCATCCGACGACTCCAGCGAGGAGGATCCCAAGGAGGATTCTGAGGAGGACTCCGAGGAGGAGCCTGTGCAGCCACCCACTACCCCGCCGAAGAAGCGGTACCGCTTCGATGGTACTGTTATTCCAGGGGTTAATGGAGGTAGGCCGTTCGTGAACGCACATGGACTGTTGGTTAGGGTCACCGCCCGCA
Source organism: Rutidosis leptorrhynchoides (assembly GCF_046630445.1). Taxonomy (NCBI): domain Eukaryota; kingdom Viridiplantae; phylum Streptophyta; class Magnoliopsida; order Asterales; family Asteraceae; genus Rutidosis; species Rutidosis leptorrhynchoides. The sequence goes on from NC_092335.1 coordinate 636,999,792, forward strand.
AGCGGGTTGTGCCGTATCCTGCTGATCCATTCGTGCGTAAGGTCGGCTGTTATGTGCCATGTACTTCTGGTGCTGCACCCTCTGCACCACCGGCACCACCTGCACCATCTGCACCCTCTGCACCACCTGCCCCACCAGCATCTCCCACCGTCGAGGAGCTGACGAGGGAAGTGCATAACCTCCGTGCTCAGGTGACTGAGCTCGAGGATCAGATGTCCCACCTGATGGAAATCATTTACCCACCATCACCATAGGACCGTTGTATTAGATCTCATTATGTATTCTGTTAGTAGTTTTCTGTTTTTCATTCATGTAATGTACGAACCTCATGACATTGTACGTAACTTTCTTATTATGAATGGAATTACTGTTGCTTAATTGTTGTACGGCGTTTACTTTAAGCTATCACATGTTGGCTTTTGTGCTATCTGCTGCTGTTGCCATGCTTAATTATTATGTACTGTGTTGCTTCTGTGCTGTTTACCTTGTGCTATGATGTTACTGATTATTAGATTTTGACTTAAGTCAAATTTTTTGTCTAGAAGATCAATGGCAAACGGAAGAGTTCCAAGGGACTTGCCCACAGCGGCATAGATTGAGGAGATGATAGCTGCCCGAGTAGCCGCAGCTATGGTAGATGCCAACCCCCAAGCTCCACCGGCTAACCAAAACATTCAGAACGGGTGCACTTATAAGGTATTCCAGAGCTGCAAGCCCCACAATTTCAGTGGTACTGAAGGGCGAGTTGGGCTAATGAGATGGTTTGAGAAATTGGAATTTATGTTCCGTGTGAGTAACTACTCCGAAGTGAACAAAAATAAGTACGCCTCCTGCACACTGTCGGATGGCGCTTTAACCTGGTGGAACATACTCGCCCAGGCTCAGGGAATTGACGAGGCTTATGCTACACCATGGGAGGAGTTTAAGAGTGCTATGATCGAGGAATACTGCCCCAGAACCGAAATTCAGAAGATGGAAGCAGAGTTTTTGGAACTAAAGGTTGTAGGAACTGACCTTGATGGATATAACCAAAGGTACTTGGAGTTGGTTTTGATGTGACCTACGATGGTTACTCCTGAATTTAAACGAATGGAACGGTATTTGTGGGGACTTCCCAAGACCATTCAGAGAAATGTCACCTCTTCGAAACCAGCAAATGTCCCGAAAGCTATGAGCATGGCGCACACCCTAATGAATCAGATTGCCCAACAAGAGCCAGAAAAGGTGAGATCGGAATCAGAAGCTAGTAATGGGAAACGTAAGTGGGACGGAAACAAGGGAAAAGTCTTTGATCAAAACCCAGCTAAGAGGTATGAGAATTTTAAGGGAAACAAAGACTAGAGGAACCCTAACCCGAACCCTAGCTCGAACCCTAACTACAAGGGTAGCCTTCCACAGTGCAATAGATGCAACAAGCATCATACTGGATACTGCAACGTGGTATGTGAAAAGTGTAAGAGGACTTGACACATCGGCAAAGATTGTAAGATCACCACCCCAGCGGTGAGAACAAATCCGAATGGGCCGAAGAAGTGCTTTGAGTGCGGCCACCAGGGTCACTTTTAAAATGAATGTCCTAACAAGAAGAATGATGGCAGGCCAGCACGTGGAAGAGTCTTCAACATGAACGCCAGAGATGCCCGCGAGGATCCTGACTTGGTTACAGGTACATTCACTATCAGTAAACTACTAGCTTCTGTCTTGTTTGATACTGGTGCCAATAGGAGTTATGTATGTAGACATTTTTACTCTAAGATAGATTGGTCATTAGTTCCTTTGGACGAGAGTATGCTTGTTGAGGTAGCCAATGGAAAACTTGAGAAAGTTGACCAAATTGGCCGAGGAGGTATAATAAACTTAGCTGGCGTTGATTTTGAGATTGATTTGATACCCATTAAGTTGGGAAGCTTTGATGTGATAGTTGGTATGGACTGGTTGTCCAAAGTAAAAGCCGAAGTTATCTGTGGTGAGAAGATTCTTCGTATACCTCGCAGAGACGGTATGCCATTGATTGTTTAAGGAGACAGATGTAGCCCAAAGCTGAACCTTATTAGTTGCATGAAGGCATAGGAAGTCATGAGAAAGGGACGTTTCGGTATTTTGGCACATGTGAAAAAGTTAGAAACCGAGGATAAAAGCGTAGATAATGTACGAATTGTGAACGAATTTCCAGACGTCTTTCCAGAAGAGTTGTCGGGATTACCGCCGCCGCGATCAGTAGAGTTTCAGATCGATCTCGTACCAGGAGCTACACCTGTAGCTTGTGCACTTTATCGACTCGCACCTTCTGAAATGCAAGAGTTGCAGAGCCAACTACAAGAATTATTAGACCGTGGATTCATCCAACCAAGCTCTTCGCCTTGGGGCGCACCTCTTTTGTTTGTAAAGAAGAAGGACTGATCTTTCTGCATGTGTATTGATTACCGTAAACTCAACAAATTGATGATCAAGAATTGATATCCCCTTCCCAGGATTGACGACCTTTTCGATCAGCTACAAGGATCAAGCGTGTACTCCAAGATTGATTTGCGATCAGGTTATCAACAGTTGAGGGTGAAGGAGAGCGATGTCCTCAAGACTGCATTCCGAACTCGTTATGGTCATTATGAGTTTCTTGTGATGCCATTTGGTTTAACCAACGCAACTGCCGTGTTTATAGATCTCATGAATCACGTATGCAAGCCGTACCTAGACAAATTCATTATCATCTTCATAGATGACATCCTCATCTATTCCAAGAGCGAAGAAGAACACGAACAACATCTTCGACTCGTGCTTGAACTCTTAAGACAAGAGCAACTCTATGCCAAATTCTCCAAGTGTGAATTTTGGTTAGAGGAAGTTCAATTTCTTAGCCATGTTGTAAGTGATCAGGGTATCAAAGTCGATCCCGCGAAAATCGAAGCCATCAGCAAGTGGAAAACCCCCACTACTCCTACTCATATCTGCCAATTTTTAGGCCTCGTCGGTTATTACCGAAGATTCATCGAAGGTTTCTCTTTGATTTCGCGTCCTTTGACTGCGTTAACTCATAAGGTGTGACGACCCGGAAATTTTCGACATTTAAACTTAATCTTTATATGTTTCCGACACGATAAGCAAAGTCTATAATGTTGAGTCTCAAAAATTTTGAACTGTTTACATAGATTCAGTTAACCTTTGACTGCTCCCGAAGATTCACGAACAATTACTTGTAAATAGGTACGTATATATTTAAATATATATAAATAATCATTTGAAATATATTATATTAGAATTAACTATGTAAAAATAAAATAATATATAATAATTATTATTTAAAACATAACCATATATAATTAAAATATATTAAAAATAAATATTAAATGATTGTAATACTCGTTGGACATTTCGATTATTATTTAGAGAGGTTAAATTCGAACTTATGTGATTTTAAGATAAACGGTGACCCGAAAATGAGTAATATAAATTTTAGGCTTACTAAAAATGTATTAAGGAACTATTTGTTGAATTTTAAAATTTTTTTTATATTTTACTTAGGGGTTGGGAGTGAATAATTAATGTAATTTTTATTTAATAGTTTATGATTGAATTTTATACCATAATGACCAAAATAAATAAATATAGTTAATCTAAAAATTTGAGATTTTTCTGAGAACTTTTAATTCGCCACTGGGTAACAACGGGGTACGAAATATTCTCCTTTAAACTGTCGGCAGCCCAATTAAGTCATTGTGTACGTTTTTAATCTTTGATTTAAATTTAATATTATTATTATTACTATATTACATACTTAAATTTAAAACTATCTATATCTTTATCTATATATGTATATTTATATTTATGCGATCAGGAGATTAGATAGTTCATGGGCACATATGATCAACCATTACCACCACACTTGTGCACCATCTTCCACCTTCTTCGATCAAACCACAACCATCAAACCACCAATAACCGTCACCTCTATATTTATATATACATACTCATACTGTAAGAGAGGAAATAAAAATATCAACCATCTATCTATCTAATTTATTCTCTGTTCCTATCAAACATGCACCCAAGAACACCCTCAACCATGGTCATGTCATCACCACACTACACAACCTTCACCTATACAACCACTCCAATCTCCATCATTAAACGGTTGTTGTAGCTGCTATATGTGATCACTGTTTCTCTATTTCCTTCTCTTGTTTATACTACTATAACAACGATGATGCAAGAAGGAGACTTGGAACGGTGAGCTTTAATGATAGATGATGCGTGAATGATGAAACAAATACGATGATACAATGCAAACCCACGAATATCACCACTAACAAGTCAATCGGTGCTGCGGTACTTTCAAAATTACTTAAATATCCACCACCCTAGAACCACCATCGGTCATCACTCAAACTTTCAAAATTACTTGTTTCCTGTTTCAACAACAAAACCACCAACTGCTGCGTGTTTTCTATTACTGTTATTGTTGTTTCACCATCGATGAAGATCAACTTAAACCACTACCCGTCGAAACCCAATCGTGACTACCACTTCCGTCCTGTATTCTTTTTCTTTACTATTCCTAATTTAGACAAAGGAGTTGGTGATGGACAAAGATGATGGAAAACAGAAGGAAACATGATGGTGATTGATGCTCAAGAAAAAGGGATATTGGAGGGGTCAGTTGGACGAATTCTTTGGATTATAAAATCCCACGCATACAATTCCTTTATTTTAAATTGAACTTGGGTTGGGGTTGGTAAGTGGACTGCATACCCTATTAATATTGGGCTGTCAAATTCCTAAATTCTATGCATGCCGAATACTACTTTGGTTTTGGGCCGAACCCAAGTTTAATAAGATGTTGATGATGATTCCAAGAGGAGTGATGATTATGATGTTAGATGATGAAGATAATTATGATTTTATGTGATGATTCAGTGATAATATTAAAACAATAATAATAATAATAACCATAGGATGATGATGGTAAAGATGCATGATGATCCATGATGACTCGTTGAGGAAGTTATGATGATGATGATTATATTATAATGTTGATGACGAGAATGAAGATGATGATACAATCACTGTCTTCGTATTAATTCGGTTTCCACTAACATTTGATTACAGCAAAATAAATACCATTTGTTTTTCCTTCTCAACCCATGAACTTACGAAATACACCTAGCTTCTGCAGATTTTTTTTCGCTGCATCTGCTCTATCTATTTCCGTTCAAACCCCATCGAAAAACTGCTATCCTATTATTGTTTTAAAATCACGAAACAGATCAAAATAAATAATAAACGGACTGGGTTTGTTTATTAGTCTCTTGGGCCGTATCATCCTTTTATATATTGGACTTGCATGTTGGGCCATGGAAGTGTTGTTGGGCCGTTACTTTGGTTGAGCCATATTGTGGATTTGATAAGAAAACAGGAAAATGATGGTTGATGATGGAAATAAAAGAAGGCAAAACGAATAATATATTTTAAATAAGTATAACAAATAAATTAATCAGATAAAAAGAAATAGAGGAATGGTTAAGGTGCTGGTGGGTGAATGAGGGGTTACGGGTTCGAGCCCGGGCATAGTCACTTTTGTTTTTTGGAAGCTTTTCATTTAAGGTAGCATCATTATTATTATTATTGTTATTATTCTTATTATTATTAGTAGTATTATTATTATTATTATCATTATTATTATTATGAACATTATTATTATTATCATTGTTAGTATTATTATTATTACTATCATTATTATAATTATTTTTATTATTATTATTATTATTATCATTATCATTAATTATTATTACTAAAATTACTAATAGTATTATTATTTTTATTACAACAAAAATTATTTATAATTATCACATATATCACAAGTATATCTAATTGACTATCCTTAATAAAAAAATAACATATATATAACATTGGAAATAACAAATGTATTACTAAAATAAATAAGAAATATATAAAACATACATATATTTATTCGATAATAATTAAGTATATTAATAAATATACAAATCATATAGGTTCGTGAATCCGAGACCAACCCTGCATTGTTCAATATCATCATATGTATTTTTACTACAAAATACAGTATGGTGAGTTCATTTGCTCACTTTTACTCTTTATATTTTTTGGACTGAGAATACATGTGCTATTTTTTTACAATTTCTTTATTAAATGCTTTTGAAATATATTTGAACTGCGAATACATGAAATGCTTTTATAAATGTTTGACGAGATAGACACAAGCAAAACATTCCTCGAATGAATTATTATGCAGACAGAAGTTCTGTGGATTATTATTGAATTATGTGGACATGATAATTGCCACCATTGAATTATGTGGACATGATAATTGCCACCATTGAATTATGTGGACATGATAATTGCCACCAATTGAAATGAATGTTATGTATCGAGAGAATGATTTTATACACAGGTTATGTGTATGTTATTTTTGTGCACAAGATATGTGTACGGTTACTAAGATTATGAAAGATGATTTCGTACACGAGAAAGGTGTACTGTATTTAAAAGATATTGCATGTACATTACTGGTGGGTATAGGATTCGGGCCCATTTGTACCATGCAGGATTTAAACCTTGTGGTCTATCAAAATGATGAATTTTATTGTTTTATGATAAACTTATGAACTCACCAACCTTTTGGTTGACACTTTAGAGCATGTTTATTCTCAGGTATGAAAGAAATCTTCCGCTGTGCATTTGTTCATATTACATGGAGTCATTCATGGCATATAGAGGTCAGAACCTCGCAATGGGACCAACTGTTGAAGACTTCGTCCAGATAGATTAGGACGGGTCACTACAGGTGGTATCAGAGCGGTGGTCTTAGCGAACCAGGTCTTGCATTAGTGTGTCTAACTGATAGTTGTTTAGATGCATTAGTGAGTCTGGACTTCGACCGTGTCTGCATGTCAAAAGTTTTGCTTATCATTCGTGTCAAAAATCATCTACTTATTATCCTTAGGAAATTACCTGCTTATCATTCCTAGTCTAGACACATCTTACTACATTGATTGCATGAATAGTGTATAGATAAATTCATATCTTAGTGTATCTGTTATTGTTACCTTTGCCTGACAAGATTCCGTAGATTCCTCCGTAACTTATGGGATTTTAGTATGATATATGCATATGTAAATTATGTATTACAGGGTACAATATACACCCTATAATCTATTTCTTATCGAAAATCCTTCATTTTATCGTACGATATGGATCCCTCAACCAGTTCAAATTCCTCAGATTACGACAGTTATTCCGACACGGATATTCACCTAAGCTCCGAAAGCAGTGTCACCAGAATGAATCAACCAATCATCCATCCCCAATTCATCTGATGGGTTCGTAGTTGACTTAATCAATGGAGACGTGCAGAAGGCGATCCCTTCCACTAATCGAATTCACCTCTTGATGAAGAACCCGAAGCACTTACCGGCAAACCTGTTCGTAACACCATTTTCACCCTCATTTCCCGAATATCTTGCCACGACTATATCATAACTCAGATTTTAAACCTTATTCATTCGCCCGTTCTTACAGACAATCATCCCAGAGTAATAAGTCAGCGAACTACGCGCCCGAGTTGTAGCCTTGAAAAATATGGTGCAAAACGTACCAGCTTCAGCAACATCAACGGCATCAACAGTACCATCGACATCAATACCAGTACCACCAACAACCCAAGTTCAACATCTCACACCTCAATATCTCATTATGTACCTCAAGCATAATCATCAATCTGCGAATCGTTCTACATCATTTATCTTCATTCGACATGGCGATTATGTAATCTCTAATGTTTTAGAGATTATATATTCTTGTTCTAACGGTAAATCAAATGAGTTTAATATCATATTGACTCATTAAATCTATGATTACATCTGAAGAAAATATATATGTATATATATTTTTTCATAAAGACTGTAATTAAAAATTCTTTCTTACAAACTGATAATGGTGAAAATATTTTAACGGATAGGTAATACCCGAGGAATATTTAGATTTCACATTAATAAGTTACATTGTACATTCTTTGAATCTGATTCAACAGTCATTTACTATCCTACTTACATCCACGTTATACAAATCCGTTCACCACAGAATAACCATATTCATCCAATTTCATATTTGGATTTTGACCTATCAGAATCCAGCAAGTGGGATAATGAAGAAAACATTTGACAAAATAAAATTTGTTAGAAACAAACAAATTAACTATGAGAAATTTTGTTAAGAATCCACGCTAAATGTTCCTAGCTAATTGCTCCTAGCTAACTGATTACATTTTATTCATCACAATTTAATTATCGCAAATTACATTTTCGCAATTTTATTTATTGTCATTTACATTCTGTTATTTACTTTATGCACTTTATTTATCGTCATTTAAATTTCTGTTATTTATTTTACGCACTTTAAATATCGGGACACGTATACAAGGTTTTGACATATCATATCGACGCATATATATATATATATATATATATATATATATATATATATATATATATATATATATATATATATATATATTATTTGGAATAACCATAGACACTCTATACGCAGTAATGCTGTAGTTAGCTATACAGGGTTGAGGTTGATTCTACAATAATATATATACTTTGAGTTGTGATCGAGTCTGAGACATGTACACGGGTCACGATACGTATTAATTAATTCGAATATTATATATTAAACTATATATGAATGTTTGGACTGTTAACCGTGGACTATCGACTGTGGACTAATGACATTGGACAATTAAAATGAATTAAAATATTGATTATAACATATGAAATTAAAAAAAAAAAAAAATTCTTCAAGTTTGCCACTTGATTTCATTTTAAACCTCATTTGTATTTTAACGATTACAATCTGCGATCAAACCTTTCATGATTCTTGAAAACACCTCAATCGATAGGATGAACCAACCGCACTTCATCTACGGAAGAAAAGATTGATGCATATAGTTATGCACCTGAAAAAAAAACTCTCGGAAACTGAGTAAACGTTTAACACATAGCTGTGCTAATTCCTTTAGTATTATTATTACCCAAAATAACTTTGCAGTTCTTCTTCACAATAGCCAATTTTGTCACAGCTCCAACAAGACAACTTCGACTTTTCGTTCGAAACAACCTTATTATAACTGTGATATATATGCGTGCTCATTTATTGTTACCAGAGAACCTTTTATATTCCACCATATTACCATCAGCGTTTAATCATCTAAAAACACAATTCTCTTGAAACCACTTTGGATTGATAACCTATGATTCAGATATGGCTGCGTTAAATGTAGAGAAACAGTAAAATTGTAGATGGCCAAAATGGCCAAGAGTTTGATGATAAAGAATGGAGTGTAGGGAACGCTCGATAGAAAATTTGGTACTGAAAAATGGATTGAGCTAACCATGAAGGAGACTATGGACAAATACAAGGACCAAACCCTATATTCAAAGAATTCAGGTAATTCTGGATACGATGAAATCTTTAGAGAATATCTTGCTCCGAAGTCATGTTAAAATTTTTCGGAAGATTTTTCTTCATCAACCTTCGAACTTAGAAATTCCAAAATATCATCATAAATATCTTCGATATTTCTGAGGATATTTTCGTAAATATTCTTGTCCATCTACCTCTTCTTGCTTTCTGTATTTCATTATATTGGAAACTTCTGTAAATCTAAGTATAAATTATGAATGAATTATGGAGAAGTGTTGGGGATTGAAGCATGAGTTAGTATAATATAATGGCGCTTGGCCAACGTAATTATATTACAGTAAGTCATGCGGAGTTTCTAATGAAACGTGATGATGGTTCACAGTAGATTATACCATCATCATGTGTTATGTTACATAACTCTTTCATTCTACATAACCTCCAAACATATCAAGAAGAATATATTCTTGATAGTTCTATCTTTTGTAATTTTGATAAATTTGAAAATCAAATCGTACTATCACGTTCCACCCTGCTTAGAACATTATAATCATTCGAAACTCTATATCTACGAATTCTGGACCATTATTCGTCTGACTTGGAGTCGGGAAGAGAAAACAAGAGCATGGAGCTCCGAAAAATAAAGGAAAATATAAAGCCGATCAGAAACACATGAATTACAAACCGTGTATATCAATGTTTATCGCAACATAAAGACACGGGAGAATTAAAAACATTATAACCCCAAGGGCGAAGTAGAAGAAAACAGATTCTTCATGTGGTAATTGGAAAAGGAGAATGATTGTTGCGATAGTGAGGATAAAAACAAGAATCAGAACTGGAATAAGCATTTTCACAATCTTTTGAATTTAGGAATTGAGTATAGAAGTGGTGAAAACTAATGGAACGGAAAAGGTAAATTTATACTGGAAATATCAGACGTTGTAATCGGGACAGATCATCGCATTTAATTAAAGAGATCCTAATTTCCTTAAATCTCGAAGAATCAGATCTTATAGATTTTCCAAGATTTTATTTTAAATCCCTGGAATTCCGGAATTCAAACATAACTACGTCAAAAGTTAAGACAAACTTGACTTTCTTCAAATCACTCATTTACTATAGCTTCCCTCGTACGCTTCGAGTAATTGCATTATTTTATCCATATTACTCTTTGGTAATAAAACTATATTTATCAGCTCAAATTCGTCATAAAAACATTAATGTTAGCTATGACCATCCCACTCAAATTTCAGGAAGAAATTTCTTTAACTGATAGGTACTGTGACGACCCGAAAATTTTCGACCAAATTTAAACTTAATCTTTATATGTTTCCGACACGATAAGCAAAGTCTATAATGTTGAGTATCAAAAATTTTGAACTGTTTACATAGATTCAGTTAACCTTTGACTGTTCCCGACGATTCACGAACAATTACTTGTAAATAGGTACGTATATATTTAAATATATATAAATAATCATTTGAAATATATTATATTAGAATTAACTATGTAAAAATAAAATAATATATAATTATTATTATTTAAAACATAACCATATATAATTAAAATATATTAAAAATAAATATTAAATGATTGTAATACTCGTTGGACGTTTCGATTATTATTTAGAGAGGTTAAATTCAAACTTATGTGATTTTAAGATAAACGGTGACCTGAAAATGAGTAATATAAATTTTAGGCTTACTAAAAATGTATTAAGGAACTATTTGTTGAATTTTTAATTTTTTTTATATTTTACTTAGGGGTTGGGAGTGAATAATTAATGTAATTTTTATTTAATAGTTTATGATTGAATTTTATACCATAATGACCAAAATAAATAAATATAGTTAATCTAAAAATTTGAGATTTTTCTGAGCACTTTTAATTCGCCACTGGGTAACAACGGGGTATGAAATATTCCCCTTTAAACTGTCGGCAGCCCAATTAAGTCATTGTGCACGTTTTTAATCTTTGATTTAAATTTAATATTATTATTATTATTATATTACATACTTAAATTTAAATCTATCTATATCTTTATCTATATATGTATATTTATATTTATGCGATCAGGAGATTAGATAGTTCATGGGCACATATGATCAACCATTACCACCACACTTGTGCACCATCTTCCACCTTCTTCGATCAAACCACAACCATCAAACCACCACTAACCGTTACCTCTATATTTATATATACATACTCATACTGTAAGAGAGGAAATAAAAATATCAACCATCTATCTATCTAATTTATTCCCTGTTCCTATCAAACATGCACCCAAGAACACCCTCAACCATGGTCATGTCATCACCACACTACACAACCTTCACCTATACAACCACTCCAATCTCCATCATTAAATGGTTGTTGTAGCTGCTATAAGTGATCACTGTTTCTCTATTTCCTTCTCTTGTTTATACTACTATAACAACGATGATGCAAGAAGGAGACTTGGAACGGTGAGCTTTAATGATAGATGATACGTGAATGATGAAACAAATACGATGATACAATGTAAACCCACGAATATCACCACTAACAAATCAATCAGTTCTGCGGTACTTCTCTGTTTATATCCGAAAACAAACAACCATATCTTAAATATCCACCACCCTAGAACCACCATCGGCCATCACTCAAACTTTTAAAATTACTTGTTTCCTGTTTCAACAACAAAACCACCAACTGTTGCGTGTTTTCTATTACTGTTACGGTTGTTTCACCATCGATGAAGATCAACTTAAACCACTACCCGTCGAAACCCAATCGTGACTACCACTTCCGTCCTGCATTCTTTTTCTTTACTATTCCTAATTTAGACAAAGGAGTTGGTGATGGACAAAGATGATGGAAAACAGAAGGAAACATGATGGTGATTGATGCTCACGAAAAAGGGATACTGGAGGGGTCAGTTGGACGAATTCTTTGGATTATAAAATCCCACGCATACAATTCCTTTATTTTAAATTGAACTTGGGTTGGGCTTGGTAAGTGGACTGCATACCCTATTAATATTGGGCTATCAAATTCCTAAATTCTATGCAGGCCGAATACTACTTTGGTTTTGGGCCGAACCCAAGTTTAATAAGATGTTGATGATGATTCCAAGAGGAGTGATGATTATGATGTTAGATGATGAAGATAATTATGATTTTATGTGATGATTCGGTGATAATATTAAAACAATAATAATAATAATAATAACCGTAGGATGATGATGGTAAAGATGCATGATGATCCATGATGACTCGTTGAGGAAGTTATGATGATGATGATTATATTATAATGTTGATCACGAGAATGAAGATGATGATACAATCACTATCTTCGTATTAATTCAGTTTCCACTAACATTTGATTACAGCAAACCAAAAACCATTTGTTTTTCCTTCTCAACCCATGAACTCACGAAATACACCTAGCTTCTACAGATATTTTTTTTTCGCTGCATCTGCTCTATCTGTTTCCGTTCAAACCCCATCGAAAAACTGCTATCCTATTATTGTTTTAAAATCACAGAACAGAATAAAATAAATAATAAACGGGCTGGGTTTGGTTATTAGTCTCTTGTGCCATATCATGCTTTTATATATTGGACTTGCATGTTGGGCCGTGGAAGTGTTGTTGGGCCGTTACTTTGGTTAAGCCATATTGTGGATTTGATAAGAAAACAGGAAAATGATGGTTGACGATGGAAATAAAAGAAGGCAAAACGAATAATATAGTTTAAATAAGTATAACAGATAAATTAATCAGATAAAAAGAAATAGAGGAATGGTTAAGGTGCTGGTAGGTGAACGAGGGGTTGCGGGTTCGAGCCCGGGCATAGACACTTTTGTTTTTTGGAAGCTTTTCATTTAAGGTAGCATCATTATTATTATTATTGTTATTATTCTTATTATTATTATTAGTATTATTATTATTATTATCATTATTATTATTATGAACATTATTATTATTATCATTGTTAGTATTATTATTATTACTATCATTATTATTATTATTTTTATTATTATTATTATTATTATTATTATTATTATTATTATTATTATTATTATTATTATTATTATTATTATTATTATTATTATTATTATCATTATCATTAATTATTATTACTAAAATTACTAATAGTATTATTATTTTTATTACAACAAAAATTATTTATAATTATCACATATATCACAAGTATATCTAATTGACTATCCTTAATATAAAAATAACATATATATATAACATTGGAAATAACAAATGTATTACTAAAATAAATAAGAAATATATAAAACATACATATATTTGTTCGATTATAATTAAGTATATTAATAAATATACAAATTATATAGGTTCGTAAATCCGAGACCAACCCTGCATTGTTCAATATTGTCGTATGTATTTTTACTACAAAATACAGTATGGTGAGTTCATTTACTCCCTTTTACTCTTTATATTTTTGGGACTGAGAATACATGCGCTATTTTTTTACAATTGCTTTATTAAATGCTTTTGAAATATATTTTGAACTGCGAATACATGAAATGCTTTTATAAATATTTGACGAGATAGACACAAGCAAAACATTCCTCGAATGAATTATTATGCAGACAGAAGTTCTGCGGATTATTATTGAATTATGTGGACATGATAATTGCCACAATTGAATTATGTGGACATGATAATTTCACCATTGAATTATGTGAATATGATAATTGCCACCAATTGAAATGAATGTTATGTATCGAGAGAATGATTTTATACACAGGTTATGTGTATGTTATTTTTGTGCACAAGATATGTGTACGGTTACTAACATTATGAAAGATGATTTCATACACGAGAAAGGTGTACTGTATTTAAAAGATATCGCATGTACATTACAGGTGGGTATAGGATTCAGGCCCATTTGTACATTGCAGGATTTAAACCTTGTGGTCTATCAAAATGATAAATTTTATTGTTTTATGATAAACTTATGAACTCACCAACCTTTTGGTTGACACTTTAAAGCATGTTTATTCTCAGGTATGAAAGAAATCTTCCGCTGTGCATTTATTCATATTACATGTAGTCGTTAATGGTAAATAGAGGTCAGAACCTCGCAATGGGACCAACTGTTGAAGACTTCGTCCAGATGGATTAGGACGGCTCACTACATAAGGGAAAGAAGTTCGTTTGGGAACCCGAGCAAGAGTAGGCATTCTAAACCCTGAAGCAGAAGTTAACTTCCGCACCTTTATTGTCCCTTCCCAAAGGTAGTGACGACTTTGTAGTGTATTGCGACGCCTCAAAACATGGTTTTGGGTGTGTATTGATGCAACGAATGAAGGTTATTGCTTACGCCTCTCGACAACTGAAGATTCACGAGCGAAACTAAACAACGCATGATCTCGAACTTGGAGCTGTTGTTTTTGCACTCAAATTGTGGAGACATTATCTTTACAGGACTAAAAGTACCATCTTCACCGACCACAAAAGCCTCCAACACATATTTGATCAGAAGCAACTGAACATGAGACAGCGACGGTGGATCGAGACATTGAACGATTATGATTGTGAACTCCGTTACCATCCTGGCAAGGCAAAGGTTGTATCCGATGCCTTAAGTCAAAAGGAGAGAATGGTACATCTTCGTGTCCGAGCCTTGAATATCACCATCCATTCAAATCTTAATAGCCAGATCCGCGTAGCTCAAGATGAGGCTCTCAAGGAGGAGAATATTTCTCATGAGCACTTGAACATTCTCATCTCTCGATTCGAAGTCAAGGAGACTGGACTCCGATATTTCGCCAGAAGGATTTGGGTGCCTAGTTATGGGGATTTACGAAGCCTTATTCTAGACGAAGCCCACAAGTCAAGATATTTGATACATCCAGGAGCCGGTAAGATGTACCACGATCTCAAGGAATAGTATTGGTGGCCTAATCTTTAGAAGGATGTTGCTACTTACGTTGTGAAACCACCCGTCCAAATTACTATAAACGCAGTACGTTATTCATTGGTCCCATAGCGAGGTATTTGACCTCTATATGATACGTTTTAGAAAAATATTGCATTCATTTCATAAAAAGCACACCATTATTATACATAATGCATGTTTAAACAAGTGGGTGATTATTTAAGAAATAATCCCCATGATACATTGGTTTCCAAATACTACACACATGACATAACAATCAAATATAATACATAACAAAGGTTTTATTGAATGCAACACTTCATTTAAACAAAAGCATGAGACTCCATGCACAGCTTGCTCAGATAATGCAACAGCGGAAGACTTTCTTAAGGACCTGAGAATAAACATGCTTAAACAGTCAACACAAAGGTTGGTGAGATATATATGTTTATCATCGATATAAATATAGACCACAAGATTTTCATAGTTATAAATATATGTACACTCGCATGTGTATAAAAGTATTCTATAAGTTGTTGAGCGCTTTGGTTACCATACTTAACCATTAATGTGGCATATTCCCTTTATTATGAAATCTCCCTACACTGTACCAAGTGTAGTAAAAACGAAGTACTATTCAACCGTTTACGATACTAGAGCGACTAGCCCGGATGGGGTTGTCAAACCCGATAGATCTATCAATATGATTCACGTACACATGTTCTTACAGCATGTAAATAAGCACCATTCCATACCACGTTAATTTTAGCAGATTTTGTTTTGCTCGCCAAATATTCATTACAACTCCGTTTAAAGTGAATCAAATTGCTATGGATTCCTTAAGAAGTAAATTTTACAAAACCAGTTCGAAAGGTTCATCCCAAGTAGTAATTTTTAGAGCTTTACCCTCTTTTTGTGTCGGTGGACAGATTTGGAAAAATCTCGGCATCCACCCAATATATGATTTTTGATAAAATACTTCCACTTTGTCTAAAATCATGAAAAAAATACTGGAAGTCTTATTTACATATATTAACATATTTCCAAAGTCTTAGCCTCAAACTCAAAGTCTAAGATAGGTTTTTAATTCCCAACCCAAAACAGCCCGCTTTTTACTAAATGGAGATTAGAGGATATATGTTAAGTTTCAAGGTGTTCTTCATATGTACAAGTTATAAGTTCTTATATTAACTTAATATAACATCATAATACATATAAATAAGTGTTATTAGAGTTAATTTAGAAATATTAGATTAGTTTTTCAAACAAGTTTAGAATCAACTAAACTATGTTCTAGTTTATAAACTCTTATATAGATAGCTATAAACATATGAATTGAACAAGAGTTGAAGTAGAGTTTTTACCTCAAGTTTAGAATGTAAAGTTGCTGGAAAGAAGTATTAGAACAAAACTTGAGAGAGTTCTTGCAAGTGTGTGTGAAAATTGGAAGTAAAATTTGGAAAATGAATGTGTAAAAATGAGTTAGAAATGGTGCTTATTTATAAGCTTGAAAATTTGGCTTTTAGTAAAAATATCTAGGATAAGTTAAAATGTATTAAGTCATGGATGACATATTAAATTGATTAGGTCATGGATGACATATTACACAAATAATTGCAGATTTCTATTGGTATATACCAATAGTAAATACTTTTAGAAGCTGTGTATAATACGGGTAAAAATACCGTATGAATGCGAGTAGAATTCTTGAGAAAATTGAACAGAAATACGAGTATAGCTATCCTTTATATGTATTGGTATATTATAAAGTGTATTCAATATTTGTAAGGATGTATTTACACTCGTAATACATTATATGTAAATACATTTTAACATAAGTTAATTACGTCGTTTAAATAGTAACATATATATTGTTCAAAAACTCTTTAAATTAGTAGTATGAAAATATATATACAATACTTTGTTAATATACTTAATGAGATATTTAATTATCATATTTTCAAGTTAAATATATATAAATCTATATATATACACAATAATTAAACAATTAAATAATTAAATCAAGTTATGACATTCGTGAATCGTCGGAATAAAAGGTTGAACAAAAGCTTGTGTAAAACTCTTTCCGGAGGTTCAAAATTTATTAAAAATTCATTGCTTATCAAGTCGGAATTATATAAAGATTAAGTTTAAATTTGGTCGGAAATTTCTAGGTCGTCACAGTACCTATCCGTTAAAGAAATTTCTTCCCGAAATTTGATCGAGGTCGTCATGGCTAACAATAAGAATGTTATTATGATGAATATAAGTTGATTCATAGGGTTTTATCATGATTGAGAAATATGGATAAAATAATTCGATTACTCGAAACGTATGAGTGAAGCTATCGTAAAAGAGTGAAATGAGAAAATAGGGATTCGTCTTATCTTTTGTCGTCATCACGGTTGATCTCAGGATTAAAGAAAATCTTTGTATTCTATATAGGATTTGATTCTTCGGTGATTAAGGAAATTATGATCCTCTTCGATTTAATGCGATGATTCATCTCGATTTTTCTGTCGGATATTTCACTATAAATCCACCTCCTTCGTTTCCTTTTAATTCACACCTTCTATTCTTTGTCCCTCAATTCTTACTTTAAAATTATTCTTCAATATGCTTCATCCAGTGCTGATTCTCGATATACTCCTCACTTTCATATCTGTCGTTCTTCTTTTTCATCTACCTCCGGAAGAATCTATTTACTTCTACTACACTCTTGGTTTTATAGTGTTTTTAGTTCTCCCGTGTCTTTATATTGCTATATGCATCGATATATACGGTTTATAGTTTCTGGGTTGTTGTTGGGTTTTATATCTTCCCTTATATTTTGATGTCCCTGCTTCTGTCTTCTATAATCATTGTCATCCCAATTAATGCTCTCTTTTATTTGCTGTGATTTATACCCCAATTTCTATTTCGGAGTTTTTGTCCTTTCGTTTCTTCTTCTTGCGATTAAGCACCGCTTGTAATGGTCCATAATTCGCATATATGAATTTCAGAATGAACATTGTTAATGTTCTAAGAAAAAAATTGTAATGGCACGATCTTGACTTGTCAAATTTCTAGAATACCTCAAAAAAGGCCGAATCATCAAGAAATATATTCTTGATATTTTAGAGGTTAAAGAGAATACAAGAGTCGTGTAACATAGCACATGATGACGTTATGATCTGTGAATCATCACGTTCCATTTAGAAACTCAGCATGACTTACTGTAATATAATCACGTTGATCAAGTGTCATTATATTATACTAGTTCATGCTTCATTTCCCAACACTACTTCAAAAATATTCCTATTTAAATTCGAAAGTTTCAAAATTTAGAAACTAAAATAGTTTCTTTTATGATGTAATACAGATAGCGCGAAGAGGTAAATGATTTCAGATAAGAATAATTATGGAAATATCTTCAGAAATATGGAGGATATTTATAATGAAAGATACGATCATATCTTAGAATTTCTAATATCAGAGGATGATGAAGAATATTGTTCGTAAGGGTTTAGAGTCAGGAGCAAGGTATTCGATAATGACTTCAGCAGACATGGAATCATTTGGATTCTTTGAAGGTAGATTTTGTCCTTGTGATTTATCCACAACCTTCTTCATGGTTTGCTCAATCCGTATTTTTCAGTACCAAATCTTCTCTTTTTCTGAGCTTTGCCAACACACTACTCTTTATCATCAAACTTTTAACTAAGGTCGTTTATAGTTTTTGCAGCTTCATCAGCATTTCCAGAACTAGTTCAAAGTTTAGGGTTTTTTTTCAAAAACTTCACATTCAAAGTATATAAGTCCAGAAGATAGACACATATAATTGTTGGCGTAGACATGCTGCGAGATTTCAAAATACTGATTGCTAATTCCCGATGATTCGTATGGCAATTCTCGTTACAAGATGTAGATAAGTAAATGATGGGATTTTGATAAATATAAAGATTTTTCGGAAAGTCAAAGATCAATGAAGTTGTTAATAAGTTTACTGCTAATGTGGCGAGATATGAAAGGTTCCCCGGTAATAATGATGAAGGGGTAATCATTATAATAAGGCTTATTCGAATGAACAATTGAAGTTGGTTTGCTGGAGCTGTGACAAAACCATCTATTTTTAGAAGGGATTGAAAAGTTATTTTAGCTAGTAAATGCCAAAAGGTCTAACATGGATACGTGCTAAATTATGACTTTGGTTTCAAGAGTTTTTCAGGTACGTAACTGTGGATAACATGTGGTTGGATCATCATCTCGATTGTTCATTATTTGAAGTGTCTTCAGGTATTTGGAAGGGCATGAACATAGATTATAATCATTAATATACATACAATGTTCTAACACACTTTTGAAGTCAGAGTATAGCTTTGAAAGATGTAAGAATCTAAGAGTGATGATACCGGTTATATCTTGAATTGAATTCGGTGATTTCAAAATCATAATATGTAATTAGATTTTTGAATGAGTATGGTTGTTTTGATTTCTATAAAAGAATGTATATTGTTGTAAAAGTAGGGAGTATAATAGATGATTTGCTGAATCAGATTCGAAGAATGTAACATATTAATTGTGAATTTATATATCTCTCGGGTATTACCTACCCGTTAAAAAAAATGTCACAATTAATATTTTGTATAAAAGAATTTTATTACAATCTTTATGGAAATATTTGTGTATATTTCTTCAGATGTAATATAGATTTAATGAGTTAATATTAAATTAAACTCATTTGATTTATGGTTAAGGCTAGGATAGATAATTTCTAAACTTTAGAAATTACATAATCGTCGTAGAATGTTTTCCCAATGAAGTTATGAATCAATACTTCATCGTTGTGGTATTCCTTAGTATCTACAGGGCGTATGACGTCGATGCTCATGGGACAGACTGTGAAGTTGAGGTTTGCGATGCAGTTGTTGTTGGTGGTGGTAATGGTACTATTGATGTTGTTGATGGTGGTACTGCTTATGTTGCTGGTGCTGTTGCTGGTGTTTGTAACCTTTGCACCATATTCTCCAAAGCCACTACCCGAGCGCGAAGCTCGTTGACTTCTTCTATTACACCAGGGTGATTGTCGGTTCGGACTAGCGGATAAATAAGATCTAGAATTTGGTGTAGTATATAATCGTGACGAGATACTCTAGAAACGAGAGAGAAAATGGTGTTTCGGATAGGTTCTCGGTAAGTGCTTCAGGTTCTTCGCCAAGAGGGCAATGTGGTGGATGGAAAGGATCGCCTTCTTCTTGTCTCCAATGATTAAAGAGGCTACGAACCCATCCCCAATTCATCCAGAATAGATGATGGATGATTGGTTGATCCATTCCAGTCACACTGCTTTCGGAGCTTGAGTGGGATTCCATTTCGGAATCCGAAGAACTTGAACTGATGATGAATTCCATTTCGTACGATTTGATAAAGGATTTTTCGATACGAAATGATTTTCTGGCTATCGGGTGGTATTCTAACTACATAGAATATCTATATATATAGATCAAAAGATTTCATAGATTACGGAGGAATACGGAATATGTCAGGCAAAGTTTACGGTAAAAGATACGATAAGATATGATTTAGCAGATATGCTAAGATATGAATTTTGTCTATACACTATTCATGCAATCAATGCAGCAAGACGTGTTTAGACTAAGATTGATAAGCAGGTAATTTCCTAAGGATGATAAGTAGGTAATTTTCGACACAAATGATAAGCAAAACTTTTGACATGCAGACACGGTCAAAGTCCAGACTCACTAATGCATCCTAACGAATTATCAGTTAGACACACTAATGCAGACCTGGTTCGCTAAGACCACCGCTCTGATACCAACTGAAACGACCCGTCCATATTAATATAAACGCAGTACGTTATTCATTGGTCCCATAACGAGGTATTTGACCTCTATATGATATGTTTTAGAAAAATATTGCATTCATTTCATAAAACGCACACCATTATTATACATAATGCATGTTTTAAACAAGTGGGCGATTATTTAAGAAATAATCCCCATGATACATCGGTTTCCAAATACTACACACGTGAAATAATAATCGAATATAATACATGATAAAGGTTTTATTGAATGCAACACTTCATTTAAACAAAAGCATGAGACTCCATGCACAGCTTGCTCAGATAATGCAACAGCGGAAGACTTTCTTAAGGACCTGAGAATAAACATGCTTAAACAGTCAACACAAAGATTGGTGAGATATATAGGTTTAGCATCGATATAAATATAGACCACAAGATTTTCATAGTTATAAATATATGTACACTCGCAAGTGTATAAAAGTATTCTATAAGTTGTTGAGCGCTTCGGTAACCATACTTAACCATTAATGTGGCATATTCCCTTTATTATGAAATCTCCCTACACTGTACCAAGTGTAGTAAAAATGAAGTACTATGCAACCGTTTACGATACTAGAGCGACTAGCCCGGTTAGAGTTGTCAAACCCGATAGATCTATCAATAGGATTCGCGTATACATGTTCTTACAACATGTAAATATTAGTTACCAAGCTATTAGGGAAGATATGCAAAGTGGTACAACTCAACGTAGAATATATTTTAAGTACTTGTGTCTATGACGTAAAACATAAAATGCATGTATTCTCATCCCAAAATATTTGTAGAGTTTAAAAATGAGACTATATACTCACGGTAGTAAAAGTATATTAATAATAAGTTTTCAACTTATTAAAAATATGACCGCCGTCCTTGGATTCACGAACCTATAACAATAATAACGATTCAGATAATAATACGACATATGAATAAAATAAAGCAAGTTCATAGAATACTTATATAATAATTTTTAATATTTTATGTTAGTAGTCCATTGTTAGTAGTCCTTTGTTAGTAGTCCAAAATAGTCCGAAAAGTCCAACAGTCCAATAATCGGTATATATATATATATATATATATATATATATATATATATATATATATATATATATATATATATATATATAATCTTAGAATTACCCCGCGGCGTATTGTGTACATATTGTCTTGCATCAATTCAGAGACGTATTGTATACATATTGTCTTAGAACTAACTAAGACGTATTGTGACGACCCGAAAATTTTCGACCAAATTTAAACTTTAATCTTAATATAATTTTGACACGATGAGAAAAGTCATTCTAATTGAGTCTCTAAATCTTATAACTGCTTACATAAACCTTGAATGTGCCCGACGATTCACGAGCTATTGGTTGTAAATAAATGTAAAAAATATATGTATAAATAAACTCTATACATATGTAATATTATATATAAGGTAATATACAAATATTAAAGACTCAATAAATTATATAATTGGTAGATATGATATGATAAAAGATAATACACTATATGTAATTACAAGTTAAATATAATTGTAGTATTAATACTATTACTTTCACTATTATTATTAACATTAATACATTTATCATTAATATTATTAATATATATATATATATATATATATATATATATATATATATAATATATGAATATGGAAATTTAATATATATATATATATATATATATATATATATATATATATATATATATATATATATAAATTGATAAAATTATTTTTATTAACATTATTACTATTATCAATAATATTAGAATAATTAGTAACATCTTTTATTAATGACATTATAGTTATATATTTCATAATAATTATTACTATTATCATTAGTAATAATATTATCATTATACTTGTATTATTATTAGATAAAATATTAAAGATATTATTATCTTTAATTATAAATATAAATATATATGTAAAAGAAATACTGATAAAGATATAAAAACAGATATATAATTACTGATATATATTTAGTTTTACATAAATACATGTACCAATACAAGATACAGTTATCTATACATATATACAACTACGTATGCAGATAAACAGATATATATATATATATATATATATATATATATATATATATATATATATATATATATATATATATATATATATATATATATATATATATATATATATATATATATATATGTGTGTGTGTGTGTGTGTATGTGTAATTATGTTTAATTATATATAAATACACCAAATAAAAATTGTATATAAATATAAAGTAGGAATCATAGTCTATTTCAAGTTACTTTCTTACTGTATTTGAAATCCAAAAATTCGTTCAATCTGATTCTCAAACAATTCAGTATCAAACAAATTCTGTTTAGAGTTGTTGAACTTTTATTTTTATCTTATTTTTTTTTTCTGATTGAAAGAGTGGCGTACTCTTTGTCTGCAACTGGTGGCAAGTCGACCTCAAAGTCTTACATATATTTGTTTAATGCAAATCAATTTAATTTTAGAAAATACATTACTATAGCACTCCCTTAAAGTCTTACATATATTGTGAACTGCAAATCAATTTAATTTCAGAAAATAAGAACGAACCCAGCTTGTTTTCCCCTGTCGTGCAGCTTTTTCCTCAAATATCGATTTTGAAATCAATTTTAAAAAGTAATAATGCAGTTTCGTTAGGATTCATCTATGTAATCTTTCTGCAAAATATGAAACTCCAATTCTTCAAAACAAGATCGAATTGTTGAGTCAAAGTTATTTTCTAAAAAGTCAAATAATTTGTTCATCGCGAAATTTGTGAGTGTGTTGAGGGTTCTTGATCAATTGATGAATTCAATAGTTTATAAAAGTGATTTGGAAAATATTTTGTGAAGGGACCTTTGTCTAAAAACTTCTAAAAACCAAAATTAAATTTTTTTCTTCCTTATGAACGACGAGCTGCTACTGCAGCTAATTTTTTTTTTATTTTCCTCGTCTTCAATCTGTTTCAATATATATATATATATATATATATATATATATATATATATATATATATATATATAGGTCGAATTTATTTTTTTAGAGTCTTAGTTCAAATCATAAATCTCTGTATGATTAGTTGATGTTATGCGAGGTGTATATAAAATAGCTTAAATTTTACTAGGAAATACTATTAAATACGATACAATTTTACACAAGATATTTATTTATTTATTGAATGGATATACTTAAACCTTGCTACAACACTTATAGGCAGTGTACCTAATCGTACAGTAGTGTAGTTTTTAGTAAGTCCGGTTCGTTCCACAGGGAAAATCTTTTAATCAAAGCTTAACGCTATATTAGTTTAATTTATAAAAATACGAATATATATATATAAGTAATATTATTATTTTAAAAGGGGGGTTTTTACCTTTTAATGACCGGTTTGTCGATTTTAAAACTTTAGTCGCAGTTAAAACAAAATGTAAAATATTAAATAAATAAAAGACTTAATTTAAAGCGTAAAGTAAATAACAATAATGAAATTGCGATAAATAAAAGTGCGATAAAATAAACTTGCGATAATTAAAAAGTACGATAATTAAAATTGCAATTAAATATAATAACAATAAATAAAAGTGCGATAATTAGAAGTGCAATTAAATATAAAATAAAGGAAATTAAATATGAAATAAAAGAATTATGCTTATTTAAACTTTCCGTAATCATGATGTTTGACGTATTGATTTTAGTTTTATGCCCATGGGTTAATTGTCCTTTGTCCTAGATTATTTAATATGTCCGTCTGGTTTTTGTCCATAACAGTCCATCAGTCATAAATATAAAGTGCGAGTGTCCTCGTCAAATTATCCTTATACCCGAAGTTTAAATATTCCAACTAATTGGGGACTTAAACTGTAACAAGATTTTAATACTTTGTTTAATAATTACACCGGGATGTCGACTGAGTGTAACCCAAGGTTTTAATACTTTGTTATCAATTATGCCAAGTGTCCTTGTACATAATTTCACCCCTGTTTTAATAATTCTAGTGGCTATTAATCCATTCCCGTGTCCGGTTAAATGAAATTATTCGTACATATAAATATCCCGCCCATCGTGTCCGATTGAGTGTATATGGTTATTTATAGGGACGTCCAATTGTAAATCTTTATATTAACATTAACAAACTATCATTTAGTTAAACAAATATAAAGCCCATTAATAGCCCATAGTCTAATTTTCACAAGTGTCGTTCTTTTGTCCAAACCCCAATTATGGTACAAAGCCCACTTACCCAATTTTAATATTTTTAGCCCAACATCATGATTACTTCGGATTAAATAAGCATAATAATAACTTAGCTACGAGACATTAAATTAAAAAGGTTGAACATAACTTACAATGATTAAAAATAGCATAGCGTTACACGGACAGAATTTCCACTTACACCCTTACAACATTTGCTAACATACCCTTATTATTAGAAATTAAAATTAAAATTAAAATTAAAATATAAATATATATATATATATATATATATATATATATATATATATTACGTATATATTTAGAGAGGATGGATATATATATATTACGTTCACCAAACTGCGAATTTATAGGCCTGTGAACTGAAAAAGGAGCTCATGCGATCGCATGAGCTTTGCTCTTCAAGGCCATGCGATCGCATGGCCAGCTGGGGAGGCTCACATTTGGTTGTTTTCTTCTGCCGACTGTTTTATAATATAATATAATATATATATTAATTTTAAGAATTAATTATATATTATATTATATTCATGTGCATAGTTGACTTGTAATTTTTAGTCCGTTGAGTCGAGCGTTGAGAGTTGACTCTGGTCCCGGTTCTGGATTTTCGAACGTCCTTGCGTACAATTTCTTGTACTTTGCGTTTTGAATCTTGTACTCTTGTAATTTCGAGACGTTTCTTATCAATAATTGGAACCTCTTTGATTGTATTTTGTTCTTTTGAGCTTTTTGGTCGTTTGCGTCTTTAATTCGTCGAATCTGTCTTTTGTCTTCACCTTTTATTATTTAAACGAATATCACTTGTAAATAGAACAATTGCAAATAAAAGCTTGTCTTTCTTGAGGGATAATGCTATGAAATATATGTTCGTTTTTAGCATTATCAAATATTCCCACACTTGAGCGTTGCTTGTCCTCAAGCAATATAGTCTTGAAATACTAGAATCACTTCTTTATTCTTCACACTTTGTACATCAGTGATTTCAATACGGCGGTATAAACAATGGTAGTAACGATGTGGTTTACAGTCCCACATGACTATAAAATTTAGATCCATTAAGGAAATTGGATCTTTATGAAAACATTTGATCTTTTTGAAAATTCAATCTAGTTTTTACCCTAGATAAGTTTTCCGGAATAACCCTTCACCGGTGTTTGCAAAATATTTTTGTGGGCTTGGTGGGTTTCAGATTTGAAAATTTTAGCTCAAAACTTATGGTTTTGTTTCACCCACTTGCTAACCTTGTATTAGGAAAGCAACACATCCAGTATACTTGCTCCGTATATTACCTTTCGGTAAACTACCGTCCGGTTATAAAGGAAAGCGTTGAACAAGCAACTGTTAAGGCAATGTCCCCTGACATGCTTTTAATTATGGTCTATAACGTGTCGGACGCAATTACTATCCTTTGTAGGAGCAATAGTAAAGCTCACCCTTATGATTTTTCGGTCTGGCACAAGGTCCTGTCTTTGACCATGCTATGCAACCACCGTTCTTACGGTTGACACCCGATTTGGTTCAGATGACCTAATGAATTCCAGGTGAATTCCTAGGATTTTACGTTCAATGGTAATGAACGCATTGAAAATGGGTTTTCAGAAAACAAATCGGTTTATAATTTGATCAAAATATTTTCTTGTTCAAGCTCGAGTTTAGATATCATTGAATTCCATGAGTTTGAATTCTCAATCTTTAAGGTCAATCTCTAGGATTGAGTAATATCAGGCTTAAAAGCTGATTTTTGATCT
Organism: Rutidosis leptorrhynchoides; assembly: GCF_046630445.1. NCBI lineage: Eukaryota > Viridiplantae > Streptophyta > Magnoliopsida > Asterales > Asteraceae > Rutidosis > Rutidosis leptorrhynchoides. The sequence goes on from NC_092335.1 coordinate 637,026,957, forward strand.
TTTAAGGAGATTATCCTTTCTGGGGATCTGATTTATTAGTCTTATCAAGCTAATTTGCACGGTGCCCCCCATTGTACGAGATAAATCCTTCTCATGGTTAGGATAAATCTGACCACTTGGCGTCCCTGTTTTATGCTGAGGTCCGTGGATTTCCTGCTGATTTTAGAGATGACTTTTCTAGATTTTTCATCAACCTACAGCTGGTCTGGACGACAACTTCATGACCTAAATCAAGAAGCGCGTGTCTTTTTCGAAAGACTTTACTTCCTTTTAACGATGGAATTGATTCATCGTGTAGATCCATCTCTTCTTTTCTTTCATCGGGTAAAACAGTTAATTATCGTCCAAAACAAAAGTATTTTCAATTATTTGTACAAAAATATGTGATATGTATTTTGAATAACTCGGTAAAAATTTCCCACACTTGGCTTTTATTTTCCTTTTTATTGTCCTCTATTCCATTTTAAATGAATTTTAACATTTTGGTTTGTTTCTCAATTTATGTCCTTTCCGAGGTAACAATAATTTCGGTGTTAACACCTAGTTTTATCGTTCATAAATATGTATAAACATGATTTTGAGTTCATTTAATTGAAAATTTTGAAAAATTTTACTAGAATTGGGTAGTCAATATATAAGACTAGGGCTGTTCTTTATTATCAGAGAGCACTAGATTCTAATACAACTACTACTTTACTAGTATTTCTAATGGTAACCAAGTGTTTAAAGTAAAAAAATTTAAAAAATCCGAAAGAATTTAACCCCTTCCCACACTTAAGATCTTGCAATGCCCTCATTTGCAAGAAATCAGTAACAATTTAAATTATTGAGGGTGATTAGCGTAGAAATGATTAAATTTTACCAAAGTTTCCAAACATATTGGCGTTTGTTTGCTGAATGATAAATGGTACATATCATTTGTCCATTCCGTCTGTTGTTACATCACATTTATCTTGTCGTCAAAATTAGTAGCTTTTGCTGAACTTAATGTCAGTCTTTGAAAATGCGCTGTTTTACCCTGTTTTGTACAATTTACCATATACATACATACAAATATAAACATGCATGGCAATTTGAAATGGGACTTAATATCCCACTTTCAAATCCTAAATGTGAAATATTAGTACTCAATAATAATAAAAATGATAAAGATTACATAAGTATATTCAATAACATAAGTTTAAACATGAATAAGTAAAAAGATAAAAACATAAAAATCATATAAATAACCAAATGGAACTAAATCAGTCTGGATATGAGTTCCAGTTCATCTCGTCAGGTGGGTTCCATTGTTGGTTATAGGTGTTCTGATAGGCTTGATTATAGTCATACCGGTTAAAGGGTGGTCGGATATCGGGGCTGTGTGGCGGAAAATGAGCAGGTCGAGTAGGTACGTAATTATTTGGTACCTGATATGATAGCTGGCTCATGATTTAGTGCTGATGAACTAACCAGCTATCGTGTTGGCGTCGCCTATAATCCTCGTATACTCGCTCGGAGTTCCACTGCTCATACATACTATGTCTGGCCACGTTCGTCATTGCTTCCTCATCTATACGAACGTGGACGTTAAGAATAGCATCTCGAAAGACATCTCTAATGTCTTCCGCCTCCTCCATTTCCTCGTCTGAGCCTCTCTCTACCTGAGGATGAGATCCCTCATAGGGTACTGCCTGGTTACGTCTACTTTTCAATACCTTAGCACCCACATAAACTTTCAATCCTAAGGGCTCAACCTGTTCTCTACAAAGCTGTAATGGACCCCCTTGGTTCCTATCAACACCTAAATACTCTCCAATGAGAGTAACAAAAATACCTCCTCCTATTATACTCCCGTCCTGCATTCCCTCTACCATTTTAGATAAATAAAAAGCAACACAGTAAGAGATATTAACAAAGCTTCTAGGATCCCGAATACACTTTAGGTAGAATAAATCATGTAAGGTAATTTTTTCTTTATTATGACCTCTCTGTGTAATCGAGTTAGCAAAAAAACTATGAATAATACGAAGCTCGGCTCTGTCAATATGTGTATAGGAGTGTCCTCCTGCTCGTGTAAAAACATCAAAATGTGACATACGCCTCCAAATGGCGTCAGCGTCAAAGTTACTATCTACCCTTTCACCATAATGAATCAAATTTGTACAATCGGGTAATAGCAACTCACCAGGAGTATATATCTGTAAGGCCCTGGCCATGTCCAGCATGGACATTCTGTACATCCTACCGCCAAGGATAAACCTAAGAAATCTTCTATCATCTATTCTAACTATATTTGTATCAAGTGATACAGTACTCATCAACTCAACACACCATTCCTTATATACAGGTCTACGAATGGTGAAAAGACGTTCCCAATCTATAAAAGAAGAACTGCCATACCTTTGAACTAAAAGCTGTCTAACACGGTCATCTAGATGGACCGTTTCCAAAGGGGCCCAATCGATTACCCTTGGCACCTCTACATTTTTTGTTACCAATTTGAATTTGTTCCTTTGATATGTCTCGTAATCTCTCCATCTCCTATCAAATCTCAGATTAGGATGCAGAGTGTGCTCAGGAATCGTTGGCAATTCTACTGGTGGCCTCATTGGGAATACTATAAATTCATCAACAAACTGTACCGGATCATAATAAGGTACGTGCTGATCAGGCTGTTGTTGTTGTTCCTGTTGTGGTTCTTGTTCGTGTTGCATTTCTGGTTCTGGTTCTGGTGCTGGTCGTCTAGATGATGATGCTCCTGAACCTCCAGTATCGGCTTTCTGCAAAACACATTAAACACAAAATTTGTGCATCCAAATATGCATTAGTGTTAGCAAAATAACAACTTAAAACAATCACTATAACATGTTAAATCAAAATTAAACTTATACACATTTTCACAATTTTTCACAATTCTACACTTTTCAAATAAGCAAATATGAGAATGTATACAAAGTTCATAAGCTTTTAACTCAAATAACATGTCAAAATATTCATTACTAATAATTAAACAAGTCTCAAATGGCAAATATATCAAATTAATCAAGTTCATGAATTTTGGACTTAAAAAGTCCACTTTAATCTTCAAAAATCATGTTTATGATCAATGTTTGGATCATTTAACTATCTAAACATGTTACACTACTCAATTTAGCAATAATTCATGACAAAAATTGGCCATAACCTGTTTATATCAAAAAGCCCCAAATTGCTCAAGAACACAAACCCTAGATTTCTAAAATTTTTGAAGTTTTTGGCTTCAAATCATGTTAAATAGCATCAATCTAGGTTATACATGCATATAATACTAACAATTTAACACTAATTACACTAAAATTAACAAAATTGCATTAGGTAAAAAATTGGTAATTATCACAAAAACTAGGAATTTATAGAGTTTAGGGGTGTAATTTTTACCATTTTGCTGAAGAATGAGAATCTAGGCATGATTAGAGCAAGAAAAATGACGAATTACGGTGGAAAATTGCGAATTATAGAGGTGATTTGGGAGTGTTTTCGTATGTGTTGTGTGTTTTGTGTGTTTTAGAACAGAACATGCGACTGCTTGTATCAGGCCTGATTTTACTCCCCATGCGATCGCATGGAAACAAAGGCCTAACTCCATGCGATCACATGGAGCCCCGGGTACAGTACTTTTGCATTTTTTTTTTATTTTATAAAACCTTATACTTTATAAAACTTATAATTAATTAAATTCTAAAAATTTTGTTTTCCTTTAGGAGTGAGGGTGTTTCGGATCGTTGTCCTAGTCCGTCCCTCGACAAAAATTTAAAATTTGTCAATTTAAAGCGCGGTTTTAAAAGTAAAGATTTTTGGATTTTTAATGTTTTTGGCATACTTTAATTCAATAAGATTAAAAATAATGATAATAAAAGTTCTCGTCCCTCCCTCAGGTAAAGCAATTTCGGTTCAACGACCTAGTCTTCAACTCACGACGAATTTTAAAAATCATATTTTTAACTTAGCGAAATAAAGTAAATTTTTGTTTTTAAATTCACACCTAACTTAAATTTAAAATATGCATAAAATTAAAAATTCACACCAAACTTAAATAAAAATTCATATTATAAATTCACACCAAACTTATATTATATTTTTGTTTTTATACATACAAAATTATATTAAAAAGATTAATTTTTCAAATATTTACAATTTTAAATATATTGATTTTACAAAGTTCAAAATATTAATTTAATATTTATATATTAATTTTAAAAACATGGTAAAAAAATAAAATTAAAAATCTTTTTGGCTTTTATCCCACTTTAATCAATCAAATATTATCAAAAATATGCGCCCCTCTTTTCGGTAAAGTAATTTCGGTTCCATGACCTAATTTAACTCATGACGAATTTTTGAAATATTTTGGGTTGATTGATTAAAAATATTTATACCTTAAGAATAAACGTTAAATTTCGCAGTGATGTAATAAATTTTTGTATGATATCAATAATTTCGGTCGCCAAACCTAATTTTATTCAATACCAATTTAATACTTTATAGCGAACAAATTAGCATTTATTATCAAAAGGTTAAAAATAAAAATAAAAAAAATAAAAACTGTACAGACTTACCTGTGAGATAGTATTCTTAGTTATATGATCTATCTCATTCATAAGATAGTCGGTTTAATTGGTTTTCCATAGCTACATAGGCGTAACCTCGAGCATTCAGTGTTTTTTCTTTTAAACATATGAACGGTCCATCTCTGCATAAAGTAACAAATTCGGTGTTTGAATAGGTTTGATTATTTGAACATTTACCTCCATGTGACCATTTTCCGCATTTGTGACATCTTTCTAGGTGTCGTGCTCTTCTTTTCGCTGCGGATTTTGATTTTCCTTTACCAAATTGTAACTTATTATCTTCGCATCTGGATTCTTTTCTTACTCCGTCCAATCTTTCTCTGATTACTGATACTATTTCACTCGTAAGTGTGTCATTATTATGTTTAGTGATCAAGGCGTGTAGCATTAGACCATGGTTTAGTTCACAGGAAGTCTTCATTTCGTAAAAACCTAAAAAAAATAAAAATTCAGAATGGGGGGAGAAGACTAGTTTTTTAGGGTCTGCTAGGGAAAGACCATTCGGGTTCCATTTTCGAGAACTACACGAAAACAGACAATCTAACTCTAACAGTGTAAGACCCCAATATTTATTTTACACAGAGTTTTAAATGATGTACGTATCGTAGGTGAAGCGTGGTATGGAATAGAAGCTCAGAACCTGTTCAGAGGGTTATGCGCGCCGCGCACCTTGAGGTGAGCGCGCCGCGCACCTGGTCTGCGACAGAAATCTGACTTTTTCAAATTAGAGTTTAATGAGGGGCTTTTTGGTCTTTTCACTTGAGGCCGGATTTGAGAGTTTATCAGTTGGTTTGGATCCAATTTTGGATCATTTTCACATCCACAAACACACACTAAACTATCTAGAGAGAGAGGAAGATTTCTAGAGAGAGATTTGGGGTTTTGGAGAAGAAGGAGCTTGAATTGATCAAAGTCTCGGGTTTTAAAGTTGTTCACCTCATTCCTAGCTACGTTTTGGTGGTTGTGGTAAGTTCTAACTCCGAATTTCATTGTTTGATTTTGATAATCAAGTTAGGGTTTGAACTTAAATTGATGAGAAACCCATTTAAACTCTTGGAGTGAGTTTAGTGATGCCAGTAATCGGGTTTGTTGTTATTGTTGGTGGATTTTGGGTTGGTGAACTAATTGGCCATGATTAGGACTTGAAATTGGGTTTAATCACTTAAGTTAGTGATTATGGAAGTATTGAAACCCATTTAGGGTTATTTGGTTGACTAGTTTTGACTTTGGGTCAAAATTAGGGTTTAGTGATGATTATGACCCAATTGGCGATTTAATGAGGTTTATACACTTAAAATGGATTAAGTTGAAGTATAAAACTGAGTTAAAGGTGTTTTGGTGTCAAAACTTATAAATGGTGAGATTTTGACCTTATGGGTCAAAATTAGGGTTTATGGGCAATTTGGAGATTTGTAAGTGTTTAACACTTGTGTTCGGGTTTAATTGGCGTGTTAGGACCATTCTCACTTGTGTTAGTGATTATTGGTTAATTTTAGGTGCGGTTTGTACTTGGAAGTGCATTTGGGTTGAATTTGCACTAAGTGTCAAATTGGGTTGGTTTGTAAATCCAATCTAAGTGTGTTGTTGAATTTGTGATAATGGAATATGTACTTTCCATTAGCAAGTTACGGTTTACTTGGAAGCATTCATCAAGGTGACAAGGTGAGTGTTAATATCCTATGTGCATATGTATGTGTAGGATGGGTGCGGGTCGGGTGAAGTGATTCTCGGATATAGAGCTCACTTCACATATAGATGGATTTGATGGACTTTTGTATGAGTCCAATTGCCACGGTTGTGCGTTTTGGTTGACCATCTTTGGCGAAGTACGCGTTCGCGTGTACATTATCACATGTATTGTTATGTGGTTGTGGATAACCCCGATGTGGTGGATTTTATAATCCCGTGACTGTGGGTTTGAGTTGGAGAAGTGAATCGCGTGTAGTTCGGATTCACGATGATGCGTGTAGTTCGGTCATCTTATCAAAATGGATCTCGTGTAGTTCGGATTCATGGTGACTCGTGTAGTTCGGTCATCTTATTGAGGTAGTAATCTCGTGTGGTTTCGGATTACTAAGGCTCGTGTAGTTCGGCTAACCTCGATGTTGTGAAGGTAGTAATCTCGTGTGGTTTCGGATTACTAAGGCTCGTGTAGTTCGGCCAATCTTCATTGTGGTGTTTTGGTATTTTGGTAATGGGTTAAGGGGTTAACCTTATTCGTATATATATTGTTGTATTGTCGTGATGTAGCTAACCCTCCGGGTGTAGCTTCTTGGCGTTGTTCACATCGTCGTTGGTGAACTTATGTTTGTTGATGCATATTTAGCTTGTTGCTTAGTGATCGTACGGTATGCTTAGATTAGCTTGCCTTATGCTTGGATGCTCCGGTATGCGGTATTTCTTTATTTATGTGGCGTGTCCATTTTATGCATATATATGTATGTAGTATATTTTCACTCACTAAGCGTTAGCTTACCCTCTCGTTGTTTACATTTTTATAGATTTGCATGGATGCGGTTGCTCGGGTAAGCGTGGGACTAGTGGACTCGCGTAGTTGCTTTAGAAGGCTTGCTTTTGGTTTGATTAGGATTGGGTAGCGTATCCCCAATCGCCATGCTCGGCTTTATTTTGTATTAAAAGTCGTGTGGTCGAAACTTGTATTTTGTACGAAAGTCGTAAAATGGCCGATGTGGGCCCGGTCTCGTAAAACTCATTTTATTATTGGAACGTGTTAGTTTTAACTAATATAAATTGTTGTGAAAAGCGTTTGGTCTAAAAGTGTCGGGAAGTCGAAGATCTTTTCGCGAAAAATGGACATTTTGATCAGAACTGTCTCAGGCCTTGTGCGCGCCGCGCACAGGCAGCGGTGCGCGCCGCTCACCCTCCAGATCAGTTTTAAATTTTTTTTTTCCGCGTTTTTGGTTGGTTAACGGGTTGGGATGTTACAAGTGGTATCAGAGCATGGTCTAAGGGATTTAGGTGACTTGAGATAGGTGCCTAAACTTAGACTTTTGTGTGTGCTTAATTTGTTGCGGGACTTGTAGGATTACGGGTCGGAACGGGTTATAGTTAGTGCCTTGTTTGTAGGTGGACTAACGTTTATATTAGTAATGCGGATATTATTAATATATTATTGTGTTGTGGTGTAATTCTCGCGCGTGTTTATATCGCGTAGAATTTTGTTTGTGTTTGTTTATATCATGGAGCGAAGCGGTCGTTGTACTAACGAGTTGATACGGCGTGTGTGCGTAATAAGGACTTGCAAACCTTATTACGGGTGCAAATCGTGTCAAACAAGTGATGTACGATGAGTGTTTAGCAAGATGGGGCGGTGTGGTGCGTATGGTTTTATACGTTCATGGACTAATCATTTTGCATTCTTTAGAATGGCGGCGCGAAACGAGATCGAGACGAATAACGAGGAGTTTAATACTAGAGTTGCGGCCGCCGTTGCGGAGCAAATGGGTGCGTTGGAAGAAAGATTGGAAAGGAGGTATTCCGAACTTCAAGGTAGTAGTGAAATGGAGCGTTATCTTAAGAGCTTCATGAGGACTAAACCCCCGATGTATGACGGGAAACCGGATCCTCTGGTAAGCACAACTTGGATTTCGGACGTCGAAGGGTGTTTCCGTACTATTGATTGCCCTCCCGAGAGAAAGACGAGACTCGCTACGAGTTTGTTGCGGGGTAGGGCAAGGGATTGGTTGGATGGTAAGATTGATCTTGTCGGTGGCGAGACGTTTATTGCTTTATCGCGGGACGACTTTAAAGAGGAATTCTTCGAGGAGTTCCGAACTTCAACCGATTTGTGAGAATTGTGTAATGAGTTGCGAAATTTGCGACAAGGATCTATGGATTTGAGTACTCTCAAGACGACCTTTATGGCGAAGGCTCGTTTTTGTCTGGAGTATTTGGGGAATGATCGTTTGTTGATGGGGGATTTCTATCGGACCTTGAATGATGACTTGAAAAGTAAAATTAGTCGGGATCAATCGAAATCGTTTTCGGAATTATTCGACTTGGCTAGAGGTTTCGAGTCGTATTCATGATCGAAAAAGGGTGAACCTTCAAGTGAGCGAAGGGTCGTTTCTTATGGTGCTCCGAGTAAGAGGGCTAAGGGTCCGAGTGTGAGCACGGGTGGTACGCGAACGGGTATGTCGGTTTCTAGTGCGACTAGATGTTACAATTGTGGCGTGAGGGGTCACAAGTCTTGGGAATGTTCGGTACCAAAGGGTGATGGTATGGTGTGCTTCAATTGCCAAAAAGAAGGACATCGTAAGTCAGAATGTCCCAAGTTAGCGGGGACGGGTGCGGCAAGGAGACGTTAAGGTACGTTTCAATTTAATAAATATGTCTTTTGATTATTTATTAAGTGCCGTTTGAGTTAGTGTAGTATGCCTTTTGTTGTGCATGTTATTGTTGTGGGTGACGTTCCTAAAGGAAGTACCATATGTTGATGTTTGATTGACGATCAAAGGGCGTAAGACTTGGTGCAACCAAGCATTCCTTAGTATTTGGGAAACGTTTCTACCAAGCCACGAAAATGGTTTTGGTGTTTGGTTGTTAAGCGCGTGTTCGCTTTTATGATGAAGTGATGAATCATGAGGTTCGTCGGTTGGTTGGAACCCTTGAGATCGAGTGTTTTAAATCTCGATGTGTGTTGGTAATGGAGTCTTTATGACGCGACATTAGGTGCCTCTTTTATACCTACTAGCGTAGTGTTCGACTCCGATTGGGTTGTGGTTACATTGTACTTAGGGTACCTGGAGAAACCCTTAGGTACATGAGTGACTAGGTGAAATTTGACAAACTAAAGCAATTGGATGATTGCGAGGGTATGGTTTGTGAAAACGTAGTACACTTTTCGTTCGAAGTGTTTAAGGATGGTTTGAAATCCATCGTGTACTCAAGGTTGGAGCAAGATGTAGTGATGGGTCGTGTGTACTCAATTGTTGGTAAAGTCTACCTTGGTAGCATTGTACGGGTGTACAAGTTGTGATATTGGAACGTGGTTCCAAGTGGGGGAGTTACACTCCCGCACGAGGAAGTTTTAGTGTGAGATTTCGGATGATGTTTTTGGTAGATCCGGAAATTTTGTCGAGACCTAGTTCTGGTCGATTTGTGGTAGAGTACGATTTCGGATAAATTGTACTTATGGTTTGGATTGGAAATTTCCACCGAGGTGGTAATGTGGTAAATCTCGTTGAGAGATAATTGGCGTGTGTGGCGAGCGAGGTGAAATGCTTCAGTTAAGGGAGGTGTGTGTCGGGTTCTCTTTTGGAGAATTATTGTTCAGTACCTATGTTTGATATAGGTGGTTCTTGCTCGATTGTATTGGCGTTGTGTACGCGTAAGTATGGTGAATGGTTAGTGGTATTCGTTAGGATTCACTATGGCGTAGCAGAGAGCGATGTTACGCTACTCATCGTTCGAGGCCAAAAGGGCGTTGATTGATGAAGCATGACTTTCGGAGTCCGCTGACTTCATCATGGTATTGGTGATTGATGAAGCATGACCTTTAGGGTCCGCTGACTTCATCATGAGCGAGGTGTTATATCGGTGAAGCATGACTTTCGGAGTCCGCTGACTTCATCCGATGTTGAGATTGGTGAAGCATGACCTTCGGGGTCCGCTGACTTCATCATGGGATTATTGATTGGTGAAGCATGATCTTCGGGTCCGCTGACTTCATCATGGTAGTGAATCGCGTGTGGTTTCGGATTCACGATGACGCGTGTGGTTTCGGTCATCTTATTGTGGAAGTGAGTCGCGTGTAGTTCGGATTCACAAATGACTCGTGTGGTTTCGGTCATTGTATTGAGGAGTGAGTCTCGTGTTGTTCGGATTCACAAATGACTCGTGTAGTTCGGTCATTCCTCTGGGATAGTGACTCTCGTGTAGTTCGGATTCACTATGGCGCGTGTAGTTCGGCCATTCCCGATTGTTGTTGTAGTGAAGGTAGTGAGTCGCGTGTAGTTCCGATTCACTAAGGCGCGTGTGTTTTCGCCCAGCCTTCGTGTCGTGTGATCTATTAGTTGTTTGATACACCAATGGTAGGGTCGTAAGGACCATGTTGCGGGAACTATCGGTCGTTTTATACGTCGATGGTGGGGTCGTGAGGACCATGCTGTGGGTTTAGTGAGGCAATAGCCGTGTTTCGCTCACATGTTGTTACGGGTGTGACGATCGTCGATTTTTGTACACCTTGGGATCTAGTGTTGTCAAGATCGTTTTGGGCGCTATCGGTTTTAACCATTTGTTATGATGTTACGGTAGTTGCGTATGGGTCATATTGCACACTACAAGGGATGTTTAGTGATTGGTGTTATCCGTAAGGATTCGTTTGGTTCGGTCTTCATCGTTCAGGTTGTTGACCTTAGGTTGAGACTTGGTTGCTTTTAGTGTTGTACTCGGTAAGGGTACGCTAAGGGATTGATATCTCGGTACGAGATTGGCTTATTTTTCCCGATGTTAGGGAATGAGCATGGTTTTAGTGCTCGGATTGTGGATTTGATAAATCGCGGGTGACGATTTCGTTGTTAATGGTGATTCATTCGGAAGACTTGCCTAGGGAAAGTCAGTTTAGGACTTATGTTGGAGGACCGTGGCGTGTGGTCCGTTTAGTTAAGTGACAAGGATCACGAGGACGTGATCGATTATAAGTGGGGGAGAGTTGTAAGACCCCAATATTTATTTTACACAGAGTTTTAAATGATGTACGTATCGTAGGTGAAGCGTGGTATGGAATAGAAGCTCAGAACCTGTTCAGAGGGTTGTGCGCGCCGTGCACCTTGAGATGAGCGCGCCGCGCACCTGGTCTGCGACAGAAATCTGACTTTTTCAAATTAGAGTTTAATGAGGGGCTTTTTGGTCTTTTCACTTGAGGCCGGATTTGAGAGTTTATCAGTTGGTTTGGATCCAATTTTGGATCATTTTCACATCCACAAACACACACTAAACTATCTAGAGAGAGAGGGAGATTTCTAGATAGAGATTTGGGGTTTTGGAGAAGAAGGAGCTTGAATTGATCAAAGTCTCGGGTTTTAAAGTTGTTCACCTCGTTCCTAGCTACGTTTTGGTGGTTGTGGTAAGTTCTAACTCCGAATTTCATTGTTTGATTTTGATAATCAAGTTAGGGTTTGAACTTAAATTGATGAGAAACCCATTTAAACTCTTGGAGTGAGTTTAGTGATGCTAGTAATCGGGTTTGTTGTTATTGTTGGTAGATTTTGGGTTGGTGAACTAATTGGCCATGATTAGGACTTGAAATTGGGTTTAATCACTTAAGTTAGTGATTATGGAAGTATTGAAACCCATTTAGGGTTATTTGGTTGACTAGTTTTGACTTTGGGTCAAAATTAGGGTTTAGTGATGATTATGACCCAATTGGCGATTTAATGAGGTTTATAAACTTAAAATGGATTAAGTTGAAGTATAAAACTGAGTTAAAGGTGTTTTGGTGTCAAAACTTGTAAATGGTGAGATTTTGACCTTATGGGTCAAAATTAGGTTTTATGGGCAATTTGGAGATTTGTAAGTGTTTAACACTTGTGTTCGGGTTTAATTGGCGTGTTAGGACCATTCTCACTTGTGTTAGTGATTATTGGTTAATTTTGGGCGCGGTTTGTACTTGGAAGTGCATTTGGGTTGACTTTGCACTAAGTGTCAAATTGGGTTGGTTTGTAAATCCAATCTAAGTGTGTTGTTGAATTTGTGATAATGGAATAGGTACTTTCCATTGGCGAGTTGCGGTTTACTTGGAAGCATTCATCAAGGCGACAAGGTGAGTGTTAATATCCTATGTGCATATGTATGTGTAGGATGGGTGCGGGTCGGGTGAAGTGATTCTCGAATATAGAGCTCACTTCACATATAGATGGATTTAATGGACTTTTGTATGAGTCCAATTGGCACGGTTGTGCGTTTTGGTTGACCATCTTTGGCGAAGTACGCGTTCGCGTGTACATTAACACATGTATTGTGATGTGGTTGTGGATAACCCCGATGTGGTGGATTTTATAATCCCGTGACTGTGGGTTTGAGTTGGAGAAGTGAATCGCGTGTAGTTCGGATTCACGATGACGTGTGTAGTTCGGTCATCTTATCAAAATGGATCTCGTGTAGTTCGGATTCATGGTGACTCGTGTAGTTCGGTCATCTTATTGAGGTAGTAATCTCGTGTGGTTTCGGATTACTAAGGCTCGTGTAGTTCGACCAACCTCGATGTTGTGAAGGTAGTAACCTCGTGTGGTTTAGGATTACTAAGGCTCGTGTAGTTCGGCCAATCTTCATTGTGGTGTTTTGGTATTTTGGTAATGGGTTAAGGGGTTAACCTTATTCGTATATATATTGTTGTATTGTTGTGATGTAGCTAACCCTCCGGGTGTAGCTTCTTGGCGTTGTTCACATCGTCGTTAGTGAACTTATGTTTGTTGATGCATATTTAGCTTGTTGCTTAGTGATCGTACGGTATGCTTAGATTAGCTTGCCTTATGCTTGGATGCTCCGGTATGCGGTATTTCTTTATTTATGTGGCGTGTCCATTTTATGCATATATATGTATGTAGTATATTTTCACTCACTAAGCGTTAGCTTACCTTCTCGTTGTTTACATTTTTATAGATTTGCATGGATGCGGTTGCTCGGGTAAGCGTGGGACTAGTGAACTCGCGTAGTTGCTTTAGAAGGCTTGCTTTTGGTTTGATTAGGATTGGGTAGCGTATCCCCAATCGCCATGCTCGGCTTTATTTTGTATTAAAAGTCGTGTGGTCGAAACTTGTATTTTGTACGAAAGTCGTAAAATGGCCGATGTGGGCCCGGTCTCGTAAAACTCATTTTATTATTGGAACGTGTTAGTTTTAACTAATATAAATTGTTGTGAAAAGCGTTTGGTCTAAAAGTGTCGGGAAGTCGAAGATCTTTTCGCGAAAAATGGACATTTTGATCAGAACTGTCTCAGGCCTTGTGCGCGCCGCGCACAGGCGGTGGTGCGCGCCGCGCACCCTCCAGATCAGTTTTAAATTTTTTTTATTCCGCGTTTTTGGTTGGTTAACGGGTTGGGATGTTACAAACAGAAATACATAAAATCCTTAAAAGACTTGATTCTCCCCACACTTAGTTAGCTGTGGTATCGAAATTGTGATTAACTTCGTTGTCGACTTCCATCGGACTATCTATGTAATGTTTAACTCTGTGACCATTAACTTTAAATTCAATTCCATTTGAATTTACTAATTCTATCGTTCCGTATGGGAAAACTCTTTTGACTATGAATGATCCAGACCATCTTGATTTCAATTTTCCAGGAAATAGCTTGAATCGTGAATTGAAAAGAAGAACTCTGTCTCCTTCTTTAAATTCTTTTGAACTTCTGATTCTTTTATCATGTCATTTCTTCATTCTTTCTTTATAGATTAACGAATTTTCGTATGCTTCATGTCTTAATTCTTCTAATTCGTTTAGTTGACTTAATCGTAGACGTCCAGCTTCATGTAAATCAAGATTACATGTCTTAAAAGCCCAAAATGCTTTGTGTTCAATTTCTACTGGAAGATGACATTCTTTTCCGTAGACGAGTTTAAAAGTTGTGGTTCCAATTGGAGGTTTGTAGGCTGTTCTAAAAGCCCAGAGTGCATCCTCCAATTTAATGGACCATTCCTTCGGATTTGATCCTACGGTTTTCTCTAGAATACGTTTTAAAGCTCGGTTGGTATTTTCAACTTGTCCACTTGTTTGTGGATGATATGCAGTGGAGATTTTATGAGTTACTCCATATCTTTTGAGAACTTTCTCAAGTTGATTATTACAGAAATGAGTACCCCGATCACTTATTAAAGCTTTCGGTGTTCCAAACCTTGCAAAAAGACGTTTTAAAAAGTTGACTACAACTCGTGCATCGTTAGTTGGGAGAGCTTGTGCTTCCCCCCATTTAGATACATAATCAATGGCTACGAGAATATAGAGATTATTATGAGATTTTGGAAATGGACCCATAAAGTCAATACCCCAAATGTCAAATACTTCACATACTTGAATGACATTTTGTGGCATTTCATCACGTTGACTTATTTTTCTGGCCCTTTGACAAGCATCACAGGATTGGCAAAGAAGGTGTGCGTCTTTGTAAATTGTAGGCCAATAGAATCCAGCATCATAAACTTTTCTTGCTGTTAGTTGAGGCCCATAGTGCCCTCCTGTTGGTCCTGTGTGACAATGATTTAAAATTTTACTAGCTTCATCTCCGAATACACATCGGCGTATTATTCCATCGGGACAACTTTTTAAACAGATGTGGATCTTCCCAAAAATAGTGTTTTATATCACTGAAGAATTTCTTTTGTTTTTGGTACGATAATCCTTTTTCAAGGAATCCGCATACTAATTAGTTTGCATAGTCTGCAAACCATGGTATTTCATTATAATCTATCTTCAATAGATATTCATCAGGAAAGTTGTCTTGTATGACCGATTCATTTAGAACTTCTAATTCAGGATTTTCAAGACGAGAAAGATGATCAGCGGCGAGATTTTCTGCTCCTCTTTTATCTTGGATTTCAATATCGAATTCTTGTAAGAGTAAGATCCAAAGGATTAATCTTGGTTTGGCATCTTGTTTTGAAAATAGGTATCTAAGAGCAGAATGGTCGGTATAGACCACCGTTTTTGCTAGAACGAGATATGAACGAAATTTGTCAAAAGCAAAGACAATAGCAAGGAGTTCTTTTTCAGTAGTTGTATAATTTGTTTGTGCTCCTTGTAACGTCTTACTAGCATAATATATAGGTTGAAATCGTTTTTCAATCCTTTGTCCTAAAACGGCTCCCATTGCATAATCACTTGCATCGCACATTAGTTCAAACGGTAGATTCCAATTTGGTGTTATCATGATCGGCGCATTAGTGAGTTTCTCTTTAAGAATATTAAAAGATTTGATACATTCATCTGAAAAGATGAATGGAGCATCCTTTTCTAGGAGTTTATTCATAGGAGTGGCAATTTTAGAAAAATCTTTTATGAAACGTCGGTAAAAACCGGCATGCCCTAGAAAACTCCTAACTCCTCTAACATTGGTGGGATGTGGAAGTTTAGCAATTACATCTACTTTAGCTCTATCCACTTCAATTCCTTCTTTTGAAATTTTATGTCCAAGAACGATGCCTTCTTTAACCATGAAATGGCATTTCTCCCAATTAAGAACTAGATTTGATTGTTCGCATCTAATAAGCATTCGTTCCAGATTAACTAGACATGATTCAAATGTATCACCGAAGACTGAAAAGTCATCCATGAAAACTTCCATGCATTCTTCTATCATGTAGTGAAAAATCGCCATCATGCACCTTTGAAAGGTTGCAGGGGCGTTGCAAAGTTCAAATGGCATGTGTTTGTAAGCAAAAGTACCATAAGGGCACGTGAATGTGGTTTTCTCTTGATCTTCGGGTGCTATTGGAATTTGAAATTATCCGGAAAATCCATCAAGAAAACAATAATAACTATTTCCGGCTAATCTTTCCAACATTTGATCAATGAAAGGTAAGGGAAAGTGATCTTTTCTGGTGGCGTCATTTAATTTTCTATAATCAATACATACACGCCATCCTGTTACAGTCCTTGTAGGAATAAGCTCATTTTTTTCATTTGTAATGACAGTCATGCCACCCTTCTTAGGCACGCATTGAACTGGGCTTACCCATGGACTATCAGAGATTGGATAAATTAAACCTGCATCTAGCAGTTTAATAATTTCTTTTTAACTACATATTGCATATTCGGATTTAGTCTTCGTTGGCGTTGCACATACGTTTTATGACCTTCTTCCATAAGGATTTTATGTGTGCAATACGAAGGACTTATTCCTTTAATATCATGAATCTTCCATGCAATGGCTGGTTTATGAGCTTTCAACACAGAAATGAGTTGAGATTTCTCATTTTTAGTAAGAGAAGACGATATTATTACAGGTAATTCAGATTCACCATGTAAATAAGCGTATTCCAAATGGTTTGGAAGTGGCTTTAACTCTAATGTCGGTGGTTCTTCTATCGATGATTTATATCGATATCTGTCTTCTTCTTTTAGCATTTGAATTTCTTCTGTTGTTGGTTCATATTCATTAGCTATTAGTGTAGCTAACATTTCAGCTTCATCAATTGGTTCATTACCTTCTCCTAAAGAACATTCTCCTGTTCCTTGTAATTCTGGAAATTCTTCTAATAATTCTGCATGTGAATCTATAGTTTGAATATAATAACATGTATCATCTGCAGATTACGGTTGTTGCATTGCTCTATCAACTGAAAAGGTAACACTCTCGTCCTCTATACTTAGGGTCAGTTTCTTACCGAACACATCTATCATTGCTTAAGCCGTGTTTAAGAATGGTCTTCCTAATATGAGAGGAACTTGAGAATCTTCTTCCATGTCCACAACAACAAAATCTACTGGAAATACTAAAGTACCAACTTTAACTAGCATGTTCTCCATTATCCCTCTAGGATATTTTATTGATCGATCGGCTAGTTGTATGCTTATTCTTGTTGGTTTCAATTCTCCAAGGTCTAGGTTAGTGTATAGTGAAAACGGCATTAAATTTATACTAGCACCTAAGTCTGCCAATGCTTCTATTGAACTAAGACTACCCAGAAAACATGGAATTGTGAAACTTCCTGGATCAGATAGTTTTTCTGGTATCGTATTCAACATCACTACTGAACAATTAGCATTCATAGTAACAGCCGAGAGTTCTTCCATTTTCTTTCTATTCGAGATTAGATCTTTCAGAAATTTAGCATATCTAGGCATTCCTGAAATCACATCAATGAAAGGAAGATTTACATTTATCTGTTTAAACATATCCAAGAATTTGGATTGCACGACTTCAAGTTTCTCTTTTTTCATTTTACTTGGGTAAGGAAGTGGTGGTTGGTATGGGTTAACATAAGGTTTATCCTTAGCTGTGTTATCTTCATTAACCTTTTCAACTACCGGTTCTTTTTCCTTATCTTGTTCAGGTTGTGGTTCTTGTGGAGTAGGAATAGCTTCATCAGAAGTTACAGGTATTTCAGGTGGTTTAAGTGTTGTACCACTTCTTGAGGTAATGGCTTTAGCTGTTTCATTCCGGGGGTTAGCATTTGTATCACTAGGTAAACTTCCCGGTTTTCTTTCACCTATTAACCTTGCTAGGTTACTTACTTCTTGTTCCAAATTTTGAATAGAAGCTTGTTGATTACTAAATGCTTGAGCATTTTGTTCATTAGTTTGTTTCTGAGATGTGAAAAACTGCGTTTGAGTTTCAACTAGCTTCGTCATCATATCTTCTAAATTCGGCTTTTTATCATCGGTTTGTGGTGGTTTGTTTTGAAAATTAGGTCTTTGCTGGTTGTAAGTATTATTGGATACTTGTTGATTGTTGTATGGAATATTTCGATTATAGTTCTGGTTTTGATTGTAGATCGGTCTTGGCGGTTGATAATTATTCTGATAATTATTTCCAGGCCTTTGGTTTATGTATGAAATATTCTCTCTTTGTTCCATTGTTAATTCAATACTAAGACAATCTTTTGTCAAATGTGGTCCTCCACACTGCTCACAACTAATTCGTATTGAGTGGATATCTTTAGTCATCTTTTCCATTCGTCTCTCGACAGCATCTATCTTTGCAGAAATGGAATCTAAGTCATGGCTAGAATCGGCTCTAGCTGCTTTAGATGATCTAACGATATCTTTTTCTTGGTGCCACTCATGTGAGTGGGTAGCAGTGTTATCAATAATTTTGTAAGCATCAGTTTCGGTTTTCTTCATAATGGAACCACCAGCTGCAATATCTATGTCTTTCCTTGTAGTGATGTCGCATCCTTGGTAGAATATTTGTACTATTTGACAGGTATCTAAACCATGTTGCGGACATCCTCTTAATAACTTTCCAAATTGTAATGACCCGGAATTTTCCGACCAAATTATACTTATGAGATTAATATTTACATAAATTAAACCATATCAATATGATAAGCAATCCAAATTGTTGAGACTTGTGTTTTTGAAAAGAGCTTTACACAACGTTTGACCGTCCAATATGACCGATGATATCACGAACTATATAACATACGATAATTATACGTTTGTGTATATAAATGTATTTATATATATTTAACATGATCTAAGGATGGTTTAACATCTCATTGTGTACTAATGACAATGAGTTATAAGTATATTTTGAAACTACTAACTTAAGTTTTCAAAACGATAACTATACGTAACATTCTTTGATATATATACTTATAATATATAATGGTTATACACGTATCATATATATAAAGTATTTAATCACTTTTTAAGGACTTAAATACATAAAACAATATAAGTATATTCACAAAAGATAGCTATATTTGAATTCTCGTTCCGTTTCCTCAAGATTTCTATACGTATATCTAGGGTATATGTACCCATATCATACCCAGCTTCTATACGTATTTACTATTGGTATATACACATCAAATCAACATCCTAATCAACATTATTACTGCCCTAGATATGAGGTAACTAGGATTTGTCAAGTAGTATGAATTATTAGTAAGAAAACAAAATTAGGTATCCTTTTCTTTCTTTATAAACTAAAAACGTTTTTTATAAATGAACACCATTTCTTCACTCCATTTTCTCATACCTACACCCTCATTTCTCTCTCAAAATACTCCTAACTTCATACTTGATCATCTCTAAGCATTTTCCCCATCATTTAGCTTCAATTACAAGCCTTAAACACCATAAGAAAACTCTTTCAAGAACATATCAAAATAACCACCCAATTGAAGAAGTTTACTTCCAACCTTTTGATCTAACTCCACCACTCTATGATTCCAAGATTATTTCTTATCTTTTGCAGTAACTTTGTCCAAGTAACTTGAGATAGTAACCTTGTTCATAATCTTATTCAATTCATATTCATATAGCTATCTTATTTTGTGGTATAAAATTTTAACAACAAGAACATAGTTTGAATGATTTCAAACTTGTTCACAAACTAAATAGATCCTTCTAACTTGACGTTTAAAACACTTCAAGACCTGTAATATATCATAATGATATGCTAACCTAACAAGATATAACTTGGTTTTACAAAGAACATCTTAAAAACTGAATCTACGTCGTCGGAGTGCAACCGGGGGCTGTTTTGGGTTGGATAATTAAAAACCATCTTGAACTTTGAATTGGAAGTTCATGTTCTGGAAAAATGATATTTCTTATGAATATGTTAACACATAAAAATTTCATGGTTTAACTCAAAGTGTAAGTATTTTTAGAAAAATGATCATTAAATGTTGTTTTTATGATGGAAAATGATCACTTTCATAAGTTTCACCAAAGTTTGACCTATAACCTATGATTTCGAATACAAACTAAGGTATTTTCAGTTCATATTCTTAAAACTTGACTCGATCCAAGGAAGTGGCAAGTTGAACCAACAAAAACGGAGTTGTAATGAAGAAACTACGACTAAAACAAGATTGGGTATCCGAAGCTAGTTTAGCTACGAAAATATTTGGAGAAAAAGTAAATTAATCATATCTTTTCTAGTTAATATGATATTATATATATAATTACTTTTGATTTGATTTTATATATTTCAGGACCACCCGTAAAGAACACGAGAAGATTAATCATAAGACCTCATGATTGTACGCAACACGTCATTTGACAACACGGTACTTTATGTACGCAACACGTCATTTGACAACATGGTACCATGGGTCGAGATTAATTCTGATCAATACGAATACGATGGGGTCTTTATTTATTTTATTTAAGCAACTAATTGTGGACCACTAACATCGGACTGCTAACTACGGACTAAGAAAATATTAAAAGTATTAATAGTATATATATATGTAACGATTACTTAAAAAAGAAAATATGTTGATATATTATATATATGGTTAGGTTCGTGATATCTATCGGAGACCAAGTCGAATTAAATACCTTCAAGGCAAAAGTGAGTTTCATTTGCTCCCTTTTATATATATTTTTGGGACTGAGAATACATGCGCTGTTTTTATAAATGTTTTACGAAATAGGCACAAGTACTAAAACTAATTCTACGTGGGTTTAAACCAGAAATATACCCTTAGCTTGGTAACATTAAACTACTTGTCTATGTACGGTAGGCGCGAATCCTAAAGATAGATCTATTGGGCCTGACAAACCCCATCCTGACTATGGGATGCTTTAGTACTTCGAGGTTATTTTAAACACACCTGATCTGGTGTACTTCAGAGGGTAAAACATGAACGTTAAGGCTTGTTACCGGGTGCCTACAACTTATAGAATACTTTTATACACTTGCGAGTGTACATATATTTATAAACGGAAATCTTGTGGTCTATTAATATATTGAAATGATTGTTATGATAAACCTATGAACTCACCAACCTTTTGGTTGACACTTTAAAGCATGTTTATTCTCAGGTATTAATTAAATCTTCCGCTGTGCATTAGCTCACTTTAAGGATATTACTTGGAGTCATTCATGGCATATTTTGAAAGACGTTGCATTCGAGTCATTGAGTTCATCAAGATTATTATTAAGTCAATTATAGTTGGATATATTATGAAATGGTGTGCATACCGTCAATTTTCGTTGTAAAGAAAGTTTGTCTTTTAAAAACGAATGCAATGTTTGTAAAATGTATCATATAGAGGTCAAATACCTCGCGATGTAATCAACTATTGTGAATCGTTTATAATGTATATGAACGGGTCCTTTCAGTTGGTATCAGAGCAGTGGTCGTAGCGAACCAGGTCTTGCATTAGTGTGTCTAATTAGTAGTTGTTAGGATGCATTAATGAGTCTGGACTTCGACCGTGTCTACATGTCAAAAGTTTTGCTTATCATTTCTAGTCGGAAATCATCTGCTTATCATCCTTAGGTAATTACCTGCTTATCATTCATAAGTCTAGACACGTTTTACTGCATTTACTGCATTGATAGTGTATAGACGAATTCTTATCTTAGCATATCTGTTATTGCGAACTTTGACTGATATCTTTTCAAAGATTCTTCGTAATTTACGGGATTTTGGTATTATATATACATATGTAAATTATGTATTGAAGAGTACCAAATCTAACTCCTATAATCTATTCCATACCAAAAATTCATTTTCCCCATTATACAAGATGGATTCCGCATCTAGTTCGAATTCTTCAGATTCCGACGGTTATGCCGATATGGATTTCCATTCGGGCTTCGAAAGCAGCGTCACCGGAATGGATCAACCAATTTCCCATCATCTATTCTGGATGAATTGGGGATGGGTTCGTAATATACTAAATCACTGGAGACAAGAAGAAGGTGATCCATTCCATCCACCAAATTGCCCTCTTGGCGATGAACCTGAAGCATTTACCGGCGAACCTATTCGAAACACCATTTTCTCTCTCATTTCTAGAGTATCTCGTCACGATTATATACTATCCCATATTACAAATCTTGTTCATTCGCTCGCTCCAACTGCCAATCATCCTGGTGTACTAGCAGAAGTTAACGAACTTCGCGTTCGCGTGACGGCTTTGGAGAACATGGTGCGAAGGTTGCAAACACCAGCAGCAGCACCAGCAGCATAATCAGCACCACCATCAATAACATCAACAATACCATCATCACCACTAACAAACAACATCCGCATCACACGTCTCGACATCATAATCTGTCCCACAAACATCAACATCATACGCACCATAGATACCAAGGAGTACCAACAATAATGAACGATGAAGTATTGATCCATAACTTCATTGATGTTCTGCGAAGAATATGTGGTTTCAAAAAGTTTTAGAGATTTCTTATTTTAGCTCAAACTGAAAAGCAAATGAGATTAATATCATATTAACTCATTAAATTCATGATTTCATCTGAAGAAAATATATATATATATATATATATATGTTTTCATAAAGATTGTAAATAAAAGTTCTTTTGTACAAAATATTAATGGTGAAATTTTTTTTTTAACGGGTAGGTAATACCCGAGGAATAATTAGATTTCATCTTAATAAGTTACATTGTACATTCGTCGAAGCTGATTCAACAGTCATTTACTATCCTACTTACAATCACCGATATACGTATCCGTTCACCGCAGAATAACCATTTTCATTCAATTTCATATTTGGATTTTAACTTCCCAGAATCCAACAAGTGGCATATGAAGAAAACATATGACAAAATAAAATCTGTTAGAAACAAACAAATTAACTATGAAAAAATTTGTTAAGAATCCACGCTAACTGTTCCAGCTAACTGTTCCTAGCTAACTGATTACATTTTATTTATCGCAGTTTATTTATCGCAATTTAATTATCGTACTTTTATTTATCGTCATTTAATTTCTGTAATTATTTTACGCACTTTAAATATCAGGACACGTATACAATGTTTTGACATATCATATAGACGCATCTATATATATTATTTGGAATCACCATAGACACTCTATATGCAGTAATGATCGAGTTCTCTATACAGGGTTGAGGTTGATTCTATAATAATATATATAGTTTGAGTTGTGATCGAGTCTGAGATGTATACGGGTCACGACACGTATTAATTAATTCGTATATTATATATTAAACTATATATGAATTATTGGACTGTTACTGTGGACTATCGACTGTGGACTAATGACATTGGACAATTAAAATGAATTAAAATATTGATTATAACATATGAAACTAAACATTTCTTCAAGATTGCCACTTGATTTCATCTTAAACCTCATTGTATCTCGACGATTACAATCAGCGTTCAAATCTATCATGATTCTTAAAAACACCTCAATCGAGAGGATAAACCAACCGCACTTCATCTACGGAAGAAAAGATTGATGCATATAGTTATGCACCTGAAAAATCCTCAGAAACTGAGTAAACGTTCGACACGTATCTGTTCTAGTTCCTTTGACATTGTTATTATCGAAGATCGTTTTGCAATCCCTTTCCAAAGTAGCTAATTTTGTCACAGCTCCAGCAAGTCAACTCCGACTTTTCATCCGAAACAACTTTATTATAACCGCGATATATATGCGTACTCTTTATTGTTACTGGGGAACCTTTTATATTCCACAATATTACCATCAGCGATTAATCATTCTAAAAACACAATTCTCCTGAAACTACCTCGGTTTGATAACCGATGACCCAGATCAGTTAACTTTGAAAATGCTGACGAAGCAGCATGTTGTAGATGATCTTAATGGCCAAAAGTCTGATGATAAAGAAAGGAGTGTTAGGAACGCTCGATAGAAAATTTAGTACCGAAAAGCGGATTATGCGAAACTATGAAGAAAGCCGTGGACAAATCACAAAGAATAAGTTTGCCTTCAAAGAATCCAAATGATTCTGTGCCTGCTGAAATCGTTAGCAAACATCTTATTTCTCATTCTAAACCTTCATAGACAAATCTTCTTCATCATCCATTGATATTAGAAATTCTAAGATATTCTCGTATGTTCTATTATAAATATCCTCCATATTTCTGGCGATATTTTCACAACTATTCTTATCTGAGATCATTTATCTCTCCGTAATATCTGCAACATAAAAGAAACTGTGTTAGTTTCTAAATTCTGAAACCTTCGAGTTTAAAATATGAATGTTTTGAAGTAGTGTTGGGAACTGAAGCATGGATTAGTATAATATAATGACACTTGATCAACGTCATTATATTACAGTAAGTCATGCTGAGTTTCTAATGAAGCATGATGATTCACAGTACCGTCATCATGTGCCATTTACACAACTCTTACATTCTATCTAATCTCTAAACATATCAAGAGAATATTTTTCTGGATGACTCGGTCTTCTCCAGGGTATTCTGGTAATTTAACAAATCAAAATCGTTCTATTACCATTTTCTTCTTAGAGCATTAGCTATATTCATTCTGAATTTCATATCTACGAATTCCGGACCATTACTCGCTTGACTCGAAGTCGGGAAGAGAAAACGAAAGCATGAAGCTCTGAAAAATAATGAAGAATATAAACTCCGATAATAACCTCGAAATTACAAACCTTGTATATCGATGCAGATAGCAATATAGAGACACGGGAGAATTAGAAACACTATAAACACAATAGTATAGTAGAAGTAAATAGATTCTTCTGGTGGTAGATGAAAAAGAAGAATGACAGATATAAAAGTTAGGAGTATATCAAAAATCAGGACTGGATGGAGCATATTGATGAATGCTTTAAAGTAAGAATCAAGGGAGAAAGAATAGAAGGTGTGAGTCGTGAAAAATAAGGAAACGAAGGGGTAAATTTATAGTGAAATATCCGACAGAGCAATCAAAACAGATTATTGCATATAATCAAAGAAGATCCTGATTTCAATAATCACCAAAGAACCAAATCTTGTTACGTAAGATTCTCTTTAAATCCCTTAAATCCCGGAAATCAATCATAACTACGTCATCGGTTAAGACGAATATATTTTACTCATCTCACTCTTTTAAGATAGTCTCATTTATATTCTTCGCATAATCGAATCGTTTTATCTACATTACTCAATGATGATAAAACTCCATTATCACCTTATATTTGTCATGAAAATCTTCTTATTGTTATCCATAACAACCTCTATCTACATTACTCAATGATGATAAAACTCCATTATCACCTTATATTTGTCATGAAAATCTTCTTATTGTTATCCATAACAACCTCTATCAAATTTCGGGGACGAAATTTCTTTAACGGGTAGGTACTGTAATGACCCAGAATTTTCCGACCAAATTATACTTATGAGATTAATATTTACATAAATTAAACCATACCAATATGATAAGCAATCCAAATTGTTGAGACTTGTGTTTTTGAAAAGAGCTTTACACAACGTTTGACCGTCCAATATGACCGATGATATCACGAACTATATAACATTCGATAATTATACGTTTGTGTATATATATGTATTTATATATATTTAACATGATCTAAGGATGGTTTAATATCTCATTGTGTACTAATGACGATGAGTTATAAGTATATTTTGAAACTACTAACTTAAGTTTTCAAAACGATAACTATACGTAACATTCTTTGATATATATACTTATAATATATAATGCTTATACACGTATCATATATATAAAGTATTTAATCACTTTTTAAGGACTTAAATACATAAAACAATATAAGTATATTCACAAAAGATAGCTATATTTAAATTCTCGTTCCGTTTCCTCAAGATTTCTATACGTATATCTAGGGTATATGTACCCATATCATACCCAGCTTCTATACGTATTTACTATTGGTATATACACATCAAATCAAAATCCTAATCAACATTATTACTGCCCTAGATATGAGGTAACTAGGATTTGTCAAGTAGTATGAATTATTAGTAAGAAAACAAAATTAGGTATCCTTTTCTTTCTTTATAAACTAAAAACGTTTTTATAAATGAACACCATTTCTTCACTCCATTTTCTCATACCTACACCCTCATTTCTCTCTCAAAATACTCCTAACTTCATACGTGATCATCTCTAAGCATTTTCCCCATCATTTAGCTTCAATTACAAGCCTTAAACACCATAAGAAAACTCTTTCAAGAACATATCAAAATAACCACCCATTTGAAGAAGTTTACTTCCAACCTTTTGATCTAACTCCACCACTCTTTGATTTCAAGATTATTTCTTATCTTTTGCAGTAACTTTGTCCAAGTAACTTGAGATAGTAACCTTGTTCATAATCTTATTCAATTTATATTTATATAGCTATCTTATTTTGTGGTATAAAATTTTAACAACAAGAACATAGTTTGAATGATTTCAAACTTGTTCACAAACTAAATAGATCCTTCTAACTTGACTTTTAAAACACATCAAGACCTGTAATATATCATAATGATATGCTAACCTAACAAGATATAACTTGGTTTTACAAAGAACATCTTAAAAACTGAATCTACGTCGTCGGAGTGCAACCGGGGGCTGTTTTGGGTTGGATAATTAAAAACCATCTTGAACTTTGAATTGGAAGTTCATGTTCTGGAAAAATGATATTTCTTATGAATATGTTAACACATAAAAATTTCATGGTTTAACTCAAAGTGTAAGTATTTTTAGAAAAATGATCATTAAATGTTGTTTTTATGATGGAAAATGATCACTTTCATAAGTTTCACCAAAGTTTGACCTATAATCTATGATTTCGAATACAAACTAAGGTATTTTCAGTTCATATTCTTAAAATTTGACTCGATCCAAGGAAGTGGCAAGTTGAACCAACAAAAACGGAGTTGTAATGAAGAAACTACGACTAAAACAAGATTGGGTATCCGAAGCTAGTTTAGCTACGAAAATATTTGGAGAAAAAGTAAATTAATCATATCTTTTCTAGTTAATATGATATTATATATATAATTACTTTTGATTTGATTTTATATATTTCAGGACCACCCGTAAAGAACACGAGAAGATTAATCATAAGACCTCATGATTGTACGCAACACGTCATTTGACAACACGGTACTTTATGTACGCAACACGTCATTTGACAACATGGTACCATGGGTCGAGATTAATTCTGATCAATACGAATACGATGGGGTCTTTATTTATTTTATTTAAGCAACTAATTGTGGACCACTAACATCGGACTGCTAACTACGGACTAAGAAAATATTAAAAGTATTAATAGTATATATATATATATATATATATATATATATATATATATATATATATATATATATATATATGTAACGATTACTTAAAAAAGAAAATATGTTGATATATTATATATATGGTTAGGTTCGTGATATCTATCGGAGTCCAAGTCGAATTAAATACCTTCAAGGCAAAAGTGAGTTTCATTTGCTCCCTTTTTGTATATATTTTTGGGACTGAGAATACATGCGCTGTTTTTATAAATGTTTTACGAAATAGGCACAAGTACTAAAACTAATTCTACGTGGGTTTAAACCAGAAATATACCCTTAGCTTGGTAACATTAAACTACTTGTCTATGTACGGTAGGCGCGAATCCTAAAGATAGATCTATTGGGCCTGACAAACCCCATCCTGACAATGGGATGCTTTAGTACTTCGAGGTTATTTTAAACACACCTGATCTGGTGTACTTCAGAGGGTAAAACATGAACGTTAAGGCTTGTTACCGGGTGCCTACAACTTATAGAATACTTTTATACACTTGCGAGTGTACATATATTTATAAACGGAAATCTTGTGGTCTATTAATATATTGAAATGATTGTTATGATAAACCTATGAACTCACCAACCTTTTGGTTGACACTTTAAAGCATGTTTATTCTCAGGTATTAAAGAAATCTTCTGCTGTGCATTAGCTCACTTTAAGGATATTACTTGGAGTCATTCATGGCATATTTTGAAAGACGTTGCATTCGAGTCATTGAGTTCATCAAGATTATTATTAAGTCAATTATAGTTGGATATATTATGAAATGGTGTGCATACCGTCAATTTTCGTTGTAAAGAAAGTTTGTCTTTTAAAAACGAATGCAATGTTTGTAAAATGTATCATAGAGAGGTCAAATACCTCGCGATGTAATCAACTATTGTGAATCGTTTATAATGTATATGAACGGGTCCTTTCACAAATCTTGTCCACGCCTCATATAGAGTTTCATTTGGCTTCTGTGTGAACGTAAAAATTTCTCCTTGAATTATTACGGCTTTAGATGCCGAAAGAATTGTTTAAGAAAATTTTCAACTAAAACATCCCATGTATCGATCGCCCCTTCAGGTAACGATTCCAACCAATCTTTGGCTTCTCCCTTTAAAGTCCAGGGAAATAACATGAGATATATCTGTTCATCCTCAACTTCTCTTATTTTAAATAGTGTGTAGATCCTATTAAAGGTACGAAGATGTTCATTTGGATCTTCCTTCGGCGCACCACTAAATTGGCATTGATTAGTCACCATATGTAGAATTTGTCCTTTGATTTCATAATCTGGCGCATTAATGTCTGGATGAGTAATTGCGTGACCTTGGCCAGTGCGTTTAGCTCTCATTCGGTCTTCCATACTTAAAGGTTCCAGATTTTCCATGATTGAATTTGTTGAATTCGAATCACTAGAGGATTCTGATTTAATGGTTCGTTCCTCAACAATCTCTGTTTGAATGATTGGTGGTTCCGGAGGAAAATTTAATGGTTCAGGAACTATGAATTGTCCCTGAATATTATTCAGATTCTCAATTGTGAGGTCGGATTCAAAAAATGGATTATCGGAAATTTGATTTGGAGTACTTGGTCGACTGGATGACGATTCTAAAGGAAAATCAACGGCGGTAATATTTTCTAGATGTCTTGATCTAGTTACAGGTGGTGAACGTACAAAAGGTGGTGAACGTCTTGCTCGGTGCATTCACTGAATATCCTATTAGTTTTTAAAAAGAAAGAAAAATTATATAAGTTATCCAATTAATAGACTTTTCTAATTTAGCCCACGTTTCGAATAGCCAAAAGATGCAGCAGAGGGGCAGGATTCATTTGGTCTCAATATAATTGAGGACTGTTTGGCTCCAATAATCCGGTCCACGTACAAATCCAACTATTACTACGAACCAGAAAATTTTGATGTCTATCAATTTAACCACTTAAAATAAATTTTCCTAATTTTAAGAAGTATAGATAAGAAGTAGAAAAAATTCTAAGTCCTAAAAACTAGAATGACGAAAAATAAGAAAGAAAAAGAGCGCGTCGAAAAAGGTCGAAAAAGAAAAGATCGAAAAATAAAAGGCGTCGAAAAATAAGAAAGAAAAAAATATAAAAATAAAAAATAACTATAAAACTTAAAAAAAAAACTCAACTAACCCAACCTTATTACTATCACTAACTTAAAATTATAATCGCAAATTGAGATTACTAATTGGAATGATAATTGATACATAGGTAAAAGGTGTCTAAAAATAATAAAGCTTACAGGAAAAACTATATCCCAAATGGCAATATCTCAAAAAGGTATTAAAACTTAAAAAAAACGTCGCAGAATTCTAAAGCACTTAAATCTTAGTCTAAAGAAAAAGCACTTAAGGGATTTTACGGCAAATCCTAAAAATCTAGAAATAAAAATAACTATGACAAAAACTATGAATTAAAAATAAATACGAGCAAAAATTACAAAAGTTATGCTAAAACAATTAAAAAGGGATAAAATATAAAAATATACTAAAAGTTGTAAAAAGTACAATTTTTATAAAAATATTATTTTTATATTATTTATTTTATAAAACTATTAATTTTATATTTTATAAAACTAATTAAACTTAAAAATATAAATTAAATAAATAACTAAATTAAATATTTAACTAATCTAACCTAATTAGGGTTTAAATATAATAATAATAATTATAAACCGTAATTAATGTAGTACTCAGTCAACTGTGGCGTGTCAGACGGGCTCATGCGATCGCATGAGTCTTAAGTTATCCAGCCATGCGATCGCATGGGCTAGGGTTTCGGGCCACAGAGTGGGCTGCTACAGTACCGGACTCGAGTGTTTTTTTTTTTTTTTTTTTTTGCTGTGTTGAATTTTCTGTTTTATATATTTATGTAATATATTTATATAAATTAAATAAAACTTATATTTTTATAAAATAAAGATAAATAAACTTTTATAGAACTTAAATATTTAACAAACTCTTAAAAATATTTATATTTTTGTTTTCTTTTTATATTTTCGAATATATTAAAACGTATTTTTACAAAAGCGTAAATTTTTTTTTTTTATATTAGCGTTGCGCTTCCGGCTTTTAAGCTAGACGGATCCCCGGCAGCAGCGCCAAAAATACTTGATGTTATGCGAGGTGTATATAAAATAGCTTAAATTTTACTAGGAAATACTATTAAATACGATACAATTTTACACAAGATATTTATTTATTTATTGAATGGATATACTTAAACCTTGCTACAACACTTATAGGCAGTGTACCTAATCGTACAGTAGTGTAGTTTTTAGTAAGTCCGGTTCGTTCCACAGGGAAAATCTTTTAATCAAAGCTTAACGCTATATTAGTTTAATTTATAAAAATACGAATATATATATAAGTAATATTATTATTTTAAAAGGGGGGTTTTTACCGTTTAATGACCGGTTTGTCGATTTTAAAACTTTAGTCGCAGTTAAAACAAAATGTAAAATATTAAATAAATAAAAGTGCGATAAAATAAACTTGCGATAATTAAAAAGTACGATAATTAAAATTGCAATTAAATATAATAACAATAAATAAAAGTGCGATAATTAGAAGTGCAATTAAATATAAAATAAAGGAAATTAAATATGAAATAAAAGAATTATGCTTATTTAAACTTTCCGTAATCATGATGTTTGACGTGTTGATTTTAGTTTTATGCCCATGGGTTAATTGTATTTTGTCCTGGATTATTTAATATGTCCGTCTGGTTTTTGTCCATAACAGTCCATCAGTCATAAATATAAAGTGCGAGTGTCCTCGTCAAATTATCCTTATACCCGAAGTTTAAATATTCCAACTAATTGGGGACTTAAACTGTAACAAGATTTTAATACTTTGTTTAATAATTACACCAAGATGTCGACTGAGTGTAACCCAAGGTTTTAATACTTTGTTATCAATTATGCTAAGTGTCCTTGTACATAATTTCACCCCTGTTTTAATAATTCTAGTGGCTATTAATCCATTCCCGTGTCCGGTTAAATGAACGATTATTCGTACATATAAATATCTCGCCCATCGTGTCCGATTGAGTGTATATGGTTATTTATAGGGACGTCCAATTGTAAATCTTTATATTAACATTAACAAACTATCATTTAGTTAAACAAATATAAAGCCCATTAATAGCCCATAGTCTAATTTTCACAAGTGTCGTTCTTTTGTCCAAACCGCAATTATGGTACAAAGCCCACTTACCCAATTTTAATATTTTTAGCCCAACATCATGATTACTTCGGATTAAATAAGCATAATAATAACTTAGCTACGATACATTAAATTAAAAAGGTTGATCATAACTTACAATGATTAAAAATAGCGTAGCGTTACACGGACAGAATTTCGACTTACACCCTTACAACATTTGCTAACATACCCTTATTATTAGAAATTAAAATTAAAATTAAAATTAAAATATAAATATATATATATTACGTATATATTTAGAGAGGATGGATATATATATATATATATATATATATATATATATATATATATATATATATATATATATATATATATATATATATATATATTACGTTCACCAAACTGCAAATTTATAGGCCTGTGAACTGAAAAAGGAGCTCATGCGTGAAGCGACCCATCCTAATCCATCCGGACGAAGTCCATATCGATTACAAATGATTCACAATAGTTGGTTACATCGCGAGTTACTTGACCTCTATATGATACATTTTACAAACATTACATTGGTTTTAAAAGACAAACTTTCATTTTATCGAAAGTTGACAGACATGCATACCATTTCATAATATATCCAACTATAATTGACTTAATAATAATCTTGATGAACTTAACGATTTGAATGCAACGTTTTTTGAAATAGGTCATGAATGACTCCAAGTAATATATTTAAAATGAGCAATTGCATAGCGGAAGACTTCTTTCATACCTGAGAATAAACATGCTTTAAAGTGTTAACCAAAAGGTTGGTGAGTTCATTAGTTTAACATAAATAATCATTTCTATCATTTTAATAGACCACAAGATTTTCATATTCCCAATTCTCATAAATAAACGTCACATGCATAGAGACAAAAATATCATTCATATGGATTGAACACCTGGTAACCGACATTAACTAGATGCATATAAGAGTATCCCCTATCATTCCGGGATCCTCCTTCAGACATGATATAAATTTTGAAGTACTAAAGCATCCGGTACTTTGGATGGGGTTCGTCGGGCCCATAGATCTATCTTTAGGATTCGCGTCAATTAGGGTGTCTGTTCCCTAATTCTTAGATTACCAGACTTAATAAAAAGGGGCATATTCGATTTCGATAATTCAACCATAGAATGTAGTTTCACGTACTTGTGTCTATTTTGTAAATCATTTATAAAAGCAGCGCATGTATTCTCAGTCCCAAAAATATATATAAAAAGGGAGTAATGAAACTCACAATGTTGTATTTTGTAGTAAAAATACATATGACGACATTGAATAAGTGTAGGATTGGCCTCGGATTCACGAACCTATATTATTTGTATATCTATTAACACATATAATCGTAATCGAACAAGTTTGTGTATTATTAGTGATTTAATTGTTATATTTAATAGTTTATAGGTTTCATTAATAATTTAATTATATCTCTTTTATATACATTAGATAAACAATTAGTAAAAATGTTAATATAGTTATGTTACATGTATTAAATGTAGTTATTTATATATAAAAAAATTTGTTTGTTATTATAGTAGTGATAATAATAATAATAATAATAATAATAATAATAATAATAATAATAATAATAATAATAATAATAATAATGATAATAATGATAATACTAAAAATAATAATAGTAATAATAATAAGGATAAGAATGCTACCTCAAAAGAATAAGTCTTAAAAAAAACGTCCATGTCCGGGCTCGAACCCGCGACGTCCCGCTAACCCGATAACACAACATTCCAAACCAACCGCTCTGCTCGATCATTTCTATTTTATTTTGCAGCCTAATTCTACATAACCTTATTTCTGTTTTCCCCTCTTCTTCTTCCTAACATTATCATCATTTTCAATCGCATTTATTTTCATCATCATAAACGTTATGATCTTCACGATATCATTATCAATATCATTAAAGTATCATCATCAATTAACATGTATCATCCTATACATCATGCGCTATTATCATAATTAAAATCACTTAGCTTCCTAGCAGCATAAGAGTCTCGGCCCAACTGATATTATTGCGGCCCAACAGAAAATTCAACCAACTAATCGGCCCAACACCTTAAATAAAACTCGGCCCACTACAATAGAGTCCACGGCCCAAATTAACTAATTAAGGAATCTGGATATCAAATTTCATTGTATTCTGTTTCTTTCATGCATTACTACGTCACTTTTGAGTGACTTAATGTATCGACCAGCATCAACAATATATATTTGTTTTAAATATTCGTCTACTAGCTGGAACCCATCAAATCGATCATCATCTTTTTCCTTATTTTCCTCACTACTCGACATATGTTTCCCCACCATTAAATATCATCAATCATGCCATCACTTTATCATCATCATTAACAACTTTATCTTAAATAAAGGAGAATAATGAGAATGTAGTAGGTTAATTGGATTGTGCCTTGTTTGGATGTCGACCCTACTGTCATCCAAAAAAATATAATGTGTCCTTTACATTATTTATACTCGTATAGTAGTAATAATATGGAATGGAAAGGCAAGTAGCAGTAATCTTCGAATGTGAATGGGTTTGGTTGTAGATTGGGATCTTGGCTATGACAGAAATAAAATAAAAAAAATATGCAACTTGACAAACCCTATTAATTAGTCCAAGTAACCTAAATGGATCACTAAGTAATATTACTCATAGCAGTTGATGTATCACCCATATATAAAAAAAAAAAAACCAAACGTCCATATGTTCTTTTTCCCTAATATCGACCATTAGATTAAAGTAGTTTCCACTTGCACAAATTTGATGTACTTTAACAATTAATACCTCCCACGATGTCGGCCATGTTGTCCCCTGGAGTCTCAAGTTTTTTAAAAAAGGCTGTATACCAATACCAATATTCTTATAAAAATCAAGTTGTCAAATTGTTAGAGTAGCGATAAAAAAAAGAAAAGAAACCGGGTACAGCAGTGGCGACAAACTAAATGGGGTTTCATGGTTTTTGGTATCGAGTACAGTAGAAATTTTGAAGCAAGTTATGGCTGTGGGTAGGATTCTAAACAGAAAACAAGAGTGGTCTCGAGCAATTTGGAAGAGAGAGAGTAGAGTGAGATAGTGAATAATAAAGGAAAGGTGGTGTAAGGAAGTAACCGGTTGTTCACAGTCGTCGAAGGTGTTGGTTGTAGTTCGAATCTCAACAACAAAAAATACATGGCGGCCATTTAATATGATGAAGGTGATTCCCGGTATGAAGAGGTGGTGATTGTTTTGGTTTAACAACCGGAACACATAATGAATCGAAAATTAACATAAGGTGGTTTGTTTCTTCATGACAGAAAAATTGATACATGTTTTGATTAGATGGGCGTGATTGATGGGTATGGTGATTATTCAAGATGGTGATTACAGGGTTTCATGATGATAGATGGTGATTTGAGGTGTGGATGGGATGGTTGCAGTCACAGGTTGGTTGTGGATCGAAGTGGTGATTGCCTTTGGGTGTTAACGAGTAAAACAGAAATATAGAAGTGGTGACAACCGAATGGTGAAGGTGGCGTTGAACTTTGGCTCAATCATAAACATACTAGTCGCAGAAACACAGCCTCGAGTGTGTGGGTTTCGAATAGGGTAACAGCAACCAATATTATGTAGTAGTAGAAATTGTTGAGGAATAAGGAAGGTGATCGAGTGAATGTTATGTGATCGAGTGAATGTTAGGTGATGTTTGATTTATTCTAATGTATGTATCTATGTAATTGTATGTTTTGTGTATGCATATATATTACATAAAGAAAAATGGATGACCAAGCAACAGTAGAAATTGATTTACACTATCTTTCTGTACCCACACAAATTTGTTTGTTGACATTAAAACACAGGAAAGCAGTAATATACAAAGTTGATTATGATTCCAACCAAATTCGTGATTGTTTTATATATTATATTATATTTATTAATAATAATTAATAAATACATTAATAATAATAATATTTTGTTAGTAATAATAATAATAATATCCGAGTAATAATATAGAGATAGAGATTTACGTCTATGTTGTTTGAATAGAAATAGAACAAGAAAACAGAAAGATGGTTGATTCTTGTAGAAGAGGAATTCAATTGGTGATGGTTTTTCTTATGAATTTCATTGTAAATATATACTCCATAATAATTTAGAAAGGTGGGGGAATAAACCAAAACAAAACAATAGCCTAATTTATTATAAACAGCATGGCCATTGGTTATTTTATTACATTACATATATTTCCATGGATTATTAATAATAGGTTATGTCCATCGGCTCAATTATTAGTTATATTGAAAATTAACTTTTGCATATGAACCACTAGTGACAAAAGGTCCACAAAATATTCCACAAGATATTGTGCTCAAAGAAGTAAAGTTTATGATTAAAAAAAATGTCATCTCATATAGTTTTTGAATACCACCGTAGTATTTGCTTTCCATGTATTATTTACACACACACACACACACACACACACACACACACACACACACACACACACATATATATATATATATATATATATATATATATATATATATATATATATATATATATATATATATATATATATATACATATCAAGTTACAATTAATTGTTCGTGAATCATCGAGACTGGTCGAAGGTCAAATGATTTCATAAAATAGTTCAAAAATTTTGAAATTCAATTTAATAGACTTTGCTTATCATGTCGAAACCATATAAAAATTAAGTTTAAATTTGATCGAAAATTTCTGGTTCGTCACAGTACCTACCCGTTAAAGAAATTTCGTCCCGAAATTTGAGTGAGGTCGTCATGACTAACAATAGAAATGTTTTCGTGGCGGTTATGAGTTGATAAATAGAGTTTTATCATTATGGATTAATACAGATAAAACGATTCGATGATGTGAAGCGTACGAGTGAAGCTGTCACAAAAGATAGAGATTTAACTTTTGACGTAATCACAGCGGATTTCCGGAATTCAAGGAATGTAGGGAAAATCTTCGAAATCTAATAGATTTGATTCTTCAGTGGATAAAGAAATTAAGATCTCTATAATTAAATACGGTGATTTTCTTCGATTACTCTGTCTGATATTTCCATTATAAATTAAGCTCTTTCGTTCCATTATTCTCACCATTCATATACTTTCTTTCTTAGTTCATACATTCAAAAGATTTTGAAAATGCTTAATCCAGTTCTGATCCTTGTCCTTATCCTTACTTTTGCAACAATCATTCTCCTTTTCAAACTTCCACCGGAAGAATTTGCTTTCTTCTACTTCACACTTGGGGTTATAGTGTTATTAATTCTCCCGTGTCTTTATGTTGCGATAAACATTGATATACACGGTTTGTAATTTCTACGTTGTTGTTGGGTTTTATATATTCCCTTATATTTCGATGTCCCTGCTTCTGTCTCCTATAATCATTGTCATTCATAGATGCTCTCTCCTATTTGCTGCGATTTATACCCCCTTTCTCTTTCGGAACTTCATGCTTTTGTTTTATTTTCGCAAGTAATGGTCCAGACTTCATAGGTATGGAGTTTCGAATTATTATAATATACAAGGTAGAAAGGAAAGGTAGTAGCACGATTTGATTTGCCAAATTACTAGAATCACTGAGAATAGAACTATCAAGAATATATCTTCTTGATATGTTTGGAGGTTATGTAGAATGAAAGAGCTATGTAACATGACACATGATGATGGTATGATCTACTGTGAACCATCATCACGTTTCATTAGAACTCAGTATGACTTACTGTAATATAATCACGTTGTCCGGGCGTCATTATATTATACTAACCCATGCTTCAATTCCCAACACTTCTCCACAATTCATTCACAATTTATACTTAGATTTTTCAGAAGTTTCCAATATAACAGAATACAGAAAACACGAAGAGGTAGATAGTTTCGGACAAGAATATTTATGAAAATATCTTCAGAAATATCGAAGATATTTATGATGATATTTTTGAATTTCTAAGTTCGATAGTTGATGAAGAAAGATTTTCCGCAAGATTTTAACATGACTTCGGGGCAAGATATTCTCTAAAGATTTCGACGGATCCAGAATTACCTGGATTCTTTGAATATAGGGTTTGATCCTTGTCTTTGTCCTTGGTCTCCTTAACGGTTAGCTCAATCTATTTTTCAGTACTAAATTTTCTATCGAGCGTTCCCAACATTCCATTCTTATTATCAAACTTTTGGCCAATTAGTCCATCTGCAATTTTACTGTTTCCTCTGCATTTAATGCAGCCATATCTGAATCCTCGGTTATCTTTCTGAGGTGGTATCAAGAGAACTGTGTTTTAAGATGATTAAACGCTGATGGTAGTATGGTGAAATATAAAAGGTTCTATGGTAACAATAAATGAGCACGCATATATATCAAGGTTATAATATGGTTGTTTCGAACGAATAGTCGAAGTTGATTTGCTGGAGCTGTGATAAAATCTGCTACTTTGAAAAGGGATTACCAAATTATTTTGGGTAATAATAACACTAAAGGAATTAGCACAGCTACGTGTTAAACGTTTACTCAGTTTTCGAGTGTTTTTT
Source organism: Rutidosis leptorrhynchoides (assembly GCF_046630445.1). Classification (NCBI taxonomy): domain Eukaryota; kingdom Viridiplantae; phylum Streptophyta; class Magnoliopsida; order Asterales; family Asteraceae; genus Rutidosis; species Rutidosis leptorrhynchoides. Next base: position 637,065,040 of record NC_092335.1, read on the forward strand.
TTTTCAGGTGCATACTATATGCATAAATCTTTCCTTCCGTAGACGAAGTAAGGTTGGTTCATCCTCTCGATTGAAGTGTTTTCAAGAATCATGAAAGGTTTGAACGCAGATTGGAATCGTCAAGGTACAAATGAGGTTTAAGATGAAATCAAGTGGCAACTTGAAGAATTGTTTAGTTTCATTTGTTATAATCAATATTTTAATTCATTTTTAATTGTCCAATCTTGATAGTCCACAGTTGATAGTCCACAGTTAACAGTCCAATAATTCTTATATAGTTTGATTTATAATATTCGAATTAATTAATACGTATCGTGACCCGTGTACATGTCTCAAACTCGATCACAACTCAAAGTATATATATTATTGTAGAATCAACCCCAACCCTGTATAGAGAACTCGATCATTACTGCATATAGAGTGTCTATGGTTATTCCAAATAATATATATATGTGCATCGATATGATATGTCAAAACCTTGTATACGTGTCCCGATATTTAAAGTGCGTAAAAATAAATAACAGAAATTAAATGACGATAATTAAAATTGCGAGAATGTAAATTGCGATAATTAAATTGCGATAAATAAAATGTAATCAGTTAGCTAGAAACAATTAGCTAGGAACAGTTAGCGTGGATTCTTAACAAAATTTCTCATAGTTAATTTGTTTGTTTCTAACAAATTTTATTTTATCCAATGTTTTCTTCATTATGCCACTTGTTGAATTTTGATAGGTCAAAATCCAAGTATGAAATTGAATGAAAATGGTTATTCTGTGGTGAACGGATTCGTATAGCTGTGGTTGTAAGTAGGATAGTAAATGACTGTTGAATCATATTCGAAGAATGTACTGTGCAACTTATTAATGCGAAATCTAAATATTCCTCGGGTATTACCTACCCGTTAAAATATTTTCACCATTAACAGTTTGTACAATAAAAATTTTAATTACAAACTTTATGAAAACATATATACATATATATTTTCTTCAGACGTAATTATGGATTTAATGAGTCAATGTGATATTAAACTCACCAGATTTACGGCTAGAACTAGAGTACATAATATCTAAAACATTAGAGATTACATAATCACCATGAAGGACGAAGATAGTTTATGTAGAACGATTCGTAGAACCATGATTATGCTTGAGGTATAGATTACGAGGTTGAGACGTGTGATGACGTTGTTGTTGTTATTGGTACTGGTTATGCTGCTGGTGCTGCTGATGGTGGTACTGTTGCTGTCAGTGCTACAAGTGTTGTTGGTGCTGAGGTTGGTGATGATGTTGGTGTAGTAAGTATAGCTTGTAAATCACTTACCATTCTTGTCTGGGTTTCTATCCTACCCTCTATCATTTCTATCCATCCACTCATCTGATTCGATAGATCTTGATTATCAATTCGAAGTTCCCTAACTTCTTCTGATATTCCCCTTCGATTGGTATTCGGAAGTAGAGGTTGAATATTTTCTAAGATTGCAGTAATGCGACCTTCGAGGTGGAAAACTTTAGCAAGAAGGGTGAATACAGTGTTGCGCATAGGTTCGCCGGTAAGTACATCGTCTTCTCCGATGTTATGAGGTAAGTTTGGTTCGCGGTAGGGCTCGCCTTCTTCATTTCTCCATCGAGTGAGTAAGTCTCGGACCCACCCCCATCTCCTCCAGAAAGAAAAATAGCTAAATGGTGGAGACACTTCGGGTTCCTTGACTTCGGAGTCTACTTCATACGCATCTCGAAATTGCTTCCGGAACTAATGGAATCTAAGCTAGGTGTAAGATCCATCTCTTATGATCAGTTAGAGGATTGTCGATATGAAATGAGTTTCGGTTATCGGATAATATTCTAATTATATAGAATATCTAATATAGTACAGAAGATCCCATAGATCCTGGAGGAAATTAAGGAAACGTGTCAGATAAAGTCTACAGTAACAGATACGCTAAGATATGAATTAGCAGATATGCTAAGATATGAATTTATCTATACACTGTCTATGCAATAGAGGCAGTAAGACATGTCTAGACTAAGAATGATAAATAGGTAATTTCCTAAAGATGATAAGCAGATGATTTCCGACTAGAAATGATAAGCAAAACTTTTGATATGCAGACACGGTCGAAGTCCAGACTCACTAATGCATCTAAACAACTATCAGTTGGACACACTAATGCAAGACCTGGTTCGCTAAGACCACCGCTCTGATACCAACTGAAGCGACCCGTCCTAATCCATCCGGACGAAGTCCATATCGATTACAAACGATTCACAATAGTTGGTTACATCGCGAGGTACTTGACCTCTATATGATACATTTTACAAACATTACATTCGTTTTTAAAAGACAAACTTTCATTTTATCGAAAGTTGACAGACATGCATATTATTTCATAATATATCCAACTATAATTGACTTAATAATAATCTTGATGAACTTAACGATTTGAATGCAACGTTTTTTGAAATAGGTCATGAATGACTCCAAGTAATATATTTAAAATGAGCAATTGCACAGCGGAAGACTTCTTTCATACCTGAGAATAAACATGCTTTAAAGTGTTAACCAAAAGGTTGGTGAGTTCATTAGTTTAACATAAATAATCATTTCTATCATTTTAATAGACCACAAGATTTTCATATTCCCAATTCTCATAAATAAACGTCCCATGCATAGAGACAAAAATATCATTCATATGGATTGAACACCTGGTAACCGACATTAACTAGATGCATATAAGAATATCCCCTATCATTCCGGGATCCTCCTTCGAACATGATATAAATTTCGAAGTACTAAAGCATCCGGTACTTTGGATGGGGTTCGTCGGGCCCATAGATCTATCTTTAGGATTCGCGTCAATTAGGGTGTCTGTTCCCTAATTCTTAGATTACCAGACTTAATAAAAAGGGGCATATTCGATTTCGATAATTCAACAATAGAATGTAGTTTCAGGAACTTGTGTCTATTTTGTAAATCATTTATAAAAGCAGGGCATGTATTCTCAGTCCCAAAAATATATATAAAAAGGGAGTAATGAAACTCACAATGTTGCATTTTGTAGTAAAAATACATATGACGACATTGAACAAGTGTATGATTAGCCTCGAATTCACGAACCTATATTATTTGTATATCTATTAACACATATAATCGTAATCGAACAAGTTTGTGTATTATTAGTGATTTAATTGTTATATTTAATAGTTTATAGGTTTCATTAATAATTTAATTATATCTCTTTTATATACATTAGAAAAACAATTAGTAAAAATGTTAATATAGTTATGTTACATGTATTAAATATAGTTATTTATATATAAAAAAATTTGTTTGCTATTATAGTAGTGATAATAATAATAATAATAATAATAATAATAATAATAATAATAATAATAATAATAATAATAATAATAATAATGATAATAATAATAATAGTAATAATAATAAGGATAAGAATGCTACCTCAAAAGAATAGGTCTTAAAAAAAACGTCCATGTCCGGGCTCAAACCCGCGACGTCCCGCTAACCCGATAACACAACATTCCAAACCAACCGCTCTGCTCGATCATTTCTATTTTATTTTGCAGCCTAATTCTACATAACCTTATTTCTGTTTTCCCTCTTCTTCTTCCTAACATTATCATCATTTTCAATCGCATTTATTTTCATCATCATAAACGTTATGATCTTCACGATATCATTATCAATATCATTAAAGTATCATCATCAATTAACATGTATCATCTTATACATCATGCGCTATTATCATAATTAAAATCACTTAACTTCCTAGCAGCATAAGAGTCTCGGCCCAACTGATATTATTGCGGCCCAACAGAAAATTCAACCAACTAATCGGCCCAACACCTTAAATAAAACTCGGCCCACTACAATAGAGTCCACGGCCTAAATTAACTAATTAAGGAATCTGGATATCAAATTTCATTGTATTCTGTTTCTTTCATGCATTACTACGTCACTTTTGAGTGACTTAATGTATCGACCAGCATCAACAATATATATATTTTTTAAATATTCGTCTACTAGCTGGAACCCATCAAATCGATCATCATCTTTTTCCTTATTTTCCTCACTACTCGACATATGTTTCCCCACCATTAAATATCATCAATCATGCCATCACTTTATCATCATCATTAACAACTTTATCTTAAATAAAGGAGAATAATGAGAATGTAGTAGGTTAATTGGATTGTGCCTTGTTTGGATGTCGACCCTACTGTCATCCAAAAAAATATAATGTGTCCTTTACATTATTTATACTCGTATAGTAGTAATAATATGGAATGGAAAGGCAAGTAGCAGTAATCTTCGAATATGAATGGGTTTGGTTGTAGATTGGGATCTTGGCTATGACAGAAATAAAATTAAAAAAAATATGCAACTTGACAAACCCTATTAATTAGTCCAAGTAACCTAAATGGATCACTAAGTAATATTACTCATAGCAGTTGATGTATCACCCATATATAAAAAAAAAAACCAAACGTCCATCTGTTCTTTTTCCCTAATATCGACCATTAGATTAAAGTAGTTTCCACTTGCACAAATTTGATGTACTTTAACAATTAATACCTCCCACAATGTCGGCCATGTTGTCCCCTGTAGTCTCAAGTTTTTTAAAAAAAGGCTGTATACCAATACCAATATTCTTATAAAAATAAAGTTGTCAAATTGTTAGAGTAGCGATAAAAAAAGAAAATAAATCGGGTGCAGCAGTGGCGACAAACTAAATGGGGTTTCATGGTTTTTGGTATCGAGTACAGTAGAAATTTTGAAGCAAGTTATGGCTGTGGGTAGGATTCTAAACAGAAAACAAGAGTGGTCTCGAGCAATTTGGAAGAGAGAGAGTAGAGTGAGATAGTGAATAATAAAGGAAAGGTGGTGTAAGGAAGTAACCGGTTGTTCACATTCGTCAAAGGTGTTGGTTGTAGTTCGAATCTCAACAATAAAAAATACATGGCGGCCATTTAATATGATGAAGGTGATTCCCGGTATGAAGAGGTGGTGATTGTTTTGGTTTAACAACCGGAACACATAATGAATCAAAAATTAACATAAGGTGGTTTGTTTCTTCATGACAGAAAAATTGATACATGTTTTGATTAGATGGGCGTGATTGACGGGTATGGTGATTATTCAAGATGGTGATTACAGGGTTTCATGATGATAGATGGTGATTTGCGGTGTGGATGGGATGGTTGCAGTCACAGGTTGGTTGTGGATCGAAGTGGTGATTGCCTTTGGGTGTTAACGAGTAAAATAGAAATATAGAAGTGGTGACAACCGAATGGTGAAGGTGGCGTTGAACTTTGGCTCAATCATAAACATACTAGTCGCAGAAACACAGGCTCGAGTGTGTGGGTTTCGAATAGGGTAACAGCAACTAATATTATGTAGTAGTAGAAATTGTTGAGGAATAAGGAAGGTGATCGAGTGAATGTTATGTGATCGAGTGAATGTTAGGTGATGTTTGATTTATTCTAGTGTATGTATATATGTAATTGTATGTTTTGTATATGCATATATATTACATAAAGAAAAATGGATGACCAAGCAACAGTAGAAATTGATTTACACTATCTTTCTGTACCCACACAAATTTGTTTGTTGACATTAAAACACGGGAAAGCAGTAATATACAAAGTTGATTATGATTCGAACCAAATTCGTGATTGTTTTATATATTATATTATATTTATTAATAATAATTAATAAATACATTAATAATAATAATATTTTGTTAGTAATAATAATAAAAATAATATCCGAGTAATAATATAGAGATAGAGATTTACGTCTATGTTGTTCGAATAGAAATAGAACAAGAAAACAGAAAGATGGTTGATTCTTGTAGAAGAGGAATTCAATTGGTGATGGTTTTTCTTATGAATTTCATTGTAAATATATACTCCATAATAATTTAGAAAGGTGGGGGAATAAACCAAAACAAAACAATAGCCTAATTTTTTATAAACAGCATGGCCATTGGTTATTTTATTACATTACATATATTTCCATGGATTATTAATAATAGGTTATGTCCATCGGCACAATTATTAGTTATATATAAAATTAAATTTTGCATATGAACCACTAGTGACAAAAGGTCCACAAAATATTCCACAAGATATTGTGCTCAAAGAAGTAAAGTTTATGATTAAAAAAATGGCATCTCATATAGTTTCTGAATACCACCGTAGTATTTTCTTTCCATGTATTATTTACACACACACACACACACACACATATATATATACGTATCAAGTTACAATTAATTGTTCGTGAATCGTCGAGACTGGTCGAAGGTCAAATGATTTCATAAAATAGTTCAAAAATTTTGAAATTCAATTTAATAGACTTTGCTTATCATGTCGAAACCATATAAAAATTAAGTTTAAATTTGATCGAAAATTTCTGGGTCGTCACAATGCGATCGCATGAGCTTTGCTCTTCAAGGCCATGCGATCGCATGGCCAGCTGGGGAGGCTCACATTTGGTTGTTTTCTTCTGCCGACGGTTTTATAATATAATATAATATATATATATTAATTTTAAGAATTAATTATATATTATATTATATTCACGTGCATAGTTGACTTGCAATTTTTAGTCCATTGCGTCGAGCGTTGAGAGTTGACTCTGTTCCCGGTTCCGGATTTTCGAACGTCCTTGCGTACAATTTAATATCTTGTACTTTGCGTTTTGAATCTTGTACTCTTGTAATTTCGAGACGTTTCTTATCAATAATTGGAACCTCTTTGATTGTATTTTGTTCTTTTGAGCTTTTTGGTCGTTTGCGACTTTAATTCGTCGAATCTGTCTTTTGTCTTCACCTTTTATTATTTAAACGAATATCACTTGTAAATAGAACAATTGCAACTAAAAGCTTGTCTTTCTTGAGGGATAATGCTATGAAATATATGTTCGTTTTTAGCATTATCATTAGTGGTCTGGGTTCGTTCGATTCTATGAAGCAGAAGGTGAAAAGGGAAGATAACTGAGAACTGATTAAATAAATTAGGATGTATAATTAAATCAGAAAAACGAGTATAGCTGGACGGTTTGCGTGGGTGTCAGGTTTACATGAGGTCGTGGGTTCGAGCCTTGCTTTGAGCATTTCTTTTTAGAAAAACATTTACAAGGGTATACACTTTAATTTAATTTCCATAATTATTATTATTATTATTATTATTATTATTATTATTATTATTATTATTATTATTATTATTATTATTATTATTATTATTATTATTATTATTATTATTATTATTATTATTATTATTATTATTATTATTGTTGTTGTTGTTATTATTATTACTATTACTATTATTATTATTAGATTAAAACTTGGTTAGGATTATAATTACTTTGTGACTTAATTGAATTATTGATATAATTATTATTATTATCTTTATTGATATATAATTATTATTAAGCACTTTGAATACAATTGTTATTAATATAACTTAAATTTTGATTACATACAAATATATTTATATGTATAAATATGTATGAAAATGAAAATGAATATGGATATGATTACAAATATGTTTAAGTATGAATTGATAAAATATAATAATAAGTATGAATTAGTTTATAGTATGATATAAAAGTAAGTATAATTACAAGTATTGATAAAAGATAAAATTATGAAATTAGAAAAGGGATAAGATATAAACATAAACATGATAATGACTATGATATAATTCGTTTTATTATTAGTTTTTATATTAATTATTATTATTATTATTATTAGTATTATTTTCATTGTAGTTATTAAAATAAGAATTAGTAATATTATTATTATTTATAAAATCACTATTTTTATAGTTATTATTATTAGTAATATATTATTATTATAATCAAAAACAACTTTCATTACTATTATTGATATTATTTTACCAAATAGCCATTTTTTATATAAAATGTACTTTTAGTAATATTACATATATGTATTTAATAATCATAATAATATTTTTTTATATAAATATTCTTGTATAACAACTTAAGTATTTTAATATAATACTAACTAAATATATATTAATATAACTATATAGATATTAATCATTTTAAATATATATACAAAATTAAATATATAATGTATAAATTAAGATATAATAAATAAATTTGTTCGGTTACGATTATGTGTATTAATAAATATACAAATGATATAGGTTCGTGAATCCGAGGCCAACCCTGCATTGTTCAATATAGTCATATGTATTTTTACTACAAAATACATTAGGTGAGTTTTCATTTGCCTTTTTACCCTTTATATTTTTGGGCTGAGAATACATGCGCTGCTTTTATAAATGATTTACAAAATAAACACAAGTACGTGAAACTACATTCTATGGTTGAATTATTGAAATCGAATATGCCCCTTTTTATTAAGCCTGGTAATCTAAGAATTAGGGAACAGATACCCTAATTGACGCGAATCCTAAAGATAGATCTATTGGTCCTAACAAACACCTTCCAAAGTACCGGATGCTTTAGTACTTCGAAATTTATATCATATCCGAAGGGTGTCCCGGAATGATGGGGATATTCTTATATATGCATCTTGTTAATGTCGGTTACCAGGTGTTCAATCCATATGAATGATTATTTTTGTCTCTATGCATGGGTCATATATTTATGAGAAATGAAAATCTTGTGGTCTATTAAAATGATGGAAATGATTATTTATGTTAAACTAATGAACTCACCAACCTTTTGGTTGACAGTTGCAAGCATGTTTATTCTCTGGTACGAAAGAAATCTTCTGCTGTACATTTGCTCATATTAGAGATATTACTTGGAGTCATTCATGACATATTTCAAAAGACGTTGCATTCGAGTCGTTGAGTTCATCAAGATTATTATTAAGTCAATTATAGTAAGATATATTATGAAATGGTATGCATGTCGTCAACTTTAGATGTAATGAAAGATTGTCTTTTCAAAAACGAATGCAATGTTTGTAAAATGTATCATATAGAGGTCAAGTACCTCGCGATGTAATCAACTGTTGTGAATCGTTTATAATCAATATGGACTTCATCTGGATGGATTAGGACGGGTCTCTACAGTTGGTATCAGAGCGTTGGTCTTAGCGAACCAGGTCTGCATTAGTGTGTATAACTGATAAGTCGTTAGGATGCATTAGTGAGTCTGGACTTCGACCGTGTCTGCATGTCAAAAGCTTTGCTTATCATTTCTAGTCGGAATTCATCTGCTTATCATCCTTAGAAAATTACCTGCTTATCATTATTAGTCTAGACATGTCTTGCTACATTAATTGCATGAGTAGTGTATAGACAAAATTCATATCTTAGCGTATCTGCTAAATCATATCTTATCGTATCTGTTACTTTAAACTTTGCCTGATATATTCTGTAAATTCCTCCGTAATTTACGAAATCTTTTGCTCTATATATATAGATATTCTATGTAATTAGAATACCATCTGATAGCCGGAAGATCATTTCATATCGAAAAATTCTTTATTCAATCGTACGAAATGGAATTCGCCATTAGTTCAAGTTCTTCGGATTCTGAAATGGAATCCCACTCAAGCTCTGAAAGCAGTATGAACGGAATGGATCAACCAATCAGTTATCACCTATTCTGGATAAATTGGGGATGGGTTCGTAGCCTCCTCAATCATTGGAGACAAGAAGAAGGCGATCCTTTCCATCCACCACATTGCCCTCTTAGCGAAGAACCTGAAGCACTTACCGGCGAACCTGTCCGAAACACCATCTTCTCTCTCATTTCCAGAGTATCTCGTCACGATTATATACTATACTAAATTCTAAGATCATATTTATCCGCTCGTCCGAACCGACAATCACCCCAGTGTAATAGAAGAAGTCAACGAGCTTCGTGCTCGGGTAGTGGCTTTGGAGAATATGGTGCAAAGGTTACAAACACCAGCAGCAGCACCAGCAGCATAACCAGTACCACCATCATCAACGCCAACAGTACCATTACCACCACCAACAACAACCACATCGCAAACCTAAACTTCACAATCTGTCACACGAACATCAACGTCATACGCACCATAGATACCAAGGAGTACCAACAACAATGAACGATGAAGTATTAATTCATAACTTCATTAAAGAGATATTCTGCGAAGAATACGTGGTTTCTAAAAGTTTTAGAGATTATTTATTCTAACTCAAATCGAAAATCAAATGAGTTTAATATCATATTGACTCATTAAATCCATAATTACCTCTGAAGAAAATATATATGTATATATATTTTCATAAAGATTGTAATTGAAAATTCTTTCGTGCATACTATTAATGATAAAAATATTTTAACGGGTAGGTAATATCAAAGGAATATTTAGATTTCACATTAATAAGTTACATTGTACATTTTTCGAATCTGATTCAACAGTCACTTACTATCCTACTTACATCCACAAATATATGTATCCGTTCACCGCAGAATAACCATTTTTATTCAATTTCATATTTGGATTTTAATCTATCAGAATTCAACAAGTGGTATAATGAAGAACACATTTGACGAAATAAAAATTTGATAGAAACAAACAATTTAACTATAAAAAATTTTGTTAAGAATCCACGCTAACTTTTTCCAGCTAACTGTTCCTAGCTAACTGATTACATTTTATTTATCGCAGTTTATTTATCGCAATTTAATTATCGCAATTTTATTTATCGTCATTTAATTTCTGTTATTTATTTTACTCACTTTAAATATCGGGACACGTATACAAGGTTTTGACATATCATATCGGCGCTTATAAATATATATATATATATATATATATATATATATATATATATATATATATATATATATATATATATATATATATATATATATATATATATATATATATATATATATATATATATATATATATATATATATATATATATATATATTATTTGGAATAACCATAGACACTCTATATGCAGTAATGATCGAATTCTCTATACAGGGTTGAGGTTAATTCTATAATAATATATATACTTTGAGTTGTGATCGAGTCTGAGACATGTACACGGGTCACGATACGTATTAATTAATTCGAATATTATAAATTAAACTATATATGAATTATTGGATTGTCAACTGTGGACTATCGACTGTGGACTATCAAGATTGGATAATTAAAAATGAATTAAAATATTGATTATAACATATGAAACTAAACAACTCTTCAAGTTTGCCACTTGATTTCATCTTAAACCTCAATTGTATTTTGCGGATTACAAATTTGCATACAAACCTTTCATGATTCTTGAAAACACCTCAATCGAGAGGATGAACAAACTGCACTTCATCTGCGGAAAAAAAAAGATTGATGCATATAGTTATGCACCAGAAAAACTCTGAGTAAACGATAACAAGTATCTGTGATAGCTCCTTTGGTGTTGTTATTACCGAAAATAATTCTACAATCCCTCTCCAAATTAGTCAATTTTGTCATAGCTCCAGCAGATCAACTTCGACTTTTTATTCGAATAAGTTTTATTATAACCTTGATGTATACAAATGCCCTTTCGTCATTGTTACCGGAGAACCTTTTATATTCCACCATATTACCATCAGCGTTTAATCATCTAAAAACACAATTCTCCTGAAAACACCTCGGATTGATAACCGACGATTCAGATATGGCTGTATTAAATGCAGACGAAATAGTAAATTTGTAGATGGCCAAAATGGCCAAGGATTTGATGATAAAGAATGGAGTGTTGGGAACGCTCGATAGAAAATGTGGTACTGAAAAACGGATTGAGCTAACCATGAAGGAGACCAAGGACAAATACAAGGACCAAACCCGATATTCAAAGAATCCACGTAATTCTGGATCCGATGAAATATTTAGAGAATATCTTGCTCCGAAGTCATGTTAAAATCTTGCGGAAATTTTTTTTTTCTTCATCAACCTTCGAACTTAGAAATTCCAAAATATCATCATAAATATCTTCGATATTTCTGAAGATATTTTCATAAATATTCTCGTCCGAAATTATATACCTCTTCGTGCTATCTGTATTCCATTATATTGGAAACTTCTGTAAAATCTAAGTATAAATTATGAATGAATTATGGAGAAGTGTTGGGAATTGAAGCATGGGTTAGTATAATATAATGACATTTGGCCAACGTGATTATATTACAGTAATTCATGCTGAGTTTCTAATGAAACATGATGATGGTTCACAGTAAATCATATCATCATCATGTGACATGCTACATAACTCTTTCATTCTAATTAACCTCTGAACATATCAAGAAAGTATATTCTTGATAGTTCTATTCTCAGTGATTCTGTTAATTTGACAAATCAAATCGTGCTATTACGTTCTATCTTGATTAGAACATTAAGTTTATTCGAAACTCAGTACTTACGAATTCTGGACCGTTACTCGCTTTATTAGAGGTCGAGAAGAGAAGAAAATTGCAAAGAGCTCCAAAACATAAGGGAAGATATAAAACCCGACAACAACACATAAAATTACAAACCGTGTATATCAATGTGAATAGCAAAATAAAGACACGGGAGAATTGGAAAGACAATAATCCCTAAGGCATAATAGAAGAAAACAGATTCCTCAGGAGACAATTGAAAGAGAAGGATTATTGTTGTAATGACCAGAATAATACTCAGAATTAAAACTGGATTAAGCATTTACACAATCCTTGGAAGAATAGATTAAGAAAGAAGTTATAGGGATGATGAAAATAAAGGGAACGGAAGAGGTTAATTTAGAGCGAAATACCGGACCGAGCAATCGAAGCGGATCATCGCATTTAATTAAAGAGATCTTAATTTCCTTACTCGCCAAAGAATCAAATCTTTTAGATTTCGAAGATTTTCTTTAAATTCCTTGATTTCCGAAAATCCACCATGATTACGTCAAAAATTATGATAAAACTTGTCTTTCTCATTTCACTATTTTGTGATAGCTTCACTCGTACGCTTCGAGTAATCGAATTATTTTATCCATATTACTATATTACTCTATGGTGATAAAACCCTATTTATCAACTCATATTCGTCATGAAAACATTTTTATTGTTAGCCATGACAACCCTACTCAAATTTTGGGACGGAATTTCTTTAACGGGTAGCTACTGTGACGACCCGGAAATTTTCGACCAAATTTAAACTTTAATCTTAATATAATTTCGACACGATGAGCAAAGTCATTCTAATTGAGTCTCTAAATCTTATAACTGCTTACATAAACCTTGAATGTGCCCGACGATTCACGAGCTATTGGTTGTAAATAAATATAAAAAATATATGTATAAATAAACTCTATACATATGTAATATTATATATAAGGTAATATACAAATATTAAAGACTCAATAAATTATATAATTAGTTGATATGATATGATAAAAGATAATACACTATATGTAATTACAAGTTAAATATAATTGTAGTATTAATACTATTACTTTCACTATTATTATTAAGATTAATACATTTATCATTAATATTATTAATATATATATATATATATATATATATATATATATATATATATATATATATATATATATATATATATATATATATATATATATATATATATATATATATATATATATATATATATATATATATATATATATATATGAATATGGAAATTTAATATATATATAAATTGATAAAATTATTTTTATTAACATTATTACTATTATCAATAATATTAGAATAATTAGTAACATCTTTTATTAATGACATTATAGTTATATATTTCATAATAATTATTACTATTATCATTAGTAATAATATTATCATTATACTTGTATTATTATTAGATAAAATATTAAAGATATTATTATCTTTAATTATAAATATAAATATATATGTAAAATAAATACTGATAAAGATATAAAAACAGATATATAATTTCTGATATATATTCAGTTTTACATAAATACATGTACCAATACAAGATATAGTTATCTATACATATATACAACTACGTATGCAGATAAACAGATATATATATATATATATATATATATATATATATATATATATATATATATATATATATATATATATATATATATGTGTGTGTGTGTAATTATGTTTAATTTTATATAAATACATCAAATAAAAATTGTATATAAATATAAAGTAGGAATCATAGTCTATTTCAAGTTGCTTTCTTACTGTATTTGAAATCCAAAAATTCGTACAATCCGATTCTCAAACAATTCAGTATCAAACAAATTCTGTTTAGAGTTGTTGAACTTTTATTTTTATCTTATTTTTTTTCTCTGATTGAAAGAGTGGCGTACTCTTTGTCTGCAACTAGTGGCAAGTCGACCTCAAAGTCTTACATATATTTATTTAATGCAAATCAATTTAATTTCAGAAAATACATTACTACAGCACTCCCTTAAAGTCTTACATATATTGTGAACTTCAAATCAATTTAATTTCATAAAATAAGAACAAACCCAGCTTGTTTTCCCCTGTCGTGCAGCTTTTTCCTCAAATATCAATTTTGAAATCAATTTTAAAAAGTAATAATGCAGTTTCGTTAGGATTCATCTATGTAATCTTTCTGCAAAATATGAAACTCCAATTCTTCAAAACAAAATCGAATTGTTGAATCAAAGTTATTTTCTAAAAAGTCAAATAATTTGTTCATCGCGAAATTTGTGAGTGTGTTGAGGGTTCTTGATCAATTGATGAATTCAATAGTTTATAAAAGTGATTTGGAAAATATTTTGTGAAGGGACCTTTGTCTAAAAACTTCTAAAAACCAAAATTAAATTTTTTTCTTCCTTATGAACGACGAGCTGCTACTGCAGCTAATTTTTTTTTTATTTTCCTCGTCTTCAATCTGTTCTAGTATATATATATATAGGTCAAATTTATTTTTTTAGAGTCTTAGTTCAAATCATAAATCTCTGTATGATTAGTGGTCTGGGTTCGTTCGATTCTATGAAGCAGAAGGTGAAAAGGGAAGATAATTGAGAACTGATTAAATAAATTAGGATGTATAATTAAATCAGGAAAACGAGTATAGCTGGACGGTTTGTGTGGGTGTCAGGTTTACATGAGGTCGTGGGTTCGAGCCTTGCTTTGAGCATTTCTTTTTAGAAAAACATTTACAAGGTTATACACTTTAATTTAATTTCCATAATTATTATTATTATTATTATTATTATTATTATTATTATTATTATTATTATTATTATTATTATTATTATTATTATTATTATTATTATTATTATTATTATTACTATTACTATTATTATTATTAGATTAAAACTTTGTTAGGATTATAATTACTTTGTGAATTAGTTGAATTATTGATATAATTATTATTATTATCTTTATTGATATATAATTATTATTAAGCACTATGAATACAATTGTTATTAATATAACTTAAATTTTGATTACATACAAATATATTTATATGTATAAATATGTATGAAAATGAAAATGAATATGGATATGATTACAAATATGTTTAAGTATGAATTGATAAAATATAATAATAAGTATGAATTAGTTTATAGTATGATATAAAAGTAAGTATAATTACAAGTATTGATAAAAGATAAAATTATGAAATTAGAAAAGGGATAAGATATAAACATAAACATGATAATGACTATGATATAATTCGTTTTATTATTAGTTTTTATATTAATTATTATTATTATTAGTAGTATTATTTTCATTGTAGTTATTAAAATAAGAATTAGTAATATTATTATTATTTATAAAATAACTATTTTTATAGTTATTATTATTAGTAATATATTATTATTATAATCAAAAACAACTTTCATTACTATTATTTATATTATTTTACCAAATAGCCATTTTGTATATAAAATGTACTTTTAGTAATATTACATATATGTATTTAATAATCATAATAACATTTTTTTATATAAATATTCATATATAACAACTTAAGTATTTTAATATAATACTAACTAAATATATATTAATATAACTATATAGATATTAATCATTTTGAATATATATACAAAATTAAATATATAATGTATAAATTAAGATATAATAAATAAATTTGTTCGGTTATGATTATGTATATTAATAAATATACAAATGATATAGGTTCGTGAATCCGAGGCCAACCCTGCATTGTTCAATATAGTCATATGTATTTTTACTACAAAATACATTAGATGAGTTTTCATTTGCCTTTTTACCCTTTATATTTTTGGTCTGAGAATACATGCGCTGCTTTTATAAATGATTTACAAAATAAACACAAGTACGTGAAACTACATTCTATGGTTGAATTATCGAAATCGAATATGCCCCTTTTTATTAAGTCTGGTAATCTAAGAATTAGGGAAAAGACACCCTCATTGACACGAATCCTAAAGATAGATCTATTGGGCCTAACAAACCCCATCCAAAGTACCGGATGCTTTAGTACTTCGAAATTTATATCATATCCAAAGGGTGTCCCGGAATGATGGGGATATTCTTATATATGCATCTTGTTAATGTCGGTTACCAGGTGTTCAATCCATATTAATGATTATTTTTGTCTCAATGCATGGGACGTATATTTATGAGAAATGAAAATCTTGTGGTCTATTAAAATGATGGAAATGATTATTTATGTTAAAATAATGAACTCACCAACCTTTTGATTGACACTTGAAAGCATGTTTATTCTCAGGTACGAAAGAAATCTTCCGCTGTGCATTTGCTCATATTAGAGATATTACTTGGAGTCATTCATGACATATTTCAAAAGACGTTGCATTCGAGTCGTTGAGTTCATCAAGATTATTATTAAGTCAATTATAGTAAGATATATTATGAAATGGTATGCATGTCGTCAACTTTAGATGTAATGAAAGATTGTCTTTTCAAAAACGAATGCAATGTTTGTAAAATGTATCATATAGAAGTCAAGTACCTCATGATGTAATCAACTGTTATGAATCGTTTATAATCGATATGGACTTCATCTGGATGGATTAAGACGGGTCTCTACACATATTGTGTACGTATTGTCTTAGGATTTATAAAAACGTATTGTGCACGTATTGTAATGGAATGTACCAAGATTATTATATATATACAATCTCGAAATTAATCAAGATTATAATATTTTGTTATACTAATGATAACATGTCCAAATATATATAGGATATAGGAAAAGTTAACAAGGATATGGTTAATATAGTTTTTATAATATAAATTTCGTCCATACCACGTTAATTTTAGCAGATTTTGTTTTGCTCGCCAAATATTCATTACAACTCCGTTTAAAGTGAATCAAATTGCTATGGATTCCTTAAGAAGTCAATTTTACAAAACCAATTCGAAAAGTTCATCCCAAGTAGTAATTTTTAGACCTTTACCCTCTTTTTGTGTCGGTGGACAGATTTGAAAAAAATCCCGTCATCCACCCAATATATGATTTTTGATAAAATACTTCCACTTTGTCTAAAATCATGAAAAAAATACTGGAAGTCTTATTTATATATATTAACATATTTCCAAAGTCTTAGCCTCGAACTCAAAGTCTAAGATAGGTTTTTAATTCCCAACCCAAAACAGCCCGCTTTTTACTAAATGGAGATTAAAGGATATATGTTAAGTTTCAAGGTGTTCTTCATATGTACAAGTTATAAGTTTTTATATTAACTTAATATAACATCATAATACATATAAATAAGTGTTATTAGAGTTAATTTAGAAAGATTAGATTAGTTTTTCAAACAAGTTTAGAATCAACTAAACTATGTTCTAGTTTATAAACTCTTATATAGATAGCTATAAACATATGAATTGAACAAGAGTTAAAGTAGAGTTTTTACCTCAAGTTTAGAATGTAAAGTTGCTGGAAAGAAGTATTAGAACAAAACTTGAGAGAGTTCTTGCAAGTGTGTGTGAAAATTGGAAGTAAAATTTGGAAAATGAATGTGTAAAAATGAGTTAGAAATGGTGCTTATTTATAGGCTTGAAAATTTGGTTTTATTTAAAATATCTAAGATAAGTTAAAATTTATTAAGTCATGGATGACATATTAAATTGATTAGGTCATGGATTACATATTACACAAATAATTGCAGATTTCTATTAGTATATACCAATAGTAAATACTTCTAGAAGCTGTGTATAATACGGATAAAAATACCGTATGAATGCGAGTAGAATTCTTGAGAAAATTGAACAGAAATACGAGTATAGCTATCCTTTATATGTATTGGTATATTATAAAGTGTATTCAATACTTGTAAAGATGTATTTACACTCGTAATATATTATATGTAAATACATTTTAACATAAGTTAATTACGTCGTTTAAATAGTAACATATATATTGTTCAAAAACTCTTTAAATTAGTAGTATGAAAATATATATACAATACTTTGTTAATATACTTAATGAGATATTTAATTATCATATTTTCAAGTTAATTATATATAAATCCATATATATACATAATAATTAAATAATTAAACAATTAAATCAAGTTATGACGTTCGTTAATCGTCGGAATAAAAGGGTGAACAAAAGCTTGTGTAAAACTCTTTTCGGGGGTTCAAAATTTATTAAAAATTCATTGCTTATCAAGTCAGAATTATATAAAGATTAAGTTTAAATTTGGTCGGAAATTTCCGGGTCGTCACACGTTAGGAAGTGTTTGACTTGTTCAAAGGTTAAGGCCAAACACCAAAGGCCATCTAGGTTACTTCAGCAACCAGAAATCCCGCAATGGAAGTGGGAAAGGATAACAATGGACTTCATTACGAAACTACCAAAGATGGTGGGCAGATACGATACCATCTGGGTTATTATTGACCGTCTTACCAAATCTGCTCACTTCCTAGCCATGAAGGAAACTGATACGATGGACAAACTCGCCCAACTATACATAAAGGAAATTGTATCTCGTCATGGTGTGCCCTTATCGATCATTTCAGACCGAGATGCCCGTTTTGCTTCTAGATTTTGGCGTTCTTTGCAAGAATCCTTGAGAACACGTCTCGATATGAGTACCACATATCACCCACAGACCGATGGACAAAGCGAATGCACGACTCAGACCCTGGAGGACATGTTGCGTGCTTGTGTTATTGATTTCGGGAAAGCTTGGGAAAAGCATTTACCGCTAGCCAAATTTTCTTACAACAACAGCTATCATTTGAGTATTAATATCGCACCTTTCGAAGCGTTGTATGGCTGCAAGTGTCGTTCTCCTATTTGTTGGGCCAAAGTAGGCGAAAAGCAAATCACCAGACCTGAACTCGTTCATGAAACAACCGAGAAGATTGTTCAAATTCAAGCGAGGCTCAAGATGGCCCATGATCGTCAAAAGAGCTATGCCGACCTTAAACGTAAAGATTTCGAATTTGAAGTGGGTAACCGCGTGATGTTGAAATTCGCACCTTGGAAAGATGTAATCTATTTCGGAAAACGTGGAAAGTTAAATCCGCGATACATTGGTCCTTTTGAGATCTTGGAGCGTATTGGACCCGTTGCTTACCGTTTGGATCTTCCGACGCAATTGAGCTCCGTTCATCATACCTTCCACGTATCGAACTTAAAGAAGTATCTTGCTGAACTAAAACTTATCATACAACTAGAAGAGCTTACGATTGATGACAAACTCCACTTCGTGAAAGAACCCGTTGAAATTATGGACTGTGAGGTCAAGACCTTGAAATGCAACAAGATTCCTATCGTCCGAGTCCGATGGAACGCAAAACGAGGACCCGAGTTTACTTGGAAACGAGAGGATCAAATGATGCAGAAGTATCCTCACCTTTTCCCGACTCCACCATCTACCTCAGCTTAAATTTCGGGACGAAATTTTCATTAATAGTTGGGTAATGTAACGACCTGACTCTTTCGACTTTTAAATATATTTATTACTTTCACGAAACTGCGTATTTGTGCGTACTGAGCTAGATTTTATTCTGAGATCATTAATTATGTTAATTACTTTCGTTAATGCCTTACAACGTGTTTTTAAGTACTTAGTTACTTAACATGATCCTTGAATGCATTTACGACCGTTAGTGTCACTTATTGTTTAAAACGAGCTACGTACTTGGTACACGTTAAACTTTTGTCATAATTGAAATATTATGACTACGTAAACATAATTGTTATTTATTTATGACAATTACTTGGCTTGATGGATTATTAATTACGCTTAGTGCTTACTAATGCTTACTAGTTACCTTAATGGACTTAACACCTTAATGGACTTCCATGGCCCAACCTACTCAACTTAGTGGACTAATTAGTGGATTAATTAGCCCATGTAATTAATAACTAGCCCATGAAAATATAAGACAAGTAACTTGCATGCTTATGTACCAAATACTTACACCATGTTCCATGTCACCCAACCAACCAACACAACTTTGTACCACCACCATGGACCACACCATGCCACCACCACATGAGGCCAAAATGGTCCCCCCCTTGCTCCCAAACCGTCGGCCACCATCACCACCTCACCACCACTTTATTTTTTTTTAAAATCTCATTTCATTCTCATTTCATTTCATTCAAACACACACACTTCTCTCTACTTTCTCACTCTAGAGTTTTCTCTCAAAAACTTTGAAGAACTTGTAAGTGTTCTTGAGTTTCTTCCTTCTTTTTCTTCCTTATTTTCGTGTATCATCATCATCATGAGCAAAAGTTCAACTTTTGCAACTTGAATCTTCATAACTTGTGTTGATTCAAACTTTGTTTTGAAAAGTTTTCAAGAACATGAAGAATTCAAGTTTTTTAGCTTTGAATCTTCATAATCTTGTTAGATCTAAGTTTATTAACTTAAGATCTCTTTATTTATGTTTAAAGATCAAAACCTATGTTTATGATCTTCATGTAACTTGTAGATCCAACACTTTACTTTATGGATCTTCAAGAAAGTTTGAAATACAAGCTTACTAGCTTGAAGTTTCTACAAAAAGTTAGTTAAGATCAAAAGTTTACTACCTTATGATCTTCTTTAGTTTGTTGTACTTTAGATTTGTGACTTGTGTATTCATTAAACAAAGGATACAAGCTTACTACCTTGGGATCTCATAAGTATTGTTAGGAATCCAAGCTCTTTAGCTTAGTATTTCATTTTTGTGTTTGATCTAAGTTCCATGACTTAAGATCTTGCTTATTTAATTTGATTCAAAGTTTGTAGCTTAATAGAACTTGTACTTGTGTTGAAACTAAGAAATTGAGTAACTTTGGTTCATCACCTTGCTCAAACTCTCACATGAGTTGTGTTTTATTTCATAGACTTAACTTTGTGTGTTGATGGTTAAAACTTGGTTAAAGTGATGCTAAAACATCAAGAGTTGTACACTTGAGGCTTATACGCATCAAGGATGAGAACCATGATGAGCATCAAACACCAAGAAACCCGCCGGAGCACTTGCTTTCTGTTTTTCAGGGTCTGATCATGCTCCTGGGCTTCTAGAAAAGCTGATTTCCAGATATTTCGGTTCGAGTAGATGATTTTTCATTTAAGACTCGTCTTAATCTGATGTACGGTTTAGGATTTATAGCCTTCCGAAAGTCACTACACCTTTGTAACGTTGTGCTGAAATTTCTGACCTACTCGCACTTAAACCGTAGCCAATGTCAAACGAAGACGAGTTAGGTTCTGAAAAATTTCCAGCGGTTAGAGGACTCACATACGGAGCCTTGGCCACTGGTCTCGCGTCATTTTAGTTTGTATAGAGGTCGTAGCAGCTGAATGAAGTCAGCCTTTGTTTCGATCTCTATTTTTGATTGAAAACTTACTTTACTTTTTACGTATGATGTTGATGATAATGACACTTAAGATTTAACTTCCATACTTTTAAACCCTTTTGGCACGACTTACTGACTTAGTAACTTTTGAATTAGGTTGAGGACCTTTCGGACCGACTTACATGCTTATTTACCTCGTATCGACTTTTACTTCACTTTCACTGTGAGTTATAGCTCCCTTTTTACTTCAACTATTTTTGGGACTGAGAATACATGCGCTTTTTATGTTTTACTTACTAGGCACGAGTACTTAAACTTTATGTATGTGTGGGTGATATAACGGCATAAAATTTCCCCTTAGCTCGGTAATGTTTAGTCATTGGTTTTTTAACCGGTGAACGCAAATCTTAGATATGGATCCATAGGGTTTAACATCCCCACTCGGGCTAGTCGCGCTAGCATTTAACAGGTGTTTAATACTTCGAGAACATACGCACTCGTCAAGTGTACTTTTTAGGGGGTGATATTTACGTTAAGTTAGTTACCAAGTGCCCACGGTTAAGCATATACTTTTCATACTATTTTGAATACCAAATCTCGTGGCCTACATTATATTACTGTTACAATTGAACTATAGCTCACCAACATTCGTGTTGACTTTTTAAGCATGTTATTTTTCAGGTGCTTAGACGTTTGTTGCTTCCACTGTATTAGTCTCGCTGTTATAGACCTGCTGTATTAGACTTCTGCTGCATTGCTTAGAGATGTCTCAATTATGAAACTTTTACTTGCATTCATAACTTATGTTACATTTGAACCATGGCTTGTAACGACCTTTGTGTCACGTACTTATGTTAATACTTTCTATTCGTAGAAACACGCTATCTTTTGTAAAACGTTATATTTTCATGAATGCAAACTTGTTTTAAAACAGCATATAGTGTTGTAACCGTGTAATGATCCTGTTGTTGATGATCCGTACACGTTGATTTTGTACGGGGCGTCACACAATAGATGATGAAAATTGAAACAACCCGTCCATATTACTATAAACGCATCACGTTATTCATTGGTCCCATAGCGAGGTATTTGACCTCTATATGATACTTTTTAGAAAAATATTGCATTCATTTCATAAAAAGCACACCATTATTATACATAATGCATGTTTTAAACAAGTGGGCGATTATTTAAGAAATAATCCCCATGATACATCGGTTACCAAATACTACATACAAGACATAATTGTCGAATATAATACATGACATAGGTTTTATTGAATGCAACACTTCATTTAAACAAAAGCATGAGACTCCATGCACAGCTTGCTCAGATAATGCAACAGCGGAAGAATTTCTTAAGGACCGGAGAATAAACATGCTTAAACAGTCAACACAAAGGTTGATGAGATATATAGGTTTAGCATCGATATAAATATAGACCACAAGATTTCATAGTTATAAATATATGTACACTCGCAAGTGTATAAAAGTATTCTATAAGTTGTTGAGCACTTCGGTAACCATACTTAACCATTAATGTAGCATATTCTCTTTATTATGAAATCTCCCTACACTGTACCAAGTGTAGTAAAAATGAAGTACTATGCAACCGTTTACGATACTAGAGCGACTAGCCCGGTTGGGGTTGTCAAACCCGATAGATCTATCAATAGGATTCGCGTATACATGTTCTTACAACATGTAATTATTAGTTACCAAGCTATTAGGGAAGATATGCAAAGTGGTACAACTCAACGTAGAATATATTTTAAGTACTTGTGTCTATAGAGTAAAACATAAAATGCATGGATTCTCATCCCAAAATATTTGTAGAGTTTAAAAATAGGACTATATACTCATGGTAGTAAAAGTATATTAATAATAAGTTTTAAGCTTATTAAAAATATGGCCGTCATCCTTGGATTCACGAACCTATAACAATAATAATGATTCAGATAATAATACGCATGTGAATAAAATAAAACAAGTTCATAGAATACTTATATATTAATTTTTAATATTTTTATGTTAGTAGTCCTTTGTTAGTAGTCCAAAATAGTCCGAAATGTCCAACAGTCCAATAATCGGTATATATATAATCTTAGAATTATCCCATGACGTATTGTATACGTATTGTCTTTGCATCAACCCAGAGATGTATTGTATACGTATTGTCTTAGAATTTATCAAAGCGTATTGTATACTTATTGCCTTAAGATTTATCAAAACGTATTGTATACTTATTGTCATGGAATGTACCAAGATTATTATATATATATATATATATATATATATACAATCTCGGAATTAACTAAGATTATAATATTTTGTTATACTAATGATAACATGTCTAAATATATATAGGATATAGGAAAAGTTAGCAAGGATATGGTTAATATAGTTTTTACAATATAAATTTCGTCCATACAACGTTAATTTTAGCAGATTTTGTTTTGCTCGCCAAATATTCATTACAACTCCGTTTAAAGTGAATCAAATTGCTATGGATTCCTTAAAAATTTAATTTTTAAAAAAAATTCAAAAAGTTAAGCCCATGTATTATTATTCAGAGTTTTACCCTCTTTTTGTGCCAGTGGACAGATTTGGAAGAATCCCGGCACCTACCCAATATATGATTTTTGATAAAATACTTCCACTTTGTCTAAAATCATGAAAAAAATACTGAAAGTCTTATTTGCATACATTAACATATTTCCAAAGTCTTAGCCTCGAACTCAAAGTCTAAGATAGGTTTTTAATTCCCAACCCAAAACAGTCCGCTTTTTACCGAATGGAGATTAAACGATATATGTTAAGTTTCAAGGTGTTCTTCATATGTACAAGTTATAAGTTCTTATATTAACTTAATACAATATCATAATACATATAAATAAGTGTTATTAGAGTTAAGTTAGAAAGATTAGATTAGTTCTTCAAACAAGTTTAGAATCAACTAAATTATGTTCTAGTTTATAAAATCTTATATAGATAGCTATAAACATATGAATTGAACAAGAGTTGAAGTAGAGTTTTCACCTCAAGTTTAGAATGTAAAGTTGCTGGAAAGAAGTAGTAGAACAAAACTTGAGAGAGTTATTTCAAGTGTGTGTGAAAATTGGAAGTAAAATTTGGAAAATGAATGTGTAAAAATGAGTTAGAAATGGTGCTTATTTATAGGCTTGAAAATTTGAGTTTTAGTGAAAATATCTAAGATAAGTTAAAATGTATTAAGTCATGGATGACATATTAAATTTATTAGGTCATGGATGACATATTACAAAAATAATTGCAGAATTCTATTGGTATATACCAATAGTAAATACTTCTAGAAGCTGTGTATAATACGAGTAAAAATACCGTATGAATGCGAGTAGAATTCTTGAGGAAATTGAACGAAAATATGAGTATATCTATCCTTTATATGTATTGGTATATTATGAAGTGTATTTAATACTTGTAAGGATGTATCTACACTCGTAATACTTTATATGTAAATACATTTTAACATAAGTTAATTACGTCGTTTAAATAGTAACATATATATTGTTCAAAAACTCTTTAAATTAGTAGTATGAAAATATATATATAATACTTTGTTAATATACTCAATGAGATATTTAATTATCATATTTTCAAGTTAAATCTATATATATATATATATATATATATATATATATATATATATATATATACACACACACACATATATAATTAATACAAGTTATGACGTTCGTGAATCATAAGAATAAAAGGGTGGTCAAACGTTTACATAAATTCCGTTTCAATTAATCAAGTTTTAACAAGTTTGATTGCTTAACATGTTGGAAACATTCAATTGTGTAAATATTAATCTCATATATATTAACGGAAAAATCCGGGTCGTTTTACACATAATTGTTCATGAATCGTCAAGAGCAGTCGATGGGTAAATGAATACATGAACACAGTTCAAAGTTTTTGAGATTTCAATATTACTGACTTTGCTTATCGTGTCAGAAACATATAAATATCAAGTTTAAATTTGGTCAAAAATTTCCGGGTTGTCACAGTACCTACCCGTTAAAGAAATTTCGTCCCGAAATTTGATTGGGATGGTCATGGCTGACAATAAGTATGTTTTTATGACTCTTATGAGTTGGAAATTAGAGTTTTATTATCATTAAGTAATATGGATAAGACAATGTGTTTATATGAAGAGTACGAGTGAAGCTACCACAAAAGAGTGACATGAGTAGGTGTAGATTCGTCATATCTCTTGATGTAGATAGGATTGATTTCCAAGTTCAAGAGATTTGGAGAAAATCTTCGTAATAAGATTTGATTCTTCGGTAATCAAGGGAATTAGAATCCGCTTTAAATGCGATCATCTGTTTTGATTGCTCTATCGGATATTTTACTATAAATCCACCCCCTTCATTTCCTTACAACTCACACCTTCTATTCTTTCTCTCTCAACTCATACTTTAAAGTATTCGTCAATATGCTCCATCCGGTTCTAATCCTTGATATACTCCTAACTTTTATATCCGTCATTCTTCTTTTTCATCTGCTGCCGGAAGAATCTATTCACTTCTACTATACTCTTGGTTTTATAGTGTTTTTAGTTCTCCCGTGTCTTTTCGTTGCAATACATATTGATATACACGGTTTGTAATGCCTTATATCTTTCCTTATTTTTCGGAGTCCCTGCTCCTGTTTTTCCATAATCATTGACTTCTACGGTTAATGGTCTTTTCTGTTTGCTGTGATTTATACCCCCTTTCTATTTCGAAGCTTCATGCTTTTGTTTTCTTTTCGCAAGTAATGGTCCAGAATTCGTAAGTATGGAGTTTCGAATTATCATAATATATAAAGTAGAAAGGAAAGGTAGTAGCACGATTTGATTTGTCAAATTACCAGAATATCCGAAAAAGACCAAATCATTAAGAAAATATTTTCTTGATATTTTTAGAGGTTAAATAGAATGCAAGAGTCGTGTAACATGGCACATGATGACGTTATGATCTGTAAATCGTCACATTCCATTTAGAAACTCAGCATGACTTACTGTAATATAATCACGTTGATCAAGTGTCATTATATTATACTAACTCATGCTTCAGTTCCCAACACTACTTCAAAGACATTCATATTTTAAACTCGAAGGTTTCAGAATTTAGAAACTAAAATAGTTTCTTTTATGATGTAACACAGATAGCGCGAAGAGGTAAATGATTTCGGATAACAATAGTTATGAAGATATCTTTAGAAACATCGAAGATATTTATAATGAAAGATATGATGATATCTTAAAATATCTAAGATCAGAGGATGATGAAGACTATTGTCCGCAAGAGTTGAGAGTAAGGAGCAAGGTATTCGCTAAAGACTTCAGCAGACACTGAATCATTTAGATTCTTTGAAGGTATATTTAGTCTTTGTGATTTGTCCACAGCCTCCTTCATGGTTTGCTCAATCCGTTTTCCAATTCCAGACCTTCTCTTTTTCTGAGCTTTGCCAACACACTATTCTTTATCATCAAACTTTTAACTGTTACGGTTGTCTACAGTTTCTGCTGCTTCATTCAGCTTTTTCAAAATTCAGGGTATTGATTCGTAGACTCGGTGCTTTTTAGAAATTCAGAATTGAACATCAAAATTTCCAGGAGTTACACATTATATGTATACATATAATTGAAGTGAAAACGCAGCGAGATTCGAGATTGATGATTAATGATTCCCGATAATTGGTATGGCAATTATTGTTATAGGATGTAGGTGAGTACATGATGGGGTTTCATGAATAATATAGATATTTTTCAGAGAGACTAAAGCCGAAGTTGCTGGTACATCTGCTAATAATATAGTGGAATATAAAAGGTGCTCTCGTAACGATGGCGCAAGGGCAACGTATATATTGAGGTTATAATACAGCTAATCCGATTGAAAAGTCGAAGTTGACTTGCTGGAGCCGTGACAAAACTGGCTACTTTGAAAAGGAATTGCAAGGTTATTTTCGGCAACAACAACGCTAATGGCTCACAGATTTGTGTTAAACCAGGAGTTTTTTAGATGCATGATTGTGGATAACATGTGGTTGGATCATCATCTCGATTGTTTCTTAATTGAGGTATTTTCAAGAATCATGAAGGGTTTGAATGTAGATTGCAATGACTTTTTGAATAAGACAAAAATTGTTTTATGGGTTTAATGAATAGAAGTGATGTTTTAGCACAGTTTTGAAGTCAAAGTATAGCTTTGAAAGATGTAGAGATTTAAGAGTGATGTCTCCCGTTGAGTCTTGACTTTGATTCTGATCTATCAAAATTAGAATATGAATTTAAATTTGGATGAGAACGGTTGTTTTGATTTCTATGAAAGAATGTATATTGTTGTGAAAGTAGTGAGTATAGTTGATGATTGCTTAATCAGATTCGAAGATTGCAATATATTAATTGTGAATTTATATATCTCTCGGGTATTACCTACCCGTTAAAAGTTTCACAAGTAATATTTTGGTACAGGAGAATTTTTGTTACAGTCTTTATGAAAATATATGTATATTTTCTTCAGATGTAATACAGATTTGATGAGTTAATATTAAATTAAGCTCATTTGATTTTTGGCTGGAATTAGAAATGAATAACCTCTAAAACAATAGAGATTACATAATCTTCGCGGAGTATTTCACTAATGTAATCAATACTTTATTATTTATTCTTATTGACATTCCTTGGTGACAGATGTTGATGCTTGTGAATTCTTGCGAACTTCGTAAGATATGAATGATGTTTTCTAGAAAGCTTCAAGTATATCTAAGTGTAAAATCAAACATGTAATTGAATAATACACTTAGTTTATTATGAAACGAAATTCATGGAGTTGAAACAGAGGTCGTAGTTACCGATGGTTAAGTTGTTAAGGAAGGATGTACATCATAGCATATTAGTAATATGAATTTAACCGAGTAGTATCTACCCTTATTTAATTCATACATAATAGCGTAGTAAGGAAAGATATATTTTGATCTCAAAATTCATATATATAAAATATACATATAATTTCTTCAGGGGGAATGAGTTAATACTTTATAACTCGTTGATACAATATAAGCGTTGTTGATATGTGATGATGTTGATGATTATGGAATTGGCGGAGCTCGTAGTGCTACAGGTTTTGCCGGTGTTGGTGATACTGATGGTAATGCTGGTGGTACTACCGGTGGTGCTTGTATAACAAGTCTAGCTTGTAAACCATGCATCATTCTTTTCAGGGTTTCTACTCTTCTTTCTATCATTTCTGTCCACTTATCTGATTTATGGTTAAGGTTGGAATAGATAATCTCTAAGACTTTAGAGATTACATAATCGCCGCAGAATTTTTCTCCAATGAAGTTATGAATCAATACTTCATCGTTGATTTTTATTAGTACTCCTTGGTATCTATGGTGCGTATGACGTTAATGCTCGAGGTACAGATTGTGACGTTGAGGTGTGGGATGCAGATGTTGTTGTTGATGGTGGTAATGGTACTGTTGATGTTGCTGATGGTGGTACTGTTGATGCTGGTGATGCTGCTGGTGCTTGTAACCTTTGCACCATATTCTCCAAAGCCACTACCCGAGTGCGAAGTTCGTTGACTTCTTCTATTACACTGAGATGATTGTCGGTTCGGACGAGCGGATGAATAAGATCTAGAATGTGAGATAGTATATAATCGTGACGAGATACTCTGGAAATGAGAGAGAAAATGATGTTTCGGACAGGTTCGCCGATAAGTGCTTCAGGTTTTTCCCCAAGAGGGAAATGTGGTGGATGGAAGGGATCACCTTCTTCTTGTCTCCAATGATTAAGTAGGCTATGAACCTATCCCCAATTCATCCAAAATAGATGATGGCTAATTGGTTGATCCATTCATGTCACACTGCTTTCGGAGCTCGTGTAGTGACCCGAACTTTTCCGTGTTATATATTAAATGAAAACTATATTTGTATGATTAAATGTTTCCAACATGTTAAGCAATCAAACTTGTTAAGACTTGATTATTTGAAATGTGCTTCATATAGACAATTGACCACTCAAGTTGACCGGCGATTCACGAAGGTTAAAAATTTGTAAAAACTACATGATTATATATATATATATGGATATATATATGGTTAACATGAGATTATGATAAGTAAGTATCTCACTAAGTATATTAACAATGAGTGATATACATAAAAATGAGTTTATTGAATTAAGAAACTCGCAAACGATATATATAACGAATATCGTTATAACAACGTCGTACTAAATACATATGAATCATATTAAGATATTGATATACTATGTTTAACATGACAAAATGATAATTAAGTATATCATTAAGTGTGTTAACAATGAACTACATATATAAAACAAGACTACTAACTTAAGAATTTTGAAACGAGGCATATATGTAACGATTATCGTTGTAACGTCATTTTAATGTATATATATATATCATATTAAGATATATTCATACATTATAATATCATGATAATGTAATAATTTAACATCTCATTTAAGTATAATAACAATGGATTAATTACATTTAACAAGATCGTTAACTTAAAGGTCTTAAAACAACACTTACATGTAATGACTAACGGTGACTTAATGACTCAGTTAAAATGTATATACATGTAGTGTATTAAGATGTATTAATACAATTTTGAAAGACTTCAAGACATATATCAAAGTATTTCTACTTAGCAAAAATGCTCAAATTTACATTCTCATTCGTTTCCATCAACAATTTTACTCGTGTACACCCGTATTTGTACTCGTACAATACACAGCTTCTAAATGTATTTACTATTGGTATATACACCTTTAATCATTCATTCTTAGCAGCTATCTTAGAGTCAAAAACATGTGGAACCATTATTTAACAACTTGTATGACTAATGAGATAAAAAAAAACTTAAGGATCTTTTTTTTCTTTATAACAAGTAATTTCGTTTTTATGATTTCACCCCATTTTTTCATTCCATTTTCTCATACTAACACTCCAAATTCTCTCTCAAAATACTCCTAACATCATACTTGATTATCTCCAAGCATTTTCACCATCTTTTAGCTTCAATTACAAGCTTTAATCATCATAAAAATAACCATTCAAGAACACTTCAAGAAATCTTGCTAGCTTACTTCCAATCTTGCAAATCCATTTCAAGTGATCATCCAATCTCAAGAAATATTTCTTATTTACAGTAAGATATCTTTCTAATTCAAGGTAATACTTATATTCAAACTTTGATTCAATTTCTATAACTATAACAATCTTATTTCGAGTGGAAACCTTACTTGAACTTGTTTTCGTGTCATGATTCTGCTTCAAGAACTTTCAAGCCATCCAAGGATCCTTTGAAGCTAGATCCATTTTTCTCTTTTCCAGTAGGTTTATCCACAAAACTTGAGGTAGTAATGATGTTCATAACATCATTCGATTCATACATATAAAGATATCTTATTCGAAGGTTTAAACTTGTAATCACTAGAACATAGTTTAGTTAATTCTAAACTTGTTCGCAAACACAAGTTAATCCTTCTAACTTGACTTTTAAAATCAACTAAACACATGTTCTATATCTATATGATATGCTAACTTAATGATTTAAAACCTGGAAACACGATGAACACCGTAAAACCGGACATACGCCGTCGTAGTAACACCGCGGGCTGTTTTGGGTTAGTTAATTAAAAACTATGATAAACTTTGATTTAAAAGTTGTTCTTCTGGGAAAATGATTTTTCTTATGAACATGAAACTATATCCAAAAATCATGGTTAAACTCAAAGTGGAAGTATGTTTTTCAAAATAGTCATCAAGATGTCGTTCTTTCGACGGAAATGACTACCTCTTTAGTAAATGACATGTAACCTATATTTCTAACTATAAACTTATACTTTTTCTGCTTAAATTCATAAACTTAAGTTCAATATGACACCATCGCAATTTGATTCACTCAAAACGGATTTAAAACGAAGAAGTTATGGGTAAAACAAGATTGGATAATTTTGCTTGTTGTAGCTACGTGAAAATTGGTAACAAATTTATATCAATCATATCCTAGCTAACTTATATTGTATTATACATGTATTCTAATATATTATGTAATCTTGGGATACCATAGACACGTATGCAAATGTTTTAACATATCATATCGACCCATGTATATATATTATTTGGAACAACCATAGACACTCTATATGCAGTAATGTTAGAGTTAGCTATACAGGGTTGAGATTGATTCCAAAAATATATATACTTTGAGTTGTGATCTAGCCTGAGACGTGTATACACTGGGTCATGGATTGATTCAAGATAATATATATCAATTTATTTCTGTACATCAAACTATGGACAACTAGTTGTAGGTTACTAACGAAGACAGCTGTCTTAATACATTTAAATCATTAAAACGTAATAAAAAGTGTTGTGAATATATTTCGATCATACTTTGATATATACGTACATATTTTTTATAGGTTCTTGAATCGACCAGTGGCCAAGTCTTACATCCCGATGAAGTAAAATTCTGTGAAAGTGAGTTATAGTCCCATTTTTTAAAATCTAATATTTTTGGGATGAGAATACATGCAGTTTTATAAATGTTTTAAAAAATAGACACAAGTATGCGAAACTACATTCTATGTTTGGATTATTAAACTGAATATCGCCCTTCAAGTCTGGTAGCCTAAGAATTAGGGAAATGGCCTCTAATTGACACGAATCCTAAAGATAGATCTATTGGGCTTAACAACCCCCATTCAGGTTATGGATGGTTTAGTACTTCGAGATTATTATACAGACGAGAGGTTCTGTTTTGGGGATATTCTATGCATTAAGTTAACGTTGGTTACCAGGTGTTCAACATATGAATGATTTTTATGCACTTGCGAGTGTAATGATATTTATGAAAAATGAGAAATTTTGTGGTCTATTATTATGATTTGATAATATATAGGTTAAACCTATAACTCACCAACATTTTTGTTGACGTTTTAAGCATGTTTATTCTCAGGTGATTATTAAGAGCTTCCGATGTTGCATACTAAAATATGGACAAGATTTGGAGTCCATGCTTGTATGATATTGTGTAAAAACTGCATTCAAGAAACTTACTTTGATGTAATATATTTTTATTGTAAACCATTATGTAATGGTCGTGTGTAAACGGTATATTTTAGATTATCATTATTTGATAATCTACGTAATGCTTTTTAAACCTTTATCGATAAAATAAAGGTTATGGTTGTTATAAAAATGAATGCAGTCTTTGAAAAACGTCTCATATAGAGGTCAAAACCTCGCGACGAAATCCATTAATATGGAACATTTATAATCAATATGAACGGGACATTTCAGTTGGTATCCGAGCGTTGGTCTTAGAGAACCAGAAAATTTGCATTAGTGTGTCTTATCGAGTTTGTTAGGATGCATTAGTGAGTCTGGACTTCAACCGTGTTTTCTTTAAAAATAATTGCTTAACATTTTTGTTGGAAACTATATATTATTAACATGTAAATATTATGTGACATATTAATCTCTTAACGTGTTTGATATTGTGTGATAGATGTCTACCTTTAGTACGAATCCCATTGACTCACCTAATAATAATGAAGAGTCGAATATATATTGAGAAGATTCACAAATTCACGAAGAACCGGAAGAAGAAGAACCGAAAGAAGAAGAGGTTCCGGAGGGGAAATATTAGGAACCACCGAAAAATGGTCAAATAAAAGAAAAATCCTCAATCAATGGACCAAAGTTAATAATGATCAATAGTGTTTCCGCTAAGGAAGCAAAATATTGGGAAGATTACCAATTCTCCGATGAATCGGATCCCGATGAGGATTTCGATGATGTTATAGAAATTATCCCGACCCAATTTAAAGAGGCAAAAGAAAATAATAAGGGAAAAGGTATAAAAATAGAGAAACCTTATTCCAACCCTGATGAACTTTATATGTATCGGCAACATCCGTATTTCCTAAATTGTAACAATAACCCAGGAACCTCTAAACCACCAGGTTTTTCTAAACCATTGTGGAAAACGACAGCTCGTATTAGGGGAGCACCATATATCCCTAGAAAATTAGTGAAACGAACTAAGTCCGAAGAAGTAGAAACAAGAGAGTCGGAATAAAGGGTTGTAATCATGCGGTGTAATATATGTAATATAAGTGTGCTTGTACTTTTATGTTGTATGTAAAAAAAAATTTGCTTGTATTATTTGATAATTATCTTTTACAAATCTAATCCTCGTCTGTTTTACAGTATAAAAACACAATGGAAGTTAAGGATAGACAACCAAAAATTTTAGAAGACCTACCCGGGGACATGATTGATGAAATCTTGTCTAAAGTTGGTCAGAATTTGTCGACACAATTATTTACGGCGAAATTAGTTTGTAGAACATTTGATGAAAGTTCCAAGAATGCCTTAGTTTATAAAAGGCTTTCCTTTGAAAGTTGGGGTATATCACATTGGGGAGACCATAAGCTACGCCATGTTTTCTTTAAAGCATTAAATGCGGAGAACCCAAGTGCAATTTTAGGCTACGGAATAAGAACCTATTTTGACTCAACTTATCCCAACATAGGACTTCATGAATTAGAAAGAGCTTCTAACATGCAACATAAAGAAGCATGTTATGCTTATGGGTTAGTGATGTTCGCTTCTCACCAAAGTGAGAAAAAGAACATCGGATTACAACTATTAAACAAAACATTCCCAGAAGTAACGGACTCAGTAGTTGGGGTGAGAAACAAGGTTTTTAGATTGTTACGGGGCTGTTGGGCATTACGAAACCCTCGTCCCTTTGACGATGTTACAACATGATGTCTTATCAACGGCCACAACGGTTATGTTTCACAAAACTAAGGATGGGAAGTAGTCTTAGTAAAACCAGAATGCATGATTTGTTTCTGGACTTATGAACTATGTGTCTTTATTGCCTTTGTTGAACGACTTGCGTATTAACTAAGATTGTCATCGAAACTGCTTTGTATCAATGTTATTGTGTGCTATATTTTATGCTATATAGCGGTATTGTAAGTTTGTAAAATATTGTGTAATAGTTTGAATGCGAAATATTATTATAATCAGTTTTTTATATAAGAATTGTAGTAGTTGAATTGTATAGTAGCTACTAAGTATGAACTTAACGGGTAGCCGAATAAAAAAAAAAACTATAAAACGCTAATATGAATAAAAAGCTTTTATAAATAAGTTCATATTATGCTACGAAATACTATTGACTACTCTTGATATTCTATATGATTAACTAAATTCTTTTGGCTATTTTTGAAGGAAATGGCACTAACTACTAGACACACCCTGAATATGAGCGAGGAAGAATTCCGTGCTTTCCTTGCAGCAAACATAGCCGTAGTACAGGCTGCGATGCAAAATAACAATAACTCTGAATCCAGCAATGGAACTAACGCCACGAGAACTCGTGTAGGATGTTCCTACAAAGAATTCACTACCTGTAAACCTTTAGAATTCGATGGAACCGAGGGTCCAATCGGATTAAAACGGTGGACTGAGAAGGTTGAATCGGTGTTTACCATAAGTAAGTGCACTGAAGAAGACAAAGTAAAGTACGCTACGCATACCTTCACGGGTACTGCGTTAACATGGTGGAACACTTATCTAGAACATGTGGGACAAGATGCTGCTTACGCACTACCGTGGTCAGCATTCAAACACTTAATGAAAGAGCAGTACCGTCCCAGAAACGAGGTCAATAAGCTCAAGGTAGAGCTTAAATGGTTACGAACACAAGGGTTTGATATTACCACGTATGAACGACAATTCACAGAGTTGTGCCTATTGTGTCAGGGAGCGTTCGAAGATGAAGAAGAGAAAATCGACGCATTTGTAAAAGGGTTACCGAAAAGGATCCAAGAGGATATAAGTTCACACGAGCCCGCCTCCATACAAAAGGCAAGTCTAATGGTTCATAAACTTATAAATCAAATTGAGGAAAGGATTAAAGAACAGGCGGCCGAAGAAGCCAATACGAAACAAGTCAAGAGGAAATGGGAAGAAACCAGTGACAAGGGTCACAATTTCAATAATTAACCCAACAATCACAACTACAATCGCACCAATTTTCACAACAACAAACACAACAACAACAACCACCCCAGCAACAACTACAACAACCGTTTCAACAACAATAACAACCGCAACAACAACAATCCCAACAATAACAACAAGAGGCAGAAATTCTGCCAGAGATGTGAAGGATACCATCCAACTGAGCTCTGTACAGCAGTGTGTACTAAGTGTAATAGAAAGGGCCATGGTGCGACAAAGTGCAAAATCTACGGATCAATGGCTAAGGGAACAAATAATGCCGGAACAAATTATGCCGACATTACCTGTTTCGGATGCGGGAAGAAGGGCCATTACAAAAATATGTGCCCAAATCAGGGGGATAATAATGGGCAAGGCCAAGGAAGAGTCTTCAACATTAATGCGGTTGAAGCGCAGGAAGACCCGGAGCTTGTTACGGGTACGTTTCTTATTGAAAATACATCTGCTTATGTTTTATTTGATTCGGGTGCAGATATAAGCTATATGAGTAAGGATTTCTGTGCTAAATTAAGTTGTCCATTGATGCCTTTGGATAATAAGTTTATACTAGAATTAGCAAACGGTAAATTAATTGCAGCAGATAATATATGTCAGAATCGAGAAATTAAACTGGGTAGCGAAACGTTTAAGATTGATTTGATACCAGTAGAGTTAGTGAGTTTTGATGTGATAATCGGCATGGACTGGTTGAAAGAGGTGAAAGCAGAGATCGTATGTTACAAAAATGCAATTCGCATTGTACGAGATGAAGGAAAACCCTTAATGGTGTACGGAGAAAAGAGCAACACGAAGCTAAATCTTATTAGTAATTTGAAGACACAAAAGCTAATAAGAAAGGGTTGCTATGCTGTTCTAGCACACGTCGAGAAAGTACAAACTGAAGAAAAGAGCATCAATGATGTTCTCGACGCAAAAGAATTTCCCGATGTATTTCCGAAAGAATTACCGGGATTACCTCCACACCGATCCGTTGAATTTCAAATAGATCTTGTACCGAGAGCTGCACCAATAGCTCATGCTCCATACAGACTCGCACCCAGCGAAATGAAGGAACTTCAAAGCCAATTACAAGAACTTCTAGAGCGTGGTTTCATACGACCAAGTACATCACCATGGGGAGCTCCTGTTTTGTTTGTCAAAAAGAAGGATGGTACATTCAGGTTGTGTATCGACTACCGAGAGTTGAACAAACTTACCATCAAGAACCGTTACCCATTACCGAGAATTGACGACTTATTTGATCAACTACAAGGCTCGTCAGTTTATTCGAAGATCGATTTACGTTCCAGATATCATCAAATGCGGGTAAAGGAGGATGATATTCCGAAGACTGCTTTCAGGACGCGATACGGTCATTACGAGTTTATGGTTATGCCGTTTGGTTTGACTAATGCACCAGCTGTGTTCATGTACCTCATGAACATAGTGTGTGGACCATATCTCGACAAGTTTGTCATTGTCTTCGTCGATGACATACTTATTTACTCAAAGAATAATCAAAAGCATGAAGAACATTTGAGGAAAGTACTAGAATTGTTGAGAAAAGAAAAACTGTACGCTAAGTTTTAAAGTGTGCATTTTGGTTGAAAGAAGTTCAATTCCTCAGACATGTTGTGAGCAAAGAAGGTATTCCGGTTGATCCAGCAAAGATTGAAACCGTTGTAAACTGGGAAACCCCAAAAACTCCGAAGCATATACGTCAATTTTTAGGATTGGCTGGTTATTACAGAAGATTCATCCAAGATTTTTCCAAAATAGCAAAACCCTTGACTGCATTAACGCATAAAGGAAAGAAATTTGAATGGAAGGATGAACAGGAGGAAGCGTTCCAATTGTTGAAGAAAAAGCTAACTACGGCACCTATATTGTCATTGCCTGAAGGGAATGATGATTTTGTGATATATTGTGACGCCTCAAAGCAAGGTCTCGGTTGTGTATTAATGCAACGAACGAAAGTAATTGCTTATGCGTCTAGACAATTGAAGATTCACGAGCAAAATTATACGACTTACGATTTGGAATTGGGCGCTGTTGCTTTTGCATTAAAGACTTGGAGGCATTACTTATATGGGGTCAAAAGTATTATATATACCGACCACAAAAGTCTCCAACATATATTTGATCAGAAACAACTAAACATGAGGCAGCGTAGGTGGATTGAATTGTTAAATGACTACGACTTTGAGATTCGTTACCACCCGGGGAAGGCGAATGTGGTAGCCGACGCTTTGAGTATAAAGGACAGAGAACCTATACGGGTAAAAGCTATGAACATAATTATTCGTAATAACCTTACTACTCAAATAAAGGAGGCGCAACAGGGGTTGTAAAAGAAGGAAAGTTGAAGAATGAGATACCCAAAGTATCGGAGAAACATCTTAAAATTCGGGAAGACAGAACCCGATATAGGGATGATAGAATTTGGGTACCAAAGTTTGGATATGTGAGAGAAATGGTACTTAAGGAAGCACATAAAACCAGATACTCAATACATCCCAGAGCAGGAAAAATGTACAAAGATCTCAAGAAGCACTTTTGGTGGCTGGGTATGAAAGCCGATATTGCTAAATATGTAGGAGAATGTTTGACGTGTTCAAAGGTCAAAGCTGAACATCAGAAACCATCAGGTCTACTCCAACAACCTGAAATCCCAGAATGGAAATGGGAAAACATTACCATGGATTTCATTACTAAATTGCCAAGGACTGCAAGTGGTTATGATACTATTTGGGTAATAGTCGATCGTCTCACCAAGTCAGCACACTTCCTGCCAATGAGAGAAGATGACAAAATGGAGAAGTTAGCACGTCTATACTTGAAGGAAGTTGTCTTCAGACATGGAATACTAGTCTCTATAATCTCTGATAGGGATGGCAGATTTGTTTCAAGGTTTTGGCAGACACTACAACAAGCATTGGGGAATCGTCTAGACATGAGTACTGCTTATCATCCACAAACTGATAGGCAGAGTGAAAGGATGATACAGACCCTTGAAGACATGCTACAAGCATGTGTTATCGATTTCGGAAACAGTTGGGATCGACACCTACCGTTAGCAGAATTTTCGTACAACAACAGTTATCATTCGAGTATTGAGATGGCGCCGTTTGAGGCACTTTATAGTAGAAAGTGCAGGTCTCCAACTTGTTGGAGTGAAGTGGGGGATAGACAGATTACGGGTCCGGAGATAATACAAGAAACTACCGAGAAAATCATCCAAATTCAACAACGATTGAAAACCGCCCAGAGTCGACAAAAGAGCTATGCGGACAGTAAAAGAAAAGATATAGAATTTGAGATTGGAGAGATAGTCATGCTTAAGGTTTCACCTTGGAAAGGCGTTGTTCGATTTGGTAAATGGGGGAAACTAAATCCAAGGTACATTGGACCATTCAAGATTATAGATCGTGTCGGACCAGTAGCTTACCAACTAGAGTTACCTCAACAACTTGTGGCTGTACATAACACTTTTCATGTCTCGAATCTGAAGAAGTGTTTTGTTAAAGAAGATCTCACTATTCCATTAGAAAAAATCCAAATCAACGAAAAACTTCAATTTATTGAAGAACCCGTCGAAATAATGGATCGTGAGGTTAAAAGACTTAAGCAAAACAAGATACCAATTGTTAAGGTTTGTTGGAATGCCCGTAGAGGACCCGAGTTTACCTGGGAGCGTGAAGATCAGATGAAGAAGAAATACCCGTACCTATTTCCAGAAGATGCGTCAACACCTCCAACTAATTAAAATTTCGGGACGAAATTTAATTAACGGGTAGGTACTGTAGTGACCCGAACTTTTCCATGTTATATATTAAATGAAAACTATATTTGTATGATTAAATGTTTCCAACATGTTAAGCAATCAAACTTGTTAAGACTTGATTATTTGAAATGTGCTTCATATAGAAAATTGACCACCCAAGTTGACCGGCGATTCACGAACGTTAAAAATTTATAAAAACTATATGATGATATATATATATGGATATATATATGGTTAAAATGAGATTATGATAAGTAAGTATCTCACTAAGTATATATTAACAATGCGTGATAAACATAAAAATGAGTTTATTGAATTAAGAAACTCACAAACGATATATATAACGATTATCGTTATAACAACGTCTTACTAAATACATATGAATCATATTAAGATATTGATACACTATGTTTAACATGATAAAATGATAATTAAGTATATCATTAAGTGTGTTAACAATGAACTACATATATAAAACAAGACTACTAACTTAAGAATTTCAAAACGAGACATATATGTAACGATTATCGTTGTGACGACATTTTAATGTATATATATCATATTAAGATATATTCATACATTATAATATAATGATAATGTAATAATTTAAAATCTCATTTAAGTAAAATAACAATGGATTAATTACATTTAACAATATCGTTAACTTAAAGGTCTTAAAACAACACTTACATGTAATGACTAACGGTGACTTAACGACTCAGATAAAATGTATATACATGTAGTGTATTAAGATGTATTAATACACTTTTGGAAGACTTCAAGACATATATCAAAGTATTTCTACTTAGCAAAAATGCTCAAAATTACATTCTCATTCGTTTCCATCAACAATTCTACTCGTGTACACCCGTATTTGTACTCGTACAATACACAACTTCTAGATGTATTTATTATTGGTATATACACCTTTAATCATTCATTCTTAGCAGCCATCTTAGATTCAAAAACATGTGGAACCATTATTTAACAACTTGTATGACTAATGAGATAAAAACAAACTTAAGGATCTTTTTTCTTTTTTATAACAAGAATTTCGTTTTTATGATTTTATCCCATTTTTCTATTCCATTTTCTCATACTTATACTTCAAATTCTCTCTCAAAATACTCCTAACATCATACTTTATCATCTCCAAGTATTTTCACCATCTTTTAGCTTCAATTACAAGCTTTAATCATCATAAAAATAACCATTCAAGAACACTTCAAGAAATCTTGCTAGCTTACTTCCAATCTTGCAAATCCATTTCAAGTGATCATTTAATCTCAAGAAATCTTTCTTATTTACAGTAAGATATCTTTCTAATTCAAGGTAATACTCATATTCAAACTTTGATTCAATTTCTATAACTATAACAATCTTATTTCGAGTGGAAACCTTACTTGAACTTGTTTTCGTGTCATGATTCTGCTTCAAAAACTTTCAAGCCATCCAAGGATCCTTTGAAGCTAGATCCATTTTTCTCTTTTCCAGAAGGTTTATCCACAAAACTTAAGGTAGTAATGATGTTCATAACATCATTCGATTCATACATATAAAGATATCTTATTCGAAGGTTTAAACTTGTAATCACTAGAACATAGTTTAGTTAATTCTAAACTTGTTCGCAAACAGAAGTTAATCCTTCTAACTTGACTTTTAAAATCAACTAAATAAATGTTCTATATCTATATTATATGCTAACTTAATGATTTAAAACCTAAAAACACGATGAACACCGTAAAACCGGACATACGCCGTCGTAGTAACACCGCGGGCTGTTTTAGGTTAGTTAATTAAAAACTATGATAAACTTTGATTTAAAAGTTGTTCTTCTGGGAAAATGATTTTTCTTATGAACATGAAACTATATCCAAAAATCATGGTTAAACTCAAAGTGGAAGTATGTTTTTCAAAATTGTCATCAAGATGTCGTTCTTTCGACGAAAATGACTACCTCTTTAGTAAATGACATGTAACCTATATTTCCTACAATAAACTTATACTTTTTCTGCTTAGATTCATAAACTTAAGTTCAATATGACACCATAGTAATTTGATTCACTCAAAACGAATTTAAAACGAAGAAGTTATGGGTAAAACAAGATTGGATAATTTTGCTTGTTGTAGCTACTTGAAAATTTGTAACAAATCTATATCAATCATATCCTAGCTAAATTATATTGTATTATACATGTATTCTAATATATTATGTAATCTTGGGATACCATAGACACGTATGCAAATGTTTTAACATATCATATCGACCCATGTATATATATTATTTGGAACAACCATAGACACTCTATATGCAGTAATGTTGGAGTTAGCTATACAGGGTTGTGGTTGATTCCAAAAATATATATACTTTGAGTTGTGATCAAGCCTGAGACGTGTATACACTGGGTCATGGATTGATTCAAGATAATATATATCAATTTATTTCTGTACATCAACCTATGGACAACTAGTTGCAGGTTACTAACGAGGACAGCTGACTTAATACACTTAAATCATTAAAACGTAATAAAAAGTATTGTGAATATATTTCGATCATACTTTGATATATATGTACATATTTGTTATAGGTTCGTGAATCGACCAGTGGTCAAGTCTTACATCCCGACAAAGTAAAAATCTGTGAAAGTGAGTTATAGTCCCATTTTTTAAAATCTAATATTTTTTGGGATGAGAATACATGCAGTTTTATAACTGTTTTACAAAATAGACACAAGTATGCGAAACTACATTCTATGGTTGGATTATTAAACCGAATATCGCCCTTCAAGTCTGGTAGCCTAAGAATTAGGGAAATGGCCCCTAATTGACGTGAATCCTAAAGATAGATCTATTGGGCTTAACAACCCCCATTCAGGTTATGGATGGTTTAGTACTTCGAGATTATTATACAGACGAGAGGTTCTGTTTTGGGGATATTCTATGCATTAAGTTAACGTCGGTTACCAGGTGTTCAACATATGAATGATTTTTATGCACTTGCGAGTGTAATGATATTTATGAAAAATGAGAAATCTTGTGGTCTATTATTATGATTTGATAATATATAGGTTAAGCCTATAACTCGCCAACATTTTTGCTGACGTTTTAAGCATATTTATTCTCAGGTGATTATTAAGAGCTTCCGCTGTTGCATACTAAAATAAGGACAAGATTTGGAGTCCATGCTTGTATGATATTGTATAAAAACTGCATTCAAGAAAATTACTTTGATGTAATATATTTTTATTGTAAACCATTATGTAATGGTCGTGTATAAACAGTATATTTTAGATTATCATTATTTGATAATCTACGTAAT
This sequence comes from Rutidosis leptorrhynchoides, assembly GCF_046630445.1. Lineage (NCBI taxonomy): Eukaryota > Viridiplantae > Streptophyta > Magnoliopsida > Asterales > Asteraceae > Rutidosis > Rutidosis leptorrhynchoides. The sequence continues at coordinate 637,107,998 of NC_092335.1, forward strand.
GCTTTTTAAACCTTTATCGATAAAATAAAGGTTATGGTTGTTATAAAAATGAATGCAGTCTTTGAAAAACGTCTCATATAGAGGTCAAAACCTCGGGACGAAATCAATTAATATGGAACGTATATAATCAATATGAACGGGACATTTCAGTTCGAGTGAAACTCCATATCGGAATCCGAGGGACTTGAACTAGTGGAGAGTTCCATTTCGTACGATTGAATAAAGGATTTTTCGATATGAAATGATTTCTGGCTATCGGATGGTATTCTAATTACATAGAATATCTATATATATAGAACAAAAGATTTCGTAGATTACTGAGGAATTTACAGAATATGTCAGGCAAAGTTTACAGTAACAGATACGCTTAGATATGATTTAGCAGATATACTAAGATATGAATTTTGTCTATACACTATCTATGCAATAATTGCAGTAAGACACGTCAAGACTTAAGATGATAAACAGGTAATTTCTGACAAGAAATGATAAGCAAAACTATTGACATATAGACATGGCCAAAGTCCAGACTCATTAATGCTTCCTAGCAACTATCAGTTAGACACACTAATGCAAGACCAGGTTTGCCAAGACCACCGCTCTGATACCAACTAAAACGTTGGGGACGCATCCCACTCAGTGCCTTCCTAGCTAACCGCCTGGTGACCACTGAACGTACCTCAGACACTGATTTTACAGCCCTGCCTCTCGACAAAGCCAACCATAATCGGACGTCGAGGAGTAAGAGCTAATGCTTCATCACAGGTAACACTGTGAGAACCCCCTCTATGATTAAGCCGATTAAACAGCTTAAACCAGCTCTGATACCAACTGAAACAACCCGTTCATATTACTATAAACGCAGTACGTTATTCATTGGTCCCATAGCGAGGTATTTGACCTCTATATGATACGTTTTAGAAAAATATTGCATTCGTTTCAAAAAAAGCACACCATTATTATATATAATGCATGTTTTAAACAAGTGGGCGATTATTTAAGAAATAATACCCATGATACATCGGTTACCAAATACTACACACATGACATAACTGTCGAATATAATACATGACAAATGTTTTATTGAATGCAACACTTCATTTAAACAAAAGCATGAGACTTCATGCACAGCTTGCTCAGATAATGCAGCAGCGGAAGAATTTCTTAAGAATCTGAGAATAAACATGCTTAAATAGTCAACACAAAGGTTGGTGAGATATATAGGTTTAGCATCGATATAAATATAGACCACAAGATTTCATAGTTATAAATATATGTACACTCGCAAGTGTATAAAAGTATTCTATAAGTTGTTGAGTGCTTCGGTAACCATACTTAACCATTAATGTAGCATATTCCCTTTATTATGAAATCTCCCTACACTGTACCAAGTGTAGTAAAAACAAAGTACTATGCAACCGTTTATGATACTAGAGCGACTAGCCCGGTTGGGGTTGTCAAACCCGATAGATCTATCAATAGGATTCGCGTATACATGTTCTTACAACATGTAAATATTAGTTACCAAGCTATTAGGGAAGATATACAAAGTGGTACAACTCAACGTAGAATATATTTTAAGTACTTGTGTCTACGGCGTAAAACATAAAATGCATGTATTCTCATCCCAAAATATTTGTAGAGTTTAAAAATGGGACTATATACTCACGGTAGTAAAAGTATATTAATAACAAGTTTTCAGCTTATTAAAAATATGGCCATCATCCTTGGATTCACGAACCTATAACAATAATAATGATTCAGATAATAATACGACACGTGAATAAAATAAAACAAGTTCATAGAATACTTATATATATTAATTTTTAACATTTTTATGTTAGTAATCCAAAATAGTCCGAAATGTCTAACAGTCCAATAATCGGTATATATATAATCTTAGAATTACCCCACGACGTATTGTATACGTATTGTCAACTTATTGTATACGTATTGTCTTATAATTTATCAAACCGTATTGTGTACTTATTGTCTTAGGATTTATCAAAACGTATTGTATACTTATTGTCATAGAATGTACCAAGATTATTATATATATATATATATATATATATATATATATATATATATATATATATATATATATATATATATATATATATATATATATATATATATATATATATATATATATATATATATATATATATATATATATATATATATATATATATATATATATATATATATATATATACAATCTCGGAATTAACTAAGATTATAATATTTTCTTATACTAATGATAACATGTCTAAATATATATAGGATATAGGAAAAGTTAGCAAGGATATGGTTAATATAGTTTTTACAATATAAATTTCGTCCATACAATGTTAATTTTAGCAGATTTTGTTTTGCTCGCCAAATATTCATTACAACTCCGTTTAAAGTGAGTCAAATTGCTATGAATTCCTTTAGAAGTTATTTTTCAAAAACAATTCGAAAAGTTCAGCCCATGTATTATTATTCAGAGTTTTACCCTCTTTTAGTGCCGGTGGACAGATTTGGAAGAATCCCGGCACCCACCCAATATATGATTTTTGATAAAATACTTCCACTTTGTCTAAAATCATGAAAAAAATATTAGAAGTCTTATTTGCATATATTAACATATTTCCAAAGTCTTAGACTCGAACTCAAAGTCTAAAATAGGTTTTTAATTCCCAACCCAAAACAGCTCGCTTTTTACCGAATGGAGATTAAACGATATTTGTTAAGTTTCAAGGTGTTCTTCATATGTACAAGTTATAAGTTCTTATATTAACTTAATATAACATCATAATACATATAAATAAGTGTTATTAGAGTTAAGTTAGAAAGATTAGATTAGTTCTTCAAACAAGTTTAGAATCAACAAAACTATGTTCTAGTTTATAAACTCTTATATAGATAGCTATAAACATATGAATTGAACAAGAGTTGAAGTAGAGTTTTTACCTCAAGTTTAGAATGTAAAGTTGCTAGAAAGAAGTAGTAGAACAAAACTTGAGAGAGTTATTGCAAGTGTGTGTGAAAATTGTAAGTAAAATTTGGAAAATGAATGTGTAAAAATGAGTTAGAAATGGTGCTTATTTATAGGCTTGAAAATTTGGTTTTTAGTGAAAATATCTAAGATAAGTTAAAATGTATTAAGTCATGGATGACATATTAAATTTATTAGGTCATGGATGACATATTACACAAATAATTACAGATTTCTATTGGTATATACCAATAGTAAATACTTCTAGAAGCTGTATATAATACGAGTAAAAATACCGTATGAATACGAGTAGAAATCTTGAGGAAATTGAACGAAAATATGAGTATAGCTATCCTTTATATGTATTGGTATATTATAAAGTGTATTTAATACTTGTAAAGATGTATTTACACTCGTAATACTTTATATGTAAATACATTTTAACATAAGTTAATTACGACGTTTAAATAGTAACATACATATTGTTCAAAAACTCTTTAAATTAGTAGTATGAAAATATATATATAATACTTTGTTAATATACTTAATAAGATATTTAATTATCATATTTTCAAGTTATATATATATATATATATATATATATATATATATATATATATATATATATATATATATATATATATATATATATATATATATATATATATGTAATTAATACAAGTTATGACGTTCGTGAATCGTAAGAATAAACGGGTGGTCAAACGTTTACATAAATTCCGTTTCAATTAATCAAGTTTTAACAAGTTTGATTGCTTAACATATTGGAAACATTTAATTGTGTAAATATTAATCTCATATATATTAACGGAAAAATCCGGGTCGTTTTACACATAATTGTTCATGAATCGTCAAGAGCAGTCGATGGGTAAATGAATACATGAACACAGTTCAAAGTTTATGAGATTTCAACATTACAGACTTTACTTATCGTGTCAGAAACAGATAAATATCAAGTTTAAATTTGGTCAGAAATTTCCGGGTTGTCACAAAAATTGGCTGAAAGTGTGTCAAAATGGCATTAAATCCACTTTCGACCCAAAAACCGACATTCGAGCTCACAAATCTTCATAAACCGAGTGTAAACTGGAGGATATTGTGAGGAAAAGTATGGGTGATTGGAACGATATCAAGTGTATCATTATCAATTAATAATATGCAATCTTTACCCTAATTGTCTATAATAAGCCCATGAATATGTATATTTATTATGACATCTATGTTTGAATATGTATATCTATATGTTTGATCAACTCGCGCTTCGACTGCAAGGATGTTAGCTGACTCTTTATATTAGAAGCTAATTAGATAGCCGTTTTAGTTATATTCCATGACATATAAACCCATGAATGATGTACATATATTTATGATCAATTAGTTTCGCACTTGTTTGACTGTTCAACCATGTCCCGCCCAACTGCGGGAGATGTTAGCGGAATTTTTAGATTACTAGCTAATCCTATTCTATTGATATACGTTGGATTTAAAATCGTTCGTGCAGCTCATGTGATCATTAATTGGAAAATTACACGCGCCACTCACGTGCCATCTTCAACCTACGGATGTTGACTCCAAAAGTCAACTCTGTCAATTCTGTTAATTCTGTTACTATAGTAGAAGTTTGTTAGTTCGTTTGTACTTAAACAAGTGGTGTAATTGTTTAGAGTCATTTTTTCAAGTTGTAATTCATTTCCTTTCCTCTCTTTAACAAATTCATTTCAATGTTAATACAATTTTGATTAAACTCCATTGTTCTTTCTTCAACATAGAACTTTTAGGTTTATTCGATAGTTAACTCTGATCAACCGGTCTAAGTTAACGTATCAAGTGGTATCAGAGCTTTGATCTTTAAGCTTTCGATTCAATTCAACAATGGTGAACACTCGTTCATGTGATGACGTCATGCTGGAAGCAGTTCAAGCTGCAATCGCTCAATTGACTCGCACCATTCATGACATGGCTACACAACTCAACACTCAAATTGATGCTCTGTCTGGTTCAGTCAATCATAATGTAGATGATGTCATATTGCAGCAACAATATTTGACTATAGAAGTCAACAAGATCAAAAATGGTGAAGGTACACATCTCAGGGGTGCAGGTCAACAATTGACTAGGTTGACTAAGCTTGTTTTTCCAAAATTTGAAGGTGATGATGTTAAAGGCTGGTTGTATAGGTGTAATCAGTATTTTGTAGTAGATCACATTGAAGATGAAGACAAGATACGTATAGTTTCTATACATATGTACAAGAAGGCATTAGTATGGCATCAACAGTATGTTAAAAATCATGGTCCATTGATTGAATGGGATGATTACCAAGAGGCTGTAATGAAGAGGTTTAGTACTAGTGTTGAAGATCCTTTGGGTGCAATTAAGAACCTCAGACACACATATTCCTTGCAGATTTATAATGATGAGTTTGAGATGTTACTGAACAAGGTGGATATTACTGAAAGGTAGTCACTAAGTTTGTATTTGGCAGGGTTACAAAAGGAAATAGAGATGTCTGTGAGGATGTTCAATCCAAAAACCCTAGAAGACGCAATGAACTTGGCCATAATGCAAAATGAAGCTATGGTTGTAATCAAAAAGAGGCAAACACCTATTCTTCCAACTCTAAGAAACAATGCACATGGGTACAACACAAAACCATTCTCTGGTAACAGTACTTATGCTAAAAATAACCACACACCTACAAATACACCATTAGCTATTACCAACAACTCTTATAATGCAACAAAGAACCAAGGTTCAAATATGGGCATGAAGCAGTTGACTCAAAAGGAAATTGAAGAAAAAAGGGCCAAGAACTTGTATTTTTATTGTGACCAAAGGTATGTACCAGGGCATAAGTGCAGTGGGCAATTTTTTGCATTAGAAGTATTGGCTGATGAAGGTGACTGTGCAGAAGTAGATGAAACAAATGAACCAATGGTTGATGAAATGGAACCTGCAAATAACATGTTAGATATAAATGATAATGCACCCTATATTTCACTCAATACACTTACTGGAACCAGTGATTACCAAACCATGAGAGTAATAGGCCAAGTAAACAAAACTCTTGTTCAAATCCTTATTGATTCTGGAAGCACACATAATTTTTTAGGCATTAACATGGCAAAACAATTAGGGTGTACAATTAAACAAGGTGAACCAATACCTATCATGTATCATGGTTCCTGGTGGTAATACAATGTACAATGCAAATGTATGTGAAGCACTTAGCTAGCAAATTAAAGGTGAAGCTTTTACAAGTGATATGTTGATCTTACCAATTAGGGGATGTGAAATAGTGTTGGGAATACAATGGCTCAAGCTGTTGGGTGACATAGTGTAGAATTTTGATCAGCTCAAGATGACATTCAACTATGCAGGTCAAAGGGTTGAATTAAGAGGCAAAAAAGCAAGTGTTCAATGGGTCAATGGTAAAAAGTTGGGCAAAGCAGTTAGCACTCAAGCACAGTTTAATGCCATGATAGTTTGTGTCTACCCAGCTCAATTGTGTTATCTCTTAACTACTACAAATGTGGAGCTTGAAGGTATCACTCAATTACTAGAAGCATACAATGATATCTTTAATGAACCTATAACCTTACCACTAAAAAGGCATTGTGACCACAGAATACCCTTGCTTGAAGGTTTACAACCTGTTAACATAAGACCCTATAGGCATCCTCCATCACAGAAAGATGCCATAGAAACAATGGTGTCTGAACTATTGAATAATAGTGTTATAAGGCCTAGTTGTAACGACCTGTCAAAATTACTATTGACGCGATACGTTATTCATTGATTTCATAGTGAGGTTTTGACCTCTATATGATACGTTTTGTAAACATTGCATTCTTTTGAAAAGACACACCATAAATGAATATATAAATCTAAGGTTATCGACATCTGATGATTCCTACGTATAGATAATCACCGTAAACAATAGTTTACAATGCTACATCCGTTGACAATACAGTCAAAATAAGTTACATGGTGATGATTTTGTGAATGCAACGTTTTCTCGAATAAAGCATGTATGACTCCATGCACATAGCTTTTATAAGGTATAAGCAAACAGCGGAAGACTTCTAGGAACCTGAGAATAAACATGTTTAAAAGTGTCAACACAAAGGTTGGTGAGTTCATAGTTTTAATGTTGCGCATAATCTGTATATAAAGGTGGATCACTAGATTTCAGTTGTATCATCCAGAAACGTTTATCAAAATATTCTACAAGATTGAGCACCCTGGTAACTAAACTTAACATATATATAATAAGTACCCATGTTTTAACATACATGCAACCAACATGTACAATACACGCAAACCAGCGTGTACTAAACTCAAATAGCATACGTCCGCTTTATAGTTCAGGCTAGGGTCTCTATACCTGGAACGGACGGGGATGTCAAGCCCTATGGATCCATATACAACTATTCATGCCCACTAGTTCTTATAACTGGCAGTTACTAGTTACCAAAGCTAAGGGATTTTCGGTTCAAACTCAGCGTAGAATTTAGTATGTACTTGTATCCATTGCGTTTAAAATAAAGTGCATGTATTCTCAACCCAAAAATATAGATTGCAAAAGCAATTAAAAAGGGATCTATAAACTCACAATACTGTATTTCGTAGCAATTATGCACATGACGGCACTGAACAAGTGCAGGGTTGGCCTCGGATTCACGAACCTATATTAGTATATGTTGATCAATAACTGTCTAACAAGCTAGGTCAGGTCATAGTGTATCACAAATTCTAATGCTCGAGACCGACATGCAAAAGTTAACAAAAGTCATTTCAAAAAGTCAACTTTGACAATTGTTTAACAAAACGAGATGTGTCTTATATAAGAATTCATTTACTCGACTTGTAGTATTCAAAAATACAATTTATTAATCTTATAAAAAAGTTGTTTAAATATTAATTGTAGATTCAAAAGCAATTTCAATTAACGTCAATCATAATTCAGTTGACCATAACTTTTAATTCGTTCATCGAAATCACGCGATTTCTAAATGAAAATTTATTAATTTTTCGCCAGCTTTCCAACAACATGCATATCATATACTTTATATCAGTAGTACATGTATTAAATTCGTGATTCGTCATAAAACTACCTAACGACAACATTTAGCATACAAGCATGTATAAACATATATACTCGAGCATTAGACTTGGATACCCTATTAATATACAAAAGATAAGATATGAATGCTCACGTATCAATATTGTGATTCAATATTGCAGGAAAGTACGTAGATGCAACGGAAATGATAAATGAAAGGTTAGCCTTTGATTCACCCATGGTACCCACGAACATTACCCATAACCTCCATAGCTATAACCCATAATTTCCCTAGCTTCATCCCGCTCAAAAACCCGTTTTTGAAAATAACTCCCTCATGACCTCGTCGTAGTATTTTATGTATAATAATAATACTACTAATATTAATATAATAAGATTAATAATAATCTTTAATAATAATAATAATAATAATAATAATAATAATAATAATAATAATAATAATAATAATAATAATAATAATAATAATAATAATAATAAAATAATAAATAAATCATTACGGAGTATTAAGATAGATAGATGGATTGTAAAATGAAAACTGAAACCAGAATCAAAATTCGTTCGATATATATAGAATAATTATAATAATATAATAATATAAATATAATATAATAATAATATAGAATCAAACGTGGGATTTAACTGTGATGACCCAGGAATTTCTAACCAAATTTAAACTTTAATCTTTATATGTTTCCGATATGATAAGCAAAGTTTGTTAAGTTGAATCTCAAAAAGTTTAAAACTATGTTTATACATTCATTTAACCTCGACCAGATTCCAACGATTCACGAACCATTATATAATTGGATATGAATATATATGTATATACATATATATATATGTGTGTGTGTGTGTGTGTGTACATATATATATAATTTCTATGTATCTTTAAATAATAAAAAGCTATTATTATTCAATACATATATGTATAATTGTGATAATTACTTTTATCAAAATAAATATTAATATTATTAAAATTATGATACAAAAATGAAATTTGTTATGCACAGACTAATACAGTATTATTAGAATTAGTACTAATTTAAATATGTAATCTATAGATATGAATTTTATTATCATAGTATTGTTATTACAAATATGATCATTATCATTAGTATTATTATAATGAGTAATATTATTATTATTATTAATATTATTATTAAAAATTAAATTATGACTAGGCTTCGGTCCGGATTGATGCAATCTTGGCGTTCAAAAAAAAAATTATTAAAATTATTAATTGTATTTTTATTTTTATATAATCTATTATATCTAGTAATGATATTATTACTACTATTTTATTTATATCATTTATTATTATTGATATTAGTATTCTTATTAATATAAATGTTAATAATATTATTATCACTAAATACATTGATAATTATTTATATTAATTAAAAATTAAATTATATATAACTACATATACGTAAGTGTGTGTGTGTATATATATATATATATATATATATATATACATATACAAGATACAGATTTATAGATAAAAAGATATAGATTTATATATATATAAATACATACACGAAAATATAATTACAGGAGATTAATGGGGAAAGTATTCAGTTTACTTTTCACAATCTTACCGTGATCAAATTGTCCTACTACTATTGATCTAGTACAAATCAGAATCAAACACCAGGAACAAGTCAAAATCTGTTACGAAATTATATTCCTTCTATTTCTTTTTCTTATTAAATTGCTTGATTAAAAATTCTGTGTCCTTCTTGTCTATATTATGAGTAAAAATCGAATCCAATCACTGAATGATAACAAATTCCGTTGCAAGTCATATTCAACTTTTAATTATTTTATCCATCTGATACAGCATACTCTTACTTCATGTCTGCTATTGTTACGCATCCAAATCAGTCTATATTACAAACAATCTAGTATACTGCATAAAATATTCGATTACAAACTATATAACATTTTATCTTCACAGTGCAACTGAAATAAAAATAGAAATATTAAGATTACTTACACACATACCTATAGCTCGATCAACCTCAACACAAACACCACCCTCACTATTTCTATCGATTCCCAACTCAATCACCATCGAGTGCCATTAAAACATGATGAAACAACTTGACATTCAATCACTTAAAGTAATGTTTCTGTTTCTGTTTCTCCTAGCTTCGGACGATCATCATCAAACACCACCAACCTCCATCTTTAATATCTTCCTCTGCTACTAGTTGACAAACCACCCATGTTAAACCACCACCTACGCACCCACTCATAATCATCATTTGATAAACTAATCAAAGCCACCTCAAGAATCACATCCACCATTTTTTTTTATGTTTCTTTTCGTTGATAAAACCCATTCATTAACCACCTCCATTATCTACGAACCAAAGAACCACCCTCACAACCATTGAGTATATGTTCTATTTCAACCAAGCTAAATCACCACCTTAGTCACCACACACCACCCTACAAGCAACTATGAACACCAGCAACCGTCATCAACTATGGTTATCATTTGTGCCTTCGTTTTCTATCTTGACAAACACCAACCGACCAAGACTAACTGTTAGTTCCCTTTAAGAAGGAACCGAAATTTTAAGAAGAACAAAAGAAGGGAGAGTGGTACGTATATGATTTTTGGGTAGCTTGTTAATATGGTATCTAATATAACAATTCAATAATGCAAGTGTATTAGTTGTAGGAATGGCCGACACCCTCTAATTGAAACAACCCAACCCGTACTCCGTACGATAAATTTTTTTTTTTAAAATATAATACACATTTACGCGCCAATTAAATATGTAACCCATCCCATACGATTCGTCAAAACACACTACGAGTTTAATGTCTACAAAAAGGCACAAAGGCCATTAATGAATGTGATACTAGTTTGACCAACAACAAATGATAGTTTATAATCCAAACGACACTCGAGCATGGTTTGGGGCTAAACTACCCAAAACGTTCAGCCACTTCAAAAGCTATCCCAAAAGCATCCCCTGTCAACACAAACGGGAGACAACTAATCCAACCGTATGCCCTTACCCTTGTCCAAGCAGGAACCTATAAAATGGTAAACAACGAGAGGGTAAGCAATGCTTAGTGAGTGCAACAATTATACATACATATATATAACCTATCCATTTGCAATCACAATACCAAATACCTCATACGAACTTGTAACTCAAATAGCATGTCAACATACCCGTAACACTAACAAGTCGTACATTATCACACCACTTCATTAGCATATACTCAACTCAATATATTTTATATGCTAAACAAACAACAATCTCAATATGGTTAACCAATAACGCTATGTGCTACCGGCTCGTGGTTCACACCATACGCATTTGAGTCATACTCGTTTATAGTGCTACTGGCTCGTGGTTCACACTCGATGCTACCGGCTCGTGGTTCACATCTTATTTTATAGTGCTACCGGCTCGTGGTTCACACTCGATGCTACTAGCACATGGTTCACATCTTAGTTTATAATGCTACCGGCTCGTAGTTCACACTCGATGCTACCGGCTCGTGGTTCACATCTTATCCCACACATGTTATGGCACTACCGGCACGTGGTTCATACCATAACATTCACAAATAAACACGCCATATACATGAACGCATAATTATTCCACTCACCTTGTCACAAGGATGATGATTTAGCACTTCCGAGCTTCAACGCAATGTACCTAAATCATTAAGTGCACATTCAATTTCACAACTAGTGGGATTAACCACAATACTCCCACTTGAGCATTTAATGTCTCAATTTGCATTAAATGACTCCACTACTCACAACCGCCCATAAATGGCCAAGACTCGACTTTAATCACTAAGACTAGTGAATTAAAGTCTATTAACTTCAATTAACACAAAACTTAGGGTAATCCATACCCATTTCATCCCATTAGGTTAACTAGTATATTTTGACCCATTTTAACTCACTTAAACTCTCAATCAAGTCAAACTTACCCATCAACCCTTCTTTCATAAATCTTAAAGTGCATTAGTGACTAACAACACCAATTGACACTTACAACCTCAAATCATAAGGCCAAAAACCTAGATTATGGCTATTAGGGTTTAATTACAACAACATAACCCAAACTCACCCATTTTACCCTCAAATGGGTCATACAAATCTCTAGTACCCAAAACCCTAGTCATTAACCAATAAAAACTCAAACTTAGAGTTAGAACTTACTGAGACTATCAACGCGTAGCTAGAGACACAAGGAACAACTTTAAATCTCGCTCCAAAGATCAACCCTCAATCCTTCACTATCAAATCTCACTTATAATTCAAATGGGTTTTAAGTTTTGGGAGAGAAATAGGAAAGAAAAAGGAAAAGAAATTACATTAAATGAACAAGTGGTTGAGATTAAATGCTCAAATCTGATCTACATGCGAAAAGACCAATTTACCCCTAAAACCCTTTTAAAAGGAGTAGTAATCGGAGTCAGATCTACAGGATTTCCGCGGCGCGGTGCTAAATGCCGCGGCGCAACGTTACAAAGGAAAAACCACCACTCTTAACTCATGTTCTGTTCCAGATTTGCTTTGCTTGTCGCATCGCGGACCCATTTCTCGTGGCGCGGCAGTGGCCTGATCCTGATCCCTTCGACAAGTTAGCATAAAAGGATGGGTCAAACCACTAACACACCTCGTTCACTCTTCTTATGCTCGTCTAAGCTTCGACCTTAAGCCTCATACGACTCAACACCAATGCGACACACATCCATATGTATATACATATATATACACATAAACTAACACTAGGCTCATTTAATCACATAAACGAACAAGTTACAAACGTGCTAATAATTAAGTTTGTACCTTTAGACGTGCACGGGAAAACGGGATGTTACAACTCTCCCCCACTTAAATCGGAGCGCGTCCTCGCGATCCAAGCCGCATGACAAGAAGGAAGATAAACCAATACAAACTCTTCGGGCTCCCAAGTAAACTCGGAAACCTTACTTCGACGCCATTGAACTTTAAAAGTCCTAACCTCTTTATGTCTCAACCTTTTGACCTTCTCATCAAGTATGGCAATCGGTTCCTCAATATATTCTAACTTATTGTTTAGTTCGATCTCGTCTAATGGCACCCAAGATGAATCATCCGCAAGACACTTCCGGAGATGGGAAACATGAAATGTATTATGGATCCCCGCAAGCTCTTCGGGTAATTCCAAACAATACGCAACTTCACCAACACGAGCTAAAACCTTAAATGGTCCAATAAACCGAGGAGCTAACTTTCCTCGTTTCCGGAATCGAATAATACCCTTCCATGGCGAAACCTTAAGCATCACCATGTCACCTTCTTGAAATTCGATCGTTCATCTACGTTTGTCGGCATACGACTTTTGCCTATCTTGAGCCTTCTTCAAATGCTCTCGAATCACATCAATCTTGCTATTCGTCTCTAAAACCAAATCGGTACTCCCGATTTCCTTTTGTCCCACTTCACCCCAACAAATCGGGGTTCGACATCTACGCCCATAAATCATCTCATAAGGTGGCATTCCAATACTAGTATGATAATTATTGTTGTACGAGAATTCCACTAAAGGTAAGTGCTCGTCCCAACTACCACCAAAATCGATAATGCACGCACGTAACATATCTTCCAAAGTTTGATTCGTACGTTTGGTTTGACCGTCCGTTTGAGGATGATACGCCGTGCTCAATTTCAATTGTGTACCCATATCCTCATGAAACTTTTTCCAAAACCGAGATGTAAAACGAGTATCTCGATCCGAAATAATCGATATAGGAACACCGTGTCGAGAGATGACTTCCTTGATAAACAACTTAACCAAGGTCTCCGACGATATCGCTTCCCGAATGGGAAGAAACAAAGCACTCTTCGTCAGTCGATCAACTATAACCCAAATCGAATCAAACTGGGTTCTCGCCGTTTTAGGTAACTTTGTGATGAAATCCATGGTAATGTGCTCCCATTTCCATTTCGGGATTTCTAACGGTTGTAACTTACCATACGGCTTTTGGTGCTCGGCTTTAACTTGCACACACGTGACGCATTGCTCAACATACTTCACAACATCACGTTTCATGCCCGGCCACCAATAATCTTTCCTTAAATCAAGAAACATTTTCGTTGCGCCCGGATGAATGGAATACTTTGACTTATGTGCTTCATCAAGTAGCACTCGTCGATAATCCCCCATCTTAGGCACCCACACTCTTCCTTGAAAAGACAACAAACCCCGCGAGCCCATAGTAATGAACTCTGATTGTCCCACAATTCGCTCCGCATGCTTGTTGTGAACGTAAGCCTCTATTTGAATCACTCCGAGTTTTTCAAGAAAATCGTTAGTAATAATCATACGTAACAATCCCAACGTGACGCCGGGTGATGACTCTTTCGACTTAACGCATCCGCGACCACATTCGCCTTGCCCGGATGATAAAGTATCTCACAATCATAGTCTTTTACCACATCCATCCACCTACGTTGACGATAACTCAAATCTCGTTGATTAAAGAGATGTTTCAAACTCTTATGATCCGAATAAATCGTACACTTGACACCATACAAGTAATGGCGCAAAATTTTCAACGCATGCACAACCGCCGCCAACTCAAGATCATGAGTCAGATATCTCATCTCGTGTTCCTTTAATTGTCGAGAGGCATAAGCAATGACTTTACCTCCTTGCATTAGAACACACCCGAGTCCATTTAATGAAGCATCACAATAAACAGTCATGTCTTCCACCCCTTCCGGCAAAACTAACACCGGAGCTTGACACAACTTCTCCTTTAACACTTGAAAAGCAATTTCTTGCTCGTTCTCCCAAACAAACCACACGTTCTTCCTTGTAAATTTCGTCAATGAAGAAGCGATCTTAGAAAAGTCTTGGATAAACCGACGATAATAACCATCCAATCCGAGAAAACTTTGGACTTCCGTAGGCATAGTTGGTTGTCTCCAACTCTTCACCGTCTCTATCTTCCCCGGATCCACTTGGATACCGTCCTTGTTCACAATGTGGCCAAGGAATTAAACCTCCCTTAGCCAAAATTCACATTTGGAGAACTTAGCATACAACTTCTCCTTTCGTAACATCTTCAATACTTCACGCAAATGACGTTCATGCTCGTTCATACTTTTCGAGTAGACTAGTATGTCGTCAATGAACACAATCACCGACTTGTCCAACATGGGTTGGCACACCCAGTTCATAAGATCCATGAATGCCGCCAGTGCATTCGTAAGACCAAAAGGCATAACTACGAACTCAAAATGCCCATAACGCATTCGAAAAGCCGTTTTCTCGATATCTTCCTCACGGACCCACATTTAGTGATAGCCGGACCGTAGGTCGATCTTAGAGAAATATGTCGCACCTTAGAGTTGGTCAAAAAAATCATCAATCCGAGGCAATGGATAACGATTCTTGATCGTCACTTTATTCAACTCCCGGTAATCGATGCACATTCGCATACTACCATCCTTCTTTTTCACGAATAAAACCGGAGCGCCCCACGGCGAAGCACTCGGTCGAATAAAACCCTTCTCAAGCAACTCTTATTTTGATTTAACAACTCTTGCATTTTCGTTGGTGCTAAACGATAAGGAGTTTTAGCAATGGGAGTAGCTCCCGGAACCAACTCAATGCGAAATTCAACTTGTCTTTCCACCGGAACACCCGGTAACTCATCCGGAAAAACGCCTTCGAATTCACTAACCACTGGAATTTCACGAATAGGTAGTGGCTCGTCACGAGCATCTACAACATGGGCAAGAAAAGCCATACCACCACTAACAAGAAAACGACATGCCCGTGCAAAAGAACATATCGGCACAAGTCTTCTTCGTTCATCGCCGTGAATAATCAACTCTCCCCCACTTGGGGTCTTCACACGAATAAACTTTTCATGGCATGCAATATCGGCTCTATTTCGATCGAGCCAATCCATACCAACAATGATATCAAAATCGCCCAAAGTCATAGGGATGGGATCAATTTTAAAGTTTTCGGCACCAAAAATGACATCACAATTCTTACACACATCAACCACTAGCACCGTCTTGCCGTCCGCTATTTCAACTTCTACCGGACGACTTAACTTAGCTAACGGTCTATCAAGTTTAGGCACAAATTTTGGAGACACAAACAAAAAATTTGCACCGCTATCAAAAAGAATCCTTGCCGGATTAGAATTAACCAAGAAGGTACCTGAGACAACTTCGTTGGATTGCTTGGCTTCGTCGTTAGTCATCAAATAGTTTCGACCCCTAGCCGTACCCGCCGCTTTCTCTAACCGCTTAACGTTATCATTATTCAAGTCGGGGCATTCCTGCCTCTTGTGCCCCTCTTTACCACAATTAAAGCAAGTGACTTTGGTTGACGCCTTGGTGCAATCACGGGCCATGTGTCCTCTTAGATTACAATTATAACACGTGGGCCCGAAACCCCCAGAAGCACCCTTCTTCACACTATTAATGCTTTCGAAGCCTTTTGTGTTCTTTTTATTGGAAAAGATCGAATGACTCGAACCTTCAAACTTTCTTTTAGAAAAAGTGAAATCACTCTTCCTTGGAACCTCCGGCTCAAAACCCCGAGCCAACTCGAATAGCTCTTCAAAAGTCTTCGCCATTCCCCGACTAATCTTACCCTTTAACTCATCGTTCAAGGTACGGTAGAAATCTTTCATTAGCTTGTGGTCATCACCAACATATTCCGGGCAAAAACGAGTCTTTGCCAAAAAGGTAGACTTGAGAGTAACCAAGTCCATCGAACCTTATTGCAAATGATGCAACTCGTCCCGGATTCTATCAAGGTCGGAAGAAGTTCGGTATTCTTGGAAGAATTCCTTCTTAAACTCCTCCCATGTCAAGCTCATGCATTGCTCTTCACCATATAAATTGATTTTATCGTCCCACCACAACTTGCCTTCTTCACGTAACATGCTAGACCCATATCTCGTCTTCTTCTCGGGAGGACACTCCGCGGTACGGAACGCTCCCTCGATATCGGAAATCCAACAAGTGCTTTTCAATGGATCCCTCACCCCATTAAACATCGGAGGTTGAGTATCCTTGAAATTCTTGTAGTGGAAGTCCCGCCTTCCTTCACCTCCTTCACCGCGAGGATAAATGTTTCTAGCATCAAGGGCCTCTTCGATAGTGGCCTTCATTCGTTCATTTATCAAATCGGTCACTTGCCCATCGACCGAATCTTGGAAGACCTTTCGGACGTCCGTAAGAAAATCCGCTTTTAACTTTTTAAAGACGGCCTCAACCTTAGCCGAAAACTCGACGTCCTCGCTTGTACTTCCGTTATCATGATCTGGTCCGTTTCTCGTTTTCATTCTATAAAATGAAGTAGGTTAAACCATGTAACGAAAGACATAACACGTAAGTATATACATGTACACCACACTACCCCATCTTGCTCAACAATCGTCGTACATTACTCGTTTGACACGATTTGTCTCGTAACAACGGTAGCTAATCGTTGTTACGCGAGCAAGTCGCATTAACTCGCTAGTACAACGTCCGTCTTGCTTGATGATTGCTAAACACAATACAAAACAATTAGCACAAGGTTAGTTCACATAAACCAAGGCACTAAAAATTCCCGATTAGACCCAAAGTCCTACAAGTCCCGCATAAAGCGCTCACACAGTAAAGTCCAAGTCTAGGCACCTATCTCAAGTCGCCTAAATCCCTTAGACCATGCTCTGATACCACTTGAAACAACCCAACCCATACTCTGTACGATAATTTTTTTTTAAAATATAATACACATTTACGCGCCAATTAAATATGTAACCCATTCCACACGATTCGTAAAAACACACTACGAGTTTAATGTCTACAAAAAAGCACAAAGGCCATTAACGAATGTGATACTAGTTTGACCAACAACAAATGATAGTTTATAATCCAAACGACACTCGAGCATGGTTTGGGGCTAAACTACCCAAAACATTAGGCCACTTCAAAAGCTATCCCAAAAGCATCCCCTGTCAACACAAACGGGAGACAACTAATCCAACCGTATGCCCTTACCCTTGTCCAAGCCGGAACCTATAAAAAGGTAAACAACGAGAGGGTAAGAAATGCTTAGTGAGTGCAACAATTATACATACATATATATAACCTATCCATTTGCAATCACAATACCAAATACCTCATACGAACTTGTAACTCAAATAGCATGTCAACATACCCATAACACTAACAAGTCATACATTATCACACCACTTCATTAGCATATACTCAACTCAATATATTTTATATGCTAAACAAACAACAATCTCAATATGGTTAACCAATAACGCTATGTGTTACCGGCTCGTGGTTCACACCATACGCATTTGAGTCATACTCGTTTATAGTGCTACCGGATCGTGGTTCACACTCGATGCTACCGGCTCGTGGTTCACATCTTAGTTTATAGTGCTACCGGCTCGTGGTTCACACTCGATGCTACTGGCTCGTGGTCCACATCTTAGTTTATAGTGCTACCGGCTCGTGGTTCACACTCGATGCTACCGGCTCGTGGTTCACATCTTATCCCACACATGTTATGGCACTACCGGCACGTGGTTCATACCATAACATTCACAAATAAGCACGCCATATACATGAACGCATAATTATTCCACTCACCTTATCACAAGGATGATGATTTAGCACTTCCGAGCTTCAACGCAATGTACCTAAATTATTAAGTGCACATTCAATTTCACAACTAGTGGGATTA
Organism: Rutidosis leptorrhynchoides; assembly: GCF_046630445.1. Classification (NCBI taxonomy): domain Eukaryota; kingdom Viridiplantae; phylum Streptophyta; class Magnoliopsida; order Asterales; family Asteraceae; genus Rutidosis; species Rutidosis leptorrhynchoides. The sequence continues at coordinate 637,126,830 of NC_092335.1, forward strand.
ACCACAATACTCCCACTTGAGCATTTAATGTCCCAATTTGCATTAAATGACTCTACTACTCACAACCGCCCATAAATGGCCAAGACTCGACTTTAATCACTAAGACTAGTGAATTAAAGTTTATTAACTTCAATTAACACAAAACTTAGGGTAATCCATACCCATTTCATTCCATTAGGTCAACTAGTATATTTTGACCCATTTTAACTCACTTAAACTCACAATCAAGTCAAACTTACCCATTAACCCTTCTTTCATAAATCTTAAAGGGCATTAGTGACTAACAACACCAATTGACACTTACAACCTCAAATCACAAAGCCAAAACCCTAGATTATGGCTATTAGGGTTTAATTACAACAACATAACTCAAACTCACCCATTTTACCCTCAAATAGGTCATACAAATCTCTAGTACCCAAAACCCTAGTCATTAACCAATAAAAACTCAAACTTAGAGTTAGAACTTATCGAGACTATCAACGCGTAGCTAGAGACACAAGGAACAACTTTAAATCTCGCTCCAAAGATCAACCCTCAATCCTTCACTATTAAATCTCACTTATAATTCAAATGGGTTTTAAGTTTTGGGAGAAAAATAGGAAAGAAAAAGGAAAAGAAATTACATTAAATGAACAAGTGGTTGAGATTAAATGCTCAAATCTGATCTACACGCGAAAAGACCAATTTACCCCTAAAACCCTTTTAAAAGGAGTAGTAATCGGAGTCAAATCTGCAGGATTTCCGCGGTGCGGCGCTAAATGTCACGGTGCGACGTTACAAAGGAAAAACCACCACTCTTAACTCATGTTCTGTTCCAGATTTGCTTTGCTTGTCGCGTCGCGGACCCATTTCTCGCGGCGCGGCAGTAGCCTGATCCTGATCCCTTCGACAAGTTAGCATAAAATGATGGCTCAAACCACTAACACACCTCGTTCACTCTTCTTATGCTCGTCTAAGCTTCGACCTTAAGCCTCATATGACTCAACACCAATGCGATACACATCCATATGTATATACATATATATACTCATAAACTAACACTAGGCTCATTTAATCACATAAACGAACAAGTTACAAACGTGCTAATAATTAAGTTTGTACCTTTAGACGTGCACGGGAAAACGGGGTGTTACACTAATACTCCACTTACCTTTAGATTTTAGTGGCTTGTCAATAAGTTAGGCAATAAAGTAAAGTTTTGAAAATTAATACAAGTGGAACCATGGATGGCCACATAATGCACGACAATCTGTCTACCTCTTTTTTTTCTATTTTGAAAACTTATAAAATGTGGGGGCTGCGTTCCTTTTGTATGGGACGTGTATGATTATTAGAATCATAAAATAGGTTGTATTGATTGGGCCTGGTATCGTGATATAGAACTTGAAGTCGAAATAAGTGGGGCCTAGTTAGTGCTGCGACATGTCCTTGTTACTGCAACTATCTCATTTTTCTTGCTGTCTATCGAAATAAAAGAACTGAATAACCCTACGGGCCATTTGAAGACAACTTAAATTAGTTGGGCTTATAAACTTGAACATGGATCTTACTTGTTAATGGACTACAAATTATTGGGCTCAAGTATTAGGAACAAATTGTTTTTAGACTAGGATTAAATGATATGAGTATGGTGGTAGTATTAATGTATAATGATGAGATAAGTTGACGAGGGACTGTTACGATATGATCATGATGACAATTACGATATATAGATGGTGTTAATGAAAGGAAGAAGATGATGTACATGTATGGCGATATTGATCGTGAAAGTGATGATTATGATCATGAAAATATAATGATATAAAATGATACATGGTATTGACGATATCTCTGGGAAGATCATAATCATGATGATAAGGATGTTATGATTTAGTAATGATGAAGATATAGGTTAATAATGAAAAATGGTGAAGATGATAAATCGTTTTTATATGGGTTAAATAATACTACACGCGAGGTATAATTAGAAAAGCCATAGTAGAGCAGTGGTTAAGGAGTGATTCGGGTTAGTGGGATGTCGCGGGTTCAAACCCGGACTTGGGCATTTTTAAGGGCTACTTCTATGAGGTAGTATTACTATCACCACTACTGTTATTATTATTATTATTATTATTATTATTATTATTATTATTATTATTATTATTATTATTATTATTATTATTATTATTATTATTATTATTATTACTACTACTATTATTTTTATCACTTTTATTATTATTATTATCATTATTAACATATAACATTTCTATCATTTTATTATTAGTATTATCATTATTATTAAAAGTATTATCATTTTATTATTATCATTACTATTATTATTTTTAGTATTATTATAATTATTAGTTTTAACAAACAAATGTTATCTATATAAAAATATATTACAAGTCAACTAATATTACATACTAATATGTTTTTAACAAATATATTACCATCTATATTGATAAAACTTTAATTAAAGTATATCATATATTTATTATAAGTATATTTATATATAAAGATATTAATTTTAATAAATTATAAAATATAAGTAAACTTAGTTGATTAAATGGGATATGTGTTAATATATATGTAATTAATATAGGTTCGTGAATCCGAGGTCAACCCTGCATTGTTCAGTATAGTCGTATGAATATTTTTACTACAAAATATCGTATGGTGAGTTTCATTTGATTCCCTTTTTACTCTTTACATTTTTGGGACTGAGAATACATGCGCTTTTATAAATGTTTGACGCAATAGACACAAATTACTTAACTGCATTCTATGATTGAATTATCTGGGATTGAGGTTGATTATTATGACACGCATTAGCCCCCGGTTTCCGTTAGAGCGTATGAGCTCCCGAGCCGGGTGGATGGTTTATTATTTATGACATTTTGGCACCGGTTGTCCTATATTTTATAAACATGTGTTCAGCCGTGGGGTGTAAAGACCGGAACTGAGGTTCTATATTTTTTGAAGGCACATGTATTCAGCCGTGGGGTGAAAGACCGGCACAGATGGTTACTATTATATTTTAAATCCTCACCAGGTGTTCTTCATATGAAAGATATTTTTTTGTGTAGTTGGAATGGGACTTCTGCACGTTTTATAATATTTAAAAATCGTGTGGTCTATTAAAATGATGAAAATGAAATGATTACTATAAATTGATGAACTCACCAACCTTTTGGTTGACACTTGAAAGCATGTTATTCTCAGGTTTGAAAGAAATCTTCCGCTGTGCATTAGCTCATTTTAAGGATATTACTTGGAGTCATTCATGACATATTTCAAAAGACGTTGTATTCGAGTCGTTGAAGTTCATTAGAGATTGTTATTAAGTAAATGACAGATTAAGTCATTTATAGTTTGGATATTATTAAATGGTATGCATACCTGTCAACTTTCGATGAAATGAAAGTTTGTCTTTTAAAAACGAATGAAATGTTTGTAAAATGTATCATTTAGAGATCAAGTACCTCGCGATGTAACCAACTATTATGAATCATTTATAATCGAGATGGACTTCGTCCGAATGGATTAGGACGGGGCGTTTCATTAAAAGCCGCCCATGTTTTGTCATTTCTACTGACAGTTTTCACGGATAGGTGTTTCATACTCTATTGCTAATAATTGACGGGTAAAAGTATAAATAAAAAGAATTCCACTTTTTATAATTGAATACATATATCTATTTTGGTCTTAAGCTTTATAAAATTAGTTGTAAAAAGGTCCATTTATTTATAAAATTACTATATACGTTCGATGTAGAGTGTACGTACTAGTCTGCTGATCATTCTGTGAAACCGTGAATTATTGAATTCATTTAATTCAAACGAATTAACGAATTTTAATATTTTTAAAAGTCGTATTTATTAAATACTTCAGGGGTATTTTATGTAACTTATAATTAATAATTTCTATCATATCGCTTTCATGTGAATAGTAAATTAATTAATTTCGTTTCATTTACTATTCATATGAATAGTAAATGAATTAATTTCGATTCAACTATTTAAGTTAGTTGTTGTACGTTGTGCTTTACAACTTGTACATCTTTGATTTAACTTCGTGTCTTTTTAAAAACTAAAAAAAATACATCATAAAAATAAAACGATTATATACGTAAACTTTTTAATTCGAAACTGCATCATTCAATAGTAAATTTTTATTATTTCGTATATAAATATTATTCGCATGTTTCCGTATATATATATATACACAATTATATAATTATCACAAGTTACGACGTTCGTGAATTGTCGGACAAACAGGGTGGTCAACTGTTATATAAAACTCATTTTTAAAATTTGTAAAACTTGTCAAAATTCATTGATTATCATGTCGGAAACATTAAATCATAACGAGAATTTGGTTCAAATTAAGTCAAAATTTTCAGGACGTCATAGTACCTACCCGTTAAAGAACTTTCGTCCCGAAATTTGATTGGGATCGTCATGGCTGACAATAAGTATGTTTTCATGACGCATACGAGTTGAAAATTAGAGTTTTATCATCAGTAAGTAATATGGATAAAACAATTTGTTTATGTGAAGAGTACGAGTGAAGCTATCACAAATGAGTGAAATGAGTAAATGCAAGTTCATCTTAACCTGTGACGTAGTCAAAGTTGATTTTCAAAATTCAAGGGATTTAGAGAAAATCTTTTTAATAAGATTTGGTTCTTCGGTAATTAAGGAAATTAGGATCTTCTTTGGTTAAATGCAATAATCTGTTTCGATTGCTCTGTCGAATATTTACTATAAATCCACTCTCTTCGTTTCCTTATTTCCACATCTCACACTTTCTATTCTTTCTCCCTCAATTCATACTTTAAAGCATTCGTCAATATGCTCCATCCAGTTCTGATTCTTGATATACTCCTAACTTTCATATCTGTCATTCTTCTTTTTCATCTGCCGCTGGAGGAATCTATTTACTTCTATTATTCTCTTGGCTTTATAGTGTTTTTAGTTCTCACGTATCTTTATATTGCTATACGCATTGATATACACGGTTTGTAATTTCTGGGTTGTTGTTGGGCTTTATATCTTTCCTTATATTTTGTAGTCCCTACTTCTGTCTTTCTATAATCATTCACATCCACATTTAATGCTCTCTCCTATTTGCTACGATTTATACTCCCATTTCTATTTCGGAGCTTCATGCTTTTTTTTCTCTTCTTGCCATTAAGCACAGCAAGTAATGGTCCAGAATTCGTAGGTATGAAATTTGGAATAAACATAACTAATGTTCTGAGAGAGAAATTGTAATAGCACGATCTTGATTGGTTAAATTACCAGAATTCAAGAGAAAAGATAGAACTATCAGGAAGATATGTTCTCGATATGTTTGGAGATTAAGTAGAATGGAAGAGTCGTGTAACATGGCACATGATGACGGTATGGTCTGTGGATCATCATGTTTCATTAGAAACTCAGCATGACTTACTGTAATATAATCAGGTTTATCAAGTGTCATTATATTATACTAACTCATGCTTCAATTCCCAACACTATTTCAAAAAAATTCATATTTTAAATTGAATTTTTCAGAATTTAGAAACTAAAACAGTTTTCTTTATGATGTAACACTGATATTGCGAGGAAATAAATGATGTCAGATAAGAATAGTTATGAAAATATTTTAAGAAATATCAAGGATATTTGTAATGAAAGATATGATGATATCTTAGAATTTTTAACATCGATGGATGATGAAGAAGATTTGTCCGTAAGGGTTTAGAGTTAGAAGCAAGGTATTTTGTTAATGACTTCAGCAGATACTGAATCATTTGGATTCTTTGAAGGCAAGTTTAGTCTTTGTAATTTGTCCATAGCCTCCTTCCTGGTTTGTCCAATCCGTTTTCCAGTTCCAAACCTTCTCTTTTTCTGAGTTTTTCCAACACATTGTTCTTTATCATCAAACTTTTGACTGTTAAGGTCGTTTACAGTTTTTGCTACTTCATCAGCATTTTCCAAAAATTCGGAGAACTAATTCGTAGTTTGGGGTGCTTTTCAGAATTTCAGAATGAAAGATCATAATTCTAAGAGATAAATGTTATATGTACATATATAACTGTTGATGTAGAAACGCTACGAGATTCGAAATACTGATTGCTGATTCTCAGTAACTGGTATGGTAATTCTCGTTATAAGATGCGGATGAACACATGATGGAGTTTCGATAAATATAATGATTTTTCGGAAAGTCAAAGATCAACAAAGTTGTTGGTAAGTTTACTGCTAATGTGGTGGGATATAAACGGTTCCCCGGTAACAATGACATACAGGTCAACGTATATATCAAGGTTATAATAAGGCTAATCCGAATGAAAGGTCGAAATTGATTTTTCTGGAGGTGTGACAAAATTGGCTACCTTGGAGAGGGATTGTATAGTTATTTTTCGGTAATAACAACTCCAATGGATCATAGATTCGTGTTAAACTTCTACTCAAATTCCAAGAGTTTTCTAGGTGCATGATTATATGCATAAGTTCTTCTTTTCGTAGATAACATGCTGTTGGATCATCCTCTCGGTTGTTTCTTAATTGAGGTGTTTTCAAGAATCATGAAGGGTTTGAACGCAGATTATAATCGTCAATATACATATGATGTTCTAGAATTTTGAATGATACGAATATTTTGTTGGGTTCTATGAATAGAAGTGATGTTATAGCATAGTTTTGAAGTCAAAGTATAGCTTTAAAAGATGTAGGGATCTATGAGTGATGTTTTCTGTTAAATCTTGACTTGGATTCTGATTTGTCAAAATCAGAATATGTAATCAAATTTGGATGAGAATGGTTGTTTTGATTTCTATGAAAGAATGTGTATCGTTGTGAAAGTAGTGAGTATAGATATCGATTATTAAATAATTGAAGAATGTACAGTGTAACATATTAATTGTGAACTTATATATTTCCCGAGTATTACCTACCCGTTAAAAATATCACAAATAATATTGTGTACCAAGATTTTCATTACAGTCTTTATGAAAATATATGTATGTATATTTTCTTCAGATGTAATACAGATTTAATGAGTTAATATCATATTAAGCTCATTCGATTTTCGGCTAAAACTAGAAATGAACAATCTCTAAAACTTTAGAAATTATGTAATCTTCGCTGATTATTATGAATTAATACTTCATTATTCACTTTTATTGATATTTCCTCGGTGAATGATGTTGGTGTTCGTTGAATTCTTGTGAGTTTCGCAAGCTACGAATGATGTTGTCTAGAAAGTTTTGAGTACATCGAAGATGAATGTGTAAAATCAAACATATATTTGAATAATACACTTGATTTATTATGAAATGGAATCTATTAAGTTGAAGCAGAGATTATAGTTAACGATTGTTAAGTCATTAACGAAAGATGTACATCATACCATATTAGTAATATGAATTAACCGAGTAGTATCCACCCTTGAGAATTCATAAGTAATAGCTTAGTACGTAAAGATTTATTTTGATTTCAAAATTCATATATATATATATATATATATATATATATATATATATATATATATATATATATATATATATATATATATAATATACATATAATTTCTTTAGGGAAAATGAGTTAATACTTCATAACTCGTTGATATAATATACGCGTTGTTGATTTGTGATGATGTTGGTGATGGAACTGGCGGAGCTTGTGATGTTATAGGTACTGCTGGTGCTGACGATGCTGACAGTACCGACGTACTGGTGATACTAACGGTAATGTTGATGCTGCTTGTATAACAAGTCTAACTTGTAGATCGTTCACCATTCCTGTCAGGGTTTCACTTCATTATTTCTATCCGCCCACTCATTTGATTTACAATTTGCACTGGAATATATAATCTCTAAAACTTTTAGAAACTACATATTCTCTGCAGAATATTTCTTCAATGAAGTTATGAATCAATACTTCATCGTTTGTTGTTGTTGGTATTCCTTGGTATTTACAGGGCGTATGACGTTGATGCTCGTGGGACAGATTGTGAAGTTGAGATTTGCGATGCGGTTGTTGTTGGTGGTGGTAATGGTACTGTTGGTGTTGTTGTCGGTGGTACTGTTGATGTTGTTGGTGCTTGTGATGCCTGCAAGTTGTGTATCATATTCTCCAAAGCCACTACTCGAGCGCGAAGCTCGTTGACTTCTTCAATTACACCGGGATGATTGGCGGTTTGGACGAGCGGATGAATAAGATCTAGAATTTCATATAGTATATAATCGTGATGAGATACTCTGGAAATGAGAGAGAAAATGGTTTTTCGGACTGGTTCGCCGGTAAGTGCTTCTGGTTCTTCGCCAAGAGGGCAATGTGGTGGATGGAAGGGATCACCTTCTTCTTGTCTACAATGATTAAGTAGACTATGAACCCATCCCCAATTCATCCAGAATTGATGATGGCTGATTGGTTGATCCATTCCGGTTACACTGCTTTCGGAGCTCGAGTGGAAATCCATATCGGAATAGTTGTTTGAATTTTTGATATGAAATAGATTATAGGATTTAGATTGGTATTCTTCAATAAATAATTTACATGTGTATATATAATACCAAAATTCCATAAATCACGGAGGAATCTTCGAAATATGTCAGGTAAAGTTTACAGTAACATATATGCTAAGATATGAATTCGTCTGTACACTATATATGCAATAAATGCAGGAAAACGTGTCTAGACTTAAGAATGATAAGCAAGTAATTTCTGACAAGAAATGATAAGCAAAACTAAGTAAAAACATATACGGTCATAGTCCAGACTCACTAATGCATCCTAACAATTACCAGTTAAACACACTAATGCAAATTCTGGTTCCCTATGACCTCAAGCTCTGATACCAACTGTAACGACCCGTCAAAATTGCTATTGACGCGATACGTTATTCATTGATTTCATAGTGAGGTTTTGACCTCTATATGATACGTTTTGTAAACATTGCATTCTTTTGAAAAGGTACACCATAATTGAATATATAAATCCAAGGTTTTCGACATTTGATGATTTCTACGCATAGATAATCACCGTAAACATTAGTTTACAATACTATATCCGTTGACAATACAGTCAAAATAAGTTACATGGTGATGATTTTGTGAATGCAAAGTTTTCTCGAATAAAGCATGTATGACTCCATGCACATAGCTTGTATAACGTATAAGTAAACAGCAGAAGACTTCTAGGAACCTGAGAATAAACATGCTTAAAAGTGTCAACACAAAGGTTGGTAAGTTCATAGTTTTAATGTTGCGCATAATCTGTATATAAAGGTGGATCACAAGATTTCAGTTGTTTCATCCAGAAACGTTTATCAAAATATTCTACAAGATTGAGCACCCCGGTAACTAAACTTAACGTATATATAATAAATACCCATGTTTTAACATACATGCAACCAACATGTACAATACACGCAAACCAGTGTGTACTAAACTCAAATAGCATACGTCCGCTTTATAGTTCAGGCTAGGGTCTCTATTCCTGGAACGGACGGGGATGTCAAGCCCTATGGATCCATATACAACTATTCACGCCCACCAGTTCTTATAACTGGCAGTTACTAGTTACCAAAGCTAAGGGATTTTCGATTCAAACTCAGTGTAGAATTTAGTATGTACTTGTATCCATTGTGTTTAAAATAAAGTGCATGTATTCTCAGCCCAAAAATATAGATTGCAAAAGCAAATAAAAAGGGATCTATAAACTCACAATACTGTATTTCGTAGCAATTATGCACATGACGGCACTGAACAAGTGCAGGGTTGGCCTCGGATTCACGAACCTATATTAGTATATGTTGATCAATAACTGTCTAACAAGCTAGGTCAGGTCATAGTGTATCACAAATTCTAATGCTCGAGACCGACATGCAAAAGTTAACAAAAGTCATTTCAAAAAGTCAACTTTGACAATTGTTTAACAAAACGAGATGTGTCTTATATAAGAATTCATTTACTCGACTAGTAGTATTCAAAAATACAATTTATTAATCTTATAAAAAAGTTGTTTAAATATTAATTGTAGATTCAAAAGCAATTTCAATTAACGTCAATCATAATTCAGTTGACCATAACTTTTAATTCGTTCATCGAAATCACGCGATTTCTAAATGAAAATTTATTAATTTTTTGCCAGCTTTCTAACAACATGCATATCATATACTTTATATCAGTAGTACATGTATTAAATTCGTGATTCATTATAAAACTACCTAACGACAACATTTTGCATACAAGTATGTATAAACATATATACTCGAGCATTAGACATGGATACCCTATTAATATATAAAAGATAAGATATGAATGCTCACGTATCATTATTGTGATTCAATATTGCAGGAAAGTACGTAGACGCAACGGAAATGATAAATGAAAGGTTAGCCTTTGATTCACCCATGGTACCCACGAACATTACCCATAACCTCCATAGCTATAACCCATAATTTCCCTAGCTTCATCCCGATGAAAAACCCGTTTTTTAAAATAACTCGCTCATGACCTCGTCGTAGTATTTTATGTATAATAATAATATTACTAATATTAATATAATAATATTAATAATAATCTTTAATAATAATAATAATAATAATAATAATAATAATAATAATAATAATAATAATAATAATAATAAAATAATAAATAAATCATTACGGAGTATTAAGATAGATAGATGGATTGTAAAATGAAAACTGAAACCAGAATCAGAATTCGCTCGATATATATAGAATAATTATAATAATATAATAATATAAATATAATATAATAATATAATAAAGTAATAATATAATAATAATATAGAATCAAACGTGGGATTTAAAAGTCGTCCATGTTTTGTCATTTCTATCGACAGTTTTCACGGACCGGTATTTCGTACTCTGTTGCTAATAATTGATGGGTAAACGTATAAATAAAAAGAATTCCACTTTTTATAATTGAATAAATATATCTATTTTGGTCTTAAGCTTTATAAAATTAGTTGTAAAAAGGTCCATTTATTTATAAAATTACTATATACGTTCGATGTAGAGTGTACGTACCAGTCCGCTGATCATTCTATGCCACCATGAATTATTGAATTCGTTTAATTAACACGAATTAACGAATTTTAATATTTTTAAAAGTCGTATTTATTAAATACTTCAGGGGTATTTTATATAACTTATAATTAATAATTTCTATCATATCGCTTTCATGTGAATAGTAAATTAATTAATTTCGTTTCATTTACTATTCATATGAATAGTAAATGAATTAATTTCAATTCAATTATTTAAGTTACGTTGTTGTACGTTGTGCTTTACAACTTGTACATCTTTGATTTAACTTCGTGTCTTTTTAAAAACTAAAAAAAATACATCATAAAAATAAAACGATTATATGCGTAAACTTTTTAATTCAAAACTGCATCATTCAACAGTAAATTTTTATCATTTCGTATATAAATATTATTCGCATGTTTCCGTATATATATATACACACAACTATATAATTATCACAAGTTACGACATTCGTGAATCGTCGGACAAACAGGATGGTCAATTGTTATATAAAAACTCATTTTCAAAAGTTTTAAAACTTGTCAAAATTCATTGCTTATCATGTCGGAAACATTAAATCATAACGAGAATTTGGTTCAAATTAAGTCGAAATTTCCGGGTCGTCATACTAGTCAAAGCCCATTTGCTTCACCTATAGTTATGGTCAAGAAAAAATATGGAATTTGGAGAATGTGTGTTGATTATAGGGAGTTGAATGCCAAGACAGTCAAAGATAGGTTTCCAATTCCTATCATTGAAGAATTGATTGATGAATTAAGTGGTTCCAGGATTTATTCAAAGCTAGATCTTCATTCTGGGTATCATCAGATTAGAATGTTTGATGACCACATACCTAAAACAGCTTTTAGGACTCATGAGGGTCACTATGAGTTCCTAGTTATGCCATTTAGCCTTACCAATGCACCATCCACGTACATTTCAAGCTTTGATGAATGAAATTTTCAAACCATTTCTAAGGAAGTTCACTCTTGTCTTCTTTGATGATATCCTAGTTTACAGCAAAACAGTTGAAGATCACAAATTGCTTTTGAGAATGGTACTTGATATGATGAGGCAGCATACTTTGTTTGTTAAAAAGTCTAAATGTGTTTTTGCAACTCAAAAAGTGGAGTATTTGGGCCATGTGATCACTGCACAAGGAGTATATACTGACCCTTCAAAAATTGATGTTATGGCTAAGTGGCCTATTCTAAAAACCTTGAAAAAACTTCATGGTTTCTTAGGGTTAATAGGCTATTACAGGCGTTTATCAGAAATTATGAGATGATTAGCAAACCTTTAACTGAGTTGCTCAAGAAAGATTCATTCATTTGGTTAGAAGTTGCCACCTTGGCGTTTGAAACACTTAAACAAAAGATGCAAGAGGCACCTGTACTAGTATTACTAGATTTTACAAAATAATTCATAATTGAAACTGATGCATCAGGGTTGGGAATTGGTGCAGTGCTGCAACAAGGGGGTCATCCTATTGCTTATATGAGTAAAGGGTTATCTCAAAGACATCAAGCTCTTTCTACTTATGATAGAGAGTTTCTGGCCATTGTACAAGCTATTGAAAAGTGGAGAGGGTATCTTTTGGATCAACATTTTCTCATTAAAACCTATTTGAGCTTAAGACACTTGTTAGATCAAAGACTTTCCACACCTACTCAGCTTAAATGGTTACCTAAGTTGATTGGGTTTGACTATGACATTGTTTATAACAAAGGAAGTGAAAATGGAGCTACAGATGCATTGTTAAGAATTCATGGGTATGCAGAGTTATTTAATATTCAAGCTACTATGGTGACCAGTGACATCTATGAGAAGATACAAGCAAGTGTAGCTCAAGACATAGATTTACAGCTTATTATCTCCAAATTACAACTAGGTGTGGAAGCAACCAAACATTATACATGGGAAGATGGGAAGCTGTTCAGAAAAGGGATATTGGTAGTTAGATCAAATCAAGAGCTCAGACTGCACATTATTCAATACTTTCACAACTCTTCCATAGGGGGTCATTTTGGTGTTCAATCCACTCTTCAAAAGATCACTACCTGTTTCTATTGGAAGAAGATGAGAAGAGATGTGAAGCAATATATTAGGGAGTGTTTTGTATGTCAGAAATGAAAATCAGATTTGAGTAAGTATCCTGGCCTGCAGCAACCTCTTCCAATTCCACATACCATATGGACTGAATTGTCTATGGATTTCATTGAGGGGTTACCCTCTTCCAATGGTAAAACTGTCATATTTGTTGTGGTTGACAGGTTGAGCAAGTATGCTCATTTCATGCCTCTTACCCATCTATTTACTGCATCCATGGTAGCCCAATATTTCTTTGATAATGTTTACAAATTATATGGCTTGCCTAAGGTCATTGTAAGTGATAGAGTTAAGGTTTTCCTAAGTACAATTTGGCAAGAACTTTTCAAATGTATGAAGGTTTCTTTACACATGTCTAATGCCTATCACCCTCAAACAGATGGGTATACTGAAGTGGTAAATAGATGTTTGGAAGAGTATCTTCGATGTATGACTTCAGATAAACCAAAGGATTGGGTCAAATGGTTAACTTTAGCTGAATATTGGTACAATACCAATTATCATACTGCCATAAGCACCACTCCATATGAAGCTGTGTATGGTCAACCACCACCAGTACCAATTGTTTATACACCAAAAGACAACAGAGTAGATGCAATTTTGTAAGACCCTGATCTTTATTATACAGCAGCGTAAATATGGTACATTGAGTGTGGGTATTTTTGTGTAATTAAACAGAAGTCAGAAACTATCCAGGCATAGGTGCGCTCAGCGCACACTAAATGGTGCGCGTGGCGCACTGGTTACTGTAGCCGGATTCTGCCTATTTTAATCTGATATTTTGAAGGGCTCTTTGGTAATTTCACTTGTGGACGAGTTTAAGACCAGTAGGTCAGATCTTGGGGTATCATTCACTCCAACTCCAACAACCTTATCCTTTCCATTTCAATTTTAGAGAGAGAGTGATTCTTGTGTGAGAAAGTTCAAGCAAAGGAAGAAGGAGCTAGTTTTGGGTCTTAGCTCGAGTTATAAACTTATTCATCTCCTCTCTAGCTACGTTTTGGTTGTAGTGGTATGTTCTAACTTGGATTTCCTTACTTTGATTTATGTATGGGATAGGGTTTGAGTTAGTGATGAACATAAAACCCATATTTGGTGATTTTGGGTGTTCTTGGGTAAGATTGAGTCATGAGGACTCAAAATTGACTAACCTAGGGTTTTGAAATGATAAATGAGTTTATGAGTCATAATTGGTTAGTTAATTACTAGCACACCTAGTTAATAAAATGAATGGGTATTATGTGGGCTAGTGGATGACCCGAAATAGGTGTGTTGACCTTAAATGGTCGGTTTTGATATAAATGGGGCATTTAATGCATTTAAGTCATTAAATATACATGAGTAAGTTGTTGGTGATTAGTCCAACTAGTGTGTGTGTTGATTGAGTACTTATTATATTAGGTACTCGGCTTTGAAGCATTCGGAAGTATAAAATCGTCACCAAATCGTTAAGGTGAGTGGAATAATTATATATGTAAGTATACGATTTATTTACTTGTGGGGTATGGGTTAAAGTTCGATGTTGATGATACTGTATCCTAGAGTATATTGTTGTGTGGATGAGGGTTAAAGTTTGGTGTTGACGATACCTCATGTATGGATTTAAAGTTCGGTGTTGACGAAGCCATACACTATTGTAGTGATATTTGATGAGGGTTTAAGTTCGATGTTGACGATACCTCATATGTGGGTTTAAGTTCGAATTTGACGACACCACATTTATTAGGACGAATGGGAATTAAGTTCGATGTTGATGATACCATTCGTTGGGCTAGCCTTGGGATTTGAATACTAATGGATGTTGTGAATATCAATGCTTATGTATTATGTTGTAACGTATTGTATTGTTTGCATTATATGATGTTGTTATACTAGCTTATGTTATCGAGGATTTAGCGTTATACATTATAAAGGTATGCTAATTATGTTGCTAGTATGTATGCGGATTTGTTGTAAGTGTTTGCAAGTAAGTAAGTTATATATGTATATGTATAATTATTGCATTCACTAAGCTTTGCTTACCCTCTCGTTGTTTACCTTTTTATAGGCTCGGGCGTTGACAAGGGTAAGGGCGTACGATTGGATTAGAGATCCCGCTTGTTTGATAGGGGACGCTTTTGGATGTGTTAGCTTTTAAAGTTTGACCGAGAGTTGGGTAGTTTAACCCCCAAACATCATGCTCTAGTGTCATTTAGAATTTAAACTAATTCGGTTGAAACTTATACTTTTGTACGAAACTCGGTATTACGGCATATGTGAGCCCGGTTTCGTAAAACTTATTTTATTATTGAATCGTGTGAGTATTAACTATCATATCATGTTGTGAAAAGCGTTTCGTCTAAATATGTCGGGAAGTGGGAGATCTTTATTTGAAAATTGACAAAACCGGACAGAACTGAATTGGGCTTGTGCGCACCGCGCACCCTAGGGTGGTGCGCGTGGCGCACTCTTCTGACATAAAAAAAAATTTATTTCGCGTATTCGGTTGGTTATTGGTTTAGGTTGTTACAAGTGGTATCAGAGCATAGTCTAAGGGATTTAGGCGACTTGAGATTGGTGCCTAGACTTAGACTTTATTGTGTATGCGAGTTATGCGGGGCTTGTAGGAGACGGGTCGGACTGGGGATTGGTTAGTGCCTAGTTTTAGGTGAACTAACTATGCGCTAATTGTTTTGTGTTATGTTTTTGCAATCATCAAGCGAAATAGATGTTGTACTAGTGAGTTAATGCGACGTGCTCGCGTAACAATGATTAGCTACCATTGTTACGGGTTCAAATCATGTCAAGCAAGCGATGTACGACGATTGTTGAGCAAGATGGGACGGTGAGGTGAATATGTATTTGTGACATGTCTTTTAGTTCGTCATTTAACCTATTTCCATTTTATAGAATGAAGATGAGAAATGGACATGACACCAATGAAGGAGGTACGAGCGAGGACGTTGAACTCACGGCCAAGGTTGAGGCCATCTTTAAAAAGCTAAAAACGGAATTTTTTGACGATGTTCGAAAGGTTTTCCAAGAATCGGTTGATGGGCAAGTAACCGAAATGATCAATGAGTGAATGAATGCCGCGATTGAGGAGGCATTAGAAGCTAGAAACATTCATCCTCGTGGTGAAGGGGGTGATGGTAATGGTGGTTATGGAAGGCGAGACTTCCACTACAAAAACTTCAAGGATGCTCAACCTCCTATTTTTAATGGGGTAAGGGATCCATTGAAGAGCACATGTTGGATTTCCGACATTTAGGGGGCTTTCCGTACAGCGGAGTGTCCTCCCGAGAAGAAGATGAGGTATGGTTCTAGCATGTTACGTGAAGAAGCTAAGTTGTGGTGGGATGATAAAATTAAGTTTTATGGTGAAGAGCAATGCATAGCTTAACGTGGGAAGAGTTTAAAAAGGAATTCTTCAAAGAATACCGAACTCCTTCCGACCTTGATAAAATCCAGGACGAGTTGCACAATTTGCGACAAGGTTCAATGGACTTGGTTACTCTCAAGTCGATCTTCTTGGCAAAGACTCGTTTTTGTCCAGAATATGTTGGTGATGATCACAAGTTGATGTTAGATTTTTATCATACCCTGAACGATGAGTTGAAGGGTAAGATTAGCCGGGGAATGGCTAAGTCTTTTGATGAGTTATTTGAATTGGCTCGGGGTTTCGATCCAGAGGTTCCAAAAAGAAGTGATTTCTCTTTCTCTAAGAGAAAATTTCAAGGTTCGAGTCAATCGAACTTTTCAAACAAGAAAAACAAGAAAGGTTTCGAAAGTGTGAATAGCGTGAAGAAGGGAGGTTTCGGGAACTTTATCCCTACTTGCTACAATTGTGGGATACAAGGTCATTTGGCTCGGGATTGTACAAAGCCTCCTTCGACAAACAAGCTCACTTATTTTAATTGCAACAAAGAGGGGCACTGAAAGTCGGAGTGTCCCAATTTAAACACCGATCATGTTAAAAGGTTGGAAAAGGTGGCTGTGACGATCGCTCCAAATCCATATGGACGAACACGTCATTCATCGATTTCATTGTGAGGTATTTGACCTCTTTATGATACGTTTTGTAAACATTGCATTCTTTTGAAAAGGCACACCATAAATGAATATTTAAATCAAAGGTTTTCGACATCTGATTATTTCTACATATAGACAATCACCGTAAATAATAGTTTACAATAGTACTTCCGTTGACAATGCAGTCAAAATAAGATACATGGTGATGATTTGGTGATTGCAACGTTTCCTTGAAAAATATGCCATGTAAGACTCCATGCACATAGCTTGTCTAACATATAAGCAAACAGCGAAAGACTTCTAGGGAACCTGAGAATAAACATGCTAACAAGTGTCAACACAAAGGTTGGTGAGTTCATAGTTTTAATGTTTTGCATAATCTGTACATAAAGTTGGATCACAAGATTTCAGTTGTTTCATCCAGAAACGTTTATCAAAATATTCTACAAGATTGAGCACCCTGGTAACTAAACTTAACGAATATATAATTTATACCCTTTGTATAATCATCTTAATAATACACGCAAACCAACGTGTACGCTTCTCGAATATATAATTTATACCCTTTGTCAATTTGTCTCAATACTATAGTTGAATGATCATGTCAATCGAAACATTTTAACATTTCACATAGTTTCCCAATTTGTAAGACCCGTTTATTTGTTGTGTACATAAGTGTAATTAAGATACTTGAAATGGGGTTTTTGTTGTACATCTTAAAGGGGAAAGATTCTGATCTGGGGGATCTGCGCGCTGCGCCAGTAGCCTGTGACAGATTCCCTTCTCTTTTTAAATTAGATATTTTGAGGGCTTTTTGGTAATTATACATGAGGGCCCGAATTAAAGGCTCTAGATCAGTTTTAGAGCCTCATTTACTCCATTTCCATCTACCTTATCACTTTCCATTAAATCCTAGAGTGAGAGGAAGTTCTAGAGTGAGAGAGCTCCATTAAAAGAAGAAGGAGGTTGAATCGGGTCTTAGTGTGAGTTCTAAAGTTGTTCATCTAGTCGCTAGCTACGTGGTGATTTTGTTGGTAAGTTATAAAATCCAATTTCTTACTTTAATTGTATTAAGGGTTAGGGTTTGGGTTAGTGTTACACATAAAACCCATTTTGCTAGTGATTTGGGGGTTTAGGGTAAATTTGGGTCATGTAGACTCAAAGATGACTAACTAGGGTTTCTAAAGTATCAATTAATGTTTATGAGCCTAAATTGGTTAGTGAAATTACTAGCACACTTATACATATGTAAATGGGTGTTAAGTGGGTTAGTGGATGACCCGAAATGGGTGTGTTGACCTTAAATTGGTCAAATGGGTCAAAATGGACCTAAGTTAGTTAATGTTGTTGTGTAATGCATAAACCTTGTGTTGAAATATGTTTTAAACCTAACTTGGCTAATGATTAGGGTTTTGGGGATGTTAACTCAAATATTAGGGTTAAGGGTGTAAATGGGTCGAAATTGCACCATGGGTCAAGATAACACTAGAGTGGAGTTTTAATTGGTTGACCAACTTGAGTTTGTGATTGATTTATGTATAATGTAATAGGTACGTTACATTGAAGATTTCCGTGCTTGATTATCTTTCACAAGATCTTTTGAGGTGAATGGAGTAATTATACGTATGTGTATATGAAGCGTTTATTTGTGGGTGTTATGGTATGAACCATCGAGCCAGTAGTGCCATAAGATGTGTGCGATAAGATGTGAACCACGAGCCGGTAGCATCGAGTGTGAACCACGAGCCGGTGGCACTATAAACTAGATGTGAACCACGAGCCGGTAGCATCGAGTGTGAACCACGAGCTGGTAGCACTATAAAATAAGATGTGAACCACGAGCCGGTAGCATCGAGTGTGAACCACGAGCCGATAGTACTATAAAAGAGTATGACTCAATTGCGTATGGTGTGAATCACGAGCCGGTAGCACCATAGCGTTTATGGTTAACCATATTGAGATTGTCGATTATTTAGCATATTGTTTATATATATATATATATATATATATATATATATATATATATATATATATATATATATATATATATATATATATATATATATATATATATATATATATATATATATTGTGTTGAGTGTATGCTAATGCGGTTTTGTGTTAATGTACGACTTGTTAAGTGTTTTGGGTACGACGACATGCTAATTAAGTTACAAGTTCGTATGAGGTATTTGGTGAATGTGATTGCAAATAGATGAGTTATATATATGTATGTGTAATTATTGCATTCACTAAGCTTTGCTTACCCTCTCGTTGTTTACCTTTTTATAGGTTCGGTTGTGGACAAGGGTAAGGGAATCATCTTGGATTAAAGATCCCGTCGTTGTTAGAGAACGCTTTTGGGATATTAGCTTTTGGAGTTTGACCGAGACTTGGGTAGTTTAATCCCAAACACCATGCTCGTAGTGTAGTTTGGTACTTAAACTTTTTGATGGTCGAAACTCATATTTAGTATTAAACTCGTAAAACGGCCGATGTGGGCCCCACTTTGTAAAACTTATTTTATGTTTGAATAGTGATGGTTTTACATATTTGAATATGTCGTTAAAAGAGTTTTGTCTAATTATGTCGGGAAGTGGCCAATCTTTTTCGCATTTCAAGGCTTTTTAGACAGACCGGATCGGCGCGCCGTGCAGCCTTCTGGCGCGCCGCGCCATTAGCTGAACAAACAAATTTTTGTTTTTGATATTTTCCGCGGGTTCGATGGTGGTCTAGTTTGGGTTGTTACAAGTGGTATCAGAGCATGGTCTAAGGGATTTAGGTGACTTTGGATAGACGCCTAGACTTAGACTTTTTGTGTGCGCATTATGCGGGACTTGTAGGACTTTGGGTCGAATCGGGTTTTGGTTAGTGCATAGGTTTATGTGAACTAATCATGCGCTATTGTTTTGTGTGGTATTTGAAATCGTCAAGCGAGATAGACGTGGTAGTAGTGAGTTAATACGATGTGCTCGTGTAACAATGATTAGCTACCATTGTTACGGGTTCAAATCGTATCAAACAAGCGATGTACGACGATTGTTGAGCAAGATGGGGTAGCGTGGTGTATATGTATATACATATGTGTTAAGTCCTTTCGTTTTGTTGCTTAATTTACTTCATTTTATAGAATGAAGATGAGATTTGGACACGACACCAATGACGGAAGTACGAGTGAGGACGTTGAACTCACGGCCAAGGTTGAGGCCATCTTTAAAAGGCTAAAGAAGGATTTTCTTGAAGATGTCCGAAAGGTCTTCCAAGAGTCGGTCGATGGACAAGTGACCGAAATGATCAATGATCTAATGAAAGCCGCAATAGAGGAGGCTTTAGAGGCTAGAAACATTTATCCTCGAGGCGAGGGGGTGAAGGTAATGGTGGGGGTGGAAGGCGGGACTTCCACTACGAAAATTTCAAGGATACTCAAACTTCGATGTTTAATGGGGTGAGGGATCCATTGAAAAGCACTTGTTAGATTTTCGATATCGAGGGAGCGTTCCATACCGTGAAGTTTCCTCCCGAGAAGAAGACGAGGTATGGGTCTAGCATGTTGCGCGAAGAGGGAAAGTTGTGGTGGGACGATAAAATCAAATTATATGGTGAAGAGCAATGCATGTGCTTGACATGGGAGGAGTTTAAGAAGGAATTTTTCCAAGAATACCGAACTTCTTCCGATCTTGATAAAATTCGGGACGAGTTGCACCATTTGCGACAAGGTTCAATGGACTTGGTTACTCTCAAGTCTACCTTCTTGGCAAAGACTCGTTTTTGTCCGGAGTACGTTGGTGATGATCACAAGTTGATGCTAGATTTCTACCGTACTTTAAGTGATGAGTTGAAGGGTAAGATTAGCCAGGGAATGGCTAAGTCATTTGAAGATTTATACGAATTGGCTAAGGGTTTTGAGCCGGAGGTTCCAAGGAAAAGCGATTTCAATTTTTCGAAGAGAAAGTTTGAAGGTTCGAGCTATTCGAACTTTTCAAATAAAAAGAACAAGAAAGGCTCCGAAAGCGTTAATAGTGTGAAGAAGGGTGCTTCCGGAGGTTTCGGACCCACGTGTTATAATTGTAATCAAAGAGGGCACATCGCCCGTGATTGTACCAAGGCGACGACCAAGCCTACTTGTTTTAATTGTGGTAAAGAGGGACACAAGAGGCCAGAATGTCCCGATTTGAATAATGATCATGTGAAGAAGTTGGAGAGAGCGGCGGGTACGGCTAGGGGTCACAATTACTTGATGACCAATGATGAGACCAAGCAATCCAACGAAGTTGTTTCAGGTGAAATGTCCCGTTCTTATTGATTAAAAACGTTCCATATTAATTGATTTCGTTGCGAGGTTTTGACCTCTATATGAGACGTTTTTCAAAGACTGCATTCATTTTAAAACAAACCATAACCTTTATTTCATCAATAAAGGTTTAAAAAGCTTTACGTAGATTATCAAATAATGATAATCTAAAATATCCTGTTTACACACGACCATTACATAATGGTTTACAATACAAATATGTTACAACAAAATAAGTTTCTTGAATGCAGTTTTTACACAATATCATACAAGCATGGACTCCAAATCTCGTCCTTATTTAAGTATGCGACAGCGGAAGCTCTTAATAATCACCTGAGAATAAACATGCTTAAAACGTCAACAAAAATGTTGGTGAGTTATAGGTTTAACCTATATATATCAAATCATAATAATAGACCACAAGATTTCATATTTCAATACACATCCCATACATAGAGGTAAAAATCATTCATATGGTGAACACCTGGTAACCGACATTAACAAGATGCATATATAAGAATATCCCCATCATTCCGGGACACCCTTCGGATATGATATAAATTTCGAAGTACTAAAGCATCCGGTACTTTGGATGGGGTTTGTTAAGCCCAATAGATCTATCTTTAGGATTCGCGTCAATTAGGGTGTCTGTTCCCTAATTCTTAGATTACCAGACTTAATAAAAAGGGGCATATTCGATTTCGATAATTCAACCATAGAATGTAGTTTCACTTACTTGTGTCTATTTTGTAAATCATTTATAAAACCTGCATGTATTCTCATCCCAAAAATATTAGATTTTAAAAGTGGGACTATAACTCACTTTCACAGATTTTTACTTCGTCAGGAAGTAAGACTTGGCCACTGGTTGATTCACGAACCTATAACAATATATACATATATATCAAAGTATGTTCAAAATATATTTACAACACTTTTAATATATTTTGATGTTTTAAGTTTATTAAGTCAGCTGTCCTCGTTAGTAACCTACAACTAGTTGTCCACAGTTAGATGTACAGAAATAAATCGATAAATATTATCTTGAATCAATCCACGACCCAGTGTATACGTATCTCAGTATTGATCACAACTCAAACTATATATATTTTGGAATCAACCTCAACCCTGTATAGCTAACTCCAACATTCACATATAGAGTGTCTATGGTTGTTCCGAAATATATATAGATGTGTCGACATGATAGGTCGAAACATTGTATACGTGTCTATGGTATCTCAAGATTACATAATATACAATACAAGTTGATTAAGTTATGGTTGGAATAGATTTGTTACCAATTTTCACGTAGCTAAAATGAGAAAAATTATCCAATCTTGTTTTACCCATAACTTCTTCATTTTAAATCCGTTTTGAGTGAATCAAATTGCTATGGTTTCATATTGAACTCTATTTTATGAATCTAAACAGAAAAAGTATAGGTTTATTGTCGGAAAAATAAGTTACAAGTCGTTTTTGTAAAGGTAGTCATTTCAGTCGAAAGAACGACGTCTAGATGACCATTTTAGAAAACATACTTCCACTTTGAGTTTAACCATAATTTTTGGATATAGTTTCATGTTCATAATAAAAATCATTTTCTCAGAATAACAACTTTTAAATGAAAGTTTATCATAGTTTTTAATTAACTAACCCAAAACAGCCCGCGGTGTTACTACGACGGCGTAAATCCGGTTTTACGGTGTTTTTCGTGTTTCCAGGTTTTAAATCATTAAGTTAGCATATCATATAGATATAGAACATGTGTTTAGTTGATTTTAAAAGTCAAGTTAGAAGGATTAACTTTTATTTGCGAACAAGTTTAGAATTAACTAAACTATGTTCTAGTGATTACAAGTTTAAACCTTCGAATAAGATAGCTTTATATGTATGAATTGAATGATGTTATGAACATCATTACTACCTTAAGTTCCTTGGATAAACCTACTGGAAAATAGAAAAATGGATCTAGCTTCAACGGATCCTTAGATGGCTCGAAGTTCTTGAAGCAGAATCATGACACGAAAACAAGTTCAAGTAAGATCATCACTTGAAATAAGATTGTTATAGTTATAGAAATTGAACAAAAGTTTAAATATGATTATTACCTTGTATTAGAATGATAACCTACTGTAATAAACAAAGATTTCTTGATGTTGGATGATCACCTTACAAGATTGGAAGTGAGCTAGCAAACTTGAAAGTATTCTTGATTTTATGAAACTAGAACTTTTGGAATTTATGAAGAACACTTAGAACTTGAAGATAGAACTTGAGAGAGATCAATTAGATGAAGAAAATTGAAGAATGAAAGTGTTTGTAGGTGTTTTTGGTCGTTGGTGTATGGATTAGATATAAAGGATATGTTATTTTGTTTTCATGTAAATAAGTCATGAATGATTACTCATATTTTTGTAATTTTATGAGATATTTCATGCTAGTTGCCAAATGATGGTTCCCACATGTGTTAGGTGACTCACATGGGCTGCTAATAGCTGATTATTGGAGTGTATATACCAATAGTACATACATCTAAAAGCTGTGTATTGTACGAGTACGAATACGGGTGCATACGAGTAGAATTGTTGATGAAACTGAACGAGGATGTAATTGTAAGCATTTTTGTTAAGTAGAAGTATTTTGATAAGTGTATTGAAGTCTTTCAAAAGTGTATAAATACATATTAAAACACTACATGTATATATATTTTAACTGAGTCGTTAACTCATCGTTAGTCGTTACATGTAAATGTTGTTTTGAAACCTTTACGTTAACGATCTTGTTTAATGTTGTTAACCCATTGTTTATTATAACAAATGAGATGTTAAATTGTTATATTATCATGATATTATGATATATAATATATCTTAGTATGATGTATATACTGTTAAATGTCGTTACAACGATAATCGTTACATATATGTCTCGTTTCGAAATCATTAAGTTAGTAGTCTTATTTTTACATATGTAATTCATTGTTAATACACTTAATAATATATTTACTTATCATTTAACATAATTAACCAAGTGTATCAATATCTTAATATGATTCATATGTACCTAGTAAGACGTTGTTATAACGATAATCGTTATATATATCGTTTTCGAGTTTCTTAAATTAATAGTCTCATTTTTATGTATATAACTCATTGTTAAAATACCTAATGAGATACATACTTATAATAAAATCATGTTAACTATATATATAACCATATATATGTCATCGTATAGTTTTTACACGTTTTAACGTTCGTGAATCACCGGTCAACTTGGGTGGTCAATTGTCTATATGAAACATATTTCAATTAATCAAGTCTTAACAAGTTTAATTGCTTAACATGTTGGAAACATTTAATCATGTAAATATCAATCTCAATTAATATATATAAACATGGAAAAGTTCGGGTCACTACAGTACCTACCCGTTAAATAAATTTCGTCCCGAAATTTTAAGCTGTTGAAGGTGTTGACGAATCTTCTGGAAATAGATGCGGGTATTTCTTCTTCATCTGATCTTCATGCTCCCAGGTGAACTCGGGTCCTCTACGAGCATTCCATCGAACCTTAACAATTGGTATCTTGTTTTGCTTAAGTCTTTTAACCTCACGATCCATTATTTCGACGGGTTCTTCGATGAATTGAAGTTTTTCGTTGATTTGGATATCATCTAACGGAATAGTGAGATCTTCTTTAGCAAAACATTTCTTCAAATTCGAGACGTGGAAAGTGTTATGTACAGCCGCGAGTTGTTGAGGTAACTCTAGTCGGTAAGCTACTGGTCCGACACGATCAATAATCTTGAATGGTCCAATATACCTTGGATTTAATTTCCCTCGTTTACCAAATCGAACAACGCCTTTCCAAGGTGCAACTTTAAGCATGACCATCTCTCCAATTTCAAATTCTATATCTTTTCTTTTAATGTCAGCGTAGCTCTTTTGTCGACTTTGGGCGGTTTTCAACCGTTGTTGAATTTGGATGATCTTCTCGGTAGTTTCTTGTATAATCTCCGGACCCGTAATCTGTCTATCCCCCACTTCACTCCAACAAATCGGAGACCTGCACTTTCTACCATAAAGTGCTTCAAACGGCGCCATCTCAATGCTTGAATGGTAGCTGTTGTTGTAGGAAAATTCTGCTAACGGTAGATGTCGATCCCAACTGTTTCCGAAATCAATAAAACATGCTCGTAGCATGTCTTCAAGCGTTTGTATCGTCCTTTCGCTCTGCCCATCAGTTTGTGGATGATAGGCAGTACTCATGTCTAGACGAGTTCCTAATGCTTGCTGTAATGTCTGTCAGAATCTTGAAATAAATCTGCCATCCCTATCAGAGATAATAGAGATTGGTATTCCATGTCTGGAGACGACTTCCTTCAAATACAGTCGTGCTAATTTCTCCATCTTGTCATCTTCTCTTACTGGCAGGAAGTGTGCTGATTTGGTGAGACGATCAACTATTACCCAAATAGTATCAAATCACTTGCAGTCCTTGGCAATTTAGTGATGAAATCCATGGTAATGTTTTCCCATTTCCATTCTGGGATTTCGGGTTGTTGAAGTAGACCTGATGGTTTCTGATGCTCAGCTTTGACCTTAGAACATGTCAAACATTCTCCTACGTATTTAGCAACATCGGCTTTCATACCCGGCCACCAAAAATGTTTCTTGAAATCCTTGTACATCTTTCCCGTTCCAGGATGTATTGAGTATCTGGTTTTATGAGCTTCTCTAAGTACCATTTCTCTCATATCTCCAAATTTTGGTACCCAAATCCTTTCAGCCCTATACCGGGTTCCGTCTTCCCGAATATTAAGATGCTTCTCCGATCCTTTGGGTATTTCATCCTTTAAATTTCCCTCTTTTAAAACTCCTTGTTGCGCCTCCTTTATTTGAGTAGTAATGTTATTATGAATCATTATATTCATAGATTTTACTCGATTGGGTTCTCTGTCCTTCCTGCTCAAGGCATCGGCTACCACATTTGCCTTCCCCGGGTGGTAACGAATCTCAAAGTCGTAATCATTCAACAATTCAATCCACCTACGCTGCCTCATATTCAGTTGTTTCTGATTAAATATGTGTTGAAGACTTTTGTGGTCAGTATATATAATACTTTTGGCCCCATATAAGTAGTGCCTCCAAGTCTTTAATGCAAAAACAACCGCGCCTAATTCCAAATCATGCGTCGTATAATTTTGCTCGTGAATCTTCAATTGTCTAGACACATAAGCAATCACCTTCGTTCGTTGCATTAATACACAACCGAGACCTTGCTTTGATGCGTCACAATAAATCACAAAATCATCATTCCCTTCAGGCAATGACAATATAGGTGCCGTAGTTAGCTTTTTCTTCAATAACTGAAACGCTTTCTCGTGTTCATCCTTCCATTCAAATTTCTTCCCTTTATGCGTTAATGCAGTCAAGGGTTTTGTTATTCTGGAAAAGTCTTGGATGAACCTTCTGTAGTAACCAGCTAGTCCTAAAAACTGGCGTATGTGTTTCGGAGTTTTCGGGGTTTCCCACTTTTCAACAGTTTCTATCTTTGCCGGATCCACCTTAATACCTTCTTTGTTCACTATGTGACCGAGGAATTGAACTTCTTCCAACCAAAATGCACACTTTGAAAACTTAGCGTACAATTCTTCCTTCCTCAATACTTCTAACACCTTTCTCAAATGTTCACCGTGTTCTTGGTCATTCTTTGAGTAAATAAGTATGTCATCAATGAAAACAATGACAAACTTGTCAAGGTATGGTCCACACACTCGGTTCATAAGGTCCATGAACACAGCTGGTGCATTAGTTAAACCAAATGGCATGACCATAAACTCGTAATGACCGTAACGTGTTCTGAAAGCAGTCTTTGGAATATCATCTTCTTTCACCCGCATTTGATGATACCCGGAACGTAAGTCAATCTTTGAATAAACAGACGAGCCTTGTAGTTGATCAAATAAGTCATCGATTCTCGGTAATGGGTAGCGGTTCTTGATGGTAAGTTTGTTCAACTCTCGGTAGTCGATACACAACCTGAATGTACCATCTTTCTTCTTGACAAACAAAACAGGAGCTCCCCACGGTGATGTGCTTGGTCGAATGAAACCACGCTCTAAAAGTTCTTGTAATTGGCTTTGTAGTTCTTTCATCTAGCTGGGTGCGAGTCTGTAAGGAGCACGAGCTATTGGTGCAGCTCCTGGTACAAGATCTATTTGAAATTCAACGGATCGATGTGGGGGTAATCCCGGTAATTCTTTCGGAAATACATCGGGAAATTCTTTTGCGACGGGAACATCATTGATGCTCTTTTCTTCAGTTTGTACTTTCTCGACGTGTGCTAGAACAGCATAGCCACCTTTTCTTATTAGTTTTTGTGCCTTCAAATTACTAATAAGATGTAGCTTCGTGTTGCCCTTTTCTCCGTACACCATTAAGGGTTTTCCTTTTTCTCGTATAATGCGAATTGCATTTTTGTAACAAACGATCTCTGCTTTCACTTCTTTCAACCAGTCCATACCGATTATCACATCAAAACTCCCTAACTCTACTGGTATCAAATCAATCTTAAATGTTTCGCTAACCAGTTTAATTTCTCGATTCCGACATATATTATCTGCTGAAATTAATTTACCATTTGCTAATTCGAGTAAAAATTTACTATCCAAAGGCGTCAATGGACAACTTAATTTAGCACAAAAATCTCTACTCATATAGCTTCTATCCGCACCCGAATCAAATAAAACGTAAGCAGATTTATTGTCAATAAGAAACGTACCCGTAACAAGCTCCGGGTCTTCTTGTGCCTCTGCCGCATTAATATTGAAAACTCTTCCGCGGCCTTGTCCATTCGTGTTCTCCTGGTTCGGGCAATTTCTAATAATGTGGCCCGGTTTTCCACATTTATAACAAACTACATTGGCATAACTTGCTACGACACTACTTGCTCTGCCATTACTCGTTCCGACACCATTTGTTCCTTTCGTTCTATTAACCCCTGGTCCGTAGACCTCACACTTCGCCGCGCTATGACCATTTCTTTTACACTTGTTGCAAAATTTGGTGCAGAACCCCGAGTGATACTTTTCACACCTTTGGCATAGCTGCTTCTGATTGTTGTTGTTGTTGCGGTTATTATTGTTGTTTGGATGATTGTTGTAGTTACTATTGTTGTTATTGTTGTTGGGCCGTTTGTTGTAGTTGCGATTGATGTTGCGATTGTTGGGATAATTGTTGCGATTATTGTTGTTGTTGTATTGGTGATTCTTATCACCGTTTTCCTCCCACTTTCTTTTGACTTGCTTCACATTGGCCTCTTCAGCAGTCTGTTCTTTAATTCTTTCTTCAATCTGGTTCACTAGTTTTTGAGCCATTCTACATGCCTGTTGTATGGAGGCGGGCTCGTGTGAACTTATATCTTCTTGGATTCTTTCCGGTAATCCTTTCACAAACGCGTCGATCTTCTCTTCCTCATCTTCGAATGCTCCCGGACACAATAGGCACAATTCTGTGAATCGTCTTTCGTACGTGGTAATATCAAATCCTTGGGTTCGTAACCCTCTAAGTTCTGTCTTGAGCTTATTGACCTCGGTTCTGGGACGGTACTTCTCGTTCATCAAGTGCTTGAATGCTGACCACGGTAGTGCGTACGCATCGTCTTGTCCCACTTGCTCTAGATAGGTATTCCACCATGTTAATGCAGAACCTGTGAAGGTATGTGTAGCGTGCTTCACTTTGTCCTCTTCAGTACACTTACTTATGGCAAACACCGATTCGACCTTCTCGGTCCACCGTTTCAATCCGATCGGTCCTTCGGTTCCATCAAATTCCAAAGGTTTGCAGGCAGTGAATTCTTTGTAGGTGCATCCTACATGATTTCCTGTACTGCTAGATCCAATGTTATTGTTGGTATGTAACGCAGCCTGTACTGCGGCTATGTTTGAAGCTAGAAAAGTACGGAATTCCTCTTCATTCATATTCACGGTGTGTCGAGTAGTCGGTGCCATTTCCTTCAAAATAGTCAAATGGAACAAGTTAATCATACAGAATATTAAGAGTAGTTAATAGTATTTCGTAGCATAATATGAACTCATTTATAAAAGCTTTTTCTTCATATTAGCATTTTATAAGTTTAAATTCGGGTAGTACCTACCCGTTAAGTTCATACTTAGTAACTAATATACAATTCAACTACTACAATTCTATATGAAAAACTGATTATAATAATATTTCGCGTTCAAACTTTTATACAATATTTTACAAACTTACAATACCGCTTATTTTACATAAAGCATGAAATATAGCACACAATAACTTTGATACAAGATAGTTGTGAAGATAATTCTAGCTAGTACACAAGTCGTTCAGCAAAGGTAATAAAGACACGTAATTCATACGTCCAGAAACAAGTCATGCATTCTGGTTTTACTAGGACTACTTCCCATCCTTGGTCTTGTGGAACATAACCGTTATGGCCGTTGATAAGACAGCGTGTTGTAACGTCGTTAAAGGGACGAGGGTTACGTAATGTCCAACAGTCCCGTAACAATCTAAAAACCTCATTTCTTACCCCAATTACCGACTCCGTCACTTGTGGGAACGTTTTGTTTAATAGTTGTAGGCCGATGTTCTTGTTCTCACTTTGGTGAGAAGCGAACATTACTAATCCGTAAGCATAACATGCTTCTTTATGTTGCATGTTAGCCGCTTTTTCTAAATCACGAAGTCCAATATTCGGATATATTGAGTCAAAATAATTTCTTAACCCATTGCGTAAAATAGCATTTGGGTTCCCCGCAATATATGCGTCAAAGTAAACACATCGTAACTTATGGATTTCCTAATGTGATATCCCCCATCTTTCGAACGAAAGCCTTTTATAAACCAAGGCATTCTTGGAACGTTCTTCGAATGTCTTACAAACTGATCTCGCCTTAAATAGTTGTGCCGAAGAATTCTGACCGACTCTAGACAAGATTTCATCAATCATGTCTCCGGGTAGGTCTCTTAAAATATTGGGTTGTCTATCCATTTTGTGTTTTTATACTGTAAAATAGACAAGAGTTAGATTCATAAAAAAAAATACTTATTAATACAAGCAATTTTTACATATATCATAAAGCATAAGCACACTATATTACATATATTACACCACACGAATACAACTATCTTATTCCGACTCGCTTGTTTCTTCTTCTTCGGTTTTGGTTCGTTTTGCCAAGTTTCTAGGGATATATGATGTTCCCCTAATACGAGCCGTCGTGATCCACATTGGTTTAGAAAAACCTGGTGGTTTAGAGGTTCCCGGGTCATTGTTACAACTTAAGGACTTCGGGGGTTGACGATACATATAAAGTTCATCGGGGTTGGAATTATATTTCTCTATTTTTATGCCCTTTCCCTTATTATTTTCTTTTGCCTTTTTAAATTCAGTTGGGGTAATTTCTATAACATCATCGGAATTCTCGTCGGAATCCGATTCATCGGAGAATTGGTAATCCTCCCAATATTTTGCTTCCTTGGCGGAAACACCATTGACCATAATTAACCTTGGTCGGTTGGTTGAGGATTTTCTTTTACTTAACCGTTTTATTATTTCCCCCACCGGTTCTATTTCTTCATCCGGTTCCGATTCTTCTTCCGGTTCCGATTCTTCTTCCGGTTCCGACACTTCTTCCGGTTCCTCTTCGGGAACTTGTGAATCAGTCCACGAATCATTCCAATTTATATTTGACTCTTCATTATTATTAGGTGAGTCAATGGGACTTGTTCTAGAGGTAGACATCTATCACATAATATCAAACGCGTTAAGAGATTAATATATCACATAATATTCACATGTTAAAAATATATAGTTTCCAACAAAATTTGTTAAGCAATCATTTTTCAAGTAAACACGGTCGAAGTCCAGACTCACTAATGCATCCTAACAAACTCGATAAGACACACTAATGCAAAATTCTGGTTCTCTAAGACCAACGCTCGGATACCAACTGAAATGTCCCGTTCTTATTGATTAAAAACGTTCCATATTAATTGATTTCGTTGCGAGGTTTTGACCTCTATATGAGACGTTTTTCAAAGACTGCATTCATTTTAAAACAAACCATAACCTTTATTTCATCAATAAAGGTTTAAAAAGCTTTACGTAGATTATCAAATAATGATAATCTAAAATATCCTGTTTACACACGACCATTACATAATGGTTTACAATACAAATATGTTACAACAAAATAAGTTTCTTGAATGCAGTTTTTACACAATATCATACAAGCATGGACTCCAAATCTCGTCCTTATTTAAGTATGCGACAGCGGAAGCTCTTAATAATCACCTGAGAATAAACATGCTTAAAACGTCAACAAAAATGTTGGTGAGTTATAGGTTTAACCTATATATATCAAATCATAATAATAGACCACAAGATTTCATATTTCAATACACATCCCATACATAGAGATAAAAATCATTCATATGGTGAACACCTGGTAACCGACATTAACAAGATGCATATATAAGAATATCCCCATCATTCCGGGACACCCTTCGGATATGATATAAATTTCGAAGTACTAAAGCATCCGGTACTTTGGATGGGGTTTGTTAAGCCCAATAGATCTATCTTTAGGATTCGCGTCAATTAGGGTGTCTGTTCCCTAATTCTTAGATTACCAGACTTAATAAAAAGGGGCATATTCGATTTCGATAATTCAACCATAGAATGTAGTTTCACTTACTTGTGTCTATTTTGTAAATCATTTATAAAACCTGCATGTATTCTCATCCCAAAAATATTAGATTTTAAAAGTGGGACTATAACTCACTTTCACAGATTTTTACTTCATCAGGAAGTAAGACTTGGCCACTGGTTGATTCACGAACCTATAACAATATATACATATATATCAAAGTATGTTCAAAATATATTTACAACACTTTTAATATATTTTGATGTTTTAAGTTTATTAAGTCAGCTGTCCTCGTTAGTAACCTACAACTAGTTGTCCACAGTTAGATGTACAGAAATAAATCGATAAATATTATCTTGAATCAATCCACGACCCAGTGTATACGTATCTCAGTATTGATCACAACTCAAACTATATATATTTTGGAATCAACCTCAACCCTGTATAGCTAACTCCAACATTCACATATAGAGTGTCTATGGTTGTTCCGAAATATATATAGATGTGTCGACATGATAGGTCGAAACATTGTATACGTGTCTATGGTATCTCAAGATTACATAATATACAATACAAGTTGATTAAGTTATGGTTGGAATAGATTTGTTACCAATTTTCACGTAGCTAAAATGAGAAAAATTATCCAATCTTGTTTTACCCATAACTTCTTCATTTTAAATCCGTTTTGAGTGAATCAAATTGCTATGGTTTCATATTGAACTCTATTTTATGAATCTAAACAGAAAAAGTATAGGTTTATTGTCGGAAAAATAAGTTACAAGTCGTTTTTGTAAAGGTAGTCATTTCAGTCGAAAGAACGACGTCTAGATGACCATTTTAGAAAACATACTTCCACTTTGAGTTTAACCATAATTTTTGGATATAGTTTCATGTTCATAATAAAAATCATTTTCTCAGAATAACAACTTTTAAATCAAATTTTATCATAGTTTTTAATTAACTAACCCAAAACAGCCCGCGGTGTTACTACGACGGCGTAAATCCGGTTTTACGGTGTTTTTCGTGTTTCCAGGTTTTAAATCATTAAGTTAGCATATCATATAGATATAGAACATGTGTTTAGTTGATTTTAAAAGTCAAGTTAGAAGGATTAACTTTTATTTGCGAACAAGTTTAGAATTAACTAAACTATGTTCTAGTGATTACAAGTTTAAACCTTCGAATAAGATAGCTTTATATGTATGAATCGAATGATTGTTATGAACATCATTACTACCTTAAGTTCCTTGGATAAACCTACTGGAAAAGAGAAAAATGGATCTAGCTTCAACGGATCCTTAGATGGCTCGAAGTTCTTGAAGCAGAATCATGACACGAAAACAAGTTCAAGTAAGATCATCACTTGAAATAAGATTGTTATAGTTATAGAAATTGAACCAAAGTTTAAATATGATTATTACCTTGTATTAGAATGATAACCTACTGTAATAAACAAAGATTTCTTGAGGTTGGATGATCACCTTACAAGATTGGAAGTGAGCTAGCAAACTTGAAAGTATTCTTGATTTTATGAAACTAGAACTTTTGGAATTTATGAAGAACACTTAGAACTTGAAGATAGAACTTGAGAGAGATCAATTAGATGAAGAAAATTGAAGAATGAAAGTGTTTGTAGGTGTTTTTGGTCGTTGGTGTATGGATTAGATATAAAGGATATGTTATTTTGTTTTCATGTAAATAAGTCATGAATGATTACTCATATTTTTATAATTTTATGAGATATTTCATGCTAGTTGCCAAATGATGGTTCCCATATGTGTTAGGTGACTCACATGGGCTGCTAATATCTGATCATTGGAGTGTATATACCAATAGTACATACATCTAAAAGCTGTGTATTGTACGAGTACGAATACGGGTGCATACGAGTAGAATTGTTGATGAAACTGAACGAGGATGTAATTGTAAGCATTTTTGTTAAGTAGAAGTATTTTGATAAGTGTATTGAAGTCTTTCAAAAGTGTATAAATACATATTAAAACACTACATGTATATATATTTTAACTGAGTCGTTAACTCATCGTTAGTCGTTACATGTAAATGTTGTTTTGAAACCTTTAGGTTAACGATCTTGTTTAATGTTGTTAACCCATTGTTTATTATAACAAATGAGATGTTAAATTGTTATATTATCATGATATTATGATATATAATATATCTTAGTATGATGTATATACTGTTAAATGTCGTTACAACGATAATCGTTACATATATGTCTCGTTTCGAAATCATTAAGTTAGTAGTCTTATTTTTACATATGTAATTCATTGTTAATACACTTAATAATACATTTACTTATAATTTAACATAATTAACCAAGTGTATCAATATCTTAATATGATTCATATGTACCTAGTAAGACGTTGTTATAACGATAATCGTTATATATATCGTTTTCGAGTTTCTTAAATTAATAGTCTCATTTTTATGTATATAACTCATTGTTAAAATACCTAATGAGATACATACTTATAATAAAATCATGTTAACTATATATATAACCATATATATGTCATCGTATAGTTTTTACATGTTTTAACGTTCGTGAATCACCGGTCAACTTGGGTGGTCAATTGTCTATATGAAACATATTTCAATTAATCAAGTCTTAACAAGTTTAATTGCTTA
The DNA here is from genome assembly GCF_046630445.1 of Rutidosis leptorrhynchoides. Classification (NCBI taxonomy): domain Eukaryota; kingdom Viridiplantae; phylum Streptophyta; class Magnoliopsida; order Asterales; family Asteraceae; genus Rutidosis; species Rutidosis leptorrhynchoides. The sequence continues at coordinate 637,161,611 of NC_092335.1, forward strand.
ACATGTTGGAAACATTTAATCATGTAAATATCAATCTCAATTAATATATATAAACATGGAAAAGTTCGGGTCACTACATCAGGTACTTTTAAGGTTAACTCTAATCCGGCAAGGATCCTATTTGATAGCGGTGCAAATTTGTCGTTTGTATCTCCAAGATTTGTGCCTAGACTTAATAGACCATTAGCTAAGTTAAGTCGTCCGGTAGAAGTCGAAATAGCGGACGGCAAGACGGTGCTAGTGGTTGATGTGTGTAAAAATTGTGATGTCGTTTTTGGTGCCGAAAACTTTAAGATTGATCTTATCTCGATGACTTTGGGCGATTTCGATATCGTTGTTGGTATGGATAGGCTCGATCATAATAGAGCCGATATTGCATGCCATGAAAAATTTATTCTTGTAAAGGCCCCAAGTGGGGGAGAGTTAATTATTCACGGTGATAAGCGTAGAAGACTTGTGCTGATATGCACTTTTGCACGGGCACGTCGTCTCCTTGATAGTGGTTCCATGGCTTTTCTTGCCCATGTTGTTGATACTCGTGATGAGCCACCACCCATTCGTGAAATTCCAGTGGTTAGTAAATTTGAAGACGTTTTTCCGGACGAGTTACTGAGTGTTTCGGCGGAAAGACAAGTTGAATTTCCCATTGAGTTGGTTCCGGGGGCTACCCCCATTGCTAAAAATCCTTATCGTTTAGCGCCGACGGAAATGCAAGAGTTGTTAAATCAAACCCAAGAGTTGCTCGAGAAGGTTTTTATTCGACCGAGTGCTTCTCCATGGGGCGCTCCGGTTTTATTCGTAAAGAAGAAGGATGGTAGTATGCGGATGTGCATCGATTATCGGGAGTTAAATAAAGTGACGATCAAGAATCGTTATCCATTACCTCGGATTGATGATTTGTTTGACCAACTCCAAGGTGCAACGTATTTCTCTAAAATCGACCTACGATCCGGCTATCACCAAATGCGGGTCCGTGAGGAAGATATCGAGAAAACGGCTTTTCGAACGCGTTACAGGCATTTTGAGTTTGTGGTAATGCCTTTTGGTCTTACGAATGCACCGGCGGCATTCATGGATCTTATGAACCGAGTGTGCCAACCTATGTTGGACAAGTCGGTGATTGTGTTCATTGACGACATACTAGTCTACTCGAAAAGTATGAACGAACATGAGCGTCATTTGCGTGAAGTATTGAAGACGTTACGAAAGGAGAAGTTGTATGCTAAGTTCTCCAAATGTGAATTTTGGCTAAGGGAGGTTCAATTCCTTGGACACATTGTGAACAAAGATGGTATTCAAGTAGATCCGGGGAAGATAGAGAGGTGAAGAGTTGGGAACAACCGACTACGCCTACGAAAATCAGAAGTTTTCTCGGATTGGCCAGTTATTATCGTCGGTTTATCCAAGACTTTTCTAAGATCGCTTCTTCGTTGACAAAATTGACGAGGAAGAACGCGAGATTTACTTGGGAGAACGAGCAACAAATTGCTTTTCAATTGCTAAAAGAGAAATTGTGTCAAGCTCCGGTGTTAGTGTTGCCGGAAGGAGTGGAAGACATGACGCTTTATTGTGATGCTTTGTTAAATGGGCTCGGGTGTGTTCTAATGCAAAGAGGTAAAGTCATCGCTTATGCCTCTCGACAACTAAAGGAACACGAAACGAGATAACCGACTCATGATCTTGAGTTGGCGGTGGTTGTGCATGAGTTGAAAATTTGGCGCCATTACTTGTATGGTGTCAAGAGTACGATTTATTCGGATCATAAGAGTTTGAAACACCTCTTCAATCAACGAGATTTGAATTATCGCCAACGTAGGTGGATGGATGTGGTGAAAGATTATGATTGTGAGATACTTTATCATCCGGGCAAGGCGAATGTGGTCGCGGATGCGTTAAATCGAAAGAGTCATCACCCGGCGTTAAGATTGGGATTGTTACGTATGATTATTACTAACGATTTTCTTGAAAAACTTGGTGTGATTCAAATAGAGGCTTACGTTCACAACAAGCATGCGGAACGAATCATGGGACAATCGGAGTTCATTACTATGGGCTCGCATGGTTTGTTGTCTTTTTAAGGAAGAGTATGGGTGCCTAAGATGGGTAATTATCGACAAGTGCTACTTGATGAAGCACATAAGTCAAAGTATTCCATTCATCTGGGCACGACGAAAATGTTTCTAGATTTAAGAAAAGGTTATTGGTGGCCGGGTATGAAACGTGATGTTGTGAAGTATGTTGAGCAATGCGTCACGTATTTGCAAGTTAAGGCCGAGCACCAAAAGCCGTATGGTAAGTTACAACCGTTGGAAATCCCAAAATGGAAATGGGAGCACATTACCATGGATTTCATCACAAAGTTACCTAAAACGGCGAGAACCCAATTTGATTCGATTTGGGTTATAGTTGATCGATTGATGAAAAGTGCTTTGTTTCTTCCCATTCGGGAAGCGATATCGTCGGAGACCTTGGCTAAGTTGTTTATCAAGGAAGTCATCTCTCGACACGGAGTTCCTATATCGATTATTTCGGATCGAGATACTCGTTTTACATCTCGGTTTTGGGAAAAGTTTCATGAAGATATGGGTACACAATTGAAATTGAGCACGGCGTATCATCCTCAAACGGACGGTCAAACCGAACGTATGAATCAAACTTTGGAGGATATGTTACGGGCGTGTATTATTGATTTTGGTGGTAGTTGGGAGGAGCACTTACCTTTGGTGGAATTATCGTACAATAATAGTTATCATACTAGTATCGGGATGCCACCTTACGAGATGCTTTATGGGCGGAGGTGCCGAACTCCGATTTGTTGGGGTGAAATTGGTCAAAGAGAGATCGGGAGTACCGATTTGGTTTTGGAGACGAATAACAAGATTGATATTATTCGGGATCACTTGAAGAAGGCTCAAGATAGACAAAAGTCGTATGCCGATAAACGTAGACGAACGATCGAATTTCAAGAAGGTGACATGGTGATGCTTAAGGTTTCGCCATGGAAAGGTATTATTCGATTTCGAAAACGGGGAAAGTTAGCTCCTCGGTTTATTGGGCCATTTAAGATTTTAGCTCGTGTTGGTGAAGTCACGTATCGTTTGGAATTACCCGAAGAGCTTGCGGGGATTCATAATACTTTCCATGTCTCCCATTCCGTAAGTGTCTTGCGGATGATTCATCTTGTGTACCATTAGATGAGATTGAGCTAAACAATAAGTTAGAGTATATTGAGGAGCCGATTGCCATACTCGATGAGAAGGTCAAAAGGTTAAGACATAAAGAGGTTAGGAATTTTAAAGTCCAATGGCATCGTAGTAAAGGTTCCGAGTTTACTTGGGAGCCCGAAGAGTTCGTGTTGGTTTATCTTCCTTCTTGTCATGCGGCTTGGATCGCGAGGACGCGCTCCGATTCAAGTGGGGGAGAGTTGTAAGACCCGTTTATTTGTTGTGTACATAAGTGTAATTAAGATACTTGAAGTGGGGTTTTTGTTGTACATCTTAAAGGGGACAGATTCTGATCTGGGGGATCTGCGCATCGCGCAAGTATATGGCGCGCCGCGTCAGTAGCCTGTGACAGATTCCTTCTCTTTTTAAATTAGATATTTTGAGGGCTTTTTGGTAATTATACATGGGGCCAGAATTAAAGGCTCTAGATCAGTTTTGGAGCCTCATTTACTCCATTTCCATCTACCTTATCACTTTCCATTAAATCCTAGAGAGAGAGGAAGTTCTAGAGTGAGTGAGCTCCATTAATGGAAGAAGGAGGTTGAATCGGGTCTTAATGCGAGTTCTAAAGTTGTTCATCTAGTCGCTAGCTACGTGGTGATTGTGTTGGTAAGTTATAAAACCCAATTTCTTACTTTAATTGTATTAAGGGTTAGGGTTTGGGTTAGTGTTGCACATAAAACCCATTTTGCTAGTGATTTGGGGGTTTAGGGTAAATTTGAGTCATGTAGACTCAAAGATGACTAACTAGGGTTTCCAAAGTATCAATTTATGTTTATGAGCCTAAATTGGTTAGTGAAATTACTAGCACACTTATACATATGTAAATGGGTGTTAAGTGGGTTAGTGGATGACCCGAAATGGGTGTGTTGACCTTAAATTGGTCAAATGGGTCAAAATGGACCTAAGTTAGTTATTGTTGTTGTGTAATGCATAAACCTTGTGTTGAAATGCGTTTTAAACCTAACTTGGCTAATGATTAGGGTTTTAGGGATGTTAACCCAAATATTAGGGTTAAGGATGTAAATGGGTCAAAATTGCACCATGGGTCAAGATAACACTAGAGTGGAGTTTTAATTGGTTGACCAACTTGAGTTTGTGATTAATTTATGTATAATGTAATAGGTACGTTACATTGAAGATTTTCGAGCTTGATTATCTTTCACAAGAGATTTTGAGGTGAGTGGAGTAATTATACGTATGTGTATATGACGAGTTTATTTGTGGGTGTTATGGTATGAACCATCGAGCCGGTAGTGCCATAACATGTGTGCGATAAGATGTGAACCACAAACCGGTAGCATCGAGTGCGAACCACGAGCCGGTAGCACTATAAACTAGATGTGAACCACGAGCTGGTAGCATCGAGTGTGAACCACGAGCTGGTAGCACTATAAAATACGATGTGAACCACGAGCTGGTAGCATCGAGTGTGAACCACGAGCCGGTAGCACTATAAAAGAGTATGACTCAATTGCGTATGGTGTGAACCACGAGCCGGTAGCACCATAGCGTTTATGGTTAACCATATTGAGATTGTCGATTATTTAGCATATTGTTTATATATATATATATATATATATATATATATATATATATATATATATATATATATATATATATATATATATATATATATATATATATATATACATTGTGTTGAGTATATGCTAATGCGGTTTTGTGTTAATGTACGACTTGTTAAGTGTTTTGGGTACGACGACATACTAATTGAGTTACAAGTTCGTATGAGGTATTTGGTGAATGTGATTGCAAATAGATGAGTTATATATATGTATGTGTAATTATTGCATTCACTAAGCTTTGCTTACCCTCTCGTTGTTTACCTTTTTATAGGTTCGGTTGTGGACAAGGGTAAGGGCATCATCTTGGATTAAAGATCCCGTCGTTGTTAGAGAACGCTTTTGGGATATTAGCTTTTGGAGTTTGACCGAGACTTGGGTAGTTTAATCCCAAACACCATGCTCGTAGTGTAGTTTGGTACTTAAACTTTTTGATGGTCGAAACTCATATTTAGTATTAAACTCGTAAAACGGCCTATGTGGGCCCCACTTTGTAAAACTTATTTTATGTTTGAATATTGATGGTTTTACATATTTGAATATGTTGTTAAAAGCGTTTTGTCTAATTATGTCGGGAAGTGGCCAATCTTTTTCGCATTTCAAGGCTTTTTGGACAGACCAGATCGGCGCGCCGCGCGGCCTTCTGGCACGCCGCGCCATTAGCTGAACAAACAAATTTTTTTTTTTTTTTGATATTTTCCGCGGGTTCGATGGTGGTCTGGTTTGGGTTGTTACACAATTCTTGTAAAATTAAACTATAGTTTTTATAAGGCTTTAAAATATGATAAAACAATCAGTTTTGACAATTGCTCAACAAGACGATACGTGACTTATATAAAAATTCACTTACTCGATTAGTAATATTTGAAAATTCAATTTATCAATCTTATAAACAAGTTGTTTAAATATCAATTACAGATTCAAAAGCAATTTCAATTAATGTTAATCATAATTCAGTTGACCATATCTTTAAATTCGTTCATCGAAATTACGCGATTTCTAAATGAAAAGTTATTGATTTTTCGCCAGCTTTCCAAAAACATGCATATCATAAACCTTTTATCAGTAATATATGTATTTAATTCGTGATTCATCATAAACTGTTTAATGACGAAATTTAGCATACAAGCATGCATAAACATATATACTCGAGCTCTAGCCATGGATACACTATTAATATATAAAAGATAAGATATGAATGCGCACGTATCAATATTGTGATTCAATATAACAGGAAAGTACGTAGATGCAACAGAGATGATAAACACTAGGTTTGACTTGCAAATAATACCCGCGAACATTACCCATAACCTCCATAATTATAATCCATAGTTTCCTTAGCTCTATCCCGCTTGAAAACCCATTTTGAAAGTGACACGCTCATGACTTCGTCGTAGTATTTTATGTATAATACTAATAATATTAATACCAATACTACTAATAATATTAGGATTAATAATAATAATTAATAATAAAATAAATAAATAATTACGGTGTAATATAAGATCAGAGGAAGTGTGCAACAAATGAACCAAAACGTCAAATTTTATAGACTTGATGTAGTGACCCGAACTTTTCCATTTTATATATATTAATTGAGATTAATATTTACATGATTAAATGTTTCCAACATGTTAAGCAATCAAACTTGTTAAGACTTGATTAATTGAAATATGTTTCATATAGACAATTGACCACCCAAGTTGACCGGTGATTCACGAACGTTAAAACTTGTAAAAACTATATGATGACATATATATGGATATATATATATAGTTAACATGATACTATGATAAGTAAACATATCATTAAGTATATTAACAATGAACTGCATATGTAAAAACAAGACTACTAACTTAATGATTTTTAAACGAGACATATTGATAATGCTAAAAACGAACATATATTTCATAGCATTATTCCTCAAGAAAGACAAGCTTTTAGTTGCAATTGTTCTATTTACAAGTGATATTCGTTTAAATAATAAAAGGTGAAGACAAAAGACAGATTCGACGAATTGAAGACGCAAACGACCAAAAAGCTCAAAAGAACAAAAGACAATCAAAAAGGTTCCAATTATTGATAAGAAACGTCTCGAAATTACAAGAGTACAAGATTCAAAACGCAAAGTACAAAATATAAAATTGTACGCAAGGACGTTCGAAAATCCGGAACCGGGACCAGAGTCAACTCTTAACGCTCGACGCAACGGACTAAAAATTACAAGTTAACTATGTATATAAATATAATATAATATATAATTAATTATATTAATTATATATATATTATATATATAATAAAAACCGTCGGCAGAGAAAGACTCCAAGATGTGAGCTGGAATTTCAAACTCCGCGACTCGCGGAGTTTGAAGGCAAAATTCACCGCGAGTCGCGGAGACCCAAAATGAAAAAATGCCTATAAAGCCAACCGAATTCTGAACGCAAAAAATAATCTATAATCTCTCTTCTCTCATATATACGAAAAATATATATATATAATTTATATTTTAATTTTAATTTTAATTATAATTCTAATAATAAGGGTATGTTAGCGAATGTTGTAAGGGTGTAAGTCGAAATTTTGTCCGTGTAACGCTACGCTATTTTTAATCATTGTAAGTTATGTTCAACCTTTTTATATTAATGTCTCGTAGCTAAGTTATTATTATGCTTATTTAAAACGAAGTAATCATGATGTTGGGCTAATTACTAAAATTGGGTAATTGGGCTTTGTACCATAATTGGGGTTTGGACAAAAGAACGACACTTGTGGAAATTAGACTATGGGCTATTAATGGGATTTATATTTGTTTAACTAAATGAAAGTTTGTTAATGTTAATATAAAGATTTACAATTGGGCGTCCCTATAAATTACCATATACACTCGATCGGACACGATGGGCGGGGTATTTATATGTACGAATAATCGTTCATTTAACCGGACACGGGAATGGATTAATAGCCACTAGAATAATTAAAACAGGGGTGAAATTACATTCAAGGGTAATTGGTGTAATTGTTAACAAAGTAGTAAAACCTTGGTTTACACGCAGTCGATAACCTGGTGTATTCATTAAACAAAGTATTAAAACCTTGTTACAATTCGAATCCCCAATTAGTTGGAATATTTAACTTCGGGTATAAGAATAATTTGATGAGGACACTCGCACTTTATATTTATGACTGATGGACTGTTATGGACAAAAACCAGACGGACATATTAAATAATCCAGGACAAAGGACAATTAACCCATGGGCATAAAACTAAAATTAACACGTCAAACATCATGATTACGGAAGTTTAAATAAGCATAATTCTTTTATTTCATATTTAATTTCCTTTATTTTATATTTAATTGCACTTCTAATTATCGCACTTTTATTTATTGTTATTTAATCGCACTTTTAATTATCGTACTTTTTAATTATCGCAATTTTATTTTATCGCACTTTTATTATTCGCAATTTCATTATCGTTATTTACTTTACGCTTTAATTTAAGTCTTGTATTTATTTTATATTTTTCATTAGATTTTAACTGCGACTAAAGTCTTAAAATCGACAAACCGGTCATTAAACGGTAAAAACCCTCCTTTATAATAATAATATTACTTATATATATATTTGTATTTTTATAAAAGTAAACTAATATAACGTTGAGCTTTGTTTAAAGATTTCCCTGTGGAACGAACCGGACTTACTAAAAACTACACTACTGTACGATTAGGTACACTGCCTATAAGTGTTGTAGCAAGGTTTAAGTATATCCATTCTATAAATAAATAAATATCTTGTGTAAAATTGTATCGTATTTAATAGTATTTTCGCACTAAAAATAATACTATTTTATATACACCTCGCATAACATCAAGTATTTTTGGCGCCGCTGCCGGGGAACTCTCTTAAAAGCCGGAAGCGGAACGCTAATATAAAAAAAAAAGGATTTTTTTTGTTTACTTTTATTAAAATTCGCTTTTGTAAAAATACGTTTTAATTATTCAAAAATATAAAAAGAAAAACAAAAATATAAGTATTTTTTTAGTATTTTTTTTAATATTTAAGTTTTATAAGTTTCTTTATCTTTATTTTAGTTTATAATAATATAAATTTTATTAAATATCTTTTATTTATAGAAAAAAACAGAAAACAGAAAATAAAAAAAATAAAAAAAACGCGTAAAAATTTCAAACTGCTCCAGATCTGAAATTTGAAACCCCGCGACTCGCGGGGTTTGAAGCATTAAATACCGCAACTCGGGGAGCTTCTCTGACACGCGAACAGGAAGCCCTAATTCAGCATTAATTACAGATTATTATTAATTATAATTATTATTTAACCCTAATTATTATTATTATTATTATTATTAGTTTTATTTTTACTTTTACTTTTTATTTAATTTATGTATTTAGTATTAATTAGTTTTATTAAATTGTAAAATTAATAGTTTTATAAAATAATAATATAAAAATAATATTTTTATAAAATTGTACTTTTTACAACTTTTTGTATATTTTTATATTTTGTCCCTTTTTAATCGTTTTAACGTAATATTTGTATTTTTAGCTCATATTTAATTTTAAACTTAGTTTTTGCCATAGTCATTTTTACTCCTATATTTTTAGGCTTTGCCGTAGAATTCCTTAAAGTGCTTTTTCTTTAGACTAAGATTTAGGTGCTTTAGAATTTTGCGACGCCTTTTTAAGTTTTAGTTTCTTTTTAAGTTATTTCCATTTGGTATTTAGTTTTTCCTGTAAGCTTTAATATTTTTAGACACCTTTTACTATGTATCAATTATCATTCCAATTAGTAATTTCAATTTGCGATTATAATTTTAAGTTAGTTGTAGTAATAAGATTAGGTTAGTTAAGTATTTTTAAGTTGTTATAAGTTTCTTTTATTTTTCCGTCACCTTTTATTTTTCAACCATTTTTTTTTCTTTTTCGACCTTTTGCGACGAACTCTTTTTCTCTCTTATTTCTCGCCATTCTAGTTTTTAGGACTTAGAATTTTTTCTACTTCTTATCTAAATTTCTTAAAATTACGAAAATTTATTTTAAGTGGTTAAATTGATAGACATCAAAATTTTCTGGTTCGTAGTAATAGTTGGATTTGTACGTGGACCGGGTTATTGGAGCCAAACAGTCCTCAATTATATTGAGACCAAATGAATCCTGCCCCTCTGCTGCATCTTTTGGCTATTCAAAACGTGGGCAAAATCAGAAAAGTCTATTGATTGGATAACTTATTATAATTTTTCTTTTCTTTTAAAAACTAATAGGATATTCAGTGAATGCACCGAGCAAGACGTTCATCACCTTTTGTACGTTCACCACCTGTAACTAGATCAAGACATTTAGCAAATATAACCGCCGTTGATTTTTCTTTAGAATCGTCATCCAGTCGACCAAGTACTTCAGTTCAAATTTCCGATAATCCATTTTTTGAACCCGACATCACAATTGAGAATCCGGAAAATATTCAGGAACGGTTCGTAGATCCTGAACCATTAAACTTTCCTCCGGAACCACCAATCATTCAAACAGAGATTGTTGAGGAACGGACCATTAAAACAGAATCATCTAGTGATACCGATTCAACAAATTCAATTATGGAGAATCTAGAAACCTTTAAGTATGGAAGACCGAATAAGAGCTAAACGCACTGGCCAAGGTCACGCAATTACTCATCCAGACATTAATGCGCCAGATTATGAAATCAAAGGACAAATTCTACACATGGTGACTAATCAATGCCAATTTAGTGGTGCGCCGAAGGAAGATCCAAATGAACATCTACGTACCTTTAATAGGATCTGCACACTATTTAAAATCCGAGAAGTGGAGGATGAACAGATATATCTCATGTTATTTCCCTGGACTTTAAAGGGAGAAGCCAAAGATTGGTTGGAATCGTTACCTGAAGGGGCGATCGATACATGGGACGTTTTAGTTGACAAATTTCTTAAACAATTCTTTCATGCATCTAAAGCCGTAAGACTTCAAGCAGAAATTGTTACGTTCACACAGAAACCAAATGAAACTCTATATGAGGCGTGGACAAGATATGGAAAGTTGTTAAGAGGATGTCCGCAACATGGTTTAGACACCTGTCAAATAGTACAAATATTCTACCAAGGATGCGACATCACTACAAGAAAAGACATAGATATAGCAGCTGGTGGTTCTATTATGAAGAAAACCGAAACTGATGCTTACAAAATTATTGATAACACTGCTTCCCACTCACATGAGTGGCACCAAGAAAAAGATATCGTTAGATCATCTAAAGCAGCTAGAGCCGATTCTAGCCATGACTTAGATTCCATTTCCGCAAAGATAGATGCTGTAGAGAGACGAATGGAAAAGATGACTAAGGATATTCACTCAATACGAATTAGTTGTGAGCAGTGTTGAGGACCACATTTGACAAAAGATTGTCTCAGTATTGAATTAACAATGGAACAAAGAGAGAATATTTCATACATAAACCAAAGGCCTGGAAATAATTATCAGAATCATTATCAACCGCCAAGACCGATTTACAATCAAAACCAAAATTATAACAGAAATATTCCATACAACAACCAACAAGGTCCTAGCAATCAACAAGTATCCAATAATACTTACAATCAGCAAGGACCTAATTTTCAAAACAAACCACCACAACAAACCGATGATAAAAAGCCGAATTTAGAAGATATGATGACGAAGCTAGTTGAAACTCAAACGCAGTTTTTCACATCTCAGAAACAAACCAATGAACAAAATGCTCAAGCATTTAGAAATCAACAAGCTTCTATTCAAAATCTGGAACAAGAAGTGAGTAACCTAGCAAGGTTAATAGGTGAAAGAAAACCGGGAAGTCTACCTAGTGATACAAATGTTAACCCCCGGAATGAAACAGCTAAAGCTATTACCACAAGAAGTGGTACAACACTTAAACCACCTGAAATACCTGTAACTTCTGATGAAACTATTCCTACTCCACAAGAACCACAACCTGATCAAGATAAGGAAAAAGAATCGGTAGTTGAAAAGGTTAATGAAAATAACACAGTTAAGGATAAACCTTATGTTAAACCATACCAACCACCACTTCCTTACCCGAGTAAAATGAAGAAAGAAAAAATTTGAAGCCGAGCAATCCAAATTCTTGGATATGTTTAAACAGATAAATGTAAATCTTCCTTTCATTGATGTGATTTCAGGAATGCCTAGATATGCTAAATTCTTGAAAGATCTAATCTCAAATAGAAAGAAAATGGAAGAACTCTCGGCTGTTACTATGAATGCTAATTGTTCAGCAGTGCTGTTGAATAAGATACCAGAAAAATTATCTGATCCAGGAAGTTTCACAATTCCATGTTTTCTGGGTAGTCTTAGTTCAATAGAAGCATTGGCAGACTTAGGTGCTAGTATAAATCTAATGTCGTATTCACTATACACTAAACTAGACCTTGGAGAATTAAAACCAACCAGAATAAGCATACAACTAGCCGATAGATCAATAAAATATCCTAGAGGGATAATGGAGAACATGCTAGTTAAAGTTGGTACTTTAGTATTTCCAGTAGATTTTGTTGTTTTGGACATGGAAGAAGATTCTCAAGTTCCTCTCATATTAGGAAGACCATTCTTAAACACGGCTAAAGCAATGATAGACGTGTTCGGTAAGAAACTGACCCTAAGTATAGAGGATGAGAGTGTTACCTTTTAAGTTGATAGAGCAATGCAACAACCACAATCTGCAGATGATACATGTTATTATATTCAAACTATAGATGCACATGCAGAATTATTAGAAGAATTTCCAGAATTACAAGGAACCGGAGAATGTTCTTTAGGAGAAGGTAATGAACCAATTGATGAAGCTGAAATGTTAGCTACAATAATAGCTAATGGATATGAACCAACAACAGAAGAAATTCAAATGCTAAAAGAAGAAGACAGATATCGATATAAATCATCGATAGAAGAACCTCCGAAATTAGAGTTAAAGCCACTTCCAAACCATTTGGAATACGCTTATTTACATGGTGAATCTGAATTACCTGTAATAATATCGTCTTCTCTTACTGAAAATGAGAAATCACAACTCATTTCTGTGTTGAAAGCTCATAAACCAGCCATTGCATGGAAGATTCATGATATTAAAGGAATAAGTCCTTCGTATTGCACACATAAAATCCTTATGGAAGAAGGTCATAAAACGTATGTGCAACGCCAACGAAGACTAAATCCTAATATGCAAGATGTAGTTAAGAAAGAGATTATTAAACTGCTAGATGCAGGTTTGATATATCCAATTTCTGATAGTCCATGGGTAAGCCCAGTTCAATGCGTACCTAAGAAGGGTGGCATGACTGTCATCACAAATGAGAAAAATGAGCTTATTCCTACTAGGACTGTAACAAGATGGTGTGTATGTATTGATTATAGAAAATTAAATGACGCCACCAGAAAAGATCACTTTCCCTTACCTTTCATAGATCAAATGTTGGAAAGATTAGCCGGAAATAGTTACTATTGTTTTCTAGATGGATTTTCCGGATATTTTCAAATTCCAATAGCACCCGAGGACCAAGAGAAAACCACATTCACGTGCCCTTATGGTACTTTTGCTTACAAAAGAATGCCATTTGGACTTTGCAACGCCCCTGCAACCTTTCAAAGGTGTATGATGGCGATTTTTCATGACATGATAGAAGAATGCATGGAAGTATTCATGGATGACTTTTCAGTCTTTGGTGATACATTTAAATCATGTCTAGTTAATCTGGAACGAATGCTAATTAGATGTGAACAATCAAATCTAGTACTTAATTGGGAGAAATGCCATTTCATGGTTAAAGAAGGCATCGTTCTTGGACATAAAATTTCAAAAGAAGGAATTGAAGTGGATAGAGCTAAAGTAGATGTAATTGCTAAACTACCACATCCCACCAATGTTAGAGGAGTTAGGAGTTTCCTAGGGCATGCCGGTTTTTACCGACGTTTCATAAAAGATTTTTCTAAAATTGCCACTCCTATGAATAAACTCCTAGAAAAGGATGCACCATTCATCTTTTCAGATGAATGTATCAAATCTTTTAATATTCTTAAAGAGAAACTCACTAATGCACCGATCATGATAACACCAAATTGGAATCTACCATTTGAACTAATGTGCGATGCAAGTGATTTTGCAATGGGAGCCGTTTTAGGACAAAGGATTGAAAAACGATTTCAACCTATATATTATGCTAGTAAGACGTTACAAGGAGCACAAACGAACTATACAACTACTGAAAAAGAACTCCTTGCTATTGTCTTTGCTTTTGACAAATTTCGATCATATCTCGTTCTAGCAAAAACGGTGGTCTATACCGACCATTCTGCTCTTAGATACCTATTTTCAAAACAAGATGCTAAACCAAGATTAATCCGTTGGATCTTACTCTTACAAGAGTTTGATATTGAAATCCGAGATAAAAGAGGAGCAGAAAATCTCGCCGCTGATCATCTTTCTCGTCTTGAAAATCCCGAATTAGAAGTTCTAAATGAATCGGCCATACAAGACAACTTTCCTGATGAATATCTATTGAAGATAGATTATAAAGAAATCCCATGGTTTGCAGACTATGCAAACTACTTAGTTTGTGGATTCCTTGAAAAAGGATTATCGTACCAAAGACGAAAGAAATTCTTCAGTGATATAAAACACTATTTCTGGGAAGATCCACATCTGTTTAAAAGTTGTCCCGATGGAATAATACGCCGATGTGTATTTGGAGATGAAGCTAGTAAAATTTTAAACCATTGTCACACAGGACCAACAGGAGGGCATTATGGGCCTCAACTAACAGCAAGAAAAGTTTATGAAGCTGGATTCTATTGGCCTACAATTTACAAAGACGCACACCTTCTTTGCAAATCCTGTGATGCATGTCAAAGGGCCGGAAAAATAAGTCAACGTGATGAAATGCCACAAAATGTCATCCAAGTATGTGAAGTATTTGACATTTGGGGTATTGACTTTATGGGTCCATTTCCAAAATCTAATAATAATCTATATATACTCGTAGCCATTGATTATGTATCTAAATGGGCGGAAGCACAAGCTCTCCCAACTAACGATGCACGAGTTGTAGTCAACTTTTTAAAACGTCTTTTTGCAAGGTTTGGAACACCGAAAGCTTTAATAAGTGATCGGGGTACTCATTTCTGTAATAATCAACTTGAGAAAGTTCTTAAAAGATATGGAGTAACTCATAAAATCTCCACCGCATATCATCCACAAACAAGTGGACAAGTTGAAAATACCAACCGAGCTTTAAAACGTATTCTAGAGAAAACCGTAGGATCAAATCCGAAGGAATGGTCCATTAAATTGGAGGATGCACTCTGGGCTTTTAGAACAGCCTACAAAACTCCAATTGGAACCACACCTTTTAGACTTGTTTATGGAAAAGCATGTCATCTTCCAGTAGAAATTGAACACAAAGCATTTTGGGCTTTGAAGACATGTAATCTTGATTTACATGAAGCCGGACGTCTACGATTAAGTCAACTAAACGAATTAGAAGAATTAAGACATGAAGCATACGAAAATTCGTTAATCTATGAGGAAAGAACGAAGAAATGGCATGATAAAAGAATCAGAAGTTCAAAAGAATTTAAAGAAGGAGACAGAGTTCTTCTTTTCAATTCACGATTCAAGCTATTTCCTGGAAAATTGAAATCAAGATGGTCTGGACCATTCATAGTCAAAAGAGTTTTCCCATACGGAACGATAGAATTAATAAATTCAAATGGGATTGAATTTAAAGTTAATGGTCACAGAGTTAAACATTACATACATGGTCCAATGGAAGTCGACAACGAAGTTAATCACAATTTCGACACCACAGCTAACTAAGTGTGGGGAGAATCAAGTCTTTAAAGGATAATATGTATTTCTGTTAGAGTTAGATTATCTGTTTTCGTGTAATTCTCGAAAATGGAACACGTATGGTCTTTCCCTAGCAGACCCTAAAGAACTAGTCTTCTCCCCCCATTCTGAATTTTTATTTTTTTTAGGTTTTTACGAAATGAAGACTGCCAGTGAACTAAACCATGGTCTAATGCTACACGCTTTGATCACTAAAAGAAATAATGATATACTACCGAGTGAAATAGTATCAGTAATCAGAGAAAGAATGGACGGAGTTAGAAAAGAATCCAGATGCGAAGATAATAAGTTACAATTTGGTAAAGGAAAATCAAAATCCGCAGCAAAAAGAAGAGCACGACACCTAGAACGATGTCACAAATGCGGAAAATGGTCACATGGAGGTAAATGTTCAAATAATCAAACCTATTCAAATACCGAATTTGTTACTTTATGCAGAGACGAACCGTTCATATGTTTAGAAGAAAAGACACTGAATGCTCGAGGTTACGCCTATGTAGCTATGGAAAACCAATTAAACCGACTATCTTATGAATGGGATAGATCATATAACTAAGAAATCTATTTCACAGGTATGTCTGTACAGTTTTTATTTTTATTTTTATTTTTAACCTTTTGATAATAAACGCTAATTTGTTCGCTAAAAAGTATTAAATTGGTATTGAATAAAATTAGGTTTGGCGACCGAAATTATTGATATCATTCAAAAATTTATTACATCACTGCGAAATTTAACGTTTATTCTTAAGGTATAAATATTTTTAATCAATCAACCCAAAATATTTCAAAAATTCGTCATGAGTTAAATTAGGTCTTGGAACCGAAATTACTTTACCGAAAAGAGGGGCGCATATTTTTGATAATATTTGATTGATTAAAGTGGGATAAAAAGCCAAAAAGATTTTTAATTTTATTTTTACCATGTTTTTAAATTTAATATTTAAATCTTAAATTAATATTGTAAATTTTGTAAAAACAATATATTTAAAATTGTAAATATTTGAAAAATTAATATAAGTTTGATATGAATTTATGAATTTTTAAATTAAGTTTGGTGTGAATTTTTAAAATATAAATTCTTAATTTTATGCATTTTAAATTCTAAGTTTGGTGTGAATTTTTAATAATAATTTTGAATTTTATATTTAAGTTGTGTGAATTTAAAAACAAAAATTTACTTTATCTCATTAAGTTAAGAATATGATTTTTAAAATTCGTCGTAAGTTGAAGACTAGGTCTTTGAACCGAAATTGCTTTACCCGAGGGAGGGACGAGAACTTTTATTATCATTATTTTTAATCTTATTGAATTAGAGTAGGCCAAAAACATTGAAAAAACCCAAAAATCTTAGCTTTTAAAACAATCGCTACAAAAAGACAAATTTTAAAATTTTGTCGAAGGACGGACTAGGACATCGATCGAAACGACCTCGTCCTAAATAACAAGGGAAACAAAATTTTAAAATTAATTACTTAATTGTTTTAATAAGTTAATGATTAAAAAAAAAAAAAAAAAAAATTTACCAAACTCCGCGAGTCGCGGAGTTTGGAGGGTAAATCCCCGCGACTTGCGGAGGGACTAAAAATCAGAAAAAAATATAACCGAACAACAGATCAGTCCCAACCCCAAAACAACAAAAATACTGCGAACATAACCCCGAAAAACCACCCAAAAACACCCCAAAAATCCCAATTTTTAACCGTTAATCACCAAATTTTTTGCTAAAATCATGTTGAGAAGGATGCTATCTAAGAATTACTCAAGAAAAACGGTAAATTTCTACACCTAAACACCATTTAATTCGAAATTTGATGTTCTTGAGCTATTTTTTCCCCAATTTGATTTTGATGCTTTTTAGTGTAATTAGGCTTAAATTGTTTATGTATTATGCTTGTATAACCTAGATTGATGCTGTTTAACATGATTAGAAGCCTTAAACTTCAAATTTTGAGTAATCTAGGGTTTGTGTTCTTGAGCAAATTTGGGGCTTTTTGATATAAACAGGTTATGGCTGATTTTTGTCATGAATTGTTGCTAAATTAAGTAGTGTAACATGTCTAGGTAGTTAAATGATCCAAACTTTGAGCCTAAACATGATTTTGAGAATTAAAGTGGACTTTTTCAAGTCTAAAATTCATGAACTTGATTTTTGAAATATAATGCCATTTGAGACTTGTTTATTTGCTAGTAATGATTATTTTGACATGTTATTTGAGTTGAATGCTTATGAACTTGGCGAAAATTTTTGTATATGCTTATTTGAAAAAGTGTAGATTTGATGAAAATATGAAAATGAGCTTAAGTTTGATATAGATTGATAATGTCATTGTAATTGATGATTTTGCTGACACTAATGCATATTTGGATGCACAAAAATTGTGTTTGATGTGTTTTGCAGAATGAAAGGGGTGAATCTTCATCCCAAGTCCGCAATGCTCCTGCTGAGAATTTGAAACAACAGGAGGTGGATAACTACTACAAGCAGGATGTACCTCATCCAGTCATGACCTTTTCAGATATGCACTTGGAAGAGTTGCACCCGAACCTGAGATTTGACAGACTTTGGACAGATTATCCAAAATATCAAAGGGGTTTGCATACTCTTCATTCTAAGGTTGTTGAGGTACCGAGGGTCATAGAATGGGGACCCTTAGAAGCTGTAGAATTGGCCGGGCCAATTAGGGAATTACTTGTACAGAGGTATGGTAATTCTTCTTTTAATGACTGGATATGTTTATTCACCATACGTAGACCTGTATATAAAGTATGGTGTGAAGAATTGTTATGTAGTATAGAGTTGAATGATCGGGTAGCTAGTTTAACCGATCGTTCTTTTATTAGATTTTTGTTAGGCGGTTCGATGCGCCACATGTCTTTACTGGACATGGCTCAGGCTTTACGTATATATACGCCTGAGGAGTTAGCGTCTGCCGATTGTAGAGGATTGATACTAAACGGTAGAAAGATAGATGAGAATTTTGATACACACGGTGTGTGGAGTCAAATGACAAGCCATCACCGTTTCAAAGGGGGAAATTACTCTTATTTGGATATAGATAGAGCCGAATTAAGAGTGATACATAGGTTTTTAGCTAATTCGATTACACAAAGGGGTAAGAACAAAGAAAAAGTAAATGAACAGGATTTGTTTTACCATATGTGTATTCGAGACCCACAAAGCGCTGTAAGTATACCATATTGTGTGGGTTATTATTTATCAGCTATGGTTCGGGGGATGCGACCACATAGCATAATAGGAGGTGGTATTTTTATTACTTTGATTGGTGAATATCTCGGTGTGGATATAAGTCGGGGGAGATTATTAGTAGAAGAACCAGAACCCCGCGATACTATAGGTTTAAATGTATACCATGGTGCGAAAGTTTTGAAGAGGCGAAATAACGCCGTAGTACGATACCATGGTAGACATCCACAGGTGGAGAGAAACCAGCAGCAAGGTAATGTAGGAGGGGGGAATGAGATGCAAGAAATGCATAGGTTTATAGCTTCTCAGGAATACGAAAATGCTAGACAGAGAGCATTTGAAGATTGGCAAGTTCATCAGAACCAAATCATAGCTCATTGCCAACATATAGGTAGAAACTATATTCCTACACCGAAACCCATCTTCCCTCCTTGGTCTATAGAGATGCAGCCACCGTATCCTACGTATGACCCTGCCGAAGCATTCTATAGCACTTATGGTTATGCCTGGAACCCCTATTGGTACCAATATCATCCTTAGTTTACTTATTATTTTTTTTATTTTGTAATTTGTAATTATTGATACATTTAATATTTTTGTTAATATTGTAATCATTTTTATAATTATCTAACTTTTATTCTTAGATTTTAATAATTTTTTGAATGTGGGGTAATATACCAAACTTCAAAAAAAAAAAAAAATATGTATATATGTTTGCAGTTTATCTTATGTACACAACAGGGTAAAACAACGCATTTTCAAAGACTGGCATTAAGTTCAGCAAAAGCAACTAATTTTGACGACAAGATGCAAAATATATGTGAAATAACAACAAGACGGAATGAACAAATGATGTGCACCATTTATCATTCAGCAAACAAACGCCAATATATTTGGAAACTTTGGTAAAATTTAATCATTTTCACACAAATCACCCTCAATAATTTAAATTGTTACTGATTTCTTGCAAATGAGGGCATTGCAAGATCTTAAGTGTGGGAAGGGGTTAAATTCTTTCGGATTTTTAAAATTTTTATCTTAAACACTTGGTTACCATTAAAAATACTAGTAAAGCAGTAGCTGTATTAGAATCTAGTGCTCTCTGATAAAAAAGAACAGCCCTAGTCTTATATACTGACTACCCAATTCTAGTAAAATTTTTCAAAATTTTCAATTAAATGAATTCAAAATTATGTTTATACATATTTATGAACGATAAAACTAGGTTTTAACACCGAAATTATTGTTACCTCGGAAAGGACATAAATTGAGAAACAAACTAAAATGTTAAAATTCATTTAAAATGGAATAGAGGACGATAAAAAGGAAAATAAAAGCCAAGTGTGGGAAAATTTACCAAGTTATTTTAAACATATGTCACATATATCTGTAACAAATAACTGAAAATACTTTTGCTTTGAACTAAACTAAACTGTTTTACCCAATGAAAGAAAAGAAGAGATGGATCTACACGATGAATCAATTCCATCATTAAAAGGAAGTAAAGTCTTCCGAAAAAGACACGCGCTTCTTGATTTAGGTCATAAAGTTGTCGTTCAGACCAGCTGTAGGTTGACGAAAAATCTAGAAAAGTCATCACTAAAATCAGCAGGAAATCCACGGACCTCAGCATTAAACAGGGTCGCCAAGTGGTCAGATTTATCCTAACCATGAGAAGGATTTATCTCGTACAATGGGGGGGCACCATGCAAATTAGCTGGATAAGACTAATGAATCAGATCCCCAGAAAGGATAATCTCCTTAAAGATTAAAAATCAGCTTTTAAGACTGATATTACTCAATCCTAGAGATTGACCTTAAAGATTGAGAATTACAAACTCATGGAATTCAATGATATCTAAACTCGAGCTTGAACGAGAAAATATTTTGATCAAAATTACAAACCGATTTGTTTTCTGAAAACCCATTTTCAATGCGTTCATTACCATTGAACGTAAAATCCTAGGAATTCACCTGGAATTCATTAGGTCACCTGAACTAAATCGGGTGTCAACCGTAAGAACGGTGGTTGCATAGTGGTCAAAGACAGGACCTTGTGCCAGGCCGAAAAATTATAAGGGTGAGCTTCACTATTGCTCCTACCAAGGATAGTAATTGCGTCCGACATGTTATAGACCATAATCAAAAGCATGTCACGGGACATTGCCTTAAACAGTTGCTTGTTCAACGCTTTCCTTTACAACCGGACGGTAGTTTACCGAAAGGTAATATACGGGACAAGTAAACTGGACGTGTTGCTTTCCAAATACAAGGGTAGCAAGTGGGTGACACAAAACCATAAGTTTTGAGCTAAAATTTTCAAATCTGAAACCCACCAAACCCACAAAAATATTTTGCAAACACCGGTAAAGGGTTATCCCGGAAAACTTATCTAGGGTAAAAACTAGATTTAATTTTTAAAAGATCAAATGTTTTCATAAAGATCCAATTTCCTTAATGGATCTAATTTTTTATAGTCATGTGGGACTGTAAACCATATCGTTACTACCATTGTTTATACCGCCATATAGAAATCACTGATGTACAAAGTGTGAAGAATAAAGAAGTGATTCTAGTATTTCAAGACAATATTGCTTGAGGACAAGCAACGCTCAAGTGTGGGAATATTTGATAATGCTAAAAACGAACATATATTTCATAGCATTATTCCTCAAGAAAGACAAGCTTTTAGTTGCAATTGTTCTATTTACAAGTGATATTCGTTTAAATAATAAAAGGTGAAGACAAAAGACAGATTCGACGAATTGAAGACGCAAACGACCAAAAAGCTCAAAAGAACAAAAGACTATCAAAAAGGTTCCAATTATTGATAAGAAACGTCTCGAAATTACAAGAGTACAAGATTCAAAATGCAAAGTACAAAATATAAAATTGTACGCAAGGACGTTCGAAAATCCGGAACCGGGACCAGAGTCAACTCTTAACGCTCGACGCAACGGACTAAAAATTACAAGTTAACTATGTATATAAATATAATATAATATATAATTAATTATATTAATTATATATATATTATATATATAATAAAAACCGTCGGCAGAGAAAGACTCCAAGATGTGAGCTGGAATTTCAAACTCCGCGACTCGCGGAGTTTGAAGGCAAAATTCACCGCGAGTCGCGGAGACCCAAAATGAAAAAATGCCTATAAAGCCAACCGAATTCTGAACGCAAAAAATAATCTATAATCTCTCTTCTCTCATATATACGAAAAATATATATATATAATTTATATTTTAATTTTAATTTTAATTATAATTCTAATAATAAGGGTATGTTAGCGAATGTTGTAAGGGTGTAAGTCGAAATTCTGTCCGTGTAACGCTACGCTATTTTTAATCATTGTAAGTTATGTTCAACCTTTTTATATTAATGTCTCGTAGCTAAGTTATTATTATGCTTATTTAAAACGAAGTAATCATGATGTTGGGCTAATTACTAAAATTGGGTAATTGGGTTTTGTACCATAATTGGGGTTTAGACAAAAGAACGACACTTGTGGAAATTAGACTATGGGCTATTAATGGGCTTTATATTTGTTTAACTAAATGAAAGTTTGTTAATGTTAATATAAAGATTTACAATTGGGCGTCCCTATAAATTACCATATACACTCGATCGGACACGATGGGCGGGGTATTTATATGTACGAATAATCGTTCATTTAACCGGACACGGGAATGGATTAATAGCCACTAGAATAATTAAAACAGGGGTGAAATTACATTCAAGGGTAATTGGTGTAATTGTTAACAAAGTAGTAAAACCTTGGTTTACACGCAGTCGATAACCTGGTGTATTCATTAAACAAAGTATTAAAACCTTGTTACAATTCGAATCCCCAATTAGTTGGAATATTTAACTTCGGGTATAAGAATAATTTGATGAGGACACTCGCACTTTATATTTATGACTGATGGACTGTTATGGACAAAAACCAGACGGACATATTAAATAATCCAGGACAAAGGACAATTAACCCATGGGCATAAAACTAAAATTAACACGTCAAACATCATGATTACGGAAGTTTAAATAAGCATAATTCTTTTATTTCATATTTAATTTCCTTTATTTTATATTTAATTGCACTTCTAATTATCGCACTTTTATTTATTGTTATTTAATCGCACTTTTAATTATCGTACTTTTTAATTATCGCAATTTTATTTTATCGCACTTTTATTATTCGCAATTTCATTATCGTTATTTACTTTACGCTTTAATTTAAGTCTTGTATTTATTTTATATTTTACATTAGATTTTAACTGCGACTAAAGTCTTAAAATCAACAAACCGGTCATTAAACGGTAAAAACCCCCCTTTATAATAATAATATTACTTATATATATATTTGTATTTTTATAAAAGTAAACTAATATAGCGTTGAGCTTTGTTTAAAGATTTCCCTGTGGAACGAACCGGACTTACTAAAAACTACACTACTGTACGATTAGGTACACTGCCTATAAGTGTTGTAGCAAGGTTTAAGTATATCCATTCTATAAATAAATAAATATCTTGTGTAAAATTGTATCGTATTTAATAGTATTTTCGCACTAAAAATAATACTATTTTATATACACCTCGCATAACATCACATATATGTAACGATTTTCGTTGTAAAGACATTTAATGTATATATATCATATTAAGAGATATTCATACATGATAATATCATGATAATATAATAATTTAAAATCTCATTTGATATTATAAACATTGGGTTAACAACATTTAACAAGATCGTTAACCTAAAGGTTTCAAAACAACACTTACATGTAACGACTAACGATGACTTAACGACTCAGTTAAAATGTATATACATGTAGTGTTTTAATATGTATTTATACACTTTTGAAAGACTTCAATACACTTATCAAAATACTTCTACTTAACAAAAATGCTTACAATTACATCCTCGTTCAGTTTCATCAACAATTCTACTCGTATGCACCCGTATTCGTACTCGTACAATACACAGCTTTTAGATGTATGTACTATTGGTATATACACTCCAATGATCAGCTCTTAGCAGCCCATGTGAGTCACCTAACACATGTGGGAACCATCATTTGGCAACTAGCATGAAATATCTCATAAAATTACAAAAATATGAGTAATCAATCATGACTTATTTACATGAAAACAAAATCTCCTTTATATCTAATCCATACACCAACGACCAAAAACACCTAAAAACACTTTCATTCTTCAATTTTCTTCATCTAATTGATCTCTCTCAAGTTCTATCTTCAAGTTCTAAGTGTTCTTCATATATTCTACAAGTTCTAGTTACATAAAATCAAGAATACTTTCAAGTTTGCTAGCTCACTTCCAATCTTGTAAGGTGATCATCCAACCTCAAGAAATCTTTGTTTCTTATAGTAGGTTATCATTCTAATACAAGGTAATAATCATATTCAAACTTTGGTTCAATTTCTATAACTATAACAATCTTATTTCAAGTGATGATCTTACTTGAACTTGTTTTCGTGTCATGATTCTGCTTCAAGAACTTCGAGCCATCCAAGGATCCGTTGAAGCTAGATCCATTTTTATATTTTCCAGTAGGTTTATCCAAGGAACTTAAGGTAGTAATTATGTTCATAACATCATTCGATTCATATATATAAAGCTATCTTATTCGAAGGTTTAAACTTGTAATCACTAGAACATAGTTTAGTTAATTCGAAACTTGTTCGCAAACAAAAGTTAATCCTTCTAACTTGACTTTTAAAATCAACTAAACACATGTTCTATATCTATATGATATGCTAACTTAATGATTTAAAACCTGGAAACACAAAAAACACCGTAAAACCGGATTTACGCCGTCGTAGTAACACCGCGGGCTGTTTTGGGTTAGTTAATTAAAAACTATGATAAACTTTGATTTAAAAGTTGTTATTCTAAGAAAATGATTTTTATTATGAACATGAAACTATATCCAAAAATTATGGTTAAACTCAAAGTGGAAGTATGTTTCTAAAATGGTCATCTAGACGCCGTTCTTTCGACTGAAATGACTACCTTTACAAAAACGACTTGTAACTTATTTTTCCGACTATAAACCAATACTTTTTCTGTATAGATTCATAAAATAGAGTTCAATATGAAACCATAGCAATTTGATTCACTCAAAACGGATTTAAAATGAAGAAGTTATGGGTAAAACAAGATTGGATAATTTTTCTCATTTTTAGCTACGTGAAAATTGGTAACAAATCTATTCCAACCATAACTTAATCAACTTGTATTGTATATTATGTAATCTTGAGATACCATAGACACGTATACAATGTTTCGACCTATCATGTCGACACATCTATATATATTTCGGAACAACCATAGACACTCTATATGTGAATGTTGGAGTTAGCTATACAGGGTTGAGGTTGATTCCAAAATATATATAGTTTGAGTTGTGATCAATACTGAGATACGTATACACTGGGTCATGGATTGATTCAAGATAATATTTATCGATTTATTTCTGTACATCTAACTGTGGACAACTAGTTGTAGGTTACTAATGAGGACAGCTGACTTAATAAACTTAAAACATCAAAATATATTAAAAGTGTTGTAAATATATTTTGAACATACTTTGATATATATGTATATATTGTTATAGGTTCGTGAATCAACCAGTGGCCAAGTCTTACTTCCCGACGAAGTAAAAATCTGTGAAAGTGAGTTATAGTCCCATTTTTAAAATCTAATATTTTTGGGATGAGAATACATGCAGGTTTTATAAATGATTTACAAAATAGACACAAGTACGTGAAACTACATTCTATGGTTGAATTATCGAAATCGAATATGCCCCTTTTTATTAAGTCTGGTAATCTAAGAATTAGGGAACAGACACCCTAATGGATGCGAATCCTAAAGATAGATCTATTGGGCCTAACAAACCCCATCCAAAGTACCGGATGCTTTAGTACTTCGAAATTTATATCATATCCGAAGGGTGTCCCGGAATGATGGGGATATTCTTATATATGCATCTTGTTAATGTCGGTTACCAGGTGTTCACCATATGAATGATTTTTATCTCTATGTATGGGATGTGTATTGAAATATGAAATCTTGTGGTCTATTATTATGATTTGATATATATAGGTTAAACCTATAACTCACCAACATTTTTGTTGACGTTTTAAGCATGTTTATTCTCAGGTGATTATTAAGAGCTTCCGCTGTCGCATACTTAAATAAGGACGAGATTTGGAGTCCATGCTTGTATGATATTGTGTAAAAACTGCATTCAAGAAACTTATTTTGTTGTAACATATTTGTATTGTAAACCATTATGTAATGGTCGTGTGTAAACAGGATATTTTAGATTATCATTATTTGATAATCTACGTAAAGCTTTTTAAAACCTTTATCTATGAAATAAAGGTTATGGTTTGTTTTAAAAATGAATGCAGTCTTTGAAAAACGTCTCATATAGAGGTCAAAACCTCACAACGAAATCAATTAATATGGAACGTTTTTAATCAATAAGAACGGGACATTTCAGTTGGTATCCGAGCGTTGGTCTTAGAGAACCAGAATTTTACATTAGTGTGTCTAATCGAGTTTGTTAGGATGCATTAGTGAGTCTGGACTTCGACCGTGTTTACTTGAAAAATGATTGCTTAACAAATTTTGTTGGAAACTATATATTTTTAACATGTGAATATTATGTGATATATTAATCTCTTAACGCGTTTGATATTATGTGATAGATGTCTACCTCTAGAACAAGTCCCATTGACTCACCTAATAATAATGAAGAGTCAAATGTAAATTGGAATGATTCGTGGACTGATTCACAAGTTCCCGAAGAGGAACCGGAAGAAGAGTCGGAACCGGAAGAAGAATCGGAACCGGAAGAAGAATCGGAACCGGATGAAGAAATAGAACCGGTGGGGGAAATAATAAAACGGTTAAGTAAAAAAAAATCCTCAACCAACCGACCAAGGTTAATTATGGTCAATGGTGTTTCCGCCAAGGAAGCAAAATATTGGGAGGATTACCAATTCTCCGATGAATCGGATTCCGACGAAAATTCCGATGATGTTATAGAAATTACCCCAACTGAATTTAAAAAGGCAAAAGAAAATAATAAGGGAAAGGGCATAAAAATAGAGAAATCTAATTCCAACCCCGATGAACTTTATATGTATCGTCAACCCCTGAAGTCCTTAAGTTGTAACAATGACCCGGGAACCTCTAAACCACCAGGTTTTTCTAAACCAATGTGGAAAACGACGGCTCGTATTAGGGGAACATAATATATCCCTAGAAACTTGGCAAAACGAACCAAAACCGAAGAAGAAGAAACAAGCGAGTCGGAATAAGATAGTTGTATTCGTGTGGTGTAATATATGTAATATAGTATGCTTATGCTTTATGATATATGTAAAAATTGCTTGTATTAATAAGTATTTTTTTTATGAATCTAACTCTTGTCTATTTTACAGTATAAAAACACAAAATGGATAGACAACCCAATATTTTAAGAGACCTACCCGGAGACATGATTGATGAAATCTTGTCTAGAGTCGGTCAGAATTCTTCGGCACAACTATTTAAGGCGAGATCAGTTTGTAATACATTAGAAGAACGTTCCAAGAATGCCTTGGTTTATAAAAGGCTTTCGTTCGAAAGATGGGGGATATCACACTGGGAAATCCATAAGTTACGATGTGTTTACTTTGACGCATATATTGCGGGGAACCCAAATGCTATTTTACGCAATGGGTTAAGAAATTATTTTGACTCAATATATCCGAATATTGGACTTCGTGATTTAGAAAAAGCGGCTAACATGCAACATAAAGAAGCATGTTATGCTTACGGATTAGTAATGTTCGCTTCTCACCAAAGTGAGAACAAGAACATCGGGCTACAACTATTAAACAAAACGTTCCCACAAGTGACGGAGTCGGTAATTGGGGTAAGAAATGAGGTTTTTAGATTGTTACGGGACTGTTGGACATTACGTAACCCTCGTCCCTTTGACGACGTTACAACACGCTGTCTTATCAACGGCCATAATGGTTATGTTCCACAAGACCAAGGATGGAAAGTAATCCTAGTAAAACCAGAATGCATGACTTGTTTCTGGACGTATGAATTACGTGTCTTTATTGCCTTTGCTGAACGACTTGTGTACTAGCTAGAATTATCTTCACAACCATCTTGTATCAAATTTATTGTGTGCTATATTTCATGCTATATGTAAAATAAGCGGTATTGTAAGTTTGTAAAATATTGTGTAAAAGTTTGAACGCGAAATATTATTATAATCAGTTTTTCATATAGAATTGTAGTAGTTGAATTGTATATTAGCTACTAAGTATGAACTTAACGGGTAGGTACTACCCGAATTTAAACTTATAAAACGCTAATATGAAGAAAAAGCTTTTATAAATGAGTTCATATTATGCTACGAAATACTATTAACTACTCTTAATATTCTTTATGATTAACTTGTTCCATTTGACTATTTTGAAGGAAATGGCACCGACTACTCGACACACCATGAATATGAATGAAGAGGAATTCCGTACTTTTCTAGCTTCAAACATAGCCGCAGTACAGGCTGCGCTACATACCAACAATAACCTTGGATCTAGCAGTACAGGAAATCGTGTAGGATGCACCTACAAAGAATTCACTGCCTGCAAACCTTTGGAATTTGATGGAACCGAAGGACCGATCGGATTGAAACGTTGGACCGAGAAGGTCGAATCGGTGTTTGCCATAAGTAAGTGTACTGAAGAGGACAAAGTGAAGTACGCTACGCATACCTTCACAGGTTCTGCGTTAACATGGTGGAATACCTATCTAGAGCAAGTGGGACAAGAAGATGCGTACGCACTACCGTGGTCAGCATTTAAGCACTTGATGAACGAGAAGTACCGTCCCAGAACCGAGGTCAATAAGCTCAAGACAGAACTTAGAGGGTTACGAACCCAAGGATTTGATATTACCACATACGAAAGATGATTCACAGAATTGTGCCTATTGTGTCCGGGAGCATTCGAAGATGAGGAAGAGAAGATCGACGCGTTTTTGAAAGGATTACCGGAAAGAATCCAAGAAGATATAAGTTCACACGAGCCCGCCTCCATACAACAGGCATGTAGAATGACTCACAAACTAGTGAACCAGATTGAAGAAAGAATTAAAGAACAGACTGCTGAAGAGGCCAATGTGAAGCAAGTCAAAAGAAAGTGGGAGGAAAACGGTGATAAGAATCACCAATACAACAACAACAACAATTACAACAATAATCGCAACAATTATCCCAACAATCGCAACATCAATCGCAACTACAACAAATGGCCCAACAACAACAACAACAACAACAACAACAACAACAGCAGCAACTACAATAATCATCCCAACAACAATAATAACCGCAACAACAACAATCAGAAGCAGCTATGCCAAAGGTGTGAAAAGTATCACTCGGGGTTCTGCACCAAATTTTGCAACAAGTGTAAAAGAAATGGTCATAGCGCGGCGAAGTGTGAGGTCTACGGACCAGGGGTTAATAGAACGAAAGGAACAAATGGTGTCGGAACGAGTAATGGCGGAGCAAGTAGTGTCGGAGCAAGTTATGCCAATGTAGTTTGTTATAAATGTGGAAAACCGGGCCACATTATTAGAAATTGCCCGAACCAGGAGAACACGAATGGACAAGGCCGCGGAAGAATTTTCAATATTAATGCGGCAGAGGCACAGGAAGACCCGGAGCTTGTTACGGGTACGTTTCTTATTGACAATAAATCTACTTACGTTTTATTTGATTCGGGTGCGGATAGAAGCTATATGAGTAGAGATTTTTGTGCTAAATTAAGTTGTCCATTGACGCCTTTGGATAGTAAATTTTTACTCGAATTAGCAAATGGTAAATTAATTTCAGCAGATAATATATGTCGGAATCGAGAAATTAAACTGGTTAGCGAAAAATTTAAGATTGATTTGATACCAGTAGAGTTAGGGAGTTTTGATGTGATAATCGGTATGGACTGGTTGAAAGAAGTGAAAGCAGAGATTGTTTGTTACAAAAATGCAATTCGCATTATACGAGAAAAAGGAAAACCCTTAATGGTGTACGGAGAAAAGGGCAACACGAAGCTACATCTTATTAGTAATTTGAAGGCACAAAAACTAATAAGAAAAGGTTGCTATGCTGTTATAGCACACGTCGAGAAAGAACAAACTGAAGAAAAGAGCATCAATGATGTTCCCATTGCAAAAGAATTTCCCGATGTATTTCCGAAAGAATTACCGGGATTACCCCCACATCGATCCGTTGAATTTCAAATAGATCTTGTACCAGGAGCTGCACCAATAGCTCGTGCTCCTTACAGACTCGCACCCAGCGAGATGAAAGAACTACAAAGCCAATTACATGAACTTTTAGAGCGTGGTTTCATTCGACCAAGCACATCACCGTGGGGAGCTCCTGTTTTGTTTGTCAAGAAGAAAGATGGTACATTCATGTTGTGTATCGACTACCGAGAGTTGAACAAACTTACCATCAAGAACCGCTACCCACTACCGAGAATCGACGACTTATTTGATCAACTACAAGGCTCGTCTGTTTATTCAAAGATTGCCTTACGTTCCGGGTATCATCAAATGCGGGTGAAAGAAGATGATATTCCAAAGACTGCTTTCAGAACACGTTACGGTCATTACGAGTTTATGGTCATGCCGTTTGGTTTAACTAATGCACCAGCTGTGTTCATGGACCTTATGAACCGAGTGTGTGGACCATACCTTGACAAGTTTGTCATTGTTTTCATTGATGACATACTTATTTACTCAAAGAATGACCAAGAACACGGTGAACATTTGAGAAAGGTGTTAGAAGTATTGAGGAAGGAAGAATTGTACGCTAAGTTTTCAAAGTGTGCATTTTGGTTGGAAGAAGTTCAATTCCTCGGTCACATAGTGAACAAAGAAGGTATTAAGGTGGATCCGGCAAAGATAGAAACTGTTGAAAAGTGGGAAACCCTGAAAACTCCGAAACACATACGCCAGTTTTTAGGACTAGCTGGTTACTATAGAAGGTTCATCCAAGACTTTTCCAGAATAGCAAAACCCTTGACTGCATTAACGCATAAAGGGAAGAAATTTGAATGGAATGATGAACAAGAGAAAGCGTTTCAGTTATTGAAGAAGAAGCTAACTACGGCACCTATATTATCATTGCCTGAAGGGAATGATGATTTTGTGATTTATTGTGACGCATCAAAGCAAGGTCTCGGTTGTGTATTAATGCAACGAACGAAGGTGATTGCTTATGCGTCTAGACAATTGAAGATTCACGAACAAAATTATACGACGCATGATTTGGAATTAGGCGCAGTTGTTTTTGCATTAAAGACTTGGAGGCACTACTTATATGGGGTCAAAAGTATTATATACCGACCACAAAAGTCTTCAACACATATTTAATCAGAAACAACTGAATATGTGGCAGCGTAGGTGGATTGAATTATTGAATGATTATGACTTTGAGATTCGTTACCACCCGGGGAAGGCAAATGTGGTAGCCGATGCCTTGAGCAGGAAGGACAGAGAACCCATTCGAGTAAAATCTATGAATATAATGATTCATAATAACCTTACTACTCAAATAAAGGAGGCGCAACAAGGAGTTTTAAAAGAGGGAAATTTAAAGGATGAAATACCCAAAGGATCGGAGAAGCATCTTAATATTTGGGAAGACGGAACCCGGTATAGGGCTGAAAGGATTTGGGTACCAAAATTTGGAGATATGAGAGAAATGGTACTTAGAGAAGCTCATAAAACCAGATACTCAATACATCCTGGAACGGGGAAGATGTACAAGGATCTCAAGAAACATTTTTGGTGGCCGGTTATGAAAGCCGATGTTGCTAAATACGTAGGAGAATGTTTGACGTGTTCTAAGGTCAAAGCTGAGCATCAGAAACCATCAGGTCTACTTCAACAACCCGAAATCCCGGAATGGAAATGGGAAAACATTATCATGGATTTCATCACTAAATTGCCAAGGACTGCAAGTGGTTTTGATACTATTTGGGTAATAGTTGATCGTCTCACCAAATCAGCACACTTCCTGCCAATAAGAGAAGATGACAAGATGGAGAAGTTAGCACGACTGTATTTGAAGGAAGTCGTCTCCAGACATGGAATACCAATCTCTATTATCTCTGATAGGGATGGCAGATTTATTTCAAGATTCTGGCAGACATTACAGCAAGCATTAGGAACTCGTCTAGACATGAGTACTGCCTATCATCCACAAACTGATGGGCAGAGTGAAAGGACGATACAAACGCTTGAAGACATGCTACGAGCATGTGTTATTGATTTCGGAAACAGTTGGGATCGACATCTACCGTTAGCAGAATTTTCCTACAACAACAGCTACCATTCAAGCATAGAGATGGCGCCGTTTGAAGCACTTTATGGTAGAAAGTGCAGGTCTCCGATTTGTTGGAGTGAAGTGGGGGATAGACAGATTACGGGTCCGGAGATTATACAAGAAACTACCGAGAAGATCATCCAAATTCAACAACGGTTGAAAACCGCCCAAAGTCGACAAAAGAGCTACGCTGACATTAAAAGAAAAGATATAGAATTTGAAATTGGAGAGATGGTCATGATTAAAGTTGCACCTTGGAAAGGCGTTGTTCGATTTGGTAAACGAGGGAAATTAAATCCAAGGTATATTGGACCATTCAAGATTATTGATCGTGTCGGAACAGTAGCTTACCGACTTGAGTTACCTCAACAACTCGCGGCTGTACATAACACTTTCCACGTCTCGAATTTGAAGAAATGTTTTACTAAAGAAGATCTCACTATTCCGTTAGATGAAATCCAAATCAACGAAAAACTTCAATTCATCGAAGAACCCGTCGAAATAATGGATCGTGAGGTTAAAAGACTTAAGCAAAACAAGATACCAATTGTTAAGGTTCGATGGAATGCTCGTAGAGGACCCGAGTTCACCTGGGAGCG
The DNA here is from genome assembly GCF_046630445.1 of Rutidosis leptorrhynchoides. Taxonomy (NCBI): domain Eukaryota; kingdom Viridiplantae; phylum Streptophyta; class Magnoliopsida; order Asterales; family Asteraceae; genus Rutidosis; species Rutidosis leptorrhynchoides. The sequence continues at coordinate 637,194,598 of NC_092335.1, forward strand.
TGAAGATCAGATGAAGAAGAAATACCCGCATCTATTTCCAGAAGATTCGTCAACACCTTCAACAGCTTAAAATTTCAGGACGAAATTTATTTAACGGGTAGGTACTGTAGTGACCCGAACTTTTCCATGTTTATATATATTAATTGAGATTGATATTTACATGATTAAATGTTTCCAACATGTTAAGCAATCAAACTTGTTAAGACTTGATTAATTGAAATATGTTTCATATAGACAATTGACCACCCAAGTTGACCGGTGATTCACGAACGTTAAAACTTGTAAAAACTATATGATGACATATATATGGATATATATATAGTTAACATGATACTATGATAATTAAACATATCATTAAGTATATTAACAATGAACTACATATGTAAAAATAAGACTACTAACTTAATGATTTTTAAATGAGACATATATGTAACGATTTTCGTTGTAAAGACATTTAATGTATATATATCATATTAAGAGATATTCATACATGATAATATCATGATAATATAATAATTTAAAATCTCATTTGATATTATAAACATTGGGTTAACAACATTTAACAAGATCGTTAACCTAAAGGTTTCAAAACAACACTTACATGTAACGACTAACGATGACTTAACGACTCAGTTAAAATGTATATACATGTAGTGTTTTAATATGTATTTATACACTTTTGAAAGACTTCAATACACTTATCAAAATACTTCTACTTAACAAAAATGCTTACAATTACATCCTCGTTCAGTTTCATCAACAATTCTACTCGTATGCACCCGTATTCGTACTCGTACAATACACAGCTTTTAGATGTATGTACTATTGGTATATACACTCCAATGATCAGCTCTTAGCAGCCCATGTGAGTCACCTAAAACATGTGGGAACCATCATTTGGCAACTAGCATGAAATATCTCATAAAATTACAAAAATATGAGTAATCAATCATGACTTATTTACATGAAAACAAAATCTCCTTTATATCTAATCCATACACCAACGACCAAAAACACCTACAAACACTTTCATTCTTCAATTTTCTTCATCTAATTGATCTCTCTCAAGTTCTATCTTCAAGTTCTAAGTGTTCTTCATATATTCTACAAATTCTAGTTACATAAAATCAAGAATACTTTCAAGTTTGCTAGCTCACTTCCAATCTTGTAAGGTGATCATCCAACCTCAAGAAATCTTTGTTTCTTACAGTAAGTTATTATTCTAATACAAGGTAATAATCATATTCAAACTTTTGTTCAATTTCTATAACTATAACAATCTTATTTCAAGTGATGATCTTACTTGAACTTGTTTTCGTGTCATGATTCTGCTTCAAGAACTTCGAGCCATCCAAGGATCCGTTGAAGCTAGATCCATTTTTCTATTTTCCAGTAGTTTTATCCAAGGAACTTAAGGTAGTAATGATATTCATAACATCATTCGATTCATATATATAAAGCTATCTTATTCGAAGGTTTAAACTTGTAATCACTAGAACATAGTTTAGTTAATTCTAAACTTGTTCGCAAACAAAAGTTAATCCTTCTAACTTGACTTTTAAAATAAACTAAACACATGTTCTATATCTATATGATATGCTAACTTAATGATTTAAAACCTGGAAACACGAAAAACACCGTAAAACCGGATTTACGCCGTCGTAGTAACACCGCGGGCTGTTTTGGGTTAGTTAATTAAAAACTATGATAAACTTTGATTTAAAAGTTGTTATTCTGAGAAAATGATTTTTATTATGAACATGAAACTATATCCAAAAATTATGGTTAAACTCAAAGTGGAAGTATGTTTCTAAAATGGTCATCTAGACGTCGTTCTTTCGACTGAAATGACTACCTTTACAAAAACGACTTGTAACTTATTTTTCCGACTATAAACCTATACTTTTTCTATTTAGATTCATAAAATAGAGTTCAATATGAAACCATAGCAATTTGATTCACTCAAAACGGATTTAAAATGAAGAAGTTATGGGTAAAACAAGATTGGATAATTTTTCTCATTTTTAGCTACGTGAAAATTGGTAACAAATCTATTCCAACCATAACTTAATCAACTTGTATTGTATATTATGTAATCTTGAGATACCATAGACACGTATACAATGTTTCGACCTATCATGTCGACACATCTATATATATTTCGGAACAACCGTAGACACTCTATATGTGAATGTTGGAGTTAGCTATACAAGGTTGAGGTTGATTCCAAAATATATATAGTTTGAGTTGTGATCAATACTGAGATACGTATACACTGGGTCGTGGATTGATTCAAGATAATATTTATCGATTTATTTCTGTACATCTAACTGTGGACAACTAGTTGTAGCTTACTAACGAGGACAGCTGACTTAATAAACTTAAAACATCAAAATATATTAAAAGTGTTGTAAATATATTTTGAACATACTTTGATATATATGTATATATTGTTATAGGTTCGTGAATCAACCAGTGGCCAAGTCTTACTTCCCGACGAAGTAAAAATCTGTGAAAGTGAGTTATAGTCCCATTTTTAAAATCTAATATTTTTGGGATGAGAATACATGCAGGTTTTATAAATGATTTACAAAATAGACACAAGTACGTGAAACTACATTCTATGGTTGAATTATCGAAATCGAATATGCCCCTTTTTATTAAGTCTGGTAATCTAAGAATTAGGGAACAGACACCCTAATTGACGCGAATCCTAAAGATAGATCTATTGGGCCTAACAAACCCCATTCAAAGTACCGGATGCTTTAGTACTTCGAAATTTATATCATATCCGAAGGGTGTCCCGGAATGATGGGGATATTCTTATATATGCATCTTGTTAATGTCGGTTACCAGGTGTTCACCATATGAATGATTTTTATCTCTATGTATGGGATGTGTATTGAAATATGAAATCTTGTGGTCTATTATTATGATTTGATATATATAGGTTAAACCTATAACTCACCAACATTTTTGTTGACGTTTTAAGCATGTTTATTCTCAGGTGATTATTAAGAGCTTCCGCTGTCGCATACTTAAATAAGAACGAGATTTGGAGTCCATGCTTGTATGATATTGTGTAAAAACTGCATTCAAGAAACTTATTTTTTTGTAACATATTTGTATTGTAAACCATTATGTAATGGTCGTGTGTAAACAGGATATTTTAGATTATCATTATTTGATAATCTACGTAAAGATTTTTAAAATCTTTATCTATGAAATAAAGGTTATGGTTTGTTTTAAAAATGAATGCAGTCTTTGAAAAACGTCTCATATAGAGGTCAAAACCTCGCAACGAAATCAATTAATATGGAACGTTTTTAATCAATAAGAACGGGACATTTCACTTGAGCTACCAACTCACACCATGCGATCGCATGGGAAATGTGAGGGGAAACCATGCGATCGCATGGCCCCTATTTCCAGCTCATGATCGTTTGTTGTTTAGCTTGTCGACATATTATTATATAATATATATAATATATTTAATTTATATAATTAATTATATATTATATTAAATTCACGTGCATAGTTGACTTATAATTTTTGGTCCGATGACTCGTACGTTGTCACTCAACTTATGTCCCGGTTCTCGTTTCTCGAATGCATTTTCGTACGCCTAGAAAACTAGTACTTTTCGTTACGCGACATGTACCTTTATCAAAAATTAAACTTAATCATTGATAAACTATGTCACTTGAAGTGTAGCTTTAATCAATTAAGTGTTTTGGTTATTTGCTTCTATAAATCATCGTCTCGTAGTATATACATATACATATATATATTTTCATTTTGAAATAGTGTTTTACTGTAGCAAAGTTACTGTAGCAAAGTTTTTACTGTAGCAAATAGTGATTTTTCGAAAACACTGTAGCTTTTCGGGTACTGTAGCAATTCAAAAATACTATAGCAAATTAGTGTTTTACTGGTTCATCTTAAACGTTTTAGTTAACTTATCTAAATATCAATCTAATCAATAATCGAATGTTACTATCGTTTACTAAATAACTTGAAATCATATATATATATATATATATATATATATATATATATATATATATATATATATATATATATATATATATATATATATATATATATGCACATTAAGTTATATATATATTGTTCGTGAATCTTCGAGAACAGTCAAAGAATAATTGATTACATGAATATAGTTCCAAAATTTTGAGACTCAACATTACAGACTTTGCTTATCGTGTCGAAAATATTAAATCATTTAAAGATAAAGTTTAAATTTGGTCAGAAATTTCCGGGTCGTCACAGCGATGGGTACGGCTAGGGTCGCAATTATTTGATGACTAATGACGAAGCCAAGCAATCCAATGAAGTTGTCTCAGGTACTTTCATTGTTAACTCTAATCCGGCAAGAATCCTATTTGATAGCGGTGCTAATTTATCGTTTGTTTCTCCAAGATTTGTGTCTAAGCTTGATAAACCACTAGCTAAGTTGAGTCATCCGGTAGAAGTTGAAATAGCGGATAGTAAGACGGTGCTAGGGGTTGATGTTTGTAATGATTGTGAAATTGTGTTTGGTACCGAAACGTTTAAAATTGATCTTATCCCGATGACCTTGGGTGAATTCGATATTGTCGTTGGTATGGATTGGCTAGATCGTTATAGAGCTGACATTGTATGCCATGAAAAGTCTATTCGTGTGAAGACCCCTAGTGGGGGAGAGTTAATTATTTATGGCGAAAAACGAAGAAGACTTGTGCCATTATGCACTTATGCACCGGCACGTCGTTTTCTTGTTAGTGGTGGCATGACTTTTCTGGCTCATGTGGTTGATACTCGTGAAGAGCCACCATCCATTCGTGAAATTCCGGTGGTTAGTGAATTCGAAGACGTTTTTCCGGATGAATTACCGGGTGTTCCGGCGGAAAGACAAGTTGAATTTCGCAGTGAGTTGGTTCCGGGAGCTACTCCCATTGCTAAAACTCCTTATTGTTTAGCACCAACGGAAATGCAAGAGTTGTTAAATCAAACCCAAGAGTTTCTTGAAAAGGGTTTTATTCGACCCAGTGCTTCGTCGTGGGGCGCTCCGGTTTTATTTGTGAAAAAGAAGGATGGTAGTATGCGGATGTGCATCGATTATCGGGAGTTGAATAAAGTGATGATAAAGAATCGTTATCCATTGCCTCGGATTGACGATTTATTTGATCAACTACAAGGCGCGAATTATATTTCTAAAATTGACCTACGGTCCGGCTATCACCAAATGCGGGTTCGCGAGGAAGATATTGAGAAAACGGCCTTTCGAACGAGTTATGGGCATTTTGAGTTTGTAGTTATGCCTTTTGGTCTTACGAATGCACCGGCGGCATTCATGGACCTTATGAACCGAGTGTGCCAACCTATGTTGGACAAGTCGGTAATTGTGTTCATTGACGACATACTTGTCTACTCGAAGAGTATAAACGAACATGAACGTCATTTGCGGGAAGTATTGAAGACGTTGCGAAAGGAGAAATTGTATGCAAAATTCTCCAAATGTGAATTTTGGCTAAGGGAAGTTCAATTCCTCGGCCATATTGTGAACAAAGATGGTATTCAAGTAGATCCGGGGAAGATCGAGACGGTAAAGAGTTGGGGACGACCGACTACGCCTACGGAAATTCGTAGTTTTCTCGGATTGGCCGGTTATTATCTCGGTTTATCCAAGACTTTTCTAAAATTGCTTCTCCATTGACGAAATTGACAAGAAAGAACGCAAGGTTTAATTGGGAGAACGAGCAAGAAATTGCTTTTCAATTGTTAAAAGAGAAGTTGTGTCAAGCTCCGGTTTTAGTATTGCCGGATGGTGTAGAAGACATGACGGTTTATTGTGATGCTTCTTTGAATGGGATCGGTGGTGTTCTAATGCAACGAGGTAAAGTCATCGCGTATGCCTCTCGAAAATTAAAGGAACACGAAACGAGATATCCGACTCATGATCTTGAGTTGGCAGCGGTTTTTCATGCATTGAAAATTTGGCGCCATTACTTGTATGGTGTCAAGTGTACGATTTATTCGGATCATAAGAGTTTGAAACACCTTTTCAATCGACGAGATTTGAATTATCGTCAACGTAGATGGATGGATATGGTGAAAGACTATGATTGTGAAATACTTTATCATCCGGGTAAGGCGAATGTGGTCGCGGATGCATTAAGTCGGAAGAGTCAACATCCGGTGATACGAGTAGCCATGATTATTACTAACGATTTTATTGTAAAGCTTGGCGAGACTCAATTTGAAGCTTTTGTTAACAATAAGCATAAGGAATGAATCGTGGGACAAACGGAGTCTATTACCTTAGGTCCACATGGTTTGTTATCCTTTCAAGGACGAGTGTGGGTACATAAAATGGGTGATCATCGACGAGTGCTACTTGATGAAGCACATAAGTCAAAGTATTACACTCGCACGGGAGCGATGAAAATGTATCATGATTTGAAGAAAGAGTATTGGTGGCCGGGCATGAAACGTGATGTTGTAAAGTATGTTGAACAATGTGTCACGTGTTTGCAAGTTAAAGCCAAACACCAAAAGCCGTATGGTAAGTTACAACCATTGGAAATTCCGAAATGGAAATGGGAGCACATTACCATGAACTTCATTACAAAGTTACCAAAGACGGCGAGAACCCAATTTGACTCGATTTGGGTAATAGTTGATCGATTGACGAAAAGTGCTTTATTTCTTCCCATTCGGGAAGCGATATCGTCGGAGACCTTGGCTAAGTTATTTATCAAGGAGGTGATATCGAGGCATGGAGTTCCTATATCTATTATTTCGGATCGAGATACCCGTTTCACATCTCGGTTTTGGAATAAGTTTCATGAAGATATGGGTACACAATTGAGAATGAGCACGGCGTACCATCCTCAAATGGACGGTCAAACCGAACGTACGAATCAAACATTGGAGGATATGTTACGGGCGTGCATTATTGATTTCGGGGGTAGTTGGAATGAGCACTTACCATTGGTGGAATTCTCGTACAATAATAGTTATCACACTAGTATTGAGATGCCACCCTATGAGATGCTTTATGGGCGGAGGTGTCGAACTCCGATTTGTTGGGGGGAAGTGGGTCAAAGAGAAATTGGGAGTACCGATTTGGTTTTAGAGACGAATAGCAAGATTGAGACGATTCGGACTCATTTGAAAGCGGCTCAAGATAGACAAAAGCCGTATGCCAACAAAAGTAGGCGATTGATTGAGTTCCAAGAATGCGACATGGTGATGCTTAAGGTTTCGCCATGAAAGGGTATTATTCAGTTTCGAAAACAGGGAAAGTTAGCTCCTCGGTTTATTGGTCCTTTTAAAATTTTAGCTCGTGTTGGTGAGGTAGCGTATCGTTTGGAATTACTCGAAGAGCTTGCGGGGATCCATAATACATTTCATGTTTCCCATCTTCGTAAGTGTCTTGCGAATGATTATTCATGGGTGCCATTAGACGAGATTGAGCTAAAACATAATTTAGAGTATGTTGAGGAGCCGATTGTTATACTCGATGAGAAGGTCAAGCGGTTGAGGAATAAGGAAGTGAGAACTTTTAAAGTTCAATGGCGTCGTAGCAAAGGTTCCGAGTTTACGTGGGAGCCCGAAGAGTTTGTGTTAGTTTATCTTCCCTCTTGTCATGCGGCTTGGATCGCGAGGACGCGCACCGATTCAAGTGGAGGGGAGTTGTAAGACCCTGATCTTTATTGTACAGTAGCGTAAATATGGTACATAGAGTGTGGGTGTTTTTGTGTAATTAAACAGAAGTCAGAAACTATCCAGGCATAGGTGCGCTCAGCGCACACTAAATGGTGCGCGTGGCGCACTGGTTACTGTAGCCGGATTCTGCCTATTTTAATCTGATATTTTGAAGGGCTCTTTGGTGATTTCACTTGTGGACGAGTTTAAGACCAGTAGGTCAGATCTTAGGGTATCATTCACTCCAACTCCAACAACCTTATCCTTTCCATTTCAATTTTAGAGAGAGAGTGATTCTTGTGTGAGAAAGTTCAAGCAAAGGAAGAAGGAGCTAGTTTTGGGTCTTAGCTCGAGTTATAAAGTTGTTCATCTCCTCTCTAGCTACGTTTTAGTTGTAGTGGTATGTTCTAACTTGGATTTCCTTACTTTGATTTATGTATGGGTTAGGGTTTGAGTTAGTGATGAACATAAAACCCATATTTTGTGATTTTGGGTGTTCTTGGGTAAGATTGAGTCATGAGGACTCAAAATTGACTAACCTAGGGTTTTGAAATGATAAATGATTTTATGAGTCATAATTGGTTAGTTAATTACTAGCACACCTAGTTAATAAAATGAATGGGTATTATGTGGGCTAGTGGATGACCCGAAATGTGTGTGTTGACCTTAAATGGTCGGTTTTGATGTAAATGGGGCATTTAATGCATTTAAGTCATTAAATGCACATGAGTAAGTTGTTGGTGATTAGTCCAACTATTATGTGTGTTGATTGAGTACTTATTGTATTAGGTACTTGGCTTTGAAGCATTCGGAAGTATAAAATCGTCACCAAATCGTTAATGTGAGTGGAATAATTATATATGTAAATATATGATTTATTTACTTGTGGGGTATGGGTTAAAGTTCGATGTTAACGATACCATATCCTAGAGTATATTGTTGTGTGGATGAGGGTTAAAGTTCGGTGTTGACAATACCTCATGTATGGATTTAAAGATCGGTGTTGACGAAGCCATACACTATTGTAGTGATATTTGATGAGGGTTTAAGTTCGATGTTGATGATACCTCATATGTGGGTTTAAGTTCGATGTTGACGATACCATATTTATTAGGACGAATGGGAATTAAGTTCGATGTTGACGATACCATTCGTTGGGCTAGCCTTGGGATTCGAATACTAATGGATGTTGTGAACATCAATGCTTATATTGTGTTGTAACATATTGTATTGTTTGCATTATATGATATTGTTATACTAGCTTATGTTATCGAGGATTTAGCGTTATACATTATAAAGGTATGCTAATTATGTTGCTAGTATGTATGCGGATTTGTTGTAAGTGTTTACAAGTAAGTAAGTTATATATGTATATGTATAATTATTGCATTCACTAAGCTTTGCTTACCCTCTCGTTGTTTTCCTTTTTATAGGCTCGGGCGTTGACAAGGGTAAGGGCGTACGATTGGATTAGAGATCCCGCTTGTTTGATAGGGGACGCTTTTGGATGTGTTAGCTTTTGAAGTTTGACCGAGAGTTGGGTAGTTTAACCCCCAAACATCATGCTCTAGTGTCGTTTGGAATTTAAACTAATTCGGTTTAAACTTATACTTTTGTACGCAACTCGTACTACGGCATATGTGGGCCCGGTTTCGTAAAACTTATTTTATTATTGAATCGTGTGAGTTTTAACTATTATATCATGTTGTGAAAAGTGTTTTGTCTAAATACGTCGGGAAGTGGGAGATCTTTATTTGAAAATTAACAAAACCGGACAGAACTGAATTGGGCTTGTGCGTGCCGCGCACCCTAGGGTGGTGCGCGTGGCGCACTCTTCTGACATAAAAAAAAAAATTATTTCGCGTATTCAGTTGGTTATTGGTTTGGGTTGTTACAAATTTACAGATCATTAACTGCAAGGGAACAAGCCATTTCTATTCTCAAGTTTCATTTGAAGAGAACACAGGATAGGATGAAGAATTTGGCTGATGGGAAGCGCACAAATAGGGCTTTCAACATTCATTCATGGGTATATGATAATGCTGAAAACGAACATATATTTCATAGCATTATTCCTCAAGAAAGACAAGCTTTTAGTTGCAATTGTTCTATTTACAAGTGATATTCGTTTAAATAATAAAAGGTGAAGACAAAAGACAGATTCGACGAATTGAAGACGTAAACGACCAAAAAGCTCAAAAGTACAAAAGACAATCAAAGAGATTCAAATTATTGATAAGAAACGTCTCGAAATTACAAGAGTACAAGATTCAAAACGCAAAGTACAAGATATTAAATTGTACGCAAGGACGTTCGAAAATCCGGAACCGGGACCAGAGTCAACTCTTAACGCTCGACGCAACGGACTAAAAATTACAAGTTAACTATGTATATAAATATAATATAATATATAATTAATTATATTAATTATATATATATTATATATATAAAATAAATCGTCGGCAAGAAAGACTCCAATTTGTGTGAGCTGTATTCTCAAACTCCGTGACTCGCGGAGTTTGAAGGCCAAAAGGGCCGCGAGTCGCAGAGCCCCAATTTCAGAAACTCCCTATAAAGCTCGTGCATTCTGATCGTAATCATCATCTTTTTCTTCTTCTCCTCATTCATACGTAAAATATATATATATATATATATATATATTTATAATTTATATTTTAATTTTAATTATAATTCTAATAATAAGGGTATGTTAGCGAATGTTGTAAGGGTGTAAGTCGAAATTCTGTCCGTGTAACGCTACGCTATTTTTAATCATTGTAAGTTATGTTCAACCTTTTTATATTAATGTCTCGTAGCTAAGTTATTATTATGCTTATTTAATCCGAAGTAATCATGATGTTGGGCTAATTACTAAAATTGGGTAATTGGGCTTTGTACCATAATTGGAGTTTGGATAAAAGAACGACACTTGTAGAAATTGGACTATGGGCTATTAATGGGTTTTATATTAACTAAACAATACCTTGTTAATTTAATATACAAACTTATAATTCAACATATTTATATATAACCACATACGCTTGACTGGGTACGGTGGGCGGGATATCTATAAATACCAATAATTATTCATTTTACCGGATACGGAGTTGGATTAATAGTTAATAGACTTGTTGAAACAGGGGTGAATTACATTCAAGGGTAATTGGTGTAATTGTTAACAAAGTAGTAAAACCTTGGTTTACACGCAGTCGATAACCTGGTGTATTCATTAAACAAAGTATTAAAACCTTGTTACAATTCAAATCCCCAATTAGTTGGAATATTTGACTTCGTGAATAAGAATAATTTGACGAAGGCTTTCGCTCTTTATATTTATGATTGATGGACTATTATGGACAAATCCGTATGGACATATTAAATAATCCAGGACAAAGGACAATTAACCCATGGGCATAAAACTAAAATCAACACGTCAAACATCATGATTACGGAAGTTTAAATAAGCATAATTCTTTTATTTCATATTTAATTTCCTTTATTTTATATTTAATTGCACTTCTAATTATCGCACTTTTATTTATTGTTATTTAATCGCACTTTTAATTATCGTACTTTTTAATTATCGCAATTTTATTTTATCGCACTTTTATTTATTGCAATTTCATTATCGTTATTTATTTTACGCTTTAAATTAAGTCTTTTATTTATTTAATATTTTACATTAGGTTTTAACTGCGACTAAAGTTTTAAAATCGACAAACCGGTCATTAAACGGTAAAAACCCCCCTTTATAATAATAATATTACTTATATATATATTTGTATTTCTATAAAAGTAAACTAATATAGCGTTAAGCTTTGTTTAAAAAGATTCCCTGTGGAACGAACCGGACTTACTAAAAACTACACTACTGTACGATTAGGTACACTGCCTATAAGTGTTGTAGCAAGGTTTAAGTATATCCGTTCTCTAAATAAATAAATATCTTGTGTAAAATTGTATCGTATTTAATAGTATTTTCTTGCAAAAATATAAGCTATTTTATATACTACTCTGCTAAAACATCAAGTATTTTTGGCGCCGCTGCCGGGGAGTCTCTTAAAAGCCGGAAGCGCAACGCTAATATAAAAATAAAAAAAAATTTATGTATTTTTAAGATTTTGTTAAATATTTAAAGTTTTAAAAAGTTTCTTTATTTTTATATAAGTTTTATTTAAGTATTTTGTTTTTATTTAAAAACATAAAAAAAAATATATATAAATCTAGTTTTAAGGTTTTTATTTATAAAATTATAAAGAAGTTCTATTTTTATTTAAGTTTTTAATTATAAGTTTTTATTATACATTATAAAACAGAAAAATATAAAAACAGAAAATAAAAAAAATAAAAAAATAAAAACGCGTCGATTTTTAAATAAGCTGTCAATTGAATTTCTGAACCCCGCGACTCGCGGAGTTTTGTTGCTTGGAACACCGCGACTCGCGAAGCTTTTCTGACAGGCGACAGAACCTAAATTAGCATTAATTACGGGTGATTATTAATTATTATTATTATTAACCCTAGTTTTTATTATTATTATAATTAGTTTTATTTTTAGTTTTACTTTTTATTTATTTTATATTTTAGTTAATTTAGTTTAATTAATTTGTAAAATTAGTAGTTTTAATAAATAAATAATATAAAAATAATATTTTTAAAAATTGTAATTTTTACAACTTTTTGTATATTTTTATATTTTGTCCCTTTTTAATCGTTTTAGCGTAATATTTGTATTTTTAGCTCATATTTTGTTTTAAACTCAGTTTTTGCCATAGTTATTTTTACTTCTAGATTTTTAGGCTTTGCCGTAGAATTCCTTAAGTGCTTTTTCTTTAGAGGTGCTTTAGAATTTTGTGACGCCTTTTTAAGTTTTAGTTTCTTTTTAAGTTATTTCCATTTGGGATATAGTTTTTCTTGTAAGCTTTAATATTTTTAGACACCTTTTGCCTATGTATCAATTATCATTCCAATTAGTAATCTCAATTTGCGATTATAATTTTAAGTTAGTTGTAGTAATAAGGTTAGGTTAGTCAAAGTACTTTTAAGTTTTATAAGTTTCTTTAATTTTTCCGTCACATTTTATTTTTCAACCATTTTTCTTTTTCAACCTTTTCCGACGAATTCTTTTTCTTTCTTATTTCTCGCTTTTCTAGTTTTAGGACATAGATTTTTATTCTACTTCTTATCTAAATTTCTTAAAATTACGAAAATTTATTTTAAGTGGTTAAATTGATAGACATCAAAATTTTCTGGTTCGTAGTAATAGTTGGATTTGTACGTGGACCGGGTTATTGGAGCCAAACAGTCCTCAATTATATTGAGACCAAACGAATCATGCCCCTCTGCTACATCTTTTGGCTATTCAAAACGTGGGCAAAATCAGAAAAGTCTATTAATTGGATAACTTATTATAATTTTTCTTTCCTTTTAAAAACTAATAGGATATTCAGTGAATGCACCGAGCAAGACGATCACCACCTTTTGTACGTTCACCACCTGTAACTAAATCAAGACATTTAGCAAATATAACAGCCGTTGATTTTTCTTTAGAATCGTCATCCAGTCGACCAAGTACTTCAGTTCAAATTTCCGATAATCCATTTTTTGAACCCGACCTCACAATTGAGAATCCGGAGAATATTCAGGAACGGTTCGTAGATCCTGAACCATTAAACTTTCCTCCGGAACCACCAATCATTCAAACAGAGATTGTTGAGGAACGAACCATTAAATCAGAATCCTCTAGTGATTCCGATTCAACAAATTCAATTATGGAGAATCTGGAACCTTTAAGTATGGAAGACCGAATGAGAGCTAAACGCACTGGCCAAGGTCACGCAATTACTCATCCAGACATTAATGCGCCAGATTATGAAATCAAAGGACAAATTCTACACATGGTGACTAATCAATGCCAATTTAGTGGTGCGCCGAAGGAAGATCCAAATGAACATCTACGTACCTTTAATAGGATCTGCACACTATTTAAAATCCGAGAAGTGGAGGATGAACAGATATATCTCATGTTATTTCCCTGTACTTTAAAGGGAGAAGCCAAAGATTGGTTGGAATCGTTACCTGAAGGGGCGATCGATACATGGGATGTTTTAGTTGACAAATTTCTTAAACAATTCTTTCCTGCATCTAAAGCCGTAAGACTTCAAGCAGAAATTGTTACGTTTACACAGAAACCGAATGAAACTCTATATGAGGCATGGACTAGATATGGAAAATTGTTAAGAGGATGTCCGCAACATGGTTTAGACACCTGTCAAATAGTACAAATATTCTACCAAGGATGCGACATCACTACAAGGAAAGACATAGATATAGCAGCTGGTGGTTCTATTATGAAGAAAACCGAAACTGATGCTTACAAAATTATTGATAACACTGCTTCCCACTCACATGAGTGGCACCAAGAAAAAGATATCGTTAGATCATCTAAAGCAGCTAGAGCCGATTCTAGCCATGACTTAGATTCCATTTCCGCAAAGATAGATGCTGTGGAGAGACGAATGGAAAAAATGACTAAAGATATTCACTCAATACGAATTAGTTGTGAGCAGTGTGGAGGACCACATTTGACAAAAGATTGTCTCAGTATTGAATTAACAATGGAACAAAGAGAGAATATTTCATACATAAACCAAAGGCCTGGAAATAATTATCAGAATAATTATCAACCGCCAAGACCAATTTACAATCAAAACCAGAATTATAACCGAAATATTCCATACAACAACCAACAAGGTCCTAGCAATCAACAAGTATCCAATAATACTTACAATCAGCAAAGACCTAATTTTCAAAACAAACCACCACAACAAACCGATGATAAAAAGCCGAATTTAGAAGATATGATGACGAAGCTAGTTGAAACTCAAACGCAGTTTTTCACATCTCAGAAACAAGCCAATGAACAAAATGCTCAAGCATTTAGAAATCAACAAGCTTCTATTCAAAATCTGGAACAAGAAGTAAGTAACCTAGCAAGGTTAATAGGTGAAAGAAAACCGGGAAGTCTACCTAGTGATACAAATGCTAACCCCCGGAATGAAACAGCTAAAGTCATTACCACAAGAAGTGGTACAACACTTAAACCACCTGAAAAACCTGTAATTTCTGATGAAGCTATTCCTACTCCACAAGAACCACAACTTGATCAAGATAAGGAAAAAGAACCGGTAGTTGAAAAGGTTAATGAAGATAACACAGTTAAGGCTAAACCTTATGTTAAACCATACCAACCACCACTTCCTTATCCGAGTAAAATGAAGAAAGAGAAACTTGAAGCCGAGCAATCCAAATTCTTGGATATGTTTAAACAGATAAATGTAAATCTTCCTTTCATTGATGTGATTTCAGGAATGCCTAGATATGCTAAATTCTTGAAAGATCTAATTTCAAATAGAAAGAAAATGGAAGAACTCTCGGCTGTTACTTTGAATGCTAATTGTTCAGCAGTGCTGTTGAATAAGATACCAGAAAAACTATCTGATCCAGGAAGTTTCACAATTCCATGTTTTCTGGGTAGTCTTAGTTCAATAGAAGCATTGGCAGACTTAGGTGCTAGTATAAATCTAATGCCGTATTCACTATACACTAAACTAGACCTTGGAGAATTGAAACCAACCAGAATAAGCATACAACTAGCCGATAGATCAATAAAATATCCTAGAGGGATAATGGAGAACATGCTAGTTAAAGTTGGTACTTTAGTATTTCCAGTAGATTTTGTTGTTCTGGACATGGAAGAAGATTCTCAAGTTCCTCTCATATTAGGAAGACCATTCTTAAACACGGCTAAAGCAATGATAGACGTGTTCGGTAAGAAATTGACCCTAAGTATAGAGGATGAGAGTGTTACCTTTTCAGTTGATAGAGCAATGCAACAACCACAATCTGCAGATGATACATGTTATTATATTCAAACTATAGATGCACATGCAGAATTATTAGAAGAATTTCCAGAATTACAAGGAACAGGAGAATGTTCTTTAGGAGAAGGTAATGAACCAATTGATGAAGCTGAAATGTTAGCTACACTTATAGCTAATGGATATGAACCAACAACATAAGAAATTCAAATGCTAAAAGAAGAAGACAGATATCGATATAAATCATCGATAGAAGAACCACCGAAATTAGAGTTAAAGCCACTTCCAAACCATTTGGAATACGCTTATTTACATGGTGAATCTGAATTACCTGTAATAATATCATCTTCTCTTACTGAAAATGAGAAATCACAACTCATTTCTGTGTTGAAAGCTCATAAACCAGCCATTGCATGGAAGATTCATGATATTAAAGGAATAAGTCCTTCGTATTGCACACATAAAATCCTTATGGAAGAAGGTCATAAAACGTATGTGCAACGCCAACGAAGACTAAATCCTAATATGCAAGATGTAGTTAAGAAAGAGATTATTAAACTGCTAGATGCAGGTCTAATTTATCCAATCTCTGATAGTCCATGGGTAAGCCCAGTTCAATGCGTGCCTAAGAAGGGTGGCATGACTGTCATTACAAATGATAAAAATGAGCTTATTCCTACTAGGACCGTAACAGGATTTCGTGTATGTATTGATTATAGAAAATTAAATGACGCCACCAGAAAAGATCACTTTCCCTTACCTTTCATAGATCAAATGTTGGAAAGATTAGCCGGAAATAGTTACTATTGTTTTCTAGATGGATTTTCCGGATATTTTCAAATTCCAATAGCACCCGAGGACCAAGAGAAAACCACATTCACGTGCCCTTATAGTACTTTTGCTTACAAACGCATGCCATTTGGACTTTGCAACGCCCCTGCAACCTTTCAAAGGTGTATGATGGCGATTTTTCACGACATGATAGAAGAATGCATGGAAGTATTCATGGATGACTTTTCAGTCTTCGGTGATACATTTGAATCATGTCTAGTTAATCTGGAACGAATGCTTCTTAGATGCGAACAATCAAATCTAGTTCTTAATTGGGAGAAATGCCATTTCATGGTTAAAGAAGGCATCGTTCTTGGTCATAAAATTTCAAAAGAAGGAATTGAAGTGGATAGAGCTAAAGTAGATGTAATTGCTAAACTTCCACATCCCACCAATGTTAGAGGAGTTAGGAGTTTTCTAGGGCATGCCGGTTTTTACCGACGTTTCATAAAAGATTTTTCTAAAATTGCCACTCCTATGAATAAACTCCTAGAAAAGGATGCGCCATTCATCTTTTCAGATGAATGTATCAAATCTTTTAATATTCTTAAAGAGAAACTCACTAATGCACCGATCATGATAACACCAAATTGGAATCTACCATTTGAACTAATGTGCGATGCAAGTGATTTTGCAATGGGAGCCGTTTTAGGACAAAGGATTGAAAAACGATTTCAACCTATATATTATGCTAGTAAGACGTTACAAGGAGCACAAACGAACTATACAACTACTGAAAAAGAACTCCTTGCTATTGTCTTTGCTTTTGACAAATTTCGATCATATCTCGTTCTAGCAAAAACGGTGGTCTATACCGACCATTCTGCTCTTAGATACCTATTTTCAAAACAAGATGCTAAACCAAGATTAATCCGTTGGATCTTACTCTTACAAGAGTTTGATATTGAAATCCGAGATAAAAGAGGAGCAGAAAATCTCACCGCTGATCATCTTTCTCGTCTTGAAAATCCCGAATTAGAAGTTCTAAATGAATCGGCCATACAAGACAACTTTCCTGATGAATATCTATTGAAGATAGATTATAAAGAAATCCCATGGTTTGCAGACTATGCAAACTACCTAGTTTGTGGATTCCTTGAAAAAGGATTATCGTACCAAAGACGAAAGAAATTCTTCAGTGATATAAAACACTATTTTTGGAAAGATCCACATCTGTTTAAAAGTTGTCCAGATGGAATAATACGCCGATGTGTATTTGGAGATGAAGCTAGTAAAATTTTAAACCATTGTCACACAGGACCAACAGGAGGGCATTATGGGCCTCAACTAACAGCAAGAAAAGTTTATGATGCTGGATTCTATTGGCCTACAATTTACAAAGACGCACACCTTCTTTGCAAATCCTGTGATGCTTGTCAAAGGGCCGAAAAAATAAGTCAACGTGATGAAATGCCACAAAATGTCATCCAAGTATGTGAAGTATTTGACATTTGGGGTATTGACTTTATGGGTCCATTTCCAAAATCTCATAATAATCTATATATACTCGTAGCCATTGATTATGTATCTAAATGGGCGGAAGCACAAGCTCTCCCAACTAACGATGCACGAGTTGTAGTCAACTTTTTTAAAACGTCTTTTTGCAAGGTTTGGAACACCGAAAGCTTTGATAAGTGATCGGGGTACTCATTTCTGTAATAATCAACTTGAGAAAGTTCTTAAAAGATATGGAGTAACTCATAAAATCTCCACCGCATATCATCCACAAACAAGTGGACAAGTTGAAAATACCAATCGAGCCTTAAAACGTATTCTAGAGAAAACCGTAGGATCAAATCCAAAGGAATGGTCCATTAAATTGGAGGATGCACTCTGGGCTTTTAGAACAGCCTACAAAACTCCAATTGGAACCACACCTTTTAGACTTGTTTATGGAAAAGCATTTTGGGCTTTGAAAACATGTAATCTTGATTTACATGAAGCTGGACGTCTACGATTAAGTCAACTAAACGAATTAGAAGAATTAAGACATGAAGCATACGAAAATTCATTAATCTATAAAGAAAGAACGAAGAAATGGCATGATAAAATAATCAGAAGTTCAAAAGAATTTAAAGAAGGAGACAGAGTTCTTCTTTTCAATTCACGATTCAAGCTATTTCCTGGAAAATTGAAATCAAGATGGTCTGGACCATTCATAGTCAAAAGAGTTTTCCCATACGGAACGATAGAATTAATAAATTCAAATGGGATTGAATTTAAAGTTAATGGTCACAGAGTTAAACATTACATACATGGTCCGATGGAAGTCGACAACGAAGTTAATCACAATTTCGACACCACAGCTAACTAAGTGTGGGGAGAATCATGTCTTTAAAGGATAATATGTATTTCTGTTAGAGTTAGATTGTCTGTTTTCGTGTAGTTCTCAAAAATGGAACCCGAATGGTCTTTCCCTAGCAGACCCTAAAGAACTAGTCTTCTCCCCCCATTCTGAATTTTTATTTTTTTAGGTTTTTACAAAATGAAGACTGCCTGTGAACTAAACCATGGTCTAATGCTACACGCTTTGATCACTAAACGTAATAATGACATACTCCCGAGTGAATTAGTATCAGTAATCAGAGAAAGAATGGACGGAGTTAGAAAAGAATCCAGATGCGAAGATAATAAGTTACAATTTGGTAAAGGAAAATCAAAATCCGCAGCAAAAAGAAGAGCACGACACCTAGAACGATGTCACAAATGCGGAAAATGGTCACATGGAGGTAAATGTTCAAATAATCAAACCTATTCAAATACCGAATTTGTTACTTTATGCAGAGACGGACCATTCGTATGTTTAGAAGAAAAAACACTGAATGCTCGAGGTTACGCCTATGTAGCTATGGAAAACCAATTAAACCGACTATCTTATGAATGGGATAGATCATATAACTAAGAAATCTATTTCACAGGAATGTCTGTACAGTTTTTATTTTTATTTTTATTTTTAACCTTTTGATAATAAACGCTAATTTGTTCACTAAAAAGTATTAAATTGGTATTGAATAAAATTAGGTTTGGCGACCGAAATTATTGATATCATTCAAAAATTTATTACATCACTGCGAAATTTAACGTTTATTCTTAAGGTATAAATATCTTTAAACAATCAACCCAAAATATTTCAAAAATTCGTCATGAGTTAAATTAGGTTTTGGAACCGAAATTACTTTCCGAAAAGAGGGGCGCATATTTTTGATAATATTTGATTGATTAAAGTGGGATAAAAAGCCAAAAAGATTTTTAATTTTATTTTTACCATGTTTTTTAAATTAATATTTAAATCTTAAATTAATATTGTAAACTTTGTAAAAACAATATATTTAAAATTGTAAATATTTGAAAAATTAATATAAGTTTGGTATGAATTTATAATATGAATTTTTAAATTAAGTTTGGTGTGAATTTTTAATTTTTAAAATATGAAATTTTAATTTTATGCATTTCAAATTTTAAGTTTGGTGTGAATTTTTAATATTAATTTTGAATTTTATATTTAAGTTGTGTGAATTTAAAAACAAAAATTTACTTTATCTCATTAAGTTAAAAATATGATTTTTAAAATTCGTCGTAAGTTGAAGACTAGGTCTTTGAACCAAAATTGCTTTACCCAAGGGAGGGACGAGAACTTTTATTATCATTATTTTTAATCTTATTGATTTAAAGTATGCCAAAAACATTAAAAAACCCAAAAATCTTAGCTTTTAAAACAATCGCTACAAAAAGACAAATTTTAAAATTTTGTCGAGGGACGGACTAGGACATCAATCCGAAACGACCTCGTCCTAAATAACAAGGGAAACAAAATTTTAAAATTAAGTACTTAATTGTTTTATAAGTTAATGATTATAAAAATAAAATAAAAAAAAACAAACTCCGCGACTCGCGGAGTTTGAAGGGTAATTCACCGCGAGTCGCGGAGGGACGAAAAATCAGAAAAATAAAATCGAGCAGAACAGCTCAGAACACACACAAAACTAAAAAAAAAAATACTGCGAAAACTGTCGAAAAAACCACCAAAAACACCCCCAAAATCACAATTTTTAACCGTTAATCACCAAATCTTTTACTAAAATCATGTTGAGAAGGATGCTATCTAGGAATTACTCAAGAAAAACGGTAAATTTCTACACCTAAACACCATTTAATCCGAAATTAGTGTTCTTGAGCAATTTTTTCCCCAATTTGATTTTGATGCTTTTTAGTGTAATTAGGCTTAAATTGTTTATGTATTATGCTTGTATAACCTAGATTGATGCTGTTTAACATGATTAGAAGCCTTAAACTTCAAATTTTGAGTAATCTAGGGTTTGTGTTCTTGAGCAAATTTGGGGCTTTTTGATATAAACAGGTTATGGCCGATTTTTGTCATGAATTGTTGCTAAATTAAGTAGTGTAACATGTTTAGGTAGTTAAATGATCCAAACTTTGAGCCTAAACATGATTTTGAGAATTAAAGTGGAATTTTTCAAGTCTAAAATTCATGAACTTGATTTTTTAAAGATAATGCCATTTGAAACTTGTTTAATTGCTAGTAATGATTATTTTGACATGTTATTTGAGTTGAATGCTTATGAACTTGGCGAACATTTTCGTATATGCTTATTTGAAAAAGTGTAGATTTGATGAAAATATGAAAATAAGCTTAAGTTGAATATAAATTGATCATGTCATTGTAATTATTTTGATTGATGATTTTGCTGACACTAATGCATATTTGGATGCACAAAAATTGTGTTTGATGTGTTTTGCAGACTGAAAGGGGTGAATCTTCATCCCAAGCTCGCAATGCTCCTGCTGAGAATGCGGAACAACAGGAGGTGGATAACTACTACAAGCAGGATATACCTCATCCGGTCATGACATTTTCTGATATGCACTTGGAAGAGTTGCACCCGAACCTGAGATTTGACAGACTTTGGATAGATTATCCAAAATACCAAAGGGGTTTGCATACTCTTCATTCTAAGGTTGTTGAGGTACCGAGGGTCATAGAATGGGGACCCTTAGAAGCTGTAGAATTGGCCGGGCCAATTAGGGAATTACTTGTACAGAGGTATGGTAATTCTACTTTTAATGACTGGGTACGTTTATTCACCATGCGTAGACCTGTATATAAAGTATGGTGTGAAGAATTGTTGTGTAGTATAGAGTTGAATGATTGGGTAGCTAGTTTAACCGATCGTTCTTTTATTAGATTTTTGTTAGGCGGTTCGATGCGCCACATGTCTTTACTGGACATGGCTCAGGCTTTACGTATATATACGCCTGAGGAGTTAGCATCTGCCGATTGTAGAGGGTTGATACTAAACGGTAGAAAGATAGATGAAAATTTTGATACACACGGTGTGTGGAGTCAAATGACAAGCCATTACCGTTTCAAAGGGGGAAATTACTCTTATTTGGATATAGATAGAGCCGAATTAAGAGTGATTCATAGGTTTTTAGCTAATTCGATTACACAAAGGGGTAAGAACAAGGAAAAGGTAAATGAACAGGATTTGTTTTACCATATGTGTATTCGAGACCCACAAAGCGCTGTAAGTATACCGTATTGTGTGGGTTATTATTTATCAGCTATGGTTAGGGGAATGAGACCGCATAGCATAATAGGAGGTGGTATTTTTATTACTTTGATTGATGAATATCTCGGTGTGGATATAAGTCGGGGGGGATTATTAGTAGAAGAACCAGAACCCCGCGATACTATAGGTTTAAATGTATACCATGGTGCGAAAGTTTTGAAAAGGCGAAATAACGCCGCAGTACCATACCATGGTAGACATCCACAGGTTGAGAGAAACCAACAGCAAGGTAATGTAGGAGGGGGAAATGAGATGCAAAAAATGCAAAGGTTTATAGCTTCACAGGAGTACGAAAATGCTAGACAAAGAGCATTTGAAGATTGGCAAGTTCATCAGAACCAAATCATAGCTCATTGCCAACATATAGGTGGAAACTATATTCCTACACCGAAACCCATCTTCCCTCCCTGGTCTATAGAGATGCAACCACCGTATCCTACGTATAACCCTGCCGAAGCATTCTATAGCACCTATGGTTATGCCTGGAACCCCTATTGGTACCAGTATCATCCCTAGTATACTTAGTTTTATTTATTTTGTAATTTGTAATGATTGATACGTTTAATACTTTTGTTAATATTGTAATAGTTTTTATAATTGTCTAACTTTTATTCTTAGATTTTAATAATTTTTGAATGTGGGGTAATATACCAAACTTCAAAAATATGTATATATGTTTGCAGTTTATCTTATGTACACAACAGGGTAAAACAACGCATTTTCAAAGACTGGCATTAAGTTCAGCAAAAGCAACTAATTTTGACGACAAGATGCAAAATATATGTAAGATAACAACAAGACGGAATGAACAAATGATGTGCACCATTTATCATTCAGCAAACAAACGCCAATATATTTGGAAACTTTGGTAAAAATTTAATCATTTTCACACAAATCACCCTCAATAATTTAAATTATTACTGATTTCTTGCAAATGAGGGCATTGCAAGATCTTAAGTGTGGGAAGGGGTTAAATTCTTTCGGATTTTAAATTTTTTTACTTTATACACTTGGTTACCATTAAAAATACTAGTAAAGCAGTAGTTGTATTAGAATCTAGTGCTCTCTGATAATAAAGAACAGCCCTAGTCTTATATACTGACTACCCAATTCTAGTAAAAATTTTCAAAATTTTCAATTAAATGAACTCAAAATCATGTTTATACATATTTATGAACGATAAAACTAGGTTTTGACACCGAAATTATTGTTACCTCGGAAAGGACATAAATTGAGAAACAAACCAAAATGTTAAAATTCATTTAAAATGGAATAGAGGACGATAAAAAGGAAAATAAAAGTCAAGTGTGGTAAAATTTACCAAGTTATTTTAAACATATGTCACATATATCTGTAACAAATAACTGAAAATACTTTTGCTTTGGACTAAACTAAACTGTTTTACCCAATGAAAGAAAAGAAGAGATGGATCTACACGATGAATCAATTCCATCATTAAAAGGAAGTAAAGTCTTCCGAAAAAGAAACGCGCTTCTTGATTTAGGTCATGAAGTTGTCGTCCAGACCAGCTGTAGGTTGACGAAAAATCTAGAAAAGTCATCACTAAAATCAGCAGGAAATCCACAGACCTCAATATTAAACATGGTCACCAAGTGGTCAGATTTATCCTAACCATGAGAAGGATTTATCTCGTACAATGGGGGGCACCATGCAAATTAGCTGGATAAGACTAATGAATCAGATCCCCAGAAAGGATAATCTCCTTAAAGATTAAAAATCAGCTTTTAAAGACTGATATTACTCAATCCTAGAGATTGACCTTAAAGATTAAGAATTACAAACTCATGAAATTCAATGATATCTAAACTCGAGCTTGAACGAGAAAATATTTTGATCAAAAATTACAAACCGATTTGTTTTCTGAAAACCCTATTTTCAATGCGTTCATTACCATTGAACGTAAAATCCTAGGAATTCACCTGGAATTCATTAGGTCACCTGAACCAAATCGGGTGTCAACCGTAAGAACGGTGGTTGCATAGTGGTCAAAGACAGGACCTTGTGCCATACCGAAAAATTATAAGGGTGAGCTTTACTATTGCTCCTACCAAGGATAGTAATTGCGTCCGACACGTTATAGACCATAATTAAAAGCATGTCAGGGGACATTGCCTTAACAGTTGCTTGTTCAACGCTTTCCTTTACAACCGGACGGTAGTTTACCGAAAGGTAATATACGGGACAAGTAAACTGGACGTGTTGCTTTCCAAATACAAGGTTAGCAAGTGGGTGACACAAAACCATAAGTTTTGAGCTAAAATTTTCAAATCTGAAACCCACCAAACTCCAAAAATATTTTGCAAACACCGGTAAAGGGTTATTCCGGAAAACTTATCTAGGGTAAAAACTAGATTTAATTTTCAAAAGATCAAATGTTTTCATAAAGATCCAATTTCCATAATGGATCTAAATTTTTATAGTCATGTGGGACTGTAAACCATATCGTTACTACCATTGTTTATACCGCCGTAAAAAAATCACTGATGTACAAAGTGTGAAGAATAAAGAAGTGATTCTAGTATTTCAAAATGATATTGCTTGAGGACAAGCAACGCTCAAGTGTGGGAATATTTGATAATGCTAAAAACGAACATATATTTCATGACATTATTCCTCAAGAAAGACAAGCTTTTAGTTGCAATTGTTCTATTTACAAGTGATATTCGTTTAAATAATAAAAGGTGAAGACAAAAGACAGATTCGACGAATTGAAGACGCAAACGACCAAAAAGCTCAAAAGTACAAAAGACAATCAAAGAGATTCAAATTATTGATAAGAAACGTCTCGAAATTACAAGAGTACAAGATTCAAAACGCAAAGTACAAGATATTAAATTGTACGCAAGGACGTTCGAAAATCCGGAACCGGGACCAGAGTCAACTCTTAACGCTGACGCAACGGACTAAAAATTACAAGTTAACTATGTATATAAATATAATATAATATATAATTAATTATATTAATTATATATATATTATATATATAAAATAAATCGTCGGCAAGAAAGACTCCAATTTGTGTGAGCTGTATTCTCAAACTCCGCGACTCGCGGAGTTTGAAGGCCAAAAGGGCCGCGAGTCGCGGAGCCCCAATTTCAGAAACTCCCTATAAAGCTCGCGCATTCTGATCGTAATCATCATCTTTTTCTTCTTCTCCTCATTCATACGTAATATATATATATATATATATATATATATATATATATATATATATATATATATATATATATATATATTTATAATTTATATTTTAATTTTAATTATAATTCTAATATTAAGGGTATGTTAGCGAATGTTGTAAGGTGTAAGTCGAAATTCTGTCCGTGTAATGCTACGCTATTTTTAATCATTGTAAGTTATGTTCAACCTTTTTATATTAATGTCTCGTAGCTAAGTTATTATTATGCTTATTTAATCCGAAGTAATCATGATGTTGGGCTAATTACTAAAATTGGGTAATTGGGCTTTGTACCATAATTGGGGTTTGGATAAAAGAACGACACTTGTAGAAATTGGACTATGGGCTATTAATGGGTTTTATATTAACTAAACAATACCTTGTTAATTTAATATACAAACTTATAATTCGACATATTTATATATAACCACATACGCTTGACTGGGTACGGTGGGCGGGATATCTATAAATACCAATAATTATTCATTTTACCGGATACGGAATTGGATTAATAGTTAATAGACTTGTTGAAACTGGGGTGAATTACATTCAAGGGTAATTGGTGTAATTGTTAACAAAGTAGTAAAACCTTGGTTTACACGCAGTCGATAACCTGGAGTATTCATTAAACAAAGTATTAAAACCTTGTTACAATTCGAATCCCCAATTAGTTGGAATATTTGACTTCGGGAATAAGAATAATTTGACGAAGGCTTTCGCTCTTTATATTTATGACTGATGGACTATTATGGACAAATCCGTATGGACATATTAAATAATCCAGGACAAAGGACAATTAACCCATGGGCATAAAACTAAAATCAACACGTCAAACATCATGATTACGGAAGTTTAAATAAGCATAATTCTTTTATTTCATATTTAATTTCCTTTATTTTATATTTAATTGCACTTCTAATTATCGCACTTTTATTTATTGTTATTTAATCGCACTTTTAATTATCGTACTTTTTAATTATCGCAATTTTATTTTATCGCACTTTTATTTATTGCAATTTCATTATCGTTATTTATTTTACACTTTAAATTAAGTCTTTTATTTATTTAATATTTTACATTAGGTTTTAACTGCGACTAAAGTTTTAAAATCGACAAACCGGTCATTAAACGGTAAAAACCCCCCTTTATAATAATAATATTACTTATATATATATATTTGTATTTCTATAAAAGTAAACTAATATAGCGTTAAGCTTTGTTTAAAAAGATTCCCTGTGGAACGAACCGGACTTACTAAAAACTACACTACTGTACGATTAGGTACACTGCCTATAAGTGTTGTAGCAAGGTTTAAGTATATCCGTTCTCTAAATAAATAAATATCTTGTGTAAAATTGTATCGTATTTAATAGTATTTTCTTGCAAAAATATAAGCTATTTTATATACTACTCTGCTAAAACATCAGTATATGTTAATCTTAAACCACACAGACAGGTTACCCTTCGAGCACACAAATATAGCAAGCTATCTCCAAAATACTATGGTCCATTTCAAATTGTTGTACGAATTGGGGAAGTTGCTTACAAGTTAAAATTACCACCTACAGCTCAAATACACCATGTATTTCACGTTTCATAGCTTAAAGAACACAAAGGTGCCATACCTACTGCAGAAACTACAATGCCACAGCTTAATGATGCAGGTTTAATTGTAGTCAAACCTATTAAGCTTTTAGGGCGAAAAATGGTCAAGAAAGACAATCGAGTTGCAGTCTATGGGTTAATTCAATCGCAAAATGGTACAATTGAAGATGCTACTTGGGAATTGTTAGATGAATTACTTGACTGATTTCCGGAATTTGATGTTGTTCTTGTTGATTCTTGAGGGCAAGAATCATTTAAAGGGGAAGTATTGATATACGTTGGATTTAAAATCGCTCGTGCAACTCACGTGATCATTAATTGGAAAATTACACGGGCCACTCACATGCAATCTTCTAGCTACGGATGTTGACTCCAAAAGTCAACACTGTCAATTCTGTTAATTCTGTTACGATAGTAGAAGTTAGTTAGTTCGTTTGTACTTAAACAAGTGATGTAATTGATTAGAGTCAGTTTTTCAAGTTGTAATTCATTTCCTTTCCTATCTGTAACAAACTAATCTCAATGTTAATACAATTTCGATTAAACTCTATTGTTCTTTCTTCAACATAGAACTTTTAGGGTTATTCGATAGTTAACTCCGATCAACCAGACCAGGTTAACGTATCATCTATTTACATTAGTGCTAGGGCTTAGCACGTTTTATTGATTCTATATTAGGACTCTTTATTTTAAAAGGCTCACAATCCACACTTCAAAGAAACCTTCCAACCCAAATAGGCCCAACAATATAGTTTTAGTTAACTTATTCTATATATATTCATCATACACTAAGTACAATTAAGTGTATTAGAGCACTCCCTATGGTTTCACCATAGCTTCATTACCCACTCTTCTTATTCATTACCTATATAATGCTATAGGCATGGATTAGTTATAGGGCTTCATTATCCAACTTCACCATCAATTTAACGAAACCATGAATATATAGTTATAGAATTTGTGGGTCCTGCTACTCCTCCATATCACATTTTGCATTCGAAACACCCCTTTCACCCAATGTACAAATTTATATGCATTTTGTACAAGTTTGTTATTATTATATGTGCTAGTTAAAATAATATATACGAAATTAATTAATGACGTGGCAGTTAAGGGTAAGATCTTTTAGCCATGATAGACAGTGTTTAGTTATAGGATTTTATGGGTTAGTTATAGTATTTGTGTGCTGATGTGGCGCTGATGTGGAAGTTAAGATGATGAATAGTGTTAGTCACGATAGAGAGTGGACTTACTTTAAAGTATTTTCCAAACACAGGTTGACCACAAAAAGCTTTGCATATTACACACTAGAGAGGATGCTTAGTTTCTTGGCAACATATCCAAACTGACTCGTCTACAAAATATATACGGAGTATATGTAAGTTTAAATTGTACCATCCAATTCTTAAACAGATAATATAATGTTTGGAATGAAATATTGGTTTTCAATCATGAAATATCCATATTCGAAATAAGAAGTTCATATAACATTGTCAGTCTTGATCACCGTTTGGTAAAATTGGCTTTTTAATTAATTTCTCATCATCGGTATTGTGCATTTGTAGGTAGTCTAGAAATAAATTGAGTATAATTAGATATTTTTGTACGTACACCTTTAATTTTCTGGTCCCTTATATATTAAAACTTGAACTGCGACAAGAATTATTATGTAAGATTCTTGATGAATGTGTTATCAGAACCTGAATTTTCATTGTTTCCGGGTTGTTCAACTTACCCCCATGCAACGGATATATATAGTTACTCAAGTCTCTCGACGGCGAGAATGGGAGATTACCGGTAAGAAGTCAGATGCTTCGCGAACCATATTCAACAATTTTATATGGTTAATTTCATAAGCTTCTCTAATATATAAACTATTCAATCAAAAATACAGAGCTGAGTACATGATTAATATTGAAAAATAGTATATATATATATATATATATATATATATATATATATATATATATATATATATATATATATATATATATATATATATATATATATATGAAGAAACACGGAGTACATAAATAGGGAACTTATTCAGATCGTGACACGATCTCATAACTTATTTAACACGTACAACACACTGAAATGAAAACGTAGTAAGAAAGAAAGACACAATAATATATGAAAGATACAAATGTTCCCAAAACTTATATATTTTGATGCATGCATGTTTCTCCATGCAAGTAACGTACACTCAAGAGCGCGCCTTGCTAAGAAAAGATGTGTTAAGAAAAGATGGTGGAGAAAGGTACACTCCAAGATTGTCAAGGTAAGCTCCATAATTTCCATAAAATCCGACA
Organism: Rutidosis leptorrhynchoides; assembly: GCF_046630445.1. Lineage (NCBI taxonomy): Eukaryota > Viridiplantae > Streptophyta > Magnoliopsida > Asterales > Asteraceae > Rutidosis > Rutidosis leptorrhynchoides. The sequence continues at coordinate 637,223,726 of NC_092335.1, forward strand.
AAGTCACCCAAACGCACAGGAAGTGAGAACGCAGTTCCTCCAGATTTGGAGCCATATGGACCATAGTCCTTTTTGCTGCCATGAAAAGTCAATGACGTTATAACCTTATAGCCATTATAAACTCCAACTGTTCCGCTAATCCCAGTAATGTATTCACCTTCCGCAAAGGTAACCTGTGTAAGTATAAAAAACGTGAGAAGATCACATTCGTACGTACTATTCATATATAATAAGCGATATTATATACTCTTCCTGTCTCAATTTAACAGTCTGGGTACTTTTTTTCTTAATTTTAATTTTAAATAACTTTTTATATATGTTATATAATACATGATGAAATAAAATTTATATGCATAAATTAAGTTTTATATAGGGTATAACTTTAATCAACTATTATAAAATAACCTAAAATAATTTCTTTACAGACAAAGTTATGGAAAATGGTCAATTCATGATTATATATTAACTTGAGACCGAGAGAGTATATATTATAGGATGTGTAGCTATGTTCTAAAGATCACACCTTTTTATCTGTACCACCACCAGATTGAGCTCCAAATTTTTGAGAAACATGACTGATTCTATCAGCAGTCTTATAAATGAAGGTGAGGGCGTATATACACTTATCGGTACTAGTAACGATGATCCCAGTGATCTTACTACCGGAAGCTGGTACAAAGCTCCATGGATTAACTCCGCCGTTTATATCTCCCCATGGTCCAACCTTAACTATGTTACCAGCTGATGCCTACATATAAATAAACATTTAAATTCATTGTTATTGTTACATATATATAAACTCATATTGATTAGTAAACTACAGTAATATATATATATATATATATATATATATATATATATATATATATATATATATATATATATATATATATATATATATATATATATATATGGGAGATCAAGGGATAAGTGATATTTTTGGGATAAGGGGATAAGTAAAATGAGATTTTTATATCTTTTATATTAGAGCTCCAATTTAAATAAAAAAAAAATCCGTAATCTACTGACATTGTGTAGATTCATAAAAAAAAAAAAAAATTCTCAACAGGAGCTTAAAATGCACCTGATGCATGTTAACGTTTTTTTGATGTTTTTTGAGTTTTTTTTAGGATTTAGCCCGATTTAGAGTTTAGGGTTTAGGGTTTTCGGGTTTACGGAGTAAACCCTCAACCCTAAACCCTAAACCCTAACCTCTAAACCCTAACCCCTAAACCGTTCGTTTAAAAACTCGTTCTAAAACCCTAAATTCTAAACCATAAACCCTAATTTCTAAACCCTAATTACTAAACCCTAATTTCTAAACCCTAATTACTAAACCCTAATTTCTAAACCCTAAACACTGTTTTTTTTTAAGCAAAAGTCATTTTTTCTTTGTTTTTTTGTTAAGATGCATCTGCTGCATGAAAGGCAGTTAACATGCATCAAACAACATCAAAACATCGGATAACATGCATCAGATGCATCTTAACGCTCCAGTTGAAGGGGAAAAAAATTTTCTGAATCTACACAATGTCAGTAGATCACGGAATTTTTTTTTTTTAAATCGGACCTGTAGAACTCAAGATATAAAAATCACAAAATCACTTATCCCCTTATCCCACAACACCCACTTAGCGCTGGATCTTCACCCTATATATATATATATATATATATATATATATATATATATATATATATATATATATATATATATATATATATATATATATATATATATATATATATATATATATATCGTTCGTATACCATTTTGCTTTTCGAGATGGGTAGTAATAAAATATATGTAAATTAAAAGGAAATATTGAATTGATGTGGTGCATCAAACTCTAATCCTCGAACGAGTATATATAGAGTCGTGAATTTGAACCAGGGGTTATATAGTAATTAAATAATAAATATATATATATATAATAATAATAATAATATTGTAAATATCTTGAATCTTGATCAATAAGTTAGCGTTGGCAGACACCAATGACAACTGCAAATCATGTCATATATTTCATCAGCATTCCGCATGTATATTACGTAACTAGTCCGGATCCGGCTCGCGCGATACGGCGTCAGCTTTCGGCCTGTGTATTCATATTTAACGTAGCGTTGTGTATTTACAGAGGAAAAAACGGCTCATGTCTTAAGCGCCGTTTTAGTTGTCGTTGTCTTAAGCGTTTTTTAAAAAGTGTCCATTTCGAACGTAGTTAGTTTCGCTTTGTTCATAAAAAAATTTCGAGTGTAACGGTGCTGTCGGAAAAATTTAACTTGTGGCGAACATAAAGTTACGGGCTGTCGTTGTGTTAAGCGTTTTTTAAAAAGTGTTCGTTTTGCGTATAGTTAGTTCCGTTGGTTTCGTGAGACCTTTTCGAGTTGAACGGTAGTCTCGGAAAAATTTAACTCGCACCGAGCGAGAAGATAGGGCCCGTTATAAATTCGGGGGAGTTAGTTTCTTTTATTTTAATAAAATTATATTTTTACACTTTGTGCCCCTAAGAAAGTGTAAATTTGAGGGGTTGTTGTGTAAATTGAGTCAAAGTTGATGGACCGATTGTAGTGTGAACGCAAACTCGAAGCTACAATCAAAAACAACTAAAACTACACATTCACATTTCCACATGTCTTTTAGTATGTAAGGGTTAATACGTATATATGAGGACCAAAATAACACGTAATTAAAATTTAACTTGTAGATTAGATACAAACTAGTTTTCGAACCCTCGCTTCGCGTTGGGGGTTCGGTTTTCAATGTATTTTATTGCGTTTAGTTTGTAAAATTATTTCATGGCTAACGATGATGTCGTAGAAGAGCAACTCGAGTCGAACTAAAAGGTATAACCCGTCAAAGATTTAAATGTTATTTTAAATTAACAATACATGCGCATCTACGCGTTTCGCTATGGAAGTGTTAAATTTTAAAAATTTAACGCAATTAAGTCGTTATCTTATATTAACACTTCGTATGATTTAAGAGTAGAAGATTTACTGAGATATATCCAAAAAATCACTAAATAATTAAAAAATGATAATAATATGTCTTTGTTGTTAATAGATGAAAATAGTTACGGAGCCTGCGAGTGAAAAATTAGCGTGTATGAAAAGTACCACAAATATTTAGCGTTTTTTAAGAAGCGTCCGTTTTGCGTATAGTTAGTGACATTGTGTTCGTAAAATTATTTCGATCTTAACAATGATGGTGTCGGAAAAATTTAACTCGTTGCGAGCGAGAAGATATGACTCGTTGAATATTCGGGTGGAGTTTATTTAAGAATTTTTATGAAAATGTTGATTTGACATTTTACCTCCCTGTTTTGGGGGGTCGATATTAATTTTTAAACAAAGTGTGGAGGACTTTTTTGGTGAAATGGAATTTAGTTAAAAAAAAAGTGAAAAGTCAAAATTACCTTCATTACTGTTAATCATTTTTGTCTATTAGATATATAGATAATTTATTATAGATGTAAGCAATTTTACTGCTGTAACTATTGCGTTCAGTTTCCCATAAATGTCAAATGAATATGCTAGACTCATTTTGTGATTTTGGTGCCTTTCGGTAATTGTTTGATCATAGGACCCAACTTGAACAGGTAAACCTAGCTACTTTGTTTTGGACTCTCGGTATACTTAGTCATCTTGAGTTCATAAAATGCATATGCAACAATTAACAGTCTTTGGAATATTAAAATTTTTACCTGATGTGTATACAACAAGCATCTGTCTTAGATAAAAAGAAAAAAGAGAAAAAAAGAATATATATACTATTTAGATAATAGCTATGCAAACAACGAATTATTTATCACAACGAATCAATTTGGATATACTATTTAGAATATATCTCACTAGTCGAATTATTTATCACAACGAATCAATTTGGCACTCTTTTGGCCACTCAAACCACCACCCTCCTTTACAATATGCCGTTTATTCTGTTAGCATTTGGGTTGATTTTTCATAGATCTTGAAAAGTTAGAGTCACTGACAGGGTCCGCATTGAGATACCAACATCCGATCATATTCATGACACGTGTCGATAGGAATTTGGATGTTATAACCCGTCAAAAATTTAAATGTTGTTTTAGATTAACAATATATGTGCATCTCCGCTTTTTCCTATGGAATTGTTAACTTTTAAAAAATTAACGCAATTAAGTCGTTATCTTATATTAACACTTCGTTTTGGGCACTCGGTATACTTCTTAGTCATCTTGAGTTCATAAAATGCATATGCAACAAGCCAACAATTAACAGTCTTTGGAATACTAAAATTTTTATCTGATGTGTATACAAGCATCTGTCTTAGATAAAAAGAAAGAAAAAAAAAAGAATATATACTATTTAAATAATAGCTATGCAAACAGGTGTATCTCACTAGTCGAATTATTTATCACAACGAATCAATTTGACACTCTTTTGGCCACTCAAACCACCACCCTCCTTTATAATATGCCGTTTATTCTGTTAGCACTTGGGTTGATTTTTCATATATCTTGAAAAGTTAGAGTCACTGACAGGGTCCGCATTAAAATACCACCATCCGATCATATTCATGACACGTGTCGGTAGGAAACCGCATAAAAAAAACCCTTAGAGATCAAATTCTTGATCTTTAATATCCACCGGATAACCGCGGTATCGCTAAGGCAATGCAAAGTGGTTCTTGAACTGCTTTTATAACTGCAAGACTTTATTAGAAAGCTTTCTATTATGAAGTTAGAAGAGAAAGTACAAATGTTTTATAAGCCATAGATTTCTAATTATAAACTGTCTACCAGTTAAATCAATTAAACCCGCGTTTTTTGTGCATCATATCGACCGACGACCGATGGACTTTAAAACGTACATGGTATATGAGCTGGCACTATATATTGACCAATAGAGGTGTGAATTAAATCAATGAAATACACACACAAATTGAAAGAAACACACACATTCTTTTCATTGATTCAAGTCATTACATCGTCTGTACATAATACAATATATAACCATAAACTTAACAGCTAACCGTCACTAACAGAATTAGTTAAACTATTTACAAAAAGAACCCTTAATTAAATAATCTTTTGGCCCCTCTGACTTCAAGAAATTCGGAATACATAGAATCAGCCTTTGGACTTCATAGCATTATCAACACTTTTTTTTTTTTTTTACATCAGTTTGGGATCACCCAGTGGGACTTAACTGAAATGTCCCGTTCATATCGATTATAAACGTTCCATATTAATTGATTTCGTTGCGAGGTTTTGACCTCTATATGAGACGTTTTTCAAAGACTGCATTCGATTTTTAAACAAACCATAACCTTTATTTTATCAATAAAGGTTTAAAAATATTACGACGATTATCAAATAATGATAATCTAAAATATAGCGTTTTCACACGATTATTACATAATGGTTTATAAAAATATTACACATCAATTTAAATCTTCGAATGCATTTTTTAAACATTATTATACAAGCATGCTGACTCCAACTCTTGTCCATAAATTAGCATGCAACAGTGGAAGCTCTTAATAATCACCTGAGAATAAACATGCTTTAAACGTCAACAAAAATGTTGGTGAGTTATAGGTTTAACCTATATATATCAAATCGTAATAATAGACCACAAGATTTCATCTTTCAATAACATACAATCTGTATAAAAATCATTCATATGTTGAACACCTGTTAACCGACATTAACAAAATGCATATAGAATATCCCATAAACTGAACTCCATCTGTATTAATAACTCGAAGTACTAAAGCATACCATTTTCCAGTATGGGTGGAGTTAGTGCCCGTAGATCTACCTTTAGGATTCGCGTCAATTAGGGTGTCTGTTCCCCAATTCTTAGGCTACCAAGCTAAAAGGGTGATATTCGGTATTCATAATCCAACATAGAATGTAATTTCAAGTACTTGTGTCTATTTTATAAAATATTTACAAAACTGGATGTATTCTCATCCCAAAAATATTAGATTTAAAAGTAGGACTATAACTCACTTTCACAGATTTTTACTTTGCCGGAAATAAGACTTGGCCACTGGTCGATTCACGAACCTATAACAAATATGTACATATGTATCAAAGTATGATCAAAATATAATTACAACATTTTTTATTACGTTTTGATGATTTGAGTTTGTTAAGTCAGCAGTCCTCGTTAGTAACCTACAGCTAGTTGTCCACAGTTAGATGTACATAAATAAAGCTATATATATTATCTCGAATCAATCCACGACCTCGTGTATACAAGTCTCAGGCTAGATCACAACTCAAAGCATATATAATATTTTGGAATCAACCTCAACCCTGTATAGCTAACTCCAACATTACTGCATATAGAGTGTCTATGGTTGTTCCGAAATATATATATAGATGGGTCGATATGATATGTCAAAACATTGTATTCGTGTCTATGGTATCCCAAGATTACATAATATATGTTAGAATACATGTATAATACAATATAAGTTAGTTAAGTTATGATTTGTATAAATTTGTTACAAATTTCACGTAGCTACAACAAGCAAAATTATCCAATTTTGTTTTACCCATAACTTCTTCGTTTTAAATCCGTTTTGAGTGATTCAAGTTGCTATGGTTTCATATTGAACTTAAGTTTATGAATCTAAACAGAAAAAGTATAAGTTTATAGTCGGAAATACAGATTACAAGTCATTTTTATAAAGGTAGTCATTTCAGTCGAAAGAACGACGTCTGGATGACCATTTTGGAAAAACATACTTCCACTTTGAGTTTAACCATGATTTTTGGATATAGTTTCATGTTCATAATAAAAATTATTTTCTCAGAAGAATAGCTTTTAAATCAAAGTTTATCATAGTTTTTAATTATCCAAACCAAAACAGCCTTCGATTTTACTACGACGGCGTATATCCAATTTTACGGTGTTCTTCGTGTTTCCAAGTTTTAAATCATTAAGTTAGCATATCATATAGATATAGAACATGTTTCTAGTTGATTTTAAAAGTCAAGTTAGAAGGATTAACTTTTGTTTGCGAACAAGTTTAGAATATACTAAACTATGTTCTAGTGATTACAAGTTTAAATCTTCGAATAAGATAGTTATATATATATATATATATATATATATATATATATATATATATATATATATATATATATATATATATATATATATATGAGTCGAATGATGTTATGAACATCATTACTACCTCAAGTTTAGTAGGTAAACGTACTGGAAGTGACAAGAAATGATCTAGCTTCAAAGGATCTTGGATGGCTTGAAAGTTCTTGAAGTAGGATCATGACACAAAAACAAGTTCAAGTAAGATTTTTACTCGAATTAAGATAGTTTATAGTTATAGAAATCGAATCAAAGTTTGAATATGAATATTACCTTGAATAAGAAAAATAACCTACTATAAATAACAAAGGTTTCTTGATCTTAGATGATTACTTGAAATGGATTGGGAAACTTGGAAGTAAACTAGTAAACTTGAAAGGATTTTTGAAGTGTTCTTGAAGTGTTCTTCCTATGATGATTATAGCTTGACTCTTGAAGAAATTTTTGATGAAGATGATGATTAGCTTACTGGAAAAATTCGTTCATAAGTATGTGTAGGTGTTGAGAGAGAATTAGAAAGAGAATTGGAAGTGAAATGGATTGATTGGTGAGTGGTGAATGATGAGTGGTGAGTTGGGTTAAAAGGAGTTCTAGTTAGTTGACTATTTCATGGTAGAAGTTAAATTTGATTAGTCATGCATGACATAATCAAGAATGGAATCCCATGCTAGTTCCTATTGGTATATACTCATAGTAAGTACGTCTAGAAGTTGTGTATAATACGGATACGAATACTGAATGACTACGAGTAGAATTGTTAATGAAAATGAATGGAAATGTAATTGTAAGCATTTTTGCTAAGTAGAATTACTTTAATATGTGTCTTGAAGTCTTTCAAAAGTGTACTAATACATCTTAATACACTACATGTATATTCATTTTAACTGAGTCGTTAAGTCATCGTTAGTCGTTACATGTAAGTGTTGTTTTTGAAAGCTTTAAGTTAACGATCTCATTTAATGTTGTTGAAAGCTTTAAATCAAATTTTAACACATTTTTAATAAAGCGATATTAACCCAAACAAAAAAAAAATTGAGCTGACCTGGCAGCTCGATCCCAGCCAAGGGCTCTACCTCTTGGACCCCGCCAGGGGGTTGCCACCCCTTGGACCCCGCTATCAGGGGCGCTGCCCCCGAACCCCCGTTATAATCAAGATAAGTTCAAATAAGTGTGTACTCCACACTTTCCCAAACTTGTTCGATATTTATCAAGGTTATTTTGGTTAACAAATTAATCCCATTACACTTAAATCATATTGGTGACACAAATCACCAACAATAAATATATCATAATATAATACATATGTATTTAGTAAGGCGTTGCTATAACGATAATCGTTATATATATCGTTTCGAGTTTCATAATTCAATAGTCTCATTTTATGTATATAACTCATTGTTAATATACCTAGTGAGATACTTACTTTTCATAATATCATGTTAGCTATATGCATATCTATCTATATATATATATATATATATATATATATATATATATATATCATCATATAGTTTTTATAAGTTTTAACTTTCGTGAATCGCCGGTCAACTTGGGTGGTCAATTGTCTACATGAAAAATATTTCAATTAATCAAGTCTTAACAAGTTTGATTGCTTAACATGTTGGAAACATTTAATCATGTAAATATCAACTTCATTTAATATATATAAACATGGAAAATTTCGGGTCACTACATTAACCACCCATGTGATTATCTCCCGTAGTTGCATAACCCGCCCCCAACTACTGCCTTAGAGGAAACCCGAACTAATCCGAGAGCATGGCCGGTAATACCCCCCTCCCCGCTGCCCCTGCACTAAGCAAAAGGCGACCTTGGTGGATACTTTAGGTCAGGGATAACATTGAGTGCAATGTTGCAGTCCAACAGAGTCGAACTCCTGACCTCTCGCTAAGAGAGGCATGCCACTACCAGTTGAGCTACAACTCAATGTTATTATCAACACTTCTATATTTCCCTTCAAGTTGGGTGGTAGGAGAATGTTGAACACCCAACTTGGACAGAAGTTTGTTGTGTTGATCTACACTAACAAAACAATTTTAGTTAATACATCAGCTACTTCATCTTTGGTACGAATATAACTCGGTTGAATTACTCCAGACTTGATTTGATCACGAACATAGTGGCAATCAATTTCAATATGCTTGGTACGAGCATGGAATACATGGTTGGCAACAATATGAATAGCTGCTTGATTTTGATAAGGTTTCGTATGAAAATACGCAGCATCATAATCGTAATATCAGTAATTAAAATATCTGATATATCATACCTACTCCAATATGGTCGTCCATTCCCTTATATATAGTCCCACTGTGGATAGCGACTTGGATATATATATATATATATATATATATATATATATATATATATATATATATATATATATATATATATATATATATATATATATATAAACTGCGCCCATCAACTCTATTATACTAATTATCATTATATTCTTTTCCATGTTATTGTCACAGCAAGCATAAAAGGGAAAGAAGTGAAACGGAAAAAATGCAGCAACGATTATTCGTGTTGTTGGGTTGTTTCTCACAACAGAAATTAATAGCCGCTATAAGTCCGTAGCAGCAGCTGTATCATACGGATATGGTGTAGTGACCCGAACTTTTCCATGTTTATATATATTAATTGAGATTGATATTTACATGATTAAATGTTTCCAACATGTTAAGCAATCAAACTTGTTAAGACTTGATTAATTGAAATATGTTTCATATAGACAATTGACCACCCAAGTTGACCGGTGATTCACGAACGTTAAAACTTGTAAAAACTATATGATGACATATATATGGATATATATATAGTTAACATGATACTATGATAAGTAAACATATCATTAAGTATATTAACAATGAACTACATATGTAAAAACATGACTACTAACTTAATGATTTTTAAACGAGACATATATGTAACGATTTTCGTTGTAAAGACATTTAATGTATATATATCATATTAAGAGATATTCATACATGATAATATCATGATAATATAATAATTTAAAATCTCATTTGATATTATAAACATTGGGTTAACAACATTTAACAAGATCGTTAACCTAAAGGTTTCAAAACAACACTTACATGTAACGACTAACGATGACTTAACGACTCAGTTAAAATGTATATACATGTAGTGTTTTAATATGTATTTATACACTTTTGAAAGACTTCAATACACTTATCAAAATACTTCTACTTAACAAAAATGCTTACAATTACATCCTCGTTCAGTTTCATCAACAATTCTACTCGTATGCACCCGTATTCGTACTCGTACAATACACAGCTTTTAGATGTATGTACTATTGGTATATACACTCCAATGATCAGCTCTTAGCAGCCCATGTGAGTCACCTAACACATGTGGGAACCATCATTTGGCAACTAGCATGAAATATCTCATAAAATTACAAAAATATGAGTAATCATTCATGACTTATTTACATGAAAACAAAATTACATATCCTTTATATCTAATCCATACACCAACGACCAAAAACACCTACAAACACTTTCATTCTTCAATTTTCTTCATCTAATTGATCTCTCTCAAGTTCTATCTTCAAGTTCTAAGTGTTCTTCATATATTCTACAAGTTCTAGTTACATAAAATCAAGAATACTTTCAAGTTTGCTAGCTCACTTTCAATCTTGTAAGGTGATCATCCAACCTCAATAAATCTTTGTTTCTTACAGTAGGTTATCATTCTAATACAAGGTAATAATCATATTCAAACTTTGGTTCAATTTCTATAACTATAACAATCTTATTTCAAGTGATGATCTTACTTGAACTTGTTTTCGTGTCATGATTCTGCTTCAAGAACTTCGAGCCATCCAAGGATCCGTTGAAGCTAGATCCATTTTTCTATTTTCCAGTAGGTTTATCCAAGGAACTTAAGGTAGTAATGATGTTCATAACATCATTCGATTCATATATATAAAGCTATCTTATTCGAAGGTTTAAACTTGTAATCACTAGAACATAGTTTAGTTAATTCTAAACTTGTTCGCAAACAAAAGTTAATCCTTCTAACTTGACTTTTAAAATCAACTAAACACATGTTCTATATCTATATGATATGCTAACTTAATGATTTAAAACCTGAAAACACGAAAAACACCGTAAAACCGGATTTACGCCGTCGTAGTAACACCGCGGGCTGTTTTGGGTTAGTTAATTAAAAACTATGATAAACTTTGATTTAAAAGTTGTTATTCTGAGAAAATGATTTTTATTATGAACATGAAACTATATCCAAAAATTATGCTTAAACTCAAAGTGGAAGTATGTTTCTAAAATGGTCATTTAGACGTCGTTCTTTCGACTGAAATGACTACCTTTACAAAAACGACTTGTAACTTATTTTTCCGACTATAAACCTATACTTTTTCTGTTTAGATTCATAAAATAGAGTTCAATATGAAACCATAGCAATTTGATTCACTCAAAACGGATTTAAAATGAAGAAGTTATGGGTAAAACAAGATTGGATAATTTTTCTCATTTTTAGCTACGTGAAAATTGGTAACAAATCTATTTCAACCATAACTTAATCAACTTGTATTGTATATTATGTAATCTTGAGATACCATAGACACGTATACAATGTTTCGACCTATCATGTCGACACATCTATATATATTTCGGAACAACCATAGACACTCTATATGTGAATGTTGGAGTTAGCTATACAGGGTTGAGGTTGATTCCAAAATATATATTGTTTGAGTTGTGATCAATACTGAGATACATATACACTGGGTCGTGGATTGATTCAAGATAATATTTATCGATTTATTTCTGTACATCTAACTGTTGACAACTAGTTGTAGGTTACTAACGAGGACAGCTGACTTAATAAACTTAAAACATCAAAATATATTAAAAGTGTTGTAAATATATTTTGAACATACTTTGATATATATGTATATATTGTTATAGGTTCGTGAATCAACCAGTGGCCAAGTCTTACTTCCCGACGAAGTAAAAATCTGTGAAAGTGAGTTATAGTCCCATTTTTAAAATCTAATATTTTTGGGATGAGAATACATGCAGGTTTTATAAATGATTTACAAAATAGACACAAGTACGTGAAACTACATTCTATGGTTGAATTATCGAAATCGAATATGCCCCTTTTTATTAAGTCTGGTAATCTAATAATTAGGGAACAGACACCCTAATTGACGCGAATCCTAAAGATAGATCTATTGGGCCTAACAAACCCCATCCAAAGTACCGGATGCTTTAGTACTTCGAAATTTATATCATATCCGAAGGGTGTCCCGGAATGATGGGGATATTCTTATATATGGATCTTGTTAATGTCGGTTACCAGGTGTTCACCATATGAATGATTTTTATCTCTATGTATGGGATGTGTATTGAAATATGAAATCTTGTGGTCTATTATTATGATTTGATATATATAGGTTAAACCTATAACTCACCAACATTTTTGTTGACGTTTTAAGCATGTTTATTCTCAAGTGATTATTAAGAGCTTCCGCGGTTGCATACTTAAATAAGAATGAGATTTGGAGTCCATGCTTGTATGATATTGTGTAAAAACTGCATTCAAGAAACTTATTTTGTTGTAACATATTTGTATTGTAAACCATTATGTAATGGTCGTGTGTAAACAGGATATTTTAGATTATCATTATTTGATAATCTACGTAAAGCTTTTTAAAACCTTTATCTATGAAATAAAGGTTATGGTTTGTTTTGAAAATGAATGCAGTCTTTGAAAAACGTCTCATATAGAGGTCAAAACCTCGCAACGAAATCAATTAATATGGAACGTTTTTAATCAATAAGAACGGGACATTTCAGTTGGTATCAGAGCGTTGGTCTTAGAGAACCAGAATTTTGCATTAGTGTGTCTAATCGAGTTTGTTAGGATGCATTAGTGAGTCTGGACTTCGACCGTGTTTACTTGAAAAATGATTGCTTAACAAATTTTGTTGGAAACTATATATTTTTAACATGTGAATATTATGTGATATATTAATCTCTTAACGCGTTTGATATTATGTGATAGATGTCTACCTCTAGAACAAGTCCCATTGACTCACCTAATAATAATGAAGAGTCAAATGTAAATTGGAATGATTCGTGGACTGATTCACAAGTTCCCGAAGAGGAACCGGAAGAAGAGTCGGAACCGGAAGAAGAACCGGAACCGGAAGAAGAAATAGAACCGGTGGGGGAAATAATAAAACGGTTAAGTAAAAGAAAATCCTCAACCAACCGACCAAGGTTAATTATGGTCAATGGTGTTTCCGCCAAGGAAGCAAAATATTGGGAGGATTACCAATTCTCCGATGAATCGGATTCCGACGAGAATTTCGATGATGTTATAGAAATTACCCCAACTGAATTTAAAAAGGCAAAAGAAAATAATAAGGGAAAGGGCATAAAAATAGAGAAATCTAATTCCAACCCCGATGAACTTTATACGTATCGTCAACCCCCGAAGTCCTTAAGTTGTAACAATGACCCGGGAACCTCTAAACCACCAGGTTTTTCTAAACCAATATGGAAAACGACGGCTCGTATTAGGGGAACATCATATATCCCTAGAAACTTGGCAAAACAAACCAAAACCGAAGAAGAAGAAACAAGCGAGTCGAAATAAGATAGTTGTATTCGTGTGGTGTAATACATGTAATATAGTGTGCTTATGCTTTATGATACATGTAAAAATTGCTTGTATTAATAAGTATTTTTTTTTATGAATCTAACTCTTGTCTATTTTACAGTATAAAAACACAAAATGGATAGACAACCCAATATTTTAAGAGACCTACCCGGAGACATGATTGATGAAATCTTGTATAGAGTCGGTCAGAATTCTTCGGCACAACTATTTAAGGCGAGATCAGTTTGTAAGACATTCGAAGAACGTTCCAAGAATGCCTTGGTTTATAAAAGGCTTTCGTTCGAAAGATGGGGAATATCACATTGGGAAATCCATAAGTTACGATGTGTTTACTTTGACGCATATATTGCGGGGAATCCAAATGCTATTTTACGCAATGGGTTAAGAAATTATTTTGACTCAATATATCCGAATATTGGACTTCGTGATTTAGAAAAAGCGGCTAACATGCAACATAAAGAAGCATGTTATGCTTACGGATTAGTAATGTTCGCTTCTAACCAAAGTGAGAACAAGAACATCGGGCTACAACTATTAAACAAAACGTTCCCACAAGTGACGGAGTCGGTAATTGGGGTAAGAAATGAGGTTTTTAGATTGTTACGGGACTGTTGGACATTACGTAACCCTCGTCCCTTTGACGACGTTACAACACGCTGTCTTATCAACGGCCATAACGGTTATGTTCCACAATACCAAGGATGGGAAGTAATCCTAGTAAAACCAGAATGCATGACTTGTTTCTGGACGTATGAATTACGTGTCTTTATTGCCTTTGCTGAACGACTTGTGTACTAGCTAGAATTATCTTCACAACCATCTTGTATCAAATTTATTGTGTGCTATATTTCATGCTATATGTAAAATAAGCGGTATTGTAAGTTTGTAAAATATTGTGTAAAAGTTTGAACGCGAAATATTATTATAATCAGTTTTTCATATAGAATTATAGTAGTTGAATTGTATATTAGCTACTAAGTATGAACTTAACGGGTAGGTACTACCCGAATTTAAACTTATAAAACGCTAATATGAAGAAAAAACTTTTATAAATGAGTTCATATTATGCTACGAAATACTATTAACTACTCTTAATATTATGTATGATTAACTTGTTCCATTTGACTATTTTGAAGGAAATGGCACCGACTACTCGACACACCGTGAATATGAATGAAGAGGAATTCCGTACTTTTCTAGCTTCAAACATAGCCGCAGTACAGGCTGCGCTACATACCAATAATAACCTTGGATCTAGCAGTACAGGAAATCGTGTAGGATGCACCTACAAAGAATTCACTGCCTGCAAACCTTTGGAATTTGATGGAACCGAAGGACCGATCGGATTGAAACGTTGGACCGAGAAGGTCGAATCGGTGTTTGCCATAAGTAAGTGTACTGAAGAGGACAAAGTGAAGTACGCTACGCATACCTTCACAGGTTCTGCGTTAACATGGTGGAATACCTATCTAGAGCAAGTGGGACAAGACGATGCGTACGCACTACCGTGGTCAGCATTCAAGCACTTGATGAACGAGAAGTACCGTCCCAGAACCGAGGTCAATAAGCTCAAGACAGAACTTAGAGGGTTACGAACCCAAGGATTTGATATTACCACATACGAAAGATGATTCACAGAATTGTGCCTATTGTGTCCGGGAGCATTCGAAGATGAGGAAGAGAAGATCGACGCGTTTGTGAAAGGATTACCGGAAAGAATCCAAGAAGATATAAGTTCACACGAGCCCGCCTCCATACAACAGGCATGTAGAATGGCTCACAAACTAGTGAACCAGATTGAAGAAAGAATTAAAGAACAGACTGCTGAAGAGGCCAATGTGAAGCAAGTCAAAAGAAAGTAGGAGGAAAACGGTGATAAGAATCACCAATACAACAACAACAACAATTACAACAATAATCGCAACAATTATCCCAACAATCGCAACATCAATCGCAACTACAACAAACGGCCCAACAACAACAACAACAACAGCAGCAACAACTACAACAATCATCCCAACAACAATAATAACCGCAACAACAACAACAACAATCAGAAGCAGCTATGCCAAAGGTGTGAAAAGTATCACTCGGGGTTCTGCACCAAATTTTGCAACAAGTGTAAAAGAAATGGTCATAGCGCGGCGAAGTGTGAGGTCTACGGACCAGGGGTTAATAGAACGAAAGGAACAAATGGTGTCGGAACGAGTAATGGCGGAGCAAGTAGTGTCGGAGCAAGTTATGCCAATGTAGTTTGTTATAAATGTGGAAAACCGGGCCACATTATTAGAAATTGCCTGAACCAGGAGAACACGAATGGACAAGGCCGCGGAAGAGTTTTCAATATTAATGCGGCAGAGGCACAGGAAGACCCGGAGCTTGTTACGGGTACGTTTCTTATTGACAATAAATCTGCTTACGTTTTATTTGATTCGGGTGCGGATAGAAGCTATATGAGTAGAGATTTTTGTGCTAAATTAAGTTGTCCATTGACGCCTTTGGATAGTAAATTTTTACTCGAATTAGCAAATGGTAAATTAATTTCAGCAGATAATATATGTCGGAATCGAGAAATTAAACTGGTTAGCGAAACATTTAAGATTGATTTGATACCAGTAGAGTTAGGGAGTTTTGATGTGATAATCGGTATGGACTGGTTGAAAGAAGTGAAAGCAGAGATTGTTTGTTACAAAAATGCAATTCGCATTATACGAGAAAAAGGAAAACCCTTAATGGTGTACGGAGAAAAGGGCAACACGAAGCTACATCGTATTAGTAATTTGAAGGCACAAAAACTAATAAGAAAAGGTTGCTATGCTGTTATAGCACACGTCGAGAAAGTACAAACTGAAGAAAAGAGCATCAATGATGTTCCCATTGCAAAAGAATTTCCCGATGTATTTCCGAAAGAATTACCGGGATTACCCCCACATCGATCCGTTGAATTTCAAATAGATCTTGTACCAGGAGCTGTACCAATAGCTCGTGCTCCTTACAGACTCGCACCCAGCGAGATGAAAGAACTGCAAAGCCAATTACAAGAACTTTTAGAGCATGGTTTCATTCGACCAAGCACATCACCGTGGGGAGCTCCTGTTTTGTTTGTCAAGAAGAAAGATGGTACATTCAGGTTGTGTATCGACTACCGAGAGTTGAACAAACTTACCATTAAGAACCGCTACCCACTACCTTGAATCGACGACTTATTTGATCAATTACAAGGCTCGTCTGTTTATTCAAAGATTGACTTACGTTCCGGGTATCATCAAATGCGGGTGAAAGAAGATGATATTCCAAAGACTACTTTCAGAACACGTTACGGTCATTACGAGTTTATGGTCATGCCGTTTGGTTTAACTAATGCACCAGCTGTGTTCATGGACCTTATGAACCGAGTGTGTGGACCATACCTTGACAAGTTTGTCATTGTTTTCATTGATGACATACTTATTTACTCAAAGAATGACCAAGAACACGGTGAACATTTGAGAAAGGTGTTAGAAGTATTGAGGAAGGAAGAATTGTACGCTAAGTTTTCAAAGTGTGCATTTTGGTTGGAAGAAGTTCAATTCCTCGGTCACATAGTGAACAAAGAAGGTATTAAGGTGGATCCGGCAAAGATAGAAACTGTTGAAAAGTGGGAAACCCCGAAAACTCCGAAACACATACGCCAGTTTTTAGGACTAGCTGGTTACTATAGAAGGTTCATCCAAGCCTTTTCCAGAATAGCAAAACCCTTGACTGCATTAACGCATAAACGAAAGAAATTTGAATGGAATGATGAACAAGAGAAAGCGTTTCAGTTATTGAAGAAGAAGCTAACTACGGCACCTATATTATCATTGCCTGAAGGGAATGATGATTTTGTGACTTATTGTGACGCATCAAAGCAAGGTCTCGGTTGTGTATTAATGCAACGAACGAAGGTGATTGCTTATTCGTCAAGACAATTGAAGATTCACGAACAAAATTATACGACGCATGATTTGGAATTAGGCGCGGTTGTTTTTGCATTAAAGACTTGGAGGCACTACTTATATGGGGTCAAAAGTATTATATATACCGACCACAAAAGTCTTCAACACATATTTAATCAGAAACAACTGAATATGAGGCAGCGTAGGTGGATTGAATTATTGAATGATTACAACTTTGAGATTCGTTACCACCCGGGGAAGGCAAATGTGGTAGCCGATGCCTTGAGCAGGAAGGACAGAGAACCCATTCGAGTAAAATCTATGAATATAATGATTCATAATAACCTTACTACTCAAATAAAGGAGGCGCAACAAGGAGTTTTAAAAGAGGGAAATTTAAAGGATGAAATACCCAAAGGATCGGAGAAGCATCTTAATATTCAGGAAGATGGAACCCGGTATAGGGCTGAAAGGATTTGGGTACCAAAATTTGGAGATATGATAGAAATGGTACTTAGAGAAGCTCATAAAACCAGATACTCAATACATCCTGGAACGGGGAAGATGTACAAGGATCTCAAGAAACATTTTTGGTGGCCGGGTATGAAAGCCGATGTTGCTAAATACGTAGGAGAATGTTTGACGTGTTCTAAGGTCAAAGCTGAGCATCAGAAACCATCAGGTCTACTTCAACAACCCGAAATCCCGGAATGGAAATGGGAAAACATTACCATGGATTTCATCACTAAATTGCCAAGGACTGCAAGTGGTTTTGATACTATTTGGGTAATAGTTGATCGTCTCACCAAATCAGCACACTTCCTGCCAATAAGAGAAGATGACAAGATGGAGAAGTTAGCACGACTGTATTTCAAGGAAGTCGTCTCCAGACATGGAATACCAATCTCTATTATCTCTGATAGGGATGGCAGATTTATTTCAAGATTCTGGCAGACATTACAGCAAGCATTAGGAACTCGTCTAGACATGAGTACTGCCTATCATCCACAAACTGATGGGCAGAGTGAAAGGACGATATAAACGCTTGAAGACATGCTACGAGCATGTGTTATTGATTTCGGAAACAGTTGGGATCGACATCTACCGTTAGCAGAATTTTCCTACAACAACAGCTACCATTCAAGCATTGAGATGGCGCCGTTTGAAGCACTTTATGGTAGAAAGTGCAGGTCTCCGATTTTTTGGAGTGAAGTGGGGGATAGACAGATTACGGGTCTGAAGATTATACAAGAAACTACCGAGAAGATCATCCAAATTCAACAACGGTTGAAAACCGCCCAAAGTCGACAAAAGAGCTACAGTGACATTAAAAGAAAAGATATAGAATTTGAAATTGGAGAGATGGTCATGCTTAAAGTTGCACCTTGGAAAGGCATTGTTCGATTTGGTAAACGAGGGAAATTAAATCCAAGGTATATTGGACCATTCAAGATTATTGATCGTGTCGGAACAGTAGCTTACCGACTTGAGTTACCTCAACAACTCGCGGCTGTATATAACACTTTCCACGTCTCGAATTTGAAGAAATGTCTTGCTAAAGAAGATCTCACTATTCTGTTAGATGAAATCCAAATCAACGAAAAACTTCAATTCATCGAAGAACCCGTCGAAATAATGGATCGTGAGGTTAAAAGACTTAAGCAAAACAAGATACCAATTGTTAAGGTTTGATGGAATGCTCGTAGAGGACCCGAGTTCACCTGGGAGCGTGAAGATCAGATGAAGAAGAAATACCCGCATCTATTTCCAGAAGATTCGTCAACACCTTCAACAGCTTAAAATTTCGGGACGAAATTTATTTAACGGGTAGGTACTGTAGTGACCCGAACTTTTCCATGTTTATATATATTAATTGAGATTGATATTTACATGATTAAATGTTTCCAACATGTTAAGCAATCAAACTTGTTAAGACTTGATTAATTGAAATATGTTTCATATAGACAATTGACCACCCAAGTTGACCGGTGATTCACGAACGTTAAAACTTGTAAAAACTATATGATGACATATATATGGATATATATATAGTTAACATGATACTATGATAAGTAAACATATCATTAAGTATATTAACAATGAACTACATATGTAAAAACAAGACTACTAACTTAATGATTTTTAAACGAGACATATATGTAACGATTTTCGTTGTAAAGACATTTAATGTATATATATCATATTAAGAGATATTCATACATGATAATATAATGATAATATAATAATTTAAAATCTCATTTGATATTATAAACATTGGGTTAACAACATTTAACAAGATCGTTATCCTAAAGGTTTCAAAACAACACTTACATGTAACGACTAACGATGACTTAACGACTCAGTTAAAATGTATATACATGTAGTGTTTTAATATGTATTTATACACTTTTGAAAGACTTCAATACACTTATCAAAATACTTCTACTTAACAAAAATGCTTACAATTACATCCTCGTTCAGTTTCATCAACAATTCTACTCGTATGCACCCGTATTCGTACTCGTACAATACACAGCTTTTAGATGTATGTACTATTGGTATATACACTCCAATTATCAGCTCTTAGCAGCCCATGTGAGTCACCTAATACATGTGGGAACCATCATTTGGCAACTAGCATGAAATATCTCATAAAATTACAAAAATATGAGTAATCATTCATGACTTATTTACATGAAAACAAAATTACATATCCTTTATATCTAATCCATACACCAACGACCAAAAACACCTACAAACACTTTCATTCTTCAATTTTCTTCATCTAATTGATCTCTCTCAAGTTCTATCTTCAAGTTCTAAGTGTTCTTCATATATTCTACAAGTTCTAGTTACATAAAATCAAGAATACTTTCAAGTTTGCTAGCTCACTTCCAATCTTGTAAGGTGATCATCCAACCTCAAGAAATCTTTGTTTCTTACAGTAGGTTATCATTCTAATATAAGGTAATAATCATATTCAAACTTTGGTTCAATTTCTATAACTATAACAATCTTATTTCAAGTGATGATCTTACTTGAACTTGTTTTCGTGTCATGATTCTGCTTCAAGAACTTCGAGCCATCCAAGGATCCGTTGAAGCTAGATCCATTTTTCTATTTTCCAGTAGGTTTATCCAAGGAACTTAAGGTAGTAATGATGTTCATAACATCATTCGATTCATATATATAAAGCTATCTTATTTGAAGGTTTAAACTTGTAATCACTAGAACATAGTTTAGTTAATTCTAAACTTGTTCGCAAACAAAAGTTAATCCTTCCAACTTGACTTTTAAAATCAACTAAACACATGTTCTATATCTATATGATATGCTAACTTAATGATTTAAAACCTGGAAACACGAAAAACACCGTAAAACCGGATTTACGCCGTCGTAGTAACACCGCGGGCTGTTTTGGGTTAGTTAATTAAAAACTATGATAAAATTTGATTTAAAAGTTGTTATTCTGAGAAAATGATTTTTATTATGAACATGAAACTATATCCAAAAATTATGGTTAAACTCAAAGTGGAAGTATGTTTCTAAAATGGTCATCTAGACGTCGTTCTTTCGACTGAAAAAACTACCTTTACAAAAATGACTTGTAACTTATTTTTCTGACTGTAAACCTATACTTTTTCTGTTTAGATTCATAAAATAGAGTTTAATATGAAACCATAGCAATTTGATTCACTCAAAACGGATTTAAAATGAAGAAGTTATGGGTAAAACAAGATTGGATAATTTTTTCTCATTTTTAGCTACGTGAAAATTGGTAACAAATCTATTCCAACCATAACATAATCAACTTGTATTGTATATTATGTAATCTTGAGATACCATAGACACGTATACAATGTTTCGACCTATCATGTCGACACATCTATATATATTTCGGAACAACCATAGACACTCTATATGTGAATGTTGGAGTTAGCTATACAGGGTTGAGGTTGATTCCAAAATATATATAGTTTGAGTTATGATCAATACTGAGATACGTATACACTGGGTCGTGGATTGATTCAAGATAATATTTATCGATTTATTTCTGTACATCTAACTGTGGACAACTAGTTGTAGGTTACTAACGAGGACAGCTGACTTAATAAATTTAAAACATCAAAATATATTAAAAGTGTTGTAAATATATTTTGAACATACTTTGATATATATGTATATATTGTTATAGGTTCGTGAATCAACCAGTGGCCAAGTCTTACTTCCCGACGAAGTAAAAATCTGTGAAAGTGAGTTATAGTCCCATTTTTAAAATCTAATATTTTTGGGATGAGAATACATGCAGGTTTTATAAATGATTTACAAAATAGACACAAGTACGTGAAACTACATTCTATGGTTGAATTATCGAAATCGAATATACCCCTTTTTATTAAGTCTGGTAATCTAAGAATTAGGGAACAGACACCCTAATTGACGCGAATCCTAAAGATAGATCTATTGGGCCTAACAAACCCCATCCAAAGTACCGGATGCTTTAGTACTTCGAAATTTATATCATATCCAAAGGGTGTCCCGGAATGATGGGGATATTCTTATATATGCATCTTGTTAATGTCGGTTACCAGGTGTTCACCATATGAATGATTTTTATCTCTATGTATGGGATGTGTATTGAAATATGAAATCTTGTGGTCTATTATTATGATTTGATATATATAGGTTAAACCTATAACTCACCAACATTTTTGTTGACGTTTTAAGCATGTTTATTCTCAGGTGATTATTAAGAGCTTCCGATGTCGCATACTTAAATAAGAACGAGATTTGGAGTCCATGCTTGTATGATATTGTGTAAAAACTGCATTCAAGAAACTTATTTTGTTGTAACATATTTGTATTGTAAACCATTATGTAATGGTCATGTGTAAACAGGATATTTTAGATTATCATTATTTGATAATCTACGTAAAGCTTTTTAAAACCTTTATCTATGAAATAAAAGTTATGGTTTGTTTTGAAAATGAATGCAGTCTTTGAAAAACGTCTCATATAGAGGTCAAAACCTCGCAACGAAATCAATTAATATGGAACGTTTTTAATCAATAAGAACGGGACATTTCATATGGTGGTTTGCAAGTGGTTGTAAATGTGGTGAAAGGTGACGGGTTTGTTCATTGTGGTTTTCTGGTTAACTGAATCGAAAGCAACAACATCAAGACATAACAGTAGCTGCTGAAGCTTTTCATCCTCTTCGTTCAACGTAAATACAATAGTAATAGCAGTGGTCAAAGGTTTAAAAAAAACATAACAACCATAGTAGCTGCGTATAATCAGTGGGGTTTTCAAATGTTTGGTTTTCGAAGGGTGACGATGGTTAAGGATTTGAAGAAGAAAGGTGATTGGGTTAATGGTGGAACGAATCCGTAAATAGATTGTAGTGATGGTTCGGTTTGGAAATGGTGAAACAAGGAGTAGCAACAAGAATATATATATGTATGTATATATAAAGTCTAGCAACAGGAATACTAGTAGATTATGATGATGGTTGTTGTTGGTGTTTTAAAGTGGTGATAATTTTCTTTGATCATAAGTAGAAACATGGAGAGAAGATGAATTGGTGTGATGCATGCTAGTTTGGGTTTTTATTAAAAGAGAACCCGAGATAATAATTTGTGTATGGTGGAGTTGGTTTACTGGGGTTACGAACAGAGAAAAGGAACAAGAAGATAGGGATATAAAGAAGATACAGCGAATTTATATATATTTGCTTGTCTTGAATCATAGAAAAATCGATATAATCAAATTAAAAATAGAAAAAAAATATATTAAAAAGTAGATTGAGATTGCAACGGTTTTGTTTTTAGTACATCTGATTGGTACAATCAATTCTATGTTTCTCAATTTAGGAGACAACAAATCAAATTAGATATAGTTTGATTATAATGTATAACCGATTCCAAATATATATATTTGATTTTATTTATAATTTGTATTAATAAATAAATAAGTATATTAATAATAATATTAATAGTAATCATAATTATATAATAATAACAATAATAAAATTAGTATTTATGATAATAATTTTAGTAATTCTAATAGTAATAATGAATATAATAATAATAATGATAAATAATAATAATACTAATAATTATAAAGATGATAATTTGAATAAGTTTAATATTCATGATATTAATAATATTATTAATAATGCTAATAATAATACTACTTATAATAAGATTAATGATAATAAGAATATTAATAGTTTTGATAATATAATTACTTATATCAAATTTCGTATCTCTAGATTATATATTTATTAATTCAAAATATTATATATATATATATATATATATATATATATATATATATATATATATATATATATATATATATATATATATATATATATAAGTATATATTTTTATTTTTATTTACACACAACTGTTCGATAATCGTCGAGGATGGTCAAAGGTCAAATAAATAGTTAAAATTTTTGAGACTCAACCTAATAGACTTTGCTTATCGTATCAAAATCAAATAAGATTCAGGTTTAAATTTGGTCGGAAATTCCCGGGTCATCACAGTACCTACCCGTTAAAGAAATTTCGTCCCGAAATTTGAGTGAGGTCGTCATGGCTAACAATAAATATGTTTCCCTGACGAGTATGAGCTGATAAATAGAGTTTTCTCATTATTGAATAATACAGACAAAATGATTCGATTATTCGAAGAGCACGGATGAAGCTATCACAAAAGATTGAAATGAAGAAAATAAGATTTGCCTTAGCTTTTGACGTAGTCAGGGTTGAATTTAGAAAATAAGGTGCGTCTTAGCTTTTGACGTTGCCTTGGTTGAATTCCAGAATTCAAGGGATTTACAGAAAATCTTCGTGATCTGATTAAGATTTGCTTCTATGGTGATTAACGAAATTATGATCTCTATAATTAAATGCGGTTATCAGTCCTGATTGCTCTGTCGGATATTTTCACTATAAATCAACTTCTTCCATTCCATTACTTTCACCATTTCAATAATTTCTTTCTTAATTCATACATCCAAAAGATTGTGAATGCTCTTAATCCAATTCTGATCCTTGTCTTATCATGACTATTGCCACAATCATTCTCCTTTTCCAACTTTCACCGGAGGAATCTGTTTTCTTCTACTTTGCCCTTGGGGTTATAGTGTTTTTGATTCTCCCATGTCTTTATGGGGCGATAAACATTGATATACACGGTTTGTAATTCCTATGTTTGTGTTCGACTTTATATTTTTCCTTTATTTTTCGGAGCTCCATGCTCTTGTTTTCTCTTCCCGACTCCAAGTCAAGCGAATAATGGTCCAGAATTTGTAGATATAGAGTTCTAAATGATTATAATGTTCTAAGCAGGGTGGAACGTGATAGCACGATTTGATTTTCAAATTTATCAAAAATACAGACGGTAGAACTATCAAGAATATATTCTTCTTGATATGTTCGGAGGTTATGTAGAATGAAAGAGTTATGTAATATGATACATGATGACGTTATAATCTGTGAATCATCATGTTCCATTTAGAAACTCAGCATGACTTATTGTAATATAATCACGTTGATCAAGTGTCATTATATTATACTAACTCATGCATCAGTTCCCAACATTACTTCAATAACATTCATATTTTAAGCTCGAAAGTTTACAGAATATAGAAACTAACAGTTTCTATATGATGTAACACTGATAGCACGAAGAGATAAATGATTTCAGATAAGAATAGTTATAAAAATATCTCCAGAAATATGGAGAATATTTATAATGAAAGATACGATGATATCTTGGAATTTCTAATATCGATGAGTGATGAAGAAGATTTATCCGTAAGGGTTTAGATTCGGAAGCAAGGTATTCACTAAAGATTTCAACAGAAACAGAATCATTTGGATTCTTTGAAGTCAAACTTATTCTTTGTGATTTGTCCACGGCTTTCTTCCTAGTTTCGCATAATCTGCTTTTCGGTACTAAATTTTCTATTGAATGTTTCCAACATAATGATACACAAGAAGCACGAGGAGGTATATAATTTCGGACGAGAATATTTTTGAAAATATCCTCAGAAATATCGAAGATATTGATGATGATATTTTGGAATTTCTAAGTTCGATGGTTGATGGAGAAAGATTTTCCGCAAGATTTTAACATGACTTTTGAGCAAGATATTCACTAAAGATTTCAACGGATCTAGATTTATCTGGGTTCTATGAATTTATGGTATGTTACTTGTATTTCTCATTGGTCTCCTTCATGGTTAGCTCAATCCGTTTTCCAGTTTCAACTTTTCTGAGCTTTTCCAACATACTATTCTTTATCATCAAACTTTCGATGATTATGGTC
Source organism: Rutidosis leptorrhynchoides (assembly GCF_046630445.1). Lineage (NCBI taxonomy): Eukaryota > Viridiplantae > Streptophyta > Magnoliopsida > Asterales > Asteraceae > Rutidosis > Rutidosis leptorrhynchoides. The sequence continues at coordinate 637,249,804 of NC_092335.1, forward strand.
GTTTACGGTTATCTACAGTTTCTGCTGCTTCATTCAGCTTTTTCAACATTCAGAGTATTGATTTGTGACTGATTGCTTTTCAGAATTTCAGAATGAGAGATCATAATTCTAAGAGATAAATGTCATATATATAACTGTTGATGTAGATATGCTGTGAGTTTTCAAAGTACTGATTGCTGATTCCCGGTAATTGTTATGGCAGTTCTCGTTACAAGATGCGGATGAGTATATGATAGGGTTTCAATGAAGAAATATAATGATTTATCGGAGAGATTTAAACCAAGAAGCAACGAGGTTGCTGGTACGTCTGCTAGTAATATGATAAAATATGGAAGGTTCCCCAGTAACAATAAAAGAACATACATAATAATCAAGGTGAAATAAGGTTGTTTCGAACGAAAAGTCGAAGTTGATTTGCTGAAGCTGTTACAAAATTTGCTACTTTGAAAAGAGATCGCAAAGTTATTTTTGCTAATAAATGCTAAAGGATCTGACGCGGCTACGTGTTAAACTTTTACTTAGTTGCCGAGAGTTTCCATGTGCATAACTAAATGCATAAATCTTTTCCTCCGTAGATGAAGTGCGGTTGGTTCATCCTCTTGATTGAGGTGTTTTCAAGAATCATGAAAGGTTTGAACGCAGATTGTAATTGTCAAGATACAATGAGGTTTAAGATGAAATCAAGTGGCAAACTTGAAGAATTGTTTAGTTTCATATGTTATAATCAATATTTTAATTCATTTTTAATTGTCCAATCTTATTAGTCCACAGTCGATAGTCCACAGTTGACAGTTCAATAATTCATATATAGTTTAATATATCATATTTGAATTAATTAATACGTGTCGTGACCCGTATACGTCTCAGACTCGATCACAACTCAAAGTATATATATTATTATAGAATCAACCTCAGCCCTGTATAGAGAACTCGATCATTACTGGATATAGAGTGTCTATGGTGATTCCAAATAATATATATAGATGCGTCGATATGATATGTCAAAACCTTGTATACGTGTCCCGATATTTAAAGTGCGTAAAATAAATAACAAAAATTAAATGACGATAAATAAAGTGCGTAAAGTAAATAACAGAAATTAAATGACGATAAATAAAATTGCGATAATTAAATTGCGATAAATAAAATGTAATCAGTTAGCTAGGAACAGTTAGCTAGGATTTTGTTAGCGTGGATTCTTAACAGAATTTCTCATAGTTAATTTGTTTGTTTCTAACAAATTTTATTTTGTCCAATGTTTTCTTCATTATGCCACTTGTTGGATTCTGATAGGTCAAAATTCAAATATGAAATTGAAGGAAAATGGTTATTTTGCTGTAAACGGATACGTATATCTGTGGATGTAAATAGGATAGTAAATGACTTGAATCAGATTCGAAGAATGTACAGTATAACATGTTAATATGAAAGTTAAATATTTCCTCGGGTATTACCTACCCGTTAAAATATTTTCACCATTAACAATTTGTACAAAAAAAAAATTTAATTACAATCTTTATGAAAACATATATACATATATATTTTCTTCAGATGCAATCATGGATTTAATGAGTTAATATGATATTAACACATCTGATTTACCGTTAGAACAAGAATACATAATTTCTAAACCATTAGAGATTACATAATCACCATGAAGAATGAAGGTAATTGATGTAGAATGATACATAGAACGTTGATTATACTCGAGGTACAGAATGAGATGTTGAGGCATGGATTGTTGAAACTTGGGTTGTTGGTGGTACTGGTGCCGTTAGTGCTGAGGCTGGTGACGTTACTGGTGTTGGTGATACTGTGGGTGCTTGTAAATTGTGTACCATGCTCTCTAAAGTTAATACTTGAGCTCGGAGTTCTCTAACTTCTTCTACTAACCCTGGTTAGTTACCAGTGTGAGGTAGAGGTCGGATATCTCCTCTATTTCCGTTAATGGTAGCCTCAAGACGAAAAATTCTTGCAAAAAGGGTATAAACGGTGTTGCAAACGGGTTCGCCGGTGAGCGGGTCAAGTACTCCAAGGTTAGGTGGTAGATTCGGTTCATGATATGGAGTACCTTCTTCCCTTCTCCATAGGGTGAGTATGTCGCGAACCCACCCCCATTTTCTCCAGTAATCACGGTAGTTGATTGGTTGGTGTGCTCCTGTCACACTATCTTCGGAGTCAGATGAACTTGGTTGGTTCGTAGAGGCCATTTTACGCGATCTCAGAAAAGATTTTTGGTATGAAGAGTTTAGTGACAACAATTGATAGTTGGATGGCATTCTCAATGCATAATATGCATAGATATATAGTACCAGGTTCCCTTAAATTACGGAGAAATTTACGGAAGATATCAGGCAAGATCTACAGTAACAGATACGCTAAGATATGAATTGTCAGATACGCTAAGATATGAATTTTGTCTATACACTATTTATGCAGTCAATGCAGTAAAACGTGTCTAGACTAAGAATAATGAGCATGTAATTTCCTAAGGATGATAAGCAGATGATTTTCGACAAAAATGATAAGCAAAACTTTTGACATGCAGACACGGTTGAAGTCCAGACTCACTAATGCATCCTAACGACTTATTAGTTATGCATACTAATGTAGACCTAGTTCGCTAAGACCACCGCTCTGATACCAACTGAAAGGACCCGTCCTAATCCATCCGGATGAAGTCCATATCCATTATAAACGATTCACAACAGTTGATTACATCGCGATACTTGACCTCTATATGATACATTTTATAAACATTGCATTCGTTTTTGAAAAGACAATCTTTCATTACATCTAAAGTTGACAGCATGCATACCATTTCATAATATATCTTACTATAATTGACTTAATAATAATCTTGATGAACTCAACGACTAGAATGCAACATCTTTTGAAATATGCCATGAATGACTCCAAGTAATATCTTTAAAGTGAGCAAATGCACAGCGGAAGATTTCTTTCATACCTGAGAATAAACATGCTTTAAAGTGTCAACCAAAAGGTTGGTGAGTTCATTAGTTTATCATAAATAATCATATCATAATTTTAATAGACCACAAGATTTCATATTTCCATTTCTCATAAACATACGTCCCATGCATAGAGATAAAAATATCATTCATATGGATTGAACACCTGGTAACCGACATTCACAATATACATATAAGAATATCCCCATCATTCCGGGATCCTCCTTCGAACATGATATAATTCGAAGTACTAAAGCATCCGGTACTTTGGATGGGGCTTGTTGGGCCCGATAGATCTATCTTTAGAGTTCGCGTCAATTAGGGTGTCTGTTTCCTAATTCTTAGATTACCAGACTTAATAAAAAGGGACATATTTGATTTCGATCATTCAACCATATAATGTAGTTTCAATTACTTGTGTCTATTTCGTAAAACAGTTATAAAAACAACGCATGTATTCTCAGTCACAAAAATATATATTGCGAAAGCATTTAAAAAGGGAATAATGAAAACTCACAGTATTGTATTTTGTAGTAAAAATACATATGACTATATTGAACAATGTAGGGTTGGCCTCGGATTCACGAACCTATATCATTTATGTATATATATTAACACGTATACTTGTAATCAAACATAAATTTATTAGTTACATCATTTTTATATTAATAACCTATATGTTTCATATATTCATTTTATTAAATTAAATAAAAATATAAATTTTTGTTATGTTATATGTGTTAAATATTTTTGTATATATATATATATATATATATATATATATATATATATATATATATATATATATATATATATATATATATATATATATATATATATATATATATATATATATATATATATATATATATATATATATTGTTTGTTATGTAAAAATTATAATAATACCTAAATAATACTAGTAGTGATAAAAATAATAATAATGATCATAACGTTAGAAATGATACTTTTAATATAAATGGTAAAAATGATAACTTAAATAAAAAATGATTCATTTATTAAAAATGTTAATTTTAATAATAATGAATACTAATAATAATATAAAAAATGATTTTTCTAATAATAATAATGATACTAATATTTATATTTTTAATGTTTGTAATAACATAATAAAAATAATAATAATTACTAATAACAATATTAATAATATTAATAATAACAAATATAATAATAATAATAATAAATATAATAAAAAGGCTACCTTGTAGTATCAAGTCTTAAAAAAAAAACGCCTATGCCCGGGCTCGAACTCACAACCTCTCATTTAAACCAACCATGCCTAACCATCTGTCCATCTGTTAAATTTCTAATTTAATACTCGATATAATTAACATAACCCGTTTTCTATGTCAAACCTTGAATAGCCCAATAGAAAATCTAAACTTTGGATCCCAGCCCAACAAGAAAGGCATTTTAACTCGGCCCAATGGTTTACGGCCCAATTCATTTTCAAATTGATTTAAATGGCTCGTCTGGTAAACTGGATACCTTCTTATTCCGTTTTTAAAAAAAAATGCTCGACAGTTTATCAATGGCTAAAGATCACAACCCTAATGTTTTCATTTGTCATCTCACCTTCTCATATTCATCACCCTATCGTTAGCTTTCAGTATCCTCAACCTCCTTATCATCACTAAAAAGAAAACGTATCATTATCGATTCATCATCATTGGATCATCATTCTCGATCATCATTCACTAATCATGAATCATCTTTTGTATCCTAAATCTCTAAAAAAAAATACAGCAAGTTGATCGTGGTTTGCATGACAAATCAGTCCCACATGGTAAGCTTTATTCTTTGGCCCTACAACTAATTCTAAAAGACGAATTATATAATGGGTACCTATCCACTAAGAGGGATTTCTTTTTGGGGTTTTATTTGTTTATGTTTGTCTGCAAGCTAAGGAAAAGAATGGTCCCCTTGTTACTTGTTTTTAACGAATTCAAGATCCACAATATAAATACCTTATCTTGGATAGAGGTTAGTGGGGTAGGTTTCGTATGAAAATACGCAGCATCATAATCATAATATCAGTAATTAAAATATCTGATATATCATACCTACTTCAATATGGTCGGCCATTCCCTTGTATATAGTCCCACTGTGGATAGCAACTTGGATATATATATATATATATATATATATATATATATATATATATATATATATATATATATATATATATAAACTGCGCCCATCAACTCTATTATACTAATTATCATTATATTCTTTTCCATGTTATTGTCACAGCAAGTATAAAAGGGAAAGAAGTGAAACGGAAAAAATGCAGCAACGATTATTCGTGTTGTTGGGTTGTTTCTCACAACAGAAATTAATAGCCGCTATAAGTCCGTAGCAGCAGCTGTATCATACGGATATGGTGGTTTGCAAGTGGTTGTAAATGTGGTGAAAGGTGATGGGTTTGTTCAGGGTGGTTTTCTGGTTAACTGAATCGAAAGCAACAACATCAAGACATAACAGTAGCTGCTGAAGCTTTTCATCCTCTTCGTTCAACGTAAATACAATAGTAATAGCAGTGGTCAAAGGTTTAAAAAAAACATAACAACCATAGTAGCTGCGTATAATCAGTGGGGTTTTCAAATGTTTGGTTTTCGAAGGGTGGCGATGGTTAAGGATTTAAAGAAGAAAGGTGATTGGGTTAATGGTGGAACGAATCCGTAAATAGATTGTAGTGATGGTTCGGTTTGGAAATGGTGAAACAAGGAGTAGCAACAAGAATATATATATGTATGTATATATAAAGTCTAGAAACAGAAATACTAGTAGATTATGATGATGGTTGTTGTTGGTGTTTTAAAGTGGTGATAATTTTCTTTGATCATAAGTAGAAACATGGAGAGAAGATGAATTGGTGTGATGCATGCTAGTTTGGGTTTTTATTAAAAGAGAACCCGGGATAATAATTTGTGTATGGTGGAGTTGGTTTACTGGGGTCACAAACAGAGAAAAGGAACAAGAAAATAGGGATATAAAGAAGATACAGCGAATTTATATATATTTGCTTGTCTTGAATCATAGAAAAATCGATATAATCAAATTAAAAATAGAAAAAAAATATATTAAAAAGTAGATTGAGATTGCAACGGTTTTGTTTTTAGTACATCTGATTGGTACAATCAATTCTATGTTTCTCAATTTAGGAGACAGCAAATCAAATTAGATATAGTTTGATTATAATGTATAACCGATTCCAAATATATATATTTGATTTTATTTATAATTTGTATTAATAAATAAATAAGTATAATAATATTAATATTAATAGTAATCATAATTATATAATAATAACAATAATAAAATTAGTATTTATGATAATAATTTTAGTAATTCTAATAGTAATAATGAATATAATAATAATAATGATAAATAATAATAATACTAATAATTATAAAGATGATAATTTGAATAAGTTTAATATTCATGATATTAATAATATTATTAATAATGCTAATAATAATACTACTTATAATAAGATTAATGATAATAAGAATATTAATAGTTTTGATAATGTAACTACTTATATCAAATTTCGTATCTATAGATTATATATTTATTAATTCAAAATATTATATATATATATATATATATATATATATATATATATATATATATATATATATATATATATATATATATATATATATATATATATATATATATATATATATATATATATATAAGTATATATTTTTATTTTTATTTACACACAACTGTTCGATAATCGTCGAGAATGGTCAAAGGTCAAATAAATAGTTAAAATTTTTTAGACTCAACCTAATAGACTTTGCTTATCGTATCGAAATCAAATAAGATTCAGGTTTAAATTTGGTCGGAAATTCCCGGGTCATCACAAGTCTGAATCATAGTAAGCTTTCAACTCAACTGAACTATGATTAGCTAGCAAAATCCCTTGTGCTGGTGCAAGTAGCAGGTATCTAAGTAAGTGTTTGGCAGCTTGAAAATGCACAGAGGTAGGACACTGCATAAATTGACTAAAAATCTGCACATCATAGCATATTTCTGGTTTTGTGATTGTCAAATAGAGGAGTTTTCCAACCATTCTTCTATATAACTCAGGATCATCAAGAGGTGAACCCACATCAGACTCTGTAACTTAACATTTGGATCTAATGGAAATTTGTATGGCTTTTGATTTTGAATCCCATAACCTTTTAACAAGTCTAATGTATTTTTCTGTTGAGAAATGAAGACACCTTGCTTGGACTGAGACACTTCCAAATCGAGAAAGTAACTCATAGCACCTAGATATTTCATATGAAACGTTGACTTGAGTTGACTTTTAAGTTCTTCAATATGATTCATGCTATTTCCAGTTATTAAAAGATCATCAACATAAACAACAATTGCAGTAAATTATTCACTATCTTTCTTTGTAAACAATGAATAATTTGCCTTTGATCGTTGAAAACCAAAAGAAACTAAAGCTGAAGAGAGTTTAGCAATCCATTGTCTTTGTGCTTGTTTTAGATCATACAATGTTTTTTACAACTTACAAAAAGTTCTGGAACCATTATCAACACTTCTAAGAGGAAGTGGCGTGAATTTGTTTTTTTTTCGCAGAAGAAACCTCTCTAACAACAATCACATTGAATCTTCACTTTTAAAAATAATTGGTGATAGAGTGAGATCCTTCTGAACTTATATGCATACATTTGGTTGCAGTTTTTTTTCCTATGTAAGACTTGACTTGCACACGTTAACCGATTATCTCTAACAATCATCTCCTTAATCGGTTTATTTTGATCGTTTCAGGTCCACCAACATGGTTGCAATCAGCCCTTTCGTTCATCCTCATGCGTCCGGTTTACTTGTATAACAACCCGGAAATTTTAGACTAAATTTAAAACTAACCTCGACTAATTCTGACGATTCACGAACAATCGGTTATAAAAAGATATGTAAATATATATGTGAGTATATATACATTACTTACAATCCTTATCATTATCAGTATTATCATTTTTAATGATTATTATAAATATCATTGTTATTGATAATTAGCATTATTTTTTACCATTATCATTAAAAATTATTAATATTATTATTATTATTATACAACAACAACAAATTATTATCATTATAATTATTTATTATTATTATTTCTATTATTACTATCATTATTATTACTTTATTATTAATAATAATATTATGAAATTATTATTATTAATATATATTTATTAATATATTTAATAATAATATCAATAAAAAAAGGAAGTCAAAAATAGTGCGCTACTCATATATATATATTTTATCTGCTTTTTATTTTTATATTTTTTTCATTCTGTATTTGACTTATGCATTTTTATTTTTTATTTATTATCATCTTTTGAATTTTTTATTAAATCATGATCTAGTATCTTTTTAGTTTATTTATCACTGATTTATTTTTTTATACATTCCTACTGGTTCTTAATTTGTAATTATATCAACTCATTTTTGTTATAAAACAATCATTCAGTATTCATCATCTATATCTATTATATCTGCATTGAAATCAAAACAGAAATTTAACTTTTTTTTCTTCTTTCTCGTTTACAAGTTCTTGGTGCTTTTTATTCATAATTCGAAAACGAATCTTATTTCAAAATCTGGAAATGCAGTTTGGTTAGGAATCGTGTCTTTAAACTATCTGCAAAGCTTTAACCTCCAATTTCAACTATCGAATCCTAATTTCGAAGTCAAAGTTAAGTTTTCAAAAAGTCAACTAATGTGTTCATCATAAAATTCGAGTTTAATACAATGTTTTGGATCCAATTGAGGTTACATAAAGGTTATAGAAGTGATTTAGAAATTTTTTCATGTAGAAACTTTAATCTGAAACGTTATCTAAATTGAAATCATTATTTTTTTTTTGAAGTAGCGACACAGCATGTTGCTGTATTTTTTTTCTTTTCGTTTATTTAATTTTTTTTTTTCATGATCACCCTATATGATTTTATTATTGTTACAAGTCCTAATTGAAGCCACAACATTCGTTATTTTGGTTTTAAAATCCTCCGGTCGATCGAGTCTAGAAGAAGAAGAAGAAGAGAGGAAACAGAAAAACTAAGTTAAATATAAATGAGTTAGCTTTAATTCAGAAAAACAAATATGGCAGAATGGTTAAGGTGTGTTACGGGTGAGCGGGAAGTCGCGGGTTCGAGCCCCGGCGTGGGCGTTCATTTTTTAAAAGTCTAATCTTTTGAGGTAGCATTTCTTATTTTTATTATTATTATTATTATTATTATTATTATTTTTATTATTATTATTATTATTATTATTATTATTATTATTATTATTATCATGCTAATACTAAACTTAATATTATAATTAACATTATCATTGTTATTATTATTATTAATACTAATAATATTGTTAGTATTATCATTAAAAGTTATTAGTAGCATCATTACTAATAAAATTATCCTTTTTATTACTAAAAGTATCATTTTTATTATTATTATCATTATTACTACTATTTGTATTATTATTAATACTATCAATAATATTATTACTAATATTATCATTAATAACTCTATTAGTATTACCATTTAGATTATTATAAGTATTATCATTATTATTGAAATTATTATTATTATTATTATTATTATTATTATTATTATTATTATTATTATTATTATTTTTATTATTATTATTATTATTATTATTATTATTATTATTATTATTATTTTTAAAAACCTTATTATGATTATTATCATTTTTACTACTAGTATTATTATTGTTTTTACAAAATAATACAACTATTTATTCATTATCATTATTAATATTATTTGATCAAACAAATACTTATATAGAATATATATAAAAGTATATATAGAAATATATAACAATTGAAATAATATATAAACTTATTCGATTACGAGTATATGTGTTAATATATAAACTTGATATAGGTTCGTGAATCCGAAGACAACTCCACATTTATTAAGTGCCATCATACACATATTTACTATGAAATACGAAATACAGTATCGTGAGTTTATTTGATTCCCTTTTACTCTTTACGTTTTTGGGCTGAGAATACATGCACAACTTTTATAACTATTTTACACGCTAGACACAAGTACCAACTTTAAACTATGCTATACCCGGCTATGTCCGACTAAGTCCCTAACCGACAAGTATAAACACAACTTGTCTTTGGGGCAAACTATGAACAACTTTTGGATCTGCGTGATCTACTAATTGGTCACTGCAAGACCAAGCTTATGAATAACTTCTGGATCTGCGTGATCTACTAATTGGTCCATGTGAGACCAAGTTTATGAACAACTTTTGGATCTGCGTATACTAATTGGTCCTTGTGAGACCAAGCTTATGAATAACTTTTGGATCTGCGTGATCTACTAATTGGTCCATGTGAGACCAAGCTTATGAACAACTTTTGGATTTGCGAGATCTACTAATTGGTCCCTGTGAGACCAAGCTTATGAACAACTTTTGGATCTACGTGATCTACTAATTGGCCCATGTGAGACCAAGCTTATAAATATTTTTTAGATCTGCGTGATCTACTTTTTGGTCTCTGCGAGACCAACTTTATGAACAACTTTTGGATCTGCGAGATCTACTAATTGGTCCCTGCGAGACCAAGCTTATGAACAAAAATCTTGTGGTCTAACACTATTATTGAAATTATTATTTATGACAAAACTATGAACTCACTCAACCTAGTGTTGACTTTTTAAGCATGTTTATTCTCAGGTACTTAAATATTGCTTCCGCTGTATATCTGCTGTTTTGATAATGATTGCTTGCCATGCTTGGAGTCTTCATTACATATCATACCAATTAAAGACATTTAATGCATTGTTCATTAAATACAATGTAATCTATTTATCTTCCGCTGCAAAACTCAATAAAACGTCTCATATAGAGTCGTTATCATTTATACAACTGTGATTTGATATATTTAGTGACATTATTCTTCCAGGCCCTATCTGGAGGATATCACAGATTGGTATCAGAGCAGTATTGTTGTAGAGAACTAGGATTGCATTTTATGTGTGCCTTATACAATTAGGTACCTTAGCAATGTAGGACTACAACTTTCCTTGACTATAGTGCCTTTAATTGTTGCCTTTAATTGTTAAATGCTACACTATACTTTAGAAACTTTACGTATCTTAGAATGCCGAGCTAATCTAAGAATTCTGCTCACTTTCCTAAGTACTATCCAATTACGCCACCGCATTTAAATGCGACACCAAGATTTCAGAAATTCTTGACATTCCTATGTCATTTATCATGGTTTGTGTATTACATATGTAATACATGAAATATTATCCATGATTTTTGAAACTCCTATAATTGTTACTATTCATCCTCAAACGTATATAACTCCCTGTTATATCATGTACCTATGTGCCTTGTGCCTATATGCATCGGTTTGCCAACCGGAAAATGTCATTGGGTTATCACAGTATACGAATTGAAAGACTTTAATCGAAAGATTATCAGATTACATACTTATCATTTTATGATCTCGACACGTTATACTGCCATTATTGGAGTATAGACACATCATATCTTATTATATCTTATCATATCTATCTCAATAGACTTTGTCTAACACTTTTCCTAAATTTCCTCCGTAAATTACGGAAATCTTTTTGCTATATATACTATTCGAGGAGACGAAGATATCATTTAATATTCAACACCCATTTCATATCAAACCCTATTCAAAACATATAATATGGATTCCTCGAACTTCTCGAGCTCCAATGGCAGCGTAACCGGAATAAACGAACCAATCAGCCATCATCTAGTCTGGGTGAATTAGGGATGGGTTCGTATTCGACTTAATCAATGGAGAAGTGAATAAGGTGATCCTTTTCACCCACTACATTGCCCTATTGGCGAAGAACCTGAAGCACTTACCGGCGAACCGATCCGAAACACCATTTTCACCCTCATTTCCAGAACAGCTCACCACGATTATTTAATATCTAGAATTCTAGATCTTATTCGTCCCCTAGTCCGAACCGCCGATCATCCCAGTATAATAGAAGAAGTTAACGAGCTTCGCGCTCGAGTTGTGGCTCTGGAGAATATGGTGCAATATCTACAAGCATCAGTAGCACTAGCAGCATAACCAGCACCATCAGTACCATCAGCATCACCACCAACAGTATCAGCTTCACCAACAACAACATCCGCATCTCACGCCTCAACATCACATTCGGTACCTAAGATATCAACATCATACGCCCCATAGATACCAAGGAATATTAGTAATAATGAGTTAAGATGTATTGACTCGTTCTTCCTGAAGAATTATATATGTATACTTTATATATATATATATATATATATATATATATATATATATATATATATATATATACATATATATATACATATATATATATACGTATATATATATATATACATATATATATATATATATATATATATATATATATGATTTAGAACAATAATAAATCTTTTCATACTAAGCTATTACGTGTGAATCTTAACTGGTAGTTACTACTTGGTTAATTCATATCATTGATATGCTATGATGTATATCCTTCGCTAATGACTTAACAATCATTAATCACTGCTTCAGCACAATAAAATTTTATAATAAACCAAGTGTATTACTCAAACACATGATTGATTGTATACTTTCATTTTCGATGTACTCGAAACTATCTAGAAAACATTATTTGTGCCTTGTGAATTTCACAAGAAATCTACGAGCATCAACATCATATACCGAGGTATATCAATAATAATGAACGATGAAGTATTGATTCATAACTTCATTAGCGAAATATTTCGCGACAATTATGAAATCTCTAAGGTTTTGGAGATTATTTATTCCCGTTTCAACAGCAAATCAAATGAGTTTAATATTATATTACTCATTAAATCTATATTATATCTGAAGAATACATATATGAACGTATATCTTCATAAAGATTGTAATTAAAAATTCTTTTGTACAAACTGTTAATTGTGAAAATATTTTAACGGGTAGGTAAAACTCGAGAAATATGTATATCTCACATTAATATGTTACATTCTTCAAATTCTGATTCAATAATCAGTAGCTATCCTACTTAGATTCACAAGATATATGTATCCGTGCACCAAAGAACAACCATTTTCATACACATTCAACTACATATTCTAATTTTGACATATCGGGATTTAAGTAAAGCTTTAGCAAGTGTTATCTTCCTAAAGATCATTACATTCATGAATTATATTCATTCGTATTCTATGATGAATTATCACATCAAACCACCAAAATTATCATTCATTACTTTTGAAATCAACAACGCCTATTCGTCAACCATTAGATCCGTTGACGATTACAATCAGTGTTTAATCATCTAAAAATGAAATTTCTTGAAACCATCTCGGATTGATAACTGATGATTCAAATATGGCTGCATTAAATGCAGAGGAAACAGCAAAATTGTAGATGGTCTTAATAACCAAATGCTTAACCATAAAGAATGATACATTAGAAAAGCTCAATAGAAAATTTGGAACTGAAAAACGGATTGAGCAAACCATGAAGGAAGCTGTGGACAAATCACAAGGACTAAACCTGTATTCCAAGAATCTAGATGATTCAGTATCTGCTGAAATCATTAGCAATTTCCCTGCTCCTTACTTATCTTAAATCATTACAGAAGAATTTTCCTCATTATCATTTGATCTTAGAAAATTCTAAGATATCATCGTATCTTTCGTTATAAATATCCTCTATATTTCTGAAGGTATCTTCATAACGATTCTTGTCCGCAATTAATTATCTCTTTGTGATATCTTTAAGGAAACTGTTTTAGTTTCTATATTCTGTAAAATTCAAGTTTAAATTATAAATGTTTTGAAGAAGTGTTGGGAATTGAAGCATGAGTTAGTATAATATAATGACGTCAGGCCAACGTGATTATATTATAGTAAGTCATGCTAAATTTTTAAAGGAAGATGATGATTCATATACTTTATAATCATCATTTGCCATGTTATACGACTCTTACATTCTATTTAACCTCTAAAAATATCAAGAAAATATTTTTCTTGATGATTCGGTCTTTTCCGGATATTCTGGTAATTTGACAAATCAAATCGTACTATTACCTTTCCTTTCTACTTTATATATTATGACCATTCGAAACTTCATACCTACGAATTCTGGACCATTACTTGCTTTACAAAAGCTTGAAGCTCCGACATATAAGGGAAAATACAAAGCCCGATAACAACACCGAAATTACAAACCGTGTATATCAATGCTTATAGCAACATAAAGACACGGGACAATTAAAAACATTATAACCCCAAGGGAATAGTAGAAGAAAATAAATTCCTCTGGTGGTAAATGAAAAAGAAGAATGACTGTATATATGGTCAATATAATAACAAGGATCAGAACTGGATTAAGCATTTCCTTAATCTTTTGGAAGTTTGAATTGAGAAAGAAAGTATAGATGGTGAAGATAATGAAACGGAAGAAGCTAATTTATATCAAAATTCCAAACACAACAATCGAGGCAATTCACCGCACTTAATCAAAGAAATCCCAAAATTCCTTAATTACCGGAGAATCAAATCATATAAGGATTTCGAAGATTTCTTTAAATCCCTTGAATTCCGGAAATCAACTTTAACCATATCAAAAGTTAAAGAGAACATTTAATTTCCTCATTTAAATCTCTTACGATAGCTTCGTTTATACTCTTCCTATAATCGAATCATTTTTTCCATATTATTTAATGTCGATAGAACTCTAATTTTCAACTCATATTCATCATTCTTGTTGTAAAGAATGATGATCTCTATCAAATTTCATGACTATGATTTTCATGAACTCCTCTTTGTTTTGTCTATTGTGGCATAAACGCTCAAGGCTTTTAAATGAGCTCAATACTATTCATAACACATTTCATGTGTCCAATTTACTGAAATGCTTGTATAGTACCATTATCCCTTTTGAGGATAACCTAGTCAAATGACACTCGTGTTATTCCTTTAGATAACCTCTGCATTAATGATAGAATGCACTTCATAGAAGAACCTGTAGAAATTTTGATTCGTATGATTTAAACGCTTGAAACAGAACAATATTCTATCTGTTGGAATTCACGCAAGGCCCCGAACATACCTGGGAACGTGAAGACCAAATAAAAAGTAAATATTCTCATCTATGTACGAACAACGCCGATTGATGGCAACAACTAAATTTCGGGACGAAATTTCTTTTAACGGGTAGGTACTATAACAACCCAAAAATTTTAGACTAAATTTAAAACTAACCTCGACTAATTCTGACGATTCACGAACAACCGGTTATAAAAAGATATGTAAATATATATATGTGAGTATATATACATTACTTACAATCATTATCATTATCAGTATTATCATTTTTAATGATTATTATAAATATCATTATTATTGATAATTAGCATTATTTTTTTTACCATTATCATTAAAAATTATTATTATTATTATACAACAACAACAAATTATTATCATTATAATTATTTATTATTATTATTTCTATTATTACTATCATTATTATTACTTTTATTATTAATTTATTAATATTATGAAATTATTATTATTAATATATATTTATTAATATATTTAATAATAATATCAATAAAAAAAGGGAAGTCAAAAACAGTGCACTACTCATATATATATATATATATATATATATATATATATATATATATATATATATACATTTTATCTACTTTTTATTTTTATATTTTTTTCATTCTGTATTTGACTTATGCGTTTTCATTTTTTATTTATTATCAGCTTTTAAATTTTTTATTAAATCATGATCTAGTATCTTTTTAATTTATTTATCACTGATTAATTTTTTATACATTCCTACTGGCTCTTAATTTGTAATTATATCAACTCATTTTTGTTATAAAACAATCATTCAGTATTCATCATCTATATCTATTATATCTGCATTGAAATCAAAACAGAAATTTATTTTTTTTTCTTCTTTCTCGTTTACAAGTTCTTGGTGCTTTTTATTCATAATTCGAAAACGAATCTTATTTCAAAATATGGAAATGCAATTTGGTTAGGAATCATGTTTTTAAACTATTTGCAAAGTTTCAACCTCCAATTTCAACTATCGAATCCTAATTTCGAAGTCAAAGTTAAGTTTTCAAAAAGTCAACTAATGTGTTCATCATAAAATTCGAGTTTAATACAATGTTTTGGATCCAATTGAGATTACATAAAGGTTATAGAAGTGATTTAGAACTTTTTTCATGTAGAAACTTTAATCTGAAACGTTATCTAAATTGAAATCATTATTTTTTTTTAAGTAGCGACACAGCATGTTGCTGTATTTTTTTTTCTTTTCGTTTATTTAATACTTTTTTTCCAAGATCACCTTATATGATTTTATTATTGTTACAAGTCCTAATTGAAGCCACAACATTCGTTATTTTGGTTTTAAAATCCTCTGGTCGATCGAGTCTAGAAGAAGAAGAAGAAGAAGAAGAAGAAGAAGAAGAAGAAGAGAGGAAACAGAAAAACTAAGTTAAATATAAATGAGTTAGCTTTAATTCAGAAAAACAAATATGGCGGAATGGTTAAGGTGTGTTACGGGTGAGCAGGAAGTCGCGGGTTCGAGCCCCGGCGTGGGCGTTTATTTTTTAAAAGTCTAATCTTTTGAGGTAGCATTTCTTATTATTATTATTATTATTATTATTATTATTATTATTATTATTATTATTATTATTATTATTATTATTATTATTATTATTATTATTATTATTGTTATTATTATTATCATGCTAATACTAAACTTAATATTATAATTATCATTTTCATTATCATCAATATGATTATTATTATCATCATCATTGTTATTACTATTATTAATACTAATAATATTGTTAGTATTATCATTAAAAGTTATTAGTAACATCATTACTAATAAAATTATCCTTTTTATTACTAAAAGTATCATTTTTATTATTATTATTATCATTATTACTACTATTTGTATTATTATTAATACTATCAATAATATTATTACTAATATTATCATTAATAACTCTATTAGTATTACCATTTAGATTATTATTAGTATTATCATTATTATTGAAATTATTATTATTATTATTATTATTATTATTATTATTATTATTATTATTATTATTATTATTATTATTATTATTATTATTATTTTTAAAAACCTTATTATGATTATTATCATTTTTACTACTAGTATTATTATTGTTATTACAAAATAATACAACTATTTATTCATTATCATTATTAATATTATTTGATCAAACAAATACTTATATAGAATATATATAAAAGTATATATATAGAAATATATAACAATTGAAATAATATATAAACTTATTCGATTACGAGTATATGTGTTAATATATAAACTTGATATAGGTTCGTGAATCCGAAGACAACTCCACACTTGTTCAGTGCCATCATACACATATTTACTACGAAATACGAAATACAGTATCGTGAGTTTATTTGATTCCCTTTTACTCTTTACATTTTTGGGCTGAGAATACATGCACAACTTTTATAACTATTTTACACGCTAGACACAAGTACCAACTTTAAACTATGTTATACCCGGCTATGTCCGACTAAGTCCCTAACCGACAAGTATAAACACAACTTGTCTTTGGGGCAAACTATGAACAACTTTTGGATCTGCGTGATCTACTAACTGGTCCCTACGAGACCAAGCTTATGAATAACTTTTGGATCTGCGTGATCTACTAATTGGTCCATGTGAGACCAAGCTTATGAACAACTTTTGGATCTACGTGATCTACTAATTGGTCCTTGTGAGACCAAGCTTATGAATAACTTTTGGATCTGCGTGATCTACTAATTGGTCCATGTAAGACCAAGCTTATGAACAACTTTTAGATCTACGTGATCTACTAATTGGTCCATGTGAGACCAAGCTTATGAATAACTTTTGGATCTGCGTGATCTACTTTTTGATCCATGCGAGACCAACTTTATTAATAACTTTTGGATCTGCGAGATCTACTAATTGGTCCCTGCGAGACCAAGCTTATGAACAAAAATCTTGTGGTCTTACACTATTATTAAAATTATTATTTATGACAAAACTATGAACTCACTCAACCTAGTGTTGACTTTTTAAGCATGTTTATTCTCAGGTACTTAAATATTGCTTCCGCTATTTTGATGATGATTGCTTGCCATGTTTGGGGTCTTCATTACATATCATACCAATTAAAGACATTTAATGCATTGTTCATTAAATACAATGTAACCTATTTATCTTCTGCTGCAAAACTCAATAAAACATCTCATATAGAGTCGTTCTCGTTTATACAACTGTGATTTGATATATTTAGTGACATTATTCTTCCAGGCCCTATCTGGAGGATGTCACAACTTTCTCCCTGCTCCGGATTTGATACTCGTGTAAGATCGTTTCAGGTCCACCAACATGTACAATATATACGCTCATGAGTTTCACATTACTCTAAAACTAATTGGTGATAGAGTGAGGTCCTCCTAAACTTATATGCATAGATTTGGTTAGTTTCTTTACCTATGTGAGATTTGACTTGCACACTTTAACCGATTGTCTCCAACAAATTATTCATAGAAACACATGACCATATTTTGTATATTTGTTTGCAACACCGCTTCGGATATAGTTTCGTATACAAAAACGAACTTTATAATGTATGACTAATACAAATACCTACTTTACAATAAAGGTAATTCTAAATCGACCCCCTCCCTATTTGACCCCCTAGCCTCCGCCTCCCACTCCCATCTAACAACTTTGACTTATTTATTTACTTATTTATTTATTATGAATTACGAATTGATAATACAAAATTTAAATTAATGTATTTTTGTATGTAATTAGGTTTTGAGTCCGCGCTTCGATGCGGGATGAAAACATATAATACTAATAATAAAAACGTTGTTACTATAGTAACCGGATCGGGTCGGGCCACAGGGGGAGACCATTCAGTTTCTACAGGGAAATTAGCTCACTTGGCGGATTCTAATTGGTGTTTGACTTACACCAATTAGAACTATAAACAAATACGGATGTTTTCGTTTAGTTTTTAATATATTAATTAATAATAGAACTTATAAAGATAATTACTTATAGTTTTTAGAGTTCAAACATTTTTTCATATTTAACAAATAAATAATTTATTTAAATAGTACTCTATTCGTCCCATCAAAAACCACATTTTTTTATCAACATAAAATTTAAATATTTGTATTCATGTTATATAATATTTAATGAGTATTATTTAAATAAATTTGACTTTAAATATGTTTTTATTGATACAATTTTTAGCAAATATTATATAACACATATAATACTCCATTCCTCCCAATAAAACCTGTTGACCTTACTATTTTTTTTGTCCCAAAATTATTGTCCCTTACTTTAAATAACCATTCACTACTACAGATCGGCTCATTTAAATGTGTGGAAAACATCATTTAGACGTGCCATTTAACACATTTAGATGGCACATCACTAATTGATATTGGTAATTAGTGCGTTTCCTTGAACCGGTCTAATAAACTCTATAAGATGTGTTCCTTTTTGCTAATTAGACGTGTTCCTTAGTAACTGGACGGGTTTCAAACAGACGTGTTTCGTTCATTCAATTAGATGTGGTCTGTTAGGTAATTTAGTCATTTTCTGTTACTTCAATTAGAGGTGGTCTGAACCCTTTTGGATGTGTTTCGTTAGTAAAATTAGACGTGTTTCAAGTTGAATTAGACATGTTCCAAGCCTATTTTATAAACTCAATTAGTGGTGTCCCGTATTAAATTGTACCCGTAAAATATTTTTCAAATATTTCAAAATTTCAAATTTCAAATCTGAAATTTAAATATTAAATATTTCAATTTGGAAATTGCCACCACAACCAAATATAACAGAATAGCAAATAGACGTGCTGATGCTAAAATGCTAGCTAGCTGATGCTAAAATGCTGCTAGTAAAATGCTTAAATGATAAATACTTATACAAAATATTAGGGGTGTTCACGAAACCGTCAAACCGCGAAAATCGGCCTGACCGGACCGATTTATTGGTTCGGTCCAGTTTTAGATATTAACGGTCCGGTCGCCGGTTTTAAGATCTCCAAACCGCGAAACTCGGTCCGGTTTGCGGTTTTATTAGGCCACCGGTCGGTTAAACCGGACCAGACCGGATTGTATATATACGTCACTGATATTAGTTTTATGTAATTATATACTTCACTGAATAAACATATTTATACGTACATGGCAGATGTGAACACGTTTAGCTTTGTTCGTGAGTGTAGTAAATAGATGCATTTGTATTTGATATGCAGGATGTATATGTAATATGTAATTATATATAAAGGAGGAATATAATTATATAATATGCATGACACTATATATATATATATATATATATATATATATATATATATATATATATATATATATATATATATATATATATATATATATATATATATATATATATATATATATATAGTAAAGACTTAATAAAGATGTATCTACAAAGAATGTTACTTAATAATAATAACTTATGAATCAGTTACTAAGGATTCACATTGTTTGTTTTGCCTTTTTCATACAAAAGGAGAAAAATGTACACAAACTTAATAATAATAACTTATGGAACTTGAAACCGTCAAACTGGTTAAACTGAACCGGCCAAAACCGGACCAAACCGTCCAGTTTGACGACTTTCTTGGTCTAGTCTGGTTTGATATATGTTTAAACCGTAGATGCCGGTTTGGTTTGAGATTTAATCACAACCGGACCAAACCGGACCGTGAACACCCCTACCAAATATAATACAGATCACCAAAATTTAAAATCAATGACACAATATATAATACAAAACCCAACTATATATATATATATATATATATATATATATATATATATATATATATATATATATATAACTACATATAAATCTATAAGCATATGTCATATGTGTTATCCAACCTATGATTTAAGGGACACTTAGGAGAGAGGTTTGTCTCACAAAAAACCTCTACATACACAACATTTGTTCCTATTTTTTTTTTACCTCACACCATACCTATACATATAGATAGATACACCATATCACCATCCCATGTGGCCTAAGTTTTTGAAATCAGATTCAAATTTGAATTTTTAATCCCCTTTCCAAGACTTACTTTTTGCAGGGCACCATGTGCAAAAAGCATCTTTTAAGCTTTACATGAAATGTCCCGTTCATATCGATTATAAACGTTTCATATTAATTGATTTCGTTGCGAGGTTTTGACCTCTATATGAAACGTTTTTCAAAGACTACATTCGATTTTTAAAACAAACCATAACCTTTATTTTATCGATAAAGGTTTAAAAACATTCCAAAGATTATCAAATAATGATAATCTAAAATATAGCGTTTTCACACGGCCATTACATAATGGTTTACAATAATATTACACAACAACGTAAGTCTTCGAATGCAATTTTTAAACAATATTATACAAGCATGCAGACTCCAATCCTGTCTTTATTTAGCATGCAACAGCGGAAGCTCTTAATAATCACCTGAGAATAAACATGCTTTAAACGTCAACAAAAATGTTGGTGAGTTATATGTTTAACCTATATATTTATCAAATTGTAATAATAGACCACAAGATTTCATCTTTCAATAACATGCAATCTGCATAAAAATCATTCATATGGTGAACACCTGGTAGCCGAGATTAACAAGATGCATATAGAATATCCCCATCATTCCGGGACATCCTTCGGACATGATAATTTCAAAGTACTAAAGCATCCGCAACAATGGATGGGGCTTGTTGGGCCCAATAGATCTATCTTTAGGATTCGCGTCAATTAGGGGCCAGTTCCCTAATTCTTAGATTACCAGGCTAAAAGAGGCATATTCGGTTTCGATCCATTCAACCATATAATGTAGTTTCACGAACTTGTGTCTATTTTGTAAAACATTTATAAAACTGCATGTATTCTCATCCTAAAAATATTAGATTTTAAAAGTGGGACTATAACTCACTTTCACATATTATCCCTTCGTCGAAAAATAACACTTGGCCACTGATCAATTCACGAACCTATAACAAATATATACCTATATCAAAGTATGATCGAAATATATTCACAATATGTTTTATTATGTTTTAACGATTTGAGTTTGTTAAGTTAACAGTCCAATGTTCGTAGTCCACAATTAGTTGTCCACAGTTAGTAGTACAGAAATAAATCAATATACATTATCTCGAATCAATCCACGACCCAGTGTATACAAGTCTCAGAATCGATCACAACTCAAAGTATATATATTAATTTGGAATCAACCTCAACCCTGTATAGCTAACTCGATCATTACCGCATATAGAGTGTCTATGGTTGTTCAAAATAATATATATAGATGACGTCGATATGATATGTCAAAACATTGTATACGTGTCTATGGTCTATCAAGATTACATAATATATGTTAGAATACATGTATAATACAATATAAGTTAGTGAAGTTATGGTTAGTATAGATTTTTTACAAAGTTTCACGTAGCTAAAACTAGTAATTTTTTACCAATTTTGTTTTACCCATCAATTCTTCGTTTTAAATCCGTTTTGAGTGAATCCAGTTGCTATGGTTTCGTATCGAACTTGACTTTATGAAACTAAATAGAAAAAGTGATGCTTTATAGACAGAGTTACAGGTTACAAGTCATTTTTGTAAGAGGTAGTCATTTCAGTCGAAAGAACGACGTCTAGATGACCATTTTGAAAAACGTACTTCCACTTTGAGTTTAACCATGATTTTTGGGTATAGTTTCATGTTCATAAGAAAAATCATTTTCCCAGAAGAAAAACTTTTAAATCAAACTATATCATAGTTTTTAATTATCTAACCCAAACACAGCCCCCGGTTTTACTACAACGGCGTATGTCCGATTTTACGGTGTTCTTCGTGTTTCCAGGTTTTAAATCATTAAATTAGCATATCATATAGATATATAACATGTGTTTAGTTGATTTTAAAATTTAATTTAGAAGAATTAACTTTGTTTGCGAACAAGTTTAGAATTAACTAAACTATGTTCTAGTGATTACAAGTTTAAATCTTCGAATAAGATAGTTATATATATATATATATATATATATATATATATATATATATGAGTTGAATGATGTTATGAACATCATTAGTACCTCAAGTTTAGTAGGTAAACCTACTGGAAGTGACAAGAAATGATCTAGCTTCAAAGGATTCTTGGATGACTTGAAAGTTCTTAAAGTAGAATCATGACACGAAAACAAGTTCAACTAAGATTTCTACTTGACTTAAGATAGTTATGTTTGTAGAATTTAATCAAAGCTTAAATATGATTATTACCTTGATTTAGAATGATAAGCTACTGAGATTAAATGAAAGTTCTTGATCTTAGAAGAGTTTTTGGAAAGGATTACAAACTTAGAGGTAATCTTGAAGTGTTCTTGCTAGGTTTTTGTATGGTGATTATGTATTGTTTTTGAAAGTAGGTTATGATCAAGATGATGAAGGCTACTAGTGCTATGAGAGAGTGTTTAGAGAATGAATGAGTGATTGAAAAATGAAGGTGAATTTGATGCTAGAACTTGGCCATATGGCTATGAGTTTTATAGGACAAAAGAGGTCACCATTCTTTGTTATTTTGTGCAATTATTCAAGCTAGATAACAAAGTTCAAACCCCACAAGCTAAACTTGAAGTAATTAATCACATGGGCTGCTAAGAGCTGAATTATTATGTGTATATACCAATAGTATATACATCTAGAAGCTGGGTATTATACGGGAACAAATACCGGACGAATACGAGTAGAATTCCTGATGAAAACGAATGCGAATTTGAGTGTAGTTATCTTTGTTGAGTATAAGTATTTTGATATATGTACTTAAATCTTTCAAAAGTGTATTAATATCATTGGAGTATGGAGAGTTTAAACAAAACGAATTTCTGATCCAAGTGGGATCGTTTGCTGATCCAAGTGGGATCGTTTGCTTGGGTGGGATCAGAATTCCTGATCCAAGTGGGATCGTTTGCTGATCCAAGTCGGATCGTTTGCTTGGGTGGGATCAGAGTTCCTGATCCAAGTGGGATCGTTAGACATTACATATATATATATATATATATATATATATATATATATATATATATATATATATATATATATATATATATATATATATATATATATATATATATATTATCATGTCATTTACAAGTTATAACGTTCATGAATCATCAGACAAATTGGGTGGTCAGACGTTTACATAAAATCCGTTTCAATTAATCAAGTCTTAACAAGTTTGATTGCTTAACATGTTGGAAACATTTAATCATGTAAATATAGTTTTCATTTAATATAAATATGGAAAAGTTCGGGTCACTACAGTACCTACCCGTTAAATAAATTTCGTCCCGAAATTTTAAGCGGTTGGAGGTGTTGACGCATCTTCTGGAAATAAGTGCGGGTATTTTAGCTTCATTCAATCTTCACGCTCCCAGGTGAACTCGGGTCCTCTACAAGCATTCCATCGAACCTTAACGATTGGTATTTTATTTTGCTTAAGTCGTTTAACTTCACGATCCATTATTTCGACGGGTTCTTCAATGAATTGAAGTTTTTCATTGATATAGATTTCGTCTACAGGAATAGTGAGATCTTCTTTGGCTAAGCATTTCTTCAGATTCGAGACGTGAAAGGTATTATGTACGCCGGCTAATTGCTGAGGTAATTCAAGTCGATAAGCTAGCGGCCCGACACGATCAATAATCTTGAATGGCCCAATGTATCTCAGGTTTAGTTTTCCCCATTTACCAAATCGAACAACGCCCTTCCAAGGTGAAACCTTAAGCATGACCATTTCTCCAATCTCAAATTCTATATCTTTTCTCTTAATGTCCGCTTAGCTCTTTTGTCGACTTTGGGCGGTTTTCAACCGTTGTTGAATTTGAATGATTTTCTCTGTAGTTTCTTGGAGAATTTCTGGACCTGTAATCTGTCTATCCCCAACTTCACTCCAACAAATCAGAGACCTGCACTTTCTACCATAAAGTGCCTCAAACGGTGCAATCTCAATACTCGAGTGGTAACTGTTATTGTAGGAAAATTCTGCTAACGGTAGATGTCGATCCCAACTGTTTCCAAAATCAATAACACATGCTCGTAGCATGTCTTCAAGTGTTTGTATCTTCCTTTCACTCTGCCCATCAATTTGTGAGTGATAGGCAGTACTCATGTCTAGACGACTTCCCAATGCTTGTTGTAATGTTTGCCAAAACCTTGAAACAAATCTCCCATCCCTATCAGAGATAATAGAGATTGGTATTCCATGTCTGGAGACAACTTCCTTTAAGTATAATCGCGTCAACTTCTCCATTTTATCATCTTCTCTCATTGGCAGAAAGTGTGCTGACTTGGTGAGACGATCGACTATTACCCAAATTGTATCATAACCACTTGCAGTCCTTGGCAATTTAGTAATAAAATCCATGGTAATGTTTTCCCATTTCTATTCCGGGATTTCAGGTTGTTGAAGTAGACCTGATGGTTTCTGATGTTCAGCTTTGACCTTAGAACACGTCAAACATTCTCCTACGTATTTAGCAATATCGGCTTTCATACCCGGCCACCAAAAGTGTTTCTTGAGATCTTTGTACATCTTTCCCGCTCCAGGATGTATTGAGTATCTGGTTTTATGTGCTTCCTTAAGTACCATTTGTCTCACATCTCCAAACTTTGGTACCCAAATTCTTTCAGCCCTATACCGGGTTCCGTCTTTCCTAATATTAAGATGTTTCTCCGAACCTTTGGGTATTTCATCCTTCAAATTTTCCTCTTTTAAAACTCCATGTTGCGCCTCCTTTATTTGAGTACTAAGGTTAGTACGAATAATTATATTCATAGCTTTTACCCGCATAAGTTATCTGTCCTTTCTACTCAAAGCGTCGTCTACCACATTCGCCTTCCCCGGGTGGTAACGAATCTCAAATTCGTAATCATTCAACAACTCAATCCACCTACGCTGCCTCATGTTCAGTTGTTTTTGATTAAATATATGTTGAATACTTTTGTGGTCGGTATATATAATACTTTTGACACCATATAAATAGTTGATGTGTGTGAGGCGTACTAGGAAATAGTTATATTTTTTTAAGGAAAATACTATTAAATACGATACAATTTTACACAAGTTATTTATTTATTTATAGAGTGGATATACCTAAACCTTGCTACAACACTTATAGGTAGTGTACCTAATCGTACAGTAGTGTAGTTTTTAGTAAGATCGGTTCGTTCCACAGGGAGACTTAAACTAGTTCAACGCTATATTAGTTTTAATTGTAAAAATACAAATATATATATATATATATATATATATATATATATATATATATATATATATATATATATATAAGTAATATAATTATTATAAAAGGGGTTTTTACCGTTTAATGACCGGTTTGTCGATTTTAAAACTTTAGTCGCAGTTAAAACCTAATGTAAAATATTAAAAATAACTTAATTTAAAGCGTAAAATAAATAACGATAATGAAATTGCGATAAATAAAATTGCGATAATTAAAAAGTACGATAATTAAAAGTTCAATTAAATACAATGACAATAAATAAAAGTGCGATAAATAAAAGTGCAATTAAATATGAAATAAAGGAATTATGCTTATTTAAACTTCCGTAATCATGATGTTTGACGTGTTGATTTTAGTTTATTCCCATGGGTTAATTGTCCTTTGTCCTTGATTATTTAATATGTCCGTCTGGTTTTTGTCCATAACAGTCCATCAGTCATAAATATAAAGTGCGAGTGTCCTCGTCAAATTATCC
Organism: Rutidosis leptorrhynchoides; assembly: GCF_046630445.1. Taxonomy (NCBI): domain Eukaryota; kingdom Viridiplantae; phylum Streptophyta; class Magnoliopsida; order Asterales; family Asteraceae; genus Rutidosis; species Rutidosis leptorrhynchoides. Next base: position 637,276,759 of record NC_092335.1, read on the forward strand.
TTATATCCGAAGTTAAATATTCCAACTAATTGGGGACTTAAACTGTAACAAGGTCTTAATACTTTGTTTAATAATTACACCAGGATATCGATTGCGTGTAACCCAAGGTTTTAATACTTTGTTAACAATTACGCCAAGTGTCATTATCCACCCCTGTTTTAATAAGTCTATTAACTATTAATCCATTCCCGTGTCCAGGTAAATGAACAATTATTAGTATTTATAAATATCCCGCCCATCGTGTCCGATCGAGTGTATATGGTTATTTATAGATACGTCCAATTGTAAATCTTTATATTAAAATTAACAAACTATCATTTAGTTAAACAAATATAAAGCCCATTAATAGCCCATAGTTTAATTTCCACAAGTGTCGTTCTTTTATCCAAACCCCAATTATGGTCCAAAGCCCAATTACCCAATTTTAATATTTAGCCCAACATCACGATTACTTCGGCTTAAATAAGCATAATAATAACTTAGCTACGAGACATTAATTTAAAAAGGTTGAACATAACTTACAATGATTAATAATAGCGTAGCGTTACACGGACAGAATTTTGACTTACACCCTTACAACATTCGCTAACATACCCTTATTATTAGAATTTAAAATTAAAATTAAAATTATAATATAAATATATATATATATACGTTGAGTGAGAGATAGAGGAAAGATATTAATATTCGATCACCAACTGCGAAATTTATAGGCATGTGGCCACAAAAAGTGGATAATATGCCTACAGGCCATTCGATCGCATGGAGGTAGGTACCAGCTCACATAATTTTATTTTCAAGCTTGTCGACGTTATTTTTAAATATATATAATATATAAATAATTTATATAATTATTTAAATATTATATTATATTCTTGTGCATAGTTGACTCATAATTTTTAGTCCGTTGCGTCGAGCGTTGAGAGTTGACTTTGGTCCCGGTTCCGGATTTTCGAACGTCCTTGCGTACAATTCAATATCTTATATTTTGCGTTTTGCGACTTGTACTCTTGTAATTTTGAGACGTTTCTCATCAATAATTTGAACCACTTTGATTGTACTTTGTACTTTTGAACTTTTTGGTCATTTGCGTCTTCAATTCGTCGAATCTGTCTTTTATCTTCACCTTTTATTATTTAAACGAATATTGCTTGTAAATAGAATAATTTTAACTAAAAGCCTGTCTTTCTTGAGGGATAATGCTATGAAATATATGTTCGTTTTTAGCATTATCAAATATTCCCACACTTGAGCGTTGCTTGTCCTCAAGAAATATAGTCTTGAAATAAAAATACTAGAATCACTTCTTTTTCTTCACACTTTGTACATCAGTGATTTCTATACGGCAGTATGAACAATGGTAGTCACGATGTGGTTTACAGTCCCACATGACTATGAAAATTTAGATCCTTAAGGAAATTGGATCTTTATGAAAATATTTGATCTTTTGAAAGTTAAATCTAGTTTTTACCCTAGATAAGTTTTCCGGAATAACCCTTCACCGGTGTTGTAAAATGTTTTTGTGGGTTTGGTGGGTTTCAGATTTGAAAATTTTAGCTCAAAACTTATGGTTTTGTGTCACCCACTTGCTAACCTTGTATTGGGAAAGCAACACGTCCAGTATACTTGCTCCGTATATTACCTTTCGATAAACTACCGTCCGGTTGTAAAGGAAGGCGTTGAACAAGCAACTGTTAAGGCAATGTCCCCTGACATGCTTTTAATTATGGTCTATAACGTGTCGGATGCAATTACTATCCTTTGTAGGAGCAATAGTAAAGCTCACCCTATAGTTTTTCGGTCTGGCACAAGGTCATGTCTTTGACCATGCTATGCAACCACCGTTCTTACGATTGACACCCGATTTGGTTCAGGTGACCTAATGAATTCCAGGTGAATTCCTAGGATTTTACGTTCAATGGTAATGAACGCATTAAAAATGGGTTTTCAGAAAAAAAATCAGTTTGTAATTTGATCAAAATATTTTCTCATTCAAGCTCGAGTTTAGATATCATCGAATTCCATGAGTTTGTAATTCTCAATCTTTAAGGCCAATCTCTAGGATTGAGTAATATCAGGCTTAAAAGCTGATTTTTAATCTTTAAGGAGATTATCCTTTTCTGGGGGTCTGATTAATTAGTCTTATCAAGCTAATTTGCACGGCGTCCTCCCCATTTTACGAGACAGATCCTCTCATGGTTAGAATAAGTCTGACCACTTGGCGACCCTGTTTGATGCTGAGGTCCGTGGATTTCCTGCTGATTTTCGTGATGATTTTTCTAGATTTTTCGTCAACCTACAGCTGGTCTGGACGACAACTTCCTGACCTAAATCAAGAAGGGCGTGTCTTTTTCGGAAGACTTTACTTCCTTTTAATAATGGAATTGATTCATCCTGTAGATCCATCTTTCTTTCAAATATATTACAGTAAATTTGGTAAAACTGATTAGTTTAGTCTAAAGCAAAAGTATCTTTAAATTATTTGTTACAGAAATATGTGATATATGTTTTAAATAACTTGATAAATTTTTTCCACACTTGGCTTTTATTTTCCTTTCTTTGCCTTTTTATTGTCCTCTATTCCATTTTAAATGAATTCTAACATTTTTGGTTGTTTCTCAATTTATGTCCTTTTCGAGGTAACAATAATTTCGGTGTTAACACCTAGTTTTATCGTTCATAAATATGTATAAACATGATTTTGAATTCATTTAATTGAAAATTTTGAAAAATTTTACTAGAATTGGGTAGTCGGTATATAAGACTAGGGCTGTTCTTTATTATCAGAGAGCACTAGATTCTAATACAACTACTGCTTTACTAGTATTTTTAATAGTATCCAAGTGTTTAAATTTAAAATTTTTAAAAATCCGAAAGAATTTAACCCCTTCCCACACTTAAGATCTTGCAATGCCCTCATTTGCAAGAAATCAGTAACAATTTAAATTATTGAGGGTGATTAGCGTAGAAAAATGATTAAATTTTACCAAAGTTTCCAAACATATTGGCGTTTGTTTGCTGAATGATAAATGGTGCACATCATTTGTTCATTCCGTCTTGTTGTTACATCACATTTGTTTTTCGTTTTGTCGTCAAAAGTACTAGCTTTTGCTGAACTTAATGCCAGTTTTTGAAAATGTGATGTTTTACCCTGTTGTGTACAATTGACAATATACATACATACAAATATAAACATGCATGGTAATTTGAAATGGGACTTAAAATCCCACTTTCAAATAAAATATGAAATATTAGTACAAAATAATAAAAATATTAAACAATACATTAATGTATCACAATATCATGTGTTTAAACATAAATAAAAATCATAAAAAGATAAAAATCATAGAAATCACCAACAGGAACTATATCAATCTGGATAGGGGTTCCAGTTCATGTCGTCATCCGGGTTCCATGATTGATGATAAGTGTACTGGTAGGCCTGGTTAGGGTCGTAGAGAGTATATGGTGGTCTCATCTCGGGCTGGTGTGGAGGATAGTAAGCAGGTCGGATCGGTACGTAGTAATCCTGAGGTGACAGCCGGCTTATAATCTGACGCTGATGATAGTCCCATCTATCATGCTGTCGTTGCCTGGAATGCTCGTAATTATTCCGGGCTTGCCACTGCTCCATCCGGCTAAATCTCTCCCCGTTTGTCATATCTACCTCATCTACACGCTGGTAGACGTTAGTCATAGCCTCCCTAATGACATCCCTAATGTCATCCGCTTCCTCCATTTTCTCATCTGAACCTCTCTCTACCTGAGGATGACTACCTTCATAGGGTACTGCCTGGATGCGTCTGCTCTTTAATACCTTAGCACCCTGATAGACCTTCAATCCTAAAGGCTCAACCTGTTCTCTACATTTCAAAAGTGGACCCCCTTGTTCCCTATCTACACCCAAATACTCTCCAATGAGAGTAACAAAAATACCTCCTCCTATTATTCCCCCTTCCTGTATTCCTTCCACCATCTTAGACAAATAAAAACCAACACAGTAGGGGATATTAACAAAGCTTCTTGGGTCTCGAATACACTTTAGGTAAAATAAATCATGTAAGGTCATTTTCTCCTTGTTGTGACCTCTCTGTGTAATCGAGTTAGCCAGAAATCTATGAATTATACGAAGTTCGGCTTTGTTAATATGTTAGTAGGAGTGTTTTCCTCCCAGCGTAAAAACATTATAGTTTGACATACGCCTCCAGACGGTGTTCGCGTCAAAATTCCTATCTACCATTTCACCACGATAAATCAAATTCATACAATCGGGTAGTAGTAATTCACCAGGAGTATATATCTGTAAAGCCCTGGCCATGTCCAGCATGGACATCCTGTACATCCTACGGCCAAGTATAAATCTAAGAAAACTTCTATCATCTAATCTATCTACATCTACATTTAACGCTATAGTACTCATGAGCTCAACACACCATTCCTTATATACAGGCCTACGGATGGTGAATAGACGTTCCCAATCGGTAAAAGAAGAACTGCCATACCTTTGGATCAGATGCTCCCTAACTGAGTTAGCTAGTTGGACCCTTTCCAAAGGATCCCAATAGATTACCCTTGGCACTTCTACATTTTTCGGTATCAGTTTGAATTTGTTAAATTTATATGTTGGGTAATCTCTCCAGCTTCTATCGAATCTCAGATTAGGATGTAACGTGTGTTCAGGAATCGTTGGGTATTCTACTGGCGGATGCATCAGAAATACTATGAAGGCATCAACAAATTGTAGCGGATCATAATAAGGTACGTGTTGATCAGGTTGATGTTGTTGTTCCTGTTGTAGTTCTTGTTCGGGTTCTGGCTCATATTGCAGCTCATATTCTGGTTCAGGTTCTGGTTATGGTTGTCTAGATGATGATGATGCACCTCCAGTTTCAGTATATTTCTGCAAAACACATTAAACACCAAATTTGTGCATCCAAATATGCATTAGTGTTAGCAAAATAACAACTTAAAACAATTACAATGACATGTTTAATCAAAATTAAACTTATGCTCATTTTCACAATTTTATCAATTCTACACTTTTTTAAATAAGCATATATGAAAATGTATACAAAGTTCATAAGCATTTAACTCAAATAACATGTCAAAATAGTCATTACTAGCAATTAAACAAGTCTCAAATGGCATTTACATCAATTTAATCAAGTTCATGAATTTTAGACTTAAAAAGTCCACTTTAATTCTCAAAAATCATGTTTAGGATCAAAGTTTGGATCATTTAGCTACCTAAACATGTTACACTACTTAATTTAGCAACAATTCATGACAAAAATCGGCCATAACCTGTTTATATCAAAAAGTCCCAAATTTCTCAAGAACACAAACCCTAGATTTCTAAAAATTTTGAAGTTTTTGGCTTCAAATCATGTTAAATAGCATCAATCTAGGTTATACATGCATAATATACTAACAATTTAACTCTAATTACACTAGAAATTAACAAAATTAAATTAGGTAAAATATTGGTAATTATCACAAAAACTAGGAAATTTTAGAGTTTAGGGGTGTAATTTTTACCTTCTTGTTGAAAAATCCGAACCTATGCATGATTGTAGCGGATTGTAGGACGAAATTTGGTTGAATTTGATGAAAAAATGGTGATTTTAGGGTGGATTTTGGAGAGTGTTCGTGTGTGTTTGTGTGTGTGGTGGAGTGCAGAAACAGACCCGCTGGAACTTTTATTTCTGGCCAAATATTCAGCTCCATGCGATCGCATGGTCCTGAAGGCCAAATCCCATGCGATCGCATGGGGTCCGGGTATAGTAACTTTTTGCTTTTTTTTTTTAAAAAAAAAAAAAAACCTTATACTAATGAAACATATAATTAATTAAAAATTAAAATTTTGTTTCTTTTTAGGATGAGGGCATTTCGGATCATCGTCCTAGTCCGTCCTTCGACAAAATTTTAAAATTTGTCATTTTTAAGCTCGGTTTTAAAAGTAAGGATTTTTGGGTTTTTTTTAATGTTGTTGGCATCTTTAATTCAATAAGATTAAAATTAATGATAATAAAAATTCTCGTCCTTTCCTTGGGTAGAGCAATTTTAGTTCAACGACCTAGTTTTCAACTCACGACGAATTTTAAAAATCACATTTTTAACTTAACGAAATAAAGTAAATTTTTGTTTTTAAATTCACACCAAACTTAAATTTAAAATGCATAAAATTAAAAATTCATACCAAATTTATATTATATTTTTGTTTTTATACATACAAACTTATATTAAAAATATTAATTTTTCAAATATTTACAAGCTTAAATATATTGATTTTAAAAGTTTACAATAATAATTTAAAATTAATTTTAAAAACAAAGTAAAAATAAAAATTAAAAATCTTTTTGGTCTTTTATCCCACTTTAATCAATCAAATATTATCAAAAATATACGCCCCTCTTTTCGGTAAAGTAATTTCGGCTATATTACCTAGTTTTACTCCTGATGAATTTTTGAAATATTTTGGGTTGATTGATTAAAGATATTTATACCTTAAGAATAAACAGTAAATTTCGCAGTGATGTAATAAATTTTTGTATGATATCAATAATTTCGGTTGCAGAACCTAATTTTATTGAATACCAATTTAATACTTTATAGCGAACGATTCAGCGTTTATTATTAAAAGGTTAAAAGCAATAAAAATAAAAACTGTACATACTTACCTGTTAGATAGAATTCTCAGAGACCTACTTTAGCCCACTCATAAGATAGTCGGACTAATTGGTTTTCCATAGCTACATAGGCATAACCTCGAGCATTCACTGATTTTTCTTCTAAACATATGAACGGTCCATCTCTGCATAAAGTAACGAACTCGGTATTGGAATATGTTTGATTCGTCGAGCATTTTCCTTTGTGTGACCATTTTCCGCATTTGTGACATCTTTCAAGGTGTTGTGCTCTTCTTTTCGCTGCGGATTTTGATTTTCCTTTACCAAAATGTAACTTATTATTTTCGTTCCTGGATTCTTTTCTTACTCCATCCAATTTGCCTCTGATTAATGATACCAATTCACTTGGAAGGGTGTCATTATTACGTTTAGTGATCAAAGCGTGTAGCATTAGACCATGGTTTAGTTCACAGGAAGTCTTCATCTCGTAAAACCTAAAAAAATAAAAATTCAGAATGGGGGGAGAAGACTGGTTCTTTAGGGTCTGTTAGGGAAAGACCATTCGGATTCCATTCTCGGAAACTACATGAAAACAGAATATCTAACTCTAACAGAAATACATATTACCCTAAAAAGATTCGAACCTTCCCACACTTAGTTAGCTGTGGTGTCGAAATTGTGATTAACTTCATCTTCAACTTCCATTGGATTATCGATGTAATGTTTAACTCTGTGACCATTAACCTTAAATTCAATCCCATTTGAATTTATTAATTCTACCGTTCCGTATGGGAAAACTCTTTTGACTATGAATGGTCCAGACCATCTTGATTTCAATTTTCCAGGAAATAGCTTGAATCGTGAATTGAAAAGAAGAACTCTGTCTCCTTCTTTAAATTCATTTGAACTTCTGATTCTTTTATCATGCCATTTCTTCGTTCTTTCTTTATAGATTAACGAATTTTCGTATGCTTCATGTCTTAATTCTTCTAATTCATTTAGTTGACTTAACCGTAGATGTCCAGCTTCATGTAAATCAAGATTACATGTCTTCAAAGCCCAAAATGCTTTGTGTTCAATTTCTACTGGAAGATGACATGCTTTTCTGTAAACGAGTTTAAAAGGTGTGGTTCCAATTGGAGTTTTGTAGGCTTTTCTAAAATCCCAGAGTGCATCCTCCAATTTCATGGACCATTCCTTCGGATTTGATCCTACGGTTTTCTCTAGAATACGTTTTAATGCTCGGTTGGTATTTTCAACTTGTCCACTTATTTGTGGATGATATGCAGTGGAGATTTTATGAGTTACTCCATATCTTTTGAGAACTTTCTCAAGTTGATTATTACAAAAATGAGTTCCCCGATCACTTATTAAAGCTTTCGGTGTTCCGAACCTTGCAAAAAGACGTTTTAAAAAGTTGACTACAACTCGTGCATCGTTAGTTGGGAGGGCTTGTGCTTCCGCCCATTTAGATACATAATCAATGGCGACGAGAATGTAGAGATTATTATGAGATTTTGGAAATGGACCCATAAAGTCAATACCCCAAATGTCAAATACTTCACGTACTTGAATGACATTTTGTGGAATTTCATCACATTAACTTATTTTTCCGGCCCTTTGACAAGCATCACAGGATTTGCAAAGAAGGTGTGCGTGTTTGAAAATTGTAGGCCAATAGAATTCAGCATCGTAAACTTTTCTTGCTGTGAGTTGAGGCCCATAATGCCCTCCTGTTGGTCCTGTGTGACAATGGTTTAAAATTTAACTAGCTTCATCTCCGAATATGCATCGGCATATTATTCCATCGGGACAACTTTTAAACAAATGTGGATCTTCCCAGAAATAGTGTTTTATATCACTAAAGAATTTCTTTCGTTTTTGGTACGATAATCCTTTTTCAAGGAATCCACATACTAAATAGTTTGCATAGTCTGCAAACCATGAAATTTCATTATAATCTATCTTCAATAGATATTCATCAGGAAAGTTGTCTTGTATGGCCGATTCATTTAGAACTTCTAATTCGGGATTTTCAAGACGAGAAAGATGATCAGCGGCGAGATTTTCTGCTCCCTTTTTATCTCGGATTTCAATATCAAACTCTTGTAAGAGTAAGATCCAACGGATTAATCGTGGTTTAGCATCTTGTTTCAAAAATAGGTATCTAAGAGCAGAATGGTCGGTATAGACCACCGTTTTAGCTAGAACGAGATATGAACGAAATTTGTCAAAAGCAAAGACAATAGCAAGGAGTTCTTTTTCAGTAGTTGTATAATTCGTTTGTGCTCCTTGTAACGTCTTACTAGCATAATATATAGGTTGAAATCGTTTTTCAATCCTTTGTCCTAAAACGTCTCCCATTGCAAAATCACTTGCATCGCACATTAGTTCAAACGGTAGATTCCAATTTGGAGTTATCATGATCGGCGCGTTAGTGAGTTTTTCTTTAAGAATATTAAAAGATTTGATGCATTCATTTGAAAAGATGAATGGAGCATCCTTTTCTAGAAGTTTATTCATAGGAGTGGCAATTTTAGAAAAATCTTTTATGAAACGTCGGTAAAAACCGGCATGCCCTAGAAAACTCCTAACTCCTCTAACATTGGTGGGATGTGAAAGTTTAGCAATTACATCTACTTTAGCTCTGTCCACTTCAATTCCTTCCTTTGAAATTTTATGACCAAGAACGATGCCTTCTTTAACCATGAAATGACATTTCTCCCAATTAAGTACTAGATTTGATTGTTCGCATCTAATAAGCATTCGTTCAAGATTAACTAGACATGATTCAAATGTATCACCGAAGACTGAAAAGTCATCCATGAAAACTTCCATGCATTCTCCTATCATGTCGTGAAAAATCGCCATCATGCACCTTTGAAAGGTTGCAGGGGCGTTGCAAAGTCCAAATGGCATGCGTTTGTAAGCAAAAGTACCATAAGGGCACGTGAATGTGGTTTTCTCTTGATCTTTGGGTGCTATTGGAATTTGAAAATATCCGGAAAAACCATCAAGAAAACAATAGTAACTATTTTCGGCTAATCTTTCCAACATTTGATCAATAAAAGGTAAGGGAAAGTGATCTTTTCTGGTGGCGTCATTTAAATTTCTATAATCAATACAAACACGCCATCCTGTTACAGTCCTAGTAGGAATAAGCTCATTTTTCTCATTTGTGATGACAGTCATGCCACCCTTCTTAGGTACGCATTGAACTGGGCTTACCCATGGACTATCAGAGATTGGATAAATTAAACCTGCATCTAGCAGTTTAATAATTTCTTTCTTAACAACATCTTGCATATTAGGATTTAGTCTTCGTTGGCGTTGCACATACGTTTTATGACCTTCTTCCATAAGGATTTTATGTGTGCAATACGAAGGACTTATTTCTTTAATATCATGAATCTTCCATGCAATAGCTGGTTTATGAGCTTTTAGCACAGAAATGAGTTGAGATTTTTCATTTTCAGTAAGAGAAGACGATATTATTACAGGTAATTCAGATTCACCATGTAAATAAGCATATTCCAAATGGTTTGGAAGTGGCTTTAACTCTAATGTTGGTGGCTCTTCTATCGATGATTTATATCGATATCTGTCTTCTTCTTTTAGCATTTGAATTTCTTCTGTTGTTGGTTCATATCCATTAGCCATAAGTGTAGCTAACATTTCAGTTTCATCAATTGGTTCAGTCCTTCTCCTAAAGAACATTCTCCTGTTCCTTGTAATTCTGGAAATTCTTCTAACAATTCTGCATGTGAATCTATAGTTTGAATATATTAACATGTATCATCTGCAGATTGCGGTTGTTGCATGGCTCTATCAACTGAAAAGGTAACACTCTCGTCCTCTATATTTAGGGTCAATTTCTTACCAAACACGTCTATTATTGCTTTAGCCGTGTTTAAGAATGGTCTTCCTAATATGAGAGGAACTCGAGAATCTTCTTCCATGTCCAAAATAACAAAATTTACTGGAAATACTAAAGTACCAACTTTAACTAGCATGTTCTCCATTATCCCCCTAGGATATTTTACTGATCTATCGACTAGTTGTATGCTTATTCGTGTTGGTTTCAATTCTCTAAGGTCTAGTTTAGCGTATAGTGAATATGGCATTAAATTTATACTAGCACCTAAATCTGCCAATGCTTCTATTGAACTAAGACTACCCAAAAAACATGGAATTGTGAAACTTCCTGGATCTGATAACTTTTCTGGTATCTTATTCAACAGCACTGCAGAACAATTAGCATTCATAGTAACAGCCGAGAGTTCTTCCATTTTCTTTCTATTTATGATTAGATCTTTCAAGAATTTAGCATATCTAGGCATTCCTGAAATCACGTCAACGAAAGGAAGATTTACATTTATTTGTTTAAACATATCCAAGAATTTGGATTGCTCGACTTCAAGTCTCTCTATTCTCATTTTACTCGGGTAAGGAAGTGGTGGTTGGTATGGTTTAACATAAGGTTTAGCCTTAACTGTGTTATCTTCATTAACCTTTTCAACTACCGGTTCTGTTTCTTTATCTTGCTCAGACTGTGGTTCTTGTGGAGTAGGAATAGCTTCATCAGAAATTAAAGGTATTTCATGTGGTTTAAGTGTAATACCACTTCTTGTGGTAATGGTTTTAGCTGTTTCATTCCGGGGGTTAGCATTTGTATCACTAGGTAGACTTCCCGGTTTTCTTTCACTTATCAATCTTGCAAGATTGCTCACTTCTTGTTCCAGATTTTGAATAGAAGCTTGTTGATTTCTAAATGCTTGAGCATTTTGTTCATTGGTTTGTTTCTGAGATGTGAAAAATTGAGTTTGAGATTCAACTAGCTTCGACATCATATCTTCTAAATTTGGCTTTTTATCATCGATTTGTGGTGATTTGTTTTGAAAAATAGGTCTTTGCTGATTGTAAGTATTGTTGGATACTTGTTGATTGCTTGGACCTTGTTGGTTGTTATATGGAACATTTAGGTTATAGTTCTGATTTTGATTGTAGATTGGTCTTGGCGGTTGATAATTATCCTGATAATTATTTCTAGGCCTTTGGTTTATGTATAAAACATTCTCTCTTTGTTCCATTGTTAGTTCAATACTGAGACATTCTTTTGTTAAATGTGGTCCTCCACACTGCTCACAACTAATTCGTATTGAGTGAATATCTTTAGTCATCTTTTCCATTCGTCTCTCGACAGCATCTAGCTCTAGCCGCTTTAGATGATCTAACGATATCTTTTTCTTGATGCCACTCATGTGAGTGGGAAGCAGTGTTATTAATAATTTTATAAGCGTCAGTTGCGGTTTTCTTCATAATGGAACCACCAGCTGCTATATCTATGTCTTTTTTTGTAGTGATGTCGCATCCTTGGTAGAATATTTGTACTATTTGACAAGTGTCTAAACCATGTTGCGGACATCCTCTCAATAACTTTCCAAATCTTGTCCATGCTTCATATAAAGTTTCATTTGGCTTTTGTGTGAATGTAATAATTTCTCCTTGAAGTCTCACGGCTTTAGATGCCGGAAAGAATTGTTTAAGAAATTTTTCAACTAAAATGTCCCATGTATCAATCGCCCCTTCAGGTAACGATTCTAACCAATCTTTGGCATCTCCCTTTAAAGTCCAGGGAAATAACATGAGATATATCTGTTCATCCTCAACTTCTCGAATTTTAAATAGAGTGCAGATCCTATTAAAAGTACGAAGATGTTCATTTGGATCTTCCTTCGGCGCACCACTAAATTGGCATTAATTTGTTACCATGTGTAGGATTTGTCCTTTGATTTTATAATCTGGCGCATTAATGTCAGGTTGAGTAATTGCGTGACCTTGGCCAGTGTGTTTAGCTCTCATTCGGTCTTCCATACTTAGAGATTCCCGATTTTCTATGATTGAATTTGTTGAATCTGAATCACTAGAGGATTCTGATTTAATGGTTGGTTCCTCGACAATCTCTGTTTGAATGATTGGTGGTTCCGGAGGAAAGATTAATGGTTCAGGATCTCTGAATTGTCCCCGAATATCCTCTGGATTCTCAATTGTGAGGTCGGGTTCAAAAAATGGATTATCGGAAATTTGAATTGGAGTACTTGGTCGACTGGATGAAGATTCTAAAGAAAAATAAATGGCGACAATATTGTCTAGATGTCTTGATCGAGTTACAGGTGGTGACCGTACGAAAGGTGGTGAACGTTTTGCTCGGTGCATTCACTGAATATCCTATTAGTTATATAAGATAAAAATTATATAAGTTATCAAATTAATAGACTTTTCTGCTTTTGCCCACGTTTCGAATAGCCAATAGATGCAGCAGGGAGCCAGAACCCTTTAAATCGGAAGCTCACAACTCATCCACTAATAAATCCAACTATTATTACGAACCAGAAAATTTAGGATGTCTATCAATTTAATCGCTTAAAATAATTTTTCGTTGAAATTTAAAGAAATTTTAGAGAAGAAATAGAAAATTCTATATCCTAAAAACTAGAGCATCGAGAAATAAGAAAGAAAAAGAGCGCGTTCAAAAAAGGTCGAAAAATAATAGGCGTCGAAAAATAAAAATAAGAAAGTAGCGCGTCGAAACTTAAAAAGGAACTAAAAACTAAGAATTAAAAGTTACGTCTAAAAATATTAAAGCTTAGAGAAATACTATATCCCAAAACGGCAATAACTTAAAAAGTACTAAAATATTAAAAACGTCGTCGCAAAATTCTAAAGCACTTAAATCTTAGTCTAAAGAAAAAGCACTTAAGAAATTTTATGGCAAAGCCTAAAAATCTAGAAATAAAAATAACTACGGCAAAAACTATGACTTAAAACTAAATACGAGCGAAAAATACAAATATTACGCTAAAACAAATAAAAAAATATAAACTTAAAGTTGTAAAAAGTACAATTTTTTTAAAAAAATATTATTTTTATATTATTATTTTATAAAACTATTAATTTTATAATTTATTAAAACTAAATAAAACTAAAAATACAAATTAAATAAATAAAACTAAACTAAATATTAAAATACACTAACCCTAATTAGGGTTTTAATTAAATAATAATAATAATAATTAACCCTAATTTCGTACAGCTAAGGTATCAGGCGATTCAAATCCCTCCATGCGATCGCATGGAGTGTATGTTATATATTCATGCGATCGCATGAAGTAGGAAATCGGGCCAGATGGGTTGGGCTGCTACAGTACCAGGCCGAGTAATTTTATATTTTTTTTTTCTGTTTTATGTTTTAGATTAAATAAAATATAAATAACTTAAATAAAAATTTAATTTTAAAAACTAAAATAAAAATACTTTTATAAATTTTTAACAACTCATAACAACAAATATAAAGATTTTTTTTATATTTTCTTTTTATATTTTTGTATTATTAATATTTAAAACGTATATTTTTTTTTATACAAAGAACTTAATAAAAAAAATCTTTTTTTTTATATATATAGCGTTTCGCTTCCGGCGTTTAAGAAAATCCCCGGCAGCGACGCCAAAAATACTTGATGTGTGCGAGGTGTACTAGGAAATAGTTATATTTTTTTAAGGAAAATACTATTAAATACGATACAATTTTACACAAGTTATTTATTTATTTATAGAGTGGATATACCTAAACCTTGCTACAACACTTATAGGCAGTGTACCTAATCGTACAGTAGTGTAGTTTTTAGTAAGTCCGGTTCGTTCCACAGGGAGACTTAAACTAGTTCAATGCTATATTAGTTTTAATTGTAAAAGTACAAACATATATATATATATATATATATATATATATATATATATATATATATATATATATATATATAAGTAATATAATTATTATAAAATGGGTTTTTACCGTTTAATAACCGGTTTGTCGATTTTAAAACTTTAGTCGCAGTTAAAACCTAATGTAAAATATTAAAAATAACTTAATTTAAAGCGTAAAATAAATAACGATAATGAAATTGCGATAAATAATTATGCGATAAAATAAAATTGCGATAATTAAAAAGTACGATAATTAAAAGTGCAATTAAATACAATGACAATAAATAAAAGTGCGATAATTAAAAGTGCAATTAAATATGATATAAAGGAATTATGCTTATTTAAACTTCCGTAATCATGATGTTTGACGTGTTGATTTTAGTTTATTCTCATGGGTTAATTGTCCTTTGTCCTTGATTATTTAATATGTCCTTCTGGTTTTTGTCCATAACAGTCCATCAGTCATAAATATAAAGTGCGAGTGTCCTCGTCAAATTATCCTTATATCCGAAGTCAAATATTCCAACTAATTAGGGACTTACACTGTAACAAGGTCTTAATACTTTGTTTAATAATTACACCAGGATATCGACTGCGTGTAACCCAAGGTTTTAATACTTTGTTAACAATTACGCCAAGTGTCCTTGTACATAATCCACCCCTGTTTTAATAAGTCTATTTACAATTAATTCATCCCGTGTCCAGTTAAATGAACAATTATTAATATTTATAAATATCCCGCCCATCGTGTCCGATCGAGTGTATATGGTTATTTATAGATACGTCCAATTGTAAATCTTTATATTAAAATTAACAAACTATCATTTAGTTAAACAAATATAAAGCCCATTAATAGCCCATAGTTTAATTTCCACAAGTGTCGTTCTTTTATCCAAACCCCAATTATGGTCCAAAGCCCAATTACCCAATTTTAATATTTAGCCCAACATCACGATTACTTCGGCTTAAATAAGCATAATAATAACTTAGCTACGAGACATTAATTTAAAAAGGTTGAACATAACTTACAATGATTAATAATAGCGTAGCGTTACACGGACAGAATTTCAACTTACACCCTTACAACATTCGCTAACATACCCTTATTATTAGAATTTAAAATTAAAATTATAATATATATATATATATATATATATATATATATATGTATGTATATATATATATATATATATATATATATATATATATACGTTGAGTGAGAGATAGAGGAAAGATATTAATATTCGATCACCAACTGCGAAATTTATAGGCATGTAGCCACAAAAAGTGGCCCATGCGATCGCATGGATAATATGCCTACAGGCCATGCAATCGCATGGAGGTAGGTACCAGCTCACATAATTTTGTTTTCTAGCTTGGCGACGTTATTTTTAAATATATATAATATATAAATAATTTATATAATTATTTAAATATTATATTATATTCTTGTGTATAGTTGACTCATAATTTTTAGTCCGTTGCGTCGAGCATTGAGAGTTGACTTTGGTCCCAGTTCCAGATTTTCGAACGACCTTGCGTACAATTCAATATCTTGTATTTTGCGTTTTGCGACTTGTACTCTTGTAATTTTGAGACGTTTCTCATCAATAATTTGAACCACTTTGATTGTACTTTGTACTTTTGAACTTTTTGGTCGTTTGCGTCTTCAATTCGTCGAATCTGTCTTTTGTCTTCACCTTTTATTATTTAAATGAATATTGCTTGTAAATAGAACAATTTCAACTAAAAGCTTGTCTTTCTTGAGGGATAATGCTATGAAATATATGTTCGTTTTTAGCATTATTAAATAGTGCCTACAAGTCTTTAATGCAAAAACAACAGCGCCCAATTCCAAATCGTGAGTCGTATAATTTTGTTCGTGAATCTTCAATTGTCTGGACGCATAAGCAATTACCTTTGTTCGTTGCATTAATACACAACCGAGACCTTGCTTTGAAGCGTCACAATAAATCACAAAATCATCATTCCCTTCAGGCAATGATAATATAGGTGCCGTAGTTAGCTTTTTCTTTAAAAATTGAAACGCTTTCTATTGCTCATCCTTCCATTCAAATTTCTTCCCTTTATGTGTTAATGCAGTCAAGGGTTTTGCTATTTTGAAAAAATCTTGGATGAATCTTCTGTAGTAACCAGCCAGTCCTAAAAATTGGCGTAGATGTTTCGGAGTTTTTGGGGTTGGTTACTTTTCAACGGTTTCAATCTTTGCCGGATCCACCTGAATACCTTCTTTGTTCACTATGTGACCGAGGAATTGAACTTCTTCCAACCAAAATGCACACTTTGAAAACTTAGCCTACTGTTTTTCTTTCCTCAACAACTCTAGCACTTTTCTCAAATGCTCTTCGTGCTCTTGATCATTCTTTGAGTAAATAAGTATGTCATCGATGAAAACAATGACAAACTTGTCAAGGTATGGTCCACACAATCGGTTCATGAGGTCCATGAACACAGGTGGTGGGTTAGTCAAACCAAACGGCATAACCATAAACTCGTAATGACCATAACGCGTCCTAAAAGCAGTCTTCGGAATATCATCCTCCTTCACCAGCATTTGATGATACCCGGAACGTAAATCGATCTTCGAATAAACTGACGAGCCTTGTAGTTGATCAAATAAGTCGTCGATTCTCGGTAGTGGGTAACGGTTCTTGATGGTAAGTTTGTTCAACTCTCGGTAGTCGATACACAACCTAAATGTACCATCCTTCTTTTTGACAAACAAAACAGGAGCTCCCCATGGTGATGTGCTTGGTCGAATGAAATCACGCTCTAAAAGTTCTTGTAATTGGCTTTGGAGTTCCTTCATTTTGCTGGGTGTGAGTCTGTATGGAGCACGAGCTATTGGTGCAGCTCCCGGTACAAGATCTATTTGAAATTCAACAAATCGGTGTGGAGGTAGTCCCGGTAATTCTTTCGGAAATACATCGAGAAATTCTTTTGTGACGGGAACATCATTGATGTTCTTTTCTTCGGAATTGACTTTCTCGACATGTGCTAGAACGGCATAGTAACCTTTTCTTATTAGTTTTTGCGCCTTTAGGTTACTAATAAGATTTAACTTCGCGTTGCTCTTTTCTCCGTACACCATTAAAGGTTTTCTCTTCTCGCGCATAATGCGTATCGCATTTTTGTAACAAATAATTTCTGCTTTCATCTCTTTCAACCAGTCCATACCGATTATCACATCAAAACTTCCTAACTCTACTGGTATCAAATCAATCTTAAATATTTCATTAACCAGTTTAATTTCTTGATTCCGACATATTTTATCTGCTGTAATTAATTTACCGTTTGCTAATTCGAGTAAAAATTTATTATCCAATGGCATCAATGGACCACTTAATTTAGCACAAAAATCTCTACTCATATAGCTTCTATCCTACCCGAATCAAATAAAACATAAGCAGGTTTTTCATTGATAAGAAACGTACCTGTAACAAGCTCCGGGTCTTCCTGCGCTTCTGCCGTATTAATATTGAAAACTCTTCCGCGGCCCTGCCCATTAGTATTCTCCTGATTCGGGAAATTTCTATTAATGTGGCCCGGTTTTCCACATCCAAAACAAACTACGGCGACAATATTTGTTCCGACATTATTTGTTCTTTTAATTTTGTTATTCATCGGTCCGTAGATCTCACACTTCATCGCACCATGACCCTTTCTTTGACACTTGGTGCAAAATGTCGTGCAGAACCCATTCTGGTGGTACTCTTCACACCTTTGGAATGACCGTTTCTGATTCTTGTTGTTATAGAATTTGTTGTTGTTGCGGTTGTTATTGTTGTTGGGACGATTGTTGTAGTTGTTATTGGGACGTTTGTTGTAGTTGTTGTTGGAATTGAGATTGATGTTGCGGTTGTTGGGATAGTTGTTGCGATTGATGTTGTGATTGTTTTTGTTGTTGTATTGGTGACTCTTGTCACTGTTTTCCTCCCACTTTCTCTTGACTTGTTTCGTGTTGGCTTCTTCGGCCTCCTGTTCTTTAATCCTTCCCTCAATCTGATTTATGAGTTTGTGAGCCATTCGACTTGCCTTTTGTATAGAGGCGGGCTCGTGTGAACTCACATCTTCTTGAATCCTTTCTGGTAACCCTTTTACAAATGCGTCGATCTTCTCTTCTTCATCTTCGAACGCTCTTGGACACAATAGGCACAACTCTATAAATCGTCGTTCGTACGTGGTAATGTCGAAACCTTGCGTTCGTAATCCTCTAAGCTCTACTTTGAGCTTATTGACCTCATTTCTGGGATGGTACTACTCATTCATCAAGTGCTTAAATGCTGAACACGGTAGTGTGTAAGTAGCATCTTGTCCCACCTTCTCAAGATAGGTGTTCCATCATGTTAACGCAGTACCTGTGAAGGTATGCGTAGCGTACTTTACTTTGTCTTCTTCAGTGCACTTACTTATGGCAAACACCGATTCGACCTTCTCGGTCCACCGTTTTAATCCGATTGAACCCTCGGTTCCATCGAATTCCAAAGGTTTACAGGCAGTGAATTCTTTGTAGGAGCATCCTACACGATTTCTTGTGGAATTAGTTCCACTGCTAGAACCAGAGTTATTGTTGTTATTTTGCATTGCGGCCTGTACTGCTGCTATGTTCGCAGCAAGGAAAACACAGAAGTCTTCCTCACTCATGTTCAAGTTCTGACGAGTCGTCGATGCCATTTCCTTCAAAAATAGCCAAAAGAATTGAGTTAATCATATAGAATTTAAAAGTAGTCAATAGTATTTCGTAGCATAATATGAACTTATTTATAAAAGCTTTTTCTTCATATTAGCGTTTTATAGTTTTAATTCGGGTAGTACCTACCCGTTAAGTTCATACATAGTAGCTACTATACAATTCAACTACTACGATTCTATATGAAAAACTAATTACAATAATATTTCGCGTTCAAACTTTTATACGATAATTTACAAACATACAATACCAATATCTTACATATAGTATGAAATATAGCACACAATAAATTTGATACAAGGCAGTTGTGAAGTCAATTCTAGTTAAGCGCAAGCCGTTCAGCAAAGGCAATAAAGACACGTAATTCATAGGTCTAGAAACAAGTCATGCACTCGGGTTTTACTAGTATTTTTTCCCATCTTTGGTCTTGTGGAAAATAACCAGTGTGGTCGTTGGCAAGATAGCACGTTGTAATGTCGTCAAAAGGACGAGGGTTACGTAATGCCCAATAGCCCCGTAACAATCAAAAAATCTTATTTCTCACCCCAACTATTGAATCCGTCACTTGTGGGAATGTTTTATTTAACAGTTGCAATCCGATGTTCTTTTTCTCAATTTGGTGAGAAGCGAACATCACTAACCCGTAAACATAACATGCTTCTTTATATTGCATGTTTGAAGCTCTTTCTAAAGAATGAAGTCCTATGTTGGGATATGTGGAGTCAAAATAGGTTCTCAACTCGTAGCGTAAAATTGCATCTGGGTTTCCCGCATTTAATGCCTTAAAGAAAACACGGCGTAACTTAAAGTCTCCCCAATATGATATACCCCATCTTTCAAAGGAAAGCCTTTTATAAACTAAGGCATGCCTGGAACGTCTTTCAAATATTTGACAAACTAATTTCCCCATAAATAATTGTGCCGATGAATTCTGACCAACTCAACACAAGATTTCATCAATCATGTCCCCGGGTAGGTCTTCTAAAATATTCGGTTGTCTATCCTTAATTTCAATTGTGTGTTTTTATACTGTAAAATAGATGAGGATTAGATTCGTAAAAGATAATTAACAAACAATACAAGCAATTTTTACATATAACATAAAAATACAAGCACGCTATAATACATATAATACACAACATGATTACAACTCTTTATTCCAACTCACTTGTTTCTTCCTCTTCAGACTTGGTTCGTTTTGCTAACTTCCTAGGGATATATGGTGTTCCTCTAATATGAGTCGTCATTTTCACAAATGGTTTAGAAAAACCTGGTGGCTTAGATGTTCCCGGGTTATAGTTAAAATTTAAGAAATACGGGTGTTTACGGTACACCCCATCAGGGTATTTCATGTTAACGTAGAGTTCATCGGGGTTGGAATTAGGTTTCTCTATTTTGATGCCTTTTCCCTTATTATTTTCTTTTGCTTTTTCAATTTGGGTCGAGGTAATTTCTATAACATCATCGGAATCCTCATCGGGATCCGATTCATCAGAAAATTGGTAATTTTCCCAATATTTTGCTTCCTCGGCGGAAACACCATTGACCATTTTTAACTTTGGTCCATTGGTTGAGAATTTTCTTTTATTTATTTGTTTTACTGTGGTTCCTAATATGTCCTCCTCCGGAACCTCTTCTTCTTCCAGTTCCTCTTCTTCCGGTTCCTCTTTTTCCGGTTCCTCTTCTTCCGGTTCCTCTTCTTCCGGTTTCTCTTCGGGAATTTGTGAATCTTCCCAATATATATTCGACTCTTCATTATTATTAGGTGAGTCGATGGGATTTATACAAGAGGTATACATCTATCACACAATATCAAACACGTTAAGAGATTAATATATCACATAATATTTACATGTTAACAATTTGTAGTTTCCAACAAAAATGTTAAGCAATCGCTTTTAAAAAAAACACGGTCGAAGTCCAGACTCACTAATGCATCCTAACAAACTCGATAAGACACACTAATGCAATTTCTGGTTCTCTAAGACCAAAGCTCGGATACCAACTGAAATGTCTCGTTCATATCGATTATAAAAGTTTCATATTAATTGATTTTGTTGCGAGGTTTTGACCTCTATATGAGACGTTTTTCAAAGACTGCATTCGATTTTTAAAACATAATGGTTTACAATAATATTACACAACAACTTAAGTCTTCAAATGCAATTTTTAAACAATATTATACAAGCATGCAGACTCTAATCCTGTCTTTATTTAGCATGCAACAGCGGAAGTTCTTAATAATCACCTGAGAATAAACATGCTTTAAACGTCAACAAAAATGTTGGTGAGCTATAGGTTTAACCTATATATTTATCAAATCGTAATAATAGACCACAAGATTTCATCTTTCAATAACATGCAATCTGCATAAAAATCATTCATATGGTGAACACCTGGTAACCGACATTAACAAGATGCATATAGAATATCCCCATCATTCCGGGATATCCTTCGGACATGATAATTTCGAAGTACTAAAGCATCCGCAACAATGGATGGGGCTTGTTGGGCCCAATAGATCTATCTTTAGGATTCGCGTCAATTAGGGGCCAGTTCCCCAATTCTTAGATTACCAGGCTAAAAGGGGCATATTCGGTTTCGATCCATTCAATCATATAATGTAGTTTCACGTACTTGTGTCTATTTTGTAAAATATTTATAAAACTACATGTATTCTCATCCCAAAAATATTAGATTTTAAAAGTGAGACTATAACTCACTTTCACAGATTATCCTTTCGTCGGAAAATAACACTTGGCCACTGGTCGATTCACGAACCTATAAAAAATATATACCTATATCAAAGTATGATCGAAATATATTCACAATATGTTTTATTATGTTTTAACGATTTGAGTTTGCTAAGTTAACAGTCCAACGTTCGTAGTCCACAATTAGTTGTCCACAGTTAGTAGTACAGAAATAAATCAATATATATTATCTCGAATCAATCCACGACCCAGTGTATACAAATCTCAGACTCAATCACAACTCAAAGTATATATATTATTTTGAAATCAACCTCAACCCTGTATAGCTAACTCGATCATTACCGCATATAGAGTGTCTATGGTTGTTCAAAATAATATATATAGATGACGTCGATATGATATGTCAAAACATTGTATACATGTCTATGGTCTATCAAGATTACATAATATATGTTAAAATACATGTACATTACAATATAAATTAGTTAAGTTATGGTTAGTATAGATTTGTTACAAAGTTTCACGTAGCCAAAACTAGTAATTTTTTACCAATTTTGTTTTACCCATCAATTCTTCGTTTTAAATCCGTTTTGAGTGAATCCAGTTGCTATGGTTTCGTATCGAACTTGACTTTATTAAACTAAACATAAAAGGTGATGGTTTATAGATGGAGTTACAGGTTACAAGTCATTTTTGTAAGAGGTAGTCATTTCAGTCGAAAGAACGACGTCTAGATGACCATTTTGAAAAACGTACTTCCACTTTGAGTTTAACCATGATTTTTGGGTATAGTTTCATGTTCAAAAGAAAAATCATTTTCCCATAAGAACAAATTTTAAATCAAACTATATCATAATTTTTAATTATCTAACCCAAAACAGCCCCCGGTTTTATTACAACGGCGTATGTCCGGTTTTACGGTGTTCTTCGTGTTTCTAGGTTTTAAATCATTAAATTAGCATATCATATAGATATAGAACATGTGTTTAGTTGATTTTAAAAGTTAAGTTAGAAGAATTAACTTTGTTTGTGAACAAGTTTAGAATTAACTAAACTATGTTCTAGTGATTACAAGTTTAAATCTTCGAATAAGATAGTTATATATATATATATATATATATATATATATATATATATATATATATATATATATATATATATATATATATATATATATATATATATATATATATATATATATAAATTGAATGATGTTATGAACATCATTACTACCTCAAGTTTAGTAGGTAAACCTACTGAAAGTGACAAGAAATGATCTAGCTTCAAAGGATTTTGGATGGCTTGAAAGTTCTTGAAGTAGAATCATGACATGAAAACAAGTTCAACTAAGATTTCTACTTGACTTAAGATAGTTATGTTTGTAGAATTTAATCAAAGCTTGAATATGATTATTACCTTGATTTAGAATGATAAGCTACTGAGATTAAATAGAAGTTCTTGATCTTAGAAGAGTTTTTGGAAAGGATTACAAACTTAGAGGTAATCTTGAAGTGTTCTTGCTAGGTTTTCTTATGGTGATTATGTATTATTTTGGAAAGTAGGTTATGATCAAGATGATGAAGGCTACTAGTACTTTGAGAGAGGGTTTAGAGAATGAATGAGTGATTGAAAAATGAAGGTGAATTTGATGCTAGAACTTGGCCATATGGCTATGAGTTTTATAGGACAAAAGAGGTCACCATTCTTTGTTATTTTGTGCAATTATTCAAGCTAGATAACAAAGTTCAAACCCCACAAGCTAAACTCCAAGTAATTAATCACATGGGCTGCTAAGAGCTGAATTATTATGTGTATATACCAATAGTATATACATCCAGAAACTGAGTATTATACGGGTACAAATACCAGACGAATACGAGTAGAATTCTTAATGAAAACAAATGCGAATTTGAGTGTAGTTATCTTTGTTGAGTATAAGTATTTTGATATATGTACTTAAGTCTTTCAAAAGTGTAGTAATATCATTGGAGTATAGAGAGTTTAAACAAAATGAATTTCTGATCCAAGTGGGATCGTTTGCTGATCCAAGTAGGATCGTTTGCTTGGGTGGGATCAGAATTCCTGATCCAAGTGGGATCGTTTGCTTGGGTGGGATCAGAATTCCTGATCCAAGTGGGATCGTTTGCTGATCCACGTGGGATCGTTAGACATTATATATATATATATATATATATATATATATATATATATATATATATATATATATATATATATATATATTGTTTCGAAATCCTTAAGTTAGTAGTCTCATTTTATGTACATAATTCATTGTTAATATACTTAAGGAGATACTTAATTATCATTTTATCATGTTAAGTATATATATATATATATATATATATATATATATATATATATATATATATATATATATATATATATATATATATATATATATATATATGTTCATATATATATTATCATGTCATTTACAAGTTATAACGTTCGTGAATCATCGAACAAATTGGGTGGTCAGACGTTTACATAAAATCCGTTTCAATTAATCAAGTCTTAACAAGTTTGATTGCTTAACATGTTGAAAATATTTAATCATGTAAATATAGTTTTCATTTAATATAAATATGGAAAAGTTCGGTTCATTACATATTACATCTAAATTACTTCACTACCCGTAAACTGCACAATCTCTCTCTTATTGATCTTCTTTTTGATCTCATCTTTTTTGACTTGATTCTTCATGAAGGTATGATTTTATTCCAATTTATTGTTCGATTTTATGCCACAATTTATTCTTACATTTTAATTTTAATTATACGGAGTAATTAACGGTTGTATACAGATTCCGATATAAAAAATCGTCCTTCATCTCTCATCATTTAGGGTTGACTATCCCTTTACCCCAAACTCAAAAGTAAATAATTGGGTTTTATGCATATGCTGTGAAGGTCTAATATACTTTCGATGAAGCTGTATGTATAATCGCCACTCTTTGCTTTTCTCGATCTGATTTAATTTTAGTATATGTTCTTCTTAAAACAATCATCGATCCGGTAACAGAAACAAGCATAATTTGTTTTTCAATTGTAAATTATATTTATATAATTTGTTCATTTACATATGCAGATCCTTCTGTTTTTGATACGGTTCTTGCTGAAAAAAGTGTCATCAATGGAAAACATGAAACAGGTTAGTTTCATTATTCTTTTTTGCTTAATTAGTAGAATTTTGATTGCTTAAAGTAATGGTGAAGAAATATAAATTCTGTTTTGCGTAATTTTTTGTCGTGGTCATATACTACTGATTGTGTTTATATTATTAATTCTATAGGTAATTTTGATTATCTGGTTCTTATATTATGTTACTCCGTATTACGGAGTAAATAGTACTTGGTTTAACCTTAATTAGATGATTATCTGGTTCTTTTTCTTTGGAATTCTATTAATTTGTAGTAAGTTTCAACATTTGATAAAATGCAGAATTAAGGAAATGTTACAAGAATATTAGTGAGATATTGTTACTCATAACTGGTTGATAATGGAGGCAATGGTGAAAAAGTATCAGCAAAAATTCAAAAGAGTAAAAGACGAAATGGATCGATGGGACAATATCCAATCTCGATTGATTTCACAATTTAGAAATGCTTCTTCCATCATTGGAAGATTACAGGTTCTTCACATAATGTAAAAACTAATACTATGTACGTTTTGAGTCTTGAATTCTAAGTTGTTTTTATTTATTTTGTTATCAGTTGCTTGAAGAACCTAAAAACTACGGTTCGTTGAAGAATGTTGATAACATTAAAGATGTTATCTTAACAAAGTAGATGGAATCCTTGCAGACAATCATGCTATCAATGAATAAAACCTTGTAAGTTAGGCTGTACCTTATCTCAAACGGGTTAAATAAACACTATATACGTGTTAACGGAACAAATTAAACAGGTTGAAAGTTGCCCAAATTCTATTATCCGTTTGTTGATAAAATGTTACTTATCACATTGGTTAAACGGGGCAGGCAAGTGTTCACGAGTGGCCCTACTCATTGAAGCGTACTAAATATTGACATGTTTTGGATTGTATGTTGCCCCGCCCATTTTGCCACCATTATAAGGAACTTTTGGAACAATGTGATTTGTCAAAGACTCTCATGAACCACATGACATTTGTATTGTTTGACCTTTTAAGTTGCTATTATGAAAGTCACTTATAGTTTAAGAGGCTGCGCTTTATTTTTTATATTTTCTTGATGTATATAAACATACTTTTGCATGCAACTCAAGCCTGATTAATGTTTGATGTTGTCAGGGAGGAATTAAATAGTGTTGTTTTCTCTCTTTCAAAAACGCATCGTGATGCTAAGCAGCAAGTGAAAGGTGGTTCTATTCAAGCGTCAGTGATGCAATTAACAAACAGAATTGGCATAAAACCAAGGCTTGCAGACTGTTTAGAAGGGCTTCGGCTTTGAGATGTATCAATCAGAGTATGTATGCATACACTTTGAAAAACGTTATAAGAATTTAGAGGTAGGAATTTTGGCCCATTTGGTTATTAGACGGTCAAATTGTATTTATAATACATAAATCCTTCTAAATCATTTAATTTAGAAAGCTAAGTAATTGTCAAAAGAATAAACGTTTAAGCGTTATGTAGTTATATGACTTATCAAATTATATTTAAAAGGGTTAAGGCTACTCAAGGGCCATGTACTTTTTATTTTGTCCCGATGTAGTCCATGTACCAAAAAAAATACTATTATAGCCCATAAACTTTAAAAGAATGTATCGATATAGTCCATTGACCTGATAAATAAGGTTGATCGATTTTAAACCGTTGATCTTCAAAAAAGTATAATTTTTTTTTGTCCCGATGTAGTCCATATACCCAAAGAAAAGTACTAATGTAGTTCACATACTTTCAAAAAGTGTATCGATGTAGGCCATAAACTTTCAAAAGTGTATCGATGTAAACAAAAGGTGACCTGTTTAACCGGTAACAGGTTACCTTATGGACTACATCGATACACTTTTTAAAAGTTTATGGCCTGTAATAGTATTTTTTTGGGTATATGGACTACATCGGGACAAAATAAAAAGTATATGGCCCTTGAGTAGCCTTAACCCTATTTAAAAAATTTGAAATTCTTTGACACTAAGGTTTTTTATATCAAAGCAAACACGACCCACCTATTTTAACCCATAACATAAATGTCTAAATTTTATATGCTACATATAAATCTATAAGCATATGTCCTATGTGTCATCCTCATTCACTTTATTCATAGGCTACTTTATGTTAACAAACTAAGCTATTACGAGGATATTTTAGTTGAGGTACTTGGTGACAATTGTTGGACGTTCAATGACGAGGTAATTTAAAGAACTTAAAAGAGGCTATCCACGTAATTTAGTCTCTGTTTCTAGATCCTTTTTTTTTCGCTGCTCATGTTTGTACTTGATATTTGTGAGTCTGCTATATAAGCAAGGTTCATGTAGTTCCTATATACAAAAAAGCTATCTATATTTTCATACTGGATACAAAAAAGCTATCTATATTCTCCGGCAACTTTTTGGTATTATTTCAAGTTATTTCTTTTTTGGTATAGGTTTCGTTTTAATTGCTCTGCTCTAATAGTTGATACTAAAATTTTCGGGTTTTGAATTTGCAGATAAAATTTTGTGGTTTTGAAGCATTTGCTGCCATTGTAGCTGAAAATGTAAGCTGCATATTGCATATGGAACATATGATATGATTTTCATAATGATACCCATTTTTTATGTTAAGAGTTCATAATTAGAAGTGACATTTTGATATAATTGATGATATGTAGTAGTGGAGTCGCAGTAAACTTTTGGGTGTTTGCAACTCTAATCAAACCTTATTCGCATCAATCTTGGTGGATACACTACTATTGGATCAATTGGATAGAGTGTTTTTGTAATCTTGAGTGTTTTCTTTTTGTTGTACGCCGGTAATTGTATTATTCATAGTATCGGTAATTGTCTTCAATAACACCTTATGTAGGTCATGAAGGATGATGATCTAATGGTTTGCTATTTTGTCTATGACATGGGTTTTTTGAGTTTGGTTTGCTATTTTGTCTATGATATGGGTTTTTTGTATAAATGCAGATCTGAAGTGGGTCAACATTTTATAAGTTCAGGAAATTGTTTCATTTGGGTTGAGTATATAAGTGATGGATTTATTGAGATATATATGATTGATAGTGTCTTGTGGATTTATGTTATGACCCATACGAGCTGTAACAGGTTGACTACACCACTCATTTATTATATATATATAATTCGTTTATATAATACGGAGTACATGACAGTACTAAAATTTATCCAAAATAATTAGAGTAACATTTTAATTTAATTAGTTCTATGTTATAGAAACACATTGATTTTACTTGTGTTTATAATACAGAGTAAACTAATTTAATTTAATTACTAAAAATTGGTTTCCATTATTACCTATTAACATGATAAAAAAAAATCAAACGTTTAATTACACTAATGTTTTACAACATGCTAAAAATGTACTCCGTATTTTATCTAAAAGCCTCCATATTTTATGAGATCCATCAAGTATAATATATTTTTTTAAATATGTTTCATTCTTATCAAATATATGAAACATAATCTATGTTTTAAATATGTTTCGATATTGTTGTGGTCTGTGGATAAAGATGACCAATAACAGTTAGTGATGTGTATTCTGATTGACCAATATGTTTAAATAATTCAATTTAATGACAGACGATCTTCGAGCTTATCAATTGTGTTTATCTATAACCAGTTAACCACTCATTCAATACTTCAAAATTTAATTTTTAATTTTTTATACAATAATTATTTCAAATTGTAAGATTACATCAAGCAAAGATACTGAATATTTATTTTAAATTACGGAGTATTATTTATATTTATATAAATATAATTGAATAATGAGTTTTTGAAAAAATTTAAAAAAGAAAGATCTACGTAAGTTATCAAACCGGTGTTCCAAAACACAAGTTTGATGATGTCGTCTATACAATTGCTGAAAGGATTGTTATTTTTTAAAAATATTTGAAGTATGTTTCATTATTACGAGATCCATCAAGTATAATCTATTTTTTAAATATGTTTCATTCGTATAAGATATATGAAACATAATATATGTTTTTATGTTATGATATTAATATTATACGTACGCAATAATATTAAATCCGCCGTGCACGCACGGGCTCCTAAAATTCAAATTGAAAACTGATGTGGATGACATGGACAAATCAAATATCATTTATAATCAGTTCTATTATATCCACCGTGCATCGCATGGGCTCAAAAAATCTAGTGTGTGTGTGTGTGTATATATATATATATATATATATATATATATATATATATATATATATATATATTTAACGACCCGTCAAAGTACACTTGACGACCACCGTTATCTTGGTCCCACAGCTTGATCATAACTCTATATGAATTTAATAAATAACCTTGCATTCTTTATTTAAAAATGATTTCCTATAAAGGAAACCTATCAAAATATGTAAGTTTAGAAAAACCATACATTATTACTTAACCAAAAGTTGACCAAAACAAAGTCAACAGCATCCACTATTAAATGTATCAAAATAGAATGCAAGTTATTGTTTAACAAAAGCTGCCATCATAAATATGCAGACTCTCTAAGCACAGCGGAAGCAATCAATCATGAACCTGAGAATAAAACATGCGAGTAACTGTCAACAAAAAAATGTTGAGTGAATTATAGGTTTAATATTGAAAACAATATTTAATTTAAACTGTAAAAATTTATGTTTGAAAACATAAAAACTCCTTTTTGGACCACAAAATTATATGCTAGAAAACATATAAAAACATTATTCCATTTACCGTGAGCCACCTGGTAACCACTTAACCATTTATTTACCCTTGCCAAACACAATAAATAATATACACCGAACAAGTGTATCTACAACAAATTACGAAGTACTAAACATTTCGATTATAAATTGCTAGCGCGACTAGCTCGAAATGGGGTTGTCAAACCCGATAGATCTATCCGTAGGATTCGCGTTCACTAGTAGAAACCAGTGATTACAGTTACCAGACTAGGGAATATTTTTGTTCAACTCACAATGAATAATTTAAACCAACTTCCACTTGTGTCCAAAATATAAAATAAATTGCATGTATTCTCATCCCAAAAGATTTAAAATAGAAAATGGGACTATAACTCACCTTAATAGCAAACGAAGTAATCATACAAATATGCGAACAGCAAATGAAGTAAAGTGATCAGGAATGATCACAACGCCGACCTATAAATAAAGAAGGTCGATATAAATAACTAACTTAGGTCAAGTCTTAGTATGATAGCTATTGTACATGTTGCAAGTAGTCATAGAATAATACTTAACATGCATCAGTTTGATCGGAACAGTGTACGGACACACACTTTCTATTTTTAGAAAGTTTCTATTTTTAGCAGGTTTCCATTTTTGGAAACTTTCTATTTTTGGAAAGTTTCTATTTTTGGAAAGTTTCTATTTTTG
Organism: Rutidosis leptorrhynchoides; assembly: GCF_046630445.1. Taxonomy (NCBI): domain Eukaryota; kingdom Viridiplantae; phylum Streptophyta; class Magnoliopsida; order Asterales; family Asteraceae; genus Rutidosis; species Rutidosis leptorrhynchoides. Next base: position 637,307,112 of record NC_092335.1, read on the forward strand.
GAAAGTTTCTATTTTAGGAAAGTTTTTATTTTTGGAAAGTTTCCAAATTTAGAAAGTTTCTATTTTTAGAAAGTTTTAAGTTAGGAAAGTTTCCTTATTTAGAAAGTCAACAAAAGTCAACTGAAAGTCAAAGTCAACCGAAAGTCAACTCAAAAGTCAACCTCGGTCAAACATAGTCAACATTAATTTTAAAAGTATAAGTTATAATAATAATATAAGTTGTAATGTTAATTAAAGTTAAATATGTATAATTATGTCATAACATAAGTTTAATTAAATTAAAATGAATTGTTAAAGTTAACATAAGTTTAAATGATATAATTAATATAACATAAGTATTTAATTAATTATTTAAATATTAGTCATAATATAAGTATTATTAATTAATAATAAATTTTAAATCATATCATAAGTATTATTAATTAATAATGAATTATTAATCATATCATAAGTTTCTAATTATAATTATTAAATCATAAGTATTTAATAATTAAATTATAATTAAATAATAACTAAGCCTTATAATAATTAAATAATTAATTAATCTTTATTATAAGTCTTATAATAATAATCTTATAATATAAGTTTAATACTTATCATAAGTATTTTCCATTAATAATAAAAGTATTATTAATCATAAGTTTAATTAAAATGTTAATTAAATCATAAGTAATAATTAAATGATATAATAAATATATATCATAAGTCTTAAATTATAATAATTACTTTTTATATCATAAGTAATTTATTAATAATGAAAATCATTATTTTTATCATAAGTCATTATTAATAACCATAAGTTTTAATTAAAAGTTCATCGGGTCGTATCTTGAGCCCCGGGTGTCGGTTTTCGGCGAGCCTTACTTATATCTCCGCCTAATCAAACTACCCAGCACTTTGGTACACTCAAGAACACACCAAGAACAGGCCATAAGTCGTGATGATCAGCCATGACCCCACTTGAAACTTTAATTCAATCAAAATCATGTTTTAGACGTAACGGGTGATTCGTGGCTCGGATTTAGATGACCCGAACATGAAAGTTCATCCCATCATTGATCCTAACACACTAACACATCCTAAAGTCACCAAATATTGTTACAAAGTCGGACCAAACCTGGTTCATACCAATATCACTTTTCAATTTTAACAAAATATCATTTTGATCATATCTAGGGCTCCGGGAATCGAAACGACATGAATCCGGAGTCTAAAGTTAATGTCTTGATGAGAGGAACTCATCTAGATACTTTATTTTAACTTTTATAACAGTCACAACATCAGAAATACACAAAATAGCTGCTGTCCCAATTTTATCAAACCGAAAACATGTGTTTATGAGTAATTCTATGCATACAAACACCATTACAACAACAAGTAATCATCATACTATTAAAATATAATCAAAATACAGAAAAATAAAGAAAAATTAAAAGTTCTAGGGTTAGGGTTTATACCTTAATCAATAATCAAATGATATGAACGTGTAGAGGAGAACGAGAGAAATCCGCTGATGTTAAAAGCCCTAAATTCCAAGCTTGATTTTAATGGAAGATGATGATGTATATGATGATGATGGTGGCGGCCATGAATGGGAGAAAAAAGGAGGAAGAAAAACTTTGAGAGAAAACTAGTAACTAGGTTTTGTGATAAATTGCTAAAAGTGAGTGTAATTACAAAAATGAGAGAAAAGTGAGGCTATACACCCCTCCCTTGGGTTATTTTGGCTGAATGGGGGTAGGGTGGGCCCCTTAGTGGGCTAATTTTGTCCAATGATAAATTCCTTATGGCCCGAATGCCCGAACGAAGCCCGAAACGCGAAAACGCTACTACGCGATTGATTTTTCGGAGAGATAACAAATACGCGACGAATAAAATATATAAACACTATATATAATCATATGACACTAAAATATCATATTTAAAATAATTAGGACTTAAAAATCCCAAAACTCGACCGTTGGTTTGAAAACCGAAAAGATTCGCCGGATAGAAATCCGTGACACGTAGAAACGTACAATTAAAGATATGAATACAAATATTCATATAACACATAATAATTAATATATTATTACAAATATAATAATATAGGTAATAGAAATGACGTGGCATGAATAACAGTTAACGGTCATTAAATAATTAACGGTAAAAGATAACGGAAAAAGTAGGGTCGTTACAGTACCTTCCCGTTACGGAAATTTCGTCCCGGAATTTAAGCAGGTGCAGGGGTTGTCTCGGCATCTGAGAACAAATGTGGGTACTTCTGCTTCATCTGATCTTCACGTTCCCAAGTGAACTCGGGTCTGTGTCTGGCATTCCATCTCACTCGGACGATAGGAATTCTACTTTGCTTGAGAGTCTTAACCTCTCGATCCATAATTTCAACAGGTTCCTCAATAAATTGGAGTTGTTTATCAACATGAAGTTCATCCAGAGGAATAGTCTTATCGGCCTCGGCCAAACACTTCTTTAAATTCGATACATGAAAAACGTCATGAACAGCACTAAGTTCTTGTGGCAATTTCAAACGATAAGCCGCGGGTCCAACTCTCTCAATAATCTCAAACGGTCCAACAAAACGAGGATTCAACTTTCCTCTCTTACCAAATTGTACCACACCCTTCCAGAGTGATACCTTTAATATGACAAGATCACCAACTTAAAATTCTAAATCTTTTCTTCTAACCTCGGCATAACTCCTTTGCCGACTCCTAGCGATTCTTAACCTTCCTTTGATCTATACGATCTTCTCGGTAGTCTCATGAATAATTTCTGGAACCTGTGAGTTGAGCATCCCCAACCTCATTCCAATAGATAGGAGACCTACACTTTCTACCATACAGAGCTTCAAACAGTGCGGCTTTAATACTTGCATGATAACTTGTTGTTATAAGAAAATTTGGCCAACGGCAAGTATCTATCCTAACCATTACCAAAATCAATTACGATGCCTTCAACATGCCTTCCAACGTTTGGATGGTCCTTTCATTGTGACCATCGGACTGTGGATGATAAGCGGTGCTCATATCCAATTTAGTTCCCAAAGCATTTTGTAAGGACTGCCAAATCCTCGATGTAAATCAACTGTCTCGGTCCGAAATAATCAATACGGGAACACCATGTCTCGAAACCATCTCCTTCAAATACAAATGAGTAAGCTTCTTCATTGAATCTGCTTCCTTAATTAGCAAGAAATGAGTTGACTTAGTGATTCGGTCAACAATAACCCAAAATGTATCATAACCACCCACAACTCTCGGTAACTTCGTAATAAAATCCATTGTAATGCTTTCCCACTTCCACTCGGGAATTTCAAGTTGCACCAAAAGTCCTGACGGTTCTGATGTTCAGCTTTAACCTTAGCACAGGTCAAACACTTAGCCACATACGTAGCCACATCAGCCTTCAAATGAGGCCACCAATACAGCTCCTTAAGATCATGATACATCTTTCCTGAATCAGGATGAATAGAGTACCTAGACTTATGAGCCTCCTCTAGAACAAGTTGTCGCAGATCACCAAACTTCGGAACCCAAAGGCGTCCCGCAAAATACCGAGTATCATCGGTTCATACCTCTAACTGTTTACTCAAGCCTCGGACCTTCCCGTTACAAAATTCTCCTCCTTCAAGGCTTCTTATTGAGTTGCAAGAATCTGCCTTGCGAGGTTTGTTCGAATGGTCATATTTAAGGCCCTAAACCTATGAGGTTCAGTCCTCTCTTTACGAATTAATGTATCGGCCACAACATTAGCCTTCCCCGGATGATATAAAAGTTCACAATCATAATCGTTCAACGTCTCAATCCATCTTCGTTGCCTCATATTCGACTATTTCTGATCAAGGATATGTTGAAGACTTTTGTGATTAGTGTACACAGTACATTTGACCCTATATAAGTAATGTCTCAAATCTTGAGTGCGAACACAACAGCAACTCCCAATTCTAAATCTTGGGTTGTATAATTCTGCTCGTGGATCTTCAACTGACGTGACGCGTACGCAATGACTTTCTTTTACTGCATCAAGATGCAGCTAAAGCCCTGACGCGAAGCATCACAATAAACAACAAAATTGTTATTACCCTCAGGTAGGATAATATCATAGCGGTAGTCAACTTCTTCTTCAGAGTTTGAAAAGCAGTCTCTTGTTCATCCTTCCACTCATACTTCTTCCCCTTGTGCGTTAAAGCAGTCAGAGGTTTCGCTACTCGTAGAAAATCTTGAATGAACCTTCTATAATAGTCTGCCAAACCTAGAAACTGACGAATCTGAGTAGGAGTCTTCAGAATTTCCCACTTCTCAGTTGCCTCAATCTTAGCAGGATCAACCTGTATTCCCTATTTACTAACAACATGTCCAAGGAATTGAACTTCTCTCAACCAGAAAGCACACTTAGAGAACTTAGCGTACAACTCTTCTTTTCTCAATAGATCAAGTACTAACTTCAAATGTTCTTCGTGCTCTTCATTACTCTTCGAATAAATAAGGATGTCGTCGATGAAAACAATAACGAACTTGTCCAGATAGGGTCTACACACACAGTTCATGAGGTCTATGAACACAGCAGGTGCGTTTGTCAATCCGAATGGCATAACAAGGAATTCGTAGTGACCATAACGGGTACGGAAAGCGGTTTTCAGAATATCAGTTTCTTTAGCCCGCAGCTGGTGATAACTGGAACGAAGATCGATCTTAGAATAAACAGATGAACCTTGAAGCTGATCGAACAGATCATCGATTCTAGGAAGAGGGTAACGGTTTTTAACAGTGAGCTTGCTTAATTCATGATAATCCATACACGAACGAAACGAACCATCTTTCTTCTTAATAAACAGGACAGGAGCTCCCCAAGGGGACGAACTGGGATGAATGAAATATAGTTGCAACAATGAAAGAAGAAATATATGGAGTAGTCACATCGGTGGCATAGATATTTAGGGCAATTCTCTCAAAGGAGATAACGAGGATCATGGACATCAAAGTAAATTTTCATTACATTTCCAAAAGGAAGACGTATGAAAGGTGTGATATTTCAACAAGAGTGAACTTCCTCGCACAATGAGCGAGTCAATCTAGGATTCATCCATATGCTTATATTTATGTGCGGATGAAAAGAACGTGAATCATGGGTTATAAAGAATGACCGACTCCAGGTGGGATGAATCTCCAAAAATAATTTCGTGCACCTCAAAGTATTGAATCCTAGGATTGATGTTTACGAGGGTGTTGCGGTTGACAGCGAATATTGTGAGTAGAAACTCCTCAAACGGTCTAGTGTAATATATATCCATGATACCCACTATAACAACAATTGGGGTAGAAACCCACCTAGCACCTTTTCTACAATAGGGTGACCACCGAGCGTATCCCAGAAAATTGATTTATCGGTCCGTGTTTCGGCCATGTCCTACCATAAGAGGGAAAATTTTATGAGCGTAAAGACTTTCCAACAAATTTTATAAAACCGGCATCCAAAGTGGCGTAAGAGTTTCAATCAATGAACTTAATGGTAAGTTTCATCCTTAAACCGAGGATGAGAAGAACTGTGATCCAAACACTCTGTAGAGTAATGCAAAAATTTGATAAAATTAATCAAAGGAGTTTTGAAAAAGCTTTAAACGTTTGATGTGACAACATAAACGGAACGAAGTTCTTAATAAATTTAGAAGTATGTACAACGTGTACCATTTTTTTATAAAACAAATTGACTTAATCAAACAGCTCAATAAATGAGTGGTTTTAAAATAATTTTGAAGGTATGATTTAGTATATACTAGCCAAAATAGGTAAGGGTAAATTTATTCATTTGAATCCATACGTACATATATGATTTTATAAGTCGTATACATGACAAAATATTTTATTACTTCTATTCGCCCATAATCCCGTGAGGACCGCCCAATTAAACAAATGTGTAAAACTCCCGATGATAACAGAGTATCTGTATTTCAGAGTGAAAGGACCCGTTCATATACATTATAAACGATTCACAATAGTTGATTACATCGCGAGGTATTTGACCTCTATATGATACATTTTACAAACATTGCATTCGTTTTTAAAAGACAAACTTTTTTTACAACGAAAGTTGACGGCATGCACACCATTTCATAATACATCCAACTATAATTGGCTTAATAATAATCTTGATGAACTCAATGACTTGAATGCAACGTCTTTCAAAATATGCCATGAATGACTCCAAGTAATATCCATAAAATGAGCTAATGCACAGCGGAAGATTTCTTTAATACCTGAGAATAAACATGCTTTAAAGTGTCAACCAAAAGGTTGGTGAGTTCATAGGTTTATCATAACAATCATTTCAATATATTAATAGACCACAAGATTTCCGTTTATAAATATATGTACACTCGCAAGTGTATAAAAGTATTCTATAAGTTGTAGGCACCCGGTAACAAGCCTTAACGTTCATGTTTTACCCTCTGAAGTACACCAGATCAGGTGTGTTTAAAATAACCTCGAAGTACTAAAGCATCCCATAGTCAGGATGGGGTTTGTCAGGCCCAATAGATCTATTTTTAGGATTCGCACCTACCGTACATAGACAAGTAGTTTAATGTTACCAAGCTAAGGGTATATTTCTGGTTTAAACCCACGTAGAATTAGTTTTAGTACTTGTGCCTATTTCGTAAAACATTTATAAAAACAGCGCATGTATTCTCAGCCCAAAAATATATATAAAAAGGGAGTAATGAAACTCACAATACTGTATTTCGTAGTAAAAATACATATAACGTCATTTAACAAGTGCAAGGTTGGCCTCGGATTCACGAACGTATCAATATTGAGATTCAATATTGCAGGAAAGTACGTAGACGCAACGGAGATGGTAAACACTAGATTGACCTCACGAGCATACCCATGAACCATACCCATCACCTCCATAGCTATAACCTATAATTTCCTTAGCTTCGACTCATTCAAAAAAAACTATTTTGAAATCACTCGGACAGCACTCTGTCGTAATATTTTAGGTATACTAATAATATCTTGAAATAATACAGAGCAATATATATATATATATATATATATATATATATATATATATATATATATATATATATATATATATATATATATATATATATATATATATATATATATATATATAAATCGATTGAGAGAGTTTAGAGAAATTTATTTTCAAGTTTCTATGAAATAATAAAACCTATTGAATTCAATTTATAATAGATTTTTGAATTATTAAAGTGAATTATTAAAGTATGAATTATTAAAATGAATTATTAAAGTATGAATTATTAAAGTGAATTATTAAAGTATGAATTATTAAAGTGAATTATTAAAGTATGAATTATTAAAGTTAAAGTAAAGTAAAAGTAAAATAAAGGTAAAGTTAAAGTATAGTAAAAGTATAAAAACTATGTATGTATAATACGTGTATAAATATATATATAATATTAATTTAAATCGTTATATATATTTAATGAAATAAAATATAAATATCGTTATATTTATTATACTGGTTAAGTAATGAGTAGTCAAAAGTGATTCTAGATATTTATAAAAGTTATATACGTTTTAATAATAAAGTTCTTTTTAAACTGAAAACGTCTTTGTACGTTTGAAAATAGATTAATAGAATATTATGGAAACAATTCTCCACTAACTTTTGTCTAACTTACGTAAATGACACTTTTTGTTTTTATTTATAAATAGCTTTACAAATTATTCTGAATATCGTTAAGAGGAATAGATTTTCTCAAATCATAGTGGACCTCTCAACAGAGACTTGTAATCATAATTCAATGTTTCTGATAATTCGATCATTTAATATATATTTTTTTAATTTCGTCGAAAATCATATTGAAACAAATACATTCGTGTAAAGTATTATACGTTTAATACTTTATTAATATTCTCAAGTTATAATATATATATATACATATACATATCTATTTATATATAACGCTTCGTGAATCGTCGAAATTTGGTCGAGGTTATAATGAATGTATGAACACAGTTTAAAATTCTTGAGATTTAACTTAACAAACTTTGCTTATCGTGTCGGAATAATATAAAGATTAAAGTTTAAATTTGGTCGGAAATTTCCGGGTCGTCACAGTACCTACCCGTTAAAGAAATTTCGTCCCCGAAATTTGATAGAGGTCGTCATGACTAACAATGAGAATGTTATTATAACGATTATAGAGTTTTATCATGTTCAAGAAGAATGGATAAAATAATTCGATTACTCGAAGCGTGTGAGTGAAGTTATTGTAAATAAATGAAATAAGATAATAGTGATTCATCGTATCTTTTGACATCATCACGATTGATCTCCGAAAAGAAAATCTTTGTAATCTATATTGGATTTGATTATTCGGCGATTAAGGAAATTATGATCCTCTTCGAATTAATGCGATAATCCATTTTGATTTCTCTGTCGGATATTTCACTATAAATCCACCTCATTTGTTTTCTTACAACTCACACCTTCTCAACTCATATTTTAAAGTATTTGTCAATATGCTTCATCCAGTGCTGATTCTTGATGTACTCCTCACTTCATATATGTCGCTCTTCTTTTTCATCTGCCTCCGGAAGAATCTATTTACTTCTACTATACTCTTGGTGTTATAGTGTTTTTAGTTCTCATGTGTCTTTATATTGCTATATACATTGATATATACAGTTTGTGATTTCTGGGTCGTTGTTGGGTTTTATATCTTCCTTTATATTTCAAAGTCCTTGCTTCTTCTATAATCATTGTCATCCACAGTTAATGCTCTCTTCTATTTACTATGATTTATACTCCCATTTCTAGTTCGGAGCTTTGTCCTTTCGTTTCTTCTTCTTGCGCTTAAGCACCGCTTGTAATGGTCCAGAATTCGCAGATATAAATTTCGGAATGAACATTGTTAATGTTCTAGGAAGGAAATTGTAATGGCACGATCTTGACTTGTCAAATTACCAGAATACCTCGGAAAAGGCCGAATCATAAAGAAACATTTTCTTGATATTTAGAGATCAAAGAGAATACAAGAGTCGTGTAACATAGCACATGATGACGTTATGATCTGTGAATCATCATGTTCCATTTAGAAACTCAGCATGAATTACTGTAATATAATCACGTTGATCAAGTGTCATTATATTATACTAACTCATGCTTCAGCTCCCAACACTTCTTCAAGAATATTCCTATTTTAAACTCGAATGTTTCAGAATTTAGAAACTAAAATAGTTCTTTTATGATATAATACAGATAGCGCGAAGAGGTAAATGATTTCAGATAAGAATAATTATAAAAATATCTTCAGAAGTATGGATGATATTTATAATGAAAGATACGATGATATCTTAGAATGTCTAATATCGGAGGATGATAAAGGATATTGTCCGCAGCGGTTTAGAGTCAGGAGCAAGGTATTCGTTAATGACTTCAGCAAGTACTGAATCATTTGGATTCTTTGAAGACAGGTTTAGCCTTTGTGATTTGTCCACAGCCTCCTTCATACTTTGCTCAATCCGTTTTCCAGTTCTAAAGCTTCTCTTTTTCTGAGCTTTGCCAATATACTATCCTTTATCATCCAACTTTTTACTATTAAGGTCGTTTACAGTTTTTGCTGCTTCATCAGCATTTTTCAAAATTTCAAGAACTGGTTCGCAGTTTAGGGTGTTTTTCAGAAATTTCTCATTCAAAGAATGTAAGTCTTGGAGGTAGACGTTGTATGTATATGTAATTGTTGATGTAGACATGCTGTGAGATTTTAAAATACTGATTGCTGATTCTCAATAATTGGTATGGCAATTCTTGTTATAAGGTACGAATGAGTATATGATAGGGTTTCGATAATTATAATGATTTTTTTTTTTTGAAAGTCAAAGATCAGTGAAGTTGTTGGTAAGTTTATTGCTAATGTGGTGAATATAAACGATTCCCCGGTAACGTTGGCGAAAGGGCAATGTATCTATCAAGGATATAATAAGACTGCTTTGATTAAGAAGTCGAAGTTGACTTGCTGGAGCTGTGATAAAACTGTCTATTTTGAAACGGAATTGAAAAGTTATTTTAGCTAGTAAATGCCAAAGGGTCTAACACGGATACGTGTCGAACTATGACTTGGGTTTTGAGAGTTTTTCAGGTGTATAACTGTGGGTAACATGTGGTTGGATCATCATCTCGATTGTTCCTTAGTTGAAGTGTCTTCAGGAATTTCGAAGGGTTTGAGCACATATTGTAATCGTTAATACATATGATGTTCTAACATAGTTTTGAAGTCAAAGTATAGCTTTGAAAGATATAGGAATCTAAGAGTGATGATACTGGTTATATTTCGAATTGAATTATGCGATTTCAAAATCAGAATATATAATTGAATTTGAATGAGTATGATTGTTTTGATTTATATGAAAGAATGGATATTGTTGTGAAAGTAGGGAGTATAGTTGATGATTGCTGAATTAGTTTCGAAAAATGTAATATATTAATTGTGAATTTATATATCTCTCGGGTATTACCTACCCGTTAAAAAAACTTTCACAATTAATATTTTGTACAAAAGAAGTTTATTACAGTCTTTATGAAAATATATGCGTATATTTTCTTTAGATGTAATATAGATTTAATGAGTTAATATTAAATTAAACTCATTTGTTTTACGGTTGGAACTAGAATTGAGTAATCTCTAAAACTTTATAAATTGCATAAGTATTTCTTTAATAATATTGAAATTATGAATCATTACTTTATTATTTGTTGGTTTTCGTGAAATTCTTGTGAACTTCGCAAGGTACGAATGATGTTATTTGAAAAGTTTCGAGTACATCGATGATGAAAGTGTAAAATCAAACATATATTCGAATAATACACTTGATTTATTATGAATTGGATTTTTATTGAATTGAGACAGAGATTGTAATTAATGATGGTTAAGTTGCGGACGAAGGACGTACATCATTGCATATTTGTAATATGAATTAACTGAGTAGTTAAGATTCACACATATTAGCTTAGTACGGGAAGATTTATTATGGTTTAAAAAGTTATACATATAAAATATACATATAAATCTTTCGATTGGAAATGAGTTAATACTTCATGACTCGTTGATACAATATATTTGTTGTTGATTCGTAATGATGTCCACAATGATTCTTGAACTGACAGAGTTTGTGATGTTACAGGTGCTGTTGATTCTGACGATACTGATGGCACTGACTGTGTTGATGATGCTACGGTCCTGTTGATGCTGTTGGTAAAACAATTCTAGCTTGTAAATCGTACACCATTTTCGATCAAAGTTTCTACTCTACCATCTCCGTTCACTCATCTGATTTACTGTCAGAATTAAATAATCTCTAAGATTTTGGAGATTACATAACTGCCGCAGAGATATCTCTTCAATGAAGTTTATGGATTAATACTTCATCGTTTGTTGTTGTTGATATTCTTGGATATTTACAGGGCGTATGACATTGATGTTTGAGATACAGATTGTGATGTTGCGGTGTGGGATGTAGATGTTGTTGGTGGTGGTGGTGATGGTACTGTTGGTGTTGCTGATGGTGGTACTGTTTATGCTGTTGGTGCTGCTGCTGGTGTTTGTAACCTTTGCACCATATTCTCCAAAGCCACTACCCGAGCGCGAAGCTCGTTGACTTCTTCTATTACACCGGGGTGATTGTTGGTTCGGACGAGCGGATAAATAAAATCTAGAATTTGGTGTAGTATGTAATCGTGACGAGATATTCTAGAAATAAGAGAGAAAATGGTGTTTCGGATAGGTTCGCCAGTAAGTGCTTCAGGTTCTTCGCTAAGAGGGCAATGTGGTGGATAGAAGGGATCACCTTCTTCTTGTCTTCAATGATTAAGGAGGCTACAAACCCATCCCCAATTTATCCAGAATAGAAGATGACTAATTGGTTGATCCATTCCGGTCACACTGCTTTCGGAACTTGAGTGGGATTCCATTTCGGAATCCGAGGGACTTGAACTAATGACAAATTCCATTTCGTACGATTGAATAAAGAAATTTTCGATATGAAATGATTTTCCGGCTATCGGGTGGTATTCTAATTATGTAGAGCAAAAGGTTTCGTAGATTATGGAGGAATTTACGGAATATGTCAGGCAAAGTTTACAGTAACAGATATGCTAAGATATGAATTAGCAGATACACTAAGATATGAATTTTGTCTATACACTATTCATGTAATCATTGCAATAAGATGTGTCTAGACTAAGAATGATAAGCAGGTAATTTCCAACAAGAATGATGAGCAAAACTTTTGAAATACAGACACGGTCGAAGTCCAGACTCACTAATGCATCCTAACGACTATCAGTTAGACACACTAATGCAGACCTGGTTCGCTAAGACCACCGCTCTGATACCAACTGAAAGGACCCGTTCATATACATTATAAACGATTCACAATAGTTGATTACATCGCGAGGTATTTGACCTCTATATGATACATTTTACAAACATTGCATTCATTTTTAAAAGACAAACTTTTTTTACAACGAAAGTTGACGGCATGCACACCATTTCATAATACATCCAACTATAATTGGCTTAATAAGAATCTTGATGAACTCAATGACTTGAATGCAACGTCTTTCAAAATATGCCATGAATGACTCCAAGTAATATCCATAAAATGAGTTAATGCACAGCGGAAGATTTCTTTAATACCTGAGAATAAACATGCTTTAAAGTGTCAACCAAAAGGTTGGTGAGTTCATAGGTTTATCATAACAATCATTTCAATATATTAATAGACAACAAGATTTCCGTTTATAAATATATGTACACTCGCAAGTGTATAAAAGTATTCTATAAGTTGTAGGCACCCGGTAACAAGCCTTAACGTTCATGTTTTACCCTCTGAAGTACACCAGATCAGGTGTGTTTAAAATAACCTCGAAGTACTAAAGCATCCCATAGTCAGGATGGGGTTTGTCAGGCCCAATAGATCTATTTTTAGGATTCGCACCTACCGTACATAGACAAGTAGTTTAATGTTACCAAGCTAAGGGTATATTTCTGGTTTAAACCCACGTAGAATTAGTTTTAGTACTTGTGCCTATTTCGTAAAACATTTATAAAAACAGCGCATGTATTCTCAGCCCAAAAATATATATAAAAAGGGAGTAATGAAACTCACAATACTGTATTTCGTAGTAAAAATACATATAACGTCATTTAACAAGTGCAAGGTTGGCCTCGGATTCACGAACGTATCAATATTGAGATTCAATATTGCAGGAAAGTATGTAGACGCAACAGAGATGGTAAACACTAGATTGACCTCACGAGCATACCCATGAACCATACCCATCACCTCCATAGCTATAACCTATAATTTCCTTAGCTTCGACTCATTCAAAAAAAACTATTTTGAAATCACTCGGACAGCACTCCGTCGTAATATTTTAGGTATACTAATAATATCTTGAAATAATACAGAGCAAATATATATATATATATATATATATATATATATATATATATATATATATATATATATATATATATATATATATATATATATATAAATCGATTGAGAGAGTTTAGAGAAATTTATTTTCAAGTTTCTATGAAATAATGAAACCTATTGAATTCTATTTATAATAGATTTTTGAATTATTAAAGTGAATTATTAAAGTATGAATTATTAAAATGAATTATTAAAGTATGAATTATTAAAGTGAATTATTAAAGTATGAATTATTAAAGTGAATTATTAAAGTATGAATTATTAAAGTTAAAGTAAAGTAAAAGTAAAATAAAGGTAAAGTTAAAGTATAGTAAAAGTATAAAAACTATGTATTTATAATACGCGTATAAATATATATATAATATTAATTTAAATCGTTATATATATTTAATGAAATAAAATATAAATATCGTTATATTTATTATACTGGTTAAGTAATGAGTAGTCAAAAGTGATTCTAGATATTTATAAAAGTTATATACGTTTTAATAATAAAGTTCTTTTTAAACTGAAAACGTCTTTGTACTTTTGAAAATAGATTAATAGAATATTATGGAAACCAATTCTCCACTAACTTTTGTCTAACTTTCGTAAATGACACTTTTTGTTTTTATTTATAAATAGCTTTACAAATTATTCTGAATATCGTTAAGAAGAATAGATTTTCTCAAATCATAGTGGACCTCTCAACAGAGACTTGTAATCATAATTCAATGTTTCTGATAATTCGATCATTTAATATATATTTTTTTAATTTTGTCGAAAATCATATTGAAATAAATACGTTCGTGTAAAGTATTATACGTTTAATACTTTATTAATATTCTCAAGTTATAATATATATATATACATATACATATCTATTTATATATAACGCTTCGTGAATCGTCGGAATTTGGTTGAGGTTATAATGAATGTATGAACACAGTTTAAAATTCTTGAGATTTAACTTAACAAACATTGCTTATCGTGTCGGAATAATATAAAGATTAAAGTTTAAATTTGGTCGGAAATTTCCGGGTCGTCACACAGAGGTTACAAGTTGAAGTAAGATCGTGGAAGATCGAGTAAAGGACTTGAATCGTCGTGCGACATTTGACCAACAAATGTTACGAGGTCATGAATACTAATGAGTTAAATGTTGTTTTAACTATTATCAGGACATAAGTCCTTGGGCCAAAACTGTTCCTGAGCGAAGCTGTTGATAACAAGCGAGTTATGAAGGATAGAGCATGAGATACATAATCTGGTTAAAATGAGCTTCCCGTATATCAACAAATAAGATAATGAATATTTTCCCTATCCATGTAATACATCGGAATTTCTGAATGGGTAGTGTAAAAATTTTCTTTGACTCGCTTTCTATTCCTCATGTCACAATATTGGGACTTCTTTATGAATTAACGTAATATAATCACGTTGGCCTGACGCCATTATATTTCACTAATTCATAGTTCCATTCCAATAGCACTACATGAGGTCAGGACACGCAATCAACCTCGGATTTCCACACAATTTCCCTAAAATGATTCCTTAAACAATGTGCTAAGAATAGCACAAGAGACATAAACATCAAAAGTAATGAATAGGAGTAACGATGACATAAAAGTGTCTTCGAAGTACCAACAATCTCTAAAAGTCAAGAATGACGTTTTTCGGTTCAAAAACCAAAGCACATAGGCACAACAGCACAAAGTCACGTAATATAACAAGAATGTTATATACCTAAACATAATAGCTGACATTGAAATGCCGAGCATTTGGAAGTCAAGAATGACATCTCGCGTAATATAACTCAAACGGTATATACATAACCATAATAGATGACATAGAAATGTCGAGAATTCCAGAAGTCAAGAATGACATCCCTCGGTTTCACCAACCGAGGTTTTCTTATAAAGATAAACTCGCATGAGTCGGAGAATACGTTTAAATCGGAATGGGAGTTCCTCCCGAATTAAGAACATAACAGAGATGTATGTATGATAACAATATACATACCAATACGATACAAATAATCACATATAATAATATATAATAGGTCGGGCTGTAGATTAGACTCACTAATGCACCCTATTGACACGGGTAACGACATCAATGCAGCCTAATTCCCTACAACCAGAGCTCTGATACCAACTTTAACTTCAGTTGAGGATAAAAATCCCACTCAGTGCCTTTCCTGAGAACATGGTGACCACTGAGTGTACCTCAGACACTGGTTTTACGGCCCACATTTCTGCCAAGCCAACCCCAACAGGGACCGCGAGGAGTAAGAGCCAATACTTCGTCACAGATTACGCTGTGAGAACCCCCTCTACGGCTAACACGCCTCATTGGACGTGTTCAAGCCACCTCTGATACCAACTTTAACGACCCGTCAAAGTACACTTGACGACCATCGTTATCTTGGTCTCATAGCTTGATCATAACTCTATATGAATTTAATAAATAACCTTGCATTCTTTATTTAAAAATGATTTCCTATAAAGGAAACCTATCAAAATATGTAAGTTTAGAAAAACCATACATTATTACTTAACTAAAAGTTGACCAAAACAAAGTCAACAGGATCCACTATTAAATGTATCAAAATAGAATGCAAGTTATTGTTTAACAAAAGCTGCCATCATAAATATGCAGACTCTCTAAGCACAGCGGAAGCAATCAATCATGAACCTGAGAATAAAACATGCGAGTAACTGTCAACAAAAATGTTGAGTGAATTATAGGTTTAATATTGCAAACAATATTTAATTTAAACCGTAAAAATTTATGTTTGAAAACATAAAAACTTCTTTTTGGACCACAAAATTATATGCTAGAAAACATATAAAAACATTATTCCATTTACCGTGAGCCACCTGGTAACCACTTAACCATTTATTTACCCTTGCCAAACACAATAAATAATATACACCGAACAAGTGTATCTACAACAAATTACGAAGTACTAAACATTCCGATTATAAATTGCTAGCGCGACTAGCTCGAAATGGGGTTGTCAAACCCGATAGATCTATCCGTAGGATTCGCGTTCACTAGTAGAAACCAGTGATTACATTTACCAGACTAGGGAATATTTTTGTTCAACTCACAATGAATAATTTAAACCAACTTCCACTTGTGTCCAAAATATAAAATAAATTGCATGTATTCTCATCCTAAAAGATTTAAAATAGAAAATGGGACTATAACTCACCTTAATAGCAAATGAAGTAACCATACAAATATGCGAACATCAAATGAAGTAAAGTGATCAGGAATGATCACAACGCCGACCTATAAATAAAGAAGGTCGATATAAATAACTAACTTAGGTCAAGTCTTAGTATGATAGCTATTGTACATGTTGCAAGTAGTCATAGAACAATACTCAACATGCATCGGTTTGATCGGAACAGTGTACGGACACACACTTTCTATTTTTAGAAAGTTTCTATTTTTAGCAGGTTTCCATTTTTGGAAACTTTCTATTTTTGGAAAGTTTCTATTTTTGAAAAGTTTCTATTTTTGGAAAGTTTCTATTTTAGGAAAGTTTCTATTTTTGGAAAGTTTCCAAATTTAGAAAGTTTCTATTTTTAGAAAGTTTTAAGTTAGGAAAGTTTCCTTATTTAGAAAGTCAACAAAAGTCAACTGAAAGTCAAAGTCAATCGGAAGTCAACTCAAAAGTCAACCTAGGTCAAACATAGTCAACATTAATTTTAAAAGTATAAGTTATAATAATAATATAAGTTGTAATGTTAATTAAAGTTAAATATGTATAATTATGTCATAACATAAGTTTAATTAAATTAAAATGAATTATTAAAGTTAACATAAGTTTAAATGATATAATTAATATAACATAAGTATTTAATTAATTATTTAAATATTAGTCATAATATAAGTATTATTAATTGATAATAAATTTTAAATCATATCATAAGTATTATTAATTATTAATGAATTATTAATCATATCATAAGTTTTTAATTATAATTATTAAATCATAAGTATTTAATAATTAAATTATAATTAAATAATAAATAAGCCTTATAATAATTAAATAATTAATTAATCTTTATTATAAGTCTTATAATAATAATCTTATAATATAAGTTTAATACTTATCATAAGTATTTTCCATTAATAATAAAAGTATTATTAATCATAAGTTTAATTAAAATGTTAAGTAAATCATAAGTAATAATTAAATGATATAATAAATATATATCATAAGTCTTAAATTATAATAATTACTTTTTATATCATAAGTAATTTATTAATAATGAAAATCATTATTTTTATCATAAGTCATAATTAATAACCATAAGTTTTAATTAAAAGTTCATCGGGTCGTATCTTGAGCCCCGGGTGTCGGTTTTCGGCGAGCCTTACATATATCTCCGCCTAATCAAACTACCCGACACTTTGGTACACTCAAGAACACACCAAGAACAGGCCACAAGTCGTGATGATCAGCCATGACCCCACTTGAAACTTTAATTCAATCAAAATCGTGTTTTAGACGTAACGGGTGATTCGTGGCTCGGATTTAGATGACCCGAACATGAAAGTTCGTCCCATCATTGATCCTAAAACACTAATACATCCTAAAGTCACCAAATATGGTCACAAAGTCGGACCAAACCTGGTTCATACCAATATAACTTTTCAATTTTAACAAAATATCATTTTGATCATATCTAGGGCTCCGGGAATCGAAACGACATGAATCCAGAGTCTAAAGTTAATGTCTTGATGAGAGGAACTCATATAGATACTTTATTTTAACTTTTATAACAGTCAAAACATCAGAAATACACGAAATATCTGCTGTCCCAATTTTATCAAACCGAAAACTTGTGTTTATGAGTAATTCTATGCATACAAACACCATTACAACAACAAGTAATCATCATACTATTAAAATATAATCAAAATACAGAAAAATAAATAAAAATTAAAAGTTCTAGGGTTAGGGTTTATACCCTAATCAATAATCAAATGATATGAACGTGTAGAGGAGAACGAGAGAAATCCGCTGATGTTAAAAGCCCTAAATTCCAAGCTTGATTTTAATGGAAGATGATGATGTATATGATGATGATGGTGGCGGCCATGAATGGGAGAAAAGAGGAGGAAGAAAAACTTTGAGAGAAAACTAGTAACTAGGTTTTGTGATAAATTGCTAAAAGTGAGTAATTACAAAAATGAGAGAAAAGTGAGGCTATACACCCCTCCCTTGGGATATTTCGGCAGAATGGGGGTAGGGTGGGCCAATTTTGTCCAATGATAAATTCCTTATGGCCCGAATGCCCGAACGAAGCCCGAAACGCGAAAACGCTACTACGCGATTGATTTTTCGTAGAGATAACAAATACGCGACGAATAAAATATATAAACACTATATATAATCATATGATACTAAAATATCATATTTAAAATAATTAGGACTTAAAAATCCCAAAAGTTCGACCGTTGGTTTGAAAATCGAAAAGATTCGCCGGATAGAAATCCGCGACACGTAGAAACGTACAATTAAAGATATGAATACAAATATTCATATAACACATAATAATTAATATATTATTACAAATATAATAATATAGGTCATAGAAATGACGTGGCACGAATAACAGTTAACGGTCATTAAATAATGAACGGTAAAAGATAACGAAAAAAGTAGGGTTGTTACAATATATATATAGGGGCACGATCAATGGGGAAGTGATCAAGCATATTTTCACGAGGTCAAGGTGAACCTATGCTTGAGTGCATAATTGGGTTTAAGGACTAACAACATTCGGACCTCCGACGCTTAGTCGTGGATAACCCACATTGGTATCGTTTTGATTCCGACAGGGTGGCCGATTTGAGAGTCCACCAATAACCCAACATACGGGGTTGAGTGGCCCGAAGACATGAAGGTTTTACCGTTTGAGTCATACCTGAAAGTTTTTAAGATCGTATGAAGCTTTGTTCGTACGATGAAGATATGTATGCTGTTGTTACGTATGAGTAAAAGAATATCTTTTTACGGTTTATGAGCTATGTGTAGCGACCTGACAAAATCGTCATTGACGGCGCCGTCTACTTAGGTCCCGTTACGTGGTCATAAGTCTTTAAAATAACGTTTGACCAAAGATATGTCGCATTCATTTCAAATGTAAAGATTGTTTCAAAGTTTACAAGGATTGTTCAACCAAAAGTTACGTTACAAGGTTATAAGTACAAATGAAACCTATGCGACACAGTTTTAAATAAAGTCAAAAGACGCTCCAAGTATGCATATAAACTCGACATCCAATGAAAGTATCAAAATAATGAGCGGAAGCATGTATCACATATCGTTCAAAGACCAGAGAAAAACATAGAAATCTGTCAACGAAAACGTTGGTGAAATCATAGGTTTAAGTAAGTAAGTGAGTAAATAAGTAAGTTGAATCACAAGATTTGCAACATCGAAATAATAGTTAACCATTCCAAAATTTGTTTCACGAGCACCCAATTATCAATGCTTAACATTCCTTCCATAGAACCCCATCACAATAGTGTTAGAACATACACTGTTTCTCGAAAATATATTTCATTCGTAGACGGTAGCGAACCGTCTAAATGAGGGTTTGTCAAACCCATATGGATCCATGCAACATAAGTTCTCGCTTACTGTAACGACCCTACTTTTTTCGTTATCTTTTACCGTTAATTATTTAACGACCGTTAACTTTTATTCGTGCCACATCATTTCTATGACATATATTATTATTTTTGTAATAATATATTAATTATTATATGTTAAATGAATATTTGTATTCATATTTTAAATTGTACGTTTCTACGTGTCGCAGATTTCTATCCGGCGAATCTTTTCGGTTTTCAAACCAATGGTCGAGATTTTGGAATTTTTAAGTCCTAATTATTTTAAATATGATATTTTAATGTCATATGAATATATATAGTGTTTATATATATTTTTCATAGCGTATTTGTTATTTCTCCGGATTTTCAATCGCGTAGTCGTGTTTTCGCGTTTCGAGTTTCATTCGGGCTTTCGTGCCACAAGCTATTGATCTATACTTCAAAGTGGGCTAAAGGGATCCCACTCCCTCCCATATCTCAGTCAAAAACCCCACCCATATGCCAAGGGGTTGTTTTGTCAATTTTGCTAATTATTTCTACACTTACACCACTTGATACATTTTACCTAAACCTAGAAACACCCTCATTTTTCCTCTCCTCCCTCTTATGGACAACTTACTCCACCTTTTTCATCAAAATTCAGCCAACCTAATCAACAATCAATTATTCATCATCTATCAAGATCAATTGCATAATCGGATTCATCATTTCGCGATCTTTAATCTCCTTCTCAATTTTTGATTTGGGTATGAACACAAACCCTAGCTTTTCAATTTTAATTTATTTTTACTGATTTTACATGTATGCTAATGTTATAGTACTTGTATTTGATTGTGGTGTTGTTAGTTTGCTTAGAAATGCTCGATTTCGTATGTTTTCGGTTGATCAAAATTGGGACAGCAGCTATATCGATTAAATCAGTAACTTTGGCTAATGTTTTGATTAATTTAAGTGTCTTAATGTGTTATTCTCATTGAGTACATAATTTTAGGCTTTGGATTCATGTTGTTTTGAGTTTCGGATCAAAAGTTGTGCCCGATTTAGGGTTTTGTTGAAATTAAAATGTAAAAATGATTTTGATCAGTTGGGGTCCGACTTTGTGACCATATTTGGAGTCTCTAGGGTGTACCATTGGGTTAGGATTGATGATTGGATGAACATTCATGTTCGGTTCATCGAAATTCGAGCCACGGATCACCTGGAGTGACTAAAACAAGATTTAAAACGGATTAATGAATATGTTTGGCTAATGGCTGTAGGTCACGACTTATGAACTGACCTTAGGGTGTTCTTGAGCTCACTAATGTGTCAGGTTGGTTGGTTAGACGAGGATATATATAAAATTCATCGAAAACCGACACCCGGGGCTCAAGTTATGACCCGACGAATGTTTAATTAAAACTTATGGTTATAAAATGGAACTTATAATATAAATAATGATTTTCATTATTATTAAATTACTTATGATATAAAAGTAATTATTTTAATTAAAGACTTATGATATATATATTTATTATATCATTTATTAATTACTTTATGGTTTAATTAAACTTTTAATTAAACTCATGATTAATAATACTTTAATTATTAATGAAAAATACTTAAGATAAGTATTAAACTTATGTTATGAGATTATTATTATAAGACTTATAATAAAGGTTAATTAATTATTTAATTATTATAAGGCTTAGTTATTATTTAATTATAATTTAATTATTATATACTTATGATTTAATAATCATAATTAGAAACTTATGATATGATTGATAATTCATTATTAATTAATAATACTTATGATATGATTTAAAATCTATTACTAATTAATAATACTTATATTATGACTAATATTTAATTAATTAATTAAATACTTATGTTATATTAATTATATCATTTAAACTTATGTTAACTTTAATAATTCAATTTAATTTAATTAAACTTATGTTATGACATAATTATATATATATGACTTTAATTAACATTATATCCTATATTATTAATATAACTTATACTTTTAAAATTAATGTTGACTATGTTTGACCAAGGTTGACTTTTGAGTTGACTTTCGGTTGACTTTGACTTTGACTTTCAGTTGACTTTTGTTGACTTTTTAATTAAGGAAACTTTCCTAACTTTTAAACTTTCTAAAAATAGAAACTTTCTAAATATGGAAACTTTCTAAATTTGGAAGCTTTCCAAAAATAGAAACTTTCCAAAAATAGAAACTTTCCTAAAATAGAAACTTTCCAAAAATAAAATTTTTCTGAAATGGAAACCTGCCAAAAATAGAAACTTTCTAAAAATAGAAAGTACGTGTCCTTACGCTGTCCTGATCAAACCGAAGCATATTGAGTGATGTTCTATGTTTACTTGCAACAAGTACTATAGCTATCATACTAAGACTTGACCTAAGTTAGTTATTTATATCGACATGCTTTATTTATAGGTCGGCGTTGTGATCATTCTTGATCACTTTACTTCGTTTGATGTTCGCTTTTTGTGTGGTTACTACATTTTCTTTAAGGTGAGTTATAGTCCCATTTTTTCTATTTTATATCTTTTGGGAAGAGAATACATGCATTTTATTTTTTATTGGACACAAGTGGGAGTTGGTTTAAATTATTCATTGTGAGTTGAACAAAAATATTCTCTAATCTGGTAATTGTAATCACTGGTTTCTACTGGTGAAAGCGAATCCTATGGATAGATCTATCGGGTTTGACAACCCCATTTCGAGCTAGTCGCACTAGTAATTTATAATCGGAATGTTTAGTACTTCGTATTTAGTTGAAGATACACTTGTTCGGTGTATATTATTTATTGTGTTTGGCAAGGGTAAATAAATGGTTAAGTGGTTACCAGGTGGCTCACGGAAAATGGAATAATTTTTTTATATATTTTCTAGCATATAATTTGGTGGTCCAAAAAGGAGTTTTTATGTTTTCAAACATAAATTTTTATGGTTTAAATTAAATATTGTTTGCAATATTAAACCTATAATTCACTCAACATTTTTGTTGACAGTTACTCGCATGTTTATTCTCAGGTTCATGATTGATTGCTTCCGCTGTGCTTAGAGAGTCTGCATATTTATGAAGGCAGCTTTTGTTAAACATTAACTTGCATTCTATTTTGATACATTTAATAGTGGATGTTGTTGACTTGTTTTGGTCAACTTTTGGTTAAGTAATAATGTATAGTTTTTCTAAACTTACACATTTTGGTAGGTTTCCTTTATAGGAAATCATTTTTAAATAAAGAATGCAAGGTTATTTATCAAATTCATATAGAGTTATGATCAAGTTGTGGGACCAAAATAACGATGGTCGTCAAGTGTACTTTGACGGGTCGTTTTAGTTGGTATCGGAGCCTTGGTTGTTGGGAATTAGGCTGCATTGATGTCGTACCCCGAGTCAGTAACATGCTAGACCCATATCTCGTCTTCTTCTCGGGAGGACATTCCGCGGTACGGAAAGCTCCCTCGATATCGGAAATCCAACAAGTGCTTTTCAATGGATCCCTCACCCCATTAAACATCGGAGGTTGAGTATCCTTGAAATTCTTGTAGTGGAAGTCCCGCCTTCCATCACCTCCTTCACCGCGAGGATAAATGTTTCTAGCATCAAGGGCCTCTTCGATAGTGGCCTTCATTCGTTCATTTATCAAATCGGTCACTTGCCCATCGACCGAATCTGGGAAGACCTTTCGGACGTCCGTAAGAAAATCCGCTTTTAACCTTTTAAAGACGGCCTCAACCTTAGCCGCAAACTCGACGTCCTCGCTTGTACTTCCGTTATCATGATCGGGTCCGTTTCTCGTCTTCATTCTATAAAACGGAAAGGGTTAAACCATGAACGAAAAGCATAACACGTGAGTATATACATGCGTACCACACTACCCCATCTTGCTCAACAATCGTCGTACATTACTCATTTGACACGATTTGCACTCGTAACAACGGTAGCTAATCGTTGTTACGCGAGCAAGTCTCATTAACTCGATAGTACAACGTCCGTCTTGCTTGATGATTGCTAAACACAATACAAAACAATTAGCACAAGGTTAGTTCATATAAACCAAGGCACTAACAATTCACGATTAGACCCAAAGTCCTACGAGTCCCGCATAAAGCGCTCACACAATAAAGTCCAAGTCTAGGCACCTATCTCAAGTCGCCTAAATCCCTTAGACCATACTCTGATACCACTTGAAATAACCCAACCCGTACTCCGTACGATAATTTTTTTTTTTTAAATATAATACACATTTACGCGCCAATTAAATATGTAACCCATTCCACACGATTCGTCAAAACACACTACGAATTTAATGTCTACAAAAAGGCACAAAGGCCATTAACGAATGTGATAAAAGTTTGACCAACAACAAATGATAGTTTATAACCCAAACGACACTCGAGCATGGTTTGGGGCTAAACTACCCAAAACGTTCGGCCACTTCAAAAGCTATCCCAAAAGCACCCCCTGTCAATATAAACGGGAGACAACTAATCCAACCGTATGCCCTTACCCTTGTCCAAGCCGGAACCTATAAAATGGTAAACAACGAGAGGGTAAGCAAGGCTTAGTGAGTGTAACAATTATACATACATATATATAACCTACTTACTTGCAAACACTTACCAAGTCCGCATACATACTAGTTACACAATTAGCATACCCTTCACATGTATAACGCTAAGTACCACGATAACAAGACTAGTATAACAATAGAATATAACACAACAATACAATATGCTAAACACAAATATAACGATGATGTTCACAACATCCATAGTACTCGAGATCTCAAGGCTAGCCCAACGAATGGTATCGTCAACATCGAACTTAAACCCCATTCGCCTACATTAATGTGGTATCGTCAACACTGAACTTTAAACCCACATATGAGGTATCGTCAACATCGAACTTTAAACCCTCATCAACTCACTACAATAGTCGTATGGCATCGTCAACATCGAACTTCAATTCCATACGTGAGGTATCGTCAACAACGAACTTTAAACCCTCATCACAACACAATATACTCTAGTGTATGGTATCGTCAACAATGAACTTTAAACCCACACCCCACAAGTAAATAAATTATATACATACACATATAATTATTCCACTCACTTTGTCACAAAGATGATGATTTAGCACTTCCGAGCTTCAACGCAATGTACCTAAATCATTAAGTGCACATTCAATTTCGCAACTAGTGGGATTAACCACAATACTCCCACTTGAGCATTTAATGACCCAAATTGCATTAAATGACTCAACCACTCACAACCGTCCATAAATGGCCAAGTCTCGACTTTAATCACTAAGACTAGTGAATTAAAGTCTATTAACTTCAATTAACACAAAACTTAGGGTAATCCATACCCATTTCATCCCATTAGGTCAACTAGTACATTTTGACCCATTTTAACTCACTTAAACTCACAATCAAGTCAAACTTACCCATTAACCCTTCTTTCATAAATCTTAAAGTGCATTAGTGACTAACAACACCAATTGACACTTACAACCTCAAATCACAAGGCCAAAACCCTAGATTATGGCTATTAGGGTTTAATTACAACAACATAACCCAAACTCACCCACTTTACCCTCAAATGGGTCATACAAATCTCTAGTAACCCAAACCCTAGTCATTAATCAATTAAAACTCAAAACTTAGAGTTAGAACTTACCGAGACTATCCACGCGTAGCTAGAGACAAGGAGAACAACTTTAAATCTCGCTCCTAGGTTTGATTCACAAATCTCCAACTTCAAATCTCAAGATCAAGCTAGGTGGGTTTTGTGTTTTGGGAGAGAAATAGGAAAGAAAATGGAAATAAAAATGAAATAAATGGATGTGTGGTGGAGATTTAATGCTCCCACCAGATTTACATGTCAAATTACCATTTTGTCCCTCAAAGTCATTTAATTTAAGCTAAAACCGAAATCAGAACTGCAGAATTGCCGCGGCGCGGCGCTAAATGTCGCGGCGCGACGTTACAAAGGAAAAACCACCACTCTTAACTCAACTTCTGATCCTGGTTTGCTTGCTTTGCCGCGGCGCGGACCCATTTGTCGCGGCGCGGCTTAAGGCACGATCTGGTCAGCTCGACCATCTTAAACACAAAAATCGTTTTACACAACATTAATTCGTTCATGCCTCCAATACACGTCTAACTCTCATATCTAAGTCTCACAAGAGTTAACACTAACCGAAGCTCCTTTAAGACTTATTTACGCACACAATAACAAGTACATACATATATATATATATATATATATATATATATATATATATATATATATATATATATATATATATATATATATATATATATATATCTACACAATTACGCATAAACAACGAGTTACATACGTACAAATGATTAAGTATGTACCTTTCGATATGTACGGGAAAAACGGGATGTTACAACTCTCCCCCACTTGAATCGGAGCGCGTCCTCACTATCCAAGCCGCATGACAAGAAGGAAGATAAATCAACACAAACTCTTCGGGCTCCCAAGTAAACTCGGAACCCTTACTACGACGCCAATGAACTTTAAAAGTTCTAACCTCTTTATGTCTCAACCTTTTGACCTTCTCATCAAGTATGGCAATCGGTTCCTCGATATACTCTAACTTATTATTTAGCTCAATCTCGTCTAACGGCACCCAAGACGAATCATCCGCAAGACACTTACGGAGATGGGAAACATGAAATGTATTATGGATCCCCGCAAGCTCTTCGGGTAATTCCAAACGATACGCGACTTCACCAACACGAGCTAAAACCTTAAATGGTCCAATAAACCGAGGAGCTAACTTTCCTCGTTTCCGAAACCGAATAATACCCTTCCATGGCGAAACTTTGAGCATCACCATGTCACCTTCTTGAAATTCGATCGTTTCGTCTACGTTTATCGGCATAAGATTTTTGCCTATCTTGAGCCTTTTTCAAATGCTCTCGAATCACATCAATCTTGCTATTCGTCTCTAAAACCAAATCGGTACTCCCGATTTCCTTTTGTCCTACTTCACCCCAGCAAATCGGGGTTCGACACCTACGCCCATAAAGCATCTCATAAGGTGGCATCCCAATACTAGTATGATAGCTATTATTGTACGAGAATTCCACCAAAGGTAAGTGCTCGTCCCAACTACCACCAAAATCGATAATACACGCCCGTAACATATCCTCCAAAGTTTGATTCGTACGTTCAGTTTAACCGTCCGTTTGAGGATGATACACCGTGCTCAATTTCAATTGCGTACCCATATCTTCATGAAACTTTTCCCAAAACCGAGATGTAAAACGGGTATCTCGATCCGAAATAATAGATATAGGAACACCGTTTCGTGAGATGACTTCCTTGATAAACAACTTAGCCAAAGTCTCCGACGATATCGCTTCCTTAATGGGAAGAAACAAAGCACTCTTCGTCAATCGATCTACTATAACCCAAATCGAATCAAATTGGGTTCTCACCGTTTTAGGCAACTTTGTGATGAAATCCATTGTAATGTGCTCCCATTTCCATTTCAGGATTTCTAATGGTTGTAACTTACCATACGGCTTTTGGTGCTCGGCCTTAACTTGCAAACACGTGACACATTGTTCAACATACCTCACAACATCACGTTTCATGCCCGGCCACCAATAATCTTTCCTTAAATTAAGATACATTTTTGTTGCGCCCGGATGAATGGAATACTTTGACTTATGTGCTTCATCAAGTAGCACTTGTCAATAATCACCCATCTTAGGCACCCACACTCTTTCTTGAAAAGACAACAAACCCCGCGATCCCATAGTAATGAACTCCGATTGTCCCACAATTCGCTCCTCATGCTTGTTGTGAACGTAAGCCTCTATTTGAATCACACCAAGTTTTTCAAGAAAATTGTTAGTAATAATCATACGTAACAATCCCAATCGTAACGCCGGGTGATGACTCTTTCGACTTAACGCATCCGCGACCACATTCGCCTTGCTCGGATGATAAAGTATCTCACAATCATAGTCTTTTACCATATCCATCCACCTACGTTGACGATAATTCAAATCTCGTTGATTAAAGAGATGTTTCAAACTCTTATGATCCGAATAAATCGTACACTTGACACCATACAAGTAATGGCGCCAAATTTTCAACGCATGCACAACCGCCGCCAACTCAAGATCATGAGTCGGGTATCTCGTATCATGTTCCTTTAATTTTCGAGAGGCATAAGCGATGACTTTACCTCTTTGCATTAGAACACACCCGAGTCCATTTAACGAGGCATCACAATAAACCGTCATGTCTTCCACCTCTTCCGGCAAAACTAACACCGGAGCTTAACATAACTTTTCTTTTAACAAATTAAAAGCAATTTCTTGCTCGTTCTCCCAAACAAACCTCACGTTCTTCCTTGTCAATTTCGTCAATGAAGAAGCGATCTTAGAAAAGTCTTGGATAAACCGACGATAATAACCGGCCAATCCGAGAAAAGTTCGGACCTCCGTAGGCGTAGTCGATTGTCTCCAACTCTTCACCGTCTCTATCTTCCCTGGATCCACTTGAATACCGTCCTTGTACACAATGTGGCCAAGGAATTGAACCTCCCTTAGCCAAAATTCACATTTCGAGAACATAGCATACAACTTCTCCTTTCGTAATGTCTTCAATACATCACGCAAATGACGTTCATGCTCGTTCATACTTTTCGAGTAGACTAGTATGTCGTCAATGAACACAATCACCGACTTGTCCAACATGGGTTGGCACACTCGGTTCATAAGATCCATGAATGCCGCCGGTGCATTCGTAAGACCAAAAGGCATAACTACAAACTCAAAATGCCCATAACGCGTTCGAAAAGCCGTCTTCTCTATGTCTTCCTCACGGACCCGCATTTGGTGATAGCCGGATCGTAGGTCGATCTTAGAGAAATACGTCGCACCTTGGAGTTGATCAAACAAATCATCGATCCTAGGTAATGGATAACGATTCTTGATTGTCACTTTATTCAACTCCCTGTAGTCGATGCACATCCGCATACTACCATCCTTCTTTTTCACGAATAAAACCGGAGCGCCCCACGACGAAGCACTCGGTCGAATAAAACCCTTCTCAAGCAACTCTTGGGTTTGATTTAACAACTCTTGCATTTCCGTTGGTGCTAAACGATAAGGAGTTTTAGCAATGGGAGTAGCTCCCGGAACCAACTCAATGCGAAATTCAACTTGTCTTTCCGCTGGAACACCCGGTAACTCGTCCGGAAAAACGTCTTCGAATTCCCTAACCACCGAAATTTCACGAATAGGTGGTGGCTCGTCACGAGTATCGACAACATGGGCAAGAAAAGACATGCCACCACTAACAAGAAAACGACGTGCCCGTGCAAAAGAACATATCGGCACAAGTCTTCTTCGTCTATCGCCATGAATAATCAACTCTCCCCCACTTGGGGTCTTCACACGTATAAACTTTTCATGGCATGCAATATCGGCTCTATTTCGATCGAGCCAATCCATACCAACAACGATATCAAAATCGCCCAAAGTCATAGGGATGAGATCAATTTTAAAGTTTTTGGCACCAAAAACGACATCACAGTTCTTACACACATCAACCACTAGCACCGTCTTGCCGTCTGCTATTTCGACTTCTATCGGACGACTTAACTTAGCTAACGGTCTATCAAGTTTAGGCACAAATTTTGGAGACACAAACGACAAATTTGCACCGCTATCAAATAAAATCCTTGCCGGATTAGAATTAACCATGAAAGTACCTGAGACTACTTCGTTTGATTGTTTGGCTTCGTCATTAGTCATCAAATAGTTTCGCCCTAGAGCCGTACCCGCCGCCTTCTCTAGCCTTTTAACATTATCGTTGTTCAAATCGGGACACTCTGACTTTCGGTGTCCTTCCTTGTTGCAATTAAAACAAGTGAGCTTGTTTGTTGAATTTGGCTTCGGGCAATCTCGAGCCATATGTCCACGCACCCCACAATTGTAGCAAGTAGGGACAAAGTTCCCAAAACCACCGGTAGCGCCCTTCTTCACACTATTGACACTTTCGGAACCCTTTTTGTTCTTGTTCTTTTTATTTGAAAAATTCGAATGACTCGAACCTTCAAACTTTCTTTTTGAAAAAGTGAAATCGCTTTTTCTTGGAACCTCCGGTTCAAAACCCCGAGCCAACTCGTATAGCTCTTCAAAAGTCTTAGCCATTCCCCGACTAATCTTACCCTTGAACTCGTCGTTTAAAGTACGGTAGAAATCTTTCATTAACTTGTGATCGTCACCAACATATTCCGGGCAAAAGCTAGTCTTTGCCAAAAAGGTAGACTTGAGAGTAACCAAGTCCATTGAACCTTTTTGCAAATGATGCAACTCGTCCCGGATTCTATCAAGGTCGGAAGAAGTTCGGTATTCTTGGAAGAATTCCTTCTTAAACTCCTCCCATGTCAAGCTCATGCACTGCTCTTCGCCATACAAATTGATTTTATCGTCCCACCATAACTTGCCTTCTTCACGTAACATGCTAGAACCATATCTCGTCTTCTTCTCGGGAGGACATTCCGCGGTACGGAAAGTTCCCTCGATATCGGAAATCCAACAAGTGTTTTTCAATGGATCCCTCACCCCATTAAACATCGGAGGTTGAGTATCCTTGAAATTCTTGTAGTGGAAGTCCCGCCTTCCTTCACCTCCTTCACCGCGAGGATAAATGTTTCTAGCATCAAGGGCCTCTTCGATAGTGGCCTTCATTCGTTCATTTATCAAATCGGTCACTTGCCCATCGACCGAATCTTGGAAGACCTTTCGGACGTCCGTAAGAAAATCCGCTTTTAACCTTTTAAAGACGGCCTCAACCTTAGCCGCAAACTCGACTTCCTCGCTTGTACTTCCGTTATCATGATCGGGTCCATTTCTCGTCTTCATTCTATAAAACGGAAAGGGTTAAACCACGAACGAAAAGCATAACATGTGAGTATATACATGCGTACCACACTACCCCATCTTGCTCAACAATCGTCGTACATTACTTATTTGACACGATTTTCACTCGTAACAACGGTAGCTAATCGTTGTTACGCGAGCAAGTCGCATTAACTCGATAGTACAACGTCCGTCTTGCTTGATGATTGCTAAACATAATACAAAACAATTAGCACAAGGTTAGTTCATATAAACCAAGGCACTAACAATTCCCGATTAGACCCAAAGTCCTACGAGTCCCGCATAAAGCGCTCACACAATAAAGTCCAAGTCTAGGCACCTATCTCAAGTCGCCTAAATCGCTTAGACCATGCTCTGATACCACTTGAAACAACCCAACCCGTACTCCGTACGATAAATTTTTTTTTTAAATATAATACACATTTACGCACCAATTAAATATGTAACCCATTCCACACGATTCGTCAAAACACACTACGAATTTAATGTCTACAAAAAGGCACAAAGGCCATTAACGAATGTGATACAAGTTTGACCAACAACAAATGATAGTTTATAACCCAAACGACACTCGAGCATGGTTTGGGGCTAAACTACCCAAAACGTTCGGCCACTTCAAAAGCTATCCCAAAAGCACCCCCTGTCTGAAATGTCCCGTTCTTATTGATTAAAAACGTTCCATATTAATTGATTTCGTTGCGAGGTTTTGACCTCTATATGAGACGTTTTTCAAAGACTGCATTCATTTTAAAACAAACCATAACCTTTATTTCATCAATAAAGGTTTAAAAAGCTTTATGTAGATTATCAAATAATGATAATCTAAAATATCATGTTTACACACGACCATTACATAATGGTTTACAATACAAATATGTTACAACAAAATAAGTTTCTTGAATGCAGTTTTTACATAATATCATACAAGCATGGACTCCAAATCTCATCCTTATTTAAGTATGCGACAGCGGAAGCTCTTAATAATCACCTGAGAATAGACATGCTTAAAACGTCAACAAAAATGTTGGTGAGTTATAGGTTTAACCTATATATATCAAATCGTAACAATAGACCACAAGATTTCATATTTCAATACACATCCCATACATAGAGATAAAAATCATTCATATGGTGAACACCTGGTAACCGACATTAACAAGATGCATATATAAGAATATCCCCATCATTCCGGGACACCCTTCGGATATGATATAAATTTCGAAGTACTAAAGCATCCGGTACTTTGGATGGGGTTTGTTAGGCCCAATAGATCTATCTTTAGGATTCGCGTCAATTAGGGTGTCTGTTCCCTAATTCTTAGATTACCAGACTTAATAAAAAGGGGCATATTCGATTTCGATAATTCAACCATAGAATGTAGTTTCACGTACTTGTGTCTATTTTGTAAATCATTTATAAAACCTGCATGTATTCTCATCCCAAAAATATTAGATTTTAAAAGTGGGACTATAACTCACTTTCACAGATTTTTACTTCGTCGGGAAGTAAGACTTGGCCACTGGTTGATTCACAAACCTATAACAATATATACATATATATCAAAGTATGTTCAAAATATATTTACAACACTTTTAATATATTTTGATGTTTTAAGTTTATTAAGTCAGCTGTCCTCGTTAGTAACCTACAACTAGTTGTCCACAGTTAGATATACAGAAATAAATCGATAAATATTATCTTGAATCAATCCACGACCCAGTGTATACGTATCTCAGTATTGATCACAACTCAAACTATACATATTTTGGAATCAACCTCAACCCTGTATAGCTAACTCCAACATTCACATATAGAGTGTCTATGGTTGTTCCGAAATATATATAGATGTGTCGACATGATAGGTCGAAACATTGTATACATGTCTATGGTATCTCAAGATTACATAATATACAATACAAGTTGATTAAGTTATGGTTGGAATATATTTGTTACCAATTTTCACGTAGCTAAAATGAGAAAAATTATCCAATCTTGTTTTACCCATAACTTCTTCATTTTAAATCCATTTTGAGTGAATCAAATTGCTATGGTTTCATATTGAACTCTATTTTATGAATCTAAACAGAAAAAGTATAGGTTTATGGTCGGAAAAATAAGTTACAAGTCGTTTTTGTAAAGGTAGTCATTTCAGTCGAAAGAACGACGTCTAGATGACCATTTTAGAAAACATACTTCCACTTTGAGTTTAACCATAATTTTTGGATATAGTTTCATGTTCATAATAAGAATCATTTTCTCAGAATAACAACTTTAAAATCAAAGTTTATCATAGTTTTTAATTAACTAACCCAAAACAGCCCGCGGTGTTACTACGACGGCGTAAATCCGGTTTTACGGTGTTTTTCGTGTTTCCAGGTTTTAAATCATTAAGTTAGCATATCATATAGATATAGAACATGTGTTTAGTTGATTTTAAAAGTCAAGTTAGAAGGATTAACTTTTGTTTGCGAACAAGTTTAGAATTAACTAAACTATGTTCTAGTGATTACAAGTTTAAACCTTCGAATAAGATAGCTTTATATGTATGAATCGAATGATGTTATGAACATCATTACTACCTTAAGTTCCTTGGATAAACCTACTGGAAAAGTGAAAAAATGGATCTAGCTTCAACGGATCCTTGGATGGCTCGAAGTTCTTGAAGCAGAATCATGACACGAAAACAAGTTCAAGTAAGATCATCACTTGAAATAAGATTGTTATAGTTATAGAAATTGAACCAAAGTTTGAATATGATTATTACCTTGTATTATAATGATAACCTACTGTAAGAAACAAATATTTCTTGAGGTTGGATGATCACCTTACAAGATTGGAAGTGAGCTAGCAAACTTGAAAGTATTCTTGATTTTATGAAACTAGAACTTTTGGAATTTATGAAGAACACTTAGAACTTGAAGATAGAACTTGAGAGAGATCAATTAGATGAAGAAAATTGAAGAATGAAAGTGTTTGTAGGTGTTTTTGGTCGTTGGTGTATGGATTAGATATAAAGGATATGTAATTTTGTTTTCATGTAAATAAGTCATGAATGATTACTCATATTTTTGTAATTTTATGAGATATTTCATGCTAGTTGCCAAATGATGGTTCCCACATGTGTTAGGTGACTCACATGGGCTGCTAAGAGCTGATCATTGGAGTGTATATACCAATAGTACATACATCTAAAAGCTGTGTATTGTACGAGTACGAATACGGGTGCATACGAGTAGAATTGTTGATGAAACTGAACGAGGATGTAATTGTAAGCATTTTTGTTAAGTAGAAGTATTTTGATAAGTGTATTGAAGTCTTTCAAAAGTGTATAAATACATATTAAAACACTACATGTATATACATTTTAACTGAGTCGTTAAGTCATCGTTAGTCGTTACATGTAAGTGTTGTTTTGAAACCTTTAGGTTAACGATCTTGTTAAATGTTGTTAACCCAATGTTTATAATATCAAATGAGATTTTAAATTATTATATTATCATGATATTATCATGTATGAATATCTCTTAATATGATATATATACATTAAATGTCTTTACAACGATAATCGTTACATATGTGTCTCGTTTAAAAATCATTAAGTTAGTAGTCTTGTTTTTACATATGTAGTTCATTGTTAATATACTTAATGATATGTTTACTTATCATAGTATCATGTTAACTATATATATATCCATATATATGTCATCATATAGTTTTTACAAGTTTTAACGTTCGTGAATCACCGGTCAACTTGGGTGGTCAATTGTCTATATGAAACATATTTCAATTAATCAAGTCTTAACAAGTTTGATTGCTTAACATGTTGGAAACATTTAATCATGTAAATATCAATCTCAATTAATATATATAAACATGGAAAAGTTCGGGTCACTACAGTACCTACCCGTTAAATAAATTTCGTCCCGAAATTTTAAGCTGTTGAAGGTATTGACGAATCTTCTGGAAATAGATGCGGGTATTTCTTTTTCATCTGATCTTCACGCTCCCAGGTGAACTCGGGTCCTCTACGAGCATTCCATCGAACCTTAACAATTGGTATCTTGTTTTGCTTAAGTCTTTTAACCTCACGATCCATTATTTCGACAGGTTCTTCGATGAATTGAAGTTTTTCGTTGATTTGGATTTCATCTAACGGAATAGTGAGATCTTCTTTAGCAAAACATTTCTTCAAATTCGAGACGTGGAAAGTGTTATATACAGCCGCGAGTTGTTGAGGTAACTCAAGTCGGTAAGCTACTGGTCCGACACGATCAATAATCTTGAATGGTCCAATATACCTTGGATTTAATTTCCCTCGTTTACCAAATCGAACAATGCCTTTCCAAGGTGCAACTTTAAGCATGACCATCTCTCCAATTTCAAATTCTATATCTTTTCTTTTAATGTCAGCGTAGCTCTTTTGTCGACTTTGTTTCAACCGTTGTTGAATTTGGATGATCTTCTCGGTAGTTTCTTGTATAATCTCCGGACCCGTAATCTGTCTATCCCACACTTCACTCCAACAAATCGGAGACCTGCACTTTCTACCATAAAGTGCTTCAAACGGCGCCATCTCAATGCTTGAATGGTAGCTGTTGTTGTAGGAAAATTCTGCTAACGGTAGATGTCGATCCCAACTGTTTCCGAAATCAATAACACATGCTCGTAGCATGTCTTCAAGCGTTTGTATCGTCCTTTCGCTCTGCCCATCAGTTTGTGGATGATAGGCAGTACTCATGTCTAGAGGAGTTCCTAATGCTTGCTGTAATGTCTGCCAGAATCTTGAAATAAATCTGCCATCCCTATCAGAGATAATAGAGATTGGTATTCCATGTCTGGAGATGACTTCCTTCAAATACAGTCGTGCTAACTTCTCCATCTTGTCATCTTCTCTTATTGGTAGGAAGTGTGCGGATTTGGTGAGACGATCAACTATTACCCAAATAGTATCAAAACCACTTGCAGTCCTTGGCAATTTAGTGATGAAATCCATGTTAATGTTTTCCCATTTCCATTCCGGGATTTCGGGTTGTTGAAGTAGACCTGATGGCTTCTGATGCTCAGCTTTGACCTTAGAACACGTCAAACATTCTCCTACGTATTTAGCAACATCGGCTTTCATACCCGGCCACCAAAAATGTTTCTTGAGATCCTTGTACATCTTCCCCGTTCCAGGATGTATTGAGTATCTGGTTTTATGAGCTTCTCTAAGTACCATTTCTCTCATATCTCCAAATTTTGGTACCCAAATCCTTTCAGCCCTATACCGGGTTCCGTCTTCCCGAATATTAAGATGCTTCTCCGATCCTTTGGGTATTTCATCCTTTAAATTTCCCTCTTTTAAAATTCCTTGTTGTGCCTCCTTTATTTGAGTAGTAATGTTATTATGAATCATTATATTCATAGATTTCACTCGAATGGGTTCTCTGTCCTTCCTGCTCAAGGCATCGGCTACCACATTTGCCTTCCCCGGGTGGTAACGAATCTCAAAGTCGTAATCATTCAATAATTCAATCCACCTACGCTGCCTCATATTCAGTTGTTTCTGATTAAATATGTGTTGAAGACTTTTGTGGTCGGTATATATAATACTTTTGACCCCATATAAGTAGTGCCTCCAAGTCTTTAATGCAAAAACAACCGCGCCTAATTCCAAATCATGCGTCGTATAATTTTGTTCGTGAATCTTCAATTGTCTAGACGCATAAGCAATCACCTTCGTTCGTTGCATTAATACACAACCAAGACCTTGCTTCACATTGGCCTCTTCAGCAGTCTGTTCTTTAATTCTTTCTTCAATCTGGTTCACTAGTTAGTGAGCCATTCTACATGCCTGTTGTATGGAGGCGGGCTCGTGTGAACATATATCTTCTTGGATTCTTTCTGGTAATCCTTTCACAAATGCGTCGATCTTCTCTTCCTCATCTTCGAATGCTCCCGGACACAATAGGCACAATTCTGTGAATCGTCTTTCATACGTGGTAATATCAAATCCTTGGGTTCGTAACCCTCTAAGTTCTGTCTTGAGCTTATTGACCTCGGTTCTGGAACGGTACTTTTCGTTCATCAAGTGCTTGAATGCTGACCACGGTAGTGCGTACGCATCGTCTTGTCCCACTTGCTCTAGATAGGTATTCCACCATGTTAACGCAGAACCTGTGAAGGTATGCGTAGCGTACTTCACTTTGTCCTCTTCAGTACACTTACTTATGGCAAACACCGATTCGACCTTCTCGGTCCACCGTTTCAATCCGATCGGTCCTTCGGTTCCATCAAATTCCAAAGGTTTGCAGGCAGTGAATTCTTTGTAGGTGCATCCTACACGATTTCCTGTACTGCTAGATCCAAGGTTATTGTTGGTATGTAGCGCAGCCTGTACTGCGGCTATGTTTGAAGCTAGAAAAGTACGGAATTCCTCTTCATTCATATTCACGGTGTGTCGAGTAGTCGGTGCCATTTCCTTCAAAATAGTCAAATGGAACAAGTTAATCATACAGAATATTAAGAGTAGTTAATAGTATTTCGTAGCATAATATGAACTCATTTATAAAAGCTTTTTCTTCATATTAGCGTTTTATAAGTTTAAATTCGGGTAGTACCTACCCGTTAAGTTCATACTTAGTAGCTAATATACAATTCAACTACTACAATTCTACATGAAAAACTGATTATAATAATATTTCGCGTTCAAACTTTTACACAATATTTTACAAACTTACAATACCGCTTATTTTACATATAGCATGAAATATAGCACACAATAAATTTGATACAAGATGGTTGTGAAGATAATTCTAGCTAGTACACAAGTCGTTCAGCAAAGGCAATAAAGACACGTAATTCATACGTCCAGAAACAAGTCATGCATTCTGGTTTTACTAGGATTACTTCCCATCCTTGGTCTTGTGGAACATAACCGTTATGGCCGTTGATAAGACAGCGTGTTGTAACGTCGTCAAAGGGACGAGGGTTACGTAATGTCCAACAGTCCCGTAACAATCTAAAAACCTCATTTCTTACCCCAATTACCGACTCCGTCACTTGTGGAAACGTTTTGTTTAATAGTTGTAGCCCGATGTTCTTGTTCTCACTTTGGTGAGAAGTGAACATTACTAATCCGTAAGCATAACATGCTTCTTTATGTTGCATGTTAGCCGCTTTTTCTAAATCACGAAGTCCAATATTCGGATATATTGAGTCAAAATAATTTCTTAACCCATTGCGTAAAATAGCATTTGGGTTCCCCGCAATATATGCGTCAAAGTAAACACATCGTAACTTATGGATTTCCCAATGTGATATCCCCCATCTTTCGAACGAAAGCCTTTTATAAACCAAGGCATTCTTGGAACGTTCTTCGAATGTCTTACAAACTGATCTCGCCTTAAATAGTTGTGACGAAGAATTCTGACCGACTCTAGACAAGATTTCATCAATCATGTCTCCGGGTAGGTCTCTTAAAATATTGGGTTGTCTATCCATTTTGTGTTTTTATACTGTAAAATAGAGAAGAGTTAGATTCATAAAAAAATACTTATTAATACAAGCAATTTTTACATATATCATAAAGCATAAGCACACTATATTACATATATTACACCACACGAATACAACTATCTTATTCCGACTCGCTTGTTTCTTCTTCTTCGGTTTTGGTTCATTTTGCCAAGTTTCTAGGGATATATGATGTTCCCCTAATACTAGCTGTTATTTTCCACATTGGTTTAGAAAAACCTGGTGGTTT
The DNA here is from genome assembly GCF_046630445.1 of Rutidosis leptorrhynchoides. Classification (NCBI taxonomy): domain Eukaryota; kingdom Viridiplantae; phylum Streptophyta; class Magnoliopsida; order Asterales; family Asteraceae; genus Rutidosis; species Rutidosis leptorrhynchoides. The sequence goes on from NC_092335.1 coordinate 637,345,929, forward strand.
AGAGGTTCCCGGGTCATTGTTACAACTTAAGGACTTCGGGGGTTGACGATACATATAAAGTTCATCGGGGTTGGAATTAGATTTCTCTATTTTTATGCCCTTTCCCTTATTATTTTCTTTTGCCTTTTTAAATTCAGTTGGGGTAATTTCTATAACATCATCGGAATTCTCGTCGGAATCCGATTCATCGGAGAATTGGTAATCCTCCCAATATTTTATTTCCTTGGCGGAAACACCATTGACCATAATTAACCTTGGTCGGTTGGTTGAGGATTTTCTTTTACTTAACCGTTTTATTATTTCCCCCTCCGGTTCTATTTCTTCATCCGGTTCCGATTCTTCTTCCGGTTCCGATTCTTCTTCCGGTTCCGACTCTTCTTCCGGTTCCTCTTCGGGAACTTGTGAATCAGTCCACGAATCATTCCAATTTACATTTGACTCTTCATTATTATTAGGTGAGTCAATGGGACTTGTTCTAGAGGTAGACATCTATCACATAATATCAAACGCGTTAAGAGATTAATATATCACATAATATTCACATGTTAAAAATATATAGTTTCCAACATAATTTGTTAAGCAATCATTTTTCAAGTAAACACGGTCGAAGTCCAGACTCACTAATGCATCCTAACAAACTCGATAAGACACACTAATGCAAAATTCTGGTTCTCTAAGACCAACGCTCGGATACCAACTGAAATGTCCCGTTCTTATTGATTAAAAACGTTCCATATTAATTGATTTCATTGCGAGGTTTTGACCTCTATATGAGACGTTTTTCAAAGACTGCATTCATTTTAAAACAAACCATAACCTTTATTTCATCAATAAAGGTTTAAAAAGCTTTATGTAGATTATCAAATAATGATAATCTAAAATATCATGTTTACACACGACCATTACATAATGGTTTACAATACAAATATGTTACAACAAAATAAGTTTCTTGAATGCAGTTTTTACACAATATCATACAAGCATGGACTCCAAATCTCATCCTTATTTAAGTATGCGACAGCGGAAGCTCTTAATAATCACCTGAGAATAGACATGCTTAAAACGTCAACAAAAATGTTGGTGAGTTATAGGTTTAACCTATATATCAAATCGTAACAATAGACCACAAGATTTCATATTTCAATACACATCCCATACATAGAGATAAAAATCATTCATATGGTGAACACCTGGTAACCGACATTAACAAGATGCATATATAAGAATATCCCCATCATTCCGGGACACCCTTCGGATATGATATAAATTTCGAAGTACTAAAGCATCCGGTACTTTGGATGGGGTTTGTTAGGCCCAATAGATCTATCTTTAGGATTCGCGTCAATTAGGGTGTCTGTTCCCTAATTCTTAGATTACCAGACTTAATAAAAAGGGGCATATTCGATTTCGATAATTCAACCATAGAATGTAGTTTCACGTACTTGTGTCTATTTTGTAAATCATTTATAAAACCTGCATGTATTCTCATCCCAAAAATATTAGATTTTAAAAGTGGGACTATAACTCACTTTCACAGATTTTTACTTCGTCGGGAAGTAAGACTTGGCCACTGGTTGATTCACGAACCTATAACAATATATACATATATATCAAAGTATGTTCAAAATATATTTACAACACTTTTAATATATTTTGATGTTTTAAGTTTATTAAGTCAGCTGTCCTCGTTAGTAACCTACAACTAGTTGTCCACAGTTATATATACAGAAATAAATCGATAAATATTATCTTGAATCAATCCACGACCCAGTGTATACGTATCTCAGTATTGATCACAACTCAAACTATACATATTTTGGAATCAACCTCAACCTTGTATAGCTAACTCCAACATTCACATATAGAGTGTCTATGGTTGTTCCGAAATATATATAGATGTGTCGACATGATAGGTCAAAACATTGTATACATGTCTATGGTATCTCAAGATTACATAATATACAATACAAGTTGATTAAGTTATGGTTGGAATATATTTGTTACCAATTTTCACGTAGCTAAAATGAGAAAAATTATCCAATCTTGTTTTACCCATAACTTCTTCATTTTAAATCCATTTTGAGTGAATCAAATTGCTATGGTTTCATATTGAACTCTATTTTATGAATCTAAACAGAAAAAGTATAGGTTTATAGTCGGAAAAATAAGTTACAAGTCGTTTTTGTAAAGGTAGTCATTTCAGTCGAAAGAACGACGTTTAGATGACCATTTTAGAAAACATACTTCCACTTTGAGTTTAACCATAATTTTTGGATATAGTTTCATGTTCATAATAAGAATCATTTTCTCAGAATAACAACTTTAAAATCAAAGTTTATCATAGTTTTTAATTAACTAACCCAAAATAGCCCGCGGTGTTACTACGACGGCGTAAATCCGGTTTTACGGTGTTTTTCGTGTTTCCAGGTTTTAAATCATTAAGTTAGCATATCATATAGATATAGAACATGTGTTTAGTTGATTTTAAAAGTCAAGTTAGAAGGATTAACTTTTGTTTGCGAACAAGTTTAGAATTAACTAAACTATGTTCTAGTGATTACAAGTTTAAACCTTCGAATAAGATAGCTTTATATGTATGAATCGAATGATGTTATGAACATCATTACTACCTTAAGTTCCTTGGATAAACCTACTGGAAAAGTGAAAAAATGGATCTAGCTTCAACGGATCCTTGGATGGCTCGAAGTTCTTGAAGCAGAATCATGACACGAAAACAAGTTCAAGTAAGATCATCACTTGAAATAAGATTGTTATAGTTATAGAAATTGAACCAAAGTTTGAATATGATTATTACCTTGTATTAGAATGATAACCTACTGTAAGAAACAAATATTTCTTGAGGTTGGATGATCACCTTACAAGATTGGAAGTGAGCTAGCAAACTTGAAAGTATTCTTGATTTTATGAAACTAGAACTTTTGGAATTTATGAAGAACACTTAGAACTTGAAGATAGAACTTGAGAGAGATCAATTAGATGAAGAAAATTGAAGAATGAAAGTGTTTGTAGGTGTTTTTGGTCGTTGGTGTATGGATTAGATATAAAGGATATGTAATTTTGTTTTCATGTAAATAAGTCATGAATGATTACTCATATTTTTGTAATTTTATGAGATATTTCATGCTTGTTGCCAAATGATGGTTCCCACATGTGTTAGGTGACTCACATGGGCTGCTAAGAGCTGATCATTGGAGTGTATATACCAATAGTACATACATCTAAAAGCTGTGTATTGTACGAGTACGAATACGGGTGCATACGAGTAGAATTGTTGATGAAACTGAACGAGGATGTAATTGTAAGCATTTTTGTTAAGTAGAAGTATTTTGATAAGTGTATTGAAGTCTTTCAAAAGTGTATAAATACATATTAAAACACTACATGTATATACATTTTAACTGAGTCGTTAAGTCATCGTTAGTCGTTACATGTAAGTGTTGTTTTGAAACCTTTAGGTTAACGATCTTGTTAAATGTTGTTAACCCAATGTTTATAATATCAAATGAGATTTTAAATTATTATATTATCATGATATTATCATGTATGAATATCTCTTAATATGATATATATACATTAAATGTCTTTACAACGATAATCGTTACATATGTGTCTCGTTTAAAAATCATTAAGTTAGTAGTCTTGTTTTTACATATGTAGTTCATTGTTAATATACTTAATGATATGTTTACTTATCATAGTATCATGTTAACTATATATATATCCATATATATGTCATCATATAGTTTTTACAAGTTTTAACGTTCGTGAATCACCGGTCAACTTGGGTGGTCAATTGTCTATATGAAACATATTTCAATTAATCAAGTCTTAACAAGTTTGATTGCTTAACATGTTGGAAACATTTAATCATGTAAATATCAATCTCAATTAATATATATAAACATGGAAAAGTTCGGGTCACTACACTGTCAACATAAACGGGAGACAACTAATCCAACCGTATTCCCTTACCCTTGTCCAAGCCGGAACCTATAAAATGGTAAACAACGAGAGGGTAAGCAAGGCTTAGTGAGTGCAAAAATTATACATACATATATATAACCTACTTACTTGCAAACACTTACCAAGTCCGCATACATACTAGTTACACAATTAGCATACCCTTCACATGTATAACGCTAAGTACCACGATAACAAGACTAGTATAACAATAGCATATAACACAACAATACAATATGCTAAACACAAATATAACGATGATGTTCACAACATCCATAGTACTCGAGATCTCAAGGCTAGCCCAACGAATGGTATCGTCAACATCGAACTTAAACCCCATTCACCTACATTAATGTGGTATCATCAACACCGAAATTTAAACCCACATATGAGGTATCGTCAACATCGAACTTTAAACCCTCATCAACTCACTACAATAGTCGTATGGCATTGTCAACATCGAACTTCAATTCCATACGTGAGGTATCGTCAACAACGAACTTTAAACCCTCATCACAACACAATATACTCTAGTGTATGGTATCGTCAACAACGAACTTTAAACCCACACCCCACAAGTAAATAAATTATATACATACACATATAATTATTCCACTCACTTTGTCACAAAGATGATGATTTAGCACTTCCGAGCTTCAACGCAATGTACCTAAATCATTAAGTACACATTCAATTTCGCAACTAGTATGATTAACCACAATACTCCCAGTTGAGCATTTAATGACCCAAATTGCATTAAATGACTCAACCACTCATAATCGCCCATAAATGGCCAAGTCTCGACTTTAATCACTAAGACTAGTGAATTAAAGTCTATTAACTTCAATTAACACAAAACTTAGGGTAATCCATACCCATTTCATCCCATTAGGTCAACTAGTACATTTTGACCCATTTTAACTCACTTAAACTCACAATCAAGTCAAACTTACCCATTAACCCTTCTTTCATAAATCTTAAAGTGCATTAGTGACTAACAACACCAATTGACACTTACAACCTCAAATCACAAGGCCAAAACCCTAGATTATGGCTATTAGGGTTTAATTACAACAACATAACCCAAACTCACCCACTTTACCCTCAAATGGGTCATACAAATCTCTAGTAACCCAAACCCTAGTCATTAATCAATTAAAACTCAAAACTTAGAGTTAGAACTTACCGAGACTATCCACGCGTAGCTAGAGACAAGGAGAACAACTTTAAATCTCGCTCCTAGGTTTGATTCACAAATCTCCAACTTCAAATCTCAAGATCAAGCTAGGTGGGTTTTGTGTTTTGGGAGAGAAATAGGAAAGAAAATGGAAATGAAAATGAAATAAATGGATGTGTGGTGGAGAGTTAATGCTCCCACCAGATTTACATGTCAAATTACCATTTTGTCCCTCAAAGTCATTTAATTTAAGCTAAAACCGGAATCAGAACTGCAGAATTGCCGCGGCGCGGCGCGACGTTACAAAGGAAAAACCACCACTCTTAACTCAACTTCTGATCCTGGTTTGCTTGCTTTGCCACGGCGCGGACCCATTTGTCGCGGCGCGGCTTAAGGCACGATCTGGTCAGCTCGACCATCTTAAACACAAAAATCGTTTTACACAACATTAATTCGTTCAAGCCTCCAATACACGTCTAACTCTCATATCTAAGTCTCACAAGACTTAACACTAACCGAGCTCCTTTAAGACTTTTTTACGCACACAATAACAAGTACACACACACACACATATATATATATATATATATATATATATATATATATATATATATACACACACACACACAATTACGCATAAACAACGAGTTACATACGTACAAATGATTAAGTATGTACCTTTCGATATGTACGGGAAAAACGGGATGTTACAGAACACCTCGGGTAGTGAAACCGAGGGATGTCATTCTTGACTTCTGAAATTCTCGACATTTCTATGTCATCTATTATGGTTATGTATATAACGTTTGAGTTATATTACGCGAGATGTCATTCTTGACTTCTAAATGCTCGGCATTTCAATGTCAGCTATTATGTTTAGGTATATAACATTTTTGTTATATTACGTGCCTTTATGCCGTTGTGCCTATGTACTTTGGTTTTTGAACCGAAAAACGTCATTCTTGAATTTCGGAGATTTTTGATACTTCAAAGACATTTTTATGTCATCGTTACTCTTATTCATTACTTTTGATGTTTTTGTCTCTTGTGCTATCCTTAGCACATTGTTTAAGAATCGTTTTAGAGAAATTGTGTGGAAATTCGAGGTTGATCGCGTGTCCTGACCTCATGTAGTGTTATTGGAATGGAACTATGAATTAGTGAAATATAATGGCGTTAGTCCAACGTGATTATATTACGTTAATTCATAAAGAAGTCCCAATATTGTGACATGAAGAATAGAAAGCGAGTCAAAGAAAATTTTTACACTACTCATTCAGAAGTTCTGATGTATTACATGGATAGGGAAAATATTCATTATCTTATTTGTTGATATACGAGAAGCTCGTTCAAACCAGATTATCTATCTCATGTTCTATCCTTCATAACTCGCTTGTTAGCAACAGCTTCGCTAGGGAACAGTTTTGGCCCAAGGACTTATGTTCTGATAATAGTCAAAACAACATTTAACTCATTGGTTTTCATGACCTCGTAGCATTTATTGATTAGATGTCGCAAGACAATTCAAGTCCTTCACCCGATCTTCAACGATCTTACTTCAACTCGTAACCTCTGAAATACGGATACCCTGCTTTTCATCAAAAATTTTACACATTTATTTAATTGGGCGGTCCTCATAGGATTTATGGACAAATAGAGGTAGTAAGATTTTCGGTCATGTATGCAATTTATAAAATCATATTTGTGCATATAAAATCAAATGAATAAATTTACCCTTAACTCATTTTGGTTAGTACATACTGAACTATACCTTCAAATTATTTTAAAACCACTCCTTTATTGAGTCGTTTAATTAAGTCAAATTGCTTTATGTAAAATGGTACACGTTGTACATACTTCTAAATTTACTAAGAACTTCGTTTTGTTTATGGGGTTACATCAGACGTTTAAAGCTTTTTCAAAACTCCTTTGATTGATTTTATCAAATTTTCACATTACTCTACAGAATGTTTGGATCACAGTTCTTCTCATCCTCTGTTTAAGGATGAAACTTACCATTAAGTTCATTGGTAGAAACTCTTACACCACTTTGGATCCTGGTTTTATAAAATTTGTTGGAAAGTCTTTGCCCTCATAAAATTTTCCCTCTTATGGTTGGACATGGCCAAAACGTGGACCGATAAATCAATTTTCTAGGGTACACTCGGTGGTCACCCTATTGTAGAAAAGGCAGGTTTCTACCCCAACTGTTGTTATAGTGGGTATCATGGATATATATTACACTAGACCGTTTGAGGAGTTTCTACTCTCAATATTCGCTGTCAACCGCAACACCCTCGTAAATATCAATCCTAGGATTCAATACTTTGAGGTACACGAAATTATTTTTGGAGATTCATCTCACCTGGAGTCGACCATTCTTTATAAACCATGATTCGCGTTCTTTTCATCCGCACATAAATTTAAGAATATGGATGAATCCTAGATTTCCTCACTCATTGTACAAGGAAGTTCACTCTCGCTGAAATATCACACCTTTCGTATGTCATCCTTTCAGAAATGTAATGAAAATTTACTTTGAAGTCCATGATCCTCGTTATCTCCTTTAAGAGAATTTCCTTATATATCTATGCCACCGATGTGACTACTCCATATATTTCTTCCTTCATTAGTGCAACTATATTTCATTCGTCCCAGTTCATCCCCTTGGGGAGCTCCTGTTTTGTTCGTTAAGAAGAAAGGTGGTTCGTTTCGATTGTGTATTGATTATTGTGAGTTGAATAAGCTTACGGTTAAGAACCGTTATCCTCTTCTGAGAATTGATGATCTGTTAGATCAGCCCCAAGGTTCGTCTGTTTATTCTAAGATTGATCTTCGTTCCGGTTATCACCAACTGCGGGCTAAAGAAACTGATATTCCGAAAACTGCTTTCCGTACCCATTATGGTCACTGCGAATTCCTTGTTATGCTGTCCGGATTGACAAACGCACCTGATGTGTTCATAGACATCATGAACCGTGTGTGTAGACCCTATCTGGACAAATTCGTTATCATTTTCATCGACGACATTCTTATCTATTCCAAGAGTGATGAAGAACACGAAGAACACTTGAAGTTGGTACTTGATTTGTTAAGGAAAGAAGAGCTGTACGCTAAGTTCTCTAAGTGCGCATTCTGGTTGAAAGGGGTTCAATTCCTTGGACACGTTGTTGGTAAGAAGGGAATTCAAGTTGATCCTGCTAATAATGAGACGATTGAGAAGTGGGAAATTCTGAAAACTCCTACTCAGATTCGTCAGTTCCTAGGTTTGGCAGGCTATTATAGAAGGTTCATTCAAGATTTTTCACTAGTAGCGAAACCTCTGACTGCTTTAACGCATAAGGGGAAGAAGTATGAGTGGAAGGATGAACAAGAGACTGCTTTTCAAACTCTGAATAAAAGTTGACTACCGCTCCGATATTATCACTACCTGAGGGTTGACTGCTTTAACGCATAAGGGGAAGAAGTATGAGTGGAAGGATGAACAAGAGACTGCTTTTCAAACTCTGAAGAAAAGTTGACTACCGCTCCGATATTATCACTACTTGAGGGTAATGATGATTTTGTTGTTTATTGTGATGCATAGCGTCAGGGCTTTGATTGTGTTTTAATGCAACAAAAGAAAGTCATTGCGTACGCGTCATGACAGTTAAAGATTCACGAACAGAATTATACAACCCATGATTTAGAGTTGGGAGCTGTGGTGTTTGCTCTTAAGATTTGGAGACATTATCTTTATGGGGTCAAAAGTACAGTGTACACTGATCACAAAGGTCTTCAACATGTTCTTGATCAAAAATATCTAATTTGAGACAGCGAAGATGAATTGAGTTATTGAACGATTATTATTGTGAACTCCTTTATCATCCGAGAAGGGCCAATGTTGTGGCCGATGCTTTAAGTCGAAAAGAGAGAGTTAAACCTCGTAGGTTTAAAGCCTTGAGTATGACCATTTGAACTAACCTCGCTAGGCAGATTCTTGAGGTACAACAAGAAGCCTTGAAGGAGGAGAACTTCGTAACGGGAAGGTCCGGGGCTTGAGTAAACAGTTTGAGGTACGAACCGATGGTACTCGGTATTTTGCGGGACGTATTTGGGTTTTGAAGTTTGGTGATCTGCAACAACTTGTTTTGGATGAGGCTCATAAGTCCAGGTACTCTATTCATCCTGGTTCAGGAAAGATGTATCACGATTTTAAGGAGCTATATTGGTGGCCTAATTTGAAAGCTGATGTGGCAACGTATGTGGCCAAGTGTTTGACCTGTGCTAAGGTTAAAGCTGAACATCAGAAACTGTCTGGACTTTTGGTGCAACCTGAGATTCCTGAGTGGAAGTGGGAAGGTATTACGATTGATTTTATTACAAAGTTACCGAGAGTTGTGGGTGGTTATGATACCATTTGGGTGATTGTTGACCGACTCACTAAGTCAGCTCATTTCTTGCCAATTAAGGAAACATATTCGAAGGAGAAGCTTACTCGTTTGTATTTGAAGGAGATTGTCTCTAGACATGGTGTTCCTGTATCAATCATTTCAGACCGAGACTGTCGATTTATATCGAGGTTTTGGCGATCCTTACAGGAAGCTTTAGGAACTAAGTTGGATACGAGCACCGCTTATCATCCGCAGACGGATGGTCAGAGTGAAAGGACCATTCAAACGTTAGAAGACATGTTGCAAGCATGTGTTATTGATTTTGGTAATGGGTGGGATAGATATTTGCCGCTAGCTGAATTTTCTTATAACAACAGTTATCATGCAAGTATTAAAGCCGCACCATTTGAAGCTCTGTATGGTAGAAAGTATAGGTCTCCTGTTTTTTGGAATGAGGTTGGGGATGCTTAAATCACAGGTTCAGAAATTATTCATGAGACTACCGAGAAGATCGTACAGATTAAGGAAAGATTGAGAACCGTTAGAAGTAGGCAAAAGAGCTATGCCAATAAGAGAAGGAACGATATTGAATATCAGTTCGGTGACCGTGTTATGTTGAAGGTATCACCTTGGAAGGGCGTGATATGTTTTGGTAAAAGGGGAAAGTTGAATCCTCGTTTTGTTGGACCTTTTGAGATTATTGAGAGAGTTGGACCCGTGGCTTATCGTTTGAAATAGCCACAAGAACTCAGTGCTGTTCATGACGTTTTTCATGTATCGAATTTAAAAAAGTGTTTGGCCGAGGCCGATGAGACTATTCCTCTGGAGGAACTTCATGTTGATAAGCAACTTCATTTTATTGAGGAACCTGTTGAAATTATGAATTGAGAGGTTAAGACTCTTAAGCAGAGTAGAATTCCTATTGCCCGAGTTAGACGGAATGCCAGACGTGGTCCCGAGTTCACTTGGGAGCGTGAAGATAAGATGAAGCAAAAATACCCACATTTGTTCCCAGATGCTGAGTAAACCCCTGCACCTGCTTAAATTTCGGGACAAAATTTCCGTAACGGGAAGGTACTGTAACGACCTTACTTTTTTCGTTATCTTTTACCGTTAATTATTTAACGACCGTTAACTTTTATTCGTGCCACCTCATTTCTATTACCTATATTATTATTTTTGTAATAATATATAAATTATTATGTGTTAAATGAATATTTGTATTCATATTTTAAATTGTACGTTTCTACGTGTCGCGAATTTCTATCCGGCGAATCTTTTCGGTTTTCAAACCAACGGTCGAGCTTTTGGGATTTTTAAGTCCTAATTATTTTAAATATGATATTTTAATGTCATATGAATATATATAGTGTTTATATATATTTTTCGTCGCGTATTTGTTATTTCTCCGGATTTTCAATCGCGTAGTCGTGTTTTCGCGTTTCGGGTTTCATTCTGGCTTTCGGGCCACAAGCTATTGATCTATACTTCAAAGTGGGCTAAAGGGATCCCACTCCCTCCCATATCTCAGTCGAAAACCCCACCCATATGCCAAGGGGTTGTTTTGTCAATTTTGCTAATTATTTCTACACTTACACCACTTGATACATTTTACCTAAACCTAGAAAAACCCTAATTTTTCCTCTCCTCCCTCTTATGGATGACTTACTCCACCTTTTTCATCAAAATTCAGCCAACCTAATCAACAATCAATTATTCATCATCTATCAAGATCAATTGCATAATCGGATTCATCATTTCGCGATCTTTAATCTCCTTCTTCTCAATTTTTGATTTGGGTATGAACACAAACCCTAGCTTTTCAATTTTAATTTATTTTTACTGATTTTACATGTATGTTAATGTTATAGTACTTGTATTTGATTGTGGTGTTGTTAGTTTGCTTAGAAATGCTCGATTTCGTATGTTTTCGGTTGATCAAAATTGGGACAGCAGCAATATCAATTAAATCAGTAAATTTGGATAATGTTTTGATTAATTTAAGTGTCTTAATGTGTTATTCTCATTTAGTACATAATTTTAGGCTTTGGATTCATGTTGTTTTGAGTTTCGGATCAAAAGTTGTGCCCGATTTAGGGTTTTGTTGAAATTAAAATGTAAAAACCATTTTGATCAGTTGGGGTCCGACTTTTTAACCATATTTGGAGTCTATAGGGTGTACCATTAGGTTAGGATTGATTATTGGATGAACATTCATGTTCGATTCATCGAAATTCGAGCCACGGATCACCCGGAGTGACTAAAACAAGATTTAAAACGGATTAATGAATATGTTTGGCTAATGGCTGTAGGTCACGACTTATGAACTGACCTTAGGGTGTTCTTGAGCTCACTAATGTGTCATGTTGGTTGGTTAGACGAGGATATATATAAAATTCATCGAAAACCGACACCCGGGGCTCAAGTTATGACCCGGCGAATGTTTAATTAAAACTTATGGTTATAAAATGGAACTTATGATATAAATAATGATTTTCATTATTATTAAATTACTTATGATATAAAAGTAATTATTTTAATTAAAGACTTATGATATATATATATATTTATTATATCATTTATTAATTACTTTATGGTTTAATTAAACTTTTAATTAAACTCATGATTAATAATACTTTTATTATTAATGAAAAATACTTAAGATATGTATTAAACTTATGTTATGAGATTATTATTATAAGACTTATAATAAAGGTTAATTAATTATTTAATTATTATAAAGCTTAGTTATTATTTAATTATAATTTAATTATTAAATACTTATGATTTAATAATCATAATTAGAAACTTATGATATGATTGATAATTCATTATTAATTAATAATACTTATGATATGATTTAAAATCTATTATTAATTAATAATACTTATATTATGACTAATATTTAATTAATTAATTAAATAATTATGTTATATTAATTATATCATTTAAACTTATGTTAACTTTAAAAATTCAATTTAATTTAATTAAACTTATGTTATGACATAATTATACATATATGACTTTAATTAACATTATATCCTATATTATTAATATAACTTATACTTTTAAAATTAATGTTGACTATGTTTGACCAAGGTTGACTTTTGAGTTGACTTTCGATTGACTTTGACTTTCAGTTGACTTTTGTTGACTTTCTAATTAAGGAAACTTTTCTAACTTATAAACTTTCTAAAAATAGAAACTTTCTAAATATGGAAACTTTCTAAATTTGGAAACTTTCCAAAAATAGAAACTTTCCAAAAATTGGAACTTTCCTAAAATAGAAACTTTCCAAAAATAAAATTTTTCCTGAAATGGAAACCTACCAAAAATAGAAACTTTCTAAAAATAAAAATACGTGTCCTTACACTGTCCTGATCAAACCGAAGCATACTGAGTGATGTTCTATGTTTACTTGCAACAAGTACTATAGTTATCATACTAAGACTTGACCTAAGTTAGTTATTTATATCGACCTGCTTTATTTATAGGTCGGCGTTGTGATCATTCTTGATCACTTTACTTCGTTTGCTGTTCGCTTTTTGTGTGGTTACTACATTTTCTTTAAGGTGAGTTATAGTCTCATTTTTCTATTTTATATCTTTTGGGAAGAGAATACATGCATTTTATTTTTTATTGGACACAAGTGGGAGTTGGTTTAAATTATTCATTGTGAGTTGAACAAAAATATTCCCTAATCTGGTAATTGTAATCACTGGTTTCTACTGGTGAACGCGAATCCTATGGATAGATCTATCGGGTTTGACAACCCCATTTCGAGCTAGTCGCGCTAGCAATCTATAATCGGAATGTTTAGTACTTCATATTTAGTTGAAGATACACGTGTTCGGTGTATATTATTTATTGTGTTTGGCAAGGGTAAATAAATGGTTAAGTGATTACCAGGTGGCTCACGGAAAATGGAATAATGTTTTTATATGTTTTCTAGCATATAATTTGGTGGTCCAAAAAGGAGTTTTTATGTTTTCAAACATAAATTTTTATGGTTTAAATTAAATATTGTTTGCAATATTAAACCTATAATTCACTCAACATTTTTGTTGACAGTTAGTCGCATATTTTATTCTCAGGTTCATGATTGATTGCTTCCGCTGTGCTTAGAGAGTCTGCATATTTATGAAGGCAGCTTTTGTTAAACATTAACTTGCATTCTATTTTGATACATTTAATAGTGGATGTTGTTGACTTGTTTTGGTCAACTTTTGGTTAAGTAATAATGTATGGTTTTTCTAAACTTACACATTTTGGTAGATTTCCTTTATAGGAAATCATTTTTAAACAAAGAATGCAAGGTTATTTATCAAATTCATATAGAGTTATGATCAAGTTGTGGGACTAAAATAACGATGGTCGTCAAGTGTACTTTGACGGGTCGTTTCACTTACACCCGGCAAGTGTAACTAATGATAATCAAATTGAGGATTTTGTTCTAAACTCGTATGTAGAATGTTTATTTTCCTGTGCTTGTGTTCACTTAGTAAAAAGAAACGTTTATGTTTTCTCATCCCAAATGTAAGTTCAAAAGAGTAAAAGTGGGACTATGATCTCACCTCGAGTGCAAGAGTAAAAAGATACTTCAATAAGTAACATGCAAAGAACAAATACTAGTCTTGACCTAAACAAGTAAGTCGTATCAATAATGGTAAACACGATTTGTCAAAGTGTGCAATTAGACCTATGGCTCGTTACGACTCGATTATAATAGCATGTGAATCAAATTGTCATGTTTCATGCAAGGTACAAGTATAAAAGCATGTTAGAATGATTGCATAAGTATTTGGTTAAGTTTGATTAAAAGTCAACTTTGGTCGGGTCAAAGTCAACGAAAAAGTCAACACGTTCGGGTCGGGTCCCGAACTATTTTTCTGAGGTTTTTATTCATATATAAGCATGTTAGAACAAGTTACATGTGAATCGGAGGTGCGTAGCATAGCAAACATTTTTTGTAAAAGTGTAGGCTTGGTCAGAACCCAAACACGGCAAATGCCGCGGCGCGGCCCTCCTCTGGTGCCTGGTCAGTTTCAATTGTTCAAGTCTTGATCCAAAATTCAATTTAGCACAAAACACAACTGTAAACACTTAGAATAAGTATCTTATATCGTTGGAAAGCTCTTTTGACAAGGAATACAACTAAACACTTTTCATCAAGCAAAAACATCAATTACGATAACCGAAATCTCGTCAAGTGATCATTAATGATTTATTTTCAAAGTTTCAAATTCACAAAATGCATTTTAAAATTCGGGAATCCAATTCACACATATGATATGCCGTTTTGAAGGTAATGAAACATACATTACAACTAAACACTTACTAATAACATTTTATGGCATTCAAAACATCGAAAGTTCGTTTTAAGTCTATCAAACCCTAACCAAAATTTACAAAAATCAATAATCATGTGTTTGAAGTTTTCTTAATCAACCTACGCATCAAAACGAAGCTAGTGATACTAGTAACACAATTAAAACATGAACTTTAACAATTTAACAACATTAACTCATCCAAAATCAAAGATGAAGCACACCCATTTTCAAGTTCATGCTAGTTACTCCTAAACAACAAATCGAGCAAACAAAACATATATTCATGATATACTTGAGCCATAGACACTAACTAACACCATTTTAAGTATATAAAACGAATTTAGAGAAATCTAGTGTTTTAGAAATGTTACCCAAACGAGATGAAATTGGTACCAAAATGTAGAGGATGAAGAGAGGATCATAAATATGTAATTTGTTTTGATGTTGGCCTCCTAGATCGAATTTAGATGATGAATGATTGAATTGGGTGTTGTGTGTGTTCTTGAGATGGAGAGAAAAAAGAGAAGTAAGAAAAAGAAAGAGGAGATTGAATGAGTGGTGGTGGTGAAGTGGTTGACTAGTTGACCTAGTCACCACTTTGCCCACTTGGTAACTTTGATCCCTCAAGTTTCAAAGCGGGTGCGGGAATTAACCAAACGAATTATTTTAAATTTCGCGAGAGTACGGGAGATGTTATAATCCAATAACGAAAATATTAAGAATGTTAGCTAACGGAGGATACGAATCTAGATACGAAGGATATTATTAAAATAAAAAGACGGGCATTAAAATAATTTAACGGAAAAATGCGGGATGTTACACTCTGTATTTATAGGCTCACGAATTAGGGTTTCGAAAGAATCTCTTCCCCAATTAAATGCAATCTTATCCTAACTAAATTTCGTTATTTAAGGAAAAGAATCTGAATTGATTATACCGTACATTCTTCTAGAATATACTGGACCCTTATGCAAGTATACGAAACTCGCATCAGATGGTATAGGCGCATAGAGTGCGGCTATACCCGTACCATATACCTTACATGGCAGTTTGTGTGTGGTTCAGGGCTTGGGATGCGTAGTCTGCATAGCCTTGCGGATATGCGTATCATTAAGTCCCCCAGTTCGATGTTATATACAATGAAAATTAGTGTATGACGTCGAGCTAGTAAGAGATATGTACACATAATGAACCGCAACAATACCCTTGAACCACATTAGCATGCTTAATATTTCCCCTAAAAATCCCAGTTGGATTCTAAATGTAAACGGACAATGCATAAGATTATTTAAATATATATGCGTAACCGGATACTGTATTAGCATTAAATGCAATGTATGCGTTCAGTCACCAAACTGTCTTTTCGGCTGCATTTCCTGCACCCGAGGAGACAACTGTCACTGTTTACTGAAAAGGTAATGATTGTAATTATGCAACCGCATGTTGATGCTAGCATGCACCGGAAATCTTAAAAAAGTGTTTAGCTTAAGATTGATACACGTGTACGGCTACCATTATACCTTGTTACCTTTTTACTCCCGTATTTTCCCTATAAATAGGATTTTGGCTTTTTCGTATCTCACAATCTTTTCCTTTTAAGTCATTCAACCCTTTTCATCTTCTTTGCTTGAACCTGTTCCTGACTGTAAAAAAGGTATATTTCATACTCGTATACTTTACATTATACTATGTAACCCTAGTTACATATTTTATGTATCACTCATATGTTGTTCTAATTTTGATATTGCAGATGAAGATGGAATCTTATGCACCCATTCCCACTATCGACTCCGGTAACCATTCCAGCTAGCCGACCAGTCATTCGGACACACTACCTTCACTATACCGAACTCCAGATGCCAGAGTCTTGGGTAACCACAAAAGGTTACATGACGAAGGTATTAATATTGACCGTCTGACATTTTATTTAAACTCGACTTTAAGTTTTTATACACCATTTTTATCGTATTTTGCAGGTCCAAGTGGTTTATCCCATCATTCTAAGCGTGTATGCCCGAATCCTGATAATTCATCTTTACTGATTCTGAACGTGAATGAGTTCATCAAGGTTCCCCTTTCGGTGTTTGCAGAAGAGTTCTCTTTTTTACAATCTTGTGCCCCCCAACAGTTAGTCCAGAAATTCTCCTCACTTTCTCCTTCCGAAGAACTTTATATGGACGCACAGTCGACACTTTTCAACCTCGCCAAGGATCTGAATCGCTTGCAATAGAAATCTGCTACAGTTGCTCATCCACCACCGCCGTCAACATTAGAAACTTCCAAAATAAGTGCCTTGCAAGAGGAAAATGCAAAGCTAATTGCCCAACTTGCGGTCGTTGTGACGTCGCATGTACAGCAGAAGAGCGGATAAATGTCGTGATATTTAAAAGGCAGCAAGAGGAGGATCAGCATGTTGGTGAAAAAAGGTTTATGGAGTCTGAGATTGCGTTAATGTCTGCGAAACTGAAGGAATCAGAGAGCCATGTCAATTTTTTAAATGAAAGCTTCAGTGACTGGATTTCATCCCAAGAATCGTGGGGTGCGAAGCATGATGCTATAAAGGCGGAGTACGACATTCTCCGAAAGGGTCTTCCAACTTTAATCCAGCATTGACTGCAAAGTGGTCGAGCAGCGTTTTGGCGCAGCTATGGTTGCTGCTCGCGCTTATGAGTGTACCCTTTTTTTGGAATGTCATTTTCCGGAAATGTTTATACTCCCCGTGATTCCCCCAAGCATAGTTGAGCTGCTTACTGATGGAGCCAAAGAAAGGTGTGAAGAAGCTTGTGCCCGACTTGAGCAAATCCCGATCCCCCGTCTACAATTTCTCATCAATGATCCCACCATCTCCGCTCAGGAGATAATCAATGACAAACTCGACTGAGTTTGTTAAGCTACCCAGGATGGATATTATTTATCCATGTTTGGGTAGCATTTTTTTTTTTTTTTTTTTTTTTTTGCTAGTGAGGGATGGGCCTTGCACCCTTGGAGGTTTCGCATCCATATATTATATTTTTTTTTATGTTTAAAGCAGAGTATGCGTCTGATCGCTGTGTGCGAGGATGGCATATTCTCCCTAGTGTAGGGCAATCGTTCCAGCCAATACCACCCCTTTTTTTTATTTTTATACATTAGCACATATTAGGTTGAATTTTGGTACATGTCCCGCTTTTATACTAAGCGCTTGACTTTATATCTTTTATCTAACTGTAATTTGTTAGCTTCGACTGAATATAATTGGATATCTCTTTTGGTTAAAGTGTAATTATTGCATTTTTATGAAGTCATTATGGCGGTTATAATGATTCATTACAATATTATGCATTCAATAACTCTTATTTAGAATAAATGCCATGACTTCATGACGGGAGCGACCCCTCAATCGTTTCATGATCTTTTTATTCTTGCGCTAACAATCCAATGTTATACGCAAAAGTAAGCAAACCAATGCTTATAAATTTATACTCAAGACTTTTATAAAAATTTTATAAGTGTGTACGCGTATAATGTAATTTGCCCGTACTATAGACAAACCAATGTCTATACTCAAGAGTCTTCCGACCACGCCAATATCCGGGTTATTTAAACAAGTAAAACCAAACTTGTGTTTTATAGTCTAGACTGTGCAAGTCTCCGTCTTGCGCGGTGTACGAGCGTTTGAAACAAACCAATGTTTTACTACTGTCACCATTAAAAAATAGTATTATTAACCAAACTAAACTATGCCACTTGAGACTCGGAGCGTGTTCCTGTGCAGCTTAAAGGGCATGCAATCAAAAATATAAAAAATGCACAAGTTATTGGCTTAAATTGAATGATTCAATTTATTTCAAACAAATCATTTGACCAACACTTAGTTGTCATGTTTACAATGGAAAATAAAAACTTACATAAAAAAAAAAACTCTAAACAGTTATTTGGGGTGATCAATCCCTCTGTAGTTTTTTCATATGTAGCACCGTTTCAGTGTTTGCGCATGCCAGGTGCATTTTATTGCTTTTCCATCTAAACTTGCTAGTCGATACGCCCCTGTATCGCTTACGCCAATAACCTTGTATGGTTCTTCCTATTTAGGTCCGAGTTTACCCGTGTCTTCTGCTCTGCTTGCTTTATTTTTTCGCCACACCAAGTCATCCAATTGGAAAGATAATGGTTGTATGCGGTTATTATAGTAGCTTGAAATTCTTTGTTTGTTGATTGCTTCTTTTATGGCCGCCATTTCCCTGCGCTCTTCAACTAAGTTTAGATTTTCACGCAGTTTTTCGCTATTGCTACTTTCATCGAAGGAAGTTATCAACATAGTTGGCACATTTATTTCTGCGGGGTATTACAACCTCAGACCCGTACACCAAACTGAAAGGTGTTTCATTGGTCGCGCCTTTTGGAGTTGTGCGGTGTGCCCACAGTACATTCGACAGTTCATCTATCCAACCCCTTCGGCACAATCCAAGCCTTGCTTTGATTCCTAACATGATATCCCGATTTGTGACCTCACACTGCCTGGGGGTGTGCGACTGATGTGAATGTTTGCTTTATGTTCAGCTCTTGGCACCAATCACTGAATGGATTACCTTCAAACTGTGTACCATTGTCACTTACTATTTCATTTGGTATTCCAAATCGACAGACGATGTTTTCTCATACGAAATTTCGGATTTGCTTGCACGAAATTGTTTTCAGCGGTTTGGCTTCTACCCGCTTTGTAAAATAATCAATGGCCACTACCAAAAACTTTACACCTCCTGGTCCTGCGGGGAATGGCCCCACTATGTCAATTGCCCATTTGCAGAATGGCCATGGAGACACGACCGGTATCATTGGATTTCGTGGAGCTTTTCTTACCGGTGCGTGCAGCTGACACGACTGACATTTGCGTATCACCTCTGCGGCATCTCTGTACATTGACGGCCAATAGTATCCGAGTCGCATTATTTTAGATGCAACTGTTTTGTGTCCTGAGTGCAATGCGCACATTCCCTCATGCACTTCCCTTATGATCTGAGTTGGATTAAGACACCGTAAATGGGGTCCCAGGAAAGACTTTCTGTATAGAATTCCTTTATCTAACAAATACATTGGAGCTTTCATCTTAATCTTTCTTGCTTCTATTGAATCTATCGGTAATGTACCTTTGTTCAGAAATTCTACTATCGGTGTCATCCAACTCTGCTCTTCTTCTTCAACTGCGGCGGATACACCGTCTGTCTCAATAGATTTAATTTCACTTCCTCTACCCAAATTTCTTTCTTAAAATGGTTGAATGTTAAGGCGGCTAATTTACTTAGCGCATCTGCCTTTTTATTCAATGTTCTTGAAACCCGAGTCATCTGGAACAAATCAAAGTCCACCGCAAGCTCTTGCACAAGTTTCAGATACTTTTGCATTGATTCATCATGTGCTTCGAATATCCCGTTGAATTAGTTTGCAACTAGCTGTGAATCAACATATACCGACATCTCTTTTACCTCCAAATATTTTGCTACCCGCATTTCGGATAACAACGCTTCATACTCAGCTTCATTGTTTGTTATAGGGAAGCTAAAGCGCAGCGCAAAGGTATATTCTTCTCCTTCTGGACTTTTTAGGACTATTCCTGCCCCTGCGCCTTCTAGACCACAAGCCCCATCTGTATGCATTTCCCACAGCTGTTCGGGCGGAGGTGGTATTATAATGTCCCGTCCTAATCCACCTGGAAGAATACATTACATTTAGTTACATCGCGAGGTACTTGACCTCTGTATGATACACTTTACAAACATTGCATTCATTTTTAAAAGATAAACTTTCATTTCATCGAAAGTTGACAGGCATGCATACCATTTCATAATATATCTAAACTATAAATGACTTGATAATATTCTTGATGAACTCAATGACTCGAATGCAACGTCTTTTTGAAATATGTCATGAATGACTCCAAGTAATATCCCTAAGATGAGCAAATGCACAGCGGCAGATTTCTTTCATACCTGAGAATAAACATGCTTTCAAGTGTCAACCAAAAGGTTGGTGAGTTCATTAGTTTATCGTAATCAATCATTTCCATAACTTTAATAGACCACAAGATTTCATATATTGTCACGCATAACTCGTGAATTAAAATTCATTCATATGGTGAACACCTGGTAACCGACCTTAACAGGATGCATATAGAATATCCCCATCATTCCGGGACTCACATCGGACATGATAAATCGAAGTACTAAAGCAGTTCAAATTCTCTGATTGGGGCTTGTTAGTGCCCATAGATCTATCTTTAGGATTCGCGTCAATTGGTGGCAATTATAATAAACACCGATTCTTAGGCTACCAAGCTAAAAAAGGGGCATATTCAGTTTGATAATCCAACCATAGAATGTAGTTTCGATCACTTGTGTCTATTTCGTAAAGCATTTTTAAAAGCAGCGCATGTATTCTCAGTCCCAAAAATATATATTGCAAAATCATTTAAAAAGGGAGCAAATAAAACTCACCTAATGTATTTTGTAGTAAAAATACATATGAATATATTGAACAATGCAGGGTTGGCCTCGAATTCACGAACCTATATCATTTGTATATTTATTAATATTCAGAATTGTAATCGAATAAGTTTAGATATATAGAATTTATTAATTATATCCTCTTTATCATAATATATATATATATATATATATATATATATATATATATATATATATATATATATATATTCATTCTGTATATAAAATATAAAATTTATTATGTTATATGTATTAAATATATCGTTCGTTTTAAAATAGTAATTATAATAATATTATTATAATATTAGAAATGGTAAAAACACTAATATTGATAATAATAATACTTAATATTATTAATATAGGTAATAATGTTAATAACTCTATTATTGGCAATAATAATAATATTAATGATAATAACTATAAAAATATTAATTTTTCTGTTAATGATTGTTGTGATAATAATTTTAGTAATTACATAATAATAATAATAATACTCATGATAATATAAATAATAATTCTTATAATCATTTTAGTGGTAATAATAACAATCTTATATTAATGTTAATGATGATATTAATAATTATAGTTATGATAATAATTATAATACTTGTAATAATAACAATAATTAATAATAATAATGATAATCATAAATAAAATCTAAAGTTCATCATACATGAATATAATACAACAATAATGATAATACTTACTAATACTTACTCACATTAGTAATAATAATTATAATTGTAACTATGTTCATAATAATAAGAATATTTGATAATTAGTACTTCTACTAGTAATAATGATAATATAGTTATATTACTAATAATAATTATAATATTAATAACAATAATAATAATAATAATACTATTAATTATAACATAATACAAGTATCAATTTTAATGAAACTAATAATAATACTTATGGTAACATTAGTGGTAATAATAATAATAACCACCTTAACGGTAATATTTATGGTGATAATAACAATAAAAATAATAATAATAATTTTAGATTTTGAAAACTACCTCCATAAGCCTTAAAAAAAATATTTGTATCAAGCTGGGTTCGAACCCGAGACCTCTCGTTCACTAACACATCACTCAAACCATTCCTCTGTCCCTTGTTTTTTTGTTACCATTCATATTCGAATTTTATTTAACCATATAATCCGTTTCTTAATTTTTCTTCTTCTTCAAAATGATTAAAAATCCAACAGAGTGTACATTCGTAACCACAATCACAAGGGATTTTAACTTAAGGCTTTTCATTATAACATTAATAATCTATGATGTATAATTAATTTATCACGGCAAATAAAAGAAAAAGAAAAAAAAATTTATAGCTGTAATCGTAAAAAAAAATATGAAGAACATAAAATTAATTTCGATTTTTAAGACTGTTTTAACATAAAATTTCTACATGAAATAGGTTAATAATCATTCTTAAAAACTTTAGAAATTATCAATTTATTCATAAACATTATAACAAATCCAAATTTCACGAAGAATAAAACTTTTGACTTTTTAGAATTTGCCTTTGACTCGCAAATTCGCACATGATATTAGGAATCGTAAGCTGAGCTTTTGCAGGTAGATCGAGTAGAGGAATTCTAATAAGACTGCATTACTCGATTTTGATAATTGGTTTGATTTTAATTTTTTTGGCCAAAAAGTGGAAATACAGAGGAACCGCCGGGTTTCCCTTTAAAAAAAAAATTTCTGTTCTTCAATTGTTGTTTGCAGAAAACGAATATAATCATATGATTAATTAAGCTGTGCAGTAACACGAATTGATGGGTACTTGTTGTATCTTGAATAACGTCGACAGCTCCTCACGAGTACACAGAAAGCAGGAGAGAAAAATAAAAACAAAATAAAATAAAATAAATAAATAAAATCTGACGGATATCAAATAGACGCGTTATATCCGTATTTATATAACTTATATAAATCTATATTTATATATCTCTATTTATGAATCATAACTAGTCTTATTAATTAATAAATATAACTATATTAACAGTACTTTTAATATTATAAATAATAATAATAAAAAT
This sequence comes from Rutidosis leptorrhynchoides, assembly GCF_046630445.1. NCBI lineage: Eukaryota > Viridiplantae > Streptophyta > Magnoliopsida > Asterales > Asteraceae > Rutidosis > Rutidosis leptorrhynchoides. Next base: position 637,369,325 of record NC_092335.1, read on the forward strand.
TTATATTAATATACTAGTAATAATAATAATAATAATAATAATAATAATAATAATAATAATAATAATAATAATAATAATAATAATAATAGTTAATAATAATCCTAACAACTACTAACAATAAAAATAGCTATTAATAACACTCTTAAATATGATATTGTTAATGATAATAATAATAATTTGTATTATCTTTATAATAGTATTTATAATATTATTAATGATAAAAAAAATAATTCTAATAATAACTAAAATCATAATTTTACTACTAGTTATAATAATACTAACATTAATATTAATATTTATTTTAATAATATAACAACTTATACATATCAAGTTTCATATATCTATGATATTTTTAATATTACAAATATTAATATTATTAATATTTACATTAATAATAATAATGAAAGTAATGATCATAATATTAATATAACATTTATACTTTAACCTGTATTTACATATAATATATTAACCTTACATCTTATTAATTATGAAATACTTATTTCATATTATAACTTATTTGATTATTTATATTTTTATATATATTACAATATACATATAAAATTCATATATATAAATTTATTATACTTACAACTTAATTATTTTATATCTTAATTTACACCTTTAATTCTAATGTTTAAATTATATTTTATTACTTCAAATTAATATATGTACTTACATTTATCTTTATATATATATATATATATATATATATATATATATATATATATATATATATATATATATATATATATATATATATATATATATATACATATGTATTTACAAACAATTGTTCGTGAATCATCGGCATAGTCAAAGATTAACTAATTTCATATAAACAGTACAAAAATTCTTAGACTTGGTTTAACAGGCTTTGCTTATCATTTCGAAATCATATAAAGATTAAGTTTAAATTTGGTCGGAAATCTTCGGGTCGTCACAGGTATTTCTTTTGATTCATGTGAGACTTCGATATCTCCAGCTGTTTTAGCCAGATAATATGCTAGGACTTTTCCTTTTACCGCACTTCTTGGTGAGAAGCTTATCTCATGCTCACCTAATTCAATAGCCCATTTAGCCATGCGACCAGAATTTTCTGGTTTATATAGCACCTGCTCAACAAGTATCAGCGAATGTAAATTTGCTAGAATTTATCAAGAAATTTTAAGTTTTTTAACAATACGTTGTTTCTTGTCATACCTGCTTTATGAGTTGATCTGTTAGGACCATTATTGGATGTGCTTGGAAATATCTTCTTAAGCGTCTAGCTATATGCACGAGTGCATAAACCAGTTTTTCAATTGCAGGGTAGTTTAATTCGCTTCCTATTAAAGCTTTACTAACAAAATATATAGGCATTTGTACATGTCTGCATAGCATAATCACATAATTTTAAATGTCTACTGATTAAAAATTAGCTATTTTTAAGTTTATAGTGCGTACCTGTCCTTTGTCCGCTATCAATACTGAACTTATCGCTTCTTTCGATGCTGCTAAGTAAAGTATCAGCGTTTCTCCTGCAATCGGCGCAGTCATTGTCGGCAATTCTTTTAACAACTTTTTCATTTCTTGAAACGCTACTTCTGCTTCCTCTGTCCATTTGAAATTCCTCTTCTTTAAGCAATTCTTTAATGTCCCGAAAAAGGGGAGCGATAGCTCTGTAGATTTTGATAAGAACCTTGTTAATGCCGCTAATTTACCCGTTAAACTTTGCACCTCTTTTTTATTTCTGGGCGACGGCATATATTCGATTGCCTCTATTTTCTTTAAGTTTGCGCGTATCCCGCGCTCAGTTATTATATGGCCAAGAAACTTTCCTTCCTCTTCTCCAAAACTGCACTTCAACGGATTGAGTTTCATATTTATCTTTCTCAATGATGCAAACGTTTCTAATATATCTTCCAACAAACCTTGTTCTGTTGTGCTTTTTATCACCAAATCATCAACATATGCTTCTAAATTTCTGCCAATCTGACCTTTGAAAGCCTCATCTATTACGCGTTGATATGTTGCCCCGACATTCTTTAAACCAAATGGCATCTTTGTGTAGCAGTATATGCCTTGGCTTGTGTGAAAGGCAGTTTTATCCTCATCTTCTGCTACCATCTGTATCTGATGATATCCTTTGTACGCATCCAGAAAAAATTTATATCGGAAGCTTTTCAGTGACTCAACTTTCCAGTCTATTTCTGGTAGAGGATAATTGTCTTTGGGATAGGCTTTGTTAATGTTCGTGAAGTCAACACACGTGCGCCAAGACCCATCAGGCTTTTTTACTAGTACCGGGTTTGCTACCCACGTTTGGTACCTTACTTCTCGTAATATGTTTGCTTTGACCAACTTGCCAACTTCTGCCTTAAACCATTCGCTTCTTTCCAGTGCCATACCGCATTTCTTTTGTCGCACTGGTGTCAGACTTGGATTTGTATTAAGTTTACGCTCAACAATTTCTCTTGGTACGCCAGTCATCTCTGCTTCTTTCCATGCAAAGACATCCGTATTAGAAGCTAATATGTTAAGAAGCTTAAACTTTGTTTCCTCGGACAATCCTCCGCTGATTTTAATTTTTTGTTCTGGATATCGCGGATTTACGATAATCATGCAGCTTCGAAGTTGTTCTGCCTCGCTTGGCTGTTTTTCTGCTTGTTCCACAGCTGCAACACTTGCATCTTGTTTTTCTGACCTTATCGTTGCGATTCCTAATGGTGTTGGGAATTTGATAAGGCCATGCACTGTGGAAGGGATAGCTGCTAACTTTTGCAGGGTTGTGCGTCCTAAGAGCGCATTATATTTCGAGTAAGACCTTACTACAGCAAATTCTACTGTTGTACTCCTTATCAATTCCTTATTATCATCATCTTCCAGCTCTAGCTCTAATTCGATGATCCTAATTGGCCATGCGGACTCTCCAGAAAATCCTAATAATGAGGTACTAGGAGCTACTAGCTTGGCTCGCACCGCTCCCGGCAACAAGCAGAAATAATGTTCGTACATTATATCTACACCGCAGCCGGTGTCTATATGCAATCGCTTTATGATGTATCCACAGCTTTTAACGCGTCCTTTAATTGTGATGGATGCATCCGAGGGTTCCTGTGCTATGGCCGGGAACATGATGGGAGTGTTTTCCCACTCTTCAGATACTTCTAACTTGCATCTCTGATTTGCTCGTCCGCTGGTTACCATATTAATGGTTTTATCCATTTCCCTTCCATCATTCTTCTTTCACCACGGATATTCTTTTTCTCTTTTCGGCTTCTCACTTGATGTTTTTACACTTTTCTTCAAGTGTTGCAATCTTCCTCTTTTAAGTTCAGCAACCATCTTTTCGATTAGATGCCGACATTCGTTGGTTTCATGACCATAATCGTCGTGAAAATCACAGAATTTGCTTTTGTCTCTGTTCCCAAATTTTGACAAAGGTACTGGAGGGTCGAAGCTTTTGCATACAGCCTCTGTAGCTAAAATTTCCTTTGGTGTTTTTGTGAGGTCTTTTATTAACGCAGCATTATCAGTGTGGTTGCTTTTGATCCTCTGAATTCCTCCCCCTTTGTTGTTATTAAACTTGCGATATTTATCACTATTGTTGTAGTGACCCGAACTTTTCCATGTTTATATATATTAAATGAAATTGTTATTTACATGATTAAGTGTTTCCAACATGTTAAGCAATCAAACTTGTTAAGACTTGATTAATTGAAATAGGTTTCATATAGACAATTGACCACCCAAGTTGACCGGTGATTCACGAACGTTAAAACTTGTAAAAAGTATATGATGACATATATATGATTATATATATAGTTAACATGATATTATGATAAGTAAGTATCTCATTAGGTATTTTAACAATGAGTTATATACATAAAATTGAGTTTATTGAATTAAGAAACTCGAAACGATATATATAACGATTATCGTTATAACAACGTCTTACTAAATACATATGAATCATATTAAGATATTGATACACTATGTTTAATCATAATAAATGATAAGTAAACATGTCATTAAGTGTATTAACAATGAACTACATATGTAAAAACAAGACTACTAACTTAATGATTTCGAAACGAGACATATATGTAACGATTATCGTTGTAACAACATTTAACTGTATATATATCATACTAAGATATATTAATATATCATAATATCATGATAATGTAATAATTTAACATCTCTTTAGATATAATAAACAATGGGTTAACAACATTTAACAAGATCGTTAACTTAAAGGTTTCAAAACAACATTTACATGTAACGACTAACGATGACTTAACGACTCAGTTAAAATGTATATACATGTAGTGTTTTAATATGTATTCATACACTTTTGAAAGACTTCAAGACACTTATCAAAATACTTTTACTTAACAAAAATGCTTACAGTTACATCCTCGTTTAGTTTCATCAACAATTCTACTCGTATGCACCCGTATTCGTACTCGTACAATACACAGCTTTTAGATGTATGTACTATTGGTATATACACTCCAATTATCAGCTCTTAGCAGCCCATGTGAGTCACCTAACACATTTGGGAACCATCATTTGGAAACTAGCATGAAATATCTCATAAAATTACAATAATATTAGTAATCATTCATGACTTATTTACATGTAAACAAAATTACACATCCTTTATATCTAATCCATATACCAACGACCAAAAACACCTACAAACACTTTCATTCGTCAATTTTCTTCATCTAATTGATCTCTCTCAAGTTCTATCTTCAAGTTCTAAGTGTTTTTCATAAATTCTATAAGTTCTAGTTTCATAAAATCAAGAATACTTCCAAGTTTGCTAGCTTACTTCCAATATTGTAAAGTGATCATCCAACCTCAAAAAATCTTTATTATTTACAGTAAGATATCTTTCTAATACAAGGTAATACTCATATTCAAACTTTGATTCAATTTCTATAACTATAACAATCTTATTTCGAGTGGAAATCTTACTTGAACTTGTTTTCGTGTCATGATTCTGCTTCAAGAACTTTCAAGCCATCCAAGGATCCTTTGAAGCTAGATCTATTTTTCTCATTTCTAGTAGGTTTATCCACAAAACCTGAGGTAGTAATGATATTCATAACATCATTCGATTCACATATATAAAACTACCTTATTCGAAGGTTTAAACTTGAAATCACTAGAACATAGTTTAGTTAATTCTAAACTTGTTCGCAAACAAAAGTTAATCCTTCTAACTTGACTTTTAAAATCAACTAAACACATGTTCTATATCTATATGATATGCCAACTTAATGATTTAAAACCTGAAAACACAAAAAAACACCTTAAAATTGGACATACGCCGTCGTAGTAACACCGCGGGCTGTTTTGGGTTTGATAATTAAAAACTATGATAAACTTTGATTTAAAAGTTTTTTTTTGGGAAAATGATTTTTCTTATGAACATGAAACTATATTCAAAAATCATTGTTAAACTCAAAGTGGAAGTATGTTTTTCAAAATGGTCATCAAGACGTCGTTCTTTCGACTGAAATGACTACCTCTTACAAAAATGACTTGTAACTTATATTTCCGACTATAAACCTATACCTTTTCTGTTTAGATTCATAAAATAGAGTTCAATATGAAACCATAGCAATTTGATTCACTCAAAACGGATTTAAAACGAAGAAGTTATGGGTAAAACAAGATTGGATATTTTTTGATTGTTGTAGCTACGGGAAATATTGTAACAATTCTATACAAATCATATCCTAGCTAACTTATATTGTATTATACATGTATTCTAATATATTATGTAATCTTGGGATACCATAGACACGTATGCAAATGTTTTGGCATATCATATCGACCCATGTATATATATTATTTGGAACAACCATAGACACTCTATATGCAGTAATGTTTGAGTTAGCTATACAGGGTTGAGGTTGATTCCAAAAATATATATACTTTGAGTTGTGATCTAGCCTGAAACGTGTATACACTGGGTCGTGGATTGATTTAAGATAATATATATTAATTTATTTCTGTACATCTAACTATGGACAACTAGTTGTAGGTTACTAACGAGGACAGCTGACTTAATAAACTTAAAACATCAAAATGTATTAAAAATGTTGTAAATATATTTTGAACATACTTTGATATATATATGTATATATTTGTTATAGGTTCGTGAATCGACCAGTGGCCAAGTCTTACTCCCGACGAAGTAAAAATCTGTGAAAGTGAGTTATAGTCCCACTTTTAAAATCTAATATTTTGGGATGAGAATACATGCAGTTTTATAAATGTTTTACGAAATAGACACAAGTAAATGAAACTACATTATATGGGTGAATGATCGAAGCCGAATATGCCCCTTTTGCTTGGTAGCCTAAGAATTAGTAAACCGATCTACTAATTGACGCGAATCCTAAAGATAGATCTATTGGGCCTAACGAACCCCATCCAAAGTACCGAATGCTTTAGTACTTCGAATTCGTTGTTATCATGTCCGAAGGATTTCCCGGAATGATAGGGGATATTCTTATATGCATCTTGTTAATGTCGGTTACCAGGTGTTCACCATATGAATGATTTTTATCTCTATGTATGGGATGTATATTGAAATATGAAATCTTGTGGTCTATTATTATGATTTGATAATATATAGGTTAAACCTATAACTCACCAACATTTTTGTTGACGTTTTAAGCATGTTTATTCTCAGGTGATTATTAAGAGTTTCCGCTGTTGCATACTAAAATAAGGACAAGATTTTGAGTCCATGCTTGTATGATATTATGTAAAAACTGCATTCAAGAAACTTATTTTTGATGTAATATATTCTTATTGTAAACCATTACGTAATGGTCGTGTGTAAAAGGTATATTTTAGATTATCATTATTTGATAATCTACTTAATGCTTTTTAAACCTTTATAGATAAAATAAAGGTTATGGTTGTTTTAAAAATGAATGTAGTCTTTGAAAAACGTCTCATATAGAGGTCAAAACCTCGCGACGAAATCAATTAATATGGAACATTTATAATCAATATGAACGGGATATTTCAGTTGGTATCCGAGCATTGGTCTTAGAGAACCAGAAATTTGCATTAGTGTGTCTTATCGAGTTTGTTAGGATATATTAGTGAGTCTGGACTTCGACCGTATTTTTTTTAAAAACGATTGCCTAACACTTTTGTTGGAAACTATATATTATTAACATGTAAATATTATGTGATATATTAACCTCTTTATGTGTTTGATATTGTGTGATAGATGTCTACCACTAGTACAAATCCCATCGATTCACCTAATAATAATGAAAATTCGAATATACTTTGGGAAGATTCACAAATTCCCGAAGAGGAACCGGAAGAAGAGGAACCGGAAGAGGAGGCACCGGAAGAGGAGGAACCGGAAGAAGAAGAGGTTCCAAAGGAAGAAATATTGATACCTATAGTAAATCGATTAAATAAAAGAAAATCCTCAACCAACGGATCAAAGTTAATAATGGTCAATGGTTTTTCCACCGAGGAAGCAAAATATTGGGAAGATTACCAAATTTTCGATGAATCGGATCCCGTTGAGGATTCCGATGATGTTATACAAATTACCTCGACCCAATTTAATAAAGCGAAAGAAAATAATAAGGGAAAAGGTATAAAAATAGAGAAACCCGATTCCAACCTCGATGAACTTTATATGTATCGGCAACATCCGTATTTCCTAAAATGTAACAATGACCCGGGAACCTCTAAACCACCAGGTTTTTCTAAACCATTGTGGAAAACAACGGATCGTATTAGAGGAACACCATATATTCCTAGAAAATTAGGAAAACGAACCAAGTCCGAAGAAGAAGAAACCAGTGATTCAGATTAGAGGGTTGTAATCATGTTGTGTATTGTATGTATTGTAGTGTGCTTGTACTTTTATGTTCTATGTAAAAATTGCTTGTATTGTTTGTTAATTATCTTTTACGAATCTAATCCTTGTCTATTTTACAGTATAAAAACAAAATGGCCGTTAAGGGTAGACAACCGAATATTTTAGAAGATCTACCAGAGGATATGATTGAGGAAATCTTGTCTAGAGTCGGTCAGAATTCATCAGCACAATTAATTATGGCAAAATTAACTTGTCAAACATTTGAAAGACTTTCCAGAAATGCCTTAGTTTATAAAAGGCTTTCCTTTGATAGGTGGGGTATATCACATTGGGGAGACCGTAAGTTACGCCGTGTTTTCTTTAAAATGTTAAATGCGGGGAACCCAAATGCAATTTTACGCTACGGGTTAAGAACCTATTTTGACTCAACATATCCTAACATAGGATTTCGTGAATTAGAAAGAGCTTATAACATGCAACATAAATAAGCATGTTATGCTTACGGTTTAGTGATGTTCACTTCTTACCAAAGTGAGAAAAAGAACATCGGATTGCAGCTTTTAAATAAAATCTTCCCACAAGTGACGGATTCAGTAGTTGGGGTGAGAAACAAGGTTTTTAGATTATTACGGGGCTGTTGGATATTACGAAACCCTCGTCCTTTTGACGACATTACAACATGCTGCCGAGCCAATGGTCATAACGGTTATTTTCCACAAGACCAAGGATGGGAAGTCGTCTTAGTAAAACCAAAATGCATGACTTGTTTCTGGACTTATGAATTACGTGTCTTTATTTCCTTTGCTGAACAACTTGCGTATTAACTAGATTTATCTTTAAAACTGTCATGTATCAAAGTGTACTATATTTCATGTTATATGTAATATAGCGATGTTGTAAGTTTGCAGAATATTTATATGTGATATATTATTATAATCAGTTTTTCATATGGAATTGTAGTAGTTGAATTGTATATTAGCTACTAAGTATGAACTTAACGGGTAGGTAGTACCCGAATTTAAACTTATAAAACGCTAATATGAAGAAAAAGCTTTTATAAATAAGTTCATATTATGCTACGAAATACTATTGACTACTCTTAATATTCTGTATGATTAACTCGATTCAGTTGGCTATTTTGAAGGAAATGGCACCGACTACTTGACACACCATGAATATGAGCGAAGAGGAATTTCGTACCTTTCTTGCTGCAAATATAGCCGTAGTACAGGCTGCGCTACATGCTAACAATAACTCTGAATCTAGCAATGCAGCTAACGGCACAAGAAATCGTGTAGGATGCTCCTACAAAGAATTCACTGCCTGCAAACCTTTAGAATTTGATGGAACCGAAGGACCAATTGGATTGAAACGGTGGACTGATAAAGTCGAATCGGTGTTTGCCATAAGTAAGTGTACTGAAGAGGACAAAGTTAAGTATGCTACGCATACCTTCACAGGTATTGTGTTAACGTGGTGGAACACCTATCTTGAACAGGTAGGACAAAATGCTGCTTACGCACTACCGTGGTCGGCATTCAAGCAATTGATGAACGAGTAGTACCGTCCTAGAAACGAAGTCAATAAGCTCAAGGCAGAGCTTAGAGATTTACGAACACAAGAATTCGACATTACCACGTATGAACGACGATTCACAGAGTTGTGCCTATTGTGTCCGGGAGCGTTCGAAGATGAAGAAGAGAAGATCGAGGCATTTGTAAAAGGGTTACCAATAAGGATTCAAGAAGATGTGAGTTCACACGAGCCCGCTTCCATACAAAAGGCAAGTCGAATGGCTCATAAACTCATAAATCAGATTGAGGGAAGAATTAAAGAGCAGGCGGCCGAAGAAGCCAACACGAAACAACTCAAGAGGAAGTGGGAGGAAAACGGTGACAAGAGTCACTAGTACAACAACAATAACAATTACAACCACAATCGCAACAACTATCCCAACAACCGCAACAACAATCGCAACAATAACCGCAATCCTAACAATAACTACAACAAACCTCCCAACAACAACAACAACAACAACTACAATAACCATTTCAACAATAATAACAATCCCAACAACAACCTCAATAACAAAAACGACAACAAAAACCAAAAACAACCATGTCATAGGTGTGAAGAAAATCATCAAGGGTTTTGCACGACATTTTGCAACAGGTGTAAAAGAAATGGTCATAGCGCGACAAAGTGTGAGGTCTACGGACCAAAGTTTAACAGAACTAAAGGAACAAATAGTGTCGGAACAAGTAATGTGGAACGAATAGTGTCGGAGCAAGTAATACCAGTGCTGTTTGTTATAAATGTGGAAAACCAGGTCACATTATTAGAAATTGCCCGAATCAGGGGAATACTAATGGGTAGGGCCGTGGAAGAGTTTTCAATATTAATGCGGCAAAAGCACAGGAAGACCCGGAGCTTATTACAGGTACGTTTCTTATTGATGATAAATCTGCTTATGTTTTATTTGATTCGGGTGCGGATAGAAGCTATATGAGTAGAGAATTTTGTGTTAAATTAAGTTGCCCATTGATGCCTTTGGATAATAAATTTTTACTCGAATTAGCAAATGATAAATTAATTTCAGCAGATAATATATGTCGGGATAGAGAAATTAAACTGGGTGATGAAACGTTTAAGATTGATTTAATACCAGTCGAGTTAGGGAGTTTTGATGTAATAATTGGCATGGACTCGTTGAAGAAGGTAAGAGCAGAGTTCATTTGTTATAAAAATGCGATTCGCATTATGCGTGAAAAAGGAAAACCTTTAATGGTGTACGGAGAAAAGAACAACGCGAAGTTAAATCTTATTAGTAGTTTGAAGGTACAAAAACTAATAAGAAAAGGTTGTTACGCCATTCTAGCACACATCGAGGAAGTTAAACCTGAAGAAAAGAACATCAGTGATGTTCCCGTCGCAAAAGAATTTTCCGATGTATTTCCGAAAGAATTACCGGGATTACCCCTACATCGATCCGTTGAATTTCAAATAGACCTTGTACCAGGAGCTGCACCAATAGCTCATGCTCCATACAGACTCACACCCAGCGAAAAGAAAGAATTACAAAGTCAGTTACAGGAACTTTTAGAGCGTGGTTTCATTCGACCAAGTGCATCACCATGGGGAGCTCCTGTTCTGTTTGTCAAGAAGAAAGATGGAACATTCAGGTTGTGTATCGACTACCGAGAGTTGAACAAACTTACCATCAAGAATCGTTACCCATTACCGAGAATCGATGATTTATTTGATCAACTACAAGGCTCGTCGGTTTATTCGAAGATCGATTTAAGTTCTGGATATCACCAAATGCGGGTGAAAGAGGATGACATTCCGAAGACTGCTTTTAGGAAGCGTTATGGTCATTACGAGTTTATGGTTATGCCGTTTGGATTGACTAACGCACCAGCTGTGTTCATGGACCTCATGAACCGAGTGTGGGCCATATCTTGATAAGTTTGTCATTGTTTTCATCGATGACATACTTATTTACTCGAAGAATGATCAAGAGCACGAAGAACATTTGAGAAAAGTGCTAGAGTTGCTGTAAAAAGAAAAACTGTACGCTAGGTTTTCAAAGTGTGAATTTTGGTTGGAAGAAGTTCAATTCCTAGGTCATATAGTGAACAAAGAAGGTATTCAGGTAGATCCAGCAAAGATTGAAACCGTCGAAAAGTGGGAAACCCCAAAAACTCCGAAACACATACGCCAATTTTTAGGGCTAGCTGGTTATTACAGGAGATTCTTCCAAGATTTTTCCAAAATAGCAAAACCCTTGACTTCATTAACGCATAAAGGGAGGAAATTTGAATGGAAGGATGAACAAGAAAAAGCGTTTCAATTGTTGAAGAAAAAGTTAACTACGGCACCTATATTGTCATTACCTGAAGGAAATGATGATTTTGTGATATATTGTGACGCCTCAAAGCAAGGTCTCGGTTGTGTATTAATGCAACGAACGAAAGTAATTGCTTATGCGTCTAGACAATTGAAGATTCACGAGCAGAATTATACGACGCATGATTTGGAATTAGGCGCGGTTGTTTTTGCATTAAAGACTTAGAGGCACTACTTATATGGGGTCAAAAGTATTATATATACCGACAACAAAAGTCTTCAACACATATCTAATCAGAAACAACTGAACATGAGGCAGCACAGATGGATTGAATTGTTGAATTATTACGACTTTGAGATTCGTTATCATACGGGGAAGGCAAATGTGGTAGCCGACGCCTTGAGCAGAAAGGACAGAGAACACATTCGAGTAAAAGCTATGAATATAATGATTCACACTAACCTTACTACTCAAATAAAGGAGGCGCAACAAGGAGTTTTAAAAGAGGGAAATTTAAAGGATGAAATACCCAAAGGATCGGAGAAGCATCTTAATATTCAGGAAGACGGAACCCGGTATAGGGCTGAAAGGATTTGGGTACCAAAATTTGGAGATATGAGAGAAATGGTACTTAGAGAAGCTCATAAAACCAGATACTCAATACATCCTGGAACGGGGAAGATGTACAAGGATCTCAAGAAACATTTTTGGTGGCCAGGTATGAAAGCCGATGTTGCTAAATACGTAGGAGAATGTTTGACGTGTTCTAAGGTCAAAGCTGAGCATCAAAAACCATCAGGTCTACTTCAACAACCCGAAATCCTGGAATGAAAATGGGAAAACATTACCATGGATTTCATCACTAAATTGCCCAGGACTGCAAGTGGTTTTGATAATATTTGGGTAATAGTTGATCTTCTCACCAAATCAGCACACTTCCTGCCAATAAGAGAAGATGACAAGATGGAGAAGTTAGCATGACTGTATTTGAAGGAAGTCGTCTCCAGACATGGAATACTAATCTCTATTATCTCTGATAGGGATGGCAGATTTATTTCAAGATTCTGGCAGACATTACAACAAGCATTAGGAACTTGTCTAGACATGAGTACTGCCTATCATCCACAAACTGATGGGCAGAGTGAAAGGATGATACAAACGCTTGAAGACATGCTACGAGCATGTGTTATTGATTTCGAAAACAGTTGGGATCGACATCTACCGTTAGCAGAATTTTCCTACAACAACAGCTACCATTCAAGCATTGAGATGGCGCCGTTTGAAGCACTTTATGGTAGAAAGTGCAGGTCTCCAATTTGTTGGAGTGAAGGGGGGATAGACAGATTACGGGTTCGGAGATAATACAAGAAACTACCTAGAAGATCATCCAAATTCAAGAACGGTTGAAAATCGCCCAAAGTCGACAAAAGAGCTACGCCGACATTAAAAGAAAAGATATAGAATTTGAAATTAGAGAGTTGGTCATGCTTAAGGTTGCACCTTGGAAAGGCGTTGTTCAATTTGGTAAACGAGGGAAATTAAATCCAAGGTATATAGGACCATTCAAGATTATTGATCGTGTCGGACCAGTAGCTTACCGACTTGAATTACCACAAAAACTCGTGGCTGTACATAACACTTTCCACGTCTCAAATTTGAAGAAGTGTTTTGCTAAAGAAGATCTCACTATTCCGTTAGATGAAATCCAAATCAACGAAAAACTTTAATTCGTCGAAGAACCCGTCGAAATAATGGATCGTGAGGTTAAAAGACTTAAGCAAAACAAGATACCAATTGTTAAAGTTCGATGGAATGCTCGTAGAGGACCCGAGTTCACCTGGGAATGAGAAGATCAGATGAAGAAGAAATACCCGCACTTATTTCCAGAAGATACGTCAACACCTCCAACTGCTTAAAATTTCGGGACAAAATTTATTAACGGGTAGGTACTGTAGTGACCCGAACTTTTCCATGTTTATATATATTAAATGAAATTGTTATTTACATGATTAAGTGTTCCCAACATGTTAAGCAATCAAACTTGTTAAGACTTGATTAATTGAAATAGGTTTCATATAGACAATTGACCACCCAAGTTGACCGGTGATTCACGAACGTTAAAACTTGTAAAAACTATATGATGACATATATATGATTATATATATAGTTAACATGATTTTATGATAATTAAGTATCTCATTAGGTATTTTAACAATGAGTTATATATATAAAATTGAGTTTATTGAATTAAGAAACTCGAAACGATATATATAACGATTATCGTTATAACAACGTCTTACTAAATACATATGAGTCATATTAAGATATTGATACACTATGTTTAATCATGATAAATGATAAGTAAACATGTCATTAAGTGTATTAACAATGAACTACATATGTAAAAACAAGACTACTAACTTAATGATTTCGAAACGAGACATATATGTAACGATTATCGTTGTAACAACATTTAACTGTATATATATCATACTAAGATATATTAATATATCATAATATCATGATAATGTAATAATTTAACATCTCTTTAGATATAATAAACAATGGGTTAACAACATTTAACAAGATCGTTAACCTAAAGGTTTCAAAACAACATTTACATGTAACGACTAACGATGACTTAACGACTCAGTTAAAATGTATATACATGTAGTGTTTTAATATGTATTCATACACTTTTGAAAGACTTCAAGACACTTATCAAAATACTTCTACTTAACAAAAATGCTTACAATTACATCCTCGTTCAGTTTCATCAACAATTCTACTAGTATGCACCCGTATTCGTACTCGTACAATACACAGCTTTTAGATGTATGTACTATTGGTATATACACTCCAATGATCAGCTCTTAGCAGCCCATGTGAGTCACCTAAAACATGTGGGAACCATCATTTGGCAACTAGCATGAAATATCTCATAAAATTACAAAAATATTAGTAATCATTCATGACTTATATACATGTAAACAAAATTACACATCCTTTATATCTAATCCATATACCAATGACCAAAAACACCTACAAACACTTTCATTCTTTAATTTTCTTCATCTAATTGATCTCTCTCAAGTTCTATCTTCAAGTTCTAAGTGTTCTTCATAAATTCTATAAGTTCTAGTTTCATAAAATCAAGAATACTTCCAAGTTTGCTAGCTTACTTCCAATATTATAAAGTGATCATACAACCTCAAGAAATTTTTATTATTTACAGTAAGATATCTTTTTAATACAAGGTAATACTCATATTCAAACTTTGATTCAATTTCTATAACTATAACAATCTTATTTCGGAGTGAAAATCTTACTTGAACTTGTTTTCGTGTCATGATTCTGCTTCAAGAACTTTCAAGCCATCCAAGGATCCTTTGAAGCTAGATCTATTTTTCTCATTTCCAGTAGGTTTATCCACAAAACTTGAGGTAGTAATGATGTTCATAACATCATTCGATTCATATATATAAAACTACCTTATTCGAAGGTTTAAACTTGAAATCACTATACCATAGTTTAGTTAATTCTAAACTTGTTCGCAAACAAAAGTTAATCCTTCTAACTTGACTTTTAAAATCAACTAAACACATGTTCTAGATCTATATGATATGCTAACTTAATGATTTAAAACCTGGAAACACGAAAAACACCGTAAAACCGGACATACGCCGTCGTAGTAATACCGCGGGCTGTTTTGGGTTTGATAATTAAAAACTATGATAAACTTTGATTTAAAAGTTGTTCTTCTGGGAAAATGATTTTTCTTATGAACATGAAACTATATCCAAAAATTATGGTTAAACTCAAAGTGAAAGTATGTTTTTCAAAATGGTCATCAAGACGTCGTTCTTTCGACTGAAATGACTACCTCTTACAAAAACGACTTGTAACTTATATTTCTGACTATAAACCTATACATTTTCTGTTTAGATTCATAAAATAGAGTTCAATATGAAACCATAGCAATTTGATTCACTCAAAACGGATTTAAAACGAAGAAGTTATGGGTAAAACAAGATTGGATATATTTTGATTGTTGTAGCTACGGGAAATATTGTAACAATTCTATACAAATCATATCCTAGCTAACTTATATTGTATTATACATGTATTCTAATATATTATGTAATCTTGGGATACGATAGACACGTATGCAAATGTTTTGACATATCATATCGACCCATGTATATATATTATTTGGAACAACCATAGACACTCTATATGCAGTAATGTTTGAGTTAGCTATACAGGGTTGAGGTTGATTCCAAAAATATATATACTTTGAGTTGTGATCTAGCCTGAAACGTGTATACACTGGGTCGTGGATTGATTTAAGATAATATATATTAATTTATTTCTGTACATCTAACTATGGACAACTAGTTGTAGGTTACTAACGAGGACAGCTGACTTAATAAACTTAAAACATCAAAATGTATTAAAAATGTTGTAAATATATTTTGAACATACTTTGATATATATATGTATATATTTGTTATAGGTTCGTGAATCGACCAGTGGCCAAGTCTTACTCCCGACGAAGTAAAAATCTGTGAAAGTGAGTTATAGTCCCACTTTTAAAATCTAATATTTTGGGATGAGAATACATGCAGTTTTATAAATGTTTTACGAAATAGACACAAGTAAATGAAACTATATTATATGGGTGAATGATCGAAGCCGAATATGCCCCTTTTGCTTGGTAGCCTAAGAATTAGTAAACCGATCTACTAATTAACGCGAATCCTAAAGATAGATCTATTGGGCCTAACGAACCCCATCCAAAGTACCGAATGCTTTAGTACTTCGAATTCGTTGTTATCATGTCCGAAGGATTTCCCGGAATGATAGGGGATATTCTTATATGCATCTTGTTAATGTCAGTTACCAGGTGTTCACCATATGAATTATTTTTATCTCTATGTATGGGATGTATATTGAAATATGAAATCTTGTGGTCTATTATTATGATTTGATAATATATAGGTTAAACCTATAACTCACCAACATTTTTATTGACGTTTTAAGCATGTTTATTCTCAGGTGATTATTAAGAGCTTCCGCTATTGCATATTAAAATAAGGACAAGATTTGGAGTCCATGCTTGTATGATATTATATAAAAACTGCATTCAAGAAACTTATTTTTGATGTAATATATTCTTATTGTAAACCATTATGTAATGGTTGTGTGTAATCGGTATATTTTAGATTATCATTATTTGATAATCTACGTAATGCTTTTTAAACCTTTATAGATAAAATAAAGGTTATGGTTGTTTTAAAAATGAATGCAGTCTTTGAAAAATGTCTCATATAGAGGTCAAAACCTCGCGACGAAATCAATTAATATGGAACATTTATAATCAATATGAACAGGACATTTCAATTGTAATTACCACTCCTGATTGGCCCACTACTACCATAGCGCTTGCTAGACTCTGATCCTCTTCCCTGCATTCGATAGTAATCATCATCGATATCCATGTTTGAAGAGGTATTTTCGCAATTTTGCTTTATATCTTCTTGTACTCGCATATAATCATGCGTTTCTTTTATAGCTTATGCGAAAGTTTCTGGCACTCTTCTGCATAACCGCTGCCATAAAGATAGGTGTCTATCCGTATATATACAATGTATAAATCTGGACACCTTTTGGCTTTCTGGCAAGTCTTGTATTTTGGCCACCTACTTAGTGTACCTATCTATTACCTCTCCCAAGCTTTCTTTCGGTTTCTGCTTAATGTCGTGGCATTCGACATGTGTTCTTTTGCGGGCGCGTAAGTTATGAAAGTTTAACAAAAATCTTGAGCGCAAATCCGTGAAACCTGTAATGCTTTGGGCTGGTAAGTTATTGAACCATTCCCTTGCTACCTCTTGCAGTACTGTTGGTAGCATATGACATGCTACTGCATCACCCCAACTATATGTTCTTACGGTTCCTTCAAATTTTTGAAAAAAATCATCTGGATCTAACAATCCATCGTAACTTCCCAACGTTAAGGGTACCACTGGTGCTACTATAAAAGGATGATTTGCAATATGTGGTACAAAATTTTCAGTTGTAGGAGCAAGCTCAAGACTTTGCTTAGCTTTTTGTCCTTGCATTACCGCGAACCAGTTGTTTATGAATTCTTGAACTCTTGCCGATTCATTAAAAGCCGGTGCCAAATGCGGCGGTGCGACCTGCTGCAGCTGAGATATAAAACTATTTAGTTGGGTCGAGACGTATTGCGGCCTGCTATATTGGTTGCTTGCAATATTAGGGATAGGTTGTGAAGACGCATACGTCGTTGACCCTTGTTGCGGTGTCATCGTGATATATGAACCATCTTGATTTCTCAGGCCCATCTGCCCGATTCTTTCCTGAGCGCTTTCGGTTGTAACCCTTTCAATAGGAGTTTCAGGTTCAACCGAAGTGATGATAGGCATGGTGCCCACATAGGTAATTTTAACTTTAAAACCTGGTGGATTGGTCTCGCTTGGAGAACCGAAGCTCAGATTCTTTGGAGGCAAATCCTCAAACAGTTTGAAGCTATTTCCCGTTTCCAGTAAGCTTCCATCGAGGGAGTGCCACCAACTCTTAGATGATTCTTTCAGGACCGTTTCTAATGTAACTGGTCCTGTCTCAACATTCGATGTTGATGGAGCCTTTGATGTGCCTTTGACTGGTGCAGGTGGTGTCGATGGTGTATTCGTGACAGTCGTTGTAGGTATTTGAAACCCTGGAATTACTGGAGAATACGATCGCCCCTGATTTTTGGCACTCTTACTTCCTCCACCCATTCTTGCTGACAGTCTTGAAAATCGGAAAGTGACCGATTAATTAAACAAAAAAGTTTTACGGAAAGAAGATACGTATAATAAATCATACACAACATAAATTCCAATCTTATTTGTTTCGTATAACCGGTCCCATGGATGGCGCCAAATGATCAAGCATATTTTCGCGAGGTCAAGGTGAACCTACGCTTGAGTGCATAATTGGGTTTAAGGACTAACAACATTCGGACCTCCGACGCTTAGTCGTGGATAACCCACATTGGTATCGTTTTGATTCCGACAGGGTGGCCGATTTGAGAGTCCACCAACAACCCAACATACGGGATTGAGTGGCTCAAAGACATGAAGGTTTGACAGTTTGAGTCATACCTGAAAGTCTTTAAGATCGTATGAAGCTCTGTTCGTACGATGAAGATATTTATGCTGTTGTTACGTATGAGTAAACGAATATCTTTTTAGGGATTATGAGCTATGTATTTATAGGCTCACGAATTAGGGTTTCGATAGAACTCTTCACTAATTAAATGCAATCTTATCCTAACTAACTTTCGTTATTTAAGGAAAAGAATCCGAATTGATTATACCGTATATTCTTCTAGAATATACTGAACCCTTATGCAAGTATACGAAACTCGCATCAGATGGTATAGGCGCATAGAGTGCGGCTATAGCCGTACCATATACCATACGTGGCAGTTTGTGTGTGGTTCAGGGCTTGGGATGCGTAGTCCGCATAGTCTTGCGGATATGCGTATCATTTGGAAGTAACCAATCGGGGGGAAGCGGGGGGAGGCAAAAAAAAAATTTCGTTTTTTGAAAAAACTTTGTTCACGAACATTATAGAATGGATGAAAATATGAACATTTAAAAAAGACACTTCGTGATGAATGTTATTATTTTGGCGGGAAAACGATCGACAAAAATAACATTCAAGATAATATTGTTCGTGAAGAATGTTAACGTTTTTTTCTTCATGTTTTTGTGAAGTAAAATTTAGCCCGATTTAGAGTTTAGGGTTTAGGGTTTGGTGTTTTGGGTTTATTTCATAAACCCAAAACACCAAACCCAAAACCTAAAACCCTAAACCCTAAATCCTAAACTCTAAACCGTTCGTGTTAAAAACTCAATCTAAAACCTAAACCCTAAATTTCTAAACCCTAATATCTAAACCCTATAAACCCTAATATCTAAACCCTAATATCTAAAACCTCAACATACGCTCGAAAAACACGATAATTGTTATATATTACTTCTTCGAGCGTTTTCCCGCCAAAATAAAAACATTTATCACAAAGTGTCTTTATTAAATGTTCATATTTTCATCCAATCTATAATGTTCGTGAACAAAGTATTTCAAAAAACGAAAAAAAAAAATTTGCTTCCCCACGATTAGTTACCTCTCTCTTGATCCTACCACTATATATATATATATATATATATATATATATATATATATATATATATATATATATATATATATATATATATATATATATATATATATATATATATACACACATACATATACAAACAGAAAAAAATTAATAATTCATAAATACCAAATACTTACTTCGTCAATACAAACTTCTTTTTTATACGATCGCTTGCAATTGAATACATCCAAGTGAGCTCATAGTAACCACACTCTCAACTACCAAGTTGTTGATTGCACTGCATTACAAGTACAACGGCGTATTATATTGACACGTAACACGTATACATATTAGTTTAACATGTAAAACGTATACAATAACAATAACATGAACATATGAACATGAACATTAACATCAAATAATGAGATGTTTGGTATATAGTTGGGATGACTAACCTTAACTACTTTTCATTTCAAAGGACCTCAGGCCCTATTGAATATTAGATAATAAAAAAAAAAATTACAACAAATTAACTTGTCAAACATAATGTTAATTAAATAATTATTGAAATAAATAAATAATTTAACTAAACAAAACAGTCTTACTGATTTAATAATAATAATAATAATAATAATAATAATAATAATAAATAATAGTATTAATAATACAACATATTTTTACAATGTGTACTATTTTATGTAAATATTTTTACATCATGTAAACTATTTTCTCATTTCATCGACATAATCTTGTTTTGAACTACTTTAATAATTTGTCAATCTTACAATGACAACAAAAGGCCCCGAACGAATAGATTTTTTGGATCCGCTACTCTCTCTCTCTCTCTCTCTCTCTCTATATATATATATATATATATATATATATATATATATATATATATATATATATATATGAATTAGTTCATCTACATTGAAACTTAAAATACATAAAGTAGTAGGCCATTCATTTTGTTGACACATGTTCATATAAATTGATTGAGTAGTTATAGGAAATAAGGGCACTTTAGTCATATACTAAATCAATATAAACAAAAGAAAAATTAATTTTCATATATTATTTAACAAACAAAATGTCCGACTTCTCTGTATTTCAGTAACTTTCATCCTAATAGATAGGAGTTTCTGTATCAGCGTGGAAAAAATGGGAACCATTTTGGGTTAACTTCATTCTAATTGTTTACCATTTTTATTTTTTTTTTTTTTTTTTTTTGCCATTAATGTATCAAGTTTCCTTCAAGTATTAAGTAACCATTTTGGGTTAAATATTTGACCAAATGTGTATCAATTTTGCTAAATATCATGAATAAAATGTTATTGTGTATCAACTTTTAAATGTTTTTGTATCGTTTTTGTTAGTTCATCCATCAATTATATGTTCTTTTTGTTCTACATGTGCATCAAATAACGTTCTAGTGTATCGGTTTTTATGCGTTTTGTATCTAAAAATATTAAGCAAATGTTGAAGGTATCATGTGTATGATGAACAATAATGGAGATGATCGATGAACAATAATATTGATCTATGAAGCACAATTACGGCTTTCTCTTAACTGCTAATTATGAAATTATAATAATGTTTAACTTGGAATTCAACCGTAATCGAACCATCATTTCCACCTCGTCGTCATCTTGCACCGTCACGGACTGTTGACATGTTTTATGGTTAATGCATGGACATTTATTAATAAATTTTTAATGGTTAATGCATCAAGTTATGGACATTTATGTAACAAATTTTTTATGGTTAAAGCATGAAGTTATGGACATTTGTGTATCAAGTTTTTATGGTTATCAAATTTTAGACATCTGTGTATCAATCTTGTATGTTATGTATGGGAGTTGAGGGTGCATCATATTCATATTACCGAATATAAATGAAAAATTAACTATGAATGATGAATCAACCTATTACTAAAATGATCTATGTATCAGATGTTTAATATATTTGTTTTGCATGAGAAAATTTAATTGACCTGCTTACATAGTGAAGAGTACATTCAAATTTTAATCATTCGATCACCGATTTATAAGCAACGTTTTCAGATCGTGCAAAATATAAGGGGATCTAAAGACTATTATGCCCTTTGTTGTCATTTTCTCTACAATAAAATCAATCCATTTAAATTTTCAATCATACTTGATCTAACGGTTGTAGGATCTTCTTACCCTTTGTACTATAACATTCTATGTACAATAACTTAACCTCTATATATATATATATATAGGGGCAAGATCAATGGGGGAGTAACCAATCGGGGGAAGCAAAAAAAAAATTCGTTTTTTTTTAATTTTTTTCCGGCATCAAGATCACACAAAAATATGAACATTTAGAAGAGACACTTCGTGATGAATGTTATTATTTAGGCGGGAAAACGATCGACAAAAATAACATTCAAGATAATATTGTTCGTGAAGAATATGAACGTTTTTTTTTTTTTTCATGTTTTGTGAAGTAAAATTTAGCCCGATTTAGAGTTTAGGGTTTAGGGTTTAGGGTTTGGTGTTTTGGGTTTATACCCAAAACACCAAACCCTAAACCCTAAACCCTAAACCCTAAACTCTAAACCGTTCGTGTTAAAAACTCAATCTAAATCCTAAATCTAAACCCTAAACCCTAAATTTCTAAACCCTAATATCTAAACCCTAATATCTAAACTCCAATAGCTAAAACCTCAAAATACGCTCGAAAAACACGATAATTGTTATATATTACTTCTTCGAGCGTTTTCCCGCCAAAATAAAAACATTTATCACAAAGTGTCTCTACTAAATGTTCATATTTTCATCTCATCTATAATGTTCGTGAACAAAATTTTTTCAAAAAACGAAAAAAAAAAAAACAAGTTTTTGCTTCCCCCCGAATGGTTAC
This sequence comes from Rutidosis leptorrhynchoides, assembly GCF_046630445.1. Lineage (NCBI taxonomy): Eukaryota > Viridiplantae > Streptophyta > Magnoliopsida > Asterales > Asteraceae > Rutidosis > Rutidosis leptorrhynchoides. Next base: position 637,392,092 of record NC_092335.1, read on the forward strand.
TTCCCTCTTGATCCTACCACTATATATATGTGTGTATATATATATATATATATATATATATATATATATATATATATATATATATATATATATATATATATATATATATATATATATATATATATATATATATTCTATCATACACCAAGTACAATTAACTGTATTACCATATTTAGTAGACGCATACTGACCACAAAAAAGCTTTGCATATTACACACTACAGAGGATGATTAGTTGCTTGGCAACATATCCAAATTGACTCGTCTACAAAATATAATATATGTAAGTTTGAGTTGTACCATCCAATTCTTAATCAGATAACATAAATATTAAAATGAATTGGTTTTCAATCATGAAATATCCATATTCGAAATAAGAAGTTCATATAACATTGTCGGTCTTGATCAACGTTTGGTGAGATTGGCTTTTTAACTAATTTTTCATCATCGTTATTGTGCATTTGTAGGTATAGTCTAGAAGTAAATTGAGTATAATTCGATATTTTTGTACATACACCTTTAAATTTCTGGTCTCTTATATACTGTATTAAAACTAGAACTGCGACAAGAATTATTATGTAAGATTCTTGATGAATGTGTTATCAGAACCTGAGTTTTCATTGTTTCCGTGTTGTTCAATTTACCCCCATGCAACGACTATATATACTATATTCAGGGACGGATCTTTGGGGTGGCTGGGGTGGGCAGTGGCCCCTCCAAAAATTTGTTCTCTTAGTGTAAATTTTATTTTTTGGGATCTAATATATAAATATCTTATATAATAGCCCCTCCAAGATTTTAGAATTTTTCTTATATAAGTTTCTGAAATGATTTTGGCCCTTCCACTAAAATCGTTCATGATCCGTCCCTGACTATATTTACTCAAGTCTCTCGACGGCGAGAATGGGAAATTACCGGTAAGCATTCAGATGTTTCGCTAACCATATTCAACAATTTTATACGGTTAATTTCATAAGCTTCTTTAATTAAGAAAAAAGTAATTATATATATAAACTATTCAATTAAAATTACAGAGCTGAGTACATGATTAATATTGATACAGTATGTATGTATATTTATGAAGAAGCATGTACATAAATAGCACTACTACAAAAAAGGAGTTTTAAAACCGGTTTTTAAGGCTTTCGAAACCGGTTTTAAAACCGGTTTGTATCCATAGGGGTTTATAAAGTGTAGACCGGTTTTAAAACCGGTTCCGAACCTTGACTTTCGAAACCGGTTTTTTAATAAAAACAGGTTTCTATTCTGGACAATAGAAACCTGTTTTTATTAAAAACCGGTTTCTATTGTAATTTTTTTTTTTTTTTCATTTCATTAATAGTTCCCTGTACTATTTGATATTATCTTTTATTTTGTTTCATTCTCTTATTAAATGGTAAATACATGTGTTATGATTATTAAATGTTCATCACTTCATAAAAAGATCGATATAGTACTGTTGCGAATCAAAATGGATTAAATGTTTCTCTCTTTTGTGGAGTAATATTTATGTGTCAAACTCAACTTGCTAGTGGTACTGAATCAACATCGTCATCTGATTTATAATCCATTTTGCTTTTTTCATCGACGTTCACCTTCAAGATTTATAATCCATTTTGCTTTTTTTCATTGATTGGTCACCTTCAATATATAAAAACTCAGTGATATTTTAAAGACAAAATTCCCAAATTCGTCCCTGTGTTTGTTTCTTTTCTGTGTTTTAGTCCCTCCCAATGAATATCTGCAAAAACCATCCTTATTTCTATTTTTAAGTCCCAATTTAGTCCTTCTGTTAACATCCGTTTAAAATTGCCATTACTCTTTTCTTTCACATTTTGTTTCATCTCTAATAAGTCTTCACGTGGATTCTCACTATCATCAAATAAAATCCCCAATTTCCATCATCAAAATCCTTAATTTTTCTTTATATATAACTCAAATTCACCAAAATCCCATCTATAAAAACCATTTCTTTTTAACCATTTCTTTTTAAATTTCACCCAAAAAAATGGCATCGGTTGCCATATTTTCATCTTTACGTCAGAGCAGATCACCGTCGTTAGATTATTAGAAACCTTAACAACAATTTCATCGGAACTCATCGTATCATTCTCTCACAAAACAATGCCGTTTCAAAAAAGAATTCTAGATCTTTACTCCGGAAAGTTGAATTATTTGTTGTGTTGTTGGATTCCATTCAAGATTCTGGTGACTGGTGTACAAACTTACACTCAACGGTTGTATTATGCTTTAAGGAGTTGTACCTTCTGCTTTACAGGTCTAAAATACTACTTGATTATCGTTATCAGTCTAGTAAGTTATGGCTTTTGCTTCAAAACCCTTTAATTTCAGGTCATTTTCATGATCTTAGTCAAGAAATTACAACACTTTTAGATGTCTTCCCAATTGATATTTTGAATCATTTAATTAGTAGTGATGTTTTAGAACAGATATATTTGTTACAAATAAAGTGTTTATAGATAAACATGACGAGGTGTTAAGGTTGAAGTTATTTTAATTATTGAATCAATTTGGGGATAGGAAATATTCCAACTTTTGATGAATTTTATGAAATATTTGTAAAAAGGTTGGGGGTATCTGATGCTATGGTTTGTAGAATTGAAATCGAGTATTTGGAAGAACAAATAGTGAATCATGATAGTGATCTTGAACCATCAAGTTCAATACTTGGTGGGTTTATAGCTATAATTAGGTACTGTAGATACTTGTTATTTGGATTCCTTGAAGATGAAGTTGAAACCTTAAAAGGAAACAGTAATAATAGTATAGTAATAAAAGATTTAAAAGAGGGAAGAAAATAGGTGGGTTGATCTTACGTTTATAACGATTCCTAAAGATTTTTGTTGCTCGATTGCGTTAGATTTGATGACTGGTCCTGTGATTATATCTATCGGTCAAACTTTTGATCTTAGTTCGATCTCGAGATGGATTGAAGAAGGTCATTGTAATTGCCCAAAAACTGGGAAGTTCTTGTGCATAGGAAACTTGTACGGGCTTTAAGGAATTTAATAATGCAATGGTGTATGGCCCACAAGATCCCTTATAGTCAACCGGAGAATGCTGATATAGCAAGTGAAATGTCACGTGACTAGCAAGTACTAACGGCAACTATAAACGGATGTTAACAGAAGGACCAAATTGAGACTTAAAAATGGAAATAAGGATGGTTTTTGCAGATATTCATTGGGAGGGACTAAAAAACAGAAATGGAACAAACACAGGGACGAAATTGAGAATTTTGTCTATTTTAAAACTTATTCACTGTATTTTTTATTAACATGAGAAATCAAAAGATTAGAAGATGAAATATTTGTTATTGCCTCGATCACTTCTCAAATAAAACACAAAATAATTAAAAGGTGTACCTTAACAAAGAAGCAAATGAGGAGAGTAAAAGCAGAGAAGTAATGGTGAAGATGAAGGGTGAATTCAGTTTTTGATTTTGGGTATAAGTAATAGATCTAAATGTGTTTTTAACTTTTTCATTTCCCGCTCAAAAGTAAAATGCATCGAGACCGGTTTCTATAAAAAAGAGATTTCTATAGTAACATAATAGAAACCGGTTGTATGTAAAAAGGGGTTTCTAAACTTGAAAACCGGTTTTTTTGAAAAACCGGTTCCAAAAGTCCACAATAGAGACCGGTTTTTTTGGAAAACCGGTTCCTTATTTCCGTTCGCTTTAAAACCGGTCTCCTTTATGTTTATAAACCTGTTTTTTTGTGGTCCGCTAAAAAGGAGTTCCTATTGGGTGTTTGTATTCTAATATTTGTAGTAGTGTAGGGAACTTATTCAGATCGTGACACGATCTCATAACTTATTTAACACGTACAACACACTGAAATGAAAACTTAGTAAGAAAGAAAGACAATGATATTTTGATGCATGCATGTTTCTCCATGCAAGTAACGTACACTCAAGAGCGCGCCTTGCTAAGACAAGATGGTGGAGAAAGGTACACTCCCAAATTGTCAAGGTAACCTCCATAATTTCCATAAAATCCGACAAAGTTACCCAAACTCATAGGAAGTGAGAACGCAGTTCCTCCGGATTTGGAGACATATGGACCATAGTCCTTTTTGCTGCCATGAAAAGTCAATGGCGTTATAACCATATAGCCATTATAAACTCCAACGGTTCCGCTAATCCCAGTAATGTATTCACCTTCCGCAAAGGTAACCTGTGTTATATACTCATTTTGTCTCAATTTAACAAATCTGGGTACTTTTTTTTTTATTAATTTTAATTTTAAATAACTTTTTATATATGTTATATAATACATGATGAAATGAAATTTATATGCATAAATTAAGTTTTATACGGGGTATAACTTTAATCAACTATTATATAATAACCTAAAATAATTTCTTTACCGACAAAGTTATGGAAAATAGTCAATTCATGATTATATATTAACTTGAGATCGAGAGAGTATGTATTATAGGGTGGGTAGCTATCTAGAGTGATCAGACCTTTTCATCTGTACCACCACCAGATTGAGCTCCAAATTTTGGTGAAACATGTCGGACTCTATCAGCATCTTATAAATGAAGGTGAGGGCGTATATACACTTATCGGTACTATTGACGCTAATCTCAGTTGAAAGAGTTTGAGACTCAATGAATCATTCTCATTCTATCAATCCATATTTATATACAAAGACATGTCTTGGTGACCAAGACTCTAACTAACCATATATAGCAAAATACAATTCTAAACACTATATAATTCTAATAATAACCAAATATCTATATATGGAATATATCGATGCCTAATACACCCCCGCAGTTTCAGCGGGAGGAGGTCGGATGCTAAGACTGTCTCGAAAATCATCAAAAATTAGTCTTGGTAATCCCTTGGTGAAAATGTCAGCAATCTGAAATCGGGAAGGAACATGAAGAAGTCGAACTTCGCCACGAGCTACTTTTTCACGTACAAAGTGAATATCCATCTCAATATGCTTCGTTCTTTGATGTTGAACTGGATTACCCAACAAGAAGACAGCAGAAACATTATCACAAAACACAACAATACATTTTGGTAATGGACAATGTAACTCAAGTAGTAGATTATGTATCCAACAAGTATCGGAAACGACATTGGCAACTCCACGATATTCCGCTTCGGCACTCGACCGGGACAATGTCGGTTGTCTTTTAGAAGACCAGGAAATAAGTTTATCACCAAGATACACACAAAACCCAGAAGTAGAACGCCTAATGTCGGGTCACCTGTCCAATCGGCATCAGTATAAGCAACCAGACGTGTATTAGACGACTTATATAAGTGCAAGCCGTAATGTAAAATGCCCTGAAAATATCGTAAGATGCGACGCAACGCATGTAAATGAGCAACACGTGGGTCATGCATATGAAGACAAACCTGTTGAACCGCATAAGAAATATCAGGGCGAGTAAAAGTGAGATATTGTAACGCCCCAGCAAAACTACGATACTTTGTAGTATCATCAACAGGAGGGCCAGTAGATCCACTAAGTTTTGCATTAGTGTCAACATGTGTGCGAACTGGATTGCATTGAGACATCCCTGCACGTTCTATAATATCTTTCGCATACGTGGACTGCTGTAAGAAGAGTCGGTTCGGAAAACATTTAACTGCGATGCCCAAAAAATAACTCAAAGGCCCTAGATCTTTCATCGCAAACTCACGGGCTAACAAAGTAATAATCGATTTTCGAAGTGTTTCACTAGAAGCAGTGAGGATAATGTCGTCCACATATAAAAGAACATAAGCCATGTTCGAACCATTATGATATATAAAAAATGAATTATCTCACCTACTATGCACGAATCCAATCGTAGAAACAAAATCTGCAAATCGTTGATGCCACGCCCGTGGGGCTTGCTTAAGACCATATAACGACTTCTGAATGAGACATACATGATCAGGATATTTTGTATCACGAAATTCGAGGGGCTGGTGCATATAAATTGTCTCTCGAAAGGTGCCATGAAAAAAAGCATGTTTGACGTCGAGCTGATGAATTGGCCAAGATTTTGTTAAAGCAAGAGTGAGAACCGTGCAAATAGTAGCATGTTTAACCACGGGGCTAAACGTCTCATAACAATCAACTCCAACCTGTTGTGACCTGCCATCACCAACTAAACGAGCCTTATATCGCTCAAAAGTACCGTCAGCCTTATGTTTATGCTTAAAAACCCACATAGAACGAATAATATGCATATCACTAGTTCGTAGAACTAAAACCCATGTCTTATTAGCAATTAAAGCATTATACTCATCGGTCATAGCTAGTTTCCAATTATGGTCAAGTAACGCATCTTTAGGATTACGCGGTATAGGAGAAAGGTCGGTAGATGTAGAAAGATTAAAAGGAATCTTGTGCTTAAAAATACCCGACATGCTACGAGTGTGAATTTGTCGAAGCGGAGAAGTGTGAGACGAAGGAGGTGGGCTCGGCGGGCTATCTGTGGGGGGGGGGGGGGGGTGTCGGTCCAGTTGGTAAAGTAGGTGAAGCAATAGGAGAAGACTGGGCCAAGGATGGTGGAGATGGGCCAGGTGAGGGAGTGGGAGATGTGGGCTCAGTTTGGTGTTGGGCCAAAGGAGTAGATGGAGTGGAAATAATATTAGTGGGCTGCAGTGATGGTGCAACAGTACTGGGCCGCAGGAATAGATGCGGGTCATCAGTAAAGGGAGAATAAGACGCTGGTGAAGATTTATTAATTTTGGCGAACGGAAATTGTGTTTCATCAAAAACAACATGGCGTGCAATTATTATTTTGTTGGTTGTGAGATTATAGCATGTATAATCTCGGTGGTTAGAAGGATAACCAAGGAAGACGCAAGGAGTGGAACGAGAATGACATTTATTTATAGTAGCGGAAGGTAGCAAAGGATAACATAAACATCTGAAAACACGAAGATGTTCATAAGCGGGGAAACGTTTGTACAGAATTTGTGTTGGGGTAGAATTGTGAAGAAGTTTACTAGGAATAATGGTTAATAGATAGGTTTCCATTTGTAATGCATGGTGCCAAAAATTATGTGGGACAGAAGAGTGAGCAAGAAGTGTGCGCACGATATTATTAATTGCATGAATTTTGCGTTCCGCTTTACCATTTTGAGAAGAAGTATATGGACATGAAAAGCGAAAAGTCATACAATTAGTGGCACAAAAGGAATGAAAGGAGTTATTATTGTACTCTTTTCCATTATCGTACTGAAAAGATTTAATGGGCATATTAAATTGCGTTTCTATATATTTGGAGAAAGCAAGAAAAGTATAGAAAACTTGTGATTTATTTGAGAGTAGGAAAGTCCATAGAAAGTTAGAGAAGTCGTCAAGAAAAAGGACATAAAATCGGTGTCCGACTGAACTTAAAATTGGGGAAGTGGAAACATCACTATGAATGATGTCAAAAGGTAAAGAAGTAGAATTAGTAGAATCAAGAAATCTATACTTCTATCTATATCTATACTATATATAATAAAAAAAACATAATAGAGTCATTAGAAAATAAATAAATCAATCTTAGCCATCCATTAGTGAAATTAGATTAAATAGTGACCATTAGATTTGACATATCATCTTAATTCTTAATGAAGTCATTATCATTATATTATACTATACTCTATACTAAATCACGTAAAAAATAAATCAACCCAACTACAGTATAACAGTAAAGTGTACAGTACACCAGTAACATTCCAAAAAAAAAAAAAAAAAAAATTCCAGGCTACTTTTTCTCTGGAGAAGACCGATTAGTTTTTTTTTTTTTTTTTTTTTAATATCAAAATCCAATCAATCTGTTAGAAGCAAATCGATGATTCTGATGATTTTTTTACCAAAATCCAATCATATACTATAATTTATTCCATTAGAATCAAATCGATGATTATAATTTATTCCGTTAGAAGCAAATTGATGATTCCGGGTTAACAACAACGTAATAAGCAATTGCAGCTATCAATCGGTTTTGGTACATCTTTTAATCAGGTTTGAATCAGGTTAGTATCTTGACCCTTCTAATTTTATTTGATAGATTTTGAGGCTTGAATACATTCAGAAGATTATTAATTTAAGTTAAAGAAGTTTTTTTTTTTGTTCTTGAATAGGTTTTTCTGTTCTTGAATATGATTTTTTTTTCCTTTTTGATTTTGTTGTTTTGCTGATGGTGAGTTAACCCACAAAAGAAATTATCATTGTGGAGATGTTCATCTGGGTACTTGATGATAATCATAAAGTAAGCAAATGACCGGGTCCATAATATTTCTTTCAATTCTTATGTATAATTTGACTTCTTATTAGAACCCTCTCTTAAATTATAAATAATAATATACACTCAATATATTAAGCTTCATTAGGATTGATATGCATACTGATATATGCATACTAGAGCATTATGTTAGTGTATTAATGTATTGTGAACTTGAGTATTTCAGGTTAGCGCAGCCGCTGCTGTACGATTTCTATTGACCGATATCTTAAACTATATGATTTGCAAAACTGTGACATGATGGGTTGTTCGGTAATCACCATCCACTGTACACCATCTACCACCATTAGGGTTTGAGCCCTCAGCGTTTGGTCCACAGCAACTTTTTAAGGTGATTTATTTATCCTTTGAACAATTCATCTGATTCATGTAAGCTTCTTTTTTTGGTCGATTTTGTTGCTGAAATTTTGAGTTCGAGGTTGGCTCGATATATTTTTTTTTTTAAATCAGAATTATTAAGTGTTAAAATTTTGGTTTAGTTTGGGTACAATCAGATCAGTTATTTAGATTACGACATCAATTGGTCTTATTAAGTGTTGAAATAGTGTTTAAGCTCAATTTTAGACATCTTTATTATTTGAATTGTAATTGTAATTGTAATGTATCAAAACTTTTTTAGTTGCTGATATAGGTGTCAATCAACATACTGTGACTGTTGTTATTTGGCATCTGTTAAATATGTATGACTTTATAAGTACATGTAGCTATGTGTTGATTCAATTTTTAAGCGATTAGGATTGCCGAAGAACCCACAACTGTTGTTCCATACAAGTTTGTGCTTATTTTAAATTGTGATTATATTAATTACTTTCTTCGTGTTCCAGTTCTTATATAAGCCCTAAAACCTAATTCAGAAAAATCATTTGGTGCGTAGTATTAACCAATATACCTAAATTATTTATAATCAGGTACTTCTACTTTTTAGGACTTTTGTGGAGATTTCGTAGCTTCTAATTAAGTACATTTTTTGTTTTATCTGTGCCGTTTCTTCTGTTTTGGATTTGTTTTCTTTTGTGTCGCTACTAATTTTGGGTTTTACAACAGCTTATGCATTTAGTAGTCATGTGACAGAATTTGTTCTTGAAATATGGGTAAAAGTTTATCCAGCTCTGTTGTTCCCGTTGTCCTGTTGTTAATGAGGCATCAACGACGTCCTCTAACATCGAATCTCTGCCGTCTGTTAAGTAGATGGGTGGAGGGAGGTAGTTTCTTCTGCATTGTTTTGTTAACTTAGATGGTGTAAGTTGATTTAATATCCTATATAACGTATTTTATGCTGTTGTTTGTTTTTATTACAGGATATTTGGCTCTTTCTCTGCTGAATGTTTGAAGGTGACTTTTTCTAAGTTAGGTATCCGGCATGGGACGTCTTACACTCTGACTAAGGACCACGACGGCAATTGTTTTAAAATTGTGGAAACAGCACTAGAAATATATGGATAACGACATCCCTATTAGAGAAACCTTTGTTGAGACGTGCTCCCGTTGTTTGTTTAAAACCTAAGGGTATGTATCTACGGGTAAGCTACGTTAATGGATCAGAATGTTAGTTTACTTACGTTTTATGTTTCTTCAATTTGTTTTCATGTGCACTTTGCCCTTACGTGTTGGTACTCCCTTTGTTTGTTACTGTATCTTTGTGCAAATAACTCATGTTATTATTATTATTATTGTTTCTTTCAGTTGGTGGTGGCTCTACTCTGATGCTGAAGAAGTAATTCTTCAACTGCATATCGCGCCTGTCACCATATACTTTTTATGCTACGTTTTAATCATCGGGTTAGTGCCTCACTATCCTTCTTACAATGCAATTGTGGTTACCCTTTTGTGAACTGCAACTTATATTATTGCTACACTACCTGATGTGGTTTTCCTTATTGAAATTATATTTGTTGAAGAGATTGGTTCTATCTTCACAATCTTTTAATCCCTCGAATGTGCAACTGGTAATTTAGGTGTTCCTCAATATTGTGTAACATTAACCGCCACATTTTGATACCCTAAAATCGAATCAAAAAGCATGTCAGGCCTTTGATGATCCATTGAAATCAGAACATGTTGGTTGTCTTCTAGTTTTTGCACTTCTTCATAGTAGTGGTAATGATTTGTTATTATTTTAATGTTCATTATTACTGCTACTAGATTGAGTATGGTCTATAACGAACTTCTGCCTAATTATAGAGTATATGGTTATGCTTTGCTATTAAATAGTTTCTTGCTTGAAATTATTAAAAACATAAATAAACTAATAAACAGATACATGACTAAGTCATAGATTAGGTCATAATGATAAAAGTTTGGGTATTAGTATTGATCAACTCTCTTACTGTTTGCAATGGTGTCTAATTAATTGCTAATTTGTTATTCATGCTTTTATCACTAAATAATACTTGATTGTTTTTTGTAGTTAATACATTAGTGCTTTATCTTGATCAATTTTTCTTCATGTTGTTTTATATTATTAAATATAGATATAGATGGTAATACTAGCTAGCTTACATGCTAATGTACATGATACTGTTGACTGTAATGTTGAGCAATTTATGGTATCATCAACTGAGATTGAAGCGTTTCTACAACGCCAAGATATATTTGCTATATTAATTGTGTATACATGTGATTATTAATTAAAGTATATACCCTAGATATTGATACATTCTAATTTGTACTTACAGTTCTACAAGCAACGAATGATGGTCAACATCGATGACGTTTTGTCGAATATGGGACAAGGAGAAGTAGTCACATGTTCGATTCTTGAATTGATGTTTTGTCATGTGCTAAGCACCGAAGTGATACTATGGCATAATCTCGCAGTAAGTCCAGCTACCATACTTGTAGTTTATGGTAAGTAGTTGAGTAGCTGCGAGTCTTTGTATATTGTATATTTGTACATCACTTTTTAAAAAATAAAGCTCTTTGTATATACAGATACGTGAAATCATGTGGCTTCACAACAGTAGACGAAAAGAACCACCAAGTGCGTAATATTAATTGCATTCCTCGCCATCGACAGATCTGCCGCAACGCGCGAACCACTTATCTAGTTAAGGAATAATTAGCATTAAGTTGACCATTTTGCCCTTGAATTCCAAAAAACACACGCGGTACTTTTCAAAAAATAGGAGTTGTCTTTTTCCTACAACAAAAAAACCCTAAATTTCTCTCCGACTAACACCACACGTCGATCCTTCTCTGAAGATCGAACAAAACTCGCTCTTCAATACTAATGCTCCCTAATACTAAAATTCACACAAACATTGATCTAAACAAACCCTAAATTTCAATTATACCTTCTAATTCTTCAGTATCCTATGCCTAATCAACCGATGGAAGTGAATTTCGTATTCAGTTTCCTCGATTTCACTTGATTGATCAGCAATGTTTTAAGGAATGATGGATCCGAAGATGATGCGACTTGCTCAATATGTTCTTGAATCTTTTAATTACACGATGCATACATGATTCTAAAAGGAATTTGATTTACTTTTACAATTCATGAGGAATAAGGGCTGTGATATTTAGTTCATGCCTAAAATCACGGTAAGTTAATTTTCTTTTGAATTAGGGATTTATTTATTTGTTTTTTTTTTTTTAATTAATTCTAACTATCTTATAGTTCATGCCTAAATCAGATGAAGTTCGTGAACTTCGTGTATTCCCAAATCAGATGAAGTTTGCGAAACTAAATTTCAATCCCAAAAGCAAACCATCAATCGTTCGATGTAGCTGATGACGAATACATTGTTCAATACATGATTGTTTATGACCATTTCATTGCCTTAAATAGTGAAAATCAATGTAAGAAATTAACATTTTCAACTATTGTTGTGTTTTTTTTGTTCAACTATTGTTCAAAACAATTTGTACCTTTTTGGAAATTTGCTAATAGAGGAAGCATTAAAAGGATTGGAGGTAAAGATACTATAGATTGAAATTAAAAATTGTGGATTATCTTTAAACTGTAAAGAAAACAAGATTCATGAGACTTTTGGTTCATGAAAGGAGATTAAGAGGGTGTTGGATAAGTGTTTTTAAGATTATTATGTTCTATTGAATAATGACAATATGATAAATTACTATGAAAACAATAGTTGGGAGATACATAGCGATGTTATTTCTTAATGTTGTGATAAACAAGTTGGCTTTAGGTGTGACTGACATGCCAAAAGAAAATGAAATGTTCCCAATAATCGTCAATTGTTAGTGAGTGAATATGTAGGTTCTGTATGATTGCTGTTTTTGTTTTGCTACTCGACTGATGCTCCTCGATTGTATTTCTATAGGCGTTGATAGCAGCAGGTGCTTGTATATACCAAATGTGAAAGGTTCGGATGCCGTTTTTGGGTCATATTTGAGAGTGTCAATGCATTCGTAAGTGATTTTTTGGTTATTTATTAATAATCTAATAAATAATTACACCATGGCAGCAACAGCAACTCAAAGTGTTTACAGATCAAAGTTTTTTTTGTCTAATGTGTGAGGTGAGAAAGATGGTCTGTGCATGGACAGGTATAAGGCAGCTCTGTATTCGAAAGAACCTTATAAATAGGCTTATGCAATTGTTTTCGTTTCCGTTTAAACTTTACGAGGAGTTGGACGATCTCTCTGCGTTCTCATCTGTGTAGCATTTCCGATTTGTCTTCATCGTTGCAAACAGAATCGGTGAGTTTTCACTTTATTTCATTTTCCCTTCCTAGACTATTATCTCTAATCAGTGGGTTTTTCAAGAGTAAATGTCATGCAAATATAGTCACACACTACCTTCATTGTTGTCATGTAGTTATACATTCAATGTTATTAATAGTTTTTTATTGTTCATATGTTAGGTACCATGTCTCAAGGACAATCTTGCATATCTTTGCATGATTTAGATACTGGGACTGTTGGAATGGTTGATCCTTCTGAGTCTTCACCGATAGTAGAGGTCTTGAGTAGGAACAATCGAAATCTGAGTTACGTTTTAAAGACTCACCCTCACTATGATCACGCTTGTGGCAATTTCAATTTGAAAGCAAGATATGGGGCAAAGGTGAGCCAACTATTATTCTGGTGCAATTTTCAATACATAGGTGAAGAATTAAATTTTTTTATTAGTATAATACCTATTTTGAAGAAATTCTGTATGTATATGAGTCATGTAAGTCATAGCTAAGACATATGATAAAACTAGATTTGTGGTCCGCGCTTCGCGACGGATTAGTGTCATTTTAACGCTACTATATCGTTAGACAGTTTTCGGCCTAAAAGTCATCAAAATGTTGTCCACTCTTTCCAGACCATTTACACAATGGTCAACAACTGTTATGGTAATATTCTACTATATAAATGAAAAATATATACACAACTGGATATATGTTACAGTCTGGGTTGCAAAACTCACTTTAACAACAAAACGAATCAAAATAAATTAAGTTCTGAGGCTTCTAAACAAATTACTTATTCGGCAAAACCTTATGGTCCATATAATTTTAGTAGGTTTTTTAAAAGATTAAAAATCAAATAATATATAGTATATTGAAAAAGGTGATAAAAAATAAAAATATAACCCTTTTTACCTATATTTTTTTAGGCTTCTATTACGATAGGATTGTATTAGTAAATTGGAATTAGATTGTATGTATTTGCTATAAAAAAAATAAAAAATGCTACAGTGCTACAGTTTAAAAGATAAAAAATCAAATAATATATAGTATATTGAAAAAGGTGATGAAAAATAAAAATATAACACTTTTTACCTATATTTTTTTAGGCTTCTATTACGATAGGATTGTATTAGTAAATTGGAATTAGATTTGTATGTATTTGGAAAAAAAAAAAAAAAAAATTGCTAAAGTGCTATAGTATAACAATACTTTTGATGATGTGGCGGGGTGTGTTTGGTGGGTGATTGTCCATATTTAGTATATGTATAAATAAATAAATAAATAAGAATTTATAGTACAATTTGGTTTATAGAAAGTACATAATTTTTGACCATTTCGCATGCTATGAAATTTGAAAGTTCAGGATTAGTTCAACTCATCATCATGTAAGAGCAGGTTTCTTTAGGCTATGTATGCAGTTTTTGGGCCTGAATTATAATTTGGTTTATATTTTGTCAAAAATTTAGTTATACAATAGCCTCTAACCCAAGTTACACCACACCATAGGTAAATTGCTATCACAATTTCTTGATGTTACCTATTTGCTTATTTGGTTGTATAAAAATTTAGACTAATGTCGATGCATATCTTACTAATGTAGCTCTTTGCCATTTAAGAAAATAAATAACACTAAATAAAATAAAATGTTTTATTCTACCAATGTAGCTATAAGTTGTTCATTTAATTAAGCAAAATTAGTACAAAGTTCTCAAAATTTTAAAATAATATCTTTACTTTCAGCTAATGCTAGATACATTTGGTGTTGAGATGCAAGTTGTGAATAGGAGTGAGAAAGCCATTTTCTCTTCAACGGGCTGGTAATGTTATCCTGACACTCGATGTTGGTGCAGAACCTTTTTCTCAAGTTACCAATCAACTCTGATGGTCTAGCTTAGGTGAGAATGCTCGCTCCTTCCTACTCATCAACATATACGTCGTTGTTCACTTAGCTTAACCATCATTATCTAACTTTTGATATACATGGTTCGGGTAGATCCGGAAGTAGATGTACAAGCGGGTCTGATGGGGCGGTTCCCCTTGAGAAAATTCAGATTTTGAAAAAAAAATAAAATTTTTTTGGGTATTAATTATATTATATTATATTATAATTATAATTATAATTATAATTATAATTATAAATATATTCAATAGAAAGTGCATTTTTACGGTTCACACGATTATTAAATTACTAAAGGGTATTTTCGTCATTTTACAGCAACATCTCAGGGGTATTTTAGTCTCTCATTTCTTGAGATATTTAAGTCCCACCAACCTTCACCCTTTCCATTCTAGCTTCTTCTGGAAACCCTCGAGCGATTATCTCCCTTATAGCCCTATTAGTGTTTCTCTCTTCTGCCACCGGTTGCAATCGTCACCACCGCTCGCGTACCTTCAACCACCATCGTGACACTATCGCTGAAACCATGTTTTGTTTTCTATGGTTCGTATTTAGGGGTTTTTTTGCTTCTTCATTGGTATCCAATTCGTGCTACAGGCTCAGGTGGGTTTTTTTTTTCATCTGTAGTTTCACTATGTAGATTTATTATATAGATACTTTTAGTTCCTCATATATATATATATATATATATATATATATATATATATATATATATATATATATATATATATATATATATATATATATTGAAGCTCCGTTTTTGTTGTTGTTGTTCGATGAATTATCAACGGTAGTGGCTTAATATCGTATGTAAATCGTTTGGTTTAGATTATTGTGTTGATGGTTCTTCTTTCTTTTGTAGGATTGCTTGGGTTGGTTCTTTCGTGCAAGCATCTTGGATATTTAAAGCTTTCAATATTGTGCAGTAAGATTTTTCTTAGTTGTTTTTATATATGGTTATGTTTATTCTTATACTGTAGTTAGCTATGTTTTATTATTAGAATCTTTACTTTATTTGCTTTAAGCAGAAGCATAGTAGAAGAAATGTTAAAAACAGTGGCTGTCAAAACAATGGTTTATTTCTTTTTATATATTGTTAGATAACTAAGAATATTTGCTCTTAAAGCCCATCCGTACTTAAATTAATGTCAAATTGCAGATTTCTTAAAAGATCTAAACGGATAAGAAATCGTGTACTCATTCTTACCTTTTCTTTATTTTCAGGGATAGCTTTCTAGGAAGTCCAGATAATGCAATTAATTATTTTGCCAGTACCTCCTGTGCTCCTAATCATGTTGCTTTGAATGGTATATTAATGTGTATATACTTTGTCATTTCGTCGTTATTATTTTTTATCGTTACATTTCATATATAATTATCATTTGTTTGTTAATAATTGCAGTGGTTACATCCCAATATAAAACTGAAATGCCGATCAAATATGTCGACCACCTACTGACCATGAATCTGGGGTGTTGAATTGTGAAGCTATGGTTTGTTTAACGTTCTTCAAATATGTATGTGTGTTGTATATTAGGCCTCCATTCATAATGATGGTTCAACTCATATACTTACCTGCAAGAAAAACGCCACCTGCACAACTTCATATGATGGCGACACACTAGGTAATTTCACATTTACTAAATCTGCAATGTTCCCATGTTAATTAGGTGATGGTACGTGAAGATAGAATTGATATGATTGGAAGTGTGCAATTGATACGTGAATTTTGTGACCTCCTTATAAATCTGCAAGAATAGTATGTTTCTAACTTATCTCTCCGTTATTTGTATAAAATTCATGATATACTTGAGAGTAATATGCATTTTTCTTGCAAATGAATTACTTAAAAAAAAAAAAAAACTAAACATTTTTGTTATGAAAATATAAAATAAAAATGCCACTTTTTAACTACACAAGTGGCAAATAGATTCATAGTTGCGAGTCAAAATATGTGGGTTCGATTAAATAAAACGAACAACTTTTGTAATAACTGAAAAGCCTTCATTCTTTCAAGGTTTTGGGTTTGTTGAAGCGATCCAGTAATGCTCCAGGTAATTACGTTACATTGGTTTCTATACAATGTTACGTTAGTCTTTATACTCTCCAAGCTTCATTTATATTATTACTTACTTAACTATGATAAATTATGAAAATTTGTAGTTATAAACACCTTTAAGATATGATTTTAGAACTAGCTAACAACTTCACTAACGGCAAACTTATTAAACTATACAGGTACAGAGAACAATACAACGCAAATCCAACGCTTCGCCTAAACTGGACACGATACAAAAAATGCCGATCAAGAAAAAAGAAAGGAAGGGAGACGCTGTAATACTTGGTGGCTTAAAAACCCCAGCTTCATATTAAACTCCATAAACAATAGACTGTGGTGCAACAGTTCTAACACCTAAATATGTCTCTCTTAAAAAAATAGCATATAGTTTTGGATGTAAAAAAAAAACCAAATATAGTAAAATCACTCCAACTTCCATACCTTACACATACACCACAACTTTCCTTCAACTTCAATAAGAATCGGCACTTAAAAACGTTATATGTAGATGTGGTCCGCCGCCGCAACGCGCGGATGACCACATGCTTGTTAAATTATACAATTGTGAGCAATGCACTCATGAAAGTTGTTCATTGAATGTACTTTATAATACAAACTTTTTATAACTATGTTGTATAACATAAATTTTACTTTCATATACATTTACGTATTTATGTGTATTATTTCCATCGTTAATGTCTTGATGTGGCTAACATTAGGAAAGCAATGAGCTTACAATATGCGGTTATTGCGATGAGCTGCAGTAACACTCAAATCTTTAATGCTCCACTGTACACTTCCAAATCATTATTTTACAAACTTTTGTCTATTGTTTATTTTCAGTTTTGAGAGACGACTTCCTTCGCCTTCTAAGCAGAGCTTTGGTAAAACCTTCATTACAAGCTTTTGACAAGAACCAGGGACAATCAGAAAATGGCATCCTTTTAGGTAATACTAATCCCAGTATTACAAGATATTAAAAAGCTCTTTTTTTTTTTTTTAATTATTGAGGAACAATAATCCCAGTATTTGTAGATTGATAGTCTCGACATGTGCAGAGATTTCTCGGGCGAGGATGTACAGATAGATGCTCGAAGGAACTGTATGCCTTTTGATTCTCTTTGATTTAGTATATCATTTTAGTAATGTCTTGGCCATGTTGAATCCAATCAAAAGTAAAAGTTTGTGGTCATAGCCCGTCATGTATTGTAGGCTGTCAATGTCCCTGAAAAAGGTTCACGGAAGCATCTTAGACGACTTAATATGCCGGTAAATTACACTATTTGAACCCTATTCTATTTATTTTTTGTTTTGAAATATATGCAGTTTCAGTTAGATTAACTGTATTTCTTAAGCAGTTGATTTTATTAGTATTCTTAGGACCCTAGGAGCATTACATTACTAAACTGGTGTTAACAAATGGTGCTTATGGAGGCATGGATCAATTTAACTATTTTAGTTTATGTCAGATATTTCTAATCTTAAAACGTATGGCTTTTTAGTCATCTCACGTGCCAGTGTTACCATTGAGATCAATGGTGAGGAAAGGGCATTTTCATGCATTGTCCATGCATCTAATTTTTTTTTTTTTTTTTTTTTTTTTCCTAACTACAACACTCCTTTTTACATGCAGGTTACATTAACCTTTCTTTTTTGGAAAAGGCATGGCCCAAGCAGCTTTTCATCTTGGGCCTGGAGAAAATCATCTGTGACCTTGATCTAAAGTGGGTGACACTTTTTGTTTTACTACACTTGATGATACAAACTTTCAATTGATCATTTATGCACCGGATGCATGTGAGAGAGAATCTGTAGCATATTGTGGGGTGCGTCAACAAAACAATTTGTTTTCACAATTTAAAGTAAAAGCTGAAAGTGATTCAGAAAGTGAAAATGAACCAACAAAAGTGCCACGACAAAGTAAGCTTCGTGTAACTGACTTATGCGTCGAAGACGGAAAGCAACCACATCTAATAGGTAACGGTGGAGATCATGTGCTCACATCTAAAATCTTAAGAGGTCATACCTGGGTACGTTTCTTATCCCCTCTTTCTTTATATAATGTTGCTATATATTTTAAAACATTTAAAAACCGTTAAAAATAGAAATTAGTCTCTAATTGTTATCTGAAACCTAATGTGTTTCAAATTATACTATTTTCTTAACGCTTAGTAGTTAGTGACTGACTAATGTTATAATTATATAGCGCCTTCCGTAGGTATTTGCAAGTTTACCTGAGATACAACTTGGGAATACAGTTTCAGTAGCAAATCCTGCAGGAAAAGAAGTGAAATGGGGTTTAATAAAAGAATCTTAAAAATATTCTTCTAAAATCACTGTGTCGGTTGGCTGAAGTTCTTTTCTTTCCAAGAATCAATTGAAGCACGGCGATGTATGTGTGATTACCTACAAACGTAAGCACTCAATGTTCTATCTTCTTAAGGTTTGTAGGAGGAAGCGAAGATGAAGGCTTTACCCTACAGTTCATCGAACGATTGTGATAGTACACTTGACCATGTCAAGTAATTTTTGCGTTATGTGGTTTTTGCCAATCGGTTGATGTATTAATGCTTTAAACTAATTATGTTACACGTATGTAAACATTAAACCTATGTTGCTATGCTTATCGTTTTATGTTTAGCTTTAATATTGTTCTGATCATCTTTTTTAATGTTGTTATGCTTCTAATGGCCCGTTTAAAAAGACAAATGTGTGCTTCATGCTAATTGTTTTTTTTAAGACCTAATGGTTTAAGTGGTGATTATCCATGTGTAAAAACTTACATTTCATTATCAATATGTCTTTATGTCTAAAGCTATTTTACTTAAACCATCACACTACCCATAACACCCATACAAAAGTGCCCGCGAAATCGCGGGCCTTAAGCTAGTGGAAATATTATTTGTTTACCGAAAATGCAAGATTGACAAATAGATGTCTTATTATCCTTATGACAAGAAATAGAATGATTATTCTTAAGAAAGGATAAAATACGGTTGCCCGGATGTCTCAAACGATGATGCCACAAGTCTTGAGACACAGAGAGAAAGGTGGAAGGATGACCAAGACTACGGAAGACGAAAACGGGTAAAGATCACCATTGCTATTACATCTCAGGATTTTGGTGCCCTTCGGGAAGTCCTTTAGAGTAAAACTAAAAGGATCAAACTCAAGAGAAACACGAGTATCTTTAGATAAACGGTGCACGGAAACTAAATTTTTAATTAAATGCGGAGAATGTAAGACGTGTTTTAAATATAAATGTAAGATCGAAGCAATAAGGAATGTAAGACGAGAAAGAGTGGGAAAAGAAGTGGCGAATTCAACAATCGACATAAGCAATGGCGAATTCTTCTTCGCCATTTGTAAGATCGAAGCAATAAGGAATTCTTCATACAATCGCTACTTAACAGGTTCGTTTTTCTTTTTGTTTTCAAGAAATATTCCATCACCATTAAGTTGCTTACATGAAAAAATTGAGATTTAAAATTCTTTTGCGGATATGGGCATGTGGATTTGTGATGGATAAGTGCAGATTCAGTTGAACTTCCAGGTACTTTTTTAATACAACTATTTTTTTGCTGAAATTATCTGAGAGTTTTAATGCATTCCAGGTGCTCATCCAAATGTCTATGTCATTAATACTTTGCGCATTATCTTATTTTTCATCCTTTTTTACCTCAATAAAACTGATGCATTTAATAGCCTGAACATATAAGGTACACGATTTGTGATGTGGTAATATGCAAAGAAAAGAACGAAAAAATTGATTTTTTTTTTTTTTTACTTTTATATTTATTCTTCTTTGTAATTGTAATTGTGTTGTTGTAGGTGATCAAGAAGTATACAAGATTGCTGCAAAAGTTGTGCTATGTGGGCTTAATATGAGTTATGAAAAGGTATTGTTGAATCGTAATCATTTATTAATCTGTTTCCTTGGGATTTTTAATGTTTAATTAAATTTAACTTAGTTATATGTCTTTCAAAGAAGAAGCAAAATGGAGAACTGTGAATTAAAATTGAAAGTAGATGTTTTCACAAACCTCAAAAAAAAAAAAATAGTTTTTGAAAACTTGGTATTGGAATGGGTTTGGTTGCAGGTATTTAAAAGTGCTTATGTCTCTTTGTTTCTATTTTACATGCCCCACTATCAAAAGAAAAGAGTAAGAGTACATTTCCCAACTTTCTTCAATTAAAGTATAAGTGGCAATTCACATGGTCTATAAAACTAATCATTGCTACAATTTATATTATTAGTCTTTGTTTTATAGTGTGATTCAATTCAATATATAGTTTTCATGCTTTGATTCACACATTTAAGTTTGCAACTACAACACTGAACTCATAGGCTATGTGGTTCAATTCTGGAAGATCCTTTTTATTTATTCATGTTTATATGTATTTTCTAATTATTTTTTTTGCTGAATTTTGTTTAAAGTAAGGTTGTTAAGTTGAGGTTTGAAGTATATGAACTTTTTAATTAAGATAATGATTTTGTTGTACCATTTTTCTTGTAAAAGTCTCGACATTATTCTCTTATTCATAACTTATGCATATTGTGTCAAGGGATTAAGACTTTATGAGCCTTAATGGTAGTTCATAAATTTGATAATTACATAATTGAATCCGGATTGTTGTTTGATTCAAGGTTTGTTATATGGTTACTATGAGTATTTGATTTTTTTCTAAAAAAAAAATGCTTTTGGTTCTTTTTTGTTTAGCTTGGTTAATTATGAGATGCTTCTGGTTATTAATCCTTAGGGAGGAATGATATATGTTGAGGTTGACGCACAAAAAGGAAGATGGAAGCCAGACAGAGGTACAATAGATTATTTAATAAAGTTTACATATGAGTTTGCTAGGCAGATAAGTAGATTGTTGCTTAATTGCTTTATTCCTACATAATAGAATAATGATCACATGAGTTTGCTCGATTTTATGCACCTACTTTATAATTTACATTTGAAGTATCTTTTAAGCTTACTTTAGTATTTTACAATAAAGTAGGGTTATTTGTGCTCCATTTACTTTAGATTTGAAGTATTTCGAGGTTATTTTTCTATTAAAGTGAGATTCTTAAAATCTTCATTTAAGTCAATTTTAATTGGAATATAAATATTGTGTATACCTAAGTTTAGTCAAATATTTATTGTGTATACCTAAGTTTAGTCAAATATTGTTTATATAGTGGTGGGTGTGCATCGATCACAATCAATGAGATAATGGTTAGTAGGTTGATTTAGTTTCTAAAGGGATGAAAAAAAATGCAGTGTCCACTGACTGGCATCAATGGCTAGGTGATCCAAAGGACTACTTGCTCATATGTGGTCTCATGGAGTGGAATTGGGTATATAGAAATGGAAAGCAACAATTATCGGGTATAGTCGTATACTGTCAGGAATTTGACATTGTATTAGTTTGGTGATAGGTACAAATTGTGGGGTACTAAAGATAAAGTATAGTGAAATAAGAATTTACGTAGTAGTATAAGGTTAAAGTTTTCATATCTACCTGATAGATAGTGTTGTATAATTTGGGTATCAAAATGTGTGGATCAATAGTGACATGGATGCTATGATTATTGATTATGTTGCATTTTAATCTTTCGTAGCATTTTAATATAAATTATTGAGGTATACAATAGTTGTAAGAAATTAAAAGTAGTTTTGTTCCTTACATCATAGCTATAAAGTAATGGTTTGTTTAATCTGAACTGTATTGTTTTTTTTTTTTTTTTTTTTGAAGGGCTACTTACTCTTTGTTTATAGTCGTTGTTTAAATTTATGTTGTTGAATATGATGTAGGTCTTGCTGAGGTTATACACCAGATCTTCAATTTTAGCAAGTGTGAAATGATCAAGTACAATTGGCAAATTGGAGCAAGGGTTTGGATGGGATGATAAATGATCCCCATGAGTGTACTATTTATTTGCTTATTACAAACTCAAGCATTTGGTTAATATGTTAATTGCATTGTTTGAGTTTTCTTTGATCATATGTTTTGTTGGTTTAGGGATTCTAGATTCTAACTTCATGGTTTCTTTAGATAACAAATTGAAGCAATTAGCTAATATGACCATAATAAAGATTGAACATTCTCAACTTACTACTTTTTTCATTGTTAGTTTTACTTCAAACTTTGCATGTTATAGATATGTAAATATAAATATACATTAAGATCTTAAATAACATGCATCAACTATAACATGTCATTCAACAATTTTTCTTTTAAAATCACGTGATTCCACGGGTCTTTACACTATATATATATATATATATATATATATATATATATATATATATATATATATATATATATATATAAGTTCAATCGAGAACCAAGAAATAAGCGAGAATCATGAGAACCAAAATACATGAGGGTAAAATAGTAAATTGCATATTAATTTTGAATTCCAGGTTTTTTAAGTCAATGATTCAAACAAATTTTAGCGGTTACGTACTAAAAACTTAGGATAACAGTTATGTAAACATGAATATTATTGTCGACCATCATCACCCATATCACAATTCATTCAATCAGGAACATCTTTACAATCAACACTTAAATTCTTCATTTCTGATTTTTTTTTTTTTAATTCCAAATGTCTGAACATCAAGAAGAAGTGCGTGAATTGCATAATGAAAATCTACAAAATACCGTAATCCAATCAAACGAATTAGGCATTTTTGACTCTGAGGAATTGGAAGCAGTTACGCTTATTCATTAATTTCGAGCCTTCATTGAACTGAAAGGTAAACCGTTCTAAAAAATTTGAAATTATCATATGAATTTGATTATGGTCAATCAGTTTGTGTTTGTTAATGTTGGACACTATATTATATTAATCTATAATATAATCAGAAACTTGTTTCTCCATTTTATAGAAACATAATATGTTACAGAATCACTTGTTATAAAAACGTCTCGGTCAAGAACAAACGTATGCCAAGAAACGCAAATGGCAGATACGATAGTGCAAAAAGTGTGGAGAATTTCAGGATGAACACAACTCACGCAACTGCGATAAGATGAAAGAGAATAAGCTGGAAAAGAAGTGGAGTAAGTGACATCTTAATTTACATGATAGGTTTTAATAGTGCTTTTATGATCTTGTGATCACATCTGAATGTGTTTATTTTTTCAATAACAGAATGACAATGTTTTTATGTAACCAACAACTTTGACCCATTTGAAGTGTATGGTTTTTTAAGATTATTAATGATTTGATCTTGTTTTGGCGCATGCTGAGATTGTTGTTTAAATTACTATTTTGTAAATGTACATATGTTGTGTATTATGGTTAATTTTATGACTTTTCAAAGCTACCCTTATGCTATGATGTAATGGGTCAACTTTGTATCGGTGTGTCTAATATGGGTCAAAGTATATACTGCATTTGGTTTTTGGGTCAAATTTTGCATTACATTGAAGTTATGGGTTGCTATTGTTATCGTTGTGCTGAATTGGGTCAAGTACGCAAGTGCATACCTCGGTTGGTTCTAGATTACTATTATTGAATTTGGAATGGGTCGAGGTTGCTGATCTATTATACTTCTAGAACATGTCTATTATTATGTTCAAGGAATGGGTCAAATTGGCCACTGCTTAGCTTGTTTGGGTCTGAATTGGGTTTTTTACATTTGGTCGAGTATTTTGATTATCTTAATGAGATGGAATGAGACTAGTTTGTTCATGCTTTGATTATGTAACTGTGTATTAAATGACAAATTTAAATGTTGATGCAATTTTTTCTAAAATTATTCACAGTAGTCACATTATCAGTAACCCACACATTAACATTTTTAACTTATGAACAACTAAACTAGTTATAATTGTCATTTTTTCACACATGAACTAGTTATGAACAACAAAAGCCTACACATTTTCACATATTCAAATGTTCGCACTAGTTATGAGACTAGTTTTTTCACTTTTTCATACATGTACTAGTTATGAACAACAACCTACACATTTGACATAGATGTTAAATGTCCTTTCATATATTTTTCATAAGTTATAGTTGTCATTTTTACTGTTAGATCATGATGTACAATTGGTATACTTAACATTATTTTGAGATCCACTCAATAAGTTAGATGGGTTCTTGGGCTAGATGTTAACCATCTGTTGGTCATTCATTTAAAACTCATTTTGTCATGTTAAACGACCGACGCCGTTAAGTAGCGTACATGTCTTGAGCTAGCCGCACACATCATGGACTACAAAATTACAATGTGTTCAAGTGCCACTTATTTTGATAAATCAATTAGCTAATTAACATATTATATATACACTACATCTAAACCATGTACCAAAACAAAAAATTCTGAGTTCGAACACCTGGTTCGACAATCCTAAACAACAAAGTCTTTGAAAAAAAGAAAAAAAAAACTCAAGTCATTGCGAATTCATATTATTCAATCCATAATTTCCCCTACTATTCGCATTAATATTCTTGCGCTTTCGAAGGCTGGTTGCATAACAGCCGGAATAAAACACCACCTTAGCCTTTTGTAAGTTGTGATTGGATAAAAGTAACTTTATAGCATATTTCTTCCTCAACATGTTCAAAGTTTCTTTTTGTGATCGTCCTTTTTCATCAAGTCTACAATCCCATCTATTTGCATGTCCTCCTGCATATGTTTCCATGTGGCGCATTACAAAACATGTTGAACGTTTTTTGTTGATTTGTTCGTTCTTTTTTTTTTCAACTCAATACCTACAAGTAGGTCATACACATAAGTTAACAAACATCATATATAATGGATAGACATCGATGGTACGAATGTGAACTTCTTACATAATTAACATATGTAATATACTAGATTCTACTTAACTAAACTCCATGTACAGATATGAACATTAAACAAAATTAACATATGTTATATACACATGTGAACATCCTATCTCAACAACTGAACTAAAGTTACCAAATGAAATATACTAATGTGAACATGTTCATATTACACAAATGTCAACAATCTAAAAAACCTGCAAAATAATTACACCATTACACTATTCATAATTGAAGGTTAAAATGATAACACATAGCCGTTCAGACTACAATCTTTAAACTTCTTATACGCATGCACATACATGTTACCATATTAACATATACAAACCATGTCAACAAGTGTACAAACATTAGGAACAGAAAAAAAAGAAAAAAACTTAATAATAAAAAAATATAAATATAAAAAGTATAAGCAAAATTTTATATATTCATAAGTTAACAATATAACAATATGTGAAATTGTTCATAAGTTCACAACACATTATCTTTCATTTTTCAAAACAATTAAAACATATAACCATACTAGAAATGTTATCCTTCATTCCCATATGAAGATAAAGTTATTGTTACATCTTGTTACCATATTATCATATTCCAAACCGGTTAAAATTCTGTAGAATTCTTAACACATACACAAAAAAACCAATCACATGTTAACAAATTCACATTGAGTCAAATGTTAACAAATTATTAACCAAAATCTATTTTACATCTACATAACATATTAACTGTAACATAATGTTACCATATTAACATATGCTAAACAAGTGAATAATTTAAAAAAAAAAAAGTATTACCAAAATGGAAAAAAATGATAATTAAAAAAAAAACACAAATAATAACATGTTAACATGTAATCACAAGTTAACACTTTCACAATCCGTCAACAATGATAAAAAAAAAAAAAAAAAAAAAAAAAAAAAAAAAAAAAAATATCTATATATTTTTTTTTTAACAACCCTACATGTAATCATGCCATATACTCATTCTAGAATCCTAGATCTTTCATTAACCAGCCCAACATAAAATTTTTGGTGCATCTTGTTAACATTTTAACGTATTCAAAACATGTGAACAAGTTTCTATATTCTGAACTCGTACGCAGAACAATCCAATGTTAACAAATTCACATAAATTCAAATGACAACAAATTAAAAAACACATATCATCACAACGTTTATTAGTTCACACGATGCAAACGTTCATGATTGTAGGTTACAATGATAGGATATAATGTTAGTGGCACATCTTGTTACCTAATCATGAAATGCCAAACCCGTTAACATTTTACAAATTTATGCACCACATAAAACACGAAAAACATATTACCAAATTCACAAAATCCCACATCTAACCAAATTCACATATCCTTTCAAATGTGGCTACATTCACACCATATTAATGTTCATCATTGTAGGTGAAAAAGATAACAAACAACCATTTGACAAAACAACCCTTACTTAATCACCATATTACCCATGAACAGTAGGTTACAATTACATCTAGATAACATATTAACAGATGCCAAACACTAAATTATCTAATTAGTTCTACAAAAACGTACCAACATCTTGTATGAACAACAATTAGGTTCCTAACTAAAAAAATAAAAATTTCTCATGCAAACCCCTCTGTTAACTTACTCAATGACTTTTAACAAATTAACATAGATACAAACCATTATGAACCAACATAAATTATACCTGAAACGTTTTGTTCACCTTGTGTTTTTCTCGCAGATAAATCATGTCCTTCACACCCACAAAAAAAAAAAAAAAAAAAAAAAAAAAATTATATATATATATATATATATATATATATATATATATATATATTATCAAAACAATAAATAAATCAATATCAGTCTCAAAATTCATAAATTGATAGTCTACGAATGTAAAATTAACATCATAATACCTTGATTGTTGAACGTTATGTTGGAAGAATTCTTTTGACTTGAAATTAAGTGAAATTCTTCGTATCTGGTAGCAGTTAAAATTTTCAATTTGATACACTGCAATTCGATGGTTAATAAACGATATAAGGTTTTTGATTCTACTCCAGTTGACAATTGCAGTTTTATCATCTTCGATTTTGAAATACAAACCGCTATCCTAATTTTTCTCAACTCGTCATACGGTTATGTTCATTTTTTTTTTTTTATAACTCATCCGTCCCTTATTTTCTTTCCATATATACCCTTTACGGTCTTAATGTACTATTATTTTATTGAATAATAATATATCTAATCCAGGCCATTAATCTAATAAATCTAACGGCTGATACTAGTTCACGAAGTTATCACAAATTTACTGGTTCTTATTTGAACTCAACCCCATATATATATATATATATATATATATATAACTCATCCGTCCCTTATTTTCTTTCCATATATACCCTTTACGGTCTTAATGTAATAAATAAAATATTTGTAATTTAAAAGGAAATATTGAATTGATGTGGTGCATCTAAACTCCAATATGATCCTCGAACGCCCATATATAGATTCGTGAATTTGAAGCACGGGTTATATGGTAATTAAATAAATATAATAATATTGTAAATATCTTAAATCTTGATCAATACTTAGCGCATGCAGACTCCGATGACAACTAAAACATGTCATATATATTTCATCAGCATTTACATTACGTATATATGAGGATCATATCGACCGACGACCGATGGACTTTAAAACGTGCATATTAAGCATGGTATATGAGCTGGCACTATATTGTTCAATAGAGGAAGGGGCATGAATTTGTTTTTTTCTCAAGAAACCTACAATCTTGATCTTCACTTCTAAAATTAATTGGTGATAGAGTGAGATCCTTCTAAACTTATATGCATACATTTGGTTCGTTTTTTTCTCTATGTTGGACTTGACTTGCACACCTTAATCGATTATTTCCAACAATCGCTCCCTTAATAGGTTTATTCTTATCATTTTAGGTAGGGCCGGTCCCGAGAATTTGAGTACCTAGAACGAGGTGAAAAAAAAAGCCCTTTGTAATCGAATTTGTGTCTCCCTCAGTGGCAAATCCAGAAAATTTTATCAACGAGGGCTACGATTGACGAATCATTAAAACGGTTCAAAACAACACATATTACAAGTTAGGATAGCAAAAGTAGTGTATATTAATTTAAAAAAAAAAAAAAAAACTTAGAAACATAAGACGAATTATAAACCATTGAAACTTGGAAAATAATGAAATGGGCACTTTGTTGTGTAATATCAATACATAAACATTTTAATGATGAACTAGCTTAATGCCTGCGAATTCGCGGGGCTTTTTTATGAGATTAATCAAGAATAAATTTGAAACCCCATAAACTGATATTTGATGTTATTTGAATGGTTGCGAGTTAACGGACGAAATCATATAATAAGGCTGTATAGCTGTTGACAAAATCAAAACAAACAAAACCATAAACGAAAAAAACATCATGCTTTAAAATTTCTTAAACTTTAGGTCTCATTTTGTAAAGATTGCGACGCCATTTGCTTTGTTAATAATATTGTTTGGATTCGACTAAACGTATGAGCACGTAAGTTATCAGACTGCAATGTGTAATAAAGATATTATCATTATGAAAGTATTAATTAGAAGTTAATAATGAAATATAAGTTTTTACACATTGATAACTATTACAAAAATGTAATGACCAAGTGTTAAAGTCATCCAAATAACAATTAATTAACACCAAGTAGAATGTAATGGTTTAATGAATAGCATGATTGTTGTGATATGCTTACTTAGAGGAGAGATGAGAGCATCAATAATGGTTTTATTAATATCGGACCACAATTGTAGGTTCATTTTCTGACCGGAATGAATCAAAGCTACATGGAATTATAACTTAAATCTTGTTTGGTAGTTTAGCTCGGAAAATTGTGCTTCGATACTAATGGCTGCACAAATCACAAAAAGGTAGAATTGTGAACTTTATCTTTAAAGAAATGGCTCATCACCAACTTCAATGTTACCTACAAAATGTATTTATCCGTCGTATAGCATCGCATACTGAAAGAGACTTTCCAACATCGGATGCCAAAAACCTGAAGGTATATACACACAAATGACCCATTTAGACATGAATAAATATATCAAATATTTCAGCGTGACCTTTTGACCCGTTACGCACCCACTCAGTCCATCAACTTTCAAGGTATAGTTTATAATGCGAAGGATAAAGTTATACATAAGGGGTTCTGTTTGACTAGCATTTTCACTATTAAACTAATTGACTAAATATAAATATGAAAAGGACAAACTTTAGAACTCGGCCACCAAAGGCACCATGGGCCACTTCATGTTTACCATCCAAAACTTGCAGTCGCAAATTCTCCAATACATTAACCAACCAAAAAATTTCACATATTAGAAAAAACAAAATTGGTAAAGATAAAATACAATTATTATTTTGCCAAGACTTTTGTTGCATGATTCGTAAGTGCTTTGAGTTTTGCATCAAAAGAAAAAAATAGTACCAATGTCGTTTCAATGAGTTAACAATGAGTTGACGTCCTACAAAATGATGTCGTATTTGTATTGTCAACAACATACTCACACACCATATGAAGCTGAAAAGGCAAACCTAAGAGTTATTGATGTCGTTAGTGCACATACAATGATACTTATATTTATTTATAAAAAAAAAAGTCAGTGATAACCTATAAATTTTAGAGAAAGTATAACATGCCCAAATGACAATGATACCTTCAACAGACCCATCCTTATATGACCCATCAAACGCCAACCATCCCATCTTGCCACCTCTAAAACATGGTTGAAGAAAATATATCTTTTTACCGTAATTTCCTCGAATTTCTGAGTAACTGGCTTGAAACAAATGGACCCATCTTTAGAAGCGTATGCACTGCCAAAGTCTGCAAAAAGGAATGAAATGAAACTTGAACATCAAACTAAAATCACATATCTTCGAAAGGTTATAGTTTTGGTTATAATCAAGCACCACAGAGTGGCGTTCAAAAAATATAACTGAAGAACATGATTGACCATACCTTTCATACAAAATTCTCATAACTAATATGTTTCTTGACTTATGTCTCTATGAGGCAATGGAGGATCACGGTAAAAGTGGAGGCATTCCTAAACCCGCCTTTATAATGGGACAACAAATGAGTGTTGAATAAAATAAAATAGTACAGTTCCAAAAAAATTCCTACTTATTATTTCTAAATAAGCTATAAATTATTACCAGAAAATTTGCCACATCACATGCAATTTGCATTCTTGTCTGTCTAACTCAGTGAATGTACACCTGTAACCGAATACAAACATTATGAATTTAGTGATAAGAAGTGTTAATACAAACATTATGAATTTAGTGATGAGAAGTGTTAATGTGAAATGTCCCGTTCTTATTGATTAAAAACGTTCCATATTAATTGATTTCGTTGCGAGGTTTTGACCTCTATATGAGACGTTTTTCAAAGACTGCATTCATTTTTAAAACAAACCATAACCTTTATTTCATAAATAAAGGTTTAAAAGCTTTACGTAGATTATCAAATAATGATAATCTAAAATATCCTGTTTACACACGACCATTACATAATGGTTTACAATACAAATATGTTACATCGAAATCAGTTTCTTGAATGCAGTTTTTACACAATATCATACAAACATGGACTCCAAATCTTGTCCTTATTTTAGTATGCAACAGCGGAAGCTCTTAGTATTCACCTGAGAATAAACATGCTTTAAACGTCAACAAAAATGTTGGTGAGTTATAGGTTTAACCTATATGTATCAAATCGTAACAATAGACCACAAGATTTCATATTTCAATACACATCCCATACATAGAGATAAAAATCATTCATATGGTGAATACCTGGTAACCGACATTAACAAGATGCATATATAAGAATATCCCCATCATTCCGGGACACAC
This sequence comes from Rutidosis leptorrhynchoides, assembly GCF_046630445.1. Lineage (NCBI taxonomy): Eukaryota > Viridiplantae > Streptophyta > Magnoliopsida > Asterales > Asteraceae > Rutidosis > Rutidosis leptorrhynchoides. The sequence continues at coordinate 637,423,691 of NC_092335.1, forward strand.
TTCGGATATGATATAAATTTCGAAGTACTAAAGCATCCGGTACTTTGGATGGGGTTTGTTAGGCCCAATAGATCTATCTTTAGGATTCGCGTCAATTAGGGTGTCTGTTCCCTAATTCTTAGATTACCAGACTTAATAAAAAGGGGCATATTCGATTTCGATAATTCAACCATAGAATGTAGTTTCACGTACTTGTGTCTATTTTGTAAATCATTTATAAAACCTGCATGTATTCTCATCCCAAAAATATTAGATTTTAAAAGTGGGACTATAACTCACTTTCACAGATTTTTACTTCGTCGGGAAGTAAGACTTGGCCACTGGTTGATTCACGAACCTATAACAATATATACATATATATCAAAGTATGTTTAAAATATATTTACAACACTTTTAATATCTTTTGATGTTTTAAGTTTATTAAGTCAGGTGTCCTCGTTAGTAACCTACAACTAGTTGTCCACAGTTAGATGTACAGAAATAAATCGATAAATATTATCTTGAATCAATCCACGACCCAGTGTATACGTATCTCAGTATTGATCACAACTCAAACTATATATATTTTGGAATCAACCTCAACCCTGTATAGCTAACTCCAACATTCACATATAGAGTGTCTATGGTTGTTCCGAAATATATATAGATGTGTCGACATGATAGGTCGAAACATTGTATACGTGTCTATGGTATCTCAAGATTACATAATATACAATACAAGTTGATTAAGTCATGGTTGGAATAGATTTGTTACCAATTTTCACGTAGCTAAAATGAGAAAAATTATCCAATCTTGTTTTACCCATAACTTCTTCATTTTAAATCCGTTTTGAGTGAATCAAATTGCTATGGTTTCATATTGAACTCTATTTTATGAATCTAAACAGAAAAAGTATAGGTTTATAGTTGGAAAAATAAGTTACAAGTCGTTTTTGTAAAGGTAGTCATTTCAGTCGAAAGAACGACGTCTAGATGACCATTTTAGAAAACATACTTCCACTTTGAGTTTAACCATAATTTTTGGATATAGTTTCATGTTCATAATAAAAATCATTTTCTCAGAATAAAAACTTTTAAATCAAAGTTTATCATAGTTTTTAATTAACTAACCCAAAACAGCCCGCGGTGTTACTACGACGGCGTAAATCCGGTTTTACGGTGTTTTTCGTGTTTCCAGGTTTTAAATCATTAAGTTAGCATATCATATAGATATAGAACATGTGTTTAGTTGATTTTAAAAGTCAAGTTAGAAGGATTAACTTTTGTTTGCGAACAAGTTTAGAATTAACTAAACTATGTTCTAGTGATTACAATTTTAAACCTTCGAATAAGATAGCTTTATATGTATGAATCGAATGATGTTATGAACATCATTACTACCTTAAGTTCCTTGGATAAACCTACTGGAAAAGAGAAAAATGGATCTAGCTTCAATGGATCCTTGGATGGCTCGAAGTTCTTGAAGCAGAATCATGACACGAAAACAAGTTCAAGTAAGATCATCACTTGAAATAAGATTGTTATAGTTATAGAAATTGAACCAAAGTTTGAATATGATTATTACCTTGTATTAGAATGATAACCTACTGTAAGAAACAAAGATTTCTTGAGGTTGGATGATCACCTTACAAGATTGGAAGTGAGCTAGCAAACTTGAAAGTATTCTTGATTTTATGAAACTAGAACTTTTGGAATTTATGAAGAACACTTAGAACTTGAAGATAGAACTTGAGAGAGATCAATTAGATGAAGAAAATTGAAGAATGAAAGTGTTTGTAGGTGTTTTTGGTCGTTGGTGTATGGATTAGATATAAAGGATATGTAATTTTGTTTTCATGTAAATAAGTCATGAATGATTACTCATATTTTTGTAATTTTATGAGATATTTCATGCTAGTTGCCAAATGATGGTTCCCACATGTGTTAGGTGACTCACATGGGCTGCTAAGAGCTGATCATTGGAGTGTATATACCAATAGTACATACATCTAAAGCTGTGTATTGTACGAGTACGAATACGGGTGCATACGAGTAGAATTGTTGATGGAACTGAACGAGGATGTAATTGTAAGCATTTTTGTTAAGTAGAAGTATTTTGATATGTGTATTCAAGTCTTTCAAAAGTGTATAAATACATATTAAAACACTACATGTATATACACTTTAACTGAGTCGTTAAGTCATCGTTAGTCGTTACATGTAAGTGTTGTTTTGAAACCTTTAGGTTAACGATCTTGTTAAATGTTGTTAACCCAATGTTTATAATATCAAATGAGATTTTAAATTATTATATTATCATGATATTATCATGTATGAATATCTCTTAATATGATATATATACATTAAATGTCTTTACAACGATAATCGTTACATATATGTCTCGTTTAAAAATCATTAAGTTAGTAGTCTTGTTTTTACATATGTAGTTCATTGTTAATATACTTAATGATATATTTACTTATCATAGTATCATGTTAGCTATATATATATATCCATATATATGTCATCATATAGTTTTTACAAGTTTTAACGTTCGTGAATCACCGGTCAACTTGGGTGGTCAATTGTCTATATGAAACATATTTCAATTAATCAAGTCTTAACAAATTTGATTGCTTAACATGTTGGAAACATTTAATCATGTAAATATCAATCTCAATTAATATATATAAACATGAAAAAGTTCGGGTCACTACAGTACCTACCCGTTAAATAAATTTCGTCCCGAAATTTTAAGCTGTTGAAGGTGTTGACGAATTTTCTGGAAATAGATGCGGGTATTTCTTCTTCATCTGATCTTCACGCTCCCAGGTGAACTCGGGTCCTCTACGAGCATTCCATCGAACCTTAACAATTGGTATCTTGTTTTGCTTAAGTCTTTTAACCTCACGATCCATTATTTCGACGGGTTCTTCGATGAATTGAAGTTTTTCGTTGATTTGGATTTCATCTAACGGAATAGTGAGATCTTCTTTAGCAAAACATTTCTTCAAATTCGAGACGTGGAAAGTGTTATGTACAGCCGCGAGTTGTTGAGGTAACTCAAGTCGGTAAGCTACTGGTCCGACACGATCAATAATCTTGAATGGTCCAATATACCTTGGATTTAATTTCCCTCGTTTACCAAATCGAACAACGCCTTTCCAAGGTGCAACTTTAAGCATGACCATCTCTCCAATTTCAAATTCTATATCTTTTCTTTTAATGTCAGCGTAGCTCTTTTGTCGACTTTGGGCGGTTTTCAACCGTTGTTGAATTTGGATGATCTTCTCGGTAGTTTCTTGTATAATCTCCGGACCCGTAATCTGTCTATCCCCCACTTCACTCCAACAAATTGGAGACCTGCACTTTCTACCATAAAGTGCTTCAAACGGCGCCATCTCAATGCTTGAATGGTAGCTATTGTTGTAGGAAAATTCTGCTAACGGTAGATGTCGATCCCAACTGTTTTCGAAATCAATAACACATGCTCGTAGTATGTCTTCAAGCATTTGTATCGTCCTTTCGCTCTGCCCATCAGTTTGTGGATGATAGGCAGTACTCATGTCTAGACGAGTTCCTAATGCTTGCTGTAATGTCTGCCAGAATCTTGAAGTAAATCTACCATCCCTATCAGAGATAATAGAGATTGGTATTCCATGTCTGGAGATGACTTCCTTCAAATACAGTCGTGTTAACTTCTCCATCTTGTCATCTTCTCTTATTGGCAGGAAGTGTGCTGATTTGGTGAGACGATCAACTATTACCCAAATAGTATCAAAACCATTTGCAGTCCTTGGCAATTTAGTGATGAAATCCATGGTAATGTTTTCCCATTTTCATTCTGGGATTTCGGGTTGTTGAAGTAGACCCGATGGTTTCTGATGCTCAGCTTTGACCTTAGAACACGTCAAACATTCTCCTACGTATTTAGCAACATCGGCTTTCATACCCGGCCACCAAAAATGTTTCTTGAGATCCTTGTACATCTTCCCCGTTCCAGGATGTATTGAGTATCTGGTTTTATGAGCTTCTCTAAGTACCATTTCTCTCATATCTCCAAATTTTGGTACCCAAATCCTTTCAGCCCTATACCGGGTTCCGTCTTCCCGAATATTAAGATGCTTCTCCGATCCTTTGGGTATTTCATCCTTTAAATTTCCCTCTTTTAAAACTCCTTGTTGCGCCTCCTTTATTTGAGTAGTAAGGTTATTATGAATCATTATATTCATAGATTTTACTCGAATGGGTTCTCTGTCCTTCCTGCTCAAGGCATCGGCTACAACATTTGCCTTCCTGCTCAATCCACCTACGCTGCCTCATATTCAGTTGTTTCTGATTAAATATGTGTTGAAGACTTTTGTGGTCGGTATATATAATACTTTTGACCCCATATAAGTAGTGTCTCCAAGTCTTTAATGCAAAAACAACCGCGCTAATTCCAAATCATGCGTCGTATAATTTTGTTCGTGAATCTTCAATTGTCTAGACGCATAAGCATTCACCTTCGTTCGTTGCATTAATACACAACCGAGACCTTGCTTTGATGCGTCACAATAAATCACAAAATCATCATTCCCTTCAGGCAATGACAATATAGGTGCCGTAGTTAGCTTTTTCTTCAATAACTGAAACGCTTTCTCTTGTTCATCATTCCATTCAAATTTCTTCCCTTTATGCGTTAATGCAGTCAAGGGTTTTGCTATTCTGGAAAAGTCTTGGATGAACCTTCTGTAGTAACCAGCTAGTCCTAAAAACTGGTGTATGTGTTTCGGAGTTTTCGGGGTTTCCCACTTTTCAACAGTTTCTATCTTTGCCGGATCCACCTTAATACCTTCTTTGTTCACTATGTGACCGAGGAATTGAACTTATTCCAACCAAAATGCACACTTTGAAAACTTAGCGTACAATTCTTCCTTCCTCAATACTTTTAACACCTTTCTCAAATGTTCACAGTGTTCTTGGTCATTCTTTGAGTAAATAAGTATGTCATCAATGAAAACAATGACAAACTTGTCAAGGTATGGTCCACACACTCGGTTCATAAGGTCCATGAACACAGCTGGTGCATTAGTTAAACCAAACGGCATGACCATAAACTCGTAATGACCGTAACGTGTTCTGAAAGCAGTCTTTGGAATATCATCTTCTTTCACCCGCATTTGATGATACCCGGAACGTAAGTCAATCTTTGAATAAACAGACGAGCCTTGTAGTTGATCAAATAAGTCATCGATTCTCGGTAGTGGGTAGCGGTTCTTGATGGTAAGTTTGTTCAACTCTTGGTAGTCGATACACAACCTGAATGTACCATCTTTCTTCTTGACAAACAAAACAGGAGCTCCCCACGGTGATGTGCTTGGTCGAATGTAACCACGCTCTAAAAGTTCTTGTAATTGGCTTTGTAGTTCTTTCATCTCGCTGGGTGCGAGTCTGTAAGGAGCACGAGCTATTGGTGCAGCTCCTGGTACAAGATCTATTTGAAATTCAACGGATCGATGTGGGGGTAATCCCGGTAATTCTTTCGGAAATACATCGGGAAATTCTTTTGCAATGGGAACATCATTGATGCTCTTTTCTTCAGTTTGTACTTTCTCGACGTGTGCTAGAACAGCATAGCAACCTTTTCTTATTAGTTTTTGTGCCTTCAAATTACTAATAAGATGTAGCTTCGTGTTGCCCTTTTCTCCGTACACCATTAAGGGTTTTCCTTTTTCTCGTATAATGCGAATTGCATTTTTGTAACAAACGATCTCTGCTTTCACTTCTTTCAACCAGTCCATACCGATTATCACATCAAAACTCCCTAACTCTACTGGTATCAAATCAATCTTAAATGTTTCGCTAACCAGTTTAATTTCTCGATTCCGACATATATTATCTGCTGAAATTAATTTACCATTTGCTAATTCGAGTAAAAATTTACTATCCAAAGGCGTCAATGGACAACTTAATTTAGCACAAAAATCTCTACTCATATAGCTTCTATCCGCACCCGAATCAAATAAAACGTAAGCAGATTTATTGTCAATAAGAAACGTACCCGTAACAAGCTCCGGGTCTTCCTGTGCCTCTGCCGCATTAATATTGAAAACTCTTCCGCGGCCTTGTCCATTCGTGTTCTCCTGGTTCGGGCAATTTCTAATAATGTGGCCCGGTTTTCCACATTTATAACAAACTACATTGGCATAACTTGCTCCGACACTACTTGCTCCGCCATTACTCGTTCCGACACCATTTGTTCCTTTCGTTCTATTAACCCCTGGTCCGTAGACATCACACTTCGCCGCGCTATGACCATTTCTTTTACACTTGTTGCAAAATTTGGTGCAGAACCCCGAGTGATACTTTTCACACCTTTGGCATAGCTGCTTCTGATTGTTGTTGTTGTTGCGGTTATTATTGTTGTTAAGATGATTTTTGTGGTTGCTGTTGTTGTTATTGTTGTTGTTGTTGTTGTTGGGCCGTTTGTTGTAGTTGCGATTGATGTTGCGATTGTTAGGATAGTTGTTGCGATTATTGTTATAATTGCTGTTGTGATGACCCGGAAATTTCTGACCAAATTTAAACTTAATCTTTGTATGATTAACATTTCCGACACGATAAGCAAAGTCTGTAAAACTGAATCTCAAAATTTTTGAACTACTTTTATATATTTAAATACCCTTCGGTTGTTTTCGACGAATCGCGAACAATTATATGTAAATAGATACATATATACTATAACTTGAAAAGGTAACAATGTATTAATTGTTTGATACCGTACATTAAACTTATTGGTTTAAATATCTATTTGAATATATATGATAAGTTGAAATATTTATTATTAAAATTTATTTATATATAACTTTCAATGTGTATTTAAAAACTGATTTATATATTAAAAAGATATATACATATATATAATTTCAAGTTATTTAGTAAACGATAGTAACATTCGTTTATTGATTCGATTGATATTTAGATAAGTTAACTAAAGCATTTAAGATGAACCAGTAAAACACTAATTTGCTACAGTATTTTCAAATTGCTACAGTACCCAAAATGCTACAGTGTTTTCGAAAATCACTATTTGCTACAGTGAAATTGACTTTGCTACAGTGAATTGCTACAGTGAAATTGACTTTGCTACAGTGAATTGCTACAGTAACTTTGCTACAGTAAACCCATTTTTGATATGAAGTAAATGACCAAAACACTTAAATGTATAAGTTATACCTTGAGTGGTATAGTTTATGGATGATTTAAGACTATATTTTGACAAAGGTACGATTCACGAAACGTAAAGTACAAGTTTTCTCAGTATACGATAGGACGTTCGAAAAATCGGAACCGGGACATAAGTCGAGTGATGACGTACGACTTATCGGAACTAAAATTACAAATCAACTATGCACGTGAATTTAATATAATATATAATTAATTATATAAATTATTATATATTATAAATATTATATTAAAATATGTCGACAAACTAGAGGCCAAAACATTGTGAGCTGTAAACTCATCCCATGCGATCGCATGGGAAATGGGCTGTAAAGCCATGCGATCGCATGGCAGTCATATCCAGGCCACATCTATAAATTCGAGCGATTTCATTTCATTTCAGCACACATATCTACTATCTATCTCTGTATTATTATTATTTATATTATTATTATTATTATTATTATTATTATTATTATTATTATTATTATTATTATTATTATTATTATTATTATTATTATTATTATTAATTAGTATTATACATAAAATACTACGACGAGGTTATGAGCGTGTCACTTTCAAAATGGTTTTCAAGCGGGATAGAGCTAAGAAAATTATGGGTTATTGCCAAGGAGGTTATGGGTAATGTTCGGGGGTATATTTGTGAGTCAAACCTAGTGTTTATCATCTCTGTTGCGTCTACGTACTTTTCTGAAATATTGAATCACAATATTGATACGTTGAGATCTACGATTATTTGGTAATCCGAGTTTCGGTCACATTACGATGAACAACTTTATGTGCTGCTAAGGTGAGTTTCATAAGATCCCTTTTACTCTCTACATTTTTGGGCTGAGAATACATGCAAATGCTTTATTAACCGATATACAATATTTATATGTGTGAGTTTCATAAGATCCCTTTTACTTGAAATGTCCCGTTCTTATTGATTAAAAACGTTCCATATTAATTGATTTCGTTGCGAGGTTTTGACCTCTATATGAGACGTTTTTCAAAGACTGCATTCATTTTTAAAACAAACCATAACCTTTATTTCATAAGTAAAGGTTTAAAAAGCTTTACGTAGATTATCAAATAATGATAATCTAAAATATCCTGTTTACACACGACCATTACATAATGGTTTACAATACAAATATGTTACATCGAAATCAGTTTCTTGAATGCAGTTTTTACACAATATCATACAAACATGGACTCCAAATCTTGTCCTTATTTTAGTATGCAACAGCGGAAGCTCTTAATATTCACCTGAGAATAAACATGCTTTAAACGTCAACAAAAATGTTGGTGAGTTATAGGTTTAACCTATATATATCAAATCGTAACAATAGACCACAAGATTTCATATTTCAATACACATCCCATACATAGAGATAAAAATCATTCATATGGTGAACACCTGGTAACCGACAATAACAAGATGCATATATAAGAATATCCCCATCATTCCGGGACACCCTTCGGATATGATATAAATTTCGAAGTACTAAAGCATCCGGTACTTTGGATGGAGTTTGTTAGGCCCAATAGATCTATCTTTAGGATTCGCGTCAATTAGGGTGTCTGTTCCCTAATTCTTAGATTACCAGACTTAATAAAAAGGGGCATATTCGATTTCGATAATTCAACCATAGAATGTAGTTTCACGTACTTGTGTCTATTTTGTAAATCATTTATAAAACCTGCATGTATTCTCATCCCAAAAATATTAGATTTTAAAAGTGGGACTATAACTCACTTTCACAGATTTTTACTTCGTCGGGAAGTAAGACTTGGCCACTGTTGATTCACGAACCTATAACAATATATACATATATATTAAAGTATGTTCAAAATATATTTACAACACTTTTAATATATTTTGATGTTTTAAGTTTATTAAGTCAGCTGTCCTCGTTAGTAACCTATAACTAGTTGTCCACAGTTAGATGTACAGAAATAAATCGATAAATATTATCTTGAATCAATCCACGACCCAGTGTATACGTATCTTAGTATTGATCACAACTCAAACTATATATATTTTGGAATCAACCTCAACCCTGTATAGCTAACTCCAACATTCACATATAGAGTGTCTATGGTTGTTCCGAAATATATATAGATGTGTCGACATGATAGGTCGAAACATTGTATACGTGTCTATGGTATCTCAAGATTACATAATATACAATACAAGTTGATTAAGTTATGGTTGGAATATATTTGTTACCAATTTTCACGTAGCTAAAATGAGAAAAATTATCCAATCTTGTTTTACCCATAACTTCTTCATTTTAAATCCGTTTTGAGTGAATCAAATTGCTATGGTTTCATATTGAACTCTATTTTATGAATCTAAACAGAAAAAGTATAGGTTTATAGTCGGAAAAATAAGTTACAAGTCGTTTTTGTAAAGGTAGTCATTTCAGTCGAAAGAACGACGTCTAGATGACCATTTTAGAAAACATACTTCCACTTTGAGTTTAACCATAATTTTTGGATATAGTTTCATGTTCATAATAAAAATAATTTTCTCAGAATAACAACTTTTAAATCAAAGTTTATCATAGTTTTTAATTAACTAACCCAAAACAGCCCGCGGTGTTACTACGACGGCGTAAATCCGGTTTTACGGTGTTTTTCGTGTTTTCAGGTTTTAAATCATTAAGTTAGCATATCATATAGATATAGAACATGTGTTTAGTTGATTTTAAAAGTCAAGTTAGAAGGATTAACTTTTGTTTGCGAACAAGTTTAGAATTAACTAAACTATGTTCTAGTGATTACAAGTTTAAACCTTCGAATAAGATAGCTTTATATGTATGAATCGAATGATGTTATGAACATCATTACTACCTTAATTTCCTTGGATAAACCTACTGGAAAATAGAAAAATGGATCTAGCTTCAATGGATCCTTGGATGGCTCGAAGTTCTTGAAGCAGAATCATGACACGAAAACAAGTTCAAGTAAGATCATCACTTGAAATAAGATTGTTATAGTTATAGAAATTGAACCAAAGTTTGAATATGATTATTACCTTGTATTAGAATGATAACCTACTGTAAGAAACAAAGATTTCTTGAGGTTGGATGATCACCTTACAAGATTGGAAGTGAGCTAGCAAACTTGAAAGTATTCTTGATTTTATGAAACTAGAACTTTTGGAATTTATGAAGAACACTTAGAACTTGAAGATAGAACTTGAGAGAGATCAATTAGATGAAGAAAATTGAAGAATGAAAGTGTTTGTAGGTGTTTTTGGTCGTTGGTGTATGGATTAGATATAAAGGATATGTAATTTTGTTTTCATGTAAATAAGTCATGAATGATTACTCATATTTTTGTAATTTTATGAGATATTTCATGCTAGTTGCCAAATGATGGTTCCCACATGTGTTAGGTGACTCACATGGGCTGCTAAGAGCTGATCATTGGAGTGTATATACCAATAGTACATACATCTAAAAGCTGTGTATTGTACGAGTACGAATACGGGTGCATACGAGTAGAATTGTTGATGAAACTGAACGAGGATGTAATTGTAAGCATTTTTGTTAAGTAGAAGTATTTTGATAAGTGTATTGAAGTCTTTCAAAAGTGTATAAATACATATTAAAACACTACATGTATATACATTTTAACTGAGTCGTTAAGTCATCGTTAGTCGTTACATGTAAGTGTTGTTTTGAAACCTTTAGGTTAACGATCTTGTTAAATGTTGTTAACCCAATGTTTATAATATCAAATGAGATTTTAAATTATTATATTATCATGATATTATCATGTATGAATATCTCTTAATATGATATATATACATTAAATGTCTTTACAACGATAATCGTTACATATATGTCTCGTTTAAAAATCATTAAGTTAGTAGTCTTGTTTTTACATATGTAGTTCATTGTTAATATACTTTATGATATGTTTTCTTATCATAGTATCATGTTAACTATATATATATATCCATATATATGTCATCATATAGTTTTTACAAGTTTTAACGTTCGTGAATCACCGATCAACTTGGGTGGTCAATTGTCTATATGAAACATATTTCAATTAATCAAGTCTTAACAAGTTTGATTGCTTAACATGTTGGAAACATTTAATCATGTAAATATCAATCTCAATTAATATATATAAATATGGAAAAGTTCGGGTCACTACAGTACCTACCCGTTAAATAAATGCGGGTATTTGTGAGTATATATAAACATTTAAGCTGTTGAAGGTGTTGACGAATCTTCTGGAAATAGATGCGGGTATTTCTTCTTCATCTGATCTTCACACTCCCAGGTGAACTCGGGTCCTCTACGAGCATTCCATCGAAACTTAACAATTGGTATCTTGTTTTGCTTAAGTCTTTTAACCTCACGATCCATTATTTCGACGGGTTCTTCGATGAATTGAAGTTTTTCGTTGATTTGGATTTCATCTAACGGAATAGTGAGATCTTCTTTAGCAAAACATTTCTTTAAATTCGAGACGTGGAAAGTGTTATGTACAGCCGCGAGTTGTTGAGGTAACTCTAGTCGGTAAGCTACTGGTCCGACACGATCAATAATCTTGAATGGTCCAATATACCTTGGATTTAATTTCCCTCGTTTACCAAATCGAACAACGCCTTTCCAAGGTGCAACTTTAAGCATGACCATCTCTCCAATTTCAAATTCTATATCTTTTCTTTTAATGTCAGCGTAGCTCTTTTGTCGACTTTGGGCGGTTTTCAACCGTTGTTGAATTTGGATGATCTTCTCGGTAGTTTCTTGTATAATCTCCGGACCCGTAATCTGTCTATCCCCCACTTCACTCTAACAAATCAGAGACCTGCACTTTCTACCATAAAGTGCTTCAAACGGCGCCATCTCAATGCTTGAATGGTAGCTGTTGTTGTAGGAAAATTCTGCTAACGGTAGATGTCGATCCCAACTGTTTCCGAAATCAATAACACATGCTCGTAGCATGTCTTCAAGCGTTTGTATCGTCCTTTCGCTCTGCCCATCAGTTTGTGGATGATAGGCAGTACTCATGTCTAGACGAGTTCCTAATGCTTGCTGTAATGTCTGCCAGAATCTTGAAATAAATCTGCCATCCCTATCAGAGATAATAGAGATTGGTATTCCATGTCTGGAGACGACTTCCTTCAAATACAGTCGTGCTAACTTCTCCATCTTGTCATCTTCTCTTATTGGTAGGAAGTGTGCTGATTTGGTGAGACGATCAACTATTACCCAAATAGTATCAAAACCACTTGCAGTCCTTGGCAATTTAGTGATGAAATCCATGGTAATGTTTTCCCATTTCCATTCCGGGATTACGGGTTGTTGAAGTAGACCTGATGGTTTCTGATGCTCAGCTTTGACCTTAGAACACGTCAAACATTCTCCTACGTATTTAGCAACATCGGCTTTCATACCCGGCCACCAAAAATGTCTCTTGAGATCCTTGTACATCTTCCCCGTTCCAGGATGTATTGAGTATCTGGTTTTATGAGCTTCTCTAAGTACCATTTCTCTCATATCTCCAAATTTTGGTACCCAAATCCTTTCAGCCCTATACCGGGTTCCGTCTTCCCGAATATTAAGATGCTTCTCCGATCCTTTGGGTATTTCATCCTTTAAATTTCCCTCTTTTAAAACTCCTTGTTGCGCCTCCTTTATTTGAGTAGTAATGTTATTATGAATCATTATATTCATAGATTTTACTCGAATGGGTTCTCTATCCTTCCTGCTCAAGGCATCGGCTACCACATTTGCCTTCCCCGGGTGGTAACGAATCTCAAAGTCGTAATCATTCAATAATTCAATCCACCTACGCTGCCTCATATTCAGTTGTTTCTGATTAAATATGTGTTGAAGACTTTTGTGGTCAGTATATATAATACTTTTGACCCCATATAAGTAGTGCCTCCAAGTATTTAATGCAAAAACAACCGCGCCTAATTCCAAATCATGCGTCGTATAATTTTGTTCGTGAATCTTCAATTGTCTAGACGCATAAGCAATCACCTTCGTTCATTGCATTAATACACAACCGAGACCTTGCTTTGATGCGTCACAATAAATCACAAAATCATCATTCCCTTCAGGCAATGACAATATAGGTGCCGTAGTTAGCTTTTTCTTCAATAACTGAAACGCTTTCTCTTGTTCATCATTCCATTCAAATTTCTTCCCTTTATGCGTTAATGCAGTCAAGGGTTTTGCTATTCTGGAAAAGTCTTGGATGAACCTTCTGTAGTAACCAGCTAGTCCTAAAAACTGGCGTATGTGTTTCGGAGTTTTCGGGGTTTCCCACTTTTCAACAGTTTCTATCTTTGCCGGATCCACCTTAATACCTTCTTTGTTCACTATGTGACCGAGGAATTGAACTTCTTCCAACCAAAATGCACGCTTTGAAAACTTAGCGTACAATTCTTCCTTCCTCAATACTTCTAACACCTTTCTCAAATGTTCACCGTGTTCTTGGTCATTCTTTGAGTAAATAAGTATGTCATCAATGAAAACAATGACAAACTTGTCAAGGTATGGTCCACACACTCGGTTCATAAGGTCCATGAACACAGTTGGTGCATTAGTTAAACCAAACGGCATGACCATAAACTCGTAATGACCGTAACGTGTTCTGAAAGCAGTCTTTGGAATATCATCTTCTTTCACCTGCATTTGATGATACCCAGAACGTAAGTCAATCTTTGAATAAACAGACGAGCCTTGTAGTTGATCAAATAAGTCGTTGATTCTCGGTAGTGGGTAGCGGTTCTTGATGGTAAGTTTGTTCAACTCTCGGTAGTCGATACACAACCTGAATGTACCATCTTTCTTCTTGACAAACAAAACAGGAGCTCCCCACGGTGATGTGCTTGGTCGAATGAAACCACGCTCTAAAAGTTCTTGTAATTGGCTTTGCAGTTCTTTCATCTCGCTGGGTGCGAGTCTGTAAGGAGCACGAGCTATTGGTGCAGCTCCTGGTACAAGATCTATTTGAAATTCAACGGATCGATGTGGGGGTAATCCCGATAATTCTTTCGGAAATACATCGGGAAATTCTTTTGCAATGGGAACATCATTGATGCTCTTTTCTTCAGTTTGTACTTTCTCGACGTGTGCTAGAACAGCATAGCAACCTTTTCTTATTAGTTTTTGTGCCTCAAATTACTAATAAGATGTAGCTTCGTGTTGCCCTTTTCTCCGTACACCATTAAGGGTTTTCCGTTTTCTCGTATAATGCGAATTGCATTTTTGTAACAAACGATCTCCGCTTTCACTTCTTTCAACCAGTCCATACCGATTATCACATCAAAACTCCCTAATTCTACTGGTATCAAATCAATCTTAAATGTTTCGCTAACCAGTTTAATTTCTCAATTCCGACATATATTATCTGCTGAAATTAATTTACCATTTGCTAATTCGAGTAAAAATTTACTATCCAAAAGGCGTCAATGGACAACTTAATTTAGCACAAAAATCTCTACTCATATAGCTTCTATCCGCACCCGAATCAAATAAAACGTAAGCAGATTTATTGTCAATAAGAAACGTACCCGTAACAAGCTCCGGGTCTTCCTGTGCCTCTACCGCATTAATATTGAAAACTCTTCCACGGCCTTGTCCATTCGTGTTCTCCTGGTTCGGGCAATTTCTAATAATGTGGCCTGGTTTTCCACATTTATAACAAACTACATTGGCATAACTTGCTCCGACACTACTTGCTCCGCCATTACTCGTTCCGACACCATTTGTTCCTTTCGTTCTATTAACCCCTGGTCCGTAGACCTCACACTTCGCCGCGCTATGACCATTTCTTTTACACTTGTTGCAAAATTTGGTGCAGAACCCCGAGTGATTCTTTTCACACCTTTGGCATAGCTGCTTCTGATTGTTGTTGTTGTTGCGGTTATTATTGTTGTTGGGATGATTGTTGTAGTTGCTGTTGTTGTTGTTGTTGTTGTTGTTGTTGTTGGGCCGTTTGTTGTAGTTGCGATTGATGTTGCGATTGTTGGGATAATTGTTGCGATTATTGTTGTAATTGCTGTTGTTGTTGTATTGGTGATTCTTATCACCGTTTTCCTCCCACTTTCTTTTGACTTGCTTCACATTGGCCTCTTCAGCAGTCTGTTCTTTAATTCTTTCTTCAATCTGGTTCACTAGTTTGTGAGCCATTCTACATGCCTGTTGTATGGAGGCGGGCTCGTGTGAACTTATATCTTCTTGGATTCTTTCCGGTAATCCTTTCACAAACGCATCGATCTTCTCTTCCTCATCTTCGAATGCTCCCGGACACAATAGGCACAATTCTGTGAATCGTCTTTCGTACGTGGTAATATCAAATCCTTGGGTTCGTAACCCTCTAAGTTCTGTCTTGAGCTTATTGACCTCGGTTCTGGGACGGTACTTCTCGTTCATCAAGTGCTTGAATGCTGACCACGGTAGTGCGTACGCATCATCTTGTCCCACTTGCTCTAGATAGGTATTCCACCATGTTAACGCAGAACCTGTGAAGGTATGCGTAGCGTACTTCACTTTGTCCTCTTCAGTACACTTACTTATGGCAAACACCGATTCAACCTTCTCGGTCCACCGTTTCAATCCGATCGGTCCTTCGGTTCCATCAAATTCCAAAGGTTTGCAGGCAGTGAATTCTTTGTAGGTGCATCCTACACGATTTCCTGTACTGCCAGATCTAAGGTTATTGTTGGTATGTAGCGCAGCCTGTACTGCGGCTATGTTTGAAGCTAGAAAAGTACGGAATTCCTCTTCATTCATATTCACGGTGTGTCGAGTAGTCGGTGCCATTTCCTTCAAAATAGTCAAATGGAACAAGTTAATCATACAGAATATTAAGAGTAGTTAATAGTATTTCGTAGCATAATATGAACTCATTTATAAAAGCTTTTTCTTCATATTAGCGTTTTATAAGTTTAAATTCGGGTAGTACCTACCCGTTAAGTTCATACTTAGTAGCTAATATACAATTCAACTACTACAATTCTATATGAAAAACTGATTATAATAATATTTCGTGTTCAAACTTTTATACAATATTTTACAAACTTACAATACCGCTTATTTTACATAAAGCATGAAATATAGCACACAATAACTTTGATACAAGATAGTTGTGAAGACAATTCTAGCTAGTACACAAGTCGTTCAGCAAAGGCAATAAAGACACGTAATTCATACGTCCAGAAACAAGTCATGCATTCTGGTTTTACTAGGACTACTTCCCATCCTTGGTCTTGTGCAACATAACCGTTATGGCCGTTGATAAGACAGCGTGTTGTAACGTCATCAAAGGAACGAGGGTTACGTAATGTCCAACAGTCCCGTAATAATCTAAAAACCTCATTTCTTACCCCAATTACCGACTCCGTCACTTGTGGAAATGTTTTGTTTAATAGTTGTAGCCCGATGTTCTTGTTCTCACTTTGGTGAGAAGCGAACATTACTAATCCGTAAGCATAACATGCTTCTTTATGTTGCATGTTAGCCGCTTTTTCTAAATCACGAAGTCCAATATTCGGATATATTGAGTCAAAATAATTTCTTAACCCGTTGCGTAAAATAGCATTTGGGTTCCCCGCAATATATGCGTCAAAGTAAACACATCGTAACTTATGGGTTTCCCAATGTGATATCCCCCATCTTTCAAACGAAAGTCTCTTATAAACCAAGACATTCTTGGAACGTTCTTCGAATGTCTTACAAACTGATCTCGCCTTAAATAGTTGTGCCGAAGAATTCTGGCCGACTCTAGACAAGATTTCATCAATCATGTCTCCGGGTAGGTCTCTTAAAATATTGGGTTGTCTATCCATTTTGTGTTTTTAAACTGTAAAATAGACAAGAGTTAGATTCATAAAAAAAATACTTATTAATACAAGCAATTTTTACATATATCATAAAGCATAAGAACGCTATATTACATATATTACACCACACGAATACAACTATCTTATTCCGACTCGCTCGTTTCTTCTTCTTCGGTTTTGGTTCGTTTTGCCAAGTTTCTAGGGATATATGATGTTCCCCTAATACGAGCCGTCGTTGTCCACATTGGTTTAGAAAAACCTGGTGGTTTAGAGGTTCCAGGGTCATTGTTAGAACTTAAAGACTTCGGGAGTTGACGATACATATAAAGTTCATCGGGGTTGGAATTAGATTTCTCTATTTTTATGCCCTTTCCCTTATTATTTTCTTTTGTCTTTTTAAATTCAGTTGGGGTAATTTCTATAACATCATCGGAATTCTCGTCGGAATCCGATTCATCGGAGAATTGGTAATCCTCCCAATATTTTGCTTCCTTGGCGGAAACACCATTGACCATAATTAACTTTGGTCGGTTGGTTGAGGATTTTCTTTTACTTAACCGTTTTATTATTTCCCCCACCGGTTCTATTTCTTCATCCGGTTCCGATTCTTCTTCCGGTTCCGATTCTTCTTCCGGTTCCGACTCTTCTTCCGGTTCCGACTCTTCTTCCGGTTCCTCTTCGGGAACTTGTGAATCAGTCCACAAATCATTCCAATTTACATTTGACTCTTCATTATTATTAGGTGAGTCAATGGGACTTGTTCTAGAGGTAGACATCTATCACATAATATCAAACATGTTAAGAGATTAATATATCACATAATATTCATATGTTAAAAATATATAGTTTCCAACAAAAATGTTAAGCAATCATTTTTAAAGAAAACACGGTCGAAGTCCAGACTCACTAATGCATCCTAACAAACTCGATAAGACACACTAATGCAAATTTTCTGGTCCTCTAAGACCAACGCTCTGATACCAACTGAAATGTCCCGTTCTTATTGATTAAAAACGTTCCATATTAATTGATTTCGTTGCGAGGTTTTGACCTCTATATGAGACGTTTTTCAAAGACTGCATTCATTTTTAAAACAAACCATAACCTTTATTTCATAAGTAAAGGTTTAAAAAGCTTTACGTAGATTATCAAATAATGATAATCTAAAATATCCTGTTTACACACGACCATTACATAATGGTTTACAATACAAATATGTTACATCGAAATCAGTTTCTTGAATGCAGTTTTTACACAATATCATACAAACATGGACTCCAAATCTTGTCCTTATTTTAGTATGCAACAGCGGAAGCTCTTAATATTCACCTGAGAATAAACATGCTTTAAACGTCAACAAAAATGTTGGTGAGTTATAGGTTTAACCTATATATATCAAATCGTAACAATAGACCACAAGATTTCATATTTCAATACACATCCCATACATAGAGATAAAAATCATTCATATGGTGAACACCTGGTAACCGACAATAACAAGATGCATATATAAGAATATCCCCATCATTCCGGGACACCCTTCGGATATGATATAAATTTCGAAGTACTAAAGCATCCGGTACTTTGGATGGGGTTTGTTAGGCCCAATAGATCTATCTTTAGGATTCGCGTTAATTAGGGTGTCTGTTCCCTAATTCTTAGATTACCAGACTTAATAAAAAGGGGCATATTCGATTTCGATAATTCAACCATAGAATGTAGTTTCACGTACTTGTGTCTATTTTGTAAATCATTTATAAAACCTGCATGTATTCTCATCCCAAAAATATTAGATTTTAAAAGTGGGACTATAACTCACTTTCACAGATTTTTACTTCGTCGGGAAGTAAGACTTGGCCAATGTTGATTCACGAACCTATAACAATATATACATATATATTAAAGTATGTTCAAAATATATTTATAACACTTTTAATATATTTTGATGTTTTAAGTTTATTAAGTCAGCTGTCCTCGTTAGTAACCTATAACTAGTTGTCCACAGTTAGATGTACAGAAATAAATCGATAAATATTATCTTGAATCAATCCACGACCCAGTGCATACGTATCTCAGTATTGATCACAACTCAAAGTATATATATTTTGGAATCAACCTCAACCCTGTATAGCTAACTCCAACATTCACATATAGAGTGTCTATGGTTGTTCCGAAATATATATAGATGTGTCGACATGATAGGTCGAAACATTGTATACGTGTCTATGGTATCTCAAGATTACATAATATACAATACAAGTTGATTAAGTTATGGTTGGAATAGATTTGTTACCAATTTTCACGTAGCTAAAATGAGAAAAATTATCCAATCTTGTTTTACCCATAACTTCTTCATTTTAAATCCGTTTTGAGTGAATCAAATTGCTATGGTTTCATATTGAACTCTATTTTATGAATCTAAACAGAAAAAGTATAGGTTTATAGTCGGAAAAATAAGTTACAAGTCGTTTTTGTAAAGGTAGTCATTTCAGTCGAAAGAACGACGTCTAGATGACCATTTTAGAAAACATACTTCCACTTTGAGTTTAACCATAATTTTTGGATATAGTTTCATGTTCATAATAAAAATCATTTTCTCAGAATAACAACTTTTAAATCAAAGTTTATCATAGTTTTTAATTAACTAACCCAAAACAGCCCGCGGTGTTACTACGACGGCGTAAATCCGGTTTTACGGTGTTTTTCGTGTTTCCAGGTTTTAAATCATTAAGTTAGCATATCATATAGATATAGAACATGTGTTTAGTTGATTTTAAAAGTCAAGTTAGAAGGATTAACTTTTGTTTGCGAACAAGTTTAGAATTAACTAAACTATGTTCTAGTGATTACAAGTTTAAACCTTCGAATAAGATAGCTTTATATGTATGAATCGAATGATGTTATGAACATCATTACTACCTTAATTTCCTTGGATAAACCTACTGGAAAAGAGAAAAATGGATCTAGCTTCAATGGATCCTTGGATGGCTCGAAGTTCTTGAAGCAGAATCATGACACGAAAACAAGTTCAAGTAAGATCATCACTTGAAATAAGATTGTTATAGTTATAGAAATTGAACCAAAGTTTGAATATGATTATTACCTTGTATTAGAATGATAACCTACTGTAAGAAACAAAGATTTCTTGAGGTTGGATGATCACCTTACAAGATTGGAAGTGAGCTAGCAAACTTGAAAGTATTCTTGATTTTATGAAACTAGAACTTTTGGAATTTATGAAGAACACTTAGAACTTGAAGATAGAACTTGAGAGAGATCAATTAGATGAAGAAAATTGAAGAATGAAAGTGTTTGTAGGTGTTTTTGGTCGTTGGTGTATGGATTAGATATAAAGGATATGTAATTTTGTTTTCATGTAAATAAGTCATGAATGATTACTCATATTTTTGTAATTTTATGAGATATTTCATGCTAGTTGCCAAATGATGGTTCCCACATGTGTTAGGTGACTCACATGGGATGCTAAGAGCTGATCATTGGAGTGTATATACCAATAGTACATACATCTAAAAGCTGTGTATTGTACGAGTACGAATACGGGTGCATACGAGTAGAATTGTTGATGAAACTGAACGAGGATGTAATTGTAAGCATTTTTGTTAAGTAGAAGTATTTTGATAAGTGTATTGAAGTCTTTCAAAAGTGTATAAATACATATTAAAACACTACATGTATATACATTTTAACTGAGTCGTTAAGTCATCGTTAGTCGTTACATGTAAGTGTTGTTTTGAAACCTTTAGGTTAACGATCTTGTTAAATGTTGTTAACCCAATGTTTATAATATCAAATGAGATTTTAAATTATTATATTATCATGATATTATCATGTATGAATATCTCTTAATATGATATATATACATTAAATGTCTTTACAACGATAATCGTTACATATATGTCTCGTTTAAAAATCATTAAGTTAGTAGTCTTGTTTTTACATATGTAGTTCATTGTTAATATACTTTATGATATGTTTTATTATCATAGTATCATGTTAACTATATATATATATCCATATATATGTCATCATATAGTTTTTACAAGTTTTAACGTTCGTGAATCACCGATCAACTTGGGTGGTCAATTGTCTATATGAAACATATTTCAATTAATCAAGTCTTAACAAGTTTGATTGCTTAACATGTTGGAAACATTTAATCATGTAAATATCAATCTCAATTAATATATATAAACATGGAAAAGTTCGGGTCACTACATTACTCTCTACATTTTTGGGCTGAGAATACATGCAAATGCTTTATTAACCGATATACAATATTTATATGTGTGAGTTTCATTGATCCCTTTTAATTGCTTTTGCAATATATATTTTTGGGCTGAGAATACATGCAATTTATTTTAAACGTAATGGATACAAGTACATACTAAATTCTACACCGAGTTTGAACCGAAAATCCCTTAGCTTTGGTAACTAGTAACTGTCGGTTATAAGAACCGATGAGCGCGAATAGAGATATATGGATCCATAGGGCTTGATATCCCCGTCCGAGCTAGAGCACTAGCCTTTTAACGGCCGTATGCTATTTGAGAAGCGTACACGTTGGTTTGCGTGTATTTTTAAGATGATTATACAAAGGGTACAAATTATATATACGTTAAGTTTAGTTACCAGGGTGCTCAATTTCGTAGAATATTTTGATAAACGTTTCTGGATTGAACAACTGAAATCTTGTGATCCACCTTTATATACAGATTATGCGAAACACTAAAACTATGAACTCACCAACCTTTGTGTTGACATTTGTTAGCATGTTTATTCTCAGGTTCCCTAGAAGTCTTCTGCTGTTTGCTTATATGTGCATGGAGTCTTACATGGCATATTTATCAAGGAAACGTTGCATTCACCAAATCATCACCATGTATCTTATTTTGACTGCATTGTCAACGGAATTACTATTGTAAGCTATTATTTACGGTGATTGTCTATATGTAGAAATCATCAGATGTCGAAAACCTTTGATTTAAATATTCATTTATGGTGTGCCTTTTCAAAAGAATGCAATGTTTACAAAACGTATCATATAGAGGTCAAATACCTCGCAATGAAATCGATGAATGACGTGTTCGTCCATATGGATTTGGAGCGATCGTCACAGCTGTTGTTGTTGTATTGGTGATTCTTATCACCGTTTTCCTCCCACTTTCTTTTGACTTGCTTCACATTGGCCTCTTCAGCAGTCTGTTCTTTAATTCTTTCTTCAATCTGATTCACTAGTTTGTGAGCCATTCTACATGCCTGTTGTATGGAGGCGGGCTCGTGTGAACTTATATCTTCTTGGATTCTTTCCGGTAATCCTTTCACAAACGCGTCGATCTTCTCTTCCTCATCTTCGAATGCTCCCGGACACAATAGGCACAATTCTGTGAATCGTCTTTCGTACGTGGTAATATCAAATCCTTGGGTTCATAACCCTCTAAGTTCTGTCTTGAGCTTATTGACCTCGGTTCTGGGACGGTACTTCTAGTTCATCAAGTGCTTGAATGCTGACCACGGTAGTGCATACGCATCGTCTTGTCCCACTTGCTCTAGATAGGTATTCCACCATGTTAACGCAGAACCTGTGAAGGTATGCGTAGCGTACTTCACTTTGTCCTCTTCAGTACACTTACTTATGGCAAACACCAATTCAACCTTCTCGGTCCACCGTTTCAATCCGATCGGTCCTTCGGTTCCATCAAATTCCAAAGGTTTGCAGGCAGTGAATTCTTTGTAGGTGCATCCTACACGATTTCCTGTACTGCTAGATCCAAGGTTATTGTTGGTATGTTGCGCAGCCTGTACTGCGGCTATGTTTGAAGCTAGAAAAGTACGGAATTCCTCTTCATTCATATTCACGGTGTGTCGAGTAGTCGGTGCCATTTCCTTCAAAATAGTTAAATGGAACAAGTTAATCATACAGAATATTAAGAGTAGTTAATAGTATTTCGTAGCATAATATGAACTCATTTATAAAAGCTTTTTCTTCATATTAGCGTTTTATAAGTTTAAATTCGGGTAGTACCTACCCGTTAAGTTCATACTTAGTAGCTAATATACAATTCAACTACTACAATTCTATATGAAAAGCTGATTATAATAATATTTCGCGTTCAAACTTTTACACAATATTTTACAAACTTACAATACCGCTTATTTTACATATAGCATGAAATATAGCACACAATAAATTTGATACAAGATGGTTGTGAAGATAATTCTAGCTAGTACACAAGTCGTTCAGCAAAGGCAATAAAGACACGTAATTCATACGTCCAGAAACAAGTCATGCATTCTGGTTTTACTAGGATTACTTCCCATCCTTGGTCTTGTGGAACATAACCGTTATGGCCGTTGATAAGACAGCGTGTTGTAACGTCGTCAAAGGGACGAGGGTTACGTAATGTCCAACAGTCCCGTAACAATCTAAAAACCTCATTTCTTACCCCAATTACCGACTCCGTCACTTGTGGGAACGTTTTGTTTAATTGTTGTAGCCCGATGTTCTTGTTCTCACTTTGGTGAGAAGCGAACATTACTAATCCGTAAGCATAACATGCTTCTTTATGTTGCATGTTAGCCGCTTTTTCTAAATCACGAAGACCAATATTCGGATATATTGAGTCAAAATAATTTCTTAACCCATTGCGTAAAATAGCATTTGGGTTCCCCGCAATATATGCGTCAAAGTAAACACATCGTAACTTATGGATTTCCCAATGTGATATCCCCCATCTTTCGAACGAAAGCCTTTTATAAACAAGGCATTCTTGGAACGTTCTTCGAATGTCTTACAAACTGATCTCGCCTTAAATAGTTGTGCCGAAGAATTCTGACCGACTCTAGACAAGATTTCATCAATCATGTCTCCGGGTAGGTCTCTTAAAATATTGGGTTGTCTATCCATTTTCTGTTTTTATACTGTAAAATAGACAAGAGTTAGATTCATAAAAAAAAAAAAATACTTATTAATACAAGCAATTTTTACATATATCATAAAGCATAAGCACACTATATTACATATATTACACCACACGAATACAACTATCTTATTCCGACTCGCTTGTTTCTTCTTCTTCGGTTTTGGTTCGTTTTGCCAAGTTTCTAGGGATATATGATGTTCCCCTAATACGAGCCGTCATTATCCACATTGGTTTAGAAAAACCTGGTGGTTTAGAGGTTCCCGGGTCATTGTTACAACTTAAGGACTTCGGGGGTTGACGATACATATAAAGTTCATCGGGGTTGGAATTAGATTTCTCTATTTTTATGCCCTTTCCCTTATTATTTTCTTTTGCCTTTTTAAATTCAGTTGGGGTAATTTCTATAACATCATCGGAATTCTCGTCAGAATCCGATTCATCGGAGAATTGGTAATCCTCCCAATATTTTGCTTCCTTGGCGGAAACACCATTGACCATAATTAACTTTGGTCGGTTGGTTGAGGATTCTATTTTACTTAACCGTTTTATTATTTCCCCCACCGGTTCTATTTCTTCTTCCGGTTCCGATTCTTCTTCCGGTTCCGACTCTTCTTCCGGTTCCGACTCTTCTTCCGGTTCCTCTTCGGGAACTTGTGAATCAGTCCACGAATCATTCCAATTTACATTTGACTCTTCATTATTATTAGGTGAGTCAATGGGACTTGTTCTAGAGGTAGACATCTATCACATAATATCAAACACGTTAAGAGATTAATATATCACATAATATTCATATGTTAAATATATAGTTTCCAACAAAAATGTTAAGCAATCATTTTTAAAGAAAACACGGTCGAAGTCCAGACTCACTAATGCATCCTAACAAACTCGATAAGACACACTAATGCAAATTTTCTGGTTCTCTAAGACCAACGCTCTGATACCAACTGAAATGTCCCGTTCTTATTGATTAAAAACGTTCCATATTAATTGATTTCGTTGCGAGGTTTTGACCTCTATATGAGACGTTTTTCAAAGACTGCATTCATTTTTAAAACAAACCATAACCTTTATTTCATAAATAAAGGTTTAAAAGCTTTACGTAGATTATCAAATAATGATAATCTAAAATATCCTGTTTACACACGACCATTACATAATGGTTTACAATACAAATATGTTACATCGAAATCAGTTTCTTGAATGCAGTTTTTACACAATATCATACAAACATGGACTCCAAATCTTGTCCTTATTTTAGTATGCAACAGCGGAAGCTCTTAGTATTCACCTGAGAATAAACATGCTTTAAACGTCAACAAAAATGTTGGTGAGTTATAGGTTTAACCTATATGTATCAAATCGTAACAATAGACCACAAGATTTCATATTTCAATACACATCCCATACATAGAGATAAAAATCATTCATATGGTGAACACCTGGTAACCGGCATTAACAAGATGCATATATAAGAATATCCCCATCATTCCGGGACACCCTTCGGATATGATATAAATTTCGAAGTACTAAAGCATCCGGTACTTTGGATGGGGTTTGTTAGGCCCAATAGATCTATCTTTAGGATTCGCGTCAATTAGGGTGTCTGTTCCCTAATTCTTAGATTACCAGACTTAATAAAAAGGGGCATATTCGATTTCGATAATTCAACCATAGAATGTAGTTTCACGTACTTGTGTCTATTTTGTAAATCATTTATAAAACCTACATGTATTCTCATCCCAAAAATATTAGATTTTAAAAGTGGGACTATAACTCACTTTCACAGATTTTTACTTCGTCGGGAAGTAAGACTTGGCCACTGGTTGATTCACGAACCTACAACTAGTTGTCCACAGTTAGATGTACAGAAATAAATCGATAAATATTATCTTGAATCAATCCACGACCCAGTGTATACGTATCTCAGTATTGATCACAACTCAAACTATATATATTTTGGAATCAACCTCAACCCTGTATAGCTAACTCCAACATTCACATATAGAGTGTCTATGGTTGTTCCGAAATATATATAGATGTGTCGACATAATAGGTCGAAACATTGTATACGTATCTATGGTATCTCAAGATTACATAATATACAATACAAGTTGATTAAGTTATGGTTGGAATAGATTTGTTACCAATTTTCACGTAGCTAAAATGAGAAAAATTATCCAATCTTGTTTTACCCATAACTTCTTCATTTTAAATCCGTTTTGAGTGAATCAAATTGCTATGGTTTCACATTGAACTCTATTTTATGAATCTAAACAGAAAAAGTATAGGTTTATAGTTGGAAAAATAATTTACAAGTCGTTTTTGTAAAGGTAGTCATTTCAGTCGAAAGAACGACGTCTAGATGACCATTTTAGAAAACATACTTCCACTTTGAGTTTAACCATAATTTTTGGATATAGTTTCATGTTCATAATAAAAATCATTTTCTCAGAATAAAAACTTTTAAATCAAAGTTTATCATAGTTTTTAATTAACTAACCCAAAACAGCCCGCGGTGTTACTACGACGGCGTAAATCCGGTTTTACGGTGTTTTTAGTGTTTCCAGGTTTTAAATCATTAAGTTAGCATATCATATAGATATAGAACATGTGTTTAGTTGATTTAAAAGTCAAGTTAGAAGGATTAACTTTTGTTTGCGAACAAGTTTAGAATTAACTAAACTATGTTCTAGTGATTACAATTTTAAACCTTCGAATAAGATAGCTTTATATGTATGAATCGAATGATGTTATGAACATCATTACTACCTTAAGTTCCTTGGATAAACCTACTGGAAAAGAGAAAAATGGATCTAGCTTCAATGGATCCTTGGATGGCTCGAAGTTCTTGAAGCAGAATCATGACACGAAAACAAGTTCAAGTAAGATCATCACTTGAAATAAGATTGTTATAGTTATAGAAATTGAACCAAAGTTTGAATATGATTATTACCTTGTATTAGAATGATAACCTACTGTAAGAAACAAAGATTTCTTGAGGTTGGATGATCACCTTACAAGATTGGAAGTGAGCTAGCAAACTTGAAAGTATTCTTGATTTTATGAAACTAGAACTTTTGGAATTTATGAAGAACACTTAGAACTTGAAGATAGAACTTGAGAGAGATCAATTAGATGAAGAAAATTGAAGAATGAAAGTGTTTGTAGGTGTTTTTGGTCGTTGGTGTATGGATTAGATATAAAGGATATGTAATTTTGTTTTCATGTAAATAAGTCATGAATGATTACTCATATTTTTGTAATTTTATGAGATATTTCATGCTAGTTGCCAAATGATGGTTCCCACATGTGTTAGGTGACTCACATGGGCTGCTAAGAGCTGATCATTGGAGTGTATATACCAATAGTACATACATCTAAAGCTATGTATTGTACGAGTACGAATACGGGTGCATACGAGTAGAATTGTTGATGGAACTGAACGAGGATGTAATTGTAAGCATTTTTGTTAAGTAGAAGTATTTTTATAAGTGTATTCAAGTCTTTCAAAAGTGTATAAATACATATTAAAACACTACATGTATATACATATTAACTGAGTCGTTAAGTCATCGTTAGTCGTTACATGTAAGTGTTGTTTTGAAACCTTTAGGTTAACGATCTTGTTAAATGTTGTTAACCCAATGTTTATAATATCAAATGAGATTTTAAATTATTATATTATCATGATATTATCATGTATGAATATCTCTTAATATGATATATATACATTAAATGTCTTTACAACGATAATCGTTACATATATGTCTCGTTTAAAAATCATTAAGTTAGTAGTCTTGTTTTTACATATGTAGTTCATTGTTAATATACTTTATGATATGTTTTATTATCATAGTATCATGTTAACTATATATATATATATCCATATATATGTCATCATATAGTTTTTACAAGTTTTAACGTTCGTGAATCACCGGTCAACTTGGGTGGTCAATTGTCTATATGAAACATATTTCAATTAATCAAGTCTTAACAAATTTGATTGCTTAACATGTTGGAAACATTTAATCATGTAAATATCAATCTCAATTAATATATATAAACATGGAAAAGTTCGGGTCACTACATAATGTACACCTGTAACCGAATACAGTTAACTCCTGCCCTTCAGAAACCCTGTACAACACCTCCAAGGTTACTAAGTTAACTCCCGTGTTTCAAGCAATTTCTTCCATCGCAAACGTCTTCTCAGTTCCAGTTTGCCTATAAGCAAAGACATACATTGAATAAGTGAAGTAGCGATACTACCAAAGGTGAGGTTTGGTTGAAAACATATGCATACATAGTATTAAATGATAGACCAAATAATGTATCATAATATCACCATACAAACAGGACTTTAATTCAGAATTTTACCAAGCTTTTGTAAAGCCATAATAACTTGAGAGCCATAGATACAATTAGAAGTTAAATGTTATACTTTAATACAAAATGTATGATATATGTTCTTTTCTCAAATTCTGAAACATAACAGATACACCAATTTTATATTAGCATAACATGAAACTAAATTTTAACATGTGTTGAAATAATTTAAAGAACCAAAAGTAGGAGGAGCCTGCTTTTCTTGCTCAGAATGCAATTACATATTAGTTTCAACATATTCCGAAACTAAAAACAGAAATAAATAACATTGAATAAAAATTACTCCTATAATCAACAAAAACAATGCAGAATAATTCGAAAAACACATGATAATCCAATCAAAGATAAACATACAAATACCTATGAAATAAATACAGGAAAGATTTATTATCGAGACCCATACTTCAAACAAAATTCATAATCAAAAACAAAATAAAATCCTGACAGATCAAACTATTCATCGACACAAGAAAACAGCAGATATGAAGAACTGATCCAAAAAACCAAATAAAAACTCTAATTCAAAAAAAAAAATTAAAAAAATACAGTGACTTTCCTAATTCAAGGCAATGAATACCTCGTTACTGGATAATTATCTTGTGAATAGCAAAAGTATTTAATCATCGCATGTATGATTATCGGTATTAGGGCAAGTAATGAAATTAGGTTTTCTCATATCTCCAATCGTTCTCATGAATTGGAAAAGTAAACAAATTTCCTTTCAGAATCATGTATTCATCGTGTAATTCAAAGAATTAAGAACAACATGAATCTGATTTGGCGTAATCAATTTTTGAAGAAGAGACAGTTTTTGAGAGAAAACGCTGTGAGTTTATTGAATTTTTTTAAAAGAAACCCTAAAATGTGAAGTATTGTTTGCCACCACTTCAATTAGAAAATAGGCCAACTAAATTTTAGGTTAGAAGGGTGTTTTGGTAATCAAACAATTAATGGAGATGATTATGATGTCATTAGAAAGTTTAGGGACGAATAAATGGTTTAGATTAATTTTGGTTAAGTAAATGAAGGGCTAGGATTAGTTGATGTTATATATTTACCTAGTGAATCACTCTTCAAAGTTTAAACAATCTTTGCCTAGTGAATCACTCTTTAAAGTTTATATAAATATATCAGTATTTTTAATCAATGTCTAAAATGCTACTGTTCTATATAAAAATATGAAAACATAAAGATATGTATATTGACATAAACCCAACCCAAAAGAACCCACCCAACCAGTCCATTTTACAGGTATCCTACAGAAAAAACAACATTAGAAATCATTTTAGTTGATATAAATCTACCAGTTTAATCGATTTATAATGCGCTTAAAAATTATCAAACCCACAGTTAGCATCGTTTGCAGATGTCGTTAATAACAAACCTGTAAGGAAATATCGTAACTTCAAAAGTGATCTTGATTGTTATCCCTTGTTATCCCTCCTGATTCGGACTGACAATAAGAAACAAAAAAATATTAATAATGGTTCATGTATATATCATTCAGTTACAATTGTCATTGCCGATATTGATGTTCATGACAATATCATTCAAGTTAATTATATTAAATATCACATCCAGCAGGTTTATGTGCATATGGGTCAAACATTTAGTTAAACATGAATATCAATTAGGACTTTTAACCATTTTTAAATTGCATCAATAGTTTTGTATATTGGTTTGCCTATAATGTTTATAATCATCACTCGATTATGGTCATATCTTTATCAAGGTTAAACTTAATATCACTTATCAGTAGCTACATATTTCAATCATTGCCAAATACAATTTATATCTTCAAACATTTACACGCATATACGTATGCAGATGTAAGTGTATAAATCACAACAAACAATAAATGAAGAAAATGAAACATGAATTCAATAGATTAAAGGTTGACTGAATAGACATACTATTACCTGAATTATTAGTCATTAGGGTTCGTTTATAGCGGCTAGTCTTCAACGTTCGTCAGAAGTTAGGACTATTCCTACCCCTGCTCCTTCTGGACCACAAGCCCCATCTGTGTGCATTTCTCACAGCTGTTCGGGGGGAGGTGGTATTTCTTTTGATTCATGCGAGACTTCGATATCTACGGCTATTTTAGCCAGATAATCTGCTAGGACTTGCCCTTTTACCGCACTTCTTGGTGAGAAGCTTATCTCATGCTCACCTAATTCAATAGTCCATTTAGCCATGCGACCAGAATTTTCTGGTTTATATAGCACCTGCTCAACAAGTATCAGCGAATGTAAATTTGCTAGAATTTATCAAGTAATTTTAAGTTTTTTGACAATACGTTGTTTCTTGTCATACCTGCTTTATGGGTTGATCTGTTAGGACCATTATTGGATGCGCTTGGAAATATCTTCTTAAGCGTCTAGCTGTATGCACGAGTGCATAAACCAGTTTTTCAATTGCAGGGTAGTTTAATTCGCTTCCTATTAAAGCTTTACTAACAAAATATACAGGCATTTGTACATGTCCGCATAGCATAATCACATAATTTTAAATGTCTACTGATTAAAAATTAGCTATTTTTAAGTTTATAGTGCGTACCTGTCCTCTGTCCGCTATCAATACTGAACTTATTGCTTCTTTCGATGCTGCTAAGTAAAGTATCAGCGTTTCTCCCTCAATCGGCGCAGTCATTGTCGGCAATTCTTTTAACAACTTTTTAATTTTTTGAAACGCTACTTCTGCTTCCTCTGTCCATTTGAAATCCGTCTTCTTTAAGCAATTCTTTAATGTCCCGAAAAAGGGGAGCGATCGCTCTGCAGATTTTGATAAGAACATTGTTAATGCCGCTAATTTACCCGTTAAACTTTGCACCTCTTTTTTATTTCTGGGCGACAGCATATTTTCGATTGCCTCTATTTTCTTTGGGTTTGCGCGTATCCCGCGCTCAGTTATTATATGGCCAAGAAACTTTCCTTCCTCTTCTCCAAAACTGCACTTCGACGGATTGAGTTTCATATTTATCTTTCTCAACGATGTAAGCGTTTCTAATATATCTTCTAACAAACCTTGTTCTGTTGTGCTTTTTATCAACAAATCATCAACATATGCTTCTAAATTTCTGCCAATCTGACCTTTGAAAGCCTCATCTATTACGCGTTGATATGTTGCCCCGACATTCTTTAAACCAAATGGCATCTTTGTGTAGCAGCATATGCCTTGGCTTGTGTGAAAGACAGTTTTATCCTCATCTTTTTGCTGCCATCTGTATCTGATGATATCCTTTGTACGCATCCAGAAAAAATTTATATCAGAAGCTTGCCAGTGACTCAACTTTTCAGTCTATTTCTGGTAGAGGATAATTGTCTTTGGCATAGGCTTTGTTAATGTCCGTGAAGTCAACACATGTGCGCCAAGACCCATCAGGCTTTTTTACCAATACTGGGTTTGCTACCCACATTTGGTACCTTACTTCTCGTAATATGTTTGCTTTGACCAACTTGTCAACTTCTGCCTTCAACCATTCGCTTCTTTCCAGTGCCATACCACGTTTCTTTTGTCGCACTGGTGTCAGACTTGGATTTGTATTAAGTTTATGCTCAGCAATTTCTCTTGGTACGCCAGTCATCTCTGCTTCTTTCCATGCAAAGACATCCGTATTAGAAGCTAATATGTTACGAAGCTTAAACTTTGTTTCCTCGGACAATCCTCCGCCGATTTTAATTTTTTGTTTTGGATATCGCGGATTTACGATAATCATGCAGCTTCGAAGATGTTCTGCCTCGCTTGGCTGTTTTTCTTCTTGTTCCATAGCTGCAACACTTGCATCTTGTTTTTCTGACCTTATCGTTGCGATTCCTAATGGTGTTGGGAATTTGATAAGGCCATGCACTGTGGAAGAGATAGCTGCTAACTTTTGCAGGGTTGTGCGTCCTAAGAGCGCATTATATTCCGAGTAAGACCTTACTACAGCAAATTCTACTGTTGTACTCCTTACCAATTCCTTATTATCACCATCTACCAGCTCTAGCTCTAATTCGATGATCCCAATTGGCCATGCAGACTCTCCAGAAAATCCTGATAATACGGTACTAGGAGCTACTAGCTTGGATCGCACCGCTCCCGGCAACAAGCGGAAACAATGTTCGTACATTATATCTACACTGCAGCCGGTATCTATATGCAGTCGCTTTATGATGTATCCGTAGCTTTTAACGCGTCCTTTAATTGTGATGGATGCATCCGAGGGTTCATGTGCTATGGCCGGGAACATGATGGGAGTGTTTTCCCACTCTTCAGATACTTCTAACTTGCATCTCTGATTTACTCATCCGCTATTACCATATTAATGGTTTTATCTGTTTCCCTTCCATCATTCTTCTTTTGCCACGGATATTCTTTTTCTCCTTTCGGCTTCTCACTTGATGTTTTTACAATTTTCTTCAAGTGTTGCAATCTTCCTCTTTTAAGTTTAGCAGCTATCTTTTCGATTAGATGCCGACATTCGTTGGTTTCATGACCATAATCGTCGTGAAAATCACAGAATTTGCTTTTGTCTCTGTTTCCAAATTTTGACAAAGGTACTGGGGGGTCGAAGCTTTTGTATACAGCCTCTGTAGCTAAAATTTCCTTTGGTGTTTTTGTGAGGTCTTTTATTAACGCAGCATTATCGTTGTGGTTGCTTTTGATCCTCTGACTTCCTCCCCCTTTGTTGTTATTAAACTTACGATATTTATCACTATTTTAATTACCACTCCTGGGTGGCCCACTACTACCATAGCGCTTGCCAGACTCTGATCCTCTTCCCTGTATTCGATAGTAATCATCATCGATATCCATGTTTGAAGAGGTGTTTCCGCAACTTTGCTTTATATCTTATTGTGCTCGCATATAATCATGCGTTTCTTTTATAGCTTCTGCGAAAGTTTCTGGCACTCTTCAGCATAACCGCTGCCATAAAGATAGGTGTATGTCCGTATCTATATAATGTATAAAGCCGGACACCTTCTGGCTTTCTGGCAAGTCTTGCATTTTGGCCACCTCCTTGGTGTACCTATCTATTACCTCTCCCAAGCTTTCTTTCGGTTTCTGCTTAATGTCGTGGCATTCGACATGTGTTCTTTTGCGGGCGCGTAAGTTATGAAAGTTTAACAAAAATCTTGAGCGCAAATCCGCGAAACCTGTAATGCTTTGGGATGGTAAGTTATTGAACCATTCCCTTGCTACCCCTTGTAGTACTATTGGTAGCATATGACATGCTACTGCGTCGCCCCAGCTATGTGTTCTTATGGTTCCTTCAAATTTTTGCAAAAAATCATCTGGATCTGACAATCCATCGTAACTTCCCAACGTTAGGGGGTACCACTGGTGCTACTATAAAAGGATGATTTGCAATATGTGGTA
This sequence comes from Rutidosis leptorrhynchoides, assembly GCF_046630445.1. Taxonomy (NCBI): domain Eukaryota; kingdom Viridiplantae; phylum Streptophyta; class Magnoliopsida; order Asterales; family Asteraceae; genus Rutidosis; species Rutidosis leptorrhynchoides. The sequence continues at coordinate 637,457,396 of NC_092335.1, forward strand.
CAAACTTTTCAGTTGTAGGAGCAAGCTCAAGACTTTGCTTGGCTTTTTGTTGTGAAGACCCGTCCTAATCCATCCGGACAAAGTCCATATCGATTATAAACGATTCACAACAGTTGATTACATTGCGAGGTACTTGACCTCTATATGATACATTTTACAAACATTGCATAAGTTTTTGAAAAGACAATCTTTCATTACATCGAAAGTTGACGGCATGCATACCATTTCATAATATATCTATCTATAACTGACATAATAATAATCTTGATGAACTCAACGATTTGAATGCAACGTCTTTTGAAATATGTCATGAATGACTCCAAGTAATATCTCTAAAATGAGCAAATGCACAGCGGAAGATTTCTTTCGTACCTGAGAATAAACATGCTTTCAAGTGTCAACCAAAAGGTTGGTGAGTTCATTAGTTTATCATAAATAATCATTTCATAACTTTTAATAGACCACAAGATTTCATATTTCCATTTCTCATAAACATACGTCCCATACATAGAGACAAAATAATCATTCATATTGATTGAACACCTGGTAACCAACATTCACAATATGCATATAAGAATATCCCCATTATTCCGGGATCCTCCTTCGAACATGATATTAATTTTGAAGTACTAAAGCATCCGGTACTTTGGATGGGGCTTGTTGGGCCCGATAGATCTATCTTTAGAGTTCGCATCAATTAGGGTGTCTGTTCCCTAATTCTTAGATTACCAGACTTAATAAAAAGGGGCATATTCGATTTCGATCATTCAACCATATAATGTAGTTTTGATTACTTGTGTCTATTTCGTAAAAACATTTATAAAAATTATGCATGTATTCTCAGCCCAAAAATATAAAGGGTAAAAAGGTAAATGAAACTCACGCATATAAATATTGTAAAACAGTTAATAAAGCATTTGCATGTATTCTCAGCCCAAAAATCTAAAGAGTAAAAGGGATCATATGAAACTCACGCTTATAAATATTGTAAAATAGTTATTAAAACATTGCATGTATTCTCAGCCCAAAAATATATATAAAAAGGGAATAATGAAACTCACCTAATGTATTTTGTAGTAAAAATACATAGGACGACATTGAACAAGTATAGGGTTGGCCTTGGATTCACGAACCTATATCATTTGTATATATATTAACACACATAATTGTAATCAAGTAAATTTATATATTATTATTAGTGATATACTTGTTATATTTAATAAATTATAAATTTTTATATATTTATATATTTTCATTTTATACATAGAATTATTAAATTAGTTAGGTTATGTAATATAAATATATTTTTATACCTATAATCTTTATTTTAATAATTATAATCTTAACAACGTCGTTTGAAACCTTTATTTTCATAAACAATATTGTCTTAATACTAATGATATAAATAATACTTGATAATAATGATAATAATAATAATAGTTTTAATAAGGACAAAATAATAATTTTTGTAAAAATGATAATATCCATAATACTTTTATTGATAATAATAATAATCCTAATCGTATTAATAATAATAATAGTTATACTAGTAGAAAAATGTTAAAGCTAAATTTTAAATGATATTAATAAATACATTAATAATAATGATATTCATATTTGTATCTACAAATGGAATTCCATCATAGTACATATATTAGTAATAATACTAATCTTAATAATTATATTATTAATAACAGTAATAATAATAAGTATAATAATGGTAATAATAATAATAATCATAATATTCATAATACTAAAAAAAAAATTGATAATACTAACAATACTAATACTTATTAATAACAATAATAACAATAACAATAACAATAACAATAACAATAACAATAACAATAACAATAACAATAATAATAATAATAATAATAATAATAATAAAAGAAGTAAAAGACTACCTTAACAAGCTTTAAAAAAGAAATTGATGTCCTAGCCTGGAATCGAACCCGAGACCTCTCGATAAACTATAACAAGTCTTAACCATCCCTCTGCCTCGAATTATCTGGTTTATTTCTCCTTTTAATTTATTTAAACCGTATTAATTTTTGTTTCCACTTTCTTCTTCATCACAGGTTTAATCGATCGAAGCAGTTTAACAACAAGAATTTGATTTAAAACATGTAATACACGTAACAATAAACTTAATGGATATGTGTTTGATCAATAGAAATCGAAATTAAAGCAAAGAATTATGCTGAAGCAGATTCACGAAGAACACCTTGAACTCACACATCAATTTCGAATTCTAGGACGTTTCAAGTTATAATCACAACATGAAATATGTTTAAAATCCTTCATATAAACTTAATGGATAGTTAATTTTAACTCAAAACATCAATTTGATTACGAATTTTCCCAAGAACACTTAAGTTGACTTTTGACTTTTAAAACTTTGATCTCCAAATTGGAACTCGATATTTGAATTTGAACATTGAAACTTTGCAGATAGTTTAATCACATGATTTATAACTAAACTGCATTTCTAGATTTTAAAAAGCACTTCAATTTCGAATTTTGATAGTAATAACAATGAAACAGAGGTATTCGCTGAAACAGAAGAAAAAAATAAATAAGAAAACTCTGTTTTAATTGCAATTAAAATTCATATAGCGTCTGTGATTGTGAAGTAATGTAAAGGTGGAACGAATGATTAATGTAACAGCTGAATTGATCAATTATTTCGAGACCGTGGTTCAAATTTTCTCAATCAGACAAGTAGAAAGAAAAATAATAATAAAAGTACAAAAAAAGATCGAATCTAATCTCTACTGATTTGTACTACAGATATTGAGATGAATCCAATTGAAGAGAATTAGTATTAATCTAATACCGTGATGTTAACATGTAACAGACTCCTTAATTATTTATCTATTTTGGTAAAAATAATTAATATAAATAATTTAGTAATAATAAAAATACTAATTAATAATAATTATATTATTGATAATATTATTCCTAGGATAATACTAATAATAATTAAATAACTAAAATCATATTTTTTTTAAAGGTAATAATAATCTTAATTAAAAATAAAAAAATTTTGTAATTAAGGTGTTAATAATACTTTTAATAATCATAATAATAATACAAATTGTAATTTTTACTAATACTAATGATATTAATATTGATAACAATAATATTAATATTACTAAAAATAATATAATAAATTGACTGTATCAAACTTAACATCTATATATTAGATACTATTGTTATTAATACTGATACTAATATTACTATTTATTTTTAATCATAATAAAAGTAATAATAATATTCATAATTATATTTTTATTTGTAATTACTTTTAATATATTATTATTACAATTTATTACTTATGTAATGTTTGAAATTTTTATATTATTAAATATTTATACATTATACATATATATTACTATATTCATAGAATAATCATAAATATTTATATATAAATTCATTTTTAATTTATACATAATTATTTCTTATTTTGTTTTTACATATTTAATTCTTATATTTATATTTTATTTAATATTTTTAATTTATTAAATATACTTACATTTATATATATATATATATATATATATATATATATATATATATATATATATATATATATATATATATATATATATATATATATATATATATTTACAGACAATGTTCGTGAATCGTCGGAAATAATCGAAGGTTATCTGAATTCATATAAACAGTTCAAAAATTTTTAGTCTCAACATTATAAACTTTGCTTATCGTGTCGACAACATATAAAGATTAAGTTTAAATTTGGTCAGAAATTCCCGGGTCATCACAGTACCTACCCGTTAAAGAAATTTCATCCCGAAATTTGAGTGAGGTGGTCATAGCTAACAATAAAAATGTTTTCATGACGCATATGAGTTGATAAATAGAGTTTTATCACAAATTGAATAATATAGATAAAACAATTTGATTACTCAAAGCGTACGAATGAAGCTATCATAAAATGGCAGAATGAGGAAAGTAAGTTTCATCCTAACTTTTGACGTAGTCATGGCTGAATTTAGAAAATAAGGTGCGCCCTAGCTTTTGACGTGGTCAAAGTTGAATTCCGGAATTCAAGGGATTTAAAGAAAATCTTTGAAATCTAAAAGATCTGATTCTTCGTTTAATACGGTAATTAAGATCTCTTAAATTAAATGCGGATATCTGCCTTGATTGCTATGTCGGATACTCTTATTATAAATTTACCTCTACCGTTCCATTATTTTCACCACTTTTATATTTTCTTTCCTTGATTTACATTTCCAAGGATTGTGAAAATGCTTAATCCAGTTCTGATCATTGTTCTTATTCTGACTATCGCAACATTCATTCTCCTCTTCCAACTCCCACCGGAGGAATCTGTTTTCTTCTACTTCGCTCTTGGGGGTTATAGTGTTTTTAATTCTCCCGTGTCTTTACGTTGCGATAAACATTGACATACACGGTTTGTAATTCCTGTGTTGTTATCGGGTTTTGTATACTCCTTTATATTTCGGGGCTCCATGCTTTTATTTTCACTTCCCGACTTTAAGTCAAGCGAATAATGGTCCAGAATTTGTAGATATAGAGTTTCGAATGATTATAAAGTTCTAAGCAGGAAGGAACATGATTGCATGATTTGATTTTTAAATTTATCAACATCACGGAAGGTAGAACCATCAAGAATACATTTTATTGATTTGTTCAGGAGTTAAGTAGAATGTAAGAGTTATGTAACATGGCACATGATGATGGTATGTTCTGTGAATCATCACATTCCATTAGAAACTCAGCATGACTTACTGTAATATAATCACGTTGATCAAGTGTCATTATATTATACTAACTCATGCATCAGTTCCCAACATTACTTCAATAACTTTCATATTTTAAGCTCGAAAGTTTACAGAATATAGAAACTAACAGTTTCTATATGATGTAACACTGATAGTATGAAGAGATTAATGATTTCAGGTAAGAATAGTTATAAAAATATCTCCAGAAATATGGAGGATATTTATAATGAAAGATACGATAATATCTTGGAATCTCTAAGATCAGAGGATGATAGAAACTATTGTCTGCAAGGGTTTAGAGTAATGAGCAAGATATTCACTAAAGACCTTAGCAGACATTGAATCATTCGGATTCTTTGAAGTCAAACTCATTCTTTGTGATTTGTCCACGGCTTTCTTCATAGTTTCGCATAATCTGCTTTCGGTACTAAATTTTCAATTGAATGTTTCCATTATAATGATACACAGGAAGCACGAAGAGGTATATAATTTCGAACGAGAATATTTATAAAAATATCCTCAGAAATATCGAAGATATTGATGATGATATTTTGGAATTTCTAAGTTCGATGGTTGATGAAGAAAGATTTTCCGCAAGATTTTAATATGAGTACGGAGCAAGATATTTGTTGAAGATTTCATCGGATCTAGAATTAACTGGATTCTTTGAATATAGGGTATGGTCCTTGTATTTGTCCTTGGTCTCCTTCATGGTTAACTCTATCCGTTTTCCAGTTCCAACGTTTCTGAGCTTTTCCAACACATTATTCTTTATCATCAAACTTCCGACGACTAAGGTCATTTACGGTTGCCTACAGTTTCTGCTGCTTCATTCAGCTTTTTCAAAGTTCAATGTATTGATTCGTAAGCTGGGTGCCTTTTCAAAATTTCAGAATGAAAGATCATAATTCTAAGAGATAAATGTTATATGGATACATGTAACTGTTGATGTAGATATGCTGTGAGTTTTCAAAGTACTGATAGCTGATTCCCGGTAATTGGTATGGCAGTATTCGTTACAAGATGCGGATGAGTATATGATAGGGTTTCAATGAATAAATATAATGATTTATCAGAGATATTTAAACCAAGAAGCAACGAGGTTGCTGGTACGTCTGCTGGTAATATGGTAAAATATGAAAGGTTCCCCGGTAACAATAAAAGAGCACGTATATATATCAAGGTTATAATAAGGTTGTTTCGAACGAAAAGTCGAAGTTGACTTGTTGGAGCTGTGACAAAATTGGCTAATTTGGAAAGAGATTACAAAGTTATTTTCGATAATAATAACGCTAAAGGAATTAGCACAGCTACGCGTTAAACGTTTACTCAATTTTTGAGAGTTTTCAGGTGCATAACAATATGCATCGATCTTTTCTTCCATAGGTAATGTGCAGTTGGTTCATCCTCTCGATTGAGGTGTTTTCAAGAATCATGAAAGGTTTGAATGCGTATTGTAATCGTCAAGATACAAATGAGGTTTAAGATGAAATCAAGTGGCAAACTTGAAGAGTTGTTTAGTTTCATATGTTATAATCAATATTTTAATTCATTTTAAATTGTCCAATCTTGATAGTCCACAGTCGATAGTCCACAGTAACAGTCCAATAATTCATATATAGTTTAATATATAATATTCGAATTAATTAATACGTATCGTGACCCATATACGTCTCAGACTCGATCACAACTCAAAGTATATATATTATTTGAGAATCAACCTCAACCCTGTATAGAGAACTCGATCATTACTGCATATAGGGTATCTATGGTGATTCCAAATAATATATATAGATGTGTCGATATGATATGTCAAAACCTTGTATACGTGTCCCGATATTTAAAGTGCGTAAAAATAAATAACAGAAATTTAAATGATGATAAATAAAGTGCGTAAAGTAAATAACAGAAATTAAATGACGATAAATAAAATTGCAAGAATGTAAATTGCGATAATTAAATTGCGATAAATAAAATGTAATCAGTTAGCTAGGAACAATTAGCCAGGAACAGTTAGCGTGGATTCTTAACAAAATTTCTCATAGTTAATTTGTCTGTTTCTAACAAATTTTATTTTCTCAAATGTTTTCTTCATTATGCCACTTGTTGGATTCTGATAAATCAAAATCCAAATATGAAATTGGATGAATATAGTTATTATGTGGTGAACGGATGTGTATATCGGTGGATGTAAGTAGGATAGTATATGACTGTTGAAACAGATTCGAAGAACGTACAATGTAACTTATTAATGTGAAATTTAAATATTCCTCGGGTATTACCTACCCGTTAAAATATTTTCACCATTAACAGTTTGTACAAGAGAATTTTTAATTACAATCTTTATGAAAACATATATACATATATATTTTCTTCAGATGTATTCATGGATTTAATGAGTTAATATGATATTAAACTCATTTGCTTTTCAGTTGGAACTAGAATAAATAATCTCTAAAACTTTAGAGATTACATATTCGCCATGTCGAACGAAGATAAATGAGGTAGAACGATACGTAGAACGAAGATCATACTCAAAGTACAGATGATGATATTGAAGCATGGATTGTTGATGGTACTGGTGCTGTTATTGATGGTACTGTTGGTGCCGGTGATGTTGCTGAAGCTGGTACATTTTGCACCATATTCTCCGAATTGATTATCCGAGCAACAAGTTCGTTGACTTATTACTCCAGGATAATTGTCAGTCAGAACGAGCAGATGAATAAGGTTCAGAATTGTGGATAGAATATAATCTTGTCGAGTTACCTTGGAAATGAGACTGAAAATGGTGTTTCGAACAGGTTCGCCGGTAAACGCTTCAGGTTCATTGTCAAGAGGTGAATTCGGTTGGTGGAAGGGATTACCTTCTGCGCGTTTTCATTAATTAAGTTGACTACGAACCCATCAGATGAATTGATAATGGCTGATTGGTTGATTCATGCCGATGACACTATTTTTGGAGCTTAGGTGAACATCTATGTCGGAATAGCTGTCGGAATAACTATCGGAATAGCTATTGGAATCTGAGGGACTCGAACTGGTTGCGGTATTCATCTCGTACGATCAGATGAAGGATTTTCGATAAGAAATAGATTATAGGATGTAGATTAGTACCCTGCAATACATAATTTACATATGCATATATAATACTAAAATCCCATAAGTTACAGAGGAATCTACGGAAGTTGTCAGGCAAAGTTACAGTAACAGATACGCTAAGATATGAAGTAGCAGATACGCTAAGATATGAATTTTGTCTATACACTATTCATGCAGTCAATGTAGTAAAACATGTCTAGACTAAGAATGATAAGCAAGTGATTCTCTAAGAATGATAAGCAGGTAATTTTTGACACACAATGATAAGCAAAACTTTTGACATGCAGACACGGTCGATGTCCAGACTCACTAATGCATCCTAACGACTTATCAGTTAGACACACTAATGCAGACATGGTTCGCTAAGACCACCGCTCTGATACCAACTGTGAAGACCCGTCCTAATCCATCCGGACGAAGTCCATATCGATTATAAATGATTTACAATAGTTGATTACATTGCGAGGTACTTGACCTCTATATGATACATTTTACAAACATTGCATTCGTTTTTGAAAAGACAATCTTTCATTACATCGAAAGTTGACGGCATGCATACCATTTCATAATATATCTATCTATAACTGACTTAATAATAATCTTGATGAACTCAACGACTTGAATGCAACGTCTTTTGAAATATGTCATGAATAACTCCAAGTAATATCTCTAAAATGAGCAAATGCACAGCGAAAGATTTCTTTCGTACCTGAGAATAAATATGCTTTCAAGTGTCAACCAAAAGGTTGGTGAGTTCATTAGTTTATCATAAATAATCATTTCATAACTTTTAATAGACCACAAGATTTCATATTTCCATTTCTCATAAACATACGTCCCATACATAGAGACAAAATAATCATTCATATGGATTGAACATCTGGTAACCGATATTCACAATATGCATATAAGAATATCCCCATCATTCCGCGATCCTCCTTCGGACATGATATTAATTTCGAAGTACTAAAGCATCCGGTACTTTGGATGGGGCTTGTTGGGCCCGATAGATCTATCTTTAGAGTTCGCATCAATTAGGGTGTCTGTTCCCTAATTCTTAGATTACCAGACTTAATAAAAAGGGGCATATTCGATTTCGATCATTCAACCATATAATGTAGTTTTGATTACTTGTGTCTATTTCGTAAAAACATTTATAAAAATTACGCATGTATTCTCAGCCCAAAAATATAAAGGGTAAAAAGGTAAATGAAACTCACGCATATAAATATTGTAAAACAGTTAATAAAGCATTTGCATGTATTCTCAGCCCAAAAATCTAAAGAGTAAAAGGGATCATATGAAACTCACGCTTATAAATATTGTAAAATAGTTATTAAAACATTGCATGTATTCTCAGCCCAAAAATATATATAAAAAGGGAATAATGAAACTCACCTAATGTATTTTGTAGTAAAAATACATAAGACGACATTGAACAAGTATAGGGTTGGCCTTGGATTCACGAACCTATATCATTTGTATATATATTAACACACATAATTGTAATCAAGTAAATTTATATATTATTATTAGTGATATACTTGTTATATTTAATAAATTATAAATTTTTAATTATTTATATATTTTCATTTTATACATAGAATTATTAAATTAGTTAGGTTATGTAATATAAATATATTTTTATACCTATAATCTTTATTTTAATAATTATAATCTTAACAACGTCGTTTGAAACCTTTATTTTCATAAACAATATTGTCTTAATACTAATGATATAAATAATACTTGATAATAATGATAATAATAATAATAGTTTTAATAAGGACAAAATAATAATTTTTGTAAAAATGATAATATCCATAATACTTTTATTGATAATAATAATAATCCTAATCGTATTAATAATAATAATAGTTATACTAGTAGAAAAATGTTAAAGCTATATTTTAAATGATATTAATAAATACATTAATAATAATGATATTCATATTTGTATCTACAAATGGATTTCCATCATAGTACATATATTAGTAATAATACTAATCTTAATAATTATATTATTAATAACAGTAATAATAATAAGTATAATAATGGTAATAATCATAATATTCATAATACTAAAAAAAAAATGATAATACTAACAATACTAATACTTATTAATAACAATAATAACAATAACAATAACAATAACAATAACAATAACAATAACAATAACAATAACAATAACAATAACAATAACAATAACAATAACAATAACAATAACAATAACAATAACAATAACAATAACAATAACAATAACAATAACAATAACAATAACAATAACAATAACAATAACAATAACAATAAAAGAAGTAAAAGACTACCTTAACAAGCTTTAAAAAAGAAATTGATGTCCTAGCCTGGAATCGAACCCGAGACCTCTCGATAAACTATAACAAGTCTTAACCATCCCTCTGCCTCGAATTATCTGGTTTATTTCTCCTTTTAATTTATTTAAACCGTATTAATTTTTGTTTCCACTTTCTTCTTCATCACAGGTTTAATCGACCGAAGCAGTTTAACAACAAGAATTTGATTTAAAACATGTAATACACGTAACAATAAACTTAATGGATATGTGTTTGATCAATAGAAATCAAAATTAAAGCAAAGAATTATGCTGAAGCAGATTCACGAAGAACACCTTGAACTCACACATCAATTTCGAATTCTAGGACGTTTCAAGTTATAATCACAACATGAAATATGTTTAAAATCCTTCATATAAACTTTATGGATAGTTAATTTTAACTCAAAACATCAATTTGATTACGAATTTTCCCAAGAACACTTAAGTTGACTTTTGACTTTTAAAACTTTGATCTCCAAATTGGAACTCGATATTTGAAATTGAACATTGAAACTTTGCAGATAGTTTAATCACATGATTTATAACTAAACTGCATTTCTAGATTTTAAAAAGCACTTCAATTTCGAATTTTGATAGTAATAACAATGAAACAGAGGTATTCGCTGAAACAGAAGAAAAAAATAAATAAGAAAACTCTGTTTTAATTGCAATTAAAATTCATATAGCGTCTGTGATTGTGAAGTAATGTAAAGGTGGAACGAATGATTAATGTAACAGCTGAATTGATCAATTATTTCGAGACCGTGGTTCAAATTTTCTCAATCAGACAAGTAGAAAGAAAAATAATAATAAAAGTACAAAAAAAGATCGAATCTAATCTCTACTGATTTGTACTACATATATTGAGATGAATCCAATTGAAGAGAATTAGTATTAATCTAATACCGTGATGTTAACATGTAACAGACTCCTTAATTATTTATCTATTTTGGTAAAAATAATTAATATAAATAATTTAGTAATAATAAAAATACTAATTAATAATAATTATATTATTGATAATATTATTCCTAGGATAATACTAATAATAATTAAATAACTAAAATCATATTTTTTTTAAAGGTAATAATAATCTTAATTAAAAATAAATAAAAATTGTAATTAAGGTATTAATAATACTTTTAATAATCATAATAATAATACAAATTGTAATTTTTACTAATACTAATGATATTAATATTGATAACAATAATATTAATATTACTAAAAATAATATAATAAATCAACTGTATCAAACTTAACATCTATATATTAGATACTATTGTTATTAATACTGATACTAATATTACTATTTATTTTTAATCATAATAAAAGTAATAATAATATTCATAATTATATTTTTATTTGTAATTACTTTTAATATATTATTATTACAATTTATTACTTATGTAATGTTTGAAATTTTTATATTATTAAATATTTATACATTATACATATATATTACTATATTCATAGAATAATCATAAATATTTATATATAAATTCATTTTTAATTTATACATAATTATTTCGTATTTTGTTTTTACATATTTAATTCTTATATTTATATTTTATTTAATATTTTTAATTTATTAAATATACTTACATTTATATATATATATATATATATATATATATATATATATATATATATATATATACAGACAATGTTCGTGAATCGTCGGAAATAATCGAAGGTTATCTGAATTCATATAAACAGTTCAAAAATTTTGAGACTCAACATTATAAACTTTGCTTATCGTGTCGACAACATATAAAGATTAAGTTTAAATTTGGTCAGAAATTCCCGGGTCGTTACATTTGTCCTTGCATTTCCGCGAACCAGTTGTTTATGAATTCTTGAACTCTTGCCGGTTCATTAAAAGCTGGTGCCAAATGCGGCGGTGCGACCTGCTGCAGCTGACATATAAAACTATTTGGTTGGGTTGAGACGTATTGCGGCCCGCTATATTGGTTGCTTGAAATATTAGGGATAGGTTGCGAAGACGCATACATCGTTGACCCTTGTTGCGGTGTCAGCGTGATATATGAACCATCTTGATTTCTCAGGCGCATCTGCCTGATTCTTTCCTGAGCGCTTTCGGTGGTAACCCTTTCAATAGGAGTTTCAGGTTCAACCGAAGTGATGATGGGCATGGTGCCCACATAGGTAATTTTAACTTTAAAACCTGGTGGAATGGTCTCGCTTGGAGAACCGAAGCTCAGATTCTTTGGAGGCAAATCCTCGAACGGTTTGAAGCTATTTCCCGTTTCCATTAAGCTTCCATCGAGGGAGTGCCACCAACTCTTAGATGATTCTTTCAGGACCGTTTCTGATGTAACTGGTCCTGTCTCAACATTCGATGTTGATGGAGGCTTTGATGTACCTTTGACTGGTGTAGGTGGCGTCGATGGTATATTCGCGACAGTCGTTGTAGGTGTTTGAAACCCTGGAATTACTGGAGAATCCGATCGCCCATGATTTTTGGCACTCTTACTTCCTTCACCCATTCTTGTTGTAGCGACCCGACAAAATCGTCATTAACGGCGCCGCTAACTTAGGTCCCGTTATGTGGTCGTAGTCCCTATATGAGACTCGTTTGACCAAAATTACTTCGCATTCATTTGAAAAGTACAAGACTTGCAAAGTTTAGTTTGCCAAACGGATTGACATCAAGTTTAAGTTTACAAAAGTATAATGTATAAATGAAATAAACTTGCGACGTAATGTAAGTTGAAAATCACGGTTGCTATAAATAGCGTAAGTCTGTAGACAAAAGTTTGAATCCAACGGTGCTATCACTAGCGTATGTATGTATGTATGCTTGACTCCAAGCACGAAATTAAAGTGTATGCATGTATGCTTGACTCCAAGCAAGTATGAGTGTACGCGGAAGCATGTATCAAATAGCCAAGTATGAACCTGAGAAACATATAGAAAACTGTCAACAAAAAACGTTGGTGAAATCATAGGTGTTTTAGTAAATGTTGTATTTGAACCACAAGATTTAATATAAGATGATTATCCAAATCATTTGCATTCCAAAGTTGTTATTTGTTTCGCGGGCACCCAATTATAAAACTTAACTGTTTTGCACCCTTTGCGTAGTGTTAGAACATACACTAGACCCGAAAATATATTTCATCCGCTAAGGTAGCGAACCGTCCGAATGAGGCTCGTCAAGCCCATGTGATCACATAATATAAGTTCACGTTTACACCCTGCAAGTGTAACTAATGATAATTGAATTGAGGCTTTTTGTTCAAACCCGTACATGGAATGTTCGTTTTCGTACTTGTGTTCAAAGTGTAAAAGCATGATACGTATATGTTTCTCATCCCATAGTTTAAAGCATAAAAGTTGTTTGAAAGATGGGACTATGATCTCACCTCGAGTGCACGAGTATAAATGTACTTCACAAAGTAAACGTGTGCATCATAGTTGCTTAGCCTTGACCTAAACAAGTAAGTTGTATCAATTAACTAATTACGACACAAGGTCGGGCGAAATGTGTTCAATTAGTCCTATGGCTCGTTACGACTCAAATAGTATAGCATGTGAATCACATTGTCAAGTTTCATGCAAGAATCAAGTATAAAAGAAGATTAGAACGGTTGCATGAACGTTTGGTTAAGTTTAACTAAAAGTCAAACTCGGTCAAGTCAAAGTCAACGAAAAAGTCAACACGTTCGGGTCGGGTCCCGAACTATTTTTCTGTGCTAATTATTCATATATAAGCATGTTAGAACAAGTTTCATGTGAATCGGAGGTCCATAGCATGCCACACATTTTTTGTATATTGGACAAGCAAGATAGAATCAAACCATGCCTATTGTCGCGCCGCGACAAAGGCTGGCCTCGCCACGGCGAATAACGGGTGCTGGTACCTGGTCAGTCTCAATTGTTCAAGTCTTTTTCAAAATTCAATTTAGCACAAAATACAAACCGTAAACACTTAGAATGCGTATCTTATATCGTTGGAAAGCTCTTTTGACAAGGAACACAACTAAGTACATATTATCAATCAAAACATGCATTTAAAATAATCAAATTCTAGTCAAATGTTCAATGAACGTTCATAATCAAAGTTTCAAGTTTGTAAAACGCATTTCATTATTCGGGCAACCAATTTACATGTATGATATGCCGTTTTGAAGGTAATGAAACATATATTACAACTAAACACTCACAAATAACATTTCACGACATTCAAAGCATCAAAAGTTCATCTTAAGAGCTATCAAACCCTAACCAAGAATCACAAAATCAGTAATCATGTTTTGAAGTTTTCTTAATCAACCTACGCATCAAAACGAAGCTAGTGATACTAGTAACACAATTAAAACACGAACTTTAACAATTTAACTACATTAACTCATCCAAAATGCAAGATTAAGCAAACCCATTTCAAATGTTCAAACTAGTTACTCAAAATAACAAATCGAGCAAACAAAACATATATTCATGTTATACACGAGCCATAGACACTAACTAACACCATTTCAAGTCAAAAACACGAATTTAAAGAAAATCTAGAGTTTTAGAAATGTTACCCAAGTGTGAAGAAATTGGTACCAAAATGTAGAGGATGAAGAGAGGATCACGAAAATGTAATTTGTTTTGATGTTTGCCTCTTGATCCGAATTTAGATGATGATTTTGTGAGTTGGGTGTTTAAGTTCCAAAATGGAAGTAAGAAGAGAGAAAGAGAGAAAGAGATGAGGAGGTGGGTAGAAATGAATGGGTGGATGAGGTGGGTTGACTAGTTGACCTTGGCAACTTCGGTCCCTCAAGTTTCAAAGCGGGTGCGGGATTTAACCAAACGAATATTTTAAAAACGCTCGAGTAAACGAGTGATGTTATAATTAAATAACGGGAATATTACGAACGTTAGTCAACGGAAACTACGAATTTAAATAACGAAAGGTATTATTTAAAAAAAGATAGTGTTAAAAATAAATTTAACGAAAAAACGCGGGATGTTACATTACCTACACCTTAAAAGAAATTTCGTCCCGAAATTTAGTTGGAAGTAGTAGTTGTTGTTTCTTCTTCGAAACCTTGCATTGCAAATTCTACGGATATGTGAAGGTACTTCCTTGGGCATTTCAACGAACTTTGACAGTCGGGATTTTACGTTGGTTTAAAGTTTGGCTTCACGATTTATAGTTTCAACCGGTCCTCCTAGGAAGTGAAGTTTATCGTTGATAGTAAGTTCATCGAAGAGGATAACAAGTTCTTGTTTCCCAAGACACGCTCTTAAGTTTGATACACAGAATGTAGAATGAACGGAATTTGTTTGAGTAGGAAGTTTGAAGCAGTAAGCAACGGGCACAACACGCCCCAAGATTTAAAAAGGACTAAAAATATCGCGGATTTAGCTTTCTACGTTTCTGAAATGGACTACACCTTTTCAAGGTGCGACTTTTAATATTACGCGGTTTCCCACATGGAATTCGAAAGGTCTACGTCTAACATTGGCATAGCTCCTTTGGCGACTACGGGCCGTCTCGAGCCTTTCTCGGATTGGAACGATTTTAACGGTTACTCCATGAATGAGTCCAGGTTCGATGACTTGATTATCATTTACTTGGTTCTACAAAAGGAGAATGACGTTTCCGGTCATATAAGATTTCAAAAGGTGTGACGTTAAGACTTGAATGATAACCATCGTTGTAAGAGAATTTGGTTAAAGGCAAAAACTTTTCTCAAGTAAATTTGAAGTTGATAACGCAAACTCGTATTATGGTTTTCAAGGTTTGAATCGTATGTTTGCTTGGTCCTTCGGGTTGTGGTTGATGTGTTGTACTCAGGTCTAAACGTGGTCCCGAGGCTTTTGTAAGGCACTCCGAAATCTAGAAGTGAAACGAGGATCTCGATCCGAAATGAGGTACAATTCTGTAAGGTATATTCGAACAAGTTTGTTAGGACTTGAAAACGTTTGTTGGAACAAGTTTCTGTTTCTCAAGAATTTCACGCCTCGAAGGATTTATCGGTTTCTAAAAACGTTCGTTAGGACTATTCACCCTCGTGGCGAATGCTAGTATAGTGTGAAGAGTCTCTCTCTACATTGAGAATTTAGATAGAAGGTTTCTTTATACGAAAGTACGAGTGTAATGCGGAAGAAGTTTTCGCCTCGATATGAGCATAACAAGCATATTGTAGTTCGTCGATAAAACTGTAAGAAAACGAGATAGTATACACGTGTAACATATGTTTGATGTTGAAAGAATTTGTCATTCATTCGGAAGCATAAATATGGTTCGACAATAATCAAAGGTGTGTCCTTGGTATGGTTGTTATCAATATTCTCGGAGTTTTCGGATATCCAACAAGAAAAATGAAGTCATGTACATGGCACATGGTGGTGATTAGGTTGATCGAGTCCAACCACCATCACGTGTCATTAGAACTTTGGTATGACTTACCATAATATAACCACGTTGATCGAGTGTCGTTATATTATGCTAACTCATACCTCCATTCCCACATCACTCCATAGAATCAAGTTCGTGTAATCGTGAAAATTTAAAATAAATAAAGTGTAACGACGTCTCTAACGTGACTCGTATTGAATCGAAAGAATTAGTGCAACTCTAAAGAAGCGTTCCCCGAGGGAAGTGTATAAATGATTGTTCACGTCAATGCAGTTCAAGTCAAACAATAATGCATTTAGGTACTAAAAGAGTAATTGTTAGGACCCCGAAGTTGTATAGTGTTAATGTAAAAATAAGCTTAAATGAAGGTTCCTTTGAAGAGGGCTATATAAGGAACCTATGTAGTCCTAATTAGATAGCCATTGCATTGTAACTGAGTTCTAGAAGCTGTGGAATGTAATTGTACCGATTCTCTCTAATACCGAGTCTCATTCCTATCTACCGAATCTCTCTTTATCTTATAATTTCTCTCAATCTCAACATGATCTGACCTATCATTTGGTATCAGAGCTTCCAGGAAGTGATTCTACATCACTATATCGATCCAGAGATTGAAGATTACAGAATCTGATTACTCTCGGTATTTTAAATCACATTCGGTATCATCGAATTTGATAATCTGACGTTCAGATTCTTGTGATAATTTCAGCAAAGGTACATTAGGTATTTTAGAAAGAGTTTCGATCATCATTACAGCTTTTTAACTTCAATTATGGAGAATCAAGTTGATTTTTAGAGTTTGTGGCTCAAACTCTCGGTATTGCTTAATTCAAGCTTGATTCTGGATTTTTGTGAAGAATTAAGGATTCAGTTGTGTTCGTGAGGTGTTAAATCACATTTCTGACGGTTCAATTTCTTCAATTCATTAAGTTTTGAAGATTTGATCAACACTCGGTATCGTAACTGTTATACCGAGTCTGCTTCATTACTTAAATTCATCTTAAGTATTGTAGATTGTGGTGTGATTGTGATTCTATCACATTCGGTTTGATCATACGCAGCTAATTGGTGTGGTTTGAGAAAGGATTCTGTCATATTTCTAAGTTTTAAACTTAGACTCGGTATTGTCAACTGCTACAGTTGACATTCGGTATCCTATACTTTCGGTATCTTTGATATTTTGTGTGATACTAATGTGTTTCCTTGTGCAGCAAGGTTATAGAATCTAATTCAAAAGGATTGAATTGAGATTGAACTTCAAATTCTTACAGAATCTGACTACCGAATCATATACAGAATCTGAGTTTCTGTATCACTTAATTCATTGTTTTAAGTGGTTACAGGCTACACTTCTTGTGATTACCGAATCCATACTGAATCTGGGTGTGTCTCTTGTATTTTCGATCAGTTTCTTTTACAGAATCTGATATACAGAATCTTTACCGAATCTGCTACTGTACTGAATCTGCTACAGTACCGAATCTGTTACAGAATCTGACATTCTGATCAGATTGTTGTGATTTTTCATCTGAGATTTGTGTAATACAGAATCTTTACCGAATCTACCTCATTTTCAAGATGGCTACTCAAGATACTTTGATCATTGGATCAGATTCCCGTCCTTCAGTGTTGTTTGATGGCAAGTACACTCAGTGGCTTCACCGTATTACTCAGTACATAGACTATAAGGGTGAGAAAGCAAAGTACATTTGGGCTTCTTTGAGAGATGTTCCAGTTGTTGATTATCATCCGGATACTGGTATGCCAATTTCAGTCTATGAACTTTCTGGTGATAAGCGTGAGAGAGCTCAAGGTGACATAGAGGCAAAGAATATTGTTATGCAAGCTATCCCGTATGAATTGTTTGAAAATGTTGATAGCAACACAATAGAAAAAGATATATGGGATGAGATCAAATGACAGCAAGAAGGTTATGACATGTCAGACGTTACTAAATTGAATAAGGCTCTGGGATTCTATGAAGATTTCAAGCAGGAAACTGATGAACCAATCAAGGATACCTATCGTTGTTTCAATGGTGTTCTCAATGAGTTGAAAAGGTGCAAGATCATAAAAGTAAATGCTGAAGTCAACATGAAGTTTCTCAAAAAGCTCAATGCTGATTGGCTTCCTTATGGAACCATTGTTCGATCTACTAAAGAGATTGACAAGTTGACTATTCATGAGCTTGTTGGAGTTCTTATGCATTACCAACCTGAAGTGTCTAAACTTCAAGAAGGAAGGAAAGAGTCTTCTCCGGGCGATTCACTTGCCCTAATTGCTAAAAATAAGAGCAAATCATTGACGTCTTCCAAAGGCTTGTCCAAGAAAGTGCTTGTTGAAGAATCAACTGATTCAGAAGATTTGAATCTTTCTGATGTTGATGATTCTCACCTTGAATTAGTCAAGATGGCAGCCATGTTCATAAAAGCCTTGAACAAACACAAGTTTAAAGGCAAATCAAGCAATCAACGCAAAAACTCATCATCTTCCTCGTACTACAAGAAAGCTGATCAATCTAAACAACAACGTGCTGATGATTCCAAGAAGGAAGATTCAATTTGTTTCAATTATGGCAAAGCTGGTCATTACTCTCGTAAGTGCAAGATGCCTAAGAAGAAGGACACAGCTTACTACAAGAAGAAAATGTTGATGGCTAAGATTGTGGAAACTGGGGGAGAGCTAAAACCGGTTGATGATACTTGGTTTAACTGGACTGACGATTCAGATTCAGAGGTGGAACATGCAAATGTTTGCAAGGTGACAAAGCTCCTCAAAGCTAAGGAAGCAATGGAGAATTCTGACTCAACATCCGATGATGATGAGGTACAATCATCTGAAATCTCACCTGATTTTATCAAAATGCAAAATGACTTGATGAAGAATCTGGTCTCAATGTCAAAAGAAGTCAAAGGCTTAAAATCTGAAAATAAGGTTTTAAAAGATAAAATCAAAATGAATGAGACCAGACCTTCCTCATCCAAATTGCAAACGGATGTGCAACAATTGACTCTCCAACTCAACTCTACGGAAACTGAGTTGGAAGATCTGAAAAAGACAATTCATCAAATTAAAGTTGAAAGAACTGATTATCGTTTAAAATCGGAACGACTTGCAGAAAAAGTTCAATTTTTAGAAAAAGATCTTTCTGATTTGAAAAACCAACATGAACCCACACTTTCAAAACTAAACAAGAAAATCGTTCAATTGGAAAACACCATAATTGAAAAGAACACCGAAATTTCTTTATTGTCAAAAGAATCTTTTCAAATGAAAGCACAACTTGCTCGATATAAGGAAAAACTCTATCGAACAGAGCAATCAAAAGCTATCATGGATATGGAACTTTCAAAACAAACGATTTTCATGAATAGACCAAAAACAATTCATGGTGAAAAGTGGGGGTTGGGTTATGAAGATCCAAAAATTTTGGAAAATGCTTCCAAAAAGATTCCAGGATTATATCATTCTGATTATTTTCAAGCTGGTTTACCATCGCATTTTGTACATGCTTCTGATGCCGATTTTGATGATATTATTGAAAATCGTAAATCTAGGAAATACCATCAAATTAGTTTAATGTATGAAAAAATCAATGCTAAGATTGGTAAATCGAATCCTGATTTCTTGAAAAATCTTGTTGAAACTGAAAAGAACATGCAACGTGAAGATTATGTGCCTAAGCGTAGACTGGTTTATATCCCAACACTCATGCTAGAGAAATACATTTTAATGCTTGAGAATGAAGTGTTTAACAAACCTAGTTCTAGCATTACTGCAATAGATGATGTGTTTGATGAACCAATTTTTGATGTGAAACCAATTCTACCAACTTTACTTGCATGTCCAGATGATATTTTCCGTGAAGACCTAGCACATGAACTAACTGTCTTCTTTGAGACAGATTCTCTAGGTCAAAATTCTTTAGTTGAAAAAGTAGAACCTCCGGATGAACTGAACATTGAACCTTTGATAGATTTTGAAAGTCAACTTCATCCTTTGCATGATTATTACTTGCATTTGTCTACTGTACGTAATTTGAATCGTATAGTAGCTCAACTGGAACAGGAGAATATTGACTTGCAACTTAAGTGCCAATCATTAGAACAAATGCTTGCTTTGTGTGATAAATTGCCTTCACTGCCTAAGAAAGAATGTACTTATGCTTTTAAGGAGGGTGAAGTGATAGTTTCTGCTGAAGAATTATGTCTTGAGATTAAAAGCTTAAAACAAAAGATAATTCAAATGAAACAGGCTAACACACTTAAGCAAATGTCTAATGTTGCAACCAATGTGCTTGAATGTACTGGTGGGATTACTAAGAAGGGGAAGGGAACAACAACATCTAAGGATGTAAAACCCATTACTATTCTTAAAAATCCTCTACGTTCTCAATTTGGCAATCATGGTTCGAAAGTTGTTTCTACAACTCAATATTTTGTTAAAAAGGTTCATTCTCCAAATGGTTCTGTGTTAACTGAAAGGATTCCTATGATTCCTATGTCAAAAACTTCAAAAGAGAGTCTTTTAAAGAAATCAGTTAAGTCCACAACACACACAAGTTCTAAACCTGATCTAAGTGAGTATGATGCAAAAGAACGTACAATCAAATTGGAAATTCTGCAAAATCAGTCATCTCATGTGTCAACTGAAAAGTTTGGACGTCTAACTAACAAAGGTGTTTTTCGTGTCACGGGTCATAATCCAAACTTGAATTACAAATCTGTATGGGTTCCTAAGTCCACGAATAAGAAAGTAGCAACCAAACCAAAGCAATCTGCTAGTCGGCCTAGGAAATCATCTCATGTTTTTCAATTTTCGTCTGTGAACAAAACATCTACTTGGAATAAATTGTGTGTTAAGACTTCTGATAATGATGTAAAGATTGATATTGCGTATGATGCTTCATGTAATGTGGTTTTAAATGATGCTTTATTGTCTAAACTACATGATGCTTTACGTGATTATTTTATCATTGATCCAAAGTTTGTTGTTAATCCAAAGTTTATTGTTAGTACTAACCGAAAAGGACCCAAAAAACTTTGGGTACCTAAACTCTAGGAAATTCACATTTACAGGGTTTCGACGTCTGTGTTTGGTATATCGATTCCAGTTGTTCTCGACACATGACGGGCAATAAATCCTTGCTTGTCAACTTCATTGACAAATTCCTAGGAACGGTTACATTTGGAAACGATGAGATTGTAACAATAACGGGTTACGGAGATTTTGTGCAAAATGGCATAACAATCAAACGGGTTTCATATGTTGAGGGTTTGGGGTGCAGTTTATTTAGTGTGAGCCAATTCTGCGATGGAGATCTTCAAGTTCTGTTTGAACGTCGACAATGCTCGGTGCAATCCACCGAAGGGAATGATCTTCTTGTTGGTAAACGTTGTGCTTCACTATATACTATTGACCTCAATGATGCACCATCACATGCAACTATGTGTTTGGCCACTCGTTCTACCAAAGAAAATTCATGGTTATGGCATCATCGGATGTCACACCTGAATTACAAGGGTATCAATCGATTAGTCTCTAAAGATTTAGTTGATGGTATTCCAACCTTTCAATATGATAAGCATCATGTGTGTCCATCATGTGCGATGGGTAAGCTGAAATGGACTAATCATCCACTTAAGAAAAACCCCAGTACTTCATCGTCTTTGCAATTATTGCATATGGACTTATGTGGACCCATGCGTATTTCTAGCCTCGGTGGCAAGAAACATGTGCTTGTCATTGTTGATGACTATACCCGGTTTACATGGATTTTTCTTTTGCGATCAAAGTCAGAAACCCCCGCCATTATCATTGAATTCATTAAAAAGATTCAACGCTCTTTTAACAAACATGTTAAGAGCATCAGAACTGATAATGGGACGGAAATTAAGAATGACCCGCTTGATAGTTATTTGAAAGACCAAGGCATTGAACATCAGTTCTCTGCTGCTCTGACCCCCCAACAAAATGGAGTAGTCAAACGACGTAATCGTACGTTGTGCGAAGCAGCACGAACGATGCTTGCCTACTCCAAATTACCTCCAAAAATGTGGGGGGAGGCCATTTCAACTGCATGCTATACCCAAAATCGTTGTATTGTAAACAAACGTTTTGATAAAACTCCATATGAGTTATTATATGGTAGACGCCCGAATGTCAAATATTTCCGTGTTTTTGGTTGTATATGCTATGTGCTTAACGACTTTGACAGCCTCGGAAAGTTTGATCCTCATGGCGATCAGGCCATATTTCTTGGTTATTCCTCGAACAAAGTTGCTTATCGTGTTTTTCATAAGCGGACAAAGATGATTAAAGAGAGCATTAACGTCAAGTTCGATGAATTTTCGGGAATGGATTTTGAACAACTCAGTTTAAAACCCGATCCTAACCTGGCTAATACTTCTTCCGTGCAAAACTCAATTTTCTCGAAGAAGGGTGTTCCTACGGTTACATCAGAGGAACTGGATATCTTGTTTGATAGTCTTTATACTCCTCAACGGGATTCAAATGTTCAAGCCGTACCAGTTACACCATCACAGTCAACTACTGCGGAGACTCTTCAAAGTCTTTTTGATGAAGATTCAACACCAACTGATTCACCTGTTGCTTCTTCATCCTCCCTCCAACCTCCTGTTACTGATAATCTTGAACCAATTCAAGATTCATCAGTTGATACAACTCCAGCTGTTTCTCCAGATACTCTATTGAATCCATTAGATAATGTTACATCAGATCAAGGGGATCAAGGCTCAACGTCAACAACGGTTGATGTTTCAATGGATACCACTGATGTACAACTTCTTCCACACACCCGATGGACTAAAAGTCATCCAATAGATCTTATTATTGGTGATGCATCTGCTCCAGTGTCAACTCGAAGGGCTACTCAGAATATGTGTTTATTCACAGCCTTTCTTAGTAAAATTGAACCAACAACGGTTGCTCAAGCTTTACTAGATCCATACTGGGTAGTTGCAATACAAGACGAGATCAATCAATTTGAACGATTGAAAGTATGGCGGTTAGTTCCAAGACCAACGGGTCAACGACCAATAGGGGTAAAGTGGATTTTCAAGAACAAGAAAGATTCTGATGGAATTGTGGTTCAAAATAAGGTACGTCTTGTGGCCAAAGGATATCGACAACAGAAGGCATTGATTATGATGAAACGTTTGCTCCGGTTGCTAGGATTGAGGCAATTCGTCTTTTCCTCGCATTTGCTTCTCATATGAAGTTCACGGTGTTTCAAATGGATGTCAAAACTGCTTTTCTGAATGGTTATCTTCAAGAGGAAGTCTATGTTGATCAACCAGAGGGCTTTTTCGATCCCATTCATCCAAACCACGTCTACTACTTGGAGAAAGCTTTATACGGTCTGAAGCAAGCACCGCGTGCATGGTACGAGACCTTAACAAAGTATTTGCTGGACAATGGCTTTTCTCATGGAACGATTGATACAACGCTATTCATCTGTAAAAACCACGGTCACATTCTCTTGGTTCAAATTTACGTTGATGATATTATTTTTGGTTCCACGTCCCCGGCCTTATGCAAAGAATTTGGTGACCTTATGGCCAGCAAATTCGAAATGAGCATGCTTGACCAGTTAACTTTCTTCTTGAGGTTACAAGTAAAACAATTACCAAATGGGATTTTTATTAGTCAAACAAAGTATATCAATGATATGCTAAAACGTTTTAAAATGACTGCTTTAAAACCAATGACAACCCCAATGAGCACTTTACTGGATGCTGATACTAATGGGGAACCCTTTGATATTACGCTTTATCAAAGCATGGTTGGTTCTTTAATGTATCTGACTACAAGTCGACCAGACATTACACTTGCCGTAACTGTCTGTGCTCGCTTTCAGTCCAACCCTAAGAAATCTCACTCCAAAGCGGTTGTTAGGATTTTTCAATACCTTAAAGGTACACCTAACCTTGGGATCTGGTATCCTCATGGATCCGATTTCAATCTCACTGCTTATACTGATGCGGATCATGGTGGTTGACATGTTGATAGAAAAAGCACATCTGGATCAATTCAGATGTTGGGGAATAGGCTAGTTGGTTGGTCATCCAAAAAGCAGAACTGTGTATCTTTATCAACAGCTGAGTCTGAGTACATTGCTGCAGCTCATTGTTGTTCACAAGTTTTGTGGATGCAAACTCAACTCTTGGACTATGGCTTTAAGATTTCTAAGACCCCGATCTATTGTGATTCACAAAGTGCTATTGCAATAACAAGCAACCCGGTTCAGCATTCTAAAACTAAACACATAGATATTCGTTATCATTTCATTAAGGACCATGTAGAGAAAGGGGATGTAGAATTATACTTTGTGCCTACTAAAGTGCAATTAGCTGACATGTTCACTAAACCTTTAGATGAACTTAGGCTAAAATTCTTGATCAAAGAGATTGGCATGGTAGAGTATAGTGCTTGATATTCCTTAGATTTGTTGGGACTTATTTTTGGGATCTTGTGTTTAGGGGGAGTAGATACTTTCTAGGGGGAGCAACTAAGTTTCAGTGCTTTAGGTAATTTTTCTTTAAGGGGCTGCCTTTAGATTAATGATAACTTCCTAGGTACATTTGTTCAATGGTTACGCAAGGGGGAGGTAACTCATTGATATCCTATTTCAAGGGGGAGTTAATTCATTTTCTTGGGAACATAATCAAAATGCTGATTTACTTTCTTGTATATCACATTTTGAGGGGGAGAAAAAGGGAGAAAATGAGAAAATTATTCAAAAATATTGTTTTTCAAATAGTGAATTC
Source organism: Rutidosis leptorrhynchoides (assembly GCF_046630445.1). NCBI lineage: Eukaryota > Viridiplantae > Streptophyta > Magnoliopsida > Asterales > Asteraceae > Rutidosis > Rutidosis leptorrhynchoides. Next base: position 637,482,794 of record NC_092335.1, read on the forward strand.
AAAATTTCTTTATTTTTATCTGAAATAATTCACTATGGCTTGTATACATCTCAGTATGCAACCCGTGTTAACAATTGATATCACTGAAGATTTGTACTTTGTATAAAATTCAAAGTTCTTTTGAGTACAAATCTTATTTTGAAAAATTCATAAAAATTGGAAAAGATAAAATCTAAAAATATTTAAATTTTACTGAATAAATGCTATTTTTAGCATTTTACCGAGTCTGACAACCAACTGCACAGATTCGGTAATTTCAAAGTTTTCAAAAATTGTCTCAGAATTGTTTTTCATGAAAATATTAAAATGGATTTCAAGAGGAAAAATCAATTTGTCAAGATTTGGAGTTAAATTGTTAATGTTTTGAAAAATTGGACTGAATTCGGTATATTAGGCCCATTCTGTAAAGCCCATTCGGTATTTTACCTTCGGTATCTATAAAAGGAGAGTCAAAGTCAAACATTACTCTTACTGTTATTAATTACCTACCGAGTCTGTTGATTATACCGAATCTGCCTAATTCTACCGAGTCCGTCATTCTGTTTCTTCAAATTCTTGGTAATTGTTCATTTTAATCAATGTTTAAGATATATAATTGTAGATCTGAGATAATTATGTTTTTATCAACCAAAAAAGATCAAAATAACTGGATTATGACCTTTAATTTTTGAAATCTTGTTGATTATACCGAGTCTGAGTCGAGTTCAATTAATCTTTGATTAAACTCAATTGGTTTGGAAAATCAACATGAAATCTTGTCTAATCTGAGTTAAATTGACTAATCTATCATTTGACCGAGCCTGATTACATGTTTAATTGCTTATTTGATGGATTCTGTATCTACCGAATGTGTTCTTATCCTGATACCGAATTTGTTCATACAATTAACATGTTAATATGCTTATAATTGAATGGTTGATTGATCATGGTTGTGAAATTATATGATATGTGATAGAATATGCATGTTTGAGTGACTTTCTGTTAATTATTGAAGATACCGAATCTGGTTTTCCTTCTTGATACCGAGTCTGAAACTTGGTACCTTGAAAGTTTCTGATTTTTATCTTCAAACACTTAACATGTTTATTCTATATTTTTCTGATATGAAAACTCAAGCTTATTTGGTTACAGAATCTAAAGTTTTCATAAATACCGAATCTGCTTGAATTGTGCTGAAATTGACTAAGTGTTGTTCTGATTCCTTGTGTTATATAATTGACTTTGCATGATGATTTTGTACTAAGATGAATATCATATGAATGTCATGGTTGTCAATTATTTGTTCATATTTGAGTATAAAAGTCTTTTATATTTTTGAAAAATCATAAAAATCTTAAAATTTAAAAATATAAAAAGGATTTCAAAGACAAATAAGAATAGAGATATATGCTTTTTGTTAAATATCTTGTGGTCTTCTATTTCTTATTTATATAGCTAAATGGCGAACAATCACTTTATCAACTCTGAAACCAATATTCCCTGCAAATATTGGACTGCAATTCTAAAGAGGCATACTTTATGGCCTGCTCTGAGCTCCATAGTTAGTGTGCCAGAAACAGACTTGGATATTCTTAACAGATCAATCAGATTTGTAGAGGCCACATAACCAAATGCTACTAATCCACAGGGCGAACCAGCCAAATTTGAATTTAGACTGAGGGGAGTACAAGGATTCAGGAGTTTCACAAAAGCTAACTTCAGGAGGATATTCAGACTTCCTCTTGTAGAGAATGCTCCTGCTTTTCCTGCTACTCGGCAAATGATGACTTCTGTCTTTGATCTTGGTTATGTTGGAGCTACCAATGTTCCACCAGCTAAGTTTTAGAAGAAATATCTGCATTCAAGGTGGTATGTGATCTTCTCAATCATCAACAGATGCTTGTTGATGACAAGAAGTGGATCTGATAGCTTAACTGTGCCGATGCTCAAACTTTTCTACTCATTCACAAGAGTAGAGAATCCTGATTATGCAGAACTTATTTGGGATTTGGTTCAAGCACAGGTTGAAAAGCCAAGGGGTTCATACATCCCTTGCGAAAGGTTTTTCTGTATCTTTATCCATGATGCTATCAATGCTTGCAGAAATGCAAATATCTTTGTACCAGGTACACATGGATTACAGATGAAAAGGTTTGGAGAGCTGAAGATGAACACCTCGATGGTGTCTGATAATCAATTCACTGCGCCGATTCCAAATTGGCTAGTGAGGCTAGCTGAACCCCAAGACACTCGAATGTGTTCTTATTTTCAGGCTGTAGGAATACCTCTTTCGAACCCGGTACAACAAGAACAAGTTGAACCTGTCGTGGTTCCAGCCCCAGAGGTTGTAGAGGAACCTGTAGTTCAACCACCCGGGCCAGCTAATCCTCCACTTAGGGTGAACCTCAAACGATCTAGGGTAGCACACCAAGCTCAACCCGTGAGGATCAGGGAACCTAGTCCAATTAGGATTGAACCAACCCTTTCCACAACACCCGAAGTAAGCAGTGACACTTCAGCAACAGCATCTGAATCATCTCCTAACCATTCTCCTAAGAGAACTCGATACATGCCTGATGAGATGAATCAGACTCCGCCAACCCAACGAGTAACTAGATCTAGGACTTCGACACCCATCGTCCGCCAAACAGTTACTCCAACCAGTGGTGATACGGACCAAGACCTAGAGCCAATTAGGTCACCCTCACCCATCTCCGTATCACATTCAAGAATAACAGTAAGCCCTACGCTAAATGAAGCGCAAGCTTCGGTAGGCAAGAGATCTAAACGCACGGATGGTAAAACTACCACTAAGCCCATCCAATCTAAACAGGACTTAATAATAAATCCTACAAAGCAAGGTGCTTCGGCATCTAAGGAAGTAAAGTCTTCCTCTGCAGTAAAGTCTGCGTTGACTCAATCGATTGAGGAAACTCAATCATTGAAGTCCAGAACGGCCGAAGGGGAGCCGAAAAATCTTGAAAAGGCACCCTGCGTATCGGCTGGAAATCCTCCTGTACCTCAACGTACAACAGGGTCTCGCGGTCCGATTTATCTTGATGAGGAAGATCTGCCACGTCCCATGGAAACGAGTCAACATGACAATCCTTCGGGATATTTATCAGACTTCCAGCAGACTGTTCCCTTGGTTCATGAAAGTGATCCATTGGTTCAAACCACTTCTCTTCCGGATTCTGAATCTCGGGGTCTGGAGGAAGAGTCTTTAACTGAAAGAGATGTGCCACCTCATGGTATATCAATGATTTCAGGAGTCGGGGATAGCAATATCTCTGCGAGAACTAAACAGACGGGTAGTTCTACTACTCTGTCAGAGTCCCATGAGACCAAAGTCATGGAGGCGGATGCTTCGAAAGAACCTTCGCCGGTGACAACTCCGATTGTTACCCAACCTCCATCAGAAGGGGATAACACGAATCTGACTAGTAGTATGTACAGCCCTACATATAAGAATAATACCGCACAATCATCCTTACCTGCTGATAATGCTAAAAACGAACATATATTTCATAGCATTATTCCTCAAGAAAGACAAGCTTTTAGTTGCAATTGTTCTATTTACAAGTGATATTCGTTTAAATAATAAAAGGTGAAGACAAAAGACAGATTCGACGAATTGAAGACGCAAACGACCAAAAAGCTCAAAAGTACAAAAGACAATCAAAGAGGTTCCAATTATTGATAAGAAACGTCTCGAAATTACAAGAGTACAAGATTCAAAACGCAAAGTACAAGATATTAAATTGTACGCAAGGACGTTCGAAAATCCAGAACCGGGACCAGAGTCAACTCTCAACGCTCGACGCAACGGACTAAAAATTACAAGTCAACTATGCACATAAATATAATATAATATTTAAATAATTCTTATAATTATTTAATATATTATATTTATATTTAAACCGTCGGTAAACAAAGAGCCAAACTCCTCTGAGCTGTAAAAGTAAACTCCGCGAGAAGGCCAAAAAGGCCGCGAGTCGTGGAGCCCCCAGTTTTGAAACTCCCTATAAAGCAAACCGAAATCTGATCATTTTCATCATCTTTTTTCTCCTCATTCATACGATATATTTATATTTATAATTTATATTTTAATTTTAATTTTAATTATAATTCTAATAATAAGGGTATGTTAGCGAATATTGTAAGGGTGTAAGTCGAAATTCTGTCCGTGTAACGCTACGCTATTTTTAATCATTGTAAGTTATGTTCAACCTTTTTACATTAATGTCTCGTAGCTAAGTTATTATTATGCTTATTTAAAATGAAGTAATCATGATGTTGGGCTAATTACTAAAATTGGGTAATTGGGCTTTGTACCATAATTGGGGTTTGGACAAAAGAACGACACTTGTGGAAATTAGACTATGGGCTATTAATGGGCTTTATATTTGTTTAACTAAATGATAGTTTGTTAATGTTAATATAAAGATTTACAATTGGGCGTCCCTATAAATTACCATATACACTCGATCGGACACGATGGGCGGGATATTTATATGTACGAATAATCGTTCATTTAACCGGATACGGGAATGGATTAATAGCCACTAGAATAATTAAAACAGGGGTGAAATTATGTACAAGGATACTTGGTATAATTGATAACAAAATATTAAAACCTTGGGTTACACTCAGTCGACATCCTGGTGTAATTATTAAACAAAGTATTAAAATCTTGTTACAGTTTAAATCCCCAAATAGTTGGAATATTTAACTTCGGGTATAAGGATAATTTGACGAGGACACTCGCACTTTATATTTATGACTGATGGACTGTTATGGACAAAAACCAGACGGACATATTAAATAATCCAGGACAAAGGACAATTAACCCATGGGCATAAAACTAAAATCAACACGTCAAACATCATGATTACGGAAGTTTAAATAAGCATAATTCTTTTATTTCATATTTAATTTCCTTTATTTTATATTTAATTGCACTTCTAATTATCGCACTTTTATTTATTGTTATTTAATCGCACTTTTAATTATCGTACTTTTTAATTATCGCAATTTTATTTTATCGCACTTTTATTGTAATTTCATTATCGTTATTTATTTTACGCTTTAAATTAAGTCTTTTATTTATTTAATATTTTACATTAGGTTTTAACTGCGACTAAAGTTTTAAAATCGACAAACCGGTCATTAAACGGTAAAAACCCCCTTTATAATAATAATATTACTTATATATATGTTTGTATTTTTATAAAAGTAAATTAATATAGCGTTGAGCTTTGTTTAAAAAAGATTCCCTGTGGAACGAACCGGACTTACTAAAAACTACACTACTGTACGATTAGGTACACTGCCTATAGTGTTGTAGCAAGGTTTAAGTATATCCATTCTATAAATAAATAAATATCTTGTGTAAAATTGTATCGTATTTAATAGTATTTTCTGCTAAAATTAATAACTATTTTATATACCACTCCGCTACCGCATCAAGTATTTTTGGCGCCGCTGCCGGGGAACTCTCTTAAAAGCCGGAAGCGCAACACTAATATAAAAAAAAAATTTAGTTAACTTTTATTAAAATTCGTTTTTGTAAAAATACGTTTTAATTATTCGAAAATATAAAAAGAAAAAAAACAAAAATTTATGTATTTTTAGGAGTTTGATAAATATAAGTTTTATTTTGTAAAAATATGAGTTTTATTTAATTTATTTTATAAATATATTTTATAAATATAAAAAAAACGAAAAAAAAGAAAATATATATATATAAATCTGTTTTTTTTATTGTTATAAAGTATTTTATTTTTATCTTAGTTATTAAAGATAAGTTTTATTTAGATTACATAAATATTTTAATAAGATAATATAAACAGAAAATATAAAAAAAAAAAAAAAAAAAAAAACGTCGAGTTTTAAACTGTTCCAAGGTTGAATTTTGAAACCCCGCGACTCGCGGGGTTTGTTGTTTGAAATACCGCGACTCGCGGAGTAATTCTGACACCGACAGAAACCCTACTATAATTAATCACGGAGTAATTATTAATTAATTATTATTATAAACCCTAATTATTATTATTATTATTATTAGTTTTAGTTTAATTTAAGTTTTATTTAATTTATATTTTAGTTTATTAAGTTTAATTAAATTGTAAAATTAATAGTTTAATAAAATAAATAATATAAAAATAATATCTTTATAAAAATTGTACTTTTTACAACTTTTTGTATATTTTTATATTTTGTCCCTTTTCAATCGTTTTAACGTAATATTTGTATTTTTCGCTCATATTTAATTTTAAACTTAGTTTTTGCTATAGTTATTTTTACTCTTAGATTTTTAGGCTTTGCCGTAAAATTCCTTAAGTGCTTTTTCTTTAGACTAAGATTTAAGTGCTTTAGAATTTTGCGACGCCTTTTTAAGTTTTAGTTTCTTTTTAAGTTATTTCCATTTGGGATTTAGTTTTTATTGTAAGCTTTAATATTTTTAGACGACTTTTACCTATGTATCAATTATCATTCCAATTAGTAATCTCAATTTGCGATTATAATTTTAAGTTAGTTGTAGTAATAAGGTTAGGTTAGTCAAGTATTTTTAAGTTTTTATAAGTTTCTTTTATTTTTTCGTCACCTTTTATTTTTTCAACCATTTTTCTTTTTCAACCTTTTTCCGACGAACTCTTTTTCTTTCTTATTTCTCGCTATTCTAGTTTTTAGGACATAGATTTTTATTCTACTTCTTATCTAAATTTCTTAAAATTACGAAAATTTATTTTGAGTGGTTAAATTAATAGACATCAAAATTTTCTGGTTCGTAGTAATAGTTGGATTTGTACGTGGACCGGGTTATTGGAGCCAAACAGTCCTCAATTATATTGAGACCAAACGAATCCTGCCCCTCTGCTGCATCTTTTGGCTATTCGAAACGTGGGCAAAATCAGAAAAGTCTATTGATTGGATAACTTATTATAATTTTTCTTTCCTTTTTAAAACTAATAGGATATTCAGTGAATGCACCGAGCAAGACGTTCACCACCTTTTGTACGTTCACCACCTGTAACTAGATCAAGACATTTAGCAAATATTACCGCCGTTGATTTTTCTTTAGAATCGTCATCCAGTAGACCAAGTACTTCAGTTCAAATTTCCGATAATCCATTTTTTGAACCCGACCTCACAATTGAGAATCCGGAAAATATTCAGGAACGGTTCGTAGATCCTGAACCATTAAACTTTCCTCCGGAGCCACCAATTATTCAAACAGAGATTGTTGAGGAACGAACCATTAAATCAGAATCATCTAGTGATACCGATTCAACAAATTCAATTATGGAGAATCTGGAACCTTTAAGTATGGAAGACCGAATGAGAGCTAAACGCACTGGCCAAGGTCACGCAATTACTCATCCAGACATTAATGCGCCAGATTATGAAATCAAAGGACAAATTCTACACATGGTGACTAATCAATGCCAATTTAGTGGTGCGCCGAAGGAAGATCCAAATGAACATCTACGTACCTTTAATAGGATCTGCACACTATTTAAAATCCGAGAAGTGGAAGATGAACAGATATATCTCATGTTATTTCCCTGGACTTTAAAGGGAGAAGCCAAAGATTGGTTGGAATCGTTACCTGAAGGGGCGATCGATACATGGGACGTTTTAGTTGACAAATTTCTTAAACAATTCTTTCCTGCATCTAAAGCCGTAAGACTTCAAGCAGAAATTGTTACGTTCACACAGAAACCAAATGAAACTCTATATGAGGCGTGGACTAGATATGGAAAGTTGTTAAGAGGATGTCCGCAACATGGTTTAGACACCTGTCAAATAGTACAAATATTCTACCAAGGATGCGACATCACTACAAGAAAAGACATAGATATAGCAGCTGGTGGTTCTATTATGAAGAAAACCGAAACTGATGCTTACAAAATTATTGATAACACTGCTTCCCACTCACATGAGTGGCACCAAGAAAAAGATATCGTTAGATCATCTAAAGCAGCTAGAGCCGATTCTTGCCATGACTTAGATTCCATTTCCGAAAAGATAGATGCTGTGGAAAGACGAATGGAAAAGATGACTAAAGATATTCACTCAATACGAATTAGTTGTGAGCAGTGTGGAGGACCACATTTGACAAAAGATTGTCTCAGTATTGAATTAACAATGGAACAAAGAGAGAATATTTCATACATAAACCAAAGGCCTGGAAATAATTATCAGAATAATTATCAACCGCCAAGACCGATTTACAATCAAAACCAGAATTATAACAGAAATATTCCATACAACAACCAACAAGGTCCTAGCAATCAACAAGTATCCAATAATACTTATAATCAGCAAAGACCTAATTTTCAAAACAAACCACCACAACAAACCGATGATAAAAAGCCTAATTTAGAAGATATGATGACGAAGCTAGTTGAAACTCAAACGCAGTTTTTCACATCTCAGAAACAAACCAATGAACAAAATGCTCAAGCATTTAGAAATCAACAAGCTTCTATTCAAAATCTGGAACAAGAAGTGAGTAACCTAGCAAGGTTAATAGGTGAAAGAAAACCGAGAAGTCTACCTAGTGATACAAATGCTAACCCCCGGAATGAAACAGCTAAAGCTATTACCACAAGAAGTGGTACAACACTTAAACAACCGGAAATACCTGTAACTTCTGATGAAACTATTCCTACTCCACAAGAACCACAACCTGATCAAGATAAGGAAAAAGAACCGGTAGTTGAAAAGGTTAATGAAGATAACACAGTTAAGGCTAAACCTTATGTTAAACCATACCAACCACCACTTCCTTACCCGAGTAAAATGAAGAAAGAGAAACTTGAAGCCGAGCAATCCAAATTCTTGGATATGTTTAAACAGATAAATGTAAATCTTCCTTTCATTGATGTGATTTCAGGAATGCCTAGATATGCTAAATTCTTGAAAGATCTAATCTCAAATAGAAAGAAAATGGAAGAACTCTCGGCTGTTACTATGAATGCTAATTGTTCAGCAGTGCTGTTGAATAAGATACCAGAAAAACTATCTGATCCAGGAAGTTTCACAATTCTATGTTTTCTGGGTAGTCTTAGTTCAATAGAAGCATTGGCAGACTTAGGTGCTAGTATAAATCTAATGCCGTATTCACTATACACTAAACTAGACCTTGAAGAATTGAAACTAACAAGAATAAGCATACAACTAGCCGATAGATCAATAAAATATCCTAGAGGGATAATGGAGAACATGCTAGTTAAAGTTGGTACTTTAGTATTTCCAGTAGATTTTGTTGTTCTGGACATGGAAGAAGATTCTCAAGTTCCTCTCATATTAGGAAGACCATTCTTAAACACGGCTAAAGCAATGATAGACGTGTTCGGTAAGAAACTGACCCTAAGTATAGAGGATGAGAGTGTTACCTTTTCAGTTGATAGAGCAATGCAACAACCGCAATCTGCAGATGATACATGTTATTATATTCAAACTATAGATGCACATGCAGAATTATTAGAAGAATTTCCAGAATTACAAGGAACAGGAGAATGTTCTTTAGGAGAAGGTAATGAACCAATTGATGAAGCTGAAATGTTAGCTACACTTATAGCTAATGGATATGAACCAACAACAGAAGAAATTCAAATGCTAAAAGAAGAAGACAGATATCGATATAAATCATCGATAGAAGAACCTCCGAAATTAGAGTTAAAGCCACTTCCAAACCATTTGGAATACGCTTATTTACATGGTGAATCTGAATTACCTGTAATAATATCGTCTTCTCTTACTGAAAATGAGAAATCACAACTCATTTCTGTGTTGAAAGCTCATAAACCAGCCATTGCATGGAAGATTCATGATATTAAAGGAATAAGTCCTTCGTATTGCACACATAAAATCTTTATGGAAGAAGGTCATAAAACGTATGTGCAACGCCAACGAAGACTAAATCCTAATATGCAAGATGTAGTTAAGAAAGAGATTATTAAACTGCTAGATGCAGGTTTAATTTATCCAATCTCTGATAGTCCATGGGTAAGCCCAGTTCAATGCGTGCCTAAGAAGGGTGGCATGACTGTCATCACAAATGAAAAAGATGAGCTTATTCCTACTAGGACTGTAACAGGATGGCGTGTGTGTATTGATTATAGAAAATTAAATGACGCCACCAGAAAAGATCACTTTCCCTTACCTTTCATAGATCAAATGTTGGAAAGATTAGCCGGAAATAGTTACTATTGTTTTCTAGATGGATTTTCCGGATATTTTCAAATTCCAATAGCACCCGAGGACCAAGAGAAAACCACATTCACGTGCCCTTATGGTACTTTTGCTTACAAACGCATGCCATTTGGACTTTGCAATGCCCCTGCAACCTTTCAAAGGTGTATGATGGCGATTTTTCATGACATGATAGAAGAATGCATGGAAGTTTTCATGGATGACTTTTCAGTCTTCGGTGATACATTTAAATCATGTCTAGTTAATCTGGAACGAATGCTAATTAGATGCGAACAATCAAATCTAGTACTTAATTGGGAGAAATGCCATTTCATGGTTAAAGAAGGCATCGTTCTTGGACATAAAATTTCAAAAGAAGGAATTGAAGTGGATAGAGCTAAAGTAGATGTAATTGCTAAACTTCCACATCCCACCAATGTTAGAGGAGTTAGGAGTTTCCTAGGGCATGCCGGTTTTTACCGACGTTTCATAAAAGATTTTTCTAAAATTGCCACTCCTATGAATAAACTCCTAGAAAAGGATGCTCCATTCATCTTTTCAGATGAGTGTATCAAATCTTTTAATATTCTTAAAGAGAAACTCACTAATGCGCCGATCATGATAACACCAAATTGGAATCTACCATTTGAACTAATGTGCGATGCAAGTGATTTTGCAATGGGAGCCGTTTTAGGACAAAGGATTGAAAAACGATTTCAACCTATATATTATGCTAGTAAGACGTTACAAGGAGCACAAACGAACTATACAACTACTGAAAAAGAACTCCTTGCTATTGTATTTGCTTTTGACAAATTTCGATCATATCTCGTTCTAGCAAAAACGGTGGTCTATACCGACCATTCTGCTCTTAGATACCTATTTTCAAAACAAGATGCTAAACCAAGATTAATCCGTTGGATCTTACTCTTACAAGAGTTTGATATTGAAATCCGAGATAAAAGAGGAGCAGAAAATCTCGCCGCTGATCATCTTTCTCGTCTTGAAAATCCTGAGTTAGAAGTTCTAAATGAATCGGCCATACAAGACAACTTTCCTGATGAATATCTATTGAAGATAGATTATAAAGAAATCCCATGGTTTGCAGACTATGCAAACTACTTAGTTTGTGGATTCCTTGAAAAAGGATTATCGTACCAAAGACGAAAGAAATTCTTCAGTGATATAAAACACTATTTCTGGGAAGATCCACATCTGTTTAAAAGTTGTCCCGATGGAATAATACGCCGATGTGTATTTGGAGATGAAGCTAGTAAAATTTTAAACCATTGTCACACAGGACCAACAGGAGGGCATTATGGGCCTCAACTAACAGCAAGAAAAGTTTATGAAGCTGGATTCTATTGGCCTACAATTTACAAAGACGCACACCTTCTTCGCAAATCCTGTGATGCATGTCAAAGGGCCGGAAAAATAAGTCAACGTGATGAAATGCCACAAAATGTCATCCAAGTATGTGAAGTATTTGACATTTGGGGTATTGACTTTATGGGTCCATTTCCAAAATCTCATAATAATCTATATATACTCGTAGCCATTGATTATGTATCTAAATGGGCGGAAGCACAAGCTCTCCCAACTAACGATGCACGAGTTGTAGTCAACTTTTTAAAACGTCTTTTTGCAAGGTTTGGAACACCAAAAGCTTTAATAAGTGATCGGGGTACTCATTTCTGTAATAATCAACTTGAGAAAGTTCTTAAAAGATATGGAGTAACTCATAAAATCTCCACCGCATATCATCCACAAACAAGTGGACAAGTTGAAAATACCAACCGAGCTTTAAAATGTATTCTAGAGAAAACCGTAGGATCAAATCCGAAGGAATGGTCCATTAAATTGGAGGATGCACTCTGGGCTTTTAGAACAGCCTACAAAACTCCAATTGGAACCACACCTTTTAGACTTGTTTATGGAAAAGCATGTCATCTTCCAGTAGAAATTGAACACAAAGCATTTTGGGCTTTGAAGACATGTAATCTTGATTTACATGAAGCCGGACGTCTACGATTAAGTCAACTAAATGAATTAGAAGAATTAAGACATGAAGCATACGAAAATTCGTTAATCTATAAAGAAAGAACGAAGAAATGGCATGATAAAAGAATCAGAAGTTCAAAAGAATTTAAAGAAGGAGACAGAGTTCTTCTTTTCAATTCACGATTCAAGCTATTTCCAGGAAAATTGAAATCAAGATGGTCTGGACCATTCATAGTCAAAAGAGTTTTCCCATACGGAACGATAGAATTAATAAATTCAAATGGGATTGAATTTAAAGTTAATGGTCACAGAGTTAAACATTACATACATGGTCCGATGGAAGTCGACAACGAAGTTAATCACAATTTCGACACCACAGCTAACTAAGTGTGGGGAGAATCAAGTCTTTAAAGGATAATATGTATTTCTGATAGAGTTAGATTGTCTGTTTTCGTGTAGTTCTCGAAAATGGAACCCGAATGGTGTTTCCCTAGCAGACCCTAAAGAACTAGTCTTCTCCCCCCATTCTGAATTTTTATTTTTTTTAGGTTTTTACAAAATGAAGACTGCCTGTGAACTAAACCATGGTCTAATGCTACACGCTTTGATCACTAAAAGAAATAATGACATACTACCAAGTGAAATAGTATCAGTAATCAGAGAAAGAATGGACGGAGTTAGAAAAGAATCCAGATGCGAAGATAATAAGTTACAATTTGGTAAAGGAAAATCAAAATCCGCAGCAAAAAGAAGAGCACGACACCTAGAAAGATGTCACAAATGCGGAAAATGGTCACATGGAGGTAAATGTTCAAATAATCAAACCTATTCAAATACCGAATTTGTTACTTTATGCAGAGACGGACCGTTCATATGTTTAGAAGAAAAGACACTGAATGCTCGAGGTTACGCCTATGTAGCCATGGAAAACCAATTAAACCGACTATCTTATGAATGGGATAGATCATATAACTAAGAAATCTATTTCACAGGTATGTCTGTACAGTTTTTATTTTTATTTTTATTTTTAACCTTTTGATAATAAACGCTAATTTGTTCGCTAAAAAGTATTAAATTGGTATTGAATAAAATTAGGTTTGGCGACCGAAATTATTGATATCATTCAAAAATTTATTACATCACTGCGAAATTTAACGTTTATTCTTAAGGTATAAATATCTTTAATCAATCAACCCAAAATATTTCAAAAATTCGTCATGAGTTAAATTAGGTCTTGGAACCGAAATTACTTTACCGAAAAGAGGGGCGCATATTTTTGATAATATTTGATTGATTAAAGTGGGATAAAAAGACAAAAAGATTTTTAATTTTATTTTTACCATGTTTTTAAAATTAATATTTAAATCTTAAATTAATATTGTAAACTTTGTAAAAAAATATATATTTAAAATTGTAAATATTTAAAAAAATTAATATAAGTTTGGTATGAATTTATAAATTTTTAAATTAAGTTTGGTGTGAATTTTTAATTTTTAAAAAAATATGAATTTTTAATTTTATGCATTTCAAATTTTAAGTTTGGTGTGAATTTTTAATATTAATTTTGAATTTTATATTTAAGTTGTTTGAATTTAAAAACAAAAATTTACTTTATCTCATTAAGTTAAAAATATGATTTTTAAAATTCGTCGTAAGTTGAAGACTAGGTCTTTGAACCGAAATTGCTTTACCCGAGGGAGGGACGAGAACTTTTATTATCATTATTTTTAATCTTATTGAATTAAAGTATGCCAAAAACATTGAAAAAACCCAAAAATCTTAGCTTTTAAAACAATCGCTACAAAAAGACAAATTTTAAAATTTTGTCGAAGGACGGACTAGGACATCGATCCGAAACGACCTCGTCCTAAATAACAAAGGAAACAAAATTTTAAAATTAAGTACTTAATTATTTTATAAGTTATTGATTATAAAAAAAAAAAAAAAAAAAATATCAAACTCCGCGACTCGCGGAGTTTGAAGGGTTATTCACCGCGAGTCGCGGAGGGGTCGAAAAATCAGAAAAAAAATATAAACACCCGAACTGATCAGTCCCAACACAGAAAAAAAAAGAAAACACTGCCAAAACCTGCGCGAAAAACCCGAAAAATATACCCCAAAATCACAATTTTTAACCGTTAATCATCAAATCTTTTGCTAAAATCATGTTGAGAAGGATGCTATCTAGGAATTACTCAAGAAAAACGGTAAATTTCTACACCTAAACACCATTTAATCCGAAATTTGGTGTTCTTGAGTCATTTTTTTTCCAATTTGATTTTGATGCTTTTTAGTGTAATTAGGCTTAAATTGTTTATGTATTATGCTTGTATAACCTAGATTGATGCTGTTTAACATGATTAGAAGCCTTAAACTTCAAATTTTGAGTAATCTAGGGTTTGTGTTCTTGAGCAATTTGGGGCTTTTTGATATAAACAGGTTATGGCCGATTTTTGTCATGAATTGTTGCTAAATTAAGTAGTGTAACATGTTTAGGTAGTTAAATGATCCAAACTTTGAGCCTAAACATGATTTTGAGAATTAAAGTGGACTTTTTCAAGTCTAAAATTCATGAACTTGATTTTTGAAAGATAATGCCATTTGAGACTTGTTTAATTGCTAGTAATGATTATTTTGACATGTTATTTGAGTTGAATGATTATGAACTTGGCGAACATTTTCGTATATGCTTATTTGAAAAAGTGTAGATTTGATGAAAATATGAAAATAAGCTTAAGTTTGATATAAATTGATAATGTCATTGTAATTATTTTGATTGATGATTTTGCTGACACTAATGCATATTTGTATGCACAAAATTTGTGTTTGATGTGTTTTGCAGACTGAAAGGGGTGAATCTTCATCCCAAGCCCGCAATGCTCCTGCTGAGAATGCGGAACAACAGGAGGTGGATAACTACTACAAGCAGGATATACCTCATCCAGTCATGACCTTTTCTGATATGCACTTGGAAGAGTTGCACCCGAACCTGAGATTTGACAGACTTTGGATAGATTATCCAAAATATCAAAGAGGTTTGCATACTCTTCATTCTAAGGTTGTTGAGGTACCGAGGGTCATAGAATGGGGACCCTTAGAAGCTGTAGAATTGGCCGGGCCAATTAGGGAATTACTTGTACAGAGGTATGGTAATTCTTCTTTTAATGACTGGGTACGTTTATTCACCATGCGTAGACCTGTATATAAAGTATGGTGTGAAGAATTGTTATGTAGTATAGAGTTGAATGATCGGGTAGCTAGTTTAACCGATCGTTCTTTTATTAGATTTTTGTTAGGCGGTTCGATGCGCCACATGTCTTTACTGGACATGGCTCAGGCTTTACGTATATATACGCCTGAGGAGTTAGCATCTGCCGATTGTAGAGGGTTGATACTAAACGGTAGAAAGATAGATGAAAATTTTGATACACACGGTGTGTGGAGTCAAATGACAAGCCATCACCGTTTCAAAGGGGGAAATTACTCTTATTTGGATATAGATAGAGCCGAATTAAGAGTGA
Source organism: Rutidosis leptorrhynchoides (assembly GCF_046630445.1). Taxonomy (NCBI): domain Eukaryota; kingdom Viridiplantae; phylum Streptophyta; class Magnoliopsida; order Asterales; family Asteraceae; genus Rutidosis; species Rutidosis leptorrhynchoides. The sequence goes on from NC_092335.1 coordinate 637,498,498, forward strand.
TACATAGGTTTTTAGCTAATTCGATTACACAAAGGGGTAAAAACAAGGAAAAAGTAAATGAACAGGATTTGTTTTACCATATGTGTATTCGAGACCCACAAAGCGCTGTAAGTATACCATATTGTGTGGGTTATTATTTATCAGCTATGGTTCGGGGGATGAGACCGCATAGCATAATAGGAGGTGGTATTTTTATTACTTTGATTGGTGAATATCTCGGTGTGGATATAAGTCGGGGGGGATTATTAGTAGAAGAACCGGAACCCCGCGATACTATAGGTTTAAATGTATACCATGGTGCGAAAGTTTTGAAGAGGCGAAATAACGCCGCAGTACAATACCATGGTAGACATCCACAGGTGGAGAGAAACCAACAGCAAGGTAATGTAGGAGGGGGAATGAGATGCAAGAAATGCAAAGGTTTATAGCTTCTCAGGAATACGAAAATGCTAGACAGAGAGCATTTGAAGATTGGCAAGTTCATCAGAACCAAATCATAGCTCATTGCCAACATATAGGTAGAAACTATATTCCTACACCGAAACCCATCTTCCCTCCCTGGTCTATAGAGATGCAGCCACCATATCCTACGTATAACCCTGCCGAAGCATTCTATAGCACCTATGGTTATGCCTGGAACCCCTATTGGTACCAGTATCATCCCTAGTATACTTAGTTTTATTTATTTTGTAATTTGTAATTAATGATACGTTTAATACTTTTGTTAATATTGTAATCATTTTTATAATTATCTAACTTTTATTCTTAGATTTTAATAATTTTTGAATGTGGGGTAATATACCAAACTTCAAAAATATGTATATATGTTTGCAGTTTATCTTATGTACACAACAGGGTAAAACAACGCATTTTCAAAGACTGGCATTAAGTTCAGCAAAAGCAACTAATTTTGACGACAAGATGCAAAATATATGTGAAATAACAACAAGACGGAATGAACAAATGATGTGCACCATTTATCATTCAGCAAACAAACGCCAATATATTTGGAAACTTTGGTAAAATTTAATCATTTTCACACAAATCACCCTCAATAATTTAAATTGTTACTGATTTCTTGCAAATGAGGGCATTGCAAGATCTTAAGTGTGGGAAGGGGTTAAATTCTTTCGGATTTTAAAAATTTTTACTTTATACACTTGGTTACCATTAAAAATACTAGTAAAGCAGTAGTTGTATTAGAATCTAGTGCTCTCTGATAATAAAGAACAGCCCTGGTCTTATATACTGACTACCCAATTCTAGTAAAAAAATTTCAAAATTTTCAATTAAATGAACTAAAAATCATGTTTATACATATTTATGAACGATAAAACTAGGTTTTAACACCGAAATTATTGTTACCTCGGAAAGGACATAAATTAAGAAACAAACCAAAATGTTAAAATTCATTTAAAATGGAATAGAGAACGATAAAAAGGAAAATAAAAGCCAAGTGTGGGAAAATTTACCAAGTTATCTTAAACATATGTCACATATATCTGTAACAAATAACTGAAAATACTTTTGCTTTGGACTAAACTAAACTGTTTTACCCGATGAAAGAAAAGAAGAGATGGATCTACACGATGAATCAATTCCATCATTAAAAGGAAGTAAAGTCTTCCGAAAAAGACACGCGCTTCTTGATTTAGGTCATGAAGTTGTCGTCCAGACCAGCTGTAGGTTGACGAAAAATCTAGAAAAGTCATCACTAAAATCAGCAGGAAATCCACGGACCTCAGCATTAAACAGGGTCGCCAAGTGGTCAAATTTATCCTAACCATGAGAAGGATTTATTTTGTACAATGGGGGGCACCATGCAAATTAGCTGGATAAGACTAATGAATCAGATCCCCAGAAAGGATAATCTCCTTAAAAATTAAAAATCAGCTTTTAAGACTGATATCACTCAATCCTTGAGATTGACCTTAAAGATTGAGAATTACAAACTCATGGAATTCAATGATATCTAAACTCGAGCTTGAACGAGAAAATATTTTGATCAAAATTACAAATCGATTTGTTTTCTGAAAACCCTATTTCCAATGCGTTCATTACCATTGAACGTAAAATCCTAGGAATTCACCTGGAATTCATTAGGTCACCTGAACCAAATCGGGTGTCAACCGTAAGAACGGTGGTTGCATAGTGGTCAAAGACAGGACCTTGTGCCATACCGAAAAATTATAAGGGTGAGCTTTACTATTGCTCCTACCAAGGATAGTAATTGCGTCCAACACGTTATAGACCATAATTAAAAGCATGTCAGGGGACATTGCCTTAACAGTTGCTTGTTCAACGCTTTCCTTTACAACCGGATGGTATTTTACGGAAAGGTAATATACGGGACAAGTAAACTGGACGTGTTGCTTTCCAAATACAAGGTTAGCAAGTGGGTGACACAAAACCGCAAGTTTTGAGCTAAAATTTTCAAATCTGAAACCCACCAAACCCACAAAAATATTTTGCAAACACCGGTAAAGGGTTATTCCGGAAAACTTATCTAGGGTAAAAACTAGATTTAATTTTCAAAAGATCAAATGTTTTCATAAAGATCCAATTTCCTTAATGGATCTAAATTTTTATAGTCATGTGGGACTGTAAACCATATCGTTACTACCATTGTTCATACCACCGTATAGAAATCACTGATGTACAAAGTGTGAAGAATAAAGAAGTGATTCTAGTATTTCAAGACGATATTGCTTGAGGACAAGCAACGCTCAAGTGTGGGAATATTTGATAATGCTAAAAACGAACATATATTTCATAGCATTATTCCTCAAGAAAGACAAGCTTTTAGTTGCAATTGTTCTATTTACAAGTGATATTCGTTTAAATAATAAAAGGTGAAGACAAAAGACAGATTCGACGAATTGAAGACGCAAACGACCAAAAAGCTCAAAAGTACAAAAGACAATCAAAGAGGTTCCAATTATTGATAAGAAACGTCTCGAAATTACAAGAGTACAAGATTCAAAACGCAAAGTACAAGATATTAAATTGTACGCAAGGACGTTCGAAAATCCGGAACCGGGACCAGAGTCAACTCTCAACGCTCGACGCAACGGACTAAAAATTACAAGTCAACTATGCACATAAATATAATATAATATTTAAATAATTCTTATAATTATTTAATATATTATATTTATATTTAAACCGTCGGTAAACAAAGAGCCAAACTCCTCTGAGCTGTAAAAGTAAACTCCGCGACTCGCGGAGTTTGAAGGCCAAAAAGGCCGCGAGTCGCGGAGCCCCCAGTTTTGAAACTCCCTATAAAGCAAACCGAAATCTGATCATTTTCATCATCTTTTTTCTCCTCATTCATACGATATATTTATATTTATAATTTATATTTTAATTTTAATTTTAATTATAATTCTAATAATAAGGGTATGTTAGCGAATATTGTAAGGGTGTAAGTCGAAATTCTGTCCGTGTAACGCTACGCTATTTTTAATCATTGTAAGTTATGTTCAACCTTTTTACATTAATGTCTCGTAGCTAAGTTATTATTATGCTTATTTAAAACGAAGTAATCATGATGTTGGGCTAATTACTAAAATTGGGTAATTGGGCTTTGTACCATAATTGGGGTTTGGATAAAAGAACGACACTTGTGGAAATTAGACTATGGGCTATTAATGGGCTTTATATTTGTTTAACTAAATGATAGTTTGTTAATGTTAATATAAAGATTTACAATTGGGCGTCCCTATAAATTACCATATACACTCGATCGGACACGATGGGCGGGATATTTATATGTACGAATAATCGTTCATTTAACCGGATACAGGAATGGATTAATAGCCACTAGAATAATTAAAACAGGGGTGAAATTATGTACAAGGACACTTGGTATAATTGATAACAAAATATTAAAACCTTGGGTTACACTCAGTCGACATCCTGGTGTAATTATTAAACAAAGTATTAAAATCTTGTTACAGTTTAAATCCCCAAATAGTTGGAATATTTAACTTCGGGTATAAGGATAATTTGACGAGGACACTCGCACTTTATATTTATGACTGATGGACTGTTATGGACAAAAACCAGACGGACATATTAAATAATCCAGGACAAAGGACAATTAACCCATGGGCATAAAACTAAAATCAACACGTCAAACATCATGATTACGGAAGTTTAAATAAGCATAATTCTTTTATTTCATATTTAATTTCCTTTATTTTATATTTAATTGCACTTCTAATTATCGCACTTTTATTTATTGTTATTTAATCGCACTTTTAATTATCGTACTTTTTAATTATCGCAATTTTATTTTATCGCACTTTTATTGTAATTTCATTATCGTTATTTATTTTACGCTTTAAATTAAGTCTTTTATTTATTTAATATTTTACATTAGGTTTTAACTGCGACTAAAGTTTTAAAATCGACAAACCGGTCATTAAACGGTAAAAACCCCCCTTTATAATAATAATATTACTTATATATATGTTTGTATTTTTATAAAAGTAAATTAATATAGCGTTGAGCTTTGTTTAAAAAAGATTCCCTGTGGAACGAACCGGACTTACTAAAAACTACACTACTGTACGATTAGGTACACTGCCTATAGTGTTGTAGCAAGGTTTAAGTATATCCATTCTATAAATAAATAAATATCTTGTGTAAAATTGTATCGTATTTAATAGTATTTTCTGCTAAAATTAATAACTATTTTATATACCACTCCGCTACCGCATCACCTGCCCTCACGGCAACTCAAACACTTCCACCAACATCGCCTTCAACAGTTACTGCTGATGCTATTCCTATTGTTACTTTTCCATCATCACCTTCTCGTTTACCACATTTCTATGATGCTTTGGAGCAAGAATATTTTAGTCGTATGTATTCTAGAGTCAATCTTGATGTTCTTCGACGCACTTCGCTTCAAGCATTGTTTCGTGCTCGTGTTCGATATCCACTTAATTCCTGCTCTTCTCCATTGAGTCCTCACCGTGATGATGAACATGACGATTCTGATCCTCAGAATAGCCATGAGGGGGAGATATGAGTAGATGGAGAATATCTAACGGTAAACATTTCAACTAAGGGTGGTGGTGTAAGGTCTTCATCAGCTTCACAAGCTCAACAAGTTCAGATGGAATCAGAAATGGTTTCTACACATGATGAAATTGATGATAAGGAGCCTAAACAAGTTATAATTCCAGTTGTTCATAATGAGGCTGATAGTGGACTGGTAGATGAGGATTTGAACTTGAGTGATTTCTATCTTGAAGAGACGGATGACGATGGATTTGTCTTTCTAAGTAAGTTATCATCAGTATCTTCAATTCCGGAAGATGTAGAGATTGTAGATGAAGAGAATCCTGAACCAGTAATAGAAAGTGATGATGAAATGGATTCTTCTGATGACGATGAAGACAATCTTTATGTTAATCTAAATGAAGATGAGATCTTTGATCATATTGAAGATGATGATGTTCCAAATGATGATGCAACAAATCCTACTGGTCATTCATCAAATTCTACACCCTCATCGAGTTTAAATCCAACAACTGCTAATGAAAGTTCAACTTCTGGTACATCTACATCAAGAGAAATAGTGAATTCCAGATTCAAATACAATCATGGAATATTCATTAAGAATCAGGAGCAAAGATTATTGTTGGGAGTAGAACATGATTTTATAACGTTACGAAACACATTCATCGAGGAAAATGCTTACAAGATCTTCCGCATCAATGAATTACCAAGGAGTAAAAGGTTTACTTATATAGGTTCACGATTGCTTCCAGCAAGTGAAAGGAATTGGTATGAGTTTATGTGGAGGAAACATATCAACAAAGATGAAGATGATTTTTGGCTTCAAAGAAAATATCGTATTTCAGAAGTGTTGAATATTACTCGAGTCGGAGTAGAGATAACTGAAAAGAAAGACGTCATCGGTCAGTTCCACGTTATTAGAAAAGATGAGAAAGAGTACAAGTTCACAGAAGCAGATTTTCATAATCTTGACATGCTTGACATCATTCACATCTACAACTACCTCAGTATCATCACCATTCGACCTTTTGCTAAGGCTCAAGCTTTGGAAGCTGTAAAAAGATACATGATGGAGACAATTAAACTGATGAGACGTGAAGATTTTCAAATAGGTCTCGAAGTAAAAAGGAAAAAGATTCGAATTACGTGTCCGAATCAAATTACAGAGGGACTGAAGGATATGAGGATGTTTCAAATACAATTCGAACCCGAAGGGTTTGTTTTTGTAAATTCTCAAAAAGAAAAGGTGTTCATTTATACTGAAGAGCTGAACAAATATTCAGATGAAACACTTAAGGCTGCACTGAAGTATCTGAAGATTCATCAAAGCAAGTTCCATGACATTGACATGATAATGGGTCTTGGAGAATTCATAAAGCATATCAGAGATCGTCTAAAACTCCGAGTTCGTACAAGACAGTTTGAGATACTTCGTGGACAGAGAAAGAGAAGATATTTCAAGGAAATGGATGAATATCCATTATATGAGGGAGATCCAAGAAAAGCGTGGGGTGTCTGGAAACCTTCTAAGCAAGTTTCAGAAAATCAAGTAGAAGTTTCGAAACCAGATGGCACACGATGGAAACTAACATTTGGACCTCTCAAGATTACAAAATAGGATTATGTTGTAAAGTTCACATTTAACACTAAGGGGGAGATTGTTAGGACCCCGAAGTTGTATAGTGTTAATGTGAAAATAAGCTTAAATGAAGGTTCCTTAGAAGAGGGCTATATAAGGAACCTATGTACTCCTAATTAGATAGCCATTGCATTGTAACCGAGTTCTAGAAGCTGTGGAATGTAATTGTACCGATTCTCTCTAATACCGAGTCTCATTCCTATCTACCGAATCTCTCTTTATCTTATCATTTCTCTCAATCTCAACATGATCTGACCTATCAGTAATGCATCATGATAGCGAATAGTACGCAACCGTAGTGATAAGTAGTGATGACGATACTCACCTAGAGTAGTGATGGTAGTAACACGAAAAAGTAGATAGTAAGAAACACCGGTGAGAAACTGATAGTAAGTTGAAATGGTGGCGAATAACAATCCGAGAGACAGAGTTCCCGAACAAGTGTGACTAATGAAGTCATCATCATCCATACGTGTATGAATCTTGAATTTACGCATGTTACCAGAAAGTTGCAGAATACGAGTTCGTATGATGAGAACTTGGTACCATTAAAAAGTTTGCCTAAGAATGATTCAAGTATAATGCACAAGTAGTCAAGTAAGTGCTATCTATAGCAAATGTATGTCAGAATGCAATGATTAACTATCCGGTTGTAGTCTAGATTCACTAATGCGTCTTAACGACTCTGTCAGACACACTAATGCATATCCTAGTTCCCTATAACCAACGCTCTGATACCATCTGTAGCGACCCAACAAAATCGTCATTGATGGCGCCGCTAACTTAGGTCCTGTTACGTGGTCGTAGTCCCTATATAAGACTCGTTTGACCAAAATTACATCGCATTCATTTGAAAAGTACAAGACTTGCAAAGTTTAGTTTGCCAAACGGATTGACTACAAGTTTAGGTTTACAAAAGTATAATGTATAAATGAAATAAACTTGCGACGTAATGTAAGTTGAAAATCACGGTTGCTATAAATAGCGTAAGTCTGTAGACAAAAGTTTGAATCCAACGGTGCTATCACTAGCGTATGTATGTATGTATGCTTGACTCCAAGCACGAAATTAAAGTGTATGCATGTATGCTTGACTCCAAGCAAGTATGAGTGTACGCGGAAGCATGTATCAAATAGCCAAGTATGAACCTGAGAAACATATAGAAAACTGTCAACGAAAAATGTTGGTGAAATCATAGGTGTTTTAGTAAATGTTGTATTTGAACCACAAGATTTAATATAAGATGATTATCCAAATCATTTGCATTCCAAAGTTGTTATTTGTTTCGCGGGCACCCAATTATCAAACTTAACTGTTTTGCACCCTTTGCGTAGTGTTAGAACATACACTAGACCCGAAAATATATTTCATCCGCTAACGGTAGCGAACCGTCCGAATGAGGCTCGTCAAGCCCATGTGATCACATAATATAAGTTCACGTTTACACCCTGCAAGTGTAACTAATGATAATTGAATTGAGGCTTTTTGTTCAAACTCGTACGTGGAATGTTCATTTTCGTACTTGTGTTCAAAGTGTAAAAGCATGATACGTATATGTTTCTCATTGATGTCAAAGCTAAGGGGTATAAAATACTATTAAATTTTAGCAGGAAATACTATTAAATACGATACAATTTTACACAAGATATTTATTTATTTATAGAATGGATATACTTAAACCTTGCTACAACACTTATAGGCAGTGTACCAAATCGTACAGTAGTGTAGTTTTTAGTAAGTCCGGTTCGTTCCACATGGAAAATCTTTTAATCAAAGCTTAACGCTATATTAGTTTAATTTATAAAAATACGAATATATATATAAGTAATATTATTATTTTTAAAGGAGGATTTTTACCGTTTAATGACCGGTTTGTCGATTTTAAAACTTTAGTCATAGTTAAAACCAAATGTAAAATATTAAATAAATAAAAGACTTAATTTAAAGCGTAAAGTAAATAACGATAATGAAATTGCGAATAATAAAAGTGCGATAAAATAAACTTGCGATAATTAAAAAGTACGATAATTAAAAGTGCAATTAAATGCAATAACAATAAATAAAAATGCGATAATTAGGAGTGCAATTAAATATAAAATAAAGGAAATTAAATATGAAATAAAAGAATTATGCTTATTTAAACTTCCGTAATCATGATGTTTGACGTGTTGATTTTAGTTTTATGCCCATGGGTTAATTGTCCTTTGTCCTGGATTATTTAATATGTCCGTCTGGTTTTTGTCCATAACAGTCCATCAGTCATAAATATAAAGTGCGAGTGTCCTCGTCAAATTATCCTTATACCCGAAGTTAAATATTTCAACTAATTGGGGACTTAAACTGTAACAAGATTTTAATACTTTGTTTAATAATTACACCAGGATATCGACTGAATGTAACCCAAGGTTTTAATACTTTGTTAACAATTATGCCAAGTGTCCTTGTACATAATTTCACCCCTGTTTTAATAATTCTAGTGGCTATTAATCCATCCCCGTGTCCGGTTAAATGAACGATTATTCGTACATATAAATACCCCACCCATCGTGTCCGATCGAGTGTAAATGGTTATTTATAGGGACGCCCAATTGTAAATCTTTATATTAACATTAAAAAACTATCATTTAGTTAAACAAATATAAAGCCCATTAATAGCCCATAGTCTAATTTCCACAAGTGTCGTTCTTTTGTCCAAACCCCAATTATGGTACAAAGCCCAATTACCCAATTTTAATATTTTTAGCCCAACATCATGATTACTTCGGATTAAATAAGCATAATAATAACTTAGCTACGAGACATTAATGTAAAAAGGTTGAACATAACTTACAATGATTAAAAATAGCGTAGCGTTACACGGACAGAATTTTGACTTACACCCTTACAACATTCGCTAACATATCCTTATTATTAGAATTAAAATTAAAATTAAAATTAAAATATAAAATATATATATATATATATATATATATATATATATATATATATATATATATATATATATATATATATATATATATATATATATATATTACATATATATTGAGAGAGAGATAGATTATATATGAAAAATGGTGCACCAAAGCTCGATTTTTATAGGCCTGTGATCTGGAAAAGGGGCTCATGCGATCGCATGAGCTTTGCTCTTCAAGGCCATGCGATCGCATGGCCAGCTGGGGAGGCTCACATTTGGTTGTTTTCTTCTGCCGACGGTTTTATAATATAATATAATATATATATATATATATATATTAATTTTAAGAATTAATTATATATTATATTATATTCATGTGCATAGTTGACTTGTAATTTTTAATCCGTTGCGTCGAGCGTTGAGAGTTGACTCTGGTCCCGGTTCCGAATTTTCGAACGTCCTTGCGTACAATTTAATATCTTGTACTTTGCGTTTTGAATCTTGTACTCTTGTAATTTCGAGACGTTTCTTATCAATAATTGGAACCTCTTTGATTGTATTTTGTTCTTTTGAGCTTTTTGGTCGTTTGCGTCTTCAATTCATCGAATCTGTCTTTTGTCTTCACCTTTTATTATTTAAACGAATATCACTTGTAAATAGAACAATTGCAACTAAAAGCTTGTCTTTCTTGAGGAATAATGCTATGAAATATATGTTCGTTTTTAGCATTATCAAATATTCCCACACTTGAGCGTTGCTTGTCCTCAAGCAATATAGTCTTGAAATACTAGAATCACTTCTTTATTCTTCACACTTTGTACATCAGTGATTTCTTTACGGTGGTATAAATAATGGTAGTAACGATGTGGTTTACAGTCCCACATGACTATAAAATTTAGATCCATTAAGGAAATTGGATCTTTATGAAAACATTTGATCTTTTGAAAATCAAATCTAGTTTTTACCCTAGATAAGTTTTCCGGAATAACCCTTCACCGGTATTTGCAAAATATTTTTGTGGGCTTGGTGGGTTTCAGATTTGAAAATTTTAGCTCAAAACTTGTGTTTTGTGTCACCCACTTGCTAACCTTATATTAAGAAAGAAACACATCCAGTATACTTGCTCTGTATATTACATTTCGGTAAACTACCATCCGGTTATAAAGGAAAGCATTGAACAAGCAACTGTTAAGGCAATGTCCCCTGACATGCTTTTAATTATGGTCTATAACGTGTCGGACGCAATTACTATCCTTTGTAGGAGTAATAGTAAAACTCACCCTTATGATTTTTCGGTCTGGCACAAGGTCCTGTCTTCGACCATGCTATGCAACCACCGTTCTTACGGTTGACACCCGATTTGGTTCAGGTGACCTAATGAATTCCAGGTGAATTCCTAGGATTTTACGTTCAATGGTAATGAACGCATTGAAAATGGGTTTTCAGAAAACAAATCGGTTTGTAATTTGATCAAAATATTTTCTCGTTCAAGCTCGAGTTTAGATATCATTGAATTCTATGAGTTTGAATTCTCAATCTTTAAGGTCAATATCAAGGATTGAGTAATATCAGGCTTAAAAGCTGATTTTTAATCTTTTAAGGAGATTATCCTTTCTGGGGATCTGATTTATTAGTCTTATCAAGCTAATTTGCACGGCGCTCTCCCCATTTTACGAGACAGATCCTCTCATGGTTAGGATAAGTCTAACCACTTGGCGACCCTGTTTGATGCTGAGGTCCGTGGATTTCCTGCTGATTTTAGTGATGACTTTTCTAGATTTTTCGTCAACCTACAGCTGGTCTGGATGACAATTTCATGACCTAAATCAAGAAGCGCTTGTCTTTTTCGAAAGACTTTACTTCCTTTTAACGATAGAATTGATTCATCGTGTAGATCCATCTCTTCTTTTCTTTCATCGGGTAAAACAGTTAATTATCGTCCAAAACAAAAGTATTTTCAATTATTTGTACAAAAATATGTGATATGTATTTTGAATAACTCGGTGAAAATTTCCCACACTTGGCTTTTATTTTCCTTTTTATTGTCCTCTATTCCATTTTAAATGAATTTTAACATTTTGGTTTGTTTCTCAATTTATGTCCTTTCCGAGGTAACAATACTTTCGGTGTTAACACCTAGTTTTATCGTTCATAAATATGTATAAACATGATTTTGAGTTCATTTAATTGAAAATTTTGAAAAATTTTACTAGAATTGGGTAGTCAGTATATAAGACTAGGGATGTTCTTTATTATCTGAGAGCACTAGATTCTAATACAACTACTACTTTACTAGTATTTCTAATGGTAACCAAGTGTTTAAAGTAAAAAATTAAAAAAAATTCGAAAGAATTTAACCCCTTCCCACACTTAAGATCTTGCAATGCCCTCATTTGCAAGAAATCAGTAACAATTTAAATTATTAAGGGTGATTAGCGTAGAAATGATTAAATTTTACCAAAATTTCCAAATATATTGGCGTTTGTTTGTTGAATGATAAATGGTACATATCATTTGTCCATTCCGTCTGTTGTTACATCACATTTATCTTGTCATCAAAATTAGTAGCTTTTGCTGAACTTAATGCCAGTCTTTGAAAATGCACTGTTTTACCTTATTTTGTACAATTTACCATATACATACATACAAATATAAACATGCATGGCAATTTGAAATGGGACTTAATATCCCACTTTCAAATCCTAAATGTGAAATATTAGTACACAATAATAATAAAAATGATAAAGATTACATAAGTATATTCAATAACATAAGTTTAAACATGAATAAGTAAAAAGATAAAAATATAAAAATCATATAAATAACTAAATGGAACTAAATCAGTCTGGATATGGGTTCCAGTTCATCTCGTCAGGTGGGTTCCATTGTTGGTTATAGGTGTTCTGATAGGCTTGATTATAGTCATACCGTATAAAGGGTGGTCGGATATCGGGGCTGTGTGGCGGAAAATGAGCAGGTCGAGTAGGTACATAGTTATTTGGTACCTGATATGATAGCTGGATCATGATTTGGTGATGATGAACTAACCAGCTATCGTGTTGGCGTCGCCTATAATCCTCGTATACTCGCTCGGAGTTCCACTGCTCATACATACTATGTCTGGCCGCGTTCGTCATTGCTTCCTCATCTATACGAACGTGGACGTCAAGAATAGCATCTCGAAAGACATCCCTAATGTCTTCTGCCTCCTCCATTTCCTCGTCTGAGCCTCTCTCTACCTGAGGATGAGATCCCTCATAGGGTACTGCCTGGTTACGTCTACTTTTCAATACCTTAGCACCCACATAAACTTTCAATCCTAAGGGCTCAACCTGTTCTCTACAAAGCTGTAATGGACCCCCTTGGTTCCTATCAACACCTAAATACTCTCCAATGAGAGTAACAAAAATACCTCCTCCTATTATACTCCCGTCCTGCATTCCATCTACCATTTTAGATAAATAAAAAGCAACACAGTAAGGGATATTGACAAAGCTTCTTGGATCCCGAATACACTTTAGGTAGAATAAATCATGTAAGGTAATTTTTTCTTTATTATGACCGCTCTGTGTAATCGAGTTAGCCAAAAATCTATGAATAATACGAAGCTCGGCTCTGTCAATATGTGTATAGGAGTGTCCTCCTGCTCGTGTAAAAACATCAAAATGTGACATACGCCTCCAAATGGCGTCAGCGTCAAAGTTACTATCTACCCTTTCACCATAATGAATCAAATTTGTACAATCGGGTAATAGCAACTCACCAGGAGTATATATCTGTAAGGCCCTGGCCATGTCCAGCATGGACATTCTGTACATCCTACCGCCAAGGATAAACCTAAGAAATCTTCTATCATCTATTCTAACTATATTTATATCAAGTGATACAGTACTCATCATCTCAACACACCATTCCTTATATACAGGTCTACGAATGGTGAAAAGACGTTCCCAATTTGTAAAAGAAGAACTGCCATACCTTTGAACTAAAAGCTGTCTAACACGGTCAGCTAGATGGACCGTTTCCAAAGGGGCCCAATCGATTACCCTTGGCACCTCTACATTTTTTGTTACCAATTTGAATTTGTTCCTTTGATATGTCTCGTAATCTCTCCATCTCCTATCAAATCTCAGATTAGGATGCAGTGTGTGCTCAGGAATTGTTGGGAATTCTACTGGCGGCCTCATTGGGAATACTATGAATTCATCAACAAACTGTACCGGATCATAATAAGGTACGTGCTGATCAGGCTGTTGTTGTTGTTCCTGTTGTGGTTCTTGTTCGTGTTGCATTTCTGGTTCTGGTTCTGGTGCTGGTCGTCTAGATGATGATGCTCCTGAACCCCCAGTATCGGCTTTCTGCAAAACACATTAAACACAAAATTTTTGCATCCAAATATGCATTAGTGTTAGCAAAATAACAACTTAAAACAATCACTATAACATGTTAAATCAAAATTAAACTTATACACATTTTCACAATTTTTCACAATTCTACACTTTTCAAATAAGCACATATGAAAATGTATACAAAATTCATAAGCATTTAACTCAAATAACATGTCAAAATAGTCATTACTAATAATTAAACAAGTCTCAAATGACAAATATATCAAATTAATCAAGTTCATGAATTTTGGACTTAAAAAGTCCACTTTAATCTCTAAAAATCATGTTTAGGATCAATGTTTGGATCATTTAACTATCTAAACATGTTACACTACTCAATTTAGCAATAATTCATGACAAAAATTGGCCATAACCTGTTTATATCAAAAAGCCCCAAATTGCTCAAGAACACAAACCCTAGATTTTTAAAAATTTTGAAGTTTTTGGCTTCAAATCATGTTAAATAGCATCAATCTAGGTTATACATACATAAAATACTAACAATTTAACACTAATTACACTAGAAATTAACAAAATTGCATTAGGTAAAAAATTGGTAATTATCACAAAAACTAGGAATTTATAGAGTTTAGGGGTGTAATTTTTACCATTTTGCTGAAGAATGAGAATCTAGGCATGATTAGAGCAAGAAAAATGACGAATTACGGTGGAAAAATGATGAAATTTGGTGAGGTTTTGAGAGAGTTTCGTGTTTGTGTGTGTGTTGTGGTGAGGAAGACAGACTCGCTGGGAGTTTTGAGTCTGACCTGCATTTGGTCCCCATGCGATCGCATGGGTTCCAAGTGCAAACCCCATGCGATCGCATGGGGTGCCGGCTACAGTGTTTCAGCTTTTTTTTTTTTTTTTATATAAAACCTTAAACTAAATAAAACATATAATTAATAAAATTTTAAAAATTTGTTTCTTTTTAGGATGAGGGCTTTTCGGATCGATGTCCTAGTCTGTTCCTCGACAAAATTTTTAAAATTTGTCAAATCAAAGCGCGGTTTTAAAAGTAAATATTTTTGGATTTTTTAATGTTTTTGGCATACTTTATTTCAATAAGATTAAAAATAATGATAATAAAATTTCTCGTCCCTCCCTCGGGTAAAGCAATTTCGGTTCAACGACCTAGTCTTCAACTCACGACGAATTTTAAAAATTATATTTTTAACTTAGCGAAATAAAGTAAATTTTTATTTTTAAATTCACACCAAACTTAAATTTAAAATATGCATAAAATTAAAAATTCACACCAAACTTAAATAAAAATTCATATTATAAATTCACACCAAACTTATATTATATTTTTGTTTTTATACATACAAAATTATATTAAAAAGATTAATTTTTAAAATATTTACAATTTTAAATATATTAATTTAAAAAGTTTACAATATTAATTTAAGATTTATATATTAATTTTAAAAACATGGTAAAAATAAAAATAAAAATCTTTTTGGTCTTTTATCCCACTTTAATCAATCAAATATTATCAAAAATATGCGCCCCTCTTTTCGGTAAAGTAATTTCGGTTCCATGACCTAATTTAACTCATGACGAATTTTTGAAATATTTTGGGTTGATTGATTAAAGATATTTATACCTTAAGAATAAACGTTAAATTTCGCAGTGATGTAATAACTTTTTGTATGATATCAATAATTTCGGTCGCCAAACCTAATTTTATTCAATACCAATTTAATACTTTATAGCGAACAAATTAGCGTTTATTATCAAAAGGTTAAAAATAAAAAATTAAAAAATAAAAACTGTACAGACTTACCTGTGAGATAGTATTCTTAGTTATATGATCTATCCCATTCATAAGATAGTCGGTTTAATTGGTTTTCCATGGCTACATAGGCGTAACCTCGAGCATTCAGTGTTTTTTCTTCTAAACATATGAACGGTCCGTCTCTGCATAAAGTAACAAATTCGGTGTTTGAATAGGTTTGATTATTTGAACATTTACCTCCATGTGACCATTTTTCGCATTTGTGACATCTTTCTAGGTGTCGTGCTCTTCTTTTCGCTGCGGATTTTAATTTTCCTTTACCAAATTGTAACTTATTATCTTTGCATCTGGATTCTTTTCTTACTCCGTCCAATCTTTCTCTGATTACTGATACTATTTCACTCGGAAGTGTGTCATTATTACGTTTAGTGATCAAAGCGTGTAGCATTAGACCATGGTTTAGTTCACAGGCAGTCTTCATTTCCTAAAAAAAATAAAAATTCAGAATGGGGGAAGAAGACTAGTTCTTTAGGGTCTGCTAGGGAAAGACCATTCGGGTTCCATTTTCGAGAACTACACGAAAACAGACAATCTAACTCTAACAAAAATACATAAAATCCTTAAAAGACTTGATTCTCCTCACACTTAGTTAGCTGTGGTCTCGAAATTGTGATTAACTTCGTTGTCGACTTCCATCGGACTATCTATGTAATGTTTAACTCTGTGACCATTAACTTTAAATTCAATTCCATTTGAATTTATTAATTCTATCGTTCCGTATGGGAAAACTCTTTTGACTATGAATGGTCCAGACCATCTTGATTTCAATTTTCCAGGAAATAGCTTGAATCGTGAATTGAAAAGAAGAACTCTGTCTCCTTCTTTAAATTCTTTTGAACTTCTGATTCTTTTATCATGCCATTTCTTCGTTCTTTCTTTATAGATTAACGAATTTTCGTATGCTTCATGTCTTAATTCTTCTAATTCGTTTAGTTGACTTAATCGTAGACGTCCAGCTTCATGTAAATCAAGATTACATGTCTTCAAAGCCCAAAATGCTTTGTGTTCAATTTCTACTGGAAGATGACATGCTTTTCCGTAGACGAGTTTAAAAGGTGTAGTTCCAATTGAAGTTTTGTAGGCTGTTCTAAAAGCCCAGAGTGCATCCTCCAATTTAATGGACCATTCCTTCGGATTTGATCCTACGGTTTTCTCTAGAATACGTTTTAAAGCTCGGTTGGTATTTTCAACTTGTCCACTTGTTTGTGGATGATATGCGGTGGAGATTTTATGAGTTACTCCATATCTTTTGAGAACTTTCTCAAGTTGATTATTACAGAAATGAGTACCCCGATCACTTATTAAAGCTTTCGGTGTTCCAAACCTTGCAAAAAGACGTTTTAAAAAGTTGACTACAACTCGTGCATCATTAGTTGGGAGAGCTTGTGCTTCCGCCCATTTAGATACATAATCAATGGCTACGAGAATATAGAGATTATTATGAGATTTTGGAAATGGACCCATAAAGTCAATACCCCAAATGTCAAATACTTCACATACTTGGATGACATTTTGTGGCATTTCATCACGTTGACTTATTTTTCCGGCCCTTTGACAAGCATCACAGGATTTGCAAAGAAGGTGTGCGTCTTTGTAAATTGTAGGCCAATAGAATCCAGCATCATAAACTTTTCTTGCTATTAGTTGAGGCCCATAGTGCCCTCCTGTTGGTCCTGTGTGACAATGGTTTAAAATTTTACTAGCTTCATCTCCGAATACACATCGGCGTATTATTCCATCGGGACAACTTTTAAATAGATGTGGATCTTCCCAAAAATAGTGTTTTATATCATTGAAGAATTTCTTTCGTTTTTGGTACGATAATCCTTTTTCATGGAATCCACATACTAAGTAGTTTGCATAGTCTGTAAACCATGGTATTTCATTATAATCTATCTTCAATAGATATTCATCAGGAAAGTTGTCTTGTATGGCTGATTCATTTAGAACTTCTAATTCAGGATTTTCAAGACGAGAAAGATGATCAGCGGCGAGATTTTCTGCTCCTCTTTTATCTCAGATTTCAATATCGAATTCTTGTAAGAGTAAGATCCAACGGATTAATCTTGGTTTGGCATCTTGTTTCGAAAATAGGTATCTAAGAGCAGAATGGTCGGTATAGACCACCGTTTTTGCTAGAACGAGATATGAACGAAATTTGTCAAAAGCAAAGACAATAGCAAGGAGTTCTTTTTCAGTAGTTGTATAATTTGTTTGTGCTCCTTGTAACGTCTTACTAGCATAATTTATAGGTTGAAATCGTTTTTCAATCCTTTGTCCTAAAACGGCTCCCATTGCAAAATCACTTGCATCGCACATTAATTCAAACGGTAGATTCCAATTTGGTGTTATCATGATCGGCGCATTAGTAAGTTTCTCTTTAAGAATATTAAAAGATTTGATACATTCATCTGAAAAGATGAATGGAGCATCCTTTTCTAGGAGTTTATTCATAGGAGTGGCAATTTTAGAAAAATCTTTTATGAAACGTCGGTAAAAACCGGCATACCCTAGAAAACTCCTAACTCCTCTAACATCGGTGGGATGTGGAAGTTTAGCAATTACATCTACTTTAGCTCTATCCACTTCAATTCCTTCCTTTGAGATTTTATGTCCAAGAACAATGCCTTCTTTAACCATGAAATGGCATTTCTCCCAATTAAGTACTAGATTTGATTGTTCGCATCTAATAAGCATTCGTTCAAGATTAGCTAGACATGATTCAAATATATCACCGAAGACTGAAAAGTCATCCATGAAAACTTCCATGTATTCTTCTATCATGTCGTGAAAAATCGCCATCATGCACCTTTGAAAGGTTGCAGGGGCGTTGCAAAGTCCAAATGGCATGCGTTTGTAAGCAAAAGTACCATAAGGGCACGTGAACGTGGTTTTCCCTTGGTCCTCGGGTGCTATTGGAATTTGAAAATATCCAGAAAATCCATCTAGAAAACAATAGTAACTATTTCCGGCTAATCTTTCCAACATTTGATCAATGAAAGGTAAGGGAAAGTGATCTTTTCTGGTGGCGTCATTTAATTTTCTATAATCAATACACACACGCCATCCTGTTACAGTCCTTGTATGAATAAGCTCATTTTTTTCATTTGTAATGACAGTCATGCCACCCTTCTTAGGCACGCATTGAACTGGGCTTACCCATGGACTATCAGAGATTGGATAAATTAAACCTGCATCTAGCAGTTTAATAATCTCCTTCTTAACTACATCTTGCATATTAGGATTTAGTCTTCGTTGGCGTTGCACATACGTTTTATGACCTTCTTTCATAAGGATTTTATGTGTGCAATACGAAGGACTTATTCCTTTAATATCATGAATCTTCCATGCAATGGCTGGTTTATGAGTTTTCAACACAGAAATGAGTTGTGATTTCTCATTTTCAGTAAGAGAAGACGATATTATTACAGGTAATTCAGATTCACCATGTAAATAAGCGTATTCCAAATGGTTTGGAAGCGGCTTTAACTCTAATTACGGAGGTTCTTCTATCGATGATTTATATCGATATCTGTCTTCTTCTTTTAGCATTTGAATTTCTTCTGTTGTTGGTTCATATCCATTAGCTATTAGTGTAGCTAACATTTCAGCTTCATCAATTTGTTCAGTTCCTTCTCCTAAAGAACATTCTCCTGTTCCTTGTAATTCTGGAAATTCTTCTAACAATTCTGCATGTGAATCTATAGTTTGAATATAATAACATGTATCATCTGCAGATTGCGGTTGTTGCATTGCTCTATCAACTGAAAAGGTAACACTCTCGTCCTCTATACTTAGGGTCAATTTCTTACCGAACACGTCTATCATTGCTTTAGCCGTGTTTAAGAATGGTCTTCCTAATATGAGAGGAACTTGAGAATCTTCTTCCATGTCTAGAACAACAAAATCTACTGGAAATACTAAAGTACCAACTTTAACTAGCATGTTCTCCATTATCCCTCTAGGATATTTTATTGATCTATCGGCTAGTTGTATGCTTATTCTTGTTGGTTTCAATTCTCCAAGGTCTAGTTTAGCGTATAGTGAATACGGCATTAAATTTATAGTAGCACCTAAGTCTGCCAATGCTTCTATTGAACTAAGACTACCCAGAAAACATGGAATTGTGAAACTTCCTGGATCAGATAATTTTTCTGGTATCTTATTCAACAGCACTGCTGAACAATTAGCATTTATAGTAACGGCCGAGAGTTCTTCCATTTTCTTTCTATTCGAGATTAGATCTTTCAGAAATTTAGCATATCTAGGCATTCCTGAAATCACATCAATGAAAGGAAGATTGACATTTATTTGTTTAAACATATCCAAGAATTTGGATTTCTCGGCTTCAAGTTTCTCTTTTTTCATTTTACTCGGGTAAGGAAGTGGTGGTTGGTATGGTTTAACATAAGGTTTAGCCTTAACTGTGTTATCTTCATTAACCTTTTCAACTACCGGTTCTTTTTCCTTATCTTGATCAGGTTGTGGTTCTTGTGGAGTAGGAATAGCTTCATCAGAAGTTACAGGTATTTCAGGTGGTTTAAGTGTTGTACCACTTCTTGTGGTAATGGCTTTAGCTGTTTCATTCCGGGGGTTTGCATTTGTATCACTAGGTAAACTTCCCGGTTTTCTTTCACCTATTAACCTTGCTAGGCTACTTACTTCTTGTTCCAAGTTTTGAATAGAAGCTTATTGATTTCTAAATGCTTGAGCATTTTGTTCATTAGTTTGTTTCTGAGATGTGAAAAACTGCGTTTGAGTTTCAACTAGCTTCGTCATCATATCTTCTAAATTCGGCTTTTTATCATCGGTTTGTGGTGGTTTGTTTTGAAAATTAGGTCTTTGCTGGTTGTAAGTATTGTTAGATACTTGTTGATTGCTAGGACCTTGTTGGTTGTTGTATGGAATATTTCGGTTATAATTCTGATTTTGATTGTAAATCGGTCTTGGCGGTTGATAATTATTCTGATAATTATTTCCAGGCCTTTGGTTTATGTATGAAATATTCTCTCTTTGTTCCATTGTTAATTCAATACTGAGACAATCTTTTGTCAAATGTGGTCCTCCACACTGCTCACAACTAATTCGTATTGAGTGAATATCCTTAGTCATCTTTTCCATTCGTCTCTCGACAGCATCTATCTTTGAGGAAATGGAATCTAAGTCATGGCTAGAATCGGCTCTAGCTGCTTTAGATGATCTAACGATATCTTTTTCTTGGTGCCACTCATGTGAGTGGGAAGCAGTGTTATCAATAATTTTATAAGCATCAGTTTCGGTTTTCTTCATAATAGAACCACCAGCTGCTATATCTATGTCTTTTCTTGTAGTGATGTCGCATCCTTGGTAGAATATTTGTACTATTTGACAGGTGTCTAAACCATGTTGCGGACATCCTCTTAATAACTTTCCAAATCTTGTCCACGCCTCATATAGAGTTTCATTTGGTTTCTGTGTGAACGTAACAATTTCTCCTTGAAGTCTTACGGCTTTAGATGCCGGAAAGAATTGTTTAAGAAATTTTTCAACTAAAACGCCCCATGTATCAATCGCCCCTTCAGGTAATGATTCCAACCAATCTTTGGCTTCTCCCTTTAAAGTCCAGGGAAATAACATGAGATATATCTGTTCATCCTCAACTTCTCTTATTTTAAATAGAGTGCAGATCCTATTAAAGGTACGAAGATGTTCATTTGGATCTTCATTCAGCGCACCACTAAATTGGCATTGATTAGTCACCATGTGTAGAATTTGTCCTTTAATTTCATAATCTGGCGCATTAATGTCTGGATGAGTAATTGCGTGACCTTGGCCAGTACGTTTAGCTCTCATTCGGTCTTCCATACTTAAAGGTTCCAGATTCTCCATAATTGAATTTGTTGAATCGGAATCACTAGAGGATTCTGATTTAATGGTTCGTTCCTCAACAATCTCTGTTTGAATGATTGGTGGTTCCGGATGAAAATTTAATGGTTCAGGATCTATGAATCGTCCCTGAATATTCTCCAGATTCTCAATTGTGAGGTCGGGTTCAAAAAATGGATTATCGGAAATTTGAATTGGAGTACTTGGTCGACTGGATGACGATTCTAAAGAAAAATCATCGGCGGTAATATTTGCTAAATGTCTTGATCTAGTTACAGGTGGTGAATGTACAAAAGGTGGTGAACGTCTTGCTCGGTGCATTCACTGAATATCCTATTAGTTTTTAAAAGGAAAGAAAAATTATATAAGTTATCCAATTAATAGACTTTTCTGATTTTGCCCACGTTTCGAATAGCCAAAAGATGCAGCAGAGGGGCAGGATTTGTTTGGTCTCAATATAATTGAGGACTGTTTGGCTCCAATAACCCGGTCCACGTACAAATCCAACTATTACTACGAACCAGAAAATTTTGATGTCTATCAATTTAACCACTTAAAATAAATTTTCGTAATTTTAAGAAATTTAGATAAGAAGTAGAAAAAATTCTAAGTCCTAAAAACTAGAATGACGAGAAATAAGAAAGAAAAAGAGCGCGTCGAAAAAGGTCGAAAAAGAAAAAAAATTGAAAAAGGCGTCGAAAAATAAAAGAGTGACTTATAAAACTTAAAAATACTTGACTAACCCAACCTTATTACTATCACTAACTTAAAATTATAATCGCAAATTAAGATTACTAATTGGAATGATAATTGATACATAGGTAAAAGGCATCTAAAAATATTAAAGCTTACAAGTAGAACTATATCCCAAATGGCAATAACTTAAAAAGGGTACTAAAACTTAAAAAGGCGTCGCAAAATTCTAAAGCACATATATCTTAGTCTAAAGAAAAAGCACTTAAGGGATTTTACGGCAAAGCCTAAAAATCTAGAAATAAAAATAACTATGGCAAAAACTATTAATTAAAAATAAATACAAGCAAAAATTACAAAAGTTACGCTAAAACAATTAAAAAGGGATAAAATATAAAAATATACTAAAAGTTGTAAAAAGTACAATTTTTATAAAAATATTATTTTTATATTATTTATTTTATAAAATTATTAATTTTATAATTTAATTAAACTAATTAAACTAAATAATACAAATTAATAATTAAAAATTAAACCCTAATTAGGGTTATAATAATAATAATTATATATTAATTAAAACCCTAAACAGGCGGCTGAGGTTACCAGGCCTGTCAAATCACCTCATGCGATCGCATGAGGTGTTAGTTGATTTTCCATGCGATCGCATGGCTTGCGAAATTGGGCCAGGCTCTGGGCTGCAACAGTGATCGGGCAGAGTATGTTTTTTATATTTTTTTCTTTTCTGTTTTGCTGTTTTGATTTTTCTATTTTAAATAAATACAAAATATTTAAATAAAATTTATATTTTTATAAACTTAAAAATAAAAATAAAGAAACTCTATAAAACTTAAATATTTAACAAACTCTTAAAAATATTTATATTTTTGTTTTCTTTTTATATTTTCGAATATTTAAAACGTATTTTTACAAAAGCGTCTTTTTATAAAAGTAAACTAAAAATAAATTTTTTTTTTTTTATAATTAGCGTTGCGCTTCCGGCTTTTAAGCTAGATTGTCCTCGGCAGCGGCACCAAAAATACTTGATGTCAAAGCTAAGGGGTATAAAATACTATTAAATTTTAGCAGGAAAACTATTAAATACGATACAATTTTACACAAGATATTTATTTATTTATAGAATGGATATACTTAAACCTTGCTACAACACTTATAGGCAGTGTACCTAATCGTACAGTAGTGTAGTTTTTAGTAAGTCCGGTTCGTTCCACAGGGAAAATCTTTTAATCAAAGCTTAACGCTATATTAGTTTAATTTATAAAAATACGAATATATATAAGTAATATTATTATTTTTAAAGGGGGGTTTTTACCGTTTAATGACCGGTTTGTCGATTTTAAAACTTTAGTTGCAGTTAAAACCAAATGTAAAATATTAAATAAATAAAAGACTTAATTTAAAGCGTAAAGTAAATAACGATAATGAAATTGCAAATAATAAAAGTGCGATACAATAAACTTGCGATAATTAAAAAGTACGATAATTAAAAGTGCAATTAAATACAATAACAATAAATAAAAATGCGATAATTAGAAGTGAAATTAAATATAAAATAAAGGAAATTAAATATGAAATAAAAGAATTATGCTTATTTAAACTTTCGTAATCATGATGTTTGACGTGTTGATTTTAGTTTTATGCCCATGGGTTAATTGTCCTTTGTCCTGGATTATTTAATATGTCCGTCTGGTTTTTGTCCATAACAGTCCATCAGTCATAAATATAAAGTGCGAGTGTCCTCGTCAAATTATCCTTATACCCGAAGTTAAATATTCCAACTAATTGGGGACTTAAACTGTAACAAGATTTTAATACTTTGCTTAATAATTACACCAGGATGTCGACTGAATGTAATCCAAGGTTTTAATACTTTGTTAACAATTATGCCAAGTGTCCTTGTACATAATTCCACCCATGTTTTAATAATTCTAGTGGCTATTAATCCATTCCCGTGTCCGGTTAAATGAACGATTATTCGTACATATAAATACCCCGCCCATCGTGTCCGATCGAGTGTAAATGGTTATTTATAGGGACGCCCAATTGTAAATCTTTATATTAATATTAACAAACTATCATTTAGTTAAACAAATATAAAGCCCATTAATAGCCCATAGTCTAATTTCCACAAGTGTCGTTCTTTTGTCCAAACCCTAATTATGGTACAAAGCCCAATTACCCAATTTTAATATTTTTAGCCCAACATCATGATTACTTCGGATTAAATAAGCATAATAATAACTTAGCTACGAGACATTAATGTAAAAAGGTTGAACATAACTTACAATGATTAAAAATAGCGTAGCGTTACACGGACATAATTTTGACTTACACCCTTACAACATTCGCTAACATACCCTTATTATTAGAATTAAAATTAAAATTAAAATATAAATATATATATATATATATATATATATATATATATATATATATATATATATATATATATATATATATATATATATATATATATATATTACGTATATATTGAGAGAGAGATAGATTATATATGAAAAATGGTGCACCAAAGCTCGATTTTTATAGGCCTGTGATCTGGAAAAGGGGCTCATGCGATCGCATGAGCTTTGCTCTTCAAGGCCATGCGATCGCATGGCCAGCTGGGGAGGCTCACATTTGATTGTTTTCTTCTGCCGACGGTTTTATAATATAATATAATATATATATTGATTTTAAGAATTAATTATATATTATATTATATTCATGTGCATAGTTGACTTGTAATTTTTAGTCCGTTGCGTCGAGCATTGAGAGTTGACTCTGGTCCCGGTTCCGAATTTTCGAACGTCCTTGCGTACAATTTAATATCTTGTACTTTGCGTTTTGAATCTTGTACTCTTGTAATTTCGAGACGTTTCTTATCAATAATTGGAACCTCTTTGATTGTATTTTGTTCTTTTGAGCTTTTTGGTCGTTTGCGTCTTCAATTCATCGAATCTGTCTTTTGTCTTCACCTTTTATTATTTAAACGAATATCACTTGTAAATAGAACAATTGCAACTAAAAGCTTGTCTTTCTTGAGGAATAATGCTATGAAATATATGTTCGTTTTTAGAATTATCACTCATCCCATAGTTTAAAGCATAAAAGTTATTTGAAAGATGGGACTATGATCTCACCTCGAGTGCACGAGTATAAATGTACTTCACAAAGTAAACGTGTGCATCATAGTTGCTTAGCCTTGACCTAAACAAGTAAGTTGTATCAATTAACTAGTTACGACACAAGGTCGGGTGAAATGTGTTCAATTAGTCCTATGGATCGTTACGACTCGAAAATATATTTCATCCGCTAACGGTAGCGAACCGTCCGAATGAGGCTCGTCAAGCCCATGTGATCACATAATATAAGTTCACGTTTACAACCTGCAAGTGTAACTAATGATAATTGAATTGAGGCTTTTTGTTCAAACCCGTACGTGGAATGTTCGTTTTCGTACTTGTGTTCAAAGTGTAAAAGCATGATACGTATATGTTTCTCATCCTATAGTTTAAAGCATAAAAGTTGTTTGAAAGATGGGACTATGATCTCACCTCGAGTGCACGAGTATAAATGTACTTCACAAAGTAAACATGTGCATGATAGTTGCTTAGCCTTGAGCTAAACAAGTAAGTTGTATCAATTAACTAGTTACAACACAAGGTCGGGCGAAATGTGTTCAATTAGTCCTATGGCTCGTTACGACTCGAATAGTATAGCATGTGAAACACATTGTCAAGTTTCATGCAAGAATCAAGTATAAAAGAAGATTAGAACGATTGCATAAATGTTTGGTTAAGTTTAACTAAAAGTCAAACTCGGTCAAGTCAAAGTCAACGAAAAAGTCAACACGTTCGGGTCGGGTCCCGAACAATTTTTCTGTGCTAATTATTCATATATAAGCATGTTAGAACAAGTTTCATGTGAATCGGAGGTCCATAGCATGCCATACATTTTTCGTATATTGGACAAGCAAGACAGAATCAAACCATGCCTATTGTCGCGCCGCGACAAAGGCTGGCCGCGCCGTGGCGAATAACGGGTGCTGGTACCTAGTCAGTCTCAATTGTTCAAGTCTTTTCCAAAACTCAATTTAGCACAAAATACAAATCGTAAACACTTAGAATGCGTATCTTATATCGTTGGAAAGCTCTTTTGATAAGGAACACAACTAAGTACATATTATCAATCAAAACATGCATTTAAAATAATCAAATTCTCGTCAAATGTTCAATGAACGTTCATAATCAAAGTTTCAAGTTTGTAAAACGCATTTCATGATTCGGGCAACCAATTTACATGTATGATATGCCGTTTTGAAGGTAATGAAACATACATTACAACTAAACACTCACAAATAACATTTCACGACATTCAAAGCATCAAAATTTCATCTTAAGAGCTATCAAACCCTAACCAAGAATCACAAAATCATTAATCATGTTTTTGAAGTTTTCTTAATCAACCTACGCATCAAAACGAAGCTAGTGATACTAATAACACAATTAAAACATGAACTTTAACAATTTAACAACATTAACTCATCCAAAATGCAAGATTAAGCAAACCCATTTCAAATGTTCAAACTAGTTACTCAAAATAACAAATCGAGCAAACAAAATATATATTCATGTTATACACGAGCCATAGACACTAACTAACACCATTTCAAGTCAAAAACACGAATTTAAAGAAAATCTAGAGTTTTAGAAATGTTACCCAAGTGTGAAGAAATTGGTACCAAAATGTAGAGGATGAAGAGAGGATCACGAAAATGTAATTTATTTTGATGTTTGCCTCTTGATCTGGATTTAGATGATGATTTTGTGAGTTGGGTGTTTAAGTTCCAAAATGGAAGTAAGAAGAGAGAAAGAGAGAAAGAGATGAGGAGGTGGGTGGAAATGAATGGGTGGATGAGGTGGGTTGATTAGTTGACCTTGGCAACTTCGGTCCCTCAAGTTTCAAAGCGGGTGCGGGATTTAACCAAACGAATATTTTAAAAACGCTCGAGTAAACGAGTGATGTTATAATTAAATAACCGGAATATTACGAACGTTAGTCAACGGAAACTACGAATTTAAATAACGAAAAGTATTATTTAAAAAAAGATAGTGTTAAAAATAAATTTAACGAAAAAACGCGGGATGTTACACTTGCTGACAGTCTTGAATACCTGAAAGTGACCGATTAATTAAACAAAAAAGTGTTATGGAAAGAAGATACGTATAATAAATCATACACAACATAAATTCCAATCTTATTTGTTTCGTATAACCGGTCCCACGGATGGCGCCAAATGATCAAGCATATTTTCACGAGGTCAATGTGAACCTACGCTTGAGTGCATAATTGGGTTTAAGGACTAACAACATTCGGACCTCCGACGCTTAGTCGTGGATAACCCACATTGGTATCATTTTGATTCCGACAGGGTGTCCGATTTGAGAGTCCACCAACAACCCATCATACGGGGTTGAGTGGCCCAAAGACATGAAGGTTTGACAGTTTGAGTCATACCTGAAAGTCTTTAAGATCGTATGAAGCTCTGTTCGTACGATGAAGATATTTATGCTGTTGTTACATATGAGTAAACGAATATCTTTTTAGGGTTTATGAGCTATGTATTTATAGGCTCACGAATTAGGATTTCGATAGAATCTCTTCACTAATTAAATGCAATCTTATCCTAACTAATTTTCGTTATTTAAGGAAAAGAATCCGAATTGATTATACCGTATATTCTTCTAGATTATACTGAACCCTTATGCAAGTATACGGAACTCGCATCAGATGGTATATGCGCATAGAGTGCGGCTATACCCGTACCATATACCTTACGTGGCAGTTTGTGTGTGGTTCAGGGCTTGGGATGCGTAATCCGCATAGTCTTGCGTATATGCGTATCATTAGGAAGTAACCAATCGGGGGGAAGCGGGGGGAGGCAAATTGTTTTTTTCATTTTTTGGAAAAACTTTGTTCACGAACATTATAGAATGGATGAAAATATGAACATTTAAAAAAGACACTTCGTGATGAATGTTATTATTTTGGCGGGAAAACGATCGACAAAAATAACATTCAAGATAATATTGTTCGTGAAGAATGTTAACATTTTTTTTTCTTCATGTTTTATGAAGTAAAATTTAGCCCGATTTAGAGTTTAGGGTTTAGGGTTTGGTGTTTTGGGTTTATTTCATAAACCTAAAACACCAAACCCAAAACCTAAAACCCTAAACCCTAAACTCTAAACCGTTCGTGTTAAAAACTCAATCTAAATCCTAAATCTAAAACCTAAACCCTAAATTTCTAAACCCTAATATCTAAACCCTATAAACCCTAATATCTAAAACCTCAACATACGCTCGAAAAACACGATAATTGTTATATATATTACTTCTTCGAGCATTTTCCCGCCAAAACAAAAACATTTATCACAAAGTGTCTTTATTAAATGTTCATATTTTCATCCAATCTATAATGTTCGTGAACAAAGTTTTTTAAAAAATGAAAAAAAAAATTGCTTCCCCCGATTGGTTACTTCCCTCTTGATCCTACCACTATATATATATATATATATATATATATATATATATATATATATATATATATATATATATATATATATATATATATATAATATAACTTTTATGTAACATATACAAACAGAAAAAAAATTAATAATTCATAAATACCAAATACTTACTTCATCAATACAAACTTCTTTTTTATACGATCGCTTGCAATCGAATACATCCAAGTGAGCTCATAGTAACCACACTCTCAACTGCCAAGTTGTTGATTGCACTGCATTACAAGTACAACGGCGTATTATATTGACACGTAACACGTATACATATTAGTTTAACATGTAAAACGTATACAATAACAATAACATGAATATATGAACATTAACATTAAATGATGAGATGTTTGGTATATAGTTGGGATGACTAACCTTAACTACTTTTCATTTCAAAGGACCGTAGGCCCTATTGAATATTAGATAATAAAAAAAATACAACAAATTAACTTGTCAAACATAATGTTAATTAAATAATTATTGAAATAAACAAATAATTTAATTAAACAAAACAGTCTTACTGATTTTAATAATAATAATAATAATAATAATAATAATAATAATAATAATAATAATAATATAACATATTTTTACAATGTGTACTATTTTATGTAAATATTTTTACATCATGTAAACTATTTTCTCATTTCATCGACATAATCTTGTTTTGAACTACTTTAATAATTTGTCAATCTTACAATGACAACAAAAGGCCCCGAACGAATAGATTTTTTGGATCCGCTACTCTCTCTCTCTATATATATATATATATATATATATATATATATATATATATATATATATATATATATATATATATATATATATGTATGTATGTATATAATACACCAAGTACAATTAACTGTATTACCATATTTAGTAGACACATATTGACCACAAAAAAGCTTTGCATATTACACACTACAGAGGATGATTAGTTGCTTGGCAACATATCCAAATTGACTCGTCTACAAAATATAATATATGTAAGTTTGAGTTGTACCATCCAATTCTTAATCAGATAACATAATGTTTAAAATGAATTGGTTTTCAATCATGAAATATCCATATTCGAAATAAGAAGTTCATATAACATTGTCGGTCTTGATCACCGTTTGGTGAGATTGGCTTTTTAACTAATTTTTCATCATCGTTATTGTGCATTTGTAGGTATAGTCTAGAAGTAAATTGAGTATAATTCGATATTTTTGTACATACACCTTTAAATTTCTGGTCTCTTATATATTAAAACTTGAACTGCGACAAGAATTATTATGTAAATGTAAGATTCTTGATGAATGTGTTATCAGAACCTGAGTTTTCATTGTTTCCGTGTTGTTCAATTTACCCCCATGCAACGACTATATATACTATATTTACTCAAGTCTCTCGACGACGAGAATGGGAAATTATCGGTAAGCATTAAGATGTTTCGCGAACCATATTCAACAATTTTATACGGTTAATTTCATAAGCTTCTTTAATTAAGAAAAAAGTAATTATATACATAAACTATTCAATTAAAATTACAGAGCTGAGTACATGATTAATATTGATACAGTATGTATGTATATTTATGAAGAAACATGTACATAAATAGGGAACTTATTCAGATCGTGACACGATCTCATAACTTATTTAACACGTACAACACACTGAAATGAAAACTTAGTAAGAAAGAAAGACAATGATATTTTGATGCATGCATGTTTCTCCATGCAAGTAACGTACACTCAAGAGCGCACCTTGCTAAGACAAGATGGTGGAGAAAGGTACACTCCCAAATTGTCAAGGTAACCTCCATAATTTCCATAAAATCCGACAAAGTTACCCAAACTCATAGGAAGTGAGAACGCAGTTCCTCCGGATTTGGAGACATATGGACCATAGTCCTTTTTGCTGCCATGAAAAGTCAATGGCGTTATAACCATATAGCCATTATAAACTCCAACAGTTCCGCTAATCCCAGTAATGTATTCACCTTCCGCAAAGGTAACCTGTGTTATATACTCATTTTGTCTCAATTTAACAAATCTGGGTACTTTTTTTTCTTGATTTTAATTTTAAATAACTTTTTATATATGTTATATAATACATGATGAAATGAAATTTATATGCATAAATTAAGTTTTATATGGGGTATAACTTTAATCAACTATTATATAATAACCTAAAATAATTTCTTTATCGACAAAGTTATGGAAAATAGTCAATTCATGATTATATATTAACTTGAGATCGAGAGAGTATGTATTATAGGGTGGGTAGCTATCTAGAGTGATCACACCTTTTCATCTGTACCACCACCAGATTGAGCTCCAAATTTTGGAGAAACATGTCGGACTCTATCAGCATCCTTATAAATGAAGGTGAGGGCGTATATACACTTATCGGTACTATTGACGGTGATCTCAGTTGAAAAAGTTTGAGACTCAATGAATCATTCTCATTCTATCAATCCATATTTATATACAAAGATATGTCTTGGTGACTAAGACTCTAACTAACCATATATAGCAAAATACAATTCTAAACACTATATAATTCTAATAATAACCAAATATCTATATATGGAATATATCGATGCCTAATACACCCCCGCAGTTTCAGCGGGAGGAGGTTGGATTCTAAGACTGTCTCGAAAATCATCAAAAATTAGTCTTGGTAATCCCTTGGTGAAAATGTCAGCGATCTGAAATCGGGAAGGAACATGAAGAACTCGAACTTCGCCACAAGCTACTTTTTCACGTACAAAGTGAATATCCATCTCAATATGCTTCGTTCTTTAATGTTGAACTGGATTACCCGACAAGAAGACAGCAGAAACATTATCACAAAACACAACAATACATTTTGATAATGGACAATGTAACTCAAGTAGTAGATTATGTATCCAACAAGTATCGGAAACGACATTGGCAACTCCATGATATTCCGCTTCGGCACTCGACCGGGACAATGTCGGTTGTCTTTTAGAAGACCAGGAAATAAGGTTATCACCAAGATACACACAAAACCCAGATGTAGAACGCCTAGTGTCGGGTCACCCTGTCCAATCGGCATCAGTATAAGCAACCAGACGTGTATTAGACGACTTATATAAGTGCAAGCCGTAATGAAAAGTGCCCTGTAAATATCGTAAGATGCGACGCAACGCATGTAAATGAGCAGCACGTGGGTCATGCATATGAAGACAAACCTGTTGAACCGCATAAGAAATATCAGGGCGAGTAAAAGTGAGATATTGTAATGCCCCAGCCAAACTATGATACTTTGTAGGATCATCAACAGGAGGGCCAGTAGATCCACTAAGTTTTGCATCAGTGTCAATAGGTGTGCGAACTGGATTGCATTGAGACATCCCTACACGTTCTATAATATCTTTCGCATACGTGGACTGCTGTAAGAAGAGTCGGTTCGGAAAACATTTAACTGTGATGCCCAAAAAATAACTCAAAGGCCCTAGATCTTTCATCGCAAACTCACGGGCTAACAAAGTAATAATCGATTTCCGAAGTGTTTCACTAGAAGCAGTGAGGATAATGTCGTCCACATATAAAAGAATATAAGCCATGTTCGAACCATTATGATATATAAAAAGTGAATTATCGCACCTACTATGCACGAATCCAATCGTAGTAACAAAATCTGCGAATCGTTGATGCCACGCCCGTGGGGCTTGCTTAAGACCATATAATGACTTCTGAAGGAGACATACATGATCAGGATATTTTGTATCACGAAATTCGAGGGGCTGGTGCATATAAATTGTCTCTCGAAGGGTGCCATGAAAAAAGCATGTTTGACGTCGAGCCGATGAATTGGCCAAGATTTTGTTAAAGCAAGAGTGAGAACCGTGCAAATAGTAGCATGTTTAACCACGGGGCTAAACGTCTCATAACAATCAACTCCAACCTGTTGTGACCTGCCATCACCAACTAAACGAGCCTTATATCGCTCAAAAGTACCGTCAGCCTTATGTTTATGCTAAAAAACCCACATAGAACGAATAATATGCATATCACTAGTTCATGGAACTAAAACCCATGTCTTATTAGCAATTAAAGCATTATACTCGTCGGTCATAGCTAGTTTTCAATTATGGTCAAGTAACGCATCTTTAGGATTACGCGGTATAGGAGAAAGGTCGGTAGATATAGAAAGATTAAAGGGAATCTTGGGCTTAAAAATACCCGACATGCTACGAGTATGAATTTGTCGAAGCGGAGAAGTGTGAGGCGAAGGAGGTGGGCTCGGCGGGCTATCTGTAGGGGTTGTCGGTCCAGTTGGTAAAGTAGGTGAAGCAATAG
Organism: Rutidosis leptorrhynchoides; assembly: GCF_046630445.1. NCBI lineage: Eukaryota > Viridiplantae > Streptophyta > Magnoliopsida > Asterales > Asteraceae > Rutidosis > Rutidosis leptorrhynchoides. The sequence continues at coordinate 637,531,734 of NC_092335.1, forward strand.
GAGAAGACTGAGCCAAGGATGGTGGAGATGGGCCAGGTGAGGGAGTGGGAGATGTGGGCTCAGTTTGGTGTTGGGCCAAAGGAGTAGATGGAGTGGAAATAATATTAGTGGGCTGCAGTGATGGCGCAACAGTACTGGGTCGCAGGAATAGATGCGGGTCATCAGTAAAGGGAGAATAAGACGCTGGTGAAGATTTATTAATTTTGGCAAACGAAAATTGTGTTTCATCAAAAACAACATGGCGTGCAATTATTATTTTGTTGGTTGTAAGATTATAGCATGTATAATCTCGGTGGTTAGAAGGATAACCAAGGAAGACGCAAGGAGTGGAACGAGAATGACGTTTATTTATAGTAGCGGAAGGTAGCAAAGGATAACATAAACATCTGAAAACACGAAGATGTTCATAAGCGAGGAAACGTTTGTACAGAATTTGTGTTGGGGTAGAATTGTGAAGAAGTTTACTAGGAATAATGGTTAATAGATAGGTTGCCATTTGTAATGCATGGTGCCAAAAATTATGTGGGACAGAAGAGTGAGCAAGAAGTGTGCGCACGATATTATTAATTGCACGAATTTTGCGTTCCGCTTTACCATTTTGAGAAGAAGTATATGGACATGAAAAGCGAAAAGTCATATCATTAGTGGCACAAAAGGAATGAAAGGAGTTATTATTGTACTCTTTTCCATTATCGCACCGAAAAGATTTAATGGGCATATTAAATTGCGTTTCTATATATTTGGAGAAAGCAAGAAAAGTAGAGAAAACTTGTGATTTATTTGAGAGTGGGAAAGTCCATAGAAAGTTAGAGAAGTCGTCAAGAAAAAGGACATAAAATCGGTGTCCGACCGAACTTAAAATTGAGGAAGTGGAAACATCACTATGAATGATGTCAAAAGGTAAAGAAGTAGAATTAATAGAATCAAGAAATCTATATTTTTATTTATATCTATACTATATATAATAAAAAAACATAATAGAGTCATTAGAAAATAAATAAATCAATCTTAGCCATCCATTAGTGAAATTAGATTAAATAGTGACCATTAGATTTGACATATCATCTTAATGAAGTCATTAAGGAATAATTAGCATTAAGTTGACCATTTTGCCCTTGAATTCCAAAAAACACACGCGGTACTTTTCAAAAAATAGTTCCCTTTTTCTGACTAACACCACACGTCGATCCTTCTCTGAAGATCGAACAAAACTCGCTCTTCAATACTAATGCTCCCTAATACTAAAATTCACACAAACATTGATCTAAACAAACCCAAAATTTCAATTATACCTTCTAATTCTTCAGTATCCTATGCCTAATCAACCGATGGAAGTGAATTTCGTATTCAGTTTCCTCGATTTCACTTGATTGATCAGCGATGTTTTAAGGAATGATGGATCCGAAGATGATGCGACTTGCTCAATATGTTCTTGAATCTTTTAATTACACGATGCATACATGATTCTGAAAGGAATTTAATTTACTTTTACAATTCATGAGGAATAAGGGCTGTGATATTTAGTTCATGCCTAAAATCACGGTAAGTTAATTTTCTTTTGAATTAGGGATTTATTTGGTTTTTTTTTTTAATTAATTCTAACTATCTTATAGTTCATGCCTAAATCAGATGAAGTTCGTGAACTTCGTGTATTCCCAAATCAGATGAAGTCTGCGAAACTAAATTTCAATCCCAAAAGCAAAACATCAATCGTTCGATGTAGCTGATGACGAATACATTGTTCAATACATGATTGTTTATGACCATTTCATTGCCTTAAATATTGAAAATCAATGTAAGAAATTAACATTTTCAACTATTTTTGTGTTTTTTTTTCTTCCAACTATTGTTCCAAACAATTTGTACCTTTTTGGAAATTTGCTAATAGAGGAAGCATTAAAAGGATTGGAGGTAAAGATACTATAGATTGAAATTAAAAATTGTGGATTATCTTTAAACTGTAAAGAAAACAAGATTCATGAGACTTTTGGTTCATGAAAGGTAGGAGATTAAGAGGGTGTTGGATAAGTGTTTTTAAGGTTATTGTTGGTTTATTTTGGCTAGTAGAAGATATGTTTATCCCACATTGGTGGGAGGAATATGTGAGGGGTGAGTGACTTGGTTATATAAGAGGGGCTAAGTCTTCATTCCAAATCGCACCAATCAATACGCTTTAAGTATTTGATTATTTCTTTCTTTCTTACCCTTGTTTGAAAGTTGTATTAGTTAAATATTTTGGAGAGTGTAGTTGGCTTAAGAGAGTCGTCTATATCATTGTAACAATTTGTGATATAGTGTATTTTTCTCTTTGGGGGCCGGTGGTTTTTCTCCTGTTTTGGAGTTTCCACGTTAAATCTTGTGTTGTGTATTGTTTTTATTTCTTTACTATTATTGTTGGGCTGGGTGGTGGGAATTAGTGAGACCGTAATTTCCCAGCAACTGGTATCAGAGCGTCAGGTTTGACGAGGGTCTCGGTTATAGGAGTCGGAGTATACTCTGTGGTTGCCACGGGAGTGGATCGTCCACATCAGAAACGAGTTCTATCGATCGTATAGGGTATCTGGTTAGACAATATTTTTTCTGATTCGTAGTAATAGTTGGATTTGTTAGTGGCGAGTTGTGGATTTCCGATTTAAAGGGTCCTGGATTAGATACCCCAGTAGTCCTAGCCGTAAAAGATGGATACTAGGCGCTGTGCGTATCGACCCGTGCAGTGCTGTAGCTAACGCGTTAAGTATCCCGCCTGGGGAGTACGTTCGCAAGAACTACCTGCTACATCTTTTGGCTATTCGAAACGTGAGCAAAATCAGAGAAAGTGTTGTTTATAGGATACGGATACGATGTCGAAGTTCAGTCCAATGAGGTTTGATGTAGAGAAATTTGATGGGAGGATCAATTTTGGCTTATGGCAGGTTCAAGTCAAGGATGTGTTGATTCAGTCCGGTTTACACAAGGCTTTGAAGGGTAAACCCACCCTTGTTCCTGGCAGGGATTCTAGCAGTAAGTTTGATGAAGAAGAATGGGATGATATGGATTTGAGGGCAGCAAGTGCGATTCGTTTGTGTCTTGCAAAGAACGTGCTTGCAAATGTGCGCGGGTTATCAACGGCAAAGGAGCTTTGGGTTAAACTAGAGCAGTTGTACCAGGGCAAGGGCATCTCAAATCGGTTGTGTCTTAAAGAACAATTTCATACTCTGCGTATGGATGGGGGTTCAAAGATTTCAGATCATCTAAGTATTCTTAACGGTATTGTTTCGGAACTGGAGGCTATTGGAGTTAAAACGGATGATGAAGATAAAGCTTTGAGGTTGATATTATCTTTATCATCGTCCTATGAGCACATGAAACCTATTCTAATGTACGGGAAAGAAACGTTGAAGTTTGAAGATGTTACTAGCAAGCTCCTATCCGAGGAGAAAAGATTGGAAGGTAACGGAGTCTCGTCATCAGAAGCTACGGTACTGTTGTGTTCGGATAGGCAGAAGAGAAACTCTAGAAAGAATCTGACATGCTGGAAGTGCGGGAAGACTGGACATGTAAGGGTTAATTGTCCCGGTGGAGCTAATCCGGCAAATGGCTCCAAAGACGCTAACATTGTCTCCGTTGTTACGGAGAGTGACGAATTCCTCTGAAGTCACGTCATCCTCATGGTGTGTCCGCGCCACCGTGGAAAGGGATGTTCGTTAGCGGTTCCACAATTACACATGGGCATTGGTTTGGCGTTGATGCAGGCTGTGTGGTAGAAACTGATGTTGTAGCTGATGGGACTTTCGGGAAAGCCAAACAGGGAAGTTGCACCATAAATTTTTAGCTGGTTGTTCAACAACATGTGCCGAGGTGAAATGCTTGGAATGTGATATTCTAAGTGCTATACTCTTAATGGTGGAGTATGATAATTCTTGTTAAGAGTTATGATTGTCTGTGATGACAATGATTGTCGGTTTAGACAATGTTCGATGAAGATGCAAGTTTTGTCTCTTGGGAGATAATGTCAACGGCATGAAGATGAGGATCTTGAAGTTGTCGTCGAGGAAGCGTCTACATCGGTTATCCTTGCAATGTGGAAGCATGGTTATCTTCTTCTATCCAAAAGGTGGAGATTTGTTGGTTTATTTTGGCTAGTAGAAGATATGTTTATCCCACATTGGTGGGAGGAAGATGTGAGGGGTGAGTGACTTGGTTATATAAGAGGGGCTAAGTCTTCATTCCAAATCGCACCAATCAATACGCTTTAAGTATTTGATTATTTCTTTCTTTCTTACCCTTGTTTGAAAGTTGTATTAGTTAAATATTTTGGAGAGTGTAGTTGGCTTAAGAGAGTCGTCTATATCATTGTAACAATTTGTGATATAGTGTATTTTTCTCTTTCGGGGCCGGTGGTTTTTCTCCTGTTTTGGAGTTTCCACGTTAAATCTTGTGTTGTGTATTGTTTTTATTTCTTTACAATTATTGTTGGGCTGGGTGGTGGGAATTAGTGAGACCGTAATTTCCCAACAATTATGTTCTATTGAATAATGACAATATGATAAATTACTATGAAAACAATAGTTGGGAGATAGTGTCATAGTGATGTTATTTCTTAATGTTGTGATAAACAAGTTGGCTTTAGGTGTGACTGACATGCCAAAAGAAAATGAAATGTTCCCAATAATCGTCAATTGTTAGTGAGTGAATATGTAGGTTCTGTATGATTGATGTTTTTGTTTTGCTACTCGACTGATGCTCCTCGATTGTGTTTCTATAGGCGTTGATAGCAGCAAGTGCTTATATATACCAAATGTGAAAGGTTCGGATGCCGTTTTTGGGTCATATTTGAGAGTGTCAATGCCTATACAAGACTGGAGAATACTATTCATAAGTGATTTTTTGGTTATTTATTAATAATCTAATAAATAATTACACCATGGCAGCAACAGCAACTCAAAGTGTTTACAGATCAAAGTTTTTTTTGTCTAATGTGTGAGGTGAGAAAGATGGTCTGTGCATGGACAGGTATAAGGCAACTCTGTATTCGAAAGAACCTTATAAATAGGCTTATGCAACTGACACTCGTTTCCGTTTAAACTTTACGAGGAGTCAGACGATCTCTCTGCGTTTCTCATCTGTGTAGCATTTCCGATTTCTCTTCATCGTTGCAAACAGAATCGGTGAGTTTTCACTTTATTTCATTTTCCCTTCCTAGACTATTATCTCTAATCAGTGGGTTTTTCAAGAGTAAATGTCATGCAAATATAGTCACACACTACCTTCATTGTTGTCATGTAGTTATACATTCAATGTTATTAATAGTTTTTTATTGTTCATATGTTAGGTACCATGTCTCAAGGACAATCTTGCATATCTTTGCATGATTTAAATACTGGGACTGTTGGAGTGGTTGATCCTTCTAAGTCTTCACCGATAGTAGAGGTCTTGAGTAGGAACAATCGAAATCTGAGTTACGTTTTAAAGACTCACCCTCACTATGATCACGCTTGTTGCAATTTCAATTTGAAAGCAAGATATGGGGCAAAGGTGAGCCAACTATTATTCTGGTGCAATTTTCAATACATAGGTGAAGAATTAAATTTTTTGATTAGTATAATACCTATTTTGAAGAAATTCTGTATGTATATGAGTCATGTAAGTCATAGCTAAGACATAGGATAAAACTAGATTTTTGGTCCGCGCTTCGCGGCGGATTAGTGCCATTTTAACGCTACTATATCGTTAGACAGTTTTTGGCCTGAAAGTCATCAAAATGTTGTCCACTCTTTCCAGACCATTTACGCAATGGCCAGCAACTGTTATGTTAATATTCTACTATATAAATGAAAAATATATACACAACTGGATATATGTTACAGTCTGGGTTGCAATGCTCAATTTAACAACAAAACGAATCAAAATAAATTAAGTTTTGAGGCTTCTAAAAAAATTACTTATTCGGCAAAACCTTATGGTCCATATAATTTTAGTAGGTTTTTTAAAAGATAAAAAATCAAATAATATATAGTATATTGAAAAAGGTGATAAAAAATAAAAATATAACCCTTTTTACCTATATTTTTTTAGGCTTCTATTATGATAGGATTGTATTAGTAAATTGGAATTAGATTTGTATGTATTTGCAAAAAAAAAAAAAATAAAAAATAAAAAATAAAAACAGTGCTACGGTTTAAAAGATAAAATATCAAATAATATATAGTATATTGAAAAAGGTGATGAAAAATAAATATATAACCCTTTTTACCTATATTTTTTTAGGATTCTATTACGATAGGATTGTATTAGTAAATTGGAATTAGATTTGTATGTATTTGCGGGAAGAAAAAAAAAATTGCTACAGTGTTACAGTGTAACAGTACTTTTGATGACCTGGCGGGGTGTGATTGGTGGGTGATTGTCCATATTTGTTCATATTTAGTATATATATAAATAAATAAATAAGAATTTATAGTACAATTTGGTTTATAGAAAGTACATAATTTTTGACCATTTCGCATGCTATGAAATTTGAAAGTTCAGGGTTAGTTCAACTCATCATCATGTAAGAGCAGGTTTCTTTAGGCTATGTATGCAGTTTTTGGGCCTGAATTATAATTTGGTTTATATTTTGTCAAAAATTTAGTTATACAATAGCCTCTAACCCAAGTTATTCTTTGACACCACACCATAGGTAAATTGCTATCACAATTTCTTGATGTTACCTATTTGCTTATTTGGTTGTATAAAAATTTAGACTAATGTCGATGCATATCTTACTAATGTAGCTCTTTGCCATTTAAGAAAATAAATAACACTAAATAAAATAAAATTGGGCTCTAGTTATTGAGTCAACAGCAAGCGTCGATTTATTGGCGACTTGACTGACTCTTAGAGCCTAAATTAAATTTCAGGCAGGATTTAAAACCCATGGAAATTTGATTTTACCATTTTCATGGCGTCTCAATTTTATTTTTTATTTTATTTTATTTTTTAAATAACTTTTTCCTACTTATTGGCCGGAGGTCCACTCGGAAGCAATCTCTCTATCCGTCGAATAGAGAAAGGGATGATTTTCTCTACTTTTGAGAGTGTTTTCACTCTAGGTGGAGAAATGACTTGACTTTATTCTCGGATAGGGGAAGGATTGTCTACATCTCACCTCCCCCATACACCACTTATGTGGTATTGAGTTTTGTTGTTGTTGGTGTTGTACTAAATAAAATAAAATGTTTTATTCTACCAATGTAGCTATAAGGTGTTCATTTAATTAAGCAAAATTAGTACAAAGTTCTCAAAATCTTAAAATAATATCTTTACTTTCAGCTAATGCTAGATACATTTGGTGTTGAGATGCAAGTTGTGAATAGGAGTGAGAAAGCCATTTTCTCTTCAACGGGTTGGTAATGTTATCCTGACACTCGATGTTGGTGCATAACCTTTTTCTCAAGTTATACAAATCAACTCTGATGGTGGGTGATTGGTGCTATAGTATAACAATACTTTTGATGACGTGGCGGGGTGTGATTGGTGGGTGGTTGTCCATATTTAGTGTATATATAAATATAAATAAGAATTTATAGTACAATTTGGTTTATAGAAAGTACATAATTTTTGACCATTTCGCATGCTATGAAATTTGAAAGTTCAGGGTTAGTTCAACTCATCATCATGTAAGAGCAGGTTTCTTTAGGCTATGTATGCAGTTTTTGGGCCTGAATTATAATTTGGTTTATATTTTGTCAAAAATTTAGTTATACAATAGCCTCTAACCCAAGTTATTCTTTGACACCACACCATAGGTAAATTGCTATCACAATTTCTTGATGTTACCTATTTGCTTATTTGGTTGTATAAAAATTTAGACTAATGTCGATGCATATCTTACTAATGTAGCTCTTTGCCATTTAAGAAAATAAATAACACTAAATAAAATAAAATGTTTTATTCTACCAATGTAGCTATAAGGTGTTCATTTAATTAAGCAAAATTAGTACAAAGTTCTCAAAATCTTAAAATAATATCTTTACTTTCAGCTAATGCTAGATACATTTGGTGTTGAGATGCAAGTTGTGAATAGGAGTGAGAAAGCCATTTTCTCTTCAACGGGCTGGTAATATTATCCTGACACTCGATGTTGGTGCAGAACCTTTTTCTCAAGTTATACCAATCAACTCTGATGGTCTGTCTAACTTAGGTGAGAATGCTCGCTCCTTCCTACTCATCAACATATACGTCGTTGTTCACTTAGCTTAACCATCATTATCTAACTTTTGATATACATGGTTCGGGTAGATCCGGAAGTAGATGTACAAGCGGGTCTGAAGGGGCGGTTCCCCTTGAGAAAATTCAGATTTTGAAAAAAAATAAAATTTTTGTGGGTATTAATTAAATTATACAATTGTGAGCAATGCACTCATGAAAGTTGTTCATTGAATGTCTTGGCCATGTTGAAAAGATATTAATCCCAGTATTACAAGATATTAAAAAGCTCTTTTTTTTTTTTTTTTTTTTTTTAATTATTGAGGAACAATAATCCCAGTATTTGTAGATTGATAGTCTCGACATGTGCAGAGATTTCTCGGGCGAGGATGTACAGATAGATGCTCGAAGGAACTGTATGCCTTTTGATTCTCTTTGATTTAGTATATCATTTTAGTAATGTCTTGGCCATGTTGAATCCAATCAAAAGTAAAAGTTTGTGGTCATAGCCCGTCATGTATTGTAGGCTGTCAATGTCCCTGAAAAAGGTTCACGGAAGCATCTTAGACGACTTAATATGCCGGTAAATTACACTATTTGAACCCTATTCTATTTATTTTTTGTTTTGAAATATATGCAGTTTCAGTTAGATTAACTGTATTTCTTAAGCAGTTGATTTTATTAGTATTCTTACGACCCTAGGAGCATTACATTACTAAACTGATGTTAACAAATGGTGCTTATGGAGGCATGGATCAATTTAACTATTTTAGTTTATGTCAGATATTTCTAATCTTAAAACGTATGGCTTTTTAGTCATCTCACGTGCCAGTGTTACCATTGAGATCAATGGTGAGGGAAGGGCATTTTCATGCATTGTCCATGCATCTAATTTTTTTTTTTTTTCCCAACTACAACACTCCTTTTTACAAGCAGGTTACATTAACCTTTCTTTTTTGGAAAAGGCATGGCCCAAGCAGCTTTTCATCTTGGGCCTGGAGAAAATCATATGTGACCTTGATCTAAAGTGGGTGACACTTTTTGTTTTACTACACTTGATGATACAAACTTTCAATTGATCATTTATGCACCGGATGCATGTGAGAGAGAATCTGTAGCATATTGTGGGGTGCGTCAACAAAACAATTTGTTTTCACAATTTAAAGTAAAAGCTGAAAGTGAAAATGAACCAACAAAAGTGCCACGACAAAGTAAGCTTCGTGTAACTGACTTATGCGTCGAAGACGGAAAGCAACCACATCTAAAAGGTAACGTTGGAGATCATGTGCTTACATCTAAAATCTTAATAGAAATTAGTCTCTAATTGTTATCTGAAACCTAATGTGTTTCAAATTATACTATTTTCTTAACGCTTAGTAGTTAGTGACTAATGTTATAATTATATAGCGCCTTCCGTAGGTATTTGCAAGTTTACCTGAGATACAACTTGGGAATACAGTTTCAGTAGCAAATCCTGCAGGAAAAGAAGTGAAATGGGGTTTAATAAAAGAATCTTAAAAATATTCTTCTAAAATCACTGTGTCGGTTGGCTGAAGTTCTTTTCTTTCCAAGAATCAATTGAAGCACGGCGATGTATGTGTGATTACCTACAAACGTAAGCACTCAATGTTCTATCTTCTTAAGGTTTGTAGGAGGAAGCGAAGATGAAGGCTTTACCCTACAGTTCATCGAACGATTGTGATAGTACACTTGACCATGTCAAGTAATTTTTGCGTTATGTGGTTTTTGTCAATCGGTTGATGTATTAATGCTTTAAACTAATTATGTTACAAGTATGTAAACATTAAACCTATGTTGCTATGCTTATCGTTTTATATTTAGCTTTAATATTGTTCTGTTCATCTTTTTTTAATGTTGTTATGCTTCTAATGGCCCGTTTAAAAAGACAAATGTGTGCTTCATGCTAATTGTTTTTTTAAGACCTAATGGTTTAAGTGATGATTATCCATGTCTAAAAACTTACATTTCATTATCAATATGTCTTTATGTCTAAAGCTATTTTACTTAAACCATCACACTACCCATAACACCCATACAAAAGTGCCCGCGAAATCGCGGGCCTTAAGCTAGTAGAAATATTATTTGTTTACCGAAAATGCAAGGTTGACAAATAGATATCTTATTATCCTTATGACAAGAAATGGAATGATTATTCTTAAGAAAGGATAGAATATGGTTGCCCGGATGTCCCAAACGATGATGCCACAAGTCTTGAGACACAGAGAGAAAGGTGGAAGGATGACCAAGACTACGAAAGACGGAAGACGAAAACGGGTAAAGATCACCATTGCTATTACATCTCAGGATTTTGGTGCCCTTCGGGAAGTCCTTTACAGTAAAACCAAAAAGATCAAACTCAAGAGAAACACGAGTATCTTTAGATAAACGGTGCACGTAAACTAAATTTTTAATTAAATGCGGAGAATGTAAGACGTGTTTTAAATATAAAGGACGAGAAAGAGTGGGAAAAGAAGTGTTACCATAGCCTTTAATTGGAATACCGTGACCATTACCGACAATAATATTTTTCGGAATGCTTAAAGGATAATAAGCCATGAGTTTACCTGAAGATGAAGCCATGTAAGATGTCGCGCCCGTATCCATATACCAAATTTCGTCAGGTGGATGAAGAGACAATGTATGAAACGTGGCATCTATACCTGATGGCGCATAATTTGAAGAAGAGTGCGTTTGATATTAAGAAAAATATGAGAAATTCCTGCGGCGACCTCTACTTCCTTTACTACGGGTACCCGAAGTTCTAATTCCTCGACTACGAAAGTTCGTAAACCCATTATTCTGTGATGTCAGATTGAAAGGATTGGAGTTTGGAGAAGACGTCTGCTTTGATGACAATGGTACGGTAGTTGCGAAAAGCATAGCTGGATGCAATTAATTTAATCAGGATAATGAAAAGATATAGATAATCACAAGATATAGCTTCTGACGTAACGATAGATAGTGGAATAAAATTGGAGAGATAAAAGACTTCGAAGAATAAGCAGCAACTACGTATGGAGTATAATATAAATATGTGACAGAGACCTCAATGACTATTATCACACAAAACACTTGAAAGATTACTAATTATTATATAATAATGGAATCTTGCACATTGAGTGGGTTGTTCCGTACAAGAATTAAAAAAGAGAAGAAAATTGGTGGACGGTAGAAAAAAAGTTCCGACGTTTTTGTGAGGTATTTTTGTTTCGTAAGATTGTAAGAAGAGAAAAGGTTAGATCATAATTTAAGCTGGTACCATGAAAGAGTTTGAGACTCAATGAATCATTCTCATTCTATCAATCCATATTTATATACAAAGATATGCCTTGGTGACCAAGACTCTAACTAACCATATATAATTAATTAATACAATTCTAAACAATATATAATTCTAATAATAACTAAATATCTATATATGGAATATATCAATGCCTAATATCAGTGATCCTACCACCGGAAGACGGTATAAAGCTCCATGGATTAACTCCGCCGTTTATACCTCCTCATGGTCCAACCTTAACTATGTTACCAGCCGATGCCTACATATTAATAAACATTTAAATTCATTGTTATTGTTACATGTATATAAACTCATATTGATTGGTAAACTACAGTAATAAATATCTATCTATAATTTTTATTAAAATTCTAAAATGGTGATGTCATAAATAAGGAATTATCCTTCACACAAAAAAATTAAAATTAAAAAATTTAAGAGTATGTAGATGATGTCGTTAATATAAAATTTAGGGAAAATGGCACCAAAATGCACTGAACTTTCATCAAAATCCTATTGTATGCATTCAACTTTTAAAATTCCTATTGTATGCATTCAACTTAATATTTTCTCCTATTGTATGCATTCAACATGTTATAACAGGTTACCTTCTAAGTCACCTTCTAAATATTTACATCTTTAGTACCTCATATTTATAAATTCTAATTTCATTAGTCCTTTTGTTAAACAAACCATTTATATCTTCATACATTCAAATGGCATGTGATTGATCGTTCCACCTTATATACTATTCGAAATCTTATTACAGTACATCTTATCAGATCGGATGAACTTAATTACGCATAAGATGGCGATTTGTGGCGATGATGACTTCCATTTGGTAAATCCTATATACGTTTTCATAATCTGCGCATCAAATTAGGTATTTACACTTCAGTTAGTCATTATGTTGATTCGAATTATTGTTATTCATATCGTTTCATGTGCACGATTAATCCTAACTCGTTATGAAATTGTGCCTCATATTACTAATTGATTTTAGTTACTGAGTTATAACTTTTTTCCTTAATTGATTCATCAATCATGAAACTATTCGCTTGATATAGGTTTCATGCGGAGTGTAATTGACAACAAAATTGATTGTGAAATAATTAAGTCGATTTCTCTTTCTTTTTAATCCATTATTTCTTCTTCATAACCAATCAATCTCACTGGTAACCCTAAATCATTACTAAATCAGTTACTTTCAATTAGAAATATTAAAGATAGAACTGTGTTATGAATGTAATTGCGCATAATGACTTCGTTGTTGGCCAGTATTATCTACATCACAAGTCTATTCATTTACACAGGGTAAAGGTTTTTGTAAAATGCATTTGGCGGTGGTATTTCTTTATCTTACATCGGGTTACATAAAGTTATTGAACAAAAAATGCTGAAATAATACTGTTGATTGTACTGATGCAGTAGTGAATGTGGAAGTGGTTGATAACAGAGATTGAGTGAGACGGAGAAAAATCGTGGTTCAGGAAGTTGAATTCTTTTTCAATGACATCGTTCAGTGCCGTGCAAAAAAGGTTTGACTTGCTCCCTTGTGATCTTCATAAAATTTACTTATATTTGTCTTGTTAAGTGAAACTGAAAGTTATGGTGTTTTGAAAATGATTTTTGGACTTATTTTGGGTTAAGGTGGAAATTATGACCCATATGGGTTATAATGGTCTATTTTAACCCATGCGCATAATTTCAGGAATCTGAAGTTACAAACACGTCCATAACTTCATTTTGAACTTGTGGTATGAAAATGAAACATTCAAGTCTCCCGGATTGAATTTTGAGTCGCCAACATGAAATATTATTAGTTTTGGTAAAAATGTCAAAATGACTCTCGGGCCTACTTTGTGGGGTTGTAAGTTGAAAATGGTTAAGTTTTGATGAAAACTCATAACTGGGATGGAAAGTGTTTCCGACAAGCTTTAAAATGGTATATAGTATGTTTGTTTAACAAAAGGACTAATGAAATTAGAATTTACAAATACGAGGGACTAAAGATGTAAATATTTAAAAGGTGACCTAGAAGGTAACCTGTTATAACAGGTTGAATGCATACAATAGGAGAAATATAAAGTTGAATGCATACAATAGGACTTTTGAAAGTTGAATGTATACAATAGGATTTTAATGAAAGTTTGGTGCCATTTTCCCTAAAATTTATTAAATAGAAATTTAAATAATATAATTACTCCGTATAAATAAATAAAACAATACGGAGTTCAAGAAATAAAAAATACGGAGTATACTCTTTCACTCTTTCATTTATGAAACAAATCAGCCAAGCATCCACCCTCTTCCCCTTTACATGAAAACCCTAAAAAAAACCCTAGAAATTCAACAAGCGACATAAGCAATAGCGAATTCTTCTTCGCCATTTGTAAGATCGAAGCAATAAGGAATTCTTCATACAATCGCTACTTAACAGGTTCGTTTTTCTTATTTTTTTCAAGAAATATTCCATCACCATTAAGTTGCTTACATGAAAAAATTGAGATTTAAAATTCTTTTGCGGATATGGGCATGTGGATTTGTGATGGATAAGTGCAGATTCAGTTGAACTTTCAGGTACTTTTTTAATACAACTATTTTTTTGCTGAAATTATCTGTGAGTTTTAATGCATTCCAGGTGCTCATCCAAATGTCTATGTCATTAATACTTTGCGCATTATCTTATTTTTCATCCTTTTTTACCTCAATAAAACTGATGCATTTAATAGCCTGAACATATAAGGTACACGATTTGTGATGTGGTAATATGCAAAGAAAAGAACGAAAAAATTGATTTTTTTTTTTACTTTTATATTTATTCTTCTTTGTAATTGTAATTGTGTTGTTGTAGGTGATCAAGAAGTATACAAGATTGCTGCAAAAGTTGTGCCATGTGGGCTTACTATGAGTTATGAAAAGGTATTGTTGAATTGTAATCATTTATTAATCTGTTTCCTTGGGATTTTTAATGTTTAATTAAATTTAACTTAGTTATATGTCTTTCAAAGAAGAAGCAAAATGGAGAACTGTGAATTAAAATTGAAAGTAGATGTTTTCACAAACCTCAAAAAAAAAATAGTTTTTGAAAACTTGATATTGGAATGGGTTTGGTTGCAGGTATTTAAAAGTGCTTATGTCTCTTTGTTTCTATTTTACATGTCCCACTATCAAAAGAAAAGAGTAAGAGTACATTTCCCAACTTTCTTCAATTAAAGTATAAGTGGCAATTCACATGGTCTATAAAACTAATCATTGCTACAATTTATATTATTAGTCTTTGTTTTATAGTGTGATTCAATTCAATATATAGTTTTCATGCTTTGATTCACACATTTAAGTTTGCAACTACAACACTGAACTCATAGGCTATGTGGTTCAATTCTGGAAGATCCTTTTTATTTATTCATGTTTATATGTATTTTCTAATTATTATTTTTTGCTGAATTTTGTTTAAAGTAAGGTTGTTAAGTTGAGGTTTGAAGTATATGAACTTTTTAATTAAGATAATGATTTTGTTGTACCATTTTTCTTGTAAAAGTCTCGACATTATTCTCTTATTCATAACTTATGCATATTGTGTCAAGGGATTAAGACTTTATGAGCCTTAATGGTAGTTCATAAATTTGATAATTACATAATTGAATCCGGATTGTTGTTTGATTCAAGGTTTGTTATATGGTTACTATGAGTATTTGATTTTTTTCTAAAAAAAAAAATGCTTTTGGTTCTTTTTTGTTTAGCTTGGTTATGAGATGCTTCTGGTTATTAATCCTTAGGGAGGAATGATATATGTTGAGGTTGACGCACAAAAAGGAAGATGCAAGGTTTAAAAAAACGGAAACGTGCCTCGAGGCGTTTTCCCTTTGTGAGGCGAGGCGTATGCCTCGAGGCGAACTGAGGCGTACGTTCGAGGCGGAGTTAAAAAAATACATAAAAAATTATTAGATATATATAATCGATAATATATAATATATAATTAACAGGGACTGTTATCATCATTTTATTAAAGTTTCAAGGGTGTATATATAGTTTTTTCTTATTATTAAAGTTTAGTAAAACTTTAGGGGCTGTAATTGAAATTTGATAAAAGAAAAATAAATTAAAATATTTAAATATATAAAGATATACGCAGTATAGATAAGATTAGATCAGAATCAGATCTGTGCTTCTTTCTTCTTTTCAATTACGGATTCAACAAACTAAGCCTTCACCTACCTCTTCTTCTTTTCAATTACGGATTCAACAAACTAAGCCTTCTTTTCAATTACCAGATCTAAGCCTTCATCTACCTCTTCTTCTCATTCACGGATTCAACAAACTAAGCCTTCACCTACCACTTCACCTAATTTAGCCGCCACAATTTTCCCGCTATTTTTTCTAAGGGGCGTACGTTTTTTCTAAAAAATTGAGGCGTACGATTTTCAGTGTGAGCCGCAAGTGTGAGGCGTCCGTTTTTATTCAGCAATGAGGCGTTCGTTTCGAAACGGTGAATTGCAATTTCGTAGTGAGGCGCGCCTCGAGGCGTATGAGGCGTACGTTTTTTTAAACTATGGGAAGATGGAAGCCAGACAGAGGTACAATAGATTATTTAATAAAGTTTACATATGAGTTTGCTAGGTAGATAAGTAGATTGTTGCTTAATTGCTTTATTCCTACATAATAGAATAATGATCACATGAGTTTGCTCGATTTTATGCACCTACTTTATAATTTACATTTGAAGTATCTTTTAAGCTTACTTTAGTATTTTACAATAAAGTAGGGTTATTTGTGCTCCATTTACTTTAGATTTGAAGTATTTCAAGGTTATTTTTCTATTAAAGTGAGATTCTTAAAATCTTCATTTAAGTCAATTTTAATTGGAATATAAATATTGTGTATACCTAAGTTTAGTCAAATATTTATTGTGTATACCTAAGTTTAGTCAAATATTGTTTATATAGTGGTGGGTGTGCATCGATCACAATCAATGAGATAATGGTTAGTAGGTTGATTTAGTTTCTAAAGGGATGAAAAAAATGCAGTGTCCACTGACTGGCATCAATGGCTAGGTGATCCAAAGAACTACTTGCTCATATGTGGTCTCATGGAGTGGAATTGGGTATATAGAAATGGAAAGCAACAATTATCGGGTATACTGTCAGGAATTTGACATTGTATTAGTTTGGTGATAGGTACAAATTGTGGGGGTACTAAAGATAAAGTATAGTGAAATAAGAATTTACGTAGTAGTGTAAGGTTAAAGTTTTCATATCTACCTGATAGATAGTGTTGTATAATTTGGGTACCAAAATGTGTGGATCAATAGTGACATGGATGCTATGATTATTGATTATTGATTATGTTGCATTTTAATCTTTCGTAGCATTTTAATATATATTATTGAGGTATACAATAGTTGTAAGAAATTGAAAGTAGTTTCGAAATTGAAAGTAGTTTTGTTCCTTACATCATAGCTATAAAGTAATGGTTTGTTTAATCTGAAATGTATTGTTTTTTTTTTTTTGAAGGGCTACTTACTCTTTGTTTATAGTCGTCGTTTAAATTTATGTTGTTGAATATGATGTAGGTCTTGCTGAGGTTATACACCAGATCTTCAATTTTAGCCAGTGTGAAATGATCAAGTACAATTGGCAAATTGGAGCAAGGGTTTGGATGGGATGATAAATGGTCCCCATGAGTGTATGATTGTACTATTTATTTGCTTATTACAAACTCAAGCATTTGGTTAATATGTTAATTGCATTGTTTGAGTTTTCTTTGATCATATGTTTTGTTGGTTTAGGGATTCTAATGCGCTGATTCTAACTTCATGGTTTCTTTAGATCACAAATTGAAGCAATTAGCTAATATGACCATAATAAAGATTGAACATTCTCAACTTACTACTTTTTCATTGTTAGTTTTACTTCAAACTTTGCATGTTATAGATATGTAAATATAAATATACATTAAGATCTTAAATAACATGACTACTATCAGTGTTGTAAAAGTCGGCCGACTTGCCCGACGCGTCGGCCGATGCGTCATTTTTTTGGGTTCTCCGTCCCGTTTTTTCTAAAAACGACTCAAAAGACGGTCAAAGCTAAAAGTTCGGTCAAAGTCTGTCAATGACGGTCAAAGTTGGTCAACAACGGTCAAAATCATTCAAATTTTCGTCAAGATGTGATATGTTTTAAAATTAGGGTTTGTTTTCATTTTTTGGGCCGCTCTTTTCTCTCTGTCCTTACTGATTATGTACTCGGTAACATTAATTGAGTTTGAAGTTTGATTGTATATAAATTCAAGTTCTTATTTAAGAAATTTATGGTAAATAATCAACTATTTTATACATATATAAATATATATTTAAGAAATTATTAATAAAGTCAACGTTGGTCAACAACCGATGCGTCCCCGACTCGGCTGATGCGTCCTTTTTAGGTCTCGACCGATGCGTCCCCGACTCGCGACTTTTACAACCTTGCCTACTATAACATGTCATTCAACAATTTTTCCTTTAAAATCACGTGATTCCACGGGTCTTTACACTAGTGTGTGTGTGTGTGTATATATATATATATATATATATATATATATATATATATATATATATATATATATATATATATATATATATATATATATAGTGGTAGGATCAAGAGGGAAGTAACCATTCGGGGGGAAGCAAAAACTTTTTTTTTTTTTTTTTCATTTTTTGAAAAAACTTTGTTCACGAACATTATAGATGAGATGAAAATATGAACATTTAGTAGAGACACTTTGTGATAAATGTTTTTATTTTGGCGGGAAAACGCTCGAAGAAGTAATATATAACAATTATCGTGTTTTTTGAGCGTATTTTGAGGTTTTAGCTATTGGGGTTTAGATATTAGGGTTTAGATATTAGGATTTATAGGGTTTAGATATTAGGGTTTAGAAATTTAGGGTTTAGGGTTTAGATTTAGGGTTTAGATTTAGGATTTAGATTGAGTTTTTAACACGAACGGTTTAGAGTTTAGAGTTTAGGGTTTAGGGTTTGGTGTTTTGGGTTTATGGAATAAACCCAAAACACCAAACCCTAAACCCTAAACCCTAAACCCTAAACCCTAAACTCTAAATCGGGCTAAATTTTACTTCACGAAACATGAAAAAAAAACGTTCATATTCTTCACGAACAATATTATCTTGAATGTTATTTTTGTCGATCGTTTTCCCGCCTAAATAATAACATTCATCACGAAGTGTCTCTTCTAAATGTTCATATTTTCGCGTGATCTTGATGCCGGAAAAAAAATTTCAAAAAAAAAACGAAATTTTTTATTTTTTTTTGCTTCTCCCCACTTCCCCCCGATTGGTTACTTCCCCATTGATCCTGCCCCTATATATATATATATATATATATATATATATATATATATATATATATATATATATATATATATATATATATATATATATATATATATATATATATAGCATTCGTATACCATTTTGCTTTTCGAGATGGGTAGTAATAAATAAAATATATGTAATTTAAAAGGAAATATTGAATTGATATGGTGCATCTAAACTCCGATCCTCGAACGCCCATATATAGAGTCGTAAATTTGAAGCAGGGGTTATATAGTAATTAAATAAATATAATAATATTGTAAATATCTTAAATCTTGATCAATACTTGGCGCATGCAGACACCGATGACAACTAAAACATGTCATATATATTTCATCAGCATTTACATTACGTATATATGAGGATCATATCGACCGACGACCGATGGACTTTAAAACGTGCATATTAAGCATGGTATATGAGCTGGCACTATATTGTTCAATAGAGGAAGTGGCATGAATTTGTTTTTTTCTCAAGAAACCTACAATCTAGATCTTCACTTCTAAAATTATATGCATACATTTGGTTCGTTTTTTTCTCTATGTGGGACTTGACTTGCACACCTTAACCGATTATTTCCAACAATCGCTCCCTTAGTAGGTTTATTCTTATCATTTCAGGCAGGGCCGGTCCCGAGAATTTGAGTACCTAGAACGAGTTGAAAAAAAAGGCCCTTTGTAATCGAATTTGTGTCTCCCTCAATGGCAAATCCAGAAAATTTTATCAACGAGGGCTACGATTGACGAATCATTAAAACAGTTCAAAACAACACATATTACATGTTAGGATAGCAAAAGTAGTGCATATTAATTTAAAAAAAAAAAAAAAAACTTAGAAACATAAGACGAATTATAAACCATTGAAACTTGAAAAATAATGAAATGGGCACTTTGTTGTGTAATATCAATACATAAACATTTTAATGATGAATATTTATACTATGATATAAAAATATAAAAAGAAAATACCTAGTCCTAAAAGAATTATCCTTTACTATAAGAGCTAGACTAGATAGATATAAAATTCCATTCTTTTGTTATGTTTACGTGTGTAAATTAAATTTAGTGAATTCTCTATCCACATATAAATATATAGTTATAACTAGTGGAATGATCCGTGGAATCACGAGTTTGTTTAAACGAAACAGTTTAATGATGTATTTTAGGTATTAAGTGAATTTAAACGCTAAAGTCATTTAGTTTAATGACCCGACGAATTTCGACTAAGAAACTTCTCGTTGCTTTTACAGACACATTGATGTTCTTAACTTGGTCGGAATAAATGAACTACATATATTCTCTCACCACCATCTTCCAATTTTCATCACAATTACTATTTTAATTGTCATAAAAACCTACATAGAATATTTTATTGAGACATGTATTTCGCATACATATATAAAATAATTAATCTCGAAGAGACTCATATTTGAATTTGAATAATAATATAATAATAATAATTAATAATTAATGAGAGTGAATTTTTTTTTTTAAATATGAAATAAATAAATAAGTAGATTTAATTTAATTAGTCATTAATTAGATTAATGACATCACCTTAAGGGCTTAGATTTTTTTCTTTTTCTTTTTGATTTTTTCTTACAAAGGAATTAGCCTAATAATGACATCATCATTATAGGATTTTAATAGAAACTATAGATTCTTACGAAAAAATATCATGATTGGTCCCCAACGTTTGTACCAAAAATCAAGTTGACCTTAAGTTTAAATTGATCATCGTTGGTCCCAACTTTTTAACTTTGTCCAATTTTGGTCCCAATACTTAACAGCCGTTAATTTCATTCAGTTTAGTGAAGCACGTGCCTACCAGATGAAGGGCTTTTTTGTCTTTTGAAATAACAATTTTAGACACTAATTTAGCATTTTTATTCTCGGCCTATAAGTTCACCCCCAAATCAACATACGTTCAGCTTGTATCAAAACCCTAATTTCCAAACTAATTTCCAAAGCGTGATGTCGTAGATTGAGAGAAGTTTGCCCGTGTTATTATTATTCTTGCTCAAAATTCTTTGAATTTTATATATTTTTTGACATGTTTGGTAAATAGGAATGGGGTGGTAATTGTGTATATGTGTGCTAGCGATGCAGTCCTCATCCATCGCAAGGATGATGATGTTTGTTATCCCATATGATTTTAACGGTTTGAGATAGCTGAGTGTTTTGAGCTTAAAATTAAATTCTTTTTCGTGATACCACTATAAAGGTTATTAATATCATAATATGATATGTTTTTTTTCTCCCATTAATCTCAGTTTCACGTTAATATGTGTGTAAATTGTCATGCTAATTTTAGCTGCACATTTGTATCTACAATACCAGACTATGATAAAGTGTACGTGCATTCGAAAGGAGTTCAGTAAGGTAAGACACATGATGTAATTATGCAAAAACATGTAAGAAATATTTGTCAAATGACATGACTGTACAAAATATACATATTGATGTTCTTCTAAATTATTGAACGTAAGCTGGTATTAGCCAACAAAAGTGATAATTGTAAACGCTTCTATTAAACAATCTTGGGCCAAAGTGTGCACTATGGATTTTATTGTTTTTGACAGACTTCATTACTTCATGACCTTGTAGTTCTAGGTGTTTTTGACCTATTTTGACTATAGTTGACTTACAAATTCATTACAAACTGATATAAATGTTACATTACAAACTGATATAAATGTTATGTTTCTTTTAAAACAGCCTACTTTAACTATATTTGACTAACTTTGACTTATTTCCGGGTGTCAAAATAGACTGTATTTAAATGGGTCAAATAGAGTATAATTAAATGGGTCAAAGTGACTTTGTGTAACCAATTCAAGACTTGTATTCATTAAATGGGTCAAATAAACTATAACCAAATGGATCAAAGTGACTGTATTTAAATGAGTCAAATAGACTATAGTTAAATGATATTGATTTGTTAAACAGCAACATACATACTGCAGTAGCACAACATAAAATACTGCATTACATTTAACAACAACAAAATTAATATTATAGCATTAAAAAAACAAAACTAAATAGCTCAATTTGGATCAAGTGGTCTTCCATTCATTGGTGTTCATCCAAATACAATAGAATGCAGAAACAAAAAATTGATAAATCCGCCCAACACATAACTAACTAACCTATATAATTCTAGTTCATTATTACATAAAAAGCAAATACGACCCAACTTGAAACTAACATCCAATGCTCCTTCTTGATTTAATTTCTAGTTCATTCTTCTCCTTCAACAACCCTGGAATTATCATTACTGAACGAGCACCCATAGGAGGGTCATACCAAATTAAAAATCAAGGAAACGAATTAGGAAAGACTTTGGAAATTCTTTTAGAAATTAGGGTTTTGATACAAACTGAACGTATGTTGATTTTGGGGGTAAAGTTACGGGCCCAGAATAAAAATGAATAGGGTCTAAAATTATTATTTCAAAAAGACAAAAAACCCCTTCGTCTGCTAGACGGGTGCTTCAGTAAACTGAATGAAACTAACGGCTGTTAAGTATTGGGACCAGAACCTTCATTTGATAACTGTGTTCCCAACTCCCGCATCGGATACTAGGTAATGCAAATGGGAATATATAACTTCTAATTCTTTTGGGCTTTGTTAAACATTCATATATATGTAGCCTATAGCCATAACAATCTTAGGTTGTAATGTAATAGATTTTAAAATAGTGGGGGCTAAGATATATAGAGAGTACCTCTTGAAAATGGGCCTTTGTAATCTAAGTCGTTGGACCCTTTCTAATATTATTTTACGGCCCCCAGAAAACTTGGACCCTGATCAGTTGTACCACCAATATGCATACATTTGGTTTGATTTGTTTCTTTTCCTATCTGAGATTTGACTTGCACACTTTAAGAGATTATCTCCAACAAATTATTCAAATAAACACAAATATTATTCGGGTTTTATGGAATGATGATATTTAAGACAATCATTAATCATAATAACACAAATAAACAATATTACAAAAGTACTCATGAAGGTCAACTGGGATTATGTTTTACGACGCTAACTACTTAGAGCTCTGGGAGTCGATGAATTTTTTCAGCTTTAAAAAGATTAACGGTGGGGACGGTGGGATTTCCGACACCCGCCCGCCGTTAAATCGGCGTTAAACACAATCGTTGGCTGGGCAACGTTGAAGCTTGTTGCGATTAATTTTTTTTTTCTTTTCTTTCTTCTTCTTTTTCCTTATTTGCTCCTTCCTTTCTTATTTTTTGCCTTCTTTTTCTTTGAGTTTGCTTGTGTGATTTTTTTTTTAGTTAGAGAGAGAGGAAAAATGAAGAAGAATATGGATGAAAAAGAGTGTAAATTTTAGGGTTTTATGATATACAATTGGGTCATATTTTAGGATTGTTAAATTGGGCCAGATTTTGGGCCAAAGTATCATTTTAACTATTAAAAAATGGCAAAAAATGGCTAAATTTTTTTAGAAATTGGACAAATTTTTTAAAACAAAATCACAATGATACTTATTTCTAATTATTTTATATTTTTGGTTAGTTAAATAAATTAAATAATAACAAATAAAAGTATAAAAATAAATTAAATAATAATAATAATTAAATAATTGATTTAACATTGAAATTTAACACTGAACGATTTTCCCTGTTTTGACCTCAGTGTTAAATCCAGTGTTAAATTTAACACTGAAATTTAACACCGAACGACTCATAGTGCTCTTGTTATGTTACAAAAGGAACTTGTCACGCATTTATGACACTAACAACTTGATAACAAATTCTTTTTTAAAGAAATGGTTTGGGTCAATGATATCGCTCAGAAAGTCGGTTACGTTTGTCGTGTAACGAGGTTGACAGAACGAGTCTCAAGAGGGTGCTAGTTATTTAATTTATATGTAATGGGCCTAAATCTATTCTTTTTTCCTATGGTTAGCAAGGGCAAATATGACCTAGGGTCGTTCCTTGAGCGGTCGAATTTGAAACGGAGCTTATTCAGATAATTTAGTGATTAAGATAGAGTATGTACACAATTTAGTATCCAAGACAAGTGGCCAGGTACACCTTGTGTGGAGAGGCAGGATCCTTTTGGTCCTAATAAATTGGCGACTGTTCGGAAAATCCAATAACCAAGTTCAACCGGTTTATTCTAGACACTACTTTATCCGAAATATCAAATTATGTAAAGGCAATAGTTGGGTTGATTTATTTTTATAATTGTATTTAAAATCAAGGTAAAGACGCGAGTCGGGGACGCATCGGTCAATCCAAAAACACGATATGTCGGACGCAACGGGGACGCAATGGGCGTTGACTAACGTTGACTTTCAAAATAGTTTTATTAAATATATATTTTTATATAATATTATATAGATTGAATCTTAAAATATAAATTATATTTACAATAAACATGAACAATTAACCATTATTAAAAATATTACAAAAAAAATAAAGAAAATTGACCGACGTTGGTCGACGTTGACCAACTTTCTCCGACTTTGACCGAATTTTTATGAATTTGATCGACTTTTTTTTTTACTTTGACCAACTTTTTACCATTGACCGACTTTTTAGCAACGAAGCATTGGCCACGCCTAAAAAACGATGTGTCGGCCGACGCGTCGGCGACTTTTACAACACATTTTAAAATATTAAAGCATTATAATTAAAATAAGCTAGCTAGCATGCAACAACTAAGTATAGAGAAGACGTAGTTCACCATAATTTAAGATAATGTAGTGTCTCGATGACTGCGAGACACTCATTGGATAGATATATCTTGGTGTAAACACTAAATTCCCTACTAATTGATTTCGGGTAGCATGTCATGAGGAACTAGGTTATCGTGATTCTGATTGGATGGACTATGCTTAACTCCCGACGCTTATTCGATTTAAGGACATAAGCGGCCCATCTTGGGTGCAATGCATACCTTGGGCGCACGAATAAAGTAGCACACACACACACACACACACACACACACACACACACACACACACACACACACACATATATATATATATATATATATATATATATATAAAATATCCAACCTTTCTTAACACCTCAGTGTATCATCCAAGTGAGTGCTTATGATTATGTTTCGAATTCCTTTTGGTCAATGGTTTAGTAAAATCTAAGGGTTTGTAGACACATTAGAACCTCTGATGGTTCTTAGTCATCCTTAAATATTTATAAACTTAGTTTGTATTGTAGTGCGTTAAATTACCATTTATGATTTAAACACAGCTCTTACTTAAATATACCCAACAAATTCCTTAGTTATCCACCATGTACTACACTTATAGTGGTTCCATAGCTTCTAACCAATGTCTTGATCTGGTCATACGGTAATTCCCCATGTACTTTATAGTATTTCCAATGGGTTCTAACCTTGACCAATGTATAAACACAAATAATTAATTACCTTATAATTGTCGACTTTATAAAAGGTTTTAATCACGTTTATTGGTGGAAAGACGATAATAACGAGGTTTAATATCATAGACAGAAAATGAGTACGAAACGATATTCATCCCTAACTAACATTATTAAATCATGGCAAACAATCAAGTAACTACTCACAAATCATGGCAACAAGAATTTCTAATATTAATAAATCATAAACATCGAACAAGAATATTATAACAAATTAATAAAAGAAATGATATATATTACCAAATAATGTCGGCAGAATAACACTTGTATTTCTTCATAATATTCATAGCGTTACAATGCTTGATAGTTTCTACTAATAACTACATACTATTCTCCTATTAATCACTAGAGAGCGACAATAGAGAGATAATTACATTCCTAATCTCTGTACTTTTCTCTCTCTAGAATCTAGAGAGAGAAAGTAGAGAGAACTAATCTTCTACTGATCACTAGAGAGAGACAATAGAATGTTTTAGATAGAGAAGTCAAGAAGGTATTTGTTGAAATGGTAGGATGTGCCATCTATTTATAGGAAAGCTTGATAACAAAGTTGTAAATAAAACTGGCAAGTAGGTACTTGCTGGCAGGTAGTTTTGGTAAACCATTCTAGCAGGCAGGATTTTGTAAGTAAATGGGCTGGAAACCCCTGGCAAGCAGGCCTGGCAGGCCGGTGTGAGTGCCCGTTTTTGGGCAAGCCGGTCCTCGTGGCCGTTTCTGGTGCCCGGTGCCTGGCAAGCCGTCCCCTAATGGCAAGCTGGCCTGGCAGTCCGTTTTTGGTGCTGAGTTGCCTGATTCCTTGGATCGTTTTGCTTGTTCCCGGAATCGTAACTTGGTTTCATCGTTTTCGCTCTAGAATATTCGTTTCTTGTCCGTTTAAGTGATTCTTGCGCCCACACGTTCATAATTAAATATCCTACAATATAAGATCAACTAAATAACTTTTCCTAAAATTTATAAAAAAGCATTTTAAACGCGTGTGAATCGTCTTAGGCGTTTTTCCTCTTTTTTCCTCCGTTTTTAGTGATTCTTGAAACATAGCCTTCGTAATGACATAATCTACCAAATGAATCAAATAAATGCATATTTAGATGATAAAGTCAATTACTTTATCATAAATGAGGCTTATATCGAGGGTAAAAATGTGACTTTTTAGCCGATATCCGTCAACATCATCCGTTTGACCTATACAAATGCGATCAGTTTTGACATGCCCGCATGTCTGGCCCTCCCATACCCACCCACTTCACTATCTATTATCACATGACGTCATGTAAGAAACACATGTTGTGCATCTAAAAAAAAATAAATAGTATAACAATATTCGTAAATGAGATGATGTTGTTAGTATACACATAGCGTTGCAGATTTGCTTGACATACTTTTCTCAATGATGATGTAGTATTTCTACAATTTTTGTCAAGGTAGTAAGAGTAATAAAAAATGAAATGTTAGGATAATAAACATGAACGTCAAAAGGAGCACTTGAGTAAGTCAAACAAAGCTTTGGGTCACTACAAGAAAAATGATCGTTTATGACGATCTTTTAGTGACGACTCATTATTTGGTCACTAATAATGTTATTTAGTTACCATTAAAAAAGTCATCACTAAATTTTAGTCACTATACGGTATTAGTGACCAAACTAATGGTCATTATAGTGACCAATTTTAGAATTTTTGGTCACTAATAATAATTTGTGACGGACCTATAGTGACGAGAAGTGACCAACCTATTTTAGTTACTAACTCGATTTAGTGACGAAATTAGTGTTATTAGTGACCATTAGTTCTCGTCACTAAAACTCATTTTTCTTGTAGTGGGTAAAACAATCTGATAACTAACAATGGGTGCAACACAGGTCCATTTTAACCAACACTACGTTACACAATTTCTAATGTTATCAAGATTGCTATTTATCGTTCTATCACACTGTGACGATCGCTCCAAATCCATATGGACGAACACGTCATTCATCGATTTTATTGCAAGGTATTTGACCTCTATATGATACGTTTTGTAAACATTGCATTCTTTTGAAAAGGCACACCATAAATGAATATTTAAATCAAAGGTTTTCGACATCTGATGATTTCTACATATAGACAATCACCGTAAATAATAGTTTACAATAGTACTTCCGTTGACAATGCAGTCAAAATAAGATACATGGTGATGATTTGGTGAATGCAACGTTTCCTTGAAAAATATGCCATGTAAGACTCCATGCACATAGCTTGTCTAACATATAAGCAAACAGCGGAAGACTTCTAGGGAACCTGAGAATAAACATGCTAACAAGTGTCAACACAAAGGTTGGTGAGTTCATAGTTTTAATGTTTTGCATAATCTGTACATAAAGGTGGATCACAAGATTTCAGTTGTTTCATCCAGAAACGTTTATCAAAATATTCTACAAGATTGAGCACCCTGGTAACTAAACTTTAACGTCTATATAATAAATACTCCTGTTTTAACATACATGCAACCAACATGTACAATACACGCAAACCAACGTGTACTAATCTCAAATAGTATACGTCTGTTTTATAGTTCAGGCTAGGGTTTCTATACCTGGAACAGACGGGGATGTCAAGCCCTATGGATCCATATACCACTATTCGCGCCCACCAGTTCTTATAACCGGCAGTTACTAGTTACCAAAGCTAAGGGATTTTCGGTTCAAACTCGGTGTAAAATTTAGTATGTACTTGTATCCATTGCATTTAAAATAAAGTGCATGTATTCTCAGCCCAAAAATATAGATTGCAAAAGCATTTAAAAAGGGAGCAAATGAAACTCACCTTAGCAGCACATAAAGTCGTTCACCGAAATGTGACCGAAACTCGGAATACCAAATAACCGTAGATCTCAACCTAGAGAACATATGTTGGTCAATAAATGTCTATCAAGCTAGGTCAGGTCATAGTGTATCATAATCCTAATGCTCGAGATCGACATACAAAAGTTATTCAAAGTCGTTTCAAAAAGTCAATTTTAACAAAAGTTCAACAAAACGAGACGTACCTTATATAAGGATTCATTTACTCGGTTGGTAATATTCAAAAATCCAATTTATCAATCTCGTAAACAAGTTGTTTAAATCTTAATTGCAGATTCAAAAGCAATTTCAATTAACGTCAATCATAATTCAGTTGATCATATCTTTTAATCCGTTCATCGAAATTATTCGATATCTAAATGAAAAGTTATTGATTTGTCGCCAGCTTTCCAAAAACATGTATATCATATACCTTTACCAGTAATATATGTATTTAATTCGTAATTCATTATAAACTGTTTAACAATGAAATTTAGCATACAAGCATACATAAACATATATATACTCGAGCACTAGACATGGATACATAATTAATATATAAAAGATAAGATATGAATGCTCACGTATCAATATTGTGATTCAATATTGCAGGAAAGTACGTAGACACAACAGAGATGATAAACACTAGGTTTGATTTGCAAACAATACCCACGACATTACCCATAACCTCCATAGCTATAACCCATAGTTTCCTTAGCTTTGACTCACTAGATAACCATTTTTGAAATCGTTTGGCCATAACCTCGTCGTAATATTTTATGTAAAATATTAATAATAACGGATATCTGATAATACTAATACTAATAATAATAAGATTAATATTATTAATCTTAATAATAATAATAATAATAATAATAATAATAATATTAATATTAATAATAATAATAATAATAATAATAATAATAATAATAATAATAATAATATAAATATATATGTATATATATGAGAGAGATTGAGAGTGTGCAACTGAGCCAGAATGATCGAGCTTTTATAGTGTGGCCTGAATTCCCCTGCCATGCGATCGCATGGCTAATGTGAGGGGATTCCATGCGATCGCATGGATCCCTTTTCCAGCTCACACATGTAATTTAACTCTTCCTCGTTGAAATATTTATTTATTAATATATAATATATATAATTTAAATAATTATTTATATATTATATTAAATTCTCGTGCATAGTTAACCTGTAATTTTTGTTCCGATAAGTCGTACGTCGTCACTCGACTTATGTCCCGATTTCGGTTTCTCGAATGCATTTTCGTACTCTTAGAAAAATAGTACTTTTCGTTACGCGACGTGTACCTTTATGAAAAATTAAACTTAATCATTGATAAACTATGTCACTCGAAGTGTAGCTTTAATCAATTAAGTGTTTTGGTTATTTGCTTCTATAAATCATCGTCTCGTAGTATATACATATACATATATACATTTTCATTTTAAAATAGTGTTTTACTGTAGCAAAGTTACTGTAGCAAGTTATTTTTTGTGATGACCCGGGAATTTCCGACCAAATTTAAACTTAATCTTTATATGAATTCGACACGATAAGCAAAGATTGTAATTGTTGAAGTCTCATAAATTTTGAACTGAGTTCATGTATTCATTTGACCTTTAACTATGCTCGACGATTCACGAACAATTGTGTGTAAATAAATATATATATATATATATATATATATATATATATATATATATATATATATATATATATATATATATATATATATATATATATATATATGTAAATATAAATATTAGTGTATATATTAATTTGAATTAATGTATTACCATTTAATCATTTAAATTAAATATGTAGAATGTAATATGCATAATATATATAAATACTAAATATTCAAATATGTTATTATATGATATAAGTATTACATAATTAATAAAAAGTAATATTCTTATATACAAGTTAACATATAGTTATTATATTACTTTCATTATCAATATTAATATCATCATTAATAGATTAATTTAATATATAGTATATACATATATGAGATTTGATATGTGTAAATTGTTATATCAATATTATTACTATTACTTTCATTATTATTAATATTAGCATATTAATATTATTATATGAATTTTGATTTATACAAGTATTGTCAATAATATTATTATTATCATTACTGATTCTATTATTACTATTATTAGCTTCATTATTATTAAAAAGTAAAATTTAATAGTAATAAATATGTAATTATTATTAAGTTCCTTATATATTTAATATAAAAATATATATATAATCAATATATAATTATACAAATATAATTATATATGTAAATACATATACACATACATAATATCATTATATATAAAAATATATATATATATAAATAAATACAGCTTTATATATACAAACATATATACAGATATGGATATTTATTTAAATACAGTGTATACAACACAAGAATGTATGGTGTTTTCTATCACAATCTAACTTTCTTAATTTGATTTTCCTGTCTGATCGATATTGTACCACAATCAACAATTATTTGATGCAGTTAGATGTCCTTGTCCAGTTTCTGTACTAAGATTTGAAATCAAACAGATGTAGCCAAAATTGGTTAGCAACTTCTTTCTCCTTTTTATTCTTTACTCAATTTTCTGTTCTTAATTGGTACCTTCTGTCGAATCATTAATCTATTAAACAATCGATTGGCCTATTTCTTGTCCTTTATTTCATGATCGACAAACTTCAATACCATCTCCACTATCATCAACGATGAGAACCACAAACTCCCACATCATTGTCGCCACTCTAATCCACCATCAGCTTTATTCAGTTTCTTTTATTTCTCACAACTCACCACCTGCAAACTACAAAAACCTTCTAGTGCAGCTCCTATGTTCGATCACCCTTCACATCTTTTACTTGTTCCTGTTACAATTGTTTCTGTCCAGGAACATCCCAAAACAAACCTCTCATTCCTACTATTATTTTTACTACTCAAAACCATAACCCTTTTGATTATATTGAGAACATTCGGTCACGTACAGAAATGAAATCTGTATGGACATGTTACTGTACCTGTTCCTTGTTCAAATGTCAACCGCCAACTAGCATTTTTCCTTTTTCTTCCTTCTTCCTCTTGTTGGTCGCCAACAAACCCCTAACGGTATTCTTGCTTCTGTTTCTTTTAAAAAGATAGATGATTGTTGCATCTGCTATGCTATTTAGTGCTACTACTATGAATTTTTTTTATTTCAGTTTGAACAAGCCAACATAACCTTTTTATTATACTCTATTTTCGAAAACTGCTGTATATAATTTATATCACCACTTTAAAGTGCTAGTTGGTGTTTTATATTTTTTCTTTCTTTCTTGATGGCCTACAATGTGTCATCTTCTTTTTGTTGTGGAGAAAGTCGTATGTCATGGAGTCAATCACGGCTCAAATTGTGTAAGCATAACCCCACTTACCCTCTACCTTTAAATATTAAACACTTGATGAAATTAAAAAGTAGTAGTACATGATGACTGTTAGTTCGATATGGGTATATTTTAAAGAAAAAGAAAGCGTTTAATAATACAAGTGGAATAAGGGACTCCTAATTTATTTTGGACCGAAGGAAAAGGCAAGGACATAGAGATGGGTAACGATGATCATTGCTTGATGGGGATTATGAACGGTTTGTGAAACGAGATGGTGATGAATCGGTGACGACGAGAACGTTATGATCATGATTAATATGATTATGATTATTGATGATGATGTTAGGATGTTGATGATGAGGTGATAACATCAATGATGATACCTGATGATGTTGTCACGATGATAATTATGATGAAGATTATAGTGATGATAAATAACGATGATGATTATGATTCTATGAAGTAGATAATAAAAAAAATGATGATGATGTGATTATGATTCCGGTATGATGATGATGATAATGAGAAGATGATGCGTACAACAAAATAAAGTGGATATGTACAGTGAAGTGATGATACGTGCAAGGAAACTGCCACCGTTTTTTATTTATTATTTATTCATATTCATGTTTGTATTATCGGGCTTATTGTTGATCATTTATATTTAAATGGTTTTTCAAAATGGACATGATGTTGGGCCGAGACACACATGGGCTGGATTCTTTTTACTGATGGGCCGATATATTAATAATAATATTGATATGAGTAATGGACGTGAAGGTTGATGAGTTGAAGATTAATTATAGTGGTTAAATAGATTAGGCCATGAATTAAAACAGATATGTTAGAGCAGAGGAATGGTTTGAAGTGATTGGTTTGAACGAGACGGTTGCGGGTTCGAACCTGGGGAGCTGCAATATATATATATATATATATTTTTATGATGAAGAAGAAGGATGTAGTCAGACAGGGGTTAAAAGAATTTAATCCGAAAAATAACTTAGAAGGAAGTAGATGGTGGTATGGTTAAGGATATTGTTGAGGAGCGAGAGGTCATGGGTTCAAGTCTGGGCTCTGACAATTCTTTTTAGGAACTTTATTTTTGAGGTAGACGTATTATTATTATTATTATTATTATTGATATCAGCATTAATATTAGTATTATAATTATAAGTATTATTAATGATATTATCATTATTAATATTAACATGATTATCATAATTAGAACTGTATTATTATTACAACTATATTATTGTTATAAATTTTGCTACTAGTATTATTATTGTTGTTACAACAAATTATTATTTAAAAGAATCATTAATAGAAAAACTATCATTTTATTTAAAAACATCATTTTTAGTAAAATTATCAGAAGAACTATTATTATTATTATTATTATTATTATTATTATTATTATTATTATTATTATAAAAGGAAACGACTTTTTATTTATTATTATCAATATTATTTTATCATATAAATATTAATTACTTAAAAATATATTTAATACACATAACATAACTATATTAAAATTTTTATAAATAAATATTAGTTAATTATTTAAAAGTGTATATATAAAATAAACATAATTAATTAATAAAACCTATAAATTATTAAATATAACAAGTATATCACTAATAAAAATATGTAACTTATTCTATTACAATTCTATGTATTAATAGATATATGAATAATATAGGTTCGTGAATCCGAGGCCAACCCTACACTTGTTCAATGTCGTCATATGTATTTTTACTACAAAATACAGTACAGTGAGTTCATTTGAATCCCTTTTACTCTTTACATTTTTGGGACTGAGAATACATGCGCTGCTTTTATAACTGCTTTATTAAATGCTTTTGAAATATACCTTGAACTGTGAATACATAAAATTCTTTTATAAATGTTTGACGTGATATGACACAAGCAAAACATTCCTCGAATGAATTATTATGCAGACAGAAGTTCTGTGGATTATTGTTGAATTATGTGGACATGATAATTGCCACCATTGAATTATGTGGACAGGATAATTGCCACCATTGAATTATGTGGACATGATCATTGCCACCAATTGATATGAATGTTATGTATCGGGAGAATGATTTTATACACAGGTTATGTGTATGATATTTTGTACACGAGATATGTGCACGGTTACAAAGTTTTGTTAAAATGGTTTTGTACAAGAGAAAGGTGTACTGTATTTAAAAGATATCGCATGTACATTACAGGTGGGTATAGGATTCGGGCCCATTTGTACCATGCAGCATTTAAATCTTGTGGTCTATTAAAATATTAAATTTTATTGTTTTATGATAAACTTATGAACTCACCAACCTTTTGGTTGACACTTGAAAGCATGTTTATTCTCAGTTATAAAAGAAACATTCCGCTGTGCATTTTCTCATTTTAAAGACAGTATTTGGAGTCGATCATTGTAATGGAACCAGTTGTTGGAGACTTTGTCCAGATGGATTAGGACGGGTCCTTTCATTTTTACGGTAGCAAATAGTGATTTTAGAAAACACTGTAGCGTTTCGGGTACTGTAGAAATTCGAAAATACTGTAGCAAATTAGTGTTTTACTGGTTCATCTTAAACATTTTAGTTAACTTATCTAAATATCAATCGAATCAATAATCGAATGTTACTATCGTTTACTAAATAACTTGAAATCATATATATATATATATATATATATATATATATATATATATATATATATAACTTAATGTGCATATATATATATATATATATATATATATATATATATATATATATATATATATATATATATATATATATATATATATGCACATTAAGTTATATATATATATATTGTTCGTGAATCTTCGAGAATAGTCAAAGAATAATTGATTACATGGATATAGTTCCAAAAATTTGAGACTCAACATTACAGACTTTGCTTATCGTGTCGAAAACATTAAATCATTTAAAGATAAAGTTTAAATTTGGTCAGAAATTTCCGGGTCGTCACAGTACCTACCCGTTAAAGAAATTTCATCCCGAAATTTGAGTGAGGTCGTCATGGCTAACAATAAAAATGTTTTCATGACGAATATGAGTTGAAAATTAGAGTTTTATCACCGTTGAATAATATGGATAAAACAATCCAATTACTTGAAGCGTATGAGAGAAATTATCGTAAAAGAGTGAAATGAAGGAATAGAGATTCGTCTTAATTTTTGACGTAGTAACGATTGATTTCCGGAATTTAAGAAATAGAAAATCTTCATATTCTAAATAAGATTTGATTCTTCGGGAATTAAAGAGATTAAAATCTTCTTTAATTAAATGCGTAATCTGCCTCGATTGCTATGTCTGATATTTCACTATAAATTGACCTCTTCCGTTTCATTTATTTTCACCACTCCTATAAGCTTCTTCCTTATTTCATACTTTCTAATAGATTATGAAAATGCTTAATCTAGTTCTGATTCTTGATATTTTCTTGGCTATCGTATCCTTCATTCTTCTTTTTCATCTGCCACCAGAGGAGGTTATTTTCTTCTACTATTACCTTGGGGTTATAGTGTTTTTCATTCTCCCGTGTCTTTATATTGCTATACGTATTGATATACACGGTTTGTAATTTCGGGGTTTTTATCGGGCTTTTTATTCTCCATTATATTTCGGAGCTTCATGCTTTTGTTTTCTCTTCCCGACCTTAAGTCAAGCGGATAATGGTCCAGAATTCGTAGTTATGCATTTCGGAATGAACATAGTCAATGTTCTAAGAAAAAAATTGTAATGGCACGATCTTGATTTGTCAAATTACCAGAATATCCGAAAAAGACCGAATCATCAAGAAAAATATTTTCTTGATATATTTAGAGGTTAAATAGAACGAAAGAGTTATGTAACATGGTTCATGATGAGGGTATGATCCGTGAATCTTTATCACGTTCCATTAGAAACTCCGCATGACTTACTGTAATATAATCACGTTGATCAAGTGTCATTATATTATACTAACTCATGCTTCAATTCCCAACACTACTTCAAAAACATCCATTTTTCGAAATTTTCAGGATTTAGAAACTAAAATAGTTTCTTTTATGATGTAATACAGATAGCGCAAAGAGATAAATGATTGCAGATAAGAATAGTTGTGAAAATATCTTCAGGAATATCGAAGATATTTATAATGAAAGATACGATGATATCTTAGAATTTCTAATATTGAAGGATGATGAAGAAGATTTGTTCGTAAAGGTTTACAGTCAGGAGCAAGGTATTCGTTAATGACTTCAGCAGACACTGAATCATTTGGATTCTTTGAAGGCAGGTTTAGTCTTTGTGATTTGTCCACAGCCTCCTTCATGGTCTGCTCAATCCGTTTTTCAGTTCCAAACCTTCTCTTTTTCTGAGCTTTGCCAACACACTATTCTTTATCATCAAACTTTTGGCTGTTAAGGTCGTTTACAGTTTTTGCTACTTCATCAGCATTTTTCCAAAATTCGGAGAACTAGTTTCGCAGTTTGGGGTGTTTTTCAGAAACTTCACATTCGAAGTATGTAAGTCTATAAGATAGACATTATATGTATATATATAACTGTTGGCGTAGAATTACTGCGAAATTCGAAATACTGATTGCTAATTCCCGGTAGTTGGTATGGCAATTACCGTTACAAGATGTGGATGAGTACATGATAGGGTTTCAATGAGTATAATGATTTTTTGGAAGGTCAGGGATTAATAAAGTTGTTGGTAAATTTACTGCTAATGTGGTGGAACATGAAAGGTTCCCCAGTAACAAGAACTTATATGTCAAGGTTATAATAAGGCTAATCTGAAAAGTCGAAGTTGACTAGTTGAAAGTGTGGTAAAACTGGATACTTTGAATAGGGATTGTAAGATTATTTTCGGTAATAACAATGCTAAAGGATCTTTCACAGTTTTAAATTCAAAGTATAGCTTTGAAAAATGTAGAGATCTAAGAATGATGTCACTTGTTAAATCATGACTTGGATTCTGTTCTGTCAGAATATGTAATTGAATTTGAATAAGAATGGTTGTTCAGATTTTTATGAACGAATGTATAGCGTTGTGAAAGTAGTGGGTATAGTCAATAATTTTTTAATCAAAATTGAAGAATGTACAGTGTAACATATTAATTGTAAACTTATATATTTCCCGGGTATTACCTACCCGTTAAAAATTTCACAAGTAATATTTTGTACAGAAGAATTTTACTACAATCTTTATGAAAATATATGTATGAATATTTTCTTCAGATGTAATACAGATTTAATGAGTTAATATCATATTAAGCTCATTTAATTTTCGGCAGGATTAGAAATGAATAATCTCTAAAACATTAAAGATTTCATAATCTTCACGGAGTATTTCACTAATGTAATCAATACTTCGTTATTTAGTTTTATTGATATTTCCTCAGTGAATCTTGTTGGTGCTTATGGAACTCTTGCTAACTTCGCAAGGTACGAATGATGTTTTCTGGAAAGTTTCAAGTACATCGAAAATGAAAGTGTAAAATCAATCATGTATTTGAATAATACACTTGATTTATTATGAAATGGAATCTATTAAGTCGAAGCAGAGATTATAGTTAACGATTGTTAAGTCATTAACGAAGGATGTATAGCATATTAGTAATATAAACTAACCGAGTAGTACCTACGAGTTATGATTCACATGTAATAGCTTAGTACGAAAAGATTTATTTTGATTTCAAATTTCACACACACACACACACACACACATATATATATATATATATATATATATATATATATATATATATATATATATATATATATATAAAATATACATATAATTTCTTCAGAGGAAATGAGTTAATACTTCATAACTCGTTGATACAATATATACGTTGTTGATTTGTGATGATGTTGGTGATTATGGAACTGGTGGAAATCGTGATGTTATAGGTGCTGCTAGTGCTGACGATGCTGATAGTACTGATGTGCTGGTGATGCTGACGGTACTGTTGATGCTGCTTGTATAACAAGTCTAGCTTTTAAATCGTGCACTATTCCTATCAGAGTTTCACTTTATTATTTCTATCCGCCCACTACTAATTTACAATATATAATCTCTAAAACTTTTTAGAAACTATATATTCTCTGCAGAATATTTCTTCGATGAAGTTATGAATCAATACTTCATCGTTTGTTGTTGTTGATATTCCTTGGTATCTATAGGGCGTATGACGTTGATGCTCGTGGGGCAGATTGTAAAGTTGAGGTTTGTGGTGCGGTTGTTGTTGGTGGTGGTAATGGTACTGTTGGTGGTGTTGTTGGTGGTACTGTTGATGCCGGTGATGCTGCTGGTTCTTGTAACCTTTGCACCATATTCTCCAAAGCCGCTACCCGCGCGCGAAGCTCGTTGACTTCTTCTATTACACCAGGATGATTGTTGGTTCGGACGAGCGGATGAATAAGATTCAGAATTTGAGATAGTATATTATCGTGACGAGATACTCTGGAAATGAGAGAGAAAATGGTATCTCGAACAGGGTCGCCGGTAAGTGCTTCAGGTTCTTCGCCAAGAGAGGAATGTGGTGGATGGAAAGGATCACCTTCTTCTTGTCTCCAATGATTAATGATGTTATGCGAGGTGTATATGAAATAGCTTATATTTTACTAGGAAAAACTATTAAATACGATACAATTTTACACAAGATATTTATTTATTTATAGAATGGATATACTTAAACCTTGCTACAACACGTATAGGCAGTGTACCTAATCGTACAGTAGTGTAGTTTTTAGTAAGTCCGGTTCGTTCCACAAGGAATCTTTTAAACAAAGCTTAACGCTATATTAGTTTAATTTATAAGTAATATGTTTATTATAAAAGGGGGGGTTTTTACCGTTTATTGACCGGTTTGTCGATTTTTAAAACTTTAGTCGCAGTTAAAACCTAATGTAAAATATTAAATAAATATAACTTAATTTAAAGCATAAAGTAAATAACGATAATGAAATTGCGATAAATAAAAGTGCGATAGAATAAAATTGCGATAATTAAAAAGTACGATAATTAAAAGTGCAATTAAATACAATAACAATAAATAAAAGTGCAATTAAATACAATAACAATAAATAAAAGTGCAATAATTAGAAGTGCAATTAAATATGAAAATAAAGGAATTATGCTTATTTAAACTTCCGTAATCATGATGTTTGACGTGTTGATTTTAGTTTATTCCCATGGGTTAATTGTTCTTTGTCCTGGATTATTTAATATGTCCATACGGATTTGTCCATAATAGTCCATCAGTCATAAATATAAAGAGCGAAAGCCTTCGTCAAATTATTCTTATTTCCGAAGTCAAATATTCCAACTAATTGGGGATTCGAATTGTAACAAGGTTTTAATACTTTGTTTAATGAATACACCAGGTTATCGACTGCGTGTAAACCAAGGTTTTACTACTTTGTTAACAATTACACCAATTACCCTTGAATGTAATTCACCCCTGTTTCAACAAGTCTATTGTAACGACCCGGATTTTTCCGATCGTTTATTGCATATAAGATTAATATTTACATAAATTAAACCTTACCAA
Organism: Rutidosis leptorrhynchoides; assembly: GCF_046630445.1. Taxonomy (NCBI): domain Eukaryota; kingdom Viridiplantae; phylum Streptophyta; class Magnoliopsida; order Asterales; family Asteraceae; genus Rutidosis; species Rutidosis leptorrhynchoides. Next base: position 637,570,815 of record NC_092335.1, read on the forward strand.
CATGATAAGCAATCTAAATTGTTGAGATTTATGTTTCTGAAAAGAGTTTTACACAACGTTTGACCGTCCAATTTGACCGATGATATCACGAACTATATAACATATGAAAATTATACGTCTGGGTATATATATGTATCTATATATATTTAACATGATCTAAGGATGTTTAACATCTCATTGTGTACTAATAACAATGAGTTGTAGGTATATTTTGAAACTACTAACTTAAGTTTTCAAAACGATAACTATACGTAACGTTCTTTGACATAAATACTTATAATCTATAATACTTATACATGCATCGTATAGATATGTATTTAATCACTTTTAAAGGGCTTACATACATAAAACAATATAAGTATATTTACAAAAGATAGTTATATTTGAATCCTCGTTCCATTTTCTCAAAAATTTCTATACGTATACCTAGGGTATATGTACCGGTATCATACCCATCTTCTAGATGTATTTACTATTGGTATATACATGTCAAATCAACATCTATTCAGCTCTTGTTCATGCCCTTAAGGCTAGGTAATTAGAATTGGAAGTATGCATGACTAATTTTACAAAATAACAAAATGAAAATTTGTCCATGTTCCCCATTTTTACATTTTTAAGACCTCCCCCCATTCCATTTCTAATTCAATCTTTTACCTTCATTTCCTAGCTAAACACACACATATTCATGAGCCTTAAACACCTTAAACATCTCAGCAAACAACCATGAAGATCTAGCTTCAAAAACAACACTTAAACATCATAAGAAAATCTTTCCAAGAACACTTCAAAAATCCTTCCAAATTTACAAGTTTACTTCCAACCTTTTGATCCAACTCCACCACTCTTTTGGTTCTAGGATTTTACTCATCTTTTACAGCAATCTTGTCCAAGTAACTTGAGGTAGTAACCTTGTTCATAATTTTATTCGATTCATATTTATATAGCTATCTTATTTTGTGATATAAAATTTTAACAACAAGAACATAGTTTGAATGATTTCAAATTTGTTCGCAAACTAAATAGATCCTTCTAACTTAACTTTTAAAATACTTCAAGACTTGTAATATATCTTAATGATATGCTAATTTAACAAGATACAACTTGTTTTTACAAAGAACACCTTAAAACTGAATCTATGTCGTCGGAGTGTAACCGGAGGCTGTTTTGGGTTGGATAATTAAAAACCATCTTGAACTTTGAATTAGAAGTTCATGTTCTGGAAAAATGATATTTATTATGAATATGTTAACATATAAAAATTTCATGGTTTAATTCAAAGTATAAGTATTTTTAGAAAAATGACCATTAAATGTTGTTTTTATGACAAAAATGATTACTTTCATAAGATTCACCTAGAGTTTGGACTATAACCTGTGATTCCGAATGTAAACCAAGGTATTTACAGTTCATATTCTTAAAATTTGACTCGATCCAAGGAAGTGGCAAGTTGAATCAACAAAAACGGAGTTGTAACGAAGAAACTACGACTAAAATAAGATCGGGTATCCAAAGCTTGTTTAACAACGAAAATAATTGGAGAAAAATTAAATAAATCATATCTTTCCTAATTAATATGATATTTCATATATATTTACTCATGATTTAATTTTATATATTTCAGGACCAACCGTAAACAACACGAGAATATTAATCATAAGACCTCATGTACGTACGCAACACGTCATTTGACAACACGGTACTTTATGTACGCAACACGTCATTTGACAACACGGTACCGTGGGTCAAGATTAATTCCGATCAACATGAATACGATGGGGTCTTTATTTTTTTTAGCAACTAATTGTGGACTACTAACATCGGACTGCTAACTACGGACTAAGAAATTATTAAAAGTATTAAAAGTATATATATGAAACGTTTATTTCTTAAAAAGAAAATATGTTGATATATCATATATATGGTTAGGTTCGTGATATCTATCGGAGACCAAGTCGAGTTAAATACCTTCAAGGAAAAGGTGAGTATATAGTCCCACTTTTAAACTCTAAATATTTTGGGATGAGAATACATGCATTTTATGATTTACGTTATAGACACAAGTACTTAAAAATATATTCTACGTTGAGTTGTACCACTGGCATATCTCCCTGTAACTTGATAACTACTATTTACATGCGGTATTGTAAACGCGAATCCTGTTGATAGATCTATCGGGCCTGACAACCCCAACCGGACTGGACGACCAGTATTCAACGGTTGCACAGTACTTCGTTTCGGTGACTACACTTGGTACGGTGTAGTAAGATTTCATAATAAAGGGAATATGCGACGTTGATTAAATGTTAAGTATGGCTATCAAGTGCTCAACAACTTAGAATATTTTTATTGAAACGTTTATATATGAAATCTTGTGGTCTATATTTATAACGCTGTCGGCATTAAACCTATATCTCACCAACTTTATGTTGACGTTTTAAGCATGTTTATTCTCAGGTGATAACTAAAAGCTTCTGCTGCAACATGTTGAATTTAAGCAAGATCTTGAGTATGCATATTTGTGTCAAAAATAAAACTGCATATCGGAGGATTTGTAATGTAAAATATGTTGGAGGTCGTATTGTTATTATCACATGTAAAGTTTGTAAGTCTAAGATTATCGCTAAACGATAATCATTATTAAGTTGTTTAAACCTTGTATTTGTAATAAAAGCTATGGTTTGTATTATAAAAACGAATGCAGTTTTTGAAAAATGTCGCATATAGAGGTCAATACCTCGCGATGAAATCATATGTTATTGTATTCGTCCTTATGGTTAAGGTCGGGTTATGACATGTGGTATCAGAGCGTTGGTCTTAGAGAACCAGAGAATTTGCATTAGTGTGTCTTATCGAGTTTGTTAGGATGCATTAGTGAGTCTGGACTTTGACCGTGTTTGATTTCGAAAACTATTGCTTATCCTTGTTGGTTAAAAATTAATATGTAAATATTATGTAGTATTAACGTGCTAGTTGTTATGTGATAGATGTCTGGCTTAGAACTTATTATCACATTCAGCGACTCCGAACCAGACTCTTCAGATGGTGTTCCAGTCATTAATCTATCCGATGATGAAAACGACACCTTTGGGGAAGACTCACAAGTTCCAGATGAATCAATTGAAGAGGAACCGGAAAGTGATCCTGAGGAGGAAGAAATACAGGAAATTACAAAAGACAAGTTCGAACGAGGAAAGAAACGAAAGGCTACTGAAATGGAAAATCCAAATCCCGAGTCTAGAGAGGATGTTGTGGCACCAACTCCACCAGATACTTCCACACCTATTCCCGCTATTCCTATTAGTTCTATCCCGACATCCAGTTCTTCGGTTCCTCAGCCAAAACGCAGGGAGATAACCAGGATAACCTTTAAGCGATTTCTTTGAACACGAACGCTTTGGGTTAAATGATGCGCTGTTGTTTTAAACCATGGGATTATATAATGTTTTGTATAATATTACTAGTGTGGTTTGCTTAATGTTTGATGTAAGATAAGCATATGTAAAATAGTGAAGTGTGAAATGCAATAATTTTCCATGGTTAAGTATTATTTGGGTGGTAGTAATTGATTTTCGTACTAAGCTATTAAGTATGAACTTTAACGGGTAGGTACTACCCTAGATATAATTATAAAACGCTAATAAGAAGAAAAGGCTTTTATAATAATAACTGGTTCATATTATTAATAAGCTACGATGTACTGTAAATACATACTACATCTATAATATTCCATGTGAATAATTATTTTTTTCATTCTTATTGAAGATTATGGCGCGATTGAACCGAATGACGGAACAAGAAATCCAGGAACTCATCAATCAGCGAGTGAACGACAGAATGTTATGGGTCGAGGCTGCAAGAGGTGCTGCAGTTAACCCAAATCCTCGTGTGGGGTGCACTTACAAAACTTTTCAAGGTTGCAAGCCCTCATCATTCAGTGGAACAGAAGGACCGGTCGGTTTAACCCGGTGGATCGAAAAGATTGAGTCTGTGTTTAAAATCAGTGGTTGTATTGAGAAGGATATGACCAAGTATGCATCGTGCACCCTACAAGATAGTGCACTCACGTGGTGGAAAAACTATGTGAAGGCCGTAGAAGGAGATGTAGCTTATGATACTCCTTGGGAAGAATTCAAAACAATGCTAATCAACGAATATTGTCCAAGGAACGAGGTTAGGAAGTTGGAAGCTGAATTACGAAGCCTGAAAGCTGTTGGTACTGAACTCACCAACTACAATCAGCGATTCATGGAATTAGCTTTGCTATGTCCTGAATTGGTACCAACCGAAGAACGGAAGATTGAACTATACAAAGACGGTTTGCCTAAAAAGGTCAAGGCAAATGTTACAGCATCCAAACCCAAGACTATTCATGAAGCTATCACCATGGCGAACGAATTGATGGACCAGATTATTCTGGATAAGAACACCGATGTCAAGACATCGGGAAACAAAAGAAAGTGGGAAGGTAATCATCAACAATCCAACAAGAAACAAGAAACCACGCAAGGTGCGGGTAGCGGTTCAAACTCAGGTTACAAAGGACGAAATCCTTTATGTAACAGATGCCACAAACATCACTCTGGTTATTGTAATGTGGTGTGTAACAATTGTAATCGAAAAGGTCATCTTGCTGAAGATTGTAGGGTTCCCGCTACAAATACAAACGGTACCAAGACTCCTGCCACCAATGCAAATAGAACTGCCTTGGCCACTGTTACTTGTTATGGGTGTGGGAAACAGGGTCATTATAAGAGCCAGTGTCCGAATCCAGAGAAGAATAATGGATCTGCACGTGGAAGAGCATTTGTTATTAATGCTAGAGAGGCGTGTGAAGACCCGGAGCTTGTTACGGGTACGTTTACCATTAATAACTTATCCGCATCTATTATATTTGATACTGGTGCCGATAGAAGTTACGTGAGTAGAGACTTTTACGCTAAATTGAATTGTTCATCATTACCTCTAGATGCTAAGTACATGATTGAGTTAGCTAATGGTAAACTAATTAAAGCCGATAAAATTTGCCGTGATTGTAAAATAAATTTAGCCGGAGAAACATTTAAGATTGATTTAATACCCGTAGAATTAGGAAGTTTTGATGTAATAGTCGGCATGGACTGGATGTCCAAAATAGGAGCTGAAGTTGTGTGCGCCAAGAAGGCAATTCGCATTCCTCGTAAGGATAAAACGCCAGTAATGATTTATGGAGAGAAGGGTAACTCAAAGCTAAAACTCATTAGTTATTTGAAAGCTCAAAAGTGCTTGAAGAAAGGGTGCTATGCTATCTTAGCACATGTTAATAAAGTCGAAACGAAGGAGAAAGTGAAGAGCATCAATGACGTGCCTGTGGCAAGAGATTTTCCTGAAGTCTTTCCGGAAGAGTTGCCGGGATTACCTCCATTTAGATCTGTAGAATTTCAAATAGATCTAGTACCAGGAGCTGCACCAGTGGCTCGTGCTCCATATAGACTTGCACCATCTGAGATGAAAGAGTTACAAAGCCAGTTACAAGAATTACTGGACCGTGGTTTCATTCGATCGAGCACTTCACCGTGGGGAGCTCCGATTTTATTCGTCAAGAAGAAAGACGGATCTTTCCGAATTTGTATAGATTATTGTGAATTAAATAAGTTAACTATCAAGAATCGGTATCCACTACCGAGAATTGATGACTTATTTGATCAATTGCAAGGATCATGTGTTTACTCAAAAATCGACCTAAGGTCGGGCTATCATCAACTACGCGTCAAAGAAGAAGATATTCCGAAAACTGCTTTTCAGACACGCTACGGTCATTATGAATTTTTGGTCATGCCGTTTGGATTAACGAATGCGCCAGCTGTATTCATGGACCTCATGAATCGAGTTTGTAGTCCGTATTTAGATAAGTTTGTTATCGTTTTCATTGACGATATTCTTATCTATTCCAAGAATGAGCAAGAGCATGAACAGCATTTAAGATTGGTATTATAATTGTTAAGAAAAGAACAATTATACGCCAAATTTTCTAAGTGTGCGTTTTGGTTGAAAGAAGTGCAATTTCTTGGCCATGTTGTTAGTAGCAAAGGAATTCAGGTTGACCCAGCTAAAATTAAGGCCATTGAAAAATGGGAGACTCCTAAGACACCAACGCAGATACGCCAATTTTTGGGTTTAGCCGGTTATTATAGAAGGTTTATTCAAGATTTTTCCAGAATAGCTAAACCATTAACAGCGTTAACACAAAAAGGGAAGAAGTACGAATGGACCTTTGAGCAGGAGAGTGCATTTCAATTACTCAAGAAGAAGTTGACCACGTCACCTATTTTATCGTTACCTGAAGGGAACGATGATTTTGAGATATATTGTGACGCTTCGCGACAAGGTTTTGGTTGCGTCCTTATGCAACGAAAGAAAGTTATTGCATACGCATCCCGACAATTGAAGATTCACGAGCGGAATTATACGACGCATGATCTAGAATTGGGGGCAGTAGTGTTTGCATTGAAGATATGGAGACACTATTTATATGGAGTTAAATGCACTGTGTTTACTGATCATAAAAGCCTTCAACATATTTTCGATCAGAAACAGCTGAACATGAGGCAACGTAGGTGGGTCGAGCTGATAAACGACTACGATTGTGAGATTCGCTATCATCCCGGGAAAGCGAATGTAGTGGCCGACGCTTTAAGCAGAAAGGAACGAGAACCAATTCGAGTACGAGCAATGAACATAAAAATTCGCATGAATCTCAACTCACAAATCAAAGAGGCTCAACGAGAAGCTCTTACTAAAGAAAACATAGGAAATGAAATAATGAAGAAGTATGGGAAACAACTCATTATGCGGGAAGATGGAATTCGATATTTTGCAAACCGTATTTGGGTACCAAAGTTGGGTGGATTAAGAAAGTTAATATTGAATGAGGCACATAAGACAAGATACTCGATACATCCTGGAGTTGGAAATATGTATCAAGATCTTAAGACGCATTATTGGTGGCCTAATTTGAAGACAGCCGTTGCAACATATGTTGGGGAATGTTTAACTTGTTCCAAAGTCAAAGCAGAACACCAGAAGCCGTCAGGATTACTTCAACAACCAAAAATCCCAGAATGGAAATGGGATGGTATTACCATGGATTTCATCACAAAATTACCTAAGACTGCCTAGGGTTATGACACCATTTGGGTAATAGTTGATCGTCTCACCAAATCTGCACATTTCTTGCCTATAAAGGAAACGGATAGAATGGAGAAACTATTACGATTATACATAAAGGAAATTGTTTCAAGGCATGGAATACCTATTTCCATTATATCCGATCGTGATAGTAGATTTACATCAAAGTTCTGGCAATCGCTACAGGAGGCCCTAGGAACTCGTTTGGATATGAGTATTAAAGCTGCACCATTCAAAGCTCTGTATGGAAGGAGGTGTAGATCCCCTATCTGTTGGAACGAATTAGGAGATCGACAATTAACTGGACCCGAGATCATCCATGAAACTACTGAGAAGATAGTGCAAATCAAGGAGAAATTGAAAACAGCCCGTAGTCGCCAAAAGAGCTACGCCGATGTCCGAAGGAAACCATTAGAGTTTCAGATCGGTGACATGGTTATGTTAAAGGTGTCACCTTGGAAAGGTGTAATACGTTTTGGAAAAAGAGGTAAACTGAACCCAAGGTATATAGGCCCGTTCAAGATCATCGAACGCATTGGACCGGTAGCTTATCGACTCGAATTACCACAACAACTCGCCGGAGTACATAATACATTTCACATCTCAAACCTTAAGAAATGTCTTGCAAAGGAAGATCTCACCATTCCTCTTGAAGAAATTCAAGTCAACGAGAAATTACAATTCATAGAAGAACCAGTCGAAATCATGGACCGTGAGGTTAAACGGCTTAAGCAGAGCAACATACCAATTGTCAAGGTTCGTTGGAATGCTCGAAGGGGTCCCGAGTTTACTTGGGAACGAGAGGATCAAATGAAACAAAAGTACCCACATTTGTTTCCCGATGACGCAAAATAGGTACAATTTTAAAATTTCGGGACGAAATTTATTTAACGGGTAGGTAATGTAACGACCCGGATTTTTCCGATCGTTTATTGCATATAAGATTAATATTTACATAAATTAAACCTTACCAACATGATAAGCAATCTAAATTGTTGAGATTTATGTTTTTGAAAAGAGTTTTACACAACGTTTGACCGTCCAATTTGACCGATGATATCACGAACTATATAACATATGATAATTATACGTCTGGGTATATATATGTATCTATATATATTTAACATGATCTAAGGATGTTTAACATCTCATTGTGTACTAATAACAATGAGTTGTAGGTATATTTTGAAACTACTAACTTAAGTTTTCAAAACGATAACTATACGTAACGTTCTTTGACATAAATACTTATAATCTATAATACTTATACATGCATCGTATAGATATGTATTTAATCACTTTTAAAGGGCTTACATACATAAAACAATATAAGTATATTTACAAAAGATAGTTATATTTGAATCCTCGTTCCATTTTCTCAAAAATTTCTATACGTATACCTAGGGTATATGTACCGGTATCATACCCATCTTCTAGATGTATTTACTATTGGTATATACATGTAAAATCAACATCTATTCAGCTCTTATTCATGCCCTTAAGGCTAGGTAATTAGAATTGGAAGTATGCATGACTAATTTTACAAAATAACAAAATGAAAATTTATCCATGTTCCCCATTTTCACATTTTTAAGACCTCCCCCCATTCCATTTCTAATTCAATCTTTTACCTTCATTTCCTAGCTAAACACACACATATTCATGAGCCTTAAACACCTTAAACATCTTAGCAAACAACCATGAAGATCTAGCTTCAAAAACAACACTTAAACATCATAAGAAAATCTTTCCAAGAACACTTCAAAAATCCTTCCAAATTTACAAGTTTACTTCCAACCTTTTGATCCAACTCCACCACTCTTTTGGTTCTAGGATTTTACTCATCTTTTACAGCAATCTTGTCCAAGTAACTTGAGGTAGTAACCTTGTTCATAATTTTATTCGATTCATATTTATATAGCTATCTTATTTTGTGATATAAAATTTTAACAACAAGAACATAGTTTGAATGATTTCAAATTTGTTCGCAAACTAAATAGATCCTTCTAACTTAACTTTTAAAATACTTCAAGACTTTTAATATATCTTAATGATATGCTAATTTAACAAGATACAACTTGTTTTTACAAAGAACACCTTAAAACTGAATCTATGTCGTCGGAGTGTAACCGGAGACTGTTTTGGGTTGGATAATTAAAAACCATCTTGAACTTTGGATTAGAAGTTCATGTTCTGGAAAAATGATATTTCTTATGAATATGTTAACACATAAAAATTTCATGGTTTAATTCAAAGTATAAGTATTTTTAGAAAAATGACCATTAAATGTTGTTTTTATGACAAAAATGATTACTTTCATAAGATTCACCTAGAGTTTGGACTATAACCTGTGATTCTGAATGTAAACCAAGGTATTTACAGTTCATATTCTTAAAATTTGACTCGATCCAAGGAAGTGGCAAGTTGAATCAACAAAAACGGAGTTGTAACGAAGAAACTACGACTAAAATAAGATCGGGTATCCAAAGCTTGTTTAACAACGAAAATAATTGGAGAAAAATTAAATAAATCATATCTTTCCAAATTAATATGATATTTCATATATATTTACTCATGATTTAATTTTATATATTTCAGGGCCACCCGTAAACAACACGAGAAGATTAATCATAAGACCTCATGTACGTACGCAACACGTCATTTGACAACATGGTACTTTATGTACGCAACACGTCATTTGACAACACGGTACCGTGGGTCAAGATTAATTCCGATCAACATGAATACGATGGGGTCTTTATTTTTTTTAGCAACTAATTGTGGACTACTAACATCGGACTGCTAACTACGGACTAAGAAATTATTAAAAGTATTAAAAGTATATATATGAAACGTTTATTTCTTAAAAAGAAAATATGTTGATATATCATATATATGGTTAGGTTCGTGATATCTATCGGAGACCAAGTCGAGTTAAATACCTTCAAGGAAAAGGTGAGTATATAGTCCCACTTTTAAACTCTAAATATTTCGGGATGAGAATACATGCATTTTATGATTTACGTTATAGACACAAGTACTTAAAAATATATTCTACGTTGAGTTGTACCACTGGCATATCTCCCTGTAACTTGGTAACTACTATTTACATGCGGTATTGTAAACGCGAATCCTGTTGATAGATCTATCGGGCCTGACAACCCCAACCGGACTGGACGACCAGTATTCAACGGTTGCACAGTACTTCGTTTCGGTGACTACACTTGGTACGGTGTAGTAAGATTTCATAATAAAGGGAATATGCGACGTTGATTAAATGTTAAGTATGGTTATCAAGTGCTCAACAACTTAGAATATTTTTATTGAAACATTTATATATGAAATCTTGTGGTCTATATTTATAACGCTGCCGGCATTAAACCTATATCTCACCAACTTTATGTTGACGTTTTAAGCATGTTTATTCTCAGGTGATAACTAAAAGCTTCCGCTGCAACATGTTGAATTTAAGCAAGATCTTGAGTATGCATATTTGTGTCAAAAATAAAACTGCATATCGGAGGATTTGTAATGTAAAATATGTTGGAGGTCGTATTGTTATTATCACATGTAAAGTTTGTAAGTCTAAGATTATCGCTAAACGATAATCATTATTAAGTTGTTTAAACCTTGTATTTGTAATAAAAGCTATGGTTTGTATTATAAAAACGAATGCAGTTTTTGAAAAATGTCGCATATAGAGGTCAATACCTCGCAATGAAATCATATGTTATTGTATTCGTCCTTATGGTTAAGGTCGGGTTATGACATCTATTAACTATTAATCCAGTTCCGTGTTCGGTAAAATGAATAATTATTGGTATTTATAGATATCCCGCCCACCGTACCCAGTCAAGCGTATGTGGTTATATATAAATACGTCAAATTATAAGTTTGTATATTAAATTAACAAGGTATTGTTTAGTTAATATAAAACCCATTAATAGCCCATAGTCTAATTTCCACAAGTGTCGTTCTTTTATCCAAACCCCAATTATGGTACAAAGCCCAATTACCCAATTTTAATATTTTTAGCCCAACATCATGATTACTTCGATTTAAATAAGCATAATAATAACTTAGCTACGAGACATTAAATTAAAAAGGTTGAACATAACTTACAATGATTAAAAATAGCGTAGCGTTACACGGACAGAATTTCGACTTACACCCTTACAACATTCGCTAACATACCCTTATTATTAGGATTTAAAATTAAAATTAAAATTAAAATTAAAATATAAATATTTACGTATACATATATAGAGAGAGATTGATTTTATGGATATTTTTTTACGATCAGAATGCGCGAGCTTTATAGGCAGTTTCATAATTTGGGGCTCCGCGACTCACGACATTTTTCCCCTTCAAACTCCGCGAGTCGCGGAGTTTGATTTTACAGCTCACTCCATTTTGGATCCTTTCTTGCCGACGGTTTTTAAATATAATATAATATATATATTAATTTTAAGAATTAATTATATATTATATTATATTCATGCGTCGAGCGTTGAGAGTTGACTCTGGTCCCGGTTCCGGATTTTCGAACATCCTTGCGTACAATTTAATATCTTGTACTTTGCGTTTTGAATCTTGTACTCTTGTAATTTCGAGACGTTTCTTATCAATAATTGGAACCTCTTTGATTGTATTTTGTACTTTTGAGCTTTTTAGTCGTTTGCGTCTTCAATTCGTCGAATCTGTCTTTTGTCTTCACCTTTTATTATTTAAATGAATATCACTTGTAAATAGAACAATTGCAACTAAAAGCTTGTTTTTCTTGAGGAATAATGCTATGAAATATATGTTCGTTTTTAGCATTATCAAATATTCTCACACTTGAGCGTTGCTTGTCCTCAAACAATATAGTCTTGAAATACTAGAATCACTTCTTTATTCTTCACACTTTCTACATCAGTGATTTCTATATGGCGGTATAAACAATGGTAGTAACGTTATGGTTTACAGTCCCACATGACTATAAAAAATTAGATCCTTAAGGAAATTGGATCTTTATGAAAACATTTGATCTTTTGAAAATTAAATCTAGCTTTTACCCTAGATAAGTTTTCCGGAATAACCCTTCACCGGTGTTTGCAAATTATTTTTGTGGGTTTAGTGGGTTTCAGATTTGAAAATTTTAGCTCAAAACTTATGGTTTTGTGTCACCCACTTGCTAACCTTGTATTAGGAAAGCAACACGTCCAGTATACTTGCTCCGTATATTACCTTTCGATAAACTACCGTCTGGTTGTAAAGGAAAGCGTTGAACAAGCAACTGTTAAGGCAATGTCCCCTGACATGCTTTTAATTATGGTCTATAACGTGTCGGACGCAATTACTATCCTTTGTAGGAGCAATAGTAAAGCTCACCCTTATAATTTTCCGGTCTGGCACAAGGTCCTGTCTTTGACCATGCTATGCAACCACCGTTCTTACGGTTGACACCCGATTTGGTTCAGGTGACCTAATGAATTCCAGGTGAATTCCTAGGATTTTACGTTCAAAGGTAATGAACGCATTGAAAATGGGTTTTTAGAAAACAAATCGGTTTGTAATTTTTGATCAAAATATTTTCTCGTTCAAGCTCGAGTTTAGATATCATTGAATTCCATGAGTTTGTAATTCTCAATCTTTAAGGTCAATCTCTAGGATTGAGTAATATCAGTCTTAAAAGCTGATTTTTGATCTTTTAGGAGATTATCCTTTCTGGGGATCTGATTCATTAGTCTTATCAAGCTAATTTGCACGGTGCCCCCCATTGTACGAGATAAATCCTTCTCATGGTTAGGATAAATCTGACCACTTGGCGACCCTGTTTTATGCTGAGGTCCGTGGATTTCCTGCTGATTTTAGTGATGACTTTTCTAGATTTTTCGTCAACCTACAGCTGGTCTGGACGATAACTTCATGACCTAAATCAAGAAGCGCGTTTCTTTTTCGGAAGACTTTACTTCCTTTTAATGATGGAATTGATTCATCGTGTAGATCCATCTTTTCTTTTCTTTCATTGGATAAAACAGTTAATTATCGTCCAAAACAAAAGTATTTTCAATTATTTGTACAAAAATATGTGACATATGTTTAAAATAACTTGGTAATTTTCCCACACTTGGCTTTTATTTTCCTTTTTATTGTCCTCTATTCCATTTTAAATGAATTCTAACATTTTGGGTTGTTTCTCAATTTATTTCCTTTCCAAGGTAACAATAATTTCGGTGTTAACACCTAGTTTTATCGTTCATAAATATGTATAAACATGATTTTGAGTTCATTTAATTGAAAATTTTGAAAAATTTTACTAGAATTGGGTAGTCATTATATAAGACTAGGGCTGTTCTTTATTATCAGAGAGCACTAGATTTTAATACAACTACTGCTTTACTAGTATTTCTAATGGTAACCAAGTGTATAAAGTAAAAATTTTAAAATCTGAAAGAATTTAACCCCTTCCCACACTTAAGATCTTGCAATGCCCTCATTTGCAAGAAATCAGTAACAATTTAAATTATTGAGGGTGATTAGCGTAGAAAAATGATTAAATTTTACCAAAGTTTCCAAATATATTGTTGTTTGTGTTGAATGATAAATGGTGCACATCATTTGTTCATTCCGTCTTGTTGTTATTTCACATATATTTTGCATCTTGTCGTCAAAATTAGTTGCTGTTGCTGAACTTAATGCCAGTCTTTGAAAATGCGTTGTTTTACCCTGTTGTGTACATAAGATAAACTGCAAACATATATACATATTTTTGAAGTTTGGTATATTACCCCACATTCAAAAATTATTAAAATCTAATAATAAAAGTTAGAAAATTATAAAAACTATTACAATATCAACTTAAGTGCTAAATGTAGTAACATTACAAAAATAAAATAAATAAAACTAAATAAACTAGGGTTATTACTGATACCAGTAGGGGTTCCATGCATAACCGTATGTGTTATAAAATGCTTTATTTGGGTTATAAGTAGGATACGGTGGTTGGATCTCTATAGACCAAGGAGGAAATACGGGCGTTGGAGTAGGAATATAGTTTCTACCTATATGTTGGCAATGAGCTATGATTTGGTTTTGATGAACTTGCCAATCTTCAAATGCTCGATGTCTAGCATTTTCATACTCTTGTGAAGCTATAAACCTTTGCATTTCTGTCATTTCATTTCCCCCTCCCACATTACCTGGCTGTTGATTTCTCTCAACCTGTGGATGTCTTCCATTATATCTTACTGCGGCGTTATTTCGCCTTTTTAAAACCTTAGCACCATGATATACATTTAAACCAATTGTATCGTGGGGTTCTGGTTCTTCGATTAATAATCCCCCCCGACTTATATCCACATTGAGATACTCAGCAATTAATGTAATAAATATACCACCTCCTATTATACTGTGCGGTCTCATCCCCCTAACCATAGCCGATAAATAATAACCCACACAATAAGGTATACTTACAGCGCTTTGTGGGTCTCGAATACACATGTGGTAAAATAAATCTTGCTCATTTACCTTTTCCTTATTTTTACCTCGCTGTGTAATCGAATTCGCTAGAAACCTGTGAATTACTCTTAACTCAGCTCTATCTATATCCAAATAAGAGTAATTTCCCCCTTTAAATCGGTGATGGCTAGTCATTTAACTCCATACACCATGCGTATCAAAATTTTCATCAATCTTCCTACCATTTAATATCAACCCTCGACAATCGGCAGATGCTAGCTCCTCAGGTGTATATATACGTAAGGCCTGAGCCATGTCTAGTAGAAACATGTGGCGCATCGAACCTCCTAACAAAAATCTAATAAAAGTTCGATCGGTTAAACTAGCTACCCGATCATTTATTTCTATACTACACAATAATTCTTCACACCATACTTTATATACAGGTCTACGCATGTTGAATAATCGTACCCAATCGTTAAAAGTAGAATTACCATACCTCTGTGTAAGTAATTCTCTAATTGGCTCGGCCAATTCTACGGCTTCTAACGGTTCCCATTCTATTACCCTAGGTACTTCAACAGCTTTAGAATGAAGAGTGTGCAAGCCCCTTTGGTATTTTGGATAATCTATCCAACGTCTGTCTAATCTCAAGTTCGGGTGCAAATTTTCCACGTGCATATCTGAAAATGTCATAACTGGATGAGGTATATCTTGTTTGTAATAGTTATCAACATCCTGTTGTTCCGCATTCTCAGGAGGAGCAATGCGAGCTTGGGATGAAGATTCACCCCTTTCAGTCTGCAAAATACATCAAACACAATTTTTGTGCATCCAAATATGCATTAGTGTCAGCAAAATCATCAATCAAAATAATTACAATGACATATTCAATTTATATCAAACTTATGCTTATTTTCATATTTTTATCAAATCTACACTTTTTCAAATAAGCATATACGAAAATGTTCGCCAAGTTCATAAGCATTCAACTCAAATAACATGTCAAAATAATCATTATTAGCAATTAAACAAGTTTCAAATGGCATTATCTCTCAAAAATCAAGTTCATGAATTTTAGACTTGAAAAAGTCCACTTTAATTCTCAAAAATCATGTTTAGGCTCAAAGTTTGGATCATTTAATTACCTAAACATGTTACACTACTTAATTTAGCAATAATTCATGACAAAAATTGGCCATAACCTGTTTATATCAAAAAGCCCCAAATTGCTCAAGAACATAAACCCTAGATTACTCAAAATTTGAAGTTTAAGGCTTCTAATCATGTTAAATAGCATCAATCTAGGTTATACAAGCATAATACACAAGCAATTAAGCATAATTACACTAAAAAGCACCAAAATCGAATTGGGTATAAAATTGCTCAAGAACACAAATTTTCGGATTAATTGGTGTTTAGGTGTAGAAATTTACCATTTTTCTTGAGTAATTCCTTGATAGCATCCTTCTCAACATGATTTTGTGAAAGATTTGATGAAAAATGGTCAAAAAATGCGATTTTTGTGTATGTTTTTCGCTGTGTTTTCGCAGTTTTTGGGTTGTTTGTGTGTTGGTACTGATCTGTTCGGCCAGTATATATTTTTTTTCTGGATTTTTCATTCTCCGCGAGTCGCGGCATTTTTGTTCTTCAAACTCCGCGAGTCGCGGAGTTTGACTTTTTTTTTTATTTTTTTATTTTTATTTTTTTATATAATCCTTAACTTATAAAACAAATATAAAATAAATTTAAAATTTTGTTTTCCTTGGTTTTTTAGGACGAGGTCGTTTCGGATCGATGTCCTAGTCCGTCCCTCGACAAAATTTTAAAATTTGTCAATTTAAAGCGCGGTTTTAAAAGCAAAGATTTTTGGGTTTTTTAATGTTTTTGGCATACTTTAATTCAATAAGATTAAAAATAATGATAATAAAAGTTCTCGTCTCTCCCTCGGGTAAAGCAATTTCGGCTCAACGACCCAGTCTTCAACTTACGACGAATTTTAAAAATCATATTTTAAACTTAGCGAAATAAAGTAAATTTTTGTTTTTAAACTCATACCAAACTTAAATTTAAAATGCATAAAATTAAAAATTCATATTTTAAAAATTCAAAATTCACACCAAACTTATATATTATATTTTTGTTTTTATACATACAAACTTATATTAAAAATATTAATTTTTCAAATATTTACAATTTTAAATATATTAATTTTAAAAAATTGCACAATATTAATTTAATATTAATTTTAAAAATATGGTAAAAATAAAATTAAAAATCTTTTTGGCTTTTATCCCACTTTAATCAATCAAATATTATCAAAAATATGTGCCCCTCTTTTCGGTAAAGTAATTTCGGTTCCATGACCTAATTTAACTCATGACGAATTTTTGAAATATTTTGTGTTGATTGATTAAAGATATTTATACCTTAAGAATAAACGTTAAATTTCGCAGTGATGTAATAAATTTTTGTATGATATCAACAATTTCGGTCGCAAGACCTAATTTTATTGAATACCAATTTAATACTTTATATCGAACAAATTAGCGTTTATTATCAAAAGGTTAAAAATAAAAATAAAAATAAAAACTGTACAAACTTACCTATGAAATATATTTCTTAGTGATATGCTCTAGCCCACTCATAAGATAGTCGGACTAATTGGTTTTCCATGGCTACATAGGCGTAACCTCGAGCATTTAACGTTTTTTCTTCTAAACATATGAACGGTCCATCTCTGCATAAAGTAACAAATTCGGTGTTTGAATAGGTTTGATTATTTGAACATTTACCTTCGTGTGACCATTTTCCGCATTTGTGACATTTTTCAAGGTGTCGTGCTCTTCTTTTCGCTGCGGATTTTGATTTTCCTTTACCAAATTGTAACTTATTATCTTCGCATCTGGATTCTTTTCTTACTCCGTCCAATTTACCTCTGATTAATGATACTATTTCACTCGGAAGTGTGTCATTATTACGTTTAGTGATCAAAGCGTGTAGCATTAGACCATGGTTTAGTTCACAGGAAGTCTTCATTTCGTAAAAACCAAAAAAAATAAAAATTCAGAATGGGGGGAGAAGACTAGTTCTTTAGGGTCTGCTAGGGAAAGACCAGTCGGGTTCCATTTTCGAGAACTACACGAAAACAGAAAATCTAACTCTAACAGGAATACATAAACCTCCCTACACTTAGTTGAAATTGTGATTAACATTATTTTCAATTGAATCATCAACAACTTGTATATCTTTGACTTTTACTTCAATCCATTTGTTGATTTCCTCCGTAACTTTCACAAATTCAACTAACATCGCCTTTTCTTTTGGCGATAAATTGGATACTAATTGTAGTGACCCGAACTTTTCCATGTTTATATATATTAATTGAGATTGATGTTTACATGATTAAATGTTTCCAACATGTTAAGCAATCAAACTTGTTAAGACTTGATTAATTGAAATAGGTTTCATATAGACAATTGACCACCCAAGTTGACCGGTGATTCACGAACGTTAAAACTTGTAAAAAAAACTATATGATGACATATATATGGTTATATATATAGTTAAAATGATATTATGATAAGTAAACATATCATTAATTATATTAACAATGAACTACATATGTAAAAACAAGACTACTAACTTAATGATTTTGAAACGAGACATATATGTAACGTTTATCGTTGTAACGACATTTAATGTATATATATCATATTAAGAGATATTCGTACATCATAATATCATGATAATATAATAATTTAAAATCTCTTTTGTTATTATAAACATTGGGTTAACAACATTTAACAAGATCGTTAACCTAAAGGTTTCAAAACAACACTTACATGTAACGACTAACGATGACTTAACGACTCAGTTAAAATGTATATACATGTAGTGTTTTAATATGTATTTATACACTTTTGAAAGACTTCAATACACTTATCAAAATACTTCTACTTAACAAAAATGCTTACAATTACATTCTCGTTCAGTTTCATCAACAATTCTACTCGTATGCACCCGTATTCGTACTCGTACAATACACAGCTTTTAGATGTATGTACTATTGGTATATACACTCCAATGATCAGCTCTTAGCAGCCCATGTGAGTCACCTAACACATGTGGGAACCATCATTTGGCAACTAGCATGAAATATCTCATAAGATTACAAAAATATGAGTAATCATTCATGACTTATTTACATGAAAACAAAATTACATATCCTTTATATCTAATCCATACACCAACGACCAAAAACACCTACAAACACTTTCATTCTTCAATTTTCTTCATCTAATTGAACTCTCTCAAGTTCTATCTTCAAGTTCTAAGTGTTCTTCATAAATTCCAAAAGTTCTAGTTTCATAAAATCAAGAATACTTTCAAGTTTGCTAGCTCACTTCCAATCTTGTAAGGTGATCATCCAACCTCAAGAAATCTTTGTTTCTTACAGTAGGTTATCATTCTAATACCAGGTAATAATCATATTCAAACTTTGGTTCAATTTCTATAACTATAACAATCTTATTTCAAATGATGATCTTACTTGAACTTGTTTTCGTGTCATGATTTTGCTTCAAGAACTTTGAGCCATCCAAGGATCCATTGAAGCTAGATCCATTTTTCTCTTTTCCAGTAGGTTCATCCAAGGAACTTAAGGTAGTAATGATGTTCATAACATCATTCGATTCATACATATAAAGCTATCTTATTCGAAGGTTTAAACTTGTAATCACTAGAACATAGTTTAGTTAATTCTAAACTTGTTCGCAAACAAAAGTTAATCCTTCTAACTTGACTTTTAAAATCAACTAAACACATGTTCTATATCTATATGATATGCTAACTTAATGATTTAAAACCTGGAAACACGAAAAACACCGTAAAACCGGATTTACGCCGTCGTAGTAACACCGCGGGCTGTTTTGGGTTAGTTAATTAAAAACTATGATAAACTTTGATTTAAAAGTTGTTATTCTGAGAAAATGATTTTTATTATGAACATGAAACTATATCCAAAAATTATGGTTAAACTCAAAGTGGAAGTATGTTTTCTAAAATGGTCATCTAGACGTCGTTCTTTCGACTGAAATGACTACCTTTACAAAAACGACTTGTAACTTATTTTTCCGACTAGAAACCTATACTTTTTTTGTTTAGATTCATAAAATAGAGTTCAATATGAAACCATAGCAATTTGATTCACTCAAAACGGATTTAAAATGAAGAAGTTATGGGTAAAACAAGATTGGATAATTTTTCTCATTTTAGCTACGTGAAAATTGGTAACAAATCTATTCCAACCATAACTTAATCAACTTGTATTATATATTATGTAATCTTGAGATACCATAGACACGTATACAATGTTTCGACCTATCATGTCGACACATCTATATATATTTCGGAACAACCATAGACACTCTATATGTGAATGTTGGAGTTAGCTATACAGGGTTGAGGTTGATTCCAAAATATATATAGTTTGAGTTGTGATCAATACTGAGATACGTATACACTGGGTCGTGGATTGATTCAAGATAATATTTATCGATTTATATCTGTACATCTAACTGTGGACAACTAGTTGTAGGTTACTAACGAGGACAGCTGACTTAATAAACTTAAAACATCAAAATATATTAAAAGTGTTGTAAATATATTTTGAACATACTTTGATATATATGTATATATTGTTATAGGTTCGTGAATCAACCAGTGGCCAAGTCTTACTTCCCGACGAAGTAAAAAAATCTGTGAAAGTGAGTTATAGTCCCACTTTTAAAATCTAATATTTTTGGGATGAGAATACATGCAGGTTTTATAAATGATTTACAAAATAGACACAAGTACGTGAAACTACATTCTATGGTTGAATTATCGAAATCGAATATGCCCCTTTTTATTAAGTCTGGTAATCTAAGAATTAGGGAACAGACACCCTAATTGACGCGAATCCTAAAGATAGATCTATTGGGCCTAACAAACCCCATCCAAAGTACCGGATGCTTTAGTACTTCGAAATTTATATCATATCCGAAGGGTGTCCCGGAATGATGGGGATATTCTTATATATGCATCTTGTTATTGTCGGTTACCAGGTGTTCACCATATGAATGATTTTTATCTCTATGTATGGGATGTGTATTGAAATATGAAATCTTGTGGTCTATTGTTACGATTTGATATATATAGGTTAAACCTATAACTCACCAACATTTTTGTTGACGTTTTAAGCATGTTTATTCTCAGGTGATTATTAAGAGCTTCCGCTGTCGCATACTTAAATAAGGACAAGATTTGGAGTCCATGCTTGTATGATATTGTGTAAAAACTGCATTCAAGAAACTTATTTTGTTGTAACATATTTGTATTGTAAACCATTATGTAATGGTCGTGTGTAAACAGGATATATTAGATTATCATTATTTGATAATCTACGTAAAGCTTTTTAAACCTTTATTGATGAAATAAAGGTTATGGTTTGTTTAAAAATGAATGCAGTCTTTGAAAAACGTCTCATATAGAGGTCAAAACCTCGCAACGAAATCAATTAATATGGAACGTTTTTAATCAATAAGAACGGGACATTTCAGTTGGTATCAGAGCGTTGGTCTTAGAGAACCAGAAAATTTGCATTAGTGTGTCTTATCGAGTTTGTTAGGATGCATTAGTGAGTCTGGACTTCGACCGTGTTTTCTTTAAAAATGATTGCTTAACATTTTTGTTGGAAACTATATATTTTTAACATATGAATATTATGTGATATATTAATCTCTTAACGTGTTTGATATTATGTGATAGATGTCTACCTCTAGAACAAGTCCCATTGACTCACCTAATAATAATGAAGAGTCAAATGTAAATTGGAATAATTTGTGGACTGATTCACAAGTTCCCGAAGAGGAACCGGAAGAAGAGTCGGAACCGGAAGAAGAATCGGAACCGGAAGAAGAATCGGAACCGGATGAAGAAATAGAACCGGTGGGGGAAATAATAAAACGGTTAAGTAAAAGAAAATCCTCAACCAACCGACCAAAGTTAATTATGGTCAATGGTGTTTCCGCCAAGGAAGCAAAATATTGGGAGGATTACCAATTCTCCGATGAATCGGATTCCGACGAGAATTCCGATGATGTTATAGAAATTACCCCAACTGAATTTAAAAAGGCAAAAGAAAATAATAAGGGAAAGGGCATAAAAATAGAGAAATCTAATTCCAACCCCGATGAACTTTATATGTATCGTCAACCCCCGAAGTCCTTAAGTTGTAACAATGACCCGGGAACCTCTAAACCACCAGGTTTTTCTAAACCAATGTGGACAACGACGGTTCGTATTAGGGGAACATCATATATCCCCAGAAACTTGGCAAAACGAACCAAAACCGAAGAAGAAGAAACGAGCGAGTCGGAATAAGATAGTTGTATTCGTGTGGTGTAATATATGGAATATAGTGTTCTTATGCTTTATGATATATGTAAAAATTGCTTGTATTAATAAGTATTTTTTTTATGAATCCAACTCTTGTCTATTTTACAGTTTAAAAATACAAAATGGATAGACAACCCAATATTTTAAGAGACCTACCCGGAGACATGATTGATGAAATCTTGTCTAGAGTCGGCCAGAATTCTTCGGCACAACTATTTAAGGCGAGATCAGTTTGTAAGACATTCGAAGAATGTTCCAAGAATGTCTTGGTTTATAAGAGACTTTCGTTTGAAAGATGGGGGATATCACATTGGGAAACCCATAAGTTACGATGTGTTTACTTTGACGCATATATTGCGGGGAACCCAAATGCTATTTTACGCAACGGGTTAAGAAATTATTTTGACTCAATATATCCGAATATTGGACTTCGTGATTTAGAAAAAGCGGCTAACATGCAACATAAAGAAGCATGTTATGCTTACGGATTAGTAATGTTCGCTTCTCACCAAAGTGAGAACAAGAACATCGGGCTACAACTATTAAACAAAACGTTTCCACAAGTGACGGAGTCGGTAATTGGGGTAAGAAATGAGGTTTTTAGATTATTACGGGACTGTTGGACATTACGTAACCCTCGTCCCTTTGATGACGTTACAACACGCTGTCTTATCAACGGCCATAACGGTTATGTTGCACAAGACCAAGGATGGGAAGTAGTCCTAGTAAAACCAGAATGCATGACTTGTTTCTGGACGTATGAATTACGTGTATTTATTGCCTTTGCTGAACGAATTGTGTACTAGCTAGAATTGTCTTCACAACTATCTTGTATCAAAGTTATTGTGTGCTATATTTCATGCTTTATGTAAAATAAGCGGTATTGTAAGTTTGTAAAATATTGTATAAAAGTTTGAACGCGAAATATTATTATAATCAGTTTTTCATATAGAATTGTAGTAGTTGAATTGTATATTAGCTACTAAGTATGAACTTAACGGGTAGGTACTACCCGAATTTAAACTTATAAAACGCTAATATGAAGAAAAAGCTTTTATAAATGAGTTCATATTATGCTACGAAATACTATTAACTACTCTTAATATTCTGTATGATTAACTTGTTCCATTTAACTATTTTGAAGGAAATGGCACCGACTACTCGACACACCGTGAATATGAATGAAGAGGAATTCCGTACTTTTCTAGCTTCAAACATAGCCGCAGTACAGGCTGCGCTACATACCAACAATAACCTTGGATCTAGCAGTACAGGAAATCGTGTAGGATGCACCTACAAAGAATTCACTGCCTGCAAACCTTTGGAATTTGATGGAACCGAAGGACCGATCGGATTGAAACGGTGGACCGAGAAGGTTGAATCGGTGTTTGCCATAAGTAAGTGTACTGAAGAGGACAAAGTGAAGTACGCTACGCATACCTTCACAGGTTCTGCGTTAACATGGTGGAATACCTATCTAGAGCAAGTGGGACAAGATGATGCGTACGCACTACCGTGGTCAGCATTCAAGCACTTGATGAACGAGAAGTACCGTCCCAGAACCGAGGTCAATAAGCTCAAGACAGAACTTAGAGGGTTACGAACCCAAGGATTTGATATTACCACGTACGAAAGACGATTCACAGAATTGTGCCTATTGTGTCCGGGAGCATTCGAAGATGAGGAAGAGAAGATCGACGCGTTTGTGAAAGGATTACCGGAAAGAATCCAAGAAGATATAAGTTCACACGAGCCCGCCTCCATACAACAGGCATGTAGAATGGCTCACAAACTAGTGAACCAGATTGAAGAAAGAATTAAAGAACAGACTGCTGAAGAGGCCAATGTGAAGCAAGTCAAAAGAAAGTGGGAGGAAAACGGTGATAAGAATCACCAATACAACAACAACAGCAATTACAACAATAATCGCAACAATTATCCCAACAATCGCAACATCAATCGCAACTACAACAAACGGCCCAACAACAACAACAACAACAACAACAACAACAGCAACTACAACAATCATCCCAACAACAATAATAACCGCAACAACAACAACAATCAGAAGCAACTATGCCAAAGGTGTGAAAAGAATCACTCGGGGTTCTGCACCAAATTTTGCAACAAGTGTAAAAGAAATGGTCATAGCGCGGCGAAGTGTGAGGTCTACGGACCAGGGGTTAATAGAACGAAAGGAACAAATGGTGTCGGAACGAGTAATGGCGGAGCAAGTAGTGTCGGAGCAAGTTATGCCAATGTAGTTTGTTATAAATGTGGAAAACCAGGCCACATTATTAGAAATTGCCCGAACCAGGAGAACACGAATGGACAAGGCCGTGGAAGAGTTTTCAATATTAATGCGGTAGAGGCACAGGAAGACCCGGAGCTTGTTACGGGTACGTTTCTTATTGACAATAAATCTGCTTACGTTTTATTTGATTCGGGTGCGGATAGAAGCTATATGAGTAGAGATTTTTGTGCTAAATTAAGTTGTCCATTGACGCCTTTGGATAGTAAATTTTTACTCGAATTAGCAAATGGTAAATTAATTTCAGCAGATAATATATGTCGGAATCGAGAAATTAAACTGGTTAGCGAAACATTTAAGATTGATTTGATACCAGTAGAGTTAGGGAGTTTTGATGTGATAATCGGTATGGACTGGTTGAAAGAAGTGAAAGCGGAGATCGTTTGTTACAAAAATGCAATTCGCATTATACGAGAAAAAGGAAAACCCTTAATGGTGTACGGAGAAAAGGGCAACACGAAGCTACATCTTATTAGTAATTTGAAGGCACAAAAACTAATAAGAAAAGGTTGCTATGCTGTTCTAACACACGTTGAGAAAGTACAAACTGAAGAAAAGAGCATCAATGATGTTCCCATTGCAAAAGAATTTCCCGATGTATTTCCGAAAGAATTACCGGGATTACCCCCACATCGATCCGTTGAATTTCAAATAGATCTTGTACCAGGAGCTGCACCAATAGCTCGTGCTCCTTACAGACTCGCACCCAGCGAGATGAAAGAACTGCAAAGCCAATTACAAGAACTTTTAGAGCGTGGTTTCATTCGACCAAGCACATCACCGTGGGGAGCTCCTGTTTTGTTTGTCAAGAAGAAAGATGGTACATACAGGTTGTGTATCGACTACCGAGAGTTGAACAAACTTACCATCAAGAACCGCTACCCACTACCGAGAATCGACGACTTATTTGATCAACTACAAGGCTCGTCTGTTTATTCAAAGATTGACTTACGTTCCGGGTATCATCAAATGCGGGTGAAAGAAGATGATATTCCAAAGACTGCTTTCAGAACACGTTACGGTCATTACGAGTTTATGGTCATGCCGTTTGGTTTAACTAATGCACCAGCTGTGTTCATGGACCTTATGAACCGAGTGTGTGGACCATACCTTGACAAGTTTGTCATTGTTTTCATTGATGACATACTTATTTACTCAAAGAATGACCAAGAACACGGTGAACATTTGAGAAAAGTGTTAGAAGTATTGAGGAAGGAAGAATTGTACGCTAAGTTTTCAAAGTGTGCATTTTGGTTGGAAGAAGTTCAATTCCTCGGTCACATAGTGAACAAAGAAGGTATTAAGGTGGATCCGGCAAAGATAGAAACTGTTGAAAAGTGGGAAACCCCGAAAACTCCGAAACACATACGCCAGTTTTTAGGACTAGCTGGTTACTACAGAAGGTTCATCCAAGACTTTTCCAGAATAGCAAAACCCTTGACTGCATTAACGCATAAAGGGAAGAAATTTGAATGGAATGATGAACAAGAGAAAGCGTTTCAGTTATTGAAGAAAAAGCTAACTACGGCACCTATATTGTCATTGCCTGAAGGGAATGATGATTTTGTGATTTATTGTGACGCATCAAAGCAAGGTCTCGGTTGTGTATTAATGCAACGAACGAAGGTGATTGCTTATGCGTCTAGACAATTGAAGATTCACGAACAAAATTATACGACGCATGATTTGGAATTAGGCGCGGTTGTTTTTGCATTAAAGACTTGGAGGCACTACTTATATGGGGTCAAAAGTATTATATATACCGACCACAAAAGTCTTCAACACATATTTAATCAGAAACAACTGAATATGAGGCAGCGTAGGTGGATTGAATTATTGAATGATTACGATTTTGAGATTCGTTACCACCCGGGGAAGGCAAATGTGGTAGCCGATGCCTTGAGCAGGAAGGATAGAGAACCCATTCGAGTAAAATCTATGAATATAATGATTCATAATAACATTACTACTCAAATAAAGGAGGCGCAACAAGGAGTTTTAAAAGAGGGAAATTTAAAGGATGAAATACCCAAAGGATCGGAGAAACATCTTAATATTCGGGAAGACGGAACCCGGTATAGGGCTGAAAGGATTTGGGTACCAAAATTTGGAGATATGAGAGAAATGGTACTTAGAGAAGCTCATAAAACCAGATACTCAATACATCCTGGAACGGGGAAGATGTACAAGGATCTCAAGAAACATTTTTGGTGGCCGGGTATGAAAGCCGATGTTGCTAAATACGTAGGAGAATGTTTGACGTGTTCTAAGGTCAAAGCTGAGCATCAGAAACCATCAGGTCTACTTCAACAACCCGAAATCCCGGAATGGAAATGGGAAAACATTACCATGGATTTCATCACTAAATTGCCAAGGACTGCAAGTGGTTTTGATACTATTTGGGTAATAGTTGATCGTCTCACCAAATCAGCACACTTCCTACCAATAAGAGAAGATGACAAGATGGAGAAGTTAGCACGACTGTATTTGAAGGAAGTCGTCTCCAGACATGGAATACCAATCTCTATTATCTCTGATAGGGATGGCAGATTTATTTCAAGATTCTGGCAGACATTACAGCAAGCATTAGGAACTCGTCTAGACATGAGTACTGCCTATCATCCACAAACTGATGGGCAGAGCGAAAGGACGATACAAACGCTTGAAGACATGCTACGAGCATGTGTTATTGATTTCGGAAACAGTTGGGATCGACATCTACCGTTAGCAGAATTTTCCTACAACAACAGCTACCATTCAAGCATTGAGATGGCGCCGTTTGAAGCACTTTATGGTAGAAAGTGCAGGTCTCCGATTTGTTGGAGTGAGGTGGGGGATAGACAGATTACGGGTCCGGAGATTATACAAGAAACTACCGAGAAGATCATCCAAATTCAACAACGGTTGAAAACCGCCCAAAGTCGACAAAAGAGCTACGCTGACATTAAAAGAAAAGATATAGAATTTGAAATTGGAGAGATGGTCATGCTTAAAGTTTCACCTTGGAAAGGCGTTGTTCGATTTGGTAAACGAGGGAAATTAAATCCAAGGTATATTGGACCATTCAAGATTATTGATCGTGTCGGACCAGTAGCTTACCGACTTGAGTTACCTCAACAACTCGCGGCTGTACATAACACTTTCCACGTCTCGAATTTGAAGAAATGTTTTGCTAAAGAAGATCTCACTATTCCGTTAGATGAAATCCAAATCAACGAAAAACTCCAATTCATCGAAGAACCCGTCGAAATAATGGATCGTGAGGTTAAAAGACTTAAGCAAAACAAGATACCAATTGTTAAGGTTCGATGGAATGCTCGTAGAGGACCCGAGTTCACCTGGGAGCGTGAAGATCAGATGAAGAAGAAATACCCGCATCTATTTCCAGAAGATTCGTCAACACCTTCAACAGCTTAAAATTTCGGGACGAAATTTATTTAACGGGTAGGTACTGTAGTGACCCGAACTTTTCCATGTTTATATATATTAATTGAGATTGATGTTTACATGATTAAATGTTTCCAACATGTTAAGCAATCAAACTTGTTAAGACTTGATTAATTGAAATAGGTTTCATATAGACAATTGACCACCCAAGTTGACCGGTGATTCACGAACGTTAAAACTTGTAAAAAAAACTATATGATGACATATATATGGTTATATATATAGTTAAAATGATATTATGATAAGTAAACATATCATTAATTATATTAACAATGAACTACATATGTAAAAACAAGACTACTAACTTAATGATTTTGAAACGAGACATATATGTAACGTTTATCGTTGTAACGACATTTAATGTATATATATCATATTAAGAGATATTCGTACATCATAATATCATGATAATATAATAATTTAAAATCTCTTTTGTTATTATAAACATTGGGTTAACAACATTTAACAAGATCGTTAACCTAAAGGTTTCAAAACAACACTTACATGTAACGACTAACGATGACTTAACGACTCAGTTAAAATATATATACATGTAGTGTTTTAATATGTATTTATACACTTTTGAAAGACTTCAATACACTTATCAAAATACTTCTACTTAACAAAAATGCTTACAATTACATTCTCGTTCAGTTTCATCAACAATTCTACTCGTATGCACCCGTATTCGTACTCGTACAATACACAGCTTTTAGATGTATGTACTATTGGTATATACACTCCAATGATCAGCTCTTAGCAGCCCATGTGAGTCACCTAACACATGTGGGAACCATCATTTGGCAACTAGCATGAAATATCTCATAAGATTACAAAAATATGAGTAATCATTCATGACTTATTTACATGAAAACAAAATTACATATCCTTTATATCTAATCCATACACCAACGACCAAAAACACCTACAAACACTTTCATTCTTCAATTTTCTTCATCTAATTGAACTCTCTCAAGTTCTATCTTCAAGTTCTAAGTGTTCTTCATAAATTCCAAAAGTTCTAGTTTCATAAAATCAAGAATACTTTCAAGTTTGCTAGCTCACTTCCAATCTTGTAAGGTGATCATCCAACCTCAAGAAATCTTTGTTTCTTACAGTAGGTTATCATTCTAATACCAGGTAATAATCATATTCAAACTTTGGTTCAATTTCTATAACTATAACAATCTTATTTCAAATGATGATCTTACTTGAACTTGTTTTCGTGTCATGATTTTGCTTCAAGAACTTTGAGCCATCCAAGGATCCATTGAAGCTAGATCCATTTTTCTCTTTTCCAGTAGGTTCATCCAAGGAACTTAAGGTAGTAATGATGTTCATAACATCATTCGATTCATACATATAAAGCTATCTTATTCGAAGGTTTAAACTTGTAATCACTAGAACATAGTTTAGTTAATTCTAAACTTGTTCGCAAACAAAAGTTAATCCTTCTAACTTGACTTTTAAAATCAACTAAACACATGTTCTATATCTATATGATATGCTAACTTAATGATTTAAAACCTGGAAACACGAAAAACACCGTAAAACCGGATTTACGCCGTCGTAGTAACACCGCGGGCTGTTTTGGGTTAGTTAATTAAAAACTATGATAAACTTTGATTTAAAAGTTGTTATTCTGAGAAAATGATTTTTATTATGAACATGAAACTATATCCAAAAATTATGGTTAAACTCAAAGTGGAAGTATGTTTTCTAAAATGGTCATCTAGACGTCGTTCTTTCGACTGAAATGACTACCTTTACAAAAACGACTTGTAACTTATTTTTCCGACTAGAAACCTATACTTTTTTTGTTTAGATTCATAAAATAGAGTTCAATATGAAACCATAGCAATTTGATTCACTCAAAACGGATTTAAAATGAAGAAGTTATGGGTAAAACAAGATTGGATAATTTTTCTCATTTTAGCTACGTGAAAATTGGTAACAAATCTATTCCAACCATAACTTAATCAACTTGTATTATATATTATGTAATCTTGAGATACCATAGACACGTATACAATGTTTCGACCTATCATGTCGACACATCTATATATATTTCGGAACAACCATAGACACTCTATATGTGAATGTTGGAGTTAGCTATACAGGGTTGAGGTTGATTCCAAAATATATATAGTTTGAGTTGTGATCAATACTGAGATACGTATACACTGGGTCGTGGATTGATTCAAGATAATATTTATCGATTTATATCTGTACATCTAACTGTGGACAACTAGTTGTAGGTTACTAACGAGGACAGCTGACTTAATAAACTTAAAACATCAAAATATATTAAAAGTGTTGTAAATATATTTTGAACATACTTTGATATATATGTATATATTGTTATAGGTTCGTGAATCAACCAGTGGCCAAGTCTTACTTCCCGACGAAGTAAAAAAATCTGTGAAAGTGAGTTATAGTCCCACTTTTAAAATCTAATATTTTTGGGATGAGAATACATGCAGGTTTTATAAATGATTTACAAAATAGACACAAGTACGTGAAACTACATTCTATGGTTGAATTATCGAAATCGAATATGCCCCTTTTTATTAAGTCTGGTAATCTAAGAATTAGGGAACAGACACCCTAATTGACGCGAATCCTAAAGATAGATCTATTGGGCCTAACAAACCCCATCCAAAGTACCGGATGCTTTAGTACTTCGAAATTTATATCATATCCGAAGGGTGTCCCGGAATGATGGGGATATTCTTATATATGCATCTTGTTATTGTCGGTTACCAGGTGTTCACCATATGAATGATTTTTATCTCTATGTATGGGATGTGTATTGAAATATGAAATCTTGTGGTCTATTGTTACGATTTGATATATATAGGTTAAACCTATAACTCACCAACATTTTTGTTGACGTTTTAAGCATGTTTATTCTCAGGTGATTATTAAGAGCTTCCGCTGTCGCATACTTAAATAAGGACAAGATTTGGAGTCCATGCTTGTATGATATTGTGTAAAAACTGCATTCAAGAAACTTATTTTGTTGTAACATATTTGTATTGTAAACCATTATGTAATGGTCGTGTGTAAACAGGATATATTAGATTATCATTATTTGATAATCTACGTAAAGCTTTTTAAACCTTTATTGATGAAATAAAGGTTATGGTTTGTTTAAAAATGAATGCAGTCTTTGAAAAACGTCTCATATAGAGGTCAAAACCTCGCAACGAAATCAATTAATATGGAACGTTTTTAATCAATAAGAACGGGACATTTCACTAATCGGTTACATAACTTAAAGTTTCCTTTAATCTTAGCATCGTGAATCCGTTTATAAAGTTTCTTCGTTGAACTGTTAAAAATGGGTTCATCTAATTTCGTATCATCAACGACATTCTTTGTGATTGAATCATCATTAAGTGTTTCTTCATCTTCCCCACACTTATGCGTTTTTATTGGTCTAACAGTTTTGGTTGGTGGAGATCTAAACTTTCGGTTCACAAAGGTGATCGATGTATCACCATCCCTAAGTGTCATTCTACCTTCTCTTACATCAATGAATGCCTCGGTGGTTGCTAAAAATGGGCGACCTAGAATTAGAGGAATATCAAGGTTTTCCTCCATATTAATCACTATGAAGTTTGCAACAAAGGTCAAACTTCCCACGTTAACAAGTAAATTATTTTCTATTCCAACCGGGTGTTTAATGGTTTGGTCAAATGATTGAACACCTATTTTGGTTGGTTTTAATTTACCCATGCCTAATCTTTTGTATAAGGAAAGAGGCATAATATTTGCACTTGCTCCTAAATCTGCGAGTCCATTATATACAGCACCATCATTAAGCAAGCAAGAAATGATAAATTCACCCGGGTCTCCTGCTTTAGTAAGTCGAGTTGGTTTGTAAACCTTTTTTGGGTGTTATTTTCTTGATTCTTTCACTTCTATTTGAACTTCTTGTTCACATTTTTCTTCGTTTCTTGGAATGGGAGGTTTGTATAAGAATTCTTCTTCATCACTCAAATTTGACTCCTCCCTATATTCCAATTTTGATTTTTCATATGTTGTTGATAACATATTTATGTTTTCATTTTGAAGGTTTTCTTGGGTGGTGAAATTATGATTAACTTCATTGTCAACTTCCATCGGACCATGTATGTAATGTTTAACTCTGTGACCATTAACTTTAAATTCAATCCCATTTGAATTTATTAATTCTACTGTTCCGTATGGGAAAACTCTTTTGACTGTGAATGGTCCAGACCATCTTGATTTCAATTTTCCAGGAAATAGCTTGAAATTGAAAAGAAGAACTCTGTCTCCTTCTTTAAATTCTTTTAAACTTCTGATTCTTTTATCATGCCATTTCTTCGTTCTTTCTTTATAGATTAACGAATTTTCGTATGCTTCATGTCTTAATTCTTTTAATTCGTTTAGTTGACTTAATCGTAGACGTCCGGCTTCATGTAAATCAAGATTACATGTCTTCAAAGCCCAAAATGCTTTGTGTTCAATTTCTACTGGAAGATGACATGTTTTTCCATAAACGAGTTTAAAAGGTGCGGTTCCAATTGGAGTTTTGTAGGCTGTTCTAAAAGCCCAGAGTGCATCCTCTAATTTAATGGACCATTCCTTCGGATTTGATCCTACGGTTTTCTCTAGAATACGTTTTAAAGCTCGGTTGGTATTTTCAACTTGTCCACTTGTTTGTGGATGATATGCGGTGGAGATTTTATGAGTTACTCCATATCTTTTGAGAACTTTCTCAAGTTGATTATTACAAGAATGAGTTCCCCGATCACTTATTAAAGCTTTCGGTGTTCCAAACCTTGCAAAAAGATGTTTTAAAAAGTTGACTACAACTCGTGCATCGTTAGTTGGGAGAGCTTGTGCTTCCGCCCATTTAGATACATAATTAATGGCTACGAGAATGTAGAGATTATTATGAGATTTTGGAAATGGACCCATAAAGTCAATACCCCAAATGTCAAATACTTCACATACTTGAATGACATTTTGTAGCATTTCATCACGTTGACTTATTTATCCGGCCCTTTGACAAGCATCACAGGATTTGCAAAGAAGGTGTGCATCTTTGTAAATTGTAGGCCAATAGAATCCAGCATCATAAACTTTCCTTGCTGTAAGTTGAGGCCCATAATGCCCTCCTGTTGGTCCTGTGTGACAATGGTTTAAGATTTGATTGGCTTCATCTCCGAATACACATCGGCGTATTATTCCATCGGGACAACTTTTAAACAAATATGGATCTTCCCAGAAATAGTATTTTATATCACTAAAGAATTTCTTTCGTTTTTGGTATGACAATCCTTTTTCAAAGGAATCCACATACTAAGTAGTTTGCATAGTCTGCAAATCATGAAATTTCATTATAATCTATCTTCAATAGATATTCATCAGGAAAGTTGTCTTGTATGGCCGATTCATTTAGAACTTCTAATTTGGGATTTTCAAGACGAGAAAGATGATCAGCGGCGAGATTTTATGCTCCTCTTTTATCTCGGATTTCAATATCAAACTCTTGTAAGAGTAAGATCCAACGGATTAATCGTGGTTTAGCATCTTGTTTCGAAAATAGGTATCTAAGAGCAGAATGGTCGGTATAGACCACCGTTTTTGCTAGAACGAGATATGATTGAAATTTGTCAAAAGCAAAGACAATAGCAAGGAGTTCTTTTTCAGTAGTTGTATAATTTGTTTGTGCTCCTTGTAACGTCTTACTAGCATAATATATAGGTTGAAATCGTTTTTCAATCCTTTGTCCTAAAACGGCTCCCATTGCAAAATCACTTGCATCGCACATTAGTTCGAATGGTAGATTCCAATTTGGTGTTATCATGATCGACGCATTAGTGAGTTTCTCTTTAAGAATATTAAAAGATTTGATACATTCATCTGAAAAGATGAATGGAGCATCCTTTTCTAGGAGTTTATTCATAGGAGTGGCAATTTTAGAATAATCTTTTATGAAACGTCGGTAAAAAAAGGCATGTCCTAGAAAACTCCTAACTCCTCTAACATTGGTGGGATGTGGAAGTTTAGCAATTACATCTACTTTAGCTCTATCCACTTCAATTCCTTCCTTTGAAATTTTATGTCCAAGAACGATGCCTTCTCTAACCATGAAATGGCATTTCTCCCAATTAAGTACTAGATTTGATTGTTCGCATCTAATAAGAATTCGTTCCAGATTAACTAGACCTGATTCAAATGTATCACCGAAGACTGAAAAGTCATCCATGAAAACTTCCATGCATTCTTCTATCATGTCATGAAAAATCGCCATCATGCACCTTTGAAAGGTTGCAGGGGCGTTGCAAAGTCCAAATGGCATGCGTTTGTAAGCAAAAGTACCATAAGGGCACGTGAACGTGGTTTTCTCTTGTTCCTCGGGTGCTATTGGAATTTGAAAATATCCGGAAAATCCATCAAGAAAACAATAGTAACTATTTCCGGCTAATCTTTTCAACATTTGATCAATGAAAGGTAAGGAAAAGTGATCTTTTCTGGTGGCGTCATTTAATTTTCTATAATCAATACATACACGCCATCCTGTTACAGTCCTAGTAGAAATAAGCTCATTTTTCTCATTTGTAATGACAGTCATGCCACCCTTCTTAGGCACGCATTGAACTGGGCTTATCCATGGACTATCAGAAATTGGATAAATTAAACCTGCATCTAACAGTTTAATAATTTCTTTTTTAACTACATCTTGCATATTAGGATTTAGTCTTCGTTGGCGTTGCACATACGTTTTATGACCTTCTTCCATAAGGATTTTATGTGTGCAATACGAAGGACTTATTCCTTTAATATCATTAATCTTCCATGCAATGGCTGGTTTATGAGCTTTCAACACAGAAATGAGTTGCGATTTCTCATTTTCAGTAAGAGAAGACGATATTATTACAGGTAATTCAGATTCACCATGTAAATAAGCGTATTCCAAATGATTTGGAAGTGGCTTTAACTCTAATGTCGGAGGCTCTTCTATCGATGATTTATATCGATATCTGTCTTCTTCTTTTAGCATTTGAATTTCTTCTGTTGTTGGTTCATATCCATTAGCTATTAGTGTAGCTAACATTTCAGTTTCATCAATTGGTTCAGTTCCTTCTCCTAAAGAACATTCTCATGTTCCTTGTAATTCTGGAAATTCTTTTAACAATTCTGCATGTGAATCTATAGTTTGAATATAATAACATGTATCATCTGCAGATTGCGGTTGTTGCATAGCTCTATCAACTGAAAAGGTAACACTCTCATCCTCTATACTTAGGGTCAGTTTCTTACCGAACACATCTATCATTGCTTTAGCCGTGTTTAAGAATGGTCTTCCTAATATGAGAGGAACTTGAGAATCTTCTTCCATGTCCAGAACAACAAAATCTACTGGAAATACTAAAGTACCAACTTTAACTAGCATGTTCTCCATTATCCCTCTAGGATATTTTATTGATCGATCGGCTAGTTGTATGCTTATTCTTGTTGGTTTTAATTCTCCAAGGTCTAGTTTAGTGTATAGTAAATATGGCATTAAATTTATACTAGCACCTAAGTCTGCCAATGCTTCTATTGAACTAAGACTTCCCAGAAAACATGGAATTATGAAACTTCCTGGATCTGATAATTTTTCTGGTATCTTATTCAACAGCACTGCTGAACAATTAGCATTCATAGTAACGGCCGAGAGTTCTTCCATTTTCTTTCTATTCGAGATTAGATCTTTCAAGAATTTAGCATATCTAGGCATTCCTGAAATTACATCAATGAAAGGAAGATTTACATTTATCTGTTTAAACATATCCAAGAATTTGGATTGCTCGGCTTCAAGTTTCTCTTTTTTCATTTTACTCGGGTAAGAAAGTGGTGGTTGGTATGGTTTAACATAAGGTTTAGCCTTAACTGTGTTATCTTCATTAACCTTTTCAACTACCGGTTCTTTTTCCTTATCTTGCTCAGGTTGTGGTTCTTGTGGAGTAGGAATAGCTTCATCAGAAATTACAGGTATTTCAGGTGGTTTAAGTGTAATACCACTTCTTGTGGTAATGGCTTTAGTTGTTTCATTCCGGGGGTTAGCATTTGTATCACTAGGTAAACTTCCCGGTTTTCTTTCACCTATTAACCTTGCTAGGTTACTTACTTCTTGTTCCAAGTTTTGAATAGAAGCTTGTTGATTTCTAAATGCTTGAGCATTTTGTTCATTGGTTTGTTTCTGAGATGTGAAAAACTGCGTTTGAGTTTCAACTAGCTTTGTCATTATATCTTCTAAATTCGGATTTTTATCATCGGTTTGTGGTGGTTTGTTTTGAAAATTAGGTCTTTGCTGATTATAAGTATTATTGGATACTTGTTGATTGCTAGGACCTTGTTGGTTGTTGTATGGAACATTTCGGTTATAATTCTGGTTTTGATTGTAAATTGGTCTTGGCGGTTGATAATTATTCTGATAATTATTTCCAGGCCTTTGGTTTAGATATGAAACATTCGCTCTTTGTTCCATTGTTAGTTCAATACTGAGACAATCTTTTGTCAAATGTGGTCCTCCACACTGCTCACAACTAATTCGTATTGAGTGGATATCTTTAGTCATCTTTTCCATTCGTCTCTCGACAGCATCTATCTTTGCAGAAATGGAATCTACTCCACACTGCTCACAACTAATTCGTATTGAGTGGATATCTTTAGTCATCTTTTCCATTCGTCTCTCGACAGCATCTATCTTTGCAGAAATGGAATCTAAGTCATGGCTAGAATCGGCTCTAGCTGCTTTAGATGATCTAACGATATCTTTTTCTTGGTGCCACTCATGTGAGTGGGAAGCAGTGTTATCAATAATTTTGTAAGCATCAGTTTCGGTTTTCTTCATAATAGAACCACCAGCTGCTATATCTATGTCTTTTCTTGTAGTGATGTCGCATCCTTGGTAGAATATTTGTACTATTTGACAGGTGTCTAAACCATGTTGCGGACATCCTCTTAATAACTTTCCAAATCTTGTCCACGCCTCATATAGAGTTTCATTCGGTTTCTGTGTGAACGTAACAATTTCTCCTTGAAGTCTTACGGCTTTAGATGCCGGAAAGAATTGTTTAAGAAATTTTTCTACTAAAACGTCCCATGTATCAATCGCCCCTTCAGGTAACGATTCCAACCAATCTTTGGCTTCTCCCTTTAAAGTCCAGGGAAATAACATGAGATATATCTGTTCATCCTCCACTTCTCTTATTTTAAATAGTGTGCAGATCCTATTAAAGGTACGAAGATGTTCATTTGGATCTTCCTTCGGTGCACCACTAAATTGGCATTGATTAGTCACCATGTGTAGAATTTGTCCTTTGATTTCATAATCTGGCGCATTAATGTCTGGATGAGTAATTGCGTGACCTTGGCCAGTGCGTTTAGCTCGCATTCGGTCTTCCATACTTAAAGGTTCCAGATTTTCCATGATTGAATTTGTTGAATCTGAATCACTAGAGGATTCTGATTTAATGGTTCGTTCCTCAACAATCTCTGTTTGAATGATTGGTGGTTCCGGAGGAAAAATTAATGGTTCAGGATCTATGAATTATCCCTGAATATTCTCCGGATTCTCAATTGTGAGGTCGGGTTCAAAAAATGGATTATCGGAAATTTGAATTGGAGTACTTGGTCGACTGGATGACGATTCTAAAGAAAAATCAACGGCGGTAATATTAGCTAGATGTCTTGATCTGGTTACAGGTGGTGAACGTCTTGCTCGGTGCATTCACTGAATATCCTATTAGTTTTTAAAAGGAAAGAAAAATTATATAAGTTATCCAATTAATAGACTTTTCTGATTTTGCCCACGTTTCGAATAGCCAAAAGATGCAGCAGAGGGGCAGGATTCGTTTGGTCTCAATATAATTGAGTACTGTTTGGCTCCAATAACCCGGTCCACGTACAAATCCAACTATTACTACGAACCGGAAAATTTTGATGTCTATCAATTTAACCACTTAAAATAAATTTTTGTAATTTAAAGAAATATAGAGAAGAAGTAGAATAAAAATCTATGTCCTAAAACTAGAATGGCGAGAAATGAGAAAGAAAAAGAGCGCGTCGAAAAAGGTCGAAAAAGAAAAGGGTTGAAAAATAAAAGGCGTCGAAAAATAAGAAAGAAAAAGAGTGACTTATGAAACTTTTAAAACACTCGACTAACCCAACCTTATTACTATCACTAACTTAAAATTAAAATTGCAAATTGAGATTACTAATTGGAGTGATAATTGATACATAGGTAAAAAGCGTCGAAAAAAAAAATAAGAAAGTAGCGCGTCGAAATTTAAAAAGGAATTAAAAACTTAAAAATTAAAAGTTGCGTCTAAAAATATTAAAGCTTAAAAGTAAAACTATATCCCCAATGGAAATAACTTAAAAAGGAACTAAAACTTAAAAAGGCGTCGCAAAATTCTAAAGCACCTAAATCTTAGTCTAAAGAAAAAGCACTTAAGGGATTTTACGGCAAAGCCTAAAAATCTAGAAGTAAAAATAACTATGGCAAAACCTATAACTTAAAACTAAAAATGAGCGAAAAATACAAAAATTACGCTAAAACAAATAAAAAGGGACAAAATATAAAAATATACTAAAAGTTGTGAACAGTACAATTTTTATAAAAATATTATTTTTATATTATTTATTTTATAAAACTATTAATTTTATAAACTAATTAAACTAATTAAACTTAAAATACAAAACAAAAATAAAAACTAAATTATATAATAAAAATACCCTAATTAGGGTTTAATTTAAATAATAATAATAAAAACCGGTAATTAATGCAGATTAGGGCTTCCTGTGGCCTGTCAGAGAGAACTCCGCGAGTCGCGGTGATCCCAGTTCAAAACCTCCGCAAGTCGCGGAGGTTGCAGGTCCAAAAGAGGTGCAGGTCAAATTCTCGACAGGTCAGTTTTTTTTATTTATTTGTTTTTTATATTTTTCTGTTTTAATAATTAAATAAAATATTTATATAAATTAAATAAAAACTTATGTTTTAAAAACTAAAATAAAATAGAAATACTTTATAATTTTATAAAAATCTTAAAAATAGATTTATATATAAATTTTTTTTCATTTTTTTTATGTTTTAAATAAACACAAAATATTTAAATAAAACTTATATTTTTATAAAATAAAAATAAAGAAACTTTACAAAACTTAAATATTTAACAAACTCTTAAAAATATTTATATTTTTGTTTTTCTTTTTATATTTTCGAATATTTAAAACGTATTTTTACAAAAGCGTATTTTTATAAAAGTAAACTAAATTTTTTTATAGCGTTGCGCTTCCGGATTTTAAGCTAGATTACGATTCCCCGGCAGCGGCGCCAAAAATACTTGATGTTATGCGAGGTGTATATGAAATAGCTTATATTTTACTAGGAAAAACTATTAAATACGATACAATTTTACACAAGATATTTATTTATTTATAGAATGGATATACTTAAACCTTGCTACAACACTTATAGGCAGTGTACCTAATCGTACAGTAGTGTAGTTTTTAGTAAGTCCGGTTCTTTCCACAGGGAATCTTTTAAACAAAGCTTAACGCTATATTAGTTTAATTTATAAGTAATATTATTATTATAAAAGGGGGTTTTTACCGTTTATTGACCGGTTTGTCGATTTTTAAAACTTTAGTCGCAGTTAAAACCTAATGTAAAATATTAAATAAATATAACTTAATTTAAAGCATAAAGTAAATAACGATAATGAAATTGCGATAAATAAAAGTGCGATAAAATAAAATTGCGATAATTAAAAAGTACGATAAATAAAAGTGCAATTAAATACAATAACAATAAATAAAAGTGCAATAATTAGAAGTGAAATTAAATATGAAAATAAAGGAATTATGCTTATTTAAACTTCCGTAATCATGATGTTTGACGTGTTGATTTTAGTTTATTCCCATGGGTTAATTGTTCTTTGTCCTGGATTATTTAATATGTCCATACGGATTTGTCCATAATAGTCCATCAGTCATAAATATAAAGAGCGAAAGCCTTCGTCAAATTATTCTTATTCCCGAAGTCAAATATTCCAACTAATTAGGGATTCGAATTGTAACAAGGTTTTAATAATTTGTTTAATGAATACACCAGACTATCAACTGCGTGTAAACCAAGGTTTTACTACTTTGTTAACAATTACACCAATTACCCTTGAATGTAATTCACCCCTGTTTCAACAAGTCTATTAACTATTAATCCAGTTTCGTGTCCGGTAAAATGAATAATTATTGGTATTTATAGATATCCCGCCCACCGTACCCAGTCAAGCGTATGTGGTTATATATAAATACGTCAAATTATAAGTTTGTATATTGTGATGACCCGGGAATTTTCGACCAAATTTAAACTTTAATCTTTATATGTTTCCGACACGATAAGTAAAGTCTATAATGTTGAGTCTAAAAAAAAAAAAAACTTTGAACTGCTTTCATATATGCAATGATCCTTTGACTATTCCCGACGATTCACGAACAACTAATTGTAAATAAATATGTAAATATATATATAAGTAAATATAAAAATAAATATAAGAATATATATAACATTTTGAATTAATAAAGTATACTTTAATTAATTGAAACTTGAAATGTAAAAATAACAATTTGAATAATTAAGTTACTGTGAATATATATAAATATATATGATGTTATAAAATATATATATATATATATTAACTATTAAGTGAAAGTCATTATATAATATAATATTACATAAATCATAGATAATATTATATTAAATTACAAATTTGAATATAATTAATATATTAATATTATTACCATTTAATTCATCATTTTTTTTTAATGTTAATACTAATGTTAATATTTGTATTAGTAATATTATTACTTCTAAAATAAATTATATACATAAAATTTGTGTTGTGTTAATATTATTACTAATATTATTATTGATAACATTAATATCATTATATTTAGTATTATTATTAGTTATTATTATTTGTTATTATTATTTAGAATTATTATGTATATTATTTATCTAATTATATTCTATAAAAACAAGGAAATCATACAAGTTACAAGTCTCAATCAAAATTTTGTCTCTGTTTGAATTTGATTCTTAATGTCGATTACAACCCAAATCCAGAAAAAATTAGTTGCAAATCCTTTTCACCTTTTTATTGTTATATTTATTTATTTAATGATACCAATTATATATAAGATGTAGATACTGATATATATATATATATATATATATATATATATATATATATATATATATATATATATATATATATATATATATATATCGTAAATTCAATTCCAACTTTTCAAAACAACTGTACGTGATTGATTGAGAGTACAAATTATGAACAATTTTAGTCAAATTTAGTTGAATGTCATAATCTTCTTTATATTTTTTTGTTTTCATCTTTCTAACTCGAATCTATTGTTGACTACTTCTAACTTTACAAAATGAGATGATTAACTTGTGTTTATAAGAAATTCATTCCACCTTACTATCCGATACTACTACAATTGTTTTCTATTTCAATCAAAAATAGACCACCATCATTAAAAACCTATCATCTTCGAAACTGCTATTGTTGCTACTTATTTTAGTGATACAACACTCATCACAAACCTCAACACCACTTCATCTGCATACCATTTGAAACGTCCACTGCCACCGTCATCATCAAGCACCTTTGCAAACACCATCTCCATCATACCACTTTAAAAGGTTCTGTATCATTAATCTATAATATGTACGTATTACATATAGGTATATTCCACCACCCATCTTCCTATTCCTATATATACATACATACGCATTCATAGGAGTATATAAACACACACTCTCACCATGGACTGAAATCGTTTCATTTTTTTTTGTCTGATACAACGAAACCCCATTTAAAAACCATATCTTTCTTTTGTTACATCACAATGAGGCTATACCTGTTTCTCTTCTGTTTTCCGAATACCATCACCACTCACTTGCTACAACCTCGAAACTTATTCTATTTTTCTGTGTTGAGCAATCACCACCACAACCCACCATACTATTATCATTTTTGTGTGTTCTTCTCCTTCTACTCGTGACAACCTTCGAACACCACCCTAACTCGTTTCACAACCACACTATCAACCATGCACCATCGCCTAAAAACCCCACACATCCAAAACCTAAAACCATAGCCACTTCTTCCCTCGTTGCTCGTTCTGTTTGGAGGTCTGATGAAAGCAGTCACAAGCACCAATCAATATTACGGCTGGCTACTAAATGCAACCACTATTGTAATTACTCTTTTTCGATTTTTTTTATGTAAGGATATCAAATGACGACCCACAATTTATAGCTTTAGCAACTTGGAGGTTTTGAATATAAAAATCCTTGGGACAAATTCGCATAGGAAACTATAGACATCAATCCTTATGGCCGACATCCCTAAAAGCAAACAATCCACTTGATTTTAAATCAAACTTGTATACACTTTACAATTTGGAACTGCAAATTTTATTTTTTTAATTTTTGGTGGGACATGGAACTTCTTGGATGACAAATTAGAGTGGGAGTTGGTAGATATAAACTTCAAGTTAATTTGAGCGTATCCCTTTTATTCTTTTTTGGCTGTGTTCGTTGATTGGGTTATGACCCATTCCTTTTTTTTTCTTTTTTCTTTTATTCGAATGGGACTAAAAAGGGAGAAGCCATAATATGTAACGATGAGGAATAATGATTAGGATCAGGATTAGATGTGGATTAACATTATGATACGATGAAATATGATGATGATGATGAGGATATACGAATGCTTCGATGATGTTTCAATGATAATCGATACCATATGATGATGAATCAGCTTGCTTTCTGTTCGATGATAGTGATGATGATTACAATCGTGATAATGAAGAAGAATGAGAATCGGAATATACGAGTGATCGATATTAAAGACAACCGACGACTATTTTTTTTCCCTGTCGAACGTAACAAAGCAATGGATTATCGGGTTACTGGTTTATTTTAAATGAACTGCAATCATCCAATTTTCTGTTGGGCCGTATAAATAGATGGGCCGTTTTGCAAAGTAGTGTTGGGCCAAAAACCTATCACGAACCCATGTTAAATAATTAACAGTGCAAGATAAATCAAGAAATCAATGTGTGGTTCAACGGTTTGGGGGAGATATTAGTGTGTGAGAGGTCGCGGGTTCGAATCCGAGCAATGGCGTTTTTTTTAGCTTATCTTCAAAGGTTGTATTTTTATATCATTACTATTGTTATTATTACTATTATTGTTATTATTATTATCATTATTATTGTTATTAAAATATATAGTATTATTAATAAATATTATGACTATTAAAATTTCTATTAGAATCACCACTTTATTAAAAGTACCATTATTATTTAAAATATTATTTTTACGAAAACCAACATTTTTATCTTATCATTATTATCTTTTCACTAAAATTATTATTGTTACTAACATTACTTTTATTACTAGTATTATTCTCAAAACTATTAATAGCAGTATAATTAATAAAT
The DNA here is from genome assembly GCF_046630445.1 of Rutidosis leptorrhynchoides. Classification (NCBI taxonomy): domain Eukaryota; kingdom Viridiplantae; phylum Streptophyta; class Magnoliopsida; order Asterales; family Asteraceae; genus Rutidosis; species Rutidosis leptorrhynchoides. Next base: position 637,614,178 of record NC_092335.1, read on the forward strand.
CTAATTACTTTTAATATTATTATTATTAACATAAAAAAAAAGATACAAATTTTTACTTAATATTATTGATATTATTTTACCAAATAAATAGTTATATAAGAATATATTTAAAACATATCGCATAACAACATTAATACTTTCATAATAAATACTAATTATTTATCTAAAGTATATAAAATAAATATAGTTAATATAGTTACCAATGAAACATACAAGTTACTGAAATAACAATTAATAATTAAATCTAAACTTGTTCGATTACAAATATATGTTTTAATAAATATATGAATAATATAGGTTCGTGAATCGAAGGCCAACCCTATACTTGTTCAATGTCGTTCTATGTATTTTTACTACAAAATACATTAGGTGAGTTTCATTTGATTCCCTTTTACTCTTTACATTTTTGGGCTGAGAATACATGCAAATGCTTTATTAACTGTTTTATAATATTTATATGCGTGAGTTTCATTTACCTTTTTACCCTTTATATTTTTGGGCTGAGAATACATGCGCTGCTTTTATAACTCTTTTGCGAAATAGACACGAGTAAATGAAACTACATTCTATGGTTGAATTATTGAAATCGAATATGCCCCTTTTTATTAAGTCTGGTAATCTAAGAATTAGGAAACAGACACCCTAATTGACGCGAACTCTAAAGATAGATCTATCGGGCCCAACAAGCCCCATCCAAAGTACCGGATGCTTTAGTACTTCGAAATTTATATCATGTCTGAAGGAGAATCCCGGAATGATGGGGATATTCTTATATACATCTTGTGAATGTCGGTTACCAGGTGTTCAAACCATATGAAAGAATTTTATCTCTATGTATGGGATGTATATTGAAATATGAAATCTTGTGGTCTATTAAAATTATGAAATAATTATTTTTGTTAAACTAATGAACTCACCAACCTTTTGGTTGACACTTTGAAGCATGTTAATTCTCAGGTACGAAAGAAATCTTCCGCTGTGTATTTGCTCATTTTAGAGATATTACTTGGAGTCATTCATGACATATTTCAAAAGACGTTGCATTCGAGTCGTTGAGTTCATCAAGATTATTATTAAATCAATTATAGTAATATATATTATGAAGTGGTATGCATGTTGTCAATTTTTCGATGTAATGAAAGATTGTCTTTTCAAAAACGAATGCAATGTTTGTAAAATGTATCATATAGAGGTCAAGTACCTCGCGATGTAATCAACTGTTGTGAATCGTTTATAATCGATATGGACTTCATCCGGATGGATTAGGACGGGTCCTTTCAGTTGGTATCAGAGCGGTGGTCTTAGTGAACCGGATCTACATTAGTGTGTCTAACTGATAAGTCGTTAGGATGCATTAGTGAGTCTGGACTTCGACCTTGTCTGCATGCCAAAAGTTTCGCTTATCATTTTTGTCGGAAATCATTTGCTTATCATCCTTAGTAAATTACCTGCTTATTATTCTTAGTCTAGACACATCTTATTGCATTGACTGCCTGAATAGTGTATAGATAAAATTCATATCTTAGCGTATCTGCTACTTCATATCTTAGCGTATCTGTTATTGTTACCTTTGCCTGACAACTTTCGTAGATTCCTCCGTAACTTATGGGATTTTAGTATTATATATGCATATGTAAATTATGTATTGCAGGGTACTAATCTACATCCTATAATCTATTTCTTATCGAAAGTCATTCATCTAATCGTACAAGATGAATCACTCAACCAGATCGAATTCCTCGGATTCCGACAGCTATTCCAATATGGAGTTTCACCTAAGCTCCGAAAGCAGTGTCACCAGAATAAATCAACCAATCATCCATCCCCAATTCATCTGATGGGTTCGTTGTCAACTTAATCGATGGAGACGCGCGGACGGCGATCCCTTCCACTAACCGAATTCACCTCTTGATGAAGAACCTGAAGCACTTACCGGCGAACCTGTTCGTAACACCATTTTCACCCTCATTTCCCTAATATCTCGCCACGACTATATCATAACTCAGATTCTAAACCTTATTCATCCACTCATCTGACAGACAATCATCCTGGAATAATAGAAAAAGTCAACGAACTTCGCGCTCGAATAATCAATTTGTAAAACGTGGTGCAAAACCTACCAGCTTCAGCAACAGCACCGGCAACACCAGTACCACCAACAACCCAAGTTTCAATATCACACACCTCAACATCTCAATCTGTACCTCGAGTATAATCATCGTTCTACGTATCATTCTACATCATTTATTTTCGTTCGACATGGCGATCATGTAATCTCTAATGTTTAGAGATTATATATTCTTGTTCTAACGGTAAACCAAATGAGTTTAATATCATATTAACTCATTAAATCCATGATTACATCTGAAGAAAATATATATATGTTTCCATAAAGATTGTAATTAAAAATTCTTTTGTACAAACTGTTAATGGTGAAAACATTTTAACGGGTAGGTAATACCCAAAGAATATTTAGATTTCATATTAATAAGTTACACTGTACATTCTTCAAATCTGATTCATCAGTCATATCCTATCCTACTTACATCTACAGATATATGAATCCGTTCACAACAGAATAACCATTTCCATTCAAATTTCATAATTGGATTTTGACCTATCAGAACCCAACAAGTGGCATAATGAAGAAAACATTTGATGGAATAAAAATTGTTAGAAACAAACAAATTAACTATGAGAAATTTTGTTAAGAATCCACGCTAACAAAATCCTAGCTAACTGTTCCTAGCTAACTGTGGACTAATCAGCTAAGAACTATCAACAGTGGACAATTAAAATGAATTAAAATAATGATTATAACATATGAAACTAAACAATTCTTTAAGTTTGCCACTTGATTTTCATCTTAAACCTCATTTGTATCTTGACGATTACAATCTGCGATTCAAACCTTTCATAATTCTTGAAAACATTTTAATCGATAGGATGAACCAACCGCACTCCATCTACGGAAGAAGAAAGATTGATGCATATAGTTATACATCTGAAAACACTCGGAACCTGAGTAAACGTTTAACACGTATCTGTGCTAACTCCTTGACGTTGTTATTACCGAAAGTAACTTTACAATCTCTCTTCAAATTAGCAAATTTTGTCACAGCTTCAACAAATCAACTTCAACTTCCATTCGAATTAGCCTTATTATAACCTCGATATATAAGTTTGCCTGTCGTCATCGTTACCAGAGAACCGTTTATATTTCACCACATTAGCAGTAAAATTACCAGCAACTTCAATGAATTTGGACTTTCCGAAAAATCATTATATTCATTGAAACCCCATCATGTATACATCTATACCCTGTAACAATAATTGCCATACCAATTACCGAGAATCAACAATCAGTATTTCAAATTTCGTAGTATTTCTACATCAATAGTTATATGTATACATATAACAATTATCTCCTAGAATTACGACCTTCAATTCTGAAATTTTGAAAAGCACCCAGCCTACGAATCAATAATTGAACTTTGAAAAAGCTGAATGAAGCAATAGAAACTGCGGGCAACCGTAAACGACCTTAATCGTCGGAAGTTGATGATAAAGAATTGAATGTTGGCAAAGCTCAGAAAAAGTTTGAAACTGAAAAATTGATTGAGCAAACTATGAAGGAAGCCGTGGACAAATCACAAAGAATAAGTTTGACTTCAAAGAATCTAAATGATTCAGTACCTGCTGAAGTCATTAATGAATACCTTGCTTTTGAATCCAAACTCTTGCGGACAAATTTTCTTCACCATTCTTTGATATTAGAAATTCCAAGATATCATCGTATCTTTCATTATAAATGTCCTCCATATTCCTGAAGATATTTTCATAACTATTCTTATCTGAAATCATTAATCTCAACGTGCTATCAGTGTTACATCATATAGAAACTGTTAGTTTCTATATTCTGTAACTTTCGAGCTTAAGATATGAATGTTATTGAAGTAATGATTGGGAACTAATGCATGAGTTAGTATAATATAATGACACTTGATCAACGTGATTATATTACAGTAAGTCATGCTGAGTTTCTAATGGAACGTGATGATTCACAGATCATAACGTCATCATGTGCCAGGTTACATAACTCTTTCATTCTGCTTAACTTCTGAACATATCAAGAAAGTATATTCTTGATAGTTCTATCCTCAGTAATTTTGGTAATTTGACAAATCAAATCGTGTTACTACCTTTCCTTTCTACCTTGTATATTATGATAATTCGAAACTCCATACCTATGAAGTCTGGACCATTACTTGCGAAAAGAAAACAAAAGCATGAAGCTCCGAAGTAGAAAGGGATTATAAATTGCAGCAAATGGAAGAGAGCATTAACTATGGATGACAATGATTATATGAGACAAAAGCTGGGACATTGAAATATAAGGGAAGATATAAAACCCAACAACAACGTAGAAATTACAAATCGTGTATATCAATGTTTATCGCAACATAAAGACACGGGAGAATTAAAAACACTATAACCCCAAGTACGAAGTATAAGAAAGCAGATTCCTTCGGTGGAAGCTGGAAAAGGAGAATGATTGTTGCAAAAGTAAGGATAAGGACAAGGATCAGAACTGGGTTAAACATTTTCACAATCTTTTGGGATATACGAACTAAGAAAGAAAGTATAGGAATGGTGAAACTAATGAAACGGAAAAAGTTTTATTTATAATGGGAATATCAGACAGAACAATCGAGGCAGATCACCATATTTAATTATAGAGATCTTAATTTCCTTACTCGCCGAAGAATCAAATCTTTTAGATTTCGAAGATTTTCTTTAAATCTCTTGAATTCCGGAATTCAACCAAGACAACGTCAAAAGCTAAGACGCACCTTATTTTCTAATTGCCACCGTGACTACGCCAAAAATTAAATCTCGATCTCAATCTGTTGTGACAGCTTCATTTGTGCGCTTCACCTAATCGAATCGTTTTATTTATATTAGTCAAAAATGATAAAACTCAATTTATCAACTCATATTTGTCATGAAAACATTGTTATTGTTAGTCATGACCACCTCACTCAAATTTCGGGACGAAATTTCTTTAACGGGTAGGTACTGTGATAACCCGGGAATTTCCGACCAAATTTAAACTTTAATCTTTATATGTTTCCGACACGATAAGCAAAGTCTATAATGTTGAGTCTAAAAAAAAAAAAAAAAAAACTTTGAACTGCTTTCATATATGCAATGATCCTTTGACTATTCCCGACGATTCACGAACAATTAATTGTAAATAAATATGTAAATATATATATAAGTAAATATAAAAATAAATATAAGAATATATATAACATTTTGAATTAATAAAGTATACTTTAATTAATTGAAACTTGAAATGTAAAAATAACAATTTGAATAATTAAGTTACTGTGAATATATATAAATATATATGATGTTATAAAATATATATATATAAATATTAACTATTCAGTGAAAGTCATTATATAATTTAATATTACATAAATCATAGATAATATTATATTAAATTACAAATTTGAATATAATTAATATATTAATATTATTACCATTTAATTCATCATTTTTTTATTGTTAATACTAATGTTAATATTTGTATTAGTAATATTATTACTTCTAAAATAAATTATATACATAAAATTTGTGTTGTGTTAATATTATTACTAATATTATTATTGATAACATTAATATCATTATATTTAGTATTATTATTAGTTATTATTATTTGTTATTATTATTTAGAATTATTATGTATATTATTTATCTAATTATATTCTATAAAAACAAGGAAATCGTACCAGTTACAAGTCTCAATCAAAATTTTGTCTCTGTTTGAATTTGATTCTTAATGCCGATTACAACCCAAATCCAGACAAAATTAGTTGCAAATCCTTTTCACCTTTTTATTGTTATATTTATTTATTTAATGATACCAATTATATATAAGATGTAGATACTGATATATATATATATATCGTAAATTCAATTCCAACTTTTCAAAACAACTGTACGTGATTGATTGAGAGTACAAATTATGAACAATTTTAGTCAAATTCAGTTGAATGTCATAATCTTCTTTATATTTTTTTGTTTTCATCTTTCTAACTCGAATCTATTGTTGACTACTTCTAACTTTACAAAATGAGATGATTAACTTGTGTTTATAAGAAATTCATTCCACCTTACTATCCGATACTACTACAATTGTTTTCTATTTCAATCAAAAATAGACCACCATCATTAAAAACCTATCATCTTTGAAACTGCTATTGTTGCTACTTATTTTAGTGATACGACACTCATCACAAACCTCAACACCACTTCATCTGCATACCATTTGAAACGTCCACTGCCACCGTCATCATGAAGCACCTTTGCAAACACCATCTCCATCATACCACTTTAAAAGGTTCTGTATCATCAATCTATAATATGTACGTATTACATATAGGTATATTCCACCACCCATCTTCCTATTCCTATATATACATACATACGCATTCATAGGAGTATATAAACACACACTCTCACCATGGACTGAAATCGTTTCATTTTTTTTTGTCTGATACAATGAAACCCCATTTAAAAACCATATCTTTCTTTTGTTACATCACAATGAGGCTATACCTGTTTCTCTTCTGTTTTCCGAATACCATCACCACTCACTTGCTACAACCTCGAAACTTTTTCTGTTTTTCTGTGTTGAGCAATCACCACCACAACCCACCATACTATTATCATTTTTGTGTGTTCTTCTCCTTCTACTCGTGACAACCTTCGGCCACCACCCTAACTCGTTTCACAACCACACTATCAACCATGCACCATCGCCTAAAAACCTCACACATCCCAAACCTAAAACCATAGCCAATTCTTCCCTCGTTGCTCGTTCTGTTTGGAGGTCTGATGAAAGCAGTCACAAGCACCAATCAATATTACGGTTGGCTACTAAATGCAACCACTATTGTAATTACTCTTTTTCGATTTTTTTTTTTATGTAAGGATATCAAATGATGACCCAGAATTTATAGCTTTAGCAACTTGGAGGTTTTGAATATAAAAATCCTTGGGACAAATTCGCATAGGAAACTATAGACATCAATCCTTATGGCCGACATCCCTAAAAGCAAACAATCCACTTGCTTTTAAATCAAACTTGTATACACTTTACAATTTGGAACTGCAAATTTTATTTTTTTATTTTTTGGTGGGACATGGAACTTCTTGGATGACAAATTAGAGTGGGAGTTGGTAGATATAAACTTCAAGTTAATTTGAGCGTATCCCTTTTATTCTTTTTTGGCTGTGTTCGTTGATTGGGTTATGACCCATTCCTTTTTTTTTCTTTTATTCGAATGGGACTAAAAAGGGAGAAGCCATAATATGTAACGATGAGGAATAATGATTAGGATTAGGATTAGATGTGGATTAACATTATGATACAATGAATTATGATGATGATGATGAGGATATACGAATGCTTCGATGATGTTTCAATGATAATCGATACCATATGATGATGAATCAGCTTGCTTTCTGTTCGATGATAGTGATGATGATTACAATCGTGATAATGAAGAAGAATGAGAATCGGAATATACGAGTGATCGATATTAAAGACAACCGATGACTATTTTTTTTCCCTGTCGAACGTAACAAAGAAATTGATTATCGGGTTACTGGTTTATTTTAAATGAACTACAATCATCCAGTTTTCTGTTGGGCCGTATAAATAGATGGGCCGTTTTGCAAAGTAGTGTTGGGCCAAAAACCTATCACGAACCCATGTTAAATAATTAACAGTGCAAGATAAATCAAGAAATCAACGTGTGGTTCAACGGTTTGGGGGAGATATTAGTGTGTGAGAGGTAGCGAGTTTGAATCCGAGCAATGACGTTTTTTTTAGCTTATCTTCAAAGGTTGTATTTTTATATCATTACTATTGTTATTATTACTATTATTGTTATTATTATTATCATTATTATTGTTATTAAAATATATAGTATTATTAATAAATATAATGACTATTAAAATTTCTATTAGAATCACCACTTTATAAAAGTACCATTATTATTTAAAATATTATTTTTACGAAAACTAACATTTTTATCTTATCATTATTATCTTTTCACTAAAATTATTATTGTTACTAACATTACTTTTATTACTAGTATTATTCTCAAAACTATTAATAGCAGTATAATTACTAAATCTAATTACTTTTAATATTTTTATTATTAACATAAAAAAAAGATACAAATTTTTACTTAATATTATTGATATTATTTTACCAAATAAATAGTTATATAAGAATATATTTAAAACATATCGCATAACAACATTAATACTTTCATAATAAATACTAATTATTTATCTAAAGTATATAAAATAAATATAGTTAATATAGTTATCAATGAAACATACAAGTTACTGAAATAACAATTAATAATTAAATCTAAACTTGTTCGATTACAAATATATGTTTTAATAAATATATGAATAATATAGGTTCGTGAATCGAAGGCCAACCCTATACTTGTTCAATGTCGTTCTATGTATTTTTACTACAAAATACATTAGGTGAGTTTCATTTGATTCCCTTTTACTCTTTATATTTTTGGGCTGAGAATACATGCAAATGCTTTATTAACAGTTTTATAATATTTATATGCGTGAGTTTCATTTGCCTTTTTACCCTTTATATTTTTGGGCTGAGAATACATGCACTGCTTTTATAACTGTTTTACGAAATAGACACGAGTAAATGAAACTACATTATATGGTTGAATTATTGAAATCGAATATGCCCCTTTTTATTAAGTCTGGTAATCTAAGAATTAGGGAACAGACACCCTAATTGACGCGAACTCTCAAGATAGATCTATCGGGCCCAACAAGCCCCATCCAAAGTACCGGATGCTTTAGTACTTCGAAATTTATATCATGTCTGAAGGAGAATCCCGGAATGATGGGGATATTCTTATATACATCTTGTGAATGTCGGTTACCAGGTATTCAAACCATATGAATGAATTTTATCTCTATGTATGGGATGTATATTGAAATATGAAATCTTGTGGTCTATTAAAATTATGAAATGATTATTTTTGTTAAACTAATGAACTCACCAACCTTTTGGTTGACACTTTGATGCATGTTAATTCTCAGGTACGAAAGAAATCTTCCGCTGTGTATTTGCTCATCTTAGAGATATTACTTGGAGTCATTCATGACATATTTCAAAAGACGTTGCATTCGAGTCGTTGAGTTCATCAAGATTATTATTAAGTCAATTATAGTAATATATATTATGAAATGGTATGCATGTTGTCAATTTTTCGATGTAATGAAAGATTGTCTTTTCAAAAATGAATGCAATGTTTGTAAAATGTATCATATAGAGGTCAAGTACCTCGCGATGTAATCAACTGTTGTGAATCGTTTATAATCGATATGGACTTCGTCCGGATGGATTAGGACGGGTCCTTTCATATATTAAATTAACAAGGTATTGTTTAGTTAATATAAAACCCATTAATAGCCCATAGTCTAATTTCCACAAGTGTCGTTCTTTTATCCAAACCCCAATTATGGTACAAAGCCCAATTAACCAATTTTAATATTTTTAGCCCAACATCATGATTACTTCGATTTAAATAAGCATAATAATAACTTAGCTACGAGACATTAAATTAAAAAGGTTGAACATAACTTACAATGATTAAAAATAGCGTAGCGTTACACGGACAGAATTTTGACTTACACCCTTACAACATTCGCTAACATGCCCTTATTATTAGGATTTAAAATTAAAATTAAAATATAAATATAAATATTTACGTATACATATATATAGAGAGAGATTGATTTTATGGATATTTTTTTATGATCAGAATGCGCGAGCTTTATAGGCAGTTTCATAATTTGGCGCTCCGCGACTCGCGGCATTTTTCCCCTTCAAACTCCGTGAGTCGCGGAGTTTGATTTTACAGCTCACTCCATTTTGGATCCTTTCTTGCCGACGGTTTTTAAATATAATATAATATATATATTAATTTTAAGAATTAATTATATATTATATTATATTCATGTGCATAGTTGACTTGTAATTTTTAGTCCGTTGCGTCGAGCGTTGAGAGTTGGCTCTCGTCCCGATTCCGGATATTTGAACGTCCTTGCATACAATTTAATATCTTGTACTTTGCGTTTTGAATCTTGTACTCTTGTAATTTCAAGACGTTTCTTATCAATAATTGGAACCTCTTTGATTGTATTTTGTACTTTTGAGCTTTTTGGTCGTTTGCGTCTTCAATTCGTCGAATCTGTCTTTTGTCTTCACCTTTTATTATTTAAACGAATATCACTTGTAAATAGAACAATTGCAACTAAAAGCTTGTTTTTCTTGAGGAATAATGCTATGAAATATATGTTCGTTTTTAGCATTATCAAATATTCCCACACTTGAGCGTTGCTTGTCCTCAAGCAATATAGTCTTGAAATACTAGAATCACTTCTTTATTCTTCACACTTTGTACATCAGTGATTTCTATATAGCGGTATAAACAATAGTAGTAACGTTATGGTAGTAACATATAAGCAAACAGCAGAAGACTTCTAGGGAACCTAAGAATAAACATGCTAACAAGTGTCAACACAAAGGTTGGTGAGTTCATAGTTTTAATGTTTTGCATAATCTGTACATAAAGGTGGATCACAAGATTTCAGTTGTTTCATCCAGAAACGTTTATCAAAATATTCTACAAGATTGAGCACCCTGGTAACTAAACTTTAACGTCTATATAATAAATACCACTGTTTTAACATACATGATACATGCAACCAACATTTACAATACACGCAAACCAACGTGTACTAATCTCAAATAGTATACGTCGGTTTTATAGTTCAGGCTAGGGTTTCTATACCTGGAACAGACGGGGATGTCAAGCCCTATGGATCCATATACCACTATTCGCGCCCACCAGTTCTTATAACCGGAAGTTATTAGTTACCAAAGCTAAGGGATTTTCGGTTCAAACTCGGTGTAAAATTTAGTATGTACTTGTATCCATTGCATTTAAAATAAAGTGCATGTATTCTCAGCCCAAAAATATAGATTGCAAAAGCATTTAAAAAGGGAGCAAATGAAACTCACCTTAGCAGCACATAAAGTTGTTCACCGAAATGTGACCGAAACTCGGAATACCAAATAACCGTAGATCTCAACCTAGAGAACATATGTTGGTCAATAAATGTCTATCAAGCTAGGTCAGGTCATAGTGTATCACAATCCTAATGCTCGAGATCGACATACAAAAGTTATCCAAAGTCGTTTCAAAAAGTCAATTTTGACAAAAGTTCAACAAAACGAGACGTCCCTTATATAAGGATTCATTTACTCGATTGGTAATATTCAAAAATCCAATTTATCAATCTCGTAAACAAGTTGTTTAAATCTTAATTGCAGATTCAAAAGCAATTTCAATTAACGCCAATCATAATTCAGTTGATCATATCTTTTAATCCGTTCATCGATATTATTCGATATCTAAATGAAAAGTTATTGATTTGTCGTCAGCTTTCCAAAAACATGTATATCATATACCTTTTACCAGTAATATATGTATTTAATTCGTGATTCATTATAAACTGTTTAACGATGAAATTTAGCATACAAGCATACATAAACATATATATACTCGAGCACTAGACATGGATACACAATTAATATATAAAAGATAAGATATGAATGCTCATGTATCAATATTGTGATTCAATATTGCATTAAAGTACGTAGACGCAACAGAGATGATAAACACTAGGTTTGATTTGCAAACAATACCCACGACATTACCCATAACCTCCATAGCTATAACCCATAGTTTCCTTAGCTTTGACTCACTCGATAACCATTTTTGAAATCATTTGGCCATAACCTCGTCGTAATATTTTATGTAAAATATTAATAATAACGGTAACGATATCTGATAATACTAATACTAATAATAATAAGATTAATATTATTAATCTTAATAATAATAATAATAATAATAATAATAATAATAATAATAATAATATAAATATATATGTATATATACGAGAGAGATTGAGAGTGTGCAACTGAGCCAGAATGATCGAGCTTTTATAGTGTGGCCTGAATTCCCCTGCCATGCGATCGCATGGCTAATGTGAGGGGATTCCATGGGATCGCATGGATCCCTTTTCCAGCTCACACATGTAATTTAACTCTTCCTCGTCGACATATTTATTTATTAATATATAATATATATAATTTAAATAATTATTTATATATTATATTAAATTCTCGTGCATAGTTAACCTGTAATTTTTGTTCCGATAAGTCGTACGTCGTCACTCGACTTATGTCCCGATTTCGATTTCTCGAATGCATTTTAGTACTCTTAGAAAAATAGTACTTTTTGTTACACGATGTGTAACTTTATCAAAAATTAAACTTAATCATTGATAAACTATGTCACTCGAAGTGTAGCTTTAATCAATTAAGTGTTTTGGTTATTTGCTTCTATAAATCATCGTCTCGTAGTATATACATATACATATATACATTTTCATTTTGAAATAGTGTTTTACTGTAGCAAAGTTATTGTAGCAAAGTTATTGTTACTGTAGCAAAGAGTGATTTTAGAAAACACTGTAGCATTTCGAGTACTGTAGAAATTCAAAAATACTGTAGCAAATTAGTGTTTTACTGGTTCATCTTAAACGTTTTAGTTAACTTATCTAATTATCAATCTAATCAATAATCGAATGTTACTATCGTTTACTAAATAATTTGAAATCATATATATATATATATATATATATATATATATATATATGCACATTAAGTTATATATATATTGTTCGTGAATCTTCGAGAACAGTCAAAGAATAATTGATTACATGAATATAGTTCCAAAACTTTGAGACTCAACATTACAGACTTTGCTTATTGTGTCGAAAACATTAAATCATTTAAAGATAAAGTTTAAATTTGGTCAGAAATTTCCGGGTCGTCACACACACCATAAGTCTTTTGGTAAAAGATATTACAGTAAAACAAAGAGATTCAAAATACAAAAGACAATGATTAACTTAGAAAAAATACCAAAAGTATTCATGCTTACACTTTAAGATAAAAAAGAAGTGTAGTGAAAGCTAAATCATGCACCAATCTGCAATTGGAGGTTGCACAATGTCAGGAGATCCACTGCAATAGCAGCATGAGTATACCTGACAAACGGGTTAGGTTGGGTCGATTTGGGTAACGTGTCAAAATGGGTTTGGTTTAAATGGGTCATAAGTCTGTTGGGATACAGGTCCCTTAACAAATAAAAATAAAATACGAAGTGAAAACTTCTTTTGTTATTGATATGAGATATGCTGTGACGATCTGGAAATTTCCGACCAAATTTAAACTTTATCTTTATATTATTCCGACACGATAAGCAAAGTTTGTTAAGTTAAATCTCAAGAATGTTAAATTGTGTTCATACATTCATTATAACCTCGACCAAATTCCAACAATTCACGAACCGTTATATATAAATAAATATGTATATATATGTGTATATATATATATTATAACTTAAAAATATTAATAAAGTATTAAACGTATAATACTTTACATGAACGTATTTGTTTCAATATGTTTATCGATGGAATTAGAAGATAATATCAAATAATTGATTTATCAGATACATTGTGATATGATTACGGGTCTATGTTATAAGGTCCACTGTGATTTAAGAAATCTATTCTTTTTGACGACATTCAGAAAATGGTAAAGTGATTTATAAGTAAGAATGTGGAGTATAAATAACTTAGATGTTGGATATCGACAAGTTAAGTAACTCGACATTTTTCATTAAGATTATTTCATACGTTTATTTAACCTTTGAACTTTATCGCATGCTTCACTAACAGACTGTAATTTAAAAACTTGAAACCTATTATGAAAATATATGATTTACTTTTCTAAAACGTTTTATGATATAACGATTTCCATTATTTTAACCTTTAAACAAAATGCTTCTTAAATATATTTAGTTTTGGAAAACAAAATTATCATATTTATTTGATTTAGTTTCAAACGTACAAAAACGTTTTCAGTTTAAAAAGAACTTTATTATTAAAACGTATATAACTTTTATAAATATCTAGAACCACTTTTAACAACTCATTACTTAACCAGTATGATAAAGATAAAGATATTTATATTTTATTTTATTAAATATATATAACGATTTAAATTAATATTATATATATTTATACGCGTATTATACGTACATAATTTTATACTTTTACTATACTTAAACTTTACCTTTACTTTATTTTTACTTTACCTTAACTTTAATAATTCATACTCTAATAATTCACTTTAATAATTCATACTTTAATAATTCACTTTAATAATTCATACTTTAATAATTCACTTTAATAATTCATACTTTAATAATTCATACTTTAATAATTCACTTTAATAATTCAAAAATTTATTATAAATAGAATTCAATAGGTTTCATTATTTGATAGAAACTTGAAAATATTTTCTCTAAACTCTCTCAATCGATTTACATATATATATTTACTCCGTATTATTTCAAGATATTATCAGTATACATAAAATATTACGACGGAGTGCTGTCCGAGTGATTTCGAAATTGTTTTTCGAGCGGGATAGAGCTAAGGAAATTATGGCTTAAAGCTATGGAGGTTATGGGTATGGTTCGGGAGTATTGCTCGTGAGTCAAACTAGTGTTTATCATCTCCGTTGCGTCTACGTACTTTTCCTGCAATATTGAATCTCAATATTGATAAGTTCGTGAATCCAAGGCCAACATTGCACTTGTTCAATGACGTCATATGTATTTTTACTACAAAATACAGTATTGTGAGTTTCATTTGCTCCCTTTTATATATATTTTTGGGACTGAGAATACATGCGCTATTTTTATAAATGTTTTACGAAATAGGCACAAGTACTAAAACTAATTCTACGTGGGTTTAAACCAGAAATATACCCTTAGATTGGTAACATTAAACTACTTGTCTATGTGCGGTAGGCGCGAATCCTAAAGATAGATCTATTGGGCCTGACAAACCCCATCCTGACTATGGGATGCTTTAGTACTTCGAGGTTATTTTAAACACACCTGATGTGGTGTACTTCAGAGGATAAAACATGAACGTTAAGGCTTGTTACCGGGTGCCTACAACTTATAGAATACTTTTATACACTTGTGAGTGTACATATATTTATAAACGGAAATCTTGTGGTCTATTAATATATTGAAATGATTGTTATGATAAACCTATGAACTCACCAACCTTTTGGTTGACACTTTAAAGCATGTTTATTCTCAGATATTAAAGAAATCTTTCGCTGTGCATTAGCTCATTTTAAGGATATTACTTGGAGTCATTCATGGCATATTTTGAAAGACGTTGCATTCAAGTTATTGAGTTCATCAAGATTATTATTAAGTCAATTATAGTTGGATGTATTATGAAATGGTGTGCATACCGTCAATTTTCGTTGTAAAGAAAGTTTGTCTTTTAAAAACGAATGCAATGTTTGTAAAATGTATCATATAGAGGTCAAATACCTCGCGATGTAATCAACTATTGTGAATCATTTATAATGTATATGAACGGGTCCTTTCATATGCGATGAAAACATTAAATGAAAGCAAAATATCCTCAAAGACTACATCGTGCTTCACTATATTTATTCATCAAAAAGCAGTAGGCTTTATATAGCCTTGAAGTTACAAATGTGTCTAACAAAATGCAAAAAACTAGTCCACTAATGACTCACAATATCCCTCATAATTCGGCTAGTAAACCCACATGCACACGACTCACACTTCTAACCATATGATTCAGTCAACTATATTAATTCAAGATAACACAATTAACTAAAACTAAACTAACATATAAACTATATGCTAATTTATTACTAAACCAAATATATAGATAAATCTAATAAACCGATTACACCAACAATTACCCCCTTAATCGGTTTATCTGCATCATTCGTTCACCACACTAGCTTGTAACATCTACCGTGACTCTCCCGGACATGCTCCACATTATAAACGGGTCCTTTCATATGCGATGAAAACATTAAATGAAAGCAAAATATCCTCAAAGACTACATCGTGCTTCACTATATTTATTCATCAAAAAGCAGTAGCCTTTATATAGCCTTGAAGTTACAAACGTGTCTAACAAAATGCAAAAAACTAGTCCACTAATGACTCACAATATCCCTCATAATTCGGCTAGTAAACCCACGTGTACACGACTCACACTTCTAACCATATGATTCAGTCAACTATATTAATTCAAGATAACATAATTAACTAAAACTAAACTAACATATAAACTATATGCTAATTAATTACTAAACCAAGTTTATAGATAAATCTAATAAACCGATTACACCAACAATTACCCCCTTAATCGGTTTATCTGCATCATTCGTTCACCACACTAGCTTGTAACATCTACCGTGACTCTCCCGGACATGCTCAACACCAGCTCGACTCACCGGACTCCCGGCCTCATCCTCGACCACTTCCACAGTCATCTCGGTTTGAACTATTCAACACCATCTCGGCTCACCGGACTCCCGACCTCTTCCTCGGCCACGTCCACAACCATCTCGGTTTGAACCTCCATAGCCACAATGTACACTACTGTGTGTTTCCCCTTGACTTCAAAAACCATCCCTATCACCCTTGTTCCAAGAAACTTTCACACCACCCAAGAAATCAAACCCTGGCCATGGGCTCTACCGATCTCTTGTCCCCGGTTAGTCTCTTTTCATGAACAAGTTTTGAAAACCTCATAGACACCTTCAACAACACTTTTGACAACTCCAACTTTCCCGATCATATTGCTCATGAAGCTCTTCCACCACCCAAGAAAACAAACTGTAGTGACCCGAACTTTTCCATGTTTATATATATTAAATGAAATTGGTATATTTACATGATTAAATATTTTCAACATGTTAAGCAATCAAACTTGTTAAGACTTGATTATTTGAAATGTGCTTCATATAGACAATTGACCACCCAAGTTGACCGGCGATTCACGAACGTTAAAAATTTGTAAAAACTACATGATGATATATATATGGATATATATATGGTTAACATGATATTATGATAAGTAAGTATCTCACTAAGTATATTAACAATGAGTGATATACATAAAAATTAGTTTATTGAATTAAGAAACTCGAAACGATATATATAACGATTATCGTTATAACAACGTCTTACTAAATACATATGAATCATATTAAGATATTGATACACTATGTTTAACATGATAAAATGATAATTAAGTATATCATTAAGTGTGTTAACAATGACCTACATATGTAAAACAAGACTACTAACTTAAGAATTTCGAAACGAGGCATATATGTAACGATTATCGTTGTAACAACATTTAACTGTATATATATCATACTAAGATATAGTAATATATCATAATATCATGATAATTTAATAATTTAACATATCTTTAAATATAATAAATAATGGGTTAACAACATTTAACAAGATCGTTAACCTAAAGGTTTCAAAACAACATTTACATGTAACGACTAACGATGACTTAACGACTCAGTTAAAATGTATATACATGTAGTGTTTTAATATGTATTCATACACTTTTGAAAGACTTCAAGACACTAATCAAAATACTTCTACTTAACAAAAATGCTTACAATTACATCCTCGTTCAGTTTCATCAACAATTCTACTCGTATGCACCCGTATTCGTAGTCGCACAATACACAGCTTTTAGATGTATGTATTATTGGTATATACACTCCAATGATCAGCTCTTAGCAGCCCATGTGAGTCACCTAACACATGTGGGAACCATCATTTGGCAACTAGCATGAAATATCTCATAAAATTACAAAAATATTAGTAATCATTCATGACTTATTTACATGTAAACAAAATTACACATCCTTTATATCTAATCCATATACCAACGACCAAAAACACCTACAAATACTTTCATTCTTCATTTTTCTTCATCTAAGTGATCTCTCTCAAGTTCTATCTTCAATTTCTAAGTGTTCTTCATAAATTCTACAAGTTCTAGTTTCATAAAATCAAGAATACTTCCAAGTTTACTAGCTCACTTCCAATCTTGTAAAATGATCATCCAACCTCAAGAAATCTTTTTTGTTTACAGTAAGATATCATTCTAAATCAAGGTAATACTCATATACAAACTTTGATTCAATTCCTATAACTATAACTATCTTAATTCGAGTGATAATCTTACTTGAACTTGTTTTCGTGTCATGATTCTGCTTCAAGAACTTTCAAGCCATTCAAGATCCTTTGAAGCTAGATCATTTCTTGTCACTTACAGTAGGTTTACCTACTAATCTTGAGATAGTAATGATGTTCATAACATCATTAGATTCATATATATAAAACTACCTTATTCGAAGGTTTAAACTTGAAATCACTAGAACATAGTTTAGTTAATTCTAAACTTGTTCACAAACAAAAGTTAATCCTTCTAACTTGACTTTTACAATCAACTAAACACATGTTCTATATCTATATGATATGCTAACTTAATGATTTAAAACCAGGAAACACAAAAAATACCGTAAAACCGGATATACGTCGTCGTAGTAACACCGCGGGCTATTTTGGGTTAGTTAATTAAAAACTATGATAAACTTTGATTTAAAAGTTGTTCTTCTGGGAAAATTATTTTTCTTATGAACATGAAACTATATCCAAAAATCATGGTTAAACTCAAAGTAGAAGTATGTTTTTTAAAATGGTCATCTAGACGTCGTTCTTTCGACTGAAATGACTACCTTTATAAAAATGACTTGTAACCTGTATTTTTGACTATAAACTTATAATTTTTCTGTTTAGATTCATAAATTTAAGTTCAATATAAAACCATAGTAACTTGAAACACTCAAAATGGATTTAAAACGAAGAAGTTATGGGTAAAACAAGATTGGATAATTTTTCTTGTTGTAGCTACGTGAAAATTGGTAACAAATCTATATTAATTATATCCTAACTAACTTATATTGTATTACATGCATTCTAATATATTATGTAATCTTGGGATACCATAGACACGTATACAAATGTTTTGACATATCATATCGACCCATGTATATATATTATTTGGAACAACCATTGACACTCTATATGCAGTAATGTTGGAGTTAGCTATATAGGGTTGAGGTTGATTCCAAAAATATATATACTTTGAGTTGTGATCTAGCCTGAGACGTGTATACACTAGGTCGTGGATTGATCCAAGATAATATATATCGATTTATTTCTGTACATCTAACTATGGACAATTAGTTGTAGGTTACTAACTAGGACAGCTGACTTAATAAACTTAAAACATTAAAACGTAATAAAAATGTTGTAAATATATTTTGAACATACTTTGATATATATATGTACATATTTGTTATAGGTTCGTGAATCGACCAGTGGCCAAGTCTTACTTCCCGGCGAAGTAAAAATCTGTGAAAGTGAGTTAGAGTCCCACTTTTAAAATCTATTATTTTTTTTGGGATGAGAATACATGCAGTTTTATAAAGTTTTACAAAATAGACACAAGTAATCGAAAATACTTTCTATGTTGGATTATCGAACCGAATATGCCCCTTTTTAGCTTGGTAGCCTAAGAATTAGGGAAATGGCCCCTAATTGACGCGAATCCTAAAGATAGATCTATTTGGCCCAACAAGCTTCATCCGAGTTACGGATGCTTTAGTACTTTGATTTATCATATCCGATGAGAGTCCTGGAATGATGGGGATATTATATATGCATCTTGTTAAGGTCGGTTACCAGGTGTTCACCATATGAATGATTTTTATCTCTATGCAGTTTGAGAAATGCCTGATATGGGATGTGTTATAAAAATGAAATCTTGTGGTCTATTATTATGATTTGATAATATGTAGGTTAAACCTTTAACTTACCAACAATTTTGTTGACGTTTTAAGCATGTTTATTCTCAGATGATTATCAAGAGTTTCCGCTGTTGCATACTAAATTAAGGACAAGATTTGGAGTCCATGCTTGTATAATATTGTTTAAAAACTGCATTCGAAGACTTATGTTGATGTGTAATATTATTGTAAACCATTATGTAATGGTCGTGTGAAAAACGCTATATTTTAGATTATCATTATTTGATAATCGTCGTAATATTTTAAAGGTTATGGTTTGTTCTAAAATCGAATGCAGTCTTTGAAAAACGTCTCATATTGTGACAACTCGGAAATTTCCAACCAAATTTAAACTTTATTTTTATATTATTCCGACATGATAAGCAAAGTTTGTTAAGTTAAATCTCAAGAATTTTAAATTGTGTTCATACATTCATTATAACCTCGACCAAATTCCGACGATTCACGAACCGTTATATATAAATAAATATGTATATATATGTATATATATATTATAACTTGAGAATATTAATAAAGTATTAAACGTATAATACTTTACATGAACGTATTTATTTCAATATGTTTATCGATGGAATTAGAAGATAATATCAAATGATTGAATTATTAGATACATTGAATTTATGGCTACGAGTCCCTGTTAGGAGGTCCACTTTGATTTAGGAAACCTTTCCCTTTTAACCATATTCGGAAAATGGTAAAGTGATTTTACATATAAGAACAAGGTGTCAACTAACGAGAACTAGACAAGCGTTAGTGAAGATTCCTATTTGATTTTCAATTCATACCTTACAACATTTTCCTCGTGATGTTAATAAGATAACTATTATGACTATCATTTTAAAGTTGAAATGTGGAATGTAAATAACTTAGATATTGGGTATCAATATTTTTCATTAAGATGATTTCATACGTTTATTTAACCTTTGAACTTTATCCCATGCTTCACCAACAGACTGTAATTTAAAAACTTGAAACCTATTATGAATATATATGATTCTACTTTTCTAAAACGTTTTATGATATAACGATTTCCATTATTTTAACCTTTTAACAAAATGATTCTTAAATATATTTAGTTTTGGAAAACAAAATTATCATATTTATTTGATTTAGTTTCAAACGTATAAAAAGTTTTCAGTTTAAAAAGAACTTTATTATTAAAACGTATATAACTTTTATAAATATCTACAACCACTTTTGACAACTCATTACTTAACCAGTATGATAAAGATAACGATATTTATATTTTATTTTATTAAATATATATAACGATTTAAATTAATATTATATATATTTATACGCGTATTATACGTACATAGTTTTATACTTTTACTATACTTAAACTTTATCTTTACTTTATTTTTACTTTACTTTAACTTTAATAATTTACTTTAATAATTCATACTTTAATAATTCACTTTAATAATTCATACTTTAATAATTCACTTTAATAATTCATACTTTAATAATTCACTTTAATAATTCATACTTTAATAATTCACTTTAATAATTCATACTTTAATAATTCACTTTAATAATTCAAAAATCTATTATAAATAGAATTCAAAAGGTTTCATTATTTCATAGAAACTTGAAAATATTTTTCTCTAAACTCTCTCAATCGATTTACATATATATATTTACTCCGTATTATTTCAAGATATTATTAGTATACATAAAATATTACGACGGAGTGCTGTCCGAGTGATTTCAAAATTCTTTTTCGAGCGGGATAAGGCTAAGGAAATTATGGGTTATAGCTATGGAGGTTATGGGTATGGTTCGGGAGTATTGCTCGTGAGTCAAACTAGTGTTTATCATCTCCGTTGCGTCTACGTACTTTTCCTGCAATATTGAATCTCAATATTGATACGTTCGTGAATCCGAGGCCAACCTTGCACTTGTTCAATGATGTTATATGTATTTTTACAACGAAATACAGTATGGTGAGTTTTCATAGCTCCCTTTTTAAATGCTTTTGCATTATATATTTTTGGGCTGAGAATACATGCATATTTTATAACTGTTTTACGAAATAGGCACAAGTACTAAAACTAATTCTACGTGGGTTTAAACCAGAAATATCCCTTTAGCTTGGTAACTATAACTACTGGTGTATGACTGGTAGGGGCGAATCCTAAAGATAGATCTATTGGGCCTGACAAACCCCATCCTGACTATGGGATGCTTTACTACTTCGAGGTTTATATAACACATCTGATTCGGTGTACTTTCAGAGGGTAAAACATGAACGTTAAGGCTTGTTACCAGGTGCCTACAACTTATAGAATGCTTTTTATACACTTGCGAGTGTATGTTTATTTATGAAACTGAAATCTTGTGGTCTATTACAACTATTGAAAATCATTATTTATGATAAAACTATGAACTCACCAACCTTTTGGTTGACACTTTAAAGCATATTTATTCTCAGGTGTTAAAGAAATCTTCCGCTGTGCATTTGCTCATTTTAAAGATATTACTTGGAGTCATTCATGGCATATTTCAAAAGACGTTGCATTCAAGTCGTTGAGTTCAATAGAGATTATTATTAAGTAAATGACAGATTAGGTCATTTATAGTTGAATCTTATGAAATGGTATGCATGCCTGTCAATTTTTGATGTAAAGAGCGTTTATCTTTTAAAAACGAATGCAATGTTTGAAAAATGTATCATATAGAGGTCAAATACCTCACGATGTAATCAACTATTGAGAATCGTTTATAATGTATATGAACGGGTCCTTTCAGTTGGTATCAGAGCAGTGGTCTTAGCAAACCAGGTCTGCATTAGTGTGTCTATCTGATAAGTCGTTAGGATGCATTAGTGAGTCTGGACTTCGACCGTGTCTGCATTGTCAAAAATTTTGCTTATCATTTTTGTCAAAAATTGCCTGCTTATCATTCTTAGTCTAGACACGTCTTACTGCATTGATTGCATGAATAGTGTATAGACAAAATTCATATCTTAGCGTATCTATTACTATAAACTTTGCCTGACATATCCCGTAAATTCCTCTGTAATCTACGAAATCTTTTGCACTATATATATAGATATTCTATGTAATTGGAACACCACCCGATAGCCGAAAAATCATTTCATATCGAAAAATCCTTTATTCAATCGAACAAAATGGAATTCGTCATTAGTTCAAGTCCCTCAAATTCCGATATGGAATCCCACTCAAGCTCAGAAAGTAGTGTGACTGGAATGGATCAACCAATCAGCCATCATCTATTTTGGATGAATTGGGGATGGGTTCGTAGCCTCCTCAATCATTGGAGACAAGAAGAAGGCGATCCTTTCCATCCACCACATTGCCCTCTTGGCGAAGAACCTGAAGCACTTACCGGCGAACCTGTCCAAAACACCATTTTCTCTCTCATTTCAGAGTATCTCGTCACGATTATATACTACATCAAATTCTAGATTTTATTTATCCGCTCGTCCGAACCGACAATCACCCCGGTGTAATAGAAGAAGTCAACTCGCTTCGCGTTCGGTTAGTGGCTTTGGAGAATATGGTACAAAGATTACAAACACCATCAGCAGCATCAGCAGCATAACCAGTACTACCATCATCAGTGCCAACAGTACCATTACCACCTCCAACCACAACCGCGTCGTAACCCTCAACTTCACAATCTGTCCCACGAGCATTAACGTCATACACACCATAGATACCAAGGAATACCAACAATAATAACTGACGAAGTATTAATTCATAACTTCATTGGAGAAGCATTCCGCGGAGATTATGTAATCTCTAAAGTCTTAGAGATTATCTAATCTAGCCCTAACCATAAAGCAGTTAAGCAAACCGAAATGATAGAAGGAAGACTAGACACCCTGACAAAAATGGTGTGTGATTAACCAGCTAAACTTGTTTTACCAACAGCATCATTAGTACCATCAGCATCACCAGCATCGTCAGTGCAGTCAGCATCAGAATCAACAACATCTATAACATCACAAACTCCGTTGATAATGCTAAAAACGAACATATATTTCATAGCATTATTCCTCAAGAAAGACAAGCTTTTAGTTGCAATTGTTCTATTTACAAGAGATATTCGTTTAAATAATAAAAGGTGAAGACAAAAGACAGATTCGACGAATTGAAGACGCAAACGACCAAAAAGCTCAAAAGAACAAAAGACAATCAAAAAGGTTCCAATTATTGATAAGAAACGTCTCGAAATCACAAGAGTACAAGATTCAAAACGCAAAGTACAAGATATTAAATTGTACGCGAGGACGTTCGAAAATCCGGAACCGGGACTAGAGTCAACTCTTAACGCTCGACGCAACGGACTAAAAATTACAAGTTAACTATGTATATAAATATAATATAATATATAATTAATTATATTAATTATATATATATTATATATATATATTAAAAACTGTCGGCAGCCAGAAACTCCAAGGGAGTAAATTGAAAATACCTCTCCGCGACTCGCGGAGTTTGAAGGGCTTTTTGCCGCGAGTCGCGGAGCCCCAAATTCCATTTCTGGCTATAAAGCCAACCGAATTCTGATCGAATACAACATCTTTTTTCTCAATCTCTCTCTCAATATATACGTAATATATTTATATTTATAATTTATATTTTAATTTTAATTATAATTCTAATAATAAGGGTATGTTAGCGAATGTTGTAAGGGTGTAAGTCGAAATTCTGTCCGTGTAACGCTACGCTATTTTTAATCATTGTAAGTTATGTTCAACCTTTTTATATTAATGTCTCGTAGCTAAGTTATTATTATGCTTATTTAAAACGAAGTAATCATGATGTTGGGCTAATTATTAAAATTGGGTAATTGGGCTTTGTACCATAATTGGGGTTTGGACAAAAGAACGACACTTGTGGAAACTAGACTATGGGCTATTAATGGGCTTTATATTTGTTTAACTAAATGAAAGTTTGTTAATGTTAATATAAAGATTTACAATTGGGCGTCCCTATAAATTACCATATACACTCGATCGGACACGATGGGCGGGGTATTTATTTGTACGAATAATCGTTCATTTAACCGGATACGGGAATGGATTAATAGCCACTAGAATAATTAAAACAGGGGTGAAATTACATTCAAGGGTAATTGGTGTAATTGTTAACAAAGTAGTAAAACCTTGGTTTACACGCAGTCGATAACCTGGTGTATTCATTAAACAAAGTATTAAAACCTTGTTACAATTCGAATCCCCAATTAGTTGGAATATTTATCTTCGGGTATAATAATAATTTGACAAGGACACTTGCAATTTATATTTATGACTGATGGACTGTTATGGACAAAAACCAGACGGACATATTGAATAATCCAGGACAAAGGACAATTAACCCATGGGCATAAAACTAAAATCAACACGTCAAACATCATGATTACGGAAGTTTAAATAAGCATAATTCTTTTATTTCATATTTAATTTCCTTTATTTTATATTTAATTGCACTTCTAATTATCGCACTTTTATTTATTGTTATTTCATTTTATCGCACTTTTAATTATCGTACTTTTTAATTATCGCAATTTAATTTTTATCGCATTTTTATTATTCGCAATTTCATTATCGTTATTTACTTTACGCTTTAATTTAAAGTCTTGTATTTATTTTATATTTTACATTAGGTTTTAACTGCGACTAAAGTTTTAAAATCGACAAACCGGTCATTAAACGGTAAAAACCCCCCTTTATAATAATAATATTACTTATATATATATTTGTAATTTTAATAAAAGTAAACTAATATAGCGTTGAGCTTTGCTTAAAGATCTCCCTGTGGAACGAACCGGACTTACTAAAAACTACACTACTGTACGATTAGGTACACTGCCTATAAGTGTTGTAGCAAGGTTTAAGTATATCCATTCTATAAATAAATAAATATCTTGTGTAAAATTGTATCGTATTTAATAGTATTTTTCTAGTAAAATAATAACTATTTTATATACACCTCGCGAAACATCAAGTATTTTTGGCGCCGCTGCCGGGGAGCAACATCTTAAAAGCCGGAAGCGCAACGCTAATATAAAAAAAAAAAAAGATTTTTTTAGTTACTTTTATTAAAAATTCGTTTTTGTAAAAATACGTTTTAAATATTCGAAAAATATAAAAAGAAAAACAAAAATATAGTATTTTTAGGATTTTGTTAAATATTTAAGTTTTATAAGTTTCTTTATCTTTATTTTAATTTATAAAAATATAAATTTTATTAAAAATCGTTTATTTAAACTAAAAACAGAAAAAAGAAAATAAAAAAAAAAAAAAAATAAAGAAAAACGCGTAAAAGTACAATCTGTCAACTGAATTCTGAATCCCCGCGACTCGCGGGGTTTTCCTCTTTATTCACCGCAACTCGCGGAGGCCCTCTGACACACGGACAAAACCCTAATCACGGGTTTTAATTTATTATTATTATTATTAATTACTTAATTATTATTATTATTATTAATTTTAGTTTTATT
Source organism: Rutidosis leptorrhynchoides (assembly GCF_046630445.1). Lineage (NCBI taxonomy): Eukaryota > Viridiplantae > Streptophyta > Magnoliopsida > Asterales > Asteraceae > Rutidosis > Rutidosis leptorrhynchoides. The sequence continues at coordinate 637,640,684 of NC_092335.1, forward strand.
TTTACTTATATATTTATGTATTTAGTTTAAATAAGTTTAATTAAATTGTAAAATTAGTAGTTTTATTAAATAAATAATATAAAAATAATTTTTTTTATAAAAATTGTACTTTTTACAACTTTTTGTATATTTTTATATTTTGTACCTTTTTAATCGTTGTAGCGTAACTTTTGTATTTTTTAGCTCATATTTAATTTTAAACTTAGTTTTTGCTATAGTTATTTTTACTCCTAGATTTTTAGGCTTTGCCGTAGAATTCCTTAAGTGCTTTTTCTTTAGACTAAGATTTAGGTGCTTTAGAATTTTGCGACGCCTTTTTAAGTTTTAGTTTCTTTTTAAGTTATTTCCATTTGGGATTTAGTTTTTCTTGTAAGCTTTAATATTTTTAGACCTTTTACTATGTATCAATTATCATTCCAATTAGTAATATCAATTTGCGATTATAATTTTAAGTTAGTTGTAGTAATAAGGTTAAATTAGTTAAGTATTTTTAAGTTTTTATAAGTTTCTTTTATTTTTCCGTCACCTTTTATTTTTCAACCATTTCTTTTTCGACATTTTGCGACGAACTCTTTGTCTTTCTTATTTCTCGCTATTCTAGTTTTAGGACTTAGAATTTTTTCTACTTCTTATCTAAATTTCTAAAAATTACGAAAACTTATTTTAAGTGGTTAAATTGATAGACATCAAAATTTTCTGGTTCGTAGTAATAGTTGGATTTGTACGTGGACCGGGTTATTGGAGCCAAACAGTCCTCAATTATATTGAGACCAAACGAATCCTGCCCCTCTGCTGCATCTTTTGGCTATTCGAAACGTGGGCAAAATCAGAAAAGTCTATTGATTGGATAACTTATTATAATTTTTCTTTCCTTTTAAAAACTAATAGGATATTCTGTGAATGCACCGAGCAAGACGTTCACCACCTTTTGTACGTTCACCACCTGTAACTCGATCAAGACATCGTTTAACAAATATAACCGCCGTTGATTTTTCTTTAGAATCGTCATCCAGTCGACCAAGTACTTCAGTTCAAATTTCTGATAATCCATTTTTTGAACCCAACCTCACAATTGAGAATCCAGAAAATATTCAGGAACGGTTCATAGATCCTGAACCATTAAACTTTCCTCCGGAACCACCAATCATTCAAACAGAGATTGTTGAGGAACGAACTATTAAATCAGAACCATCTAGTGATACCGAGTCAACAAATTCAAATATGGAGAATCTGGAACCTTTAAGTATGGAAGACCGAATGAGAGCTAAACGCACTGGCCAAGGTCACGCAATTACTCATCCAGACATTAATGCGCCAGATTATGAAATCAAAGGACAAATTCTACACATGGTGACTAATCAATGCCAATTTAGTGGTGCACCGAAAGAAGATCCAAATGAACATCTACGTACCTTTAATAGGATCTGCACACTATTTAAAATACGAGAAGTGGAGGATGAACAGATATATCTCATGTTATTTCCCTGGACTTTAAAGGGAGAAGCCAAAGATTGGTTGGAATCGTTACCTGAAGGGGCGATCGATACATGGGATGTTTTAATTGATAAATTTCTTAAACAATTCTTTCCTGCATCTAAAGCCGTAAGACTTCAAGCAGAAATTGTTACGTTCACACAGAAACCAAATGAAACTCTATATGAGGCGTGGACAAGATATGGAAAGTTGTTAAGAGGATGTCCGCAACATGGTTTAGACACCTGTCAAATAGTACAAATATTCTACCGAGGATGCGACATCACTACAAGAAAAGACATAGATATAGCAGCTGGTGGTTCTATTATGAAGAAAACCGAAACTGATGCTTACAAAATTATTGATAACACTGCTTCCCACTCACATGAGTGGCACCAAGAAAAAGATATCATTAGATCATCTAAAGCAGCTAGAGCCGATTCTAGCCATGACTTAGATTCCATTTCCGCAAAGATAGATGCTGTGGAGAGACGAATGGAAAAGATGACTAAGGATATTCACTCAATACGAATTAGTTGTGAGCAGTGTGGAGGACCACATTTGACAAAAGATTGTCTCAGTATTGAATTAACAATGGAACAAAGAGAGAATATTTCATACATAAACCAAAGGCCTGGAAATAATTATCAGAATAATTATCAACCGCCAAGACCGATTTACAATCAAAACCAGAATTATAACCGAAATATTCCATACAACAACCAACAAGGTCCTAGCAATCAACAAGTATCCAATAATACTTACAATCAGCAAAGACCTAATTTTCAAAACAAACCACCACAACAAACCGATGATAAAAAGCCGAATTTAGAAGATATGATGACGAAGCTAGTTGAAACTCAAACGCAGTTTTTCACATCTCAAAAACAAACAAATGAACAAAATGCTCAAGCATTTAGAAATCAACAAGCTTCTATTCAAAATCTGGAACAAGAAGTAAGTAACCTAGCAAGGTTAATAGGTGAAAGAAAACCGGGAAGTTTACCTAGCGATACAAATACTAACCCCCGGAATGAAACAGCTAAAGCTATTACCACAAGAAGTGGTACAACACTTAAACCACCTGAAATACCTGTAACTTCTGATGAAACTATTCCTACTCCACAAGAACCACAACCTGATCAAGATAAGGAAAAAGAACCGGTAGTTGAAAAGGTTAATGAAGATAACACAGTTAAGGATAAACCTTATGTTAAACCATACCAACCACCACTTCCTTATCCGAGTAAAATGAAGAAAGAAAAACTTGAAGCCGAGCAATCCAAATTCTTGGATATGTTTAAACAGATAAATGTAAATCTTCCTTTCATTGATGTAATTTCAGGAATGCCAAGATATGCTAAATTCTTGAAAGATCTAATCACGAATAGAAAGAAAATGGAAGAACTCTCGGCTGTTACTATGAATGCTAATTGTTCAGCAGTGCTGTTGAATAAGATACCAGAAAAACTATCTGATCCAGGAAGTTTCACAATTCCATGTTTTCTGGGTAGTCTTAGTTCAATAGAAGCATTGGCAGACTTAGGTGCTAGTATAAATCTAATGCCGTATTCACTATACGCTAAACTAGACCTTGGGGAATTAAAACCAACCAGAATAAGCATACAACTAGCCGATAGATCAATAAAATATCCTAGAGGGATAATGGAGAACATGCTAGTTAAAGTTGGTACTTTAGTATTTCCAGTAGATTTTGTTGTTTTGGACATGGAAGAAGATTCTCAAGTTCCTCTCATATTAGGAAGACCATTCTTAAACACGGCTAAAGCAATGATAGACGTGTTCGGTAAGAAACTGACCCTAAGTATAGAGGATGAGAGTGTTACCTTTTCAGTGGATAGAGCCATGCAACAACCACAATCTGCAGATGATACATGTTATTATATTCAAACTATAGATGCACATGCAGAATTATTAGAAGAATTTCCAGAATTACAAGGAACAGGAGAATGTTCTTTAGGAGAAGGTAATGAACCAATTGATGAAGCTGAAATGTTAGCTACACTTATAGCTAATGGATATGAACCAACAACAGAAGAAATTCAAATGCTAAAAGAAGAAGACAGATATCGATATAAATCATCGATAGAAGAACCTCCGAAATTAGAGTTAAAGCCACTTCCAAACCATTTGGAATACGCTTATTTACATGGTGAATCTGAATTACCTGTAATAATATCGTCTTCTCTTACTGAAAATGAGAAATCACAACTCATTTCTGTGTTGAAAGCTCATAAACCAGCCATTGCATGGAAGATTCATGATATTAAAGGAATAAGTCCTTCGTATTGCACACATAAAATCCTTATGGAAGAAGGTCATAAAACGTATGTGCAACGCCAACGAAGACTAAATCCTAATATGCAAGATGTAGTTAAGAAAGAGATTATTAAACTGCTAGATGCAGGTTTGATATATCCAATTTCTGATAGTCCATGGGTAAGCCCAGTTCAATGCGTGCCTAAGAAGGGTGGCATGACTGTCATTACAAATGAGAAAAATGAGCTTATTCCTACTAGGACTGTAACAGGATGGCGTGTATGTATTGATTATAGAAAATTAAATGACGCCACCAGAAAAGATCACTTTCCCTTACCTTTCATAGATCAAATGTTGGAAAGATTAGCCGGAAATAGTTACTATTGTTTTCTAGATGGATTTTCCGGATATTTTCAAATTCCAATAGCACCCGAAGACCAAGAGATAACCACATTCACGTGCCCTTATGGTACTTTTGCTTACAAACGCATGCCATTTGGACTTTGTAACGCCCCTGCAACCTTTCAAAGGTGCATGATGGCGATTTTTCATGACATGATAGAAGAATGCATGGAAGTATTCATGGATGACTTTTCAGTCTTCGGTGATACATTTAAATCATGTCTAGTTAATCTGGAACGAATGCTAATTAGATGCGAAAAATCAAATCTAGTACTTAATTGGGAGAAATGCCATTTCATGGTTAAAGAAGGCATCGTTCTTGGACATAAAATTTCAAAAGAAGGAATTGAAGTGGATAGAGCTAAAGTAGATGTAATTGCTAAACTTCCACATCCCACCAATGTTAGAGGAGTTAGGAGTTTTCTAGGGCATGCCGGTTTTTACCGACGTTTCATAAAAGATTTTTCTAAAATTGCCACTCCTATGAATAAACTCCTAGAAAAGGATGCACCATTCATCTTTTCAGATGAATGTATCAAATCTTTTAATATACTTAAAGAAAAACTCACTAATGCGCCGATCATGATAACACCAAATTGGAATCTACCATTTGAACTAATGTGCGATGCAAGTGATTTGGCAATGGGAGCCGTTTTAGGACAAAGGATTGAAAAACGATTTCAACCTATATATTATGCTAGTAAGACATTACAAGGAGCACAAACGAACTATACAACTACTGAAAAAGAACTCCTTGCTATTGTCTTTGCTTTTGACAAATTTCGATCATATCTCGTTCTAGCAAAAACGGTGGTCTATACCGACCATTCTGCTCTTAGATACCTATTTTCAAAACAAGATGCTAAACCAAGATTAATCCGTTGGATCTTACTCTTACAAGAGTTTGATATTGAAATCCGAGATAAAAAAGGAGCAGAAAATCTCGCCGCTGATCATCTTTCTCGTCTTGAAAATCCCGAATTAGAAGTTCTAAATGAATCGGCCATACAAGACAACTTTCCTGATGAATATCTATTGAAGATAGATTATAAAGAAATCCCATGGTTTGCAGACTATGCAAACTACTTAGTTTGTGGATTCCTTGAAAAAGGATTATCGTACCAAAAACGGAAGAAATTCTTCAGTGATATAAAACACTATTTCTGGGAAGATCCACATCTGTTTAAAAGTTGTCCCGATGGAATAATACGCCGATGTGTATTTGGAGATGAAGCTAGTAAAATTTTAAACCATTGTCACACAGGACCAACAGGAGGGCATTATGGGCCTCAACTAACAGCAAGAAAAGTTTATGAAGCTGGGTTCTATTGGCCTACAATTTACAAAGACGCACACCTTCTTTGCAAATCCTGTGATGCATGTCAAAGGGCCGGAAGAATAAGTCAACGCGATGAAATGCCACAAAATGTCATCCAAGTATGTGAAGTATTTGACATTTGGGGTATTGACTTTATGGGTCCATTTCCAAAATCTCATAATAATCTATATATACTCGTAGCCATTGATTATGTATCTAAATGGGCGGAAGCACAAGCTCTCCCAACTAACGATGCACGAGTTGTAGTAAACTTTTTAAAACGTCTTTTTGCAAGGTTTGGAACACCGAAAGCTTTAATAAGTGATCGGGGTACTCATTTCTGTAATAATCAACTTGAGAAAGTTCTTAAAAGATATGGAGTAACTCATAAAATCTCCACCGCATATCATCCACAAACAAGTGGACAAGTTGAAAATACCAACCGAGCTTTAAAACGTATTCTAGAGAAAACCGTAGGATCAAATCCAAAGGAATGGTCCATTAAATTGGAGGATGCACTCTGGGCTTTTAGAACAGCCTACAAAACTCCAATTGGAACCACACCTTTTAGACTTGTTTATGGAAAAGCGTGTCATCTTCCAGTAGAAATTGAACACAAAGCATTTTGGGCTTTGAAGACATGTAATCTTGATTTACATGAAGCCGGACGTCTACGATTAAGTCAACTAAACGAATTAGAAGAATTAAGACATGAAGCATACGAAAATTCGTTAATCTATAAAGAAAGAACGAAGAAATGGCATGATAAAAGAATCAGAAGTTCAAAAGAATTCAAAGAAGGAGACAGAGTTCTTCTTTTCAATTCACGATTCAAGCTATTTCCTGGAAAATTGAAATCAAGATGGTCTGGACCATTCATAGTAAAAAGAGTTTTCCCATACGGAACAATAGAATTAATAAATTCAAATGGGATTGAATTTAAAGTTAATGGTCACAGAGTTAAACATTACATACATGGTCCGATGGAAGTCGACAACGAAGTTAATCACAATTTCGACACCACAGCTAACTAAGTGTGGGGAGAATCAAGTCTTTAAAGGATAATATGTATTTCTGTTAGAGTTAGATTGTCTGTTTTCGTGTAGTTCTCGAAAATGGAACACGTATGGTCTTTCCCTAGCAGACCCTAAAGAACTAGTCTTCTCCCCCCATTCTGAATTTTTATTTTTTTTAGGTTTTTACGAAATGAAGACTGCCTGTGAACTAAACCATGGTCTAATGCTACACGCTTTGATCACTAAACGTAATAATGACATACTACCGAGTGAAATAGTATCAGTAATCAGAGAAAGAATGGACGGAGTTAGAAAAGGATCCAGATGCGAAGATAATAAGTTACAATTTGGTAAAGGAAAATCAAAATCCGCAGCAAAAAGAAGAGCACGACACCTAGAAAAATGTCACAAATGCGGAAAATGGTCACATGGAGGTAAATGTTCAAATAATCAAACCTATTCAAATACCGAATTTGTTACTTTATGCAGAGACGGACCGTTCATATGTTTAGAAGAAAAGACAATGAATGCTCGAGGTTACGCCTATGCAGCCATGGAAAACCAATTAAACCGACTATCTTATGAATATAATAGATCATATAACTAAGAAATCTATTTCACAGGTATGTCTGTACAGTTTTTATTTTTATTTTTAACCTTTTGATAATAAACGCTAATTTGTTCGCTAAAAAGTATTAAATTGGTATTGAATAAAATTAGGTTTGGCGACCGAAATTATTGATATCGTTCAAAAATTTATTACATCACTGCGAAATTTAACGTTTATTCTTAAGGTATAAATATCTTTAATCAATCAACCCAAAATATTTCAAAAATTCGTCATGAGTTAAATTAGGTCTTGGAACCGAAATTACTTTACCGAAAAGAGGGGCGTATATTTTTGATAATATTTGATTGATAAAAGTGGGATAAAAAGAAAAAAAAAAAAAAAAAAAAGATTTTTAATTTTATTTTTACTATGTTTTTAAAATTAATATTTAAATCTTAAATTAATATTGTAAACTTTGTAAAAACAATATATTTAAAATTGTAAATATTTGAAAAATTAATATAAGTTTGGTATGAATTTATGAATTTTTAAATTAAGTTTGGTGTGAATTTTTAATTTTTAAAATATGAAATTTTAATTTTATGCATTTCAAATTTTAAGTTTGGTGTGAATTTTGAATTTTTAATATTAATTTTGAATTTTATATTTATGTTGTGTGAATTTAAAAACAAAAATTTACTTTATCTCATTAAGTTAAAAATATGATTTTAAAATTCGTCGTAAGTTGAAGACTAGGTCTTTGAACCGAAATTGCTTTACCCGAGGGAGGGACGAGAACTTTTATTATCAATATTTTTAATCTTGTTGATTTAAAGTATGCCAAAAACATAAAAAAACCCAAAAATCTTAGCTTTTAAAACAATCGCTACAAAAAGACAAATTTTAAAATTTTGTCGAGGGACGGACTAGGACATCAATCCGAAACGACCTCGTCCTAAATAACAAGGGAAACAAAATTTTAAAATTAATTTCTTAATTGTTTTATAAGTTAAAGATTATAAAAAATAAAAAAAAAAAAAAAAAAAAAAAAAAAAAAAAAAAAAAAAAATAACTCCGCGACTCGCGGAGTTTTCAGTTAAAACCTCCGCGACTCGCGGAGGGACCAAATTACAGAAAAAAATAAAACAGCTGCACACGATCAGTTCACTCCCACCAACACAAAAACACCCAAAATACTGCGAAAAAGACCCGAGAAAACCCACAAAAATCATCCCAAAAACTCGATTTTTCACCGTTAATCTTCAAATTTTTCACTACAATCATGTTGAGAAGGATGATATCTAGGAACTACTCAAGAAAACAGGTACAATTACACCCCAAATCACCTTTAAATCCGAATTTTAGTGTGTTCTTGAGCATATTTTAATAATTTGAATTTTGTTAATTTTTAGTGTAATTAGTGTTAAATTGTTAGTATATTATGCATGTATAACCTAGATTGATGCTTGTTAACATGATTTGAAGCCAAAAACTTCAAAATCTTTAGAATCTAGGGTTTGTGTTCTTGAGCAAATTTGGGGCTTTTTGATATAAACAGGTTATGGCCGATTTTTGTCATGAATTGTTGCTAAAATGAGTAGTGTAACATGTCTAGGTAGTTAAATGATCCAAACTTTGAGCCTAAACATGATTTTGAGAATTAAAGTGGACTTTTTCAAGTCCAAAATTCATGAACTTGATTTTTGAAAGATAATGCCATTTGAGACTTGTTTATTTGCTAGTAATGATTATTTTGACATGTTATTTGAGTTGAATGTTTATGAACTTAGCGAAAATTTTCGTATATGCTTATTTGAAAAAGTGTAGATTTGATAAAAATGTGAAAATAAGCTTAAGTTTGATATAAATTGATAATGTCATTGTAATTATTTTGATTGATGATTTTGCTGACACTAATGCATATTTGGATGCACAAAATTTGTGTTTGATGTGTTTTGCAGAATGAAAGGGGTGAATCTTCATCCCAAGCCCGCCATGCTCCTGCTGAGAACTTGGAACAACAGGAGGTAGATAACTACTACAGGCAGGATGTACCTCATCCAGTCATGACCTTTTCAGATATGCATTTGGAACAGTTGCACCCGAACCTGCGATTTGACAGACTTTGGATAGATTATCCAAAATATCAACGGGGTTTGCATACTCTTCACTCAAAGGTTGTTGAGGTACCAAGGGTCATAGAATGGGGACCCTTGGAAGCTGTAGAATTGGCCGGGCCAATTAGGGAATTACTGGTACAGAGGTATGGTAATTCTTCTTTTAATGACTGGATATGTTTATTCACCATACGCAGACCTGTATATAAAGTATGGTGTGAAGAGTTGTTATGTAGTATAGAGTTGAATGATCGGGTAGCCAGTTTAACCGATCGTTCTTTTATTAGATTTTTGTTAGGCGGTTCGATGCGCCACATGTCTTTACTGGACATGGCTCAGGCTTTACGTATATATACGCCTGAGGAGTTAGCGTCTGCCGATTGTAGAGGATTGATACTAAACGGTAGGAAAATAGATGAGAATTTTGATACACACGGTGTGTGGAGTCAAATGACAAGCCACCACCGTTTTAAAGGGGGAAACTACTCTTATTTGGATATAGATAGAGCCGAATTAAGAGTAATACATAGGTTTTTAGCTAACTCGATTACACAAAGGGGTAAAAACAAAGAAAAGGTAAATGAACAAGATTTGTTTTACCATATGTGTATTCGAGACCCACACAGCGCTGTAAGTATACCATATTGTGTGGGTTATTATTTATCAGCTATGGTTCGAGGGATGCGTCCACATAGCATAATAGGAGGTGGTATTTTTATTACTTTGATTGGTGAATATCTCGGTGTGGATATAAGTCGGGGGGGATTATTAGTAGAAGAGCCGGAACCCCGCGACACTATAGGTTTAAATGTGTACCATGGTGCGAAAGTTTTGAAGCGGCGAAACAACGCCGCAGTACGATACAATGGTAGACATCCACAGGTAGAGAGAAACCAGGAACAAGGTAATGTAGGAGGGGGGCAAGAAATGCATAGGTTTATAGCTTCTCAGGAATACGAAAATGCTAGACAGAGAGCATTTGAAGATTGGCAAGTTCATCAGAACCAGATCATAGCGCATTGCCAACACATAGGTAGAAACTATATTCCTACACCGAAACCCGTCTTCCCTCCTTGGTCGATAGAGATGCAGCCACCATATCCTACGTATGACCCTGCCGAGGCATTCTATAGCACTTATGGTTATGCGTGGAACCCCTATTGGTACCAATATCATCCTTAGTTTACTTATTTTTATTTTTATTTTGTAATTTGTAATTATTGATATGTTTAATATTTTTTGTTAATATTGTAATCATTTTTATATTTATCTAACTTTTATTCTTAGATTTTAATAATTTTTGAATGTGGGGTAATAAACCAAACTTCAAAAATATGTATATATGTTTGCAGTTTATCTTATGTACACAACAGGGTAAAACAACGCATTTTCAAAGACTGGCATTAAGTTCAGCAAAAGCAAGTAATTTTGACGACAATGATGCAAAATATATGTGAAATAACAACAAGACGGAATGAACAAATGACGTGCACCATTTATCATTCAGCAAACAAACGCCAATATATTTGGAAACTTTGGTAAAAATTTAATCATTTTCACACAAATCACCCTCAATAATTTAAATTGTTACTGATTTCTTGCAAATGAGGGCATTGCAAGATCTTAAGTGTGGGAAGGGGTTAAATTCTTTCGGATTTTAAAATTTTTATATTAAACACTTGGTTACCATTAAAAATACTAGTAAAGCAGTAGTTGTATTAGAATCTAGTGCTCTCTGATAAAAAAGAACAGCCCTAGTCTTATATACTGACTACCCAATTCTAGTAAAATTTTTCAAAATTTTCAATTAAATGAATTCAAAATCATGTTTATACATATTTATGAACGATAAAACTAGGTTTTAACACCGAAATTATTGTTACCTCGGAAAGGACATAAATTGAGAAACAAACTAAAATGTTAAAATTCATTTAAAATGGAATAGAGGACGATAAAAAGAAAAATAAAAAGCCAAGTGTGGGAAAATTTACCAAATTATTTTAAACATATGCCACATATATTTGTAACAAATAACTGAAAATACTTTTGCTTTAAACTAAACTAAACTGTTTTACCCAATGAAAGAAAAGAAGAGATGGATCTACACGATGAATCAATTCCATCATTAAAAGGAAGTAAAGTCTTCCGAAAAAGACACGCGCTTCTTGATTTAGGTCATGAAGTTGTCGTTCAGACCAGCTGTAGGTTGACGAAAAATCTAGAAAAGTCATCACTAAAATCAGCAGGAAATCCACGGACCTCAGCATTAAACAGGGTCGCCAAGTGGTCAGATTTATCCTAACCATGAGAAGGATTTATCTCGTACAATGGGGAGGCACCGTGCAAATTAGCTGGATAAGACTAATGAATCAGATCCCCAGAAAGGATAATCTCCTTAAAGATTAAAAATCAGCTTTTAAGACTGATATTACTCAATCCTAGAGATTGACCTTAAAGATTGAGAATTCAAACTCATGGAATTCAATGATATCTAAACTCGAGCTTAAACGAAAAAAATATTTTGATCAAAATTATAAACCGATTTGTTTTCTGAAAACCCTATTTTCAATGCGTTCATTACCATTGAACGTAAAATCCTAGGAATTCACCTGGAATTCATTAGGTCACCTGAACTAAATCGGGTGTCAACCGTAAGAACGGTGGTTGCATAACATGGTCAAAGACAGGACTTTGTGCCAGACCGACAAATTATAAGGGTGAGCTTTACTATTGCTCCTACCAAGGATAGTAATTGCGTCCGACACGTTATAGACCATAATCAAAAGCATGTCACGGGACATTGCCTTAAACAGTTGCTTGTTCAACGCTTTCCTTTACAACCGGACGGTAGTTTGCCGAAAGGTAATATACGGAACAAGTAAACTGGACGTGTTGCTTTCCAAATACAAGGTTAGCAAGTGGGTGACACAAAACCGCAAGTTTTGAGCTAAAATTTTCAAATCTGAAACCCACCAAACCCACAAAAATATTTTGCAAACACCGGTAAAGGGTTATTCCGGAAAACTTATCTAGGGTAAAAACTAGATTTAATTTTCAAAAGATCAAATGTTTTCATAAAGATCCAATTTCCTTAATGGATCTAAATTTTTATAGTCATGTGGGACTGTAAACCATATCGTTACTACCATTGTTTATACCGCCGTATAGAAATCACTGATGTACAAAGGGTGAAGAATAAAGAAGTGATTCTAGTATTTCAAGACAATATTGCTTGAGGACAAGCAACGCTCAAGTGTGGGAATATTTGATAATGCTAAAAACGAACATATATTTCATAGCATTATTCCTCAAGAAAGACAAGCTTTTAGTTGCAATTGTTCTATTTACAAGAGATATTCGTTTAAATAATAAAAGGTGAAGACAAAAGACAGATTCGACGAATTGAAGACGCAAACGACCAAAAAGCTCAAAAGAACAAAAGACAATAAAAAAGGTTCCAATTATTGATAAGAAACGTCTCGAAATCACAAGAGTACAAGATTCAAAACGCAAAGTACAAGATATTAAATTGTACGCGAGGACGTTCGAAAATCCGGAACCGGGACTAGAGTCAACTCTTAACGCTCGACGCAACGGACTAAAAATTACAAGTTAACTATGTATATAAATATAATATAATATATAATTAATTATATTAATTATATATATATTATATATATATATTAAAAACTGTCGGCAGCCAGAAACTCCAAGGGAGTAAATTGAAAATACCTCTCCGCGACTCGCGGAGTTTGAAGGGCTTTTTGCCGCGAGTCGCGGAGCCCCAAATTCCATTTCTGGCTATAAAGCCAACCGAATTCTGATCGAATACAACATCTTTTTTCTCAATCTCTCTCTCAATATATACGTAATATATTTATATTTATAATTTATATTTTAATTTTAATTATAATTCTAATAATAAGGGTATGTTAGCGAATGTTGTAAGGGTGTAAGTCGAAATTCTGTCCGTGTAACGCTACGCTATTTTTAATCATTGTAAGTTATGTTCAACCTTTTTATATTAATGTCTCGTAGCTAAGTTATTATTATGCTTATTTAAAACGAAGTAATCATGATGTTGGGCTAATTATTAAAATTGGGTAATTGGGCTTTGTACCATAATTGGGGTTTGGACAAAAGAACGACACTTGTGGAAACTAGACTATGGGCTATTAATGGGCTTTATATTTGTTTAACTAAATGAAAGTTTGTTAATGTTAATATAAAGATTTACAATTGGGCGTCCCTATAAATTACCATATACACTCGATCGGACACGATGGGCGGGGTATTTATTTGTACGAATAATCGTTCATTTAACCGGATACGGGAATGGATTAATAGCCACTAGAATAATTAAAACAGGGGTGAAATTACATTCAAGGGTAATTGGTGTAATTGTTAACAAAGTAGTAAAACCTTGGTTTACACGCAGTCGATAACCTGGTGTATTCATTAAACAAAGTATTAAAACCTTGTTACAATTCGAATCCCCAATTAGTTGGAATATTTATCTTCGGGTATAATAATAATTTGACAAGGACACTTGCAATTTATATTTATGACTGATGGACTGTTATGGACAAAAACCAGACGGACATATTGAATAATCCAGGACAAAGGACAATTAACCCATGGGCATAAAACTAAAATCAACACGTCAAACATCATGATTACGGAAGTTTAAATAAGCATAATTCTTTTATTTCATATTTAATTTCCTTTATTTTATATTTAATTGCACTTCTAATTATCGCACTTTTATTTATTGTTATTTCATTTTATCGCACTTTTAATTATCGTACTTTTTAATTATCGCAATTTAATTTTTATCGCATTTTTATTATTCGCAATTTCATTATCGTTATTTACTTTACGCTTTAATTTAAAGTCTTGTATTTATTTTATATTTTACATTAGGTTTTAACTGCGACTAAAGTTTTAAAATCGACAAACCGGTCATTAAACGGTAAAAACCCCCCTTTATAATAATAATATTACTTATATATATATTTGTAATTTTAATAAAAGTAAACTAATATAGCGTTGAGCTTTGCTTAAAGATCTCCCTGTGGAACGAACCGGACTTACTAAAAACTACACTACTGTACGATTAGGTACACTGCCTATAAGTGTTGTAGCAAGGTTTAAGTATATCCATTCTATAAATAAATAAATATCTTGTGTAAAATTGTATCGTATTTAATAGTATTTTTCTAGTAAAATAATAACTATTTTATATACACCTCGCGAAACATCATCCGTCAATTCAAGAATCACTGTGGACATCATTACGAATCAATAACGCGTATATTGTATTAGCGAGTTATGAAAAATTAACTCATTCCCTCTGAAGAAATTATATGTATATTTTACATATATATATTTTGAAAAAATAAATAAATAAATCTTTCCGTGCTAAGCTATTGTGTATGAATCTTAACTACTTGGTTAATTCATATTACAAATATGCAATAATGTACGTCTTTCGCCCGCAACTTAATCAGCGTTAACTACAATCTCTGTCTCAATTCAAGAAATTCCAATTCATAATAAATCAAGTATATATTTGATTTTACACTTTCATCATCGATGTACCCGAAACTTTTCAGATAACATCATTCGTACTTTGCGAAGTTCACAAGAATTTAACGAAAACCAACATCACGCCTCAACAAATAACGAAGTATTGATTCATAATTTCAATATTATTGAAGAAATACTTATGTAATCTCTAAAGCCTTCAAGGGATTATTCAATTCTAGTTCCAACCTTAAATCAAATGAGTTTAATTTAGTATTAACTCATTAAAATCTATGTTACATCTGAAGAGAATATATATACATATATATTTTCATAAAGACTGTAATAAAATTATTTTGTACAAAATATAAATTGTGAAATTTTTTTTTAACGGGTAGGTAATACCCGATATATATATATATATATATACATACATATATATATATATACATATATATATATATATATATATATTCAAAATTAATATGTTACATTCTTTGAATTTGATTAAGCAAATTATCAACTATAATTCCCACTTTCACAATAATATACATTCTTTCATAGAAATCAAAACAACCATACTCATTCAACCTCAATTACATATTCTGATTTTGAAAACTCAGAATTCAATTCGAGATATAATCGGTACCATCACTTTTAGATTCCTACATCTTTCAAAGCTATACTTTGACTTCAAAACTGTGTTAGAACATCAAATGTATATTAACGATTACAATCTGTGTTCAAACCCTTCGAAAATTTCTGAAGACACTTCAAATATTGAGCAATCGAGATAATGATCCAACCACATATTACCCACAGTTATGTACTTAAAAAGCTCTCGAAACCAAAGTCATAATTCAACACATATATGTGTCAGATCCTTTGGCATTTATTAGCAAAAAAAAAAAAAAATTACCTTAGCAATTCCTTTGTAAAGTAGCAAATTATATCACAGCTTCAACAAGACAACTTCGATTTTTCATTCGGAGTAGCCTTATCATAATCTTGATATATATGATTACCCTTTTGTTACCGGAGAACCTTTCATGTTTTACCACATTAGCAATAAACTTAATCACAACTTCACTGATCTTTGACCTTCCAAAGAATCATTATAATTACCGAAATCCCATCATTTACTCATTCGCATCTTGTAACGAGAATTGCCATACGAATCATCGAGAATTAGCAATCAGTATTTTGAAATCTCGCAGCATGTCACGCCAACAGTTATATGTGTATATATAACGTCTATCTCCTGGACTTACATACTTGAATGTGAAGTTTTTGAAAAACACCCTGAACTGCGGAATAGTTCTCGAAATGTTGATGAAGCAGCAAAAACTATAAATGACTTTAACAATAAAAGTTTGATGATAATGAATAGTGTGCTGGCAAAGCGCAGAAAAAAACAAAAGAAGTTTTGGAACTGGAAAACGAATTGAGCAAAGTATGAAGGAGGCTGTGGACAAATCACAAAGACTGAATCTGCCTTCAAAGAATCCAAATGATTCAGTATCTGCTAAATTCATTAACAAATACCTTGCTCCTGACTCTAAACCCCTGCTGACAATATTCTTCATCATCCTATGATATTAGAAATCCTAAGATATCATCATAAATATCCTCCATATTTCTGAAGATATTTTCATAATTATTCTTATCTGAAATCATTTATCTCTTCGCGCTATCTATATTACATCATAAAAGAAACTATTTTAGTTTCTAAATTCTGAAACATTCGAATTTAAAATAGGAATATTTTTGAAGTAGTGTTGGGAGCTGAAGCATTAGTTAGTATAATATATTGACACTTGATCAACGTGATTATATTACAGTAATTCATGCTGAGTTTCTAAATGGAACATGATGATTCACAGATCATAACGTCATCATGTGTCATGTTACACGAATTTT
Organism: Rutidosis leptorrhynchoides; assembly: GCF_046630445.1. Taxonomy (NCBI): domain Eukaryota; kingdom Viridiplantae; phylum Streptophyta; class Magnoliopsida; order Asterales; family Asteraceae; genus Rutidosis; species Rutidosis leptorrhynchoides. The sequence goes on from NC_092335.1 coordinate 637,657,286, forward strand.
ATATTCTCTTTAACCTCTAAAATATCAAGAAAATATTTCTTGATGATTCGGTCTTTTCCGAGGTATTCTAGTAATTTGACAAGTCAAGATTGTGCCATTACAATTTCCTTCTTACAACATTAACAATGTTCATTCTGAAATTCATATCTGCGAATTATGGACCATTATAAGCGGTACTTACTCACAAGAAGAAGAAACGAAAGGACAAAAACTCCGAAACAGAAATTGAGGTATAAATCGCAGCAAATAAAAGAAAGCATTAACTGGAGATGACAATGATTATAGAAGACAGAAACAGGGACATAAAAATATAAGGGAAGAAATAAAATCCAACAACAACCCAGAAACTATAAACCATATATATCGATGCATATAGCAATATAAAGACACGGGAGAACTAAAAACACTATAAAACCAAGTGCATAGTAGAAGTAAATAGATTCTTCCAGAGGCAGGTGAAAAAGAAGAATGACAGATATGAAAGTTAGAAGTATATCAAGAATTAGAACCGGATGGAGCATATTGATGAATGATTCAAAGTATGAATTAAAGAAGAAAGAATAGAAGGTGTGAATTGTAAGGAAACGAAGGAGGTGGATATATAGTAAAATATCTGACAGAGCAATCAAAACAGATTATCGCATTTAATCAAAGCGGATCCTAACTTCCTTAATTACCGAAGAAACAAATCTTATTACGAAGATTTTCTCTAAATTCCTTGAATTCCGGAAATCAACCGTGACTATGTCATTGGCTAAAAAGAACGTGCATTTACCCATTTCATTCTTTTGTGATAACTTCACTCGTACTCTTCACAAAAATCAAATTGCTTTATCAATATTACTTGATGATAATAAAACTATAATTTCCAACTCGTATACGTCATGAAAACATACTTATTGTCAGCCATGACCATCCCATTCAAATTTCGGGACGAAATTTCTTTAACGGGTAGGTACTGTGACAACTCGGAAATTTCCAACCAAATTTAAACTTTATCTTTATATTATTCGGACACGATAAGCAAAGTTTGTTAAGTTAAATCTCAAGAATTTTAAATTGTGTTCATACATTCATTATAACCTCGACCAAATTCCGACGATTCACGAACCGTTATATATAAATAAATATGTATATATATGTATATATATATATATATTATAACTTGAGAATATTAATAAAGTATTAAACGTATAATACTTTACATGAACATATTTGTTTCAATATGTTTATCGATGGAATTAGAAGATAATATCAAATGATTGAATTATTAGATACATTAAATTTATTTCTACGAGTCCCTGTTAGGAGGTCCACTTTGATTTAGGAAACCTTTCCCTTTTAACCATATTCGGAAAATGGTAAAGTGATTTTACATATAAGAACAAGGTGTCAACTAACGAGAACTAGACAAGAGTTAGTGAAGATTCCTATTTGATTTTCAATTCATACCTTACAACATTTTCCTCGTGATGTTAATAAGATAACTATTATGACTATCATTTTAAAGTTGAAATGTGGAATGTAAATAACTTAGATATTGGGTATCAATATTTTTCATTAAGATGATTTCATACGTTTATTTAATCTTTGAACTTTATCCCATGCTTCACCAACAGACTGTAATTTAAAAACTTGAAACCTATTATGAATATATATGATTCTACTTTTCTAAAACGTTTTATGATATAACGATTTCCATTATTTTAACCTTTTAACAAAATGATTCTTAAATATATTTAGTTTTGAAAAACAAAATTATCATATTTATTTGATTTAGTTTCAAACGTATAAAAAGTTTTCAGTTTAAAAAGAACTTTATTATTAAAACGTATATAACTTTTATAAATATCTACAACCACTTTTGACAACTCATTACTTAACCAGTATGATAAAGATAACGATATTTATATTTTATTTTATTAAATATATATAACGATTTAAATTAATATTATATATATTTATACGCGTATTATACGTACATAGTTTTATACTTTTACTATACTTAAACTTTATCTTTACTTTATTTTTACTTTACTTTAACTTTAATAATTCACTTTAATAATTCATACTTTAATAATTCACTTTAATAATTCATACTTTAATAATTCACTTTAATAATTCATACTTTAATAATTCACTTTAATAATTCATACTTTAATAATTCACTTTAATAATTCATACTTTAATAATTCACTTTAATAATTCAAAAATCTATTATAAATAGAATTCAAAAGGTTTCATTATTTCATAGAAACTTGAAAATATTTTTCTCTAAACTCTCTCAATCGATTTACATATATATATTTACTCCGTATTATTTCAAGATAATATTAGTATACATAAAATATTACGACGGAGTGCTGTCCGAGTGACTTCGAAATTGTTTTTCGAGCGGGATAAGGCTAAGGAAATTATGGGTTATAGCTATGGAGGTTATGGGTATGGTTCGGGAGTATTGCTCGTGAGTCAAACTAGTGTTTATCATCTCCGTTGCGTCTACGTACTTTTCCTGCAATATTGAATCTTAATATTGATACGTTCGTGAATCCGAGGCCAACCTTGCACTTGTTCAATGATGTTATATGTATTTTTACAACGAAATACAGTATGGTGAGTTTTCATAGCTCCCTTTTTAAATGCTTTTGCATTATATATTTTTGGGCTGAGAATACATGCATATTTTATAACTGTTTTACGAAATAGGCACAAGTACTAAAACTAATTGTACGTAGGTTTAAACCAGAAATATCCCCTTAGCTTGGTAACTATAACTACTGGTGTATGACTGGTAGGCGCGAATCCTAAAGATAGATCTATTGGGCCTGACAAACCTCATCCTGACTATGGGATGCTTTAGTACTTCGAGGTTTATATAACACACCTGATTCGGTGTACTTTCAGAGGGTAAAACATGAATGTTAAGGCTTGTTACCAGGTGCCTACAACTTATAGAATGCTTTTTATGTGAAGACCCGTCCTAATCCATCCGGACGAAGTCCATATCGATTATAAACGAGTCACAACAGTTGATTACATCGAGAGGTACTTGACCTCTATATCATACATTTTACAAACATTGCATTCGTTTTTGAAAAGACAATCTTTCATTACATCGAAAGTTGACGGCATGCATACCATTTTATAATAAATCTAACTATAATTGACTTAATAATAATCTTGATGAATTCAACGACTCGAATGCAACGTCTTTTAAATTATGTCATGAATGACTCCAAGTAATATCTCTAAGATGAGCAAATGTACAGTGGAAGATTTATTTCGTTGAGAATAAACATGCTTTCAAGTGTCAACCAAAAGGTTGGTGAGTTCATTAGTTTAACATAAATAATCATTTCATAATTTTAATAGACCACAAGATTTCATATTTCCATTTCTCATAAACATACGTCCCATGCATAGAGACAAAATATCATTCATATGGATTGAACACCTGGTAACCGACATTCACAATATACATATAAGAATATCCACATCATTTCGGGATCCTCCTTCGGACATGATATAAATTTCGAAGTACTAAAGCATCTGGTACTTTGGATGGGGCTTGTTGGGCCCGATAGATCTATCTTTAGAGTTCGCGTCAATTAGGGTGTCTGTTCCCTAATTCTTAGATTACTAGACTAAAAGGGTGATATTCGATTCGATAATCCAACCATAGAATGTAATTTTCGAGTACTTGTGTCTATTTCGTAAAGCATTTATAAAAACAGCGCATGTATTCTCAGTCCCAAAAATATATATTGCAAAAGCATTTAAAAAAGGAGCAAATGAAACTCACCTAATGTATTTTGTAGTAAAAATACATATGACTATATTGAACAATGCAGGGTTGGCCTCGGATTCACGAACCTAAATCAATTATAAATATTAAGACATATAATAGCAATTAACTAACTTATATATTAATATTGTTATTATACTTCTTGTATTAATAATTCGTTATTTAATTAGCTATATTCATTATATATACAAATACCTTTTGTTTGTAAAAAATAATAATAATAATTATAATAATGTTAAAATAATTTGTGGTAATAATAATAATAATAATAATAATGTTAAAAGTAACAATAAAATTAATGTTAATACTAATACTAAAAATGATGATACTCTTCATTTTAGTAAAAAGATAAGTTTAATAGAAATGAAAATTCTAATTTTAGTCTTAATAATAATACAACTAATTTTAATGATAAGAGTTATTATAATTATGATACTCATAATAAGAATGATATTATTACTAATAGTAATGTTAATACTTATGATAATAATAAAAATAAAAATGGTAATAATAATAATAATAATAATAATAATAATAATAATAATAATAATAATAATAATAATAATAATAATAATAATAATAATAATAATAATAATAATAAAAGATCACAACCTTTGAAGAAAGCAAAAAAAAAAAAATTTCTGCCACTTGAGGGACTCGAACCCGCGACCATTAGATTACCCGTTAACACTCCTACCATCAGACTGTTTCTGCTATTCTGTTATATACCCAGATTAATTACTATATAACTCGTCTATCGATCTGTCCTTTTTCTTGATAACTTGCCCGAAGTAATAACAACTATAATCTCCTCTTAGTTATCGTGATTATTATCTACCTTATAATAATCCTAACATCATTTCACATCACCAAGTATCATCATCATCGATTATCATAACCGATTCATCACATCGTCATCATCTTAACATCTAATCACTATCATAATCATAATCATAATTATAATCATAATCATAACTATAATCATAATCTTACCATCGTGATCATCTTTCCTTCTCATCAACTCCATTGAGAACATCATCGGAAATAGAATGGTGTTTGATTTGGTTTGGGGTTCGACAACATAATCGGACGCAACATCATAAATGATCAAAATGGGTTTTGTGATTTGTAGCAGCCCAAGTAGAACTAACAGCCCAAACAATTATTATCCCATATTATAATTCCACATAACATAAAAGGCCCAACAGCAGCCCGATTCAAATATTGCGATGGTTAAATTTAAGATCAGGAAACTGATGTCGATTGAATTGGAATCCAAGAACGTCCCCATCATCTTTTGGTTTCATTATTTTATGTATAAACACATCATCATTAACGTATCTTCCTCATACATGTATATCAATCTATCATCATTAATAGCGGGCATCATCATGAACCTCATTCATCATTATCATCTCGTTCTCACAACAACAATAATAGTTGCTGGCTGATTCTCAAGTAGCAGTAGCTAGTAGGTTTTCACGATGAACATGTTGGGTTTTTATTTGCGATAGAAAACAGAAAAAAATATAATAGTATAGCAGCGATTTTATGCAGGAATTAGAGGTGAGAGAGAGAGAGAGAAAAAGAGGAAAGTAAGAGAAAATAAAAGTTGTGGTTGATTTGGGGTGGCCTTGTCCGAAACAGAACGCATACAACAGCAAATGTAACAACAATAGTGAGGATGGTGATGTTTGTTGTTGTGGGTTCATGTGGGTTTCATAATAAATAGACAAGTCGAGTAGCACCATTATGAAGATAGAAGGTTTAGTGATCAGTGGTTGGGGTGGTGGTTGTACGGTTTAAAGATGGTGAGAGTTCACGAAGGTGAAGGAGCTAAGGTGGGTTGTGGTGCTTCAACAAATAGGAGTAACCCGAAAGAAATTATGGTTACATAGTGTGTCGCGGTTATAGATGATGATAGTGGTGGTCTAGGGTGGCTCGAAGGTGATAATGTTTCTAGACCGAAAGACAAATGAATAAGTGGGTGTTCCATGGTGAGGTTGTTAAGGCTCACGGTGGTAGTGGTGATAAAAGTGTTGGTTTTTGTTGACTGAATACAGAAACACAGAAAGAAAAGAAAGAGTTAGTGAGAGAGAGAGAAAATGATTTGGTTTAGAGGTGATGTTTGTTGGTGGAGTTCGACTTATGGTTTAAACAGGACGATAGTAACAAATTTACAGTGTAGAGTTGTGGTGATTTTTCGAATGATTGTAAGTGGTGATCGGGTTTAATAGTTTTGATCGAACAAGATACAAAATGACTAACATGGGTTCTTTGATGATTGTAATAAGGCGGCAAGTGGTCTTAAGGAAAAAAAAATAGCATTTCATCAACAATAGTTTAATTGGTGGGGTTATGTGATGAAAGAAAAAGGAAACAGAAAGTGTGATAAAGTCGTGGAATGCATTAATCATATCATTACTTGTAATTTAAATTTATGCAACTTGTGTAGTAATAATAGACTAATAATAATTAATAATAATAATAGTTTATTAGAAAGCAAAAGAAATGTGTTCACAAACAGTTAGCCACACTTATATTTGTTTTCTTATACCGACGGTTTTTTTTAAACAAGGACTGTTAAATCGTACCTCGTTGTTAAATCAGTAGCGGTTAAAAAGTACTCAGATAAATCCCAAAATTTTAAATGAAGTATCTTTATTTATTTGGGTCATTATGGTATAAAATTTAGTCATTAACTATTAAATAAATATTTCATTAATTATTCACTCCCAACCCCTAAGTAAAATATAAAAAGTTTTAAACTTTAACAAATAGTTCCTAAATGCATTTTTAATAAGCCTAAAATTTATAGAACTCAATTTCGGATCACCGTTTATTTTAAAATAATATAAGTTTGAACTTAACTTGCTTAATATCAATCGAAACATCAAACGAGTATTACAATCATTTAATATTTATTTTTAATATACTTTATTTATATAAAGAGATATATTTTAAATAATAATTATCATAATATCCTATCTTTTTATTTTATTAATTTTTATAATAACAACATATAATAATTCAAATTATATTTCTAATTATTATTTATATATATACACATACACACATATCTATTCACAATTAATTGTTCGTGAATCGTCGAAAGCAGTCGAAGGTCAATTGAATATATGAAACAGTTCAAACTTTTTGAGACTCAACCTTACAGACTTTGCTTATCGTGTCAAAAATATTAAATCGTATCGAGAGTTTGGTTTAGAATTAGTCGAAATTTTCCGGGTCACTACAGTACCTACCCGTTAAAGAAATTTCGTCCCGAAATTTGAGTGAGGTCGTCATGGCTAACAATAAAAATGTTTTCATGACGAATATGAGTTGATAATTAGAGTTTTATCATTATTGATTAATATAGATAAAACGATTTGATTATGTGAAGCGTACGAGTGAAGCTGTCACAAGAGAGTGAAATGAGTAAATGTAGAATCGTTTTAACTGATGACGTAGTTATGATTGATTTCCGGAATTCATGGGATTTAAAGAAAATCTTCGTAATAAGATTTGGTTCTTCGGTGATTAAGGAAATTAGGATCCGCTTTTAATGCGATTATCTATTTTGATTACTCTGTCGGATATTTTACTATAAATCCACCCCCTTCTTTTCTTTATTTTCCATATCTCACATCTTCTGTTCTTTCTCCTCAATTCATACTTTATAGTATTCGTTAATATGCCCCATCCCATTCTGATCCTTGATATCCTCTTAACTTTCATATCTGTCATTCTTCTCTTTCATCTACCACCGGAGGATTTTAGTTTCTTCTACCATTACCTTGGGGTTATTGTGTTTTTTTTATTCTCCTGTGTCTTTATATTGCTATACGCATTGATATGCACGGTTTGTAATTTATGTGTTGTTGTCGAGCTTTATATCTTCTTTTATATTCAAGAGTTCCATACTTTTGTCTCCTCTTCCCGACTTCAAGTCAAGCGAATAATGGTCCATAATTCATAGATATGAAGTTTTGGATTAACATAGTTAATGTTTTAAGAAGGGAATCGTAATGGTACGATCTTGATTTGGTAAATTACCAGAATATCTGAAAAGATAGAACTATTAAGAAGATATGTTCTTAATATGTTTAGAGATTGGTTAGAATGTAAGAGTCGTGTAAATGGCACATAATGATGGTACTGTGAATCATCACGTTCCATTTGAAACTCAGCATAAATTACTGTAATATAATCACGTTGATCAAGTGTCATTATATTATACTAACTCATGCATCAGTTCCCAACATTACTTCAATAACATTCATATTTTAAGCTCGAAAGTTTACAGAATATAGAACTAATAGTTTCTATATGATGTAATACTGATAGCACGAAGAGATTAATGATTTCAGATAAGAATAGTTATAAAATATCTCCTGAAATATGGAGGATATTTATAATGGAAGATACAATAATATCTCGGAATATCTAAGATCAGAGGATGATAGAAACTATTATCTGCAAGGGTTTAGAGTAAGGAGTAAGATATTCACTAAAGACTTTAGCAGACATTGAATCATTTGGATTCTTTAAAGTCAAACTTATTCTTTGTGATTTGTCCACGGCTTTCTTCTTAGTTTCGCATAATCTGCTTTTTGGTCCTAAATTTTCTATTGAATGTTTTCAATATAATGATACACAGGAAGCACGAGGAGGTATATAATTTCGGACGAGAATATTTATGACAATATCCTCAGAAATATCGAAGATATTGATGATGATATTTTGGAATTTCTAAGTTCGATGGTTGATGGAAAAAGATTTTTCGTAAGATTTTAACATGACTTCGGAGCAAGATATTCTCTAAAGATTTCAATGGATCCAGAATTACCTGAATCCTTTGAGTATAGGGTTTGGTCCTTGTATTTTTCCTTGGTCTCCTTCATGGGTAGCTCAATCTATTTTTCAATACCCAATTTTCTATCGAGCGTTCCTAACACTCCTTTCTTTATCATCAAACTTTTGGTCGTTTAGACCATCTACCATTTTTCTGTTTCCTCTGCATTTAATGCTATGATATCTGAATCATCGGTTATTAATCCGAGTTGGTTTCAGGAAAATTGTGTTTTTAGATGATTAAACGCTGATGGCAATATGGTGGAATATGAAAGGTTCCCTGGTAACAATAAAAGAGCACGCGTATATATCAACGTTATACTAAGGTTGTTTCGTACGAAAAGTCGAAGTTGTCTTGCTGGAGCTGTGACAAAACTGGCTATCTCGAACAGTAGATGCAAAGTTATTTTCGGTAATAATAACGCTAAAGGAATTAGCACAGCTACGTGTTAAACGTTTACTCAAGTTCCGAGTGTTTTTAGGTGCATAACTATATGCATCAATCTTTTCTCCCGTAAATGAAGTGCGGTTGGTTCATCCTATCGATTGAGATGTTTTCAAGAATCATGAAAGGTTTGAACGCAGAATGTAATCGTGAAGATACAAATGATGTTTAAGACGAAATCAAGTGGCAAACTTGAAGAATTATTTAGTTTCATATGTTATAATCAATATTTTAATTCATTTTAATTATCCAATGTTATTAGTCCACAATCGATAGTCCACGGTTGACAGTCCAATAATTCATATATAATTTAATATATAATATTCGAATTAATTAATAGGTATCGTGACCCGTGTACATGTCTCAGACTTGATCACAACTCAAAGTATATATATTATTATAGAATCAACCTCAACCCTGTATAGAGAACTCGATCATTACTGCATATAGAGTGTCTATGGTGATTCCAAATAATATATATAGATGCGTCGATATGATATATCAAAACCTTGTATACGTGTCTTGATATTTAAAGTGCATAAAATAAATAACAGAAATTAAATAGCGATAAATAAAGTGCGTAAAGTAAATAACAGAAATTAAATGACGATAAATAAAATTGCGAGGATGTAAATTACGATAATTAAATTGCGATAAAAAAATGTAAACAGTTAGCTAGGAACAATTAGCTAGGAACAGTTAGCGTGGATTCTTAACAAAATTTCTCATAGTTAATATGTTTGTTTCTAACAAATTTTATTTTGTCAAATGTTTTCTTCATTATGCCACTTGTTGGATTCTGATAGGTCAAAATCCAAATATGAAATTGAATGAAATTGGTTATTCTGTAGTGAACGGATTCGTATATCGGTAGATGTAAGTAGGATAATAAATGACTGTTGAATCAGATTTGAAGAATGTACAGTGTAACTTATTAATGCGAAATCTAAATATTCCCCGGGTATTACCTACCCGTTAAAATATTTTCACCATTAACAGTTTGTACACTAAAATTTTTAATTACAATCCCTATGAAAATATATATACATATATATTTTCTTCAGATATAATCATGGATTTAATGAGTCAATATGATATTAAACTCATTTGATTTACCGTTAGAATAAGAATATATAATCTCTAAAAAACTAGAGATTACATAATCGCCATGTCGCACGAAGATAACTGATGTAGAACGTCATGTAGAACTATAATTATACTCGAGGTATAGATTGAGATGTTAAGGCATGTGATATTGAAACTTGGGTTGTTAGTGATACTGTTGGTGCCGGTGATTTGGATGAAGCTGGTACGTTTTGCACCATATTTTCCAAGACTACAACTCGTGCGCGAAGTTCGTTAACTTCTTCTATTACACCGGGATGATTATCGGTTCGGACGAGCGGATGAATGAGGTTTAGAATCTGAGATAGTATATGATCGTGATGAGATACTTTGGAAATGAGAGAGAAAATGGTGTCTCGAACAGGTTCGCCAGTAAACGTTTCAGGTTCATTGTCAAGAGGTGAATTCGATTAGTGGAAGGGATCGCCTTCTTCGCGTCTCCATTGATTAAGTCGACTACGAACCCATCAGATGAATTGGGGATGGCTGATTGGTTTATTCATTCCGGTTACACTGCTTTCGGAGCTCGAGTGGAAATCCATATCGGAATAGCTGTCGGAATTACTATCGGAATAGATATCGAAATCTTAGGGACTCGAACTAGTTGAGGGATTCACCTCGTACGATCAGATGAAGGATTTTCGATAAGAAACAGATTATAGGATGTAGATTAATACCCTGCAATACATAATTTACATATGCATATATAATACTAAAATCCCATAAGTTACGGAGGAATCTACGGAAGCTATCAGGCAAAGGTAACAATAACAGATACGCTAAGATATGAATTTATCTATACACTGTCTATGCAATAGAGGCAGTAAGACGTGTCTAGACTAAGAATGATAAGCAGGTAATTTCTTAAGGATAATAAGCAGGTAATTTTTGACACGAAATGATAAGCAAAACTTTTGACATGCAGACACGGTCGAAGTCCAGACTCACTAATGCATCTTAACAACTATCAGTTAGACACACTAATGCAAGACAAGGTTCACTAAGACCACCGTTCTGATACCAACTGTGAAGACCCGTCCTAATCTATCCGAACGAAGTCCATATCGATTATAAATGATTCACAACAGTTGATTACATCGAGAGGTACTTGACCTCTATATCATACATTTTACAAACATTGCATTCGTTTTTGAAAAGACAATCTTTCATTACATCGAAAGTTGACGGCATGAATACCATTTTATAATATATCTAACTATAATTGACTTAATAATAATCTTGATGAACTCAACGACTCGAATGCAACGTCTTTTAAATTATGTCATGAATGACTCCAAGTAATATCTCTAAGATGAGCAAATGCACAGCGGAAGATTTCTTTCGTACCTGAGAATAAACATGCTTTCAAGTGTCAACCAAAAGGTTGGTGAGTTCATTAGTTTAACATAAATAATCATTTCATAATTTTAATAGACCACAAGATTTCATATTTCTATTTCTCATAAACATACGTCCCATGCATAGAGATAAAATATCATTCGTATGGATTGAACACCTGGTAACCGACATTCACAATATACATATAAGAATATCCCCATCATTCCGGGATCCTCCTTCGGACATGATATAAATTTCGAAGTACTAAAGCATCCGGTACTTTGGATGGGGCTTGTTGGGCCCGATAGATCTATCTTTAGAGTTCGCGTTAATTAGGGTGTCTGTTCCCTAATTCTTAGATTACCAGACTAAAAGGGTGATATTCGATTCGATAATCCAACCATAGAATGTAATTTTCGAGTACTTGTGTCTATTTCGTAAAGCATTTATAAAAATAGCGCATGTATTCTCAGTCCCAAAAATATATATTGCAAAAGCATTTAAAAAAGGAGCAAATGAAACTCACCTAATGTATTTTGTAGTAAAAATACATATGACTATATTGAACAATGCAGGGTTGGCCTCGGATTCACGAACCTAAATCAATTAAAAATATTAAGACATATAATAGCAATTAACTAACTTATATATTAATATTTTTATTATACTTCTTGTATTAATAATTCGTTAGTTAATTAGCTATATTCATTATATATACAAATACCTTTTGTTTGTAAAAAAATAATAATAATTATTATAATAATGTTAAAATAATTTGTGGTAATAATAATAATAATAATGTTAAAAGTAACAATAAAATTAATGTTAATACTAATAATAAAAATGATGATACTCTTCATTTTAGTAAAAAGATAAGTTTAATAGAAATGAAAATTCTAATTTTAGTCTTAATAATAATACAACTAATTTTAATGATAAGAGTTATTATAATTATGATACTCATAATAAGAATGATATTATTACTAATAGTAATGTTAATACTTATGATAATAATAAAAATAAAAATGGTAATAATAATAATAATAATAATAATAATAATAATAATAATAATAATAATAATAATAATAATAATAATAATAATAATAATAATAATAATAATAATAATAATAATAAAAGATCACAACCTTTGAAGAAAGCAAAAAAAAAAAAATTTCTGCCACTTGAGGGACTCGAACCCGCGACCATTAGATTACCCGTTAACACTCCTACCATCAGACTGTTTCTGCTATTCTGTTATATACCCAGATTAATTACTATATAACTCGTCTATCGATCTGTCCTTTTTCTTGATAACTTGCCCGAAGTAATAACAACTATAATCTCCTCTTAGTTATCGTGATTATTATCTACCTTATCATAATCCTAACATCATTTCACATCACCAAGCATCATCATCATCGATTATCATAACCGATTCATCACATTGTCATCATCTTAACATCTAATCACTATCATAATCATAATCATAATTATAATCATAATCATAACTATAATCATAATCTTACCATCGTGATCATCTTTCCTTCTCATCAACTCCTTTGAGAACATCATCGGAAATAGAATGGTGTTTGATTTGGTTTGGGGTTCGACAGCATAATCGGACGCAACATCATAAATGATCAAAATGGGTTTTGTGATTTGTAGCAGCCCAAGTAGAACTAACAGCACAAACAATTATTAGCCCATATTATAATTCCACATAACATAAAAGGCCCAACAGCAGCCCGATTCAAATATTGCGATGGTTAAATTTAAGATCAGGAAACTGATGTCGATTGAATTGGAATCCAAGAACGTCCCCATCATCTTTTGGTATCATTATTTTATGTATAAACACATAATCATTAACGTATCTTCCTCATACATGTATATCAATCGATCATCATTAATAGCGGGCATCATCATGAACCTCATTCATCATTATCATCTCGTTCTCACAACAACAATAATAGTTGCTGGCCGATTCTCAAGTAGCAGTAGCTAGTAGGTTTTCACGATGAACATATTGGGTTTTTATTTGCGATAGAAAACAGAAAAAAAATATAATAGTATAGCAGTGATTTTATGCAGGAATTAGAGGTGAGAGAGAGAGAGAGAGAAAAAGAGGAAAATAAGAGAAAAGAAAAGTTGTGGTTGATTTGGGGTGGCCTTGTTCGAAACAGAACGCATACAACAGCAAATGTAACGACAATAGTGAGGATGGTGATGTTTGTTGTTGTGGGTTCATGTGGGTTTCATTATAAACAGACAAGTTGAGTAGCACCATTATGAAGATAGAAGGTTTAGTGATCAGTGGTTGGGGTGGGGGTTGTACGGTTTAAAGATGGTGAGAGTTCACGAAGGTGAAGGAGCTAAGGTGGGTTGTGGTGCTTCAACAAATAGGAGTAACCCGAAAGAAATTATGGTTACATAGTGTGTCGCGGTTATAGATGATGATAGTGGTGGTCTAGGGTGGCTCGAAGGTGATAATGTTTCTAGACCGAAAGACAAATGAATAAGTGGGTGTTCCATGGTGAGGTTGTTAAGGCTCACGGTGGTAGTGGTGATAAAAGTGTTGGTTTTTGTTGACTGAATACAGAAACACAGAAAGAAAAGAAAGAGTTAGTGAGAGAGAGAGAGAAAATGATTTGGTTTAGAGGTGATGTTTGTTGGTGGAGTTCGACTTATGGTTTAAACAGGACGATAGTAACAAATTTACAGTGTAGAGTTGTGGTGATTTTTCGAATGATTGTAAGTGGTGATCGGGTTTAATAGTTTTGATCGAACAAGATACAAAATGAATAACATGGGTTCTTTGATGATTGTAATAAGGCGGCAAGTGGTCTTAAGGAAAAAAAAAATAGCATTTCATCAACAATAGTTTAATTGGTGGGGTTATGTGATGAAAGAAAAAGGAAACAGAAAGTGTGATAAAGTCGTGGAATGCATTAATCATATCATTACTTGTAATTTAAATTTATGCAACTTGTGTAGTAATAATAGACTAATAATAATTAATAATAATAATAGTTTATTAGAAAGCAAAAGAAATGTGTTCACAAACAGTTAGCCTCACTTATATTTGTTTTCTTATACCGACGGTTTTTTTTAAACAAGGACTGTTAAATCGTACCCCGTTGTTAAATCAGTAGCGGTTAAAAAGTACTCAGATAAATCCCAAAATTTTAAATGAAGTATCTATATTTATTTGGGTCATTATGGTATAAAATTTAGTCATTAACTATTAAATAAATATTACATTAATTATTCACTCCCAACCCCTAATTAAAATATAAAAAGTTTTAAACTTTAACAAATAGTTCCTAAATGCATTTTTAATAAGCCTAAAATTTATAGAACTCAATTTCGGATCACCGTTTATTTTAAAATAATATAAGTTTGAATTTAACTTGCTTAATATCAACCAGAACATCAAACGAGTATTACAATCATTTAATATTTATTTTTAATATACTTTATTTATATAAAGAGATATATTTTAAATAATAATTATCATAATATCCTATTTTTTTATTTTATTAATTTTTATAATAACAACATATAATAATTCAAATTATATTTCGAATTATTATTTATATATATATACATACACACATATCTATTCACAATTAATTGTTCGTGAATCGTCGAAAGCAGTCGAAGGTCAATTGAATATATGAAACAGTTCAAACTTTTTGAGACTCAACCTTACAGACTTTGCTTATCGTGTCAAAAATATTAAATCGTATCGAGAGTTTGGTTTAGAATTAGTCGAAATTTTCTGGGTCACTACATTTTATACTCTTGCGAGTGTATGGTTATTTATGAAACTGAAATCTTGTGGTCTATTACAACTATTGAAAATCATTATTTATGATAAAACTATGAACTCACCAACCTTTTGGTTGACACTTTAAAGCATGTTTATTCTCAGGTGTTAAATAAATCTTCCGCTGTGCATTTGCTCATTTTAAAGATATTACTTGGAGTCATTCATGGCATATTTCAAAAGACGTTGCATTCAAGTCGTTGAGTTCAATAGAGATTATTATTAAGTAAATGACAGATTAGGTCATTTATAGTTGAATCTTATGAAATGGTATGCATGCCTGTCAATTTTTGATGTAAAGAGCGTTTATCTTTTAAAAACGAATGCAATGTTTGAAAAATGTATCATATAGAGGTCAAATACCTCGCGATGTAATCAACTATTGAGAATCATTTATAATGTATATGAACGGGTCCTTTCACATATAGAGGTCAAAACCTCGCAACGAAATCAATTAATATGGAACGTTTATAATCAATATGAACGAGACATTTCAGTTGGTATCCGAGCATTGGCCTTAGAGAACCAGAAATTTGCATTAGTGTGTCTTATCGATTTTGTTAGGATACATTAGTGAGTCTGGACTTCGACCGTGTTTTCTTTAAAAACGATTGCTTAACACTTTTATTGGAGACTATATATTATTAACATGTAAATATTATGTGATATATTAACCTCATAATGTGTTTGATATTGTGTGATAGATATCTACCACTAGTACAAATCCCATCGATTCACATAATAATAATCAAGAGTGGAATATATTTTGGGAAGATTCACAAATTCCCGAAGAGGAACCGAAAGAAGAGGAACCGGAAGAGGAGGAACCGAAAGAGGAGGAACCGGAAGAAGAAGAGGTTCCGGAGGAAGAAATATTGATACCTATAGTAAATCGATTAAATAAAATAAAATCCTCAACCAACGGACCAAAGTTAATAATGGTCAATGGTGTTTCCGTCGAGGAAGCAAAATATTGGGAAGATTATCAGTTTTTCGATGAATCGGATCCTGATGAGGATTCCGATGATGTTATAGAAATTAACTCAACCCAATTTAATAAAGCGAAAGAAAATAATAACCGAAAAGGTATAAAAATAGAGAAATCCGATTCCAACCCCGATGAACTTTATATGTATCGGCAACATCCGTATTTCCTAAAATGTAACAATGACCCGGAAACCTCTAAACCACTAGATTTTTCTAAACCATTGTGGAAAACGACGGCTCGTATTAGAGGAACACCATATATTCCTAGAAAATTAGGAAAAACGAACCAAGTCCGAAGAAGAAAAAAACCAGTGATTCAGATTAGAGGGTTGTAATCATGTTGTGTATTATATGTATTATAGTGTGCTTGTACTTTTATGTTCTATGTAAAAATTGCTTGTATTGTTTGTTAATTATCTTTTATGAATCTAACCCTCGTCTATTTTTACAGTATAAAAACACAAAATGGACGTTAAGGGTAGACAACCGAATATTTTAGAAGACCTACCAGAGGATATGATTGATGAAATCTTGTCTAGAGTCGGTCAGAATTCATCAGCACAGTTAGTTATGGCGAAATTAACTTGTCAAACATTTGAAAGACTTTCCAGAAATGCCTTAGTTTATAAAAGGCTTTCCTTTGATAGGTGGGGTATATCACATTGGGGAGACCGTAAGTTACGCAGTGTTTTCTTTAAAGCGTTAAATGCGGAGAACCCAAATATAATTTTACGCTACGGGTTAAGAACCTATTTTGACTCAACATATCCCAACATAGGATTTCGTGAATTAGAAAGAGCTTCTAACATGCAACATAAAGAAGCATGTTATGCTTACGGGTTAGTGATGTTCGCTTCTTACCAAAGTGAGAAAAAGAACATCGGATTGCAACTTTTAAATAAAACCTTCCCACAAGTGACGGATTCAGAAGTTGGGGTGAGAAACAAGGTTTTTAGATTATTACGGGGCTGTTGGACATTACGAAACCCTCGTCCTTTTGACGACATTACAACATGCTGTCTTATCAACGGTCACAACGGTTATGTTCCATAAGACCAAGGATGGGAAGTAGTCTTAGTAAAACCAGAATGCATGACTTGTTTCTGGACGTATGAATTACGTGTCTTTATTGCCTTCGTTGAACGACTTGCGTATTAACTAGAATTGTTTTCGCAACTGATTAAGGGTCTTGTAAAATAGCGGTATTGTAAGTTTGCAAAATATTGTATAAAAGTTTGAATGTGAAATATTATTATAATCAGTTTTTCATATAGAATTGTAGTAGTTAAATTGTATGTTAGCTACTAAGTATGAACTTAATGGGTAGGTATTACCCAAATTAAAACTTATAAAATGCTAATAAGAAGAAAAAGCTTTTATAAATGAGTTCATATTATGCTACGGAATACTATTGACTACTCTTAATATTCTATATGATTAACTTAATTCTTTTGGCTATTTTTGAAGGAAATGACACCGACTACTCGCCAGACCTTGAACATGAGTGAGGAAGACTTTCGTGCTTTCCTTGCAGCAAATATAGCCGCAGTACAGGCTGCAATGCAAAACAACAATAACTCAGGGTCTAGCAGTGGAGTTAACTCCACAGGAAACCGTGTAGGATGCTCCTACAAGGCTTTCACTGCCTGTAAATCTCTGGAATTCGATGGAACTGAAGGACCAGTCGGACTGAAACGATGGATCGAAAAGGTCGAATCTGTGTTTGCTATAAGCAAATGTGCTGAGGAAGATAAGGTAAAGTACGCCACGCATACCTTCACAGGTACTGCGTTAACATGGTGGAATACCTATCTCGAACAAGTGGGACAAGATGCTGCTTACGCACTACCGTGGTCAGCATTCAAACACTTGATGAACGAGCAGTACCGTCCCAGAAACGAAGTCAATAAGCTCAAGACAGAGCTTAGAGAATTACGAACGAAGGGATTCAATATCACCACATACGAACGACGATTCACCGAGTTGTGTTTATTGTGCCCAAGAGTGTTCGAAGATGAAGAAGAGCAGATCGATGCGTTTGTAAAGGGGTTACCAGAGAGAATTCAGGAGGATGTGAGTTCAAGCGCGCCCACTTCAATGCAAAAGGCAAGCCGAATGGCTCACAAACTTATAAACCAGATCCAGGGAAGGATTAAAGAGCAGGGGGCCGAGGAGGCCAAAATGAAACAAGTCAAGAGAAAGTGGGAAGAACCCAGTGACAAGAGTCACAATTTCAACAATCAACACCACAATCACAACCACAATCGCACCATTTTTTGCAACAACAAACGCAACAAAAACCATTCCAACAACAACAACTACAACAATCATCCCAACAATAATACCAACCGCAACAACAAAAATCCCAACAACAATCTCAATAACAACGCTGGTAATAAAAATCAGAAAATTCCGTGTCTGAGTGAAGGGTACCATCCAACTACTTTTTATCCAGCAACATGTACTAAATGTAATAGAAAGGGTCATGATACAACGAAGTGTTAAATTTATGGACCATCGGGTAAAGGAACAAGTAATGCCCACATTATTTGTTTTGGATGCGGGAAGAAGGGCCACTACAAAACTGCGTGTCCAAACCAGGGAAATAATAATGGGCAAAGCCGTGGGAGAGTTTTTAACATTAATGCGGAAGAAGTGCAGGAAGACCCGGAGCTTGTTACGGGTACGTTTCTTATCGATGAAAAACCTGCTTATGTTTTATTTGATTCGGGTGTGGATAGAAGTTATATGAGTAGAGATTTTTGTGCTAAATTAAGTGGTCCATTGACGCTTATGAATAATAAATTTTTACTCGAATTAGCAAACGGTAAATTAATTTCGGCAGATAAAATTTGTCGGAATCGAGAAATTAAACTGGTTAGCGAAACATTTAAGATTGATTTGATACCAGTAGAGTTAGGGAGTTTTGATGTGATAATCGGCATGGATTGGTTGAAAAAGGAGAGAGCGGAAATCGTATGTTACAAAAATGCAATTTGCATTGTACGAGAAAAAGGAAAACCTATAATGGTGTACGGAGAAAAGAGCAACGCGAAGCTAAATCTTATTACTAATTTGAAGGTGCAAAAACTAATAAGAAAAGGTTGCTATGCAGTTCTAGCACACATCGAAGAAGTCAAACCCGAAGAAAAGAACATCAATGATGTTCCCGTCGCAAAAGAATTTACCGATGTATTTTCGAAAGAATTAGCGGGACTACCTCCACATCGATCTGTTGAATTTCAAATAGATCTCGTACCAGGAGCTGCACCAATAGCTCGTGCTCCATACAGACTCGCACCCAGTGAAATGAAAGAACTCCAAAGCCAACTAAAAGAACTTTTAGAGCGTGGTTTCATACAACCAAGTACATCACCATGGGGAGCTCCTATTTTGTTTGTCAAAAAGAAGGATGGTACAATCAGGTTGTGTATCGACTACCGAGAGTTGAACAAACTTACCATCAAGAATCGTTATCCACTACCAAGAATCGACGACTTATTTGATCAACTACAAGGCTCGTCAGTTTATTCGAAGATTGATTTACATTCTGGGTATCATCAAATGGGGGTGAAGGAGGATGATATTCCAAAGACTGCTTTCAGGACGCGTTACGGTCATTACGAGTTTATGGTTATGCCGTTTGGGTTGACTAACGCACCAGCTGTGTTCATGGACCTCATGAACTGAGTGTGTGGACCATACCTTGACAAGTTTGTCATTGTTTTTATCGATGACATACTTATTTACTCAAAGAATGATCAAGAGCACGAAGAACATTTGAGAAAAGTGCTAGAGTTGTTGAGGAAAGAAAAACTGTACGCTAAGTTTTCAAAGTGTGCATTTTGGTTGGAAGAAGTTCAATTCCTCGGTCACATAGTGAACAAAGAAGGTATTCAAGTGGATCCGGCAAAGATTGAAACCGTTGAAAAGTGGGAAACCCCGAAAACTCTGAAGCATATACGCCAATTTTTTTGGACTGGCTGGTTACTACAGAAGGTTCATTCAAGATTTTTCCAAAATAGCAAAACCCTTGACTGCATTAACGCATAAAGAGAAGAAATTTGAATGGAAGGATGAGCAGGAGAAAGCGTTTCAATTGTTGAAGAAAACGTTAACTACGGCACCTATATTGTCATTACCTGAAGGGAATGATGATTTTGTGATATATTGTGATGCCTCAAAGCAAGGCCTCGGTTGTGTATTAATGCAACGAACGAAGGTAATTGCTTATGCGTCCAGACAATTGAAGATTCAGGAGCAAAATTATACGACTCATGATTTGAAATTGGGCGCTGTTGTTTTTGCATTAAAGACTTGGAGGCACTACTTATATGGGGTCAAAAGTATCATATATACCGACCACAAAAGTCTTCAACATATATTTAATCAGAAACAACTGAATATGAGGCAGCGTAGGTGGATTGAGTTATTGAATGATTACGATTTCGAGATTCGTTACCACCCGGGGAAGGCAAATGTGGTAGCCGACGCTTTGAGTAGAAAGGACAGAGAACCAATGCGGGTAAAAGCTATTAATATAATTATTCGTACTAACCTTACTACTCAAATAAAGGAGGTGCAACAGGGAGTTGTAAAAGAAGGAAAGTTGAAGAATGAAATACCCAAAGGATCGGAGAAACATCTTAATATTCGGGAAGACGGAACCCATTATAGGGCTGAAAGAATTTGGGTACCAAAGTTTGGAGATGTGAGAGAAAAGGTACTTAAGGAAGCACATAAAACCAGATATTCAATACATCCCGGAGCGGGGAAGATGTACAAAGATCTCAAGAAACACTTTTGGTGGCCGGGTATGAAAGCCGATATTGCTAGATACATAGGAGAATGTTTGACGTGTTCTAAGGTCAAAGCTGAACATCAGAAACCATCAGGTCTACTTCCAAAACCCGAAATCCCAGAATGGAAATGGGAAAACATTACCATGGATTTTATTACTAAATTGCCAAGGACTGCAAGTGGTTATGATACTTAAGTGGTTATGATACTATTTGGGTAATAGTCGATCGTCTCACTAAGTCAGCACACTTTCTGCCAATGAGAGAAGATGATAAAATGGAGAAGTTGGCGAGATTATACTTGAAGGAAGTTGTTTCTAGACATGGAATACCAATCTCTATTATCTCTGATAGAGATGGCAGATTTGTTTCAAGGTTTTGGCAGATATTACAACAAGCATTGGGAACTCGTCTAGACATGAGTACTGCCTATCATCCATAAACCGATGGGCAGAGCGAAAGGACGATACAGACTCTTGAAGTCATGTTACGAGCATGTGTTATTGATTTTGGAAACTGGTGGGATCGACATCTACCATTAGCAGAATTTTCCTACAACAACAGTTACCACTCGAGTATCGAAATGGCACCGTTCGAAGCACTTTATGGTAGAAAGTGCAGATCTCCAATTTGTTGGAATGAATTGGGGGATAGACAGATTACGGGTCCGGAGATAATCCAAGAAACTACAGAGAAAATCATCCAAATTCAACAACGGTTGAAAACTGCTCAGAGTCGACAAAAGAGCTACGCGGACCTTAAAAGGAAAGATATAAATTTGAAATTGGGGAGATGGTCATGCTTAAGGTTTCGCCTTGAAAAGGCGTTGTTTGATTTGGTAAACGGGGAAAACTAAATCCAAGATACATTGGACCATTCAAGATTTTAGATCGTGTCGGACCAGTAGCCTACCGACTTGAATTACCTCAACAACTTGCCAATGTACATAATACCTTTCACGTCTCGAATCTGAAGAAGTGCTTAGCCAAAGAAGATCTCACTATTCCTTTAGACGAAATTAAAATCAATGAAAAACTACAATTCATTGAAGAACCCGTCGAGATAATGGATCGTGAGGTTAAAAGGCTCACGCAAAATAAGATACCGATCGTCAAGGTTCGATGGAATTCTCATAGGGGACCCGAGTTCACCTGGGAGCGTGAAGATCAAATGAAGCTGAAATACCCGTACCTATTTCCAGAAGATTCATCAACACCTTCAACAGCTTAAAATTTCGGGACAAAATTTATTTAACGGGTAGGTACTGTAGTGACCCGAACTTTTCCATGTTTATATATATTAAATGAAATTGGTATATTTACATGATTAAATGTTTTCAACATGTTAAGAAATCAAACTTGTTAAGACTTGATTATTTGAAATGTGCTTCATATAGACAATTGACCACCCAAGTTGACCGGCGATTCACGAACGTTAAAAATTTGTAAAAACTACATGATGATATATATATGGATATATATATGGTTAACATGAGATTATGATAAGTAAGTATCTCACTAAGTATATTACCAATGAGTGATATACATAAAAATGAGTTTATTGAATTAAGAAACTCGAAACGATATATATAACGATTATCGTTATAACAACGTCTTACTAAATACATATGAATCATATTAAGATATTTATACACTATGTTTAACATGATAAAATGATAATTAAGTATATCATTAAGTGTGTTAACAATGAACTACATATGTAAAACAAGACTACTAACTTAAGAATTTCGAAACGAGGCATATATGTAACGATTATCGTTGTAACAACATTTAACTGTATATATATCATACTAAGATATATTAATATATCATAATATCATGATAATGTAATAATTTAACATCTCTTTAGATATAATAAACAATAGGTTAACAACATTTAACAAGATCGTTAACCTAAAGGTTTCAAAACAACATTTACATGTAACGACTAACGATGACTTAACGACTCAGTTAAAATGTATATACATGTAGTGTTTTAATATGTATTCATACACTTTTGAAAGACATCAAGACACTTATCAAAATACTTCTACTTAACAAAAATGCTTACAATTACATCCTCGTTCAGTTTCATCAACAATTCTACTCGTATGCACCCGTATTCGTACTAGTACAATACACAGCTTTTATATGTATGTACTATTGGTATATACACTCCAATGATCAGCTCTTAGCAGCCCATGTGAGTCACCTAACACATGTGGGAACCATCATTTGGCAACTAGCATGAAATATCTCATAAAATTACAAAAATATTAGTAATCATTCTTGACTTATTTACATGTAAACAAAATTACACATCCTTTATATCTAATCCATATACCAACGACCAAAAACACCTACAAACACTTTCATTATTCAATTTTCTTCATCTAAGTAATCTCTCTCAAGTTCTATCTTCAAGTTCTAAGTGTTCTTCATAAATTCTACAAGTTCTAGTTTCATAAAATCAAGAATACTTCCATGTTTACTAGCTCACTTCCAATCTTGTAAAGTGATCATCCAACCTCAAGAAATCCTTGTTGTTTACAGTAAGATATCATTCTAAATTAAGGTAATACTCATATACAAACTTTGATTCAATTCCTATAACTATAACTATCTTAATTCGAGTGATAATCTTACTTGAACTTGTTTTCGTGTCATGATTCTGCTTCAAGAACTTTCAAGTCATTCAAGATCCTTTGAAGCTAGATCATTTCTTGTCACTTCCAGTAGGTTTACC
Organism: Rutidosis leptorrhynchoides; assembly: GCF_046630445.1. Lineage (NCBI taxonomy): Eukaryota > Viridiplantae > Streptophyta > Magnoliopsida > Asterales > Asteraceae > Rutidosis > Rutidosis leptorrhynchoides. The sequence goes on from NC_092335.1 coordinate 637,681,213, forward strand.
TACTAAACTTGAGGTAGTAATGATGTTCATAACATCATTCGATTCACATATATAAAAGTACCTTATTCGAAGGTTTAAACTTGAAATCACTAGAACATAGTTTAGTTAATTCTAAACTTGTTCGCAAACAAAAGTTAATCCTTCTAACTTGACTTTTAAAATCAACTAAACACATGTTATATATCTATATGATATGCTAACTTAATGATTTAAAACCGGAAAACACGAAAAACACCGTAAAACCGGATATACGCCGTCGTAGTAACACCGCGGGCTGTTTTGGGTTAGTTAATTAAAAACTATGATAAACTTTGATTTAAAAGTTGTTCTTCTGGGAAAATTATTTTTCTTATGAACATGAAACTATATCCAAAAATCATGGTTAAACTCAAAGTAGAAGTATGCTTTTCAAAATGGTCATCTAGACGTCGTTCTTTCGACTGAAATGACTACCTTTATAAAAACGACTTGTAACCTGTATTTCTGACTATAAACTTATAATTTTTCTGTTTAGATTCATAAACTTAAGTTCAATATGAAACCATAGTAACTTGAAACACTCAAAACGGATTTAAAACGAAGAAGTTATGGGTAAAACAAGATTGGATAATTTTTCTTGTTGTAGCTACGTGAAAATTGGTAACAAATCTATATTAATTATATCCTAGCTAACTTATATTGTATTACATGCATTCTAATATATTATGTAATCTTGGGATACCATAGACACGTATGCAAATGTTTTGACATATCATATCGACCCATGTATATATATTATTTGGAACAACCATTGACACTCTATATGCAGTAATGTTGGAGTTAGCTATATAGGGTTGAGGTTGATTCCAAAAATATATATACTTTGAGTTGTGATCTAGCCTGAGACGTGTATACACTAGGTCGTGGATTGATCCAAGATAATATATATCGATTTATTTCTGTACATCTAACTATGGACAATTAGTTGTAGGTTACTAACGAGGACAGCTGACTTAATAAACTTAAAACATTAAAACGTATTAAAAATGTTGTAAATATATTTTGAACATACTTTGATATATATATATATGTACATATTTGTTATAGGTTCGTGAATCGACCAGTGACCAAGTCTTACTTCCCGACGAAGTAAAAATCTGTGAAAGTGAGTTAGAGTCCCACTTTTAAAATCTATTATTTTTTTGGGATGAGAATACATGCAGTTTTATAAAGTTTTACAAAATAGACACAAGTAATCGAAAATACTTTCTATGTTGGATTATCGAACCGAATATGCCCCTTTTTAGCTTGGTAGCCTAAGAATTAGGGAAATGGCCCCTAATTGACGCGAATCCTAAAGATAGATCTATTTGGCCCAACAAGCCTCATCCGAGTTACGGATGCTTTAGTACTTCGATTTATCATATCCGATGAGAGTCCCGGAATGATGGGGATATTCTATATGCATCTTGTTAAGGTCGGTTACCAGGTGTTCAACATATGAATGATTTTTATCTCTATGCAGTTTGCGAAATGCCTGATATGGGATGTGTTATAAAAATGAAATCTTGTGGTCTATTAATATGATTTGATAATATGTAGGTTAAACCTATAACTCACCAACAATTTTGTTGACGTTTTAAGCATGTTTATTCTCAGATGATTATTAAGAGCTTCCGCTGTTGCATACTAAATTAAGGACAAGATTTGGAGTCCATGCTTGTATAATATTGTTTAAAAACAGCATTCGAAGACTTATGTTGATGTGTAATATTATTGTAAACCATTATGTAATGGTCGTGTGAAAAACACTATATTTTAGATTATCATTATTTGATAATCGTCGTAATATTTTAAAGGTTATGGTTTGTTCTAAAATCGAATGCAGTCTTTGAAAAACGTCTCATATAGAGGTCAAAACCTCGCAACGAAATCAATTAATATGGAACGTTTATAATCAATATGAACGGGACATTTCACAAACCCACCTGGTTATACCGATTTCTTGTACTCCGGTTTAGCTTCTTCTCATGAAACTCTTCAACCACCCAAGAAATCAAACTCACCTGGTTATACTGATTTCTTGTACCCCGGTTCAGTTTCATCCCACGAACAACATGACCCTAGTTGAAGCCGAACCTTAGCTTTTGATACCAATTGTTGGGACACAGGTCCCTTAACAAATAAAAATAAAATACGAAGTGAAAACTTCTTTTGTTATTGATATGAGATATGCGATGAAAACATTAAATGAAAACAAAATATCCTCAAAGACTACATCGTGCTTCACTATATTTATTCATCAAAAAGAAGTAGGCTTTATATAGCCTTGAAGTTACAAACGTGTCTAACAAAATGCAAAAAACTAGTGCACTAATGACTCACAATATCCCTCATAATTCGGCTAGTAAACCCACGTGCACACGACTTACACTTCTAACCATATGATTCAGTCAACTATATTAATTCAAGATAACACAATTAACTAAAAATAAACTAACATATAAACTATATGCTAATTAATTACTAAACCAAATTTATAGATAAATCTAATAAATCGATTACACCAACAGGGTCAGGTCGGGTTGGATCGGGTAATGTGTCAAATATGTAAAACGGGTAAAACGGGTCATATACTTTTATATTGGATTTTTTACATTTATTATATTAGTTATTATTGGTTATTTTTATATATATATTATATATAAAAACATATAAATATACATAATTAATGATGTAACAAGAATTCTTTCATAAATGAAACTTGTTGTAGTCGATCCATTTGACCCATTCACAAGACCCATTAGACTTGTCTCTCTTTATTGAGCTTTAGGATTTGAGACCCATTTGAGCCGTTTCTTTATATTTTGTATATGACTTAATATTTATCTACTAATCCGGTTCAGCATTAACAGACTAAGCACATTGAGATTGACATCCACTTTGTTCGCGATCTAGTTGCACAGGGTCAGGTACGGGTTCTTCATGTTCCCTCCACATATCAGTTTGCGCACATCTTCACCAAGGGTCTGCCATTTGCACTGTTTGATGAGTTTCGTTTCAGTTTGAGCGTCCGAACCACTCCCGTTCCAACCGCGTGGGGATGTTAGACTATATTACTTACTAGCCCGCATGATATGTCCATTGGGCTTAGCCCACCATTTGTTAGTAGGGTTTGTGTCTATATATGGGTTATGTATGTACTGGAGCATTTATTCACAATAATAATAATAATACGTCGATATTGTCTGTCAACACAGACTACTAGGATGCTTAGTTGCTTGGTAACATATCCAAACTGACACATCTACAAAATATATACGGAGTATATGTAAGCTTAAGATGTACCATCCAGTTCTTAAACAGATAACATAATGTTTGTAATGAAATATTGGTTTCAATCATGAAATATCCATATCTGAAATAAGAAGTTCATATAACATTGTCGGTCTTGATCACGTTTGGTGAAATTGGCTTTTTAATTAATTTCTCATCATCATTGTTGTGCATTTGTAGGTAGTCTAGAAGTAAATTGAGTATAATTCGATATTTTTATACGTACACTTTAAGTTTCTGGTCCCTAGCTTATATATTTAAACTTGAACTGCAACAAGAATTATTATGTAAGATTCTTGATGAATGTGTTATCAGAACCTCTGAATTATTTTCATTATTCAATTTACCCCCATGCAACGGCTATATATAGTTATTCAAGTCTCTCGACGACGAGAATGGGAGATTACCAGTAAGTAGGGGTGGGCATAATATCCGAATCCGAATCCGCAATCCGAATTATCCGAAAATTCGATCCGAAAATTCGGTATCCGGATTTTCAGATTCGGATATCGGATCAATTTTCCAAAATTTTTGGATATTCTGATAATTCGATATCCGAAATAAAGTACACTTATTATTAATATATTTATTGTATTTATAGTTTAGTAGCTCAATATTATCGCTTATGGACCTTATAGCTTTCAAGGTCAACTAAACTTTTAACTTTTAAGAGTAAAAAGAACAAAGATAACATATAGAAACAATCAATCGTTACAAAGAGTAAAGTTGGTATCCTTTGAACTTTTATTAATACTCTTTCTTGTTGAAACTAACTTGCATTCATATTTGGATACACTTTTTGTTTGGTTCATCTATAAAAGATGGATTTGTATCATTTTTATTGTAACGATTATGACATACTAATTATAACTTGATTCGCGTTCTAGAAGACTTAAAGTTATTATTTGATATAGAATAAATCACTATATAAGAAATAAATCACAGTACATCAAAAGTTATAAGAAATATAGCAGTTTATGTTAAGCAGATAATTAATTTGTATGAATATCTCTATATAAACAGTTAAGATATAACTGTTATGTTTGTGTTACGATGATGTGTTAATCATGTTTTGAACTTTGTTATGTTTTTACGATGATGTATTAATCGTGTTTTAAACTTTTGTAATACGAACTATAGAATGTTGAACTTAGGCGTATGTGAATTGTTAAGTAATATGTGTATTGCCATTTGTATTTTTTGCATTTATTAGATATAGTTCAGATATTCGGATAATCCGGTATCCGAATCCGAAATTTCGGATATCCGATTTTCGGATATCTGAAATTTCGGATTCGGATGGCCGTATTCACTATCCGAATTTTCGAATATCCGAAATTCGGATATCCGAAATTTCAGATATCCGGTTTTGCCCACCCCTACCTGTAAGCACAGATGCTTCGTGAACCATATTTAACAATATTATACTGTCAATTTCATAAGCTTCTTTAATTAAGAAAAAATTAATTATATATATGAACTATGTAGGATCGATTTAGGTCCACCATCAAGTCTTGTATATAAGTTCAAGAGTTCACTAGTACTCTAAAACCAATTGGTGATAGAGGAAGGTTCCCTTAAAACTTATATACACACATTATGTTCTTTCAGTTTTCTATGTGGAACACATAAACCGATTAGCTCCAACAATCACCCCCTTAATCAGTTTGTTCTTGCACTTGTATCATATAACGTGGCTTATTATCCCGGACCCGTTCATTTACGTCTCGACTTTTCCCGGACACCCGACCTCTTTCCCTGGTCACGTCCACAGTCACCCCGATATGAATCACCGCTGCCACAATGATTACAACCGTGCCACCTGCTCTGATACCATTTGTAGGATTTAGGTCCACCATCATGTCTTGTATATAAGCTCAAGAGTTTCCTGGTACTCTAAAACCAATTGGTGATAGAGGGAGATTCCCTTAAACTTAAATACACATTAATTATGTTCTTTCAATTTTCTATGTGAGACACATAAACCGATTAGCTCCAACAAACTATTCAATTAAAAATACAGAGCTGAGTACATGATTTATATTGATAAACAATATGTATGTATGTATGTATATATATATATATATATATATATATATATATATATATATATATATATATATATATATATATATATATATATATATATATATATGAAGAAACATGTACATAAATAGGGAACTTATTTAGATCATGACACGATCTCATAACTTAATTAACACGTACAACACACTTAAATGAAAACTTAGTAAGAAAGAAAGAGACAATGATATATGAAAGATACAAATGTTCCCAAAACTTATATATTTTGATGCATGCATGTTTCTCCATGCAAGTAATGTACACTCCAAAATTGTCAAGGTAACCTCCATAATTTTCAAAAAATCCGACAAAGTTACCCAAACTCACAGGAAGTGAGAACGCAGTTCCTCCAGATTTGGAGCCATATGGACCATAGTTCTTTTTGCTGCCATTAAAAGTCAATGACGTTATAACCATATAGCCGTTATAAACTCCAACGGTTCCCCTAATCCCAATAATGTGTTCACCTTCCGCAAAGGTAACCTGTGTAAGTATAAAAAACGTGAGAAGATCACATTCGTACGTAATATTCAAAATAAGCGATATTATATACCCATTATGTCTCAATTTAACAGTCTGAGTACTTTTTTTTTCTTCTTAATTTTGATTTTAAATAACTTTTTATATATGTTATATAATACACGATGAAATTAAATTTATATGAAAAATTAAGTTTTTATATGAGGTATAATTTTCATCAACTATTATATAATAATATTAAATAATTTATTACAGTCAAAGTTATGAAAAATAGTCAATTCAGGACTATATATTTTTTTTTTTTTTTTTTTTTTTTTTTTTTTTTTTTTTTTTGAACGGCAAGATTGCATCAGTCCGGACCGAAGCCTAGTCATCATTTGCACACACACGCGCGTTAATTCAGGACTATATATTAACTTGAGATTGAGAGAGTATATATTATAGGGTGAGTAGCTATGTTTAAAGATCACACCTTTTCATCTGTACCACCACCAGATTGAGCTCCAAATCCTTATGTTACTTCTTACTTTGTATCTTATAAACTGACACCGTTGTACAAGTTACCGTGTGACATGAACAAGCCGTGAATTTTAACATGGAGGATTTGTGCGTCTACATCATCTAATTATGCAGAAAATTTGGCACTTGAAGGTATGTTGACTAATTGAAAATTGTGTGTTCGTTTTTTGTACATAATAATAAAATTTTATTAACGCACACCTTATCCAACTAACTTTTGTGAACTAACTTATACTTTTGATGGTTTTTTGTAGTTGATGGAAGGAAAGTTGCAGACCATCAATCCAATTTGATGCACATCGTAACCAAATTTATACGTGTGACATTTGTACTAACACATGTATTAGCAATTATGTACCAACAACAATGCAACATATGAAAGGGTCCGTCTTTTTAAAGAGAGAAAGATGGAACAGGAAGAGGCTTAAGAGACCAACGATTGCTTTTGTTTCAACCAACGGTACATGGATCCAGTAAGTTTAATCTATATGCAGAAATATACACCTATTTTGACTTTTTAAGTGTAACGTAGTGGGTAATATTTATGGAAAATACATGTTTTGACCATCAAGTACAAAGTTTTGATACCTTTTGCAACGCACTAAAGGCATTTCAATCAGTAGATCTTTGCCAAAAAAATCTAAAATTATCATTTAGTCTTTACTTTCATAGTGTTAAAGTAAAGGTGGCAATTTCAACCCATGTTTTTGTATAACCGAGACATGGAAGCCTTAGGTTTTATGGCTGTCTAAAAGGAAATCACGTTAGAAACGTCGTTTTTGATAATTGGCTAAAGTTATCTGTAAGTTTATAAATTTTATTTTGATTATGGCCTTTAAGTTTGGAATTGAAGCTATCTATTAGTAAAAAAAAATTTATTCTGGTATGTTGTATGCTGTTTACATTGTTGGTGAATATTATATATCATAATCTTGGTGTTCCATACTTTCTAAACTGGGACTTCAATTTTCTGGTGTAGTGTAGGTTGTATCCACTACCCACCATGTTTTGACTAAACAATTGTTACATCCATTTCCTGTTATCGAAAATCAGTTTATTCACCTGTTAACCAATCTGTGAGACCCCAAGAGAATGGTAAGTGTGGTATGCTTTGTATTTTTATGTTAATAACTAACTTTATATACAGTTTGTTATGGTTAAAAGTGATTATTTGACTTATAATTTTTATTTATCTAATGTTTTCAATATGTGTTCAACATGTGTGAACAAGTCAAAGAAAAAGAAAGACTAGCCCAGCAATAACCAACATTTTGTAGAACCATATTATGCTCACAACAAGCAATGTTGCCAGGTCTTTTGTATCGAGGGTTTATATTGTGGTTTCGATGACTTTCAGGCCGAAAAATGCGTAACCATATAGTAGCGTTAAAATGACACTAATCCGCTGCGAAACGCGGACCACAAACCTAGTTTACAACAATTATTGCAAATTTGATATGCAAAATGACTGATGAGTGCAACAAGCAGATTTACAAAATATACCTAAATACATACATTATTTAGATAAAAATGAGATGAGATGAGGTCAGATCAAAATGGACTACACATATGCCATTTTTCAATAATATCGTCTATATCGATGTTAGATAATCATCCCATGAAAGCTGCAGATCTAAATTGAATATATATATGTATATATATGTATATACATGTATATATGTATATACAGAGGCGAAAATGGTATGGGGCAGGGGGGCGGGCGCCCCCGGTGGATTTTTTTTTTCAGTGTAAAAATTTTGGGTTTTCGACTTTGCCTCCGGTGGATTTTTTTTTTCAGTGTAAAAATTTTGGGTTTTCGACTTTGCCTCCGGTGGATTTTTTTTTTTTGCCCCCAAACCTACATATTTTACCCCAAATTCTCCAACTTTTGCCCCAAAATCTCCAACTTTTGCCCCAAAATCTTCAAATTTTATCCAAAAAAATTGCTACGGTTTAAATTTTTTTTTGCCCCCGGTCAAAAAAATCCTAGTTTCGCCTCTGTGTATATACATGTATATATATATATATATATATATATATATATATATATATATAGTAGTAGGATCAAGAGAGAAGTAACCAATCAGGGGGAAGCAAAAACTTTTTTTTTCGTCTTTTGCAAAAACTTTGTTCACGAACATTATAGATGAGATGAAAGTATGAACATTTAGTAGAGACACTTTGTGATAAATGTTTTTATTTTGGCGGGAAAACGCTCGAAGAAGTAATATATAACAATTATCGTGTTTTTCGAGCGTATGTTGAGGTTTTAGCTATTGGGGTTTAGATATTAGGGTCTAGATATCAGGGTTTATAGGGTTTAGATATTAGGGTTTAGAAATTTAGGGTTTTGGGTTTAGATTTAGGATTTAGATTGAGTTTTTAACACGAACGATTTAGAGTTTAGGGTTTAGGGTTTAGGGTTTGGTGTTTTGGGTTTATGGAATAAACCCAAAACACCAAACCCTAAACCCTAAACTCTAAATCGGGCTAAATTTTACTTCACAAAACATGGAAAAAAAACGTTCATATTCTTCACGAACAATATTATCTTGAATGTTATTTTTGTCGATCATTTTCCCGCCTAAATAATAACATTCATCACGAAGTGTCTCTTCTAAATGTTCATATTTTCGTGTGATCTTGATGCCGGAAAAAAAATTCCAAAAAACGGAAAAAAGAAAGAATTTTGCTTCCCCCCGATTGGTTACTTCCCCATTGATCCTGCCCCTATATATATATATATATATATATATATATATATATATATATATATATATATATATATATATATATATATATATATATATATATATATATATATATATATATATATATATAAGTTTTATGTAACATGTACAAACAGAAAAAAAATTAATAGTTCATAAATACCAAATACTTACTTCGTCAATACAAACTTCTTTTTAATATGATCGCTTGCAATCGAATACATCCAAGTGAGCTCATTGTAACCGCACTCTCAACTGCCAAGTTGTTGATTGCACTGCATTACAAGTACAACCGCGTATTATATTGACACGTAACACGTATACATATTAGTTTAATATGTAAAACGTATACAATAACAATAACATGAACATATGAACATGAACAATAACATCAAATGATGAGATGTTTGGTATATAGTTGGGATGACTAACATTAACTACTTTTCATTTCAAAGGACCTCAGGCCCTATTGAATATTAGATAAAAAAAATACAACAAAAAATTAACTTGTCAAATAATGTTAATTAAATAATTATTGAAATAAACAAATAATTTAATTAAACAAAGCAGTCTTACTGATTTAATATTAATAATAATAATAATAATAATAATAATAATAATAATAATATAACATATTTTTACAATGTGTATTATTTTATGTAAATATTTTTACATCATGTAAACTATTTTCTCATTTCATCAACATAATCTTGTTTTGAACTACATTAATAATTTGTCAATCTTACAATGACAACAAAAGGCCCCGAACGAATTGATTTTTTGGATCCGATACTATTATATATATATATATATATATATATATATATATATATATATATATATATATATATATATATATATATATATATGGGCAGGATCAATGGGAAAGTAACCAATCGGGGGGAAGCGGGGGGGAAGCAAAAAAATTTTTTTTTCCGTTTTTTTTTGGAATTTTTTTTCCGGCATCAAGATCACACGAAAATATGAACATTTAGAAGAGACACTTCGTGATGAATGTTATTATTTAGGCAGGAAAACGATCGACAAAAATAACAATCAAGATAGTATTGTTCGTGAAAAATATGAACGTCTTTTTTTCATGTTTTGTGAAGTAAAATTTAGCCCGATTTAGAGTTTAGGGTTTAGGGTTTAGGGTTTGGTGTTTTGGATTTATTCTATAAACCCAAAACACCAAACCCTAAACCCTAAACTCTAAACTCTAAACCGTTCGTGTTAAAAACTCAATCTAAATCCTAAATCTAAACCCTAAATCTAAACCCTAAACCCTAAATTTCTTAACCCTAATATCTAAACCCTATAAACCCTAATATCTAAACCCCAATAGCTAAAACCTCAATATACGCTCGAAAAATACGGTAATTGATATATATTACTTCTTCGAGCGTTTTCCCGCCAAAATAAAAACATTTATCACAAAGTGTCTCTACTAAATATTCATATTTTCATCTCATCTATAATGTTCGTGAACAAAGTTTTTACAAAAAATGAAAAAAAAAGTTTTTGCTTCCCCACGCTTCCCCCCGATTGGTTACTTCCCTCTTGATCCTACCACTATATATATATATATATATATATATATATATATATATATATATATATATATATATATATATATATATATATATATATATATATATATATATATATATATATATATATTATCATTCACCAAGTACAATTAACTGTATTACCATATTTAGTAGACACATATTGACCACAAAAAACTTTGCATATTACACACAACAGAGTATGATTAGTTGCTTGGCAACATATCCAAACTGACTCGTGTACAAAATATAATACGGAGTATATGTAAGTTTGAGTTGTACCATCCAATTCTTAATCAGATAACATAATGTTTAAAATGAATTGGTTTTCAATCATGAAATATCCATATTCGAAATAAGAAGTTCATATAACATTGTCGGTCTTGATCACCGTTTGGTGAGATTGGCTTTTTAACGAATTTTTCATCATCGTTATTGTGCATTTGTAGGTATAGTCTAGAAGTAAATTGAGTATAATTCGATATTTTTGTACATACAACTTTAAATTTCTGGTCTCTTATATATTAAAGCTAGAACTGCGACAAGAATTATTATGTAAGATTCTTGATGAATGTGTTATCAGAACCTGAGTTTTCATTGTTTCCGTGTTGTTCAATTTACCCCCATGCAACGACTATATATACTATATTTACTCAAGTCTCTCGACGACGAGAATGGGAGATTACCGGTAAGCATTCAGATGTTTCGTGAACCATATTCAACAATTTTATACGGTTAATTTCATAAGCTTCTTTAATTAAGAAAAAAGTAATTATATATATAAACTATTCAATTAAAATTACAGAGCTGAGTACATGATTAATATTGATACAGTATGTATGTATATATATGAAAGGACCCGTTCATATACATTATAAACGATTCACAATAGTTGATTACATCGCTAGGTATTTGACCTCTATATGATACGTTTTACAAACATTGCATACGTTTTTAAAAGACAAACTTTCTTTACATCAAAAATTGACGGCATGCATACCATTTCATATTACATCCAACTATAATTGACTTAATATTAATCTTGATGAACTCAACGACTCGAATGCAACGTCTTTCAAAGTATGTCATGAATGACTCCAGGTAATATCCTTAAAATGAGCTAATGCACAGCGGAAGAATTCTTTAATACCTGAGAATAAACATGCTTTAAAGTGTCAACCAAAAGGTTGGTGAGTTCATTAGTTTATCATAATCAATCATTTCCGTAATAGTAATAGACCACAAGATTTCAGTTTCCATAAATATCCGTACACTCGCAAGTGCTTAAAAGTATTCTATAAGTTGTAGGCACCCGGTAATAAGCCTTAACGTTCATGTTTTACCCTCTGAAGTACACCAGATCAGGTGTGTTTAAAATAACCTCGAAGTGCTAAAGCATCCCATAGTCAGGATGGGGTTTGTCAGGCCCAATAGATCTATCTTTAGGATTCGCGCCTACCGTACATAGACAAGTAGTTTAATGTTACCAAGCTAAGGGTATATTTCTGGTTTAAACCCACATAGAATTAGTTTTAGTACTTGTGCCTACTTCGTAAAACATTTATAAAACAGCGCATGTATTCTCAGCCCAAAAATAAATATTGCAAAAGCAATTAAAAAGGGAGCAAATGAAAATCACAATACTGTATTTCGTAGCAATTATGTATATGACGGCACTGAACAAGTGCAGGGTTTATCTCGGATTCACGAACGTATCAATATTGTGATTCAATATTGCAGGAAAGTACGTAGACGCAACGAAAATGATAAACGTTAGGTTGACCTCACGAGCAATACCCTCGATCAATACCCATAACCTCCATAGCTATAACCCATAATTTTCTTAGCTCTATCCCGTTTGAAAACTTATTTTGAAATCGTCTGAGTATAACTCCGTCGTAGTATTTTATGTATACTAGTAATATCTTGAAATAATACAAAGAAAATATATATATGTAATTCGATTGAGAGAGTTTAGAGAAATATATTTTCAAGTTTCTATGAAATAATGAAACCTGTTGAATTCTATTTATAATAGATTTTTAAATTATTAAAGTGAATTATTAAAGTATGAATTATTAAAGTGAATTATTAAAGTATGAATTATTAAAGTAAATTATTAAAGTGAATTATTAAAGTATGAATTATTAAAGTGAATTATTAAAGTATGAATTATTAAAGTGAATTATTAAAGTATGAATTATTAAAGTTAAAGTAAAATAACAGTAAAGTAAATGTAAAGTTAAAGTATAGTAAAAGTATAAAACTATATACGTATAATACGCGTATAAATATGTATAATATTAATTTAAATCGTTATATATATTTAATAAAATAAAATATAAATATCGTTATCTTTATCATACTGGTTAAGTAATGAGTTGTCAAAAGTGGTTCTAAATATTTATAAAAGATATATACGTTTTAATAATAAAGTTCTTTTTAAACTGAAAACGTTTTTTGTACTTTTGAAACTAAATCAAATAAATATGATAATTTTGTTTTCCAAAACTAAATATATTTAAGAATCATTTTGTTAAAAGGTTAAAATAATGGAAATCGGTATATCATAAAACATTTTAGAAAAGTAGAATTATATATATTCATAATAGGTTTCAAGTTTTTAAATTACAGTCTGTTGGTGAAGCATGGGATAAAGTCCAAAGGTTAAATAAACGTATGAAATCATCTTAATGAAAAATGTCGAGTTACTTAACTTGTCAATATCCAACATCTAAGTTATTTACACTCCACGTTCTTATTTTCATATTAAATAAAATGAAAGTTAACATAGTTATCTTATCAAGGTCACGAGAAAAATATTATAAAACATGCCTTGGAAATTAAACAGGAATTTCCACTAACCCTTGTCTAGTTCCCGTTAATTGACACATTTGTTCTTATTTATAAATCACTTTACCATTTTTCGAATGTTGTCAAAACGAATAGATTTCTTAAATCACAGTGGACCTCATAACATAGGCCCGTAATCATATCATAATGTATCTGATAATTCAATCATTTGATATTATCTCTTAATTCTGTCTATAAATATATCGAAACAAATATGTTCATGTAAAGTATCATATATCTAATACTTTGTTAATGTTTTCAGTTAATATTATATATTATATATACATATCTATATACTCATAATTGTTCGTGAATCGTCGAACACGGTCAAAGGGTAATTGATTACATGAATGTAGTTCTAAACTTTTTGAGATTCAACATTACAAATTCTGCTTATCGTGTCGGAAACATATAAAGGTTAAGTTTAAATTTGGTCGAAAATTTCCGGGTCGTCACAGTACCTACCCGTTAAAGAAATTTCGTCCCGAAATTTGATCGAGGTCGTCATGGTTAACAATAAGAATGTTATTATGACGAATATAAGTTGATTCATAGGGTTTTATCATGATTGGGAAATATGGATAAAATAATTCAATTACTCGAAACGTATGAGTGAAGCTATCGTAAAAGAGTGAAATGAGAAAATAGGGATTCGTCTTATCTTTTGACGTCATCACGGTTGATCTCCGGATTAAAGAAAATCTTTGTAATCTATATAGGATTTGATTCTTCGGTGATTAAGGAAATTATGATCCTCTTCGATTTAATGCGATGATTCATCTCGATTTTTTTGTCGGATATTTCACTATAAATCCACCTCCTTCGTTTCCTTTTAATTCACACCTTCTATTCTTTCTCCCTCAATTCTTACTTTAAAATTATTCGTCAATATGCTTCATCCAGTGCTGATTCTCGATATACTCCTCACTTTCATATCTGTCGTTTTTCTTTTTCATCTACCTCCGGAAGAATCTATTTACTTCTACTATACTCTTGGTTTTATAGTGTTTTTAGTTCTCCCGTGTCTTTATAATGCTATATGCATCGATATATACGGTTTATATTTTCTGGGTTGTTGTTGGGTTTTATATCTTCCCTTATATTTCGATGTCCCTGCTTCTGTCTTCTATAATCATTGTCATCCCCAATTAATGCTCTCTTTTATTTGCTGCGATTTATACCCCAATTTCTATTTCGGAGTTTTGTCCTTTCATTTCTTCTTCTTGCGATTAAGCACCGCTTGTAATGGTCCAGAATTCGCATATATGAATTTCGGAATGAACATTGTTAATGTTCTAAGAAAGAAATTGTAATGGCACGATCTTGACTTGTCAAATTACTAGAATACCTCGAAAAAGGCCGAATCATCAAGAAATATTTTCTTGATATTTTAGAGGTTAAAGAGAATGCAAGAGTCATGTAACATAGCACATGATGACGTTATGATCTATGAATCATCACGTTCCATTTAGAAACTCAGCATGACTTACTGTAATATAATCACGTTGATCAAGTGTCATTATATTATACTAGTTCATGCTTCAGTTCCCAACACTACTTCAAAAATATTCCTATTTTAAATTCGAAAGTTTCAGAATTTAGAAACTAAAATAGTTTCTTTTATGATGTAATACAGACAGCACGAAGAGGTAAATGATTTCAGATAAGAATAATTATGGAAATATCTTCAGAAATAGGGAGGATATTTATAATGAAAGATACGATGATATCTTAAAATTTCTAATATCAGAGGATGATGAAGAATATTGTCCGTAAGGGTTTAGAGTCAGGAGCAAGGTATTCGATAATGACTTCAGCAGACACGGAATCATTTGGATTCTTTAAAGGTAGATTTCGTCCTTGTGATTTATCCACAGCCTTCTTCATGGTTTGCTCAACCCGTATTTTTCAGTACCAAATCTTCTCTTTTTCTGAGCTTTGCCAACACACTACTCTTTATCATCAAACTTTTTACTGTTAAAGTCGTTTATAGTTTCTGCTGCTTCATCAGTATTTCGAGAACTAGTTCGCAGTTTAGGGTGTTTTTCAGAAACTTCACATTCAAAGTATATAAGTCCAGAAGATAGACACATATAATTGTTGGCGTAGACATGCTGCGAGATTTCAAAATACTGATTGCTAATTTCCGATGATTCGTATGGCAATTCTCGTTACAAGATGCAGATGAGTAAATGATGGGGTTTTGATAAATATAAAGATTTTTCGAAAAGTCAAAGATCACTGAAGTTGTTAATAAGTTTACTGCTAATGTGGCGAGGTATGAAAGGTTCCCCGGTAATAATGATGAAGGGGTAATCATTATAATAAGGCTTATTCGATTGAACAATTGAAGTTGGTTTGCTGGAGCTGTGACAAAACCGTCTATTTTTAGATGGGATTGAAAAGTTATTTTAGCTAGTAAATGCCAAAAGGTTTGACATGGATACATGTTAAATTATGACTTTGGTTTCAAGAGTTTTTTTTTCAGGTACGTAACTGTGGATAACATGTGGTTGGATCATCATCTCGATTGTTCATTATTTGAAGTGTCTTCAGGTATTTCGAAGGGCTTGAACACAGATTATAATCGTTAATATACATACGATGTTCTAACACAGTTTGAAGTTAAAGTATAGCTTTGAAAGATGTAAGAATCTAAGAGTGATGATACCGGTTATAACTTGAATTGAATTCGGTGATTTCAAAATCAGAATATGTAATTAGATTTTTGAATGAGTATGGTTGTTTTGATTTCTATAAAAGAATGTATATTGTTGTGAAAGTAGGGAGTATAATGGATGATTTGCTGAATCAGATTCGAAGAATGTAACATATTAATTGTGAATTTATATATCTCTCGGGTATTACCTACCCGTTAAAAAAATGTCACAATTAATATTTTGTAAAAAAGAATTTTATTACAGTCTTTATGGAAATATATGTGTATATTTCTTCAGATGTAATATAGATTTAATGAGTTAATATTAAATTAAACTCACTTGATTTATGGTTAAGGCTAGGATAGATAATTTCTAAACTTTAGAAATTACATAATCGTCGTAGAATGTTTTCCAAATGAAGTTATGAATCAATACTTCATCGTTGTGGTATTCCTTAGTATCTACAGGGCGTATGACGTCGATGCTCATGGGACAGATTGTGAAGTTGAGGTTTGCGATGCGGTTGTTGTTGGTGGTGGTAATTGTACTGTTGATGTTGTTGATGGTGGTACTGGTTATGTTGCTGGTGCTGCTGCCGGTGTTTGTAACCTTTGCACCATATTCTCCAAAGCCACAACCCGAGCGCGAAGCTCGTTGACTTCTTCTATTACACCGGGGTGATTGTCGGTTCGGACGAGCGGATAAATAAGATCTAGAATTTGGTGTAGTATATAATCATGATGAGATACTCTGGAAATGAGAGAGAAAATGGTGTTTCGAACAGGTTCGCCGGTAAGTGCTTCAGGTTCATTGCCAAGAGGGCAATGTGGTGGATGGAAAGGATCGCCTTCTTCTTGTCTCCAATGATTAAGGAGGCTAAGAACCCATCCCCAATTCATCCAAAATAGATGATGGCTGATTGGTTGATCCATTCCAGTCACACTGCTTTCGGAGCTTGAGTGGGATTCCATTTCGGAATCCGAGGAACTTGAACTGATGAAGAATTCCATTTCGTACGATTTGATAAAGGATTTTTCGATACGAAATGATTTTCCGGCTATCGGGTGGTATTCTAACTACATAGAATATCTATATATATAGATCAAAAGATTTCATAGATTACGGAGGAATTTACGTAATATGTCAGGCAAAGTTTACGATAATAGATACGATAAGATATGATTTAGCAGATACGCTAAGATATGAATTTTGTCTATACACTATTCATGCAATCAATGCAGCAAGACGTGTCTAGACTAAGAATGATAAGCAGGTAATTTTCTAAGGATGGTAAGTAGATGATATTCGACTAAAAATGATAAACAAAACTTTTGACATGCAGACACGGTCGAAGTCCAGACTCACTAATGCATCTTAACAACTATCAGTTAGACACACTAATGCAAGACCTGGTTCGCTAAGACCCCCGCTCTGATACCAACTGAAAGGACCCGTTCATATACATTATAAACGATTCACAATAGTTGATTACATCGCTAGGTATTTGACCTCTATATGATACGTTTTACAAACATTGCATAAGTTTTTAAAAGACAAACTTTCTTTACATCAAAAATTGACGGCATGCATACCATTTCATATTACATCCAACTATAATTGACTTAATATTAATCTTGATGAACTCAACGACTCGAATGCAACGTCTTTCAAAGTATGTCATGAATGACTCCAGGTAATATCCTTAAAATGAGCTAATGCACAGCGGAAGAATTCTTTAATACCTGAGAATAAACATGCTTTAAAGTGTCAACCAAAAGGTTGGTAAGTTCATTAGTTTATCATAATCAATCATTTCTGTAATAGTAATAGACCACAAGATTTCAGTTTCCATAAATATCCGTACACTCGCAAGTGTTTAAAAGTATTCTATAAGTTGTAGGCACCCGGTAACAAGCCTTAACGTTCATGTTTTACCCTCTGAAGTACACCAGATCAGGTGTGTTTAAAATAACCTCGAAGTACTAAAGCATCCCATAGTCAGGATGGGGTTTGTCAGGCCCAATAGATCTATCTTTAGGATTCGCCTACCGTACATAGACAAGTAGTTTAATGTTACCAAGCTAAGGGTATATTTCTGGTTTAAACCCACATAGAATTAGTTTTAGTACTTGTGCCTACTTCGTAAAACATTTATAAAACAGCGCATGTATTCTCAGCCCAAAAATATATATTGCAAAAGCAATTAAAAAGGGAGCAAATGAAACTCACAATACTGTATTTCGTAGCAATTATGTATATGACGGCACTGAACAAGTGCAGGGTTTGTCTCGGATTTACGAACGTATCAATATTGTGATTCAATATTGCAGGAAAGTACGTAGACGCAACGAAAATGATAAACGTTAGGTTGACCTCACGAGCAATACCCTCGATCAATACCCATAACCTCCATAGCTATAACCCATAATTTTCTTAGCTCTATCCCGTTTGAAATCTTATTTTGAAATCGTCTGAGTATAACTCCGTCGTAGTATTTTATGTATACTAATAATATCTTGAAATAATACAAAGAAAATATATATATGTAATTCGATTGAGAGAGTTTAGAGAAATATATTTTCAAGTTTCTATGAAATAATGAAACCTGTTGAATTCTATTTATAATAGATTTTTAAATTATTAAAGTGAATTATTAAAGTATGAATTATTAAAGTGAATTATTAAAGTATGAATTATTAAAGTGAATTATTAAAGTGAATTATTAAAGTATGAATTATTAAAGTGAATTATTAAAGTATGAATTATTAAAGTGAATTATTAAAGTATGAATTATTAAAGTTAAAGTAAAATAACAGTAAAGTAAATGTAAAGTTAAAGTATAGTAAAAGTATAAAACTATATACGTATAATACGCGTATAAATATATATAATATTAATTTAAATCGTTATATATATTTAATAAAATAAAATATAAATATCGTTATCTTTATCATACTGGTTAAGTAATGAGTTGTCAAAAGTGGTTCTAAATATTTATAAAAGATATATACGTTTTAATAATAAAGTTCTTTTTAAACTGAAAACGTTTTTTGTACTTTTGAAACTAAATCAAATAAATATGATAATTTTGTTTTCCAAAACTAAAGATATTAAGAATCATTTTGTTAAAAGGTTAAAATAATGGAAATCGTTATATCACAAAACATTTTAGAAAAGTAGAATTATATATATTCATAATAGGTTTCAAGTTTTTAAATTACAGTCTGTTGGTGAAGCATGGGATAAAGTCCAAAGGTTAAATAAACGTATGAAATCATCTTAATGAAAAATGTCGAGTTACTTAACTTGTCGATATCCAACATCTAAGTTATTTACACTCCACGTTCTTATTTTCATATTAAATAAAATGAAAGTTAACATAGTTATCTTATCAAGGTCACGAGAAAAATATTATAAAACATGCCTTGGAAATTAAACAGGAATTTCCACTAACCCTTGTCTAGTTCCCGTTAATTGACACATTTGTTCTTATTTATAAATCACTTTACCATTTTTCGAATGTTGTCAAAAAGAATAGATTTCTTAAATCACAGTGGACCTCATAACATAGGCCCGTAATCATATCATAATGTATCTGATAATTCAATCATTTGATATTATCTCTTAATTCTGTCGATAAATATATCGAAACAAATACGTTCATGTAAAGTATCATATATCTAATACTTTGTTAATGTTTTCAGTTAATATTATATATTATATATACATATCTATATACTCATAATTGTTCGTGAATCGTCGAACACGGTCAAAGGGTAATTGATTACATGAATGTAGTTCCAAACTTTTTGAGATTCAACATTACAAATTCTGCTTATCCTGTCGGAAACATATAAAGGTTAAGTTTAAATTTGGTCGAAAATTTCCGGGTCATCACAATATATGAAGAAACAGGTACATAAATAGGGAACTTATTCACATCGTGACACGATCTCATAACTTATTTAACACGTACAACACACTGAAATGAAAACTTAGTAAGAAAAAAAGACAATGATATTTTGATGCATGCATGTTTCTCCATGCAAGTAACGTACACTCAAGAGCGCGCCTTGCTAAGACAATATGGTGGAGAAAGGTCACTCCCAAATTGTCAAGGTAACCTCCATAATTTCCATAAAATCCGACAAAGTTACCCAAACTCATAGGAAGTGAGAACGCAGTTTCTCCGGATTTGGAGACATATGGACCATAGTCCTTTTTGCTGCCATGAAAAGTCAATGACGTTATAACCATATAGCCATTATAAACTCCAACAGTTCCTCTAATCCCAGTAATGTATTCACCTTCTGCAAAGGTAACCTGTGTTATATACTCATTCTGTCTCAATTTAACAAGTCTGGGTACTTTTTTTTCTTTCTTAATTTTAATTTTAAATAACTTTTTATATATGTTATATAATACATGATGAAATGAAATTTATCATAAATTAAGTTTTATATGGGGTATAACTTTAATCAACTATTATATAATAACCTAAAATAATTTCTTTACCGACAAAGTTATGGAAAATAGTCAATTCATAATTATATATTAACTTGAGACCGAGAGAGTATATATTATAGGGTGGGTAGCTATCTAGAGTGATCACACCTTTTCATCTGTACCACCACTAGATTGAGCTCCAAATTTTGGAGAAACATGTCGGACTCTATCAGCATCCTTATAAATGAAGGTGAGGGCGTATATACACTTCTCGGTACTAGTGACAGTGATCTCAGTGATCCTACTACCGGAAGCTGGTACAAAGCTCCATAGATTAACTCCGCCGTTTATACCTCTCCATGGTCCAACCTTAACTATATTACCAGCTGATGCCTACATATAAATAAACATTTAAATTGATTGTATTGTTACATATATATAAACTCATATTGATTAGTAAACTACAGTAATAAACATATATATATATATATATATATATATATATATATATATATATATATATATATATATATATATATATATATATATATATATATATATATATATATATATATATATATATATATAGCGTTCGTATACCGTATACCATTTTGCTTTTCGAGATGGGTAGTAATAAAATATATGTAATTTAAAAGGAAATATTGAATTGATGTGGTGCATCTAACTCGAATCCTCCAACGCCCGTGAATTTGAAGCAGGGGTTATATAGTTATTAAATAAATATATATAATAATAATAATATTGTAAATATCTTGAATCTTGATCAACAAGTTAGCGCATGCAGACACCGATGACAATTGTAAAATCTACGTTAGACCATCCGTAATGTTGACTGGTGTCACTTTTGGTGTCACTTGCCTTTTTGCACTTTTTTGCTGTGTAGGACGTGTTACTTTTCTGAGTGGAGTAGTGGTGGTGTTACTTTTCTGGTGTTACTTTTAGTGGTATGCTGAGATGGCATTTTATTTTTCTTTTTTCTTTTTTATTTAATTTTATTTATATTATTTATATTTTTTTCAAATGACAAACATATATTACATAAAAAACACATAAAATTAATACCATTACTAATAAAAAAAAGTACATAATTAAAATTCCTAATAAAGAAAAATTACATTTATTAAAATTCCTAAAAAAGAAAAATTACATTTATTAAAATTCATAAAAAAGACCTACAAACATAAACTACTGATCGGCATTAGACGGGAAGTTGTAAGCACCCATTTGGCTACGAACATACTTTTTTAGATTTTGAAGATGTATCTTATCTTCGGGGTCTTCCAATGTTGCCTTTGATCTCCCCAACAAATCCATGTGTGTTTGCGCGGTTTTCATTTTAACATACTCATTGAATTTGTTATGCGAATCTATTTTTATTGATGCCACTTCTTCCATTTTGTCCGTAAAATCTTCAACCCTTGATGAAATTAAACTTTTACCCCGAGAAGACGCTCCCGCGTACGAAGAAGCCGAAGTCTTTTGTGCTTTCTTTGCCTTATCGCATCCAATTGGACGCGTCATCTGTACGTCCCCAAACAACTCCGCCTCAACGTCTTGAGAAAGGCTTACCGGGTCTCCTTGAGTTTCACCAACACCCGCCTCAAAGTCTTCCCGATCGCGAATAACCGGAACTTTTGGCAAGTTCCACTTTGGATGTTGTTTCAAGAAATAAAAGGCATCCTTCATATTAAAACTTTTACCATAAGTATTAAAATATGATTGCATCGCGTCTTTGAAAATGTCCTCGTCATTTGCACCACTACGCCAATTATCTTTTATATCATTGAAAATTGGTAAAAACTCCGTACAAGCCTTGTTAACCCCTCGCCATTTTGAAGATAAAGAATCCTCATTTCGGAACCATCCATATTCAATATTATTAAACTTATCCATAACCAACCCCTAAAAAGTATTACCCTTTTGGCCTCGACCAACAATTGGATTCTCCGACGTGTCGCAAAAACACTCCGCCAACCACACAAGCTCTTTCGTCGACCACAATTTTTGTGGTTTTTGCCGCGAACTAGTTTCCTTAACCGCTTTCCCTATTAATAAATATGTTAACAAATATATATGTATATAGTTATACTATATAATTATACTATTAATACTAACAGTTAATATATATATATATATATATATATATATATATATATATATATATATATATATATACACTAACAATTATACTATATATACTAATAATAATAATAATAATAATACTAACAGTTAACTATATATATATATATACACTAAATATTTATACTAACAGTTAATAAATATATATATATATATATATATATATATATACACTAATTATATAATATTATAATATAATACTATATATAAATAAAAATAGTGTATATAAAATATATCGAATCTTTATCCTTTTTAGAGTGTTTTCGCGTTGCCCGTGGTAGGGATTGTCTATCCATCGCTTCCAGATCTTGTGTTTATGGTAGCGTTTGTTGATTTGGTAAAATTTGTTGTTGTTGGTTTGGAAACATTTGCGCTTTTGATTGATACATTCATTGTTGATAAAACGCTCATTGTTGTTGTTTTTCGTAAGTTAACGCTTGATTTACACCGAACAAATTACGACCGACGTTCGCCAAATTTTGTGGACTAGGTGTAAGGATCGGCCGGTTTGAAACTCCGAGAGCATTTGGACTACCAAAAATCATTAGATTCGTAAACGAAGTAGTGTTGTTCATTTGTGGATCGGAATCACTAACTTGATTGCGAGGCGTGTTTGGGGTGTTGGGAGAATTAGACATTTTTTTTAGTGTGTGTTAAAAAAATGAAAGTGTTTAAGCTGGATGTGTAGTTGAAGTGGATGTGTTTAGTTGTAGTGTGTGTGTGTATATATATATATATATATATATATATATATATATATATATATATATATATATATATATATATATATATATATATATATATATATATATATATATAGGGAAATATTAATTAAAAAAAACGGTCAAAAGCTCCAAACTGTCAAAAATCCCCAACCAATCACGATGGGCCACGTGTCAACGACACCCGTTTCTTCCCCCGTCTCTTCTTCGCCGACGTCAAAGTGACACCGGCCACTAACGCCGGGATATGGCCAGAATCGGCGATCTTGGTGGCCACGTCGGCGAGTGGCGCCGTCACTTCCGACCGATACAAATGGTCTTATAGCAATTTGAATTATAGATTACTTCATATTTTATTTATATCATCATATATTTTATTTTTATTATAATAATATACATTATAGCAATTTGAATTTATGGATATGTTTTTTGACATGGGCTCATAAACGTATCACCATATGAGCTAAAAATAATTAAATTTTCTCAAGAGTTGTGTAGTCATTTATAACAAGGGCACTATAATACTTTTAAAATCTTAAACCATAACGAACTTCACCATAATATGTAATTCTAATTTTGTTATATATTCAACAATTGCTAAATTGTATTCTTAGAACTGCGGACCACCTCATAAAATTGCAAAAAACTTCACCATAATATGTAATTCTGATTTTGCTATATGTTCAACAGTTGCGAAATCATATTCTTGAAACTTCTGTCACTACTACAGAAACAGTAAATAGAAATCGGTTTTTTTGGCCTTCCAAACCGGTTCTAAAACCGGTTTCCATCGATAGGGGTCTGGAAACTCGAGACCGGTTTTAAAACCGGTTCCGAAACATAGCCTTCATGACCGGTTTTTTTTTTTAAAAAGGGGTTTGGATTCATAACAAAGGAAACCTGTTTCTAATACAAAACCGGTTTCGATGTCATTTTTTTAAAAAAAAATATGCCTTCGGAACTGATTCTTTTAAAAAAGGGGTTTGGAATCCGAAGTACAGAAACCTGTTTCTTTATAAAAACCGGTTTCGAATGTTTTTTTTTTTTTTTTTTGGAACGACAGTTTGGTAACCTGTTTTATGCAAAAAACCGGTTTATATTGTCCAGTTTTTTTTAATGTGATGCGAAACCCTGTACAATACCTGCTACCTGCTATATGTATTTTTACTACAATCTACACACAAACATAACTTGTTTACCACATGTAGCGTCACTTACTATCACAAAAGGATAACTTGTTTACATTACTATCATCACAAAGCATAACTAATATAAAGAACCTCAATCTAAAATTACATTACTATCATGACCGCTAGACAAAAAGGCATATTAAATAGCAATGTCTACTTAACTAGTGATATGGTAGCCGAAATCCAAGAGTCAAGAACCTCATTCAACTCGATCTCGCTAAATGATCTAATAGTATTCCAAGGAACCTATATAAAGACAACAAGAAATAAAAGGACAATATTAGTCAAAATGAAAATAATTAAACAAGTCAAAATAGTCAACATCTGATGTTATGCGAGGTGTATATAAAATAGCTATTAAATTTTAGCAGGAAATATTATTAAATACGATACAATTTTATACAAGATATTTATTTATTTATAGAATGGATATACTTAAACCTTGCTACAACACTTATAGGCAGTGTACCTAATCGTACAGTAGTGTAGTTTTTAGTAAGTCCGGTTCGTTCCACAGGGAAAATCTTTAAACAAAGCTTAACGCTATATTAGTTTACTTTTATAAAAATACAAATATATATATAAGTAATATTATTATTATAAAGGGGAATTTTTACCGTTTAATGACCGATTTGTCGATTTTAAAACTTTAGTCGCAGTTAAAACCAAATGTAAAATAATAAATAAATACAAGACTTAATTTAAAGCGTAAAGTAAATAACGATAATGAAATTGCGATAAATGAAAGTGCGATAAAATAAACTTGCGATAATTAAAAAGTGCGATAATTAAAAATGCAATTAAATACAATAACAATAAAATAAAATGCGATAATTAGAAGTGCAATTAAATATAAAATAAAGGAAATTAAATATGAAATAAAATAATTATGCTTATTTAAACTTCCGTAATCATGATGTTTGACGTGTTGATTTTAGTTTTATGCTCATGGGTTAATTGTCCTTTGTCCTGGATTATTTAATATGTCCGTCTGGTTTTTGTCCATAACAGTCCATCAGTCATAAATATAAAGTGCGAGTATCCTCGTTAAATTATCCTTATACCCGAAGTCAAATATTCCAACTAATTGGGGACTTAAACTGTAACAAGGTTTTAATACTTTGTTTAATAATTACACCAGGTTATCGAATGCGTGTAACCCAAGGTTTTAATACTTTGTTATCAATTATGCCAAGTGTCCTTGTACATAATTTCACCCCTGTTTTAATAATTCCATAGACTATTAATCCATTCCCGTATCCGGTTAAATGAACGATTATTCGTACATATAAATATCCCACCCATCGTGTCCGATCGAGTGTATGTGGTTATTTATAGGTACGTCCAATTCTAAATCTTTATATTAAAATTAACAAACTATCATTTAGTTAAACAAATATAAAGCCCATTAATAGCCCATAGTCTAATTTCCACAAGTGTCGTTCTTTTGTCCAAACCCCAATTATGGTACAAAGCCCAATTACCCAATTTTAGTAATTAGCCCAACATCATGATTACTTCGTTTTAAATAAGCATAATAATAACTTAGCTACGAGACATTAAATTAAAAAGGTTGAACATAACTTACAATGATTAAAAATAGCGTAGCGTTACACGGACAGAATTTTGACTTACACCCTTACAACATTCGCTAACATACCCTTATTATTAGGATTAAAATTAAAATTAAAATTAAAATATAAATTATAAATATAAATATTACGTATAGATAGATGGATGGATATATATTGATATTAAAATTCGTCGAACTGCGTTGGCTTTTATAAGCATTTTCATTTTTTGGGGCTCCGCGAGTCGCGGTACTTTTAGCCTTCGAACTCCGCAAGTCGCGGAGTTCGTTTTTACAGCTCATTCAGCCTTGGCTCTTTGTTTGCCGACGATTTTAAATAATAATATAATATATATAATTTTTAAGAATTATTTATATATTATATTATATTCATGTGCATAGTTGACTTGTAATTTTTAGTCCGTTGCGTCGAGCGTTGAGAGTTGACTCTGGTCCCGGTTCCGGATTTTCGAACGTCCTTGCGTACAATTTAATATCTTGTAATTTGCGTTTTGAATCTTGTACTCTTGTAATTTCGAGACGTTTCTTATCAATAATTGGAACCTCTTTGATTGTATTTTGTACTTTTGAGCTTTTTGGTCGTTTACGTCTTCAATTCGTCGAATCTGTCTTTTGTCTTCACCTTTTATTATTTAAACGAATATCACTTGTAAATAGAACAATTGCAACTAAAAGCTTGTCTTTCTTGAGGAATAATGCTATGAAATATATGTTCGTTTTTAGCATTATCAAATATTCCCACACTTGAGCGTTGCTTGTCCTCAAGCAATATAGTCTTGAAATACTAGAATCACTTCTTTATTCTTCACACTTTGTACATCAGTGATTTCTATATGGCGGTATAAACAATGGTAGTAACGATATGGTTTACAGTCCCACATGACTATAAAAATTTAGATCCATTAAGGAAATTAGATCTTTATGAAAACATTTGATCTTTTGAAATTTAAATCTAGTTTTTACCCTAGATAAGTTTTCCGGAATAACTCTTCACCGGTGTTTGTAAAATATTTTTGTGGGTTTGGTGGGTTTCATATTTGAAATTATAGCTCAAAACTTATGGTTTTGTGTCACCCACTTGCTAACCTTGTATTAGGAAAGCAAAACGTCCAGGTTACTTGTCCCGTATATTACCTTTCGGTAAACTACCGTCCGGTTGTAAAGGAAAGCGTTGAACAAGCAACTGTTAAGGCAATGTCCCCTGACATGCTTTTAATTATGGTCTATAACGTGTCGGATGCAATTACTATCCTTGGTAGGAGCAATAGTAAAGCTCACCCTTATGATTTTTCGGTCTGGCACAAGGTCCTGTCTTTGACCATGCTATGCAACCACCGTTCTTAAGGTTGACACCCGATTTGGTTCAGGTGACCTAATGAATTCCAGGTGAATTCCTAGGATTTTACGTTCAATGGTAATGAACGCATTGAAAATGGGTTTTTAGAAAACAAATCGGTTTGTAATTTTGATCAAAATATTTTCTCGTTCAGGCTCGAGTTTAGATATCATTGAATTCCATGAGTTTGTAATTCTCAATCTTTAAGGTCAAACTCAAGGATTGAGTAATATCAGGCTTAAAAGCTAATTTTTGATTTTTAAGGAGATTATCCTTTCTGGGGATCTGATTCATTAGTCTTATCCAGCTAATTTGCACGGTGCCCCCCCCATTGTACGAGATAAATCCTTCTCATGGTTAGGATAAATCTGACCACTTGGTGACCCTGTTTAATGCTGAGGTCCGTGGATTTCCTGCTGATTTTAGAGATTACTTTTTCTAGATTTTTCGTCAACCTACAGCTGGTCTGGACGACAACTTCTTGACCTAAATCAAGAAGCGCGTTTCTTTTTCGGAAGACTTTACTTCCTTTTAACGATGGAATTGATTCATCGTGTAGATCCATCTCTTCTTTTCTTTCATCGGGTAAAACAGTTAATTATCGTCCAAAACAAAAGTATTTTTCAATTATTTGTACAAAAATATGTGATATGTATTTTGAATAACTCGGTGAAAATTTCCCACACTTGGCTTTTATTTTCCTTTTTATTGTCCTTTATTCCATTTTAAATGAATTTTAACATTTTGGTTTGTTTCTCAATTTATGTCCTTTCCGAGGTAACAATAATTTCGGTGTTAACACCTAGTTTTATCATTCATAAATATGTATAAACATGATTTTGAGTTCATTTAGTTGAAAATTTTGAAAAATTTAACTAGAAGTGGGTAGTCAGTATATAAGACTAGGGCTGTTCTTTATTATCAGAGAGCACTAGATTCTAATACAACTACTACTTTACTAGTATTTCTAATGGTAACCAAGTGTATAAAGTAAAAATTTTAAAATTCGAAAGAATTTAACCCCTTCCCACACTTAAGATCTTGCAATGCCCTCATTTGC
The DNA here is from genome assembly GCF_046630445.1 of Rutidosis leptorrhynchoides. Classification (NCBI taxonomy): domain Eukaryota; kingdom Viridiplantae; phylum Streptophyta; class Magnoliopsida; order Asterales; family Asteraceae; genus Rutidosis; species Rutidosis leptorrhynchoides. Next base: position 637,709,924 of record NC_092335.1, read on the forward strand.
AAGAAATCAGTAACAATTTAAATTATTGAGGGTCATTAGCGTAGAAATGATTAAATTTTACCAAAGTTTCCAAACATATTTGTGTTTGTGTTGAATGATAAATGGTGCACATCATTTATATTTTGCATCTTGTCGTCAAAATTAGTTGCTTTTGTTGAACTTAATGCCAGTCTTTGAAAATGCGTTGTTTTACCCTGTTGTGTACATAAGATAAACTGCAAACATATATACATATTTTTGAAGTTTGGTATATTACCCCACATTCAAAAATTATTAAAATCTAATAATAAAAGTTAGAAAATTATAAAAACTATTACAATATTAACATAAGTATTAAATGTATTAACATTACAAATAATAAAATAAATAAAACTAAGTAGACTAGGGATGATACTGATACCAGTAGGGGTTCCATGCATAACCGTATGTGTTATAGAATGCTTCGGCTGGGTTATACGTAGGATACGGTGGTTGGATCTCTATAGACCAGGGAGGAAATACGGGCGATTGAGTAGGAATATAGTTTCTACCTATTTGTTGGCAATAAGCTATGATTTGGTTTTGATGAACTTGCCAATCTTCAAATGCTCGATGTCTAGCATTTTCATACTCTTGTGAAGGTATAAACCTTTGCATTTCTGTCATTTCATTTCCCCCTCCCACATTACCTGGCTGTTGGTTTCTCTCAACCTGTGGATGTCTACCATGGTATTGTACTGCGGCGTTATTTCGCCTCTTCAAAACCTTTGCACCTTGGTATACATTTAAACCTATTGTATCGCGGGGTTCTGGTTCTTCGACTAATAATCCCCCCGACTTATATCCACACCAAGATATTCAGCAATCAAAGTAATAAATATACCACCTCCTATTATGCTATGCGGTCTCATCCCCCTAACCATAGCTGATAAATAATAACCCACACAATAAGGTATACTTACAGCGCTTTGTGGGTCTCGAATACACATATGGTAAAATAAATCCTGTTCATTTACCTTTTCCTTATTCTTACCTCTTTGTGTAATCGAATTAGCTAAAAACCTATGAATTACTCTTAACTCTGCTCTATCTATATCCAAATAAGAGTAATTCCCCCTTTAAATCGGTGATGGCTAGTCATTTGACTCCATACACCATGCGTATCAAAATTTTCGTCTATCTTTCTACCATTTAGCATCAACCCTCTATAATCTGCAGATGCTAACTCCTCAGGCGTATATATACGTAAAGCCTGAGCCATGTCTAGTAAAGACATGTGGCGCATCGAACCTCCTAACAAAAATCTAATAAAAGATCGATCGGTTAAACTATCTACCCGATCATTTAATTCTATACTACACAACAATTCTTCACACCATACTTTATATACAGGTCTACGCATGTTGAATAACCATACCCAATCGTTAAAAGTAGAATTACCATACCTCTGTGCAAGTAATTCCCTAATTGGCCCGGCCAATTCTACAGCTTCTAATGGTCCCCATTCTATGACCCTAGGTACTTCAACAGCTTTAGAATGAAGAGTATGCAAACCCCTTTGGTATTTTGGATAATCTATCCAAAGTCTGTCAAATCTCAGGTTCGGGTGCAAATCTTCCAAGTGCATATCAGAAAATGTCATGACTGGATGAGGTATATCTTGTTTGTAGTAGTTATCCACCTCCTATTGTTCCGTATTCTCAGCAGGAGCATTGCGAGCTTGGGATGAAGATTCACCCCTTTCAGTCTGCAAAACACATCAAACACAATTTTTGTGCATCCAAATATGCATTAGTGTAAGCAAAATCATCAATCAAAATAATTACAATGACATGATCAATTTATATCAAACTTAAGCTCATTTTCATATTTTCATTAAATCTACACTTTTTCAAATAAGCATATACGAAAATGTTCGCCAAGTTCATAAGCATTCAACTAAAATAACATGTCAAAATAATCATCACTAGCAATTAAACAAGTTTCAAATGGCATTATCTCTCAAAAATCAAGTTCATGAATTTTAGACTTGAAAAAGTTCACTTTAATTCTCAAAATCATGCTTAGGCTCAAAGTTTGGATCATTTAACTACCTAAACATGTTACACTACTTAATTTAGCAACAATTCATGACAAAAATCAGCCATAACCTGTATATATCAAAAAGCCCCAAATTTGCTCAAGAACACAAACCCTAGATTACTCAAAATTTGAAGTTTAAGGCTCCTAATCATGTTAAATAGCATCAATCTAGGTTATACAAGCATAATACATAAGCAATTTAAGCATAATTACACTAAAAAGCATCAAAATCAAATTGGGTATAAAATTGCTCAAGAACAATAATTTTCGGATTAAATGGTGTTTAGGTGTAAAAATTTACCGTTTTTCTTGAGTAATTCCTTGATAGCATCCTTCTCAACATGATTTTAGTAAAAGATTTGATGATTTTCGGTGAAAAAATTCGATTTTGGGAGTTATTTTTCGTGTATTTTCGCAGAAAAATGGGTGTGGTAGTGTGCAGACTGATCTGTTCGGCCCTTTTATTTTTTTCTGTATTTTTGGAACTCCGCGAGTCGCGGTGTTTTTTTTTTTTTAATAAACCTTAACTTATGAAACAATTAAGTAATTAATTTTAAAATTTTGTTTCCCTTGTTATTTAGGGCGAGGTCGTTTCGGATCGATGTCCTAGTCCGTCCTTCGACAAAATTTTAAAATTTGTCTTTTTCAAGCGATTGTTTTAAAAGCTTAGATTTTTTAGTTTTTTTAATGTTTTTGTCATACTTTAATTCAATAAGATTAAAAATAATGATAATAAAAGTTCTCGTCCCTCCCTTGGGTAAAGCAATTTCGGTTCAATGACCTAGTCTTCAACTTAGGACGAATTTTAAAAATCATATTTTTAACTTAGCGAAATAAAGTAAATTTGTTTTTAAATTCACACAACTTAAATATAATATTCAAAATTAATATTAAAAATTCACACCAAACTTACAATTTAAAATGCATAAAAATAAAATTCATATTTTAAAAATTAAAAATTCACACCAAACTTAATTTAAAAATTCATATTATAAATTCATACCAAACTTATATTAATTTTTCAAATATTTACAATTTTAAATATATTGATTTTACAAAGTTTACAATATTAATTTAAGATTTATATATTAATTTTAAAAACATGGTAAAAATAAAATTAAAAATCTTTTTGGCTTTTATCCCACTTTAATCAATCAAATATTATCAAAAATATGCGCCCCTCTTTTCGGTAAAGTAATTTCGGTTCCAAGACCTAATTTAACTCATGACGAATTTTTGAAATATTTTGGGTTGATTGATTAAAGATATTTATACCTTAAGAATAAACGTTAAATTTCGCAGTGATGTAATAAATTTTTGTATGATATCAATAATTTCGATCGCCAAACCTAATTTTATTCAATACCAATTTAATACTTTATAGCGAACAAATTAGCGTTTATTATCAAAAGGTTAAAAATAAAAATAAAAACTGTACAGACTTAACTGTGATATAGTATTCTTAGTTATATGATATATCCCATTCATAAGATAGTCGGTTTAATTGGTTTTCCATGGCTACATAGGCGTAACCTCGAACATTCAGTGTTTTTTCTTCTAAACATATGAACGGTCCGTCTCTGCATAAAGTAACAAATTTGGTATTTGAATAGGTTTGATTATTTGAACATTTACCTTCATGTGACCTTTTTCGCATTTGTGACATCTTTCTAGTTGTCGTGCTCTTCTTTTCGCTGCGGATTTTGATTTTCCTTTACCAAATTGTAACTTATTATCTTCGCATCTGGATTCTTTTCTTACTCCGTCCAATCTTTCTCTGATTACTGATACTATTTCACTCGGTAGTGTGTCATTATTACGTTTAGTGATCAAAGCGTGTAGCATTAGACCATGGTTTAGTTCATAGGCAGTCTTCATTTCCTAAAAAAAATAAAAATTCAGAATGGGGGGAGAAGACTAGTTCTTTAGGGTCTGCTAGGGAAAGACCATTCGGGTTTCATTTTCGAGAACTACACGAAAACAGACAATCTAACTCTAACAGAAATACATAAAATCCTTTAAAGATTTGATTCCCCCCACACTTAGTTAGCTGTGGTATCGAAATTGTGATTAACTTCGTTGTCAACTTCCATTGGACTATCTATGTAGTGTTTAACTCTGTGACCATTAACTTTAAATTCAATCCCATTTGAATTTATTAATTCTATCATTCCGTATGGGAAAACTCTTTTGACTATGAATGGTCCAGACCATCTTGATTTCAATTTTCCAGGAAATAGCTTGAATCGTGAATTGAAAAGAAGAACTCTGTCTCCTTCTTTAAATTCTTTTAAACTTCTGATTCTTTTATCATGCCATTTCTTTGTTCTTTCTTTATAGATTAACGAATTTTCGTATGCTTCATGTCTTAATTCTTCTAATTCGTTTAGTTGACTTAATCGTAGACGTCCAGCTTCATGTAAATCAAGATTACATGTCTTCAAAGCCCAAAATGCTTTGTGTTCAATTTCTACTGGAAGATGACATGCTTGTCCATAAACGAGTCTAAAAGGTGTGGTTCCAATTGGAGTTTTGTAGGCTGTTCTAAAAGCCCAGAGTGCATCCTCCAATTTAATGGACCATTCCTTCGGATTTGATCCTACGTTTTTTTCTAGAATACGTTTTAAAGCTCGGTTGGTATTTTCAACTTGTCCACTTGTTTGTGGATGATAAGCAGTGGAGATTTTATGAGTTATTCCATATCTTTTAAGAACTTTCTCAAGTTGATTATTACAGAAATGAGTTACCCGATCACTTATTAAAGCTTTCAGTGTTCCAAACCTTGCAAAAAGACGTTTTAAAAAGTTGACTACAACTCGTGCATCGTTAGTTGGGAGAGCTTGTGCTTCCGCCCATTTAGATACATAATCAATTGCTACGAGAATATAGAGATTATTATGAGATTTTAGAAATGGACCCATAAAGTCAATACCCCAAATGTCAAATACTTCACATACTTGTATGACATTTTGTGGCATTTCATCACGTTGACTTATTTTTCCGGCCCTTTGACATGCATCACAGGATTTGCAAAGAAGGTGTGCGTCTTTGTAAATTGTAGGCCAATAGAATCCAGCTTCATAAACTTTTCTTGCTGTTAATTGAGGCCCATAATGCCCTCCTGTTGGTCCTGTGTGACAATGGTTTAAAATTTTACTAGCTTCATCTCCGAATACACATCGGCGTATTATTCCATCTGGACAACTTTTAAATAGATGTGGATCTTCCCAGAAATAGTGTTTTATATCACTAAAGAATTTCTTTCGTTTTTGGTACGATAATCCTTTTTCAAGGAATCCGCAAACTAAGTAGTTTGCATAGTCTGCAAACCATGGGATTTCATTATAATCTATCTTCAATAGATATTCATCAGGAAAGTTGTCTTGTATGGCCGATTCATTTAGAACTTCTAATTCAGGATTTTCAAGACGAGAAAGATGATCAGCGGCGAGATTTTCTGCTCCTTTTTTATCTCGGATTTCAATATCGAACTCTTGTAAGAGTAAGATCCAACGGATTAATCTTGGTTTAGCATCTTGTTTCGAAAATAGGTATCTAAGAGCAGAATGGTCGGTATAGACCACCGTTTTAGCTAGAACGAGATATGATCGAAATTTGTCAAAAGCAAAGACAATAGCAAGGAGTTCTTTTTCAGTAGTTGTATAATTTGTTTGTGCTCCTTGTAACGTCTTACTAGCATAATATATAGGTTGAAATCGTTTTTCAATCCTTTGTCCTAAAACGGCTCCCATTGCAAAATCACTTGCATCGCACATTAGTTCAAATGGTAGATTCCAATTTGGTGTTATCATGATCGGCGCATTAGTGAGTTTCTCTTTAAGAATATTAAAAGATTTGATACATTCATCTGAAAAGATGAATGGAGCATCCTTTTCTAGGATTTTATTCATAGGAGTGGCAATTTTAGAAAAATCTTTTATGAAACGTCGGTAAAAACCGGCATGCCCTAGAAAACTCCTAACTCCTCTAACATTGGTGGGATGTGGAAGTTTAGCAATTACATCTACTTTAGCTCTATCCACTTTAATTCCTTCCTTTGAGATTTTATGTCCAAGAACGATGCCTTATTTAAAGATAAAATGGCATTTCTCCCAATTAAGAACTAGATTTGATTGTTCGCATCTAATAAGCATTCGTTTAAGATTAGCTAGACATATTTCAAATGTATCACCGAAGACTGAAAATCATCCATGAAAACTTCCATGCATTCTTCTATCATGTCGTGAAAAATCGCCATCATACACCTTTGAAAGGTTGCAGGGGCGTTGCAAAGTCCAAATAGCATGCGTTTGTAAGCAAAAGTACCATAAGGGCACGTGAATGTGGTTTTCTCTTGATCTTCGGGTGCTATTGGAATTTGAAAATATCCGGAAAATCCATCAAGAAAACAATAATAACTATTTCCGGCTAATCTTTCCAACATTTGATTAATGAAAGGTAAGGAAAAGTGATCTTTTCTGGTGGCGTCATTTAATTTTCTATAATCAATACATACACGCCATCCTGTTACAGTCCTTGTAGAAATAAGCTCATTTTTTTCATTTGTAATGACAGTCATGCCACCCTTCTTAGGCACGCATTGAACTGGGCTTACCCATGGACTATCAGAGATTGGATAAATTAGACCTGCGTCTAGCAGTTTAATAATCTCTTTCTTAACTACATCTTGCATATTAGGATTTAGTCTTCGTTGGTGTTGCACATATGTTTTATGACCTTCTTCCATAAGGATTTTATGTGTGCAATACGAAGGACTTATTCCTTTAATATCATGAATCTTCCATGCAATAGCTGGTTTATGAGCTTTCAACACAGAAATGAGTTGTGATTTCTCATTTTTAGTAAGAGAAGATGATATTATTACAGGTAATTCAGATTCACCATGTAAATAAGCGTATTCCAAATGGTTTGGAAGTGGCTTTAACTCTAATTTCGGAGGTTCTTCTATTGATGATTTATATCGATATCTGTCTTCTTCTTTTAGCATTTGAATTTCTTCTGTTGTTGGTTCATATCCATTAGCCATAAGTGTAGCTAACATTTCAGCTTCATCAATTTGTTCAGTTCCTTCTCCTAAAGAACATTCTCCTGTTCCTTGTAATTCTGGAAATTCTTCTAACAATTCTGCATGTGAGTCTATAGTTTGAATATAATAACATGTATCATCTGCAGATTGCGGTTGTTGCATTGCTCTATCAACTGAAAAGGTAACACTCTCATCCTCTATACTTAGGGTCAATTTCTTACCGAACACGTCTATCATTGCTTTAGCCGTGTTTAAGAATGGTCTTCCTAATATGAGAGGAACTTGAGAATCTTCTTCCATGTCCAGAACAACAAAATCTACTGGAAATACTAAAGTACCAACTTTAACTAGCATGTTCTCTATTATCCCTCTAGGATATTTTATTGATCGATCAACTAGTTGTATGCTTATTCTTGTTGGTTTCAATTCTCCAAAGTCTAGTTTAGCGTATAGTGAATACGGCATTAAATTTATACTAGCACCTAAGTCTGCCAATGCTTCTATTGAACTAAGACTACCCAGAAAACATGGAATTGTGAAACTTCCTGGATCAGATAGTTTTTCTGGTATCTTATTCAACAGCACTGCTGAACAATTAGCGTTCATAGTAACAGCCGAGAGTTCTTTCATTTTCTTTCTATTCGTGATCAGATCTTTCAAGAATTTAGCATATCTAGGCATTCCTGAAATCACATCAATGAAAGGAAGATTTACATTTATCTGTTTAAACATATCCAAGAATTTGGATTGCTCGGCTTCAAGTTTCTCTTTCTTCATTTTACTCGGGTAAGGAAGTGGTGGTTGGTATGGTTTAACATAAGGTTTAGCCTTAACTGTGTTATCTTCATTAACCTTTTCAACTACCGGTTCTTTTTCCTTATCTTGATCAGGTTGTGGTTCTTGTGGAGTAGGAATAGCTTCATCAGAAGTTACAGGTATTTCAGGTGGTTTAAGTGTTGTACCACTTCTTGTGGTAATAGCTTTAGCTGTTTCATTCCGGGGGTTAGCATTTGTATCACTAGGTAGACTTCCCGGTTTTCTTTCACCTATTAACCTTGCTAGGTTACTTACTTCTTGTTCCAAGTTATGAATAGAAGCTTGTTGATTTCTAAATGCTTGAGAATTTTGTTCATTTGTTTGTTTCTGAGATGTGAAAAACTGCGTTTGAGTTTCAACTAGCTTCGTCATCATATCTTCTAAATTTGGCTTTTTATCATCGGGTTGTGGTGGTTTATTTTGAAAATTAGGTCTTTGCTGGTTGTAAGTATTATTGGATACTTGTTGATTGCTAGGACCTTGTTGGTTGTTGTATGGAATATTTCGATTATAGTTCTGGTTTTGATTGTAGATCGGTCTTGGCGGTTGATAATTATTCTGATAATTATTTCCAGGCCTTTGGTTTATGTATGAAATATTCTCTCTTTGTTCCATTGTTAATTCAATACTGAGACAATCTTTTGTCAAATGTGGTCCTCCACACTGCTCACAACTAATTCGTATTGAGTGTATATCTTTAGTCATCTTTTCCATTCGTCTCTCGACAGGATCTATCTTTGCGAAAATGGAATCTAAGTCATGGCTAGAATCGGCTCTAGCTGCTTTAGATGATCTAACGATATCTTTTTCTTGGTGCCACTCATGTGAGTGGAAAGCAGTGTTATCAATAATTTTGTAAGCATCAGTTTCTGTTTTCTTCATAATAGAACCACCAGCTGCTATATCGATGTCTTTCCTTGTAGTGATGTCGCATCCTTGGTAGAATATTTGTACTATTTGACAGGTATCTAAACCATGTTGCGGACATCCTCTTAATAACTTTCCAAATCTTGTCCATGCCTCATATAGAGTTTCATTTGGCTTCTGTGTGAACATAACCATTTCTCCTTGAAGTCTTACGGCTTTAGATGCCGGAAAGAATTGTTTAAGAAATTTTTCAACTAAAACGTCCCATGTATCAATCGCCCCTTCAGGTAACGATTCCAACCAATATTTGGCTTCTCCTTTTAAAGTCCAGGGAAATAACATGAGATATATCTGTTCATCCTCCACTTCTCTGATTTTAAATAGTGTGCAGATCCTATTAAAGGTACGAAGATGTTCATTTGGATCTTCCTTCGGCGCACCACTAAATTGGCATTGATTAGTCACCATGTGTAGAATTTGTCCTTTGATTTCATAATCTGGCGCATTAATGTCAGGATGAGTAATTGCGTGACCTTGGCCAGTGCGTTTAGCTCTCATTCGGTCTTCCATACTTAAAGGTTCCAGATTCTCCATAATTGAATTTGTTGAATCGGAATCACTAGAGGATTCTGATTCAATGGTTCGTTCCTCAACAATCTCTGTTTGAATGATTGGTGGTTCCGGAGGAAAGTTTAGTGGTTCAGGATCTATGAATCGTCCCTGAATATTCTCCGGATTCTCAATTGTGAGGTCGGGTTCAAAAAATGGATTATCGGAAATTTGAACTGGAGTACTTGGTCGACTGGATGACGATTCTAAAGAAAAATCAACGGCGGTAATATTTGCTAAATGTCTTGATCTAGTTACAGGTGGTGAACGTACAAAAGGTGGTGAACGTCTTGCTCGGTGCATTAACTGAATATCCTATTAGTTTTAAAAAGGAAAGAAAATTATATAAGTTATCCAATTAATAGACTTTTCTGATTTTGCCCACGTTTCGAATAGCCAAAAGATGCAGCAGGGGGGCAGGATTCGTTTGGTCTCAATATAATTGAGGACTGTTTGGCTCCAATAACCCGGTCCACGTACAAATCCAACTATTACTACGAACCAGAAAATTTTGATGTCTATCAATTTAACCACTAAAATAAATTTTCGTAATTTTAAGAAATTTAGATAAGAAGTAGAATAAAAATCTATGTCCTAAAACTAGAATAGCGATAAATAAGAAAGAAAAAGAGTGTGTCGGAAAAGGTCGAAAAATAAAAATAAGAAAGAAAAAGAGTAACTTATAGAACTTAAAAACACTCGACTAACCCAACCTTATTACTATCACTAACTTAAAATTATAATCGCAAATTGAGATTACTAATTGGAATGATAATTGATACATAGGTAAAAGGCGTCTAAAAATATTAAAGCTTACAAGTAAAACTATATCCCAAATGGCAATGTCTTAAAAAGGAACTAAAACTTAAAAAGGCGTCGCAGAATTCTAAAGCACTTAAATCTTAGTCTAAAGAAAGAGTACTTAAGGGATTTTACGGCAAAGCCTAAAAATCTAGAAATAAAAATATAACTATGGCAAAAACTAAGTTTAAAACTAAAAACTAGCGAAAAATACAAATATTACGCCAAAACAATTAAAAAGGGAAAAAATATAAAAATATACTAAAAGTTGTGAAAATTACAATTTTTATAAAAATATTATTTTTATATTATTTATTTATTAAAACTATTAATTTTACATTAATTAAACTAATTTAACTAAATATATAAATTAAATAAAAAGAAACTTAAAACTAATTATAATAATAAGTAATATAGGTTTAATAATAATAATAATTAATAATTACTCCGTAATTAATGCTGATTAGGGTTCCTATCACGCGTGTCAGGGCTGCTCCGCGAGTTGCGGTGACCGAAGTAGGAAAACTCCGCGAGTCGCGGGGTTCTTAAATTCAACTCTGGTACAGTTTTTAATTCGACGCGTTTTTTTTTTAAATTTTATATTGTTTTTCTAAAATGATATATAAATATATTTATAGAAAAATGAATTAAAAATATAGCGTTTCGCCTAGTCCCCGGCAACGGCGCCAAAAATATACTTGATGTTATGTGAGGTGTATATAAAATAGCTATTAAATTTTAGCAGTAAATATTATTAAATGCGATACAATTTTATACAAGATATTTATTTATTTATAGAATGGATATACTTAAACCTTGCTACAACACTTATAGGCAGTGTACCTAATCGTACAGTAGTGTAGTTTTTAGTAAGTCCGGTTTGTTCTACAGGGAAAATCTTTAAACAAAGCTTAACGCTATATTAGTTTACTTTTATAAAAATACAAATATATATATAAGTAATATTATTATTATTATAAAGGGGGATTTTTACCGTTTAATGACCGATTTGTTGATTTTAAAACTTTAGTCGCAGTTAAAACCAAATGTAAAATAATAAATAAATACAAGACTTAATTTAAAGCGTAAAGTAAATAACGATAATGAAATTTCGATAAATGAAAGTGCGATAAAATAAACTTGCGATAATTAAAAAGTGCGATAATTAAAAATGCAATTAAATACAATAACAATAAAATAAAATGCGATAATTAGAAGTGCAATTAAATATAAAATAAAGGAAATTAAATATGAAATAAAATAATTATGCTTATTTAAACTTCCGTAATCATGATGTTTGACGTGTTGATTTTAGTTTTATGCCCATGGGTTAATTGTCCTTTGTCCTGGATTATTTAATATGTCCGTCTGGTTTTTGTCCATAACAGTCCATCAGTCATAAATATAAAGTGCGAGTATCCTCGTCAAATTATCCTTATACCTGAAGTCAAATATTCCAACTAATTGGGGACTTAAACTGTAACAAGGTTTTAATACTTTGTTTAATAATTACACCAGGTTATCGACTGCGTGTAACCCAAGGTTTTAATACTTTGTTATCAATTATGCCAAGTGTCCTTGTACATAATTTCACCCATGTTTTAATAATTCCATAGACTATTAATCCATTCCCGTATCCAGTTAAATGAACGATTATTCGTACATATAAATATCCCGCTCATCGTGTCCGATCGAGTGTATGTGGTTATTTATAGGTACGTCCAATTGTAAATCTTTATATTAAAATTAACAAACTATCATTTAGTTAAACAAATATAAAACCCATTAATAGCCCATAGTCTAATTTCCACAAGTGTCGTTCTTTTGTCCAAACCCCCAATTATGGTACAAAGCCCAATTACCCAATTTTAGTAATTAGCCCAACATCATGATTACTTCGTTTTAAATAAGTATAATAATAACTTAGCTACGAGACATTAAATTAAAAAGGTTGAACATAACTTACAATGATTAAAAATAAAGTAGCGTTACACGGACAGAATTTCGACTTACACCCTTACAACATTCGCTAACATACCCTTATTATTAGGATTAAAATTAAAATTAAAATTAAAATATAAATTATAAATATAAATATTACGTATAGATAGATGGATGGATATATATTGATAAAAAAATTCGTCGAACTGCGTTGGCTTTTATAGGCATTTTCATTTTTTGGGGCTCCGCGAGTCGCGGTACTTTTAGCCTTCAAACTCCGCAAGTCGCGGAGTTCATTTTTACAGCTCATTCAGCCTTGGCTCTTTGTTTGTCGACGATTTTAAATAATAATATAATATATATATAATTTTTAAGAATTATTTATATATTATATTATATTCATGTGCATAGTTGACTTGTAATTTTTAGTCCGTTGCGTCGAGCGTTGAGAGTTGACTCTGGTCCCGGTTCCGGATTTTCGAACGTCCTTGCGTACAATTTAATATCTTGTTCTTTACGTTTTGAATCTTGTACTCTTGTAATTTCGAGACGTTTCTTATCAATAATTGGAACCTCTTTGATTGTATTTTGTACTTTTGAGCTTTTTGGTCGTTTGCGTCTTCAATTCGTCGAATCTGTCTTTTGTCTTCACATTTTATTATTTAAACGAATATCACTTGTAAATAGAACAATTACAACTAAAAGCTTGTCTTTCTTGAGGAATAATGCTATGAAATATATGTTCGTTTTTAGCATTATCAACATCCTAAAATACATTTGACAAGTCGTGAAGACAAGTCATTTGACATTTTGTAAAATAAAGTCTAAATCAATCAAAATCGGTCAAGTTATTAAATCGGTCATAGAGAATGAATTGATGTATCCATTTCATAACGTAATACCCGCACTCCCAACCGCTTTTTTGTTGTTGACACTAAAAAGAAAAAAGAAAAATATTACAAATCAGGGTAAAAAAACAGCTGCACTGTTAAAAACACTAGCAGTCAAAGGGTAACAACAACGGTTTTAATAAAGTCTAAAACTTAAAACGAAGGGTAAAAACATTACATTCAAAAGATATGAAAATAAAAACAGTGCAAAATATTAATGCCAATAAACAACTATTTAACCATAATAAAGGTTACTTACCATAGGTAAATCCCACAAAGGACATCCAATTGCCCTAAAAAAGACGCAACAATATTTTTTTGGTAAGGTTTTAATCAACAAACAAATTATGAACTATAAGATAAAAACTTACTTATTCACAAGTTTGGTTAGTAGGTAATCGTTTGCAACCTTGGTACCCTTCATTGAATCCAAAATGTATCCACGTTTTCGCCGAAAAGTGTAACGACCCGGAAATTTCCGACCAAATTTAAACTCTAATCTCTATATGGTTCCGACACGATAAGCAAAAACCCTAAAGTTGACCCGCACTTTTTCGATCGTTCTATACTTATAAGATTAATATTTACATAAATTAAACCTTACCAACATGATAAGTAATCCAAATTGTTGAGACTTATGTTTTCGAAAAGAGTTTTACACAACGTTTGACCGTCTAGTTTGACCGATGATATCACGAACTATACAATATATGATAATTATACGTTTGTGTATATATATGTATATATACATATTTAACATGATCTAAGAATGTTTTAATATCTCATTTTGTATTAATAACAATAAGTTATAAGTATATTTTGAAACTACTAACTTAAGTTTTCAAAACGATAACCATACGTAACGTTATTTGACTTAAATACTTATGACCTATAATGTTTATACATATATCGTATAAGTAATGTATTTAATCACTTTTAAAGACTTAAATACATAAAACAATATAAGTATATTTACAAAAGATAGCTATATTTGAATCCTCGTTCCGTTTTCTCAAAGATTTCTATACGTATACCTAGGGTATATGTACCCGTATCATACGCAGCTTCTAGATGTATTTACTATTGGTATATACCAATAAAAATCTGCTCCTTAGCAGCCTTAAATGATTAAGAAACATGTGGAACCAACCATTTGTCAAGTAGCATGAATTATTTAGCAAGAAAACAAAGTTAGGTATTTTTTTTTTCCTTTATAACCTAAAAACGTTTTTATGCATGCACACCATTTCTTCACCCCATTTTCTCATACTTACACTTCCATTTCTCTCTAAAAATACTCTTAACTTCATACTTGATCATCTCTAAGCATTTTCCCCATCATTTAGCTTCAAAAACAACACTTAAACCTCATAAGAAAACCTTACAAAAACACTTCAAGAAATCCTTCCAAGAACACAAACTTACTTCCAATCTTTCATCCAATTCCATCACCCTTTTGGTTCTAGCTTTTTACTCCTCTTTTACAGCAACCTTGTCCAAGGAACTTGAGGTAGTAACTATGTTCATAACTTTATTCGATTCATAAATATATAGCTATCATATTTTGTGGTATACAATTTTAACAACAAGAACATAGTTTGAAAGTTTTCAAACTTGTTTGCAAACTAAATAGATCCTTCTAACTTAACTTTTAAAATACTTCAAGACCTGTAATATAACTTAAGTATATGCTAATTTAACAAGGTATAACTTGGTTTTTCAAAGAACACCTTAAAAACTGTTTTTACGACGTCGGAGTGCAACCGGGGGCTGTTTTGGGTTGGATAATTAAAAACCATATTAAACTTTGAATTGGAAGTTTATTCTCTGGAAAAATGATTTTTACTATAAATATGTTAACACATAAAAATTTCATGATTTAATTCAAAGTATAAGTATTTTTAGAAAAATGGTCATTAAATGATATTTTTTGTAACAAAAATGTTTAACTTCATAAGTTTCACTAAAGTTTCACCTATGCCGTGTGATTTTGAATACAAACTAAGGTATTTACAGTTCATAGTCTTAAAGAGGGACTCGATCCAAGGAGATGGCAAGTTGAATCAACGAAAACGGAGTTGTAACGAAGAAACTATGACCGAAACAAAATCGGATATCCAAGACTAGTTTAGCCACGAAAATAATTGGGAAAAATTAAATAAATCACATCTTTTTAAGATAACATGATATTTTATATATATGTACTTATAATTCAATTTTATATGGTTCAGGATTACCCGTAAACAACACGAGAAGATTAATCATAAGATCCCATGATTGTACGCAACACGTCATTTGACAACACCGGTACTTTATGTACGCAACACGTCATTTGACAACACCGGTACCGTGGGTCAAGATTAATCTCGACCAATACATATACGATGGGGGTTTTATTATTTCGTTGGGGGTTTATTAAACATCTAAAAATGAACCATTAAAATTGAATTACTAACATCGAACTGCTAACTACGGACTAAGGAATTATTAAAAGTATTAAAAGTATAACAAGTATATATATGTGACGTTTGTTTAAAAAGAAAAGGTATTGATATATTATATATGGATAGGTTCGTGATATCAACCGGAGACCAAGTCAAAATATATATATCTTCAAGACGAAAGTGAGTATATAGTCCCTTTTAAACTCTAAATATTTTTGGGCTGAGAATACATGCGCTGTTTTTTATAAATGATTTACGTTATGGACACAAGTAACTGAAAAATATATTCTACGTTGAGTTGTACCACTGGCATACTTCCCTGTAGCTTGGTAACTAATATTTACAGCGGTATTGTAAACGCGAATCCTGTTGATAGATCTATCGGGCCTGACAACCCCAACCGGACTGGACGACCAGTATTCAACGGTTGCACAGTACTTCGTTTTGTGACTACACTTGGTACGGTGTAGTAAGATTTCATATTAAAGGGAATATGCGACGTGATTGAATGTTAAGTATGGTTACCAAGTGCTCAACCACTTAGAATATTTTTATGAAAATGTTTATATATGAAATCTTGTGGTCTATATATATATATATATATATCGCTGCTGGCATTAAACCTATATCTCACCAACTTTATGTTGACATTTTAAAGCATGTTATTCTCAGGTATGAATTAAGTCTTCCGCTGTGCATTAGCTCGTACTAAGGATACTACTTGAGGCTATTAAGGACTTATATCATAAGGCGTTGCATTCGAGTCATTGAAGTTCATAGAGACTATTATTAAGTAAATGGCGGTTTATGTCATCTGAATATTATGAAATGTCAGGCGATTATGTCAATTCTGGATGTAACTATAGATTGCCTTTTAAGAATAAATGCAACGTTTGTAAGATGTATCATATATAGGGCAAGTACCTCGCAATGTTATCAACTATTGTAATTCGTTTGTAATCAATATGGACAACGTCCGGATGATTAGTTTCGGATCCTTTCAGTTGGTATCAGAGCGTTGGTCTTAGCGAACCAGGCTTTGCATTAGTGTGTCTAACTAGTAGTTGTTAGGATACATTAAGTGAGTCTGGACTTTGACCGTGTCTGCCTGTCAAAAGTTTTGCTTATCAATCCTAGTCGGAAATCATCTGCTTATCATCCTTAGGGAACTGCCTGCTTATCATTCTTAAGTCTAGACACGTCTTACTGCATTTAGTGCATCGATAGTGTATAGACAAAATTCATATCTTAGCGTATCTGTTACTATAGACATTGCCTGACGTATTTCAAAGATTCTCCGTAATTCATGGGATTTTGAAATTATATATACATATGTAATTTATGTATTGAAGAGTACCAAACCCAACTCCTATAATCTATTCCAAACCAAAAATTCATTTCTCCGACTATACAAGATGGATTCTTCATCCAGTTCGAATTCCTCCGACTTCGATAGCTACGCCGATATGGATTTCCATTCGAGCTCCGAGAACAGCGTCACCGGAATGGATCAATCAATTTCCCATCATCTATTTTGGATGAATTGGGGATGGGTTCGTAATATACTAAATCTCTGGAGACAAGAAGAAGGTGATCCATTCCATCCACCAAATTGTCCTCTTAACGATGAACCTGAAGCACTTACCGGCGAACCTATTCGAAACACCATTTTCTCGCTCATTTCTAGAGTATCTCGTCATGATTACATACTATCCCATATTTCGAATCTTGTTCATTCGCTCGTTCCAACTGTCAATCATCCCGGTATAATAGAAGAAGTCAACGAGCTTCGCGCTCGGGTAGTGGCTTTAGAAAATACGGTGCGAAGGTTACAAACACCAGCAGCAGCACCAGCAGCATAATCTGTATCACTATCAACAACGCCGACAGTACTTTTGTCACCCCCAAAATCTCAACATCACAAACTGTATCTCGGATATCAACATCACATACCTCAAAAACCTCATCGGAACTTCGAGTATGATCTTCGTTCTATATGTCGTTCTACATCGATTATCTTCGCTTTACGTATCGTTTTACCTCATTTATCTTCGTTCGACCTGGCGATTATGTAATCTCTAATGCTTTAGAAGTTATGTAATCTAGTATTAACGATAAATCAAATGAGTTTAATACTTCATTGACTCATTGAATCTATGATTACATCTGAAGAAAATATATATGCAAGTATATTTTTATAAAGATTGTAATTAAAAATTCTTTCGTACAAACTGTTAATGATGAAAATATTTTAACGGGTGGGTAGTACCCGAGGAATATTTAGAATTCACATTAATAAGTTACGTTGTACATTCTCTAAATCTGATTCAACGGTCATTTACTATCCTACTTACAACTACCGATATACGTATCCGTTCACCACAGAATAACCATTTCTATTCAAATTTCATATTTGGATTTTGATCTATCAGAATCCAACAAGTGGCATAATGAAGAAAACATTGGACAAAAATAAAAAGTGTTAGAAACAAACGAATTAATTAATTGAAATTGTGATAGGATTTCACGCTAACTGTTCCGGCTAACTGTTCCCAGTTAACTGATTAACATTTAATTTATCGCAATTTACATTCTCGCAATTTTATTTATCATCATTTAATTTCTGTTATTTACTTTTACGCACTTTAAATAACGGGACACGTATGCAAGGTTTCGACTTATCATATCGACCCATCTATATATATATTTCGGAACAACCGTAGACACTCTATATGTGAAGGCGGGAGTTGGCTATACAGGGTCGGAGTTGATTTCAAAATATATATATACTTTGAGTTGTGATCGACACCGAGACCGGTATACGGGTCACGATACGTATTATTTAATTCGAATATTATATATTAAATTATATATGAATCATTGAACCATCGGACTATTGGACTGCTAACTTTGGACAATTAAAATGAATTAAATTAAAATATTGATTATAACATATGAAACTAAATAATTCTTCAAGTTTGCCACTTGATTTCATCCTAAACCTCATTTGTACTTCGACAATTATAATCCTCATTCAAATCTTTTCATGATTCTTGAAAACACCTCGATCGAGAAGTTGAACCAGCCGCACCTCGTTTACGGAAGAAAGATTTATGCATACAGTGATGCACCTGAAAAATTTTCGAAACCGAAGTTATAGTTAAAACGTATCCGCGTCGAATTCCTTATCATTCATTATCAAAAACAATCATACGATTCCTTTTCAAGAAGCTAATTTTGTCACAGCTCCACTTCGACTTCTCAGTGAGACTACTCCTATTATAATCTCGATATTTATACTTTGTCCTTTCGCCGTTGTTACCGGAGAACCTTTTTCACAACATCATCAGCAGACGTACCAGTAACTCGTTATCTCTTTGGCGAGATCCGCAATAAGTATTTTGAAAATCTCGTAGAAATTCTCCCAGTTATACCGAGAACGACTATCCCTAAGAATTACATATTTCGAATGTGAAGTTCTGAAAAAAAAAATCCTGGACTATGAAGTAGTTCTTGAAATGCTGAAGAAGCAGCAAAAACTGTAAACGACTTTAACAGTCAAAAGTTTAATGATGAAGTACATTGTGTTGGTAAAGCTTAGAAAAAGAGGAGAGTTGGAACTGGAAAACGGATTGAGCAAAGTATGAAGGAGGATGTAGATAAATCACAAGAACTGAATCTGCTTTCAAAGGATTCAAACGATTCAGTGCCTGCTGAAACCATTAGTAAAAACCCTACCCCTTATCCTAAACCTTTCCCGATGATATTCTTCATCATCATCTTATCCTAGATATTATAAGATATCTTCATATCTTCCGTTATACATATTCTCCATATTTCTGGAAATATTTTCACAACTATTCTTATCTGAGAATATTTATCTCTCCGTAATATCTGCGTTACAACATAAAAGAAACTGTGTTAGTTTCTAAGTTCTAAAACCTTCAAGTTTAAAATAGGAATGTTCTGAAGCAGTGTTGGGAACTGATGCATGAATTAGTATAATATAATGAAACTTGATCAACTTCATTATATTACAGTAAGTCATGTTAAGTTTCTAATGAAATGTGATGATTCACAGTACCATCATCATGTGCCATGTTACACGGCTCTTACATTCTATCCAATTCTCAAACATAATAGGAACATGTCATCCTGACAGTTCTATCTTTTCCGGGGTATTCTGGTAATTTGACAAATCAAAATTTGTCCTATTACCATTTCTTTCTTAGAGCATTAGCTATACTCATTTCGAATCTCATATCTACAAATTCCGGACCATTACTCGCTTGACTCGAAGTCAGGAAGAGAAAACGAAAGTATGAAGCTTTGAAAAATAATGAAGAATACAAAGGCCGAAAATCACCCAGGATTTACAAACCGTGTATATCAATACGTATTGCAACGTAAAGACACGGGAGAATTAAAAATATTATAATTCCGAGGAAAGGATAGAAGTAAATAGATTCTTCTGGCGATAAATGAAAGAGAAGAATGAAAGATATGAAAGTTAGAAGTATAACAAGAATTAGAACGGGATGGAGCATTTAAAAGAATACTTTAAGGTATGAGTTGAAGGAGAAAGGATAGAAGATGTGAGTTGTGGAAATAAGGAAGAGAAGGAAATGGATTTATAGCAAAATATTAGACAAAGAAATCGAAACAGATCGCCGCACTAAATCAAAGAAGATCTTGATCGCCAAAGAACCAAATCTTATTACGTAAGATTTTCCATAAATTCCGGAAATCAATCCTAATCACGTCATCGGTTACAACAATTCTATATTTACTCATTTCACTCTTTTGTGATAGCTTCGCTCGTGCGTCTCACATAACCGAATTGTTTTATCTAAATCTTTCAATAATGATAAAATTTCATTATTACCTCATATTCGTCATGAAAACATTCCTATTGTTATTTATGACAACCTCTACCAAATTTCGAGGACGAAATTTCTTTAACGGGTGGGTACTGTAACGACCCGGAAATTTCCGACCAAATTTAAACTCTAATCTCTATATGGTTCCGACACGATAAGCAAAAACCCTAAAGTTGACCCGCACTTTTTCGATCGTTCTATACTTATAAGATTAATATTTACATAAATTAAACCTTACCAACATGATAAGTAATCCAAATTGTTGAGACTTATGTTTTCGAAAAGAGTTTTACACAACGTTTGACCGTCTAGTTTGACCGATGATATCACGAACTATACAATATATGATAATTATACGTTTGTGTATATATATGTATATATACATATTTAACATGATCTAAGAATGTTTTAATATCTCATTTTGTATTAATAACAATAAGTTATAAGTATATTTTGAAACTACTAACTTAAGTTTTCAAAACGATAACCATACGTAACGTTATTTGACTTAAATACTTATGACCTATAATGTTTATACATATATCGTATAAGTAATGTATTTAATCACTTTTAAAGACTTAAATACATAAAACAATATAAGTATATTTACAAAAGATAGCTATATTTGAATCCTCGTTCCGTTTTCTCAAAGATTTCTATACGTATACCTAGGGTATATGTACCCGTATCATACGCAGCTTCTAGATGTATTTACTATTGGTATATACCAATAAAAATCTGCTCCTTAGCAGCCTTAAATGATTAAGAAACATGTGGAACCAACCATTTGTCAAGTAGCATGAATTATTTAGCAAGAAAACAAAGTTAGGTATTTTTTTTTTCCTTTATAACCTAAAAACGTTTTTATGCATGCACACCATTTCTTCACCCCATTTTCTCATACTTACACTTCCATTTCTCTCTAAAAATACTCTTAACTTCATACTTGATCATCTCTAAGCATTTTCCCCATCATTTAGCTTCAAAAACAACACTTAAACCTCATAAGAAAACCTTACAAAAACACTTCAAGAAATCCTTCCAAGAACACAAACTTACTTCCAATCTTTCATCCAATTCCATCACCCTTTTGGTTCTAGCTTTTTACTCCTCTTTTACAGCAACCTTGTCCAAGGAACTTGAGGTAGTAACTATGTTCATAACTTTATTCGATTCATAAATATATAGCTATCATATTTTGTGGTATACAATTTTAACAACAAGAACATAGTTTGAAAGTTTTCAAACTTGTTTGCAAACTAAATAGATCCTTCTAACTTAACTTTTAAAATACTTCAAGACCTGTAATATAACTTAAGTATATGCTAATTTAACAAGGTATAACTTGGTTTTTCAAAGAACACCTTAAAAACTGTTTTTACGACGTCGGAGTGCAACCGGGGGCTGTTTTGGGTTGGATAATTAAAAACCATCTTAAACTTTGAATTGGAAGTTTATTCTCTGGAAAAATGATTTTTACTATAAATATGTTAACACATAAAAATTTCATGATTTAATTCAAAGTATAAGTATTTTTAGAAAAATGGTCATTAAATGATATTTTTTGTAACAAAAATGTTTAACTTCATAAGTTTCACTAAAGTTTCACCTATGCCGTGTGATTTTGATTACAAACTAAGGTATTTACAGTTCATAGTCTTAAAGAGGGACTCGATCCAAGGAGATGGCAAGTTGAATCAACGAAAACGGAGTTGTAACGAAGAAACTATGACCGAAACAAAATCGGATATCCAAGACTAGTTTAGCCACGAAAATAATTGGGAAAAATTAAATAAATCACATCTTTTTAAGATAACATGATATTTTATATATATGTACTTATAATTCAATTTTATATGGTTCAGGATTACCCGTAAACAACACGAGAAGATTAATCATAAGATCCCATGATTGTACGCAACACGTCATTTGACAACACCGGTACTTTATGTACGCAACACGTCATTTGACAACACCGGTACCGTGGGTCAAGATTAATCTCGACCAATACATATACGATGGGGGTTTTATTATTTCGTTGGGGGTTTATTAAACATCTAAAAATGAACCATTAAAATTGAATTACTAACATCGAACTGCTAACTACGGACTAAGGAATTATTAAAAGTATTAAAAGTATAACAAGTATATATATGTGACATTTGTTTAAAAAGAAAAGGTATTGATATATTATATATGGATAGGTTCGTGATATCAACCGGAGACCAAGTCAAAATATATATATCTTCAAGACGAAAGTGAGTATATAGTCCCTTTTAAACTCTAAATATTTTTGGGCTGAGAATACATGCGCTGTTTTTTATAAATGATTTACGTTATGGACACAAGTAACTGAAAAATATATTCTACGTTGAGTTGTACCACTGGCATACTTCCCTGTAGCTTGGTAACTAATATTTACAGCGGTATTGTAAACGCGAATCCTGTTGATAGATCTATCGGGCCTGACAACCCCAACCGGACTGGACGACCAGTATTCAACGATTGCACAGTACTTCGTTTTGTGACTACACTTGGTACGGTGTAGTAAGATTTCATATTAAAGGGAATATGCGACGTGATTGAATGTTAAGTATGGTTACCAAGTGCTCAACCACTTAGAATATTTTTATGAAAATGTTTATATATGAAATCTTGTGGTCTATATATATATATATATCGCTGCCGGCATTAAACCTATATCTCACCAACTTTATGTTGACATTTTAAAGCATGTTATTCTCAGGTATGAATTAAGTCTTCCGCTGTGCATTAGCTCGTACTAAGGATACTACTTGAGGCTATTAAGGACTTATATCATAAGGCGTTGCATTCGAGTCATTGAAGTTCATAGAGACTATTATTAAGTAAATGGCGGTTTATGTCATCTGAATATTATGAAATGTCAGGCGATTATGTCAATTCTGGATGTAACTATAGATTGCCTTTTAAGAATAAATGCAACGTTTGTAAGATGTATCATATATAGGGCAAGTACCTCGCAATGTTATCAACTATTGTAATTCGTTTGTAATCAATATGGACAACGTCCGGATGATTAGTTTCGGATCCTTTCAAAAAGATATGATAAACAAGGTCCAATGATTTCTAACAAATTGAAAACCTTTTAGCTAATATACACAAGTTACATAAAAGTAGTATAATTTAAAAGGTTAAAGGCATATGGTACGTACCCTTGATGATATGGTAAAATGTAAAATTTCTCGCGATCGTGGATTACCGACTTGATGTGACCAACTACTTGCTCGGGTGCCTTAGCACATATATCTTCGGAGATCATATATGGGTTTACAAAGACGCATTTATGTGGTCTAAGAGTTGATTTCTGTTGAAGTTTATAGCAAACCCTACACATATACATGATGATTATAATTATATATATTATCAAATAACATTTATACACAACATAATATTATATAAACTAAATTACTTACACCGAGAACCAAGTGATAATTGATATATCAAGCCATCTATTTGTCATCAACCCCATGATATCATCAGGCATCATTTTGGAATAAGGACTATCGTCATTGCCAAATACTTCTTGATCAGTCTTAAATGTTATCCCAGCAGTGAGCGGATTTACTCTTTTCATCCATTCTTTATAAAGTTTTTTCACGTTTGGGGGCCGGTTTTTAACTTCCTCATAATATCTAGCATGGAATTCCCTGAGTTCATTTGAACTCTTGGACAATGAGGCTTGTTTTTTTCTGGATGCGTGTTCATTTGATTCCTTTTTTGATGCACCCTTCTTCGACAACGAGGCTTGTTGTTTACCGTGTGATGAAATTGGAGTTGATGGCTGTATCATGAAAATTGTAATATTGTAATATCAAACAATGCTTTCAACATATATAACCTTCCTAACTTAAATGAATTAATATCATATTATCCCATATCACAAAATAATATCATAAATATTCATTTTTAACACCTAAATACATCATATATACCCATTTAAACACTTAAAGAATTTTGATCAGCTTCTACTGTTGCTGCTGATGCAGCTTCTGCTGTCGGTCTGCTGCTGATCAGTTTATACTGAGGTCAAAGCTAAATTTAGACAACTATCCATAGAACGCATATAAGGTCGTCGATAATTAACTTGAGGTATGATTTCTGACCTAAAAGTGTTGACTACTTTAGTCAAAATTAATGGTTAGATGGTGTAATAAGTTAACCTGTATAAATGAAGGATTTTGATCAGATGATTCAAGTGAGTGTTGGTTATAATTCACTGATATTAACTTCAAACAAGTTGGAATAATTTGCATGCATCGTGTAAATTGTGGTGAAAGCTTAATTGGGCAGAAACTACCTTAATGGGTTGAAATGGTTATATCGTTAAGTGATACAAGTAGTATTTCTTTATTACTTGAAATGATAAGTAACTATTTGTGTAAAACCTAAAGATATTCTCATTTATTTACCTTAAAAAGATTAGATGGAAAATATAAAAATGATTTTAACATTTAATATACACTTTTTGACAATTTTGACTATTTCGATCAGTGTGTACTCGATCAGTTTGTACCCGAGTTTAGACCGATTTTTTCCAGTTTGACCGAGTTTGACCGAGTTTGACCAAGCGAGACATTAATTAGCACAAGACTAATGGCAATTTGGACATATTTAATTATAATCGGATCAGTATGGTTTAACTTTTATCCAAAAACAGTAAAAAAAAAAAAACACTAACGCAGGAACATGTAAAGAATGAAAATCACCCAAAGGTCTATTTCTAATGCATACATTCAAATAAATCATTTTATTAAGAAAACTAGGTTTTATATATTATTATATAATTATTTGTTCAATATACATATACAGTCAGCTATATACATATACAATCAGCTATATAGATATACAAACAGCTATATACCTACATACATACATATATACATATACATATATATACACAGTTATATACACGGTTATAAACATATACATACATACAATAATATACATATACATACAGTTACATACATATATACAGTTATATATCTAAACGTGGATAAAACGTACCTTGCAGATTTCAAGGTATTTGCTTGGCCATTGAATAAAACTACCCTTAGCTTGAACTAGAGTCATACTAGTATGGGTAGGCAGCGGTATGGGAATATCAAAGTTCTCATGTTCGGTTTCCACGGTGTCCACTAATACAAATACATGACCAGCTTCCACATCATGATCACCATCTACTTGCACGGTCATGGTGGGTTGCAACAACCCTAGAGCATAACGAATCCTTTACACCCCATAAGGGTGCAATAAATAGCACTAGTTGGACCCTACAACAACATAAAAATCACAGATTCAGTTAGCATTTTGAACAAAGAAAGTTAACAAATGTAGTAAACATTTTGAGGAAAACAGATTCATGAATTTATAATTTGCATGTATTAATGTTATATTTTATATACATTTGTACTGCTTCAACTTTGTTCTGATGCTAAATGTAACACTTTTCTTTAAACCTCGCACCAACAACGGCTTACTTTCCTTTAAGGTAACCCTACCCAATTTGACCCGTGTGACTATTTTAATCCCATACCAAACCAGCAGCAGCCTAATTAACCTGACTATACCAAAACCTAACTTCAATTGGACTGTTTTAATTAACCTGACTATATGTGTTTTAATATCGATTACTAGTAGTTATCTTTAACCAAAATCAAACAGTTATCTTTAACCTGACTATACTAAAACCTAACTTCAATTGGACTGTTTTAATTAACCTGACTATATGTGTTTTAATATCGATTACTCTTTCTTCAACCATGATGCAAAACTTTTGTTATGTTGAGTTGACAACCATCTATCATTCTTGTCGCGATTATTAGATTTTAATAGCGTCATGTGTTGTTGTATGTAGGGAGCAATTGAAACCATGTGTTGGAGAACTGTAAAATGTGCTTGCTGAATATAATTTTTGTCATCATAAACAAATTTTTTTCCTATTGTTCCAACTCCATGAAGTCTACCTTGGTGACGAGGCTCGGGTACACCAATACTCCTCACACCCTCCAAATAGTCATTACAAAAATCAATCACCTCCTCAGAAACATATCCTTCAACAATACTCCCTTCTGGTCGACTCTTATTCCTCACATAACCTTTTAGGAACCCCATGTATCTCTCGAACGGATACATGTATCGTAAGAACACAGGACCACAAGCCTTTATTTCATACACAATATGAGATACGAGGTGGACCATTACATCAAAAAATGAAGGTGGGAAGTACATTTCAAGTTGACAAAGAGTAAGGATAATATCACTTTGCCATGTATCCAAAACAGCAGGATGAATCACTTTTGAATGGATCACATTAAAAAACAAGCAGAGCTTTGTGATTGTATGTCGGATTCGATCAGGAAGTATTCCACGAATTGCAATAGGAATCATTTGGGTCATCAAAACATAACAATCATGAGACTTCATACCAATAAGTTTAGTGTCTTTCATCGAGACCAAACTCTTGATATTAGCAGAATAGCCAGATGGAACTTTAACACCATGTAAGCATTGACAAAATTTTATTTTCTCGGCCTTTGATAGGGTATAACAAGCGACGGGCAAATAAGGTAGTTTTCCTACTTCTTTATTCTTCGGTTGAAGCTCACTTCGGATTTTCATTTCGACCATGTCATTTCGAACATTACGTCCATCTTTCGTCTTCCCTGGTATATTCAACAACAAACCTATCAAGCTGTCACAAACATTTTTTTCAATATGCATAACATCAATACAATGTCGGACATGTAAATATTTCCAATACGGTAGATCCCAAAAAATAGAACGTTTTTTCCAAATCCCTTTCTCTCGACTTGTATTGCTTTTTCCAAACAAAATGTTAATGCTTTCAACCTTCGCAAATGTAGCTTCCCCATCCAACGGTGGACGTAGACTATCAACCTCATCATTACCATCAAACAAATTTCCCATCATACGATATGGATGAGTTAATGGAAGTGATTTTCGATGTCCCATAAACACTGGTTTCTTACAATTTTTTAACCATACCGAACATGTTTCGCTTTCACAAATAGGACACACCTTCATCCCTTTGGTACTATAACCCGATAAATTTCCATAAGCCGGAAAATCACTTATGGTACAAAAAATCATGCATCGCAAATTAAAGTTCTCTTTCATATATGCATCATATACTTGGACACCTGGACTCCATAACGTTTGCAAGTCTTCAACTAACGGGGCTAAATACACATCAATGTCATTTTCGGGTTGTTTTGGACCCTGGATTAACAAGGACATCATGATGTATTTGCGTTTCATGCATAACCATGGTGGGAGATTATATATACATAAAAGAACCGGCCAAGTGCTATGACGGCTGCTCATGTTTCCAAAAGGATTAGTACCATCCGAACTAAGTCCAACTCTAATATTTCTAACCTCATTTCCAAATTCCGTATATATATTATCAATATTCCTCCATTGAGAAGAATCTGCCACATGTCTCAGCTTTCCATCATTTTTACGCTCTTCGGCGTGCCAACGCAATAAATTTGCATCTTTCGGGCTCGCAAATAATCGTTTTAGTCTTGGAATGATGGGAAAATACCACAATAGTTTCGCCGGAGGGCCATTTTTTGTCACGTCACGTCACTTTCAACTTCCGTTTGTTTTTTTTGCTTGTACCTTGACGCACCACATACATAACATTGATGCAAGTTTTTATTCTCGTTTCTATATAGTATACAATCATTGGGACATGCATGTATTCTTTCAACTTCCAATCCCATTGGACACAAAATTTTTTTTGCTCGATAATATGAAACGGGTAGCTCGTTATCTTTAGGCAGTATTTCGTGCAATAACTCTAAAAGGCTCGTGAAACTTTTATCGCTCCAATTGTTGTTCGCTTTTAAATTTACCAACTTTAAGACAGCCGATAATTTGGTAAACTTCGTACAACCGTCATATAATGGTATTTCCGAGTCGGTTAAAACTTGTTGAAACTTTTTATAATTAGTTTCATCAATATTACCTTCCAAATCATGGAACATATCGTCTAAATCATCAAGATAACCATCACTGTCTGAATCAATATTTCTTTCATTGCGCGAATCGATATTTTCATCAATAACATCATCACTACGTTCATAAATAACATTATTGTTATTATTTACTAATGTTTCTCCATGCCATGACCAACAATCATACTCATCTACAAAGCCGTTTACTATTAAGTGTTGGCTAATTAAACTAAGGTCCGCGTAGCTATTGAAATTTTGACATTTTTTACACGGACATGGGGCTTTCTCTTTTTGTTTTTTCACTCGATCCACGTCGGCAACTTTTATAAATTCAGACAACTTTGAAAGATACTCATGACTATGACGTGGTATCTCGTACATCCATTTTCTACGTTCCATCTATACATATACATATAAAACTAATTAACAAGCTAGACATCACATGTATACGTAATTCTTGTAGGTGGCATAATATATGATATATGAACTTAATGCTAGCAACAAATCATACATGAATGACTTAAGTTATAAAGAAATATATACCTTATGTTTGTTTAAGTTTCAAGGTAACGAGTCAACGACAACTTTAAACTTCAACATGATGATAAATAATCTTCAAATAACTACATTCAAATTAAAAATTAATTTTTAACCTAATAACAATTCAAAATACATACTACTTAAATAAATAAATAAATAACATTAAAATACAATGAATATTAAAAATATACATAATAAAAGAGAAATGAAATATACCTTGATAAATTTCTTGAAATGAATTTATTGTTGTTAAAATTATATCATTGAGCAAAATAAATAAATGTGTAAGTTGATTGAGGATGAAGTAAATGTGTGTGTAATTGAATGGGGAGTTAGAAATTTAATGATGATGGTGTTTGAAATTGATTGGGGAGTGAATATGTGTGTTGATTGGGAGTGAAGAGATAAGGGGATGAAGAATGCAGTTACAGCTACTGTCAGGAGCCGTTATACAAAAACCAGATCGAAACCGGTTTTATATAAAAAAACAGGTTTGCAAACCCAAAGCAGTTTTTAATAATAAACCGGTTTGCATTCAAAACCTACGGAACCGGTTTTATATAAAAAACAGGTTTGGAAGCTGAAAGCGGTTTTTAATAATAAACCGGTTTGGATTTTCGACATTAGAAACCGGTTTTTATAAAAAAACCGGTCTCCATTTGCCTTACAATTCAAAACCGGTCTGCATTATCTTTCTAAACCGTTTTTTTTCCCAAAATTAAAAAACAGGTTTCTATAAGGGGTTTGCATTCTTATTTATGTAGTAGTGTGTCCAACGAATGGGCTCATAACATTACAACGAACATCACCATAATATGTACTTCTGCTTTTGTTATATATATTCAACAGTTACGAAATCATATGCTTGGAACTTCCGTCCAACGGACGGGCTCATAAAACTAGTATGTCATATATATTTGATCAGCATTCCTCATGTATATTACGTACGTATATAGATATATATATGGGACCAAAATAACACGTAATTAAAATTTAACTTGTAGATTAGATACAAAGCGGTTTTGGTGGATCATATCGACCGACGACCGATGGACTTTAAAACGTACGTAGATGTTAAACATGGTATATGAGCTGGCACTATATTGACCAATAGAGGTGTGAATTAAATCAATGGAATACACACGCAAATTGAAAGAAACACACACATTCTTTTCATTGATTCAAGATAATTACATCGTCTGTACATAATATATATAACCATAAACTTAACAGCTAACCGTCACTAACAGAAAATGGGTAAAATGGAGAACAGGAACCATACCGAAATTACAATACGGTACCGGTACGGGATTGGTATATTTCGTAACTGGTTATAAAACAACGTTATAAAACAACAAATAGAATTTATCATAAGATTTGTCACTTACGTATGCCAACGTGTTACAGTAATAGCAATCGATAACCAACAACACACATAAAATTAACTGCTAAACAACCGCACACTATGAACAACATTCAACAACCAATAAAATATGTAGAAGCTGATTGCCAAACAACCACAAACTATGAGCATTCATAATAAAAAGCAGGCGATGAAAATCAACAATAAATAAACTATTTTGTTACTACTCAAGTTTTTGTGTAACATCTTAATTTTGCTAAAAAAAAAATTAACAGCAGCAAAATTTTATAAAAACTAGCAATGCGCTAGGAAAAAACAAATTACAAAGAGTCTAATGGATTTTGCAACCACAATGACGAATTAACTTTAGATTTTTTATATATAGAGAACAACAACAACAAAAAAGTAACAATGATATCGTCCAAAACGTGAGACTTCCTGAAAGTTTGAAGATATAGCAGTTCCTGAGCCGCCAAATGTTCCAAAGAGCCGAGTATAGAATGCTTCTCACGACAAGTTTTTTCTTTCCGAGAATCAGAAGGTTATCGAGCCAAAACCAAATGTCATCCATCGAAACCTATCTAGGGATGGGTAAGTTAAGCCATGTACTAATGTAATCCCAAATCTATTTGATGGTGCCGCACGTAACGAATACGTGAAGAGCTGATTTCGGGAGAGCTTCACACATCACACAGAAAGGATTAGGGTGAGTGATACCTTTGTTCTGCAAGTTGTCTTTCGTTGCTAATCGATGCATCTTTAGGCGCCATATAAACACGTTTACTTTTGGAGGGAAATAAGAAATCCATTCTGTTTTTGTGTGAAAGAAGAGATAAAATGACCATCAATAAGACGTCTTGCCTCAGCTACAGAGAAGACATTGAACTTAGAACTGTCCCAAACCTAAGCGTCATTGTCGCTAGAAAAGAAACCGATGAAATTAAATTTAACAGAGAGTCAAAAGAGGACATTTCTATACCTCTCTTAGAGCACGACGCCAGTACCAAGACCAAGAACCATTACAATAACGATCATTTACCAAATTCGACTTTCAACAATCAAGAGCAAAGAGACGAGGGAATCTCGACACTAGAGGGATCCCTTCAAGCCATGGATCATACCAGAAACTAGTCAACGAATGATTACCAACTTTTATATGCATTAAAGAAGACGGAATCTGGTTGTTATCATGAAGCGCAAAAATACACTTGCAAATCGAACCCCATGTACCTGAAGAGTTACGATTAGCAAAGATAATATCACCTGCTCCAATGCCATGAATATAAGTGATAACTCTAGCCCACAGTGCGTCTTTGTTGTTGAGGAACCGCATCTCCATTTGTAGATGAGAGCATGGTTAAGAGACGAAAGGTTTACAACATTTAAGCCACCGTTATCATAAGAATTTTGAATAAGCTTCCAACTAACCCAATGAAATTTGCGAGTATTATCTTTACCTCCCCAAAAAAGGAAGCTCGAAGAGACTCCATTTTACGAATAACCGTAGAAGGCGCTTTGAATAAAGACATATTAAGTGCCAAGACCTCCTAGAACTGACTTAATTAATATGAGCCGACCTCCAAAAGAAATCATGTTCGCCTTCCACGAGGCCAGCCGCTTTTTAATCTTACATATAACCGGATCCCAATTAACAATCTGAGACATTTTATGGCCAACCGGTAGGCCAAGAAAGTGAAAAGGGAGCGATTGATGGTAACGTTCGTGTATACAACTTTTAATCAAAATATAAACAATGATAAAACACAACCAATTAACACAAACGCCCGGGTAACAATAACCCGATCATTATAGCAACTAGCAAGTATTCAGTCAATGTTCGTTCCATAGGGAGAAATTTACATGAATCTCAAAACACTAATAATTATCCCAAGTTGATTGGGGGGTTTTAAGAAAGATTTGCTGTTGATTAAATTAATATTAACCTAAGAGAGATTAACAAATAAGAGAGAAACGTGTCCACTTGATTACTCAACCTTTTTGCCATGGATTAACCCTTTCATTTGTAACACAATGATGTTTTAAACATAAAGTTTTAATTCAATCTCCCAATCTTCATAAAACTTTGAATCAATCAAAACTCATTAACCCCCGTAAACTCGTTTTAAAAGATTACATCTATGTTATGAGTGAAATCATTAAAACATCGGTTTTGGATTGAAATCCCTTAAAATCCTTCAATTATCAAAATCCCTTAAGATAATCAAACACTACTATGTTGAATAAAATCCAATTGAAAACCAATCCAAACTAAGAACCCAATCCATTGAAATCCCCAATTTGTTTATCTAGATCACCAAAGGTGTTGAAGTACAAATCATTTTGCTAATCAAATCCCTAAGAAAAGCTTGATAACTTGTATAATCAAAGTAAAGCTTTCAACAATCAAAGTAATGGATCTTCAACCAAGAACAATAATTACCAACTCATTCAAACATCCAAAATCATAGATTAGGGCAAAATCCAAGCATCAAGTTTACAAATCAAGTGATAAGAAGTAATCTAAGCTATAACCATTAAATAAAAAAAGATTGAAATCAAAGAAATATAAAGTATTCAACATTACAACTAAAATGGAGAAAAGCTACTACCAAAATGGAGGAGAAACACTAAAATGGATAATGTATGATATAAATCTATCACTAATCTTGAGCTAGGATCAGGGATTTGAGCTTCATCATGATGGAATCATGATGTAACGACCCGACTTTTTCGACTTGTATTTATTTTAACGAAACTGCGTATTTGTGCGTACTGAGCTATATTATATTCTGGGATTGTGTATTCATGATTAATTACTTCGTTTATATTTTAAAACGTGTTGCTAAGAACTTAGTTACTTAACTTGATCCTCGAATGCTTTTACGACCGTTAGTTTCACTTAACGTTTAGAGCGAGCTATGTACTTTGTACACGTTTAACTTTTGTCGTAATTGGAATATTATGACTACGTAATACTAATTATTATTTTCTAATAACAATTACTTGGCTTATTGGTTGCTTAATTACGCTTAGTAATTTACTAATGCACACTAGTTAGTCTTGGTGGACTTTTTACCTTAATGGACTTAAGCCCACCCTACTCTAGTTAGTGGACTTTTAAATTAGCCCAATTTTAATAAGTTAAAGACCCACTAATATGAAAGACAAAAATCCATTAATAAGAGCCAACATACTAGCGTTTTTATTCACCATTACCATACATGTTGCATGAGATCCCAACAATAAGCACCACCTTTAGACCACCACTAACCAAAAAGCAAAAAGGTGTCCCCCTTGTTCCCCCCCCCCCCCCCCAAAACCCACGGCCACCACCCCTCACCACCACTATAAATACCAAGCCTTGATCATCCATTTTACACTTGATCTCATTCTCATTTTACACACACTTACTCTCTAATTTTCTCTCTAGTCTTTCTCACTCTAAAAAGTGTAGGTTTTAAATTTTCTTCTTCTTCTTCTTCTTCTTCTTCTTCTTCTTCTTCTTCTTCTTCTTCTTCTTCTTCTGCTTCTGTTCTTATACACGACATCATCATCATCATTTAAGGGATCAAGCTTTTTAGCTTTTGATCTTGTTACATCTTGTAGATTCAAAATTTGATTTGAATCCTTTAAGAACATGAAAGATTCAAGCTTTCTAGCTTTGGATCTTCATTACTTTGTTGGATCTAATTTTTCTAGCTTATGATCACTTCATTTTGTTAAAAAGATCAAAACTTGTGTTTATGATCTTCATGTAACTTGTAGATCTAGCTTTATGCTTTAAAGATCTTCAAGAACATAAAAGATTCAAGTTTTCTAGCTTTGGATCTTCATTACTTTGTTGGATCTAAGCTTTATAGCTTAAGATCACTTTGTTTTTGTTAAAAGATCAAAACTTGCATTTATGATCTTCATGGAACTTGAAGATCTAGCTTCTTGCTTTAAAGATCTTCAAGAACATAAAAGATTCAAGCTTTCTAGCTTTGCAATCTCATAATCATTTGTTAAAGGATCCAAACTCTCTAGCTTAGGGTTTCATTACTTTGAATGATCAAATTTATGTCTTGTTTGTTTGATTTGAATCAAAGATTGTAGCTTTAGTCTTGAATAAGACTTGTATTTGTGTTAAGACTAAGAACATGATGTAACCTTGGTTCATTATCCTTCCAAAGCTCTTAAGTGAGTTGTATTACTTCTTAGTCTTGACATTGTGTGTTGATGGTTGAAACTTGGTCAAAGTGATGCTAAAACATCAAAGAGTTGTACACTTGAAGCTTACACGCATCAAGAATGAGAACCGTGATGAGCATCAAGCACCAAGAAACCCACCGGAGCACTTGTTTACTATTTTCCAGGGTCTGATCATACTCCTGGGACTTCCGGAAAGTTGATTCTCAGATATTTCGTTTCGAGTAGATGACTTTTCATTTAAGACTCGCCTAAATCCGATATACGGTTTAGGATTTATAGCCTTTCGAAAATCACTATGCCTTTGTAACGACGTGCTGAAAATTCTGACCTACTCGCGCTTGAACCGTCGCCACGGTCAAACGACATCGAGTTAGGATCTGAAAATTGGACAGCGATAAGAGGACTCACATACGGATCCTTGGCTACTGACCACGCGTCATTTAAGTTTGTATAGAGGTCGTAGTAGCTGAACAAAGACAGCCCTTTGTTACGATCTATATTCTCGTTGAAAACTTACTTTACCTTTTACGTAAGATGATGATAACAATGATGCTTAGGACTTTACTTATTTACTTTTAAACCTTTTGGGACAATTTACTGACTTAGTAACCTTTGACTTAGGTTGAGGACCTTTCAGACCGACTTACTACTTGCTTACTTATCGTATCAACTTTTACCGCACATTCACTGTGAGTTATAGCTCCCTTTTTACTTTAACTATTTTTGGGACTAAGAATACATGCGCTTTTTATGTTTTAACATACTAGACACGAGTACTTTAACTTTACATATGTGTGGGTGACATAATGGCATAAAGATTCCCCTTAGCACGGTAACGTTTAGTCATTGGTTTATGAACCGGTGAACGCGAATCTTAGATATGGATCCATAGGGTTTGACATCCCCACTCATGCTAGTCGCGCTAGCATTTAACGGGTGTTTAATACTTCGAGAACTACGCACTCTTCAAGTGTACTTTTAGGGGGTGATATTTATATTACTTGTTAAGTTAGTTACCGGGTGCCCACGGATAAGCATATACTTTTTATACTGTTTTGAATACAAAATCTCGTGGTCAACATTATATCGTTATTTACTAAACTATAGCTCACCAACAATCGTGTTGACATTTTAAGCATGTTATTTCTTAGGTGCTTAGACGTTGTTGCTTCTGCTATTAGACTTGCTGTTATAGACTCGCTGTGTTAGACTTCCGCTGCATTGTTTAGAGATGTCTCAATCATGGAACTTTTACTTTCCATTCTCAACTTATGTTACATTTGAATAATGGTTTTGTAATGGCCTTTGTGTCACGTACTTATTAATGCTTTCTATTCGTAGAAGCATGCTATCTTTTGTAAAACGTTATCTTTTCATGAATGCAAACTTGTTTTAAAATAGCATATAGTGTTGTAACCGTGTAATGATCCTGTTGTTGATGATCCGTATACGTTGATTTTGTACGGGGCATCACATTTGGTATCAGAGCATTGGTTGTAGGGAATTAGGTTGCATTAGTGTGTCTTGACCGAGTCGAGTAGGATTCACTAATAGGACTAATCTACAACTTGCTCGTTTACTTGTTTCTGTGGAACTACTGCATGCTACTGCTTACTTTAAGTGCTATATGAACTTGCTGTATGCTATTGCTTATTCTCACTTCTGCATGCTACTATCTGTTTTGATTGCATGTTACTTCGGTATGATACTGTTATTATCGCCATGCTATGTACTGCTATAGGTAACCTAGGCTGATGTAGTTATTATGCCTGATTACGTGCTTGCTATATGTGTAACGACCCGACCAAAACCGTTATTGACGGCGCCGTTAACTTAGGTCCCGTTGCGTGGTCGTAGTCCCTATATGAGACTCGTTTGACCAAAATTATATCGCATTCATTTGAAAGGTACAAGACTTGCAAGTTTAGTTTACAAAACCGTTCGACAACAAGTCTAAGTTTACAAAAGTCATAAAGTATAAATGAAATAACTTGCGACATAATATAAGTTGAAAAACACCGTTGCTATAAATAGCGTAAGTATGTAAACAAAAGTTTGAATCCAAAAGTGCTATCCCTAGCGTATGTATGTATGTATGCTTGACCCCAAGCAAGAAATCAGAGTGTATGCATGTATGCTCGACTCCAAGCAAGTATGAGTGTACGCGGAAGCATGTATCAAATAGCCAAGTATGAACCTGAGAAACATATAGAAAACTGTCAACGAAAAACATTGGTGAGATCATAAATGTATTTGTGAAAGTATGTTTTTGAATCACAAGGTTTAGTATCAAGGCGTATACATCTCTAAAGATGTGTTTGTAAACCATAAGATTTAGTATAAAGTGAATATCAAGCGTATACATCCCAAAAGATGTTGTCTGTATCACGAGCACCCAATTACCAAAACTTAACTGAATCTTCCCTCTGAATTTTGAATATAGTGTTAGAACATACACTATGCACGTTGAAATTATATTTCATCCACTAACGGTAGCGAACCGTCTGAATGAGGGTTCGTTAAACCCGTATGGCCACACAACATAATCACTCGCTTACACTTACACCCTGCAAGTGGAACTAATGATAATTGGATTGAGGACTTTTGTTCTAACTCGTCTGTATCTTTGCTCTTGTATTCGCATTTGTATCCAAAGTATGAAAGTATAAACCGTATAAATGTATATAAAGTATATGTTTCTCAGCCCACGATTTAAAAGTATAAAAGTATTTGCAAAGGTGGGACTATGATCTCACCTCGAGTGCACGAGTATAAACGTACTTCACAAAGTAACGTATGCATGAAAGTTGCTTAGCCTTGACCTAAACAAGTAAGTTGTATCAATTAACCGGTTACGATACAAGGTCGGGTGAAATGTGTTCAATTAGTCCTATGGCTCGTTACGACTCGATTAAATATAGCATGTGAATCAATTTGTCAAGTTTCATACAAGAATCACGTATAAAAGCATGTTAGAACGATTGCATAAAAGTTTGGTTAAGTTTGACTAAAAGTCAAACCTGGTCAAAGTCAACGAAAAAGTCAACGCGTTCGGGTCGGGTCCCGGACTATTTTTCTATGCTAAATATTCATATACAAGTATATTAAAACAAGTTTCATGTGAATCGGAGGTCGATAGCTAGTCAAACATTTCGCGTGAAATGCGCCAAAGTGAGCAGAATCTGGCCAGGCGATTCTGCGCGCCGCGCGGGGATGTGGCGCGCCGCGCCACTACCTGGGCAGAGAATTCTGGTCAGTTTTTTCCAAGTGTGCACGAACCAAAACCTTTTCCAACCCAATTCTTGACCCGCAAACACTTATAATGCCTATCATATATCGTCGAAAAGGTATTTTGACGAGGAATACAACTAACCACATATCATCAATCAAAAACATCATTTACAATAACCGAAAACTCGTCAATTGATCAAGAAAGGTTTATTTTCAAAGTTTCAAGTTCGTAAAACGTATTTTATGATTCGGGAATCCAATTTACACATATGATATGCCGTTTCGAAGGTAATTAAGCATACATTACAACTAATCACTAACAATTAACATTCCATGGCATTCAAGCATCAAAAGTTCATGTCAAGAACTATCAAACCCTAGTCAAACATCACAAAATCATTAATCGGGTTTTTGAAGTTTTCTTAATCAACCTACACATCAAAATGTGGCTAATGATACTAGTAACACAATTAAAACATGCACTTTAACAATCTAACAACATTAACTCATCCAAAATCAAGGATTAAGCAAACCCATTTCAAATGTTCAAACTAGTTACTCAAAACAACAAATCGAGCAAGTAAATCATATATTCATGCTAGACACGAGCCATAGACACTAACTAACACCATTTCAAATCAAAAACACGAATTTAGAGAAATCTAGAGTTTTAGAAATGTTACCCAAAATGGATGAAATTGGTACCAAATCGAAGAGGATGATGAGAGGATCACGAATATGTAATTTGTTTTGAAGTTTGCTTCCCGATCCGAATTTAGATGATGAATTATGTTTGTGTTCTTGAGAGAAAAAAAGAAAGAAAGAGAGAGAGATGGAGGGATTGAATGGTGGTGATTGGGGTGGACTAGTTGACCTAGTCAACTAGTTTGCCCCGTGTCAATTTTAGTCCCTCGAGTTTAGAAGCGGGTGCGGGATTTAACCAAACGAATATTTTAAAAACGCTCGAGTAGACGAGTGATGTTATAATTAAATAACGAGAATATTATAAACGTTAGTCAACGGAAATTGGGAATTTAAATAGCGAAAGATATTATTAAAAAAAAAAAGACGGTGTTAAAAATAAATTTAACGGAAAAACGCGGGATGTTACATTATCCACACCTCAAAAGAAATTTCGTCCCGAAATTTAGTTGGAAGTAGTAGTTGTTGAATCTTCCTCGAGATTTTGTGTTGCCAATTCTACGAATGAGGGAGGAGTACGTTCTAGGGTATTTCAACGAATTTTGACGGTCGGGATCATATATTGTTTTAAGGTTGGCTTCACGATTTATGGTTTCAACCGGTCCTCCTAGGAAGTGAGGGTTATCGTCGATAGTGAGTTCATCAAAGGAGATAACAAGTTCTCGTTTCGCAAAACACGTCTTTGAGTTGATGCATCGAATGTAGGATAAACGGAGACCCAAAATGAGTCGGAAAAGTCTAAACGGCTAGCGACGGTTCCAAAACACCCCAAGAATTTAAAGGATCAAAATATCGCGGATTTAGCTTCCTACGTTTTCCCGAAACGGATTGCACCTTTCCAAGGTGCGACTCTTAACGTGACGCGGTTTTCCACGTGGAATTTGAAATGTTTACGTCTAACATCGGCGTAGCTCTTGGTGATTACGAGTCGCGTAGGGTTTTACCTGATTATGAATAAAATTTTTTTTTTTTTTTTTTTTTTTCGGTTGCTCAGGAATAACTTCGGCCCCGGTGAATTGATCATCGTTTACTTGGTTCGACAAAGGAGAATGACGTTTCCGGTCACATGTGGTTTCAAAAGGAGTGACGTTAAAACTCGAATGAAAATCATTGTAGTACGAGGATTCGGTTAAAGGAAAATACTTTTCTCAAGTAAATTTGAAGTTGGTAATACAAATTCGTATTATGGTTTTCAAGACTTAAATCGTATGTTTGTTCGGTCCGTCGGGTTATGGTTGATGTGCGGTACTCATGTCTAAACGTGGTCCCGGGACTTTTTGTGAGGCACTCCAAAATCTAGAAGTGAAACGAGGATCTCGGTCCGAAACGGAGTACATTCCGTAAGGTATATTTGGACAAGTTTGTTAGGACAAGTTTCTCAAGAAAATTCGCGTCGCGAAAGATTTATCAGTTTCCAAAAACGTTCGTCGGAACTATTCACCCTCGAGGTGAATACTAGTATAACGTGGAGAGTCTCTCCCCCCATTGAGAGTTTAGAGTAAAGATTTCCTGAACCGGAAGTACGAGTGTGATGAGAGAGAAGTTTCCGCCTCGGTGCGAGCATAACGAGTAAATCGTAATTAGTCAATAAGACTGTGCGAGGACGAGATAGTATACACGTGTGACATACGGTTGAAGTCGAGAGGAATCGGTAATTCATTCAGAAGCATAAGTATAGTTCGACAAAAGTCGAAAGGGTGTCCCCGGTATGGTTGTTATCAATATTCTCGGAGTTTTCGGATGTCCAAACATGAAAGGATGAAGTCATGTACATGGCACATGGTGGTGTTTAGGTTGATCGAGTCTAACCACCATCACGCGTCACTAGAACTTTGGTATGTCTTACCGTAATATAACCACGTTGATCGAGTGTCGTTATATTACGCTAACTCATACCTCCATTCCCACATCACTCTATAGATTCAAGTTCGTGTCATCGCGAAAATCTAAAATGAACAAAATGTAACGACGTCTCAAACGTGACTCGTATTAAATCGAAATAGTTTCTACAACTCTAAAGAAGCGTTTCCCCGCGGGAAGTGTATAAAC
Organism: Rutidosis leptorrhynchoides; assembly: GCF_046630445.1. Lineage (NCBI taxonomy): Eukaryota > Viridiplantae > Streptophyta > Magnoliopsida > Asterales > Asteraceae > Rutidosis > Rutidosis leptorrhynchoides. The sequence goes on from NC_092335.1 coordinate 637,750,380, forward strand.
GATTGTTAACGTCAAATCGGTTCGATTCAAACAATAATGTATTTAGGTATGAAAAGAGTAACGAGTCATGATAACGAGTAGTACGAAACCGTAGTGATAAATGTTGATGACGATACTCACCTAGAGTAGTGATGGTAGTAACACCAAAAAGTAGATAGTAAGAAACACCAGTGGGAAACCGATAGTAAGTTGAAACGGTGGCAAATAACAATCCGGGAGACAAAGTTCCCGAACAAGTGTGACTAATGAAGTCGTCGTCATCCATACGTGTATGAATCATGAATTTACGTGTGTTACCAAAAAGTGGCGGAATACGAGTTCGTATGATGAAGGTTGGGTACCATTAAAAAGTTTGCCTAAGAATGATTCAAGTATAATGCACAAGTAGTCAAGTAAGTGCTATCTATAGCAAATGTATGTCAGAATGCAAATGCTAACTATCCGGTTGTAGTCTAGACTCACTAATGCGTCCTAACGACTCTGTTAGACACACTAATGCACGTCCTAGTTCCCTACAACCAACGCTCTGATACCACTTGTAACGACCCGACCAAAACCGTTATTGACGGCGCCGTTAACTTAGGTCCCGTTGCGTGGTCGTAGTCCCTATATGAGACTCGTTTGACCAAAATTATATCGCATTCATTTGAAAGGTACAAGACTTGCAAGTTTAGTTTACAAAACCGTTCGACAACAAGTCTAAGTTTACAAAAGTCATAAAGTATAAATGAAATAACTTGCGACATAATATAAGTTGAAAAACACCGTTGCTATAAATAGCGTAAGTATGTAAACAAAAGTTTGAATCCAAAAGTGCTATCCCTAGCGTATGTATGTATGTATGCTTGACCCCAAGCAAGAAATCAGAGTGTATGCATGTATGCTCGACTCCAAGCAAGTATGAGTGTACGCGGAAGCATGTATCAAATAGCCAAGTATGAACCTGAGAAACATATAGAAAACTGTCAACGAAAAACGTTGGTGAGATCATAAATGTATTTGTGAAAGTATGTTTTTGAATCACAAGGTTTAGTATCAAGGCGTATACATCTCTAAAGATGTGTTTGTAAACCATAAGATTTAGTATAAAGTGAATATCAAGCGTATACATCCCAAAAGATGTTGTCTGTATCACGAGCACCCAATTACCAAAACTTAACTGAATCTTCCCTCTGAATTTTGAATATAGTGTTAGAACATACACTATGCACGTTGAAATTATATTTCATCCACTAACGGTAGCGAACCGTCTGAATGAGGGTTCGTTAAACCCGTATGGCCACACAACATAATCACTCGCTTACACTTACACCCTGCAAGTGGAACTAATGATAATTGGATTGAGGACTTTTGTTCTAACTCGTCTGTATCTTTGCTCTTGTATTCGCATTTGTATCCAAAGTATGAAAGTATAAACCGTATAAATGTATATAAAGTATATGTTTCTCAGCCCACGATTTAAAAGTATAAAAGTATTTGCAAAGGTGGGACTATGATCTCACCTCGAGTGCACGAGTATAAACGTACTTCACAAAGTAACGTATGCATGAAAGTTGCTTAGCCTTGACCTAAACAAGTAAGTTGTATCAATTAACCGGTTACGATACAAGGTCGGGTGAAATGTGTTCAATTAGTCCTATGGCTCGTTACGACTCGATTAAATATAGCATGTGAATCAATTTGTCAAGTTTCATACAAGAATCACGTATAAAAGCATGTTAGAACGATTGCATAAAAGTTTGGTTAAGTTTGACTAAAAGTCAAACCTGGTCAAAGTCAACGAAAAAGTCAACGCGTTCGGGTCGGGTCCCGGACTATTTTTCTATGCTAAATATTCATATACAAGTATATTAAAACAAGTTTCATGTGAATCGGAGGTCGATAGCTAGTCAAACATTTCGCGTGAAATGCGCCAAAGTGAGCAGAATCTGGCCAGGCGATTCTGCGCGCCGCGCGGGGATGTGGCGCGCCGCGCCACTACCTGGGCAGAGAATTCTGGTCAGTTTTTTCCAAGTGTGCACGAACCAAAACCTTTTCCAACCCAATTCTTGACCCGCAAACACTTATAATGCCTATCATATATCGTCGAAAAGGTATTTTGACGAGGAATACAACTAACCACATATCATCAATCAAAAACATCATTTACAATAACCGAAAACTCGTCAATTGATCAAGAAAGGTTTATTTTCAAAGTTTCAAGTTCGTAAAACGTATTTTATGATTCGGGAATCCAATTTACACATATGATATGCCGTTTCGAAGGTAATTAAGCATACATTACAACTAATCACTAACAATTAACATTCCATGGCATTCAAGCATCAAAAGTTCATGTCAAGAACTATCAAACCCTAGTCAAACATCACAAAATCATTAATCGGGTTTTTGAAGTTTTCTTAATCAACCTACACATCAAAATGTGGCTAATGATACTAGTAACACAATTAAAACATGCACTTTAACAATCTAACAACATTAACTCATCCAAAATCAAGGATTAAGCAAACCCATTTCAAATGTTCAAACTAGTTACTCAAAACAACAAATCGAGCAAGTAAATCATATATTCATGCTAGACACGAGCCATAGACACTAACTAACACCATTTCAAATCAAAAACACGAATTTAGAGAAATCTAGAGTTTTAGAAATGTTACCCAAAATGGATGAAATTGGTACCAAATCGAAGAGGATGATGAGAGGATCACGAATATGTAATTTGTTTTGAAGTTTGCTTCCCGATCCGAATTTAGATGATGAATTATGTTTGTGTTCTTGAGAGAAAAAAAGAAAGAAAGAGAGAGAGATGGAGGGATTGAATGGTGGTGATTGGGGTGGACTAGTTGACCTAGTCAACTAGTTTGCCCCGTGTCAATTTTAGTCCCTCGAGTTTAGAAGCGGGTGCGGGATTTAACCAAACGAATATTTTAAAAACGCTCGAGTAGACGAGTGATGTTATAATTAAATAACGAGAATATTATAAACGTTAGTCAACGGAAATTGGGAATTTAAATAGCGAAAGATATTATTAAAAAAAAAAAAGACGGTGTTAAAAATAAATTTAACGGAAAAACGCGGGATGTTACAATATGTCTTATTGACATGGAAAAAGTTATTTTTCCTTGTTCAGATGTCGAACATGCCGCCCATGACCTATGACTTCGAGAGTGATTCAGATATGTCTGCTACTTCGCCTACTATTTGTGCTGACTCACCGCTACCTGAGGAGATCCCAGCTCCACCCAGCCCTAGACTCCTTGGGCCACAGCATCATTCCGATGGTACTGTGATCCCTGGGGGAAATGAGGGCAGTCCCTTTCGTAATGAGCGTAGACATTGGGTCAGACGCACCGCTGACGGACGAGTCGTACCGATTACACCTGGCAGATACCGGGCCATGACCACCGGCCAGACACTTTCTCCCACCCGTGATGTTCCTGCAGACGATTCAGACGATTCATCATCCGTTGACACCAGCGAGGAGGATCCTGAGGAGGACTCCGAGGAGGAACCTGTACCGCCGCCCTCTACCCCGTCGAAGAAGCGGTATCACTACGATGGTACTGTTATTCCATGGATTAATGGAGGTAAGCCGTTCGTGAACGCACATGGACAGTTAGTTAGGGTCACCGCCCGTAAGCGGGTTATGCCGTATCCTGCTGATCCATTTGTGCGTAAGGTCGCCACCACTATGCCATCTACTTATAGTGCTGAAAGGACCCATTCATATACATTATAAACGATTCACAATAGTTGATTTCATCACTAGGTACTTGACCTCTATATGATACATTTTACAAACATTGCATTCGTTTTTAAAAGACAAACTTTCATTTCATCGAAAGTTGACGGCATGCATACCATTTCATAATATATCCAACTATAACTGACTTAGTAATAATCTTGATGAACTCAACGACTCGAATGCAACTTCTTTTGAAATATGTCATGAATGACTCCAAGTAATATCTCTAATATGAGAAAATGCACAACGGAAGATTTCTTTTATACCTGAGAATAAACATGCTTTCAAGTGTCAACCAAAAGGCTGGTGAGTTCATTAGTTTTTCATAATCAATCATTTTCAATAATATAATAGACTACAAGATACTCATAATTAGAAAACAATCTGTGCAGGTCTATTCCTGCTGTAAAATCATTCATATGAAGAACACTGGAACCTTTCAAACAACTCACCAACGGTAGCTAATGCGTAGTGCAATGACAAAATCATCTCACCGTGGTAGTTAATACAATATAATTCTTACAACGGGGGCTAATGCGTACGCAATGCAAAATCATCCCTCCGAGGGTAGCTAAAACGGGGGCTAATGCGTACGCAATGCAAAATCATCCCTCCGTTACCAACTACAAAGTCGACTATAATACAATACAATACATCGGGGGCTAGTGCGTGCGTGCGATACAAAATCATCTCGCCGATGGTAGTTAAAACGGGAGCTAATGCATACGCAATGCAAAATCATCTCTCAGTTAACTACTAAATCGAACCTCTGAATCCGAATAATTCTATCATAGAATGTAGTTTTGAATATTTGTGTCTATTTCGTCAATCATTTATAAAAGCAGTTCATGTATTCTCAGTTCAAAATTATATCTCAAAAGCATTTAGGAAACAGTTATAAAAATAGCGCATGTATTCTCAGTCCCAAAAATGTAAAGAGTAAAAGGGAATCAAATGAACTCACTTTATGTATTTTGTAGTAAAAATACATATGACGATATTGAACAATGCAGGGTTGGCCTCGGATTCACGAACCTATATTATTCATATATATATTAAAACGTATAATCGTAGAATCACATAATTTCATTTATTAATATATAATATTTATATATTATTAGTTTTATAGGATTTTATAATAACTTCTATTTAAAAATGTATGTTTATTTTATATCTTAAATTATATATATATATATATATATATATATATATATATATATATATATATATATATATATATATATATATATATATATTTATTTATTTATTTTTTTATTTTTTTATTTTTTTATTTATTTTATATATAGATATTTAGAGTGATTAATATCTATACATTTAGTTATGTTAATATAACTATATATATATATATATATATATATATATATATATATATATATATATATATATATATATATATATATATATATATATATGATTATATATATATATATATATATATATATATATATATATATTATATATTTAAAATATCATTAGTTTGTTATATATATATATATATATATATATATATATATAAGTAATGTTAATATTTTTTTTATATAATTGTATGAAATATTAATATAATCCTAGTATATGTAATATATGTACAAGATATCTATTTGTTAAAACGATAGTTTCGATAATAATGATTTATTAACAATAATAATTATAACCTTATTAATTATGATAATACTAATAACAAGAATGATAGTAATAGTTTTTAATAATAATAATACTAATAATGTTATTAATAATACTAATGATAACAATCATAATAATACTTGAAATGATAAGATTACTACTACTAATAATATTATTAATACTTATAATGATTATAATACTTATGATAATAATAATAATAATAATGATTATAACTTTAATAATAACAATAATAACAATAATAATAACAATAACAAATCAATAATAATAATAATAATAATAATAATAATAATAATAATAATAATAATAATAATAATAATAATAATAAGATGACAAAATTACTACCTCACATAAACTAGGCTTCAAAAAGAATATAATGGCATTGCTCGGACTCGAACCTGTGACCACCCGCTCACACAACACACTCCTTAACCATTGATCTGTTCCAGTTTTCTCATTAAACTCATGAACTAAATATAATATAAACCGTAACTTTGTGTTCTTATTTTCTTCATCTTCAACAAATTTAAATCGACCAGAGCACTAATCAAATAAAATCACGAGTTACAAATGTAATTTAAGACACTGAAATTGAATTACAATCGACCTGTTGAGGAGTTATTAATTAACAGTTAACCAAAACAAATAAAAAAAGACTGTCACGAAGAACATCACGAACTCATATCTTGATTTTAATTTTTAATCGATTTCAGATAAAGGTTCTAACATAAAATAGGTTTAGAATCATTTTTATAAACTTCCTAAATACTCAATTGAATCAGAAACATCAAAAGGAATTCAAATTTCACGATAAACACTCTTTTGACTTTTTAATGTTTAAACTTTGACTTGGAAATTTAAATTCATTAGTTAAAATTGAGACATGAGATTTTCCAGATACTTTAATTGAAGGATTTATAAGAGAACTTCATTAAAGGATTTTCAAAATTCGTTCGAATTCAAGAGTTGAATAAAAAGTACACGAACAGTGGACATCGACTTTTTAATGGGTTTTTCTGTTTTTGGTTCTCAATTGCAGTAGCGTAGCTATATAATGAGATGTTGAACGATTACCACAGTATTAAGATTCTATTGGAATTGTTTTGTAGCTATGATTTGTCGACACAAAGATATTCCATCAGGTACAGAAAGAAATAAAAAAAATAAAAGTTGAATGGGATTGTTAACAGACTTTGTTTTATAGCAGGTATGATTTCGATATAGATCCAACATGGTACAAATTATGAGCAGAAGAAAGGTAGAGAAAGAAATCGAGTAAGAAGAAAAAAATTGGAATCAGATAGGGACGTGAAACAATCTGATTTTTATAGATTTTATATATAATTAATATTTGTAATTAATAAATATAAATATATATTATTAATAATAATTTTATTAATAATAATAAATAATAATACTGATAATATTAATTAATAATAATAACATAATAATTTTGTTAAATAATAATAGTATTTTAGAATAAGGATACAAATAATTATAATAATGTTTATAATGATATTATTAATGTTAATATTAATAAATTGCTTTATTTTTTTATAATAAAAATATATATAATAACAATGATTCTTAATGATGGTGCTTAATAGTCACAATACCAGTAATATCAATTTACATGTTCAAATTCTTATCTCTATATATTATATATTATAATAATATTAATAATACAAATAATAATAATATTAATATTAATAATGATAATGAGATTTATATAACAAATTATGATTATTAGATCTCATATATATATATATATACTATATAATAAATTAATAATATTAATAATACTGAAATCAATATTAATAATGAAAGTAATATAATAATAATGTTTATAATAATGTTTATAATGATATTATTAATGTTAATATTAATAAATTGCTTTATTTTTTTATAATAAAAATATATATAATAACAATGATTCTTAATGATGGTGCTTAATAGTCACAATACCAGTAATATCAATTTACATGTTCAAATTCTTATCTCTATATATTATATATTATAATAATATTAATAATACAAATAATAATAATATTAATATTAATAATGATAATGAGATTTAAATAACAAATTATGATTATTAGATCTCATATATATATATATATATATATATATATATATATATATATATATATATATATATATATATATATATATATATACTATATAATAAATTAATAATATTAATAATACTGAAATCAATATTAATAATGAAAGTAATATAATAATAATATTTTAACTTGTGATACATATTATTAATTATGTAATACCTATAACAACACATTTGAATATTTATTATTTATATAAATTAGATATATTACAACATATATATAATATTAATTGTGTACATGATTCATATATATATATATATATATATATATATATATATATATATATATATATATATATATATATATATATATATATATATATATATATATTACTAACATCTTATTTATTTTGTAAATTACTTTACATGTTTAAATCAAATGATTAAATGATATTATATTAATACAAATTAATGTATACATACATACATACATATATATATATATATATATATATATATATATATATATATATATATATATATTTACATATATATTTATTTACATATTTATTTACACACAATTATTCGTGAATCGTCGGGAATAGTCAAAGGTTAAATGAATCCATGTAAATTGTTCAACCATTTTGAGACTCAACCTTACAGACTTTGCTTATCGTGTCGAAATCATTTAAAGATAAAGTTTAAATTTGGTCAGAAATTTCCGGGTCGTCACAGTACCTACCCGTTAAGAAAATTTCGTCCCGAAATTTGATCGTGGTCGTCATGGCTAACAATAAAGATGTTTTCATGACGAATATGAGTTGATGAATAGAGTTTTATCATCATTGAATAATATGGATAAAATAATTCAATTACGCGAAGAGTATAAGTGAAGTTATTGCAAAATAGTGAAATGAGTAAAATAAGATTCGTCTTGACTTTTGACCTAGTCAGGGCTGATTTCTGGAATTCAAGGGATTTATACGAAAATCTTCATAATAAGATCTGATTCTCCAGTAATTAAGGAAATAGGATCTTCTTTGATTAAATGTGATAATCTGTCTCGATTGTTCTGTCGGATATTTCACTATAAATCCACTCTCTTTGTTTCCTTTATATTTTGGAGTTCCATACCTTTGTTTTCTCTTCTCGCTTTTAAGTCAAGCTAATAATGGTCTTGAATTCGTAGATATGAAGTTTTGTTTGAACTTGACTAATGTTCTAAGAGAGAAATTGTAATAGCACGATCTTGACTGGTTAAATTACCAGAATTCAAGGGAAAAGATAGGACTATCAAGAAAATATGTTCTTAATATGTTTATAGATTAGATAGAATGTAATAGTCATGTAACATGGCACATGATGATGTTATGGTCTGTGAATCATCACGTTCCATTGAAAACTCAGCATGACTTACTGTAATATAATCACGTTGATCAAGTGTCATTATATTATACTAACTCATGCATCAATTTCCAACACTACTTCAAAATCACTCATAATTCGAATTTGAATTTTTTTTCTTCAGAATTTTAGAAACTAAAATAGTTTTTTTTATGATATAACATAGATATCACGAGGAGATAGATAATTTCAGACAAAGATATTTATGAAGGTATCTTCAGAAATATCGAAGATATTTATAATGAAAGATACGATGATATCTTAGAATTTCTAATATCGATGGATGATGAAGAAAATTTGCCCGTAAAGGTTTAGAGTCAAAAGAAAGGTATTCATTAATGACTTCAGCAGATACTGAATCATTTAGATTCTTTGAAGGCAGGTTTAGTCTTTGTGATTTGTCCACAGTTTCCATCATGGCTTGATAAATCCGTTTTTCGGTTCCAACTTTTCTGAGCTTTGCAAACATACTATTCTTTATCATCACTTTCGACTGTTAAGGTCGATTACAGTTTTTGTTGCTTCATTCAACTTTTTCAAAATTCAGAGTATTGATTCGTAGACTGGTTGCTTTTCAGAATTTAAAAATGGAAGATCACAATTCTAAGAGATAGTTGTTATATCTATACATATAACTGTTGATGTAGACATGCTGCGAGATTTCAAAATACTGATTGCTAATTCTCGGTAAGTAGTATGGCAATTCTCGCTATAATATGCGGATGAGTATACGATAAGGTTTTAATGAACAAATATAACGGTTTTTCGAAAAGACTTAAGCCAATGAGAAATGAAGTTGCTGGTAAGTTTACTGCTAATGTGGTGGGATATAAACGGTTCCCCGGTAACAATGACGAAAGGCAACTTATATATCAAGGTTATAATTAGTCTAATCCAAATGAAAATCGAAGTTGATTTGCTGGAGCTGTGACAAAATTGGCTAATTTGGAAAGAGATTGTAAAGTTATTTTCGATAATAACAACGCCAAAGGAGCTAGCACAGATACGTGTTAAACGTTTACTCAGGTTCCGAGTGTTTTCAGGTGCATAACTATACGCATCAATCTTTTCTTCCGTAGATGAAGTGCGGTTGGTTCATCATCTCGATTAAGGTATTTTCAAGAATCATGAAAGGTTTGAACGCAGATTGTAATCGTCAAGATACAAACGAGGTTTAAGACGAAATCAAGTGGCAAACTTGAAGAAATGTTTAGTTTCGTATGTTATAAACAATATTTTAATTTATTTTAATTGTCCAATGTTGGTAATTGACAGTTAATAGTTCACAGTTAGCAATTCAATAATTCATATATAATTTAATATATAATTTTTGAATTAATTAATACGTATCGTGACCCGTGTACATGTCTCAGACTCGATCACAACTCAAAGTATATATATTATTGTAGAATCAACCTCAACCCTGTATAGCTAACTCTATCATTACTGCATATAGAGTGTTTATGGTTATTCCAAATAATATATATAGATGCGTCGATATGATATGTCAAAACCTTGTATATGTGTCCCGATATTTAAAGTGCGTAAAATAAATAACAGAAATTAAATGACGATAAATAAAATTACGAGAATACAAATTGTGATAATTAAGTTGCGATAAATAAAATGTAATCAGTTAGCTAGGAACAGTTAGCTAGGAATAGTTAGCGTGGATTCTTAACAAAATTTCTCATAATTAATTTGTTTGTTTCTAACAAATTTTATTTTGTCCAATGTTTTCTTCATTATGCCACTTGTTCAATTCTGATAAGTTAAAATCCAGATATGAAATTGAATGAAAATTGTTATTATGTGGTGAACAGATTCGTATATCTGTGGATGTAAGTAGGATAGTAAATGACTGTTGAATCGGAATTGAAGGATGTACAGTATAACATGTTAATATGAAAGCTAAATATTCCTCGGGTATTACCTACCCGTTAAAATATTTTCACCATTAACAGTTTGTACAAAGAATTTCTAATTACAATTGTTATGAAAATATATATACATTTATTTTCTTCAGATGTAACCATGGATTTAATGAGCAGATATAGGATTAAACTCATTTGTTTTATAGTTAGATCTATAATACATAATCTCTAAAACATTAGAGATTATATAATCATCATAAAGAACGAAGATAAATGATGTAGAACGATTCGTAGAACGATGATTATGTTCGAGGTACAGAATGAGATGTTGAGGCGTGTGATGTTGAAACTTGGGTTGTTGGTGGTACTGGTGCTATTATTGATGGTACTGTTGGTGCCGGTGATGTTGCTGAAGCTGGTATGTTTTGCACCATATTTTCTAGGGCTACAACTCGGGCGCGAAGCTCGTTGACTTATTACTCCGGGATGATTGTCAGTAGGAACGAGCGAATGAATAAGGTTTAGAATTTTGGATATCATATAATCATTGCGTGATACTCTAGAAATGAGGGTGAATATAGTGTTTTGGACAGGTTCACCGGTAAGTGCTTCAGGTTCTTCACTAAGAGGTGAATTCTGTTGGTGGAAAGGATCGCCTTCTTCGCGTCTCCATTGATTAAGTCGACTACGAACCCATCAAATGAATTGGGGATGACTAATTGGTGGATCTATTTCATTTACGCTGCTTTCGGAGCTTAGGTGAATATCCATGTCGGAATAGCTGTCAGAATAATTATCGGAATAGCTATCAGAATCTGTGGGACTCGAACTAGTTGAGGGATTCATCTCGTACGATCAGATGAAGGATTTTCGATAAGAAATAGATTATAGGATGTAGATTAGTACTCTGCAATACATAATTTACATATACATATATAATACTAAAATCCCATAAGTTACGGAGGAATCTACGGAAGCTGTCAGGCAAAGGTAACAATAACAGATATGCTAAGATATACATTAGCAGATACGCTAAGATATGAATTTTGTCTATGCACTATTCATGCAACCAATGCAGTAAGATGTGTCTAGACTAAGAGTGATAAGCAAGTGATTCCCTAAGAATGATAAGCAGGTAATTTTTGACACAAATGATAAGCAAAACTTTTGACATGTAGACACGGTTGAAGTCCAGACTCACTAATGTATCTAAACAACTATCAGTTAGACATACTAATGCAAGACCTGGTTCGCTAAGACCACCGCTCTGATACCAACTGAAAGGACCCGTTCATATACATTATAAATGATTCACAATAGTTGATTTCATCGCGAGGTACTTGACCTCTATATGATACATTTTACCAACATTGCATTCGTTTTTAAAAGATAAACTTTCATTTCATCGAAAGTTGATGGCATGCATACTATTTCATAATATATCCAACTATAATTGACTTAGTAATAATCTTGATGAACTCAACGACTCGAATGCAACGTCTTTTGAAATATGTCATGAATGACTCCAAGTAATATCTCTAATATGAGAAAATGCACAGCGGAAGATTTCTTTCATACCTGAGAATAAACATGCTTTCAAGTGTCAACCAAAAGGCTGGTGAGTTCATTAGTTTTTCATAATTAATCATTTTCAATAATATAATAGACCACAAGATACTCATAATTAGAAAACAATCTATGCAGGTCTATTCCTGCTGTAAAATCATTCATATGAAGAACACTGAAACCTTTCAAACAACTCACCAATGGTAGCTAATGCGTAGTGCAATGACAAAATCATCTCACCGTGGTAGTTAATACAATATAATTCTTACAACGGGGGCTAATGCGTACGCAATGCAAAATCATCCCTTCGAGGGTAGCTGAAACGGGGGCTAATGCGTACGCAATGAAAAATCATCCCTCCGTTACCAACTACAAAGTCGACTATAATACAATACAATACATCGGGGGCTAATCCGTGCGTGCGTGCAATGCAAAATCTTCCCGCCGATGGTAGTTAAAACGGGAGCTAATGCGTACGTAATGCAAAATCATCTCTCCGTTAACTACTAAATCGAACCTCTGAATCCAAATAATTCTATCATAGAATGTAGTTTTGAATATTTGTTTCTATTTCGTCAATCATTTATAAAAGCAGTTCATGTATTCTCAGTTCAAAAATATATCTCAAAAGCATTTAGGAAACAGTTATAAAAACAGCGCATGTATTCTCAGTCCCAAAAATGTAAAGAGTAAAAGGGAATCAAATGAACTCACTTTATGTATTTTGTAGTAAAAATACATATGACGATATTGAACAATGCAGGGTTGGCCTCGGATTCACGAACCAATATTATTCATATATATATTAAAACGTATAATCGTATAATCACATAATTTCATTTATTAATATATAATATTTATATATTATTAGTTTTATAGGATTTTATAATAACTTCCATTTAAAAATGTATGTTTATTTTATATCTTAAATTATATATTTTATATATATATATATATATATATATATATATATATATATATATATATATATATATATATATATATATATATATATATATATTTTATATATACATATTTAGAGTGATTAATATCTATACATTTAGTTATGTTAATATAACTATATATATATATATATATATATATATATATATATATATATATATATATATATGACTAGTATTATATTTAAAATATCATTAGTTTGTTATATATATATATATATATATATATATATATATATATATATATATATATATGTATATATATATATGTATATATATAAATATTTATATAAGTAATGTTAATATTTTTGTTATATAATTGTATGAAATATTAATATAATCCTAGTATATGTAATATATGTACAAGATATCTATTTGTTAAAATGATAGTTTCGATAATAATGATTTATTAACAATAATAATTATAACCTTATTAATTATGATAATACTAATAACAAGAATGATAGTAATAGTTTTTAATAATAATAATACTAATAATGTTATTAATAATACTAATGATAACAATCATAATAATACTTGAAATGATAAGATTACTACTACTAATAGTATTATTAATACTTATAATGATTATAATACTTATGATAATAATAATAATGATTATAACTTTAATAATAACAATAATAACAATAACAATAACAGTAACAATAACAATAACAATAACAAATCAATAATAATAATAATAATAATAATAATAATAATAATAATAATAATAATAATAATAATAATAATAATAATAATAATAATAATAATAATAATAATAATAATAATAATAATAATAATAATAATAATAATAATAAGATGACAAAATTACTACCTCACATAAACTAGGCTTCAAAAAGAATAGAATGGCATTGCCCGGACTCGAACTTGTGACCACGCGCTCACACAACACACTCCTTAACTATTGATCCGTTCCAGTTTTCTCATTAAACTCATGAACTAAATATAATATAAACCGTAACTTTGTATTCTTATTTTCTTCATCTTCAACAAATTTAAATCGACCAGAGCACTAATCAAATAAAATCACGAGTTACAAATGTAATTTAAGACACTGAAATTGAATTACAATCGACCTGTTGAGGGGTTATTAATTAACAGTTAACCAAAACAAATAAAAAAAGACTGTCACGAAGAACACCACGAACTCATACCTTGATTTTGATTTTTAATCGATTTCAGACAAAGGTTGTAACATAAAATAGGTTTAGAATCATTTTTATAAACTTCCTAAATACTCAATTGAATCAGAAACATCAAAAGGAATTCAAATTTTTACGATAAACGACTCTTTTGACTTTTTAATGTTTAAACTTTAAATTGGAAATTTGAATTCATTAGTTAAAATTGAGACATGAGATTTTCCAGATACTTTAATTGAAGGATTTATAAGAGAACTGCATTAAAGGATTTTCAAAATTCCTTCGAATTCAAGAGTTGAATAAAAAGTACACGAACAGGGCACATCGACTTTTTAATGGGTTTTTCTGTTTTTGGTTCTCAATTGCAGTAGCGTCGCTATATAATGAGATGTTGAACGATTACCACAGTATTAAGATTCTATTACAATTGTTTTGTAGCTATGATTTGTCGACACAAAGATATTCCATCAGGTACAGAAAGAAATAAAAAAAATAAAAGTTGAATGGGATTGTTAACAGACTTTTTTTATAGCAGGTATGATTTCGATATAGATCCAACATGGTACAAATTATGAGCAGAAGAAAGGTAGACAAAAAAATCGAGTAAGAAGAAAAAAATTGGAATCAGATGGGGACGTGAAACAATATGATTTTTATAGATTTTATATATAATTAATATTTGTAATTAATAAATATAAATATATATTAATAATAATAATAATTCTATTAATAATAATAAATAATAATACCTATAATATTAATTAATAATAATAACATAATAATTTTGTTAAATAATAATAGTATTTTAGAATAAGGATACAAATAATTATAATAATGTTTATAATGATATTATTAATGTTAATATTAATAAATTGCTTTATTTTTTTATAATAATAATGATAATAATAATATATATAATAACAATGATTCTTAATGATGATGCTTAATAGTCACAATACCAGTAATATCAATTTACATGTTCAAATTCTTATCTCTATATATTATATATTATAATAATATTAATAATACAAATAATAATAATATTAATATTAATAATGATAATGAGATTTATATAACAAATTATGCTTATTAGATCTCATATATATATATATATATATATATATATATATATATATATATATATATATATATATATATATATATATATATATATACTATATAATAAATTAATAATATTAATAATACTGAAATCAATATTAATAATGAAAGTAATATAATAATAATATTTTAACTTGTGATACATATTATTAATTATGTAATACCTATAACAACACATTTGAATATTTATTATTTATATAAATTAGATATATTACAACATACATATAATATTAATTGTGTACAGGATTCATATATATATATATATATATATATATATATATATATATATATATATTACTAATATCTTATTTATTTTGTAAATTACTTTACATGTTTAAATCAAATGATTAAATGATATTATATTAATACAAATTTATGTATACACACACACACACACACACACATATATATATATATATATATATATATATATATATATATATATATATATATATATATATATATATATATATATATATATATATATATATATATATATTTACATATATATTTATTTACATATTTATTTACAAACAATTATTCATGAATCGTCGGGAATATTCAAAGGTTAAATGAATCCATGTAAATAGTTCAACCATTTTGAGACTCAACCTTACAAACTTTTCTTATCGTGTCGAAATCATTTAAAGATAAAGTTTAAATTTGGTCGGAAATTTTCGGGTCGTTACAAGTACTACATCCGCATCATCCGGACCATCTGCACCACTGGCACCACCTACACCATCTGCTCCACCAGCATCTCCCACCATCGAGGAATTGGTGAGGGAAGTGCGTACCCTACGTGCCCGAGTGACTGAGCTCGAGGACCAGATGTCCCTCTTGATGGACATCATTTATCCACCCTCACCCTAGGACTGTTGTATTAGATTTCATGATGTATTTCCGTTAGTAGCTTCATATTTTTCATTCATGTATTGTACGAACCTTATGAAGTTGTATGCAAATTTTCTTATTATGAATGGAGTTACTGTTGTTTGAATTATTGTACGGCATTTTAATTAAGTTATTACATGATGGTTTTTGTGCTATCTGCAACTAGATTACCATGCTTAGTTAGCGTGTATTTTGTTGATTCCATATTGATTACCATATGCTATGATGTTATCTATGGATTTTGACTTCAGGCGAAACTTTTGTTTGGAAGATCGATGGCAAATGAAAGAGGTCCAAGGGAAATGCCCA
Source organism: Rutidosis leptorrhynchoides (assembly GCF_046630445.1). Lineage (NCBI taxonomy): Eukaryota > Viridiplantae > Streptophyta > Magnoliopsida > Asterales > Asteraceae > Rutidosis > Rutidosis leptorrhynchoides. The sequence goes on from NC_092335.1 coordinate 637,767,143, forward strand.
CATCTACACAGATCGAGGGGATGATAGCTGCTCGAGTAGCTGCAGCTATGGCGAATGCCAACCTCCAAGCTCCACCGGCTAACCAGAACATTCAGAACGGGTGCACTTATAAGGAATTTCAGAGTTGCAAGCCCCACAATTTCAGTGGAATGGAAGGGCCAGTTGGGCTGACGAGATGGTTTGAAAAGTTAGAATCTGTGTTGTGTGTGAGTAACTGCTCCAAAGGGAATAAGACCAAGTTCTTATCCTGCACGCTATCGGATGGCGCTTTAACTTTGTGGAATATGTTTGCCCAGGCTCAGGGAATTAATGAAGCTTATGCTACACCATGGGAGGAACTTAAGAGGGCTATGATCGAGGAATACTGCCCCAAAACTGAAATTCAGAAGATGGAAGCGGAATTTTGAGAATTGAAAGTCGTAGGAACTGATCTTGATGGCTATAACCGGAGGTACTTGGAGTTAGCCTTAATGTGCCCCACAATGGTTACTCCTGAGTTCAAACGGATGGAGAGGTATTTGTGGGGACTCCCCAAGGACATTAAGGAAAATGTCACCTCTTCGAAACCAGCAAATGTCCCGGAAGCTATGCGCATGGCGCACACCTTGATGAATCAAATTACCCGCCAAGAGCCAGAGAAGGTGAAATCCGATTCGGGAGCTAGTAATGGGAAATGTAAGTTGGACGGAAATAAGGGTAAAGGTTTTGATCAGAACTCAGCCAAGAGGCATGAGAACTTTAAGGGAAACAACGACTTGAGGAACCCTAACCCTAACTACAAAGGTAGCCTTTGAAATGTCCCGTTCTTATTAATTAAAAACGTTCCATATTAATTGATTTCGTTGCGAGGTTTTGACCTCTATATGAGACGTTTTTCAAAGACTGCATTCATTTTTTAAAACAAACGATAACCTTTATTTCATAAATAAAGGTTTAAAAAGCTTTACGTAGATTATCAAATAATGATAATCTAAAATATCCTGTTTACACACGACCATTACATAATGGTTTACAATACAAATATGTTACATCGAAATCAGTTTCTTGAATGCAGTTTTTACACAATATCACATAAACATGGACTCCAAATCTTGTCCTTATTTTAGTATGCAACAGCGGAAGCTCTTAGTATTCACCTGAGAATAAACATGCTTTAAACGTCAACAAAAATGTTGGTGAGTTATAGGTTTAACCTATATATATATATATATATATATATATATATATATATATATATATATATATATATATATATATATATATATATATCAAATCGTAACAATAGACCACAAGATTTCATATTTCAATACACATCCCATACATAGAGATAAAAATCATTCATATGGTGAACACCTGGTAACTGACATTAACAAGATGCATGTATATAAGAATATCCCCATCATTCCGGGACACCCTTCGGATATGATACAAATTTCGAAGTACTAAAGCATCCGGTACTTTGGATGGGGTTTGTTAGGCCCAATAGATCTATCTTTAGGATTCCCGTCAATTAGGGTGTCTGTTCCCAAATTCTTAGATTACCAGACTTAATAAAAAGGGGCATATTCGATTTCAATAATTCAACCATAGAATGTAGTTTCACGTACTTGTGTCTATTTTGTAAATCATTTATAAAACCTGCATGTATTCTCATCCCAAAAATATTAGATTTTAAAAGTGGGACTATAACTCACTTTCACAGATTTTTACTTCGTCGGGAAGTAAGACTTGGCCACTGGTTGATTCACGAACCTATAACAATATATACATATATATCAAAGTATGTTCAAAATATATTTACAACACTTTTAATACATTTTGATGTTTTAAGTTTATTAAGTCAGCTGTCCTCGTTAGTAACCTACAACTAGTTGTCCACAGTTAGATGTACAGAAATAAATCGATAAATATTATCTTGAATCAATCCACGACCCGGTGTATACGTATCTCAGTATTGATCACAACTCAAACTATATATATTTTGGAATCATCCTCAACCCTGTATAGCTAACTCCAACATTCACATATAGAGTGTCTATGGTTGTTCCGAAATATATATAGATGTGTCGACATGATAGGTCGAAACATTGTATATGTGTCTATGGTATCTCAAGATTACATAATATACAATACAAGTTGATTAAGTTATGGTTGGAATAGATTTGTTACCAATTTTCACGTAGCTAAAATGAGAAAAATTATCCAATCTTGTTTTACCCATAACTTCTTCATTTTAAATCCGTTTTGAGTGAATCAAATTGCTATGGTTTCATATTGAACTCTATTTTATGAATCTATACAGAAAAAGTATAGGTTTATAGTCGGAAAAATAAGTTACAAGTCATTTTTGTAAAGGTAGTCATTTCAGTCGAAAGAACGACGTCTAGATGACCATTTTAGAAAACATACTTCCACTTTGAGTTTAACCATAATTTTTGGATATAGTTTCATGTTCATAATAAAAATCATTTTCCCAGAATAAAAACTTTTAAATCAAAGTTTATCATAGTTTTTAATTAACTAACCCAAAACAGCCCGCGGTGTTACTACGACGGCGTAAATCCAGTTTTACGGTGTTTTTTGTGTTTCCAGGTTTTAAATCATTAAGTTAGCATATCATATAGATATAGAACATGTGTTTAGTTTATTTTAAAAGTCAAGTTAGAAGGATTAACTTTTATTTGCGAACAAGTTTAGAATTAACTAAACTATGTTCTAGTAATTACAAGTTTAAACCTTCGAATAAGATAGCTTTATATGTATGAATCGAATGATGTTATGAACATCATTACTACCTCAATTTCCTTGGATAAACCTACTGGAAATGATAAAAATAGATCTAGCTTCAAAGGATCCTTGGATGGCTTGAAAGTTCTTGAAGCAGAATCATGACACGAAAACAATTTCAAGTAAGATTCCCACTCGAAATAAGATTGTTATAGTTATAGAAATTGAATTAAAGTTTGAATATGATTATTACCTTGTATTAGAAAGATAACCTACTGTAAGTAACAAAGGTTTCTTGATCTTGGATGATTACTTGGAATGGATTTAGAAAACTTGGAAGTAAACTTGCAATCTTGGAAGTATTCTTGATTTTATGAAACTAGAACTTTTGGAATTTATGAAGAACACTTAGAACTTGAAGATAGAACTTGAGAGAGATCAATTAGATGAAGAAAATTGAAGAATGAAAGTGTTTGTAGGTGTTTTTGGTCGTTGGTGTATGGATTAGATATAAAGGATATGTAATTTTGTTTTCATGTAAATAAGTCATGAATGATTACTCATATTTTTGTAATTTTATGAGATATTTCATGCTAGTTGCCAAATGATGGTTCCCACATGTGTTAGGTGACTCAAATGGGCTGCTAAGAGCTGATCATTGGAGTGTATATACCAATAGTACATACATCTAAAAGCTGTGTATTGTACGAGTACGTATACGGGTGCATACGAGTAGAATTGTTGATGAAACTGAACGAGGATGTAATTGTAAGCATTTTTGTTAAGTAGAAGTATTTTGATAAGTGTCTTGAAGTCTTTCAAAAGTGTATGAATACATATTAAAACACTACATGTATATACATTTTAACTGAGTCGTTAAGTCATCGTTAGTCGTTACATGTAAATGTTGTTTTGAAACCTTTAGGTTAACGATCTTGTTGAATGTTGTTAACCCATTGTTTATTATAACAAATGAGATGTTAAATTTTCATATTATCATGATATTATGATATATAATATATCTTAGTATGATATATATACAGTTAAATGCCGTTACAACGATAATCGTTACATATATGCCTCGTTTCGAAATCATTAAGTTAGTAGTCTTATTTTTACATATGTATTTCATTGTTAATACACTTAATAATATATTAACTTATCATTTAACATAATTAACCAAGTGTATCAATATCTTAATATGATTCATATGTACCTAGTAAGACGTTGTTATAACGATAATCGTTATATATATCGTTTTCGAGTTTCTTAAATTAATAGTCTCATTTTTATGTATATAACTCATTGTTAAAATACCTAATGAGATACATACTTATAATAAAATCATGCTAACTATATATATAACCATATATATGTCATCGTATAGTTTTTACAAGTTTTAACGTTCGTGAATCACCGGTCAACTTGGGTGGTCAATTGTCTATATGAAACCTATTTCAATTAATCAAGTCTTAACAAGTTTGATTGCTTAACATGTTGGAAACACTTAATCATGTAAATAACAATTTCATTTAATATATAAATAAACATGGAAAAGTTCGGGTCACTACAGCCTTCCTCAGTGTAAGAAATGCTACAAGCATCATACTGGATACTACAACGTGGTGTGTGAGAAGTGTAAAAGGACTGGACACATCAGCAGAGATTGTAAGATCAATACCCCAGCTGTGAGAATGAATCCGAATGGGCCAAGGAAGTGTTTTGAATGCGGCCAGCAGGGTCACTTCAAGAATGAATATCCTAACAAGATGAAGATTGGCGGGCCAGCACGTGGAAGAGTCTTCAACTTAAACGCCAGAGATGCCCGCAAGGATCCTGACTTGGTTACAGGTACATTCACTATCAATAAACTATTAGCTTCTGTCTTGTTTGATACTTGTGCCGATAGGAGTTATGTATGTAGACACTTTTGCTCTAAGTTAGATTGGTCATTTGTTCTTTTGGATGAGAGCAGTCTTGTTGAAGTAGCCAATGGAAAACTTGAGAAAGTTGACCAAATTGGCCGAGGAGGTATAATAAACTTAGCTGGTATGGATTTTGAGATTGACTTGGTACCCATTAAGTTGGGGAGCTTTGATGTGATAGTCGGCATGGATTGGTTGTCCAAGGTAAAAGCAGAAGTTGTATGTGAAGAGAAGATTCTTCGTATACCTCGCGAAGATGGTGGGCCACTGATTGTTTACGAAGAGAGATGTAGCCCAAAGCTGAACCTTATTAGTTGCATGAAGGCACAAAAGGTCATGAGAAAGGGGCGTTTTGCTATTCTGGCGCATGTGAAAAAGCTAGAAACTGAGGAGAAGAGCGTGGATGATGTACGAATTGTGAACGAATTTTCCGACATCTTTCCAAAAGAATTATCGGGATTACTGCCCCCGAGATCAGTGGAGATCCAGATCGATCTAGTGCTGGGAGCTGCACCTGTAGCTTGCGCACCTTATCGACTTGCACCTTCCGAACTGCAAGAGTTACAAAGTCAACTACAAGAACTGCTAGACCGTGGATTTATTCAACCAAGCTCTTCGCCTTGGGGTGCACCTATTTTGTTCGTGAAGAAGAAAGACAGATCTTTCCGCATGTGTATCGATTATCGTGAGCTGAACAAGTTGATGATTAAGAATCGGTATCCCCTTCCCAGAATTGACAATCTTTTCGATCAGCTGCAAGGATCCAGCGTTTACTCTAAGATTGATTTGCGATCAGGCAATCACCAGTTGAGGGTGAAGGAGAGCGATGTACTTAAGACTGCGTTTCGAACTCGCTACGGTCATTATGAGTTTCTTGTGATGCTGTTTGGTTTAACTAATGAACCTGACGTGTTTATGGATCTCATGAATCGCGTATGCAAGCCGTACCTAGACAAATTCCTAATCATCTTCATAGATGATATCTTAATCTATTCCAAAAGCGAAGAAGAACATGAGCAACATCTTCGTCTCGTGCTTGAACTTTGAGGAAGGAGCAACTCTATGCCAAATTCTCCAAGTGTGAAATTTGGTTGAAGGAAGTTCAATTTCTTGGTCATATAGTGAGCGATCAGGGTATTAAGGTCGATCCCGCAAAGATCGAAGTCATCAGCAAGTGGGAAACCCCTACTACCCCTACTCATATCCGCCAATTTTTAGGTCTCGCCGGTTATTACCGAAGATTCATCGAAGGTTTCTCTTTAATTTCGCGTCCTTTGACCTCATTAACTCACAAAGGGAAGAAGTTCATTTGGGCAACCGAGCAAGAGTCGGCATTTCAAACCCTGAAGCAGAAGTTGACCACCGCACCTATCTTGTCCCTTCCCGAAGGCAGTAACGACTTCGTTGTGTATTGTGACGCCTCGAAACATGGTTTTGGGTATGTATTGATGCAACGAATGAAGGTTATTGCTTATGCCTCTCGACAATTGAAGATTCACGAGCGAAACTATACGACTCACGATCTCGAACTTAGAGCCATTGTCTTTGCACTCAAACTGTGGAGACACTATCTTTATGGAACCAAGAGTACCATCTTCACCGACCACAAAAGCCTCCAACACATTTTCGATCAGAAGCAACTGAACATGAGACAGCGATGGTGGATCGAGACGTTGATCAATTATGATTGTGAACTTCGTTACCATCCTGGCAAGGCAAATGTTATAGCCGATGCCTTGAGCCGAAAGGAGATAAGGGTACCTCTTCTTGTCCGAGCCTTGAACATCACCAATCACACAAACCTCCATAGCCAAATACGCGTAGCCCAAGATGAGGCTCTTAAGGAGGAGAATATTTCGCAAGAACGTTTGAACATTCTCGTCTCTCGATTCGAGGTTAAGGAGATTGGACTTCGATATTTTGTCGGAAGGATTTGGGTACCTAGTTATGCGGATTTACGAAGCCTTATTCTAGACGAAGCCCACAAGTCAAGGTATTCTATTCATCCAGGAGCTGGTAAGATGTACCACAATCTCAAGGAGCAATAATGGTGGCCAAACCTTAAAAGGGATGTTACTACTTATGTGGTTCCAAGATCAAAGCCGAACATCAGAGACCATCCGGATTACTTCAGCAACCCGAGATCCCGTAATGAAAGTGGGAAAGGATAACGATGGACTTCATCACGAAGCTACCGAAAATGGTAGGCGATTATGATACCATCTGGGTTATTATTGACCGTCTTACCAAATATGCTCACTTCCTAGCCATGAAGGAAACTGATACGATGGACAAACTCGTGCAACTATACCTGAAGGAAATTGTATCTCATCACGGTGTCCCCTTATCGATTATTTCAGATCGAGATGCCCGTTTCGCTTCTAGATTTTGGTGTTCTTTATGTTGATGCATGTTTTATAAGTCCCTAGACATCTTGCCTACGTTTGTGATTAGTATTTCAGTTTATGGGATACCATGATCGCTCGTTATTATCCTATCTGTATTTGTATGTAGTTACAGGTACTGCAGGAACGCGATACGGATGTTTGACTGTGTTAGACTTAGTCAGACATACGAGTGAAGCATCACTCGTACGGCTGACAGGATCATACGCACGGTTGATGCTGAGCTAAGTCATAATTATAACCTGAATGAGAAGACACGAGTAAGTGATCACCCGTACGGCTGATGAAGCCAACTCGTACGTGTGATGGATGACTCGTACGGGTGAGTCAACAGCAGGGGTATATAAAGTCTTATGTTCTTCATTTTAGGTTAAGCCTCTCTCATACACAATCACTCAAATCTGGTTCACCTGATCCAATTCTCTCTCAACCCAAATCACTCCTGATAGTGAATAATAGCTCTAGACATTAATCTAATCACAATCCTTGTTGTGGTTTGACTAATTTAATCCCAAAAAGCTACCCATATTCACTTTGATTGGTTTGATTCACTAATTTTGCCTTTGTGTAAATTAAACCTATTAATCTCGAAGTTCCTAGTCATGTTTCATCATTGGTATCAGAGCATTGGTTGTGATTTCAACATCATCAAGTAATTTTTGGTGATTAATAGGGTTTATTATTTGGGTTTTTGAGATAAGTGATTTTAATTAAAAAGGAATCATTTTTACGTGTAATTGTAATTAGAGAGTGTGTTTATGTTTGTTTAGTGCTAATCCAACTTTTGGACGAAGAAATTGAGGTTTAACATCAATTTTTAGGGTTTTTGGGTGAATTGAGCTGAACAGAAGTTCACACGAGTGGGTCAAACTTTTTGATCACACGCACGGTTGACCATACGGTTGATCGTCACTCGTAAACTCACACGCATGGATTAGCATAACCTTGTGAAGTTAAGTAACTACAGTCTGATCACACGAGTGATCAAATGGTTGATTGTGACACGTACGAGTAATCACACGGGTGATTGTCACTCGCACAGTTGTTACTTGTGTTCGATTTTATTGGTTAAGTAGTAACACGTACGCTTGAGTCTGTGACACGTACAATTGATACTTTCACACGTACGGTTGATACTATCACACGTACGATTGATAACATGAACCGCACGGTTTACCCTTTGGTAAAGTTTTCAAGAAGTTTAATTCAAATGATTACGCGTTGGCCGCACCGTTGGTTCAGAGCATTACGAATATGACTCAACTTTTACTTCTTGCTGAGAGTGAATCAGGAAGTGGTACGAAATGTCCGAGGTTACTGAATATGGATAATTATTCTACTTGGAAATCGAGGTTTAAGATTTGGTCTGATGGTCAGGACACGAAGCTTTGGAAGTACATTGAAACCGAATTTCAATGGCCACATTCACTAGTTACGAATGAGTTGTATACATTACACAACATGCCTTCTGAAGAACGTGAGGAGTATAACTTGGAGAAAAGGATGTACTGTAATTTGACAAGTGCTCTTGATGGTCCGATTTTCCATCAATTTATGTGTCATGATAATTCATTCAAGATATGGGAAGCACTTCGTACTTTTAATGAAGGAAATTCATCTTACAGAACTAGAAAAGGCTTAGAGCTGAAAGTTGAGTTTGATCATTTTCACTGGCAAGTTGGAGAGTCTATTACAGAATTGGTTGAAAGATATCGTCAATTGCTAGCTGAAATACATAAGCATGGTGTAACTATTGAAAAGAAAGACAAAGTGACATGTCTAGCTGGAGCATTACCGTTAGAATGGAATGGTTTTGTATTAACTATGAAAACTAGTGGAGAATTAGCTACTGCTACAGTGAACTCGTTTATTGCAAGACTTCAGGAAGAAGAACTAGAGTTGTTAAACAAAGTCAAGAGGTCTAAACAAGTTCAAGACACCAAAATGTACTGTCCAAATGGTTACACACCGCCTAAGTCGGCTCATGCACCATTTCAAACAGCTTTTGCTACTAACAATCAGAATATGTATGGTTTGAATGTTAACAGTGTACCTATTCAACAAACTTCATATCCACCACAAGTTTCACCATGTTCACTCAACAATCAATCACAGCCTACTTCGAATACTACTGAGTCATCTACGCCGGCTGCATCAGATGTTCTTTCTGCACTTAAGATCGAAAACATGAGGAAAGCTGGGAAAGAAAAGATTAGTGAAGATATAGCTTTGCTGTCAAGCCTTGTTAATTCTTATGATAGTTATCTTGATGGTCGCGTAGGTAATATTCATCTAACAACTGAAGATTATCATCCACTTGATAAGAACGAAGCTGAGAAGATGGATATTATGTGGGGTATGGCAAATCTTGTGAGACGTGCTATAGATTATGAAGAGCGAACTGGGAAACCGATCAGTCTGACCAAGGATACAAAACTGGGTTTTGATATGAATTCTGTTACTTGTTACAACTGTGGAGAATTAGGTCATTTTTCAAGACAGTGCACAAAACAGAAGAAGCAGGGTAATCGTAATCTGTTCAAGAATCAGAACTACAGTTCTCAGAGTCATTCAACTAAATGTGAGATCTACATTACTGATAAAGTAAATGAAGCTGATGCAACTGAAAGTCCGAACAAAGCTTTGGTTGTTATTCATGGAGACGATGATGATTGGTCTATGAAGTTAAATGTGGCTGACCAGTAACCTAAAGCCAACATGGCAAAGATCACCGAAGTAGAAGAAGACTGTGTCACTAGTCAAAACATAATTGAGAAGCTGACTGCTCGTGCTGAAAGAGCTAAAGAATTGTCAAGAACCATTCAAAGAGAGAAGGTTCAGAAGCAAGTGGTGAGCAAATTCAAAAAGGCACGTGATTCAGTCCCTCGTACACCTGAATCTGGATGTGTTTCACCGACATCATCAGAGGACTACTACTTCAACAGTTGGAAGGATAAGTATGATGATACCTCAGTGTTTGAAGACAATCTAGAAGCAGATCATAGTGAAGAAACATTGGTTGATGCTGATAAGGAATTAGTCGAATGGGGTAGAATGATTGCTGTTGAATTGGAGATGTTAGTTCTTTTGGGTGAAGGTTCAGATCTCGAGTGTGTAAATTCAGAATTTGATGATTCGGACAAGACGTCAGAATCAGAGGTTGAAGATAAAGCTGATCATACTGGGGTAGATCAAACCGATTTTGAAGCATTGAACAAGCAAGCAATAGACTTATTGAAGATGTGTTTATCAGCTAGTGATCTTGAAAAGGTTTCCGGTTTGACAAAAGCTAAGGATATATGGGATAGACTTGTGCAGATTCATTTGGGTAAAGATGCTGATACTTCAGAGTTTCTTATAGACTCGTCAGAATCAGAAGATGAGCTCGATGATGGGAAGAAGATAGATTTCTTTGCATTTATGGCTAAGACTTCCTCATCAAATAATGCTCAACAGGTATCTTCTGATCCATCTACTGTTATTGAATGTGTTAAATGTACTGAATCTAAGGTAACAATAGATAATTTAACTAAGGCATATGCGAAAATTAAAGAAAAATGGCATGCTGACCATGTGACCACTAAGGTTGAAAATGAGTTGAAAGAGCAAATCAAAGTTTATAAAAAACAACTTCACGATCTGAAATGTTATAACTGATAGGTCAAATCATGTTGAGATTGAGAGAAAAGATAAGATATAGTGAGATTCGGTATATAGGAAGAAGACTCGGTATGAGAGAAAATTGGTAAAATTACATTCCACAGCTTCTAGAACTCGGTTACAATGCAATGGCTATCTAATTGGGACTACTTAGGTTCCTTATATAGCCCTCTTCTAAGGAACCTTCATTTAAAGCTTAATTCACATTAATACTATACAACTTTGGGGTCCTAACAATCTCCCCCTTAGTGTTAAATGTGAACTTTACAATATAATCCTATCCAAAACATCTAAAGGAACTTTGTTCCTCTGAAGTGAACTTTAGATTTGAATCCCTTGAGATTCTCATATCTTCCTATATTCACTCTTTTTTTTAGACGACTTTTTAATCTTGTGAGAATGTATTTGACAATCTCATTATCTTCAGTTGAATAGCAGTTATTGATCAGTCTCCATCTCATGTATTTGAAAGCATACATCAATGTTCTGTCTGAGTGTCTTCGGAAATCTGAGACTCTGATGAAGATCTTTGTATAGTGAGAATTGACAAATGCAAACCCATATGGACAGTCGCTCACTTCAAGTAAGGACATGTATCTTAGCTCTTCAATCCCTTGATTTGGCGGTTTGATTCCGAGCTTTTTGTGTCCTGATTCCAATCCCATTTGAAAATCATGAACAGACATCCATCTCATCGAATCAAGAATAAACCTGTAGACTGCCTTTATTGCAGTAGCATGATAAGTTGTTGCAGATTCATTCAAGTTAATCAAATAATTGTAAATGAAAATAATGTCGTCCATCTTCAGTTTATCAAAATTCGCTTCTGAAAACTGATAATCCTCATCATCCATTCTTGTAACTTGAAACAATGGCATCTTCACTTTATCCTTATTAATCATCAAAATCTTATTTATGCTTTTGATCTTTGAATTCCGCTGAATTTGAAGTTTCTCTTCATTCTTCAACTTGAATTTATTGCGAACACTCAGATAAGCTTTGAGATATTCTGGCTTCTTATGATATTTCCATGCACCCAGAACACTCATTGATGCAGAAAGGACGAGATCAGAATCACCATAGATTCTATATGCTTGTTGTTCAATGAATGGTGAACGAAGAATCTTTTTCTCTTCATCCTCACTTAGTTGGTAATCAGCATCACGCTCAAGAACAATCTCTGCAGTTTGAAATGGAACATTCAAATCAGGAGGAGTCGTAGTATCTTCTTTACCATTAGAGAAAATCTCCTTTTCGAAGTGTATTCCAAATTCATCAGATGGAGATGTCAAGTTAACAAATTGATGATCATTGAATTCATTGGCGATACTCGATGATCCCTTAAAAATATCTTCAATGTTGTCAAAGTTTTAATTGTTCTCTTGAGATGACTTATTCTTTGATTGATCAGCTGTATCCATAATCATTAACATCCCTGAGTCACCCTCTCTGACTTTCTGATTCATCTAGAAAACTTTCACACTGGATTTCCTCAATTTCATCACTACCGGAATCAGATATATCAACAACATCTTTATCCTTCTGTTGACTAGATGTACCAGCTTCATAACCACTGGACCGATGACAACTTTGTCTATTCTCCCCCTCATGAAGATTGTCAGGATCGAAATCATCATGATCAGGCATGTGAATTGGTCCAGATCACTTGCATGGAGAGAAAGGATACACTATCCTTGCTTGCTCAAGATAAATCATCATAGTCTCGCGAACTTCATCAAGATCAGTCCGTTTAGCAAACTCAGCAAGATAGAGCTCCTCCACCTCATTGTCAGAGAGATACTGTAATCCATATCTATTTGAAATCCGAGAAGGTGACCCAGTTGGTGAAACAACGGTGTAACCATGAACAAAAGCAGCATTAGCAGCATCTATTGAAGGCGATGTCGATGGAAGCGTGTGAGTTGCCGTGAGGGCAGGTAAGGATGATTGTGCGGTATTATTCTTATATGTAGGGATGTACATACTACTAGTTAGATTCGTGATATCCCCTTCTGATGGAGGTTGGGTAACAACCGGAGTTGTCACCGGCGAAGTTTCTTTCGAAGCATCCGCCTCCATGACTTTAGTCTCATGGGACTCTGACAGAGTAGCAGAACTACCCATCGGTTTAGCTCTCGCAGAGATATTGCTATCTCCGACTCCTGAAATCATTGATATACCATGAGGTGGCACATCTCTTTCAGTTAAAGACTCTTCCTCCAGACCCTGAGATTCAGAATTCGGAAGAGAAGTGGTTTGAACCAATGAATTACTTTCATGAATCAAGGGATCAGTCTGCTGGAAGTCTGATTAATATCCCGAAGGATTGTCATGTTGACTCATTTCCATGGGACGCGGTAGATCTCCCTCATTAAGATAAGCCAGACCTCGAGACCTTGTTGTACGTTGAGGCACAGGAGGATTTCCAGCCGATACGCAGGGTACCTTTTCAAGATTTTTCGGCTCCCCTTCGGCCGTTCTGGACTTCAATGATTGAGTTTCCTCAATCGATTGAGTCAACCCAGACTTTACTGCAGAGGAAGACTTTACTTCCTTAGATGCCGAAGCACCTTGCTTTGTAGGATTTATTATTAAGTCCTGTTTAGATTGGATGGGCTTAGTGGTCTTTGTACCATCCGTTCGTTTAAATCTCTTGCCTACCGAAACTTGTGCTTCATTTAGCGTAGGGCTTACTGTTATTATTGGATGTGATACGGAGATGGGTGAGGGTGACCTAATTGGTTCTAGGTCTTGGTCTGTATCACCAACGGTTGTAGTAACTGTTTGGCGGACGATAGGTGTCGAAGTCCTAGATCTAGTTACTCGTTGGGTTGGCGGAGTCTGAATCATCTCATCAGGGATATATCGAGTTCTCTTAGGAGAATGTTTGGGAGACGATTCAGATGCTGTTGCTGAAGTGTCGGTGTCACTGCTCACTTCGGGTGTTGTGGAAAGGGTTGGTTCAATCCTAGTTGGACTAAGTTCCCTGATCCTCACGGGTTGAGCTTGGTTTGCTGCCCTAGATCATTTAAGGTTCACCCTAAGTGGAGGATTAGCTGGCCTGGGTGGTTGAACTATAGGTTCCTCTACAACCTCTGGGGCTGGAACCGCGGCGGGTTCAACTTGTTCTTGTTGTACCGGGTTCGGAAGAGGTATTCCTACAGCCTCAAAATAAGAACGCATACGAGCATCTTGGGGTTCAGCTAGACTCACTAGCCAATTTGGAATCGGCACAGTGAATTGATTATCAGATACCATCGGGGTATTCATCTTCAGCTCCCCAAATCGTTTCATCTGTAATCTATGTGTACCTGGTATAAATATATTTGCATTTCTGCAAGCATTTATAGCATCATAGATAAAGATACAGAAAAACCTTTTGCAAGGGATGTATGAACCCCTTGGTTTATTAACTTGAGCTTGAACCAAGTCCCATATTAGTTCTGCATAGTCAGGAGTTTCTACTCTTATGAAAGAGTAGAACAACTTCAGCATAGGCACAGTCAGGCTATCGGATCCACTCCTTGTCATCAGTAAGCTTCGATTGATGATTGAGAAGATCACGTACCACCTTGAGTGCAGATATTTCTTCTGAAACTTAGCCGGAGGAACATTGCGGGCTCCAACATAACCAAGATCAAAGATAGATGACATCATCTGTTGAGTAGCATGAAAAGCAGGAGCATTTTGCACAACAGGAAGTCTGAATATCCTCCTGAAATCAGCCTTAGTGATACTCCTCCTCCCTTGAACTCCTCTCAGAAAATTCAAAACGAGCTTGTGTTCCCTCTGGATTTTCAGCAGTAGATTGTGTAGCTTCCACAAACCTAATTGTTCTGTTAAGTAGCTCCAGATCTGTTAAAGGTACACTGACTGTAGAGTTTAGAGCAGGCCACAAAGTGTGTCTCTCTAGAATTGTAGTCCAGTAGTTGCAGGGAATGTTGGTTTCAGAGTTGATGAAGTGATTGTTTGTCATTTAGCTGTATAAATAAGAAATAGAAGACCACAAGATATTTAACATTAAGCATATATCTCTATTCTTATTTGCCTTTGAAATCCTTTGTATATGTTTTATCTTTTATATTTTATGATTTTTATGGTTTTTCAAAGATATAAAAATCCTTTATTCTCAAATATGAATAAGTAATTGACAATCATGACATTCATATGATATTCATCACAATACAAATTCATCATGCAAAATCAATTATATAACACAAAGAATCCGAACAACACTTAGTCTATTTTTAAACACAATTCAAGCAGATTCGGTAGTCATGAAAACTTGAGATTCTGTAACCAAATAAGCTTGAGTTTTCAGATCAGAAAGATATAAAATAAACATGTTAAGTGTTTGAAGATAAAAATCAGAAAGTTTCAAGGTACCAAAAGTTAGATTCGGTATCAAGAGAAGAACAGATTCGGTATCTCCAAAATTAACATAAAGTCACTCAAACATGCATATTCTTATCATGTAAAATCACAACCATAATCAATTAACTACTCAATTAGAAGCAGATCAACATGTTAATCGTATGAACAAACTCGGTACTATAGATAGAACATATTCGGTAGATACAGAATCCATCAAACAATCAATTAAACATGTAATCAAACTTGGTCAAATGATAGATCAATTAATATAACTCAGAGTAGACTAGAATTCATGTTAATTAACCAAATCAATTGAGTTTAATCAAAGATTAGTAGAATACGACTCAGACTCGGTATAATCAACAGAATTTCAAAATTGAGAGTCACAAACCAGTTATTTTGATCTTTTCTGGTTGAAAAAACATTTAATTATCTTAGATCTACACAAATGTAACTAAAGCAATGATAAAAATGAAATTATACCAAAGATTTGAAGAAACAGAAGAACGGATTCGGTAGATTAGGCAGATTCGGTATGATCAGTAAGACTCGTTAGGTAATTAAGCACAGTAAGAGAGTTAGTTTGACTTTGACCCTCCTTTTATAGATACCGAAGATAAAATACCGAATGGGCTTTACCGAATGAGCCTATTTTACCGAATACAGTCCACTTTTCAAAACTTTATCAATTTTAATTTCAATATCTTGACAAATTGACTTTTCCTCTTAAAATTCATTTCAATCTTTTCATGAAAAACAATTCTGAGACAATTTTTGAAAAACTTTGAACTTACCAAATCTGTACTGTTGGATGTCAGATTCGGTATAATGCTAAAAATAGCATTTATTCAGTAAAAACAAATATTTTTTGGATTTTATCTTTTCCAATTTTTATGAATTTTTCAAAATAAGATTTGTACTTAAAAGAACTTTGAATTTGTGAACAAAGTACAAATCTTCAGTGATACCAATTGTTAAAACGGGTTGCATACTGAGATGTATACAAGCCTTAGTGAATTATTTCAGATATAAAACAAAGAATTTATGAATTCACCTTTGAAAAACAATATTTTTGAGTAATTTTCTCATTTTCTCCCCCTCAAAATGTGATATACAAGAACGTAAATCAGCATTTTGATAAATTACCCTAGAAAATGAATTAACTCCCCCTTGAAAGATGATATCATTGAGTTACCTCCCCCTTACGTAACCATTGAACAATTATATCCAGGAAGTTATCATAAATCTAAAGGCTCCCCCTTAAAAGATGATATCCAAAGAATATGAAAGTAGTTGCTCCCCCTAGAAAGTATCTACTCCCCCTAAACACAAGATCCCAAGAATAAGTCCTAACAGATCTAAGGAATATCAAGCACTATACTCTACCATGCCAATCTCTTTGATCAAGAACTTTAGCCTAAGTTCATCTAAAGACTTAGTGAACATGTCAGCTAATTGCACTTTGGTAGGCACAAAGTATAACTCTACATCCCCTTTCTCTACATGGTCCTTAATGAAATAATAGCGAATATCTATGTGTTTAGTCTTCGAATGCTAGACCGGGTTGCTTGTTATTGCAATAGCACTTTGTGAATCACAGTAAATTGGGGTCTTAGAAAACTTAAAGCCATAGTCTGAAAGTTGAATTTGCATCCATAAAACTTGTGAACAACAATGAGCTGCAGTAATGTACTCAGACTCAGCTGTTGATAAAGACACACAGTTCTGCTTTTTGGATGACCAACCAACTAGCCTATTTCCCAACATCTAAATTGATCCAGATGTGCTTTTTCTATCAACATGGAAACCGCCATGATCCGCATCAGTGTAAGCAGTGAGATTGAAATCGGATCCAGGAGGATACCAGATCCCAAGGTTAGGTGTACCTTTAAGGTACTGAAAAATCCTAACAACCGCTTTGGAATGAGATTTCTTAGGGTTTGACTGAAAGCGGGCACAGACAGTTACAGCAAGTGTAATGTCGGGTCGACTTGTAGTCAGATACATTAAAGAACCAACCATGCTTCGATAAAGCGTAATATCAAAGGGTTCCCCATTAGTATCAGCATCCAGTAAAGTCCTCATTGAGGTTGTCATTGGTTTTAAAGCAGTCATTTTAAAACGTTTTAGCATATCATTGATATACTTTGTTTGACTAAGAAAAATCCCGTTTGGCAATTGTTTTACTTGTAACCCCAAAAAGAAATTTAACTGGTCAAGCATGCTCATTTCGAATTTGTTGGCCATAAGATCACCAAATTCTTTGCATAAGGCCGGGGACGTGGAACCAAAAATAATGTCATCAACGTAAATTTGAACCAAGAGAATGTGACCGTGGTTTTTACGGATGAATGGCATTGTATCAATCGTTCCACGAGAGAAGCCGTTGTCCAGCAAATACTTTGTTAAGGTCTCGTACCATGCACGTGGTGCTTGCTTCAGACCATACAAAGCTTTCTCCAAGTAGTATACGTGATTTGGATGAATGGGATCGACAAAGCCTTCTGGTTGATCAACATAGACTTCCTCTTGAAGATAACCGTTCAGAAAAGCAGTTTGGACATCCATTTGAAACACCGTGAACTTCATATGAGAAGCAAATGCAAGAAAAAGTTGAATAGCCTCAATCCTAGCAACCGGAGCAAACGTTTCATCATAATCAATACCCTCTTATTGTCGATATCCCTTGGCCACAAGACGTGCCTTATTCCGAACCACAATTCCATCAGAATCCTTTTTGTTCTTAAAAATCCACTTAACCCCTATTGGTCGTTGACCAGTTGGTCTTGGAACCAATCGCCACACTTTCAACCGTTCAAATTGATTGATCTCTTCTTGCATTGCAAACACCCAGTTCGGATCTAGTAAAGCTTGAGCAACCATTATTGGTTCAATCTTACTAAGAAAGGCAGTGTATAGAGACATATTCCAAGTAGCCCATTGAGTTGAGACTGGAGCAGATGCATCACCAATAATAAGATCTATTGGATGACTTTTAGTCCATCGGTTGTGTGGAAGAGGTTGTACATCAGTGGTATCCATTGAAACATCAACCGTTATTGACGTTGAGCCTTGATCCGCTTGATCTGATGTAACATTATCTAATAGATTCAATAGAGTATCTGGAGAAACAGCTGGAGTTGTATCAACTGATGAATCTTGAATTGGTTCAAGATTATCAGTAACAGGAGGTGGTAGGTAGAATGAAGAAGCAACTGGTGAATCAGTTGGTGTTATATCTTCATCAAAAAGACTCTGTTAAGTCTCCACAGTAGTTGACTGTGACAGTGTAACCGGTACGGCTTGAACATTTGAAATCCGTTGAAGAGAATAAAGACTATCAAACAAGATATCCAGTTCCTCTGATGTAACCGTAGGAACACCCTTCGTCGAGAAAATTGAGTTTTGCGTGGAAGAAGAAGTAGCCAGGTTAGGATCGGGTTTTGAACTGAGTTGTTCAAAAGCCATTCCCGAAAATTCATCGAACTTGACATTTATGCTCTCTTTAATCAATTTTGTCCGTTTGTGATAAACCCGATAAGCAACTTTGTTCGAAGAATAACCGAGAAATATGGCTTGATTGCCATTTGGATCAAACTTTCCGAGGCTGTCAAAATCGTTAAGCACATAGCATATACAACCAAAGACACGGAAATATTTGACATTCGGGCGTCTATCATATAATAACTCATATGGAGTTTTATCAAAATGTTTATTAACAATACAATGATTTTGGGTATAGCATGCAGTTGAAATGGCCTCCCCCACATTTTTGGAGGTAGTTTGGAGTAAGCAAGCATCGTTCGAGCTGCTTCGCACAACGTACAATTACGTCATTCGACTACTCCATTCTGTTGGGGGGTCCGAGCAGCAGAGAACTGATGTTCAATGCCTTGGTCTTTCAAATAACTATCAAGCAGGTCATTCTTAAATTCCATCCCATTATCAGTTCGAATGCTCTTAACATGTTTGTTAAAAGAGCGTTGAGTCTTTTTAATGAACTCAATGATAATGGCGGGGGTCTCTGACTTAGTTCGCAAAATAAAAATCCATGTAAACCGGGTATAGTCATCGACAATGACAAGCACATGTTTCTTGCCACCGAGGCTAGAAATATGCATGGGTCCACATAAGTCCAAATGCAATAGTTGCAAAGACGATGAAGTACTGGGGTTTTGCTTAAGCGGATGATTAGTCCGTTTCAGCTTACCCATCACACATGATGGACACACATGATGCTTATCATAGTGAAAGGTTGGAATACCATCAACTAAGTCTTTAGAGACTAGTCGATTGATACCCTTGTAATTCAGGTGTGACATCCGATGATGCTATAACCATGAATTTTCTTTGGTAGAACGAGTGGCCAAACACATGGTTGTATGTGAAGGTGCATCATTAAGGTCAATAGTGTATAGTGAAGCACAACGTTTACCAACAAGAAGATCATTTCCTTCGGTGGATTGCATCGAGCATTGTCGATGTTTGATAATGCTAAAAAGGAACATATATTTCATAGCATTATCCCTCAAGAAAGACAAGCTTTTATTTGCAATTGTTCTATTTACAAGTGATATTCGTTTAAATAATAAAAGGTAAAGACAAAAGACAGATTCGACGAATTGAAGAAGCAAACGACCAAAAAGTTCAAAAGTATAAAGTACAATCAAAGTGGTTCCAATTATTGATAAGAAACGTCTCAAAATTACAAGAGTACAAGAAGCAAAATGCAAAATACAAGATATTAAATTGTACGCAAGGACGTTCAAAAATCCGAAACCGGGACCAAAGTCAACTCTCAACGCTCGACGCAACGGACTGAAAATTACAAATCAACTATGCCTATAAATATAATATAATATATATATATATATAATTATAATAAAATTATATATATATTATATATTATAAAAATCCGGCGGCTATACTGTTGCAAAGCTGAAAGACAGCTGGAACCGACGGCCATGCGATTACATGGCCTGGAGGAAGAAATCCCATGCGATCGCATGGCAAGCTGGGACAGGCCTCACCTATAAATCTCGCATGTTTTGGACGTAAAAAAACACACCTTTTTCTAATTTCTTTCTCTTATCTAATGTACCAAGTATCACTCCAATTAGTAATCTCAATTTGTAATTTTAATTTTAAGTTAGTGATAATAATAAGGTTGGGTTAGTCGAATGTTTTAAGGTCTTGTAAGTCGGAACTCTGTCCGTGTAACGCTACGCTATTTTTAATCACTGTAAGTTATGGTTAATGTTATTTTTAATTTAATGTCTCGTAGCTAAGTTATTATTATGCTTATTTAAGATGAAGTAATCATGATGTTGGGCTAAAAATATTAAGATTGGGTAATTGGGCTTTGTACCATAATTGGGGTTTGGATAAAAGAACGACACTTGTGGAAATTAGACTATGGGCTATTAATGGGCTTTATATTAACTAAATGATACCTCGTTAATTTAATATATAGACTTATAATTTGACGTATTTATATATAACCACATACGCTTGACTGGGCACGGTGGGCGGGATATCTATAAATACCAATAATTGTTCATTTTATCGGACACGGAACTGGATTAATAGTTAATAGACTTGTTGAAATAGGGGTGGATTACATTCAAGGGTAATTGGTGTAATTGTTAACAAAGTAGTAAAACCTTGGTTTACACGTAGTCGATAACCTGGTGTATTCATTAAACAAAGTATTATGACCTTGTTATAATTCGAATCCCCAATTAGTTGGAATATTTGACTTCGGGAATAAGAATAATTTGGCGAAGGCTTTCGCACTTTATATTTAAGACTGATGGACTATTATGGACAAATCCGTATGGACATATCGAATAATCCAGGACAAAGAACAATTAACCCATGGGAATAAACTAAAATCAACACGTCAAACATCATGATTATGGAAGTTTAAATAAACATAATTCTTTTATTTTCATATTTAATTGCACTTTTAATTATCGTACTCTTTAATTATCGAAATTTTATTTTATCGCATTTTTATTTATCGCAATTTCATTATTGTTATTTATTTTACGCTTTAAATTAAGTCTTTTATTTATATTTTACATTAGGTTTTAACTGCGACTAAAGTTTTAAAATCGACAAACCGGTCATTAAACGGTAAAAACTCCCTTTTATAATAATAATATTACTTATATATATATTTGTATTTTTATAAGTTAAAACTAATATAGCGTTAAGCTTGTTTAATTTTCCCTGTGGAATGAACCGGACTTACTAAAAACTACACTACTGTACGATTAGGTACACTTCCTATAAGTGTTGTAGCAAGGTTTAGGTATATCCATTCTATAAATAAATAAATATCTTGTGTAAAATTGTATCGTATTTAATAGTTATTTCGTTGTAAAAATAATACTATTTCCTAGTACACCTCGCACACATCAAGTATTTTTGGCGCCGCTGCCGGGGACAATTCTGCTTAAACGCCGGAAGCGCAACGCTATATATAAAAAAAATATATAAAAACACTCAGCGCGTACTATAGCAGCCCATATCCAGGCCTGGTACCCGAGTCCATGCGATCGCATGGAAAACCAACTAACACCTCATGCGATCGCATGAGGTGAGTTGACAGGTCTGGTAACCTCAGCCGCCGAGTTTAGGGTTTAATTAATTAATAATTATTATTATATAAACCCTAATTAGGGTTTAGTTATTAATTATTTAGTTTAGTTTTTAGATTTAATTTGTTTTATTTAGTTTATTTAGTTTTAATAAATTATAAAATTAATTGTTTTATAAAATAAATAATATAAAAATAATATTTTTGTAAAAATTGTACTTTTTACAACTTTAAGTTTATTTTTATATTTTGTATCTTTTTATTCGTTTTAGCGTAATATTTGTATTTTTCGTTCGTATTTAGTTTTAAGTCATAGTTTTTGCCATAGTTATTTTTACTTCTAGATTTTTAGGCTTTGCCGTAAAATCCCTTAAGTGCTTTTTCTTTAGACTAAGATTTATGTGCTTTAAAATTTTGCGACGCCGTTTTTATATTTTAGTACCTTTTTAAGTTATTGCCATTTGGGATATAGTTTTTCTTTTAAGCTTTAATATTTTTAGACGCAACTTTTAATTCTTAGTTTTTATTTCCTTTTTAAGTTTCGACGCGCTACTTTCTTATTTTTATTTTTTTCGACCATTTATTTTTCGACGTTTTTCGACGCGCAATCTTTTTCTTTCTTATTTCTCGTCGCTCTAGTTTTTAGGACTTAGATTTTTTTTCTATTTCTTATCTAAAATTTCTTTAAATTTAAACGAAAAATTATTTTAAGTGGTTAAATTGATAGACATCAAAATTTTCTGGTTCGTAGTAATAGTTGGATTTGTACGTGGACCGGGTTATTGGAGCCAAACAGTACTCAATTATATTGAGACCAAACGAATCCTGCCCCTCTGCTGCATCTTTTGGCTATTCGAAACGTGGGTAAAATCAGAAAAGTCTATTAATTGGATAACTTATATAATTTTTTTTTCTTTTTAAAAACTAATAGGATATTCAGTGAATGCACCGAGCAAAACGTTCACCACCTTTTGTACGTTCTCGACATCTAGCAAATATTGTCGCCGTTGATTTTTCTTTAGAATCGTCATCCAGTCGACCAAGTACTCCAATTCAAATTTTCGATAATCCATTTTTTGAACCCGACCTCACAATTGAGAATCCAGAGAATATTCAGGGACGATTCCGAGATCCTGAACCACTAATCTTCCCTCCGGAACCACCAATCATTCAAACAGAGATTGTTGAGGAACTAACCATTAAATCAGAATCCTCTAGTGATTCAGATTCAACAAATTCAATTATGGAGAATCTGGAACCTTTAAGTATGGAAGACCGAATGAGAGCTAAACGCACTGGCCAAGGTCACGCAATTACTCAACCTGACATTAATGCGCCAGATTATGAAATCAAAGGACAAATTCTACACATGGTAACTAATCAATGCCAATTTAGTGGTGCGCCGAAGGAAGATCCAAATGAACATCTTCGTACCTTTAATAGGATCTGCACACTATTTAAAATACGAGAAGTGGAGGATGAACAGATCTATCTCATGTTATTTCCCTGGACTCTAAAGGGAGAAGCCAAAGATTGGTTAGAATCGTTACCTGAAGGGGCGATTGATACATGGGACGTTTCAGTTGAAAAATTTCTTAAACAATTCTTTCCAGCATCTAAAGCCGTGAGACTTCAAGGAAAAATTGTTACGTTCACACAAAAGCCAAATGAAACTTTATATGAAGTGTGGACCAGATTTGGAAAGTTATTAAGAGGATGTCCGCAACATGGTTTAGACACTTGTCAAATAGTACAAATATTCTACCAAGGATGCGACATCACTACAAGGAAAGACATCGATATAGCAGCTGGTGGTTCCATTATGAAGAAAACAGCAACTGATGCTTACAAAATTATTGATAACACTGCTTCCCACTCACATGAGTGGCACCAAGAAAAAGATATCGTTAGATCATCTAAAGCAGCTAGAGTCGATTCTAGCCATGACTTAGATTCCATTTCCGCAAAAATAGATGCTGTCGAAAAACGAATGGAAAAGATGACTAAAGATATCCACTCAATACGAATTAGTTGTGAGCAGTGTGGAGGATCACATTTGACAAAAGATTGTCTCAGTGTTGAACTAACAATGGAACAAAGAGAGAATATTTCATACATAAACCAAAGGCCTGGAAATAATTATCAGAATAATTATCAACCGCCAAGACCGATCTACAATCAAAATCAGAACTATAATCAAAATGTTCCATACAACAATCAACAAGGTCCAAGTAATCAACAAGTATCCAATAATACTTACAATCATCAAAGACCTAATTTTCAAAATAAACCACCACAAACCGATGATAAAAAGCCAAATTTAGAAGACATGATATCGAAGCTAGTTGATTCTCAAACTCAGTTTTTCACATCTCAGAAACAAACGAATGAACAAAATGCTCAAGCATTTAGAAATCAACAAGCTTCTATTCAAAATTTGGAACAAGAAGTAAGTAACCTAGCAAGGTTGATAGGTGAAAGAAAACCAGGAAGTTTACCTAGTGATACAAATGCTAACTCCCGGAATGAAACAGCTAAATCCATTACCACGAGAAGTGGTATTACACTTAAACCACCTAAATACCTGTAATTTATGATGAAGCTATTCCTACTCCACAAGAACCACAACCTGAGCAAGATAAGGAAAAAGAACCGGTAGTTGAAAAGGTTAATGAAGATAACACAGTTAAGGCTAAACCTTATGTTAAACCATACCAACCACCACTTCCTTACCCAAGTAAAATGAGAAAAGAGAGACTTGAAGCCGAGCAATCCAAATTTTTGGATATGTTTAAACAGATAAATATAAATCTTCCTTTCATTGATGTAATTTCAGGAATGCCTAGATATGCTAAATTTCTGAAATATCTAATCACAAATAGAAAGAAAATGGAAGAACTCTCGGCTGTTACTATGAATGCTAATTGTTCAGCAGTACTGTTGAATAAGATACCAGAAAAATTATCTGATCCAGGAAGTTTCACAATTCCATGTTTTCTGGGTAGTCTTAGTTCAATAGAAGCATTGGCAGACTTAGGTGCTAGTATAAATCTAATGCCGTATTCACTATACACTAAACTAGACCTTGGAGAATTGAAACCAACAAGAATAAGCATACAACTAGCCAATCGATCAGTAAAATATCTTAGAGGGATAATGGAGAACATGCTAGTTAAAGTTGGTACTTTAGTATTTCCAGTAGATTTTGTTATTCTGGACATGGAAGAAGATTCTCGAGTACCTCTCATATTAGGAAGACCATTCTTAAACACGGCTAAAGTAATGATAGAAGTGTTCGGTAAGAAACTGACCCTAAGTATAGAGGAAGAGAGTGTTACCTTTTCAGTTGATAGAGCCATGCAACAACCGCAATCTGCAGATGATACATGTTATTATATTCAAACTATAGAATCACATGCAGAATTGTTAAAAGAATTTCTAGAATTACAAGGAACAGGAGAATGTTCTTTAGGAGAAGGAACTGAACCAATTGATGAAACTGAAATGTTAGCTACACTTATGGCTAATGGATATGAACCAACAACAGAAGAAATTCAAATGCTAAAAGAAGAAGACAGATATCGATACAAATCATCAAAAGAAGAACCACCGACATTAAAGTTAAAGCCACTTCCAAACCATTTGGAATACGCTTATTTACATGGTGAAGGTCATAAAACGTATGTGCAACGTCAACGAAGACAAAATCCTAATATGCAAGATGTTGTTAAGAAAGAAATTATTAAACTGCTTGATGCAGGTTTAATTTATCCAATTTCTGATAGTCCATGGGTAAGCCCAGTTCAATGCGTACCTAAGAAGGGTGGCATAACTGTCATTACAAATGAGAAAAATGAGCGTATTCCTACTAGAACTGTAACAGGATGGCGTGTTTGTATTGATTATAGAAAATTAAATGACCCCACAGAAAAGATCACTTTCCTTTACCTTTTATTGATCAAATGTTGGAAAGATTAGCCGAAAATAGTTACTATTGTTTTCTTAATGGTTTTTTCGGATATTTTCAAATTCCAATAGCACCAGAGGACCAAGAGAAAACCACATTCACGTGCTCTTATGGTACTTCTGCTTACAAACGCATGCCATTTGGACTTTGCAACGCCCCTGCAACCTTTCAAAGGTGCATGATGGCGATTTTTCATGACATGCTAGAAGAATGCATGGAAGTTTTCATGGATGACTTTTCAGTTTTCGGTGATACATTTGAATCATGTCTAGTTAATCATGAACAAATGCTTATTAGATGCGAATAATCAAATCTAGTTCTTAATTGGGAGAAATGCCATTTCATGGTTAAAGAAGGCATCGTTCTTGGTCATAAAATCTCAAAGGAAGGAATTGAAGTGGATAGAGCTAAAATAGATGTAATTGCTAAACTTCCACATCCCACCAATATTAGAGGAGTTAGGAGTTTTCTAGGGCATGCCGGTTTTTACCGACGTTTCATAAAAGATTTTTCTAAAATTGCCACTCCTATGAATAAACTCCTAGAAAAGGATGCTCCATTCATCTTTTCAGATGAATGCATCAAATCTTTTAATATATTTAAAGAAAAACTCACTAATGCGCCGATCATGATAACTCCAAATTGAAATCTACCGTTTGAACTTATGTGTGATGCAAGTGATTTTGCAATGGGAGCCGTTTTAGGACAAAGGATTGAAAAACGATTTCAACCTATATATTATGCTAGTAAGACGTTACAAGGAGCACAAACGAATTACACAACTACTGAAAAAGAACTCCTTGCTATTGTCTTTGCTTTTGAAAATTTCATTCATATCTCGTTCTAGCTAAAGCGGTGGTCTATACCGACCATTCTGCTCTTAGATACCTATTTTCGAAACAAGATGCCAAACCACACGATTAATCCGTTGGATCTTACTCTTACAAGAGTTTGATATTGAAATCCGAGATAAAAAGGGAGCAGAAAATCTCGCCGCTGATCATCTTTCTCGTCTTGAAAATCCCGAATTAGAAGTTCTAAATGAATCAGCCATACAAGACAACTTTCCTGATGAATATCTATTGAAGATAGATTATAATGAAATTTCATGGTTTGCAGACTATGCAAACTACTTAGTATGTGGATTCCTTGAAAAAGGATTATCGTACCAAAAACGAAAGAAATTCTTTAGTGATATAAAACACTATTTCTGGGAAGATCCACATTTGTTTAAAAGTTGTCCCGATGGAATAATACGCCGATGTGTATTCGGAGATGAAGCTAGTAAAATCTTAAACCATTGTCACACAGGACCAACAGGAGGGCATTATGGGCCTCAACTAATAGCAAGAAAAGTTTACGATGCTGGATTCTATTGGCCTACAATTTACAAAGACGCACACCTTCTTTGCAAATCCTGTGATGCATGTCAAAGGGCCGGAAAAATAAGTCAACGTGATGAAATGCCACAAAATGTCATTCAAGTATGTGAAGTATTTGACATTTGGGGTATTGACTTTATGGGTCCATTTCCAAAATCTCATAATAATCTATACATTCTCGTTGCCATTGATTATGTATCTAAATGGGCGAAAGCACAAGCTCTCCCAACTAACGATGCACGAGTTGTAGTCAACTTTTTAAAACGTCTTTTTGCAAGGTTTGGAACACCGAAAGCTTTAATAAGTGATCGGGGAACTCATTTCTGTAATAATCAACTTGAGAAAGTTCTCAAAAGATATGGAGTAACTCATAAAATCTCCACCGCTTATCATCCACAAACAAGTGGACAAGTTGAAAATACCAACCGAGCTTTAAAACGTATTCTAGAGAAAACCGTAGGATCAAATCCGAAGGAATGGTCCATGAAATTGGAGGATGCACTCTGGGCTTTTAGAACATCCTACAAAACTCCAATTGGAACCACACCTTTTAAACTCGTTTACGGAAAAGCATGTCATCTTCCAGTAGAAATTGAACACAAAGCATTTTGGGCTTTGAAGACATGTAATCTTGATTTACATGAAGCTGGACGTCTACGATTAAGTCAATTAAACGAATTAGAAGAATTAAGACAAGAAGCATATGAAAATTCGTTAATCTATAAAGAAAGAACAAAGAAATGGCATGATAAAAGAATCAGAAGTTCAAAAGAATTTAAAGAAGGAGACAGAGTTCTTCTTTTCAATTCACGATTCAAGCTATTTTCTGGAAATTGAAATCAAGATGGTCTGGACCATTCATAGTCAAAAGAGTTTTCCCGTACGGAACAGTAGAATTAATAAATTCAAATGGGATTGAATTTAAGGTTAATGGTCACAGAGTTAAACATTACATAGATAGTCCAATGGAAGTTGACAACGAAGTTAATCACAATTTCAACACCACAGCTAACTAAGTGTGGGGAGAATCAAGTCTTTAAAGGATAATATGTATTTCTGTTAGAGTTAGATGTTCTGTTTTCGTGTAGTTCTCGAAAATGGAATCCGAATGGTCTTTCCCTAGCAGACCCTAAAGAACTAGTCTTCTCCCCCCATTCTGAATTTTTATTTTTTTAGGTTTTACGAGATGAAGACTTCCTGTGAACTAAACCATGGTCTAATGCTACACGCTTTTATCACTAAACGTAATAATGACACCCTTCCAAGTGAAATAGTATCATTAATCAGAGGCAAATTGGACGGAGTAAGAAAAGAATCCAGGAACGAAAATAATAAGTTACAATTTGGTAAAGGAAAATCAAAATTCGCAGCGAAAAGGAGAGCTCGACACCTTGAAAGATGTCACAAATGCGGAAAATGGTCACACGAAGGAAAATGTTCGACGAATAAGACATATTCCAATACCGAATTTGTTACTTTATGCAGAGATGGACCGTTCATATGTTTAGAAGAAAAAACGTTGAATGCTCGAGGTTACGCCTATGTAGCTATGGAAAATCAATTAGTCCGACTATCTTATGAGTGGGCTAAAGCATATCACTAAGAATACTATCTCACAGGTAAGTATGTACAGTTTTTATTTTTATTTTTATTTTTAACGTTTTGATAATAAACGCTAATTTGTTCGCTATAAAGTATTAAATTGGTATTCGATAAAATTAGGTATGCGTGACCGAAATTATTGATATCATACAAAAATTTATTACATCACTGCGAAATTTACCGTTTATTCTTAAGGTATAAATATCTTTAATCAATCAACCCAAAATATTTCAGAAATTCATCAGGAGTAAAACTAGGTAATATAGCCGAAATTACTTTACCGAAAAGAGGGGCGTATGTTTTTGATAATATTTGATTGATTAAAGTGGGATAAAAGATCAAAAAGATTTTTAATTTTATTTTTACTTTATTTTTAAAATTAATATTAAAATAATATTGTAAACTTTTTAAATAAATATATTTAAAATTATAAATATTTGAAAAATTAATATTTTTAATATAAGTTTGTATGTATAAAAAGAAAAATATAATTTAAGTTTGGTGTGAATTTTTAATATGAATTTTTAATTTTATGCATTTTAAATTTAAGTTTGGTGTGAATTTAAAAACAAAAATTTACTTTATTTCGTTAAGTTAAAAATTTGATTTTTAAAATTCATCGTGAGTTGAAGACTAGGTCGTTGAACCGAAATTGCTCTACCCGAGGGAGGGACGAGAACTTTTATTATCATTATTTTTAATCTTATTGAACTAAAGTATGCCAAAAAAAAAACCCCCAAAATCTTTACTTTTAAAACAGCGCTTTGAATTGACGAATTTTAAAATTTTGTCGAGGGACGGACTAGGACAATGATCCGAAACGCCCTCATCCTAAAAAGAAACAAATTTTTAAAATTTTATTAATTTTATGTTTTATTATAGTATAAGGTTTTATATAACGAAAAAAAAAAGAGGAAAAACACTGTACCCGGACCCCCATGCGATCGCATGGGTTTTGAACTCCAACTCCATACGATCGCATGGAGCTGGAAAACAGGCCAGATAGAAAAAGCTCAGCGAGTCTGTTCTTCACACAAAACACACACATATACACAAAAACACACTCAAATCCTCTCTAAAATTCACCATTTTTCACCATAATTCGTCAATTTTCTCGCTCTAATCATGAAATTGTTCAGAAGTTTATCAAGAAAGGTAAAAATTACACCCCTAAACTTTTAAATTCTCTAGTTTTTGTGATAATTACCAATATTTTACCTAATGCAATTTTGTTAATTTCTAGTGTAATTAAAGTTAAATTGTTAGTATTTTATGCATGTATAACCTAGATTGATGCTATTTAACATGATTTGAAGTCAAAAACTTCAAAATTTTTAGAAATCTAGGGTTTGTGTTCTTGAGCAATTTGGGGCTTTTTGATATAAACAGGTTATGGCCGATTTTTGTCATGAATTATTGCTAAATTGAGTAGTGTAACATGTTTAGGTAGTTAAATGATCCAAACATTGATCCTAAACATGATTTTTGGAGATTAAAGTGGACTTTTTAGGTGCAAAATTCATGAACTTGATTAATTTGATATAATTGCCATTTGAGACTTGTTTAATTGTTAGTAATGACTATTTTGACATGTTATTTGAGTTAAATGCTTATGAACTTTTTCTACATTTTCATATGTGCTTATTTGAAAAAGTATAGAATTGTAAAAATTATGAAAATGCATATAAGTTTAAGTTTGATTTAACATGTTATTGTGATTGTTTTAAATTGTTATTTTGCTAACACTAATGCATATTTGGATGCACAAATTTTGTGTTTAATGTGTTTTGCAGAGAGCCGATACTGGAGGTTCATCATCGTCATCATCTAGACGACCAGCTCCAGAACCAGAGATACAATATGAACCCGAACAAGAACCACAACAGGAACCACAACAACAGCCTGATCAACATGTACCTTATTATGATCCGCTACAGTTTGTTACTGAATTCATAGTATTTCCGATGCATCCGCCTGTAGAATACCCAACGATTCCTGAATACACATTGCATCCTAATCTGAGATTCGATAGACGATGGAGAGATTACCCGGCATATCAAAGTAATAAATTCAAATTAACAACGAAAGATGTAGAGGTGCCTAGGGTAATTGATTGGGGTCCTTTGGAAAGGGTCCAACTTGATGACCGTGTTAGGGAGCATTTGATACAAAGGTATGGCAGTTCTTCTTTCACTGATTGGGAATGCTTATTCACCATTCGTAGACCTGTATATAAGGAATGGTGTGTTGAGCTGATGAGTACTAAAGCATTAAATGTAGATGTAGATAGATTAGATGATAGAAGTTTTCTTAGATTTATACTTGGCGGTAGGATGTACAGGATGTCCATGCTGGACATGGCTAGGGCATTACAGATATATACGCCCGCTGAATTACTACTACCCGATTGTATGAATTTGATTTATCGTGGTGAAAGGGTAGATAGGAATTTTGACGCGAACGCCGTCTGGAGGCGTATGTCGGACTATAATGTTTTTGGGCGGGGAGGAACACATACCTACTTACATATTAACAAAGCCGAGCTTCGCATAATTCATAGATTTTTGGCTAACTCGATTACACAGAGAGGTCCAACAAGGAAAAATTGACCTTACATGATTTATTTTACCTAAAGTGTATTCGAGACCCAAGAGGCTTTGTTAATATCCCCTACTGTGTTGGTTTTTATTTATCTAAGATGGTTGAAGGAATACAGGAAGGGGGGGTAATTGGAAAAGGTATTTTTGTTATTCTCATTGGAGAGTATTTGGGTGTAGCTAAGGACCAAGGGGGTCCACTTATGGAATGTAGGGAACAGGTAGAGCTTTTAGGATTGAAGGTTTATGCGGGTGCTAAGGTATTAAAGAGTAGATGCAACCAGGCAATACCCTGTGTAGGTAGTCAACCTCAGGTAGAGAGAGGCTCAGATGAGGAGATGGAGGAAGCGGATGACATTAGGGATGTCATTCGGGAGGCTATGACTGATGTCTACCAGTGTGTACATGAGGTAAACATGACAAACGCGGAGAGATTTCGTCGGATGGAGCAGTGGCAAGCCCGAAATGATTACGAGCATTCCAGGCAACGACAGCATGATAGATGGGACTATCATCAGCGTCATTTTATGAGCCGACTGTCACCTCAGGAGCCCTACATCCCAACCAGACCAGCTTACTATCCTCCACACCAGCCCGAGATGAGACCGCCTTATACTCTCTACGACCCTAACCAGGCATACCAGTACACCTATCACCAACCATGGAACCCGGACGATGACATGAACTGGAACCCCTATCCATGATTGATATAGTTCCTGTTGGTAATTTTTATGATTATTAATTTTTTTATTATTTCTGTTTATTTATGTTTAAACACATTATATTATGATACTTTTATTGTAATGTTTAATATTTTTATTATGTTGTACTAATATTTCATATTTAATTTGAAAGTGGGATTTTAAGTCCCATTTCAAATTACCATGCATGTTTATATTTGTATGTATGTATATTGTCGATTGTACAAAACAGGGTAAAACAGCGCATTTTCAAAGACTGGCATTAAGTTCAGCAAAAGCTAGTACTTTTGACGACAAAACAAAAAACAAATGTGATGTAACAACAAGACGGAATGAACAAATGATGTGCACCATTTATCATTCAACAAACAAACGCCAATATGTTTGAAAACTTTGGTAAAATTTAATCATTTTTCTACGCTAATCACCCTCAATAATTTAAATTGTTACTGATTTCTTGCAAATGAGGACATTGCAAGATCTTAAGTGTGGGAAGGGGTTAAATTCTTTCGGAATTTTAAAATTTTTTTTTGACTTATACACTTAGTTACCATTAGAAATACTAGTAACGCAGTAGTTGTATTAGAATCTAGTGCTCTCTGATAATAAAGAACAGCCCTAGTCTTATATACTGACTACCCAATTCTAGTAAAAATTTTCAAAATTTTCAATTAAATGAATTCAAAATCATGTTTATACATATTTATGAACGATAAAACTAGGTGTTAACACCGAAATTATTGTTACTTCGGAAAGGACATAAATTGAGAAACAACCCAAAATGTTAGAATTCATTTAAAATGGAATAGAGGACAATAAAAAGGCAAAGAAAATAAAAGCCAAGTGTGGGAAAAATCTACCAAGTTATTTAAAACATATATCACATATTTTTGTACAAATAACTGAAGATACTTTTGCTTTGGACTAATCTAAACAGTTTTACCCAATTTACTGTAATATATATTTGAAAGAAAAGATGGATCTACACGATGAATCAATTCCATCATTAAAAGGAAGTAAAGTCTTCCGAAAATGAAACGCGCTTCTTGATTTAGGTCATGAAGTTGTCGTCCAGACCAGCTGTAGGTTGACGAAAAATCTAGAAAAGTCATCTCTAAAATCAGCAGGAAATCCACGGACCTCAGCATCAAACTGGGTCGCCAAGTGGTCAGACTTATCCTAACCATGAGAGGATCTGTCTCGTAAAATGGGGAGGACGCCGTGCAAATTAGCTTGATAAGACTAATGAATCAGACCCCCAGAAAGGATAATCTCCTTAAAGATTAAAAATCAGCTTTTAAGACTGATATTACTCAATCCTAGAGATTGACCTTAAAGATTGAGAATTACAAACTCATGGAATTCAATGATATCTAAACTCGAGCTTGAACGAGAAAATATTTTGATCAAAATTACAAACCGATTTGTTTTCTGAAAACCCTATTTTTAATGCGTTCATTACCATTGAACGTAAAATTCTAGGAATTCACCTAGAATTCATTAGGTCACCTGAACCAAATCGGGTGTCAACCGTAAGAACGGTGGTTGCATAGCATGGTCAAAGACAGGACCTTGTGCCAGACCGGAAAATTATAAGGGTGAGCTTTACTATTGCTCCTACCAAGGATAGTAATTGCATCCGACACGTTATAGACCATAATTAAAAGTATGTCAGGGGACATTGCCTTAACAGTTGCTTGTTCAACACTTTCCTTTACAACCAGACGGTAGTTTATCGAAAGGTAATATACGGAGCAAGTATACTGGACGTGTGGCTTTCTTAATACAAGGTTAGCAAGTGGGTGACATAAAATCGTAAGTTTTGAGCTAAAATTTTCAAATCTGAAACCCACCAAACCCACAAAAATAATTTGCAAACACCGGTGAAGGGTTATTCCGGAAAACTTATCTAGGGTAAAAGCTAGATTTAATTTTCAAAAGATCAAATGTTTTCATAAAGATCCAATTTCCTTAATGGATCTAAATTTTCATAGTCATGTGGGACTGTAAACCACAACGTTACTACCATTGTTTATACCGCCGTATAGAAATCACTGATGTACAAAGTGTGAAGAATAAAGAAGTGATTCTAGTATTTTTATTTCAAGACTATATTGCTTGAGGACAAGCAACGCTCAAGTGTGGGAATATTTGATAATGCTAAAAACGAACATATATTTCATAGCATTATCCCTCAAGAAAGACAAGCTTTTAGTTGCAATTGTTCTATTTACAAGTGATATTCGTTTAAATAATAAAAGGTAAAGATAAAAGACAGATTCGACGAATTGAAGACGCAAATGACCAAAAATCTCAAAAGTATAAAGTACAATCAAAGTGGTTTCAATTATTGATAAGAAACGTCTCAAAATTACAAGAGTACAAGAAGCAAAATGCAAAATACAAGATATTAAATTGTACGCAAGGACGTTCAAAAATCCGAAACCGGGACCAAAGTCAACTCTCAACGCTCGACGCAACGGAATGAAAATTACAAATCAACTATGCCTATAAATATAATATAATATATATATAATTATAATAAAATTATATATATATTATATATTATAAAAATCCGGCGGCTATACTGTTGCAAAGCTGAAAGACAGCTGGAACCGATGGCCATGTGATCGCATGGCCTGGAGGAAGAAATCCTATGCAATCGCATGGCAAGCTGGGACAGGCCTCACCTATAAATCTCGCATGTTTTGGACGTAAAAAAACACACCTTTTTCTAATTTCTTTCTCTTATCTAATGTACCAAGTATCACTCCAATTAGTAATCTCAATTTGTAATTTTAATTTTAAGTTAGTGATAATAATAAAGTTGGGTTAGTCGAATGTTTTAAGGTCTTGTAAGTCGGAACTCTGTCCGTGTAACGCTACGCTATTTTTAATCACTGTAAGTTATGGTTAATGTTATTTTTAATTTAATGTCTCGTAGCTAAGTTATTATTATGCTTATTTAAGATGAAGTAATCATAATGTTGGGCTAAAAATATTAAGATTGGGTAATTGGGCTTTGTACCATAATTGGGGTTTGGATAAAAGAACGACACTTGTGGAAATTAGACTATGGGCTATTAATGGGCTTTATATTAACTAAATAATACCTCGTTAATTTAATATATAGACTTATAATTTGACGTATTTATATATAACCACATACGCTTGACTGGGCACGGTGGGTGGGATATCTATAAATACCAATAATTGTTCATTTTACCGGACACGGAACTGGATTAATAGTAAATAGACTTGTTGAAATAGGGGTGGATTACATTCAAAGGTAATTGGTGTAATTGTTAACAAAGTAGTAAAACCTTGGTTTACATGTAGTCGATAACCTGGTGTATTCATTAAACAAAGTATTAAGACCTTGTTATAATTCGAATCCCCAATTAGTTGGAATATTTGACTTCGGGAATAAGAATGATTTGGCAAAGGCTTTCGCACTTTATATTTATGACCGATGGACTATTATGGACAAATCCGTATGGACATATCGAATAATCCAGGACAAAGAACAATTAACCTATGGGAATAAACTAAAATCAACACATCAAACATCATGATTATGGAAGTTTAAATAAGCATAATTCTTTTATTTTCATATTTAATTTCACTTTTAATTATCGTACTCTTTAATTATCGCAATTTTATTTTATCGCATTTTTATTTATCGCAATTTCATTATTATTTATTTTACGCTTTAAATTAAGTCTTTTATTTATATTTTACATTAGGTTTTAACTGCGACTAAAGTTTTAAAATCGACAAACCGGTCATTAAACGGTAAAAACCCCCTTTTATAATAATAATATTACTTATATATATATTTGTATTTTTATAAGTTAAAACAAATATAGCGTTAAGCTTGTTTAATTTTCTCTGTGGAACGAACCGGACTTACTAAAAACTACACTACTGTACGATTAGGTACACTGCCTATAAGTGTTGTAGCAAGGTTTAGGTATATCCATTCTATAAATAAATAAATATCTTGTGTAAAATTGTATCGTATTTAATAGTTATTTCGTTGTAAAAATAATACTATTTCCTAGTACACCTCGCACACATCAACGTTCAAACAGAACTTTAAGATCTCCATCGCAGAATTGACTCACACTAAATAAACTGCACCCCAAACCTTCAACATATGAAACCCGTTTGATTGTTATGCCATTTTGCACAAAATCTCCGTAACCCGTTATCGCTGCAATTTCATCATTTCCAAAAGTAACCGTTCCTAAGAATTTGTCAATGAAGTTGACAAGCAAGGATTTATTGCCCGTCATGTGTCGAGAACAACCGAAATCGATATACCAAACACAGACGTCGAAACCCTGTAAATGTGAATTTCCTAGAGTTTAGGTACCCAAAGTTTCTTGGGTCCTTTACGGTTAGTACCAACAATAAACTTTGGATCAACGACAAGATAATCACGTAAAGCATCATGCAGTTTAGACAATAAAGCATCATTTAAAACCACATTACATGAAGCATCATACGCCATATCAAGTTGTACATCGTTATCAGAAGTCTTAACACACAACTTATTCCAAGTAGATGTTTTGTTCACAGACGAAAATTGAAAAATATGAGATGATTTCCTAGTCCGACTAGCAGATTGCGTTGGTTTGGTTGCTACTTTCTTAGTCGTGGACTTAGGAACCCATACAGATTTGTAATTCAAGTTTGGATTATGACCTGTGACACGAAAAACACCTTTGTTAGTTAGAAGTCCAAACTTTTCAGTTGACACATGAGATGATTGATTTTGCAAAATTTCCAATTTGATTTTACGTTCTTTTGCATCATACTCACTTAAATCAAGTTTAGGACTTGTGTGTTGTGTGGACTTAACTGATGTCTTTAAAAGACTCGCTTTTGATGTTTTTGTCATTGAAATCATAGGAATCTTTTCAGTTGACACAGAACCATCTGGAGAATGAACCTTTTTGACAACAAATTGAGTTATAGAAACAACTTTTGAACCACGATTGCCAAATTGAGAACGTAGAGGATTTTTAAGAATAGTAATGGGTTTTACATCCTTAGATGTTATTGTTCCCTTCCCCTTCTTAGTAATCCCACCAATACATTCAAGCACATTGGTTTCAACATTAGACGATTGCTTAAGTGTGTTATCCTGTTTCAGTTGAATTATCTTTTGTTTTAAGCTTTTAATCTCAAGACATAATTCTTCAGCAGAAACTATCACTTCACCCTCCTTAAAAACATAGGAACATTCTTTCTTAGGCAGTGAAGGCAATTTATCACACAGAGCAAGTATTTGTTCTAATGATTGGCACTTATGTTACAAGTCAATATTCTCCTTTTCTAGTTGAGCTACTATACGTTTCAAATTACGTACAGCAGGTAAATGCAAATAATAATCGTGCAAAGGATCAAGTTGACTTTCAAAATCTATCAAAGGTTCAATGATCGGTTCAGTATGAGGTTCTACTTTTTCATCTAAAGAATTTTGACCTAGAGATTCTGTCTCAAAGAAAACAGTTAGTTCATGTGCTAGGTCTTCACGGAAAATATTATCAGAACATGCAGGTAAAGCAGGTAGAATTGGTTTCACATCAAAAGTTGGTTCATCAAACACCTCATCTATGTTAACAATGCTAGAACTAGGTTTGTTAAACACGTCATTCTCAAGCATTAAAATGTATTTCTCTAGCATGAGTGTAGGAATGTAAACTAATCTATGTGTCGGCACATAATTAGCACGTTGCACATTCTTTTCAGTTTCAACTAGTTCCTTCAAGAAATCAGGATTTGATTTACCCATTTTTGCATTAATTTTCTCATACATTAAGCTAATTTGATGGTATTTTTTAGATTTGCGATTAACAATAATATCATCAAAATCAGCATCAGAAGAATGCACAAAATGCAGTGGTAAACCAGCTTGAAAGTAATCAGAATGATATAATCCTGGAATCTTTTTGGAAGCTCCATCTAAGATCTTAGGATCTTCAAAACCCAACCCCTACTTTTCACCATGAATTGTTTTTGGTCTATTCATGAAAATTGTTTGTTTTGAAAGTTCCATATCCATGATAGCTTTGGATTGCTCTGTTCGATAGAGTTCTTCCTCATATCGAGCAAGTTGAGCTTTCATTAGAACAGACTCTTTTAACAACGAAGAGATTTCAGTGTCTTTTTCAATTATTGCGTTTTCCAAATGAATAATTTTCTTGTTTAGCTTTGAAAGTGTGGGTTCATGTTCGTTTTTTAAATCAGAAAGATCTTTTTCTAAGAATTGAACTTTTTCTGCAAGTCGTTCAGATTTTAAACGATAATCAGTTCGTTCGACTTTAATCGGATGAATTGTCTTTTTAAGATCTTCCAACTCAGATTCCGAGGAGCTGAGTTGGACTGTCAACTTTTGCAATTCCGATTGTAATTTGGATGAAGATGGTTTGGTCTCAGAAAGTTTGATTTTATCTTTTAAAACCTTGTTTTCAGATTTTAAGCCTTTGACTTCTTTTGACATTGAGACCAGATTCTTCATCAAGTCATTTTGCATTTTTATAAAATCAGGTGAGATTTCAGTTGATTGTACCTCATCATCGTTAGATGTTGAGTCAGAATTCTCCAATGCTTCCTTAGCTTTGATGAGCTTAGTCACCTTGCAAACATTTGCATATTCCACCTCTGAGTCTGAATCATCAGTCCAGTTAAACCAAGTATCATCAACCGGTTTCAGCTCTCCCCCAGTTTCCACAATCTTAGCCATCAACATTTTCTTCTTGTAGTAAGATGCGTCCTTCTTCTTAGGCATCTTGCACGCACGAGAGTAATGAACAGCTTTGCCATAATTGAAACAGATTGAATCTTCCTTCTTGGAATCATCAGCACGTTGTTGTTTGGATTGATCAGTTTTCTTGTAGTACGAGGAAGATGATGAGTGTTTGCGTTGATTGCTTGATTTACCTTTAAACTTGTGTATGTTCAAGGCGTTTGTGAACATGGCTGCCATCTTGACTAATTCAAGGTATGAATCGTCAACATCAGAAAGATTCAACTCTTCAGAATCAGTTGATTCTTCAACAAGCACTTTCTTGGACAGGCTTTTGGAAAATGATTTGCTCTTCTTTTTGGCAATTAGAGCCAGAGGATCACCCGGAGAAGATTCTTTCCTTCCTTCTTGAAGTTTAGACACCTCAGGTTAGTAATGCATAAGAACTCCAACAAGCTCATGAATAGTCAACTTGTCAATCTCTTTGGTAGATCGAATCATGGTTCCATAAGGAAGCCAATCAGCATTGAGCTTTTTGAGGAATTTTATGTTGACTTCAGCATGTACTTTTACAATCTTACACCTTTTCAACTCATTGAGAACACCATTGAAATGATGGTAGGTATCCTTGAGTTGTTCTTCTGGTTCCTGCTTGAAATCTTCATACAATCCCAGAGCCTTATTCAATTTAGTAACGTCTGACATGTCATAACCTTCTTGTTGTCGTTTGATCTCATCCCATATATCTTTTGCAGTAGTGTTGCTATCAACATTTTCAAATAGCGCATATGGGATAGCTTGCATGATAATATTCTTAGCCTCTATGTCACCCTGAGCTCTTTCACGTTTATCACCAGAAAGTTCATAGACTGGAATTGGCATACCAGTATCCGGATGAAAATCAACAACTGGACCATCTCTCAGAGAAGCCCAAATATGTTTAGCTTTCTCACCCTTATATTCTATGTACTGAGTAATACGATGAAGCCACTGAGTGTACTTGCCATCAAACAACACTGGAGGTCGGGAATCTGATCCAATGATAAGAGTATCTTGTGTTGACATCTTAATTTGAGGTAGATTCGGTATAGATTCGGTATTAAACACAATCTATGATCAGGGTTCAGTATAAAATCTAACAAGAATGTCAGATTCGGTAAAAGATTCGGTACAGTAGCAGATTCGGTAAGTGGTTCGGTACTGTAGCAGATTCGGTAACAATTCGGTAAACCAGATTCTGTATCAGAAA
Organism: Rutidosis leptorrhynchoides; assembly: GCF_046630445.1. Lineage (NCBI taxonomy): Eukaryota > Viridiplantae > Streptophyta > Magnoliopsida > Asterales > Asteraceae > Rutidosis > Rutidosis leptorrhynchoides. Next base: position 637,807,093 of record NC_092335.1, read on the forward strand.
CTGATAAGAATCACAAGTAACACACCTAAATTCAGTATGGATTCGGTAACCACACAACTTGAAGCTTCAGTACACTTAAAACCAAAGAATTAAGTGAAATCGAGATTCTGATTCGGTAATTGACTCGGTAGTCAAATTCTGTAAAATAATATGTGTAAACTCAATCCAATTCCCTTGAATTAGATTCGGTAACCTTGCTGCACAAGAAAACAAGTTAGTAACAAACAGAATATCAATGATACCGAAGATTCAGGATACCGAATGTCAACTGTAGCAGTTGGCAATACCGAGTCTAAGTCTAAAACTTAGAAATATAACAGAATCCTTTCTCAAACCACACCAATTAGCTGCGTATGATCAAACCGAATGTGATAGAATCACAAACACACCACAATCTGCAACACTTAAGATGAATTTCCAGTAATGAAGCAGATTCGGTATGACAGTTACGATACCGAGTGTTGATCAAATCTTCAAAACTTGAAGAATTGAAGAAATTGAACCAACAGAAATGTGATTTAACACCTCATGAACACAACTGAATCTTTAAATCTTCACAAAACACCAGAATCAAGCTTGAATTAAGCAATACCGAGAGTTTTAGCCACAAACTCTAAAAATCAACTTGATTCTCCATAATTGAAGTTAAAAAGCTGTAATGATGATCGAAACTCTTTCTAATAGACCTAATACACCTTCACTGAACTTATCACAAGAATCTGAACGTCAGATTATCAAATTCGATAATACCGAATCTGATTCATTTTACCGAGAGTATTCAAATTCTGTAATCTACAATCTCTGGATCGATATAGTGATGTAGAATCACTTCCTGGAAGCTCTGATACCAAATGATAGGTCAGATCATGTTGAGATTGAGATAAAAGATAAGATAGAGTGAGATTCGGTATATAGGAAGAAGACTCGGTATGAGAGAGAATCGGTAAAATTACATTCCACAGCTTCTAGATCTCGGTTACAATGCAATGACTATCTAATTAGAACTACTTAGGTTCCTTATATAGCCCTCTTCTAAGAAATCTTCATTTAAAGCATAATTCACATTAACACTATACAACTTCGGGGTCCTAAAAATAACTTTGATATAAATCAAGCTTTAGTTAAACGTGTTGACGCAATAAACGAATTGAAGAAAGAAAATGAATGTGTTAAAGCTGATTTAGAAGTTATATCAATTAAGATGAAATGTTGGGCAAGTGCGTCACAATGGAATGCATTAATGGTGGAATTAAATGGCACCAAGGGAAATGGTATTGGATTAAAGGCTGCAGCTCCACCGTTTCAGAACAAATTTGTTAATGCAAATGTTGTTGATGGACGACCAGAAGACTGTATTCCACCTAGTTATGAGGACTATGTTGAGAAGAACAAAAAGTGTAGCTCAACTGAGAATGAACCTTCTGATGATACCACTGAAGGATCTTTAGATCATGAGGAAGATAAGAAAATTGGTCTAGGAGATAAGTCAGAGAAAAGGAAGGTGATAACACCTGATGAGCCAATTCGGATTATGAAAAATTCAAAGTTTGCTAATAGAGTGGTTCCACCGGTTACACCTAAACCTGTATCTAAATCTGTTCGTAGAAAGAATTCAAACGATTCTCTTGTGTTTGCAAAAACACAAGATCCCTCTTCCTCTAACTCTAATAATCAATATCAATCTAGAGGATATAGAGAATTTCGACAATGTTTTAGTTGTGCTGTGTTTGGACACATTGCTGCTACCTGTCCTACAAGGTATAGAACACCAAGACGTAAGATTGACCTCACATATGATGATCACCGATCACCTCATGTTCACAGAACAGGTTCACCTGTTCGTGATGAAGTTCGCACTAGAAGACATACGACAAATGTTTTCTATGGAGACTATAAGAGAAAGAACTTCAATAGGTCAATTTCCCCTGTGAAGATTAAGATTCCTAAGAAGGATACCAAGGCCAGACTTCCCGAATTAAGTGATCGAGGTAAAGCCTATGAATTTAAGGCACGATCACCTTCGCAAAAAGCTAGTCGTAGGAAATATTTTTCCCGTACCAGACCACGAGTAAATCACTCTGAAGATGAGCAAAATGTGAAAAACCAGAAGAGCAATGTTGCTTCTTCTAAACTGTCTAAGTTTATGGTTTCAGACGATGAGGTTCCACCTGACTCAAATGGGAAATGGATGGAAGTTCAAGCTATGGGTGTTAATGGACAACCTACTCCTGTCCGGGCGTGGGTTCCCATTATCAATTAATTCTTTTAATGTGATATGCAGGGAACCAGGCTACCTGCAAACAACACCTGGATAGTGGATAGCGGTGCTTCGAGACATATGACTGGACAGCTATCTCTTCTCTCGGATGTACACCCAATTAATGGAGGTTATGTTGCATTTGCTGGAGATAAAGGAGGTCACATTTCAGCTCAAGGTTTGTTGAAGAATGATAAAGTTAGTTTCGACAAAGTAAACTACTGTCAAGAGCTTGCAAACAATTTATTGTCGGTTTCACAAATCTGTGAAAAATCCTTCAAAGTAGCATTTGATGACAATTTCAGCTACATTTTGAAACCAGAGTATGTGATTCCTCCAGAAATGATTTTGATGAAGGCTCCTAGACAAGCTGATTTATACATGCTAGATATGAATGTTGCTACTTCAACTGCTGAACATCATCAAGCTTTTGTTTCTAAAGCGACTGAACAAGATTCTATTACATGGCACAAACACATGGGTCATTTAAGTTTTCGGAAGATGAACCATCTGGTTCACAACAATCTTGTAGAAGGTGTTGATCTTCGATCTTTTCAGATTCCAGGAACATGTGTTCCGTGTAAGAAGGGTAAGCAGAGCAAGAAAGCTCATAAGTTGATGAAGTACAATCCTATCTCTGCTCCACTTGAATTATTACATATGGATCTTTTTGGTCCAATCCATTTTGAAAGCATTGATGGAAGTAAGTATTGTCTGGTGGTAACTGATGATTATTCAAGATTCTCTTGGGTAATGTTTTAGAAAGTGAAGTCTGATAAGTTTGAGAACTTGAAAGTACTAATCAATCGATTAGAGACAAGTTTTAATTTGAAAGTTAGAAAGATTCGTTGAGACAACGGTACCGAATTCAAGAATCAATTTCTTGCAGGTTTCTGTATTGAAAAAGGTATCAATATGCAGTTCAGTTCTGCATACGCTCCACAGATGAATGGTGTTGCTGAAAGAAAGAATAGGGTTCTGATTGAGACTGCTAGAACTATGCTAGCTGATTCATCTTTACCTGTTCATTTTTGGGGTGAAGCTGTTGCAAATGCTTGTTACACTATGAATCAGGTATTAACTGTTAAACGACTGGGTAAAACATGCTATGAGTTACTGCATGGGAGAAAACCTTGTTTGAAGCATCTAGAACCATTTGGTGCCCCGTGTACCATTTTGAAGAGAAAACCAGGAAGTAAGTTTGATTCAAAAGTGGTTACTGGAGTATTTCTCGGTTACAGTTCTCCTAACAGGCGAGTTTTCAACAATGAGACGAGATGTGTTGAAGAATGGTCTGAAGTTGACGTCCAACAGAATTACATAAAGACTGCTACCAAAAGTCATCCTTGGATCTACAACTATGATGAGCTGATTGATTCATTTAATCTTGATCCAGATCAGACAGAGAATGAAGTAGAGTTGCAAATGTTGTTTGATTTACAGAACGAGCCAGAAGTGTCTGCACCTACTCCAACTCCATTACCTACTGTCGTTGAACCAGCACAAGATTCAGATCAAGATGTTGATCCAGTGTACGATACCTGCGGATCTGATATTTCGAGTGACAATTCTGATAATCCTGAAGATGGAGATACCACGAATCTACATCGAGAAATACCTGTTCCCGCACACCCAGTTCCCAGAACTACAGCTGCTCATCCCAGAGAAAATATAATTGGAGATCCGAATGCATGCGTTAGGACAAGAAGACAAATTCAGTTTGATGGTCAAATTGATTCTCATATGACAGCCGCTGCTGCATATTACGAGTACTCATGTCATATTTCTAGAATAGAGCCAAAAACAACAAAAGAAGCTTTGAAGCATGTTGATTGGATAATGGCTATGCAAGAAGAGATTCAGCAATTCCATCGTCTAGATATTTGGAAGTTAGTTACTAAGCCGCATGGTGCGAAAGTAATCGATCTTAAATGCGTTTGGAAGTGAAAATTTGACGAAGATGGCAATGTTACCCGTAACAAAGCAAGATTAGTTGCTAAAGTTTATCAGCAAGATCCTGAATTTGATTACGATGAAGTTTTCACTCCTGTTGCCAGATTGGAAGCGATTCGCATTTTCTTGACTTTCGCGTCTTTTATGAAGTTTAAAGTTTATCAAATGGATGTTAAGAGTGCATTTCTTTATGGAAAGCTAAATGAAAGAGTATATGTCAGTCAACCTCCGGGTTTTGAAGATCATCTTCATCCTGACAAAGTTTACCGATTACGTTGAGCCCTTTATGATTTACATCAAGTTCCTAGAGCTTGGTACGGATGGTTACCGAGTTATCTGATTGAAAAAGGATATCAAATGGGCACGGTAGACTATAATCTGTTCACAAAAGTTCAAGATGACGACATTATTTTAGTCCAGATTTATGTTGACGATATTATCTTCGGTGCTACTAAGCAGGAACTAGTTGATGAGTTCGAACAGGTGATGAAGGACGAGTTTGAAATGAGTAAATTGGGTCTCTTACATTACTTTCTTGGTTTACAAGTCGAACAGACTAGTAATGGTATTTTTCTTCATCAAGCAAAGTATGCAAATGATATACTCGAACGATTCGGTATGACTCAAGAACGTCGCGTGTCAACTCCGTTAGCTGTGAATCATGGTATTTCACTAGAGTGCGAAGGAGAACCTGTTGATCCTACGTATTATCGAGCAATCATCGGATCGCTCATGTATCTCACTGCGTCCAGGCCAGATATTATGTTCGCAACATGTCTGTGTGCTCGTTATCAAGTTAATCCGAATACAGTTCATCTTACAGCTGCCAAAAGAATTCTACGTTATCTGTTGCATTCGCCAAATCTCGGCATCTGGTATTCGAACGATGAGAAGTTTGATCTTGTAGCTTTTAGCGATTCAGATTATGCTGGTTGCAAAATAAACAACAAGTCTACATCAGGAGGATGTCAATTTCTAGGTGAAAGGCTGGTGACCTGGCAATGCAAGAAACAAACTGCAGTTGCTCTTTCCATGTGTGAAGCTGAATATATAGCTGCTGCTAGTTGTTGTTCGCAAGTTGTTTGGATCCAACAACAACTTCTTGATTACGGGCTAAGAATCTCTTTCTCTCCTCTTTATATTGATAATACTGCTGCTATAGTAATTACTAAGAATTCTGTGCAACATTCTAAGACTAAACTCATAGGTGTTAAATATCATTTTCTTAGGGATTGTCATGAGAAAAAGATTATTGAGGTTAAGAGAATAGGTACTAAGGACCAAAGGGCTGACCTATTCACTAAGGCTTTTGATAAACCTAGGTTCTTACTCCTACTAGAGATGAATGGCATTGTTGATCGAGACAAAGTAATTACGGATGTTGTGTGTGAGGGTTAGTCAAGCTTTTAGACTGTGCATGTAGGATGCATGTCATGTAGATTTTTGGTTGTTAATTATCTTTATTGCATATTTTTGTTTTCTGTTTGCATTCCTTTGCATGATTTATTTTATGTTTGCATGCTAGTCTGTAGTTATTTTCTGTTTGGTTAAAATGCTAAAATACAAAAAGGTTTTATATTTCAGCATTTTAGGGGGAGTATATGTTATCAGCAGAAAATACCTAAAAAGTAAAAAATGCCTCACCAGAAAATCTTAAAAAGTTGAAAAATCCGAAAATGAGCGTGTTTTGATTAATATAATGGACATGAAGAAATTACTGTACTGAGAATTGATATATTTGATTAGTAAGGACTGATTTGAATGTTTATGTCTATCTGTTGTGTGATGTACTGATAGATGTGACTTATGAATTCTTGGCATTAGATAATCGTAATAAGAATAACGATCATCTAAGATTCAGAAGTCATGAACGATCTGTAGCGTTTGAAGGTAATCACCTAATTATCTCCGAAACTGTATCTAATGATAATTGTTGAGGAACTCAACAGTCGGTTGAGGGTATCCCCTATCATAATTGATAATCGTTAGATAAAGTTGGTGTTGGATGTCCCCAAGCAATATTCAACGTTGCTCTACCAATTCAGCTTCACAGCTATGAATGGGACATTCAATAGATCATTTAAGGGGTTGAGGATTATCTGTTTGGCTGGTGCATACCACGTTGTCACAGGCCTGAGACTTAATAATCGAAACTAAACCCTGAAAATACAGAGAAAATTAGTTTATGTCGAAAGTAAGTGTCCCTTCTCGCTTAAGGTCGAAAAGTATAATTCCTTATTGCGGACCGTTCAAGCATTTAAGGGAGAACACCTTCGAGTGATCTGAGCACACAACAAAGAAACATGAGTTCATGCATAAAAATGGGAAATCCATTCATGATGGCATTTAAAATCAATATATCGAAAGACAGTGATATGCTAAAAAATAAAATATCAAAAGAAAATCAATGTCAATAAAATTGGCGTATCAAGATGGCAAAGTCCTGAAAGTATGAAGAATGCTGATTCATGATGTGCTCATAAAGAACTCAGATCATTCTTAGTGTGACGTCCCCACGCAGCTTGAATTGTTTAATCACGACGTTCACACTGAACTATCAAGATTCTCGTCGTCTGCAATTTAGAGTTATATCCATTAAGACTGTAAGTTGGAAAGATACTTACCTAGATATACTCTAATACTTATTTATTAAAGTTTAACTTTCGGTTCCGTTTTCCATGACAACTTGAACATAAAGAAGTTAAGGGCCTCGAGATTTATTTCGTGTGATGACTGGTCATCAAGCAAGTCTGCTTTAACTGTAGACCAATCCCCGCGGTAAATAGTGCGCCTATTCGGATAATCCAATATACTCTGAGATCAGCCGAGCTAACTAGATTGAAGATTGTCAACACATTGGTAGAAGCCAAAGGCTGACAGAGTTATTCAAAATGCCGTGAGAACCATCCTGTTCAATTTGAATGAAGTACATGGAAAGAGATAACGGAAAGTTACTTGTAATGAATTGACAATCTAATAAAAACGAACAATCATAAGTGATGGAAGAATCAAGGATTAATGAACTTAGCATGATCTCAAAAATCATTGCTTTATAGTGTTCAAGTAATTAATGCCAACATGATTGTCAAAGTGTTCGGAATGAATATGTTCATGTTTAATGAGGATTGATATCAATAATTGCATGATAATAGATATAGACTAGATGATTAGGAATGAACAATAGAAATTGATTCAATATGTCAGTTCTGATCCATTTTTAAATAGTTAACCATCTTGCTCACAAAAAAAATGTGGATTTGTATGTCTTATATATCTGTTCTGTTAATTTGTTTGCATTGTATTCTACAAAACAACAAAAAGATTTTGGTTTTGCATGTTATTGCATTTCATGGTAGAATGTCTTTTCTTTGCATATTTTTAGTTGCATGACATTGTATTTCATAAAAGCTATAAAGATATTATCTTTTCCTTATTTTCTGATTAATCCTCTGAATATGCACTATAACATCTGAAAGAACCTCGTCGAGATCAAGATATTGGGCCACCAAATCCATGAGATAGAAGTTCGTAGAGTTTGTGACTGTTTGAAGGACATTGATGATTTAGATTGCTAATGAACCTTAGTTGACATTACACTGTATGATTTACTCTTGGAACAAAGAATGATTAGAGTAATAACCTTGTTTAGGTTAGGATTTTTTATTTGCCTAAGTGTTAATGGTCATTTCTTAAAGGTTTGGTGATTTTCGACTCAAGTTGAAAGTGCTTGTTAGATCTAAGATTGCCGAACGAGTCAAAATCCTAAGATTGTAGAATTTTTTGAAGTTTTGAAATTGCGTAAGTGCTCAAACGCACGCTTGATGTGTGAACTGTACGATTGACCACACGTTTGAGGCTAACCGTACGGATGACCCTGATCAATCTTGTCCTAAGACAATTGGGTCACACGCACGTGTGATTTAGTTGAGACGCGCATTTGATGGTGGATCATGTGATCAACCGCACGGTTGATCACGAGAGTATAAATAGGGGTGATGAGCTCAACAGCTCACACTTGTGCACCCAACACTTTTTCTCTCTCTAAATTCGATCATCACCGATCAAGCATTCCTTTGCATCGAACGTTAAGCATCTTCAGACGAATCCAGCGCCACCTATTAGGTATGATTTCATCGAGTTTTAGTACCTTAATTTGTTGTTTTAATGAGTCGAAACCCTAAGTGTGTACAACTCGAATTTCATGAAACTGAAGGTTGTTTTGATGTGTATCTGTAATTTTTTTGTGTTTTACGAAACCTTATAATGCTATCGTGATGTAAATCGGTCCATAAAATTCACAATTATGTGATTTTGTTAATTTGAAAAAGGCATTTAATATTCGATTTCATCATACATGCACGAGTGACGTCACTCGCACGCGTGAGACATGACTCGCACGAGTCAGTGCACTGTTGATGATCAACCGTGTAGACTTTTGAGCTCACTCGTTTGTCTTGATTTTATTGATCACTCGTCTGCAAGAGCTGACACGTGTGATTAACCGCACGAGTCACCACACGGTTGACTCACTCGCTTAGAATTTTTGCCTCAACCGTGTACATTGTCTGAAACCATATTACTGCTCAACCGTGTCAATAGTGACATGAGTGACTATATCACTCGCACGGTTGATCTCTCAGCCGCACGTGTGACGCTGTCACTCGCACGTTTCATCCTGTTCAACACTTTTATGATGCGTTGATGCAAATGCTTTAATGCTTTATGTTGATTGATTTATATATCTAACATCTCTGTTATCGTTTCAGTTTCTGTTTAGATATCATCAGATGGCAGAACAACAAGTAAACGTTCCAGTTGATAATGTTAAAGGACATGGGGAGCAACAAGTTAATCCACAAGCTAATCCTTAAGCTAATCCTATCAATCTACCTGCTCAACAAGAGATTTCGTTAGAAATGGGAAAACTGAATAATCAAGTCACTCTTTATGATACTACTCTTGAAAGAGGTTCTCACTTTAAGGAGATTGTCGAGTTTCTTAAGAGATCAAGGATACACACTGCTATTTCTACTGAATGCACTGCATACTACAGTCATCAGAGAGAGTTATGGAGAAATGCTGTGTTGGATGTTGATGAAGATAAGCTTGTTAGTAAGATTCAAGGTCATGATATTACTGTTTCTAAGGATGTGATTAGAAGGATTTTGGGTTTCAATGACGAGAACTGCTCCCATATGACTATCAGTAGACAACGAATCCACGATTGTTTCAGAAGATGTGCTTATTCTGGTTACCTTGTTGGCAAATCTGAGCTGGTGAAGCCATGTCTGCCACCACATTTTAGATGTCTTGCTCATGTAAACATGCATTGTTTGAGTGGACGCAAATCTGGCTTTGATAAGTTGAACAAAAAAGTGCAGAGTATGTTTGTGGCACTGGTTCTCAAGGCTCCATATGATTTTTCGAGTTTTGTTTTCTACTATTTCAAGGCAAATCACTTCAGTTCTTCCCAGAGATACCTGATATATGCCCGTTTTCTTCAATTAATCATTAATGACGCTGCACCTGATCTACCTAAACTTGAAGAGGATATTATCCACCTGAAGCCGATGAATCCGATTACTTTCGGCAGAATGGAAGAGACAAGGATTGCTGATTTTGAAGCCTGACTTTAATAGAAAGCTCATTTGTCATCTTATCAAGGAGAATTATCGATGCCCAGCTGGTAATGCGTGGAGAAATGAGGATTCAGACTCTGATTACGAAGTTTCTGATAAAGAAGGTGAGGGTGATAATCAACGAGCTACTGGTAAAGCTCAAGGAGGAGGTAATGTTGATGATGAGATTATTGAGGGTGATGATGAAGCAACTCAGGAGGATGCCAGTTTGATTCAAAGGAAGAGGAAAGGAAAGGATCCTATGACCGAAGAGCAACTGAAAAAGAAGGAGAAAAGAACGTAGTATTCTTATGAGTCACTTCAGAAATCATCACAAGGAGGTTCAAGGCAACAAGCTCAGAGAAAGCCATCCGGTTTCATGAAGGATGCAAGGGCTGCTGTTACCTCACCAAAACCTGCCACAACAACACCTCAGGTCACTTCAGATGAATATAAGACTCAGCAAAATCTGTTGATGTCTTTGGTCACGAAAATAACCAATTTGGAGAATCAAGCTACTGAGGAGAAGAAGATCAGTAATGCTAAGATTGAATCATTGGTAGAAGAGAACAAGAGGTTATCTGATAGACTGGACCCTCAGAAGGAAAGGACAGATAAGTTGAAGAAGAAGTTTTTGGCGATTAAGAGTGCGAACAGGGAGAAGATGAAGAAGTTGAATGAAAAGATTGAACAGCTTACCTCTGGTAAAACAAAGTTGATTAAGGAGAGAGAAGAAGAGTATTCTTCTGATTTGGGAGAAGGTGATGAAAAAGATGATGAAGAAGATGCTGGAACTGGAGGACCCTCTTTTGATATACCGTTAGTGATACCTATTCGAAGTTTTAATGAATATGGTGAGGTCTTTACTGCTGAATATTATATGAATTATTCAAATGTTTTTAATGATGCAGAAAAGGGGGACACTCCACCAAGTGAGTTTCCTTTGGAACAGCTTGCTGCTCTGGCATATGACAGCGAAAACGATACGGAGAATGCAGAGTCAGTTGAAGCTGAAAACAAGGCTCCACAAGAAGAGTCATTGTCAAGTATCCCTCCCGAATCAATCCAAAATATCAACTTAAGTGATTTTGATAATTTGTTTGCTGGTGAGAAGAGTGAAGATTCTGTTGGTAAAGATAGTTTGAAAGAGGATGTGATTATCGAGTCCGAGGACGAATTTGTGACAGAATCTGATAGGACGAAGTTGAAATCGTTATGCCTTCGCTTGAGCCATACTCGCATCCGTCACTCAACACCTTAAGTGATTTCTTCAATCTAAGCTGTGAGGAGAAAAGAAAGAACTTAATTGAGTTAGAAAAGGCGAGGAAGGTATACAAACAACAAGTTAAAGAAGTGGATGTTATGATAGAAAGGAACAAGAAGATCCGACATGAGAAACTGCTCGTTGAGAAAGAGAGAAAAGAAACAGAATTGAAAGATAAGAAAATCCGAGCCGAACAAGCTAAAGCCAAGACATGGAATGAGATTAATGAATGGTTCAAACGTGATAGGGTTAAAGTGAATAGAAACGTTAAGGAAGACGAAGATCGTCAAAGTTTGTGGAGACAGAATGTTGTTAACCCTGATCAAGTAGATAAGCCAGAACTCGAGCCGAAGTTTGTTAGTTTCTATGAGAAAGGTAAAAGAACCAAGAAGTACTCCAAGGGTAAAATTTTGAATTGGGGCTATTTCAAGGAGATCAATTATTTTGCGATCAAGAGGGAAGAAGGAGTAGATTATATGGCACATCCAAGTCACTTCAAAACTCTACCGTACTTCGAGATCATGCAACTTGCTAAGCTGAAGATGTTGAACACTGAAGATTGTGACCTTTCCAGGTTGTTTCAAAGAAAACTCAGATATGAGTATAAGACAGGGAAATGGGACATCTTTAAGTCAACGGCAGCTAGGTTTTCCATACACCTGAAAAAGAAAAATTCTAAGGGAGGACCTATCCGTGTTGTTAAGTTCCGTCCAGCTAAGTATATGAAACAATCTCCCTTAATGCCATTACCCAAGGATATCGGTAAGAACTTCAGATGGTGGTTTTATGATGAGTTGTCGGAAGAAGCAGTGATCTTAACTGCAATTGAGAAGGATGATGGAAGCATACAGTTCGACAATGTGAGGATTCTAGATCCTATGTGGCTGAGGAACTTATCGAGATTTGATGTGGAGACTCTTCACCGCCATCACATTACATTCAGAGACGATCGAAAGGAGGAAGCTATGAGATATCAACGTATGATCGATTTCCTCTATGCATACCTCAACAGAGAAAGTGATGCTCAAAGCTCAAACCAAGTTCAAGCCAGCTGATGTGTGTTGAATACTGTGATGCTAGTTAGTAATTTTTGTTTGTTTTTGTTTTTGATGATGATGTATTTTGGAGAGAGAGAGAGAGAGAATCTGGATATGTAATTGATATTAGACTGATGCTACTTTTGGACTTATGTGTATTTCACGAACGTTTACTTTATTGTAATCGATGTTCTAGGTCCTAGGGGGAGTTGTTGATGCATGTTCTGTAAGTCCCTAGACATCTTGCCTACGTTTGTGATTAGTACTTCAGTTTATGGGATACCATGTTCGCTCGTTATTATCCTATCTGTGTTTGTATGTGGTTACAGGTACATGCAGGAACGTGATACGGATGTTTGACTATGTTAGACTTAGTCAGACATACGAGTGAAGCATCACTCATACGGCTGACAGGCTCATACGCACGGTTGATGCTGAGCTAAGTCATAATTATAACCTGAATGAGAAGACACGAGTGAGTGATCACCCGTACGACTGATGAAGCCAACTCGTACGTGTGATGGATGACTCGTACGGGTAAGTCAACAACAGGGGTATATAAAGTCTTATGTTCTTCATTTTAGGTTAAGCCTCTCTCACACACAATCACTCAGATCTGGTTCACCTGATCCGATTCTCTCTCAACCAAAATCACTCCTGGTAGTAAATAATAGCTCTAGGCATTAATCTAATCACAATCCTTGTTGTGGTTTGACTAATTTAATCCCAAAGAGCTACCCATATTCACTTTGATTGGTTTGATTCACTAATTCTGCCTTTATGTGAATTAAACCTATTGATCTCGAAGTTCCTAGTCATGTTTCATCACTTTACAAGAAGCTTTGGGAACACGTCAAGATATGAGTACCGCATATCACCCACAAACCGATGGAAAAAGTGAACGCACAATTCAAACCTTGGAGGACATGTTACGTGCTTGTGTTATTGACTTTGGGAAAGCTTGGGAGAAGCATTTACCTCTGGCAGAGTTCTCTTACAACAATAGTTAACATTCGAGCATCAAGGTCGCACCTTTCGAAGCTTTGTATGGCCGTAAATGTCGTTCTCCTATTTGTTGGGCCGAAGTAGGTGAAAAGCAAATCACCGGACCCGAACTCGTCCATGAAACAACCGAGAAGATTGTCCAAATCCAAGCAAGGTTCAAGACTGCCCGTGATCGCCAAAAGAGTCATGCCGACCTCAAATGTAAAGATCGCGAATTCCAAGTAGGCGACCGCGTAATGTTGAAAGTTGCACCATGGAAAGGTGTAATCCGTTTCGAAAAGCGTGGGAAGCTAAATCCGCGATATATTGGTCCTTTCGAAATCTTGGAGCGTATTGGACCCGTTGCTTACTGTTTGGATCTTCTGACTCAACTGAGTGCTGTTCATCCCACTTTTCACGTATCAAATCTGAAGAAGTGACTTGATGAAACAGAACTTGTCATAACTCTTGAGGAGCTTACAATAGATGACGAACTCCACTTCGTGGAAGAACCTGTTGAAATTACGGCACGTAAGGTCAAGACCTTGAAACACAACAAGATTCCAATTTTCTGAGTCCGTTGAAATGCTAAACGGGGACCCGAGTTCACTTGGGAGTGAGAGGATCAGATGAAGCAGAAGTATCCTCACCTCTTCACAACTCTACCGTCTACCTCAGCTTAAAATTTCGGGACGAAATTTTCTTTAACATGTGAGTAATGTAACGACCCGACTTTTTCGACTTGTATTAATTTTCACGAAATTGTGTATTTGTGCGTACTGAGCTATATTATATTCTGGGATTGTTTATTCATGATTAATTACTTCGTTTATATTTTAAAATGTGTTGCTAAGTACTTAGTTACTTAACTTGATCCCCGAATGCTTTTACGACCGTTAGTGTCACTTAACGTTTAGAGCGAGCTATGTACTTTGTACACGTTTAACTTTTGTCGTAATTGGAATATTATGACTACGTAATACTAATTGTTATTTTCTAATAACAATTACTTGGCTTATTGGTTGCTTAATTACGCTTAGTAATTTACTAATGCACACTAGTTAGTCTTAGTGGACTTTTTACCTTAATGGACTTAAGCCCACCCTACTCTAGTTAGTGGACTTTTAAATTAGCCCAATTTTAATAAGTTAATGACCCACTAATATGAAAGACAAAAACCATTAATAAGAGCCAACATACTAGCATTTTTGTTCACCATTACCATACATGTTGCAATGGGATCCCAACAATAAGCACCACCTTTAGACCACCACTAACTAAAAAGAAAAAAGGTGTCCCCCTTGTCCCTCCCCCCCTCCCCCCCCCCCAAAACCCACGGCCACCACCCCTCACCACCACTATAAATACCAAGCCTTGATAATCCATTTTACAGTTGATCTCATTCTCATTTTACACACACTTACTCTCTAATTTTCTCTCTAGTCTTTCTCACTCTAAAAAGTGTAAGCTTTAAATTTCTTCTTCTTCTTCTTCTCTTCTTATACACGACATCATCATCATCATTTAAGGGATCAAGCTTTTTAGCTTTTGATCTTGTTACATCTTATAGATTCAAACTTTGATTTGAATCCTTCAAGAACATGAAAGATTCAAGCTTTCTAGCTTTGGATCTTCATTACTTTATTAGATCTAAGTTTTCTAGCTTATGATCACTTCATTTTATTAAAAAGATCAAAACTTGTGTTTATGATCTTCAGGTAACTTGTAGATCTAGCTTTATGCTTTAAAGATCTTCAAGAACATAAAAGATTCAAGTTTTTTAGCTTTGGATCTTCATTACTTTGTTGGATCTAAGCTTTATAGCTTAAGATCACTTTGTTTTTGTTAAAAGATTAAAACTTGTGTTTGTGATCTTCATGGAACATGAAGATCTAGCTTCTTGCTTTAAAGATCTTCAAGAACATAAAAGATTCAAGCTTTCTAGCTTGGCAATCTCATAATCATTTGTTAAAGGATCCAACCTCTCTAGCTTAGGGTTCCATTACTTTGAATCATCAAATTTATGTCTTGTTTGTTTGATTTGAATCAAAGATTGTAGCTTTAGTCTTGAATAGAACTTGTATTTGTGTAAGACTAAGAACATGATGTAACCTTGGTTCATCATCCTTCCAAAGCTCTTAAATGAGTTGTATTACTTCTTAGTCTTGACATTGTGTGTTGATAGTTGAAACTTGGTCAAAGTGATGCTAAAACATCAAAGAGTTGTACACTTGAAGCTTACACGCATCAAGGATGAGAACCGTGATGAGCATCAAGCACCAAGAAACCCACCGGAGCACTTGTTTACTGTTTTTCAAGGTCTGATCAGACTCCTGAACTTCTGGAAAGTTCATTTTCAGATAGTTCGTTTCGAGTAGATGACTTTTCGTTTAAGACTCACCTAAATCCGATATACGGTTTAGGATTTATAGCCTTCCGAAAATCACTACGCCTTTGTAACGACGTGCTGAAAATTCTGACCTACTCGTGCTTGAACCGTCGCCACGGTCAAAAGACTTCGAGTTAGGATTTGGGATCGTTTACTGACTTAGTAACCTTTGACTTAGGTTGAGGACCTTTCAGACCGACTTACTACTTGCTTACTTTTCGTATCGACTTTTACCGCACATTCACTGTGAGTTATAGCTCCCTTTTTACTTTAACTATTTTTGGGACTGAGAATACATGCGCTTTTTATGTTTAACATACTAGACATGAGTACTTTAACTTTACATATGTGTTGGTGACATAACGGCATAAAGATTCCCCTTAGCACAGTAACGTTTAGTCATTGGTTTATGAACCGGTGAACGTGAATCTTAGATATGGATCCATAGGGTTTGACATCCCCACTCGAGCTAGTCGCGCTAGCATTTAATGGGTGTTTAATACTTCGAGAACATACGCACTCACCAAGTGTACTTTTAGGGGGTGATATTTATATTACTTGTTAAGTTAGTTACCGGGTGCCCACGGATAAGCATATACTTTTCATACTGTTTTGAATACGAAATCTCGTGGTCTACATTATATCGTTATTTACTAAAACTATAGCTCACCAACATTCGTGTTGACATTTTAAGCATGTTATTTCTCAGGTGCTTAGACGCTGTTGCTTCTGCTGTTAGACTTGCTGTTATAGACTCGCTGTGTTAGACTTCCGCTGCATTGTTTAAAGACGTCTCAATCATGGAACTTTTACTTTTGCATTCTCAACTTATGTTACATTTGAATAATGGTTTTGTAATGGCCTTTTTATGTCACGTACTTATTAATGCTTTCTATTCGTAGAAGCATGCTATCTTTTGTAAAACGTTATCTTTTCATGAATGCAAACTTGTTTTTAAATAGCATATAATGTTGTAACTGTGTAATGATCCTGTTGTTGATGATCCATATACGTTGATTTTGTACGGGGCGTCACACACGATTGGGACCCTTTTAGGGCTCCAAAACAGCCCCTAGGTTCCACTCACTTTTCTCAAAACCCTTAAATGTGCTTAAATGTGAGAGCTGAATTTTTCGGGTGGAATCAGGTAGGAACCTCGTTCCTAAAAGTGGAACCTCGTTCCAAAAAAGTGGAACCTCGTTCCAAATAAGTGGAACCAAGTTCCAAAAACTGGAACTAAGTTCTTGAATCAGCTTATTTAAGCTTCTGTTCAGATTTTGACATTTCAAGGGCAAAAACTCCAAAATTTCACTTGATTCATTCCTTATACTCAAGTCTTGATTATTTTGCATAAATTTGGACTTTTGGACTATTCTTGCCTTGAACCATCTTCTAATCAACAAATCATCACTTTCATACACTAATCTCATCAAAACGTAACCAAATAGAAAGGGATAGTTCGAGGATAACATGCGTAATTTGAGCAATATCAAACCCCCCACACTTAAGCCTTGCTTGTCCTCAAGCAAGCCTAAACTTAAACACATCTTCGTATATGTTGACGAACTTTGACTAATGAAACTTGCAATTTCAAGTATGGTCATTTCATAATTCAAACTTCCAAGACCGTTTCAAATAACTTGACAAGGTTCAAAGAATTACCTCCATGACTTTGCCAATCTTAAAATGATTAAATGATCTTTAATAACAATAACTTCAACTTTGACTTTGACCTTGAAGACTAGATCAATTTTGCATCTAATTAGGGTGGTCTTCAAGTCAAATTAGCATAAACTAACAAAAACTTCACAAACTTCAATCTTCTCAACCAAAACAAAATACAAACATCAAATTCAAACTTAAATTCTAAATTTTTCTTCAAAATTCACCATTAAACACTTAATTTACTCCAAAATCTTCTAGAAGGTTTCCAAATCACAAATTTTTTATTATATTCATCACCTTCATTAAATTCATTCAAGTATCAATTTTGTTAAGGTGAACCTTCTAAAAGGACTTCTCATAAGCTCAAATCAACCCAACAAAACAAATATGTCCATCATCCATCTCCTTATTAACAAACACTTGGATTACCTTACAATAAAACTTCAAACTTCAAGAACCTCGAAATGGTGGAACGGGTGGAACTTATTTTAGGTTCGTGGACCCTACTTCCTACATTAGCGCATCCATGCTAGTGAAAAGATATGTAAGAAGTAGATACTACATCTCCATGATACATTGCCGAGTGTGGCTTTCAAAACCTTTCTCGTGTTTCGAAATAGTCACACTGATAGCTATTGCCCCGGTATATCACAAAAGTGAACTACCTTCCGGTGTAAGGCGTTGAGATAATAACTATCTTGGGTGTAGGTATACGGTGGGTCTATTGCATGATACTTGAAAGACTTCACTTTCAAGCTTAGGTCTTTTGAAGCTCACTTTGACTTGGAAGACTTTACTTCCAAGTTTGGAAGACTTGACTTCTAAAGAAGAACATTGGCAGGATTTGACTCTCCCGGAAGTGTTTAAACACTTGGCCACTTCCCACATAACAAGATTTTATGCTTATGTTGAGAAAAGGTAGAAAGTAGATACTACATTTTTGTTAATTGATAGAACATATCCCAAAAGCCTTTGGGTGTCATAGCTTTTATCTATGAGTTGTGTTTTCTAGGAAACACTAGCACGTAGCTATTTGTTCCTAAAAAGGACAACACGGGTGAAGCTCAAGGCTCCTCTTCTCACGGTATGATATATCCGTCAAATTCATCATGAAATGATGAACCAACTAATGTCAATATGAAACGACATGGATTAGGAAGTCTCCCATGTCGAGTAGGACGAAGATTCGGAAGACTTTACTCCCTCAAACGAGTGGTTGTGAATCACTCAAAGCGTTAAAGTTTCAACCTTTAAACACTTTACTTGTTGCAAACATGGAAGACTTTACTCCCTTAAAAAGGATGTTTTGAATCATCCTTGAAAGCAAGTTATGGCTTAAGTTTTAAAAAGTTTTCAATAATTTAACTGAACACTTGCTAAAGTGATCGGGTCCTAAATACCTATCAATATCATCCTTAAGAGTAGAAGTTTACATGGATATTTGAGGTTTAAAATGCTAAGTTATGAGGTTTTTATAACGGGTATCGATTTGGGACGAACACGCGAAAAAATGGGTTTAAACGAAGAAAAAGGGTGTCAGCCGCATTTTTGCAGCTGGTGGGCGCATTTTGCGGCCGGGCTGAAATGCTGATTTTTAACAGGGTCTATATGGGCGCATTTTTGCGGCTAATTTTGCGGCTGTACCCGCATTTTTGCGGCCGTTACCGACATTTTACGGCTGGTGCTATTTTTGGATTGTATTTGAGTCCGATTTTGAGGGATTTTATGCTTTGGAAAGAATTTAACTCAAAGATATGAATAGGGGAGGTTAGGCTACGTTTTGGGGGTCTTCTACATTAGTTTGGAGAGCTCTAAACACACATCACAACATCATTAATCATCAAAGATCAAGGATTCAAGCTAGGATATTCAAGATTCTTCATCAAATCATCATGTTCATCATCACCAACATGAGTGGCTAGTCTCCTTTACTTTATTCCTTTTCATGAACAATTAGTATATGCATGTTTCATTCAAGTTTTGTGTGATTTTCAATAATTGTAACACTTAAGTCTTTCGTCTTATGAATATTGTGAATTGATCAAGTTTTATTGAATACAAGTTGATTATTGTTGATTATTGCAAGACCGTTATCGTTGCTTAACATATTGTGCTTAATCCACCTTAGTGTTAATTAGTTAAGGATAAAGACAAGTGTATAAGTGCCATAATAGTACCCAAGATAATCACTTTAGGATACCCAAGAGTTATTGTCTATGAGATTTGAGTAGAACTTGATAGCACACGACTTGATTGATGCATGCATGTCTAACTAGGATTGAAAAGGAGTAAAGGCTTTAATCCCATTGTTTACAACTCTTTGTTTTGCTTAATGTTTATGCTTTCAATCATTCAAATTACATTTCATTTAGTTTAATCACTTAGTGTAGTTAAGTACGTAGTTAATTACAAAACTAAATCCTGAGAATTGCTTGCTTTTAACCATAACTTCCCGTGGAACGAATCCTGCTTGCCCTAACTAAGTTAGAGTAATTAGGTACATTTTTGACCGGCCCTTCGACACAGATCAGAAAGTTTTTCAAAACCTCCTTAAATGTACCAAAACGGATCTTCAACCTCGGGTTTCAAAACCTCCTTAAAATCATCAATATCATACCCGCGAGGATTGTCATACACCTTAAAAGTCTTGGGTATGATATCTTCAACCTCATCTTCACTTTCACCATCACTATCATCATCACTGACAACTTTACCAACACCAAGTGGATTATCATAGATTGTAAAAATGTTAGGTGTTGGTAAAGTTTCAATTTTGTTATCACCTTCCTCATCATCTTCATTATCATCTTCACTATCTTCATTTTCAACCCCGAGTGGATTATCATAGATTTTGAAAATGTCGGGTGTTAGCAAAATTTCAACTAATTCATCATCTTCCTCATCGTCTTCAACTTCTTCATCACTTTCACTTTCTTCATCCTCTTTTTCATCATGCTCACTAAATTCTTCATCACTAACATCATCTTTATCATCATCATTATCATTATCTTCACATCATCTTTATCATAATCACTATCATTATCTTCATCCTTCTCCTCATCATTGGGTATCAAATATGTGGGTACTTGTGTACTCTCCACCACTTCGGTCTTGGCATAAAAGCTTTCATCATCATCATAAACTACCCAATTTCTTGATCGAGAAGTAGAGACTATGGGTGAGGTGGGTGGTGAAATGGTAGTGGATACAAAATCTTCAACTAAAGGGAGCATGGAACTCACAGTTTTTTCTAAGCTTTGAAATGAAGCTTGGTGAATTTCTAAAATTTTCCTCAAATCTCTTCTCTCTTGAATTAGAGCCTCCATACGGTTAAGGTGGGTGCTCATGGTGTTTAAGAATAACTCTAGTAAATTCGGATCAATCTCCTCTTGTTGTTGATTTAGAAATTGAAATTAAGGAGAATCCCATGTCGAGTTATCCCCCTCATAAAAATAGTCCATTGGTTGACCAAAAGAGTCAAAATTAGAAATGAGACCATTATCACAAGGTTGATCCATAGAAGAAAAATTATTCATAGAATTGTAATCATAATCCCCGCTTGGATAACTCCTATCATAAGTATCACAATAACCATTCGGCTCGAAATTAGCTTGCCATCATGTAACTGTTGTCATTCATACACCCATTATCATGATTACCCATGTAACCATCATTCACATACCCATAATCATCATTCATACCCATATAAGCTTCATTGTTCATGCCCATGTACCCGTTATCATCATTCATTCCCAAATAACCATTATCCAAACCTATGTGACTTGAGTCTCCCATCAATTGTTGATCATAATACGAAATTCTTGACATCAAGTAGTCACACAAAGCATCATATCCCGCCATATAGCCTAATCACACCACAAACAAGCAAGCGTTTTCCGAACACAATCAAATATAAACAAAAAGTAACCTTTGCAAGAATGAAGTTCTTACAAAAGGATCGAACAACGACTAGCAAATATTTCAAAATCCAATTAAAAACCGCTCCCAGCAGCGGCGCCAAAAAGTTGATGGTAACATTCGTGTATACAACTTTTAATAATAATATAAACAATGATAAAACACATAACCAATTAACACAAACGCCCGGGCAATAATAACCCGATCATTAAAGCAACTAGCAAGTATTCAGTCAAGGTTCGTTCTACAGGGAGCAATTTACATGAATCTAAAACACTAATAATTATCCTAAGTTGATTGGGAGGTTTTAAGAAAGATTTGATGTTGATTAAACTAATATTAACCTAAGAGAGATTAACAAATAAGAGAAAAATGTGTCCACTTGATTATTCAACATTTTTGTCATGGATTAACCCTTTCATTTGTAACACAATGATGTTTTAAACATAAAGTTTTATTTCAATCTCCCAATCTTCATAAAACTTTGAATCAATCAAAACTCATTAACTCCCGTAAACTCATTTTAAAAGATTACAACTATGTTATGAGTGAAATCATTGAAACTTCGGTTTTGAATTAAAATCCTTAAATTATCAAAATCCCTTAAGATAATCAAACACTACCATGTTGAATAAAAGCCAATTGAAAACCAATCTAAATCAAGAACCCAGTCCATTGAAATCCCCAATTTGTTTGTCTAGATCACCAAAGGTGTTGAAGTACAAATCATTTTGCTAATCAAATCCCTAAGAAAAGCTTGATAACTTGTAGAATAAAAGTAAAGCTTTCAACAAGACTGATTGCGAGCTTGCCATTTTTTTTAGCCACATTCGATGCTTCAGTAGATTCTAACATAGCTAAATCTTTAAGAATCAGAGATCTAGAAGCTACCAGAGTACTTGGGCCGGAGGCAATAAGCAATTGGTCATCTATATCTTTAAGGCGATTCGAGAGGGAAACACGATCTAACACAACTTGAGATTGTTTATTTTGGTTCCACTCTTTTAAGGCATTCTTTACCCTTTTTAGTTTGTCCTTAAAACGAATTTGGGGATTGGAACTTAAGTAAACATCTACCCACTTATAGTAGTTGGTTGGTTAATTCAATTAGCCTTTTATTGACATTTTTATCATATTTGAGCACTCATATTATCATAAATCATTTCTCTATTACTTTTAAAAAAAAATCTATCATAAGTTGCAATATGAAGGAGCACACCTATAACAACCTAAAAAAAAAAAAAAAAAAAAAAAACACTTACCTCGAAAAATTTAAGAGAAACAGAGTTAGGCATTTTATCAAACACCTTATATACGTTTATATTTCTTTCTTTTTAGCAACTCATATTTCTGCTCAACAAAGCGTGATTACTACATTAAAAAAAAAAAAAAAAAAAAACCTGTAGTAGCAGCTGTACGTAGGTGGGAAGGAAATAGCAAAAGTATACATAAATTAGCATTTATAGCTGGCAAGACACTCATTAATAGAAGTATAAAGGCTGGAAAAAAATCATACCAGACTTGAACCTAACCAGTTGAAGACCTACGGATGTAACATCCCTAATATTTAAGGGATCATGAGTACAAAGTCCTTGGTGTGTAGGGACTATAGGAAAGTGTTTAGAGAAGTGGAGAGGTTAAAAGTGTGCAAGCCCAAACTTATAATAATACCCGGAAGAGTTCTAACTCATTGTAGACAAATCTATACTATTTTTTTATCTTATAAATTTCTAAATTTATGATGTCAATTTTTCTTAGGTGACACCATCTTGTGCAATGACTTGCAAAGTGTCAACATATAAAGGTTACTGATGATGTCATACAAATATATTTAAATATCTTATATTGTTGCTTTCCATTCCAAATTTCCGAAAGCTATTAAAATTAAAATTTTATTGCTATTAAATAATTAAATCTATGGTAGATATGTATGAAATGTATACGTTAACATGGACAACCATGTATAATATGTGGAAGCACCTAAAAAAAAGGTAACTTCTGAAAAACACAGACTGTGTAGCAAAGTAAGGTGAGGAACATGATTACTTTGTTCAATTTGTGTCTTCTTAACATGTAGTCATAAGGCTATAAATAATAATTAGTGAAACATTTGTAATTATTGACTTATGAGTTTATTACAGATATCTAAATATTTATTTTAGTGTATTTGAAGTATTGACTAAAGCTAAAGGTGTCAATTTTGACCCATTTATCTTCAAGTGGATGTTAATGTGTATAGAAAATCTTCAACTACATGGGTATTGAAAACACCTATTTTATCCTATTCTTTTTTAAGAAACTTTGTGTGCCAATTTTGATTGCACATGTTATATAAGATTAGGAAACTTAGAGGAAGTTATGTTTTAGGTATTTTATAAGGTTCTATTGTGTTAGTGTCACAAATCGTTTCTTGATCACTAATCAAGATATGTTTTGATGCAGGAAGAAAAGTTGTAATCTTTTTAACAAGGTAAAGGGACATCTATTTATCTAAATCAAGAACAACGGAGCAATAGTGAAGTTAATATGTTGATGTATCAAAATGAAATTATAACAAGGGATAGGCTTATAGGCATGTAACTTTCTTAATTTTGTTTTATATATAGTCTTTGTTTTGCTCGATTTTATTAGTTTAGGGGTTTTAGTTCTATATCTTCAAAAGATGATTTGTAAACAAATATGAATCAAGTAGCTTAGTTATATTTGTATGCTAATAGATATTTTTGTTATCACTCTCACTGTATAACTAACGCACTATAACTTTGGCAATTTCAAATGATTTATGTGTCAATATACTAACATAATCTAACTTTGATTTTGGGTGAAATTACATAATGCTATTTATTTGTCACATACATTGTTATTATTATTATTAGTAAGTTAGTAATGAGTTTTGAATAATGTGAGTTAGATGATAAAATGATTTGATTTTACTGATGTGGAGATGTTGAAATATAAAGATGTAATGACTAAGGATGGATCACATGAGCAGTGTTTTCTTTATACTCAAGAAGGTTTTTGTTTTATTTATACTCGAAGGTTTTTTCTGGTCATTGAGTTTACTCTATAGTTTTGTCCTTATTGGTTTACAGTGCAGTGCACATCACAAGTGTAAGTAATGAAATAGTGGGACAAATCACGTAATTGGTTTAATGTGTAATACTACGTATTTTTTTTTCATCACGTTAATTTGAACCAGTTTAACCATTATTAATGTTTTTGTGTAATTGTGCTCATCTGAATTTCTTTTTGATGTACGATAGAGATCTTATCTGGTATGGTTTGTTAAAATACAATGCAAATTTAGATAATATGGAATTAGTAATGTATATAAATATCTAGATATTAAAATGTAAAAGAAATATCTAGATATTAATATATATATATGAAGAAAAATCTAGATGTTAAAATGAAAAAAATCTAGATATTTTTATGTGGTAAAAATATCTAGATATTTATTCATGGAAAAATCTAGTGTGTAGAAGTTTCCATGGAGTAGTATAAATATGGGTGTTGATTTCATTTGTGAGTAAGGTGTGAGTAAGTGAAGTGTGAAGTTGTGAGAGTGAAATAAGAAGTGAGTTGTGAAGAAGAGAAGAAGAGTGTGAGTTAGCGAAAGTAGAGAAGATAAAGCTTGTAAGTAATATTGTAATTGTAATTTAATATAAGTGTTTTTGTTAAGTTTCCCGATCAAGCCTTAGTTTGTGTTTAAGTTCTTAGTGCACTTTTGTTGTTCTTATTATATGGTCGGCTCTGCCGCCTAAGTAATACATGGTCGGTTATACCGCCTAAAGATATATGGTCGATACTGTCGCCTAAGTACATTGTGCACTAAGGATTTATAAAATTAAAGGCTAACCAACGTCAAAGTGTTGGTTTAGTGAGTCTAGTATAGTCTAGATCCTCTATAGTGGTGTGTTGGGCTCGTCGAAGCTTCCAACAATTGGTATCAGAGCGGGTCGTTCGGGACCATTGCTAGTGGAGGTACTCATCGGTAAACGTTGGACGTTTACATCGACTTGTTTTCACCAAGGCTCTAAGGGAGATTCTGTCGGAGCACAGTTAGGAACTGTGAAAGCTCATCGGTCAGGGACCAAGCTTATTGGACGTTGGACGTCATGATGGCAGATCTTGCAAGTACGAGCAGTGGAATCAAGAGTCTCAATAACCACAACTATGGTTATTGGCGGACTTGTATAGAATCCTACCTACAAGGACAGGATTTATGGAAAATAGTTGCTGGCAGTGACACAACGCCTCCACCGAAAGAAAATGCTGAAGCCTTAAGAAAATGGAACATCAAGGCCGGGAAGGCTTTATTTATATTGAAGACTACAATCGAGGAGGATCTATTAGAGCACATCCGTGACGAGAAAACACCAAAGGCAGCGTGGGAAACTTTTGAAAAATTATTTTCAAAGAAGAATGAAGCACGCCTCCAGCTCTTGGAAAATGAGCTCGCGGGTATCTCACAGGGAAGTCTGTCTATTTCTCAGTATTTCACCAAGGTGAAATCTATTTGTCGTGAGATATCTCAACTTGCTACTGAAGAGAAAGTGAGTGATGCAAGGATGAAGAGAATTATCATCCATGGCTTAAGATCCGAGTATAATGGATTTATAGCCGCTGTGAGAGGATGGCCTACTCAACCATCATTAATAGAGCTGGAGAATCTATTGGCTAATCAAGAGGCATTAGCCAAGCAGATGAATGAAGTAACTATAAAAGACGGAGAAGATGCACTCTTCACCAATAAGAAGAAAGCAACATCTCGAAGACAAGAGGCGATGAAAGAAAGTAAGACATATGGATAGAAGGGCCACCCAAAATCAAAAGGCAACGCTTCAGGGGGAGCTCAACAAGGAAGAAGAGATCATCGCCAACAATATGGGGAAAATGATAAGAGAAAGAATGGTGAATGCTTCAATTGTGGCAAGAAGGGTCATTTTGCTCGAGATTGTAGATTCCCCAGAAGGCGAACTTTCGAAGGAAATGTGTCCGCCGCAAGAGATGAGAAGAAAGAGGTCACATTCGAAGCAACCATTAATGAGGAAACATGGGATGCAGAAGCTGGACTCTCTGTTGAAGCTGACATAGATGATCAAGCTCTTACAACAACTTTAAAGTCAAAAATAAACTACAAAGATGATTGGAACATCGATTTTGGGTGCTCAAATCATATGACCAACGATGAGACGAAGCTGCAAGAAATGGAGGATTACAAAGGAAAGAGAGTCGTGTTGACAGCCGACAATTCAAGGTTGTCTATTTCTCACATTGGAAAGACAATAATTCCAAGTGAAGGTGGATCTTATAAGCTTCAACTCGAGAAGGTGTATCTTGTCCCTGGCCTAAAGAAGAATTTATTGTCAGTACCACAATTGACAGCAGAAGGGAATTATGTGCTCTTTGGACCAGAAGATGTGTCCGTATTCAAGAGAGTGAAGGTGGTTGGCAATCCAATTATGCAAGGAAGAAGAATAGAGACGGTTTATGTACTATCTGCTGAAACAACATATGTGGATAAGACTCGAAAGAATGAGACGGCTGATCTTTGGCATGAACGTCTTGGGCATGTGGGCTACAACAAGTTAAAGGAGATGATGGTGAAACGCATAGTAAATGGGCTTCCTCAAATTGATATCCGAACAAATACAATATGTGCTGGATGTCAATTTGGAAAAGCTCACCAATTGCCATTCAAGGAGTCACAATATCAGTCCAAGACACCACTAGAGCTCATACACTCAGACGTCTTTGGCCCAGTGAAACAAACATCACTTGGAGGTATGAAGTATATGGTGACATTTATTGATGACTTCTCAAGGTATGTATGGGTTTACTTCATGAAGGAAAAGTCGGAGACTTTTCAGAAGTTTAAAGAGTTCAAGGAGAAGATAGAAAGTGAGCTCAATAATAAGATTAGGTGCTTACGCACAGATAATGGAGGAGAATATTTATCGACTGAGTTCAATATCTATCTTGAGAAGCACAAGATTAGAAGACAATTAACTTGTCCCAATACTCCACAACAGAATGGAGTCGCGGAAAATCGTCACCTTGCCGAAACTTGTAGAAGTATGCTTCATGGTAAGAATGTGCCAGGAAGATTTTGGGCTGAATGTATGAGAACGGCTTCATACGTGATTAACAGACTCCCACAAACAAAGTTGGAATATATTTCACCGTATGAAAGATTATGGAAGATCAAGCCAACCGTCAACCATCTCAAAGTTTTTGGATGTGTATGCTACGTCTTCGTACCAGATCATTTACGAAGCAAATTTGATAAGAAGGCAATTCGGTGCATTTTTGTCGGTTATGATGAATCAAGAAAAGGATGGAGATGTTGTGATCCAAATACTGGAAAGTGTCATACTTCAAGAAATGTGGTATTTGATGAAGCTTCTTCATGGTGGTCACCTCAAAAGATAGAGCTTCCAGAATCTCATGGATTAGAAGAAGTTCCAAAAGAGAAAGAAGAACATAAAGAGCACATATCGGATCCAATTAAAGAAGGAGATGGATCGTACTCTAAGGAAACGAGTCCATGGAAAACTGGGGTACATCAATCTACATCCGAAGAGGTTCGTCCAAGCCAAATGGATGCCGAGGAGCATGTGCAAGAATTACGGAGATCAACAAGACCGAGGCAACCTAATCCAAGGTATGCCAATGCTGCTCATGTGGATGAATCAATACCTATTGAGCCTTCTACTTATGAAGAAGCAGCACAAAGTCGAGAGTGGCAGAAAGCAATGGAAGAAGAAATTAATGCACTAAAAGAAAACCAGACATGGAGTTTAGTTCCAAAGCCAAAAGATGTAAAACCAACATCTTGTAAATGGGTTTATAAGGTGAAGACTCGATCAGATGGCTCCATTGAAAGGTATAAAGCTCGACTTGTTGCTAGAGGTTTTTCTCAACAATATGGGATGGATTATGAAGAAACGTTTAGTCCAGTGGCGAAGATCATAACAATTCGAGCTCTACTAGCTTTAGCTGCTAGCAAATCTTGGAAGTTATGGCAGATGGATGTCAAGAACGCTTTCTTACATGGAGAACTTGACAAAGAAATTTATATGGAGCAACCAAGAGGCTTTGAGAACAAGTCTCATCCTGACCATGTCTGCAAATTAAAGAAAGCACTATACGGCTTGAAGCAGGCTCCAAGAGCTTGGTACAGGAATATTGGCGAGTTCTTAGTACAAAGTGGTTTCACAGTTGCTCCTTCAGATTCTAGTTTATTTGTGAAACAAGATCAAGGAAAACTAGCCATAGTGCTAGTATATGTGGATGACTTAATCATCACGGGAGATCACTATGAGGAGATCCAAAGAACAAGAGAGAATCTGTCTATCAGATTTCATATGAAGGAGCTTGGAGAACTCAAACATTTTCTTGGACTCGAAATAGAGCAGAAAAGAGAAGGATTATTTCTGAAACAACAGAAATATGCGCGAGATCTTTTACAAAAGTACGGAATGCTTAATTGCAAACCTATCTCAACCCCAATGGATCCGAATACAAAACTACGAGCAGATGAAGGAAAAAGTCTTCAAGATTTTACCATGTATCGAAAGATGGTCGGAAGTCTTATTTATCTCACACTAAGCCGGCCAGACATATCTTATGCAGTTGGAGTGGTTAGTCGATACATGAGCAATCCGAAGAAGCCTCACCTTGATGTTGTACGACGCATCTTAAGGTATGTTAAAGGTACTATCAACTTTGGTATTTTATACAAGAAAACAAAAGAATGTCACGTGACTGGATATTGTGACGCCGATTACGCTGGAGACTATGATACACGACGATCAACAACTGGATACATGTTTAGCCTTGGATCGGGAGTAATATCATGGTGCAGCAAGAGACAACCAACTGTATCCTTATCAAGCACCGAAGCAGAATATCGATCGGCATCATCAGCAACACAAGAAATTACATGGTTGAAACAACTAATGGAAGATCTTCATGAATCAACAGACTATCAAGTAGAGCTTTTCTGTGATAACCTATCAGCTATACGTCTAGCAGAGAATCCAGTCTTTCACGCAAGAACAAAACATATAGAAGTACACTATCACTATGTTCATGAGAAGGTCCTTGAAGGGGAGATCAAGATGGTGCTAACAAAGACAGATGAACAAGTTGCAGATATATTCACCAAGTGCCTAAGTAAACCAAAGTTTACAAAATTCAGAGAAGCACTTGGAATGGTCTGCAAGACATCATTGGAAGAAAATTTGCATTGAGGGGGAGTGTTAAAATACAATGCAAATTTAGATAATATGGAATTAGTAATGTATATAAATATCTAGATATTAAAATGTAAAAGAAATATCTAGATATTAATATATATATGAAGAAAAATTTAGATGTTAAAATGAAAAAAATCTAGATATTTTTATGTGGTAAAAATATCTAGATATTTATCCATGGAAAAATCTAGTGTGTAGAAGTTTCCATGGAGTAGTATAAATATGGGTGTTGATTTCATTTGTGAGTAAGGTGTGAGTAAGTGAAGTGTGAAGTTGTGAGAGTGAAATAAGAAGTGAGTTGTGAAGAAGAAAAGAAGAGTGTGAGTTAGCGAAAGTAGAGAAGATAAAGCTTGTAAGTAATATTGTAATTGTAATTTAATATAAGTGTTTTTGTTAAGTTTCCCGATCAAGCCTTAGTTTGTGTTTAAGTTCTTAGTGCACTTTTGTTGTTCTTATTATATGGTCGGCTCTGCCGCCTAAGTAATACATGGTCGGTTATACCGCCTAAAGATATATGGTCGACACTGTCGCCTAAGTACATTGTGCACTAAGGATTTATAAAATTAAAGGCTAACCAACGTCAAAGTGTTGGTGTAGTGAGTCTAGTATAGTCTAGATCCTCTATAGTGGTGTGTTGGGCTCGTCGAAGCTTCCAACATGGTTAGTATTATGGTTTTGATCTTTTGAAGTGGTATAGGATGGTCATATATGGTTGAAAATGAATAGAAGGTTTAAATTATTTTCTATGTAAAGGTCAAAGGGAATGTCTTATGAACAGAATGTTGGAAATAAATTGGACGAGGGATAATGGGTCCATATCTAAATAATTTTAGTTAGTTATAAAGTTTTTAGTTATATTATATGTGTTTATAACCATTTTAATATTAGTTTTTTTATATTTTCTTTTAATAATCCCGTGATTTCACGGGTCTTTTAACTAGTTGATACAGAAAAATAGAGTGTGCAGAGAGGGTGACGGTCAAGAGCAAAGGGGAGAGGGAGAAGTCTATTTTTATCAAATTGGAGCAAAACACTTGTGTTTCGATATAATTGGGTGCTAGATGAACACTAGGAGAGGTGAAATTCGGTATGTTTTCCAATTTCCATCCAAGTCATCATCTTCAAGTTGTAGGTATGAACCCTAATCTTAGTTGTTGGGTTTCCTAATGAATTTTAATCATGTATGTATGTATTTTGGTTGATTTAGAGTTTAAATTGAATTTTTAGCTTTATTGAAACCCTAACTCAAATTTGTAAGTTAGGGTTTATGGGATTAAAGATTGGATTTGATGATGAATTGTGTTAGAATAAGTCTACATTAGTAAGGTTAAGCAAGAACTAGTAAATTGGTGTTTTGGGTATGTTGGTGGGTTGAAAATAGATGCAAGTTTCTAAAATCCGTACCTAAAAAAACTACATAATACATGATTTTGTAAAAATCATATAAAATCAACCGTAGCTCCGTTTGAGGCGTGTGAGTACAATTCGGAAGGGTCTTTAACTATACTTTCCAATGAATAAGGTTGTATTTACTGAATTAGTGTTTAAATGGGTCAGAATTAAAGGACAGAGGGGCTGTTCAGATTGGGTCAAATGGGTGATTTTGATTAAGAGTTAATTGTTTAGGATTTTTGGGCTTGGTGTAAGTGCTAATAGTTTTAGAGTATTATTGGGCATAAATTACTACTTGTAGTGGTAATGGGTCATGCCTCTCTTGAGTCAAAATTGGTCAAAAGCTTAATTGAGTCAAAATTAAGTTAGTAATCACTTTTGGTGCCTAGTGACTTATTGGGCGAGTCTTGTGGTTATGTGTGTGGTAGTTAGATAAATAGAAATATGTAGCTTATTATTTATGATATAATGTAATAGGTGAAATACATTGGCGACTCGTGGATTTCGGATATTGTGTTGCTAGAGATTTCAAGGTGAGTGGAATAATTATATATATGTGTATATGATTTATTTACTTGTGTGTGGGGTGTGGTTAGTGTATCTGTCCATGAGGTTACACTGTAGTGTTATCCGTGCATGGGGATTTCACTACCCTTTGTACGATGGGGCCACATGTATGTCATGGTGTTGGTAGTTTTACTACTTCATCATGACATGTGCCATGGGTGGATTGTGGCAGTTGACTCGGTCTACTAACTTCACCTTGGGAGTAATGTTGTATTTGCGCGGTATAAAGTTATTGGGAAATGCGAGTACTGGTGAAAAATGCGAGTACCATTCCCGGATTGTGTGAATATGGATTCATATTGCTTGTATGTATGTGTGTGTGTGTGTGTGTTTATGTTTTAGCATGTTACTTGTTGATTATATGCTAACGCTGATGCTAGCTAGGTGTATGCGTTGATATGCGTTATTATGCATTTTAGCATGTTACTTGTTGATTATATACTAACGGTGATGCTAGCTTGGTATATGTTTTGATATTTGTTGTGTGTGTAAGTAGGTGCAAGTAAGTGAATTATATATGTATATGTATAATGATTGCATTCACTAAGCTTTGCTTACTCCTCTCGTTGTTTTACTTTTTATAGGTACCGATTTGATGATGCGTGGATATCTAGTTGCTAGACTAGATAATTAGACGTTGCTTGAGCTCATGGCGGGATTGCTCACAGCTTATTGGACTCTGGTTGGGGATAGATAGTCCCCGGGATCATGCTCTTGGTATCGGTTTAGGTTGTTGGGTCTTAAACCGTTCATTATGTAATTTAGGTCAAAGTTACCACTTTTGTTGTCGGTACGGGTTATGAGTACTAAATGTTGAAGAAAACATGTAAGGTATATTAGATTGTATATGAACATGAAATCCAAAAGTTTTAACAGGTTTTGAAGTGTTTATGTTGGGTCAAGAATGTGACGACCCGGAAATTTTCGACCAAATTTAAACTTATTCTTATTTGATTTTCGACACGATAAGAAAAGTCTGTAATGTTGAATATTAAAATCTATTTTCATGTAATCATTTACCTTTGGACTGTGCCTGATGATTCACGAACAATGGTGTGTAAATAAATATGCATATATATATATATATATATATATATATATATATATATATATATATATATATATATATATATATATATATATATATATATATATATATATATATATAAGTGAAAGTATATATATAATTAAGCGTAAATTTAAAATGAATCTATATATATAAACATATATAATTTTTATGATTAATTATTATTATTATATGTATATTGTAAGATATATAAAATTTATAAATAATAAATATTCAATAAAGGTTTTCATATTATATATGATTATTAAATATTACATAATTAATAATATATAATACAAGTTAAAACATAGTTGTTATATTAATATTATTACTTTCATTAAAATAAATATTAATATTAATATCAGTATTAATAATATTATTATATATAGTTATGAGATTAGATACATTCGAATTAATATATTGCTATCATTACTAATAATATTATAATTAGTAGTAAAAAAATTTATGATTTTAACTATTAATAAGATTATTATTATTATTACCATTATCATTAAAAACATTGTTAATATTATAAATATTATTATAAAAATACTATAATTTATTATTATTATTATTATTATTATTAATATCATTTTTAATATTGTTATTAATAATTATTATTATCATTGTTGTTAGGATTATTATATTATAAATTTGTAGAATTATTATTATAGTTATATTAATTAATAAGAATAATTATAATTTATAAATAAATATTACGAATAAAAGAGATATATAAATACTGGTATAGATACAGATATATGAATATTGTTATATATAGATTATAATCAAAATACAGATGTATATATATAGATACAAATACAGATATATATATTTATATAAATATATAAATACGATTAAATACATGTATATATAAAAAGTTATGTATTATGTTTCCAATCGTTGTCTAACTGTATCATGATTTGTTTTGTGTTTACCAACTAGTACAAAAACGATTCCTAATGTTTCTATAGCAAACAAAATCAGTTAGTCGATTAGATTTTTTTTATTTTATTAATTCTGACAGAATATATTGTGTCGAGCAAATCAAGCTACAAAACAAATGTTAATGGAGTCACATTAGCTATAATTATGTCTATTAACATCTATATAATACTCTGCAAAAACAATTCGAGTTAAAAACAACAAAATCAAAATTCAATTTGAAGAACACAGCACGAGTGCTCTGTTCATGTTCTTGATTTTGAAAAACCCGAATTCAAAATCTATTTCAAAAAGTAATAATGCAGTTTGGTTAGGATTCATTATTGTAAATTATCTGCAAAAGATCTTTCTCCAACTCTTCCTATTTAATTCGAATTTTGGAGTCAACCTTGATTTTCAAAAAGTCAAACCATTTGTTCATCGCGAAATTTGAGTTCCAGTGGATGTTTTAAGTTCAATTAAGGGTGCAGATAGTTTCTAAATGATTTTTCCAACCTATTTCGTGTTGTAAGTTTTGTCTAAAACTGTCTTAAAATCAAAAATGGGATTTGAGTTGTTAATGTTCTTCGTGGTCCTGCTGCAGCATATATTTTTTTTTTCTTTCCCTTTTCTCTAATTAATCCAAATAATCTTTAACCAGTTCGTATTTGTTTCTATTAAAACACCTAAACTCAACAATGGATTCACGGTTATGATGTTTATGGTCTCTGATCAAATTAAAATTTCATGAAGAAGATAGGACAGTTAAAGTGTGGGATAAAAATAAATGGGTCAAGAGTTCGATCAGAAAAACAGAAGCATTCGAATGGTTAGGAGTTGGTTCGGGTTAACGAGAGGTCATGGGTTCGAGTCCCGGCAAGAGCTGTTATATATTTTTTTTTTTTGGAACTCATTCTTAGGAGGTAGTTTTTTTTATTGTTATTATTATTATTATTATTATTGTCCTTATTATTATTTTGAAAATTATTATTATTGTTATTGATAGTATTATAATTATTACTATTACTAATATCATGTTTATAGTTATAAGTATTAGAAACATTATTACCATTAGTATTTTTATAAGTATTATTAAGGTTATTATAAAAATCTACCATTTAAGTATTGTTATTATTATTGAAATTATGATTATTATTATTATTATTATTATTATTATTATTATTATTATTATTATTATTATTATTATTATTATTATTATTATTATTATTATTATTATTATAAGTTATGGTTATTAGTATTAAGTAAATTATTATTATTATTAACATTAATACAATTTATATCATTATCATTATTATGTTAGTTATTATTATTAACTATATTAGTATTATCATTTAAAAATTTGTAGTATTATCATTACTAGTATTATTATCTATAGTATTAATATTATTGTATTATTTTTGCTAGTAATATTATTATGATTCCAAGAATAATAAACATGTTAATTTATAATAAAAAGGTGTTATGATAAAGATTAGGAAATTTATTATAATTATATGAATACATGTAGATTATGATTATGAATACAAATTAATGTTAAAAGAAACTATAGTCATTAGTTTATAAATTAAACACGAAGGTTATGATTATTGTAACTATGAACATACAGGTTTAATAATATTGTTAAGATTAAAAAGATAGAAATTTTGAATATAAATATTATTATGAAAATGATTAAAATCTTAACTAAAGTATGTTTTAAAGGAATTATTATAATTAATGTTATTATAGTTATTTTAATACGATTTAGTATTATTATCATTATTAATATCATTATTAACATTATTATTATTATCACTTTCATCATTATTATATAGTATCAATATTATTACTAATATTAGTATTATCATAATTATTAATTTCAACCAAATGATCCCCATATAAAAATATATTTAACTTAACTATATTAATATTATTATGTATAAAAATGAAAATATATAAATAAATAATGAAACTTATAAATTAATAAATATAAAAATTATATCACTAATAATAATAATATATATATATTTAATCAATTACAATTATATATATTAATGAGTATGCAAATGATATAGGTTCGTGAATCCGAGGCCAAACCTGCATTGTTCAGTTTCGTCATATGTATTTTTACTACAAAATACAGTATAGTGAGTTCATTTGATTCCCTTTTACTCTTTATATTTTTGGGACTGAGAATACATGCGCTGTTTGTATAACTGTTTTATTAAATGCCTTTGAAATCTATATTTTTGGACTGAGAATACCTGAGATGCTTTTATAAATGTTTGACGAGATAGACATAAGCAAAACATTCCTCGAATTAATTATTATACAGACAGAAGTTCTGTTGATTATTATTGAATTAGTTGGACGTTATAATTGCCACTAATTGATGTGAATATTTTCCCCTGATTATTATAGCTTGGTAACCTAAGAATTAGGAAACGGGTATGGCCCCTAATTCACGCAAATCCTAAAGGTAGCTACCGGGTTTAACACCCCCACCCAGAATGTTCACTAGACGAAAGAGCTAGTGGGCGTGGTGTTTAGTACTTCGAAGTTTATATATATTGATTACAGAGTGAAGTTATGTTTATTTTGGGGATATTTATGATGCGCATTAAATGTTAAGGTCGGTTACCAAGCAATGAAAGAAAGCAATGAAAAGTGAATGTTATGTATCGAGAGAATGATTTTATACACAGGTTATGTGTATGATATTTTGTACACGAGATATGTGTACGGTTATGAAGCATTTTGAAAAATGATTTCGTACACGAGATATGTGTACTGTATTTAAAAGATATCGCATGTACATTACAGGTGGGTATAGGATTCAGGTCCATTTGTACCATGCACATTTTAATCTCGTGGCTTATCAAAATTACTGAATTTTATTGGTTATGATAAGCCTATGAACTCACCAACCTTTGGTTGACACTTTAAAGCATGTTTATTCTCAGGTATTAAAGAAATCTTCCGATGTGTATTTGCTCATTTTAAAGATATTACATGGAGTCGTTCATAGCATATAGAGGTCAGGACCTTGCAATGGGACCATCTGTTGAAGACTTCGTCCAGGTGGATTAGGATGGGTCATTTCAGGTGGTATCAGAGCGGTGGTCTTAGCAAACCAGGCCTTGCATTAGTGTGTCTAACTAGTAGTTGTTAGGATGCATTAATGAGTCTGGCCTTCGACCTAGTAGTTTTTAGAATAATTAATGAGTCTAGACTTGAACTTGGTCTGCATGTCAAAAGTTTTGCTTACCATTCTTTGTCGAAAAATATCTACCTATCATTTTCATTCTCGACACATCTTATTGCAATTATTGCATAGATGGTGTACAGACAAATTCATATCCCATCATATTAAATCTTGTCTGGCACGTTTCCTTAATTCCCTCCGTAATCTACGGGATCTTCTGTACTATATATAGGTATTCTATGTAATTAGAATATCATCCGATATCTGAAAATCATTTCATATCAAAAATCCTTTATCTAACCGTGAAAGATGAATTCTGCAACTAGTTCAATTCCCTCAGATTCCGGCAGCTATTTCGATATGGATTTTCACTCAAACTCCGAAAACAGTGTAACCGGAATGGACCAACCAATCAGCCATCATCAATTCTTGATGAATTGGGGATGGGTTCGTAGCCTACTTAATCATTGGAGATAAGAAGAAGGTGATCCCTTCCATCCACCACATTCCCCTTTTGGCGAAGAATTTGAAGTACTTACCAGCGAACTTGTTCGTAATACCATTTTCTCTCTCATTTCCAGAGTATCTCGTCATGATTATATACTATCTCAAAATTCGAAACCTTATTCGTCTGCTCGTTCCAACCGTCCACCATGCCGGAGTAATAGAATAAGTCAACGAAATTCTTGCTCGAGTCGTAGCTTTGGAGAGTACGATGCACAAAACTTACCAGCTTCAACAACACCACCGGCACCAACAGTACCATCAACAATCCATGCCTCAACATCTCATTCTGTACCTCGAGTATAATCATCGTTCTACGTATCGTTCTGCATCATTTATCTTCGTTCTACATGGCGATTATGTAATCTCTAAAGTTTTAGAGATTATTCATTCTAATTCCAATCGAAAACCAAATGAGTTTAATATCATATAAACTCATTAAATCCATGATTACATCTGAAGAAAATATATATGTATGTATATTTTCATAAAGATTGTAATTGAAAATTCTTTTGAACAAACTGTTAATGATGAGAATATTTTAACGGGTAGGTAATACCCGAGAAATACTTAGATTTCACATTAATAAGTTACACTGTACACTCTTCTATCTGATTCAACAGTCATTTACTATCCTACTTACATCCACAGATATACGTATCCGTTCACCACAGAATAATCATTTTCATTCAATTTCATATTTGGATTTTTGACTTATCAGAATCCAACAAGTGGCATAATGAAGAAAACATTGGACAAAAAATAAAATTTGTTAGAAACAAACAAATTAACTATGAGAAATTTTGTTAAGAATCCACGCTAACAAAATCCTAGCTAACTGTTCCTAGCTAACTGTTAATTCTTTATTACATTTATTTATCGCAATTTATTTATCGCATTTTTTTTCTCGCAATTTTATTTATCGTTATTTAATTTCTGTTATTTACTTTACGTACTTTAAATATCGTCGGATAAATCGGGACACATATACAATGTTTTGACATATCATATCGACGTCATCTATATATATTGGAATAACTGTAAGTCACTCTATATCACGGTAATGCTCGAGTTAGCATATAAAGGTTCGAGGTTGATTCTAAAATAATATATATACCTTGAGTTGTGATCGAGTCTGAGACATGTATAAAATGGGTCACGATACGTATTAATTAATTCGAATATTATATATTAAACTATATATGAATTATTGAATTTCTAACTGTGAACTACTAACATTGGACATTTAAAATGAATTAAAATATTGATTATAACATATGAAACTAAACATTTCTTCAAGTTTGCCACTTGATTTCATCTTAAACCTCATTTGTATCTTGACGATTACAATCTGCATTCAAACCTTTCATGATTCTTGAAAACACCTCAATCGAGAGGATGAACCAACCGCACTTCATCTACGGAAGGAAAGATTTATACATATAGTTATGCACCTGAAAAAACTCTCGAAAACTGAGTAAATGTTTAACACGTAGCCGTGATAATTCCTTTAGCGTTGTTATTACCGAAAATAACTTTGCAACTCCTGTTCGAGATATCCAGTTTTGTCACAGCTCTAGCAAGTCAACTTCGACTTTTCTTTTGAAACAACCTTATTATAACCTTGATATATAAGTTTGCTTTTCGTCATCGTTACTGGGGAACCGTTTATATCCCACCACATTAGCAGTAAACTTACCAGCAACTTCATTACTCATTGACTTAAGTCTCTCCGAAAAATCATTATATTTGTTCATTAAAACCCTATCATATACTCATCCGCATCTTGTAACGATAATTGTCATACCAAAAATTGGGAATCATCAATCAATCTCGAATCTTGCAGTGTTATCACTTCAACAGTTATATATATACATATAGTAACTCCTAGAAATTTTGATCTTCAATTCTGAAATTCTGAATAAGCACCCCAAATTACGAATCATTTCTCAGAAAGTTGAAAGATACTGATGAAGCAGCAAAAACTCTAAATGATCTTAACAATCAAAAGTATGATGATAAAGAATGGAGTGTTGGAAACGCTCAATAGAAAATTTAGTACCGAAAAACGAATTGAGCAAACCATGAAGGAGACTCTGAACAAATCACAAGGACTAAACTTGTACATAAAGAATCCAGATGATTCTATTTTTGATAAAATCTTTAGCGAATACCTTGCTCCGTAATTGTTCTAAATCATTGTGAATGAATGTCTTCATCACATTTTGATTGTAGAATTATAAGATATTATCGTATCTTTCATTATAAAGATCCTCAACATTTCTGAAGATATCTTCATAAATATTCTTGTTCGATATTAATTATCTCTCCGCGCTATCTGTGTTATATCATAAAAGAAAACTGTTTTAGTTTCTAAATCTCTGAAAACTTAGAGTTTGAATTATGAATGATTTTAAAGTAGTGTTGGAAATTGATGCATGAGTTAGTATAATATAATGACACTTGATCAACGTGATTATATTACAGCAAGTCATGCTGAGTTTCTAATGGAACATGATGATTCACAGACCCTACCGTCATCAGGTGCCATATTACACGACTCTTACATTCTACCTAATCTCCAAACATATCGAGAACATATTTTCATAATAGTTCTATCTTTTCTCTTGAATTCTGGTAATTTAACCAATCAAGATCGTGCTATTACAATTTCTCTCTTAGAATATTAGTTATGTTCATTCGAAACTCCATATCTACGAATTCTGGACCAGTATTCGCTTGACTTAAAGGCGGGAAGAGAAAACAAAAGTATGGAACTCTAAAATATAAAGGAAATAAAGAGGGTGGATTTATAGTGAAGTATCATACAGAACAATCAAGACAGATCATCGCATTTAACCAAAGAAGATCCTAATTTCCTTAAATACCGAAGAACCAAATCGTATTACAAAGATTTTCTCTAAATCCCTTGAATTCAGAAAATTAATCTTGACTACGTCACCGGTTAAGATGAACCTACATTTACTCATTTCACTCTTTTGTGATAGCTTCATTCGTACTCTTCGAGTAATCGAATTATTTTATTCTTATTACTCAATGGTAATAAAACTCTATTTATCAACTTATTTTCGTCATGAAAACATACTTATTATCAGCCATGACGATCCCAATCAAATTTCGGGACGAAATTTCTTTAACGGGTAGGTACTGTGACGACCCAGAAATTTTTGACCAAATTTAAACATATTCTTATTTGATTTTCGACACGATAAGCAAAGTCTGTAATGTTGAATATTAAAATCTATTTTCATGTAATCATTTACCTTTGGACTGTGCCCGACGATTCACGAACAATGGTGTGTAAATAAATATGCATATATATATATATATATATATATATATATATATATATATATATATATATATATATATATATATATATATATATATATAAGTCAAAGTATATATATAATAATTTGAAATTATAAAATAAACATTAGAATTAAATATGTAAAATAGGATACAAAATAATTAAGCATAAATTTATAATGAATCTATATATATAAACATATATAATTTTTATGATTAATTATTATTATATGTATATTGTAATATATATAAAATTTATAAATAATAAATATTCAATAAAGGTTTTCATATTATATATGATTATTAAATATTACATAATTAATAATATATAATACAAGTTAAAACATAGTTGTTATATTAATATTATTACTTTCATTAAAATAAATATTAATATTAATATCAGTATTAATAATATTATTATATATAGTTATGAGATTAGATACATTCGAATTAATATACTGTTATCATTACTAATAATATTATAATTAGCAGTAAAAAAAATTATGATTTTAACTATTAATAAGATTATTATTATTATTACCATTATCATTAAAAACATTGTTAATGTTATAAATATTATTATAAAAATACTATAATTTATTATTATTATCATTAATAATATCATTTTTAATATTGTTATTAATAATTATTATTATCATTGTTGTTAGGATTATTATATTATAAATTTGTAGAATTATTATTATGGTTATATTAATTAATAAGATTAATTATAATTTATAAATAAATATTATGAATAAAAGAGATATACAAATACTGGTATAGATACAGATATATGAATATTGTTATATATAGATTATAATCAAAATAAAGATGTATATATATAGATACAAATACAGATATATATATTTATATAAATATATAAATATGATTAATTACATGTATATATATAAAGTTATGTATTCTGTTTCTAATCGTTGTCCAACTGTATCATGATTTGTTTTGTGTTTACCAACTAGTACAAAAATGATTCCTAATGTTTCTATAGCAAACAAAATCAGTTAGTCGATTAGATTTTTTTATTTTATTAATTCTGACAGAATTTATTATGTCGAGCAAATCAAGCTACAAAATAAATGTTAATGGAGTCACATCAGCTGTAATTATGTCTATTAACATCTATATAATACTCTGCAAAAACAATTGGAGTTAAAAACAACAAAATCAAAATTCAATTTGAAGAACACAGCACGAGTGCTCTGTTCGTGTTCTTGATTTTGAAAAGCCCGAATTTAAACTCTATTTCAAAAAGTAATAATGCAGTTTGGTTAGGATTCATTATTGTAAATTATCTGCAAAATATCTTTCTCCAACTCTTCCTATTTAATTCGAATTTTGGAGTCAAACTTGATTTTCAAAAAGTCAAACCATTTGTTCATCGCGAAATTTGAGTTCCAGTGGATGTTTTAAGTTCAATTAAGGGTACATATAGTTTCTAAAGGATTTTTCCAACCTATTTCGTGTTGTAAGTTTTGTCTAAAACTGTCTTAAAATCAAAAATGGGATTTGAGTTGTTAATGTTCTTCGTGGTCCTGCTGCAGCATATATTTTTTATCTTTCCCTTTTTTCTGATTAATCCAAATAATCTTTAACCAGGTCATATTTGTTTCTATTAAAACACCTAAACTCAATAATGGATTCACGGTTATGATGTTTATGGTCTCTGATCAAATTAAAATTTCATGAAGAAGATAGGACAGTTAAAGTGTGGGATAAAAATAAATGGGTCAAGAGTTCGATCAGAAAAACAGAAGCAGTCGAATGGTTAGGAGTTGGTTCAGGTTAACGAGAGGTCATGGGTTCGAGTCCCGGCAAGAGCTGTTATATATTTTTTTTTGGAACTCATTCTTAGAAGGTAGTTTTTTTTTATTGTTATTATTATTGTCCTTATTATTATTATGAAAATTATTATTATTGTTATTGATAGTATTATAATTATTACTATTACTAATATCATGTTTATAGTTATAAGTATTAGAAAAATTATTACCATTAGTATTTTTATAAGTATTATTAAGATTATTATAAAAATCTACCATTTAAGTATTGTTATTATTATTGAAATTATGATGATGATGATGATGATGATTATTATTATTATTATTATTATTATTATTATTATTATTATTATTATTATTATTATTATTATTATTATTTATTATGGTTATTAGTATTATTATTATTATTATTAACATTAATACAAGTTATATCATTATCATTATTATGTTAGTTATTATTATTAACTATATTAGTATTATCATTTAAAAATTTATAGTATTATCATTACTAGTATTATTATCTATAGTATTATTATTATTATATTATTTTTGCTAGTAATATTATCATGATTCCAAGAATAATAAACATGTTAATTTATAATAAAAAGGTGTTATGATAAAGATTAGGAAATTTATTAT
Organism: Rutidosis leptorrhynchoides; assembly: GCF_046630445.1. Lineage (NCBI taxonomy): Eukaryota > Viridiplantae > Streptophyta > Magnoliopsida > Asterales > Asteraceae > Rutidosis > Rutidosis leptorrhynchoides. The sequence goes on from NC_092335.1 coordinate 637,849,865, forward strand.
AATTATATGAATACATGTAGATTATGATTATGAATACAAATTAATGTTAAAAGAAACTATAGTCATTAGTTTATAAATTAAACACGGAGGTTATGATTATTGTAACTATGAACATACAGGTTTAATAATATTGTTAAGATTAAAAAGATAGAAATTTTGGATATAAATATTATTATGAAAATGATTAAAATCTTAACTAAGGTATGTTTTAAAGGAATTATTATAATTAATGTTATTATAGTTATTTTAATACGATTTAGTATTATTATCATTATTAATATCATTATTAACATTATTATTATCACTTTCATCATTATTATATAGTATCAATATTATTACATATATTAGTATTATCATAATTATTAATTTCTACCAAATGATCCCCATATAAAAATATATTTAACTTAACTATATTAATATTATTATGTACAAAAATGAAAATATATAAATAAATAATGAAACTTATAAATTAATAAATATAAAAATCATATCACTAATAATAATAATATATGTATTTAATCAATTACAATTATATATATTAATGAGTATGCAAATGATATAGGTTATTGAATCCGAGACCAACCCTGCATTGTTCAGTTTCGTCATATGTATTTTTACTACAAAATATAGTATAGTGAGTTCATTTGATTCCCTTTTACTTTTTATATTTTTGGAACTGAGAATACATGCGCTGTTTTTACAACTGTTTTATTAAATGCCTTTGAAATCTATATTTTTGGACTTAGAATACATGAGATGCTTTTATAAATGTTTGACGAGATAGACACAAGCAAAACATTTCTCGAATGAATTATTATACAGACAGAAGTTCTGTTGATTATTATTGAATTAGTTGGACGTTATAATTGCCACTAATTGATGTGAATATTTTTCTCTGATTATTATAGCTTGGTAACCTAAGAATTAGGAAATGGGTATGGCCCCTAATTCACGCGAATCCTAAAGGTAGCTACCGGGTTTAACACCCCCCACCTAGAATGTTCACTAGACGAAAGAGCTAGTGGACGTGGTGTTTTGTACTTCGAAGTTTATATATATTGATTACAGACTAAAGTTCTGTTTATTTTGGGGATATTTATGATGCGCATTAAATGTTAAGGTCGGTTACCAAGCAATGAAAGAAAGCAATGAAAAATGAATGTTATGAATCGAGAGAATGATTTTATACACAGGTTATGTGTATGATATTTTGTACACGAGATATGTGTACGGTTATGAAGCATTTTGAAAAATGATTTCGTACACGAGATATGTGTACTGTATTTAAAATATATCGCATGTACATTACATGTGGGTATAGGATTCGAGCCCATTTGTACCATGCGCATTTAAATCTTATGGTCTATCAAAATTACTGAATTTTATTGGTTATGATAAACCTATGAACTCGCCAACCTTTTGATTGACACTTTAAAGCATGTTTATTCTCAGGTATTAAAGAAATCTTTCGCTGTGCATTTGCTCATTTTAAAGATATTACATGGAATCGTTCATGGCATATAGAGGTCAGAACCTCGCAATGGGACCATCTGTTGAAGACTTCATCCAGGTGGATTAGGACGGGTCATTTCAAAGAATGTAAAAAAAAGTTGTCATTTTCTGGAATTGAGTCGGAGTCGTTTCAAGTGGTATCCGAGTATGGTCTAAGGGATTTAGGTTACTTGCGAGACAAGTGCCTAGACTTAGACTATTTTGTGTATGTGATAATAGCGGGACTTGTAGGAATACGGGTCATATCAGGAATGGTTGGTACCTATGCCATAAGTGTGACTTGACTTAATGCTAGGCAATGATGTTTCGTATGGGATAACTACTATTAGTAGGTAGTTAAGCAAATTGTATGACATTACGTGTTTAATGTATTCCCTGAGATGAAATTGTATTCACATAAACATGTTATTATCGAAAGCGTAAATATGTGTACATAAGTGTGAATACATGGGGCCTTAAATTGTGCTTGCTTTTATGCTTTAGATAGGTAGTCGCCTAAGATAAACACGCTAACTAGGAGATTGCTTACGATATTAGAACCTTAAGTATTAGGATGGCATGTGGTTGTGATATATATATATATATATATATATATATATATATATATATATATATATATATATATATATATATATATATATATTATAATATATGTTGAGGGTGGTGTCCTAGGGACGAATCTAATAGTGAGATTCGGATACTTGGTTGTTTTGAATGATCAAGTTCATTAGAGGGACTTTGATTATTCGGGTGTACTGGGAGTTGTCACGTGTCTTGTTTTGTATGAATGTCGCACTAATCCGGGTAAAGTACTTTACATGGCCATGAGGAAATGGTAAGGTATGCAATTTTAATAATGTCTGATCAACATTATTACAATTGTGTATCTTGGCACCAAGAATGACATGTCGGGTACCGAGCAAGTGAATGCAACATGGTTGGGGTAGCTTTAGGAATCGGGTAATGGTTCCTAGGTTGTAATGGTCTCGATTGATGTGCTGGTTGTCACATCGGGTGCGTTATGAGTCGAGGAGAGTTACAGTGAATATCGACACCTAAGGTAAGTAAATGGGCTCGTGAGATTGTTGCATTATAGCCACCCGAAGTAGTGGGTGCGTGATCGAGATTCTAAGGTTCTGATCTTCTACCGAACTAGGATGACCAACTCGGGTGTGAAGTGGAGACCTGGATCCTGTCATGGGTTGTAACCAGTCTCGTGAATGTAGTAATGTGAAGTGACTCGGTAGAGTGTGAGGGTTAGAGAATCATGTCGTGACTCTAGTTGTGAGTTGTCTTTGGTGATGGTGTATTAGAGAGTCTCCGGGTCGTTTAACTCATGGGAGTGAGACCCGTATGACGAGGAATTGTGATAAAACGTGGGTGTGTTAATGAGACATATAGGGTAATTTTCCTTAAGGAATTCCCTTATGTTGATTGTGTTATCAGTGAGCGGGGAGAGGTATAAGACTTGACATTACCAAACATCTTGTTAGTTGTATATGAAAGTGTAGCAAGGATAAATATCTTGGCCTTGGTGAATTCGTGAGGAATGTAAGTTTGTAAAAAAGATTGTTAAGCTAATGGATCATAAGGTATGTCGGGTGAACATGACTATTAGTCATTAAATAGTGAGTTATGAAGGTAAAATAGTTATTCGCGTAAGTGGGCTATGTAGCCGAGAGTGGTGTTTATATACACCCAGTATAAAAAAATGCAAGTAGTGTGGGTATCCGCGGTGACGCGCGTGACAAAGTATCCTAAGGCATTCTTGGGAGTCTTCCCAGAAATTTTTGTGTAATGGTAATCTTCGTGATAAAAGGATTAACAGAGTGTTAAGCGTAACAGATAGGTTCGATGAAGTGATCTCACGGAAAATACTAAACTCCTAAGGGTGTGTTTGTGTTGAGTTGTAATCACTGTTGTGTTTAGGTTTTTGCCTGTGAGAAACCTTGAAATATAGTGGTGAATGACTATGTAGAATAATTATTCGGCTGTAGTGAAAGTCGAGCTTGTAAACATTGTGATAAATTCTTTATGTGGAATGGAGGAACAAGAATAAATTTTACAGTTGTTACCATGAACAACTGATGAGCGATGATGATTGACGGATACGGGTGAAATGTCCCGTTCTTATTGATTAAAAACGTTCCATATTAATTGATTTCGTTGCGAGGTTTTGACCTCTATATGAGACGTTTTTCAAAGACTGCATTCATTTTTAAAACAAACCATAACCTTTATTTCATCAATAAAGGTTTAAAAAGCTTTACGTAGATTATCAAATAATGATAATCTAAAATATCCTGTTTACACACGACCATTACATAATGGTTTACAATACAAATATGTTACAACAAAATAAGTTTCTTGAATGCAGTTTTTACACAATATCATACAAGCATGGACTCCAAATCTCGTCCTTATTTAAGTATGCGACAGCGGAAGCTCTTAATAATCACCTGAGAATAAACATGCTTAAAACGTCAACAAAAATGTTGGTGAGTTATAGGTTTAACCTATATATATCAAATCATAATAATAGACCACAAGATTTCATATTTCAATACACAACCCATACATAGAGATAAAAATTCATTCATATGGTGAACACCTGGTAACCGACATTAACAAGATGCATATATAAGAATATCCCCATCATTCCGGGACACCCTTCGGATATGATATAAATTTCGAAGTACTAAAGCATCCGGTACTTTGGATGGGGTTTGTTAGGCCCAATAGATCTATCTTTAGGATTCGCGTCAATTAGGGTGTCTGTTCCCTAATTATTAGATTACCAGACTTAATAAAAAGGGGCATATTCGATTTCGATAATTCAACCATAGAATGTAGTTTCACGTACTTGTGTCTATTTTGTAAATCATTTATAAAACCTGCATGTATTCTCATCCCAAAAATATTAGATTTTTAAAAGTGGGACTATAACTCACTTTCACATATTTTTACTTCGTCGGGAAGTAAGACTTGGCCACTGGTTGATTCACGAACCTATAACAATATATACATATATATCAAAGTATGTTTAAAATATATTTACAACACTTTTTAATATATTTTGATGTTTTAAGTTTATTAAGTCAGCTGTCCTCGTTAGTAACCTACAACTAGTTGTCCACAGTTAGATGTACAGAAATAAATCGATAAATATTATCTTGAATCAATCCACGACCCAGTGTATACGTATCTCAGTATTGATCACAACTCAAACTATATATATTTTGGAATCAACCTCAACCCTGTATAGCTAACTCCAACATTCACATATAGAGTGTCTATGGTTGTTCCGAAATATATATAGATGTGTCGACATGATAGGTTAAAACATTGTATACGTGTCTATGGTATCTCAAGATTACATAATATACAATACAAGTTGATTAAGTTATGGTTGGAATAGATTTGTTACCAATTTTCACGTAGCTAAAATGAGAAAAATTATCCAATCTTGTTTTACCCATAACTTCTTCATTTTAAATCCGTTTTGAGTGAATCAAATTGCTATGGTTTCATATTGAACTCTATTTTATGAATCTAAACAGAAAAAGTATAGGTTTATAGTCGGAACAATAAGTTACAAGTCGTTTTTGTAAAGGTAGTCATTTCAGTCGAAAGAACGACGTCTAGATGACCATTTTAGAAAACATACTTCCACTTTGAGTTTAACCATAATTTTTGGATATAGTTTCATGTTCATAATAAAAATAATTTTCTCAGAATAACAACTTTTAAATCAAAGTTTATCATAGTTTTTAATTAACTAACCCAAAACAGCCCGCGGTGTTACTACGATGGCGTAAATCCGGTTTTACGGTGTTTTTTGTGTTTCCAGGTTTTAAATCATTAAGTTGGCATATCATATAGATATAGAACATGTGTTTAGTTGATTTTAAAAGTCAAGTTAGAAGGATTAACTTTTGTTTGCAAACAAATTTAGAATTAACTAAACTATGTTCTAGTGATTACAAGTTTAAACCTTCGAATAAGATAGATTTATATATATGAATTGAATGATGTTATGAACATCATTACTACCTTAATTTCCTTGGATAAACCTACTGGAAAAGAGAAAAATGGATCTAGCTTCAACGGATCCTTGGATGGCTCGAAGTTCTTGAAGCAGAATCATGACACGAAAACAAGTTCAAGTAAGATCATCACTTGAAATAAGATTGTTATAGTTATAGAAATTGAACCAAAGTTTGAATATGATTATTACCTTGTATTAGAATGATAACCTACTGTAAGAAACAAAGATTTCTTGAGGTTGGATGATCACCTTACAAGATTGGAAGTGAGCTAGCAAACTTGAAAGTATTCTTGATTTTATGTAACTAGAACTTGTAGAATATATGAAGAACACTTAGAACTTGAAGATAGAACTTGAGAGAGATCAATTAGATGAAGAAAATTGAAGAATGAAAGTGTTTTTAGGTGTTTTTGGTCGTTGGTGTATGGATTAGATATAAAGGATATTAATTTTGTTTTCATGTAAATAAGTCATGAATGATTACTCATATTTTTGTAATTTTATGAGATATTTCATGCTAGTTGCCAAATGATGGTTCCCACATGTGTTAGGTGACTCACATGGGCTGCTAAGAGCTGATCATTGGAGTGTATATACCAATAGTACATACATCTAAAAGCTGTGTATTGTACGAGTACGAATACAGGTGCATACGAGTAGAATTTTTGATGAAACTGAACGAGGATGTAATTGTAAGCATTTTTGTTAAGTAGAAGTATTTTGATAAGTGTATTGAAGTCTTTCAAAAGTGTATAAATACATATTAAAACATTACATGTATATACATTTTAACTGAGTCGTTAAATCATCGTTAGTCGTTACATGTAAGTTTTGTTTTGAAACCTTTAGGTTAACGATCTTGTTAAATGTTGTTAACCCAATGTTTATAATATCAAATGAGATTTTAAATTATTATATTATCATTATATTATCATGTATGAATATCTCTTAATATGATATATATACATTAAATGTCTTTACAACGATAATCGTTACATATATGTTTCGTTTAAAAATCATTAAGTTAGTAGTCTTGTTTTTACATATGTAGTTCATTGTTAATATACTTAATGATATGTTTACTTATCATAGTATCATGTTAACTATATATATATCCATATATATGTCATCATATAGTTTTTACAAGTTTTAACGTTCGTGAATCACCGGTCAACTTGGGTGGTCAATTGTCTATATGAAACATATTTCAATTAATCAAGTCTTAACAAGTTTGATTGCTTAACATGTTGGAAACATTTAATCATGTAAATATCAATCTCAATTAATATATATAAACATGGAAAAGTTCGGGTCACTACAGTACCTACCCGTTAAATAAATTTCGTCCCGAAATTTTAAGCTGTTGAAGGTGTTGACGAATCTTCTGGAAATAGATGCGGGCATTTCTTCTTCATCTGATCTTCATGCTCCCAGGTGAACTCGGGTCCTCTACGAGCATTCCATCGAACCTTAACAATTGGTATCTTGTTTTGCTTAAGTCTTTTAACCTCACGATCCATTATTTCGACGGGTTCTTCGATGAATTGAAGTTTTTCGTTGATTTGGATTTCATCTAACGGAATAGTTAGATCTTCTTTAGCAAAACATTTCTTCAAATTTGAGACGTGGAAAGTGTTATGTACAGCCGCGAGTTGTTGAGGTAACTCAAGTCGGTAAGCTACTGGTCCGACACGATCAATAATCTTGAATGGTCCAATATACCTTGGATTTAATTTCCCTCGTTTACCAAATCGAACAATGCCTTTCCAAGGTGCAACTTTAAGCATGACCATTTCTCCAATTTCAAATTCTATATCTTTTCTTTTAATGTCAGCGTAGCTCTTTTGTCGACTTTGGGCGGTTTTCAACCGTTGTTGAATTTGGATGATCTTCTCGGTAGTTTCTTGTATAATCTCCGGACCCGTAATCTGTCTATCCCCCACTTCACTTCAACAAATTGAAGACCTGCACTTTCTACCATAAAGTGCTTCAAACGGCGCCATCTCAATGCTTGAATGGTAGCTGTTGTTGTAGGAAAATTCTGCTAACGGTAGATGTCGATCCCAACTGTTTCCGAAATCAATAACACATGCTCGTAGCATGTCTTCAAGCGTTTGTATCGTCCTTTCGCTCTGCCCATCAGTTTGTGGATGATAGGCAGTACTCATGTCTAGACGAGTTCCTAATGCTTGCTGTAATGTCTGCCAGAATCTTGAAATAAATCTGCCATCCCTATCAGAGATAATAGAGATTGGTATTCCATGTCTGGAGACGACTTCCTTCAAATACAGTCGTGCTAACTTCTCCATCTTGTCATCTTCTCTTATTGGCAGGAAGTGTGCTGATTTGGTGAGACGATCAACTATTACCCAAATAGTATCAAAACCACTTGCAGTCCTTGGCAATTTAGTGATGAAATCCATGGTAATGTTTTCCCATTTCCATTCCGGGATTTCGGGTTGTTGAAGTAGACCTGATGGTTTCTGATGCTCAGCTTTGACCTTAGAACACGTCAAACATTCTCTTACATATTTAGCAACATCGGCTTTCATGCCCGGCCACCAAAAATGTTTCTTGAGATCCTTGTACATCTTCCCCGTTCCAGGATGTATTGAGTATCTGGTTTTATGAGCTTCTCTAAGTACCATTTCTCTCATATCTCCAAATTTTGGTACCCAAATCCTTTCAGCCCTATACCGGGTTCCGTCTTCCCGAATATTAAGATGCTTCTCCGATCCTTTGGGTATTTCATCCTTTAAATTTCCCTCTTTTAAAACTCCTTGTTGCGCCTCCTTTATTTGAGTAGTAAGGTTATTATGAATCATTATATTCATAGATTTTACTCGAATGGGTTCTATGTCCTTCCTGCTCAAGGCATCGGCTACCACATTTGCCTTCCCCGGGTGGTAACGAATCTCAAAGTCGTAATCATTCAATAATTCAATCCACCTACGCTGCCTCATATTCAGTTGTTTCTGATTAAATATGTGTTGAAGACTTTTGTGGTCGGTATATATAATACTTTTGACCCTATATAAGTAGTGCCTCCAAGTCTTTAATGCAAAAACAACCGCGCCTAATTCCAAATCATGCGTCGTATAATTTTGTTCGTGAATCTTCAATTGTCTAGACGCATAAGCAATCACCTTCGTTCGTTGCATTAATACACAACCGAGACCTTGCTTTGATGCGTCACAATAAATCACAAAATCATCATTCCCTTCAGGCAATGACAATATAGGTGCTGTAGTTAGCTTTTTCTTTAATAACTGAAACGCTTTCTCTTGTTCATCATTCCATTCAAATTTCTTCCCTTTATGCGTTAATGCAGTCAAGGGTTTTGCTACTCTGGAAAAGTCTTGGATGAACCTTCTGTAGTAACCAGCTAGTCCTAAAAACTGGCGTATGTGTTTCAGATTTTTCGGGGTTTCTCACTTTTCAACAGTTTCTATCTTTGCCGGATCCACCTTAATACCTTCTTTGTTCACTATGTGACCGAGGAATTGAACTTCTTCCAACCAAAATACACACTTTGAAAACTAGGCATACAATTCTTCCTTCCTCAATACTTCTAACACCTTTCTCAAATGTTCACCGTGTTCTTGGTCATTCTTTGAGTAAATAAGTATGTCATCAATGAAAACAATGACAAACTTGTCAAGGTATAGTCCACACACTCGGTTCATAAGGTCCATGAACACAGCTGGTGCATTAGTTAAACCAAACGGCATGACCATAAACTCGTAATGACCGTAACGTGTTCTGAAAGCAGTCTTTGGAATATCATCTTCTTTCACCCGCATTTGATGATACCCGGAATGTAAGTCAATCTTTGAATAAACAGACGAGCCTTGTAGTTGATCAAATAAGTCGTCGATTCTCGGTAGTGGGAAGCGGTTCTTGATGGTAAGTTTGTTCAACTCTCGGTAGTCGATACACAACCTGAATGTACCATCTTTCTTCTTGACAAACAAAACAGGAGCTCCCCACGGTGATGTGCTTGGTCGAATGAAACCACGCTCTAAAAGTTCTTGTAATTGGATTTGCAGTTCTTTCATCTCGCTGGGTACGAGTCTATAAGGAGCACGAGCTATTGGTGCAGCTCCTGGTACAAGATCTATTTGAAATTCAACGGATCGATGTGGGGTAATCCCGGTAATTCTTTCGGAAATACATCGGGAAATTCTTTTGCAATGGGAACATCATTGATGCTCTTTTCTTCAGTTTGTACTTTTTCGACGTGTGCTAGAACAGCATAGCAACCTTTTCTTATTAGTTTTTGTGCCTTCAAATTACTAATAAGATGTAGTTTCGTGTTGCCCTTTTCTCCGTACACCATTAAGGGTTTTCCTTTTTCTCGTATAATGCGAATTGCATTTTTGTAACAAACGATCTCTGCTTTCACTTCTTTCAACCAGTCCATACCGATTATCACATCAAAACTCCCTAACTCTACTGGTATCAAATTAATCTTAAATGTTTCGCTAACCAGTTTAATTTCTCGATTCCGACATATATTATCTGCTGAAATTAATTTACCATTTGCTAATTCGAGTAAAAATTTACTATCCAAAGGCGTCAATGGACAACTTCATTTAGCACAAAAATCTCTACTCATATAGCTTCTATCCGCACCCGAATCAAATAAAACGTAAGCAGATTTATTGTCAATAAGAAACGTACCCGTAACAAGCTCCGGGTCTTCCTGTGCCTCTGCCGCATTAATATTGAAAACTCTTCCGCGGCCTTGTCCATTCGTGTTCTCCTGGTTTGGGCAATTTCTAATAATGTGGCCCGGTTTTCCACATTTATAACAAACTACATTGGCATAACTTGCTCCGACACTACTTGCTCCGCCATTACTCATTCCGACACCATTTGTTCCTTTCGTTCTATTAACCCCTGGTCCGTAGACCTCACACTTCGCCGCGCTATGACCATTTCTTTTACACTTGTTGCAAAATTTGGTGCTGAACCCCGAGTGATACTTTTCACACCTTTGGCATAGCTGCTTCTGATTGTTGTTGTTGTTGCGGTTATTATTGTTGTTGGGATGATTGTTGTAGTTGCTGTTGTTGTTGTTGTTGATGTTGTTGTTGTTGTTGTTGGGCCATTTGTTGTAGTTGCGATTGATGTTGCGATTGTTGGGATAATTGTTGCGATTATTGTTGTAATTGCTGTTGTTGTTGTATTGGTGATTCTTATCACCGTTTTCCTCCCACTTTCTTTTGACTTGCTTCACATTGGCCTCTTCAGCAGTCTGTTCTTTAATTCTTTCTTCAATCTGGTTCACTAGTTTGTGAGCCATTCTACATGCCTGTTGTATGGAGGCGGGCTCGTGTGAACTTATATCTTCTTGGATTCTTTCCGGTAATCCTTTCACAAACGCGTCGATCTTCTCTTCCTCATCTTCGAATGCTCCCGGACACAATAGGCACAATTCTGTGAATCGTCTTTCGTACGTGGTAATATCAAATCCTTGGGTTCGTAACCCTCTAAGTTCTGTCTTGAGCTTATTGACCTCGGTTCTGGGACGGTACTTCTCGTTCATCAAGTGCTTGAATGCTGACCACGGTAGTGCGTACACATCATCTTGTCCCACTTGCTCTAGATAGGTATTCCACCATGTTAACGCAGAACCTGTGAAGGTATGCGTAGCGTACTTCACTTTGTCCTCTTCAGTACACTTACTTATGGCAAACACCGATTCGACCTTCTCGGTCCACCGTTTCAATCCGATCGGTCCTTCGGTTCCATCAAATTCCAAAGGTTTGCAGGCAGTGAATTCTTTGTAGGTGCATCCTACACGATTTCCTGTACTGCTAGATCCAAGGTTATTGTTGGTATGTAGCGCAGCCTGTACTGCGGCTATGTTTGAAGCTAGAAAAGTACGGAATTCCTCTTCATTCAGATTCACGGTGTGTCGAGTAGTCGGTGCCATTTCCTTCAAAATAGTCAAATGGAACAAGTTAATCATACAGAATATTAAGAGTAGTTAATAGTATTTCATAGCATAATATGAACTCATTTATAAAAGCTTTTTCTTCATATTAGCGTTTTATAAGTTTAAATTCGGGTAGTACCTACCCGTTAAGTTCATACTTAGTAGCTAATATACAATTCAACTACTACAATTCTATATGAAAAACTGATTATAATAATATTTCGCGTTCAAACTTTTTCACAATATTTTACAAACTTACAATACCGCTTATTTTACATATAGCATGAAATATAGCACACAATAAATTTGATACAAGATGGTTGTGAAGATAATTCTAGCTAGTACACAAGTCGTTCAGCAAAGGAAATAAAGACACATAATTCATACGTCCAGAAACAAGTCATACATTCTGGTTTTACTAGGATTACTTCCCATCCTTGGTCTTGTGGAACATAACCGTTATGGCCGTTGATAAGACAGCGTGTTGTAACGTCGTCAAAGGGATGAGGGTTACGTAATGTCCAACAGTCCCGTAACAATCTAAAAACCTCATTTCTTACCCCAATTACCGACTGCGTCACTTGTGGGAACGTTTTGTTTAATAGTTGTAGCCCGATGTTCTTGTTCTCACTTTGGTGAGAAGCGAACATTACTAATCCGTAAGCATAACATGCTTCTTTATGTTGCATGTTAGCCGCTTTTTCTAAATCACGAAGTCCAATATTCGGATATTTTGAGTCAAAATAATTTCTTAACCCATTGCGTAAAATAGCATTTGGGTTCCCCGCAATATATGCGTCAAAGTAAACACATCGTAACTTATGGATTTCCCAATGTGATATCCCCCATCTTTCGAAGGAAAGCCTTTTATAAACCAAGGCATTCTTGGAACGTTCTTCGAATGTCTTACAAACTGATCTCGCCTTAAATAGTTGTGCCAAAGAATTCTGACCGACTCTAGACAAGATTTCATCAATCATGTCTCCGGGTAGGTCTCTTAAAATATTGGGTTGTCTATCCATTTTGTGTTTTTATACTGTAAAATAGACAAGAGTTAGATTCATAAAAAAATACTTATTAATACAAGCAATTTTTACATATATCATAAAGCATAAGCACACTATATTACTTATATTACACCACACGAATACAACTATCTTATTCTGACTCGCTTGTTTCTTCTTCTTCGGTTTTGGTTCGTTTTGCCAAGTTTCTAGGGATATATGATGTTCCCCTAATACGAGCCGTCGTTATCCACATTGGTTTAGAAAAACCTGGTGGTTTAGAGGTTCCCGGGTCATTGTTACAACTTAAGGACTTCGGGGGTTGACGATACATATAAAGTTCATCGGGGTTGGAATTAGATTTCTCTATTTTTATGCCCTTTCTCTTATTATTTTCTTTTGCCTTTTTAAATTCAGTTGGGGTAATTTCTATAACATCATCGGAATTCTCGTCGAAATCCGATTCATCGGAGAATTGGTAATCCTCCCAATATTTTGCTTCCTTGGCGGAAACACCATTGACCATAATTAACCTTGGTCGGTTGGTTGAGGATTTTCTTTTACTTAACCATTTTATTATTTCCCCCACCGGTTCTATTTCTTCATCCGGTTCCGATTCTCCTTCCGGTTCCGATTCTTCTTCTGGTTCCGACTCTTCTTCCGGTTCCTCTTCGGGAACTTGTGAATCAGTCCACGAATCATTCCAATTTACATTTGACTCTTCATTATTATTAGGTGAGTCAATGGGACTTGTTCTAGAGGTAGACATCTATCACATAATATCAAACGCGTTAAGAGATTAATATATCACATAATATTCACATGTTAAAAATATATAGTTTTCAACAAAATTTGTTAAGCAATCATTTTTCAAGTAAACACGGTCGAAGTCCAGACTCACTAATGCATCCTAACAAACTAGATAAGACACACTAATGCAAAATTCTGGTTCTCTAAGACCAACGCTCTGATACCAACTGAAATGTCCCGTTCTTATTGATTAAAAACGTTCCATATTAATTGATTTCGTTGCGAGGTTTTGACCTCTATATGAGACGTTTTTCAAAGACTGCATTCATTTTTAAAACAAACCATAACCTTTATTTCATCAATAAAGGTTTAAAAAGCTTTACGTAGATTATCAAATAATGATAATCTAAAATATCCTGTTTACACATGACCATTACATAATGGTTTACAATACAAATATGTTACAACAAAATAAGTTTCTTGAATGCAGTTTTTACACAATATCATACAAGCATGGACTCCAAATCTTGTCCTTATTTAAGTATGCGACAGCGGAAGCTCTTAATAATCACCTGAGAATAAACATGCTTAAAACGTCAACAAAAATGTTGGTGAGTTATAGGTTTAACCTATATATATCAAATCATAATAATAGACCACAAGATTTCATATTTCAATACACATCCCATACATAGAGATAAAAATTTATTCATATGGTGAACACCTGGTAACCGACATTAACAAGATGCATATATAAGAATATCCCCATCATTCCGGGATACCCTTCGGATATGATATAAATTTCGAAGTACTAAAGCATCCGGTACTTTGGATGGGGTTTGTTAGGCCCAATAGATCTATCTTTAGGATTCGCGTCAATTAGGGTGTCTATTCCCTAATTCTTAGATTACCAGACTTAATAAAAAGGGGCATATTCGATTTCGATAATTCAACCATAGAATGTAGTTTCACGTACTTGTGTCTATTTTGTAAATCATTTATAAAACCTGCATGTATTCTCATCCCAAAAATATTAGATTTTTAAAAGTGGGACTATAACTCACTTTCACAGATTTTTACTTCGTCGGGAAGTAAGACTTTGCCACTGGTTGATTCACGAACCTATAACAATATATACATATATATCAAAGTATGTTTAAAATATATTTACAACACTTTTTAATATATTTTGATGTTTTAAGTTTATTAAGTCAGCTGTCCTCGTTAGTAACCTACAACTAGTTGTCCACAGTTAGATGTACAGAAATAAATCGATAAATATTATCTTGAATCAATCCACGACCCAGTGTATACGTATCTCAGTATTGATCACAACTCAAACTATATATATTTTGGAATCAACCTCAACCCTGTATAGCTAACTCCAACATTCACATATAGAGTGTCTATGGTTGTTCCGAAATATATATAGATGTGTCGACATGATAGGTCGAAACATTGTATACGTGTCTATGGTATCTCAAGATTACATAATATACAATACAATTTGATTAAGTTATGGTTGGAATAGATTTGTTACCAATTTTCACGTAGCTAAAATGAGAAAAATTATCCAATCTTGTTTTACCCATAACTTCTTCATTTTAAATCCGTTTTAAGTGAATCAAATTGCTATGGTTTTATATTGAACTCTATTTTATGAATCTAAACAGAAAAAGTATAGGTTTATAGTCGGAACAATAAGTTACAAGTCGTTTTTGTAAAGGTAGTCATTTCAGTCGAAAGAACGACGTCTAGATGACCATTTTAGAAAACATACTTCCACTTTGAGTTTAACCATAATTTTTGGATATAGTTTCATGTTCATAATAAAAATCATTTTCTCAGAATAACAACTTTTAAATCAAAGTTTATCATAGTTTTTAATTAACTAACCCAAAACAGCCCGCGGTGTTACTACGACGGCGTAAATCCGGTTTTACGGTGTTTTTTGTGTTTCCAGGTTTTAAATCATTAAGTTAGCATATCATATAGATATAGAACATGTGTTTAGTTGATTTTAAAAGTCAAGTTAGAAGGATTAACTTTTGTTTGCGAACAAATTTAGAATTAACTAAACTATGTTCTAGTGATTACAAGTTTAAACCTTCGAATAAGATAGCTTTATATATATATGAATTTATGAAGAACACTTAGAACTTGAAGATAGAACTTGAGAGAGATCAATTAGATGAAGAAAATTGAAGAATGAAAGTGTTTGTAGGTGTTTTTGGTCGTTGGTGTATGGATTAGATATAAAGGATATGTAATTTTGTTTTCATGTAAATAAGTCATGAATGATTACTCATATTTTTGTAATTTTATGAGATATTTCATGCTAGTTGCCAAATGATGGTTCCCAAATGTGTTAGGTGACTCACATGGGCTGCTAAAATCTGATCATTGGAGTGTATATACCAATAGTACATACATCTAAAAGCTGTGTATTGTACGAGTACGAATACGGGTGCATACGAGTAGAATTGTTGATGAAACTGAACGAGGATGTAATTGTAAGCATTTTTGTTAAGTAGAAGTATTTTGATAAGTGTATTGAAGTCTTTCAAAAGTGTATAAATACATATTAAAACACTACATGTATATACATTTTAACTGAGTCGTTAAGTCATCGTTAGTCGTTACATGTAAGTGTTGTTTTGAAACCTTTAGGTTAACGATCTTGTTAAATGTTGTTAACCCAATGTTTATAATATCAAATGAGATTTTAAATTATTATATTATCATGATTTTATCATGTATGAATATCTCTTAATATGATATATATACATTAAATGTCTTTACAACGATAATCGTTACATATATGTCTCGTTTAAAAATCATTAAGTTAGTAGTCTTGTTTTTACATATGTAGTTCATTGTTAATATACTTAATGATATGTTTACTTATCATAGTATCATGTTAACTATATATATATCCATATATATGTCATCATATAGTTTTTACAAGTTTTAACGTTCGTGAGTCACCGGTCAACTTGGGTGGTCAATTGTCTATATGAAACATATTTCAATTAATCAAGTCTTAACAAGTTTGATTGCTTAACATGTTGGAAACATTTAATCATATAAATATCAATCTCAATTAATATATATAAACATGGAAAAGTTCGGGTCACTACAACGGGAGCTTATGAGACGAGTAAACCTTGTTGCTCTTACGTGCTTGGAGTGGAAAGTTGTCGTTTTCTGGAATTGAGTCGGAGTCGTTTCAATAGAAAAAGGGAACCATTGAAGCGAAAGATACATTTATAAACTATAGATACTATTATGATACTTATACTTACCTTTATTAAAAAGAAAGAGTTTTTAAAAGGTAAAATTGGGCCGTAACCGGTGCCCGACCTAAGAAATTCATCCATAGACTTTGGACCCAAACCCATTAGAGTTTTCAACACTTGGCTTGATTTAAAAGAATCTGACGAAATCATACAAAAAGCTTGGAACATACCCGTAACCGGTACCCGACCTGATTGTATTTTAAGAAATAAACTAAATAACATTAAGATGGAACTAAAAAACATAGTAATCAACTCGATAATCTTGATGACCAAATCAAAATACACTTGTATAACACGGATACTTTGGAATCCATAGCCGAAAGCAGGCTGCTACCTGAAACCAAAAGTAAATAGTGGGTCGATGAAAAAATGAAAAGAATCGAAAAATAAAAAATAAAAACCAAGATGTTAAAACAAAAATCTCGAATAAAATGGTCTCTCGAAGGTGACGAAAACTCAATATTTTTCCATAACTACATTAAAAGACGTAACAACAAAAATAACATCCCTGGAAACTCAATTAATGGAACATGGACCGTGGAACCAAATTTAATAAAAAACGAAGCCCTTGGACATTTCGATAATCTATTTAAATCCAACAAGCAAAAAGGAACATGTCCCTTTAATAATGAACCCCATTTAGAATAAATAACTCCTAACGATAACACATTACCAGAAGCAAGATTCAATGAGAAAGAAATTTGGGACGCATTACAAGAATGCGAAAGTTCTAAAGCGCTAGGCCCCGATGGCTTTAATATGAAATTCTTTAAGAAATACTGGTGGTTAATTAAATAAGATCTACTTAAAGCTGTGGATTGGTTCTAGAGCGAATCGGAGATTTCAAAAGGTTGTAATGCGTCCTTTTTCACAGTTATCCTCAAAAAACCAAACCCCATCGGCTTTAATGAATATCGTCCCATTTGCCTTATCGGTAGCAATTACAAAATTGTAACAAAAGTACTCTCTAACTGATTAGCAAAAGTCATACACAAAGTCATCGGCATCGAAAAAACTACTTTTTTAAAAGTAGATATATACTTGATAGTGTCCTAATTACAAACGAACTCATCGACGAACTTAAGAGAGAAAAAAAGAAAAGGTCTAATTTTTAAAGTTGACTTTGAAAAAGCTTTCGACTGCATCGAATGAAATTTTCTATTTGATACCATGTGTAGCATGGGATTCGGAATTAAATGGATTAGCTTCATTCGTGCATGTCTCACATCTTCGTCCATCTCCATTTTAATAAACAGATCACCCACCAAAGAATTCATACCGGGTCGAGGAATAAGACAAGGTGATCCAATATCACCTTTCTTATTTATCATCGTGGCCGAAGGCCTAAATATCCTTACCAATCGCGCTATTTCAAACGGTCAATTTAAAAGAACTAAAGTCAGTCATGATAATGTAATCGTCTCACATCTCCAATATGCGGACGATACTATTTTTTCAGATAGTGGAATAAAAGAAATGCAAAATACATATCTAAATTACTTAAATGCTTAGAAAAAGTTTCCAGTCTTAAAGTTAACTTCAAGAAAAGCAATGTATTTGAGATTGGCGTTCCTAAGGTGGAAGTCGAATCCATGGCTACCTCCATTGGATGTAGTGCGGGTTCATTTCCATTTACATACTTGGGACTACCTATCGGAATCCCATTGTAAGATCCTGTTTTCTTTTTGGTTTGGACGCCATCCAAACATCTGGGACGCCATCCCATTATGAAGGCCTGGACGCCGTCCAGAAATCTGGACGCCGTCCAGATGATCTGTCGAGCCAGAATTGAGTTTTTAAATATTTTAGATGGGTAAATTGGTAATTTCACTTAGTGGAAGAATTAAAGGCCCTAGATAAGATTGGTTGAGCCTCATAACTCCATTTCAAACCACCAAACTTCATCCACTTAAATCCTAGTGAGAGAGTGTGATTCAAGTGTGAGAAAGCTCAAATCGGAGAAGAAGAAGCTTGTTTCGGGTTTTAGCTCGAGCATTAAAGTTGTTCATCTCCTCGTTAGCTTCGTTTTGATTGTGGTGGTAAGCCCTAAACTTGATTACCTTAGTTTAATGTGTTTAAGGGTTAGGGTTTGGGTTAGTATTGCACATAAAATCCATTTGTGAGTAATTTGGGGGTTTTGGGTAAGTTTGGGTCATGAAGACCCAAATGGTGACTAACCTAGGATTTTGAAAGGGTAAATGGTGTAAATGGGTCTTAAAGACCTAAGTAAATACTAATACATTTATAGTTAATGTTAGTGGGTGTGATTTGGGTTGTGGGTGACCCAAATGGGTGTGTTGACCTAGAAATGGGTCAAATGGGTCTTTGATGACCTAGGTTGTCTTGCATGTATGAAAACGAGTTAACTTTGTGGTTAAAAGTGTGTTAAGACTTTAATTGGCTAGAGTTAGGGTTTTTGGTGAAGTTGACCCATTATTAGGGTTAATGGTGCAAAATGGGTCGGGATTGCATTTTGGGTCAAAATGACTTAGAAATGGTGAAAGAATTGGTTGACCGACTTGAGTTTGCATCTAATAATATGTATAATGTGATAGGTACGTTACTTTGAGGTTTCGCAAGCTCGGGTATCTTTTCACAAGACTTTGAGATGAGTGGAATAATTATATGCGTAGGTATATAATGTATCTATTTGTTGTAGTGTGAAATGTGTAGTGTCGAGGTGTTAAGACACCACGTTTCACGTGAAAAGTGTAGCATCGAGGTGTTAAGATGCCACTCGGGTGTAGCATCGAGGTGTTAAGATGCCACCTAGGAGTGTAGTGTCGAGGTGTTAAGACACCACTCCGTAAAATAATGAGTGAAGCATCGAGGTGTTAAGATGCCACTCGGGGTGAAGTGCCGAGGTGTTAAGGTGCCACCCTAGGGGTTAGTGTTGCGAGGTGTTAAGTGCCCTAACGGATGTTGTGATCACCGATGGCATTTTCGCGAGCGCCGTTCCCTTGTACTATTGGTTAACCATGGTCATTTATGTTGTAAGCATATTATATTATTCGAGTTATATTTATATGCGGTTGTTATGCTAGCTTGGGGGTATTGGTGAATTATAGCTTGTTATTGCGACGATAAGCTAATGTTGTTTGCTAGCATGTTTGCGGTTGTGTAAGTGTGTGCAAGTAGGTATAATTGTATATGTATTCGTATAATTATTGCATTCACTAAGCTTTGCTTACCCTCTCGTTATTTACCTTTTTTTATATGCTCGGGCGTTGACAAGGGTAAGAGCGTTCAATTGGATTAGTGATCTCCCGCTTGTTTTGTTAGGGGATGCTTTTGGGTGTTAGCTTTTGGAGTTCGACCGAGATTGGGTAGTTTAACCCCAAACACCATGCTCTAGTGTCGTTTGGAACTTAAACTTATATTTGGTCGAAACTTTTATTTTTGAACGAAACTTGTAAAATGGGCGATGTGGGCCCGTTGGTGTAAAACTTGATTTGATGATGAAAATCTCTTAGTTTCACTTATATTGACTTGTGGTAAAAAGGTTTTCGTTTGAAAGTGTCGGGAAGCGGGTTTTCCGCTCGTGTGAGTTGGACCCGTGATCAGTAGCTGGAAGGCCATTGGGACGTCATCCCAATTGCTTGGACGCTGTCCCAGTTGTTTTGATCTGGACGCCGTCCCAAACTTTGGACGCCGTCCCACATTTCTGAGCTGGACGCCGTCCAGGGTTCTGGACGCCGTCCAGATGCACTGACATAGAAATTTTTTTTTTTTTGGTACGCGTCTAATGGATTTATGATGTCGGGTTGTTACAAGTGGTATCAGAGCATGGTCTAAGGGATTTAGGCGACTTGAGATAGGTGCCTAGACTTAGACTTTATTGTGTGAGCGCTTTATGCGGGACTTGTAGGACTTTGGGTCTAATCGGGAATTGTTAGTGCTTTGGTTTATGAGAATTAACCTTGTGCTAATTGTTTTGTGTTGTGTTTAGCAATCATCAAGCAAGACGGACGTTGTACTAGCAAGTTAATGCGACGTGCTCGCGTAACAACGATTAGCTACCGTTGTTACGGGTGCAAATCGTGTCAAACGAGTAATGTACGACGATTGTCGAGCAGGATGGAGTAGTGTGGAGTACATGTATATACTTATGTGTTATGTATTTTCGTTACATGGTTTAACCTATTCCGTTTTATAGAATGAAGACGAGAAACGGTCCCGATCATGATAACGGAAGTACAAGCGAGGACGCCGAGTTTTCGGCCAAGGTTGAGGCCGTCTTTAAAAAGTTAAAAGCGGATTTTCTTACGGACGTCCGAAAGGTCTTTCAAGATTCGGTCGATGGGCAGGTGACCGATTTGATAAATGAACGAATGAAGGCCACTATCGAAGAGGCCCTTGATGCTAGAAACCTTTATCCTCGCGGTGAAGGAGGTGAAGGAAGGCGGGACTTCTATTATAAGAATTTCAAGGACACTCAACCCCCGATGTTTAATGGGGTGCGAGATCCTTTGAAGAGTACATGTTGGATCTCCGATATCGAGGGAGCTTTTCGTACCGCGGAATGCCCTCCTGAGAAGAAAACAAGGTTTGGTTCAAGCATGTTGCGGGAGGAAGCTAAGTTGTAGTGGGACGATAAGATCAACTTATATGGCGAAGAACAATGTATGGGCTTGACATGGGAGGAGTTCAAGAAAGAATTTTTCAAAGAATACCGAACTTCATCCGATCTCGATAGAATCCGGGACGAGTTGCACCATCTGCAACAAGGGTCAATGGACTTGGTTACACTCAAGTCTACCTTCTTGGCAAAGACTAGTTTTTGCCCGGAATATGTGGGCGATGATCACAAGTTAATGAAGGATTTCTACCGTACATTGAATGATGAGTACAAGGGTATGATTAGTCGGGGAATGGCTAAGACTTTTGAAGAACTATTCGAGTTGGCTCGGGGTTTTGAACCGGAGGTTCCAAGGAAGAGTGATTTCACTTTTTCAAAGAGAAAGTTTGAAGGTTTTAGTTACTCTAACTCTTCAAACAAGAAGAACAAGAACAAGAAGGGTTCCGAAAGTGTCAATAATGTGAAAAAGGGCGCTACCAGTGGTTTTTCTTATGTGTGCTACAATTGTGGGCAACCGGGTCATATGGCTCGTGAATGTCCGAAACCATTTTCCGAAAACAAAATCACTTGTTTTAATTGCGGAAAAGAAGGGCAAAAGAAGCCGGAGTGTCCCGACTTGCGCAATGATAATGTTAAGCGGTTAGAGAAGGTGGCGGGTACGGCAAGGGGTCAAAATTATTTGATGACCAATGATGAAGCCAAGCAATCAAACGAAGTTGTCTCAGGTACTTTCGTGGTTAATTCTAATCCGGTAAGAATTCTATTTGATAGCAGTGCAAATTTGTCGTTTGTGTCTCCTAAATTTGTGCCTAAACTTGATAGACCGTTAGCTAAGTTAAGTCGTCCGGTAGAAGTCGAAATAGCGGACGGCAAGACGGTGCTAGTGGTTGATGTGTGTGAAAATTGTGATGTTGTTTTCGGTGCCGAAACCTTTAAAATTGATCTCATTCCAATGATCTTGGGCGATTTTGATATTATCGTTGGTATGGATTGGCTCGATCGTTATAGAGCCGATATTGCATGTCATGATAAGTTTATTCATGTGAAGACCCCAAGTGGGGAAGAGTTGATTATTCATGGTGATAAGCGAATGAGACCGGTGCCGATATGCACTTTTGCACGGTCACGTCGTCTCGTTGTTACCGGTGGCATGGCTTTCCTTGCTCATGTTGTTGATACTCGTAATGAGCCACCACCCATTCGTGAAATTTCGGTGGTTAATGAATTTGAAGACGTTTTTCCGGATGAGTTACCGGGTGTTCCGGCGGAAAGACAAGTTGAATTTCGCATTGAGTTGGTTCCGGGGGCTACCCCCATTGCTAAAACTCCTTATCGTTTAGCGCCGACGGAAATGCAAGAGCTGTTAAATCAAACCCAAGAGCTACTTGAAAAGGGTTTCATTCGACCGAGTGCTTCGCCATGGGGCGCTCCGGTTTTATTCGTAAAGAAGAAGGATGGTAGTATGCGGATGTGCATCGATTATCGGGAGTTGAATAAAGTGACGATCAAGAATCGTTATCCATTGCCTCGGATTGACGATTTGTTTGACCAACTCCAAGGTGCGACGTATTTCTCGAAGATTGACCTACGGTCCGGCTATCACCAAATGCGGGTCCGTGAGGAAGATATCGAGAAAACGGCTTTTCGAACGCGTTATGGGCATTTTGAGTTTGTAGTTATGCCTTTCGGTCTTACGAATGTACCAGCGGCATTCATGGATCTTATGAACCGAGTGTGCCAACCTATGTTGGGCAAGTCGGTAATAGTGTTCATTGACGACATACTAGTCTACTCGAAAAGTATGAACGAACATGAACGTCATTTGCGTGAAGTATTGAAGACGCTACGAAAGGAGAAGTTGTATGCAAAGTTCTCCAAATGTGAATTTTGGCTAAGGGAAGTTCAATTCCTTGGTCATATTGTGAACGAAAATGGTATTCAAGTAGATTCGGGGAAGATCGAGACGGTGAAGAGTTAGGGACGACCGACTACGCCTACGGAAATCCGAAGTTTTCTCGGATTGGCCGGTTATTATCATCGGTTTATCCAAGACTTTTCTAAGATCGCTTCTCCATTGACGAAATTGACAAGAAAGAATGCAAGATTTAATTGGGAGAACGAGCAAGAAATTGCTTTTCAATTGTTAAAAGAGAAGTTGTGTCAAGCTCCGGTGTTAGTGTTGCCGGAAGGGGTAGAAGACATGACGGTTTATTGTGATGCTTCTCTAAATGGTCTCGGGTGTATTCTAATGCAAAGAGGTAAAGTCATCGCTTATGCCTCTCGACAATTAAAGGAACATGAAACGAGATATCCGACTCATGATCTTGAGTTGGCGGCGGTTGTGCATGCGTTGAAAATTTGGCGCCATTACTTGTATGGTGTCAAGTGTACGATTTATTCGGATCATAAGAGTTTGAAACATCTCTTTAATCAACGAGATTTGAATTATCGCCAACGTAGGTGGATGGATGTGGTGAAAGATTATGATTGTGAGATACTTTATCATCCGGGTAAGGCGAATGTTGTCGCGGATGCGTTGAGTCGAAAGAGTCAACATCCGGCGATAAAAGTGGGATCGTTACGTTTGATTATTACTAATGATTTTCTTGTGAAGCTTGGTGAGATTCAAATAGAGGCTTACGTTCACAACAAGTATACGGAGCGAATCGTGGGCCAATCGGAGTTTATTACTATAGGTTCGCGTGGGTTGTTGTCGTTTCAAGGAAGGCTGTGGGTGTCTAAGATGGGTGATTACCGACGGGTGCTACTTGATGAAGCACATAAGTCAAAATATTCCATTCACCCGGGCGCGACGAAAATGTATCTTGACTTGAAGAAAGATTATTGGTGGCCGGGCATGAAGCGTGATGTTGTTAAATATGTTGAGCAATGTGTTACTTGTTTGCAAGTTAAAGCCGGGCACCAAAAGCCGTATGGTAAGTTGCAACCGTTAGAAATCCCGAAATGCAAATGGGAGCACATTACCAAGGATTTCATAACAATGTTACCTAAGACGGCGAGAACCCAATTTGACACGATTTGGGTAATAGTTGATAGATTGACGAAAAGTGCTTTGTTTCTTCCCATTAAAGAAGCAATATATTCGGAGGCCTTAGCTAAGTTGTTTATCAAGGAAGTGGTCTCGCGACATGGGGTTCCTATATCTATTATTTCGGATCGAGATACCCGTTTTACATCTCGGTTTTGGGAAAAGTTTCACGAAGATATGGGGACGCAATTGAAATTGAGCACGGGGTATCATCCTCAAACGGACTGTCAAACCGAACGTACGAATCAAACTTTGGAAGATATGTTACGGGCGTGCATTATTAATTTCGGTGGTAGTTGGGATGAGCATTTGCCTTTGGTGGAATTCTCGTACAATAATAGTTATCATACTAGTATCGGGATGCACCTTATGAGATGCTTTACGGGCGAAGGTGTCGAACTCCAATTTGTTGGGGTGAAGTGGGTCAAAGGGAAATCAGGAGTACCGATTTGGTTTTGGAGACGAATAACAAGATTGATATTATTCGGGAACATTTGAAGAAGGCTCAAGATAGACAAAAGTCGTATGCCGATAAACGTAGATGGTGATATGGTGATGCTTAAGGTTTCGCTTTGGAAGGGTATTATTCGATTTCGAAAACGGGGAAAATTAGCTCCTCGGTTTATTGGGCCATTCAAAGTTTTAGCTCGTGTTGGCGAAGTTGCATATCGTTTGGAATTACCCGAAGAACTTGCGGGGATCCATAATACATTTCATGTTTCCCACCTCCGTAAGTGTCTTGCGGATGATTCTTCGTGGGTGTCGTTAGACGAGATTGAGCTAAATAATTGATAATGCTAAAAACGAACATATATTTCATAGCATTATTCCTCAAGAAAGACAAGCTTTTAGTTGCAATTGTTCTATTTACAAGTGATATTCGTTTAAATAATAAAAGGTGAAGACAAAAGACAGATTCGACGAATTGAAGACGCAAACGACCAAAAAGCTCAAAAGTACAAAAGACAATCAAAAAGGTTCCAATTATTGATAAGAAACGTCTCGAAATTACAAGAGTACAAGATTCAAAACGCAAAGTACAAAATATAAAATTGTACGCAAGGACGTTCGAAAATCCGGAACCGGGACCAGAGTCAACTCTTAACGCTCGACGCAACGGACTAAAAATTACAAGTTAACTATGTATATAAATATAATATAATATATAATTAATTATATTAATTATATATATATTATATATATATTATAAAACCGTCGGCAGAGAAAGACTCCAAGGGTGTGAGCTGTAAATTCATTCTCCGCGACTCGCGGAGTTTGAAGAGGATTTTGCCGCGAGTCGCGGAGCCCCAAATTTCAACTTTTCCTATAAAAGCAACCGAATTCTGATCGCAATTCATAATCTTTTTCTTCTCTTATCATACGTAAACGATATATATATATATATAATTTATATTTTAATTTTAATTATAATTCTAATAATAAGGGTATGTTAGCGAATATTGTAAGGGTGTAAGTCGAAATTCTGTCCGTGTAACGCTACGCTATTTTTAATCATTGTAAGTTATGTTCAACCTTTTTATATTAATGTCTCGTAGCTAAGTTATTATTATGCTTATTTAAAACGAAGTAATCATGATGTTGGGCTAATTACTAAAATTGGGTAATTGGGCTTTGTACCATAATTGGGGTTTGGACAAAAGAACGACACTTGTGGAAATTAGACTATGGGCTATTAATGGGCTTTATATTTGTTTAACTAAATGATAGTTTGTTAATGTTAATATAAAGATTTACAATTGGGCGTCCCTATAAATTACCATATACACTCGATCGGACACGATGGACGGGGTATTTATATGTACGAATAATCGTTCATTTAACCGGACACGGGAATGGATTAATAGCCACTAGAATAATTAAAACAGGGGTGAAATTACATTCAAGGGTAATTGGTGTAATTGTTAACAAAGTAGTAAAACCTTGGTTTACACGCAGTCGATAACCTGGTGTATTCATTAAACAAAGTATTAAAACCTTGTTACAATTCGAATCCCCAATTAGTTGGAATATTTAACTTCAGGTATAATAATAATTTGACGAGGACACTCGCACTTTATATTTATGAATGATGGACTGTTATGGACAAAAACCAGACGGACATATTAAATAATCCAGGACAAAGGACAATTAACCCATGGTCATAAAACTAAAATCAACACGTCAAACATCATGATTACGGAAGTTTAAATAAGCATAATTCTTTTATTTCATATTTAATTTCCTTTATTTTATATTTAATTGCACTTCTAATTATCGCACTTTTATTTATTGTTATTTAATCGCACTTTTAATTATCGTACTTTTTAATTATCGCAATTTTATTTTCGTTATTTACTTTACGCTTTAATTTAAGTCTTGTATTTATTTTATATTTTACAATAGGTTTTAACTGCGACTAAAGTCTTAAAATCGACAAACCGGTCATTAAACGGTAAAAACCCCCCTTTATAATAATAATATTACTTATATATATATTTGTATTTTTATAAAAGTAAACTAATATAGCGTTAAGCTTTGTTTAAAGATTTCCCTGTGGAACGAACCGGACTTACTAAAAACTACACTACTGTACGATTAGGTACACTGCCTATAAGTGTTGTAGCAAGGTTTAAGTATATCCATTCTATAAATAAATAAATATCTTGTGTAAAATTGTATCGTATTTAATAGTATTTCCTGCAAAAATTTAATAGTATTTTATACCCCTTAGCTTTGACATCAAGTATTTTTGGCGCCGCTGCCGGGGACTCTCTTAAACGCCGGAAGCGCAACGCTAATATAAAAAAAAAAAGATTTTTAGTTAACTTTTATTAAAATTCGTTTTTGTAAAAATACGTTTTAATTATTCAAAAATATAAAAAGAAAAACAAAAATATAAGCATTTTTAAGATTTTGTTAAATATTTAAGTTTTATAAGTTTCTTTATCTTTATTTTAGTTTATAATAATATAAATTTTATTAAATATCTTTTATTTATAGAAAAAAACAGAAAACAGAAAATAAAAAAAAATAAAAAAAAACGCGTAAAAATTTCAAACTGCTCCAGATCTGAAATTCTGAACCCCGCGACTCGCGGGGTTTGAAGCATTAAATACCGCGACTCGCAGAGACTTTCTGACACGCGAACAGGAAGCCCTAATTCAGCATTAATTACGGATTATTATTAATTATTATTATTATTAACCCTAATTATTATTATTATTATAATTAACTTTATTTAAGTTTTATTTAATTTATATACTTTAGTTAAATTAGTTTTATTAAATTGTAAAATTAGTAGTTTTATTAAATAAAAAAATATAAAAATAATATTTTTATAAAAATTGTACTTTTTAGCGTAATATTTGTATTTTTAGCTCATATTTAATTTTAAACTTAGTTTTTGCTATAGTGATTTTTACTCCTAGATTTTTAGGCTTTGCCGTAGAATTCCTTAAGTGCTTTTTCTTTAGACTAAGATTTAGGTACTTTAAAATTTTGCGACGCCTTTTTAAGTTTTAGTTTCTTTTTAAGTTATTTCCATTTGGGATTTAGTTTTTCCTGTAAGCTTTAATATTTTTAGACGACTTTTACTATGTACCAATTATCATTCCAATTAGTAATTTCAATTTGCGATTATAATTTTAAGTTAGTTGTAGTAATAAGATTAGGTTAGTTAAGTATTTTTAAGTTTTTATAAGTTTCTTTTATTTTTCCGTCACCTTTTATTTTTCAACCATTTTTTTTTCTTTTTCGACCTTTTGCGACGAACTCTTTTTCTCTCTTATTTCTCGCCATTCTAGTTTTTAGGACTTAGAATTTTTTTCTACTTCTTATCTAAATTTCTTAAAATTACGAAAATTTATTTTAAGTGGTTAAATTAATAGACATCAAAATTTTCTGGTTCGTAGTAATAGTTGGATTTGTATGTGGACCGGGTTATTGGAGCTAAACAGTCCTCAATTATATTGAGACCAAACGAATCCTGCCCCTCTGCTGCATCTTTTGGCTATTCGAAACGTGGGCAAAATCAGAAAAGTCTATTGATTGGATAACTTATTATAATTTTTCTTTCCTTTTTAAAAACTAATAGGATATTCAGTGAATGCACCGAGCAAGACGTTCACCACTTTTTGTACGTTCACCACCTGTAACTAGATCAAGACATTTAGCAAATATAACCGCCGTTGATTTTTCTTTAGAATCGTCATCCAGTCGACCAAGTACTTCAGTTCAAATTTCCGATAATCCATTTTTTGTACCCAACCTCACAATTGAGAATCCGGAAAATATTCAGGAACGGTTCGTAGATCCTGAACCACTAAACTTTCCTCCGGAACCACCAATCATTCAAACAGAGATTGTTGAGGAACGAACCATTAAATCAGAATCATCTAGTGATACCGCTTCAACAAATTCAATTATGGAGAATCTGGAACCTTTAAGTATGGAAGACCGAATGAGAGCTAAACGCACTGGCCAAGGTCACGCAATTACTCATCCAGACATTAATGCGCCAGATTATGAAATCAAAGGACAAATTCTACACATGGTGACTAATCAATGCCAATTTAGTGGTGCGCCGAAGGAAGATCCAAATGAACATCTACGTACCTTTAATAGGATCTGCACACTATTTAAAATACGAGAAGTGGAGGATGAACAGATATATCTCATGTTATTTCCCTGGACTTTAAAGGGAGAAGCCAAAGATTGGTTGGAATCGTTACCTGAAGGGGCGATTGATACATGGGATGTTTTAGTTGACAAATTTCTTAAACAATTCTTTCCTGCATCTAAAGCCGTAAGACTTCAAGCAGAAATTGTTACGTTCACACAGAAACCAAATGAAACTCTATATGAGGCGTGGACAAGATATGGAAAGTTTTTAAGAGGATGTCCGCAACATGGTTTAGACACCTGTCAAATAGTACAAATATTCTACCAAGGATGCGACATCACTACAAGAAAAGACATAGATATAGCAGCTGGTGGTTCTATTATGAAGAAAACCGAAACTGATGCTTACAAAATTATTGATAATACTGCTTCCCACTCACATGAGTGGCACCAAGAAAAAGATATCATTAGATCATCTAAAGCAGCTAGAGCCGATTCTAGTCATGACTTAGATTCCATTTCCGCAAAGATAGATGCTGTGGAGAGACGAATGGAAAAGATGACTAAGGATATTCACTCAATACGAATTAGTTGTGAGCAGTGTGGAGGACCACATTTGACAAAAGATTGTCTCAGTATTGAATTAACAATGGAACAAAGAGAGAATATTTCATACATAAACCAAAGGCCTGGAAATAATTATCAGAATAATTATCAACCGCCAAGACCGATTTACAATCAGAACCAGAATTATAACCGAAATATTCCATACAACAACCAACAAGGTCCTAGCAATCAACAAGTATCCAATAATACTTATAATCAGCAAAGACCTAATTTTCAAAACAAACCACCACAACAAACCGATGATAAAAAGCCGAATTTAGAAGATATGATGACGAAGCTAGTTGAAACTCAAACGCAGTTTTTCACATCTCAAAAACAAACTAATGAACAAAATGCTCAAGCATTTAGAAATCAAGAAGCTTCTATTCAAAATCTGGAACAAGAAGTAAGTAACCTAGCAAGATTAATAGGTGAAAGAAAACCGGGAAGTTTACCAAGCAATACAAATGCTAACCCCCGGAATGAAACAGCTAAAGCCATTACCACAAGAAGTGGTACAACACTTAAACCACCTGAAATACCTGTAACTTCTGATGAAACTATTCCTACTCCACAAGAACCACAACCTGATCAAGATAAGGAAAAAGAACCGGTAGTTGAAAAAGTTAATGAAGATAACACAGTTAAGGATAAACCTTATGTTAAACCATACCAACCACCACTTCCTTACCCGAGTAAAATGAAGAAAGAGAAACTTGAAGCCGAGCAATCCAAATTCTTGGATATGTTTAAACAGATAAATGTAAATCTTCCTTTCATTGATGTGATTTCAGGAATGCCAAGATATGCTAAATTCTTGAAAGATCTAATCTCAAATAGAAAGAAAATGGAAGAACTCTCGGCTGTTACTATGAATGCTAATTGTTCAGCAGTGCTGTTGAATAAGATACCAGAAAAACTATCTGATCCAGGAAGTTTCACAATTCCATGTTTTCTGGGTAGTCTTAGTTCAATAGAAGCATTGGCAGACTTAGGTGCTAGTATAAATCTAATGCCGTATTCACTATACGCTAAACTAGACCTTGGAGAATTAAAACCAACCAGAATAAGCATACAACTAGCCGATAGATCAATAAAATATCCTAGAGGGATAATGGAGAACATGCTAGTTAAAGTTGGTACTTTAGTATTTCCAGTAGATTTTGTGGTTTTGGACATGGAAGAAGATTCTCAAGTTCCTCTCATATTAGGAAGACCATTCTTAAACACGGCTAAAGCAATGATAGACGTATTCGGTAAGAAACTGACCCTAAGTATAGAGGATGAGAGTGTTACCTTTTCAGTTGATAGAGCAATGCAACAACCACAATCTGCAGATGATACATGTTATTATATTCAAACTATAGATGCACATGCAGAATTATTAGAAGAATTTCCAGAATTACAAGGAACAGGAGAATGTTCTTTAGGAGAAGGTAATGAACCAATTGATGAAGCTGAAATGTTAGCTACACTTATAGCTAATGGATATGAACCAACAACAGAAGAAATTCAAATGCTAAAAGAAGAAGACAGATATCGATATAAATCATCGATAGAAGAACCTCCGAAATTAGAGTTAAAGCCACTTCCAAACCATTTGGAATACGCTTATTTACATGGTGAATCTGAATTACCTGTAATAATATCGTCTTCTCTTACTGAAAATGAGAAATCACAACTCATTTCTGTGTTGAAAGCTCATAAACCAGCCATTGCATGGAAGATTCATGATATTAAAGGAATAAGTCCTTCGTATTGCACACATAAAATCCTTATGGAAGAAGGTCATAAAACGTATGTGCAACGCCAACGAAGACTAAATCCTAATATGCAAGATGTAGTTAAGAAAGAGATTATTAAACTGCTAGATGCAGGTTTGATATATCCAATTTCTGATAGTCCATGGGTAAGCCCAGTTCAATGCGTACCTAAGAAGGGTGGCATGACTGTCATTACAAATGAGAAAAATGAGCTTATTCCTACTAGGACTGTAACAGGATGGCGTGTATGTATTGATTATAGAAAATTAAATGACGTCACCAGAAAAGATCACTTTCCCTTACCTTTCATAGATCAAATGTTGGAAAGATTAGCCGGAAATAGTTACTATTGTTTTCTAGATGGATTTTCCGGATATTTTCAAATTCCAATAGCACCCGAAGATCAAGAGAAAACCACATTCACGTGCCCTTATGGTACTTTTGCTTACAAACGCATGCCATTTGGACTTTGTAACGCCCCTGCAACCTTTCAAAGGTGTATGATGGCGATTTTTCACGACATGATAGAAGAATGCATGGAAGTATTCATGGATGACTTTTCAGTCTTCGGTGATACATTTAAATCATGTCTAGTTAATCTGGAACGAATGCTAATTAGATGCGAACAATCAAATCTAGTACTTAATTGGGAGAAATGCCATTTCATGGTTAAAGAAGGCATCGTTCTTGGACATAAAATTTCAAAAGAAGGAATTGAAGTGGATAGAGCTAAAGTAGATGTAATTGCTAAACTTCCACATCCCACCAATGTTAGAGGAGTTAGGAGTTTTCTAGGGCATGCCGGTTTTTACCGACGTTTCATAAAAGATTTTTCTAAAATTGCCACTCCTATGAATAAACTCCTAGAAAAGGATGCTCCATTCATCTTTTCAGATGACTGTATCAAATCTTTTAATATTCTTAAAGAGAAACTCACTAATGCACCGATCATGATAACACCAAATTGGAATCTACCATTTGAACTAATGTGCGATGCAAGTGATTTTGCAATGGGAGCCGTTTTAGGACAAAAGGATTGAAAAACGATTTCAACCTATATATTATGCTAGTAAGACATTACAAGGAGCACAAACAAACTATACAACTACTGAAAAAGAACTCCTTGCTATTGTCTTTGCTTTTGACAAATTTCGATCATATCTCGTTCTAGCAAAAACGGTGGTCTATACCGACCATTCTGCTCTTAGATACCTATTTTCAAAACAAGATGCTAAACCAAGATTAATCCGTTGGATCTTACTCTTACAAGAGTTTGATATTGAAATCCGAGATAAAAGAGGAGCAAAAAATCTCGCCGCTGATCATCTTTCTCGTCTTGAAAATCCTGAGTTAGAAGTTCTAAATGAATCGGTCATACAAGACAACTTTCCTGATGAATATCTATTGAAGATAGATTATAATGAAATCCCATGGTTTGCAGACTATGCAAATTACTTAGTTTGTGGATTCCTTGAAAAAGGATTATCGTACCAAAGACGAAAGAAATTCTTCAGTGATATAAAACACTATTTCTGGGAAGATCCACATCTGTTTAAAAGTTGTCCCGATGGAATAATACGCCGATGTGTATTTGGAGATGAAGCTAGTAAAATTTTAAACCATTGTCACACAGGACCAACAGGAGGGCATTATGGACCTCAACTAACAGCTAGAAAAGTTTATGAAGCTGGATTCTATTGGCCTACAATTTACAAAGACGCACACCTTCTTTGCAAATCCTGTGATGCTTGTCAAAGGGCTTGAAAAATAAGTCAACGTGATGAAATGCCACAAAATGTCATCCAAGTATGTGAAGTATTTGACATTTGGGGTATTGACTTTATGGGTCCATTTCCAAAATCTCATAATAATCTATATATACTCGTAGCCATTGATTATGTATCTAAATGGGCGGAAGCACAAGCTCTCCCAACTAACGATGCACGAGTTGTAGTCAACTTTTTAAAATGTCTTTTTGCAAGGTTTGGAACACCGAAAGCTTTAATAAGTGATCGGGGTACTCATTTCTGTAATAATCAACTTGAGAAAGTTCTTAAAAGATATGGAGTAACTCATAAAATCTCCACCGCATATCATCCACAAACAAGTGGACAAGTTGAAAATACCAACCGAGCTTTAAAACGTATTCTAGAGAAAACCGTAGGATCAAATCCGAAGGAATGGTCCATTAAATTGGAGGATGCACTCTGGGCTTTTAGAACAGCCTACAAAACTCCAATTGGAACCACACCTTTTAGACTTGTTTATGGAAAAGCATGTCATCTTCCAGTAGAAATTGAACACAAAGCATTTTGGGCTTTGAAAACATGTAATCTTGATTTACATGAAGCCGGACGTCTACGATTAAGTTAACTAAATGAATTAGAAGAATTAAGACAAGAAGCATACGAAAATTCGTTAATCTATAAAGAAAGAACGAAGAAATGGCATGATAAAAGAATCAGAAGTTCAAAAGAATTTAAAGAAGGAGACAGAGTTCTTCTTTTCAATTCACGATTCAAGTTATTTCCTGGAAAATTGAAATCAAGATGGTCTAGACCATTCATAGTCAAAAGAGTTTTCCCATACGGAACGATAGAATTAATAAATTCAAATGGGATTGAATTTAAAGTTAATGGTCACAGAGTTAAACATTACATACATGGTCCGATGGAAGTCGACAACGAAGTTAATCACAATTTCGACACCACAGCTAACTAAGTGTGGGGAGAATCAAGTCTTTAAAGGATAATATGTATTTCTGTTAGAGTTAGATTGTCTGTTTTCGTGTAGTTCTCGAAAATGGAACCCGAATGGTCTTTCCCTAGCAGACCCTAAAGAACTAGTCTTCTCCCCCCATTCTGAATTTTTTTTTTTTTTTTTTAGGTTTTTACGAAATGAAGACTGCCTGTGAACTAAACCATGGTCTAATGCTACACGCTTTGATCACTAAACGTAATAATGACATACTACCGAGTGAAATAGTATCAGTAATCAGAGAAAGAATGGACGGAGTTAGAAAAGAATCCAGATGCGAAGATAATAAGTTACAATTTGGTAAAGGAAAATCAAAATTCGCAGCGAAAAGAAGAGCACGACACCTAGAAAGATGTCACAAATGCGGAAAATGGTCACATGGAGGTAAATGTTCAAATAATCAAACCTATTCAAATACCGAATTTGTTACTTTATGCAGAGACGGACCGTTCATATGTTTAGAAGAAAAGATACTGAATGCTCGAGGTTACGCCTATGTAGCCATGGAAAACCAATTAAACCGACTATCTTATGAATGGGATAGATCATATAACTAAGAAATCTATTTCACAGGTATGTCTGTACAGTTTTTATTTTTATTTTTATTTTTAACCTTTTGATAATAAACGCTAATTTGTTCGCTAAAAAGTATTAAATTGGTATTGAATAAAATTAGGTTTGGCGACCGAAATTATTGATATCATTCAAAAATTTATTACATCACTGCGAAATTTAACGTTTATTCTTAAGGTATAAATATCTTTAAACAATCAACCCAAAATATTTCAAAAATTCGTCATGAGTTAAATTAGGTCTTGGAACCGAAATTACTTTACCGAAAAGAGGGGCGCATATTTTTGATAATATTTGATTGATTAAAGTGGGATAAAAAGACAAAAAGATTTTTAAATTTATTTTTACCATGTTTTTAAAATTAATATTTAAATCTTAAATTAATATTGTAAACTTTGTAAAAACAATATTTTTAAAATTATAATTATTTGATTTTTTTTAAATTAAGTTTGGTGTGAACTTTTAATTTTTAAAATATAAATTCTTAATTTTGAATTTTATATTTAAGTTGTGTGAATTTAAAAACAAAAATTTAATTTATCTCATTAAGTTAAGAATATGATTTTTAAAATTCGTCGTAAGTTGAAGACTAGGTCTTTGAACCGAAATTGCTTTACCCGAGGGAGGGACGAGAACTTTTATTATCATTATTTTTAATCTTATTGAATTAAAGTATGCCAAAAACATTGAAAAAACCCAAAAATCTTAGCTTTTAAAACAATCGCTACAAAAAGACAAATTTTAAAATTTTGTCGAAGGACGGACTAGGACATCGATCCGAAACGACCCGTCCTAAATAATAAAGGAAACAAAATTTTAAAATTAATTTCTTAATTGTTTTCAAAAGTTAATGATTATAAAAAAAAAAAAAAAAAAAAAAAAAAAAAAAACTCCGCGAGTCGCGGAGTTTGAAGTGCATTTCGCCGCGACTCGCGGAGGGGCCGGATTACAGAAAAAAATAAAAAGAGCTGAACGACCTGTTTCAGTCCCCAACCCAAAACTCAAAAAAACTGCTGCGAAAATAGCTCCGAAAATACACCCAAAAACACCACAAAAATCCCAATTTTTAACCGTTAATCACCAAATTTTTTGCTAAATTCATGTTGAGAAGGATGCTATCTAAGAATTACTCAAGAAAAACGGTAAATTTCTACACCTAAACACCATTTAATTCGAAATTTGATGTTCTTGAGCAATTTTTTTCCCCAATTTGATTTTGATGCTTTTTAGTGTAATTAGGCTTAAATTGTTTATGTATTATGCTTGTATAACCTAGATTGATGCTGTTTAACATGATTAGAAGCCTTAAACTTCAAATTTTGAATAATCTAGGGTTTGTGTTCTTGAGCAAATTTGGGGCTTTTTGATATAAACAGGTTATGGCCGATTTTTGTCATGAATTGTTGCTAAATTGAGTAGTGTAACATGTCTAGGTAGTTAAATGATCCAAACTTTGAGCCTAAACATGATTTTGAGAATTAAAGTGGACTTTTTCAAGTCTAAAATTCATGAACTTGATTTTTGAAAGATAATGCCATTTGAGACTTGTTTAATTGCTAGTAATGATTATTTTGACATGTTATTTGAGTTGAATGCTTATGAACTTGGCGAACATTTTCGTATATGCTTATTTGAAAAAGTGTAGATTTGATGAAAATATGAAAATGAGCTTAAGTTTGATATAAATTGATAATGTCATTGTAATTATTTTGATTGATGATTTTGCTGACACTAATGCATATTTGGATGCACAAAAATTGTGTTTGATGTGTTTTGCAGAATGAAAGGGGTGAATCTTCATCCCAAGCCCGCAATGCTCCTGCTGAGAATTTGGAACAACAGGAGGTGGATAACTACTACAAGCAGGATATACCTCATCCAGTCATGACCTTTTCTGATATGCACTTGGAAGAGTTGCACCCGAACCTGAGATTTGACAGACTTTGGATAGATTATCCAAAATATCAACGGGGTTTGCATACTCTTCATTCCAAGGTTGTTGAGGTACCGAGGGTCATAGAATGGGGACCCTTAGAAGCTGTAGAATTGGCCGGGCCAATTCGGAAATTACTTGTACAGAGGTATGGTAATTCTTCTTTTAATGACTGGGTATGTTTATTCACCATACGTAGACCTGTATATAAAGTATGGTGTGAAGAATTGTTATGTAGTATAGAGTTGAATGATCGGGTAGCTAGTTTAACCGATCGTTCTTTTATTAGATTTTTGTTAGGCGGTTCGATGCGCCACATGTCTTTACTGGACATGGCTCAGGCTTTACGTATATATACGCCTGAGGAGTTAGCGTCTGCCGATTGTAGAGGATTGATACTAAACGGTAGAAAGATAGATGAGAATTTTGATACACACGGTGTGTGGAGTCAAATGACAAGCCATCACCGTTTCAAAGGGGGAAATTACTCTTATTTGGATATAGATAGAGCCGAATTAAGAGTGATACATAGGTTTTTAGCTAATTCGATTACACAAAGGGGTAAGAACAAAGAAAAAGTAAATGAACAGGATTTGTTTTACCATATGTGTATTCGAGACCCACAAAGCGCTGTAAGTATACCATATTGTGTGGGTTATTATTTATCAGCTATGGTTCGGGGGATGCGACCACATAGCATAATAGGAGGTGGTATTTTTATTACTTTGATTGGTGAATATCTCGGTGTGGATATAAGTCGGGGGGGATTATTACTAGAAGAGCCTGAACCCCGCGATACTATAGGTTTAAATGTATACCATGGTGCGAAAGTTTTGAAGAGGCGAAATAACGCCGCAGTACGATACCATGGTAGATATCCACAGGTGGAGAGAAACCAGCAGCAAGGTAATGTAGGAGGGGGGAGTGAGATGCAAGAAATGCATAGGTTTATAGCTTCTCAGGAATACGAAAATGCTAGACAGAGAGCATTTGAAGATTGGCAAGTTCATCAGAACCAAATCATAGCTCATTGCCAACATATAGGTAGAAACTATATTCCTACACCGAAACCCATCTTCCCTCCTTGGTCTATAGAGATGCAGCCACCATATCCTACGTATGACCCTGCCGAAGCATTCTATAGCACCTATGGTTATGCCTGGAACCCCTATTGGTACCAATATCATCCTTAGTTTACTTATTATTTTTTTTTTATTTTATAATCTGTAATTATTGATACGTTTAATACTTTTGTTAATATTGTAATCATTTTTATAATTATCTAACTTTTATTCTTAGATTTTAATAATTTTTGAATGTGGGGTAATATACCAAACTTCAAAAATATGTATATATGTTTGCAGTTTATCTTATGTACACAACAGGGTAAAACAACGCATTTTCAAAGACTGGCATTAAGTTCAGCAAAAGCAACTAATTTTGACGACAAGATGCAAAATATATGTGAAATAACAACAAGACGGAATGAACAAATGATGTGCACCATTTATTATTCAGCAAACAAACGCCAATATATTTGGAAACTTTGGTAAAAATTTAATCATTTTCACACAAATCACCCTCAATAATTTAAATTGTTACTAATTTCTTGCAAATGAGGGCATTGCAAGATCTTAAGTGTGGGAAGGGGTTAAATTCTTTCGGATTTTAAAATTTTTTACTTTATACACTTGGTTACCATTAAAAATACTAGTAAAGCAGTAGTTGTATTAGAATCTAGTGTTCTCTGATAAAAAAGAACAGCCCTAGTCTTATATACTGACTACCCAATTCTAGTAAAATTTTTCAAAATTTTAAATTAAATGAATTCAAAATCATGTTTATACATATTTATGAACGATAAAACTAGGTTTTAACACCGAAATTATTGTTACCTCGGAAAGGACATAAATTAAGAAACAAACTAAAATGTCAAAATTCATTTAAAATGGAATAGAGGACGATAAAAAGAAAAATAAAAAGCCAAGTGTGGGAAAATTTACCAAGTTATTTTAAACATATGTCACATATATCTGTAACAAATAACTGAAAATACTTTTGCTTTGGACTAAACTAAACTGTTTTACCCGATAAAAGAAAAGAAGAGATGGATCTACACGATGAATTAATTCCATCATTAAAAGGAAGTAAAGTCTTCCGAAAAAGACACGCGCTTCTTGATTTAGGTCATGAAGTTGTCGTCCAGACCAGCTGTAGGTTGACGAAAAATCTAGAAAAGTCATCACTAAAATCAGCAGGAAATCCACGGACCTCAGCATTAAACAGGGTCGCCAAGTGGTCAGATTTATCCTAACCATGAGAAGGATTTATCTCGTACAATGGGGGGGGCACCATGCAAATTAGCTGGATAAGACTAATGAATCAGATCCCCAGAAAGGATAATCTCCTTAAAGATTAAAAATCAGCTTTTAAGCCTGATATTACTCAATCCTTGAGATTGACTTTAAAGATTGAGAATTACAAACTCATGGAATTCAATGATATCTAAACTCGAGCTTGAACGAGAAAATATTTTGATCAAAAATACAAACCGATTTGTTTTCTGAAAACCCATTTTCAATGCGTTCATTACCATTGAACGTAAAATCCTAGGAATTCACCTGGAATTCATTAGGTCACCTGAACTAAATCGGGTGTCAACCGTAAGAACGGTGGTTGCATAGTGGTCAAAGACAGGACCTTGTGCCAGACCGAAAAATTATAAGGGTGAGCTTTACTATTGCTCCTACCAAGGATAGTAATTGCGTCCGACACGTTATAGACCATAATCAAAAGCATGTCACGGGACATTGCCTTAACAGTTGCTTGTTCAACGCTTTCCTTTACAACCGGACGGTAGTTTGCCGAAAGGTAATATACGGAACAAGTAAACTGGACGTGTTGCTTTCTAAATACAAGGTTAGCAAGTGGGTGACACAAAACAGCAAGTTTTGAGCTAAAATTTTCAATTCTGAACCCCACCAAACCCACAAAAATATTTTGCAAACACCGGTAAAGGGTTATCCCGGAAAACTTATCTAGGGTAAAAACTAGATTTAATTTTCAAAAGATCAAATGTTTTCATAAAGATCCAATTTCCTTAATGGATCTAAATTTTTATAGTCATGTGGGACTGTAAACCATATCGTTACTACCATTGTTTATACCGCCGTATAGAAATCACTGATGTACAAAGAGTGAAGAATAAAGAAGTGATTCTAGTATTTCAAGACAATATTGCTTGAGGACAAGCAACGCTCAAGTGTGGGAATATTTGATAATGCTAAAAACGAACATATATTTCATAGCATTATTCCTCAAGAAAGACAAGCTTTTAGTTGCAATTGTTCTATTTACAAGTGATATTCGTTTAAATAATAAAAGGTGAAGACAAAAGACAGATTCGACGAATTGAAGACGCAAACGACCAAAAAGCTCAAAAGTACAAAAGACAATCAAAAAGGTTCCAATTATTGATAAGAAACGTCTCGAAATTACAAGAGTACAAGATTCAAAACGCAAAGTACAAAATATAAAATTGTACGCAAGGACGTTCGAAAATCCGGAACCGGGACCAGAGTCAACTCTTAACGCTCGACGCAACGGACTAAAAATTACAAGTTAACTATGTATATAAATATAATATAATATATAATTAATTATATTAATTATATATATATTATAAAACCGTCGGCAGAGAAAGACTCCAAGGGTGTGAGCAGTAAATTCATTCTCCGCGACTCGCGGAGTTTGAAGAGGATTTTGCCGGGAGTCGCGGAGCCCCAAATTTCAACTTTTCCTATAAAAGCAACCGAATTCTGATCGCAATTCATAATCTTTTTCTTCTCTTATCATACGTAAACGATATATATATATATATATATATATAATTTATATTTTAATTTTAATTATAATTCTAATAATAAGGGTATGTTAGCGAATATTGTAAGGGTGTAAGTCGAAATTCTGTCCGTGTAACGCTACGCTATTTTTAATCATTGTAAGTTATGTTCAACCTTTTTATATTAATGTCTCGTAGCTAAGTTATTATTATGCTTATTTAAAACGAAGTAATCATGATGTTGGGCTAATTACTAAAATTGGGTAATTGGGCTTTGTACCATAATTGGGGTTTGGACAAAAAAACGACACTTGTGGAAATTAGACTATGGGCTATTAATGGGCTTTATATTTGTTTAACTAAATGATAGTTTGTTAATGTTAATATAAAGATTTACAATTGGGCGTCCCTATAAATTACCATATACACTCGATCGGACACGATGGGCGGGGTATTTATATGTACGAATAATCGTTCATTTAACCGGACACGGGAATGGATTAATAGCCACTAGAATAATTAAAACAGGGGTTAAATTACATTCAAGGGTAATTGGTGTAATTGTTAACAAAGTAGTAAAACCTTGGTTTACACGCAGTCGATAACCTGGTGTATTCATTAAACAAAGTATTAAAACCTTGTTACAATTCGAATCCCCAATTAGTTGGAATATTTAACTTCGGGTATAATAATAATTTGACGAGGACACTCGCACTTTATATTTATGACTGATGGACTGTTATGGACAAAAACCAGACGGACATATTAAATAATCCAGGACAAAGGACAATTAACCCATGGGCATAAAACTAAAATCAACACGTCAAACATCATGATTACAGAAGTTTAAATAAGCATAATTCTTTTATTTCATATTTAATTTCCTTTATTTTATATTTAATTGCACTTCTAATTATCGCACTTTTATTTATTGTTATTTAATCGCACTTTTAATTATCGTACTTTTTAATTATCGCAATTTTATTTTCGTTATTTACTTTACGCTTTAATTTAAGTCTTGTATTTATTTTATATTTTACAATAGGTTTTAACTGCGACTAAAGTCTTAAAATCGACAAACCGGTCATTAAACGGTAAAAACCCCCCTTTATAATAATAATATTACTTATATATATATATATTTGTATTTTTATAAAAGTAAACTAATATAGCGTTAAGCTTTGTTTAAAGATTTCCCTGTGGAACGAACCGGACTTACTAAAAACTACACTACTGTACGATTAGGTACACTGCCTATAAGTGTTGTAGCAAGGTTTAAGTATATCCATTCTATAAATAAATAAATATCTTGTGTAAAATTGTATCGTATTTAATAGTATTTCCTGCAAAAATTTAATAGTATTTTATACCCCTTAGCTTTGACATCAATAATAAGTTAGAGTATGTTGAGGAGCCGGTTGCTATACTTGATGAAAAGGTTAAGAAATTGAGAAATAAGGAGGTGAGGACTTTTAAAGTCCAATGGCGTCGAAGTATAGGCTCCGAGTTTACTTGGGAGTCCGAAGA
The DNA here is from genome assembly GCF_046630445.1 of Rutidosis leptorrhynchoides. Lineage (NCBI taxonomy): Eukaryota > Viridiplantae > Streptophyta > Magnoliopsida > Asterales > Asteraceae > Rutidosis > Rutidosis leptorrhynchoides. The sequence goes on from NC_092335.1 coordinate 637,891,670, forward strand.
GTTTGTTTTGATTTATCTTCCTGCTTGTCATGCGGCGTGGATTGCGAGGTCGCAATCCGGTTCAAGTGGGGGAGAGTTGTAAGATCCTGTTTTCTTTTTGGTTTGGAAGCAGTCCAAACATCTGGGACGCCGTCCCATTATGAAGGCCTGGACGCCGTCCAGATGAACTGTCGAGCCAGAATTGAGTTTTTAATTATTTTAGATGGGTAAATTGGTAATTTCACTTGGTGGACGAATTAAAGGCCCTAGATCAGTTTGGTTGAGCCTCATCACTCCATTTCTAACCACCAAACTTCATCCACTTAAATCCTAGTGAGAGAGTGTGATTCAAGTGTGAGAAAGCTCAAATCAGAGAAGAAGAAGCTTGTTTCGGGTTTTAGCTCGAGCATTAAAGTTGTTCATCTCCTCGTTAGCTTTGTTTTGATTGTGGTGGTAAGCCCTAAACTTGATTACCTTAGTTTAATGTGTTTAAGGGTTAGGGTTTGGGTTAGTGTTGCACATAAAACCCATTTGTGAGTAATTTGGGGGTTTTAGGTAAGTTTGGGTCATGAAGACCCAAATGGTGACTAACCTAGGATTTTGAAAGGGTAAATGGTGTAAATGGGTCTTAAAGACCGAAGTAAATACTAATACACTTATAGTTAATGTTAGTGGGTGTGATTTGGGTTGTGGGTGACCTAAATGGGTGTGTTGACCTAGAAATGGGTCAAATGGGTCTTTGATGACCTAGGTTGTCTTGCATGTATGAAAACGAGTTAACTTTGTGGTTAAAAGTGTGTTAAGACCTTAATTGGCTAGAGTTAGGGTTTTTGGTGAAGTTGACCCATTATTAGGGTTAATGGTGCAAAATGGGTCGGGATTGCATTTTGGGTCAAAATGACTTAGAAATAGTGAAAGAATTGGTTGACCGACTTGAGTTTGCATTTAATAATATGTATAACGTGATACGTACGTTACTTTGAGGTTTCGCAAGCTCGGGTATCTTTTCACAAGACTTTGAGGTGAGTGAAATAATTATATGCGTAGGTATATAATGTATCTATTTGTTGTAGCGTGAAATGTGTAGTATCGAGGTGTTAAGACACCACTTTTCACGTGAAAAGTGTAGCATCGAGGTGTTAAGATGCCACTCGGGTGTAGCATCGAGGTGTTAAGATGCCACCTAGGAGTTCCGTAAAATAATGAGTGAAGCATCGAGGTGTTAAGATGCCACTCGGGGTGAAGTGCCGAGGTGTTAAGGTGCCACCCTAGGGGTTAGTGGTGCGAGGTGTTAAGTGCCCTAACGGATGTTGTGAACACCGATGGCGTTTTCGCGAGCGCCGTTCCCTTGTACTATTGGTTAACCATGGTTATTTGTGTTGTAAGCATATTATATTATTCGAGTTATATTTATATGCGGTTGTTATGCTAGCTTGGGGGTATTGGTGAATTATAGCTTGTTATTGCGACGATAAGCTAATGTTGTTTGCTAGCATGTTTGCGGTTGTGTAAGTGTGTGAAAGTAGGTATAATTGTATATGTATTCGTATAATTATTGCATTCACTAAGCTTTGCTTACCCTCTCGTTGTTTACCTTTTTTTATAGGCTCGGGCGTTGACAAGGGTAAGAGCATTCAGTTGGATTAGTGATCTCCCGCTAGTTTTGTTAGGGGATGCTTTTGGGTGTTAGCTTTTGGAGTTCGACCGAGATTGGGTAGTTTAACCCTAAACACCATGCTCTAGTGTCGTTTGGAACTTAAACTTATATTTGGTCGAAACTTTTATTTTTGAACGAAACTCGTAAAATGGGCGATGTGGGCCCGTTGGTGTAAAACTTGATTTGATGATGAAAATCTCTTAGTTTCACTTATATTGACTTGTGGTAAAAAGGTTTTCGTTTGAAAGTGTCGGGAAGCGGGTTTTCCACTCGTGTGAGTTGGACCCGTGATCAGTAGCTGGAAGGCCATTGGGACGCCGTCCCAATTGCTTGGACGCCGTCCCAGTTGTTTTGATCTGGACGCCGTCCCAAACTTTGGATGCCGTCCCACATTTCTGAGCTGGACGCCGTCCAGGGTTCTGGACGCCGTCCAGATGCACTGACATAGAAAGAAAAAAAATTTGGTACGCGTCTAATGGATTTATGATGTCGGGTTGTTACACCCATCCACACGAGCATCATCATGGCAACCAATAATTGAAAATTTTGATAAAAGGCTCTCGGATTGAAAAGCAATATCTATATCCTTTGATGGTCGTTTAATTTTAATCAAATTCATATTAAGTAGTATCCCACTTTATTATTTTTCCTTATTCCACGCCCCCGCGAATATACTTAATATTTAGAATCAAAAAGAAAAAAAAATTTGGGGTGGTACCGAATCGGATAACAAGATTAGTCGGGTTAAATGGGATCAAATTCTCCTCACTTATGAAAAATGTGGTTTAAATGTCGGGTCTCTCAATAGCAAAAATATTGCACTACTATGCAAATGGTGGTGGCGTTTTAAAAATGAAAACAATGCTTTTTGGGTAAAAATAATTACAAGTATATACGGGGTGGGGGCGGTCTAGACTCTAATATTTCTTGCAGGAAAATCCAGGGACGCACGATAAGGAACGAGATCATAAAAGCAGGAGCAATCGCGGATAATGTATGAGCTAATTTCACAAAGTCCATTACAAAATGTATCGAAAACGGGCAAAATACATCTTTCTGGTCAGATAAATGGTGTTGCAATGACCGTTTATGTGACTTATTTCGACGACTATATATGCTCGACACAAACAAAGAAGCCAAAGTTAGTGAAAGAATCCAATCCATTAACTCCACAACAATTGCAACATGGAACTGGATCACACCTCCAAGGGGGCCAACAAGATCTTCAAGATCTTACCAACATTGCCACTACATGCGTTCTGACCGATCGTCCTGATTCATGGAAATGGCTACTCAAACCATCCGGTTTTTTCACAACAAAATCATTAGCAAGTATAATAGATAACATAAAGCTCGAAAATAGGCCAACACTCGACAAAACAATCGAAAATAAAAGTATCCCTCAAAAGATCAATATCTTCATATGGCGTGCAATTCAAGGCAAAAATCCTACAAGACATGAACTCGATAAAAGGGGAGTCTACCTTGACTCTACCCTTTGCCCTCTTTGCAAATCACACATCGAAACGGTGGATCACATTTTAATCCATTGCAATTTCTATTCACAAATTTGGAAACTCATTCTTCAATGGTGGAATCAACCTAATATCACCATTACAAGCATAGACGATGCATTCAAATCCAACCAAGCATTTGCAAACTCCACAAAAGGCGTCACGATTTGGCAAGCCACTAAAATGGTATGTGGCTACATTCTTTGGAAATATAGAAACCTCAAGATATTCTCCAATAAAGAATGGTGCCCGATCACAATATTTATCGAAATCCAAACCCAATCTTTTAGTTGGATATCCAAAAGATTCAAAAAGGCATCTCTAGTATGGCACCAATGGCTAATAACCTATCCTCCTTCGTGATTTCTTCGCATCAAAGGTCCGGTGTTGGCTAATAATACAACGTATCCTTCCATCACTCCTCCTCGGCTATCTACTATTGAGAAGGTGTCCTAAGGTGTAATTGGGATGGGTTCGAAGGCTTTGTAGTCGCATGATCGGCGCTGTCTCTCGTTCCCCTTCCTGGTTGTTCACAAGTAACTTCTGGATACATTTTTCTCCATTATTAGATAGTATATGTATTCATGTTTTTATCGTCCTGTTGTGTTTATTTTTTCTCACATGTATTGATGTGATTCTGTAAATTCATATAATCAATTAATAAAATACTTTTCTTGCTTTTCGAAAAAAAATGGGTCAAAATTGTATGAACAATAACTAGTTTTAAGTCGCATTATTAACAAAGGCTAATTACGAAAATATAACTCGGGCTATGCTACTCTATTCAAGTGCGAAGAGAACACTTATTCTGATAGAGGCTACTTGGAACCACACGTATTAGTGTCGGGAGTTGAGCATCGCCCGTGCAATCAAAATTGAAACACTTATGTCCCGTTTTTTATTGGTTAAGACACTTTCAAGCAAGGTTGTAAAAGACGCGAGTCGGAGACGCATCGATCATGCCTAAAAACGACGCGTCGGACGCAACGGGGACGCAACGTTGATGCAACGGACGTTGACTAACATTGGCTTTTTAAAAAAGTTTTATTAAATATATATTTATATATATATATATATATATATATATATATAATATTATATAGATCGAATCTTTAAATATAAACTATATTTACAATAAACATGAACAATTAATAATTATTAACAATATTACAAAAAAAAAAAAAAAAATTGACCGACTTTGCCCTACTTTGACCGACTTTTCCCGAATTTGACCGACTTTTTCCGACTTTGACCGACTTTTTACCGTTGACCGAATTTTTCGCAACGACGCATCGGCCATGCCTAAAAAAATGACGTGTCGGCTGACGCGTCGGTCAAGTCGGCCAACTTTTACAACACTGTTTTCAAGTATGAACATAGTTTGACAATTTTATATTGTATTTTTATTCGTTATAAGATAATTATATTAAACACGGCCGTAAGGTGTCGTCACCACCCTGTTTATATATAGTGAATTAGTAATCAATCAACATGACTTGAAAAGAGGTTAGAAACAACTCACAATTGAATAAGGATAAACCGACAATTTAGAAGCATTTATTCAGGAATACATATATGATGAAACTTAGGTACGTTATGTACGTATGTAATTAGGAAACTTATCTAGATCGGGCTCACGGCCTCATAACTTATTGAACAATAAATATTGAAACAAGCTTGAAAAAGCTATTTCAAAATGAGGACGAGATAGAGATAAACAGGGCCGGTCTAGAGAATTTGAGTGCCCTGAACGAAACGAAAAAATGGCCCTTAGGGCCTAACGAATAATTAAAAATATGACAATTATATCAAACAAGAATACCGATAAGTGATAAGTTATATGTTGTCCACTTGATAAGCGATAAGTTAATGTGTTTTATCCCACATCAGTGGGGAATCAAACAAGAATACACTATAAATATAATAGTTTGGGCCATGATAAATAAAGAACAAAACCTAAATTTATTCATTTGGACTTAACTTATCTGCATTTCTAAAAGTCTTAGTCAGGCGAATTAAGTATGAAACATAATGGGGTCCCAAAAAAAGTTTTTCAAATCTAATTATATTATATTTCAAGGTACTTTAGTAATTATTTACCTCCAAAAACTATAAATTCCAAAAATATATAAAATTTTATAGTTGAATTTAACGATGGCTTATACAAATTAAAGAGTATAAAGAGTATATTATATAAAAGTTTTTTGAACTAGTCGGTCTATAGGACCTCATGCCACTAAATATAGAATAGCCTTGGAATATATATTTTATATATTTATGTGAAATATTCATTTAAATCCTTAATTTTGCTTTATATCTTACAATCACATATGATTGAATCTTACAATATAATCACATGTGATTGTCCCGCGTTTTTAATTTTAGCCATTGATTGCCTGGGTTGCCTATTTATAGGCGTAAGCGCTCCGCAATGTTCAAAAATACACGTGTTATATTATTAGCGGTTACTGACTTTGAGCTTTATGTTGACGTGGCGTATGTGCTGCTCAAGTGCTTTTTAATTAGATATTTAAGGCTTATGCTCTTGAAGTAGTTTCCAGAGCTTACACAAAATGCTGAGCAGCCTGATTTGTATTATGTTCTTGAAGAATGACAAAAAAAGCAGAACATATATACTCTAAAAATGCCTTCAATGTTTATTTTTTATGCCTTTTAAGACCGTCTTTTACTAATCTTTCTATGTATGCAAACCATAGGGCGGAGCATTAGTGTACTTAATTCAAACTTTAAAGTATACCAAATTTTACACACACAAACACTGCATTTTTGGTGATAGTCAAAGTACAAGAATTAACGCATATCAGTGGTACGGAGAGCTTCGGTGCTTTACCTTCATCGTCTAGAGTCTTGTTCGCATGTTACCATGATTACACTTTTGAGAACCATGCAATCAACTATCAAAAACCTCAATGAAACGATCAACAATGGATGCTCTCAAGGTTATCACTCTCTCACTACATTTACACTACTTTTGGAGATGACAACTTCAACACGTTGCCCATTCACTAAAAAAAAAGAAAAAATTACGTCGTTGGTACCTGTGGTTTGTAACCTTTTTCATCAAAACACTTAAACTATTTTTTTTGCGTAGTTGATACCTGTGGTTTCATTTAATTTCATGGTTGATACTTGAAGATAACTGCCGTTAGTATTTAACCCATAACCCCTCACATGTGCCACGCATGTGAGGGTAATATCGTCCGTTCAAAAATGGATGGACACAAAACCATTGTGTCTTCTTATAACCCCTCAAAATGTAAATCCTACTTAATCTGATTTGGATTTATAAACCCAAATTAATACCACAAAACCATTATGTCTTCTTACTCATTTCATAGATTATCATTAATCATCATAGCCTCTTTCATATAGCTTTCCAAACAGAGAAATTTGAACAAATTAACAACAACAATAACAACAACAACAACAACAACAACAACAACAACAAAAAACATAACAGTAATAATGGAAGAAATCTACAACGTCATGTTCATTATAGGTAACGATTTCAATAGAGACTCTCGTTCAAACACCTCTAGAAACCCCAATCAATCGCCAGGAGAAAAAAAACTAACGTATAAGACGCATTTCCAACCTTAAAACAAACCTGACAGAAAGCTGAATCAAATGATTAAAATAATTGAGAATTGCTAACAGCAATAAACGAAAAAAATGAAACCACGACCTTTCAAAGTTATCGCAAAACTGAAGAAAATAGCGGTTGTTCACTGAAAAAAGGGCGGAATCAAAACATCAAAACCCTGATTCCTCTTTCAATCAATTATAAGGAACGAATAGTCAAGTGAAGCAATTTAATTTTCGTTCGCCGATTACAACGCAAAAAGTAGGTGTGAGCAATCGATAAAAATGGATGGACAAAACAATGCTTCCCTATATCCTTATATCATCTCATCTATGGTAATAATATAATATATAATTTAATTTAAATTAATAATAATAATTTTATAAATAATAAGTAAAACAATGTCTATTTGAACGAAAGTGGTAAACTGGTAACGCAAATATGAGAAGTCGACAACCCCCGCCCCGCTTGGGCTGTATTTTATATATAAAATAAATAAATGAAGTAAACAGACGATATTACCCTCACATGCGTGGCAGATGTGAGGGGTTAAGAGTTAAATACTAATGGCAGTTATCTTCAGGTATCAACCACGAAATTAAATGAAACCACAGGTATCAACTACGCAAAAAAAATAGTTTAGGTGTTTTGATGAAAAAGGTTACAAACCACGGGTACCAACGACGTAATTTTTTCAACAAAAAAAAGGGTTGACCGACCTTCTAGCAACCCCACACCTAACATGAGAGAAAAAAAAACTCGTATAACTTAGAGCACTAGTATCGGCACCCGCCGTTAATTCGCCATTGGAACCGCCCTTCAAGGGCCCCGATACCAGCAAAAGTGTGATGCTCCGCCCTTCAACGACCGCGGTTACTTTTGCTTGGCAACATATGCAATCACGGATTTAATTAGCTTGGCAACGGCTATTTTACAATTTCAACGGATAGTTTTTCAATTTATATATATCCACCAACTACAATCTCATTTATATATATACCCACAACATATATCTCTTTCACAACATCTCATTTATATATACCCACAACTTAATCAATCTCATATACTTCTCACAACATCTATCTCTTTCAAGATGTCTTCCAACAAAAAAAAGTCAAAACCAAAAACAAAAAAAACAACAACATCAACAACCACAACAACAACTTAATCAATCTCAACAACATCACATTGATGAAGACATGTAGAATTCGGTCCTCCAAAACAGTCTTCGTCAGTCTCAACAACTTAATCACATGGGCTCATCTTCTAACGTTTCTAACATGAAATATCCCCAATATCATCAACTAAATAATTGGGCCGTCAATCCATTTTCCATACCTCATTACCTCACTAATCCCCACTATAAAACACCTCAATATAACCAACCACAAACAACTCAATATAACCAACCACAAACTCCTCAATGTAACCAACCACAAACCCCTCAAAGCCCTTATATACCTACGTTTGACACATCATTCGAAGAAGAAGAAGCCGATGCGGTGCAAGAAACACAACCCGTTGTTGAGGAGGTCGAAGAAACACAAGAAACTACCGCCTCCAACAAAGGAAAAAGGGCCAAAGTTAAGTGGTCGGACGATGAAAGTAGGATTTTGGCCGAGTGTTGGATGCGAGCTACTCTAAATCCCGACATTGGAAACGCCCAAACACATAATTCATTTTGGGGGACCATCCAAGAAGATTACAACTCGCAAGTAAGGGAACAAAGGCGTATGGATCAAATATAGGGCAAGTGGACCAATATGGCAAAAGATATCAAGCTATTTGTCGCAATTTGTGAAAAACTTGTGAAGCATTGGCCTAGTGGAGCGAACGACAACGATATTTTGGTGTCAGTTAAGAAGGCGTTTCGTGAGCAACAAAAGAAAGTCTTCACATACGAAGATGCGTGGAGAGTTGTCAAAGAATGTCCCCAATTTAAAGTATATGAAACCGTGGTGAGCGCCAAACGTCGTGCAACCGAGCCTGAGCCTGTCAATTTGGGAGATGCCGATGAGACTCCGACTCCAACTTCGACTGATACCTCGTCAATAAATTTGGAGAATTTATTTTGAGGAGGTCCATCACTCCGCCATCCACCGGGTCGTGCAAAGAGTCAAAAGAGTTCTTGTTCATCGGATGCGGCATCTCGTTGTTCTTCAGAGGATGCTAGAGCCGCGGTTTATGAAACTGCAAATGCAACACGTGAAACCATGAGGGCGATCAAGGAGGAAGCTGAAAAACGGACGAAAAAGTTGGAGGAGGAGGTTGAGACTCGTATGATGTTGGAAAGTTTGAAGCTTCTATCGCAGCCGGTGTCTTCCGACATTCCACCCGACCAATACGAGTTATTGATGCGAGCAAGGAGTAACATAGCGAAGAAGTATAAGAACAAGTTTACCGAAGACGAGTAGTGTTTGTTGTTTTTTAAATACATGTATTGTAATCGTTTTTTATTTATTTATTTTTTTTAGGAATTTGTAATGTTTTTATTTTAGGACTTTTTAATGTTTTTTTCAGGACTTTTTTTTTTTTAAGACTTTGTAATGTTTTTTTTAGGACTTTGTAATGTTTTTTTTTTTAATAGGAATTTGTAATGTTTTTTTTTATTAATAAAAATTTTACTTTTAGAATTTTAATTGTTATATATAAGTTAATAATATAAAAGTTTAATATAAAAAATATAGGTGAGACCAAGTGATGAGTATGTCATGGATGTTAGCATTTAGTGGTTGATTAGTGATGGAAAAAATGTGCTGATGTGACACTAATGTGGCAGTCAGTGATCCCATGACGGATCGTCATGGTTAAGATTGGTCTTATGGTTAAAGAGACTTGTAGCTCACTGTACACATAACATTCACTTTATGCTGCATGTACTAGGCCCGTTAACTTGTGAATGGGTATGTTTCAGTTTTAACTTATTTGTAACGATTCATTAGTGTCGAATCAAAAAATTCAACTAAAAGTCTAAAAGGAGATTTAGAATGCACACCGCCTCTTAAATAGTTTTATATAAGAAATTTTAGATATACATATATACTGTAACGACTTTGATTTTGTAACCATAACCGTCGTCTTATCGCACAACAAAAACAATACGATGAAAGACGAGTTTGCAGGTCATCCTCACCTCATATGACATCAACTCGAACCAGTGCTACCCCTTGAACAACTTAACTGACTAACCTATTATTTTACCACCTGTGAAAAGATCATCAATTTTTATACACATTCTGCTTTGGCCTGTTCGGCCCTGTTTTACATATAATATTTGCAACGGCAAACAGTTAGGACAATCATACTATTAGTTATATAGTTCGACATGATAAATAACTAGAACATATAATGTATAGACACAAATATGAAAAAGTACTGAGGTACATTCTCTGAAAATTTGTATTAATATAAGTACAAGATTATTATTTTAAAAAATAGATAAATAAGTCTACCATCAAACTTAACTAACCTCCTTTGCCCATATAGAGAAATCTTGAAGGTAGGATTCAAACCTTTTTTGTTGTAAATGTGTCTTTCGTATCATCCATGTAATAAAAAATTAAGTTCCAGCCTTTCTACGACCAACACGAGCCACGAAACCAGCTTTGATTTGAGCAACAGATCGCCCAGAACCACACTACAATGTACAACATGAATCGATGTCAATAATTTAAAATGATATCATTAATTATGCATATGTGAAACGCGCTCGGTAATAACAATAAATTGTTTTCTTGATTCGTATCAATAGAGCTGGAAACTTGTACCCGTTATTTTATGGAAGGGTTGATATGGATCACCTTTTATCTTTAAGGGGGTAAAAAAAGGATAAGATGATGACGAAACAAGTCAAAGAGGTCGAATGAAATGAGTATCACCCGAAGTTTATTTTAACGTATACAACAAAAACTTAAATTATTACTGTATTAAATTTTAATGAGGTAATACCATGTGAGTATGTAACCTACTTAAAAAAAGATCAGCATTTAATTTTCAGAATGTGAGAGGACATTACCAAAGTGTAGATCTCAATCTTATATACACGGTCATACATATATAATAGGCTGTAAATGAGCCGAGCTACTTGCTGGCTACTCAAGCTAGACTCGTTAAAAGCTCGATTCGACCTGAGATTGAACTTAATTTGAACCTCGTTTAGTAAACGAGCCCGAGCTCGAACAAGCACGCGAGCCTTTCATTAATATACACCAAATATTATTTTTTACTAATATAATATATAATTCTATATAAATAATTAATATTATATCAATACTAGTTAGAACAATAACAATTAAAAACAGCCAACCACCCCCCCCCCCCCCCCCCCCCAAAACACCCCAATCACCGTGACAATGACAATGACAGTGACAGTGACAGTGACAGTGACAGTGACAGTGACAGTAACAGTAACAGTAATAATAATAATAATACGGAGTAATTATATGAGGATAAAAATTATAAAAATAATTAACATTATAATATTAATATAAAGAGATAAAAGAATATGTAATTAACCAGTCGAGCTCGAGCATGTAAAATATTAAACGAGCCGAGCTTAAAATATCAAGCTCGGCTTGTTTACACCCCTATATATATCATATATGTATGTACACACTAGTTTACTAACAAATTGATGTTTGGGGAGGTTTAATGTAGAAACGTACCTTTTCACATCGAAGGAAAAAAAGACGATTCTCCTTTGAAAGAATTGTATCTGGGCTCTTGCAACCATTGCAGATAACATACTCATCTGTAAAATATTAATGAACTTTCAACATCAAACATGGATGCATGAATGGATACAAAGGTTACAAAACAGAGAGAGTTTGTTTAGCGTCTCGAATATAGTCACGTGTGAGTTTTGGAGAAGTAACTTACTGACGTATCGCCTCAAAATTCCTTCAAAATTTTTGGGTGCGAATCTACCCTTCACAACCAATCGTTGCTGCCCGTCAAGTGATCCACTTGTACCCAGTTCAGCAAGCAAGAAGGTCATAACATGCTCTGGTTGCCTATGCATCCTAATAAGCAGAAGAAACAGAATTTAGATAACAAAATCAGGTTAAGCTTGATAAACAAAAATAATAAGAACAGTCATTTTAAAGGACATACGATTTACAAAGATCCATAAAATTCACGAAGACGGTTTTCTTTGTTCCTTCACGAAGAACTTGTGGTGGTCTCATAACCGTTCTCCTTCTGTCTCCGGCAAGCTCGGGATTGTTTTCACGAAGTATATGAAAGACTCGTCCCAAAAGCTGACAAAATTTAGATTACAAAATCAACAAGAGAAAAAATAACAAGAGATTTATATGTGATGCCATGTCATCAAATATTTGAGCTAAAGAGATTATGTACCTCCTCATACTTGTAATCACGATCCGTTCCTTCCCATGGAAGTTTTTGTTCTTCTAAGTCAATTCCTTGTCCTTCCTCATCCCCACCAATAAGATCTAGTCGACAAGAGAAATCATCATTTTTCATTTTGAAAAAAAAAACACATTATAAAGGAAGATAAGTTAGGGGGTGTTTGGCTTTGTGTATAGAACACGGTTATTTGATTATTAGGTTTTGAAGTCGCAAATATTTAATTAATAGTGTTTGGCAAGTTGATTTTAAAAAGCAATGATTTGCGATTTGAGACTCAAAACGTGAAATGAAAAAGCAAGTCAACCCTTCATGCAGCAAAAATGTGATAATCAGTTTTTCTCCTTCCGCCTATTTTTTCTCCTAATTACTCGTACTTGATAATTTATCAAATAATCTGATTTACCAAACACCTAAATATTGCCTTATTAAACAACATAATCAAATCCAAACACCATTAATTTATAACATGCTTGGCACTGATGATTATCTAATTCTAATTATCTAAAACGCATAATCGATTTTCAAAATGAAAATCCAAACAACCCCTTAATTAACAAAAATACTTACCACCGTCTGTATCTTCCTCCGCATTTTCTTTCTCATCATCCAAAAGATCAGTTTGTGCCTAGGACAATCACAAAAATCACAAGTTCAGACATTTACAAATAGCTTGTATGGATTACAATGTGAATCCTATCCACTAACCTGTTTCTTTTTCTTCTTTTTCAGACCAGTAAATGTAGGTTCAAGACCTTCAGAGACTGCATGCGAAGTTTATTGTTTATTGTAACATGAAAACTAACATAATATACGAAGTTAAACATGTACCCCCTCCGTCCCAAAAAGAGTGTCATGTAGATATTTTTGTTGCATTTAAAATATGTATGATAAATGTCAGTTTTGTCCTTATTTACGGTAAGTTTGAATATATTTATTTAACAAAAGTGATTAAGAACCAAAGAAGCAATGTTTCAACGGTACCCACACCCAAATATTCTTGGGGACCCACCATGTGGAAGTTTGCCACATACAGACGCAGGTTCGATCCCTCCGGGGGTCAGTCTGTCACATGGTTGGGGATCCAGGATAGGGGAGTTGCCCGGAGCTAATCCTTGTGGGGTGGACAATGGCTGGTGCCAAAAAGGCACACGGGATCAGGGTGTTCCCGCCAATTTACACCTTCTTGCCACAACAAAAGTGATTAAGAGTAATAAATGGGGGTAAATTGGCGAGTTTAATGATGTAATAGTTATTTTTTTGCAACTAGACAACTATTTTAAAGTAAATATAAATAGTAAGGTGGACACTTATTTTGGGACAGAGTAGCATAACTTTAGATAATCCAAAAGGTTATTGATTGGTACCAGATAAGTTCTCAGTTTTCTCAACCAGTTGTTCAACAGGATCATCGGCAGGTTCTTGAATGACAACCTTCTTCTTCTTCTTCTTTTTCGTTGGGTCAAATGGTATAAGCTGCATTAAGGTAACACAACTAAAAATAAAGATCTCGGGAACAAGTAGTAAAGAGTCGAGCTTGGCTCAATTAACAATGAAAACGAATGTGATTCCTCTATCATGAATTGATTCACTTTAAGACTCATTCATGCAAGTTCAACTTTCAGTAACTTTTATAGAATATGAATAAGATACTCACATCTGCAGCTTCCTCCTTCAACTCAATTTGATTTTCTTCCTCTGCCATGATTATTGAATATAAATAATCCCTGCCTCAAATCCTTCAGTTCATTAACAATTAACAATATTAATGAAAATGAACATATTGTATCCAAAAAAAAAAAAATGCATCAAACAATGTCATTTTTCAATAATTACACTAACCTCAAACTGTAGAAAAAAATTAGCAATATAAAATATTTAGTTGTTCTGTTTCAGTCATTTAAAGTCCATTTTTATATTTAAAAGTTAGCATTTTTATTCAAAAAAATATACTTTTCAACCCACAAAAAGTTAGCATTTTTATACTGAACTTTCCATTATACATTAAGCTAACATATTTGTATAGAACTCTTTAATGTACATATAACTAACATTCTTAAAATATAAAATTAAGATATTTAGTAGTCTCTCATCTGTTAACATAACCAGATTTTAAAGACAATTCATGCACACAAAAATAAATCAAAAAACTTACATAAATAGGCAGAAATTTAAAGGTCGCAAGTTCTATGAATACAAAGAAAACAAATCGAAAGAATATTGTAGCAATCTTACGATGAAAAGAAAAATATACAGTTGACTAATTCAATAAACCCTAAGTTGTACTCCGTTTTAGGGGAAATCAAATCAATCTCAAAAATCAACAGAATCGACAATCCGAAGAGAAAATTAACATCAAGAATTTAGAAATTATATAGTTGAATTGAGTAAAAGTAGTACCTTTTCTGAGATTGAAATGTTGGCTTGATTGCTAAATATAAGATTTATTATGAATACATCGGTTATATACTTATCTTATTGTGAAACCTAATTTACTACGGTGCTTTACTATGTAGCGGCTCCCGTCTCGAGTCTTCAAAAGTAAAATGTAAAAATAAATATTAATTAATTAATTAATTAAATTAAATTAAATTAATATATTGGTACTTTGCATCAAAACACCTAATCTTTAAATTTTGCGTAGTTGGTACCTTTGATTTCAATACGTTACTTAGTACTAATATTGATTTGAAATGTGCCATGTGCAGTAAAGTAAGTGATTCAATTAATCACTTGTTCTTCTTGTGTGATTACAATATGTGTGTTTGGGCTGTTGTTAAAGTGAAATTGATCTTTAGAGGTTTGCCTAATGTGTTTCATAGTGTTTTGAATCTTTTGGCTCAATTTCCTTTGTCGAAGAATATCTGGAACATGATTAATCGATTGGCTTTTGCTACTTGTGTTTATTTCTTATGGCAAGAAAGAAACTTTAGACTGTTTAGCGAAAAAAGAAGATCTGCAGAGGAGTTAATTGCATGTATTCATAGAGATATTCAATTAAAATTGTCATTGCTCAAGGTTAAGAATTGGCCAGGTATGGTGGATGCTGCTCGTTTTAGGTTGTGTTAGTTGTATTTAATTGTTGGGTTGTATTTTTGTTTGTTTTGGGCTTGTATTGGTGGTCTTTATGTTTGTTTCTTGTTTTGGGTTGTGGGTTTTTCCCCTGCCTGTGTATGTTGTTTCTTAATTAATTAAATGTTTACTTTGCCGGGAAAAAAACGTCCGTCAAACATCAAACGACAAGCCCTCACATGTGCCTCACATGTGCCACACATGTGAGGGCATTTTCGTCCATCCATCAATTAATTACATACATATCAATTGTGCATGTTCGTATATCTGGAATGTTAAGAAAAAAACACCTTATGGTTTTCTTCTTCAAACAATCACAAACCCTAAAGAAAAATGACCCAATTAGTAGGTGATCAACTGCTCAACTGTGACGACCCGGAGATTTTCGACCAAATTTAAACTAAATTCTTATATGAATTCGATAAGATAAGCAAAGTCTATTGAACCGAGTCCCAAAATTATTTGAACTATTGTTTCATGAATGCACTTGACCTTTGACTATTCCCGACGATTCACGAACAATTGATGTAAATAAATAAATATATATATAAATAAATGAAAGTATGGGAAATAATAAAATGTTATTGAATCATTAGAATTAAGTATGTAAAATAAGATATAAGATAATTAAGTATAATGAATTTGTATATATATATATATATATATATATATATATATATATATATATATATATATATATATATATATATATATATATATATATAATTGTTATTAATAATTATTATATTGTAATATATATAAAATATATAAATGATGAATATTCAAATATGTTATTATATAGGGAAAAAAAGTAATACATAATTAATTAAATGTAAGGTTAATATATTATATGTAATTACGAGTTAAAATATAAATGTTATATTAATGTAATGATTATTACATTCAATATTATTATTAATATTGTTATTAAAATAAATACTTGTATTATCAATATTATAAATTCTAATGTAGAATATAAAGTTATATATATAATCTGATATGTATAAGTTGTTATATTACTATTATTGATATTATCATATTAATACTATTATAACCAATAGGGTTATTATTATCGTATTTTTTTATTGACATCACTATTATTAATTATTATTAACCTTATTCTTTTCCATTATTAATATTATCATATCTGAATTATTGTTTTTATTTATTATTTGATATTATTATTTAGTATTATTACTAATAATATAATTATTAGTATTAGTATTTCATTATTAATAACATTATTAATATTAATGTTTATGAATTATATACATATATATAATCAATTACATAAAACAGATATACATATATATACATATATATATATATATATATATATATATAATACATATTAGGAATCTGTATTTGGAATATGTATTATATACAGATACGTATATTATATAGATATATACATATAAATACTGGTATGTACATTTATAATTGGCATAAATACATATATATGCATAAAAGGATCAAAATTCTGCTTCACATCTCGCAATCAACTGTGTTAGGTTTTTGTTTCTGTCTTTAATTCGTTACACATCAGTATCAAAAGTACCAATTTATATCAATTACGCTATACCTTTATATTTTTTATTTATTTCTGATGTACTGATCGAATTTGCAAGTGACGACTAAATCTTAGCTATAAAACAAATTCACACTAATCTAATACTGTTTTAATATCTCAATTACGTTTTATATAACATCCAATGCAGTTCAAGAAGAAAGAAAAAGAAAAATCAAAACAAAAATTGAAGAAAACAACTCACGACCCCTATTTTGTCTCATTTTTTCAAAAACTCCGAAAACGAATCGATTTCCAAAATGTGGAAATGCAGTTCTGTTAGGATTACTTTATTTTATCTTTCTGTAAAGTTTGAACATCCAATTCCTTTTATCGATTTTTAATTTCTGAGTCAAAGTTTTGAATCGGAAAAGTCAACCTTTGTTCTTCATAAAAATTCGATCTTGTTTTGATGTTTTTGAATAAATTGATGATCCAGAAACTTTATATAGGTGATTTGAAACACAATTGGTGTTGTAAACTTAGTCTAAAACGTTTTCGATTTCAAAATCATTGTTTGGGTTCATGGGTGTTCTTCACGTATCCACTGTTGCTGTTTAAAAAAAAAAAAGATTCATCTGTCTGTTAATCTTGAACACCTCAGGGTTGATTATTCTGTTTCTAACTCAAGTCCTAAACCAAACAAATTAATTTGACGATTATGATTTGCTAAGGTCGATTGTTGTAGAAGAAGAAGAGGAAACTGTAAATAAACGGGTTATATATTTATGGGGTAATAATAAATTAGATAAACCGAAACATAAGAATGGTCATGGTTGTTGTGGTGTGAGCGAGTGGTCACGGGTTCGAGCCCGGGCTAAGGCAATCTTTTTGTAAAAGCTTTCAATAAGGGTATAATCTTTTACGGAGTATTTCTTTTAAAATTATTATTATTATTATTATTATTATTATTATTGTTGTTGTTGTTGTTGTTGTTATTATTTTTATTTTTATGATCATTATTATTGTTATAATTATAATTATTATTATGATTATATTAATGTTATTACTATTATGATAAGTTATTATTGTTATTGTTATTTTTATGATTATTATTGTTATTAGTACCATACTTACAATCATTATTATTATTACCATATTTATAAACATTATAATTATTACTATCATTAATATTAGTATTAGTATTTAGTATAAGTATTAATTATATTTGAATAATTATTATTATTATTTTTTTTAAAGAGTTTTTGAACAATATATATGTTACTATTTAAACGACGTAATTAACTTATGTTAAAATGTAATTACATATAATGTATTACGAGTGTAAATACAACCTTACAAGTATTTAATACACTTTATAATATACCAATACATATAAAGGATAGATATACTCGTATTTCCATTCAATTTCCTCAAAGAATTCTACTCGTATTCATACGGTATTTTTACCCGTATTATACACAGCTTCTAGAAGTATTTACTATTGGTATATATCAATAGAAATCTGTAATTATTTATGTAATATGTCATCCATGACCTAATCAATTTAATATGTCATCCATGACTTAATACATTTTAACTTATCTTAGATATTTTCACTAAAAGCCAAATTTTCAAGCCTATAAATAAGCACCATTTCTAACTCATTTTTACACATTCATTTTCCAAATTTTACTTCTAATTTTCACACACACTTGCAAGAACTCTCTCAAGTTTTGTTCTACTACTTCTTTCCAGCAACTTTACATTCTAAACTTGAGGTAAAAATGTGATGACCCGGAAATTTTCGACCAAATTTAAACTTAATCTTTATTTGATTCTGACACGATAAGCAAAGTTTATAATGTTGAGTCTTAAAAATTTTGGGACTATGTTTCATATATTCAGTTACCCTTTGACTATTTCCGACGATTCATGAACATCGATGTATAAATAAATATGTACGAGTGTATACATATATAAATAAATACAATAGTTGGTAATAATAAAATTTAATCAATTTCATTAAGAATTAATAATAATAAGTATTGTCATTAAGAATTATTATTACTGTTTTTACAATTATATACATCATATAACTAATAATATGAAATGTTAATATCTAATATAATAATTTAATTATAAGTTAAACTATAATTGTTATAGTAATAATATCATTATTTTTATTATTAACATTATTATTAATGCTATTATTATTATATTATTTTTGTTTTAATTAATTTTAATTAGGAAAATGTTAAAAGGCAGATGATTAGGGAATCAATTTGATATAGTGATAAATCTTGTTTTCTAACTCTCAACTACACAATACATACAAAATTAGTTACACATCCCTATCTTCTTTATCTATATTCTTCCTTTCTATTAGATTCTTTCTCTTAATTTGGATTCCTTTGTTGCCAACCATTACTAAATATCAAACAAGTGACAGCTGTGTGTTTAATCTCTTCCTTCCGAATCGTACACATGGGAGATATTATATACACATATATCTATCTCTACTTTTCTGCTTGAAATACAACTTCATATATATCTCAAACTCTCAAATCACACATACTCGATCACTCTTCATCCCCTTCATTCGGTAACCACCTTTAATTCACAAACCAAACCCACCTACGCAATAGAGTCAGCCACGAAATAAAACATGAAGCAATCATGCCAAACAAACTCGAGAATACAGTATGATGGGCCGTAGAGGAAGCAACATAACAAATAACCTATTCTATGTATGTATGCATACAAGTTTATGAAACAAGTAAACCTACCTCTGTCTGTTCGAATAATTCATGAGACCCATCACCTTCTTGATTCTTCCCCTTCTTAATGACAACCATCTTCACCACTTGGACCACAACACCACCCTCACAAGCTTTCGAATCGAAACCTATTTAACAGCGACTGTTATTATTATTTTTGCTTGAATCGTTCGATCAAACCCAACTCTTTTTGTTGTTGTTCTCACCACCTTTCTTCATAACCAACCACCACAACGACTTCCTAATAACACCACCATTACTGAAGTTTCTGCTACTAAACCTTTATGTTTCAGTTTCTATTTCCCTCGAACGCCATTTAAATCGCACCATTGAATCATTATTTCTGTCCCGACTATTGTATATCCGAGAAATAACCCAACGACCACCATTACAGCTACTATATTTCTCTTCTATTTAGATCATCGACCTAGCCAACATCAATTGCTGCATATCTTCTGTTGCTGCAGTAAGCCTTTTCTTGTCTATGTAGTCGAACCATTCCACAAAATAAAACAGGAAGAATATGTTCCCAGTTTATGACTTTATTGACTTGAGTGTCTTGAATATTAAAATTAAAATAACATCACATAATCAATTCAACAACTTATGTATGTGGGACTAGATTCATGTATTTGGCCGACAATCTTTAAACCACTTGTTTTATTTTTTTTTATTTTTTCTCGCCTACTTCTACTTTACTCAACAACCCTACTACCGCTATATATTTTTTTTGTTTCCGGATTGAGTCGAGAAACATTGTAATGACCCGTCAAAATCGCTATTGACTCGGCACGTTAATCATTGATTCCACAGTGAGGTTTTGACCTCTATATGATACGTTTTGATAAAATATTGCATTCATTAAAATAAGTGACTTTCTAAACATAGAAAGTTATAAACATGTGGAGGAGTGCTTAGGTATAAGCAAAACCCCAAAATACATAAGTCTTTAATTTACAGGTTGACATCACAGTCCAATTATTTATTACACAACGCAGTTTTATTTTGAATGCAATAAACTTTGTACAAAGCATGAGAGACTCCATGCAAGCAACAAGCACATCACAGCGGAAGCATTCTAAGGACCTGAGAATAATACATGCTAAAAAGTCAACACGAATGTTGGTGAGTTATAGGTTTAATTGCTCGAGTCATAAACATATATAAAGATAGACCACAAGATTTCATCAAAAGTTTATCAATAGATTCTACGTAACAGAGCACCCTGGTAACTAAACTTAACGCTATAGTGATAATTACCCCATTCGTTTTAATACACGCAAACCAACATGTCTTAAACTCAAATAACATACGTCCGTTAAAAGGCTAGCGCTCTAGCTCGGACGGGGATGTCAAGCCCTATGGATCCATATACAATTATTCGCGCCCACCAGTCCATATCCTATGTACTGGCAGCTACTAGTTACCAAAGCTAAGGGATTTTCGGTTTAACTCAGTGTAGAATTTAGTATGTACTTGTGTCTTATTGCGTTTAAAATAAATTGCATGTATTCTCAGCCCAAAAATATTTAGAGTATTTAAAAAGGGAGACTATAACTCACAGTTCAATATTGAGACTCAATATTGTAGGCAAATTGCGTAGACGTAATGATGGTAGACGACTGTATGGTTGGCCTTGGATTTAAGAACAATACCCCGAACAATACCCAATATTCCCTTATTTTAAAACGGTTTGAAACCCGAATTAAAACACCCCCGTATATACCTTATTATTATTAAACTTAAATTATAATTAAAATTATAATTATAAATATAAATATTGTTTACAGAAATGAGTGTGAGATTTTACGTCGAACAAGCTGACCTTTTATAGGCATATTTCCTGAATTTAGTCCCCATGCGATCGCATGGGTTTTCAGTGCTTTTGCCATGCGATCGCATGGCCGCCTGAACCCCTTTTGTTTGCTAGTTTGTCGACATCAAATAGTGTTTACTGTAGCCCATGCGATCGCATGGGTTTTCCGTGTTTTTGTCATGCGATCGCATGGCCGTCTATTCCGTTTTTGTTTGCTAGTTCGTCGACATCAAATAGTGTTTACTGTAGCAAATAGTGCTACTGTAGCAAATTGTGTTTACTGTAGCAAAGTCGTTTTCACTGTAGCACTGTAGCAAAATACGGTTTACACTGCAGCAAATAGTATTTTACTGTAGCAAATAGGGTTTTACTGTAGCAAATAGTGTTTTACTGTAGCAAAGTCATTTTTACTGTAGTAAATAGTGTTTTACTGTAGGAAAGTCATTTTTACTTGTACATCTTATAATATATATATATATATACATACATATAATTGTTCATGAATCATCGAGAGTAGTCAAAGGTAATTTTATATATGAAATAGTTCTAAAAATTTTGAGACTCAATCTAACAGACTTTGTTTAACGTGTCAAAATAATAAATCGTATAGAGAATTGGTTTAAATAAGTTGAAATTTTCCGGGTCATTACAAACATACAGATACATGTGGGGCTTGTGATCGGGCTAGAAGTATCTTGTGTATTTTGGTTTGATCATAGTTGGGCTTAAATAGTTGAAGATTATTGGGCCGGGAATTAAATTGTTGTTGGGCTGCTATTGCTGCATTTGGATTTGTTGAACGTTCAAAGAACCAATTCATGTTAATTGTGAAACGAAACCGTGAAACATAATCGATGTTAGATAGTCAAGGTGATGATAGATAGATAAGCTTATAATAATGATTAGCGAATGAAAAATAATGATAATATACGAAATAAAGAAAACTCAAGATGATGAAGAATAATTTTGGTTTATGAAGTTGAAGAAGAAAAAGGGAAACATAATAAACATGGGTTAAATAAAAACCGAATCAGGAATTGAAACAGAAAAGCAAGGATGGAGGGACGTTTAGAGTGGGTGTTGAGTGAGCGAGAGGTTGCGGGTTCGAGCCTTGCTCTGAAAGGACCCGTTCATATACATTATAAACGATTCACAATAGTTGATTACATTGCGAGGTATTTGACCTCTATATGATACATTTTACAAATATTGCATTTGTTTTTAAAAGACAAACTTTCTTTACAACGAAAATTGACGGTATGCACACCATTTCATAATACATCCAACTATAATTGACTTAATAATAATCTTGATGAACTCAATGACTTGAATGCAACGTCTTTCAAAATATGCCATGAATGACTCCAAGTAATATCCTTAAAATGAGCTAATGCACAGCGGAAGATTTCTTTAATACCTGAGAATAAACATGCTTTAAAGTGTCAACCAAAAGGTTGGTGAGTTCATAGGTTTATCATAACAATCATTTCAATATATTAATAGACCACAAGATTTTCGTTTATAAATATATGTACACTCGCAAGTGTATAAAATTATTCTATAAGTTGTAGGCACCCGGTAACAAGCCTTAACTTTCATGTTTTACCCTCTGAAAGTACACCAATCAGGTGTGTTATATAAACCTCGAAGTACTAAAGAATCCCATAGTCAGGATGGGGTTTATCAGGCCCAATAGATCTATCTTTAGGATTCGCGCCTACCGTACATAGACAAGTAGTTTAATGTTACCAAGCTAAGGGTATATTTCTGGTTTAAACCCACGTAGAATTAGTTTTAGTACTTGTGCCTATTTCGTAAAACATTTATAAAAACAGCGCATGTATTCTCAGTCCCAAAAATATATATAAAAGGGAGCAAATGAAACTCACAATACTATATTTTGTAGTAAAAATACATATGACGTCATTGAACAAGTGCAATGTTGGCCTTGGATTCACGAACGTATCAATATTGAGATTCAATATTGCAGGAAAAGTACGTAGACGCAACGGAGATGATAAACACTAGTTTGACTCACGAGCAATACTCTCGATCAATACCCATAACCTCCATAGCTATAACACATAATTTCCTTAGCTTTATCCCGTTTGAAAACTTATTTTGAAATCGTCTGAGTATAACTCCGTCGTAGTATTTTATGTATACTAATAATATCATGAAATAATACAAAGAAAATATATATATGTAATTCGATTGAGAGAGTTTAGAGAAATATATTTTCAAGTTTCTATGAAATAATGAAACCTATTCAATTCTATTTATAATAGATTTTTGAATTATTAAAGTATGAATTATTAAAGTGAATTATTAAAGTGAATTATTAAAGTGAATTATTAAAGTATGAATTATTAAAGTGAATTATTAAAGTGAATTATTAAAGTATGAATTATTAAAGTGAATTATTAAAGTGAATTATTAAAGTGAATTATTAAAGTGAATTATTAAAGTATGAATTATTAAAGTTAAAATAAAGTAAAAGTAAAAATAAAGTAAAGGTAAAGTTAAAGTATAGTAAAAGTATAAAACTATATACGTATAATACGCGTATAAATATATATAATATTAATTTAAATCGTTATATATATTTAATAAAATAAAATATAAATATCGTTATCTTTATCATATTGGTTAAATAATGAGTTGTCAAAAGTGGTTCTAGATATTTATAAAAGATATATACATTTTAATAATAAAGTTCTTTTTAAACTGAAAACGTTTTTTGTACTTTTGAAACTAAATCAAATAAATATGATAATTTTGTTTTCCAAAACTAAATATAGTTAAGAATCATTTTGTTAAAAGGTTAAAATAATAGAAATCGTTATATCATAAAACATTTTAGAAAAGTAGAATTATATATATTCATAATAGGTTTCAAGTTTTTAAATTACAGTCTGTTGGTGAAGCATGAGATAAAGTCCAAAGGTTTAATAAATGTATGAAATTATCTTAATGAAAAATGTTGAGTTACTTAACTTGTCGATATCCAACATCTAAGTTATTTACACTCCACGTTCTTACTTATAGATCACTTTACCATTTTCCGAATATTGTCAAAAAGAATAGATTTCTTAAATCACAATGGACCTCATAACATTGGCCCGTAATCATATCATAATGTATCTGATAATTCAATCATTTGATATTATCTCTTAATTCGTCGATAAATATATCAAAACAAATACGTTCATGTAAAGTATCATATATCTAATACTTTGTTAATGTTTTCAGTTAATATTATATATTATATATACATATCCATATACACATAATTGTTCGTGAATCGTCGAACACGGTCAAAGGGTAATTGATTACATGAATGTAGTTCCAAACTTTTTGAGATTCAACATTACAAATTCTGCTTATCGTGTCGGAAACATATAAAGGTTAAGTTTAAATTTGGTCAGAAATTTCCGGGTCGTCACAGTACCTACCCGTTAGAGAAATTTCGTCCCGAAATTTGATCGAGGCCATCATGGCTAACCATAAAAATGTTTTCATGACGGATATATGTTGATATATAGGATTTTATTACCCTAGAGTAATATGAATAAAATGATCCAATTACTCGAAGCGTATGAGTGAAGCTATCACAAAATAGTGGAATGAGGAAAATAAGTTTCGTCATAATTTTTGACGTATTCATGGTTGAATTCCGGAATTCAAGGGATTCAAAAAAAAAAAAAATCTTGGAATTCTATAAGATCTTTTTCTTCGAGATTTAAGGAAATTAGGATCTCTTTAATTAAATGCGATGATCTGTCCCGATTACTACGTCTGATATTTCCCTTATATATTTACCTTTTCCATTCCATTAGTTTTTAGCACCTCTATACTCAATTCCAATTTTAAAAGATTGCGAAAATGCTTAATCCATTTCTAATCCTTGTCCTTATCCTTACTATAGCAACAATCATTCTCCTTTTCCAACTTCCACCGGAGGAATCTATTTTCTTCTACTTCACCCTTGGGGTTATAGTGTTTTTAATTCTCCCGTGTCTTTATGTTGCGATAAACATTGATATACACGATTTGTAATTTATGTGTTGTTATTGGACTTTATATTCTCCCTTACATTTCGGAGTTTCATACTTTTGTTGTCTCTTCTCGGCTTTAAGTCAAGCGAATAATGGTCCAGAATTAGTAGGTATGAAGTTTTGGATGAACATAGTTAATGTTCTAAGAAGGAAATCGTAATGGTACGATCTTGATTTGGCAAATTACCAGAATATCCGAAAAGATAGAACTATCAAGAAGATATGTTCTTAATATGTTTGGAGATTTGGTAGAATGTAAGAGTCGTGTAAATGGCACATGATGACAGTATGTTATGTGAATCATCACGTTCCATTAGAAACTCAGCATGACTTACTGTAATATAATCACGGTGATCAAGTGTCATTATATTATACTAGTTCATGCTTCAGTTCCCAACACTACTTCAAAAATATTCCTATTTTAAATTCGAAAGTTTCAGAATTTAGAAACTAAAATAGTTTCTTTTATGATGTAATACAGACATCACGAAGAGGTAAATGATTTCAGATAAGAATAATTATGGAAATATCTTCAGAAATATGGAGGATATTTATAATGAAAGATACGATGATATCTTAAAATTTCTAATATCAGAGGATGATGAAGAATATTGTCCGTAAGGGTTTAGAGTCAGGAGCAAGGTATTCGATAATGACTTCAGCAGACACGGAATCATTTGGATTCTTTAAAGGTAGATTTCGTCCTTGTGATTTATCCACAGCCTTCTTCATGGTTTGCTCAATCCGTATTTTTCAGTACCAAATCTTCTCTTTTTCTGAGCTTTGCCAACACACTACTCTTTATCATCAAACTTTTTACTGTTAAGGTCGTTTATAGTTTTTGCTGCTTCATCAGTATTTCGAGAACTAGTTCGCAGTTTAGGGTGTTTTTCAGAAACTTCACATTCAAAGTATATAAGTCCAGAAGATAGACACATATAATTGTTGGCGTAGACATGCTGCGAGATTTCAAAATACTGATTGCTAATTTTTGATGATTCGTATGGCAATTCTCGTTACAAGATGCAGATGAGTAAATGATGGGATTTTGATAAATATAAAGATTTTTCGGAAAGTCAAAGATCAATGAAGTTGTTAATAAGTTTACTGCTAATGTGGCGAGATATGAAAGGTTCCCCGGTAATAATGATGAAGGGGTAATCATTATAATAAGGCTTATTTGAATGAACAATTGAAGTTGGTTTGCTGGAGCTGTGATAAAATCGTCTATTTTTAGAAGGGATTGAAAAGTTATTTTAGCTAGTAAATGCCAAAAGGTCTGACATGGATACATGTTAAATTATGACTTTGGTTTCAAGAGTTTTTCAGGTACGTAACTGTGGATAACATGTGGTTAGATCATCATCTCGATTGTTCATTATTTGAAGTGTCTTCAGGTATTTCGAAGGGCTTGAACACAGATTATAATCGTTAATATACATACGATGTTCTAACACAGTTTTAAAGTTAAAGTATAGCTTTGAAAGATGTAAGAATCTAAGAGTGATGATATCGTTTATAACTTGAATTGAATTCGGTGATTTCAAAATCAGAATATGTAATTAGATTTTTGAATGAGTATGGTTGTTTTGATTTCTATAAAAGAATGTATATTGTTGTGAAAGTAGAGAGTATAATGGATGATTTGCTGAATCAGATTCGAAGAATGTAACATATTAATTGTGAATTTATATATCTCTCGGGTATTACCTACCCGTTAAAAAAAATGTCACAATTAATATTTTGTACAAAAGAATTTTATTACAGTCTTTATGGAAATATATGTGTATATTTCTTCAGATGTAATATAGATTTAATGAGTTAATATTAAATTAAACTCACTTGATTTATGGTTAAGGCTAGGATAGATAATTTCTAAACTTTAGAAATTACATAATCGTCGTAGAATGTTTTCCCAATGAAGTTATGAATCAATACTTCATCGTTGTGATATTCCTTAGTATCTACAGGGCGTATGACGTCGATGCTCATGGGACAAATTGTGAAGTTGAGGTTTGCGATGCGGTTGTTGTTTGTGGTGGTAATGGTACTGTTGGTGTTGCTGATGGTGGTACTGTTTATGCTGCTGGTGCTGCTGCTGGTGTTTGTAACCTTTGCACCATATTCTCCAAAGCCACTACCCGAGCGCGAAGCTCATTGACTTCTTCTATTACACCGGGGTGATTGTCGGTTCGGACGAGCGGATAAATAAAATCTAGAATTTGGTGTAGTATGTAATCGTGACGAGATACTCTAGAAATAAGAGAGAAAATGGTGTTTCGGATAGGTTCGCCGGTAAGTGCTTCAGGTTCTTCGCCAAGAGGGCAATGTGGTGGATGGAAGGGATCACCTTCTTCTTGTCTCCAATGATTAAGGAGGTTATGAACCCATCCCCAATTCATCCAGAATAGATGATGACTAATTGGTTGATCCATTCCGGTCACACTGCTTTCGGAACTTGAGTGGGATTCCATTTCGGAATCCGAGGGACTTGAACTAATGACGAATTCCATTTTGTACGATTGAATAAAGAATTTTTCGATATGAAATGATTTTCCGGCTATCGGGTGGTATTCTAATTATATGGAGCAAAAGGTTTCGTAGATTACGGAGGAATTTACGGAATATGTCAGGCAAAGTTTACAGTAACAGATACGCTAAGATATGAATTAGCAGATACGCTAAGATATGAATTTTGTCTATACACTATTCATGCAATCAATGCAATAAGATGTGTCTAGACTAAGAATGATAAGCAGGTAATTTCCGACAAGAATGATGAGCAAAACTTTTGAAATGCAGGCACGGTCGAAGTCCAGACTCACTAATGCATCCTAACGACTATCAGTTAGACACACTAATGCAGACCTGGTTCGCTAAGACCACCGCTCTGATACCAACTGAAAGGACCCGTTCATATACATTATAAACGATTCACAATAGTTGATTACATCGCGAGGTATTTGACCTCTATATGATACATTTTACAAACATTGCATTTGTTTTTAAAAGACAAACTTTCTTTACAACGAAAATTGACGGTATGCACACCATTTCATAATACATCCAACTATAATTGACTTAATAATAATCTTGATGAACTCAATGACTTGAATGCAACGTCTTTCAAAATATGCCATGAATGACTCCAAGTAATATCCTTAAAATGAGCTAATGCACAGCGGAAGATTTCTTTAATACCTGAGAATAAACATGCTTTAAAGTGTCAACCAAAAGGTTGGTGAGTTCATAGGTTTATCATAACAATCATTTCAATATATTAATAGACCACAAGATTTTCGTTTATAAATATATGTACACTCGCAAGTGTATAAAATTATTCTATAAGTTGTAGGCACCCGGTAACAAGCCTTAACTTTCATGTTTTACCCTCTGAAAGTACACCAATCAGGTGTGTTATATAAACCTCGAAGTACTAAAGCATCCCATAGTCAGGATGGGGTTTATCAGGCCCAATAGATCTATCTTTAGGATTCGCGCCTACCGTACATAGACAAGTAGTTTAATGTTACCAAGCTAAGGGTATATTTCTGGTTTAAACTCACGTAGAATTAGTTTTAGTACTTGTGCCTATTTCGTAAAACATTTATAAAAACAGCGCATGTATTCTCAGTCCCAAAATATATATATAAAAGGGAGCAAATGAAACTCACAATACTGTATTTTGTAGTAAAAATGCATATGACGTCATTGAACAAGTGCAATGTTGGCCTTGGATTCACGAACGTATCAATATTGAGATTCAATATTGCAGGAAAAGTACGTAGACGCAACGGAGATGATAAACACTAGTTTGACTCACGAGCAATACTCTCGATCAATACCCATAACCTCCATAGCTATAACCCATAATTTCCTTAGCTTTATCCCGTTTGAAAACTTATTTTGAAATCGTCTGAGTATAACTCCGTCGTAGTATTTTATGTATACTAATAATATCATGAAATAATACAAAGAAAATATATATATGTAATTCGATTGAGAGAGTTTAGAGAAATATATTTTCAAGTTTCTATGAAATAATGAAACCTATTCAATTCTATTTATAATAGATTTTTGAATTATTAAAGTATGAATTATTAAAGTGAATTATTAAAGTGAATTATTAAAGTATGAATTATTAAAGTGAATTATTAAAGTGAATTATTAAAGTATGAATTATTAAAGTGAATTATTAAAGTGAATTATTAAAGTATGAATTATTAAAGTGAATTATTAAAGTGAATTATTAAAGTGAATTATTAAAGTATGAATTATTAAAGTGAATTATTAAAGTTAAAGTAAAGTAAAAGTAAATGTAAAGTAAAGGTAAAGTTAAAGTATAGTAAAAGTATAAAACTATATACGTATAATACGCGTATAAATATATATAATATTAATTTAAATCGTTATATATATTTAATAAAATAAAATATAAATATCGTTATCTTTATCATATTGGTTAAGTAATGAGTTGTCAAAAGTGGTTCTAGATATTTATAAAAGATATATACATTTTAATAATAAAGTTCTTTTTAAACTGAAAACGTTTTTTGTACTTTTGAAACTAAATCAAATAAATATGATAATTTTGTTTTCCAAAAATAAATATAGTTAAGAATCATTTTGTTAAAAGGTTAAAATAATAGAAATCGTTATATCATAAAACATTTTAGAAAAGTAGAATTATATATATTCATAATAGGTTTCAAGTTTTTAAATTACAGTCTGTTGGTGAAGCATGGGATAAAGTCCAAAGGTTTAATAAATGTATGAAATTATCTTAATGAAAAATGTCGAGTTACTTAACTTGTCGATATCCAACATCTAAGTTATTTACACTAGACGTTCTTACTTTTAGATCACTTTACCATTTTCCGAATATTGTCAAAAAGAATAGATTTCTTAAATCACAATGGACCTCATAACATTAGCCCGTAATCATATCATAATGTATATGATAATTCAATCATTTGATATTATCTCTTAATTCTGTCGATAAATATATCAAAACAAATACGTTCATGTAAAGTATCATATATCTAATACTTTGTTAATGTTTTCAGTTAATATTATATATTATATATACATATCTATATACACATAATTGTTCGTGAATCGTCGAACACGGTCAAAGGGTAGTTGATTACATGAATGTAGTTCCAAACTTTTTGAGATTCAACATTACAAATTCTGCTTATCGTGTCGGAAACATATAAAGGTTAAGTTTAAATTTGGTCAGAAATTTCCGGGTCGTCACATGCTCGGAGTATTTCTTTTTATGAAAGGATTTCGTGAGGTAGTTTTATTTCTATTATTATTATTATTATTATTATTATTATTATTATTATTATTATTATTATTATTATTATTATTATTATTATTATTATTATTATTATTATTATTATTATTATTATTATTAATCTTATTATTATTATTATTGTTATTATTAGTGTTACTATTATTATTATCATTAATATTAAAATGATTAACAAAAATTATTGTTATTACTAATGTTAGAATATGGATATTAGTATAACTAGTATTATTAGTATCACTATTATTAAGTATTATAATTACTATTAATATTGTTATCATATTTAGATTTACAAGTATTAGAAATATTAATATCATTGATATCTTTATAAGTATTGTTATTATCAACAAAAGCAATAGTAATAAAAATCATTATTATTGGTATTATGACTATTAGTATGGTTATAATTAAACTTATTATCATTATTATCATTAGTAGTAAAATTGTTATATTCATAGTTATTATTATTAATATTACTACAAATAAATAGTTTTATATAAAAAAAATACATTACAGAATATTAAAATCACATATCACTATAATTTTATTATTAACAATATAATAACTAGACTATATATATAATATGTAAATTAATATATTCATATATATTTTTTTATATGAACTCTAATATAAATTATTACTACTAATATGTGATAATGAAAGATAAACGCTAGTTAAATAAAATAGATAAATCAATATATCTATATTTATATAACAAATAATTTAACAAGTATATTATTAAAAATAATATAAAGATTTAGTCGTTTACGAGTATATGTTTTAATATATATACAAATGATATAGGTTCGTGAATCCGAGGTCAACCCTACTCTTGTTAAATGACGTTATATGTATTTTTACTACAAAATACAGTGTGGTGAGTTTCATTTACCTTTTTACCCTTTATATTTTTGGGCTGAGAATACATGCGCAACTTTTATAATTGTTTTACGAAATAGACACAAGTAATTAAAACTACATTATATGGTTGAATGATCGAAGCTGAATATGCCCCTTTTGCTTGGTAACCTAAGAATTTGGAAACCGATCTCCAAATTGACGCGAATCCTAAAGATAGATCTATGGGCCCGACGAACCCCATCCAAAGTACCGGATGCTTTAGTACTTCGTTTTGTTTATATCATGTCCGAAGGGTTTCCCGGAATGATAGGGGATATTCTTATATGCATCTTGTTAATGTCAGTTACCAGGTGTTCAATCCATATGAATGATATTTTTGTCTCTATGCATGGGACGTTTATTTATGAGAACTAAAAATGAAAATCTTGTGGTCTATTAAAATAATGGAAATGATTATGTATGATAAACTAATGAACTCACCAACCTTTTGGTTGACACTTTAAAGCATGTTTATTCTCAGGTATGAAAGAAATCTTCCGCTGTGCATTTGCTCATTTTAAAGATATTACTTGGAGTCATTCATGACATATTTCAAAAGACGTTGCATTCGAGTCGTTGAGTTCATCAAGATTATTATTAAGTAAATTATAGTTGGATATATTATGAAATGGTATGCATGCCGTCAACATTCGATGTAATGAAAGTCTGTCTTTTAAAAACGAATGCAATGTTTGTAAAATTGTATCATATAGAGGTCAAGTACCTCGCGATGTAATCAAATGTAATGTATTCGTCCTGATGGATTAGGACGGGTCATTAGAGTTGGTATCAGAGCGGTGATCTTAGCGAACCAGGTCTGCATTAGTGTGTCTAACTGATAAGTCGTTAGGATGCATTAGTGAGTCTGGACTTCGACCGTGTCTGCATGTCAAAAGTTTTGCTTATCATTTCGTGTCGAAAATTACCTACTTATCATTCTTAGTCTAGACACGTCTTACTGCCTCTATTGCATAGACAGTGCATAGATAAATTCATATCTTAACGTATCTGTTACTATAAACTTTACCTAACAGCTTTCGTAGATTCATCTTTAATTTATGGGATTTTAGTATTATATATGCATATGTAAATTATGTATTGCAGAGTACTAATCTACATCCTATGATCTATTTCTTATCGAAAATCCTTCATCTGATCGTACGAGATGAATCCCTCAACCAGCTCGAGTCCCTCAGATTTTGATAGCTATTCCGATAGTTATTCCGACAGCTATTTTGATATGGATGTTCACCCAAGCTCCGGAGGCAGTGTCACCAGAATGAATCAACCAATTCATTTGATGGGTTCATAGCCTACTTAATCATTGGAGACGAGAAGAAGGCGATCCTTTCCACTAACTGAATTCACCTCTTGGTGAAGAACCTGAAGCACTCACTGGCGAATCAATTCGAAACACCATTTTCACCCTCATTTCCCGAATATCTCGCCACGATTATATTCTATCTAAAATTCTAGACCTTATTCATCCGCTCGTTCCGATCGACAATCATCCTGAAGTAATGGAAGAAGTCAACGAGCTTCGCGCTCGAGTAATCAATTTGGAGAATATGGTGCAAAATTTACCAGCTTCAGCAACATCACCGGCACCAACAGTACCATCAATAACAACACCAGTACCATCAACAATCCATACCTCAACGTCTCATTCTATACTTCGAGTATAATCATCATTCTACGTATCGTTCTACATCATTTATCTTCGTTCGACATGGCAATTATGTAATCTCTAATGTTTTAGAGATTATGTATTCTAATTCTAACGGTAAATCAAATGAGTTTAATATCATATTGACTCATTAAATCCATGGTTGCATCTGAAGAAAATATATATGTATATATGTTTTCACAAAGATTGTAATTGAAAATTCATTTGTACAAACTGTTAATGGTGAAAATATTTTAACGGGTAGGTAATACCCGAGAAATATTTATATTTCACATTAAAAAGTTACACTGTACATTCTTCGAATCTGATTCAACAGTCATTTACTATCCTACATACATCCACAAGATATACGTATCCGTTCACCATAGAATAACCATTTTCATTCAATTTCATATTTGGATTTTGACTTACCAGAATCCAACAAGTGGTATAATGAAGAAAACATTGGACAAAATAAAATTTGTTAGAAACAAACAAATTAACTATGAAAAATTTTGTTAAGAATCCACGCTAACTGTTCCTAGCTAACTGATTTCACTTTTATTTATCGCAGTTTATTTATCGCAATTTTATTTATCGTCATTTAAATTCTGTATTTATTTTACGCATTTTAAATACCGGGACACGTATACAAGGTTTTGACATATCATATCGACGCATATATATATATATATATATATATATATATATATATATATATATATATATATATATATATATATATATATATATATATTATTTGGAATCACCATAGACACTCTATATGCAGTAATGATCGAGTTCTCTATACAGGGTTGAGGTTGATTCTACAAAAATATATATAGTTTGAGTTGTGATCGAGTCTGAGACATGTACACGGGTCACGATACGTATTAATTAATTCAAATATTATATATTAAATTATATATGAATTATTGAACTGTTAACTGTGGACTATCGATTGTGGACTAATAACATTGGACAATTAAAATGAAATAACATATTGATTATAACATATGAAACTAAACAATTCTTCAAGTTTGCCACTTGATTTCATCTTAAACCTCATTTATATCTGATGATTACAATCTGCGTTCAAATCCTTCATAAAATCTTGAAAACACCTCAATCTAGAGGATGAACCAATCACAAATCATCTACAGGAGAAAAGATTGATGCATATAGTTATGCACCTGAGAAACTCTTGGCAACTGAGTAAACGTTTAAAACGTAGCTATGCTAATTCCTTAGCGTTGTTATTACTCAAAATAACTTTACAATCCCTTTTCAAGGTAGCGAATTTTGTCACAGCTCCAGCAAGTCAACTTTGACTTTTCAATCGTATTATAACCTTGATATATATGTGTGCTTTTTTATTGTTACCGGGGAACTTTTTAGATTCCATCATTTACCAACAGACGTACCAGCAAACTCACTGCTCATTTGTTTAAATCTCTCCGACAAATCACTATATTTATCTATTGAAGTCTCGTCATGTACTCATCTGCATCTTGTAACAAGAATTGCCATATCAATTACTGGGAATCAGTAATCAGTACTTTGAAAACTCACAGCATATCTACATCAACAGTTATATGTATAATATTCATCTCTTAGAATTATGATCTTTCATTATGAAATTCTGAAAAGCACTCAGTCTACAAATCAATACGTTGAACTTTGAAAAAGCTGAATGAAGCAGCAGAAACTGTAGGCAACCGTAAACGACCTTAATCGTCGGAAGTTGAGGATAAAGAATTGTATGTTGGCAAAGCTCAGAAAAAGTTTGAAACTGAAAAACTGATTGAGCAAACTATGAAGGAAGCCGTGGACAAATCACAGAGAATAAGTTTGACTTCAAAGAATCTAAATGATTCAGTACCTGCTGAAGTCATTAACGAATACCTTGCTTTTGACTCCAAACTCTTGCGGACAAATTTTCTTCACCATCCTTCGATATTAGAAATTCCAAGATATCATCATATCTTTCATTATAAATATCCTCCATATTTCTGAAGATATTATCATAACTATTCTTATCTGAAATCATTAATCTCTTCGTGCTATCAGTATTACATCATATAGAAACTGTTAGTTTCTATATTCTGTAAACTTTTGAGCTTAAAATATGAATGTTATTGAAGTAATATTGGGAACTGATGCATGAGCTAGTATAATATAATGACACTTGATCAATGTGATTATATTACAGTAAGTCATGCTGAGTTTTAATAGAACATGATGATTCACAGATTATAACGTCACCACGTGCCATGTTATATAACTCTTTCATTCTGCTTAACTTCTGAACATATCAAAAAAGTATATTCTTGATAGTTCTATTCTCAGTGATTCAGGTAATTTGACAAATCAAATCGTGTGACTTCGTTCTTTCTTGCTTAGAACATTAAGTTCATTCGAAATTTCATACCTACGAATTCTGGACCATTACTTGCGAAAAGAAAACAAAAGCATGGAGCTCCGAAATAAAAAGGGGGTATAAATCGCAGCAAATAAGAGAGAGCATTAATAGTGGATGACAATGATTATGGAAAACAGAAGAAGGGACTTCGAAATATAAGGGAGAATATAAAGCCCGATAACAACACATAAATTACAAGCCGTGTATGTCAATGTTTATCGCAACATAAAGACACGGGAGAATAAAAAAAACAATATAACACCAAGGGCGAAGTGGAAGAAAATAGAATCCTCCGGTGGAAATTGGAAAAGGAGAATGAGTGTTGCGATAGCCAGGATAAGAACAAGGATTAGAACTGGATTAAGCATTTTCACAATCTTTTAGATGTATGAAATAAGAAAGAAAGTATAGGAATGGTGTGAATAATGGAACGGAAGAGCTTTATTTATAAAGGAAAAATCAGACGTAACAATCGAGACAGATCACCGTAATTGATTATAGAGATCTTAATTTTCTTATTCACCAAAGTCTCAAATCTTTTAGATCTCGAAGATTTTCTTTAAATCCCTTGAATTCTGGAATTCAAGCAAAACAACGTCAAAAGCTAAGACGCATCTTATTTTCTAAATTCAACCAAGAAAACGTCAAAAGTTAAAACGAAACTTCATTTATTCATTTCACCCTTTTGTGATAGCTTCATTAGTGCTCTTCGAATAATCGAATTATTTTATCTGTATTATTCAATTATGATAAAACTCTATTTATCAGCTCATATTCGTCAGGGAAACATATTTATTGTTAGCCATGACGACCTCACTCAAATTTCAGGACGAAATTTCTTTAACGGGTAGGTACTGTGATGACCCAGAAATTTTTGACCAAATTTAAACTTAATCTTTATTTGATTCTGACACGATAAGCAAAGTTTATAATGTTGAGTCTTAAAAATTTTGGGACTATGTTTCATATATTCAGTTACCCTTTGACTATTTTCGACGATTCACGAACATCGATGTATAAATAAATATGTACGAGTGTATACATATATAAATAATTACAATAGTTGGTAATAATAAAATTTAATCAATTTCATTAAGAATTAATAATAATAAGTATTGTCATTAAGAATTTTTATTACTTTTTTTATAATTATATACATCATATAATTAATAATATGAAATGTTAATATCTAATATAATAATTTAATTATAAGTTAAACTATAATTGTTATAGTAATAATATCATTATTTTTATTATTAACATTATTATTAATGCTATTATTATTATATTAATTTTGTTTTAATTAATTTTAATTAGAAAAATGTTAAAAGGCAGATGATTAGGGAATCAATTTGATATAGTGATAAATCTTGTTTTCTAACTCTCAACTACACAATACATACAAAATTAGTTACACATCCCTATCTTCTTTATCTATATTCTTCCTTTCTATTCGATTCTTTCTCTTAATTTGGATTCCTTTGTCGCCCACCATTACTAAATATCAAACAAGTGACGGCTGTGTGTTTAATCTCTTCCTTCCAAATCATACACATGGGAGATATTATATGCACATATATCTATCTCTACTTTTCTGCTTGAAATACAACTTCATATATATCTCAAACTCTCAAATCACACATACTCGATCACTCTTCATCCCCTTCATTCGGTAACCACCTTTAATTCAACAACCAAACCCACCTACGCAATAGAGTCAGCCACGAAATAAAACATGAAGCAATCATACCAAACAAACTCGAGAATACAGTATGATGGGCTATAGAGGAAGCAACATAGCAAATAACCTATTCTATGTATGTATGCATACAAGTTTATGAAACAAGTAAACCTACCTCTGTCTGTTCGAATAATTCATGAGACCCATCACCTTCTTGATTCTTCCCCTTCTTAATGACAACCATCTTCACCACTTGGACCACAACACCACCCTCACAAGCTTTCGAATCGAAACCCATTTAACAGCGACTGTTATTATTATTTTCTTGAATCGTTCGATCAAACCCAACTCTTTTTGTTGTTGTTCTCACCACCTTTCTTCATAACCAACCACCACAACGACTTCCTAATAACACCACCATTACTGAAGTTGCTGCTACTAAACCTTTATGTTTCAGTTTCTATTTCCCTCGAACTCCATTTAAATTGCACCATTGAATCATTATTTCTGTCCCGACTATTGTATATCTGAGAAATAATCCAACGACCACCGTTACAGCTACTATATTTCTCTTCTATTTAGATCATTGACCTAGCCAACATCAATTGCTGCATATCTTCTGTTGCTGCAGTAAGCCTTTTCTTGTCTATGTATTCGAACCATTCCACAAAATAAAATAGGAAGAATATGTTCCCAGTTTATGACTTTATTGACTTGAGTGTCTTGAATATTAAAATTAAAATAACATCACATAATCAATTCAACAACTTATGTATGTGGGACTAGATTCATGTATTTGGCCGACAATTTTTAAACCACTTGTTTTATTTTTTTTATTTTTCTCGCCTACTTCTACTTTACTCAACAACCCTACTACCGCTATATTTTATTTTTTTTGTTTCCGGATTGATTTGAGAAACATACATATACATGTGGGGCTTGTGATCGGGCTAGAAGTATCTTGTGTATTTTGGTTTGATCATAGTTGGTCTTAAATAGTTGAAGATTATTGGGCCGGGAATTTAATTGCTGTTGGGCTGCTACTGCTGCATTTGGATTTGTTGAATGTTCAAAGAACCAATTCATGTTAATTGTGAAACGAAACCGTGAAACATAATCGATGTTAGATAGTCAAGGTGATGATAGATAGATAAGCTTATAATAATGATTAGCGAATGAAAAATAATGATAATATACGAAGAAGAAAAAAAACGCAAGATGATGAAGAATAATTTTGGTTTATGAAGTTGAAGAAGAAAAAGGGAAACATAATAAACATGGGTTAAATAAAAACCGAATCAGGAATTGAAACAGAAAAGCAAGGATGGAGGGACGTTTAGAGTGGGTGTTGAGTGAGCGAGAGGTTGCGGGTTCGAGCCCTGCTCGGAGCATTTCTTTTTATGAAAGGATTTCGTGAGGTAGTTTTATTTCTATTATTATCATTATCATTATTATTATTATTATTATTATTATTATTATTATTATTATTATTATTATTATTATTATTATTATTATTATTATTATTGTTATTATTATTATTATTATTATTATTATTATTATTATTATTATTATTATTATTATTGTTATTATTAGTGTTACTATTATTATTATCATTAATATTAAAATGATTAACAAAAATTATTGTTATTACTAATGTTAGAATATGGATATTAGTATAACTAGTATTATTAGTATCACTATTATTAAGTATTATAATTACTATTAATATTGTTATCATATTTAGATTTACAAGTATTAGAAATATTAATATCATTGATATCTTTATAAGTATTGTTATTATCAACAAAAGCAATAGTAATAAAAATCATTATTATTGGTATTATGACTATTAGTATGGTTATAATTAAACTTATTATCATTATTATCATTAGTAGTAAAATTGTTATATTCATAGTTATTATTATTAATATTACTACAAATAAATAGTTTTATATAAAAAAAATACATTACAGAATATTAAAATCACATATCACTATAATTTTATTATTAACAATATAATAACTAGACTATATATATAATATGTAAATTAATATATTCATATATATTTTTTTATATGAACTCTAATATAAATTATTACTACTAATATGTGATAATGAAAGATAAACGCTAGTTAAATAAAATATATAAATCAATATATCTATATTTATATAACAAATAATTTAACAAGTATATTATTAAAAATAATATAAAGATTTAGTCGTTTACGAGTATATGTTTTAATATATATACAAATGATATAGGTTCGTGAATCCGAGGTCAACCCTACTCTTGTTAAATGACGTTATATGTATTTTTACTACAAAATACAGTGTGGTGAGTTTCATTTACCTTTTTACCCTTTATATTTTTGGGCTGAGAATACATGCACAACTTTTATAATTGTTTTACGAAATAGACACAAGTAATTAAAACTACATTATATGGTTGAATGATCGAAGCCGAATATGCCCCTTTTGCTTGGTAACCTAAGAATTTGGAAACCGATCTCCAAATTGACACGAATCCTAAAGATAGATCGATGGGCCCGACGAACCCCATCCAAAGTACCGGATGCTTTAGTACTTCGTTTTTTTATATCATGTCCGAAAGGTTTTCCGGAATGATAGGGGATATTCTTATATGCATCTTGTTAATGTCGGTTACCAGTTGTTCAATCCATATGAATGATATTTTTGTCTCTATGCATGGGACGTTTATTTATGAGAACTAAAAATGAAAATCTTGTGATCATTTAAAATAATGGAAATGATTATGCATGATAAACTAATGAACTCACCAACCTTTTGGTTAACACTTTAAAGCATGTTTATTCTCAGGTATGAAAGAAATCTTCCACTGTGCATTTGCTCATTTTAAAATATTACTTGGAGTCATTCATGACATATTTCAAAAGACGTTGCATTCGAGTCGTTGATTTCATCAAGATTATTATTAAGTCAATTATAGTTGGATATATTATGAAATGGTATGCATGCCGTCAACATTCGATGTAATGAAAGTCTGTCTTTTAAAAACGAATGAAATGTTTGTAAAATTGTATCATATAGAGGTCAAGTACCTCGCGATGTAACCAAATGTAATGTATTCGTCCTGATAGATTAGGACGGGTCATTAGAAAAAACTTTACTTCAACTCTTGTTCAATTCATATGTTTATAGCTATCTATATAAGATTTTATAAACTAGAACATAGTTTAGTTGATTCTAAACTTGTTTGAAAAACTAATCTAATATTTCTAACTTAACTCTA
Source organism: Rutidosis leptorrhynchoides (assembly GCF_046630445.1). Taxonomy (NCBI): domain Eukaryota; kingdom Viridiplantae; phylum Streptophyta; class Magnoliopsida; order Asterales; family Asteraceae; genus Rutidosis; species Rutidosis leptorrhynchoides. The sequence continues at coordinate 637,932,280 of NC_092335.1, forward strand.
ATAACACTTATTTATATGTATTATGATGTTATATTAAGTTAATATAAGAACTTATAACTTGTACATATGAAGAACACCTTGAAACTTAACATATATCCTTTAATCTCCATTCAGTAAAAAGCGGGCTGTTTTGGGTTGGGAATTAAAAACCTATCTTAGACTTTGAGTTCGAGGCTAAGACTTTGGAAATATGTTAATATATGTAAATAAGACTTCCAGTATTTTTTTTCATAATTTTAGACAAAGTGGAAGTATTTTATCAAAAATCATATATTGGGTGGATGCCGGGATTTTTCCAAATCTGTCCACCGACACAAAAAGAGGGTAAAGCTCTAAAAATTACTACTTGGGATGAACATTTCGAATTGGTTTTGTAAAATTAACTTCTTAAGGAATCCATAGCAATTTAATTCACTTTAAACGGAGTTGTAATGAATATTTGGCGAGCAAAACAAAATCTGCTAAAATTAACGTGGTATGGACGAAATTTATAATATAAAAACTATATTAACCATATCCTTGTTAACTTTTCCTATATCCTATATATATTTGGACATGTTATCATTAATATAACAAAATATTATAATCTTGATTAATTTCGAGATTGTATATATATAATAATCTTGGTACGTTCCATGACAATACGTGCACAATACGTTTTGATAAATCCTAAGACAATACGTACACAATACGTCTTAGTTAATTCTAAGACAATACGTATACAATACGTCTCTGGATTGATGCAAGACAATAAGTACACAATACGCCGTGGGGTAATTCTAAGATTATATATATATATATATATATATATATATATATATATATATATATACCGATTATTGGACTGTTGGACTGTTTGACTTTTCGGACTATTTTGAACTACTAACAAAGGATTACTAACAATGGACTACTAACATAAAATGTTAAAAATTATTATATAAGTATTCTATGAACTTGCTTTATTTTATTCATATGTCGTATTATTATCTGAATCGTTATTATTGTTATAGGTTCGTGAATCCAAGAACGACAGTCATATTTTTAATAAGTTGAAAACTTATTATTAATATACTTTTACTACCGTGAGTATATATATGATGACCCGAAAAATTTCGACTAATTTAAACCAATTCTCTATATGATTTAATATTATGTAAATATACATATATATATATGTATATATATATATATATATATATATATATATATATATATATATATATATATATATATATATATATATATATATATTATAAGATGTGCAAGTAAAAACGACTTTCCTACAGTAAAACACTATTTGCTACAGTAAAAATGACTTTGCTACAGTAAAACACTATTTGCTACAGTAAACACTATTTGCTACAGTAAACACTATTTGATGTCGACGAACTAGCAAACAAAAACGGAAAAGACGGCCATGCGATCGCATGGCAAAAACACTGAAAACCCATGCTATCGCATGGGCTACAGTAAACACTATTTGATGTCGACAAACTAGCAAACAAAAGGGGTTCAGGCGGCCATGCGATCGCATGGCAAAAGCACTGAAAACCTATGCGATCGCATGGGGACCAAAATCAGGAAACATGCCTATAAAAGGCCAGTTTACTCGACGTATTAATTACATTTTTTTTCTTTAATCAATATTTATATTTATATTATAATTATAATTTTAAATTCAAGTTTAATAATAATTAGGTATATACAAGGGTGTTTTTAATTCGGGTTTCAAACCGCTTTAAGCTAAGGAAGTATTGGGTATTGTTCGGGGTATTGTTCTTGAATCCAAGGCCAACCATACAGTCGTCTACCATCATTACGTCTACGTAATTTGCCTACAATATTGAGTCTCAATATTGAACAGTGAGTTTATAGTCTCCCTTTTTAAATACTTTAAATATTTTTGGGCTGAGAATACATGCAATTTATTTAAACGCAATAAGACACAAGTACATACTAAATTCTACACCGAGTTAAACCGAAAATCCCTTAGCTTTGGTAACTAGTAGCTGCCAGTAAATAGGATATGGACTGGTGGGCGTGAATAATTGTATATGGATCCATAGGGCTTGACATCCCCGTCCGAGCTAGAGCGCTAGCCTTTTAACGGACGTATGTTATTTGAGTTTAAGATACGTTGGTTTGCTTGTATTAAAACGAATGGGGTAATTATCACTATAGCATTAAGTATAGTTACCAGGGTGCTCTGTTACGTAGAATCTATTGATAAACTTTTGATGAAATCTCGTGGTCTATCTTTATATATGTTTATGACTCGAGCAATTAAACCTATAACTCACCAACATTTGTGTTGAATTTTTAGCATGTTTTATTCTCAGGTCCTTAGAATGCTTCCGCTGTGATGTGCTTGTTGCCTGCATGGAGTCTCTCATGCTTTGTATAAAGTTTATTGCATTCAAAATAAAACTGCGTTGTGTAATAAATAATTGGACTGTGATGTCAACCTGTAAATTAAAGACTTATGTATTTCGGGGTTTTGCTTATACCTAAGCACTCGCCCACATGTTTATAACTTTCTACGTTTAGAAAGTCACTTATTTTAATGAATGCAATATTTTATCAAAACGTATCATATAGAGGTCAAAACCTCACTGTGGAATCAATGATTAACGTGCCGCGTCAATAGCGATTTTGACGGGTCGTTACAGTTGGTATCCGAGCTTGAGGTCATAGGGAACCAGAAATTACATTAGTGTGTTTAACTGGTAATTGTTAGGATGCATTAGTGAGTCTGGACTATGACCATATCTGTTTTTACTGATTTTTGCTTATCATTTGGTCAAAAACATTATATGTGATATATTTATATGCTAACGTAATTGTTGTTTCAATTATGTGATAGATGACTCCTTCTAATCCTATCATTTTGTACGACTCGGAATCGGACACTGAATCTATTCTATCCACAACTGAAAAGGGCGTTCCAATACCTATTAAAGAAGAAATTGTGTTAGCCGGGGAATCTCAACTCCCGGTAAACCCAGAGGAGGTTCCAGCTCCACCCAACTCTAGTTTTCCGGAGCCACAGTATCGTTGGAATGGACCCATGATCCCTGGAGTAAACGAGGATCGTCCATTTCTAAACAAATATGGAAATTGGTCCAGATATACCGCCGACGGGCGGGTTGTGCCGATTACGCCTGGCAGATTTCGGTTCATGACCACCGGTACATATTCTCACAGTTCGTCATCATATTCTCCTACACATGACTCAGACAGTTCGTCATCAGACGAGATCAGAAAGGAGGAGGATTACGCTAATGAAATAAAAGAGATCACTAAGGAGAAATTTCAACTTGCTATAGATAATAAAAACAACCACAATAATAAAAAGTCCTTAATTATTAAAAAGGAACAGGACCATTCGATCCGTAACCACCCTTATTGTATTAAACCCACTGAGGCAACGGGTACCTCAAAACCCCAACTAAAAATAAAATACACTACCAGAATGTCTGTCGGACCATGTGCACACAAACAATTGGCAGAGAGAACCAAATGGGAAGAAGTTTCTGATAGTTCTGAATAAACGACCTCGCAACCATAAATCTTCCATGCGCTATCCTATTGCTTATGTGTGCTACTCTATCTTGTTATGTAGAATAATCATATGTAAAATATCGGTATTGTATGGTATTGTATTATTTTGGTTTATTAATAATAAATGCATGGAATGATTATTTGTATTATTAATACTTATTATTATTATTACATAATAACGTAGTAACTCGCTATAATTTTTCATAGTGGAATATTATTAGGATTTTAGTAGTTAATTCCTTGTACTAGCTATTATGTATGAACTTAACGGGTAGGTAATACCCTAGAAATAATTATAAAATGCTAATAAGAAGAAAAGGCTTTTATAATAATCGGTTCATATTATTAATATGCTACGATTAACTATTGACAACTCATTTTACCTATAATATTCTATATGATTAAATTATATCTGTTGTGTTTATTGAAGAAACATGTCTCAAATGTCGGATGCTGAGTTTGAGCAACTAGTCGAGAAACGTGTGAATGAAAGAATTGCTGCAGCCGAGGCAGCAAAAGCAACAGCCGAAGCAGCAGCCAAAGCAGCAGCTGTAAACACAAACTCACGAAGCGGATGCTCATATAAAACTTTTCAAGGATGCAAACCACAGACGTTTAGTGGAACCGAGGGACCAGTCGGTCTAACCCGATGGTTTGAAAAGATGGAGTCCGTTTTCAAAATCAGTAATTGTGCGAATGGAGACAAGTTAAAGTATGCTTCGTGCACGTTGCAAGACGGTGCACTTACTTGGTGGAACAATTATGATAAAGCAGAAGGAATAGATACGGCATATGATATCTCTTGGGAAGAACTGAAAAAGATGCTAATCGAGGAGTACTGTCCTCGAAACGAGATCAGAAAAATGGAATATGAGTTACGTAATCTGAAGGTTATCGGCGCGAATCTCAATAACTATGAAAAGCGTTTCATGGAACTAGCCTTGTTGTGTCCCGAATTGGTGCCAAACGAGAAACGAAAGATAGAAATGTATATTGACAGTTTATCGATCAATATCAAAGGAAATGTTACATCGTCCAAACCGAATACGATGCAGGAAGCCATGACAATGGCACACCAACTCATGGACCAGATCACAGAGAGTTCTATTAAGGCACCAATTACCGAAGTCAAGACAACTGAAGGAAAGAGGAAATGGGAAGACTATAAGGGCAAAAGTACTCATCTGAAGAAACAAGAAACTTTTAAAGGTAAACAAGATGGGGCAACTGCAAGTCCAAACCATAAGGGACCTCATCCGTTCTGCAAAAGATGTTACACACATCATGCAGGTTATTGCCAAGTGGTCTGTGATAAGTGCAACAAGAAAGGACATGTGGCGAAAGATTGTTATGCCACCGTTTCTGAAGTAAAGACAAACCTGACCGATGTCAAGAAATGTTTTGGATGCGGGAAGTCTGGTCACTTTATAAATCAATGCCCTGATAAGGAGAAGAACAAAGAACCCGCACGTGGGAGGGCATTTAATGTTAGTACCAGTGAAGCACGTGAGGATCCTAATCTTGTCACGGGTACGTTTACCGTTAATAATCAGCTAGCTTCTATTATGTTTGATACGGGTGCTGATAGAAGTTATATGTGTAAAGACTTTAGTTCTAAACTAAAATGTGCATCATTACCTCTAGAAGATAAATATACTATTGAATTAGCTAATGGTAAACTGATAAAAGCCGATAAAATTTGCCATGGTTGCGAAATAAATCTCGCTGGTGAAACCTTCAAAATCGATTTGATACCCGTAGAATTAGGAAGTTTTGACGTAATCGTTGGCATGGACTGGATATCCAAAACAAGAGCTGAAGTTGTTTGCGCTGAGAAAACAATCCGCATCCCTCGTAAGGATGAAACGTCGTTAATGATTTATGGGGAGAAGAGCAACTCAAAGCTGAACTTTATCAGCTGTATGTAGGCCCAGAAACTTATAAGAAAAGGTTGTTATGCTATTCTGGCACACGTAAAGAAGATCGATACTGAAGAAAGAAGCATTAATGACATGCCAGTTGTAAGAGAATATCCCGGAGTATTTCCAGAAGAATTACCGGGGCTACCTCCACACAGATGTGTAGAATTCTAGATTGATCTCATACCAGGAGCTGCACCTGTAGCCCGATCTCCATATAGACTTGAACCTTCAGAAATGCAAGAATTACAAGACCAGTTGCAAGAATTATCGGACCGTGGATTTATTCGTCCTAGTTTTTCACCTTGGGGTGCTCCTATTCTGTTCGTCAAGAAGAAGGATGGATCTATGAGAATGTGCATAGATTACCGAGAATTAAACAAATTAACGATCAAGAATCGGTACCCATTACCGAGGATTGATGATTTGTTTGATCAATTGCAAGGATCAAGTGTTTATTCCAAGATTGATCTACGCTCCGGATATCATCAGCTGAGAGTGAAGGAAGAAGATGTTCCTAAAACCGCGTTCAGAACCCGTTACGGTCACTATGAGTTTCTAGTCATGCCTTTTGGATTAACTAATGCTCCAGCAGTATTCATGGATCTAATGAATCGCATCTGTAGACCGTATTTAGACAAATTTGTCATTGTTTTTATCGACGACATATTGATTTACTCGAAGAACAAGGAAGAACATGAGCAACACTTAAGACTGGTACTAGAGATACTCAAGAAAGAAGAATTGTACGCAAAATTTTCGAAGTGTGATTTCTGGTTACAAGAAGTACAATTTTTGGGCCATGTTGTCAGTAAACATGGAATTAAAGTTGACCCTGCCAAGATCGAAGCCATTAGTAAATGGGAAACACCGAAGACTCCAACACAAATCCGTCAATTCTTAGGTCTTGCTGGTTACTACCGAAGATTCATTCAAGATTTCTCTAGAATCGCCAAACCCTTAACTGCATTGACTCAAAAGGGAAAGAAGTATGATTGGTCCACGGAACAGGAATCCTCATTCCAGTTATTAAAGAAGAAATTAACGTCTGCACCCATTTTGTCATTACCAGAAGGAAATGATGATTTCGTGATCTATTGTGACGCTTCGCGCCAAGGTTTAGGATGTGTATTAATGCAACGCACAAAAGTTATCGCATATGCCTCACGACAACTAAAAATTCATGAAAAGAACTATACGACGCATGATTTAGAACTTGGAGCAGTAGTTTTTGCACTCAAAATATGGAGACACTATCTATATGGCACCAAGTGTACAGTGTACACTGACCATAAGAGTCTTCAGCACATTTTTGATCAAAAACAACTCAATATGAGGCAACGTCGCTGGGTAGAGTTGTTAAACGATTACGATTGTGAAATCCGTTACCACCCCGGAAAGGCTAATGTTGTAGCTGATGCCTTAAGTCGAAAAGAAAGAGTAAAACCTCTTAGGGTCCGAGCTTTGAATATTACAATTCGTACTGATCTCACAAAGCAAATTCAAGTAGCACAGTTAGAAGCTTTAAAAGAAGAAAACGAAAAAGGCGAAATGAGCAAAGGGTTAGAAAAACAACTTGAAGTAAAAGCCGATGGAACCCTGTATTTTGCTGGTAGGATATGGGTACCAAAACATGGTAACCTAAGGCAACTAGTACTGGATGAAGCACACAAAACGAGGTACTCAATTCACCCAGGAAACGGGAAAATGTACCACGATCTCAAGAAGTTTTATTGGTGGCCTAATATGAAGACAGAAATTGCTACTTATGTAAGCAAATGTTTGACGTGTGCAAAGGTCAAAGCTGAGCACCAAAAGCCGTCAGGATTACTGCAATAACCGGAAATTCCGTAGTGGAAATGGGAAAGAATAACCATGGATTTCATTACGAAATTGCCAAGGACTACAAGTAATCATGATACTATTTGGGTGATAGTTGATCGTCTAACTAAATCAGCTCACTTTCTACCAATAAAGGAGACAGACAGTATGGAGAAATTAGCACGCCTATATTTGAAGGAAGTAGTTTTCAGGCATGGTGTACCTATCTCCATCATATCTGATCGCGACACCAGATTCACATCACGTTTCTGGCAGTCATTACAAAAAGCATTGGGAACTTGATTAGATATGAGCACCGCTTATCACCCACAGACAGATGGTCAAAGTGAAAGAACAATACAAACATTGGAAGACATGTTACGGGCATGCATGATTGATTTTGGAACCAGTTGGGATCGAAACTTACCGTTGGCAGAATTTTCATACAATAACAGCTATCATACGAGCATCAACGCAGCGCCATTTGAAGCACTTTGTAATGACCCGCACTTTTTCGATCGTTCTATACTTATAAGATTAATATTTATATAAATTAAACCTTACCAACATGATAATCAATCCAAATTGTTGAGACTTATGTTTTCGAAAAGAGTTTTACACAACGTTTGACCGTCTAGTTTGACCGATGATATCACGAACTATACAATATATGATAATTATACGTTTGTGTATATATATGTATATATACATATTTAACATGATCTAAGAATGTTTTAATATCTCATTTTGTATTAATAACAATAAGTTATAAGTATATTTTGAAACTACTAACTTAAGATTTCAAAACGATAACCATACGTAACGTTATTTGACTTAAATACTTATGACCTATAATGTTTATACATATATCGTATAAGTAATGTATTTAATCACTTTTAAAGACTTAAATACATAAAACAATATAAGTATATTTACAAAAGATAGCTATATTTGAATCCTCGTTCCGTTTTCTCAAAGATTTCTATACGTATACCTAGGGTATATGTACCCGTATCATACGCAGCTTCTAGATGTATTTACTATTGGTATATACCAATAAAAATCTGCTCCTTAGCAGCCTTAAATGATTAAGAAACATGTGGAACCAACCATTTGTCAAGTAGCATGAATTATTTAGCAAGAAAACAAAGTTAGGTATTTTTTTTTCCTTTATAACCTAAAAACGTTTTTATGCATGCACACCATTTCTTCACCCCATTTTCTCATACTTACACTTCCATTTCTCTCTCAAAATACTCTTAACTTCATACTTGATCATCTCTAAGCATTTTCCCCATCATTTAGCTTCAAAAACAACACTTAAACCTCATAAGAAAACCTTACAAAAACACTTCAAGAAATCCTTCCAAGAACACAAACTTACTTCCAATCTTTCATTCAATTCCATCACCCTTTTGGTTCTAGCTTTTTACTCCTCTTTTACAGCAACCTTGTCCAAGGAACTTGAGGTAGTAACTATGTTCATAACCTTATTCGATTCATATATATATAGCTATCTTATTTTGTGGTATAAAATTTTAACAACAAGAACATAGTTTGAATGTTTTCAAACTTGTTTGCAAACTAAATAGATCCTTATAACTTAACTTTTAAAATACTTCAAGACCTGTAATATAACTTAAAAATATGCTAATTTAACAAGGTATAACTTGGTTTTTCAAAGAACACCTTAAAAACTGTTTTTACGACGTCGGAGTGCAACCGGGGGCTGTTTTGGGTTGGATAATTAAAAACCATCTTAAACATTGAATTGGAGGTTTATTTTCTGGAAAAATGATTTTTACTATGAATATGATAACACATAAAAATTTCATGATTTAACTCAAAGTATAAGTATTTTTAGAAAAATAATCATTTAAGGTTGTTTACATGATGGAAAATGATTAACTTCATAAGTTTCACTAAAGTTTGACCTATGACCTGTGATTTCGAATACAAACTAAGGTATTTACAGTTCATAGTCTTAAAGAGGGACTCGATCCAAGGAAGTGGCAAGTTGAATCAACGAAAACGGAGTTGTAACGAAGAAACTATGACCAAAACGAGATCGGATATCTAAGACTAGTTTGGCTACGAAAATAATTGGAGAAAATTAAATAAATCACATCTTTTTAAAATAACATGATATTTTATATATATGTACTCATAATTTAATTTTATATGGTTCATGATCACCCGTAAACAATACGAGAAGATTAATCATAAGATCCCATGATTGTACGCAACACGTCATTTGACAACACCGGTACTTTATGTACGCAACACGTCATTTGACAACACCGGTACCATGGGTCAAGATTAATCTCGACCAATACATATACGATGGGGGTTTTTATTTATTTCATTGGGGGTTTATTAAACACCTAAAAATGAACCATTAAAATTGAATTACTAACATCGGACTGCTAACTACGGACTAAGAAATTATTAAAACTATTAAAAGTATAAAAAGTATATATATGTGACGATTGTTTAAAATAGAAATATATTGATAAACTATATATGGATAGGTTCGTGATATCAATCGGAGACCAAGTCGAAATTACATATCTTCAAGACGAAAGTGAGTATATAGTCCCATTTTTAAACTCTAAGTATTTCGGGATGAGAATACATGTATTTTATGTTTTACGTTATGGACACAAGTAACTGAAAAATATATTCTACGTTGAGTTGTACCACTGGCATACTTCCCTGTAGCTTGGTAACTGTTATTTACAGCGGTATTGTAAACGCGAATCCTGTTGATAGATCTATCGGGCCTGACAACCCCAACCGGACTGGACGACCAGTATTCAACGGTTGCACAGTACTTCGTTTCGTGACTACACTTGGTACGGTGTAGTAAGATTTCATAATAAAGGGAATATGCGACGTGATTAAATGTTAAGTATGGTTACCAAGTGCTCAACCACTTAGAATATTTTTATTAAAAACGTTTATATATGAAATCTTGTGGTCTATATATATATTGCTGCCGGCATTAAACCTATATCTCACCAACTTTATGTTGACGTTTTAAACATGTCTATTCTCAGGTGATAATTAGAAGCTTCCGCTGCAACATGTTGAATTTAAACAAGATCTTGAGTATGCATATTTGTGTCAAAAATAAAACTGCATATCGGAGGATTTGTAATGTAAAATATGCTAGAAATCGTATTGTTATCATCACATGTAAAGTTTGTAAGTCTAAGATTATCGCTAAACGATAATCATCTTTATTTTGTCTAAAGCTTGTATCAAAATAAGAATTATGGTTTGTAATGTAAAATATATGCAGTTGTTCTTTTAAAAATGTCGCATATAGAGGTCAATACCTCGCAATGAAATCATACGTTATCTAACACGTTCTTATGGTTAAGGACGGGTTATGACATGTGGTATCAGAGCGGTGGTCTTAGCGAACCAGGTTTACATTAGTGTGTCTAACCGAGAAGTCGTTAGGATACATTAGTAAGTCTGGACTTTGACCGGGTCTGATTTAAAAACCATTGCTTATCATTGTTGGTTAAAATTTATATGTAAATATTATGTAGTACTAATGGGTTAGTTGTTGTGTGATAGATGTCGGGCTCAAAACTTGTTATCACATTCAGCGACTCCGAACCAGAATCTTCAGATGGTGTTGCAGTCATTAACCTATCCGATGACGAAAATAATATCTTTGGGGAAGACTCACAAATTCCTGATGAACCGACTATAGAGAACCCGGAAAGTGAACCCGAGGAGGAAAGTAAACCCGAGGAGGAAAGTGAACCCGAGGAAGAAATACAGGAAATTACAAAAGACGAGTTCGAACTAGGAAAGAAACGAAAGGCTAATGAATTAGAAAATTCAAATCCCGAGTTTAGTAAGGATGATGTGGCACCAACTCCACTAGACACTACCACCCCTATTCCCGCTATTCCTATTCGTTCTATTCCGGCATCCAGTTCTTCAGTCCCACAGCCAAAATATAGGCAGACAGCCAGGATAAGCGTTAAGCGATTCTTTGAACCTAAACGTCCTAGAAAATAGACCAAACGATACGCTGCCGTATTAAACCATGGGATCATATAATGTTTTGTATAATATTATTAGTGTGGTTTGCTTAATGTTCGATGTAAGATAAGCATATGTAAAATAGTGAAGTGTGAAATGCAATAATTTTCCATGGTTAAGTATTATTTAGATGGTAGTAATTGATTCTGTACTAAGCTATTAAGTATGGACATTAACGGGTAGGTAATACCCTAGATATAATTATAAAACGCTAATAAGAAGAAAAGGCTTTTATAATAATACCTGGTTCATATTATTAATAAGCTATAATGTACTGTAAATATACACTACATCTATAATATTCCATGTGAATAATTATTTTCTTTTCATTCTTATAGAAGAATATGGCGCGATTAAACCGAATGACGGAACAAGAAATCCAGGAACTCATCAATCAGCGAGTGAACGACAGAATGTTATGGGTCGAGGCTGCAAGAGGTGCTGCAGTTAACCCAAATCCTCATGTGGGGTGCACTTACAAAACTTTTCAAGCTTGCAAGCCCTCATCATTCAGTGGAACAGAAGGACCGATCGGTTTAACCCGGTGGATATAAAAGATGGAGACTGTGTTTAAAATCAGTGGTTGTGTTGAAAAGGACATGACCAAGTATGCATCGTGCACTTTACAAGATAGTGCACTCACGTGGTGGAAAAATTATGTGAAGGCTGTAGGAGGAGATGTAGCTTATGATACTCCGTGGGAAGAATTCAAAACAATGTTAATCAACGAATATTGTCCAAGGAACGAGGTTAGGAAGTTGGAAGATGAGTTACGAAGTCTGAAGGTTATTGGTACTGAAATCACCAACTACAATCAGCGATTCATGGAATTAGTTTTGCTATGTCCTGAATTGGTCCCAACCGAAGAACGGAAGATTGAAATGTACAAAGATGGTTTGCCCAAAAAGGTCAAGGCAAATGTTACAGCATCGAAACCTAAGACAATTCATGAAGCTATAACTATGGCAAACGAGCTAATGGATCAGGTCATCATGGATAAGAAAGTATCCAATACTGATGTGAAGGTATCAGGTAACAAAAGAAAGTGGAATGGAAATTATGATCGAGGTAACCAACAACAATCTTTTAAGAAACAAGAAAACACGCAAGGTGCGGGTAGTGGTTTAAGCTTTGGTTATAAAGGACAAAATCCTTTATGCAACCGATGCCACAAACATCACTCTGGTTACTGTAATGTGGTATGCAACAAATGTAATCGAAAGGGTCATCTTGCTGAAGATTGTAGGGCTCTCGTTACAAATACAAATGGTACCAAGACTCCTGCCACCAATGCAAATAGAACTGCTTTGGCTACCATTACTTGTTTTGGGTGTGGAAAACAAGGTCACTATAAGAGCCAGTGCCCGAATCCAGAGAAGAATATCGGACCTGCACGTGGAAGAGCATTTGTTATTAATGCTAAAGAGGCATGTGAAGACCCGGGCTTGTTACGGGTACGTTTACCATTAATAACTTATCCGCATCTATTATATTTGATACTGGTGCTGATAGAAGTTACGTGTGTAGAGACTTTCACGCTAAATTGAATTGTTCATCATTACCTCTCGATGCTAAGTACATGATCGAGTTAGCTAATGGTAAACTAATTAAAGCCGATAAAATTTGCCGTGATTGTAAAATAAATTTAGCCGGAGAAACGTTTAAAATTGACTTGATACCCGTAGAATTAGGAAGTTTTGATGTAATAGTCGGCATGGACTGGATGTCCAAAATAGGAGCTGAAGTTGTGTGCGCCAAGAAGGCAATTCGCATTCCTCGTAAGGATAAAACGCCAGTAATGATTTATGGAGAGAAGGGTAACTCAAAGCTAAAACTCATTAGTTATTTGAAAGCTCAAAAGTGCTTGAAGAAAGGGTTCTATGCTATCTTAGCACATGTTAATAAAGTCGAAACAAAGGAAAAAGTGAAGAGCATCAATGACGTGCCTGTGGCAAGAGATTTTCCTGAAGTCTTTCCGGAAAAGTTGCCGGGATTACCTCCATTTAGATCTGTAGAATTTCAAATAGATTTAGTACCAGGAGCTGCACCAGTGGCTCGTGCTCCATATAGACTTGCACCGTCCGAGTTAAAAGAACTTCAGAGTCAGTTAAAAGAATTACTGGATCATGGATTCATACGACCAAGTACTTCACCGTGGGGAGCTCCGATTCTATTTGTTAAAAAGAAAGATGGATCTTTTAGGATGTGTATAGATTATCGTGAATTAAATAAGTTAACTATCAAGAATCGGTATCCACTACCGAGAATTGACGACTTATTTGATCAACTCCAAGGATCATGTGTGTACTCAAAAATTGACTTAAGGTCGGGCTATCATCAATTACGTGTCAAAGAAGAGGACATTCCGAAAACTGCTTTTCGGACACGTTATGGTCATTACGAATTTTTGGTCATGCCGTTTGGGTTGACAAATGCGCCAGCTGTATTCATGGACCTCATGAATCGAGTTTGTAGTCCATATTTAGATAAGTTTGTTATCGTTTTCATTGATGATATTCTTATCTATTCCAAGAGTGAGCAAGAGCATGAGCAGCATTTAAGGTTGATATTAGAGTTGTTAAGAAAAGAACAGCTATATGCTAAATTTTCTAAATGTGCTTTCTGGTTGAAAGAAGTGCAATTTCTTGGCCACGTTGTTAGTAGCAAAGGAATTCAGGTTGATCCAGCAAAAATTGAAGCCATTGAAAAATGGGAGACTCCTAAGACACCAATGCAGATACGCCAATTTTTGGGTTTAGCCGGTTATTATAGAAGGTTTATTCAAGATTTTTCCCGAATAGCTAAGCCGTTGACAGCGTTAACGCAAAAAGGGAAGAAATATGAATGGACTTCTGAGCAGGAGAGTGCATTTCAGTTACTGAAAAAGAAGTTGACTACGGCGCCTATTTTATCGTTACCAGAAGGGAGCGATGATTTTGAAATATATTGTGACGCTTCGCGACAAGGTTTTGGTTGCGTTCTTATGCAACGGAAGAAAGTTATTGCATACGCATCCCGACAATTGAAGATTCACGAGCGGAATTATACCACGCATGATCTAGAACTGGGAGCAGTCGTGTTTGCATTGAAGATATGGAGACACTACTTGTATGGGGTTAAATGCACTGTGTTTACTGATCATAAAAGCCTTCAACATATTTTCGATCAAAAACAGCTGAACATGAGGCAACGTAGGTGGGTTGAGTTAATAAATGACTATGATTGTGAAATTCGTTATCATCCCGGGAAAGCGAACGTGGTGGCCGACGCTCTAAGCAGAAAGGAACGAGAACCAATTCGAGTACGAGCGATGAACATAAAAATTCGCATGAATCTCAACTCACAAATCAAAGAAGTTCAACGAGAAGCACTTACTAAAGAAAATATAGGAAATGAAATAATGAAGAAGTATGAGAAGCAACTCGTTATACGGGAAGATGGAATTCGATATTTTGCAAACCGTATTTGGGTACCGAAGTTGGGTGGATTAAGGAAGTTGATATTGAACGAGGCACATAAGACAAGATACTCAATACATCCTGGAGTCGGAAAGATGTATCAAGATCTTAAGACGCATTATTGGTGGCCTAACTTAAAGACAGACGTTGCAACATATGTTGGGGAGTGTTTAACTTGTTCCAAGGTCAAAGCAGAACACCAGAAGCCGTCAGGGTTACTTCAACAACCAGAAATCCCAGAATGGAAATGGGATGGTATTACCATGGATTTCATCACGAAGTTACCAAAGACTGCCTGGGGATACGACACCATTTGGGTGATTGTTGATCGTCTCACCAAGTCTGCACATTTCTTGCCTATAAAGGAAACGGATAGAATGGAGAAACTATTACGATTGTATATAAAGGAAGTTGTTTCAAGGCATGGAATACCTATTTCCATTATATCCGATCGTGATAGTAGATTTACATCAAAGTTCTGGCAATCACTACAGGAGGCCCTAGGAACTCGTTTGGATATGAGTACCGCGTATCATCCGCAAACCGACGGGCAGAGTGAAAGAACGATTCAGACTCTTGAAGACATGCTCAGGGCATGTGTGATCGATTTTGGAAACGGATGGGATAAATATCTACCATTAGCAGAATTCTCGTATAATAATAGTTATCATGCGAGCATTAAAGCTGCGCCATTCGAAGCATTGTACAGAAGGAAGTGTAGATCTCCTATTTGCTGGAATGAAGTAGGAGATCGACAATTAACTGGTCCCGAGATCATACACGAAACGACTGAGAAGATAGTACAAATCAAGGAGAGATTGAAAATAGCCCGTAGTCGCCAAAAGAGCTACGCCGATGTTCGAAGGAAACCATTAGAGTTTCAGATCGGTGACATGGTTATGTTAAAGGTGTCACCGTGGAAAGGTGTAATACGCTTCGGAAAAAGGGGTAAACTGAACCCAAGATATGTAGGCCCGTTCAAGATTATCGAACGCATTGGACCGGTAGCTTATCGACTCGAGTTACCACAACAACTCGCCGGAGTACATAATACATTTCACGTCTCAAACCTTAAGAAGTGTCTTGCAAAGGAAGATCTCACCATTCCTCTTGAAGAAATCCATGTCGACGAGAAACTACAATTCATCGAAGAACCAATCGAAATCATGGATCGTGAAGTTAAACGGCTCAAGCAGAGCAACATACCGATCGTTAAGGTTCGTTGGAATGCTCGAAGGGGTCCCGAGTTTACTTGGGAACGAGAGGATCAAATGAAACAAAAATATCCACACTTGTTTTCCGATGACGCAAAATAGGTACAATTTTAAAATTTCGGGACGAAATTTATTTAACGGGTAGGTACTGTAATGACCCGCACTTTTTCGATCGTTCTATACTTATAAGATTAATATTTATATAAATTAAACCTTACCAACATGATAAGCAATCCAAATTGTTGAGACTTATGTTTTCGAAAAGAGTTTTACACAACGTTTGACCGTCTAGTTTGACCGATGATATCACGAACTATACAATATATGATAATTATACGTTTGTGTATATATATGTATATATACATATTTAACATGATCTAAGAATGTTTTAATATCTCATTTTGTATTAATAACAATAAGTTATAAGTATATTTTGAAACTACTAACTTAAGATTTCAAAACGATAACCATACGTAACGTTATTTGACTTAAATACTTATGACCTATAATGTTTATACATATATCGTATAAGTAATGTATTTAATCACTTTTAAAGACTTAAATACATAAAACAATATAAGTATATTTACAAAAGATAGCTATATTTGAATCCTCGTTCCGTTTTCTCAAAGATTTCTATACGTATACCTAGGGTATATGTACCCGTATCATACGCAGCTTCTAGATGTATTTACTATTGGTATATACCAATAAAAATATGCTCCTTAGCAGCCTTAAATGATTAAGAAACATGTGGAACCAACCATTTGTCAAGTAGCATGAATTATTTAGCAAGAAAACAAAGTTAGGTATTTTTTTTTCCTTTATAACCTAAAAACGTTTTTATGCATGCACACCATTTCTTCACCCCATTTTCTCATACTTACACTTCCATTTCTCTCTCAAAATACTCTTAACTTCATACTTGATCATCTCTAAGCATTTTCCCCATCATTTAGCTTCAAAAACAACACTTAAACCTCATAAGAAAACCTTACAAAAACACTTCAAGAAATCCTTCCAAGAACACAAACTTACTTCCAATCTTTCATTCAATTCCATCACCCTTTTGGTTCTAGCTTTTTACTCCTCTTTTACAGCAACCTTGTCCAAGGAACTTTAGGTAGTAACTATGTTCATAACCTTATTCGATTCATATATATATATAGCTATCTTATTTTGTGGTATAAAATTTTAACAACAAGAACATAGTTTGAATGTTTTCAAACTTGTTTGCAAACTAAATAGATCCTTATAACTTAACTTTTAAAATACTTCAAGACCTGTAATATAACTTAAAAATATGCTAATTTAACAAGGTATAACTTGGTTTTTCAAAGAACACCTTAAAAACTGTTTTTACGACGTCGGAGTGCAACCGGGGGCTGTTTTGGGTTGGATAATTAAAAACCATCTTAAACATTGAATTGGAGGTTTATTTTCTGGAAAAATGATTTTTACTATGAATATGATAACACATAAAAATTTCATGATTTAACTCAAAGTATAAGTATTTTTAGAAAAATAATCATTTAAGGTTGTTTACATGATGGAAAATGATTAACTTCATAAGTTTCACTAAAGTTTGACCTATGACCTGTGATTTCGAATACAAACTAAGGTATTTAGAGTTCATAGTCTTAAAGAGGGACTCGATCCAAGGAAGTGGCAAGTTGAATCAACGAAAACGGAGTTGTAACGAAGAAACTATGACCAAAACGAGATCGGATATCTAAGACTAGTTTGGCTACGAAAATAATTGGAGAAAATTAAATAAATCACATCTTTTTAAAATAACATGATATTTTATATATATGTACTCATAATTTAATTTTATATGGTTCATGATCACCCGTAAACAATACGAGAAGATTAATCATAAGATCCCATGATTGTACGCAACACGTCATTTGACAACACCGGTACTTTATGTACGCAACACGTCATTTGACAACACCGGTACCATGGGTCAAGATTAATCTCGACCAATACATATACGATGGGGGTTTTTATTTATTTCATTGGGGGTTTATTAAACACCTAAAAATGAACCATTAAAATTGAATTACTAACATCGGACTGCTAACTACGGACTAAGAAATTATTAAAACTATTAAAAGTATAAAAAGTATATATATGTGACGATTGTTTAAAATAGAAATATATTGATAAACTATATATGGATAGGTTCATGATATCAATCGGAGACCAAGTCGAAATTACATATCTTCAAGACGAAAGTGAGTATATAGTCCCATTTTTAAACTCTAAGTATTTCGGGATGAGAATACATGTATTTTATGTTTTACGTTATGGACACAAGTAACTGAAAAATATATTCTACGTTGAGTTGTACCACTGGCATACTTCCCTGTAGCTTGGTAACTGTTATTTACAGCGGTATTGTAAACGCGAATCCTGTTAATAGATCTATCGGGCCTGACAACCCCAACCGGACTGGACGACCAGTATTCAACGGTTGCACAGTACTTCGTTTCGTGACTACACTTGGTACGGTGTAGTAAGATTTCATAATAAAGGGAATATGCGACGTGATTAAATGTTAAGTATGGTTACCAAGTGCTCAACCACTTAGAATATTTTTATTAAAAACGTTTATATATGAAATCTTGTGGTCTATATATATATTGCTGCCGGCATTAAACCTATATCTCACCAACTTTATGTTGACGTTTTAAACATGTCTATTCTCAGGTGATAATTAGAAGCTTCCGCTGCAACATGTTGAATTTAAACAAGATCTTGAGTATGCATATTTGTGTCAAAAATAAAACTGCATATCGGAGGATTTGTAATGTAAAATATGCTAGAAATCGTATTGTTATCATCACATGTAAAGTTTGTAAGTCTAAGATTATCGCTAAACGATAATCATCTTTATTTTGTCTAAAGCTTGTATCAAAATAAGAATTATGGTTTGTAATGTAAAATATATGCAGTTGTTCTTTTAAAAATGTCGCATATAGAGGTCAATACCTCGCAATGAAATCATACGTTATCTAACACGTTCTTATGGTTAAGGACGGGTTATGACACACTTTACGGTAGAAAGTGCAGATCTCCTATCTGTTGGAGTGAGGTAGGAGAAAGACAACTTACTGGACCAGAAATTATTCATGAAACCACCGACAAGATCATTCAAATACAACAGCGATTGAAAACGGCCATGAGTCGCCAAAAGAGTTATGCTGATGTAAGAAGAAAACCACTAGAATTTCAAGTAGGCGACAAAGTCATGTTGAAAGTTTCACCCTGAAAAGGTGTTGTACGATTCGGTAAACGAGGAAAGCTAAGTCCTAGGTATGTAGGACCCTTTGAAATCACCAAAAGAATTGGAGCAGTTGCTTATCGATTAAAGCTACCACAAGAACTTAGTAGTGTTCATGACACATTTCACGTATCAAATTTAAAGAAATGTTTAGCTGAAGAGGATGTCATAATTCCTCTTGATGAAATACGAATCAATGTTAAACTCCATTTTATTGAAGAACCTGTTGAAATCATGGACCGTGAGGTCAAACAATTAAAACAAAGCAAAATACCAATAGTTAGAGTTGGTTGGAACGCAAGACGAGGACTCGAGTTTACTTGGGAACGTAAAGATCAAATGAAGCAAAAGTATCCACATTTGTTCACTGATATCGCTCATGAAACAGGTACTACTCAAAATTTCGGGGAGGTACTATGATGACCCGAAAAATTTCGACTAATTTAAACTAATTCTCTATATGATTTAATATTATGTAAATATACATATATGTATGTATATATATATTATAAGATGTACAAGTAAAAACGACTTTCCTACAGTAAAGCACTATTTGCTACAGTAAAAATGATTTTGCTACAGTAAAACACTATTTGCTACAGTAAAACACTATTTGCTACAGTAAACACTATTTGCTACAGTAACTATTTGATGCCGACGAACTAGCAACAAAAACGGAAAAGACGGCCATGCGATCGCATGGCAAAAACACTGAAAACCCATGCGATCGCATGGGCTACAGTAAACACTATTTGATGTCGACAAACTAGCAAACAAAAGGGGTTCAGGCGGCCATGCGATCGCATGGCAAAAGCACTGAAAACCCATGCGATCGCATGGGGACCAAAATCAGGAAACATGCCTATAAAAGGCCAGTTTACTCGACGTATTAATTACATTTTTTTTTCTTTAATCAATATTTATATTTATATTATAATTATAATTTTAAATTTAAGTTTAATAATAATAAGGTATATACAAGGGTGTTTTTAATTCGGGTTTCAAACCGCTTTAAGCTAAGGAAGTATTGGGTATTGTTCGGGGTATTGTTCTTGAATCCAAGGCCAACCATACAGTCGTCTACCATCATTACGTCTACGCAATTTGCCTACAATATTGAGTCTCAATATTGAACAGTGAGTTTATAGTCTCCCTTTTTAAATACTTTAAATATTTTTGGGCTGAGAATACATGCAATTTATTTAAACGCAATAAGACACAAGTACATACTAAATTCTACACTGAGTTAAACCGAAAATCCCTTAGCTTTGGTAACTAGTAGCTGCCAGTACATAGGATATGGACTGGTGAGCGCGAATAATTGTATATGGATCCATAGGGCTTGACATCCCCGTCCGAGCTAGAGCGCTAGCCTTTTAACGGACGTATGTTATTTGAGTTTAAGATACGTTGGTTTGCGTGTATTAAAACGAATGGGGTAATTATCACTATAGCGTTAAGTTTAGTTACCAGGGTGCTCTGTTACGTAGAATCTATTGATAAACTTTTGATGAAATCTTGTGGTCTATCTTTATATATGTTTATGACTCGAGCAATTAAACCTATAACTCATCAACATTCGTGTTGATTTTTTAGCATGTTTTATTCTCAGGTCCTTAGAATACTTCCGCTGTGATGTGCTTGTTGCCTGCATGGAGTCTCTCATGCTTTGTACAAAGTTTATTGCATTCAAAATAAAACTGCGTTGTGTAATAAATAATTGGACTGTGATGTCAACCTGTAAATTAAAGACTTATGTATTTCGGAGTTTTGCTTATACCTAAGCACTCGCCCACATGTTTGTAACTTTCTATGTTTAGAAAGTCACTTATTTTAATGAATGCAATATTTTATCAAAACGTATCATATAGAGGTCAAAACCTCACTGTGGAATCAATGATTAACGTGCCGCGTCAATAGCGATTTTGATGGGTCGTTACAATATAGTCCCATTTTTAAACTCTACAAATATTTTGGGATGAGAATAAATGCATTTTATGTTTTACGCCATAGACACAAGTACTTAAAATATATTCTACGTTGAGTTGTACCACTTTGCATATCTTCCCTAATAGCTTGGTAACTAATATTTACATGTTGTAAGAACATGTATACACGAATCCTATTGATAGATCTATCGGGTTTGACAACCCCAACCGGGCTAGTCGCTCTAGTATCGTAAACGGTTGCATAGTACTTTATTTTTAGTACACTTGGTACAGTGTAGGGAGATTTCATAATAAAGGGAATATGCCACATTAATGGTTAAGTATGGTTACCGAAGCGCTCAACAACTTATAGAATACTTTTATACACTTGCGAGTATACATATATTTATAACTATGAAAATCTTGTGGTCTGTATTTATATCGATGCTAAACCTATATATCTCACCAACCTTTGTGTTGACTGTTTAAGCATGTTTATTCTCAGGTCCTTAAGAAAGTCTTCCGCTGTTGCATTATCTGAGCAAGCTGTGCATGGAGTCTCATGCTTTTGTTTAAATGAAGTGTTGCATTCAATAAAACCTTTGTCATGTATTATATTCGATTGTTATGTCACGTGTGTAGTATTTGGAAACCGATGTATCATGGGGATTATTTCTTAAATAATCGCCCACTTGTTTAAAATATGCATTATGTATAATAATGGTGTGCTTTTTATGAAATGAATGCAATATTTTTCTAAAACGTATCATATAGAGGTCAAATACCTCGCTATGGGACCAATGAATAACGTACTGCGTTTATAGTAATATGGACGGGTAGTTTCAGTTGAAATCTCCCTACACTGTACCAAGTGTAGTAAAAATGAAGTACTATTCAACCGTTTATGATACTAGAGCGACTAGCCCGGTTGGGATTGTCAAACCCGATAGATCTATCAATAGGATTCGCGTATACATGTTCTTACAACATGTAAATATTAGTTACCAAGCTATTAGGGAAGATATGTAAAGTGGTACAACTCAACGTAGAATATATTTTAAGTACTTGTGTCCATTAAGTAAAACAGTTATCTAAACAGCGCATGTATTCTCAGCCCAAAAAAATATATATTGCAACAACAATTAAAAAAGGAGCTATGAAAACTCACAATACTATTTTGTAGTAAAAATATTCACACGACGAAACTGAACAATGCAGGGTAGGCCTTGGATTCACGAACCTATATCATTCATATATATATTAAAATATATAACAAGTTCATATATTAATAATATTAATATACTTGTTATATTTAATGATTCATATGTCATATCTTAAATATATTTATTTTATATATCTTAAATAATTAATTAATACTTATTAAAAATATAGTTAGGTTATCTGTTTTAAATATGGTTTTATATATCTAATAGCTATTTTAATAATAATAATGATATTATCAATACTTATACTTATTTTAATAACAATAATAATCATAATAATAACAATAATAATAATAATTGATCATAAATTCTTTATTTTAGTAATAATAATAATAGTAATAATTATATTACTAATGATAATAACAATAATAATAATAATATTAATTTTAGAAATGAAAACTACCTTCAAAAAGCTTTACAAAAAATGTATGCCCCGAACCGGATTTGAACTCGAGACCTCTCGCTCACCCGCAAACACACTTAACCATTCCCTCTGCCTTGTCTTTCTTACTTATTATGCAACCCATATATACTTATCTAATACTTCCTAAAACCATGTTCATCATCTTCTTCATCCTTGAATTAAAATCAAACGGAGGCAAAACTTAACAACAATCGAACGGGTTTTCATTTATGACTTGTAAACAACATGAAACAAAAAAAAAAAAAAAAGTGTTCTTGTGATTAAAAAAAATTAAAAAAAAAGTTGAAAAAAGATACTGCTGAAGCTCGTAACACTTCAAAAAAAAAAATTAATGTTTTCAATTTTGAGTTCGTTTTGGACAATCTTTACAACATGAAATATGTTTCAAATCATTCCTAAAAACTATTGGAATCGTCGATTGATCTTAAAACATCAAAACAAGCTCTAATTTCTCCAAGAACAAAACAGTTGACTTTTAACAAAATAACTTTGACTCGCAAATTCGAACTCGTTATCAAGAATTGGAACTTGAGATTTTACAGGAAGTTTGAGTAAGAGATTCCTAACAACTTTGCATTATTACATTCTAAAAATTTGTTTGAAATCAAAATATGACCAAAAAGTGTAAGAACAGAGGCTTACATATTTGTTTCTGATTTTTCTCTCTTTAATTTCCAATTGCAGTTAAGGTTATATATAATGTGTTGAATAATTGAAGTATAAACATGATTTGATTAACTAAAATTGACTGGTAACAGATTAGAGATAGGAAGTACACAAATTATTAATCAAATGAATAAAAAAATACAGATAATTACTTCTAACTGATTTTGTATCTATATGTAAATTTTTATATATAATGAATTACATAAAAGAAAAATCCTAATAATAATAATAATAATAATAATAATAATAATAGAATTAATAATAATATCAAAATTATACTAATATAATAAAATTTATGATAAAAGTAATGAAAATTTTTAATAATAATAACTAAGTTCATTACTTTCCTACTTATTATAATAATAATGATAAAAAAAATTTAATAATAAGTTTACTAATTAATAATAATGATAACTATAATAATAATAATAATAATTTTTAATGACAATGGTAATAATAATAATATTAATAATATACAAATTATATGTATCTAATTTCATATCTATACATAATAATATTAGTAATACTAATAATATAATAGATTAAATGTATTAAACCTCATATCTATATATTAATAATACTAATATTGATATTAATATTAATAGTATTATTGAAAGTAATAATATCACTATAACAATTATGATTTCAACATTACAATTTATTAATTATATCGCATGTACTAATTATATGATATATGTTATATAATAACATATATTTAATATTTAACATTTATAACTTACAATATATAATATTATTTATGTATAGAATTTGTTTATACATAATTATTTACATATTTATTTACACACAATTGTTCGTGAATCGTCAGAAATAGTTATAAGGTAATGCATTCATGTAAATTGTTCCAAAACTTTTTGAGACTCAACTTTACAGACTTTGCTTATCATGTCAAAATTACTAAATCGCACAGAGATCGTACAGAGAGTTTGATTTAAAATTAGTCGAAATTTTATAAAGATTAAGTTTAAATTTGGTCGGAAATTTCCAGGTCGTCACAGTACCTACCCGTTACAGAAATTTCGTCCCTGAAATTTGATCGAGGTGGTCATGGTTAACAATAAGAATGTTTTCCTGACGTATATGAGTTGATAAATAATTTTTTTTTATCACCACTGAGTAATAAGGATAAAACAATTACATTTCTTGAAGAGTACGAGTGAAGCTATCACAAGAGAGTGAAATGAATAAATGCATGTTCGTCTCAACTGGTGACGTAGTCACGGTGGATTTCTGAAATTCAAGGGATATAGCGAAAATCTTCGTAATAAGATTTGATTCTTCGGTAATTAAGGAAATAGGATCTTCTTTGGTTAAATGCAATAATCTGTTTTGATTGCTCTGTCTGATATTCACTATAAATCTACCCTCTTCGTTTCTTTTATATTTTGAAGTTCCATACTTTTGCTTTTTCTTCCCGACTTTAAGTCAAACGAATAATGGTCCAGAATTCGCAGGTATGAAGTTTCGAATGGACATAACTAACGTTCTAAGAGAAAGATTGAAATAGCACGATCTTGATTGGTTAAATTACCAGAAGTTGAGGGAAAAGATAGAACTATTAAGAAAATATGTTCTTGATATATTTATAGATTAGATAGAATGTAAGAGTCGTGTAACATGGCACATGATAACGTTATGATCTATGAATCATCACGTTCCATTAGAAACTCAGCATGACTTACTGTAATTTAATCACGTTGATCAAGTGTCATTATATTATACTAACTCATGCATCAATTTCTAACACTACTTCAAAATCATTCATAATTTAAACTCTAAGTTTTCAGAGATTTAGAAACCAGAACAGTTTCTTTTCATGATGTAATATAGACAGCGCAAAGAGATAAGTAATATCGGATCAGAATATTTATGAAGATATCTTCAGAAATATTGAGGATATTAACAATGAAAGATACGATAATATCTTAGAATTTTAGAATCATAGTGTGATGAAGAAATTCATTCACAATGATTTAGAGCGATTAAGGAGCAAGGTATTCGTTAATGACTTCAGCAGATACTGAATCATTTGGATTCTTTGAAGGCAAGTTTAGTCTTTATGATTTGTCCACGGCCTCCTTCATGGTTTGCTTAATCCGTTTTCCAGTACATAAGTTCTATTAAGTATTTCCAACAATCCATTCTTTATCACCATACCTTTGACTGTTAAGGTCATTTACAGTTTCTGCTGCTTCATCAGCATCTTTCAACTTTTCTGAGAAATGATTGGTCAACTGGGTGTTTTCAGAATTTCAGAATGAAAGATCATAATTCTAAGAGATAACTGTTATATGTATACATATAACTGTTGATGTAGAAACACTGCGATATTCAAAATACTGATTGATGATTTCTGGTAATTGGTATGGCAATTCTCGTTACAAGATGTAGATGAGTACATGACAGGGTTATAATGATTTTTCGGAAAGTCAAAGATTAATGGAGTTGCTGGTAAGTTTTCTGCTAATGTGGTGGGATATAAACGGTTCCCCGATAATGATGACGAAAGAAAAACTTATATATCAAGGTTATAATATGGCTAATCCGAATGAATGTCGAAGTTGATTTGCTGGAGCTGTGACAAAATTGTCTATTTTGAAAAGGGATTGAAAAGTTATTTTCGGTAATAACAACGACAATGGAGCTAGCACAGATACGTGTTAAACGTTTACTCAGGTTTCGAGAGTTTATAGGTGCATAACTATATGCATAAATCTTTCCTTCTGTAGATGAAGTGAGGTTGGTTCACCCTCTAGATTGAGGTGTTTTCAAGAATCATGAAAGGTTTGAACGTGGATTGTAATTGTCAAGATACAAAAGAGGTTTAAGATGAAATCAAGTGACAAACTTGAAGAATTATTTAGTTTCATATATTATAATCAGTATTTTAATTCATTTTAATTATCAAATATTATTCGTCCACAGTCGATAGTCCACAGTTAACAGTCCAATCATTCATATATAATTTAATATATAATATCCGGATTAATTAATACGTATCGTGACCCGTGTACATGTCTTAGACTAGATCACAACTCAAAATATATATATATATATTATTGTAGAATCAACCTCAACCCTGTATAGCTAACTCCAGCATTACTGCATATAGAGTGTCTATGGTTATTCCAAATAATATATATAGATACATCGATATGATATTTCAAAACCTTGTATACGTGTCCCGATATTTAAAGTGTGTAAAATAAATAACAGAAATTAAATAATGATAAATAAAATTGCGATAAATAAAATGAGATATATAATTTGCGATAAATAAATTGCGATGAATAAAAGGTAATACGAAATTAATAGTTAGCTAGGAACAGTTAGCTAGGAACAGTTAGCTAGGACAGTTAGCGTGGATTCTTAACAAAATTTCTCATAGTTTTAGAGCTTTACCCTCTTTTTGTGTCGGTGGACAAATTTGGAAAAATCCCGGCATCCACCCAATATATGATTTTTGATAAAATACTTCCACTTTGTATAAAATCATGAAAAAAATACTGGAAGTCTTATTTACATATATTAACATATTTTCAAAGTCTTAGCCTCGAACTCAAAGTCTAAGATAGGTTTTTAATTCCCAACCCAAAACATCCCGCTTTTTACCGAATGGAGATTAAAGGATATATGTTAAGTTTCAAGGTGTTCTTCATATGTACAAGTTATAAGTTCTTATATTAACTTAATATAACATCATAATACATATAAATAAGTGTTATTAGAGTTAAGTTAGAAATATTAGATTAGTTTTTCAAACAAGCTTGGTGTTCACCAAAACAAGTTCTAGTTTTTACAAGTTTTATAAGTATAATAAGATAGCAACTATACAAGGAATTGAACAAGGATTTTGAGAAGTATTTTACCTTGATTATGAAGAGGAAAGTTGTTGAGATTAAAGTATGATATGAGAGCATTCAAGTGTGTGTTTTTAGTTTAAGAAAATGTGGAGTAAAAATGAGTTAAAATGGTCCTTATTTATAAGCTTATAATTTTGGATTTTAGTGAAAATATCTAAGATAAGTTAAATTGTATTAAGTCATGCATGACATATTAAATTGATTAGGTCATGGATGACATATTACACAAATAATTGCAGATTTCTATTGGTATATACCAATAGTAAATACTTCTAGAAGCTGTGTATAATACTGGTAAAAATACCGTATGAATGCGAGTAGAATTCTTTGAGGAAATTGAACAAAAATACGAGTATAGCTATCCTTTATATGTATTGATATATTATAAATTGTATTCAATACTTGTAAGGATGTATTTACACTCGTAATACATTATATGTAAATACATTTTAACATAAGTTAATTACGTCGTTTAAATAGTAATATATATACTGTTTGAAAACTCTTTAAATTAGTAGTATGAAGATATTTTCATAACTATTCTTATCTGAAATCTTTTATCTCTTCGCGCTATCAGTGTTACATCATAAAGGAAACTGTTTTAGTTTCTAAATCTCGGAAAAATTTAAAATTTAAAATTTAAATGTTGTTGAAGTAGTGTTGGAAACTGAAGCATGAGTTAGTATAATATAGTGACGCCTGATCAACGTGATTATATTACAGTAAGTCATGCTGAGTTTCTAATGAACATGATGATTCACAGACCATAACATCATCATGTGCCATGTTACATGACTCTTACATTCAATCTAATCTCTAAACATATCAAGAACATATTCTATTGATAGTTCTATCTTTTCCTTTGGATTCTGGTAATTTCACAAGTCAAATTGTGCTATTACAATTTCTCTCTTAGAGCATTAGCTATGTTCATTCCGAATTTCATATCTATGAATTCTAGACCATTATTCGCTTGACTTGAAGTTGGGAAAAGAAGACGGAAGCATGAAACTCCAAAATATAAGGAAAAATATAAGCTCGAAGACAACGCAAAAATTACAAACCGTGTATATCGATGCGTATAGCAATATAAAGACACGGGAAAACTAAGAACACTATAAACCCAAGAACATAGTAGAAATTAACGGATTCCTCCGGTGGAAGATGAAAAAGAAGAATGACAGATGTGATAGTCAAGAATATATCAAGAATTAAAACTGGATGGAGCATATTGACGAATATTTTGGAAGTACGAAGAAAGGAAGAAAGTATAAAAGATGGGAGATGTGGAAATAAGGAAACGTAGGAGGTTGATTTATAGTAAAATATCCGACAGAGAAATCGAGACAGATTATTGCATTAAATTGAAGAGGATCATAATTTCCTTAATCGTCGAAGAATCAAATCTTATATAGATTACAAAGATTTTCTTTAATCCGGAGATCAACCGTGATGACGTCAAAAGATAAGACGAATCCCTATTTTCTCATTTCACTCTTTTATGATAGCTTCACTCATACGTTTCGAGTAATCGAATTATTTTATCCATATTTCTCAATCATGATAAAACCCTATGAATCAACTTATATTCGTCATAATAACATTCTTATTGTTAGCCATGACGACCTCGATCAAATTTCGGGACGAAATTTCTTTAACGGGTAGGTACTGTGACGACCCGGAAATTTCCGACCAAATTTAAACTTAATCTTTATATAATTCCAACTTGATAAGCAATGAGTTTTAATAAATCTTAAACCTTCGAAAAGAGTTTTACACAAGCTTTTGGTCACCCTTTTATTCCGACGATTCACGAACGTCATAACTTGATTTAATTGTTTAATTGTTTAATTATTATGTATATATATATATATGGATTTATATATATTTAACTTGAAAATATGATAATTAAATATCTCATTAATTATATTAACAAAGTATTATATATATATTTTCATACTACTAATTTAAAGAGTTTTCAAACAATATATATATTACTATTTAAACGACGTAATTAACTTATGTTAAAATGTATTTACATATAATGTATTACGAGTGTAAATACATCCTTAAAAGTATTGAATACACTTTATAATATACCAGTACATATAAATGATAGCTATACTCGTATTTCCGTTCAATTTCCTCAAAGAATTCTACTCGCATTCATACGGTATTTTTACCAGTATTATACACAGCTTCTAGAAGTATTTACTATTGATATATACCAATAGAAATCTGCAATTATTTGTGTAATATGTCATCCATGATCTAATAAATTTAATATGTCATGCGTGACTTAATACAATTTAACTTATCTTAGATATTTTCACTAAAAGCCAAAATTATAAGCTTATAAATAAGGACCATTTTAACTCATTTTTACTCTACATTTTCTTAAACTAAAAACACACACTTGAATGCTCTCATATCATACTTTAATCTCAGAAAATTTCCTCTTCATAATCAAGGTAAAATACTTCTCAAAATCCTTGTTCAATTCCTTGTATAGTTGCTATCTTATTATACTTATAAAACTTGTAAAAACTAGAACTTGTTTTGGTGAACACCAAGCTTGTTTGAAAAACTAATCTAATATTTCTAACTTAACTCTAATAACACTTATTTATATGTATTATGATGTTATATTAAGTTAATATAAGAACTTATAACTTGTACATATGAAGAACACCTTGAAACTTAACATATATCCTTTAATCTCCATTCAGTAAAAAGCGGGCTGTTTTGGGTTGGGAATTAAAAACCTATCTTAGACTTTGAGTTCGAGGCTAAGACTTTGGAAATATATTAATGTATGTAAATAAGACTTCCAGTATTTTTATCATGATTTTGGACAAAGTGGAAGTATTTTATCAAAAATCATATATTGGGTGGATGCCGGGATTTTTCCAAATCCGTCCCCCGACACAAAAAGAGGGTAAAGCTCTAAAACTTACTAATTGGGATGAACTTTTCGAATTGGTTTTGTAAACTTTACTTCTTAATGAATCCATAGCAATTTGATTCATTTTAAACGGAGTTGTAATGAATATTTGGCGAGCAAAACAAAATCTGCTAAAATTAACGTTGTATGGACGAAATTTATATTATAAAAACTATAGTTTTTGAAAGGATTATAAAAACTATATTAACCATATCCTTGTTAACTTTTCCTATATCCTATATATATTTGGACATGTTATCAGTAGTATAACAAAATATTATAATCTTGGTTAATTCTGTGATTGTATATATGTATAATAATATTCTTGGAACGTCCTAACACAATAAGTATACAATACATTTTGATAAATATTAATACAATACGTACATAATATGTCTTAGTTAATTCTAAGACAATACGTATACAATACGTCTCTGGGTTGATGCAAAGATAATACGTATACAATACGTCGTGGGGTAATTCTAATATTATATATATATATATATATATATATATATATATATATATATATATATATATATATATATATATATATATATATATATATATATGTAGTGACCCGGAAATTTCCGATCAAATTTAAACTTTAATCTTTATATGTATCCGACACGATAAGCAAAATCTGTAATGTTGAGTCTCGAAAAGTTTGAAAACTATATTCATGTAATCAATTACCCTTTGACCATGTCTGACGATTCACGAACAAAAATGTGTAAATAGAAATGTATGTGTATGTACATATGTGTATTTTTTTTTAAGCTAAGAAATATTGATAAAACATTTAAGAGCTTGGTGATACAAAAATAGATTATGAGATTATTATGTGACTTGAAAGCATTGAACGAATTAGTTGATATGAATATAAGCTACGAGATCTATTTTATGAACATAGAAATGCTATCACAGTAGTTAGTGAATAATACTTTACTTGAACGTATTTGTTCGATGTAAGTTTATCAATGAGATTAAAAGATAATATCAAGTGATTGATTTATCAGGTACATTGAATTATAATTACGAGTCTTTGTTATGAGGTCCACTTGAATTAGAAAACTCTTACTTTTAACGGTATTCGGAATATTTAGTAAAGTGATTCCATGTAAGAACAAAAGTGTTATTATTGAGGATTAGACAGAGGTTAGCGGAGAGTCTCGTTTAATTATCAAAAGCGTACCTTGCAATGATTGACTTGTGTCACTTGGTAGGTTAATTATTTAGTTTTCTTAATATTGAAGACGTTTTACGATATAGATGAAACCTTTTAAAGAATGATTTTTAAATATAACTAATTCTGGAAAACTAA
This sequence comes from Rutidosis leptorrhynchoides, assembly GCF_046630445.1. Lineage (NCBI taxonomy): Eukaryota > Viridiplantae > Streptophyta > Magnoliopsida > Asterales > Asteraceae > Rutidosis > Rutidosis leptorrhynchoides. Next base: position 637,963,997 of record NC_092335.1, read on the forward strand.
ATTATATTTATTCAATTTAGTACAAACACATTTTTTTTTCGATATAGTAGAATTTGATTATAAAATATTTTTATGGATTTTCAATGATATAAAAATAAAAATAAATATAAAATAAAGATTTCTAATGAGCACCAAAAGACTACAACATTTCATCACAAGATTGAAAGTTAAAATGTTGGAAATCACTAAACCTGCGCACTTGCACGAGAAAAATCATAACTAAATCATACTGACTCGAAAAAGGGTGATTCCGGTGTCCAAACGACCGTAACTCAAAAATCTACAACTTTCATGAAGACACCATACACGAATCGTGTACCTATCTACACGAAACGTGTAATCTTGTTCCGACATATTTTGGTGGCGGCTCACTATGCAACATGTTTTTAATTTTTATTAATATTATATTATATTATTATATTATTTATAAATCTATATATATAGGATCGATCATAATTGTTTTCTAACTATCTATCTCTCACACTCTCTCTATAATTATATTTATTATTATTATTGTTAGTGTTATTATTATTATTATTAGTATTATTATACATAAAATACTACGACGAGGTCATGGGCGAGTTATTTCAAAACGGGTTTTATGAGCGGGATAGAGCTAAGGAAATTATGAGTTATGGTTATGGAGGTGATGGGTATTGTTCATGGGTATGCTTGTGAGGTTAAACTAGTGTTTGTCACCTCCATTGCGTCTACGTACCTTTCCTACAATATTGAACCTCAATATTGATACGTGAGTACTCCTAATTTAATTTTTACATACTAATAGTGTATCCCTGACTAGTGCTCGAGAAAATAGGATTATGCATGCTTGTAAATTTGATAGTGCCCTTAGATAGGTTATGCCGAATCTTAAAGGTTGTTATATTATAGTTGAAGGAAGATATAAGATTTGCATGTCCTTAAAAAGCTAGAAAAAAATTAAGAACTTTTCCTTTAGATGCCAAATAGATTTGATGGACGGATTAAAAGTTATAGTCAATTAAAATTTCGTAAAAATGATTATTATCGTCGTTAATATCGTTGTCTTAATTTTTTTTATCAAATTGTTATTATTCCAAAATAACACGACTGTTACTTATTATTATTATCAATACTATATTATTAACTAGAAATGTAATACAAATTATATAACTACCTTAATAGAATCTATCGCAGTATTTTTATGATATTAAATGAACTTTATAAGTTTTATTACTTAAGATATATAAAAGTATATTTTAATATAAAATTTTATTTATAAACGAATTATATTATTTACTTTATTAAATCTTTAAAAAAAAAAAATATTTTAAAAATATAAAACGACGATATTTAAATTATATAATAAAACATTTATAAAGTTTTGAAATCATTTGGAGTTAAACTAATTTTTGTCGACCTTTGCATACTAGACTCGAGCATTAGGATTGTGGTACACTATGACTTAACTTAATGTATTAGACAAATATTGACAAATACATAATTATATATAAATAATTTAAGTTCGTGAATCCAAGGCCAACCTTACACTTGTTCAATGATGTTATATGTATTTTTACTACAAAATACAGTATGGTGAGTTTCATTTGCCTTTTTACCCTTTATATTTTTGGGCTGAGAATACATGCGCAATTTTTATAAATGTTTTACGAAATAGACACAAGTAATCGAAACTACATTATATGGTTGAATTATCGAAATCGAATATGCCCCTTTTTATTAAGTCTGGTAATCTAAGAATTAGGGAACAGACACCCTAATTGACGCGAATCCTGAAGATAGATCTATTGGGCCCAACAAGCCCCATCCAAAGTACCGGATGCTTTAGTACTTCGAAATTTATATCATGTCCGAAGGAGGATCCCGGAATGATGGGGATATTCTTATATGCATATTGTGAATGTCGGTTACCAGGTGTTCAATCCATATGAATGATTTTTGTCTCTATGCATGGGACGTATATTTATGAGAACTGGAAATGAAATTCTTGAGGTCTATTAAAATGATGGAAATAAATGATTATGATAAACTAATGAACTCACCAACCTTTTGGTTGACACTTGAAAGCATGTTTATTCTCAGGTTTGAAAGAGATCTTCCGCTGTGCATTAGCTCATTTTAAAGATATTACTTGGAGTCATTCATGACATATTTCAAAAGACGTTGCATTCGAGTCGTTGAAGTTCATTAAAGATTATTATTAAGTAAATGACAGATTAGGTCATTTATAGTTTGGATATTATGAAATGGTATGCATACATGTCAATTTTCGATGTAAAGAAAGATTGTCTTTTAAAAACGAATGCAATGTTTGTAAAATGTATCATATAGAGGTCAAATACCTCGCAATGTAATCAACTATTGTGAATCGTTTATAATGTATATGAACGGGTCCTTTCAGTTGGTATCAGAGCGGTGGTCTTAGCGAACCAGGTCTGCATTAGTGTGTCTAACTGATAAGTCGTTAGGATACATTAGTGAGTCTGGACTTCGACCGTGTCTGCATGTCAAAAGTTTTGCTTATCATTTCGTGTCGAAAATTACCTGCTTATCATTTTTAAGTCTAGACGCGCTTTCCTGCATTTATTGCATAATAGTGTATAGACGAATTCTTATCTTAGCATATCTGATACTGTGAACTTTGACTGACATTTTTCAAAGATTCTCCGTAATTTATGGGATTTTGGTATTATATATACATATGTAAATTATGTATAGAAAGATATCAAATCTAACTCCTATAATCTATTTCATATCAAAAATTCATTCCCTTGATCATACGAGATGGATCCCTCAACCAGTTCGAATTCCTCAGATTACGACAGCTATTCCGATATGGAGTCTCATTCCAGCTCCGAAAGCAGTATGACCGGAATAGATCAACCAATCAGTCATCACCTATTCTGGATGAAATGGGGATGGGTTCGTAGCCTCCTCAATTATTGGAGACAAGAAGAAGGTGATCCTTTCCATCCACCAAATTGCCCTATTGACAATGAACCTGAAGCACTTACCGGCGAACCTGTTCGAGAAACCATTTTCTCTCTCATCTCCAGAGTATCTCGTCACGATTATATACTACACCAAATTCTTGATTATATTTATCCGCTCGTCCGAACCGACGATCACCCCGGTGTAATAGAAGAAGTTAACGAGCTTCGTGCTCGGGTAGTGGCTTTGGAGAATACGGTGCGAAGGTTACAAACACCATCAGCAGCACCAGCAGCGTAACCAGTACCGCCAGTAACATCCACATCGCAAGTCTCAATACTAAAAGCACCAGCAGCATCACCGACATCAACATCAACCACCATTATTAACATCAACAGGATCATTACCACCACCAACAATCACATCCGCATCACACACCTCAATATCCCAATCTGTATATCGGATATCAACGTCACACGCACCAAAGATACCAAGGAGTACCAACAACAACAAACGAAGAAGTATTGATTCATAACTTCATCGGAGAAACATTCTGTGGTGATTAGGTAATCTCTAAAGTTTTAGAGATTATCTATCTCAGCCTTAACCGTAAACCAGATGAGTGGACAGAGATGATAGAGAGAAGAACCGAAACCCTAACAAGACTGGTGCGTAAGGTACAAGCTAGACTTGTTTTACCAACATCATCAGCAGTACCAATAGCCTCACCAACACAGTCAATGCTGTCAACATTGTTAGAATCGTCAGCACCTCTAACCTCACAAGTTTCGCCAATTCAAGAATCACTGTGGAAACCATTACAAATTAATAACAAGTATATTGTATCAACGAGTTATGAAGTATTAACTCAGTTCCTCCGAAGAATTTATATGTATATTCTATAAAAAAAAATTTTACCATAATAAATCTTTCTGTACTAAGCTATTATGTATGGAACTTAACTATCTGGTTAATTCATATTACTAATTTGCTATGATGTACATTCTTCGTTAACAATTTAATCATTGTTAACTACAATCTCTGCTTCAACTCAATGAATTTTATTTCATAATAAATCAAGTGTATCATTCAATAACATGTTTGATTATACACTTTCATCTTTGATATACCCGAAATTTACGAGAAAACAATATTCGTATCTTGCGAAGTTAGCAAGAGTTCCATGAACATCAGCATGATTCACTAAGGAAATACATATAAATATTGAAGCATTGATTACATTAGTGAAATACTCCGCAAAGTTTATGTAATCTCTAATGTTTTAGAGAAAATTCATTTCTAATTCAATCCGAAAATCAAATGAGCTTAGTATGATATTAACTCATTGAATCTGTACTACATCTGAAGAAAATATACCCACATATATTTTCATAAAGATTGTAATGAGAATTCTTGTTCAAAATATTATTTGTGAAATTTTTTTAACGGGTAGGTAATACCCGAGAGATATATAAAATCACAATTAATATGTTACATTCTTCAATTCTGATTCAATAATCATCAACTAAACCAATATACATTCTTCTATAGAAATCAAAACAATCATACTCATTCGAATCTAATTACATATTCTGATTTTGGGAATTTCAGAATTCAACTCGAGATACAACCAAAATCATCACTCTTAGATCCTTATATTTTTCAAAGCTATACTTTGACTTCAAAACTGTGATAGCACATCACTTTTAATCGTAACACACAAGATGGATATGAGAAATCATTCGGGATTTAGGACGATTTCATCATTTGGATATTGACTATGACAATCTGCAATCAAAACCCTCCGAAATTCTAGAAGACACTTCAAATAATAAACAATTGAGATGAAGATCCAACCACACGTTACCCGAAGTTTTGTACCTGAAAAACTCTCGAAACCAAAGTCATAATCTAACATGTACCTGCGTCGAATTCTTCTAGCAAGAACAACATTTCGATTCCTTTTCAAAGTAGCCAATTTTGTCACGGATCCAGCAAGTCAACTTCGATTTTTTCAGTCGGACCAGTCTTATTATAACCCTGATAGATACGTTGCCCTTTCGTCATTATTACTGGGGAACCTTTCATATTCCACCATATTACCACCAGCGTTTAATCATCTAAAATACGATTCTTCTGAACCCACCTCAGATTGATAACCAGAGATTCAGATATTATTGCATTAAATGCAGAGGAAACATAAAAATGGTAGATGGTTTAAACGGTCAAAAGTTTGATGATAAAAGATAGTGAGTTGGTAAAGCTCAGAAAAAGAAAGGATTTGGTACTGAAAAATGGATTGAGCAAAGTATGAAGGAAGCCATGGACAAATCACAGAGACTGAATCTGCCTTCAAAGGATCCAAATGATTCAGTGCCTGCTGAACTCGTTAGCGAACACCTTATTTCTTATTCTAAATCTCCACAGACAAATATTATTCATCATCATCATATCTTGAATATTCTAAGATATCATAGTATCTTTCATTATAAATATCCTTGATAATTCTGAAGATATTTTCATAAGTATTCTCATTTGAAATCAATTATCTCTCTGTAATATCTGCAACATAAAAAGAAACTGTGTTAGTTTCTAAATACTGAAAAATTCGAATATGAATGTTTTTGAAGTAGTGTTGGGAACTGATACATGAGTTAATATAATATAATGACACTTGATCAACGTCATTATATTACAGTAGGTCATGTTAAGTTTCTAATGGGATGTGATGATTCACAGCACCATCATCATGTGCCATTTACACGACTCTTACATTCGATCTAATCCTTAAACATAGCAAGAAAATATTTCTTGATGATTCGATCTTTTACAGGATATTCTGGTAATTTGACAAGTCAAAATCGCATCATTAAGATTTCCTTCTTAGAACATTAACTATGTTCATTCCAAAATTCATAACTGCAAATTCTGGACCATTACTCGCTTGACTCGAGGACGGGAAGAGGAAACGAAAGAATGAAGCTCCAAACTAGAAATTGGAGCATAAACCGCAGCAAATAAAAGAGAATATTAATTATGGGTGACAATGATTATAGAAGACAGATGCAGGGGCATCGAAATATAAGGGAAGATATAAAACTCAACAACCACCCTGAAGCTACAAACCGTGCATATCAATACGTATTGCCACGTAAAGGCACGGAAAAATTAATAACACTATAACCCCAAGATAATAGTAGAAGTAAATAAAATCTTCCTGTGGTAGATGAAAGAGAAGGATGACAGATGTAAAAATTAAGAGTATATCAAGGATCAAAATGGGATGGAGCATATTGACGAATGTTTTAAAGTATGAACTGAGGAGAAAGAATAGAAGGTGTGAGTTGTAAGGAAACAAAGAGGGTGGATTTATAGAAAAATATCCGACAGAGCAATCGGAACAGATTATTACATTTACTCAAAGAAGATCCTGATTTCCTAAGTCGCCGAAGAACCAAATCTTATTACGAAAATTTTCTTTAAATCCCTTAAATTCTGGAAATCAATCATAGCTACGTCATCAGTTAAAACAAATCTACATTTACTCATTTCGCTCTTTTACGATAGCTTCACTCATACGCTTCGAGAAATCGAATTATTTTATCCGTACTTCTAAATCATGATAAAACTCTATGTATCAGCTTATATTCGTCATAATAACATTCTTACTATTAGCTATGACGACCTCTATCAAATTTCGGGACGAAATTTCTTTTAACGGGTAGGTACTGTAGTGACCCGGAAATTTCCGATCAAATTTAAACTTTAATCTTTATATGTATCCGACACGATAAGCAAAATCTGTAATGTTGAGTCTCGAAAAGTTTGAAAACTATATTCATGTAATCAATTACCCTTTGACCATGTCTGACGATTCACGAACAAAAATGTGTAAATAGAAATGTATGTGTATGTACATATGTGTATTTTTTTTTAAGCTAAGAAATATTGATAAAACATTTAAGAGCTTGGTGATACAAAAATAGATTATGAGATTATTATGTGACTTGAAAGCATTGAACGAATTAGTTGATATGAATATAAGCTACGAGATCTATTTTATGAACATAGAAATGCTATCACAGTAGTTAGTGAATAATACTTTACTTGAACGTATTTGTTCGATGTAAGTTTATCAATGAGATTAAAAGATAATATCAAGTGATTGATTTATCAGGTACATTGAATTATAATTACGAGTCTTTGTTATGAGGTCCACTTGAATTAGAAAACTCTTACTTTTAACGGTATTCGGAATATTTAGTAAAGTGATTCCATGTAAGAACAAAAGTGTTATTATTGAGGATTAGACAGAGGTTAGCGGAGAGTCTCGTTTAATTATCAAAAGCGTACCTTGCAATGATTGACTTGTGTCACTTGGTAGGTTAATTATTTAGTTTTCTTAATATTGAAGACGTTTTACGATATAGATGAAACCTTTTAAAGAATGATTTTTAAATATAACTAATTCTGGAAAACTAAATTATATTTATTCAATTTAGTACAAACACATTTTTTTTCGATATAGTAGAATTTGATTATAAAATATTTTTATGGATTTTCAATGATATAAAAATAAAAATAAATATAAAATAAAGATTTCTAATGAGCACCAAAAGACTACAACATTTCATCACAAGATTGAAAGTTAAAATGTTGGAAATCACTAAACCTGCGCACTTGCACGAGAAAAATCATAACTAAATCATACTGACTCGAAAAAGGGTGATTCCGGTGTCCAAACGACCGTAACTCAAAAATCTACAACTTTCATGAAGACACCATACACGAATCGTGTACCTATCTACACGAAACGTGTAATCTTGTGCCGACATATTTTGGTGGCGGCTCACTATGCAACATGTTTTTAATTTTTATTAATATTATATTATATTATTATATTATTTATAAATCTATATATATAGGATCGATCATAATTGTTTTCTAACTATCTATCTCTCACACTCTCTCTATAATTATATTTATTATTATTATTGTTAGTGTTATTATTATTATTATTATTAGTATTATTATACATAAAATACTACGACGAGGTCATGGGCGAGTTATTTCAAAACGGGTTTTATGAGCGGGATAGAGCTAAGGAAATTATGAGTTATGGTTATGGAGGTGATGGGTATTGTTCATGGGTATGCTTGTGAGGTTAAACTAGTGTTTGTCACCTCCATTGCGTCTACGTACCTTTCCTACAATATTGAACCTCAATATTGATACGTGAGTACTCCTAATTTAATTTTTACATACTAATAGTGTATCCCTGACTAGTGCTCGAGAAAATAGGATTATGCATGCTTGTAAATTTGATAGTGCCCTTAGATAGGTTATGCCGAATCTTAAAGGTTGTTATATTATAGTTGAAGGAAGATATAAGATTTGCATGTCCTTAAAAAGCTAGAAAAAAATTAAGAACTTTTCCTTTAGATGCCAAATAGATTTGATGGACGGATTAAAAGTTATAGTCAATTAAAATTTCGTAAAAATGATTATTATCGTCGTTAATATCGTTGTCTTAATTTTTTTTATCAAATTGTTATTATTCCAAAATAACACGACTGTTACTTATTATTATTATCAATACTATATTATTAACTAGAAATGTAATACAAATTATATAACTACCTTAATAGAATCTATCGCAGTATTTTTATGATATTAAATGAACTTTATAAGTTTTATTACTTAAGATATATAAAAGTATATTTTAATATAAAATTTTATTTATAAACGAATTATATTATTTACTTTATTAAATCTTTAAAAAAAAAAAAATATTTTAAAAATATAAAACGACGATATTTAAATTATATAATAAAACATTTATAAAGTTTTGAAATCATTTGGAGTTAAACTAATTTTTGTCGACCTTTGCATACTAGACTCGAGCATTAGGATTGTGGTACACTATGACTTAACTTAATGTATTAGACAAATATTGACAAATACATAATTATATATAAATAATTTAAGTTCGTGAATCCAAGGCCAACCTTACACTTGTTCAATGATGTTATATGTATTTTTACTACAAAATACAGTATGGTGAGTTTCATTTGCCTTTTTACCCTTTATATTTTTGGGCTGAGAATACATGCGCAATTTTTATAAATGTTTTACGAAATAGACACAAGTAATCGAAACTACATTATATGGTTGAATTATCGAAATCGAATATGCCCCTTTTTATTAAGTCTGGTAATCTAAGAATTAGGGAACAGACACCCTAATTGACGCGAATCCTGAAGATAGATCTATTGGGCCCAACAAGCCCCATCCAAAGTACCGGATGCTTTAGTACTTCGAAATTTATATCATGTCCGAAGGAGGATCCCGGAATGATGGGGATATTCTTATATGCATATTGTGAATGTCGGTTACCAGGTGTTCAATCCATATGAATGATTTTTGTCTCTATGCATGGGACGTATATTTATGAGAACTGGAAATGAAATTCTTGAGGTCTATTAAAATGATGGAAATAAATGATTATGATAAACTAATGAACTCACCAACCTTTTGGTTGACACTTGAAAGCATGTTTATTCTCAGGTTTGAAAGAGATCTTCCGCTGTGCATTAGCTCATTTTAAAGATATTACTTGGAGTCATTCATGACATATTTCAAAAGACGTTGCATTCGAGTCGTTGAAGTTCATTAAAGATTATTATTAAGTAAATGACAGATTAGGTCATTTATAGTTTGGATATTATGAAATGGTATGCATACATGTCAATTTTCGATGTAAAGAAAGATTGTCTTTTAAAAACGAATGCAATGTTTGTAAAATGTATCATATAGAGGTCAAATACCTCGCAATGTAATCAACTATTGTGAATCGTTTATAATGTATATGAACGGGTCCTTTCAATATATATATATATATATATATATATATATATATATATATATATATATATATATATATATATATATATATGTATATACACATACCGATTATTGGACTGTTGGACTTTTCGGACTATTTTGGACTACTAATAAAGGACTACTAACAATGGACTACTAACATAAAATGTTAAAAATTATTATATAAGTATTCTATGAACTTGCTTTATTTTATTCATATGTCGTATCATTATCTGAATCGTTATTATTGTTATAGGTTCGTGAATCCAAGGACGACGGTCATATTTTGAATAAGTTGAAAACTTATTATTAATATACTTTTACTAATGTGAGTATATAGTCTCATTTTTAAACTCTAAAAATATTTTGGGATGAGAATACATGCATTTTATGTTTTACGCTATGGACACAAGTACTTAAAATATATTCTACGTTGAGTTGTACCACATTGCATATCTTCCCTAATAGCTTGGTATCTAATATTTACATGTTGTAAGAACATGTAAGCGCGAATCCTATTGATAGATCTATCGGGTTTGACAACCCCAGCCGGGCTAGTCGCTCTAGTATCGTAAACGGTTGCATAGTACTTCGTTTTTACTACACTTGGTACAGTGTAGGGAGTTTTCATAATAAAGGGAATATGCCACATTAATGGTTAAGTATGGTTACCGAAGCGCTCAACAACTTATAGAATACTTTTATACACTTGCGAGTGTACATATATTTATAACTATGAAATCTTGTGGTCTATATTTATATCGATGCTAAACCTATATATCTCACCAACCTTTGTGTTGACTGTTTAAGCATGTTTATTCTCAGGTCCTTAAGAAAGTCTTCCGCTGTTGCATTATCTGAGCAAGCTGTGCATAGAGTCTCATGCTTTGGTTTAAATAAAGTGTTGCATTCAATAAAACCTTTGTCATGTATTATATTCGACTGTTATGTCACGTGTGTAGTATTTGGAAACCGATGTACTTTGGGGAATATTTCTTAAATAATTGCCCACTTGTTTAAAACATGCATTATGTAGAATAATGGTATGTTTTTTTTAGATACGAATGCAATATTTTCTAAAACGTATCATATAGAGGTCAAATACCTCGCCTGTGATGACCCGTCCTAATCCATCTGGACGAATACATTACATTTGGTTACATCGCGAGGTACTTGACCTCTATATGATACATTTTACAAACATTGCATTCGTTTTTAAAAGACAAACTTTCATTACATCGAAAGTTGACAGGCATGCATACCATTTCATAATATATCAAACTATCACTGACTTAATAATAATCTTGATGAACTCAACAACTTGAATGCAATGTCTTTTGAAATATGTCATGAATGACTCCAAGTAATATCTCTAAAATGAGCAAATGCACAGCGGAAGATTTCTTTCATACCTGAGAATAAACATGCTTTAAAGTGCCAACCAAAAGGTTGGTGAGTTCATAAGTTTATCATAAAACAATAAAATTCTGTAATTTTGATAGACCACAAGATTTAAATGTTGCATGGTACAAATGGGCCCGAATCCTATACCCACATGTAATGTACATGCGATATCTTTTAAATACAGTACACCTTTCTCGTGTACGAAATCTGAAATGCCCCGTCCAAATCCATCTGGACGAAGTCTTCAACAGTTGGTCCCATTGCGAGGTTCTTACCTCTATATGCAATAAACGACTCTATGTAATATGAGCAAATGCACAGCGGAAGATTTCTTTCATACCTGAGAATAAACATGCTTTCAAGTGTCAACCAAATGGTTGGTGAGTTCATAAGTTTATCATAAAACAATAAAATTCATCATTTTGATAGACCACAAGATTTAAATCCTGCATGGTACAAATGGGCCCTAATCCTATACCCACATGTAATGTACATGTTATATCTTTTAAATACAGTACATCTTTCTCGTGTGCGAAACCATTTTCATAAATCATAGTAACCGTACACATATCTTGTGCACAAAAATAACATACACATAACCTGTGTATAAAATCATTCTCTCGATATATAACATTCACATCAACTGGTGGCAATTATCTTGTCCACATAATTCAATTGTGGCAATTCTCATGTCCACGTAATTCAATTGTGGCAATTATCATGTCCACATAATTCAATGGTGGCAATTATCATGTCCACATAATTGAATAATAATCCGCAGAACTTCTGTCTGCATAATAATTCATTCGAGGAATGTTTTGCTTGTGTCTATCTCGTCAAACATTTATAAAATCATTTCATGTATTCGCAGTTCAAAAAATATTTCAAAAGCATTTAATAAGGCAGTTGTAAAAATAGCGCATGTATTCTCAGTCCCAAAAATGTAAAGAGTAAAAGGGAGCAAATGAACTCACCATACTGTATTTTGTAGTAAAAATACATATGACTAAATTGAACAATGCAGGGCTAGCCTCGGATTCACGAACCTAAATCAAGTATATATATATTAACACATTATAATATAAATCAACTAAGTATATATATAGTTTGTTATGCATTAAGATTAATATTTTTATATATAAGTTTATTACTACTTATAATATGTTAAAATAATTATTTGATATATAATTTAATTAGTATAATATCAATATAGATAATATTATATTAGTTAAAACATAATATTATGTAGTATTAGTATACTTATGTAATAAATATATTTTTATATAATAATATCCTTTGTTTGCAACTAATAATTATAATAATACCAAAATAAGGATAATAATGATAATAATTATATTAATATTAATGATAGTAATAAAAAAATAATTTTTAATTAAAATGATAATTTTTAATAATCATGATAATAATAATAATGATAAAAATGATATTTTATTTAAATCATAGTTTAATTATAATTTAAATCATCTTCATTCCTGTATTTATAATCATTATATTTAATCATTATCTTAACAATATTATAGAAACCTTAAATGTTCATAATTATAATAATCCTAATAATAATAATAATAATAATAATAATAATAATAATAATAATAATAATAATAATAATAATAATAATAATAATAATCATAATAATAATATCAAGATAAATGGAAAATATATATATGTAAATATGTATATACCTTAATGGAATTGGAAGTCCATTAAATATAACTAAAGCCCATGAATACAAGACCAATATCATTTACAAAGAACCCAATTTTGAAATCCAAATATGTTTAATCGGCCCAATTGTTTCCCCTTACTTAAATCGATGGGTGTGTGGTGGGTGTCAGCTCAGACGATTGAAGCAGCAACAAGTGATTCGATCTAGGTTATTGGTTCATCATCGATCAATCAGGATTTGAAGAAGGCAGCTGCAACATCTTACTAGTCAACGGAGTAGCAGCCTTTAACAAGGTAGGGTTCGGTTTTGTGTTTGTTCATCTGGGAAGGAATCAGAAATCACCTCTGCGAGTAATCACAGGTACTGCATCGATTATCATTATCCTTGATCTAATTACCATCGATTATCATCTTCATCGAGCAACCACAGGGAACAGAGACCGTAATTGGTTTTCTTTTTATTTATTTAATTATTTAGTTTTATAATTACATACCTTTATTATCCATCATCGTTCTCCTAAGTTTTTAATCGATTCATTCAATTTATAGAAATGTAATCTACCTGTTTGGTTTGTATAAGAAGGTTGTAGTATTCTGTTTCCTTTTCCTTATTTATAAAAAAAATCCGATTGAATTCGTGAACATGTTCAATTCGGTAAAAGGGTTTGATAGTGTTTTGTGGCAGAAGTTGAAGATTGTTTTGAGTTTATTGAATAAGAAAACATTAGCAGTTTTGATTTGGTAATGATAGTGATCGTGGGTGGTTGTTTGAGGTGTATTTGTTTCTGGTTTCCAAAATAGAAAGAAAAGTGAGATGGTGAAGGTTTCTCGGCTGCAGGGCAAGATCAAGTGGTAGAGTGTTGGGTCATCTTTCAAGCAAAAATAGAAGACGAGTCTCGGTACGAATAGGAGACCTGCAATTGTAGTTATAGTCTTACAGCAACTTTGATCCACAAATTAGAAGTGATTCGAATATAACATAGTAGTAGTTGGGTGATGAAGAAAAAAGAGAGAAAGAAGCATAAAAACAACCGTAGTAATCCTTAGTGGTTTGGTTGTTGAAGATGGTGTTGGAAGATGGTTGTAAAGTGGCGGTTTGGGTAGTTTTTGGTGGGTGAACTTTGGTTGACGGAGAAATGGGACAGAATAGCAGCAACAACCCTTAATGGGTGGCGTGTGGTTGCAGTTAAAGACAACAGAAGAAATCAAAATTTGATGTTGGCTCGATGAAAATGGTGGCTGTGAGGTGAAGATAATGATGTTGGTGTTCATGATTAAAAGAACAACAATTATGTAGTATTAGCAAAACACAACTCGATGGTGTTGATCTTTATTGAACATAAACAGTGATTATATAACAAGTTGTGGTTGTTTCGAATGGTACAGAATCAGTTGTAACAATGGTGATTGAAGTGATCAATGTAAGGTGGTATTTGCAGATTGTAGGTGATGGTTTGAACATTGAAAAGAAACAGAAATTAGTACAGCATAGGTAGAGTAAGGATTCATGTTGGTGGTGATATGAGCTTTGATGATTGATAGTGCTCTAAATGAACATATATTTAGTATCAATATCCCTCTGATATGTAAAGATTTCAGTTGCAATTGTTCCATTTTCATGTAATATTCATTTATATTAAATAAGTGCGAAGACAAAAGGCGAAAACAACGAATTGAAGACGCAAAGGTCCAAAAAGCTCAAAAGTACAAGATACAATTAAAAAGGTTCAATTTATTGATAAGGAACGTCTAAAAATGACAAGAGTACAAGTTACGAAACGTAAAGTACAAAATATCTCAGCGTACGCAAGGACGTTCGAAAATCCGGAACCGGTACATGAACCAACTCTCAACGCTCGACGCAACGGAAAAAAAAATTACGAGTCTACTATGTATATAAATATAATATAATATATAAATAATTATAAAAATTATTTATATATTATATATATTTAAATAAAAATCGTCGGCAGCCTTGGATCTTAAACTTGTGGGCTGGTTTTGGAACCTCCGCGACTTGCGGAGCTGGAAGGCCAAAATGGCCGCGACTCGCGGAGCAGTGAATTTCAGTTCTGGCTATAAAAGCTCTCGAGTTCTGCATGTAAAATATATAATAAAAATAATAATAATACTCCGTGTGTAATAATAATAATAATAAACAAATATATATATATATTATATATATATAGATTAGTGGTATATTAGATTAGATTGGGTTATGTAAATGTTATTTTTCGGGTTTTAAAGTCGGAACTCTGTCCATGTAACACTACGCGATAAATACTCAATGTAAGCTATGTTCTTCCTTTTTAAATTAATGTCTCGTAACTAAGTTATTATTATGCTTATTTGAGCCGAAGTAATCATGATGTTGGGCTAATTACTAAAATTGGGTAATTGGGCTTTGTACCATAATTGGGGTTTGGACAAAAGAACGACACTTGTGGAAATTAGACTATGGGCTATTAATGGGCTTTATATTTGTTTAACTAAATGATAGTTTGTTAATGTTAATATAAAGATTTACAATTGGGCGTCCCTATAAATTACCATATACACTCGATCGGACACGATGGGCGGGGTATTTATATGCACGAATAATCGTTCATTTAACCGGACACGGGAATGGATTAATAGCCACTAGAATAATTAAAACAGGGGTGAAATTATGTACAAAGGACACTTGGTATAATTGATAACAAAATATTAAAACCTTGGGTTACACTCAGTCGACACCCTGGTGTAATTATTAAACAAAGTATTAAAATCTTGTTACAGTTTAAATCCCCAATTAGTTGGAATATTTAACTTCGGGTATAAGGATAATTTGACGAGGGCACTCGCATTTTATATTTATGACCGATGGACTGTTATGGACAAAAAAACCAGACGGACATATTAAATAATCCAGGACAAAGGACAATTAACCCATGGGCATAAAACTAAAATCAACACGTCAACCATCATGGTTACGGAAGTTTAAATAAGCATAATATATTTTATTTCATATTTCCTCGTACTTTTATTTATTGTCATTTTAATTATGGTTATTTATTTTATTGTTATTTAAATATCATCATTTACTATACGCTTCGCTTAAAATATAAATCGACAAACCGGTCATTAAACGGTAAACCCCCTTTTATATATTATTATATATAATTATATATATTTTGTACAAATATAGTTGTTTAAAAATATAGTGTGCAATAAGCCCGCTCCCTGTGGAACGAACCGGACTTACTAAAAACTATACTACTCTACGATTAGGTACACTGCCTATAGTGTTGTAGCAAGGTTTAGGTATATCCATTTTGTAAATAAATAATTAAAACTTGTGTAATTTGTAACGTATTTCGTAGTAAAATATAGTACTATCACGTACCCCTCCGCTACCACATCAAGTTTTTGGCGCCGCTGCCGGGGACTCGGCAAAACGCTATATTTTTAATTTATTTTTGTATAAATTTATTTTTATATATTTTTAGAAAAACAATATAAAAAAAAAACACGTTTTTCAATCTCCGCGACTTGCGGAGGTTTTCTGGTACGGATCACCGCGACTCGCGGAGCCGCCCTGGCAGACCTGACCACGGAACCCTAATCGCATTTAATACGGAGTATATTAATTATTATTATTTTTAAAACCCTAATTAGTTTAATTAATTTAATATTTAGTTTTAATTTTAATTAATTAGTAATAATTAATTTTAATTAGTTTTATTTATATATAAAAATTAATACTATTATAAAATAAATATAAAAATAAGTAATTTTATCACTTTTTGTAATTTGTATCATTTTATTTAGTGTAATCGTAATATTTTGTATATTTTTCATTCGCAATTAGTTTTAAAATTAGTTTTTCCGTAGTTATTTTATATGTATAGATTCTTAGGCTTTGCCGTAAAATCCCTTAAGTGCTTTTTCTTTAGATTAAAATTTAGGCGCTTTAGAATTTTGCGACGCCGTTTTTCGCTTTAGTTTTAAATAGATTTTAGTGCCTTTAAGTAATTGACGTTTTCTGAATAAAATTGCATTTACCTTTAGACCTTTAGGCGCAACTTTTTAGATATAATTTTTAGACTTTTAAGTTACGACGCGCTATTTTCTTATTTTTATTTTTCGACGTTTTTCGACACGCATTCTTTTTCTTTCTTATTTCTCGACGCTTTAGTTTTTAGGACTTAGAAATTTTCTCTATTTCTTATCTAATATCTCAAACGGAAAGAAAAATTATTTAAGTGGTTAAATTAATGGACGTTGACAATTTTCTGCTTCGTAGTAATAGTTGGATTTGTTAGTGGCTGAGTTGTGAGCTTCCGATTTAAAGGGTTCTGGCTCCCTGCTGCATCTTTTGGCTATTCGAAACGTGGGCAAAAGCAGAAAAGTCTATTAATTGGACAACTTATATAAGTTTTTCTATTTTTATAACTAATAGGATAATTAGTAAATGCACCACATTGTAGCTAAAATTTGGCCATCGCAATAAAATGGAAAATTTTGAAAACAAGGCTATGGAAACTCTTTTTGATATCCGAAATCAATTAAATCAATACTCTCAAACGAGTGTTGATAAAAATTCATTCGGTCAATCTTGGATCACGAACGACGAAACAATAACTGGTTGTGAAATTTGTGGAGATTATCACTCAACATGGGAATGTTACTATTACGTTCCTATGGAAAATTACGCACCCACGGAACCTGAATGGAACGATTACGAAGAATACAATTCAAATTGGGATTATTCCCAAGAATATATCCAAACTCAACAACCAGATGACGAGGAAAATTATGTGCCTGAAAATTCTTTAGATTATATGAAAATCAAACTCGAAGAACTCAATGCTCAAAATGAACAAATGAGAGAGTTTGTAAACCGGCAAGCTGAAACTCTATCAGACTACACACCTGTTGATCTGAGGAGTATTGTACAAGAAAATCTCATATCATCGAATTTTGATGAATTCAAGAGCTCCGAAATCACCAACTATCCCGATGATACTTTTTATTCAGTCTTACCAATTTCACAACATATTGACACATTAGCCTCTACCGACGAAATCATCAATCCATCAATGGATGATGAATAAGAAGTAAGGGTGACAAATTGGTACTCTTGGGAAAACGATAACGTTGAAAATTTTACCCCCAAGGCCAAACCAAACTTCACCATTCCACAACCTTCCAACCCAATATTCTCAATAGACGAGTCATCCACCGGAAATGAACTACAAGCTGTAATAGATAATGACACCTCAAATTTCACCCAATTGGGTAATAGAGGTGAAAATTTTGATCCTGAGAATAAAAGGAAGGAAATATTAGGAATTGTCCACCCTATAGAAATAAGTATGTCGGTGTATATCGATCCATTTGACCAAGAACTAAAAAAGAGACATATCCATTTACTAAAAGCTACACTTAAAAAAGAATTAAGTAGTGACGATCGGGAGAGTCTAAACTTTAAACCCATTGATATATTATACACCACCCGAGATGTAAATAACTGGCTCACTATTCTAATTCTTGGAACTTATTCTACTGACTTCACATGTCGTCAGCTAAGTGTGGGGAAGTTTAACCCCACTTAACGTTAAATTAGGGGTTCGGGTTAGTGCATAACTCGTTAATAAACATGCATAATAAATTAGGACAAAAGACGTATTTTTAAAGATTAGCAAACAGTTCAGAAAAGCAACCGTTTTTGAAGAAAAATATGTGTGATAAAACATGAAGGAATGAACGATGAGGCGCGCCATCTATCATTCGACGAGTTTTGTAATTAAAAACTGGGTATTTTTAATTACTTTTCTACACTAATCACCCTCATGAATTTATAATTATAGTCTGATTTCATGCAAATGAGAGCATTGCATGATCTCAAGTGTGGGGAAGGGTTATAAATTCTCTCGGGTTTACACTTGGTTTAATTGCCAAATTTTGTGAAAATTTGAAAATTTTTCAACTAAATGAAGTCAAAATCATGTTTATACATATTTATGAACGATGAAAACTAGGTGTTAATACCGAAATTATCGTTACCTCGGAAAGGACATAAATTGAGAAACACCCTAAAACGATTGAATTCATTTAAAATAGAATAAAGGAGAATAAAAAGGCAAAGAAAGAAACTAAGTGTGGGGAGAATGTACCAAGTTATTCAATTAAAAACTATCTATCACATGTTTCTGTAAAGTTTATTGCAAGTGCTTTTGTTTTGGACTAAATTAACTGTTTTACCCGATTTACTGTAATGAAAGATGGATCTACACGATGAATCAATTCCATCATTTAAAGGAAGTAAAGTCTTCCGAAAAAAGAAACGCGCTTCTTGATTTAGGTCATGAAGTTGTCGTCCAGACCAGCTGTAGGTTGACGAAAAATCTAGAAAAGTCAACTCTAAAATCAGCAGGAAATCCACGGACCTCAGCATCAAACAGGGTCGCCATGTGGTCAGATTTATCCTAACCATGAGAAGGATTTATCTCGTACAATGGGGGGGCACCGTGCAAATTAGCTTGATAAGACTAATGAATCAGATCCCCAGAAAGGATAATCTCCTTAAAGATCAAAAATCAGCTTTTAAGACTGATATTACTCAATCCTAGAGATTGACCTTAAAGATTGAGAATTACAAACTCATGGAATTCGATGATATCTAAACTCGAGCTTGAACGAGAAAATATTTTGATCAAAAATAAAACCGATTTGTTTTCTGAAAACCCATTTTCAATGCGTTCATTGAACGTAAAATCCTAGGAATTCACCTGGAATTCATTAGGTCACCTGAACCAAATCGGGTGTCAACCGTAAGAACGGTGGTTGCATATTGGTCGAAGACAGGACCTTTTGCCAAGACCGAAAAACTATAGGGTGATCTTTACTATTGCTCCTACAAAGGATAGTATTGCATCCGACACGTTAAAGACCATAATCAAAAGCATGTCACGGGACATTGCCTTAACAGTTGCTTGTTCATCGCTTTCCTTTACAACCGGACGGTAGTTTACCGAAAGGTAATATACGGGACAAGTAAACTGGACGTGTTGCTTTCCTAATACAAGGTTAGCAAGTGGGTGAAACAAAACCATAAGTTTTGAGCTAAAATTTTCAAATCTGAAACCCACCAACCCACAAAAATATTTTGCAAACACCGGTGAAGGGTTATTCCGGAAAACCTGTCTAGGGTAAAATCTAGCATGAATTTTCAAAAGATCAAATGTTTTTATAAAGATCCAATTTCCTAACGGATCTAAATTTTCATAGTCATGTGGGACTGTAAACCACAAATGCTACTATCATTGTTTATACCGCCGTATCAAAATCACTGATGTACAAAGTGTGAAGAATAAAGAAGTGATTCTAGTGTGTTTTATTTCAAGACTGTATTGCTTGAGGACAAGCAACGTTCAAGTGTGGGGATATTTGATAGTGCTCCAAATGAACATATATTTAGTATCAATATCCCTCCGATATGTAAAGATTTCAGTTGCAATTGTTCCATTTTCATGTAATATTCATTTATATTAAATAAGTACGAAGACAAAAGGCGAAAACAACGAATTGAAGACGCAAATGACCAAAAAGCTCAAAAGTACAAGATACAATTAAAAAGGTTCAATTTATTGATAAGGAACGTCTAAAAATGACAAGAGTACAAGTTACGAAACGCAAAGTACAAAATATCTCAGCGTACGCAAGGACGTTCGAAAATCCGGAACCGGTACATGAACCAACTCTCAACGCTCGACGCAACGGAAAAAAAAATTACGAGTCTACTATGTATATAAATATAATATAATATATAAATAATTATAAAAATTATTTATATATTATATATATTTAAATAAAAACCGTCGGCAGCCTTGGATCTTAAACTTGTGGGCTGGTTTTGGAACCTCCGCGACTTGCGGAGCTGGAAGGCCAAAATGGCCGCGACTCGCGGAGCAGTGAATTTCAGTTCTGGCTATAAAAGCTCTCGAGTTCTGCATGTAAAATATATAATAAAAATAATAATAATACTCCGTGTGTAATAATAATAATAATAAACAAATATATATATATATATATATTATATATATATATAGATTAGTGGTATATTAGATTAGATTGGGTTATGTAAATGTTATTTTTCGGGTTTTAAAGTCGGAACTCTGTCCATGTAACACTACGCGATAAATACTCAATGTAAGCTATGTTCTTCCTTTTTAAATTAATGTCTCGTAACTAAGTTATTATTATGCTTATTTGAGCCGAAGTAATCATGATGTTGGGCTAATTACTAAAATTGGGTAATTGGGCTTTGTACCATAATTGGGGTTTGGACAAAAGAACGACACTTGTGGAAATTAGACTATGGGCTATTAATGGGCTTTATATTTGTTTAACTAAATGATAGTTTGTTAATGTTAATATAAAGATTTACAATTGGGCGTCCCTATAAATTACCATATACACTCGATCGGATACGATGGGCGGGGTATTTATATGCACGAATAATCGTTCATTTAACCGGACACGGGAATGGATTAATAGCCACTAGAATAATTAAAACAGGGGTGAAATTATGTACAAAGGACACTTGGTATAATTGATAACAAAATATTAAAACCTTGGGTTACACTCAGTCGACACCCTGGTGTAATTATTAAACAAAGTATTAAAATCTTGTTACAGTTTAAATCCCCAATTAGTTGGAATATTTAACTTCGGGTATAAGGATAATTTGACGAGGGCACTCGCATTTTATATTTATGACCGATGGACTGTTATGGACAAAAAACCAGACGGACATATTAAATAATCCAGGACAAAGGACAATTAACCCATGGGCATAAAACTAAAATCAACACGTCAACCATCATGGTTACGGAATGGTTACGGAAGTTTAAATAAGCATAATATATTTTATTTCATATTTCCTCGTACTTTTATTTATTGTCATTTTAATTATGGTTATTTATTTTATTGTTATTTAAATATCATCATTTACTATACGCTTCGCTTAAAATATAAATCGACAAACCGGTCATTAAACGGTAAACCCCCTTTTATATATTATTATATATAATTATATATATTTTGTACAAATATAGTTGTTTAAAAATATAGTGTGCAATAAGCCCGCTCCCTGTGGAACGAACCGGACTTACTAAAAACTATACTACTCTACGATTAGGTACACTGCCTATAGTGTTGTAGCAAGGTTTAGGTATATCCATTTTGTAAATAAATAATTAAAACTTGTGTAATTTGTAACGTATTTCGTAGTAAAATATAGTACTATCACGTACCCCTCCGCTACCACATCAATGATCTTATAAAGTTGTAAACTATATACGTATGTTCTTGATAGCATCAATAAATGAACTAGTATTTGTAATGAAGTTAATATCTATTATTAACAAAAGACAAATGGAAAAAGTTTGTGGTGTGGTGGTGGATGACAAAGCCACGTGAATGTATCTATGTACATATCATGATAATAATAGCATGAATGAATGATTGTTTTGAGACTTGCTTTTCGTTTAGTTTAATTCGTGTGATGTATGTATGTACGCATTTGTCAAAAGTTAAAGCAAGTGTGGGTTAGTGACAAATTGATGATAATTTGGTAATCGAATATAGCATTAAGGATGAGGCCTTTCTTGAATCCATGAATATAATAAATGATGAGAGTAGGTTTATAATAATGTGAGTAAACAAGTGACAACAATCCGTGAACTTGCTTTTAAAAGTGTTATCATATCAATTTCATAACACGGTGTCACACAAGTTTGCAAATGATGGAAAATTATATATTAATAATGTTTAATATTAAAACATGTAAGTTTAGTTAATCGTGTTCGTAAATCGTAACAATAACAAACTATAATACATAATACTAGTAGTAATACTATTTATATTCATAATAACAAGCTTTAGTTATTTAAAGTTATCTTTCATAATAACTATATTAATTAATAATTCATTAATATATTTAATGTAATTATTTACATATATAATTATTTATATTTACATTTATGGTTACAATTAATGGTTCGTGAATCGTCGAGAGTAGTCGAAGGTCAATTGAATATATGAACATCGTTTCAAAATTTTCTAGACTCAACATTACATACTTTGCTTATCGTGTCGGTAACATATAAAGATTATGTTTAAATTTGGTCGGAAATTCCCGGGTCATCACAGTACCTACCCGTTAAAGAAATTTCGTCCCGAAATTTGAGTGTGGTTGTCATGGTTAACATTAAAAATGTTTTCATGACGAATATGAGTTGATGAATAGAGTTTTATCACCATTGAATAATATGGATAAACAATTCGATTATTCGAAGGGTACGAATGAAGCTATCACAAAAGAGTGAAATTAATAACTAAAGTTTCGCCTTAACTTTTGACGTAGTCATGGTTGAATTTAGAAAATAAGGTGCATATTAGCTTTTGATGTTGTCTCGGTTGAATTCCGAAATTCAAGGGATTTAAAGAAAATCTCCGAAATCTAAAAGATTTGACTCTTCAGCGAATAAGGAAATTCAGATCTCTATAATTAAATACGGTGATTTTCTTCGATTACTCTGTCTGATATTTCTAATATAAATTAAGCTCTTTCGTTCCATTATTCTCACCATTCCTCTACTTTCTTTCTTAGTTCTTACATCCAAACGATTGTGAAAATGCTTAATCCAGTTCTAATCCTTGATATTTTCCTATTTATCATTTCTGTCATTCTTCTTTTCCGACTTCCACCGGAGGAATCTGTTTTCTTCTACTTCGCCCTTGGGTTATAGTGTTTTTAATTCTCCCGAGTCTTTATGTTGCGATAAACATTGATATACACGGTTTTTAATTTATGTGTTGTTATCAGGCTTTATATCTTCCCTTATACCTCGAAGTCCTTGCTTCGGTTTTCTATAATCATTGTCATTCCCAGTTAATACTTCCCCCCTATTTGCTGTGATTTATACTCCAATTTCTATTTCGGAGCTTTGTCCCTTCGTTTCTTCTTCTTCTTGTGATCGGGCATCTCCTGTAATGGTCCAGAATTCGCAGATATAAGTTTCAGAATGAACATTGTTAATGTCCTAAGAAAGAAACAGTAATAACACAATTTGACTTGTCAAATTACCAGAATTCAAGGAAAGATAGGACTATCAAGAAAAATATATTCTTGATATGTTTATAGATTAGACATAACGTAAGAGTTGTGTAACATGGCACATGATGGCGTTATGATCTGTGAATCATCACGTTTCATTCAGAAACTCAGCATGACTTACTGTAATATAATCACGTTGATCAAGTGTCATTATATTATACTAACTCATGCATCAGTTCCCAACATTACTTCAATAACATTCATATTTTAAGCTCGAAAGTTTACAGAATATAGAAACTAACAGTTTCTATATGTTGTAACACTGATAGTACGAAGAGATTAATAATTTCAGATAAGATTAGTTATGAAAATATATTCAGAAATATCGAGGATATTTATAATGAAAGGTACGATAATATCTCGGAATATCTAAGATTAGAGGATGATAGAAACTATTGTCAGCAAGGGTTTAGAGTAAGGAGCAAGATATTCGCTAAAGACTTTAGCAGACATTGAATCATTTGGATTCTTTGAAGTCAAACTTATTCTTTGTGATTTGTCCACGGCTTCCTTCATAGTTTCACATAATCCACTTTTCGGTACTAAATTTTCTATTGAATGTTTCCAATACTCCATTCTTTATCATCAAACTTTCGACGGTTAAAGTCGTGTACAGTTTTTTTGCCGCTGTATTCAGCTTTTTCAGAATTTGTGGTATTGATTTGTAGACTGGGTGCTTTTCAGAATTTCAGAATGGAAGATCATAATTCTAAGAGATAAATGTTATATGTTTACATATAACTGTTGATGTAGACATGCTACGAGATTTTAAAATATTGATTGCTGATTCTCGGTGTTTGGTACGGCAATTCTCGTTATCAGATGCAGATGAGTAGATGATAGGATTTCAATGAATATAATAACTTTTCATAAAGTCAAAGATCAATGATGTTGCCGGTAAGTTTACTGCTACTGTAGTGATATATAAACGGTTTTCCAGTGTTGATGGCAAAAGGCAACTTATATATCAGGGTTATAATAAGCGAATCCGAGTGAAAAGTCAAAGTTGACTTGTTGGAGCTGTGATAAAATTGGCTAATTTGGAAAGGGATTGCAAAGTTATGTTGGATAATAATAACACTAAAGGTATTAACACAGCTATGTGTTAAATGTTTACTCAGTGTCCGAGAGTTTTTCAGGTGCATAACTATATGCATAAATCTTTCCTTCCGTAGATGAAATGCGGTTGGTTCATCCTCTCGTTTGAGATGTTTTCAAGAATCATGAAAGGTTTGAACGCAGATTGTAATCGTCAAGATACAAATGAGGTTTAAGATGAAATCAAGTGGCAAACTTGAAGAATTGTTTAGTTTCATATGTTATAATCAATATTTTAATTCATTTTAATTGTCCAGTGTTGGTAGTCCACAGTTAATAGTCCACAGTAACAGTCCAATAATTCATATATAGTTTAATATATAATATTCGAATTAATTAATACGTATCGTGACCCGTATACGTCTCAGACTCGATCACAACTCAAAGTATATATATTATTATAGAATCAACCTCAACCCTGTATAGCTAACTCCCTGCATTACTGCATATAGAGTGTCTATGGTTATTCCAAATAATATATATAGATGGTTCGATATGATATGTCAAAACGTTGTATACGTGTCCCGATATTTAAAGTGCATAAAATAAATAACAGAAATTAAATGACGATAAATAAAATTGCGAGAATATAAATTGCGATAAATAAACTGCGATAAATAAATTGCGATAATTAAATTGTGATAAATAAATTGCGATAAAATAAAATGTAATACGGAATTAACAGTTAGCTAGGAACAGTTAGCAAGGATTTTTTTAGCGTGGATTCTTAACAAAATTTTCTCATGGTTAATTTGTTTGTTTCTAACAAATTTTTATTTTTGTCCAATGTTTTCTTCATTATGCCACTTGTTGGATTCTGATAGATAAAAATCCAAATATGAAATTAAATGAAAAAGGGTTATTCTGTGGTGAACGGATACGTATATCGGTGGTTGTAAATAGGATAGTAAATGACTGTTGAATTAGATTTGGAAGAATGTACAGTGTACTTATTAATGTGAAATATAAATATTCCTCGGGTATTACCTACCCGTTAAAATATTTTCACCATTAACAGTTTGTACGAAAGAATTTTGAATTACAATCTTTATAAAAATATACTTGTATATATATTTTCTTCAGATGCAATCATGGATTTAATGAGTTAATATGATATTAAACTCATTTGATTTACGTTAGAACAAGAATATATAATCTCTAAAACATTAGAGATTACATATTCGCCATGTTGAACGAAGATAAATGATGCAGAACGTCATGTAGAACGATGATTATGCTCGGGGTACCGATTGTGATGTTGAGGCGTGTGTTGTTGTGGTTTGTGTTGTTGCTGGTGGTACAGTTGATGCCGTTGATGTTGTTGAAGCTGGTACATTTTGCACCATATTTTCCAAGGCCACAATTCGGGCGCGAAACTCGTTGACTTTATTACTCCGAGATGATTGTCGGTATGAACCAGCGAATGAATAAGGTTTTGAATCTGACTTGTGATATAGTTGTGGCGAGATACTCTGGAAATGAGAGAGAAAATGGTGTTACGAACAGGTTCGCCGGTAAGTGCTTCAGGTTCTTCACCAAGAGTGCAGGTTGGTGAGTGGAAAGGATCGCCTTCTTCTCGTCTCCATTGATTTAGTCGACTATGAAACCATCAGATGAATTGGGGATGGCTGATTGGTTGATTCATTCTGGTGGCACCGCTTTCGGAGTTTAGGTGAATATCCATGTCGGAATAATTGTCGGAATAACTATCGGAATGGCTATCGAAATCTGAGGGACTCGAACTAGTTGAGGGATTCATCTCGTACGATCAGATGAAGGATTTTCAATAAGAAATAGATTATAGGATGTAGATTAGTACCCTGCAATACATAATATACATATGCATATATAATACTAAAATCTCATAAGTTACGGAGGAATCTACAGAAGTTGTCAGGCAAAGGTAACAATAACAGATACCCTAAGATATGAATTTTGTCTATACACTATTCATGCAGTCGTTGCAGTAAAACGTTTCTAGACTAAGAATAATGAGTAGGTAATTTCCTAAGGATGATAAGCAGATGATTTCCGACAAAAATGATAAGCAAAACTTTTGACATGCAGACACGGTCGAAGTCCAGACTCACTAATGCATCCTAATGACTATCAGTTAGATACACTAATGCAAGACCTGGTTCGCTAAGACCTCGGCTCTGATACCAACTGAAATGCCCCGTCCTAATCCATCAGGATGAAGTCTTCAACAGTTGGTCCCATTGCGAGGTTCTGGCCTCTATGTGCCATAAACGACTCCATGTAATATGAGCAAATGCACAGCGGAAGATTTCTTTCATACCTGAGAATAAACATGCTTTCAAGTGTCAACCAAAAGGTTGGTGAGTTCATAAGTTTATCATAAAACAATAAAATTCATCATTTTGATAGACCACAAGATTTAAATCCTGCATGGTACAAATAGGCCCGAATCCTATACCCACCTGTAATGTACATGCTATATCTTTTAAATACAGTACATCTTTCTCGTGTACGAAACCATTTTCATAAATCATAGTAACCGTACACATATCTTGTGCACAAAAATAACATACACATAACCTGTGTATAAAATCATTCTCTCGATATATAACATTCACATCAACTGATGGTAATTATCATGTCCACATAATTCAATGGTGGCAATTCTCATGTCCACATAATTCAATTGTGGCAATTATCATGTCCACATAATTCAATGGTGGCAATTATCATGTCCATATAATTCAATAATAATCCGCAGAACTTCTGTCTGCATAATAATTCATTCGAGGAATGTTTTTCTTGTGTCTATCTCGTCAAACATTTATAAAAGCATTTCATGTATTCGCAGTTCAAAACATATTTCAAAAGCATTTAATAAGGCAGTTGTAAAAACAGCGCATGTATTCTCAGTCTCAAAAATGTAAAGAGTAAAAGGGAGCAAATGAACTCACCATACTGTATTTTGTAGTAAAAATACATATGACTAAATTGAACAATGCAGGGTTGGCCTCGAATTCACGAACCTAAATCAAGTATATATATATATATATATATATATATATACATATATATATATATATATATATACATATATATATATATATACATATATATATATACATATATATATTAACACATTATAATATAAATCAACTAAGTATATATATAGTTTGTTATGCATTAAGATTAATATTTTTATATATAATTTTATTACTACTTATAATATGTTAAAATACTTATTTGATATATATTTTAATTAGTATAATATCAATATAGATAATATTATATTAGTTAAAACATAATATTAAGTAGTATTAGTAAATATATTTTTATATAATAATATCCTTTGTTTGCAACTAATAATTATAATAATACCAAAATAAGGATAATAATGATAATAATTATATTAATATTAATAATATTAATGATAGTAATAAAAAAAATAATTTTTAATTAAAATGATAATTTTTAATAATCATGATAATAATAATAATGATAAAAATGATATTTTATTTAAATCATAGTTTAATTATAATTTAAATCATCTTCATTCCCGTATTTATAATCATTATATTTAATCATTATCTTAACAATATTATAAAAACCTTAAATGTTCATAATTATAATAATCCTAATAATAATAATAATAATAATAATAATAATAATAATAAAAATAATAATAATAATCATAATGATAATATCAAGATAAATGGAAAATATATATATGTAAATATGTATATACCTTAATGGAATTGGAAGTCCATTCCATATAACTAAAGCCCATGAATACAAGTGCAATATCATTTACAAAGAACCTAATTTTGAAATCCAAATATGTTTAATCGGCCCAATTGTTTCCCTTTACTTAAACCTATGGGTGTGTGGTGGGTGTCGGCTCAGACGATTGAAGCAGCAACAAGTGATTCGATCTAGGTTATTGGTTCATCATCGATCAATCAGGATTTGAAGAAGGCAGCTGCAACATCTTACTATTCAACGGAGCAGCAGCCTTTAACAAGGTAGGGTTCAGTTTTGTGTTTGTTCATCTGGGAAGGAATCAGAAATCACCTCTGCGAGTAATCACAGGTACTGCATCGATTATCATTATCCTTGATCTAATTACCATCGATTATCATCTTCATCGAGTAACCACAGGGAACAGAGACAGTAATTGGTTTTCTTTTTATTTATTTAATTATTTAGTTTTATAATTACATACCTTTATTATCCATCATCGTTCTCCTAAGTTTTTAATCAATTCATTCAATTTACAGAAATGTAATCTACCTGTTTGGTTTGTATAAGAAGGTTGTAGTATTCTTTTTCCTTTTGCTTATTTGTAAAAAAAAAATCCGATTGAATTCGTGAACAGGTTCAATTCGGTAAAAGGGTTTGATAGTGTTTTGTGGTGGAAGTTGATAATTGTTTTGAGTTTATTGAATAAGAAAACAGTAGCAGTTTTGATTTGGTAATGATAGTGATCGTGGGTGGTTGTTTGAGGTGTATTTGTTTCTGGTTTCCAAAATAGAAAGAAAAGTGAGATGGTAAAGGTTTCTCGGCTGCAGGGCAAGATCAAGTGGTAGAGTGTTGGGTCATCTTTCAAGCGAAAATAGAAGACGAGTCTCGGTACGAATAGGAGACCTGCAATTGTAGTTATAGTCTTACAGCAACTTTGATCCACAAATTAGAAGTGATTCGAATATAACATAGTAGTAGTTGGGTGATGAAGAAAAAAGAGAGAAAGAAGCATAAAAACAACCGTAGTAATCCTTGGTGGTTTGGTTGTTGAAGATGGTATTGGAAGATGGTTGTAAAGTGGCGGTTTGGGTAGTTGTTGGTGGGTGAACTTTGGTTGACGAGAAATGGGACAGAATAGCAGCAACAACCCTTAATGGGTGGCGTGTGGTTGCAGTTAAAGACAACAGAAGAAATCAAAATTTGATGTTGGCTCGATGAAAATGGTGGCTGTGAGGGGAAGATAATGGTGTCGGTGTTCATGATTAAAACAACAACAATTATGTAGTATTAGCGAAACACAAATCGATGGTGTTGATCTTCATTGAACATAAACAGTGATTATATAACAAGCTGTGGTTGTTTCGAATGGTACAGAATCAGTTGTAACAATGGTAATTGAAGTGATCAATGTAAGGTGGTATTTGCAGATTGTAGGTGATGGTTTGAACATTGAAAAGAAACAGAAATA
The DNA here is from genome assembly GCF_046630445.1 of Rutidosis leptorrhynchoides. NCBI lineage: Eukaryota > Viridiplantae > Streptophyta > Magnoliopsida > Asterales > Asteraceae > Rutidosis > Rutidosis leptorrhynchoides. The sequence goes on from NC_092335.1 coordinate 637,994,350, forward strand.
AGTACAGCATAGGTAGAGTAAGGATTCGTGTTGGTGGTGATATGAGCTTTGATGATCTTATAAAGTTGTAAACTATATACGTATGTTCTTGATAGCATCAATAAATGAACTAGTATTTGTAATGAAGATAATATCTATTATTAACAAAAGACAAATGGAAAAAGTTTGTGGTGTGGTGGTGGATGACAAAGCCACGTGAATGTATCTACATTTCATTTTAGTTCATGCAAGCTAACAAGAAACTAGCCCCACATATTATAATTTTATATACATATCATGATAATAATAGCATGAATAAATGATTGTTTTGAGACTTGCTTTTCGTTTAGTTTAATTCGTGTGATGTATGTATGTACGCATTTTTCAAAAGTTAAAGTAAGTGTGGGTTAGTGACAAATTGATGATAATTTGGTAATCGAATATAGCATTAAGGATGAGGCCTTTCTTGAATCCATGAATATAATAAATGATGAGAGTAGGTTTATAATAATGTGAGTAAACAAGTGACAACAATCCGTGAACTTGCTTTTAAAAGTGTTATCATATCAATTTCATAACACGGTTTCACACAAGTTTGCAAATGATGGAAAATTATATATTAATAATGTTTAATATTAAAATATGTAAGTTTAGTTAATCGCGTTCGTAAATCGTAACAATAACAAACGATAATATATAATACTAGTAGTAATACTATTTATATTCATAATAACAAGCTTTAGTTATTTAAAGTTATCTTTCATAATAACTATATTAATCAATAGTTCATTAATATATTTAATGTAATTATTTACATATATAATTATTAATGTTTACATTTATGGTTACAATTAATGGTTCGTGAATCGTCGAGAGTAGTCGAAGGTCAATTGAATATATGAACATCGTTTCAAAATTTTCTAGACTCAAGATTACATACTTTGCTTATCGTATCGGTAACATATAAAGATTAAGTTTAAATTTGGTCGGAAATTCCCGGGTCGTCACAGTACCTACCCCTTAAAGAAATTTCGTCCCGAAATTTGAGTGTGGTTGTCATGGTTAACATTAAAAATATTTTCATGACGAATATGAGTTGATGAATAGAGTTTTATTACCATTGAATAATATGGATAAACAATTCGATTATTCGAAGGGTACGAATGAAGCTATCACAAAAGAGTGAAATTAATAACTAAAGTTTCGCCTTAACTTTTGACGTAGTCATGGTTGAATTTAGAAAATAAGGTGCATCTTAGCTTTTGATGTTGTCTCGGTTGAATTCCGGAATTCAAGGGATTTAAAGAAAATCTCCGAAATCTAAAAGATTTGACTCTTCAGCGAATAAGGAAATTAACATCTCTATAATTAAATACGGTGATTTTCTTCGATTACTCTGTTTGATATTTCCAATATAAATTAAGCTCTTTCGTTCCATTATTCTCACTATTCCTCTACTTTCTTTCTTAGTTCTTACATCCAAAAGATTGTGAAAATGCTTAATCCAGTTCTAATCCCTGATATTTTCCTAATTATCATTCCTGTCATTCTTCTTTTCCGACTTCCACCGGAGGAATCTGTTTTCTTCTACTTCGCCCTTGGGTTATAGTGTTTTTAATTCTCACGTGTCTTTATGTTGCGATAAACATTGATATACACGGTTTTTAATTTAGGTGTTGTTATCAGGCTTTATATCTTCCCTTATACCTCGAAGTCCTTGCTTCTGTTTTCTATAATCATTGTCATTCCCAGTTAATACTTCCCCCCTATTTGCTGTGATTTATACTCCAATTTCTATTTCGGAGCTTTGTCGCTTCGTTTCTTCTTCTTCTTGCGATCGGGCATCTCTTGTAATGGTCTAGAATCGCAGATATAAGTTTCAGAATGAACATTGTTAATGTCCTAAGAAAGAAACGGTAATAGCACAATTTGACTTGTCAAATTACCAGAATTCAAGGAAAGATAGGACTATCAAGAAAAATATGTTCTTGATATGTTTATAGATTAGACAGAACGTAAGAGTCATGTAACATGGCACATGATGACGTTATGATCTATGAATCATCACGTTTCATTCAGAAACTCAGCATGACTTACTGTAATATAATCACATTGATCAAGTGTCATTATATTATACTAACTCATGCATCAGTTCCCAACATTACTTTAATAACATTCATATTTTAAGCTCGAAAGTTTACAGAATATAGAAACTAACAGTTTCTATATGTTGTAACACTGATAGTACGAAGAGATTAATAATTTCAGATAAGATTAGTTATGAAAATATATTCAGAAATATCGAGGATATTTATAATGAAAGGTACGATAATGTCTCGGAATATCTAAGATCAGAGGATGATAGAAACTATTGTCAGCAAGGGTTTAGAGTAAGGAGCAAGATATTCGCTAAAGACTTTAGCAGACATTGAATCATTTGGATTCTTTGAAGTCAAACTTATTCTTTGTGATTTGTCCACGGCTTCCTTCATAGTTTCGCATAATCCGCTTTTGGTTCTAAATTTTCTATTGAATGTTTCCTATACTCCATTCTTTATCATCAAACTTTCGACGGTTAAAGTCGTGTACAGTTTTTTTGCCGCTGTATTCAGCTTTTTCAGAATTTGTGGTATTGATTTGTAGACTGGGTGCTTTTCAGAATTTCAGAATGGAAGATCATAATTCTAAGAGATAAATGTTATATGTTTACATATAACTGTTGATGTAGACATGCTGCGAGATTTTAAAATATTGATTGCTGATTCTCGGTGTTTGGTACGGCAATTCTCGTTATCAGATGCAGATGAGTAGATGATAGGATTTCAATGAATATAATAACTTTTCATAAAGTCAAAGATCAATGATGTTGCTGGTAAGTTTACTGCTACTGTAGTGATATATAAACGGTTTTCCGGTGTTGATGGCGAAAGGCAACTTATATATCAGGGTTATAATAAGCTAATTCGAGTGAAAAGTCGAAGTTGACTTGTTGGAGCTGTGACAAAATTGGCTAATTTAGAAAGGGATTGCAAAGTTATGTTGGGTAATAATAACACTAAAGGGATTAACACAGCTATGTGTTAAATGTTTACTCAGTTTCCGAGAGTTTTTCAGGTGCATAACTATATGTATAAATCTTTCCTTCTGTAGATGAAATGCGGTTGGTTCATCCTCTCGTTTGAGATGTTTTCAAGAATCATTAAAGGTTTGAACGCAGATTGTAATCATCAAGATACAAATGAGGTTTAAGATGAAATCAAGTGGCAAACTTAAAGAGTTGTTTAGTTTCATATGTTATAATCAATATTTTAATTCATTTTAATTGTCCAGTGTTGGTAGTCCACAGTTAATAGTCCACAGTAACAGTCCAATAATTCATATATAGTTTAATATATAATATTCGAATTAATTAATACGTATCGTGACCCGTATACGTCTCAGATTCGATCACAACTCAAAGTATATATATTATTATAGAATCAACCTCAACCCTGTATAGCTAACTCCCGCATTACTGCATATAGAGTGTCTATGGTTATTCCAAATAATATATATAGATGGGTCGATATGATATGTCAAAACGTTGTATACGTGTCCCGATATTTAAAGTGCATAAAATAAATAACAGAAATTAAATGACGATAGATAAAATTACGAGAATATAAATTGGGATAAATAAACTGCGATAAATAAATTGCGATAATTAAATTGTGATAAATAAATTGCGATAAAATAAAATGTAATACGGAATTAACAGTTAGCTAGGAAGAGTTAGCTAGGATTTTGTTAGCGTGGATTCTTAACAAAATTTTCTCATGGTTAATTTGTTTGTTTCTAACAAATTTTTATTTTTGTCCAATGTTTTCTTCATTATGACACTTGTTGGATTCTGATAGATAAAAATCCAAATATGAAATTGAATGAAAAAGGGTTATTCTGCGGTGAATGGATACGTATATCGGTGGTTGTAAATAGGATAATAAATGACGGTTGAATTAGATTTGAAAGAATGTACAGTGTACTTATTAATGTGAAATATAAATATTCCTCGGGTATTACCTACCCGTTAAAATATTTTCACCATTAACAGTTTGTACGAAAGAATTTTGAATTACAATCTTTATAAAAATATACTTGTATATATATTTTCTTTAGATGCAATCATGGATTTAATGAGTTAATATGATATTAAACTCATTTGATTTATGTTAGAACAAGAATATATAATCTCTAAAACATTAGAGATTACATATTCGCCATGTTGAACGAAGATAAATGATGCAGAACGTCATGTAGAACGATGATTATGCTCGGGGTACCGATTGTGATGTTGAGGCGTGTGTTGTTGTGGTTTGTGTTGTTGCTGGTGGTACAGTTGATGCCGTTGATGTTGTTGAAGCTGGTACATTTTGCACCATATTTTCCAAGGCTACAATTCGGGCGTAGAACTCGTTGACTTTATTACTCCGAGATGATTGTCGGTATGAACGAGCGAATGAATAAGGTTTTGAATCTGACTTGTGATATAGTTGTGGCGAGATACTCTGGAAATGAGAGAGAAAATGGTGTTACAAACAGGTTCGCCGGTAAGTGCTTCAGGTTCTTCACCAAGAGTGCAGGTTGGCGAGTGGAAAGGATCGCCTTCTTCTCGTCTCCATTGATTTAGTCGACTACGAAACCATCAGATGAATTGGGGATGGCTGATTGGTTGATTCATTCTGGTGACACCGCTTTCGGAGTTTAGATGAATATCCATGTCGGAATAACTGTCGGAATAACTATCGGAATGGCTATCGAAATCTGAGGGACTCGAACCGGTTGAGGGATTCATCTCGTACGATCAGATGAAGGATTTTCGATAAGAAATAGATTATAGGATGTAGATTAGTACCCTGCAATACATAATTTACATATGCATATATAATACTAAAATCCCATAAGTTACGGAGGAATCTACAGAAGTTGTCAGGCAAAGGTAACAATAACAGATACGCTAAGATATGAATTTTGTCTATACACTATTCATGCAGTCAATGCAGTAAAACATGTCTAGACTAAGAATAATGAGTAGGTAATTTCCTAAGGATGATAAGCAGATGATTTCCGACAAAAATGATAAGCAAAACTTTTGACATGCAGACACGGTCGAAGTCCAGACTTACTAATGCATCCTAATGACTATCAGTTAGACACACTAATGCAAGACCTGGTTCGCTAAGACCTCGGCTCTGATACCAACTGAAATGCCCCGTCATAATCCTTCTGGACGAAGTCTTCAACAGTTGGTCCCATTGCGAGGTTCTGGCCTCTATATGCCATAAACGACTCCATGTAATATGAGCAAATGCATAGCGGAAGATTTCTTTCATACCTGAGAATAAACATGCTTTCAAGTGTCAACCAAAAGGTTGGTGAGTTCATAAGTTTATCATAAAACAATAAAATTCATCATTTTGATCGACCACAAGATTTAAATCCTGCATGGTACAAATGGGCCCGAATCCTATACCCACCTGTAATGTACATGCTATATCTTTTAAATACAGTACATCTTTCTCGTGTACGAAACCATTTTCATAAATCATAGTAACCGTACACATATCTTGTGCACAAAAATAACATACACATAACCTGTGTATAAAATCATTCTCTCGATATATAACATTCACATCAACTGGTGGCAATTATCATGTCCACATAATTCAATGGTGGCAATTCTCATGTCCACATAATTCAATTGTGGCAATTATCATGTCCACATAATTCAATGGTGGCAATTATCATGTCCACATAATTCAATAATAATCCGCAGAACTTCTGTCTGCATAATAATTCATTCGAAGAATGTTTTGCTTGTGTCTATCTCGTCAAACATTTATAAAAGCATTTCATGTATTCGCAGTTCAAAACATATTTCAAAAGCATTTAATAAGGCAGTTGTAAAAACAGCGCATGTATTCTCAGTCCCAAAAATGTAAAGAGTAAAAGGGAGCAAATGAACTCACCATACTGTATTTTGTAGTAAAAATACATATGACTAAATTGAACAATGCAGGGTTGGTGTGACGACCCCGTCAAAACACTTAATGGATCCGTCAGTTGGTCCCACAGCTTGATCGGACTTAAATGAATTAAATAAACAAAGTTGCATTCTTTTATTTCAAAAGTTTCCCAAAAAGGAAACAAACCAAAATATGTAGTTTTAAACAACCAACCATAGTAATAAACCAAAAGTTGACACAAAACTTTGCCAACAAACTCACATGTTTAAATTATCCAAAAATAGAATGCAAGCTTAAGTTTCATAAATTGTTTCAATAAAATCTGCCCAAATGCATGCAGAATCTTCTAAAGACAGCGGAAGCATCATATAACTCAAGTACCTGTGAAAACATGCAAGTAAACTGTCAACACAAAGGTTGAGTGAATTATAGGTTTAAATAAATAAGTAAACTTTAGACCACAAGATTTAAAAATGTTAGAAAACATTAAAAATTATTCCATTATCAATGAGCCACCTGGTAACCACTTAACCCTTTATTTACCCTTGCCAAACACAATAAAATATACACTTGGACAGTGTATCTACAACAAATTACGAAGTACTAAACATTCCGATTATAAATTGCTAGCGCGACTAGCTCGAAATGGGGTTGTCAAACCCGATAGATCTATCCGTAGGATTCGCGTTCACCGGTAGAAACCAATGATTACAGTTACCAGACTAGGGAATATTTTTGTCCAACTCACAATGAATAATTAAATTTAACTGTTACTTGTGTCTAAACGTAAATAAAAGTGCATGTAATCACATCCCAAAAATATACTTTGAAAAGTATGTAAAAACGGGACTATAACTCACCTTAAAAGCAACTGAAGAAACCACACAAACAAGCGAACAACAAATAGAATAAAGTGATCAGGAACGATCACAACGCCGACCTATAAATAAAGCAGGTCGATATAAATAACTAACTTAGGTCAAGTCTTAGTATGATAGCTATTGTACATGTTGTAAGTAGATATAGAACAATACTCAGCAAGCATCGGTTTGACTGGAACAGCGTACGGACACATACTTTCTATATTTAGAAAGTTTCTATTTTTAGCAGGTTTCCATTTTTGGGAAGTTTCTATTTTAGGAAAGTTTCTATTTTTGAAAAGTTTCTATTTTTGGAAAGTTTCTATTTTTGGAAAGTTTCTATTTTTGGAAAGTTTCCAAATTTAGAAAGTTCTATTTTTAGAAAGTTTTTAGGTTAGGAAAGTTTCCTTATTTAGAAAGTCAACAAAAGTCAACTGAAAGTCAAAGTCAACCAAAAGTCAACTCAAAAGTCAAACTTGGTCAAACATAGTCAACGTTAATTTGAAAAGTGTAAGTTATAATAATAACATAAGTTATAATGTTTATTAAAGTTAAAAGTGTATAATTATGTCATAACGTAAGTTTAATTAAATAAAATGAATTATTAAAGTTAATATAAGTTGAAATGATATAATTAATATAACATAAGTATTTAATTAATTAATTAAATATTAGTCATAATATAAATATTATTAATTAATAATAAATTTTAAATCATATCATAAGTATTATTAATTAATAATGAATTATTAATCATATCATAAGTTTCTAAATATAATTATTAAATCATAAGTATTTAATAATTAAATCATAATTAAATAATAATTAAGTCTTATAATAATTAAATAATTATTTAATCTTAATTATAAGTCTTATAATAATATTCTTATAAAATAAATTTAATACTTATCATAAGTATTTTCCATTAATAATAAAAGTGTCATTAATCATAAGTTAAATTAAAATGTTAATTAAATCATAAATAATAATTAAATGATATAATAAATATTTATATCATAATTCTTAAATAATAATAATTACTTCTTTTATCATAAGTAATTAATTAATAATGAGTTTCATTATTTTTATCATAAGTTTTAGAATTAATCATAAGTTTTAATTCAAAAGTTCATCGGGTCGTATTTGAGCCCCGGGTGTCGATTTCTGGCGAGCCTTATATGCATCTCCGCCTATTCAAACCACCCGACACAAATGTGCACTCAAGAACTCACCAAGAACAGTCCACAAGTCGTGGTAATCAGCCATGACACCACTTGGACTTTCAATTTACTCAAAACCGTGTTTTAGTTGTAACGGGTGAACCGTGGCTCGGATTTAGGTGACCCGAACATGAAAGTTCGTCCCACCATCAGTCCTAACACACTAACACACCGTAAAGACACCAAGGAAGGTCACAAAGTCGGACCAAACCTGGTTCATGTCAATATCACAATTCAATTTTAACAAAAAGTAATTTGATCATAACTAGGGCTTCGGGAATCGAAACGACATGAATCCGGAGTCTAAAATTAATGTCTTGATGAGAGGAACTCATCTAGATAGTTTATTTTAACTTTTATCTCAGTCACAAAACCAGAATACACGAAATAGCTGCTGTCCAGAATTTAACAAACCGAAAACATGCAATTATGAGTACATCTATGCATACAAACACCATTACAATAATCCACACACATCATACTACTAAATAAACATCAAAATACAGAAAATAATTGAAAAATTGAAAGTTCTAGGGTTAGGGTTTATACCCTAATCGAGAAACAAACAACGTAGTCACGTAGAGAAAGACGAGAGGAATCCGATTATACTAGTTATCTCTTGATCCAAGCTTGAAAATTGATGAAGATGGTGGTTTATGGTGGTGATGGTGACGGCACAAAGAGGGAGAGGGAGGAGAAGAGGGAGAGAAAAATCTAAAATTAGGTTTTAGGGAATAAATCTTGAAATGTGAAAAATGAAATTGAAAAACAAAGTGTAAAGGGGTATCCCCCCTTGGCTTCGGCCGAGTTTTGCATGGGGGTGGGACCCATGGGTCCAATTTTGTTAAATGTTAATCTCCTGATGGCCCGAAAGCCCGAACGATTCCCGAAACGCGAAAACGCACGTACGCGATTAAAAATTCAGAAAGAAAACAAACGCGCGACGAAAAATAAATATAAATACACTATATACTAATATGATCTTAAAACATCATATTTAAAATATTTAGGATTTAAAAATCCCGAAAACGCGTCCGTTGGTTTAAAAACCGAAAAGATTCGCCGGATGGAAATCCGCGAGACGTAGAAACGTATAAATTAAAATATGAATACAAATATTCACATAACACATAATAATTAATATATATATATTATTACAAATAATAATATAGGTCATTGAAATGACGTGGCACACTAACAGTTAACGGTCGTTAAATAATTAACTGAAAAAGATAACGGAAAAAGTAGGGTCGTGACAGTACCTTCCCGTTACGGAAATTTCGTCCCGAAATTTAAGCAGGCGCAGGGGTTGACTCGGCATCTGAGAACAAATGCGGGTATTTCTGCTTCATCTGGTCTTCACGCTCCCAAGTGAACTCGGGACCTCGTCTAGCGTTCCATCTGACCCGAACAATAGGAATTCTGCTCTGTTTAAGAGTCTTAACCTCTCGGTCCATGATTTCAACAGGCTCCTCAATAAAATGCAATTGCTTATCAACTTGAAGTTCCTCCTGTAGTGACCCGAACTTTTCCATGTTTATATATATTAATTGAGATTGATATTTACATGATTAAATATTTCCAACATGTTAAGCAATCAAACTTGTTAAGACTTGATTAATTGAAATAGGTTTCATATAGACAATTGACCACCCAAGTTGACCGGTGATTCACGAACGTTAAAACTTGTAAAAAACTATATGATGACATATATATGGTTATATATATAGTTAACATGATATTATGATATGTAAACATATCATTAAGTATATTAACAATGAACTACATATGTAAAAACAAGACTACTAACTTAATGATTTTGAAACGAGACATATATGTAACGATTATCGTTGTAAAGACATTTAATGTATATATATCATATTAAGAGATATTCGTACATCATAATATCATGATAATATAATAATTTAAAATCTCTTTTGATATTATAAACATTGGGTTAACAACATTTAACAAGATCGTTAACCTAAAGGTTTCAAAACAACATTTACATGTAACGACTAACGATGACTTAACGACTCAGTTAAAATGTATATACATGTAGTGTTTTAATATGTATTCATACACTTTTGAAAGACTTCAAGACACTTATCAAAATACTTCTACTTAACAAAAATGCTTACAATTACATCCTCGTTCAGTTTCATCAACAATTCTACTCGTATGCACCCGTATTCGTACTCGTACAATACACAGCTTTTAGATGTATGTACTATTGGTATATACACTCCAATGATCAGCTCTTAGCAGCCCATGTGAGTCACCTAACACATGTGGGAACCATCATTTGGCAACTAGCATGAAATATCTCATAAAATTACAAAAATATGAGTAATCATTCATGACTTATTTACATGAAAACAAAATTACATATCCTTTATATCTAATCCATACACCAACGACCAAAAACACCTACAAACACTTTCATTCTTCAATTTTCTTCATCTAATTGATCTCTCTCAAGTTCTATCTTCAAGTTCTAAGTGTTCTTCATAAATTCCAAAAGTTCTAGTTTCATAAAATCAAGAATACTTTCAAGATTGCTAGCTCACTTCCAATCTTGTAAGGTGATCATCCAACCTCAAGAAATCTTTGTTTCTTACAGTAGGTTATCATTCTAATACAAGGTAATAATCATATTCAAACTTTGGTTCAATTTCTATAACTATAACAATCTTATTTCAAGTGATGATCTTACTTGAACTTGTTTTCGTGTCATGATTTTGCTTCAAGAACTTTGAGCCATCCAAGGATCCATTGAAGCTAGATCCATTTTTCTCTTTTCCAGTAGGTTTATCCAAGGAACTTAAGGTAGTAATGATGTTCATAACATCATTCGATTCATACATATAAAGCTATCTTATTCGAAGGTTTAAACTTGTAATCACTAGAACATAGTTTAGTTAATTCTAAACTTGTTCGCAAACATAACTTAATCCTTCTAACTTGACTTTTAAAATCAACTAAACACATTTTCTATATCTATATGATATGCTAACTTAATGATTTAAAACCTGGAAACACGAAAAACACCGTAAAACCGGATTTACGCCGTTGTAGTAACACCGCGGGCTGTTTTGGGTTAGTTAATTAAAAACTATGATAAACTTTGATTTAAAAGTTGTTATTCTGAGAAAATGATTTTTATTATGAACATGAAACTATATCCAAAAATTATGGTTAAACTCAAAGTGGAAGTATGTTTTCTAAAATGGTCATCTAGACGTCGTTCTTTCGACTGAAATGACTACCTTTACAAAAACGACTTGTAACTTATTTTTCTGACTATAAACCTATACTTTTTCTGTTTAGATTCATAAAATAGAGTTCAATATGAAACCATAGCAATTTGATTCACTCAAAACGGATTTAAAATGAAGAAGTTATGGGTAAAACAAGATTGGATAATTTTTCTCATTTTAGCTACGTGAAAATTGGTAACAAATCTATTCCAACCATAACTTAATCAACTTGTATTGTATATTATGTAATCTTGAGATACCATAGACACGTATACAATGTTTCGACCTATCATGTCGACACATCTATATATATTTCGGAACAACCATAGACACTCTATATGTGAATGTTGGAGTTAGCTATACAGGGTTGAGGTTGATTCCAAAATATATATAGTTTGAGTTGTGATCAATACTGAGATACGTATACACTGGGTCGTGGATTGATTCAAGATAATATTTATCGATTTATTTCTGTACATCTAACTGTGGACAACTAGTTGTAGGTTACTAACGAGGACAGCTGACTTAATAAACTTAAAACATCAAAATATATTAAAAGTGTTGTAAATATATTTTGAACATACTTTGATATATATGTATATATTGTTATAGGTTCGTGAATCAACCAGTGGCCAAGTCTTACTTCCCGACGAAGTAAAAATCTGTGAAAGTGAGTTATAGTCCCACTTTTAAAATCTAATATTTTTGGGATGAGAATACATGCAGGTTTTATAAATGATTTACAAAATAGACACAAGTACGTGAAACTACATTCTATGGTTGAATTATCGAAATCGAATATGCCCCTTTTTATTAAGTCTGGTAATCTAAGAATTAGGGAACAGACACCCTAATTGACGCGAATCCTAAAGATAGATCTATCGGGCCCAACAAGCCCCATCCAAAGTACCGGATGCTTTAGTACTTCGAAATTTATATCATATCCGAAGGGTGTCCCGGAATGATGGGGATATTCTTATATATGCATTTTGTTAATGTCGGTTACCAGGTGTTCACCATATGAATGATTTTTATCTCTATGTATGGGATGTGTATTGAAATATGAAATCTTGTGGTCTATTATTATGATTTGATATATATAGGTTAAACCTATAACTCACCAACATTTTTGTTGACGTTTTAAGCATGTTTATTCTCAGGTGATTATTAAGAGCTTCCGCTGTCGCATACTTAAATAAGGACGAGACTTGGAGTCCATGCTTGTATGATATTGTGTAAAAACTGCATTCAAGAAACTTATTTTGTTGTAACATATTTGTATTGTAAACTATTATGTAATGGTCGTGTGTAAACAGGATATTTTAGATTATCATTATTTGATAATCTACGTAAAGCTTTTAAACCTTTATTGATGAAATAAAGGTTATGGTTTGTTTTAAAATGAATGCAGTCTTTGAAAAACGTCTCATATAGAGGTCAAAACCACGCAACGAAATCAATTAATATGGAACGTTTTTAATCAATAAGAACGGGACATTTCAGTTGGTATCCGAGCGTTGGTCTTAGAGAACTAGAAAATTTGCATTAGTGTATCTTATCGAGTTTGTTAGGATGCATTAGTGATTCTGGACTTCGACCGTGTTTTCTTTAAAAATGATTGCTTAACATTTTTGTTGGAAACTATATATTTTTAACATATGAATATTATGTGATATATTAATCTCTTAACGTGTTTGATATTATGTGATAGATGTCTACCTCTAGAACAAGTCCCATTGACTCACCTAATAATAATGAAGAGTCAAATGTAAATTGGAATGATTCATGGAATGATTCACAAGTTCCCGAAGAGGAACCGGAAGAAGAGTCGGAACCGGAAGAAGAATCGGAACCGGACGAAGAATCGGAACCGGAAGAAGAATCGGAACCGGTGGGGGAAATAATAAAACGGTTAAGTAAAAGAGAATCCACAACCAACCGACCAAGGTTAATTATGGTCAATGGTGTTTCCGCCAAGGAAGCAAAATATTGGGAGGATTACCAATTCTCCGATGAATCGGATTCCGACGAGAATTCCAATGATGTTATAGAAATTACCCCAACTGAATTTAAAAAGGCAAAAGAAAATAATAAGGGAAAGGGCATAAAAATAGAGAAATCTAATTCCAACCCCGATGAACTTTATATGTATCGTCAACCCCCGAAGTTCTTAAGTTGTAACAATGACCCGGGAACCTCTAAACCACCAGGTTTTTCTAAACCAATGTGGACAACGACGGCTCGTATTAGGGGAACATCATATATCCCTAGAAACTTGGCAAAACGAACCAAAACCGAAGAAGAAGAAACGAGCGAGTCGGAATAAGATAGTTGTATTCGTGTGGTGTAATATATGTAATATAGTGTTCTTATGCTTTATGATATATGTAAAAATTGCTTGTATTAATAAGTATTTTTTTATGAATCTAACTCTTGTCTATTTTACAGTTTAAAAATACAAAATGAATAGACAACCCAATATTTTAAGAGACCTACCCGGAGACATGATTGATGAAATCTTGTCTAGAGTCGGCCAGAATTCCTCGGCACAACTATTTAAGGCGAGATCAGTTTGTAAGACATTCGAAGAACGTTCCAAGAATGTCTTGGTTTATAAGAGACTTTCGTTTGAAAGATGGGGAATATCACATTGGGAAACCCATAAGTTACGATGTGTTTACTTTGATGCATATATTGCGGGGAACCCAAATGCTATTTTACGCAACGGGTTAAGAAATTATTTTGACTCAATATATCCGAATATTGGACTTCGTGATTTAGAAAAAGCGGCTAGCATGCAACATAAAGAAGCATGTTATGCTTACGGATTAGTAATGTTCGCTTCTCACCAAAGTGAGAACAAGAACATCGGGCTACAACTATTAAACAAAACGTTTCCACAAGTGACGGAGTCGGTAATTGGGGTAAGAAATGAGGTTTTTAGATTATTACGGGACTGTTGGACATTACGTAACCCTTGTCCCTTTGACGACGTTACAACACGCTGTCTTATCAACGGCCATAATGGTTATGTTGCACAAGACCAAGGATGGGAAGTAGTCCTAGTAAAACCAGAATGCATGACTTGTTTCTGGATGTATGAATTACGTGTCTTTATTGCCTTTGCTGAACGACTTGTGTACTAGCTAGAATTATCTTCACAACTATCTTGTATCAAAGTTATTGTGTGCTATATTTCATGCTTTATGTAAAATAAGCGGTATTGTAAGTTTGTAAAATATTGTATAAAAGTTTGAACGCGAAATATTATTATAATCAGTTTTTCATATAGAATTGTAGTAGTTGAATTGTATATTAGCTACTAAGTATGAACTTAACGGGTAGGTACTACCCGAATTTAAACTTATAAAACGCTAATATGAAGAAAAAGATTTTATAAATGAGTTCATATTATGCTACGAAATACTATTAACTACTCTTAATATTCTGTATGATTAACTTGTTCCATTTGACTATTTTGAAGGAAATGGCACCGACTACTCGACACACCGTGAATATGAATGAAGAGGAATTCCGTACTTTTCTAGCTTCAAACATAGCCGTAGTACAGGCTGCGCTACATACCAACAATAACCTTGGATCTAGCAGTACAGGAAATCGTGTAGGATGCACCTACAAAGAATTCACTGCCTGCAAACCTTTGGAATTTGATGGAACCGAAGGACCGATCGGATTGAAACGGTGGACCGAGAAGGTCGAATCGGTGTTTGCCATAAGTAAGTGTACTGAAGAGGACAAAGTGAAGTACGCTACGCATACCTTTACAGGTTCTGCGTTAACATGGTGGAATACCTATCTAGAGCAAGTGGGACAAGACGATGCGTACGCACTACCGTGGTCAGCATTCAAGCACTTGATGAACGAGAAGTACCGTCCCAGAACCGAGGTCAATAAGCTCAAGACAGAACTTAGAGGGTTACGAACCCAAGGATTTAATATCACCACGTACGAAAGACGATTCACAGAATTGTGCCTATTGTGTCCGGGAGCATTCGAAGATGAGGAAGAGAAGATCGACGCATTTGTGAAAGGATTACCGGAAAGAATCCAAGAAGATATAAGTTCACACGAGCCCGCCTCTATACAACAGGCATGTAGAATGGCTCACAAACTAGTGAACCAGATTGAAGAAAGAATTAAAGAACAGACTGCTGAAGAGGCCAATGTGAAGCAAGTCAAAAGAAAGTGGGAGGAAAACGGTGATAAGAATCACCAATACAACAACAACAGCAATTACAACAATAATCGCAACAATTATCCCAACAATCGCAACATCAATCGCAACTACAACAAACGGCCTAACAATAACAACAACAACAACAGCAACAGCAACTACAACAATCATCCCAACAACAATAATAACCGCAACAACAACAACAATCAGAAGCAGCTATGCCAAAGGTGTGAAAAGTATCACTCGGGGTTCTGCACCAAATTTTGCAACAAGTGTAAAAGAAATGGTCATAGCGCGGCGAAGTGTGAGGTCTACGGACCAGGGGTTAATAGAACGAAAGGAACAAATGGTGTCGGAACGAGTAATGGCGGAGCAAGTAGTGTCGGAGTAAGTTATGCCAATGTAGTTTGTTATAAATGTGGAAAACCGGGCCACATTATTAGAAATTGCCCGAACCAGGAGAACACGAATGGACAAGGCCGCGGAAGAGTTTTCAATATTAATGCGGCAGAGGCACAGGAAGACCCGGAGCTTGTTACGGGTACGTTTCTTATTGACAATAAATCTGCTTACGTTTTATTTGATTCGGGTGCGGATAGAAGCTATATGAGTAGAGATTTTTGTGCTAAATTAAGTTGTCCATTGACGCCTTTGGATAGTAAATTTTTACTCGAATTAGCAAATGGTAAATTAATTTCAGCAGATAATATATGTCGAAATCGAGAAATTAAACTGGTTAGCGAAACATTTAAGATTGATTTGATACCAGTAGAGTTAGGGAGTTTTGATGTGATAATCGGTATGGACTGGTTGAAAGAAGTGAAAGCAGAGATCGTCTGTTACAAAAATGCAATTCGCATTATACGAGAAAAAGGAAAACCCTTAATGGTGTACGGAGAAAAGGGCAACACAAAGCTACATCTTATTAGTAATTTGAAGGCACAAAAACTAATAAGAAAAGGTTGATATGCTGTTCTAGCACACGTCGAGAAAGTACAAACTGAAGAAAAGAGCATCAATGATGTTCCCATTGCAAAAGAATTTCCCGATGTATTTCCGAAAGAATTACCGGGATTACCCCCACATCGATCCGTTGAATTTCAAATAGATCTTGTACCAGGAGCTGCACCAATAGCTCATGCTCCTTACAGACTCGCACCCAGCGAGATGAAAGAACTGCAAAGCCAATTACAAGAACTTTTAGAGCGTGGTTTCATTCGACCAAGCACATCACCGTGGGGAGCTCCTGTTTTGTTTGTCAAGAAGAAAGATGGTACATTCAGGTTGTGTATCGACTACCGAGAGTTGAACAAACTTACCATCAAGAACCGCTACCCACTACCGAGAATCGACGACTTATTTGATCAACTACAAGGCTCGTCTGTTTATTCAAAGATTGACTTACGTTCCGGGTACCATCAAATGCGGGTGAAAGAAGATGATATTCCAAAGACTGCTTTCAGAACACGTTACGGTCATTACGAGTTTATGGTCATGCCGTTTGGTTTAACTAATGCACCAGCTGTGTTCATGGACCTTATGAACCGAGTGTGTGGACCATACCTTGACAAGTTTGTCATTGTTTTCATTGATGACATACTTATTTACTCAAAGAATGACCAAGAACACGGTGAACATTTGAGAAAGGTGTTAGAAGTATTGAGGAAGGAAGAATTGTACGCTAAGTTTTCAAAGTGTGTATTTTGGTTGGAAGAAGTTCAATTCCTCGGTCACATAGTGAACAAAGAAGGTATTAAGGTGGATCCGGCAAAGATAGAAACTGTTGAAAAGTGGGAAACCCCGAAAACTCCGAAACACATACGCCAGTTTTTAGGACTAGCTGGTTACTACAGAAGGTTCATCCAAGACTTTTCCAGAATAGCAAAACCCTTGACTGCATTAACGCATAAAGGGAAGAAATTTGAATGGAATGATGAACAAGAGAAAGCGTTTCAGTTATTGAAGAAAAAGCTAACTACGGCACCTATATTGTCATTGCCTGAAGGGAATGATGATTTTGTGATTTATTGTGACGCATCAAAGCAAGGTCTCGGTTGTGTATTAATGCAACGAACGAAGGTGATTGCTTATGCGTCTAGACAATTGAAGATTCACGAACAAAATTATACGACGCATGATTTGGAATTAGGCGCGGTTGTTTTTGCATTAAAGACTTGGAGGCACTATTTATATGGGGTCAAAAGTATTATATATACCGACCACAAAAGTCTTCAACACATATTTAATCAGAAACAACTGAATATGAGGCAGCGTAGGTGGATTGAATTGTTAAATGATTACGACTTTGAGATTCGTTACCACCCGGGGAAGGCAAATGTGGTAGTCGATGCCTTGAGCAGGAAGGACAGAGAACCCATTCGAGTAAAATCTTTGAATATAATGATTCATAATAACCTTACTACTCAAATAAAGGAGGCGCAACAAGGAGTTTTAAAAGAGGGAAATTTAAAGGATGAAATACCCAAAGGATCGGAGAAGCATCTTAATATTCGGGAAGACGGAACCCGGTATAGGGCTGAAAGGATTTGGGTACCAAAATTTGGAGATATGAGAGAAATGGTACTTAGAGAAGCTCATAAAACCAGATACTCAATACATCCTGGAACGGGGAAGATGTACAAGGATCTCAAGAAACATTTTTGGTGGCCGGGTATGAAAGCCGATGTTGCTAAATACGTAGGAGAATGTTTGACGTGTTCTAAGGTCAAAGCTGAGCATCAGAAACCATCAGGTCTACTTCAACAACCTGAAATCCCGGAATGGAAATGGGAAAACATTACCATGGATTTCATCACTAAATTGCCAAGGACTGCAAGTGGTTTTGATACTATTTGGGTAATAGTTGATCGTCTCACCAAATCAGCACACTTCTTGCCAATAAGAGAAGATGACAAGATGGAGAAGTTAGCACGACTGTATTTGAAGGAAGTCATCTCCAGACATGGAATACCAATCTCAATTATCTCTGATAGGGATGGCAGATTTATTTCAAGATTCTGGAAGACATTACAGCAAGCATTAGGAACTCGTCTAGACATGAGTACTGCCTATCATCCACAAACTGATGGGCAGAGCGAAAGGACGATACAAACGCTTGAAGACATGCTACGAGCATGTGTTATTGATTTCGGAAACAGTTGGGATCGACATCTACCATTAGCAGAATTTTCCTACAACAACAGCTACCATTCAAGCATTGAGATGGCGCCGTTTGAAGCACTTTATGGTAGAAAGTGCAGGTCTCCGATTTGTTGGAGTGAAGTGGGGGATAGACAGATTACGGGTCCGGAGATTATACAAGAAACTACCGAGAAGATCATCCAAATTCAACAACGGTTGAAAACCGCCCAAAGTCGACAAAAGAGCTACGCTGACATTAAAAGAAAAGATATAGAATTTGAAATTGGAGAGATGGTCATGCTTAAAGTTGCACCTTGGAAAGGCGTTGTTCGATTTGGTAAACGAGGGAAATTAAATCCAAGGTATATTGGACCATTCAAGATTATTGATCGTGTTGGACCAGTAGCTTACCGACTTGAGTTACCTCAACAACTCGCGGCTGTACATAACACTTTTCACGTCTCGAATTTGAAGAAATGTTTTGCTAAAGAAGATCTCACTATTCCGTTAGATGAAATCCAAATCAACGAAAAACTTCAATTCATCGAAGAACCCGTCGAAATAATGGATCGTGAGGTTAAAAGACTTAAGCAAAACAAGATACCAATTGTTAAGGTTCGATGGAATGCTCGTAGAGGACCCGAGTTCACCTGGGAGCGTGAAGATCAGATGAAGAAGAAATACCCGCATCTATTTCCAGAAGATTCGTCAACACCTTCAACAGCTTAAAATTTCGGGACGAAATTTATTTAACGGGTAGGTACTGTAGTGACCCGAACTTTTCCATGTTTATATATATTAATTGAGATTGATATTTACATGATTAAATATTTCCAACATGTTAAGCAATCAAACTTGTTAAGACTTGATTAATTGAAATAGGTTTCATATAGACAATTGACCACCCAAGTTGACCGGTGATTCACGAACGTTAAAACTTGTAAAAAACTATATGATGACATATATATGGTTATATATATAGTTAACATGATATTATGATATGTAAACATATCATTAAGTATATTAACAATGAACTACATATGTAAAAACAAGACTACTAACTTAATGATTTTGAAACGAGACATATATGTAACGATTATCGTTGTAACGACATTTAATGTATATATATCATATTAAGAGATATTCGTACATCATAATATCATGATAATATAATAATTTAAAATCTCTTTTGATATTATAAACATTGGGTTAACAACATTTAACAAGATTGTTAACCTAAAGGTTTCAAAACAACATTTACATGTAACGACTAACGATGACTTAACGACTCAGTTAAAATGTATATACATGTAGTGTTTTAATATGTATTCATACACTTTTGAAAGACTTCAAGACACTTATCAAAATACTTCTACTTAACAAAAATGCTTACAATTACATCCTCGTTCAGTTTCATCAACAATTCTACTCGTATGCACCCGTATTCGTACTCGTACAATACACAGCTTTTAGATGTATGTACTATTGGTATATACACTCCAATGATCAGCTCTTAGCAGCCCATGTGAGTCACCTAACACATGTGGGAACCATCATTTGGCAACTAGCATGAAATATCTCATAAAATTACAAAAATATGAGTAATCATTCATGACTTATTTACATGAAAACAAAATTACATATCCTTTATATCTAATCCATACACCAACGACTAAAAACACCTACAAACACTTTAATTCTTCAATTTTCTTCATCTAATTTATCTCTCTCAAGTTCTATCTTCAAGTTCTAAGTGTTCTTCATAAATTCCAAAAGTTCTAGTTTCATAAAATCAAGAATACTTTCAAGATTGCTAGCTCACTTCCAATCTTGTAAGGTGATCATACAACCTCAAGAAATCTTTGTTTCTTACAGTAGGTTATCATTCTAATACAAGGTAATAATCATATTCAAACTTTGGTTCAATTTCTATAACTATAACAATCTTATTTCAAGTGATGATCTTACTTGAACTTGTTTTCGTGTCATGATTTTGCTTCAAGAACTTTGAGCCATCCAAGGATCCATTGAAGCTAGATCCATTTTTCTCTTTTCCAGTAGGTTCATCCAAGGAACTTAAGGTAGTAATGATGTTCATAACATCATTCGATTCATACATATAAAGCTATCTTATTCGAAGGTTTAAACTTGTAATCACTAGAACATAGTTTAGTTAATTCTAAACTTGTTCGCAAACAAAAGTTAATCCTTCTAACTTGACTTTTAAAATCAACTAAACACATTTTATATATCTATATGATATGCTAACTTAATGATTTAAAACCTGGAAACACGAAAAACACCGTAAAACCGGATTTACGCCGTCGTAGTAACACCGCGGGCTGTTTTGGGTTAGTTAATTAAAAACTATGATAAACTTTGATTTAAAAGTTGTTATTCTGAGAAAATGATTTTTATTATGAACATGAAACTATATCCAAAAATTATGGTTAAACTCAAAGTGGAAGTATGTTTTCTAAAATGGTCATCTAGACGTCGTTCTTTCGACTGAAATGACTACCTTTACAAAAACGACTTGTAACTTATTTTTCCGACTATAAACCTATACTTTTTCTGTTTAGATTCATAAAATAGAGTTCAATATGAAACCATAGCAATTTGATTCACTCAAAACGGATTTAAAATGAAGAAGTTATGGGTAAAACAAGATTGGATAATTTTTCTCATTTTAGCTACGTGAAAATTGGTAACAAATCTATTCCAACCATAACTTAATCAACTTGTATTGTATATTATGTAATCTTGAGATACCATAGACACGTATACAATGTTTCAACCTATCATGTCGACACATCTATATATATTTCGGAACAACCATAGACACTCTATATGTGAATGTTGGAGTTAGCTATACAGGGTTGAGGTTGATTCCAAAATATATATAGTTTGAGTTGTGATCAATACTGAGATACGTATACACTGGGTCGTGGATTGATTCAAGATAATATTTATCGATTTATTTCTGTACATCTAACTGTGGACAACTAGTTGTAGGTTACTAACGAGGACAGCTGACTTAATAAACTTAAAACATCAAAATATATTAAAAGTGTTGTAAATATATTTTGAACATACTTTGATATATATGTATATATTGTTATAGGTTCGTGAATCAACCTGTGGCCAAGTCTTACTTCCCGACGAAGTAAAAATCTGTGAAAGTGAGTTATAGTCCCACTTTTAAAATCTAATATTTTTGGGATGAGAATACATGCAGGTTTTATAAATGATTTACGAAATAGACACATGTACGTGAAACTACATTCTATGGTTGAATTATCGAAATCGAATATGCCCCTTTTTATTAAGTCTGGTAATCTAAGAATTAGGGAACAGACACCCTAATTGACGCGAATCCTAAAGATAGATCTATCGGGCCCAACAAGCCCCATCCAAAGTACCGGATGCTTTAGTACTTCGAAATTTATATCATATCCGAAGGGTGTCCCGGAATGATGGGGATATTCTTATATATGCATTTTGTTAATGTCGGTTACCAGGTGTTCACCATATGAATGATTTTTATCTCTATGTATGGGATGTGTATTGAAATATGAAATCTTGTGGTCTATTATTATGATTTGATATATATAGGTTAAACCTATAACTCACCAACATTTTTGTTGACGTTTTAAGCATGTTTATTCTCAGGTGATTATTAAGAGCTTCCGCTGTCGCATACTTAAATAAGGACGAGATTTGGAGTCCATGCTTGTATGATATTGTGTAAAAACTGCATTCAAGAAACTTATTTTGTTGTAACATATTTGTATTGTAAACTATTATGTAATGGTCGTGTGTAAACAGGATATTTTAGATTATCATTATTTGATAATCTACGTAAAGCTTTTAAACCTTTATTGATGAAATAAAGGTTATGGTTTGTTTTAAAATGAATGCAGTCTTTGAAAAACGTCTCATATAGAGGTCAAAACCACGCAACGAAATCAATTAATATGGAACGTTTTTAATCAATAAGAACGGGACATTTCACCTCCAAAGGAATAGTATGATCAAATTCAGCCAAGCACTTCTTTAAATTCGAAATATGGAAAACATCGTGAACAGCACTGAGTTCTTGTGGCAATTTCAAACGATAAGCCACCGGTCCAACTCTTTCAATGATCTCAAAAGGTCCCATGAAACGAGAACTTAACTTCCCTCTTTTACCAAAACGGATTACGCCCTTCCAAGGCGAAACCTTTAACATAACACGATCACCAACTTGAAATTCAATATCTTTCCTTCCGTTATCGGCATAACTCTTTTGCCGACTTCTAGCAGTTCTCAACCTTTCTTTAATTTGTACAATCTTCTCAGTAGTCTCGTGAATAATCTCTGGACCTGTAAGTTGAGCATCCCCAACCTCATTCCAACAAATAGGAGACCTACATTTCCTACCGTACAAAGCTTCAAACGGTGCGGCTTTAATACTTGCGTGGTAACTGTTGTTATAAGAAAACTCAGCTAGCGGCAAATATTTATCCCACCCATTTCCAAAATCAATGATGCACGCTCGCAACATATCTTCTAATGTCTGAATGGTCCTTTCACTTTGACCATCCGTTTGAGGATGATAAGTGGTGCTCATATCTAACCTAGTACCCAAGGCTTCCTGTAAAGATCGCCAAAACCTCGACACAAATCGACTGTCTCGGTCGGAAATAATAGAAACAGGAACACCATGCCTAGAAACAATCTCTTTCAAATACAAATGGGTGAGTTTCTCCATCGAATCTGTTTCCCTAATCGGCAAAAAGTGAGCCGACTTAGTGAGTCGATCTACAATCACCCAAATCGCATCATAGCCACCCGAAACTCTTGGTAACTTAGTAATAAAATCCATAGTGATACCTTCCCACTTCCACTTGCGAATTTCTGGTTGCACCAAAAGTCCAGACGGTTTTTGATGTTCAGCTTTGACCTTAGCACAGGTCAAACACTTAGTCACATACTTAGCTACATCACCTTTCAAATTATGCCACCAATATAGCTCCTTAAGATCCTGATACATCTTTCCTGAACCAGGATGAATAGAGTATCTAGACTTATGAGCCTCGTCCAAAACAAGTTGTCGAAGACCTCCAAATTTTGGAACCCATAGACGTCCCGCAAAATACCTAGTACCATCAGCTCGTACTTCAAACTTCTTAGCTACCTTTTCTACATTCTCCTTCACGAAATTCTCCTTCTTTAAGGCTTCTTGTTGTGCCTCAAGAATCTGCCTAACGAGGTTTGATCTAACTGTCATATTCAAGGCCCTAACCCTGCGAGGTTCAGTCCTTTCTTTACAACTCAATGCATCAGCCACAATATTGGCCTTACCCGGGTGATACAAAAGGTCACCATTATAATCATTCAACGTCTCAATCCATCTTCGCTGTCTCATGTTCAACTGTTTCTGATCGAGGATATGTTGAAGACTCTTGTGATCAGTGTACACAGTACTCTTAACACCATAAAGATAGTGTCTCCAAATTTTAAGCGCAAAAACAACAGCCCCCAACTCTAAATCATGAGTTGTGTAGTTCTGTTCGTGAATCTTCAACTGTCGTGATGCATACATAATAACCTTCTTTCGTTGCATTAAAATGCAACCATAACCTTGTCGCGATGCATCACAATAAACAACAAAGTCGTCATTACCCTCCGGTAGTGACAAAATCGGAGCGGTAGTCAACTTCTTTTTCAAAATCTGAAAAGCATCCTCTTGTTCATCCTTCCACTCATACTTTCTCCCCTTATGCGTTAAAGCAGTCAGAGATTTCGCAATACGAGAGAAATCCTGAATGAACCTTCGATAGTAACCTGCCAACCCTAAGAACTGATGAATCTGAGTAGGAGTTTTCAGGGTTTCCCATTTTTCAATCGCCCCAATTTTAGCAGGATCAACTTGTATTCCCTGTTTACTAACAATATGACCAAGGAACTGAACTTCTCTTAACCAAAAAGCACACTTAGAGAACTTAGCGTACAACTCTTCTTTCTTTAACAAATCAAGCACTAACCTCAAGTGTTCTTCATGCTCTTCATCACTCTTAGAATAGATAAGGATGTCGTCGATGAAAATAATAACGAACTTGTCCAGATAGGGTCTACACACACGGTTCATGAGGTCCATGAACACAGCAGGTGCATTTGTCAATCCGAACGGCATAACAAGAAATTCAAAGTGACCGTAACGGGTACGAAAAGCAGTTTTTGAAACATCAGATTCTTTAACACGCAACTGATGATAGCCAGAACGAAGATCAATTTTTGAATAAACAGAAGAACCCTGCAGCTGATCGAACAGATCATCAATTCTCGGAAGAGGATAACGATTTTTAACAGTGAGCTTATTCAGTTCACGGTAATCAATGCATAAACGAAAGGAACCATCTTTCTTCTTAACAAACAGAATGGGAGCTCCCCAAGGGGACGAACTAGGACGAATAAAACCTTTGTCTAACAACTCACGGAGTTGACTCGACAATTCTTGAAGTTCGGAAGGCGCAAGACGATAAGGAGCACGTACTACAGGAGCAGCGCCGGGAACAAGATCAATCTGAAATTCTACCGCGCGTTGCGGCGGAAGGCCAGGTAAGTCATCGGGAAACACATCGGGAAAATCCCTAACAATGTGAACGTCATCAACGTTCTTTACTTCCTTACTAGGATCAACAACATGAGCAAGAATAGCATGACAGCCTTTGCGGAGATGTTTACGAACTTTCATACAGCTAATAAGGTTTAACTGTGTGCATTTCTTATCTCCAAAGACCATCAGTGGCTCTCCAATCACATCAGTAATACGAATAGCCTTATCATAACACACGATCTCAGCACGGTTCGCAGACAACCAATCCATACCAATAACAATATCAAAACTACCAAGCTCAATCGGTATCAAATCTATCTCGAAATCCCTACCACCCAGATTAATGTTACACTTACGATGTACAGTCATAGCAGTAAGTTCCTTACCATTAGCTACTTCAACAACATAAGTATTGTCTAAGAGAGTTAACGGCGTTTTGATTCTCGGACTTAATTTACTCGACACGAAACTTAAATCAGCCCCTGAATCAAATAGTACATAAACTGATAAATCGTTGACTGAGAACGTACCAGTAACAAGCTTAGGATCTTCCTCCGCATCCTTAGCATTAATGTTGAACGCTCGGCCGCGTGCAGTCTCTGCAGTCTTCTTGTTGGGACAAGCATCTCAGAAATGCCCCAGCTTCCCACACTCATAACAAACCCTTGGATTACCTCCATTATTTGATTTCCCATTACCGTTACCGTTACCACCTCTATTACCAAGATTATTATTATTACCACTAGTCGCGGGAGTAGCAGACCCCGGCAAAAGCATTGTATAATCTTTAGCAATGTGCCCTTGCTTAGAGCACCTCTTACAAGTAACTGTGCAGTAACCATCATGAGCTTTATAGCAACGAGGACACACACGTTGATTTCTATTATTAGCACCTGAGGTATCCTGTTTCTTCTGCTGATTTTGGTTTTGATTGCGGTTGTTATCCCACTTTCGTTTCCCATTATCAGCCTTCTTGACAACCTCCTCACTAGTTTCAACAACTGTAGTCTTGCTTCTTCTCAACACCTTGTCATTAAGTTTGTGGGCCATAGACATAGCCGCCTCAATAGTCTGGGGTTCACTAGACTCAACCCCGTGTTCAATCTTCTCGGACCAACCATCAATGTAAGCCTCAATTTTGCGGTCCTCATCCGCATAAACCCTAGGACACATCAATGTTAACTCGAAAAACCTTCGTTCATAGGCATCTAACTCGGTGCCATGCATTTTCAAATTCTTGAGCTCAATCTCTAGCTTCTTAAGCTCACCCCGAGGTCTATAGCGGGTGATCAATCTTTCCTTAAAATCATTCCAGGCCAACCCATAAGCTACATCGCTTCCCAAACTACTAACCAGATTGTTCCACCATGTCAAGGCACTATCCTTGAGAGTGCAACTAGCGAAACTAACTTTGTCCTCTTCACGGACCCGACTGACCCTGAAAATAGATTCGATTTTCTCGAACCAATGAGTAAGCCCTATTGGTCCTTCCGTACCACTGAATTCTTGGGGTCGACCAGCCATAAAAGTTTTGTGGGAGCATCCCACGTTGTTGTTCACATTGGCGTTAACATTAGCATTTGCTGCCATAGCAGCAACAATTCCTTCATTGATCAGGCGTTGCATACGCGCTTCAGTGGACTCTCTTGGGGGCATGATCTTCAAAATAGAATAACACATCCGTTAGTACCAAGAATAATACTAGTGTCATAAAGGAATAGATCAAAACACGAAAAGATTAACCATCATAAATAATAGTTAACAAACACTATGAGTAATAACATGACAGTTATGATTGTTATAGAAATAACCATCACATGCATACATATTTTATGATAACATCATACAACATACATAGCACCTACATACATGAACATATATTACGCATAATATAACATGCCAAGAGCCACAACATCAGAAATAAAACATGATAATGATAATAGATGTCATAAAAATAACCATCCATACATAATGAAAAATATCCCATAACAAAATCTTAATAAAATCCTCGGCAAAACGCCGTACATAACCCAAAATGTATGTATAAAAAGGACATTAAGTCTGATAAAATAGATAATCAATATGAATAATCACATCACATTCGCTTAGAGCGGGTGTGATAAGCTGGTCCAGCATGAGTCTCGGCAGGATCCTCATACTTACGCAACTTCCCTTTCATAACATCCAACTCTTCCTTCAACACACGAACAGTGCTCTCGAGAGCCTCGGACTTAGCATTAACTTCTCGATCACGCTTACGGTTCTCATCCTTAACCCTATGCTTAAAAGTGATAAAGTTACCCATGTCGGCATGGATCTTGTCCATAACTTCATTATGTGGCAAAGTGCGCAAACAATCACTAAGGGCGTTAATACGTGTCACCTAATTATAAGCCCGGTTCATATGAGTAATGGTAGAAAAATAGTAATGAACAGGATCATCGATCTCTGGTTGATTAGCACGGCGTCTAGCAGGAGACGGTGGAGCAGGAGCCGCAACAGAGTTATCGCTCGAAGTCGACATCTGCAAACAGCAAAACCACAAACCACATACCAAAAAGATATGAAAGCCAATAATATAACTTATACGAAATGAAATGCATATTAATGCTATAGCAAAAAGGTCGGGCTGTAGACTAGACTCTAATGCACCCTAATAACCACGGGTTGACCACATTAAGACCGCCTAGTTCCCTACAACCAACGCTCTGATACCACATGTGACGACCCCGTCAAAACACTTAACGGATCCGTCAGTTGGTCCCACAGCTTGATCGGACTTAAATGAATTAAATAAACAAAGTTGCATTCTTTTATTTCAAAAGTTTCCCAAAAAGGAAAAAAACCAAAATATGTAGTTTTAAACAACCAACCATAGTAATATACCAAAAGTTGACACAAAACCTTGCCAACAAACCCACAAATTTAAATTATCCAAAAATAGAATGCAAGCTTAAGTTTCATAAATTGTTTCAATAATATCTGCCTAAATGCATGCAGACTCTTCTAAAGACAGCGGAAGCATCATATAACTCAAGTACCTGTGAAAACATGCAAGTAAACTGTCAACACAAAGGTTGAGTGAATTATAGGTTTAAATAAATAAGTAAACTTTAGACCACAAGATTTAAAAATGTTAGAAAACATTAAACATTATTCCATTATCAATGAGCCACCTGGTAACCACTTAACCCTTTATTTACCCTTGCCAAACACAATAAAAATATACACTTGGACAGTGTATCTACAACAAATTACGAAGTACTAAACATTCCGATTATAAATTGCTAGCGCGACTAGCTCGAAATGGGGTTGTCAAACCCGGTAGATCTATCCGTAGGATTCGCGTTCACCGGTAGAAACCAATGATTACAGTTACGAGACTAGGGAATATTTTTGTCCAACTCACAATGAATAATTAAATTTAACTGTTACTTGTGTCTAAACGTAAATAAAAGTGCATGTAATCACATCCCAAAAATATACTTTGAAAAGTATGTAAAAACGGGACTATAACTCACCTTAAAAGCAACTGAAGAAACCACACAAACAAGCGAACAGCAAATAGAATAAATGATCAGGAACGATCACAACGCCGACCTATAAATAAAGCAGGTCGATATAAATAACTAACTTAGGTCAAGTCTTAGTATGATAGCTATTGTACATGTTGCAAGTAGACATAGAACAATACTCGGCAAGCATCGGTTTGACTGGAACAGCGTACGGACACATACTTTCTATTTTTAGAAAGTTTCTATTTTTAGCAGGTTTCCATTTTTGGGAAGTTTCTATTTTAGGAAAGTTTCTATTTTTGGAAAGTTTCTATTTTTGGAAAGTTTCTATTTTTGGAAAGTTTCCAAATTTAGAAAGTTCTATTTTTAGAAAGTTTTTAGGTTAGGAAAGTTTCCTTATTTAGAAAGTTAACAAAAGTCAACTGAAAGTCAAAGTCAACCAAAAGTCAACTTAAAAGTCAAACTTGGTCAAACATAGTCAACGTTAATTTGAAAAGTGTAAGTTATAATAATAACATAAGTTATAATGTTTATTAAAGTTAAAAGGGTATAATTATGTCATAACATAAGTTTAATTAAATAAAATGAATTATTAAAGTTAATATAAGTTGAAATGATATAATTAATATAACATAAGTATTTAATTAATTAATTAAATATTAGTCATAATATAAATATTATTAAATAATAATAAATTTTAAATCATATCATAAGTATTATTAATTAATAATGAATTATTAATCATATCATAAGTTTCTAAATATAATTATTAAATCATAAGTATTTAATAATTAAATCATAATTAAATAATAATTAAGTCTTATAATAATTAAATAATTATTTAATCTTCATTATAAGTCTTATAATAATATTCTTATAAAATAAATTTAATACTTATCATAAGTATTTTCCATTAATAATAAAAGTGTCATTAATCAAAAGTTAAATTAAAATGTTAATTAAATTAAATCATAAATAATAATTAAATGATATAATAAATATTTATATCATAATTCTTAAATAATAATAATTACTTCTTTTATCATAAGTAATTAATTAATAATGAGTTTCATTATTTTTATCATAAGTTTTAGAATTAATCATAAGTTTTAATTCAAAAGTTCATCAGGTCGTATTTTGAGCCCCGGGTGTCGATTTCTGGCGAGCCTTATATGCATCTCCGCCTATTCAAACCACCCGACACAAAGGTGCACTCAAGAACTCACCAAGAACAGTCCACAAGTCGTGGTAATCATCCATGACACCACTTGGACTTTCAATTTACTCAAAACCGTGTTTTAGTCGTAACGGGTGAACCGTGGCTCGGATTTAGGTGACCCGAACATGAAAGTTCGTCCCACCATCAGTCCTAACACACTAACACACCGTAAAGATACCAAGGAAGGTCACAAAGTCGGACCAAACCTGGTTCATGTCAATATCACAATTCAATTTTAACAAAAAGTAATTTGATCATAACTAGGGCTCCGGGAATCGAAACGACATGAATCCGGAGTCTAAAATTAATGTCTTGATGAGAGGAACTCATCTAGATAGTTTATTTTAACTTTTATCTCAGTCACAAACCCAGAATACACGAAATAGCTGCTGTCCAGAATTTTACAAACCGAAAACATGCAATTATGAGTACATCTATGCATACAAACACCATTACAATAATCCACACACATCATACTACTAAATAAACATCAAAATACAGAAAATAATTGAAAAATTGAAAGTTCTAGGGTTAGGGTTTATACCCTAATCGAGAAACAAACAACGTAGTCGCGTAGAGAAAGACGAGAGGAATCCGATTATACTAGTTATCTCTTGATCCAAGCTTGAAAATTGATGAAGATGGTGGTTTATGGTGGTGATGGTGACGGCACAAAGAGGGAGAGGGAGGAGAAGAGGGAGAGAAAAATCTAAAATTAGGTTTTAGGGAATAAATCTTGAAATGTGAAAAATGAAATTGAAAAACAAAGTGTAAAGGGGTATCCCCCCTTGGCTTCGGCCGAGTTTTGCATGGGGGTGGGCCCCATGGGTCCAATTTTGTTAAATGTTAATCTCCTGATGGCCCGAAAGCCAGAACGAATCCCGAAACGCGAAAACACACGTACGCGATTAAAAATTCAGAAAGATAACAAACGCGCGACGAAAAATAAATATAAATACACTATATAATAATATGATCTTAAAATATCATATTTAAAATATTTAGGATTTAAAAATCCCGAAAACGCGTCCGTTGGTTTAAAAACCGAAAAGATTTGCCGGATGGAAATCCGCGAGACGTAGAAACGTATAAATTAAAATATGAATACAAATATTCACATAACACATAATAATTCATATATATATATTATTACAAATAATAATATAGGTCATTGAAATGACGTGGCACACTAACAGTTAACGGTCGTTAAATAATTAACTGAAAAAGATAACGGAAAAAGTAGGGTCGTGACAGTTGGCCTCGGATTCACGAACCTAAATCAAGTATATATATATATTAACACATTATAATATAAATCAACTAAGTATATATATAGTTTGTTATGCATTAAGATTAATATTTTTATATATAATTTTATTACTACTTATAATATGTTAAAATACTTATTTGATATATAATTTAATTAGTATAATATCAATATAGATAATATTATATTAGTTAAAACATAATATTATGTAGTATTAGTATACTTATGTAATAAATATATTTTTATATAATAATATCCTTTGTTTGCAACTAATAATTATAATAATACCAAAATAAGGATAATAATGATAATAATTATATTAATATTAATAATATTAATGATAGTAATAAAAAAAATAATTTTTAATTAAAATGATAATTTTTAATAATCATGATAATAATAATAATAATAATGATAAAAATGATATTTTATTTAAATCATAGTTTAATTATAATTTAAATCATCTTCATTCCCGTATTTATAATCATTATCTTAACAATATTATAGAAACCTTAAATGTTCATAATTATAATAATCCTAATAATAATAATAATAATAATAATAATAATAATAATAATAATAATAATAATATTGATATACACGGTTTTTTATTTATGTGTTGTTATCAGGCTTTATATCTTCCCTTATACTTCGAAGTCCTTGCTTCTGTTTTCTATAATCATTGTCATTCCCAGTTAATACTTCCCCCCTATTTGCTGTGATTTATACTCCAATTTATATTTCGGAGCTTTGTCCCTTCGTTTCTTTTTCTTCTTGCGATCGGGCATCTCTTGTAATGGTCCAGAATTCGCAGATATAAGTTTCAGAATGAACATTGTTAATGTCCTAAGAAAGAAACGGTAATAGCACAATTTGACTTGTCAAATTACCAGAATTCAAGGAAAGATAGGACTATCAAGAAAAATATGTTCTTGATATGTTTATAGATTAGACAGAATATAAGAGTCGTGTAACATGGCACATGATGACGTTATGATCTGTGAATCATCACGTTTCATTCAGAAACTCAGCATGACTTACTATAATATAATCACGTTGATCAAGTGTCATTATATTATACTAACTCATGCATCAGTTCCCAACATTACTTCAATAACATTCATATTTTAAGCTCGAAAGTTTACAGAATATAGAAACTAACAATTTCTATATGTTGTAACACTGATAGTACGAAGAGATTAATAATTTCAGATAAGATTAGTTATGAAAATATATTCAGAAATATCGAGGATATTTATAATGAAAGGTATGATAATATCTCGGAATATCTAAGATCAGAGGATGATAGAAACTATTGTCAGCAAGGGTTTAGAGTAAGGAGCAAGATATTCGCTAAAGACTTTAGCAGACATTGAATCATTTGGATTCTTTGAAGTCAAACTTATTCTTTGTGATTTGTCCACGGCTTCCTTCATAGTTTCGCATAATCCGCTTTTCGGTACTAAATTTTCTATTGAATGTTTCCAATACTCCATTCTTTATCATCAAACTTTCGACGGTTAAAGTGGTGTACAGTTTTTTTGCCACTGTATTCAGCATTTTCAGAATTTGTGGTATTGATTTGTAGACTGGGTGCTTTTCAGAATTTCAGAATGGAAGATCATAATTATAAGAGATAAATGTTATATGTTTACATATAACTATTAATGTAGACATGCTGCGAGATTTTAAAATATTGATTGCTGATTCTCAGTGTTTGGTACGGAAATTCTGTGTATAAAATCATTCTCTCGATACATAACATTCACTTTTCATTACTTTCATAGCTTGGCTTGGTAACCGAAATTAACATATAATGCGCATAATAATATCCCCAAAAGAGAACATCTCGTTAGTATAATAATCATATAAACTTCGAAGTACTAAACACCACGCCCACTAGCCCTTCCGTCTAGTGAACATTCTGGGTGGGGGTGTTAAATCCGGTAGCTACCTTTAGGATTCGTGTGAATTTGGGTCATACCCGATTCTAATTCTTAGGTTACCAAGCAATAATAATCAGGGGAAATATTCACAACAATTAGTGGCAATTATAACGTCCAACTAATTCAATAATAATCCACAGAACTTCTGTCTGCATAATAATTCATTCGAGGAATGTTTTGCTTGTGTCTATATCGTCAAACATTTATAAAAGCATTTCATGTATTCACAGTTCAAAATATATTTCAAAAGCATTTAATAAAGCAGTTGTAAAAAAACAACGCATGTATTCTCAGTCCCAAAAATGTAAAGAGTAAAAGGGAGCAAATGAACTCACCTAATTTATTTTGTAGTAAAAATACATATGATTATATTGAACAATGCAGGGTTGGCCTCGGATTCACGAACCTATATCAATTGTATATTTATTAATATACATAATTGTAATCGAACAAATATATATGTATTTACTATTAGTGATTTAATTTTTTATATTATTAACTTATATATATATTTTTCATTATTTCATTAAATGTATTCTTTTTGTATATAAAAAGCATTAGCATGGTTAAGTTATGTAAGTTAAATATATATATATATATATATACATATATATATATATATATATATATATATATACATATATATATATATATATATACATATATATATATATATATACATATATATATACATATATATATATATATACATATATATATATATATATATATATATATATACATATATATATATATATATATATATATATATATATATATATATATATATATCATTTGTTTGTCAAAACTAGTAATTGTAATAATACTTAAATTAATATTTGTAATGGTAAAAATGATAGTACTTGTTATTACTAATAAAAATAATAATGTTTGTGAAAAATAATAACATAATGTATTGTTTTCAAAATGGTAATATTATTAATAATCCTAATTCTAATATTAATATTAATAATATTAATGATAAAAATAATACTTATAATAATATTAATAACAGTAGTTTTTAATAAAAATGTAAAGTTTACTAACTAAGATAATGAAAATAATAGTCTTGATAATAATACCTAATACTTAATAATAACAATCTATTTACTAATACTACTAATGGTAATAATATTAATAATAATAATAATAATAATAATAATAATAATAATAATAATAATAATAATAATAATAATAATAATAATAATAGTAATAATAATAATCACAATAATGGAATTTATAATTATAAATGATTACTAATACTTATGTTAATAATAATAATAATAATAATAATAATAATAATAATAATAATACTAATAATAATAATAATAATAATAATAATAATAATAATAATAATAATAATAATAATTATTATTATTATAATGATAATAATAACTAATAATCCATAACTAAT
Organism: Rutidosis leptorrhynchoides; assembly: GCF_046630445.1. Taxonomy (NCBI): domain Eukaryota; kingdom Viridiplantae; phylum Streptophyta; class Magnoliopsida; order Asterales; family Asteraceae; genus Rutidosis; species Rutidosis leptorrhynchoides. The sequence continues at coordinate 638,028,969 of NC_092335.1, forward strand.
ATTAATAATAACTATAATAGTACTAATAACAATTATGATAATAAAAATAACAATTACTAATAATAACAATAATAATAATAATAATAATTTTTAGAAAAATAGAACTACCTCATAAAGGGTTTAAAAAAAATATAGTTGACACCAGCAAGACTCGAACTCGCGTCCTCTCAAACACCCATAAACACCATGAACCATTCCTCTTGTCCTTGCATTCTGTTACAAGTACTAATTAATTTTCTTTTAACTCGTCATCATTTACAGTCCAACGAAAATGGGTCACGGCCCAATTATTAAGCTGAGTCCACGGCCCAACAGGAAATGTAATAGTTCTCGGCCCATTAAAATAGATGTGCTGTGATTCGGTTTTAAAAAAAAAATGTTTTGCAGAAGCCTTGATTTGAACTCAAGACCAATCGTTTAATAACACCCTTCCCAACCATTGAAGCACTTGTATTTTTCTGTTAGTAATCATAATTATTTTTATTTTACTCCGTAATTAATCTATTTCTTCTTCTTTAACAGAATCCTCTTCTCGATCATCATCAATCACGGTCACTAGTCATCATCAACGTTTATCATCATCTTTATTCGTTAACCCAGAAAACGAAAAAGAAATATATAACGATTTGCATCAGCTCGTGACATAAATAGTTGCAGCAGGAACAAAAAAAAAATATAATAATATTACAGCAGCCTGGTTCATTGTTTTCTTCTTCATTTCATTATCATCATTGTATCATCAACATCATTTTCATATTTGTATCATCATCGTTACAGAAGTAAGATTTGTAGCAATTAGCAGCGTTTGTAACTAGAGAAATAGGAGAAAGAGTAGAGTGAGAGATGATGGCGGTTGTGGTGGTTGTAGTAGCTGGTTTTCATGGTGGTTTCGTGGTTGTTCACGGCTAAACAACATAGCAAGGTGGCGGGTTTTGTTGGGTGATCGATGGTTTGATGAGGGTTTATCGTGGTGGTGGAAGCTCACGGTGGTTTGATTGTAAGATTGTGATGGGTGGCCGATGGTGTAACTAGGGTGGCGGTGGAAGAGGGTGATCGAGGTAGTGATTGGATGATGGTGGTGGCGGCTCTAAGAGATGGTGGTAGTGAAACTGTAATGGGATTCCCTCATCTCATATATATATATATATATATATATATATATATATATATATATATATATATATATATATATATATATATATATATATATATATATATATATATATATATATATATATATATATACACATATACAATGTTATATAATAATAACAAAAAGTTAAGTAATATAATAATAAAAATAGTAATCTCAATCAATGATTCAGGAGTTTAAACAAGGATACAGTGAAGCAGCCGGGTAATCTTAACTCTTATACCGACACTTTTAACCTGAAGTATAATATTGTGTCCATTGCTAAACAGTTTACGCATAAAAGTGTTCCTAAAAATCCATAATTTTTAGATTAAACATATTTAATTATTTCATTCATTACCTGTTTGAAACCTGATCAAAAAGGTTCGAAAATTATTTATTTTCTGTTCCAATTTATATGTACGGAGTACTAATATTCAAACTTAAAAAGATAAAAATACTTTTAACCAATCTAAAATCTTCGTAATCGATTTACAGTTCAACTTTTATTTTAATCCTTTATAGACTCATGTTAATTCTATACGAACGCTAACGAAATGTCCACTGAGTATTACTGACGTTTACTAATTAAGCTCGAAATCATTTATTTTTAATGTATTCCCCTTCTATATATAAACAGTTTTAATATGAGAAGTATGAGAAGCAACTCGTTATACGGGAAGATGGAATTCGATATTTCGCAAAACGTATTTGGGTACCAAAGTTGGATGGATTAAGGAGTTGATATTGAACGAGGAACATAAGACAAGATACTCGATACATCCTGGAGTTAGAAAGATGTATCAAGATCTTAAGACGCATTATTGGTGGCCTAATTTAAAGACAGACGTTGCAACATATGTCGGGGAATGTTTAACTTGTTCCAAAGTCAAAGCAGAACACCAGAAGCCGTCAGGGTTACTTCAACAACCAAAAATCCCAGAATGGAAGTGGGACGGTATTACCATGGATTTTATCACGAAGTTACCCAAGACTGCATGGGGTTATGACACCATTTGGGTAATAGTTGATCGTCTCACCAAATCTGCACATTTCTTGCCTATAAAAGAAACGGATAGAATGGAGAAACTATTACGATTATACATAAAGGAAATTGTTTCAAGGCATGGAATACCTATTTCCATTATATCCGATCGTGATAGTAGATTTACATCAAAGTTCTAGCAATCACTACAGGAGGCCCTGGGAACTCGTTTGGATATGAGCACCGCATATCATCTGCAAACTGACGGGCAGAGTGAAAGAACAATTCAAACTCTTGAAGACATGCTCAGGGCATGTGTGATCGACTTTGGAAACGGATGGGATAAATATCTACCATTAGCAGAATTCTCGTATAATAATAGTTATCATGCGAGCATTAAAGCTGCACCATTCGAAGCACTGTATGGAAGGAAGTGTAGATCCCCTATCTGTTGGAATAAAGTAGGAGATCGATGATTAACTGGTCCCGAGATCATACACGAAACTACTGAGAAGATAGTACAAATCAAGGAGAGATTGAAAATAGCCCGTAGTCGCCAAAAGATCTACACCGATGTCCGAAGGAAACCATTAGAGTTTCAGATCGGTGACATGGTTATACTAAAGGTGTCACCTTGGAAAGGTGTAATACGTTTCGGCAAAAGGGGTAAACTGAACCCAAGGTATGTAGGCCCGTTCAAGATCATCGAACGCATTGGACCGGTAGCTTATCGACTCGAGTAACCACAACAACTCACCGGAGTACATAATAGGTTTCATGTTTCAAACCTTAAGAAGTGTCTTGCAAGGGAAGACCTCACCATTCCTCTTGAAGAAATCCAAGTCGACGAGAAACTACAATTCATAGAAGAACCAGTCGAAATCATGGACCGTGAAGTTAAACAGCTCAAGCAGAGCAACATACCAATTGTTAAGGTTCGTTGGAATGCTCGAAGAGGTCTCGAGTTTACTTGAGCATGAGAGGATCAGATGAAACAAAAGTACCCACATTTGTTTCCCGAGAACGCAAAATAGGTACAACTTTAAAATTTCGGGATGAAATTTATTTAACGGGTAGGTACTGTAACGACCCGGATTTTTCCAATCATTTTATACATATGAGATTAATATTTACATAAATTAAACATTACCAACATGATAAGCAATCCAAATTGTTGAGTCTTGTGTTTTTGAAAAGAGTTTTACACAACGTTTGACCGTCCAATTTGACCGATGATATCACGAACTATATAACATATGATAATTATACGATTGTGTACATATACATATTTATACATATATAACATGATCTAAGGATGGTTTAACATATCATTGTGTACTAATAACAATGAGTTATAAGTATACTTTGAGACTACTAACTTAAGTTTTCAAAACGGTAACTATATGTAACGTTCTTGGACATATATACCTATTACCTATAATGCTTATACAAGTATCGTATAAATATGTATTTAATCACTTTTAAAGGGCTTAAATATATAAAACAATATAAATATATTCACAAAAGATAGTTATATTTGAATTCTTGTTCCGTTTCCTCAAGATTTCTACAAGTATATCAAGGGTGTATGTAACCGTATCATACCCAGCTTCTATACGTATTTACTATTGGTATATACACATCACAATCACTTTATTAGTAGCCATGAGTCAGCAAATTTTAGATCTTAGCATGCATGATTAATCAACTTGGCATATTACAAGACTTTTACACAATATTACAAACTTATACATCATTTCACCACCATTTATACTCCATTCCATTTTCATTTTTACTACACATTTTCTCTAGCTAAAAACACCTACTTGTAAGCTTCATTCACCTCTAAGAAATCCAGCAAAAACTCTCTCAAGAATCACCTTAATAACCATCATATTAAGATCAAACAAGAACACTACAAGTTACTACTTTCATTTCAAGTCTATATTCTAAGTTTACTTCCAATCTTTCAATCCAACTTCACCACTCTTTAGGATCAAGAGTTATACTTCCTTTCCAGTAGCTTTATCCAAGTAATTTGAGGTAGTAACCTTATTCATAATCATATTCGATTCATATTTATGTAGCTATCTTATTTTGAGTTATAAATTATAACAACAAGAACATAGTTTGAATGATTTCAAACTTGTTCGCAAACTAAATAGATCCTTCTAACTTGACTTTTAAAATACTTCAATACCTGTAATATATCATAATGATATGCTAACTTAACAAGATACAACTTGATTTTACAAAGAACACCTTAAAACTGAATCTATGTCGTCGGAGTGCAACCGGGGGCTGTTTTGGGTTAGATAATTAAAAACCATCTTAAACTTTGAATTGGAAGTTTATATTCTGTAAAAATGATATTTCTTATGAATATGTTAACATATAAAAATCTCATGGTTTAACTCAAAGTGTAAGTATTTTTAAAAATGATCATTTAGATGTTGTTTTTACGACGGAAATGACCACTTTCATAAGATTCACCTAAGTTTGACCTATAACCTGTGATTTTGAATACAAACCAAGGTATTTACTGTTCATATTCATAAATAATGGTTCGATCCAAGGAAGTGGTAAGTTGAACCAACAAAAATGGAGTTGTATTGAAGAAACTACAGCTAAAACAAAATCGGGTATCCGAAGCTAGTTTAGCTACGAAAATATTTTGAGTAAAACTAAACTAATCATATCTTTGCTAATTAATATGATATTTTATATATATTTACTCATAATTTGATTTTATATATTTCAGGACCACCCGTAAACAACACGTGAAGATTAATTATAAGACCTCATGATTGTACACAACACGTCATTTGACAATACGGTACTTTGGGTCACGATTTTAAATCATAAGACACCATGTACACAATACACCATTTGACAACACGGTACCATGGGTCAAGATTAATTTTGATCAATACGAATACGATGGGGTCTTTATTTTATTAAGCAACGTTTGTAATTTCTGTGTTGTCTTCGTGCTTATATTTTTCCTTATATTTTGGAGTTTCATGCTTCCGTCTTCTTTTCTTGACTTCAAGTCAAGCGAATAATGGTCTAGAATTCATAGATATGAAATTCGGAATGAACATAGCTAATGCTCTAAGAGAGAAATTGTAATAGCACAATTTGACTTGTGAAATTACCAGAATCCAAAGGAAAAGATAGAACTATCAATAGAATATGTTCTTGATATGTTTAGAGATTAGATTGAATATAAGAGTCATGTAACATGGCACATGATGACGTTATGGTCTGTGAATCATTACGTTCCATTTAGAAACTCGGCATGACTTACTGTAATATAATCACGTTGATCAAGTGTCATTATATTATACTAACTCATGCTTCAGTTCCTAACACTACTTCAAAACATTCATATTTTAAACTCGAAGGTTCCAGAATTTAGAAACTAAAATAGTTTCTTTATGATGTAACATAGATAGCGCGAAAAGATAAACTATTTCAGATAAGAATAGTTATGAAAATATCTTCAGAAATATGGAGGATATTTATAACGAAAGATACGATGATATCTTAGAATATCTAATATCAGAGGATGATGAAGAATATTGTCCACAAGGGTTTAGAGTAAGGAGCAAGGTATTCGCTAAAGACTTCAGCAGACACTGAATCATTTGAATTCTTTGAAGGCAGATTTAGTCCTTGTGATTTTTCCACAGCCTCCTACAGGGTTTGCTCAATCCGTTTTCCAGTTTCAAACCTTCTCTTTTTCTGTGCTTTGCTAACACAATATTCTTTATCATCAACTTTTGACTGTTACGGTTGTCTACAGTATCTGCTGCTTCATTCAGCTTTTTCAAAAATTCATAGTACTGATTCGTAGGCTGAAGTGCTATTCCGGATTTCAGAATTATAATTCTAGGGGATAACGTTATATGTATATGCAGAAATGATGTGAGATTTAAGAATAATTATTGATGCTTCCTGGAGTTTGGTATGACAATTATTGTTACAAGATGTAGATGGGTACATGATAAGGTTTTATAGTGATCTTTCAGAGAGATTTAAGTCAAAGAGCAATAAAGTGGCTGATAAGGTTACTACTAATGTGGTGGAATATAAAAGGTTCCCCGGTAACGATGGCGAGAAGACAGCGTATATATCAAGGTTATAATAAGGCTACTCCGAATGAAAAGTCGAAGTTATCTTTTTGGAGCTGTGACAAAATTCGCTATTTTGAAAAGGGATTGTAAAGTTATTTTGGGTAATAATAATGCTAAATGATCTGACACGGATACGTGTTGAACCTTTGCTTAGGTTCAAGTATCCTCCGAATGCATATGTATATGCATATATTCTTCGTATGTATCGTATGATTGGTTCGATTGTTCCTTAGTTGAGGTGTTTTCAAGAATTTTGAAGGGTTTGGACGCAGGTTGTCATCGTCAATATCCGTATAATGAATTCGTCATGAATCTTGAATGATACGAATATCTTTAGACAAAGTGGAAGTATTTTATCAAAAATCATATATTGGGTGGATGCCGGGATTTTTTCAAATCTGTCCACCGACACAAAAAGAGGGTAAAGCTCTATAAATTACTACTTGGGATGAACTTTTCGAATTGGTTTTGTAAAATTTACTTCTTAAGGAATCCATAGCAATTTTATTCACTTTAAACGGAGTTGTAATGAATATTTGGCGACCAAAATAAAATCTGCTAAAATTAACGTTGTATGGACGGAATTTATATTATAAAAACTGTATTAAGGATATCCTTGCTAACTTTTCCTATATCCTATATATATTTGGACATGTTATCATTAGTATAACAAAATATTATAATCTTGGTTAATTCCGAGATTGTATATATATAATAATCTTGGTACGTTCCATGACAATACGTGCACAATACGTTTTGATAAATCCTAAAGACAATACGTACACAATACGTCTTAGTTAATTCTAAGACAATACGTATACAATACGTCTCTGGATTGATGTAAGACAATATGTACACAATACGCCGTGGGGTAATTCTAAGATTATATATATATATACCGATTATTGGACTGTTGGACTGTTGGACTTTTCGGATTATTTTGGGCTACTAATTTGACAACTTAAATAATCACATGTGATTGAAAATATAAACTTAAATAATCACATGTGATTGAAAATATAAATAATCACATGTGATTGAAAATATAAACTTAAACAATCACATGTGATTGAATATATGATATGAACTTGCTATATTAATTTTGTTCACATGTATTATTATCTGAATTGTTATTATTATTATAGGTTCGTGAATCCAAGGATGATGGATATTTTTAATAAGTTGAAAACTTATTATTAATATACTTTTACTACCGTGAGTATATAGTCCCATTTTTAAACTCTAAAATATTTTAGGATGAGAATACATGCGCTGTTTTATAACTGTTTTACGAAATGGACACAAGTACTAAAAACATATTCTACGTTGAGTTGTACCACTTTGCATATTTTTCCCTAATGGCTTGGTAACTAATATTTACATGTTGTAAGAGCATGTAAGCGCGAATCCTATTGATAGATCTATCAGGTTTGATAACTCCAACCGGGCTAGTATCTCTAGTATCGTAAACGGTTGCATAGTACTTCGTTTTTACTACACTTGGTATAGTGTAGGGAGATTTCATAATAAAGGGAATATGCCACATTAATGGTTAAGTATGGTTACCGAAGCGCTCAACAACTTATAGAATACTTTTATACACTTGCGAGTGTACATATATTTATAACTAAGAAATCTCGTGGTCTATATTTATATCGATGCTAAACCTATATATCTCACCAACCTTTGTGTTGACTGTTTAAGCATGTTTATTCTCAGGTCCTTAAGAAAGTCTTCCGCTGTTGCATTATCTGAGCAAGCTGCGCATGGAGTCTCATTTTTTTGTTTAAATGAAGTGTTGCATTCAATAAAACCTTTGTCATCTATTATATTCGACTTTTATGTCACGTGTGTAGTATTTGGAAACCGATGTATTATGGGGATTATTTCTTAAATAATCACCCACTTGTTTAAAACATGCATTATGTATAATAATGGTGTGCTTTTTATGAAACGAATGCAATATTTTCTAAAACGTATCATATAGAGGTCAAATACCTCACTATGGGACCAATGAATAACGTACTGCGTTTATAGTGATATGAACTGTTCATTTCAGATGGTATCAGAGCGTTGGTTGTAGGGAACTAGGATATGCATTAGTGTGTCTGACAGAGTCGTTAGGACGCATTAGTGAATCTAGACTACAACCGGATAGTTAACCATTGCATTCTGACTTGCATTTGCTATAGATAGCACTTACTTGACTACTTGTGCATTTATACTTGAATCCTTCTTACGTAAACTCCTTAATGGTACCAAATTTTCATCATATGATCCTGTACTCTACCACTTTCTGGTAACACCCGTAATTTCAAGATTCATACACGTATGGATGACGACGACTTCGTAAATCACACTAGTTCGGGAACCCTGTCTCCCAGATTGTTATTCATCATCGTCCCAGCTCACTATTCACAAGTGCTGCAAGGTTTCCCACCGCTATGGCGATCCTTAATCATTACCGATGTTACACCGGTGTTCCTTGCTATCTACCACTTCTTGTTACTACCATCACTACTCTAGGTGAGTATCGTCATCAATACTTATCACTACGGTTGCGTACCATTCGTTATCATGATTCGTTACCCTTTTCGTACCAAAATACATTATCGTTTGACTTGAACCGCGTTGACGTGAACAACCAGTTATACACTTCCCTCGGGGAACGCTTCTTAGGAGTTGCACTAATACTTTCGATTCAATACGAGTCACGTTAGTGACGTCGTTACACTTTGTTCATTTTAAAACTTCACGATCACACGAACTTGATTCTATGAAGTGATGTGGGAATGGAGGTATGAGTTAGCATAATATAACGACACTCGATCAACGTAGTTATATTATGGTAAGTCATACCAAAGTTCTAATGACTCGTGATGGTGATTGGACTCGATCAAACTAATTACCATCATGTGCCATGTACATGACTTTATTTTTCCTTGTTTCCATCCGAAAACTTTGAGAATATTGACAACAACCATACCAGGGACACAACTTCGATTATTGCCGAACCATACTTATGATTCCGAATGAATGGCAAATTCTTTCAACTTTAAACATATGTTGCACGTGTATACTATCTCGTTTTTGCGCAGTTTTATCGACGAACTACAATATGCTCGTTATGCTCACATCGAGGCAGAAACTTCTCTCACATTACACTCATACTTCCGTATAAGGAAATCTTTTATCTAAATTCTCAATGGAGAGAGAGACTCTTCACGTTATACTAGTATTCGCCACGAGGGTGAATAGTCCTAACAAATGTTTTTCGGAAACCAATAAGAAACTTATTCTAATAAACGTCTTTCAGAAACTGACAAGATGGGAAAGACTTGTACAACTATACATTATAGGAATTCTATCTCGACACGGTGTGCCATTGTCATTTATTTCAGATTGATGTACTCGTTTTACTTCTAAATTTCGGAGTGCCTTATAAGAAACCTTGCGAAAACGTTTAAACATGAGTACCGTGTAGTATCGTCATCAATACTTATCATTACGGTTGCGTACCATTCGTTATCATGATTCGTTACCCTTTTCGTACCAAAATACATTATCGTTTGAATTGAACCGGATTGACGTGAACAACCAGTTATACACTTCCCTCGGGGAACGCTTCTTAAGAGTTGCACTAATACTTTCGATTCAATACGAGTCACGTTAGTGACATCGTTACACTTTGTTCATTTTAAAACTTCACGATCACACGAACTTGATTCTATGGAGTGATGTGGGAATGGAGGTATGAGTTAGCATAATATAACGACACTCGATCAACGTAGTTATATTATGGTAAGTCATACCAAAGTTCTAATGACTCGTGATGGTGATTAGACTCGATCAACCTAATCACCATCATGTGCCATGTACATGACTTTATTTTTCCTTGTTTCCATCCGAAAACTTTGAGAATATTGATAACAACCATACCAGGGACACAACTTCGATTATTGCTGAACCATACTTATGATTCCGAATGAATGGCAAATTCTTTAAACTTTAAACATATGTTGCACGTGTATACTATCTCGTTTTCGCGCAGTTTTATCGACGAACTACAATATGCTCGTTATGCTCACATCGAGGCGGAAACTTCTCTCGCATTACACTCGTACTTCCGTATAAGGAAATCTTTTATCTAAATTCTCAATGGAGAGAGAGACTCTTCACGTTATACTAGTATTCGCCACGAGGGTGAATAGTCCTAACAAACGTTTTTCGGAAACCAATAAGAAACTTATTCTAACAAACGTCTTTCAGAAACCGACAAGATGGGAAAGACTTGTACAACTATACATTATAGGAATTCTATCTCGACACGGTGTGCCATTGTCATTTATTTCGGATTGAGGTACTCGTTTCACTTCTAAATTTCGGAGTGCCTTACAAGAAACCTTGCGAACACGTTTAAACATGAGTACCGCGTATCATCCACAAATCGACGGACCCAGAAAACATACGATCCAAACCTTCGAAAAACATATCACGAACTTGTATTGTTGCCTTTAATTGATTCCTCTCACAACGATAGTTATCATTCGAGTATTAACGACGCACTTTTTCGAAACTTTTTATAACCGCAAAGGTCGTTCTCCTATTCGTTGGACCAAAGTATGTGACAAGTAAACCACCGGACCCGAGCTCATTGATAATGCTAAAAACGAACATATATTTCATAGCATTATTCCTCAAGAAAGACAAGCTTTTAGTTGCAATTGTTCTATTTAAAAGTGATATTCGTTTAAATAATAAAAGGTAAAGACAAAAGACAGATTCGACGAATTGAAGACCCAAACGACCAAAAAGCTCAAAAGTACAAAATACAATCAAAGAGGTTCCAATTATTGATAAGAAACGTCTCGAAATTACAAGAGTACAAGATTCAAAACGCAAAGTACAAGATATTAAATTGTACGCAAGGACGTTCGAAAATCCGGAACCGGGACCAGAGTCAACAATCAACGCTCGACGTAACGGACTAAAAATTACAAGTCAACTATGCACATAAATATAATATAATATTTAAATAATTCTTATAATTATTTATATATTATATAATATATTATAAACCGTCGGCAAGAAAGGCTCCAAACTTGTGTGAGCTGTAAAAGCAAACTCCGCGAGTTGCGGAGTTTGCAGTGCAAAAATTACGCGAGTCGCGGAGCCCCAAATTTAGAAACTGCCTATAAAGCTCGCGCATTCTGATCGTAAAAAGATATCATATATCCATCCTCTCTATATCTATACGTAAATATTTATATTTATATTTATATTTATATTTTAATTTTAATTTTAAATCCTAATAATAAGGGTATGTTAGCGAATGTTGTAAGGGTGTAAGTCGAAATTCTGTCCGTGTAACGCTACGCTATTTTTAATCATTGTAAGTTATGTTCAACCTTTTTAATTTAATGTCTCGTAGCTAAGTTATTATTATGCTTATTTAATCCGAAGTAATCATGATGTTGGGCTAATTACTAAAATTGGGTAATTGGGCTTTGTACCATAATTGGGGTTTGGACAAAAGAACGACACTTGTGGAAATTAGACTATGGGCTATTAATGGGCTTTATATTTGTTTAACTAAATGATAGTTTGTTAATGTTAATATAAAGATTTACAATTGGGCGTCCCTATAAATTACCATTTATACTCGATCGGACACGATGGGCGGGGTATTTATATGTACGAATAATCGTTCATTTAACCGGACACGGGAATGGATTAATAGCCACTAGAATAATTAAAACAGGGGTGAAATTATGTACAAGGACACTTGGTATAATTGATAACAAAATATTAAAACCTTGGGTTACACTCAGTCGACATCCTGGTGTAATTATTAAACAAAGTATTAAAATCTTGTTACAGTTTAAGTCCCCAATTAGTTGGAATATTTAACTTCGGGTATAAGGATAATTTGACGAGGACACCCGCACTTTATATTTATGACTGATGGACTGTTATGGACAAAAACCAGACGGACATATTAAATAATCCAGGACAAAGGACAATTAACCCATGGGCATAAAACTAAAATCAACACGTCAAACATCATGGTTACGGAAGTTTAAATAAGCATAATTATTTTATTTCGTATTTTATTTCCTTTATTTTATATTTAATTGTACTTCTAATTATCGCATTTTATTTATTGTTATTGTATTTAATTGCACTTTAATTTTCGTACTTTTTAATTATCGCAAGTTTATTTTATCGCACTTTTATTTATCGCAATTTCATTATCGTTATTTACTTTACGCTTTAATTTAAGTCTTGTATTTATTTATTATTTTACATTTGGTTTTAACTGCGACTAAAGTTTTAAAATCGACAAACCGGTCATTAAACGGTAAAAACCCCCCTTTATAATAATAATATTACTTATATATATATTTGTATTTTTATAAATGTAAACTAATATAGCGTTAAGTTTTTTTTTAAAAAGATTCCCTGTGGAACGTACCGGACTTACTAAAAACTACACTACTGTACGATTAGGTACACTGCCTATAAGTGTTGTAGCAAGGTTTAAGTATATCCATTCTCTAAATAAATAAATATCTTGTGTAAAATTGTATCGTATTTAATAGTATTTCCTGCTGAAATTTAAAGCTATTTTATATACACCTCGCATAACATCAAGTATTTTTGGCGCCGCTGCCGGGGAAATAACATTCTAGCTTAAAAGCCGAAAGCGCAACGCTACATAAAAAAAGAAAAAGAAAAAAAAATATATATATATATATAAATCTAGCTTTAAGATTTTTATTTATAAAATTATAAAGTAGTTCTATTTTTATTCTAGTTTTTAAAATATAAGTTTTTATTATATAAAAATTTTAGATTTTAAAACAGAAAATATAAAACAGAAAATATAAAATAAAAAATTAAAAAAAAACGTCGAATTTCAAAACTGTACCAGAGTTGAATTTTGGAACCCCGCGACTCGCGGAGTTTGCTGCTTGGAATACCGCAACTCGCGGAGCTACCCTGACACCGACAGAACCCTAATTTAGCATTTATTACGGGTAATTATTAATTATTATTATTATTAACCCTAATTAGTTTAATTATTATTATAATTTAGTTTAAGTTTTTAATTAATATTAATTAGTTTAAATTTTAATTTAATTAGTATAATTAATTATAATTAGTTTTAATATATATAAAAATTAATGCTTTTATAAAATAATATAAAAATAATATTTTTGTAAAAATTGTAACTTTTTACAACTTTTTGTATATTTTTATATTTTGTCCCTTTTTAATTGTTTTAGCGTAATATTTGTATTTTTCGCTCATATTTAGTTTTAAACTTAGTTTTTGCCATAGTTATTTTACTTCTAGATTTTTAGGCTTTGCCGTAGAATTCCTTAAGTGCTTTTTCTTTAGACTAAGATTTAGGTACTTTAGAATTTTGTGACGCCTTTTTAAGTTTTAGTTTCTTTTTAAGTTATTTCCATTTGGGATATAGTTTTTCCTGTAAGCTTTAATATTTTTAGACGACTTTTACCTATGTATCAATTATCATTCCAATTAGTAATCTCAATTTGCGATTATAATTTTAAGTTAGTTGTAGTAATAAGGTTAGGTTAGTTAAGTGTTTTTAAGTGTTATAAGTTTCTTTTATTTTTCCGTCACCTTTTATTTTTCAACCATTTTTCTTTTTCGACCTTTTTCGACACGCTCTTTTTCTTTCTTATTTCTCGCTATTCTAGTTTATCGGACATAGATTTTTATTCTACTTCTTATCTAAATTTCTTAAAATTACGAAAATTTATTTTAAGTGGTTAAATTAATAGACATCAAAATTTTCTGGTTCGTAGTAATAGTTGGATTTGTACGTGGACCGGGTTATTGGAGCCAAACAGTCTTCAATTATATTGAGACCAAACGAATCCTGCCCCTCTGCTGCATCTTTTGGCTATTCGAAATGTGGGCAAAATCAGAAAAGTCTATTGATTGGATAACTTATTATAATTTTTCTTTCCTTTTAAAAACTAATAGGATATTCAGTGAATGCACCGAGCAAGACGTTCATCACCTTTTGTACGTTCACCACCTGTAACTAGATCAAGACATTTAGCAAATATTACTGCCGTTGATTTTTCTTTAGAATCGTCATCCAGTCGACCAAGTACTCCAGTTCAAATTTCCGATAATCCATTTTTTGAACCCGAACTCACAATTGAGAAACCGGAGAATATTCAGGGACGATTCGTAGATCCTGAACCACTAAATTTTCCTCCAGAACCACCAATCATTCAAACAGAGATTGTTGAGGAACAAACCATTAAATCAGAATCCTCTAGTGATTCCGATTCAACAAATTCAATTATGGAGAATCTGGAACCTTTAAGTATGGAAGACCGAATGAGAGCTAAACGCACTGGCCAAGGTCACGCAATTACTCATCCAGACATTAATGCGCCAGATTATGAAATCAAAGGACAAATTCTACACATGGTGACTAATCAATGCCAATTTAGTGGTGCGCCGAAGGTAGATCCAAATGAACATCTTCGTACCTTTAATAGGATCTGCACACTATTTAAAATTCGAGAAGTGGAGGATGAACAGATATATCTCATGTTATTTCTCTGGACTTTAAAGGGAGAAGCCAAAGATTGGTTGGAATCGTTACCTGAAGGGGCGATCGATACATGGGACGTATTAGTTGAAAAATTTCTTAAACAATTCTTTCCTGCATCTAAAGCCGTAAGACTTCAAGGAGAAATTGTTACATTCACACAGAAGCCGAATGAAACTCTATATGAGGCGTGGACTAGATTTGGAAAGTTGTTAAGAGGATGTCCGCAACATGGTTTAGATACCTGTCAAATAGTACAAATATTCTACCAAGGATGCGACATCACTACAAGGAAAGACATAGATATAGCAGCTGGTGGTTCTATTATGAAGAAAACCGAAACTGATGCTTACAAAATTATTGATAACACTGCTTCCCACTCACATGAGTGGCACCAAGAAAAAGATATCGTTAGATCATCTAAAGCAGCTAGAGCCGATTCTAGCCATGACTTAGATTCCATTTCCGCCAAGATAGATGCTGTCGAGAGACGAATGGAAAAGATGACTAAGGATATTCACTCAATACGAATTAGTTGTGAGCAGTGTGGAGGACCACATTTGACAAAAGATTGTCTCAGTATTGAATTAACAATGGAACAAAGAGAGAATATTTCATACATAAACCAAAGGCCTGGAAATAATTATCAGAATAATTATCAACCGCCAAGACCGATTTACAATCAAAACCAGAATTATAACCAAAATATTCCATACAACAACCAACAAGGTCCTAGCAATCAACAAGTATCCAATAATACTTACAACCAGCAAAGACCTAATTTTCAAAACAAACCACCACAACAAACCAATGATAAAAAGCCGAATTTAGAGGATATGATGACGAAGCTAGTTGAAACTCAAACGCAGTTTTTCACATCTCAGAAACAAACCAATGAACAAAATGCTCAAGCATTTAGAAATCAACAAGCTTCTATTCAAAATCTGGAACAAGAAGTAAGTAACCTAGCGAGGTTAATAGGTGAAAGAAAACCGAGAAGTCTACCTAGTGATACAAATGCTAACCCCCGGAATGAAACAGCTAAAGCCATTACCACAAGAAGTGGTACAACACTTAAACCACCTGAAATACCTGTAACTTCTGATGAAGCTATTCCTACTCTACAAAAACCACAACCTGATCAAGATAAGGAAAAAGAACCGGTAGTTGAAAAGGTTAATGAAGATAACACAATTAAGAATAAACCTTATGTTAAACCATACCAACCACCACTTCCTTACCCGAGTAAAATGAAGAAAGAGAAACTTGAAGCCGAGCAATCCAAATTCTTGGATATGTTTAAACAGATAAATGTAAATCTTCCTTTCATTGATGTGATTTCAGGAATGCCTAGATATGCTAAATTCTTGAAAGATCTAATCTCAAATAGAAAGAAAATGGAAGAACTCTCGGCTGTTACTATGAATGCTAATTGTTCAGCAGTGCTGTTGAATAAGATACCAGAAAAATTATCTGATCCAGGAAGTTTTACAATTCCATGTTTTCTGGGTAGTCTTAGTTCAATAGAAGGATTGGCAGACTTAGGTGCTAGTATAAATCTAATGCCATATTCACTATACGTTAAACTAGACCTTGGAGAATTGAAACCAACCAGAATAAGCATACAACTAGCCGATAGATCAATAAAATATCCTAGAGGGATAATGGAGAACATGCTAGTTAAAGTTGGTACTTTAGTATTTCCAGTAGATTTTGTTGTTCTGGACATGGAAGAAGATTCTCAAGTTCCTCTCATATTAGGAAGACCATTCTTAAACACGGCTAAAGCAATGATAGACGTGTTCGGTAAGAAATTGACCCTAAGTATAGAGGATGAGAGTGTTACCTTTTCAGTTGACAGAGCAATGCAACAACCACAATCTGCAGATGATACGTGTTATTATATTCAAACTATAGATGCACATGCAGAATTATTAGAAGAATTTCCAGAATTACAAGGAACAGGAGAATGTTCTTTAGGAGAAGGTAATGAACCAATTGATGAAGTTGAAATGTTAGCTACACTAATAGCTAATAGATATGAACCAACAACATAAGAAATCCAAATGCTAAAGGAAGAAGACAGATATCGATACAAATCATCGATAGAAGAACCTCTGAAATTAGAGTTAAAGCCACTTCCAAACCATTTGGAATACGCTTATTTACATGGTGAATCTGAATTACCTGTAATAATATCGTCTTCTCTTACTGAAAATGAGAAATCACAACTCATTTCTGTGTTGAAAGCTCATAAACCAGCCATTGCATGGAAGATTCATGATATTAAAGGAATAAGTCCTTCGTATTACACACATAAAATCCTTATGGAAGAAGGTCATAAAACGTATGTGCAACGCCAATGAAGACTAAATCCTAATATGAAAGATGTAGTTAAGAAAGAGATTATTAAACTGCTAGATGCAGGTCTAATTTATCCAATCTCTGATAGTCCATGGGTAAGCCCATTTCAATGCGTGCCTAAGAAGGGTGGCATGACTGTCATTACAAATGAGAAAAATGAGCTTATTCCTACTAGGACTGTAACAGGATGGCGTGTATGTATTGATTATAGAAAATTAAATGACGCCACCAGAAAAGATCACTTTCCCTTACCTTTCATAATGTTAGAAAGATTAGCCGGAAATAGTTACTATTGTTTTCTAGATGGATTTTCCGGATATTTTCAAATTCCAATAGCACCCGAGGACCAAGAGAAAACCACATTCACGTGCCCTTATGGTACTTTTGCTTACAAACGAATGCCATTTGGACTTTGTAACGCCCCTGCAACCTTTCAAAGGTGTATGATGGCGATTTTTCACGACATGATAGAAGAATGCATGGAAGTTTTCATGGATGACTTTTCAGTCTTCGGTGATACATTTGAATCATGTCTAGCTAATCTTGAACGAATGCTTATTAGATGCGAACAGTCAAATCTAGTACTTAATTGGGAGAAATGCCATTTCATGGTTAAAGAAGGCATCGTTCTTGGACATAAAATTTCAAAAGAAGGAATTGAAGTGGATAGAGCTAAAGTAGATGTAATTGCTAAACTTCCACATCCCACCAATGTTAGAGGAGTTAGGAGTTTTCTAGGGCATGCCGGTTTTTACCGACGTTTCATAAAAGATTTTTCTAAAATTGCCACTCCTATGAATAAACTCCTAGAAAAGGATGCTCCATTCATCTTTTCAGATGAGTGTATCAAATCTTTTAATATTCTTAAAGAGAAACTCACTAATGCACCGATCATGATAACACCAAATTGGAATCTACCATTTGAATTAATGTGCGATGCAAGTGATTTTGCAATGGGAGCCGTTTTAGGACAAAGGATTGAAAAACGATTTCAACCTATATATTATGCTAGTAAGACGTTACAAGGAGCACAAACGAACTATACAACTACTGAAAAAGAACTCCTTGCTATTGTCTTTGCTTTTGACAAATTTCGATCATATCTCGTTCTAGCAAAAACGGTGGTTTATACCGACCATTCTGCTCTTAGATACCTATTTTCGAAACCAGATGCTAAACCAAGATTAATCCGTTGGATCTTACTCTTACAAGAGTTTGATATTGAAATCCGAGATAAAAGAGGAGCAGAAAATCTCGCCGCTGATCATCTTTCTCGTCTTGAAAATCCTGAGTTAGAAGTTCTAAATGAATTGGCCATACAAGACAACTTTCCTGATGAATATCTATTGAAGATAGATTATAAAGAAATTCCATGGTTTGCAGACTATGCAAATTACATAGTATGTGGATTCCTTGAAAAAGGATTATCGTACCAAAAACGAAAGAAATTCTTCAGTGATATAAAACACTATTTTTGGGAAGATCCACATCTTTTCAAAAGTTGTCCCGATGAAATAATACGCCGATGTATATTTGGAGATGAAGCTAGTAAAATTTTAAACCATTGTCACACAGGACCAACAGGAGGGCATTATGGGCCTCAACTAACAGCAAGAAAAGTTTATGATGCTGGATTCTATTGGCCTACAATTTACAAAGACGCACACCTTCTTTGCAAATCCTGTGATGCTTGTCAAAGGGCCGGAAAAATAAGTCAACGTGATGAAATGCCACAAAATGTCATCCAAGTATGTGATGTATTTGACATTTGGGGTATTGACTTTATGGGTCCATTTCCAAAATCTCATAATAATCTATATATACTCGTAGCCATTGATTATGTATCTAAATGGGCGGAAGCACAAGCTCTCCCAACTAACGATGCACGAGTTGTAGTCAACTTTTTAAAACGTCTTTTTGCAAGGTTTGGAACACCGAAAGCTTTAATAAGTGATCGGGGTACTCATTTCTGTAATAATCAACTTGAGAAAGTTCTTAAAAGATATGGAGTAACTCATAAAATCTCCACCGCATATCATCCACAAACAAGTGGACAAGTTGAAAATACCAACCGAGCTTTAAAAAGTATTCTAGAGAAAACCGTAGGATCAAATCCGAAGGAATGGTCCATTAAATTGGAGGATGCACTCTGGGCTTTTAGAACAGCCTACAAAACTCCAATTGGAACCACACCTTTTAGACTTGTTTATGGAAAAGCATGTCATCTTCCAGTAGAAATTGAACACAAAGCATTTTGGGCTTTGAAGACATGTAATCTTGATTTACATGAAGCCGGACGTCTACGATTAAGTCAACTAAATGAATTAGAAGAATTAAGACATGAAGCATATGATAATTCGTTAATCTATAAAGAAAGAACGAAGAAATGGCATGATAAAAGAATCAGAAGTTCAAAAGAATTTAAAGAAGGAGACAGAGTTCTTCTTTTCAATTCACGATTCAAGCTATTTCCTGGAAAATTAAAATCAAGATGGTGTGGACCATTCATAGTCAAAAGAGTTTTCCCATACGGAACGATAGAATTAATAAATTCAAATGGGATTGAATTTAAAGTTAATGGTCACAGAGTTAAACATTATATAGATAGTACGATGGAAGTCGACAACGAAGTTAATCACAATTTCGACACCACAGCTAACTAAGTGTGGGGAGAATCAAGTCTTTAAAGGATAATATGTATTTATGTTAGAATTAGATTGTCTGTTTTCGTGTAGTTCTCGAAAATGGAACCCGAATGGTCTTTCCCTAGCAGACCCTAAAGAACTAGTCTTCTCCCCCCATTCTGAATTTTTATTTTTTTTAGGAAATGAAGACTGCCTGTGAACTAAACCATGGTCTAATGCTACACGCTTTGATCACTAAACGTAATAATGACACACTACCGAGTGAAATAGTATCAGTAATCAGAGAAAGATTGGATGGAGTTAGAAAAGAATCCAGATGCGAAGATAATAAGTTACAATTTGGTAAAGGAAAATCAAAATCCGCAGCGAAAAGAAGAGCACGACACCTAGAACGATGTCACAAATGCGGAAAATGGTCACATGGAGGTAAATGTTCAAATAACCAAACCTATTCAAATACCGAATTTGTTACTTTATGCAGAGACGGACCGTTCATATGTTTAGAAGAAAAGACACTGAATGCTCGAGGTTACGCCTATGTAGCTATGGAAAACCAATTAAACCGACTATCTTATGAATGGGATAGATCATATAACTAAGAATACTATCTCACAGGTAAGTCTGTACAGTTTTTATTTTTTTATTTATTTTTATTTTTAACCTTTTGATAATAAACGCTAATTTGTTCGCTATAAAGTATTAAATTGGTATTAAATAAAATTAGGTTTGGCGACCGAAATTATTGATATCATACAAAAATTTATTACATCACTGCAAAATTTAACGTTTATTCTTAAGGTATAAATATCTTTAATCAATCAACCCAAAATATTTCAAAAATTCGTCATGAGTTAAATTAGGTAATGGAACCGAAATTACTTTACCGAAAAGAGGGGCGTATATTTTTGATAATATTTGATTGATTAAAGTGGGATAAAAAATCAAAAAGATTTTTAATTTTATTTTTACCATGTTTTTAAAATTAATATATAAATCTTAAATTAATATTGTAAACTTTGTAAAAACAATATATTTAAAAATGTAAATATTTGAAAAATATAATATAAGTTTGGTGTGATTTTATAATATGAATTTTTAAATTAAGTTTGGTGTGAATTTTTACTTTAAAAAAAAAATAAGAATTTTTAATTTTATGCATTTCAAATTTTAAGTTTGGTGTGAATTTTTAATATTAATTTTGAATTTTATGTATTTTTATTTTAAGTTTGGTGTGAATTTAAAAACAAAAATTTACTTTATCTCATTAAGTTAAAAATATGATTTTTAAAAATTCGTCGTGAGTTGAAGACTAGATCTTTGAACAGAAATTGCTTTACCCGAGGGAGGGACGAGAACTTTTATTATCATTATTTTTAATCTTTTTGAATTAAAGTAAGCCAAAAACATTAAAAAACCCAAAAATCTTTACTTTTAAAAACCGCGCTTTGATTTGACAAATTTTAAAATTTTGTCGAAGGACGGACTAGGACAACAATCCGAAACGACCTCGTCCTAAATAACAAGGGAAACAAAATTTTAAAAATTAATTACTTAATTGTTTTATAAGTTAAAGATTGTAAAAAAAAAAAAAAAAAAAAAAAATTAACAAACTCCGCGAGTCGCGAAGTTTGAAGGTCTAAACACCGCGACTCGCGGAGGGACCAAAAATCAGAAAAAAAAAATAAAAACGCAGAACTGATCAGTCCCAACCCACAACACATAAAATACTGCGAAAACAAACAGCAAAATACCCGAAAAATACCCCCAAAATCACAATTTTTAACCGTTAATCATCAAATATTTTACTAAAATCATGTTGAGAAGGATGCTATCAAGGAATTACTCAAGAAAAACGGTAAATTTCTACACCTAAACACCATTTAATCCGAAAATTAGTGTTCTTGAGCAATTTTTTCCCCAATTTGATTTTGATGCTTTTTAGTGTAATTATGCTTAAATTGTTTATGTATTATGCTTGTATAACCTAGATTGATGCTATTTAACATGATTAGAAGCCTTAAACTTCAAATTTTGAGTAATCTAGGGTTTGTGTTCTTGAGCAATTTGGGGCTTTTTGATATAATGGCCGATTTTTGTCATGAATTGTTGCTAAATTAAGTAGTGTAACATGTTTAGGTAGTTAAATGATCCAAACTTTGAGCCTAAACATGATTTTGAGAATTAAAGTGGACTTTTTCAAGTCTAAAAATTCATGAACTTGATTTTTGAGAGATAATGCCATTTGAAACTTGCTTAATTGCTAGTGATGATTATTTTGACATGTTATTTGAGTTGAATGCTTATGAACTTGGCGAACATTTTCGTATATGCTTATTTGAAAAAGTGTAGATTTGATGAAAATATGAAAATGAGCTTAAGTTTGATATAAATTGATCATGTCATTGTAATTATTTTGATTGATGATTTTGCTGACACTAATGCATATTTGGATGCACAAAAATTGTGTTTGATGTGTTTTGCAGACTGAAAGGGGTGAATCTTCATCCCAAGCTTGCAATGCTCCTGCTGAGAATGCGGAACAACAGGAGGTGGATAACTACTACAAACAAGATATACCTCATCCAGTCATGACATTTTCTGATATGCACTTGGAAGATTTGCACCCGAACCTGAGATTTGACAGACTTTGGATAGATTATCCAAAATACCAAAGGGGTTTGCATACTCTTCATTCTAAAGTTGTTGAGGTACCTAGGGTCATAGAATGGGGACCATTAGAAGCTGTAGAATTGGCCGGGCCAATTAGGGAATTACTTGCACAGAGGTATGGTAATTCTACTTTTAACGACTGGGTACGTTTATTCACCATGCGTAGACCTGTATATAAAGTATGGTGTGAAGAATTGTTGTGTAGTATAGAATTAAATGATCGGGTAGCTAGTTTAACCGATCGATCTTTTATTAGATTTTTGTTAGGAGGTTCGATGCGCCACATGTCTTTACTAGACATGGCTCAGGCTTTACGTATATATACGCCTGAGGAGTTAGCATCTGCCGATTGTAGAGGGTTGATACTAAATGGTAGAAAGATAGATGAAAATTTTGATACACATGGTGTATGGAGTCAAATGACAAGCCATCACCGATTCAAAGGGGGAAATT
The DNA here is from genome assembly GCF_046630445.1 of Rutidosis leptorrhynchoides. Classification (NCBI taxonomy): domain Eukaryota; kingdom Viridiplantae; phylum Streptophyta; class Magnoliopsida; order Asterales; family Asteraceae; genus Rutidosis; species Rutidosis leptorrhynchoides. Next base: position 638,051,959 of record NC_092335.1, read on the forward strand.
ACTCTTATTTGGATATAGATAGAGCTAAATTAAGAGTAATTCATAGGTTTTTAGCTAATTCGATTACACAAAGAGGTAAGAACAAGGAAAAGGTAAATGAACAGGATTTGTTTTACCATATGTGTATTCGAGACCCACAAAGCGCTGTAAGTATACCTTATTGTGTGAGTTATTATTTATCAGCTATGGTTAGGTGGATGAGACCGCATAGCATAATAGGAGGTGGTATATTTATTACTTTGATTGCTGAATATCTCGGTGTGGATATAAGTCGGGGGGGGGGATTATTAGTCGAAGAACCAGAACCCCGCGATACAATAGGTTTAAATGTATACCATGGTGCGAAAGTTTTGAAGAGGCGAAATAACGCCGCAGTACAATACCATGGTAGACATCCACAGGTTGAGAGAAACCAACAGAAAGGTAATGTAGGAGGGGGGAAATGAAATGCAAGAAATGCAAAGGTTTATAGCTTCACAGGAGTACGAAAATGCTAGACAAAGAGCATTTGAAGATTGGCAAGTTCATCAAAACCAAATCATAGCTTATTGCCAACATATAGGTAGAAACTATATTCCTACTCCAAAGCCCATATTCCCTCCCTGGTCTATAGAGATTCAACCACCGTATCCTACGTATAACCCAGCCGAAGCATTTTATAGCACCTATGGTTATGCATGGAACCCCTATTGGTATCAATATCATCCCTAGTCTACTTAGTTTTTTTATTTTATTTTGTAATTTGTAATGTTGATACGTTTAATACTTATGTTAATATTGTAATAGTTTTTATAATTTTCTAACTTTTATTCTTAGATTTTAATAATTTTTGAATGTGGGGTAATATACCAAACTTCAAAAATATGTATATATGTTTGCAGTTTATCTTATGTACACAACAGGGTAAAACAACGCATTTTCAAAGACTGGCATTAAGTTCAGCAAAAGCAACTAATTTTGACGACAAGATGCAAAATATATGTGAAATAACAACAAGACGGAATGAACAAATGATATGCACCATTTATCATTCAGCAAACAAACGCCAATATATTTGGAAACTTTGGTAAAATTTAATCATTTTCACACAAATCACCCTCAATAATTTAAATTGTTACTGATTTCTTGCAAATGAGGGCATTGCAAGATCTTAAGTGTGGGAAGGGGTTAAATTCTTTCGGATAATTAAAATTTTTAGTTTATACACTTGGTTACCATTAGAAATACTAGTAAAGCAGTAGTTGTATTAGAATCTAGTGCTCTCTGATAATAAAGAATAGCCCTAGTCTTATATACTGACTACCCAATTCTAGTAAAAATTTTCATAATTTTTAATTAAATGAACTCAAAATCATGTTTATACATATTTATGAACGATAAAACTAGGTTTTAACACCGAAATTATTGTTACCTCGGAAAGGACATAAATTGATAAACAAACCAAAATGTTAAAATTCATTTAAAATGGAATAGAGGACAATAAAAAGGAAAATAAAAGCCAAGTGTGGGAAAATTCTCCAAGTTATTCAAAACATATGTCACATATTTTTGTACAAATAACTGAAAATACTTTTGCTTTGGACTAAACTAAATTTTTTTTACCTGATTTACTGTAAGAAAGATGGATCTACACGATGAATCAATTCCATCATTAAAAGGAAGTAAAGTCTTCCGAAAAAGAAATGCGCTTCTTGATTTAGGTCATGAAGTTGTCGTCCAGACCAGCTGTAGGTTGACGAAAAACCTAGAAAAGTCATCACTAAAATCAGCAGGAAATCCACGGACCTCAGCATTAAACAGGGTCGCCAAGTGGCCAGATTTATCCTAACCATGAGAAGGATTTATCTCGTAAAATGGGGGGGGGGGGCACCATGCAAATTAGCTGGATAAGACTAATGAATCAGATCCCTAGAAAGGATAATCTCCTTAAAAGATCAAAAATCAGATTTTAAGCCTGATATTACTCAATCCTAGAGATTGACCTTAAAGATTGAGAATTCAAACTCATGGAATTCAATGATATCTAAACTCGAGCTTGAACGAGAAACTATTTTGATCAAATTATAAACCGATTTATTTTCTGAAAACCCATTTTCAATGCATTCATTACCATTGAACGTAAAATCCTAGGAATTCACCTGGAATTCATTAGGTCACCTGAACCAAATCGGGTGTCAACCGTAAGAACGGTGGTTGCATAGTGGTCAAAGACAGGACCTTGTGCCAAACCTACAAATTATAAGGGTGAGCTTTACTATTGCTCCTACAAAGGATAGTACTAGCATCCGACACGTTTATAGACCATAATTAAAAGCATGTCAGGGGACATTGCCTTAACAGTTGACTTGTTCAACGCTTTCCTTTACAACCGGACGGTAGTTTACCGAAAGGTAATATACGGGACAAGTAAACTGGACGTGTTGCTTTCTAAATACAAGGTTAGCAAGTGGGTGACACAAAACCATAAGTTTTGAGATAAAATTTTCAAATCTGAAACCCACCAAACCCACAAAAATATTTTGCAAACACCGGTGAAGGGTTATTCCGGAAAACTTATCTAGGGTAAAAGCTAGATTTAATTTTCAAAAGATCAAATGTTTTCATAAAGATCCAATTTCCTTAATGGATCTAAATTTTTATAGTCATGTGGGACTGTAAACCATATCGTTACTACCATTGTTTATATCGCCGTATAGAAATCACTGATGTACAAAGTGTGAAGAATAAAGAAGTGATTCTAGTATTTCAAGACGATATTGCTTGAGGACAAGCAACGCTCAAGTGTGGGAATATTTGATAATGCTAAAAACGAACATATATTTCATAGCATTATACCTCAAGAAAGACAAGCTTTTAGTTGCAATTGTTCTATTTAAAAGTGATATTCGTTTAAATAATAAAAGGTAAAGACAAAAGACAGATTCGACGAATTGAAGACCCAAACGACCAAAAAGCTCAAAAGTACAAAATACAATCAAAGAGGTTCCAATTATTGAAAAGAAACGTCTCGAAATTACAAGAGTACAAGATTCAAAACGCAAAGTACAAGATATTAAATTGTACGCAAGGACGTTCGAAAATCCGGAACCGGGACCAGAGTCAACTCTCAACGCTCGACGTAACGGACTAAAAATTACAAGTCAACTATGCACATAAATATAATATAATATTTAAATAATTCTTATAATTATTTATATATTATATAATATATTATAAACCGTCGGCAAGAAAGGCTCCAAACTTGTGTGAGCTGTAAAAGCAAACTCCGCGAGTTGCGGAGTTTACAGTGCAAAAATTACGCGAGTCGCGGAGCCCCAAATTTAGAAACTGCCTATAAAGCTCGCGCATTCTGATCGTAAAAAGATATCATATATCCATCCTCTCTATATCTATACGTAAATATTTATATTTATATTTATATTTATATTTTAATTTTAATTTTAAATCTTAATAATAAGGGTATGTTAGCGAATGTTGTAAGGGTGTAAGTCGAAATTCTGTCCGTGTAACGCTACGCTATTTTTAATCATTGTAAGTTATGTTCAACCTTTTTAATTTAATGTCTCGTAGCTAAGTTATTATTATGCTTATTTAATCCGAAGTAATCATGATGTTGGGCTAATTACTAAAATTGGGTAATTGGGCTTTGTATCATAATTGGGGTTTGGACAAAAGAACGACACTTGTGAAAATTAGACTATGGGCTATTAATGGGCTTTATATTTGTTTAACTAAATGATAGTTTGTTAATGTTAATATAAAGATTTACAATTGGGCGTCCCTATAAATTACCATTTACACTCGATCGGACACGATGGGCGGGGTATTTATATGTACGAATAATCGTTCATTTAACCGGACACGGGAATGGATTAATAGCCACTAGAATAATTAAAACAGGGGTGAAATTATGTACAAGGACACTTGGTATAATTGATAACAAAATATTAAAACCTTGGGTTACACTCAGTCGACATCCTGGTGTAATTATTAAACAATGTATTAAAATCTTGTTACAGTTTAAGTCCCCAATTAGTTGGAATATTTAACTTCGGGTATAAGGATAATTTGACGAGGACACTCGCACTTTATATTTATGACTGATGGACTGTTATGGACAAAAACCAGACGGACATATTAAATAATCCAGGACAAAGGACAATTAACCCATGGGCATAAAACTAAAATCAACATGTCAAACATCATGGTTACGGAAGTTTAAATAAGCATAATTATTTTATTTCATATTTTATTTCCTTTATTTTATATTTAATTGCACTTCTAATTATCGCATTTTATTTATTGTTATTGTATTTAATTGCACTTTAATTTTTGTACTTTTTAATTATCGCTAGTTTATTTTATCGCACTTTTATTTATCGCAATTTCATTATCGTTATTTACTTTACGCTTTAATTTAAGTCTTGTATTTATTTATTATTTTACATTTGGTTTTAACTGCGACTAAAGTTTTAAAATCGACAAACTGGTCATTAAACGGTAAAAACCCCCCTTTATAATAATAATATTACTTATATATATTTGTATTTTTATAAATGCAAACTAATATAGCGTTAAGTTTTTTTAAAAAGATTCCCTGTGGAACGAACAGGACTTACTAAAAACTACACTACTGTACGATTAGGTACACTGCCTATAAGTGTTGTAGCAAGGTTTAAGTATATCCATTCTCTAAATAAATAAATATCTTGTGTAAAATTGTATCGTATTTAATAGTATTTCCTGCTGAAATTTAAAGCTATTTTATATACACCTCGCATAACATCACTCATTCACGAAATAACCGTTAAGATCATTCAAACCCAAGAGAGGCTCAAGATGGCCCATAGTCGCCAAAAGAGCTATGCCGATGTTAGACGTAAACTTTTCGAATTCTAAGTGGGTAGCCGCATAACGTTAAAAATCGCACCTCGGAAAGGTGTAATCCGTTTCAGGAAACGTAGAAAGCTAAATCCGCGATATTTTGATCCTTTTAAAATCTTGGGGTGTATTGGACCCGATGCATACCGTTTAGATTTTCCGACTCATTTGAGTCCCCGTTCATCCTACATTCCATGTATCAAACTTAAAGAGGCGTCTTGTCGACCAAGAACTTGTTATTCCGTTCGATAAGCTTACTATCAATGACAAACTTCCCTTCCTAGGAGAACCGGTTGAAATATTGACTCGTGAAGCCAAACTCTGAGAAAACGTGAAATCCCGATTGTCGAAGTTCATTGAAATACCCAAGGAAGTACCTTCACTTAATCGTAGAATTGACAACGCAAGATCTCGAGGAAGAAACAACGACTACTACTTCCAACTAAGTTTCGGGACAAAATTTCTTTTAAGGTGTGGGTAATGTAACATCCCGCATTTTTCCATTAAATTGATTTTTAACACCGTCGTTTTTTAGATAATATCTTTCGTTATCTAAATTCGCATCTTTTGCTAATTAACATTCGTAATATTTCCGTTATTGGATTATAACATCTCTCGTTTACTCTAGCATTTTAAAATATTCGCTCGGTTAATTCACGCACCCGCTTACAAACTTGAGGGACCGAAGTTGCTAAGTGGGCAAACTAATTGACTAGGTCAACTAGTCAACCCACTCTTTCCACCACTCATTCCATTTTCACCTCCTCATCTCTTTCTCTCTTTCTCTACTTCCATTTTTGAACTCAAACACCCAACTTCACTAATTCATCATCCATTTCGAACCTAGGAAGTTTGTTGCAAAACAAATTACATATTCGTGATCCTCTCATCATCCTCTACATTTTGGTACAAATTTTATCTCGTTTGGGTAACATTTCTAAAACTCTAGATTTCATGTTCTTAGTGTTTTTGATTAGAAATGGTGTTAATTAGTGTCTATGGCTCAAGTCTAATATGAATATGTGTTTGATTTGCTCGATTTGTTGTTTTGAGTATCTAGCATGAACACATGAAATGGGTGTGCTTAGTCTTTAATTTTGGATGATTAAATATCATTTAAATGTTAAAGTTCATGCATTAAATGTGTTACTAGCATCATTAGCTTCAATTTGATGTGTAGGTTGACTTGAAAAACTTCACTAACATGATTATTGATTTTGTGATTCTTGGTTAGGGTTTGATAGCTTTTAAAATGAACTTTTGATACATTGAATGCTTGTTAATATTGTTAGTAAGTGTTTAGTTGCAATTTATGTTTAATTACATTCGAAACGGTATATCGTATGTGTAAATTGGTTTTCCCGAATCATAAAATGCGTTTTACGAACTTGAAACTTCAATGATGAACTTTTAACGATCATTCAACGAGGATTTGGTCATTTAAATGATATAATTGTTTGATGATATGTGATTAGTTGTATTCCTCATCAAAATACCTTTCTAACGATATAAGATACATGTTTTAAGTGTTTTCGGCTCACAATTTGTGTTTGTTTGAAGTTTGGTTCCTGCACTTGTGTGTTTTCAGCAAAACAGGACCTGGGCACTAATCTGGACGCCATCCAGATTCTTGGACGCCATCCAGGCCTTCACATCTGGACGCCGTCCAGCCAATCTGGACGTCGTCCAGCCAATCTGGACGCCGTCCAGATGAACTACCAGGTTCTGATTTGGTTGGCCATTTACCATTTAATTTTAACTATGCTACGCACCTCCGATTCACAAGTAACTTGTTCTAACATGCTTATATATGATTAAAAACCTCAGAAAAATAGTTCGGGGCCCGATCCGAACGTGTTGACTTTTTCGTTGACTTTGACTTGAACTAAAAGTTGACTTTTATTCAAACATAACCAATACTTTGTTTAAACGGTATAACCTTTCGTTTACACTTATATCTTGTATGAAACTTGACAACGTGATTCACATGTTACATAATCGAGTCGTAACGAGCCATAAGACTAATTGAACACATTTTGCCCGACCTTGTGTCGTGACCGGTTAATTGATACAACTTACTTGTTTAGGTCAAGGCTAAATAACTTTCATGCACACGTTTACTTTGTGAAGTACTTTTATACTCGTGCACTCGAGGTGAGATCTTAGTCCCATCTTTCAACAACTTTTATACTTTAAATCATGGGATGAGAAACATATACATTTTTATACTACATACTTTATACTTTGAACACAAGTACGAAAACAAACATTCCACAATGAGTTAGAACAAAAAGCCTCAATTCAATTATCATTAGTTACACTTGCAGGGTGTAAGCGAGAACTTATATTATGTGATTACATGGGCTTGACGAGCCTCATTCGGACGGTTCGCTACCGTTAGCGGACGAAATATATTTTCGGGTTTAGTGTATGTTCTAACACTACGTAACAGGGTACAAAATAGTTAAGTCTTGATAATTGGGTGCTCGCGATCATACTTTTGGAATGCAAACGATTCAGATAATCAACGTTATGGAAATACAAAATCTTGTGGTTCAAAACAAAGTTTACAAATACACCTATGATTTCACCAACGTTTTTCGTTGACAGTTTTCTATATGTTTCTCAGGTTCATGATTGGCTATTTGATACATGCTTCCGCGTACACTCATACTTGCTTGGAGTCAAGCATACATGCATACGCTAGCGATAGCACTTTTGGATTTAACTTAAGCATACATACTTATGCTATTTATAGCAAACTGTGATTTTCAACTTAATATTATGTCGCAAGTTATTTCATTTATACTTTACTACTTTTGTAAACTTAAACTTGTTGTCGATTCGTTTGGTAAACTAAGCTTTGTAAGTCTTGTACGTTTCAAATGAATGTACGTTCTCATTGGTCCCATAGCGATGTATTTGACCTCTATATGATACGTTTTAGAAAATATTGCATTCGTTTCTTGAAAAGCACATCATTATTATACATAATGCATGTTTTAAACAAGTGGGCGATTATTTAAGAAATAATCCCCAAAATACATCGGTTTCCAAATACTACACACGTGACGTAACAGTCGAATATAATACATGACAAAGGTTTTATTGAATGCAACACTTTATTTAAATAAAAGTATGAGACTCCATGCAATGCTTGCTCAGATAATGCAACAGCGGAAGACTTTCTTACGGACCTGAGAAAAGTCCAACAGTCCAATAATTGGTATATATATATATATATATATATATATATATATATATATATATATATATATATATATATATATAATCTTAGAATTACCCCACGATGTATTGTATACGTATTGTCTTTTCATCAACCCAGAGACGTATTGTATACGTATTGTCTTAGAATTAACTAAGACGTATTGTGTACGTATTGTCTTAGGATTTATCAAAACGTATTGTATACTTATTGTGTTAGGACGTACCAAGAATATTATTATACATATATACAATCACAGAATTAACCAAGATTATAATATTTTATTATACTACTGTTAACATATCCAAATATATATAGGATATAGAAAAAGTTACCAAGGATATGGTTAATATAGTTTTTATAATATAAATTTCGTCCATACAACGTTAATTTTAGCAGATTTTGTTTTGCTCGCCAAATATTCATTACAACTCCGTTTAAAGTGAATAAAATTGCTATGGATTCATTAAGAAGTAAAGTTTACAAAACCAATTTGAAAAGTTCATTCCAATTAGTAATTTTTAAAGCTTTATCCTCTTTTTGTGTCGGTGGACAGATTTGGAAAAATCCCGGCATCCACCCAATATATGATTTTTGATAAAATACTTCCACTTTGTCCAAAATCATGATAAAAATACTGGAAGTCTTATTTACAAACATTAACATATTTCCAAAGTCTTAGACTTGAACTCAAAGTCTAAGATAATTTTTTAATTCCCAACCCAAAACAGCCCGCTTTTTACCGAATGGAGATTAAAGGATATATGTTAAGTTTCAGGGTGTTCTTCATATGTACAAGTTATAAGTTCTTATATTAACTTAATATAACATCATAATACATATAAATAAGTGTTATTAGAGTTAAGTTAGAAATATTAGATTAGTTTTTCAAACAAGCTTGGTGTTCACCAAAACAAGTTCTAGTTTTACAAGTTTTATAAGTATAATAAGATAGCAACTATACAAGGAATTGAACAAGGATTTTGAGAAGTATTTTACCTTGATTATGAAGAGGAAAGTTGCTGAGATTAAAGTATGATATGAGAGTATTCAAGTGTGTGTTTTTAGTTTAAGAAAATGTGGAGTAAAAATGAGTTAAAATGGTCCTTATTTATAAGCTTATAATTTTGGCTTTTAGTGAAAATATCTAAGATAAGTTAAATTGTATTAAGTCATGCATGACATATTAAATTGATTAGGTCATGGATGACATATTACACAAATAATTGCAGATTTCTATTGGTAGATATCAATAGTAAATACTTCTAGAAGCTGTGTATAATACTGGTAAAAATACCGTATGAATGCGAGTAGAATTCTTTGAGGAAATTGAATGGAAATACGAGTATAGCTATCATTTATATGTATTGGTATATTATAAAGTGTATTCAATACTTTAAAGGATGTATTTACACTCGTAATACATTATATGTAAATACATTTTAACATAAGTTAATTACGTCGTTTAAATAGTAATATATATATTGTTTGAAAACTCTTTAAATTAGTAGTATGAAAATATATATATAATACTTTGTTAATATAATTAATGAGATATTTAATTATCATATTTTCAAGTTAAATATATATAAATCCATATATATATACACAATAATTAAACAATTAAACAATTAAATCAAGTTATGACGTTCGTGAATCGTCGGAATAAAAGGGTGACCAAAAGCTTGTGTAAAACTCTTTTCGGAGGTTCAAGATTTATTAAAACTTATTGCTTATCAAGTCGGAATTATATAAAGATTAAGTTTAAATTTGGTCAGAAATTTTCTGGAAACAGTCAACACAAAGGTTGGTGAGATATATAGGTTTATCATCGATATAAATATAGACCACAAGATTTCATAGTTATAAATATATGTACACTCGCAAGTGTATAAAAGTATTCTATAAGTTGTTGAGCGCTTCGGTAACCATACTTAACCATTAATGTGGCATATTCCCTTTATTATGAAATCTCCCTACACTGTACCAAGTGTACTAAAAATAAAGTACTATGCAACCGTTTACGATACTAGAGCGACTAGCCCGGTTGGGGTTGTCAAACCCGATAGATCTATCAATAGGATTCACGTATACATATTCTTACAACATGTAAAAATTAGTTACCAAGCTATTAGGGAAGATATGCAAAGTGGTACAACTCAACGTAGAATATATTTTAAGTACTTGTGTCCAAGGCGTAAAACATAAAATGCATGTATTCTCATCCCAAAATATTTTTAGAGTTTAAAAATGGGACTATATACTCACAGTAGTAAAAGTATATTAATAATAAGTTTTCAACTTATTAAAAATATGACCGTCTTCCTTGGATTCACGAACCTATAACAATAATAACGATTCAGATAATAATACGACATATGAATAAAATAAAGCAAGTTCATAGAATACTTATATAATAATTTTTAACATTTTATGTTAGTAGTCCATTGTTAGTAGTCCTTTGTTAGTAGTCCAAAATAGTCCGAAAAGTCCAACAGTCCAATAATCGGTATATATATATATATATATATATATATATATATATATATATATATATATATATATATATATATATATATATATATATATATATATATATATATATATATAATCTTAGAATTACCCCACGACGTATTGTATACGTATTGTCTTTTCATCAACCCAGAGACGTATTGTATATGTATTGTCTTAGAATTAACTAAGACGTATTGTGTACATATTGTCTTAGGATTTATCAAAACGTATTGTATACTTATTGTGTTAGGACGTACCAAAAATATTATTATACATATATACAATCACAGAATTAACCAAGATTATAATATTTTGTTATACTACTGATAACATGTCCAAATATATATAGGATATAGGAAAAGTTAACAAGGATATGATTAATATAGTTTTTATAATATAAATTTCGTCCATACAACGTTAATTTTAGCAGATTTTGTTTTGCTCGCCAAATATTCATTACAACTCCGTTTAAAGTGAATCAAATTGCTATGGATTCATTAAGAAGTAAATTTTACAAAACCAATTCAAAAAGTTCTTCCCAAGTAGTAATTTTTAGAGCTTTACCCTCTTTTTGTGTTGGTGGACAGATTTGGAAAAATCCCGGCATCCACCCAATATATGATTTTTGATAAAATACTTCCACATTGTCTAAAATCATGAAAAAAATACTGGAAGTCTTATTTATATATATTAACATATTTTCAAAGTCTTAGCCTCAAAATCAAAGTCTAAGATAGGTTTTTAATTCCCAACCCAAAACAGCCCGCTTTTTACCGAATGGAGATTAAAGGATATATGTTAAGTTTCAAGGTGTTCTTCATATGTACAAGTTATAAGTTCTTATATTAACTTAATATAACATCATAATACATATAAATAAGTGTTATTAGAGTTAAGTTAGAAAGATTAGATTAGTTTTTCAAACAAGTTTGGTGTTCACCAAAACAAGTTCTAGTTTTTTTACAAGTTTTATAAGTATAATAAGATAGCAACTATAAAAGGAATTGAACGAGGATTTTGAGAAGTATTTTACCTTGATTATAAAGAGTAAAGTTACTAAGATTAAAGTATGATATGAGAGCATTCAATTGTGTGTTTTTAGTTTAAGAAAATGTGGAGTAAAAATGAGTTAAAATGGTCCTTATTTATAAGCTTATAATTTTGGATTTTAGTGAAAATATCTAAGATAAGTTAAATTGTATTAAGTCATGCATGACATATTAAATTGATTAGGTCATGGATGATATATTACATTAATAATTGCAGATTTCTATTGGTATATAGCAATAGTAAATACTTCTAGAAGCTGTGTAAAATACTGGTAAAAATACCGTATGAATGCGAGTAGAATTCTTTGAGGAAATTGAACGAAAATAAGAGTATAGCTATCCTTTATATGTATTGGTATATTATAAAGTGTATTCAATACTTGTAAGGATATATTTACACTCGTAATACATTATATGTAAATACATTTTAACATAAGTTAATTACGTCGTTTAAATAGTAATATATATACTTTTTGAAAACTCTTTAAATTAGTAGTATGAAAATATATATATAATACTTTGTTAATATACTTAATGAGATAGTTAATTATCATATTTTCAAGTTAAATATATATAAATCCATATATGTACACAATAATTAAACAATTAAACAATTAAATCAAGTTATGACGTTCGTGAATCGTCGGAATAAAAGGGTGACCAAAAGCTTGTGTAAAACTCTTTTCGGAGGTTCAAGATTTATTAAAATTCATTGCTTATCAAGTCGGAATTATATAAAGATTAAGTTTAAATTTGGTCGGAAATTTTCGGGTCGTCACAGTACCTACCCGTTAAAGAAATTTCATCCCGAAATTTGATCGAGGTCGTCATGGCTAACAATAAGAATGTTATTATGACGAATATAAGTTGATTCATAGGGTTTTATCATGATTGAAAAACATGGATAAAATAATTTGATTACTCGAAACGTATGAGTGAAGCTATTGTAAAAAAGTGAAATGAGAAAATAGGGATTCGTCTTATCTTTTGACGTCATCACGGTTGATCTCCGGATTAAAGAAAATCTTTGTAATCTATATAAGATTTGATTCTTCGGCGATTAAGGAAATTATGATCCTCTTCGATTTAATGCAATAATCTGTCTCGATTTCTCTGTCAGATATTTTACTATAAATTAACCTCCTACGTTTCCTTATTTCCACATCTCCCATCTTTTATACTTTCTTCCTTTCTTCGTACTTCCAAAACATTCGTCAATATGCTCCATCCAGTTTTAATTCTTGATATATTCTTGACTATCACATCTGTCATTCATCTTTTTCATCTTCCACCAGAGGAATCCGTTAATTTCTACTATGCTCTTGGGTTTATAGTGTTCTTAGTTTTCCTGTGTCTTTATATTGCTATACGCATCGATATACACGGTTTGTAATTTCTGTGTTGTCTTCGTGCTTATATTTTCCTTATATTTTGGAGTTTCATGCTTCCGTCTTCTTTTTCCGACTTCAAGTTAAGCGAATAATGGTATAGAATTGATAGATATGAAATTCGGAATGAACATAGCTAATGCTCTAAGAGAGAAATTGTAATAATACAATTTGACTTGTGAAATTACCAGAATCCAAAGGAAAAGATAGAACTATCAATAGAATATGTTCTTGATATGTTTAGAGATTAGATTGAATGTAAGAGTCATGTAGTATGGCACATGATGACGTTATGGTCTGTGAATCATTATGTTCCATTTAGAAACTCAGCATGACTTACTGTAATATAATCACGTTGATCAAGTGTCATTATATTATACTAACTCATGCTTCAGTTTCTAACACTACTTCAAAACATTCATATTTTAAACTCGAAGGTTCCAGAATTTAGAAACTAAAATAGCTTCTTTTATGATGTAACATAGATAGCGCGAAAAGATGAATTATTTCATATAAGAATAGTTATGAAAATATCTTCAGAAATATGGAGGATATTTATAATAAAAGATACGATGATATCTTAGAATATCTAAGATCAGAGGATGATGAAGAATGTTGTCCACAAGGATTTAGAGTAAGGAGCAAGGTATTCGCTAAAGACTTCAGCAGACACTGAATTATTTGGATTCTTTGAAGGCAGATTTAGTCCTTGTGATTTGTCCACAGCCTCCTTCAGGGTTTTCTCAATCCGTTTTCCAGTTCCAAACCTTCTCTTTTTCTGTGCTTTGCGAACACAATATTCTTTATCATCAACTTTTGACTGTTTCGGTTGTCTACAGTTTCTGCTGCTTCATTCAGCTTTTTTCAAAACTTCATAGTACTGATTCGTAGGCTGAAGTGCTATTTCAGATTTCAGTATTATAATTCCAGGAAATAACCTTATATGTATATGCAGAAATGATGTGAGATTCAAGAATAATTATTGATGCTTCCGGGGGTTTGGTATGACAATTATTGTTACAAGATATAGATGGGTACATGACAAGGTTTTATGGTGATCTTTCATAGAGATTTAAGTCAAAGAGCAATAAAGTTACTGGTAAGCTTACTACTAATGTGGTGGAGTATAAAAGGTTCCCTGGTAACGATGGCGAAAAGACAACATATATATCAAGGTTATAATAAGGCTACTCCGGATGAAAACTCGAAGTTGTCTTTTTGGAGCTGTGACAAAATTCGCTATTTTGAAAAGGGATTGTAAAGTTATTTTGGGTAATAATAATGCTAAAGGATCTGACACGGATACGTGTTGAACCTTTGCTTAGGTTCAAGTATCCTCCGAATGCATATCTATATGCATATATTCTTCGTATGTATCGTGTGATTGGTTCATTCTCTCGATTGTTCCTTAGTTGAGGTGTTTTCAAGAATTTTGAAGGGTTTAGGCACAGGTTGTCATCGTCAATATTCGTATAATGAATTCGTCGTGAATCTTGAATGATACGAATATCTTTATGAGTTCTGTGAATGAAAGTGATGTTCTAGTATAGTTTGAATTTAAAGTATGATTTTGAAGGATGTAGGAATTTAAGAGTGATGCCATCTGTTTAATCTTGACTTGGATTCTGATCTGTCAAAATCAGAATATGTAATTGAATTGGTATGGAAAATGGTTGTCTTGAATTTTGTGAAATGATGTATATTGCTATGAAAGGAGAGAGTATAATTAACGATTGTCGAAACATCATTGAAAATGTACAGTGTAACATATTAATGTGAACTTAAGTATTTCTTGGGTATTACCTACCCGTTAAAATAAAATTTCACAAGTAATATTTTGTACAAAAGAATTTTTATTACAGTCTTTATGAAAATATATGTATGTATATTTTCTTCAGATGTAATATGGATTTAATGAGTTAATATTATATTAATCTCATTTGGTTTACGGTTGGAACCAGAAATGAATAATCCCTAAAACTTTAGAGATTACATAATCACCGCGGAATATTTCTTCAACGTAAATGAAATAATGAATTAATACTTCATCACTCATTATTGTTGGTATCCCTCAGTGCATGCGGTACGTATGATGTTGATGCTCGTAATGCGGCTTGCGATGTTGAGGCTTGTGATGTTGTTGGTACTGTTGGTGCTGGTACTGGTAGTAGTTTGATGTGAGTATAGATGATGAGAATTTGTTTTGTTTTGTATTATAAAAGAAGATGTTTAAAGTTTCTTGAATAAAAAGAGAGGTCAAGAGCTTTATAAAGGGAATGAAATGATGTAGGATGCACTTGCTAATGAAGTTTTACTTTTCATAACAGTAAATAATTCACCATGCAAGATACGAAGTAAAGGTCGGATAGCCTCAATAAATTAGTAATATTATACTCGTGCAAATTTTTGAAATCGTATATGTTATATAAAATAAAGTAAATGATTACTTACTTTTGACAAATACATATGAAATTTTACTTTCACTTTTACAAACCAAATCTTTTATTTAAAAGATATTTTACTTTGAATGGTACGGGTTGTACGTAACCCTAGATTACTAAGAACTTCGTTTCTTTTCTTACATTGTCACCTTAAACGATTTCTATAAAATTTTCGTTGCTTGTTATATAAAATTTTTCGTTGCTTATTCGTATCCAAATCATCATGAAGACTTTACAACCGTCGAAATTGAGAGATTCATGTGTGTGTATGTGATGAAAGCACTTACTACCACGTCATGCAGAGCCTTCGGGCATCCGCAAACACTTAAACCATTCAAAATTATCGCGTTACCCTGAGGATCTTATTTGCCACACCTGTCAGAGCGATGATCTTTCTTACATAATTCTAAGTCCTGATTTATTCCAAGGGATTCTCATCTAGCGATATTAACATCATCAGTACTTCGACGTAAATATTGGCCATAACCTGTTTGGCATTTTGCAAAGTCAAGAAGTGATTAACTTCTCGTCCTCATGCTCTATCCTTCATACCTCACTTTTTAGCAACGGCTTCGCACGTGAACACTTTTGGGCCAAAGACTTAAGTCCCTGATAATCATCAAAACTACATTTAATTCATTAGTTTTCATTACCTAGTAACATGTCAACCGACGATTCAAAGATTTTTCACTCAATCTTTTTCAACTCGTAACCTCTGAAATACGAAAAACTATGTTTATCAAAAATTTTACACGTTGCTTATTTGTGCGGTCCTCACGAGATTTATGGACAAATGAAAGTACCAAAAACTTTTCTGTCACTTATGCGATTTATAAAATCATATATGTATAAATTTACCCTTACTTATTTTGGTTAATACATACCAAGTTATACCTCCAAATTATTTAAAAATCGCTCCTTTATTGAGTTGTTCAACTTAAGTCAAAAAATTTTGTGCAAAATGGTACACGTTGTACATACTTCTAAATTTACTAGGAACTTCGTTCCGTTGTCACATCAAACGTTTAAAAGTTTTTCAAAACTTTCTTGGTTGATTTTATTAAAGGTTTTCGTATTAGACTACACCAAGCATGGACCACACTTCTTCTCGCCCTCTGTTAGGGATGAAGCTTACGAATAAGATATTTGTTAAAAACTCTTGAGCCACTTTGGATGGCAGTTTTATAAAATTTGTTAAGAAGTCTTTGCGCTCATAAAATGTTCCTTTTAAGGTTAAACATGGCAAAAACGCGGGCCGATAAATCAGTTTTCTGAGGTACGCTCAGTGGTCACCCTATTATAGGAAAGGCACTAGTTGGGTTTCTACTCACAATGTTTCACGAATAAATCGTAACACCCTCATAAACGTCGTCTCTATGAATCGGTAGGTTGAGGTACAAGGAATCGTTTTTGAGATACTTTTCACTTAGAGTAAACCGTTCTTTACGACCAAGGGTCCACGTATCTTCTCATCCGCGCATGCCTTTAAGTATAAGGATAAATTCAGAACAAATCGCTCGAAGAGTTCACCCTGGTTCAAAGATCACACCTTTCGTGTGATTCTCTTTTAGAAATATCAAGTAACATACTTTAGGAGTCTATGAATCATGTTATCCTCTTGGAAGGGACTGCTTAAAACGTCTGTAACACGGATATGGTTACTCTACACATTCCTTCCTTCGTTGGTTGCAACTATATGTTGTTCTAGTCGATGTTAACCCTAACTTCAACATGTAACTGAAAGGATAAAGTTACAATATGGAACTGTGCTTCCATTCCATCTAAGGATAAGTGCAGTCGGATAGTCTCAATAATATTAGTAATATTATACTCGTTGCGGCATATCCTGGAAAGGAGAGAGAAAATGGTGTTACGAACGGGTTCGCCAGTAAGTGCCTCATGTTCTCCACCGAGAGGCGAATTAGATTCATGAAAGAGATCGCCTTCTTCTTGTCTAAATTGATTGATTAATCCACGAACCCACCCCCAATTCATCCAAAAAAAGTGATGACTAATTGGTTGGTTCATTCCGGTTAAACTGCTCTCGGAGCTCAAATGAAATTCCATATCAGAATAGCTTTTAGAATCCGATGAACTCGAGCTTTGTGAAGGATCCGCCTTACACGATCAGAGAAATGATTGTTGATATGAAAAAAAAATTTACTGTCATGAAAAGCAAAACTTCATTAGCAAGTGCATCCTACATCATTTCATTCCCTTTATGAAAGGACCCGTCCTTATCCACCTGGACGAAGTCATCAACATTTGGTCCCATTGCGATAATCAACTCCAAGTAATGTCCTTAAAATGAGCTAATGCACCGCGGAAGGTTTCTTTCATACCTGAGAATAAACATGCTTAAAAGTGTCAACCAAAAGGTTGGTGAGTTCATAGGTTTATCGTAACAATCATTTCAATATATTAATAGACCACACGATTTCCGTTTATAAATATATGTACACTCGCAAGTGTATAAAAATATTCTAAGTGGTTGAGCACTTGGTAACCATACTTAACATTTAATCAACGTTGCATATTCCCTTTATTATGAAATCTCCCTACACTGTACCAAGTGTAGTAATGAAACGAAGTACTATGCAACCGTTGAATACTGGTCGTCCAGTCCGGTTGGGGTTGTCAGGCCCGATAGATCTATCAACAGGATTCGCGTTTACAATACCATGTAAATATTAGTTACCAAGCTACAGGGAAATATGCCAGTGGTACAACTCAACGTAGAAGGTATTTTAAGTACTTGTATCTATTTCATAAACATTTATAAAAGCAACGCATGTATTCTCAGCCCAAAAATATATATTACAAAAGCAATTAAAAAGGGAGCAAATGAAACTCACGATAGTGTATTTTGTAGTAAAAATACATATGACGACACTGAACAATGCAGGGTTGACCTCGGATTCACGAACCTATATCATTTGTATATCCATTAATATATATAGTTGTAATCGAATAAATATATATATTATTAGTGATATAACTTTTGTATTGATAACTTATATTCATTTTATATAAAAATATTAAATTTTGTTATGTTATATGTAGTAAATATTATATATATATATATATATATATATATATATATATATATATATATATATATATATATATATATATATATATATATATATATATATATATATATATATATATTATTTGTTTTGTTAAAACAGTACTTTAGTAATACTAAAATAATATTTGAAATAATAATAGTGATATTAATAAAATGATAATATTAATTATATTTCTATTATTAATAATATTAATGATAGTTTTCAATATTAAATCTTATAATGATAATATCAGTAGTTTTTAATAAAATAATTAATTTAATAATAATGGTAATGAAAATAATAATTTTTTATATTAATACTTACTACTTAATAATAATTATAACAATCTTATTACTAATGGTAATCTAAATAATAATAATTCTAAAATAATATTAATACTAATATTAGTAATAATACTTTTATTATTTTCATAATAATGCTAATAACAATCCTAATAATAATAATAGTAATAATAATAATAATAATAATAATAATAATAATAATAATAATAATAATAATAATAATAATAATAATAATAATAATAATAAGAACACTAATTACTAATAATAATAACATTATACCTAATTAGGGTTTTGGTAGTCCATTTAAGAATTAACTTGTTGGGCCAAAAAAACGGATCATTAACTTAAGCCCAATACAAGTACTTCAATGTTCTGATATATATTCGATCCCTCTTTTTTTTTCTTTTTTTTTATCCCAGACGATTCAATCGGTCTTGTGAACACAACCCTAAAAAAATCAAATCAAGTCACAAGCTCGGATGAAATTGCTTCCTGGACCCGCGATTAAAACATTCGTCACATATCAATTGTACCAGAAATAACATATTGATTACAAATTTGATGAAGAACAATGAGGTTGACTTTTGATTTCAGACCTTTGACTTGGAAATTCGAATTTAATTGAAAGATTTAGAGATTGTAATTTTGTAGACAGTTTATGTAATTGATTTGTAACACTCTTGCATTTTTGAATTGTGAGGATTCGTTCAATTTCAAGCTATTGTAGAAATTATTATGAACGGAGCAGTGAACTATCTTTTTTTATGTTTAATTCGTAGATATAAACTGTTAAAGGTATTTGTTGTTGATATTGGTGGAGGATTATCGATTGATTTTGTTTTCACAACTTGAGAAAATGAATCGTTATATAAAAGGATTTATGTCAACATGAATTTTGACAGGTTTTATTCCATCAGATATGAACAAATAAGAAAAAGATAAAAAAAAAACGATATTGATTTGTACCTGTGATCTGTTGATGTCGATATATTTGCCAATTAAGAAGACAAATTTAATAGAATGATAGTGATTAGGAACTGAATACGCAAGTAGGTAAAATTATTTGTATTATATACGTATATATAATAATAATTGAATTCTTTTATATCTGGTTATATATCCTTTTATATATCTATACTTATATAATTATATTTATATGTATATCCGTTTATATATATATATATATATATATATATATATATATATATATATATATATATATATATATATATATATATATATATATATATATATATATATATATATATATATATATCTATTTTATTAAATTCTGTATTATTAATTTATGATATCAACCTATTAATAATTTTAATAAAAATATGAACTAATAATAATGGAAATTTAGTATTGATAATATTAATAATAATTCCATTTACCTGATATTATTAATACTAAAAAAAAAATATTATTTATAAGATAATAATAATAATAATACATTTAAAAATATAATGATAATAGTAATAGATTGTATATGATATATTATATGTTCTTATATGCAGTATACATATTATATGTATATATATAATGTGTATGGGTTGATTGTAATTGAAAGCAAGAAAAGCAAAAAGTAATAGAAATCTTCAAAGGGTGTTGGTTGTGGATTATAATTGTGATTCCATTTGTTTGGCCTCACATCTATCTATATAATTTCTATTAAAAACAAACACAGTAAACTCACATTTAATTCAACATTTAAATAGTAAAGCAGTCCAAATTTTGGATGATACTACCGACACTAATTCACGTTGTATTAATTCGTACTCCGTTGATAATCAGTAGCGGATAAAAGTCCTCCAGAAGAATTTCAAAATTTTTGAGACTCAACATTACATACTTTTCTTATCTTGTCGAAATCACATAAAGATTGAGTTTAAATTTGGTCGGAAATTTTCGGGTCGTCACAGTACCTACTCGTTAGAGAAATTTCGTCCCGAAATTTGAGTGTGGTAGTCATGGCTAACAACAAAAATGTTTTCATGACGAATGTGAGTTGATAAATAGAGTTTTATCATTATTGAGTAATATAGATAAAACAATTTGGTTATGTGAAACGTACGAGTGAAGCTTTCACAAAAGATTGATATAGAGATTTAACTTTTGTCGTAGTCACGGTAGATTTCTGGAATTTAAGGAATTTAAAAGAAAATCTTTGAAAATCTATAAGATTTGATTCGTCCGTGATTAAGGAAATTAAGATTTCTTTAATTAAATGCGGTCACCTGTCTCGATTGCTTTGTCTGGTATCTCCACTATAAATGAACTTCCTCCGTTCCCTTATTTTCACCACTCCAATACTAAATTCAAAAGATTTTGAAATTACTTAATCCAGTTCTGATTCTTGTCCTTATCCTTACTATCATAACAATCCTTCTCCTTTTCCAATTACCACCGGAGAAATCTGTTTTCTTCTACTTCACCTTTGGGTTTATAATGTTTTTAATTTTCCCGTATCTTTATGTTGCAATAAACATTGATATACACAATTTGTAATTTATGTGTTGTTTTCAGGTTTTGTATCCTCCTTTATATTTCAGAGCTCCATGCTCTTGTTTTCCCTTCCTGACTCTAAGTCAAGCAAATAATGGTCCAGAATTCGTAGGTATAGAGTTTTGAATGATTATAATATTCTAAGCAGGAAGGAACGTGATAGCACGATTTGATTTTCAAATTTATCAACATCACGGAAGATAGAACCATCAAGAATACATTTTCTTGATATGCTCAGAAGTTAAGTAGAATGAAAGAGTTATGTAACATGACACATGATGGCGTTATGATCTACTGTGAACCATTATCACATTTCATTAGAAACTCAGCATGACTTACTGTAATATAATCACGTTGGCCAAGCGCCATTATATTATACTAACTCATGCTTCAACTTCCAACACTTCTCCACAATTCATTCATTTATACTTTATACTTAGAATTTACAGAAGTTTCCAATATAATGAAATACAGAAAATACGAAGAGATAGATAATTTCGGACAAGAATATTTATGAAAATATCCTCAGAAATATCGAAGATATTTATGATGGTATTTTAGAATTTCTAAGTTCAAAGGTTAATGAAGAAAAATTTTCCGCAAAATTTTAATCATGGCTTCGAAGTAAGATATTCTCTAAAGATTACATCGGATATTGAATTATTTGGATTCTTTGAATATGGGGTTTGGTCCTTGTACTTGTTCTTTGTTTCCTTCATGGTTAGCTCAATTCGTTTTTCAGTAACAAATTTTCTATCGAGCGTTCCCAACACTCCATACTTTATCATTAAACTCTTGGCCATTTAGGCCATCTACAAACTTTTACTGTTTAGTCTGCATTTAATGCAGCCATATCTGAATCGTCGATTTTCAATCCGAGGTGGTTTCAGGAAAATTTTGTTTTTAGATGATTAAACGATGGTGGTAATAAGGTGGAATATGAAAGGTTCTCTGGTAACAATAAATGAGCACGCATATTTATCAAGATTATAATAAGGTTGTTTTGAAAGAGAAGTCGGAGTTGTATTGCTGGAGCTGTGACAAAATTGGCTATTTTGAAAGGAATTATAAGTTATTTTGGGTAATAATAACACTAAGGAATTAGCACAGCTATGTGTTAAACGTTTACTCAGTTTCCGAGAGTTTCTCAGGTGCATGACTATATGCATCAATCTTTTCTTCCGTAGATGAGTTGCGGTTGGTTTATCCTCTCGTTTGAGGTGTTTTCAAGAATTATGAAAGGTTTGAACGCAGATTGGAATCGTCAAAATACAAATGAGGTTTAAGATGAAATCAAGTGGAAAACTTGAAGAATTGTTTAGTTTCATATATTATAATCAATATTTTAATTCATTTTAATTGTCCAATGTTATTAGTCCACAGTCGATAGTCCAAAGTTGACAGTCTAATAATTCATATATAGTTTAATATATAATATTCGAATTAATTAATACGTATCGTGACCCGTGTACATGTCTCAGACTCGATCACAACTCAAAGTATATATATTATTTGAGAATCAACCTCAACCCTGTATAGAGAACTTGATCATTACTGCATATAGAGTGTCTATGGTGATTCCAAATAATATATATAGATGCGTCGATATGATATGTCAAAACCTTGTATACATGTCCCGATATTTAAAGTGCGTAAAATAAATAACAGAAATTAAATAACGATAAATAAAGTTGCGAGAATGTAAATTGCGATAATTAAATTGCGATAAATAAAATGTAATCAGTTAGCTAGGAACAGTTAGCGTGGATTCTTAACAAAATTTCTCATAGTTAATTTGTTTGTTTCCAACAAATTTTATTTTGTCCAATGTTTTCTTCATTATGCCACTTGTTGGATTATGAGAAATTAAAATCCAAATATGAAATTGGATAAATATGGTTATTCTGTGGTGAACGGATACGTGTATCGGTGGATGTAAATAGAATAGTAAATGACTGTTGAATCAGATTCGAAGAATATACAGTGTAACTTATTAATGTGAAATCTAAATATTTCTAGGGTATTACCTACCCGTTAAAATATTTTCACCATTAACAGTTTGTACGAAAGAATTTTTAATTACAATCTTTATGAAAATATACTTACATATATATTCTCTTCAGATGTAATCATGGATTTAATGAGTTAATAGGATATTAAACTCATTTGATTTATCGTTATTACTAGATTACATGATCTCTAAAACATTAGAGATTACATAATCGTCATGAGGTAGAACGATATGTAGAACGAAGATCATATTCGAAGTACAGATGGGGATATTGAAGCGTGTGAGGTTGATATCCGAGGTACAGATTGTGATGTTGAGGTTTACGACACGGTTGTGGTTGAGGGTAATAAGGGTACTATTGGCGTTGATGATGGTGGTGCTAATTATGCGGCTGGTGCTGCTGCTGGTGTTTGTAACCTTCGAACCATGTTCTCTAAAGCCATCACGCGAGCACATAGTTCGTTAATTTCTGCTAGTACACCGGGATGATTGGTGGTTGGAGCGAGCGAATGAACAAGATTTGAAATATTAGATAGTATATAATCGTGACGAGAGACTCTAGAAATAAGAGAGAACATGGTTTCTCGAACAGGTTCGCCGGTAAGTGCTTCAGGTTCATTGTCAAGAGGGCAATTTGGTGGATGAAATGGATCACCTTCTTCTTGTCTCCAGTGATTTAGTATATTACGAACCCATCCCCAATTCATCCAGAATAGATGATGGGAAATTGGTTGATCCATTCCGGTCACACTGTTGTCGGAGCTCGAGTGAGAATCCATATCGGAATAGTTGTCGGGATCGGAGGAATTTGAACTAGATGCGGAATCCATCTTGTATAATTGGGGAAATGAATTTTTAGTATGGAATAGATTATAGAAGTTAGATTTGGTACTCTTCAATACATAATTTACATATGTATATATAATACCAAAATCCCGTAAATTACGGAGAATCTTTGAAAAGATGTCAACCAAAGTCCAAAGTAACATATATGCTAAGATATGAATTTTGTCTATACACTATCGATGCACTAAATGCAGTAAGACGTGTCTAGACTTAAGGATGATAAGCAAGTAATTTTCGACAAGATATGATAAGCAAAACTTTTGACATGCAGACATGGTCGAAGTCCAGACTCACTAATGCATCTAAACAACTATCAGTTAGACACACTAATGAAAGACTTGGTTCGCTACGACCACCGCTCTGATACCAACTGAAAGGACCCGTCCTTATCCACCTGGACGAAGTCATCAACATTTGGTCTCATTGCGATGATCGACTCCAAGTAATGTCCTTAAAATGAGCTAATGCACAGCGGAAGGTTTCTTTCATACCTGAGAATAAACATGCTTAAAAGTGTCAACCAAAAGGTTGGTGAGTTCATAGGTTTATCGTAACAATCATTTCAATATATTAATAGACCACAAGATTTCCGTTTATAAATATATGTACACTCACAAGTGTATAAAAATATTCTAAGTGGTTGAGCACTTGGTAACCATACTTAACATTTAATCAACGTCGCATATTCCCTTTATTATGAAATCTCCCTACACTGTACCAAGTGTAGTAACGAAACGAAGTACTATGCAACCGTTGAATACTGGTCGTCCAGTCCGGTTGGGGTTGTCAGGCCCGATAGATCTATCAACAGGACTCGCGTTTACAATACCATGTAAATATTAGTTACCAAGCTACAGGGAAATATGCCAGTGGTACAACTCAACGTAGAATGTATTTTAAGTACTTGTGTCTATTTCGTAAACATTTATAAAAGCAGCGCATGTATTCTCAGCCCAAAAATATATATTGCAAAAGCAATTAAAAAGGGAGCAAATGAAACTCACGATACTGTATTTTGTAGTAAAAATACATATGACGACACTGAACAATGCAGGGTTGACCTCGGATTCACGAACCTATATCATTTGTATATCCATTAATATATATAGTTGTAATCGAATAAATATATATATTATTAGTGATATAACTTTTGTATTGATAACTTATATTCATTTTATATAAAAATATTAAATTTTGTTATGTTATATGTAGTAAATATATTTTATATATATATATATATATATATATATATATATATATATATATATATATATATATATATATATTATTTGTTTTGTTAAAACAGTACTTTAGTAATACTAAAATAATATTTGAAATAATAATAGTGATATTAATAAAATGATAATATTAATTATATTTCTATTATTAATAATATTAATGATAGTTTTCAATATTAAATCATATAATGATAATATCAGTAGTTTTTAATAAAATAATTAATTTAATAATAATGGTAATGAAAATAATAATTTTTGATATTAATACTTACTATTTAATAATAATTATAAGAATCTTATTACTAATGGTAATCTAAATAATAATAATTCTAAAATAATATTAATACTAATATTAATAATAATACTTTTATTATTTTCATAATAATGCTAATAACAATTCTAATAATAATAATAGTAATAATAATAATAATAATAATAATAATAATAATAATAATAATAATAATAATAATAATAATAATAATAATAATAATAATAATAATAATAAGAACACTAATTACTAATAATAATAACATTATACCTAATTAGGGTTTTGGTAGTCCATTTAAGAATTAACTTGTTGGGCCAAAAAAACGGATCATTAACTTAAGCCCAATACAAGTACTTCAATGTTCTGATATATATTCGATCCCTCTTTTTTTTTCTTTTTTTTTATCCCAGACGATTCAATCGGTCTTGTGAACACAACCCTAAAAAAAATCAAATAAAGTCACAAGCTCGGATGAAATTGCTTCCTGGACCCGCGATTAAGAAGGTTTGTGAAGAAATTCCAGATTAAGATCATCAACCACTCCATCAGTGGCGACGGTGATGAAGAACATGAAGATTAGAAACAGAAATCTAAAGTGTATCAGGTATAAATTTCTTCATGAAATGTGTTTAGAATCTCCCATAAAACATTCGTCACATATCAATTGTACCAGAAATAACATATTGATTACAAATTTGATGAAGAACAATGAGGTTGACTTTTGATTTCAGACCTTTGACTTGGAAATTCGAATTCAATTGAAAGATTTAGAGATTTTAATTTTGTAGACAGTTTATGTAATTGATTTGTAACACTCTTGCATTTTTGAATTGTGAGGATTCGTTCAATTTCGAGCTATTGTAGAAATTATTATGAACGGAGCAGTGAACTATCTTTTTTTTTTATGTTTAATTCGCAGATATAAACTGTTAAAGGTATTTGTTGTTGATATTGGTGGAGGATTATCGATTGATTTTGTTTTCACAACTTGAGAAAATGAATCGTTATATAAAAGGATTTATGTCAACATGAATTTTGACAGGTTTTATTCCATTAAATATGAACAAATAAGAAAAAGATAAAAAAAACGATATTGATTTGTACCTGTGATCTGTTGATGTCGATATATTTGCCAATTAAGAAGACAAATTTAATAGAATGATAGTGATTAGGAACTGAATACGCAAGTAGGTAAAATTATTTGTATTATATATGTATATATAATAATAATTGAATTCTTTTATATCTGGTTATATATCCTTTTATATAGCTATACTTATATAATTATATTTATATGTATATCTGTTATATATATATATATATATATATATATATATATATATATATATATATATATATATATATATATATATATCTGTTTTATTAAATTCTGTATTATTAATTTATGATATCAACCTATTAATAATTTTAATAAAAATATGAACTAATAATAATGGAAATATAGTATTGATAATATTAATAATAATTCCTTTTACATGATATTATTAATACTAAAAAAATAATAATAATATTATTTATAAGATAATAATAATAATAATAATACATTTAAAAATATAATGATAATAGTAATAGATTGTATATGATATATTATATGTTCTTATATGCAGTATACATATTATATGTATATATATAATGTGTATGGGTTGATTGTAATTGAAAGCAAGAAAAGCAAAAAGTAATAGAAATCGTCAAAGGGTGTTGGTTGTGGATTATAATTGTGATTCCATTTGTTTGGCCTCACATCTATCTATATAATTTCTCTTGAAAACAAACACAGTAAACTCACATTTAATTCAATATTTAAATAGTAAAGCAGTCCAAATTTTGGATGATACTACCGACACTAATTCACGTTGTATTAATTTGTACTCCGTTGATAATCAGTAGTGGATAAAAGTCCTCCAGAAGAATTTCAAAATTTTTGAGACTCAACATTACAGACTTTTCTTATCTTGTCGAAATCACATAAAGATGAGTTTAAATTTGGTCAGAAATTTTCGGGTCGTCACACTTTATAAATCTCTTGACCTCTCTTTTTATTCAAGAAACTTTAAACATCTTCTTTCACAATACAAAACAAAACAAATTCTCATCATCTATACTCACATCAAACCACTACCAGCACCAGCAGCAGCATTACCAACAACATCACAAGCCTCAACATCGTAAGCCGCATTACGAGCATCAACATCATTCGCACCGCAGACACTGAGGGATACCAACAATAATGAGTGATGAAGTATTAATTCATTATTTCATTTACGTTGAAGAAATATTCCGCGGCGATTATGTAATCTCTAAAGTTTTATGGATTATTCATTTCTAGTTCCAACCGTAAACCAAATGAGATTAATATAATATTAACTCATTAAATCCATATTACATCTGAAGAAAATATACATACATATATTTTCATAAAGACTGTAATAAAAATTCTTTTGTACAAAATATTACTTGTGAAATTTTATTTTAACGGGTAGGTAATACCCGAGAAATACTTAAGTTCACATTAATATGTTACACTGTACATTTTCAATGATGTTTCGACAATCGTTAATTATACTCTCTCTCCTTTCATAGCAATATACATCATTTCACAAAATTCAAGACAACCATTTTCCATACCAATTCAATTACATATTCTGATTTTGACAGATCAAAATCCAAGTCGAGATTTAAGAAGTGCCATCAATCTTTAAATTCCTACATCCTTCAAAATCATACTTTAAATTCAAACTATACTAGAACATCACTTTCATTCACAGAACTCATAAAGATATTCGTATCATTCAAGATTCACGACGAATTCATTTTACGGATATTGACGATGACAACCTGCGTCTAAACCCTTCAAAATTCTTGAAAACATCTCAACTAAGGAAAAATCGAGAGAATGAACCAATCACACGATACATACGAAGAATATATGCATATAGATATGCATTCAGAGGACACTTGAACCTAAGAAAAGGTTCAACACGTATCCGTGTCATATCCTTTAGTATTATTATTACCTAAAATAACTTTACAATCCCTTTTCAAAATAGCGAATTTTATCACAGCTCCAAAAAGACAACTTCGACTTTTCATCCGGAGTAGCCTTATTATAACCATGATATATACGTTGTCTTTTCGCCATCATTACTGGGAACCTTTTATATTCCACCACATTAGTAGTAAGCTTACCAGCAACTTTATTGCTCTTTGACTTAAATCTCTCTGAAAGATCACTATAAAACCTTGTCATGTACCCATCTACATCTTGTAACAATAATTGTCATACCAAACCCCAGGAAGCATCAATAATTATTCTTGAATCTCACATCATTTCTGCATATACATATAACGTTATTTCTTGGAATTATAATTCTGAAATCTGAAATAGCACTTCAGCCTACGAATCAGTACTATGAAGTTTTGAAAAAGCTGAATGAAGCAGCAGAAACTGTAGATAACCGTAACAGTCAAAAGTTGATGATAAAGAATATTGTGTTAGCAAAGCACATAAAAAGAGAAGGTTTGGAACTGAAAAACGGATTGAGCAAACCCTGAAGGAGGTTGTGGACAAATCACAAGGACTAAATCTGCCTTCAAAGAATCCAAATGATTCAGTGTCTGCTGAAGTCTTTAGCGAATACCTTTCTCCTTACTCTAAACCCTTGTGGACAATATTCTTCATCATCCTCTGATCTTAGATATTCTAAGATATCATCGTATCTTTCATTATAAATATCCTCCATATTTCTGAAGATATTTTCATAACTATTCTTATATGAAATAATTCATCTTTTCGCGCTATCTATGTTACATCATAAAAGAAACTATTTTAGTTTCTAAATTTTGGAACCTTCAAGTTTAAAATATGAATGTTTTGAAGTAGTGTTAGGAACTGAAGCATGAGTTAGTACTCCCTCTGTCCCATATTTATTGTCACCAGACAAAAAACACACAGTTTAAGGAAATCCCACTAACTTCATTTCTCCACCAATGAAATATCTTCTCTATCTAGATCCACCAATGAAATATCTTTTTTCCTTTCCATTTATGGAAGTAGACAATTAATTTGGGACATCCCAAAATGGAATAGTGGACAATTATATAGGGACGGAGGGAGTATAATATAATGACACTTGATCGACGTGATTATATTACAGTAAGTCATGCTGAGTTTCTAAATGGAACGTAATGATTCACAAACCATAACGTCATCATGTGCCATGTTACATGACTCTTACATTTAATCTAATCTCTAAACATATCAAGAACATATTCTATTGATAGTTCTATCTTTTTCTTTGGATTCTAGTAATTTCACAAATCAAATTGTGCTATTACAATTTCTCTCTTAGAGCATTAGCTATGTTAATTCCGAATTTCATATCTATGAATTCTAGACCATTATTCGCTTGACTTGAAGTAGGGAAAAGAAGACGGAAGCGTGAAACTCCAAAATATAAGGAAAAATATAAGCAAGAAGACAACGCAGAAATTACAAATCGTGTATATCGATGCGTATAGCAATATAAAGACACGGGAAAACTAAGAACACTATAAACCCAAGAGCATAGTAGAAATTAACGGATTCCTCCGGTGGAAGATGAAAAAGAAGAATGACAGATGTGATAGTCAAGAATATATCAAGAATTAAAACTGGATGGAGCATATAGACGAATGTTTTGGAAGTACGAAGAAAGGAAGAAATTATAAAAGATGAGAGATGTGGAAATAAGGAAACGTAGGAGGTTGATTTATAGTAAAATATCCGACAGAGAAATCGAGACAGACTATTGCATTAAATCGAAGAGGATCATAATTTCCTTAATCGCCGAAGAATTAAATCTTATATAGATTACAAAGATTTTCTTTAATCTGGAGATCAACCGTGATGACGTCAAAAGATAAGACGAATCCCTATTTTCTCATTTCACTCTTTTACGATAGCTTCACTCATACGTTTCGAGTTATCGAATTATTTTATCCATATTTCTCAATCATGATAAAACCCTATGAATCAACTTATATTCATCATAATAACATTCTTATTGTTAGCCATGACGACCTCGATCAAATTTCGGGACGAAATTTCTTTAACGGGTAGGTACTGTGACGACCCGGAAATTTTCGACCAAATTTAAACTTAATCTTTATATAATTCCGACTTGATAAGCAATGAATTTTAATAAATCTTGAACCTCCGAAAAGAGTTTTACACAAGCTTTTGGTCACCCTTTTATTCCGACGATTCACGAACGTCATAACTTGATTTAATTGTTTAATTATTTAATTATTGTGTATATATATGGATTTATATATATTTAACTTGAAAATATGATAATTAAATATCTCATTAAGTATATTAACAAAGTATTATATATATATTTTCATACTACTAATTTAAAGAGTTTTCAAACAATATATATGTTACTATTTAAACGACGTAATTAACTTATGTTAAAATGTATTTACATATAATGTATTACGAGTGTAAATACATCCTTACAAGTATTGAATACACTTTATAATATATCAATACATATAAAGGATAGCTATACTCATATTTTCGTTCAATTTTCTCAAGAATTCTACTCGCATTCATACGGTATTTTTACCCGTATTATACACAGCTTCTAGAAGTATTTACTATTGGTATATACCAATAGAAATCTGCAATTATTTGTGTAATATGTCATCCATGACCTAATAAATTTAATATGTCATGCATGACTTAATACAATTTAACTTATCGTAGATATTTTCACTAAAAGTCAAAATTATAAGCTTATAAATAAGGACCATTTTAACTCATTTTTACTCCACATTTTCTTAAACTAAAAACACACACTTGAATGCTCTCATATCATAATTTAATCTCAGCAACATTCCTATTCATAATCAAGGTAAAATACTTCTCAAAGTCCTTGTTCAATTCCTTGTATAGTTGCTATCTTATTATACTTATAAAACTTGTAAAAACTAAAACTTGTTTTGGTGAACACCAAGGTTGTTTGAAAACTAATCTAATATTTCTAACTTAACTCTAATAACACTTATTTATATGTATTATGATGTTATATTAAGTTAATATAAGAACTTATAACTTGTACATATGAAGAACACCTTGAAACTTAACATATATCCTTTAATCTCCATTCGGTAAAAAGCAGGCTGTTTTGGGTTAGGAATTAAAAACCAATCTTAGACTTTGAGTTTGAGGCTAAGACTTTTGAAATATGTTAATATATGTAAATAAGACTTCCGGTATTTTTTCATGATTTTAGACAAAGTGGAAGTATTTTATCAAAAATCATATATTGGGTGGATGCCGGGATTTTTCCAAATCTGTCCACCGATACAAAAAGAGGGTAAAGCTCTAAAAATTACTACTTGGGATGAAATTTTCGAATTGGTTTTGTAAAATTTACTTCTTAAGGAATCTATAGCAATTTGATTCACTTTAAACGGAGTTGTAATGAATATTTGGCGAGCAAAACAAAATCTGCTAAAATTAACGTTGTATGGACGAAATTTATATTATAAAAACTATATTAACCATATCCTTTTTAACTGTTCCTATATCCTATATATATTTGGACATGTTATCAGTAGTATAACAAAATATTATAATCTTGGTTAATTCTGTGATTGTATATATGTATAATAATATTCTTGGTACGTCCTAACACAATAAGTATACAATACGTTTTGATAAATCCTATGACAATACGTACACAATACGTCTTAGTTAATTCTAAGACAATACGTATACAATACGTCTCTGGGTTGATGAAAAGACAATACGTATACAATACGTTGTGGGGTAATTCTAAGATTATATATATACCGATTATTGGACTGTTGGACATTTCAGACTATTTTGGACTACTAACAAACGACTACTAACATAAAAATATTAAAAATTAATATATAAGTATTCTATGAACTTGTTTTATTTTATTCACAAGTCGTATTATTATCTGAATCATTATTATTGTTATAGGTTCGTGAATTCAAGGACGACGGCCATATTTTTAATAAGCTTAAAACTTATTATTAATATAATTTTACTACAGTGAGTATATAGTCCCATTTTTAAACTCTAAAAATATTTTAGAATGAGAATACATGCATTTTATGTTTTACGCCATGGACACAAGTACTTAAAATATATTCTACGTTGAGTTGTACCTCATTGCATATCTTCCCTAATAGCTTGGTAACTAATATTTACATGTTGTAAGAACATGTAAGCGCGAATCCTATTGATAGATCTATCGGGTTTGACAACCCCAACCGGGCTAGTCGCTCTAGTATCATAAACGGTTGCATAGTACTTCGTTTTTACTACACTTGGTACAGTGTAGGGAGATTTCATAATAAAGGGAATATGCTACATTTATGGTTAAGTATGGTTACCGAAGCGCTCAACAACTAATAGAATATCTTTATTGAAATATTTATAACTATGAAATCTTGTGGTCTATATTTATATCGATGCTAGCTTTAAACCTATATATCTCACCAACCTTTGTGTTGACTGTTTAAGCATGTTTATTCTCAGGTCCTTAAGAAAGTCTTCCGCCGTTGCATTATCTGAGCAAGCTGTGCATGGAGTCTCATGCTTTTGTTTAAATGAAGTGTTGCATTCAATAAAACCTTTGTCATGTATTATATTCGAATGTTATGTCACATGTGTAGTATTTGGAAACCGATGTATTATTATTAATTTTATCATTTAAAGTATCGTTATTAATATGATTATTAAGATTATTGTTATTGCTTGTATTATAATTATTATTATTAATAATATCATATTTATATTTACAAGTATTAGAAATGTCATTAACATTAGTATTTTGTATGTATTATTAAGATCATTATAAACTGTACCCTTTAAATATTATTATTATTATTATTATTATTATTATTATTATTATTATTATTATTATTATTATTATTATTATGAATATTATTATTATTTCTATTATGAAAATAATAAAACTTATTAGTATTTTCGTTAATATTAGTATTAGTATCATTTTAAAAATTTTAGTATTATTAATATTGACGTAAGCATTATTATTAATATTAGCACTTTCGTTAACATGAATATCATTAACAAGTACTATTATTATTGAAAATTAATATAATTATTACTAAAAGTATCATTACTTTAAATCTATATTTTTATAAAAACTATTATTAATACTATCATTAATATTATTAGTACTGTGAAAATTATTATTATTATCAGTATAATTATTCTAGTGTTATTATAACTAGTATTTTGTAAACAAAAGAGTAATTACATAAAAGTATATTTAATATACATAACTTAACTATATTAATATTTTTATATACAAAATGAATACATTTAATTAAATAATGAAATATATAAGTTATTAATATAAAAATTATATCACTAATAATAATATATATATTTATTCGATTACGATTATATGTATTAATGAATATACAAATGATATAGGTTCGTTAATCCAAGGCTAACCCTGCATTGTTTAATATTGTCATATGTATTTTTACCACAAAATACAGTATTGTGAGTTTCATTACTCCCTTTTTATATATATTTTTGGGACTGAGAATACATGCGCCGATTTTATTAATATTTTACGAAATAGACACAAGTGATCAAAAACTACATTCTATGGCTGGATTATGAATATTGAATATTACCCATTTTTAGCTTGGTAACCTAATGATTAGGAAACGGGTATAACCCCTAATCGACGCGAATCCTAAAGATAGATCTATGGACCTCGACAAGTCCCATTCGGGGTACAGATGCTTTAATACTTCGAGATTATTATTATTATACAGACGAGAGGTTCTGTTTTGGGGATATTCTATGCATTAAAGTTAAGTCAGTTATCAAGCGTTCACCATATGAATGATTTTTAATTCGCGGGTTACGCGTGTTATTATGTACTCGGGTTACATGTACAATTGAATATCTGAAATCTTGTGGTATATTAAAATGATGGAAATGAATGTTTATGATAAACTAATGAACTCACCAACCTTTTGGTTGACACTTGAAAGCATGTTTATTCTCAGGTTTGAAAGAAATCTTCCGCTGTGCATTTGCTCATTCTAAAGATATTACTTGGAGTCCTTCATGGCATATTTCAAAAGACGTTGCATTCGAGTCATTAAGTTCATCAAGATTGATAAGAAGTCATTGATAGTTTGATATATTAGGAAATGCTATGCATGCCTGTTAACTTTAAAGAAAGTTTGTCTTTTAAAAACGAATGCAATTTTTGTAAAATGTATCATATAGAGGTCAAATACCTCGCGAAGAAATAAAATATTATGAATCATTTATAATGTATATGAACGGGTCCTTTCAGTTGGTATCAGAGCAGTGGTCTTAGCGAACCAGGTCTTGCATTAGTGTGTCTAACTGATAGTCGTTTAGATGCATTAGTGGGTCTGGACTTCGACCGTGTCTGCATGTCAAAAGTTTTGCTTATCATTTAGTGTCGAAAATTATTTGCTTATCATCCTTAAAGTCTAGACACGTCTTACTGCCTCTGTTGCATAGACAGTGTATAGATAATTCATATCTTAGCGTATCTGTTACTGTAGACTTTTCCTGACAGCTTCCGTAGATTCCTCCGTAACTTATGGGATTTTAGTATTATATATGCATATGTAAATTATGTATTGCAGGGTACTAATCAACATCCTATAATCTATTTCTTATCGAAAATCCTTCATCTGATCGTACGAGATGAATCCCTCAACTAGTTCGAGTCCCTTAGATTCCGATAGCTATTCCGATAGTTATTACGACAACTATTCCGACATGGATATTCACTGATATTGCTCTAAACATACATATTATTCGACGCAATATCACTTATATTTCATAGGTTTTTATCATCTACAAAGACATTCAACGCGCATTTCACGAGAAAAACGACAAAAGTGGATAAGAGCTTACTATTTGAAGATTCGACGATAAAACGATAGTTTTAAACCAGATTTATATCAAGAAACATTTATCTTAATGAAAGTACAAGATAAATGAAGAAAAGAAGTTCAAATGTAAAGTGCCAAGTCAGTACACGTCAACACGGAATCAACAAAGAACAACTGAAAAAGAAAAATGAAGAAAATTTCTGTTTACTCTTACACGAATCGTGTAGTGGTACACGAATCGTGTAGAATATCTGGTCTTACACGAATCGTGTAGCCATACACGAATCGTGTAATGTTAGGCCAAAGTACTGTTCCGGATTTCCAGAAGGGGCGGCTGGCTTTATGGTTTTAAAACATTTCTTTTCAAGTGGTGCAGACTTTTGACTCAAACATTCAGCAAATGGACTAGCTTTTTGACCAACTAAACTTCACCAACTACTAATTTTTCAAGCATAAATATGGAGTACGTACAGAGATCAAGACACATATATTACACACAGGAGATTACAACACAAAATTACTATACACATACTATTGTCACTTTTATTATCAGTATTATTTACATTTCAGTTTCAAAGTTCAATTATTAGGATTAGTTTCAAATATTAAGGGGGTATTGTTCGTGATAAAGGGTGTTATTATTGTAATTTTTCTACCGTTTGAAGTTAATGCAAGAGAAGATATTTTAGTAAGTTTACTCTGTTAAAATTAGCGTTGTTATTATGTTTGCATATCTATATTTTTATGTCTACCCTAGTGTAATGAATAGCAAAATTTCCCTAGTGTTTGCTTAAATGTAGAGCCCCTAGTGAAATGGATTGTTACCATCTGTAAAAGTTAAAATGTAACTTTAGTATTTTTAATATTGAGCCTAGTTAAAAAGAACCATTTTTATGTAATTAGGTATTTAACCCTTGCCACTTAATTTATTAAATTCAAATAACGAAAGTTATTTTTATTTACATAAATTAAGCTTCAACATTAAAAGTGATCTAGACAAATTTATGGATAATTTATTAACACCAATTTAGAAATAAACTTCGGTGGTTTGGGTGATATCAATAAATTACATGACAGTGAAATTATAAAAAGGGAAACCGTTATAATTTGGGTATTGGCGAAGGTCAAAACTAGGCTAGGTCTCAATTTAAATACTTGGGGAATAGTAGCTTTCTAAAAAGAATCCGATGAAAATTAGATTTTATTTAGTTAAGTTGTAACCTTATGTTTATTCGAGAGAAAAATGTAAAGTTTGATACTAGAACATTTTAATAGGGCGTAAAACTTAAAACAATCCATGGACCTAGGGGTGACACAATTAAGTAAACACTCCCATTTATCTTATTTATATTTGTTATAAAAGTATTATTATTATTATTTACGATTTATCATTTTAAAATATTAGAAAAATACATAAAAACATTTAATTTTCGTAACAGTTAAGTTGTCACATATTTTTACACGTACACGAATCGTGTATCATCACACGAATCGTGTAAGGCTAAAACGCGGCTACAGTACAGCTAGGTTAAAATTAGGGTTTTTGTTATTTAATTATATTTATATTTAGGTTATTAGTTATTTTAATTATTTTAATTAAGTTAATTAGTGAAAGTTATTTAAAATACTTAAAATACATGTTTTAATCCTAAAATTAGTATTACTTATTATAGGTTTATAAATTGTAATTAGTTTATAATTAGTAAATTAATTAAATTCCTTTTAATTTGTATTAGTTTTACTAAAAATGCATTTTAGTTAATTTAAATAAGTTTCTATTGTAATTGCTCAAAACAAAATTCTAAATATATAGTTTCATTAAAAATTACTATTTTACTAATTACCATTTAGTAACATAATTAATGCATCATAATTAGTTTATTTTCATTTAGTTCCTTTTTAAGTTAATTTTTGTAATCTTGTAATTTTATTTAGTAAATTAGTTTTAGTTATTTTCTTTTACTGTTATTTTACAATTGCCTAATCCAAAACCCCCTTTAATTAAGTTTGACATCAAAGACTATTAAAAACCATTAAACACTCCATCTCCCTGTGGAACGAATCGGATTTACCAACAAACTAAACTACACGGATAGGACTAGTTGCCTATATATATGTGTGAAATCAACCTGAAATCAATAAAATACCACATATACAATAAATCAATTCGTGTAACAAAACAACTCAAATCCGTTCATAAATAAAGGTTACGTTTCCGCACATCAACTTTTTGGCGCCGCTGCCGGGGACTTGGCAGGTAAATAAATAGATACTTTTTCTGATTCGTAGTAGTAGTTGGATTTGTACGTGGACCGGGTTGTTGGATCACCAATTTTATTGGTCAATAGAAGGATCCTGCCCCTCTGCTGCATCTTTTGGCTATTCGAAACGTGGGCAAAAATCAGAAGGATAATCTGTTTGTTTAAAGGTTTTTATCATTGTTTTTATGTTATTCGATCCTCTCGAGGAAATTCATTTCCAAGAAAGTTCAAAGTTTTTGAATAAATCCTTTAGTTCTTTGTACAATTTCCCAAATTGTATGATCCGTTCAATCCTAAACTCATTAAACTTAATCTGGAACCTCAAAGAATTAATAAAGGACAAAAACAACAAAAAGAAATAGGAAGTGCTAGTAATTTTAAAACACCGAAAAATACTAAAAAAAAAGAGAAACAAATAGGTAACCCTAGCTAAACCTTCAGTGTTGTGATTTCATAAAAGAAATTAATGTATGAACTTACGTTCCTCCAACGCTGAATTAACCCCTTCACATCCTGAACCCGAAAGAAAACTCCACGAACGCTTAAGAGCTCAAGACGTAGATACTCTTGCTAAAAATTTAGAGTCACTTTCATTAGAATCCGACTCTGAACCGATTATTCAACCAATCATAGAGCCAATTATTAAAGAAGAAGATAAAATGACTGAAACAAACCTAACAATGGAAGCATTAATGAAGGCCACAAGAAAAGGTCAAGGCCACGCAATCATCCAACCCCCGATGACTGATAGCTTTGAAATAAAAGGTCAATTTTTACACATGGTAACTAATACATGCCAATTCGGTGGAGCTCCAAATGAGGATGCTAACGAGCATCTTCGTAAGTTTGTATGTAACAGACTCGAGCTGCTGCGCACTCTGACATGACGCGTTTAAAACCGTGCGGGTAGGTGCGATCCGGGGAATGTGTCCTGTCGGTGATCGGCCTGTGGCCCAGAGCGGACAGTATCATGCTTCCGAGCTGATGGTGATGTTACTTAAATATAACACCCTAGGCAAATCCCACATTGCCCACACACATGAGTGATCATGGGATTATAATGTAATACTCACGCTTAAATGACACAACGCGTTTTGGGATCACAGGCAGAGCAGATGTGCGAGTACGTTGCAGTTAAGCGTGCTCGGGCGAGAGCACTACCGGGATGGGTGACCTCCTGGGAAAGTGCTTCTCGTGTGTGGTCGCCAAGAAAAAGCCGTGCGCCTGCGGGCAAAGCGGACAATATTGTGGTCATGTTAAGCTGGGGTGTTACAGAATGGTATCAGAGCCACTCATGTGCCGTTGGGGGTGGTGGGGCAAACCTCATCGAGGACGATGAGTCCCTAAGGGGG
This sequence comes from Rutidosis leptorrhynchoides, assembly GCF_046630445.1. Lineage (NCBI taxonomy): Eukaryota > Viridiplantae > Streptophyta > Magnoliopsida > Asterales > Asteraceae > Rutidosis > Rutidosis leptorrhynchoides. The sequence continues at coordinate 638,091,281 of NC_092335.1, forward strand.
GGTGAATGTAACACCCTAGGCAAATCCCACATTGCCCACACACATGAGTGATCATGGGATTATAATGTAATACTCACGCTTAAATGACACAACGCGTTTTGGGATCACAGGCAGAGCAGATGTGCGAGTACGTTGCAGTTAAGCGTGCTCGGGCGAGAGCACTACCGGGATGGGTGACCTCCTGGGAAAGTGCTTCTCGTGTGTGGTCGCCAAGAAAAAGCCGTGCGCCTGCGGGCAAAGCGGACAATATTGTGGTCATGTTAAGCTGGGGTGTTACATTGTAAGCATTTGCAAACTATTCAAAATTAAGGATGTCACTGATGATGTCGCATGTTTAAAAATCTTTCCATGGTCATTAAAAGATGAAGCTAGAGATTGGCTAGACTCATTACCTGAAGGCTATATTGAAGATTGGAATGATATGATGGACAAATTTTTGTCAGAATTCTTTCCTGCTTCAAAAGCAGCAAAATTACAAAGTGACATAAATCACTTTAAACAAAAACCTAATGAAACTCTTTATGAAGCTTGGACTCGATTCAATAAAATGCTTCGAATATGTCCTCAACACGGGTTGAGTACATTCCAAAAAGTCTGTGTATTTTATAAAGGAGTCAATGTTGCAACTCGAAAAGATATAGATGTTGCAGCCGGAGGTTCAGTTATGAAGAAAACACCTGAAGACGCTCATACAATCATTGCTGATTTAGTGTCCCATTCTCATAACTGGCATCAAGAAATAGAATTCTCTAGATCATCAGATGTTGCTAGTATTGAAAGCAATGATGAAATTGCTTCTTTAAAAGTTCAAATAGCGAATCAAGCAAGACAAATCGAGAAAGTAACCAAGGAAATGCATGCTATCAGAGTAGGATGTGAACTGTGCCAAGGTCCCCATCTTACTAGAGATTGTGATCAAAGTACAATGGAAGAGCAACCAAATTTCTTAGGTTACTTACGAAAAGGTGAAATGAACTTCAGTGATTTTCCAGCCATAGAAGCAAACAACCGAAAATATCCTCCTATAAACAGCTATCAAGTAGGAGGACCTTCAGGAAATAATAATAATTATCAAAATAACAATAACTATCAAGGAGGAAATCCAGGTTACCAAAACAATCGGAATTTTCCAAATCAAAATCAAAGAAATCCACCACCAGGTTATAATAACCGAAATCAACCTCAAAAAAATTACCAAAATAATTTCCAACAAAATCAACCACAACCACTAGCACTTATGCAACCACAACCATTAGCAATTATGCAACCTCAACCCGAGAGGAAATCTGGTTTAGAAGATCTCTTAAGAGATTTTATGGTTAAGCATGAGCAAAATGCAGAGCTCCAAACTCAGCAAATTCGAAATCAACAAGCCACGATTCAGATTTTAGAAAGAGATGTTGGAAGGATCTCACAGTTACTAGCAGAGAGACCACAAATTGCAAGTAATCCTCCGGTTATACTAAAGAAGAAGGATCCTCAAGCTCCAGCATATTCACAAGTGAATGCTATTTATAGTTTCTGTGAGGATGAAGCAAGTTTTAAAACACCGGAGCATAGTCCTATTTTTACTCTTGGGTGTGAAGATGATGATGAAGAGTGTGATGAGTTTATATTTTCTGATTTATCCAATATGGCAGATTACACTCCTTATCAAGAGATTGATGGTACCCGAGTTGAAAGTATGAAAAGTATAACATGTGAAAATGAAGAGATCCGAGTTGGTGACATAACTCCCGAGTATGCTGATTATTTGATGAGGCTGATGTCGGGAAATCATGCAGAAGTGCAGAAAATAGAAACCACCAAGCCTTCCGAATTTAGGGTAGATGATGATTTGAAGGTGATCAAGGAAGAAGTGAAAGATACGATGAAGCAAGCACCTAAAGTGGAAGACTATAAAGAACCCATTCCATACCCGCATGCACTTTTATCCGAAAAACCAAAGGAGAATCATTGTAAGCCTTTAAATACGGATAATATTTGTGTAAATGTACCTTTGGTTGATGTTATTGCAGGTATGCCAAACTATGGGAAATTCTTGAATGATTTGATGGCAAAAGAAGGAGTGTGTGAGCAGGCATCATCCGCGTTCCTTGAAGCAGAATGTGCTGCTATTGTGAAAAAGAATGAATTGCCACCTAAGTTAGGTGATCCCGGACCATTCATAGTACCTTGTAAGCTTAATGATTCTAGAACTCTTAGATCATTAGCTGACTCGGGTGCAAGTATAAATCTCATGCCTTATTCCATTTACTCGCATTTGAACTTAGGCGAACTTAAACCGACCAATTCAGGCATTAGATTCATTGATCAGTCGGTTAATAAACCTATAGGGATTGCTGAAAACTTAGTAGTAAAAACAGGTGAACTTGAGTTTCTAGCTGACTTTGTAGTTCTAGACATGAAGGAAGATAAGTTTGTACCTATTATTTTAGGTAGACCATTCTTAGCAACTGCATGTGCTTTAACAGATTGGAAAATAGGAAAACTAGTTTTGAAGGATAGAGGCAAGAGTGCAACCTATCAAACTGAGTTTAGTATGAACCCACCACCCACACCGATAGTTTCAGTGAATATTGTTGACAATGTCAAACCCATTAGTCAACAAGCTAAGTGTGGGGAGGGTGATGAGGAGAAACTAGATAGTAAACCGCCCAATGATAGTGTTGTTGAGAAAACCATGAAGAAGTTATATGGTAGGATTAGAAATGCTATGTCGAAAAAAGATAAACATTTGAGAGAGAGATTGATTTCAAACCTATCAAAACTTGAGAAATATAAGTTGAAAAAACTGGTTGAAGAGTCAAGATTTTCGGACTCTTGGTTATTATCAAAAATTAGTGGTAAGAATGGTTGCAGTAATGGTTCTATTGGAGTAAAGAAGGGTGATGTTTATCACCCCGACGTTAGTTAAAATTAGGGTGGAGTCGCGTGAACGACTCGCTAATAAACTTCACAAATTGTAAATAGTCCCATTTGTGTGTCTCGTTTTTATTTTAAATTCCTTTTTATTTGTATTTCTCATATACTTGTTTTAAAATTTAAAAATGTTAATCTTTTTAACACAAAAATAGAGTGTTTTTATTTTATTTTAAATTTGTTTTCGAAAAATATTAAAACTTTAACTTTTAATGAATTGAATTTTATAAATTGAATTTAAAAATTTATAAACGGATTAAGATCAGGTATAACAACCGAATTTCCGTTACAAATATAAATTTATAAAAGATATTTTAAATTTAATTGATTATAAGTTATATAAAAAAAAAAAAATGTGTTGTACGATTGAATTAAAACCCCATATTTTGTGTGTTTTTAACATGGTTTTGACAGGTACAGACGAAAATGCAATTAGACGAAACGAAACATCAAATTACATTGTGATACAAACATTGGATATGATCATAGGTAAAACAATTTGAAAATCCAAATCGGTTAACAAAAGGAAGTTCCAAATACTTTACACTTTTTGTCCTCTCAAATTTATAAATTATTATCTGATTTTATGTAATGAGGGCATTACATAATCTTAAGTGTGGGGTGGGAATATATAAATTCTCGAGAACTAATAAGTTATTGGTTTTTATGAAAATTTGAAAATTTTTAAACAAATGTATCTAATCAATTTTTAAGGTAACTACTAGCAATTAAAGATCAGGTGTAAAAACCGAAATTGTTGTCTCCATACATTAAAAATACATAAGTTTATTTGTTTAAAACTTATAAAAGAAAACCATTTATAACAAGAATTTATAAATTCTTATATTGAGAACCATTTATCACATGTTTCTTTGAAGTTTATTGCAGATATCATTGCTACAGAATGTATAAACCTGAATATTCCATTATCACGAGTAATAGAGGATGAATCAAATCCATCCCGTAAGGAAGTAAAGTCTTCCGAATTGACACACTTGCTAACTTATGTTAGAAGATGTAGTCCAGAACAGCTGTAGGTTGACGAAAAATCTTGAAAAGTCATCCCTAAAATTGGCTGGAAATCCACCTAACCTCAGCATCAAACAGGGTTTTTGGTGGTCAGACTTTTCCTAACCATGAGATGGATCTGTCTCGTACAATGGGGGGGCACATTGCAAATTAGCTTTTAAGACTAATGAATCTAATCCCCAGATGGATGATCTCCGTAAAGATCAACTGCATCTATGTTTGACCGCGGTCAACATACATATGCCATAACAAATTGAGGTGTGCAAACTCATGGTTCACCGATGATATTTGGACACGATATAATTTTGTTCTAAAACTTATGCTATTTTATGAATTATATTTGTGTAAAACTATTTTTGGACATTTGGCTTCAAGTTCCATGATACTACAATCATGGGGGCGAATAGCTTGCTAATCGCCGACTGAGACTTCGGTTTTCAGTTACCCTCAACCGGAATTTGAGGTTAAAACCGGAAAACGTGTCTAGTGTAAAAACTAGCATGACATTTTATAAAAATCATAAAACATTTTCACAAGGTCCAATTTTCCCTAAGGATCCAAATTTTTAAACCCTAATCACGAGTTTCATGTTTGTTTCTGTTGTCAGAATTTCGTTTCGTGTGGTGTGCGTGTGATCCAATAAATACCGTGTTGTGTAATATATTTCATATAGCGTGTGTTTCATTTCGTGTAGTGTGTGTTGTGTAATATATAATGTTCTAACTCTGTTAAAAGATGTAATTGCTTGAGGACAAGCAACGTTCTAGTGTGGGGTATTTTGATATTGCTCTAAACATACATATTATTCGACGCAATATCACTTATATTTCATAGGTTTTTATCATCTACAAAGACATTCAACGCGCATTTCACGAGAAAAACGACAAAAGTGGATAAGAGCTTACTATTTGAAGATTCGACGATAAAATGATAGTTTTAAACCAGATTTATATCAAGAAACGTTTATCCGAATGAAAGTACAAGATAAATGAAGAAAAGAATTTCAAATGTAAAGTGCCAAGTCAGTACACGTCAACACGGAATCAACAAAGAACAACTGAAAAAGAAAAATGAAGAAAATTTCTGTTTACTCTTACACGAATCGTGTAGTGGTACACGAATCGTGTAGAATATCTGGTCTTACACGAATCGTGTAGCCATACACGAATCGTGTAATGTTAGGCCAAAGTACTGTTCCGGATTTCCAGAAGGGGCGGCTGGCTTTATGGTTTTAAAACATTTCTTTTCAAGTGGTGCAGACTTTTGACTCAAACATTCAGCAAATGGACTAGCTTTTTGACCAACTAAACTTCACCAACTACTAATTTTTCAAGCATAAATATGGAGTACGTACAGAGATCAAGACACATATATTACACACAGGAGATTACAACACAAAATTACTATACACATACTATTGTCACTTTTATTATCAGTATTATTTACATTTCAGTTTCAAAGTTCAATTATTAGGATTAGTTTCAAATATTAAGGGGGTATTGTTCGTGATAAAGGGTGTTATTATTGTAATTTTTCTACCGTTTGAAGTTAATGCAAGTGAAGATATTTTAGTAAGTTTACTCTGTTAAAATTAGCGTTGTTATTATGTTTGCATATCTATATTTTTATGTCTACCCTAGTGTAATGAATAGCTAAATTTCCCTAGTGTTTGCTTAAATGTAGAGCCCCTAGTGAAATGGATAGTTACCATCTGTAAAAGTTAAAATGTAACTTTAGTATTTTTAATATTGAGCCTAGTTAAAAAGAACCATTTTTATGTAATTAGGTATTTAACCCTTGCCACTTAATTTATTAAATTCAAATAACGAAAGTTATTTTTATTTACATAAATTAAGCTTCAACATTAAAAGTGATCTAGACGAATTTATGGATAATTTATTAACACCAATTTAGAAATAAACTTCGGTGGTTTGGGTGATATCAATAAATTACATGACAGTGAAATTATAAAAAGGGAAACCGTTATAATTTGGGTATTGGCGAAGGTCAAAACTAGGCTAGGTCTCAATTTAAATACTTGGGGAATAGTAGCTTTCTAAAAAGAATCCGATGAAAATTAGATTTTATTTAGTTAAGTTGTAACCTTATGTTTATTCGAGAGAAAAATGTAAAGTTTGATACTAGAACATTTTAATAGGGCGTAAAACTTAAAACAATCCATGGACCTAGGGGTGACACAATTAAGTAAACACTCCCATTTATCTTATTTATATTTGTTATAAAAGTATTATTATTATTATTTACGATTTATCATTTTAAAATATTAGAAAAATACATAAAAACATTTAATTTTCGTAACAGTTAAGTTGTCACATATTTTTACACATACACGAATCGTGTATCATCACACGAATCGTGTAAGGCTAAAACGCGGCTACAGTACAGCTAGGTTAAAATTAGGGTTTTTGTTATTTAATTATATTTATATTTAGGTTATTAGTTATTTTAGTTATTTTAATTAAGTTAATTAGTTAAAGTTATTTAAAATACTTAAAATACATGTTTTAATCCTAAAATTAGTATTACTTATTATAGGTTTATAAATTGTAATTAGTTTATAATTAGTATATTAATTAAATTCCTTTTAATTTGTATTAGTTTTACTAAAAATGCATTTTAGTTAATTTAAATAAGTTTCTATTGTAATTGCTCAAAACAAAATTCTAAATATATAGTTTCATTAAAAATTACTATTTTACTAATTACCATTTAGTAACATAATTAATGCATCATAATTAGTTTATTTTCATTTAGTTCCTTTTTAAGTTAATTTTTGTAATCTTGTAATTTTATTTAGTAAATTAGTTTTAGTTATTTTCTTTTACTGTTATTTTACAATTGCCTAATCCAAAACCCCCTTTAATTAAGTTTGACATCAAAGACTATTAAAAACCATTAAACACTCTATCTCCCTGTGGAACGAATCGGATTTACCAACAAACTAAACTACACGGATAGGACTAGTTGCCTATATATATGTGTGAAATCAACCTGAAATCAATAAAATACCACATATACAATAAATCAATTCGTGTAACAAAACAACTCAAATCCGTTCATAAATAAAGGTAACGTTTCCGCACATCATTCACCTAAGCTCCGAAAGCAGTGTAAATGAAATGAATCAACCAAACTAGTCATCTTCAATTGGGGATGAGTTTGTAGTCGACTTAACCAATGGAGACGCAAAGAAGGCGATCTTTTCCACCCACCAACCTGCACTCTTGGCGAAAAACCAAAAGCACTTACTGGTGAACCAGTCCGAAACACCATCTTCTCTCTTATTTCCAGAGTATCCCGTCATGATTATATTCTATCCACAATTCTAAACCTTATTCATCCGCTCGTTCCGATCGACAATCATCCAGGAATAATAGAAGAAGTCAAAGAACTTCACGCTCGAATAGTGGCTTTGAAGAATATGGTGCAAAGGTTACAAGGACCAGCAGCAGCACCAGCAACATTACCAGTACCACCATCCACAACATTCACATCCCATGATTCAACATCACAATCTGTATCTCGAGCATCAACGTCATACGCACCATAGATACCAAGGAATACCAACAACAATGAACGATGAAGTATTGAATCATAACTTCATTGAAGAAATATTCAACGAAGAATATGTGGTTTCTAAAAGTCTTAGAGGTTATTTATTCTAGCTCAAACCGAAAAGCAAATGAGTTTAATATCATATTAACTCATTAAATCCATGATTACATCTGAAGAAAATATAAATGTATATATATTTTCATAAAGATTGTAATTAAAATTCTTTTGTACAAACTGTTAATGGTAAAAATATTTAACGGGTAGGTAATACCCGAGGAATATTTAGATTTCACATTAATAAGTTAAACTGTACATTCTTCGAATCTAATTCAACAGTCATTTACTATCCTACTTATATCCACAGATATACGTATCCGTTCACCGCAGAATAACCATTTTCATTCAATTTCATATTTGGATTTTGATCTATCAGAATCTAACAAGTGGCATAATGAAGAAAACATTGGACAAAATAAAATTTGTTAGAAACAAATAAATTAATTATGAGAAATTTTGTTAAGAATCCACGCTAACTATTCCTAGCTAACTGTTAATTCCGTATTACATTTTAATTATCGCAATTTATTTATCGCAATTTAATTATCACAATTTAAATTCTCACAATTTTATTTATCGTCATTTAATTTCTGTTATTTATTTTACGCACTTTAAATATCGGGACACGTATACAAGGTTTTGACATATCATATCGATGCATCTATATATATTATTTGGAATAACCATAGACACTCTATATGCGGTAATGATTGAGTTAGCTATACAGGGTTGAGGTTGATTCTACAATAATATATATACTTTGAGTTGTGATCGAGTCTGAGACATGTATACAATGGGTCACGACACGTATTAATTAATTCAAATATTATATATTAAACTATATATGAATTGTTGAACTAATAATTGTGGACTACTAACTGTGGACTAATAACATTGGACAATTAAAATGAATTAAAATATTGATTATAACATATGAAACTAAACATTTCTTCAAGTTTGCCACTTGATTTCATCTTAAACCTCATTTGTATCTTGATGATTATAATATGCGTTCAAACCTTTTATAATTCTTGAAAATACCTCAATCGAGAGGATGAACCAACCGCACTTTATCTACGAAAGAAAAGATTGATGCATATAGTTATGCACCTGAAAAACTCTTGGAACCTGAGTAAAGGTTTAAACACGTATCTGTGTTAACTCCTTTGACGTTGTTATTATCGAAAATAACTTTACAATTCCTTTCCAAATTAGCCAATTTTGTCACAGCTCCAGCAAATCAACTTTGACTTTAATTCGGATTAAACTTATTATAACTTAGATATATAAGCCTACATTTCGTCATTGTTACCGGGAAACCGTTTATATCCACCACATTAGCAGTAAACTTATCAACAACTTCATTGGTCTTTGACTTTCCAAAGGATCATCATATTCATTGAAACCTTATCGTATACTCATCCGCACCTTATAACGAGAATTGCTATACCAATTACCAGAAATCAGCAATCGGTATTTTGAATCTCGCAGCGTTTCTACATCAACAGTTGTATGTATACATATAACATTTATCTCTTAGAATTATGATCTTTCATTCTAAAATTCTGAAAAACACTCAGTCTACAAATCAATACCTTGAATGTTGAAAAAGCTGAATGAAGCAGCAGAAACTGTAGACAACCGTAAACGACCTTAATCGTCGGAAGTTTGATGATAAAGAATAGTATGTTGGCAAAGCTCTGAAAAGTTGAAACTAGAAAACGGATTGAGCAAACCATGAAGGAAACCGTGGACAAATCACAAAGACTAAACTTGTACATAAAGAATCCTGATGATTCTGTTTCTGATAAAACCTTTAGCGAATACCTTGCTCCTTAATCGCTCTAAATCATCGTGAATGAATTTCTTCATCACGATTTGATTCTAAAATTCTAAGATATTATCGTATCTTTCATTATTAATATCCTCAATATTTCTGAAAATGTCTTCATAAATATTCTTGTCCGATATTACTTAACTCTCCGTGTTATCTGTATTATATCATAAAAGAAACTGTTACAGTTTCTAAAATTCTAAAAAATTCGAATTGAATTATGAATGTTTTGAAGTAGTGTTGGAAATTGATGCATGAATTAGTATAATATAATGACACTTGATCAACATGATTATATTACAGTAAGTCATGCTGAGTTTCTAATGGAATGTGATGATTCACAGATCATAACGTCATCATATGCTATGTCACACGGCTCTTACATTCTACCTAATCTTCAAACATATCGAGAACATATCTACCTGATAATTCTATTTTTTTCTTTTGAATTCTGGTAATTTAACCAATCAAGATCTTGTTATTACAATCTCTCTCTTAGAACATTAGTCATGTTCATTTAAAACTTCGTACTTACGAATTCTGAATCATTATTCGCTTAACTTAAAGTCGGGAAGAGAAAAACAAAAGGATGGAACTCCAAAATATAAAGAAAATGAAGGGGGTGGATTTATAGTGAAATATCCGACAGAGCAATCGAAATAGATTATTTCATTTAACCAAAGAGGATCATAATTTCCTTAATTACCGAAGATTTTCTTTTAAATTCCCTGAATTCTGGAAACCAACTATAACTACGTCAAAAGTTAAGGCGGACAGTTATTTCCACAGTTCACTATTTTCTGATAGCTTCACTTGTACTCTTCGAGTAATCGAATTATCTTATCCATATTACCCAACAGTGATAAAACTATATTTATCAGCTCATATTCATCATGAAAACATTTTTATGGTTAGCCATGACGACCTCGATCAAATTTCGGGACGAAATTTCTTTAACGGGTAGGTACTATGGCGACCCGGAGATTTTTGACCAAATTTAAACTAAATTCTTATATGAATTTGATAAGATAAGCAAAGTCTATTGAACCGAGTCCCAAAATTATTTAAACTATTGTTTCATGAATGCACTTGACCTTTGACTATTTCTGACGATTCACGAACAATTGATGTAAATAAATAAATATATATAAAAATAAATGAAAGTATGGGAAATAATAAAATGTTATTGAATCATTAGAATTAAGTATGTAAAATAAGATACAAGATAATTAAGTATAATGAATTTGTGTGTGTATATATATATATATATATATATATATATATATATATATATATATATATATATATATATATATATATATATATATATATATATATATGATTGTTATTAATAATTATTATATAGTAATATATATAAAATATATAAATGATAAATATTCAAATATGTTATTATATAGAAAAAAAGTAATACATAATTAATTAAATGTAAGGTTAATATATTATATGTAATTACGAGTTAAAATATAAATGTTATATTAATGTAATGATTATTACATTCAATATTATTATTAATATTTTTATTAAAATAAATACTTGTATTATCAATATTATAAATTCTAATGTAAAATATAAAGTTATATATATAATCTGATATGTATAAGTTGTTATATTACTATTATTGATATTATCATATTAATACTATTATAACTAATAGGGTTATTATTATCGTATATTTTTTATTGACATCATTATTATTAATTATTATTAACCTTATTCTTTTCCATTATTAATACTATCATATCTGAATTATTGTTTTTATTTATTATTTGATATTATTATTTAGTATTATTACTAATAATATAATTATTAGTATTAGTATTTCATTATTAATAACATTATTAATATTAATGTTTATGAATTATATACATATATATAATCAATTACATAAAACAGATATATATATATATATATATATATATATATATATATATATATATATATTAGGAATCTGTATTTGGAATATGTATTATATACAGATACGTATATTATATAGATATATACATATAAATACTGGTATGTACATTTATAATTGGCATAAATACGTATATATGCATAAAAGGATCAAAATTCTGCTTCACATCTCGCAATCAACTGTGTTATGTTTTTGTTTCTGTCTTTAATTCGTTATCCATCAGTATCAAAAGTATCAATCTATATCAATTACGCTATACCTTTATATTTTTTATTTATTTCTGATGTACTGATCGAATTTGCAAGTGACGACTAAATCTTAGCTATAAAACAAATTCACACGAATCTAATACTGTTTTAATATCTCAATTACGTTTTATATAACATCCAATGCAGTTCAAGAAGAAACAAAAGAAAAATCAAAACAAAAATTGATGAAAACAACTCACGACCCCTGTTTTGTCTCATTTTTTCAAAAACTTCGAAAACGAATTGATTTCCAAAATGTGGAAATGCAGTTCTGTTAGGATTACTATATTTGATCTTTCTGTAAAGTTTGAACATCCAATTCCTTTTATCGATTTCTAATTTCTGAGTCAAAGTTTTGAATCGAAAAAGTCAACCTTTGTTCTTCATAAAAATTCGATCTTGTTTTGATGTTTTTGAATAAATTGATGATCTAGAAACTTTATATAGGTGATTTGAAACACAATTGGTGTTGTAAACTTTGTCTAAAACGTTTTCGATTTCAAAATCAATGTTTGGGTTCATGGGTGTTCTTCACGTATCCACTGTTGCTGTTTAAAAAAAAAAGATTCATCTGTCTGTTAATCTTGAACACCTCAGGGTCGATTATTCTGTTTCTAACTCAAGTCCTAAACCAAACAAATTAATTTGACGATTATGATTTGCTAAGGTCGATTGTTGTAGAAGAAGAAGAGGAAACTGTAAATAGACGGGTTATATATTTATGGGGTAATAATAAATCAGATAAACCATAATAGAAGAATGGTCATGGTTGTTGTGGTGTGAGCGAGTGGTCACGGGTTCGAGCCCGGGCTGAGGCAATCTTTTTGTAAAAGCTTTCAATAAGGGTATAATCTTTTATTTCTTTTAAAATTATTATTATTATTATTATTATTATTATTATTATTATTATTATTATTATTATTATTATTATTATTATTATTATTATTGTTGTTATTATTTTTATTATTATGATCATTATTATTGTTATAATTATTATTATGAGTATTATTAATGTTATTACTATTATGATAAGTTATTATTGTTATTTTTATGATTATTATTGTTATTAGTACCATACTTACAATCATTATTATTATTACCATATTTATAAACATTATAATTATTACTATCATTAATATTAGTATTAGTATTTAGTATAAGTATTAATTATATTTGAATAATTATTATTAATTTTATCATTTAAAGTATCGTTATTAATATGATTATTAAGATTGTTGTTATTGCTTGTATTATAATTATTATTATTAATAATATCATATTTATATTTACAAGTAATAGAAATGTCATTAACATTAGTATTTTGTATGTATTATTAAGATCATTATAAAATGTACCCTTTAAATATTATTATTATTATTATTATTATTATTATTATTATTATTATTATTATTATTATTATTATTATTATTATTATTATTATTATTATTATTATTATTATTATTATTATTATTAGTATTAGTATTAGTATTATTATTATTATTATTATTATTATTATTATTATTATTATTATTATTATTATTATTATTATTATGAATATTATTATTATTACTATTATGAAAATAATAAAACTTATTAGTATTTTCGTTAATATTAGTATTAGTATCATTTTAAAAATTTTAGTATTATTAATATTGACGTAAGTATTATTATTAATATTAGCACTTTCGTTAACATGAATATCATTAACAAGTAATATTATTATTGAAAATTAATATAATTATTACTAAAAGTATCATTACTTTAAATCAATATTTTTATAAAAACAATTATTAATACTATCATTAATATTATTAGTACTATGAAAATTATTATTATTATCAGTATAATTATTCTAGAGTTATTATAACTAGTATTTTGTAAACAAAAGAGTAATTACATAAAAGTATATTTAATATACATAACTTAACTATATTAATATTTTTATATACAAAATGAATACATTTAATTAAATAATGAAATATATATAAGTTATTAATATAAAAATTACATCACTAATAATAATATATATTTATTCGATTATGATTATATGTATTAATGAATATACAAATGATATAGGTTCGTTAATCCAAGGCCAACCCTGCATTGTTCAATATCGTCATATGTATTTTTACTACAAAATACAGTATTGTGAGTTTCATTACTCCCTTTTTATATATATTTTTGGGACTGAGAATACATGCGCCGTGTAACATCCAGCATTTTTCCGTTAAATTTATTTTAACGCCCGTCTTTTTATTTTAAATAATATCCTTCGTATCTAGATTCGTACCCTCCGTTAGCTAACGTTCTTAATATTTTCATTATCGGATTATAACATCTTCCATACTCTCGTATAATTCAAAATAATTCGTTCGGTTAATTCCCGCTCCCAATTCAAACTTGAGGGACTAAGGTTGTCAAATGGGCAAAGAGGTGACTAGGTCAAAGAGTCAACACTTTTCCTCATCCATTCATTTCATCTCCTTCTCTTTCAATACTTCAACTTTTCTCTCAAACTCAAATTCATACATTCATCATCCAAATCCTATTTAGCAAGTGTTTTACAAAAAAAATTACATATTTGGAATCCTCTCTTCATCCTCTACAACTTGATACCAATTTCACCTCATTTGGGTAACTTTCTAAAATCACTAGATTTTGTGTTCTTGATGTTTTTGAATTATAAAAGTGTTAATTAGTGTCTATGGCTCAAGTCTAATATGAATATGTGTTCTATATGCTCAATCTTGTGATTTTAAGTAACTAGCATGAACTTGAAGTTTGGTGTGTTTGATTTAGTGATTTGGTTGTTTGTATATTGTTAGATGTTAAAAGTGCATGTATTAAATGTGTTACTAGCATCATTAGCTTCAAATTGATGTGTAGGTTGATTAAGAAAACTTCATAAACATGATTATTGATTTGGTGAACTTTGGGTTAGGGTTTGATGAACTTGAAATGAACTTTTGATGCCTTGAATGACATGAGATGTTGTTATCAAGTGTTTAGTTGGATTGTATGCTTGATTACCTTCGAAACGGCATATCATACATGTAAATTTGTTACCCGAAACATGAAATGAGATTTATGAACTTGAATGTGATAAATTATGAACATTAAATGTGGTTTTGGTTGTTGTAAGTGGTAGATTGATTGATGAAAAGTGCTTAGTTGTTTTCCTCATCAAAATACCTTTCCGATGATATAAGATACATGTTTTGATTGTTTGCGGGTCATAAATTGGGATTGGTTGAGTTTTGGTTCGTGCACTTAAGAGTTTCAGCAAACAGGACCTGGGTACACATTTGGACGCCGTCCAGATATTGGGACGCCGTCCAGTCCTTCAATACTGGACGTCGTCCAGCATATTGGGACGCCGTCCCAATTAACTGCCAGGTGCTGTTTTGTTTGGTCATTTTACGAAAAATGTTTGCTATGCTACACACCACCAATTCACATGTAACTTATTCTAACATGCTTATATATGATTAGAAACCTCAGAAAAATAGTTCGAGACCCGACCCGAACGTGTTGACTTTTTCGTTGACTTTGACCCGACCAAGTTTAACTTTTAGTTAAACTTAACCGAATACTTATGCAACCTTTCTAACTTGTCTCTATACTTGTATCTTGCATGAAACTTGACAATTTGATTCACATGCTACATAATCGAGTCGTAACGAGCCATAGGACTAATTGAACAACTTTGACCAATCGTGTTTACCGTTATTGATACAACTTACTTGTTTAGGTCAAGACTAGCGTTTGTTCTTTGCACGTTACTTGTTGAAGTATCTTTTTACTCTTGCACTCAAGGTGAGTGATAATGCTAAAAACGAACATATATTTCATAGCATTATTCCTCAAGAAAGACAAGCTTTTAGTTGCAATTGTTCTATTTAAAAGTGATATTCGTTTAAATAATAAAAGGTGAAGACAAAAGACAGATTCGACGAATTGAAGACGCAAACGACCAAAAAGCTCAAAAGTACAAAATACAATCAAAGAGGTTCCAATTATTGATAAGAAACGTCTCGAAATTACAAGAGTACAAGATTCAAAACGCAAAGTACAAGATATTAAATTGTACGCAAGGACGTTCGAAAATCTGGAACCGGGACCAGAGTCAACTCTCAACGCTCGACGCAACGGACTAAAAATTACAAGTCAACTATGCACATAAATATAATATAATATTTAAATAATTCTTATAATTATTTATATATTATATAAATAATAAAAATCCGTCGGCAAGAAAGACTCCAAAGTTGGTGAGCTGTATTTTCAAACTCCGCGACTCGCGGAGTTTGAAGGCAAAAATTGCCGCGAGTCGCGGAGTATCCCTGAACTCAATTCCCTATAAAGCCAACCGAATTCTGATCATTTTTCACAACATATATATCCATCCTCTCTATATCTATACGTAAATATTTATATTTATATTTTAATTTTAATTTTAATTTTAATTTTAATTTTAATCCTAATAATAAGGGTATGTTAGCGAATGTTGTAAGGGTGTAAGTCGAAATTCTGTCCGTGTAACGCTACGCTATTTTTAATCATTGTAAGTTATGTTCAACCTTTTTAATTTAATGTCTCGTAGCTAAGTTATTATTATGCTTATTTAATCCGAAGTAATCATGATGTTGGGCTAATTACTAAAATTGGGTAATTGGGCTTTGTACCATAATTGGGGTTTGGACAAAGGAACGACACTTGTGGAAATTAGACTATGGGCTATTAATGGGCTTTATATTTGTTTAACTAAATGATAGTTTGTTAATGTTAATATAAAGATTTACAATTGGGCGTCCCTATAAATTACCATATACACTCGATCGGACACGATGGGCGGGGTATTTATATGTACGAATAATCGTTCATTTAACCGGACACGGGAATGGATTAATAGCCATTAGAATAATTAAAACAGGGGTGAAATTATGTACAAGGACACTTGGTATAATTGATAACAAAATATTAAAACCTTGGGTTACACTCAGTCGACATCCTGGTGTAATTATTAAACAAAGTATTAAAATCTTGTTACATTTTAAGTCCCCAATTAGTTGGAATATTTAACTTCGGGTATAAGGATAATTTGACGAGGACACTCGCACTTTATATTTATGACTGATGGACTGTTATGGACAAAAACCAGACGGACATATTAAATAATCCAGGACAAAGGACAATTAACTCATGGGCATAAAACTAAAATCAACACGTCAAACATCATGATTACGGAAGTTTAAATAAGCATAATTCTTTTATTTCATATTTGATTTCCTTTATTTTATATTTAATTGCACTTCTAATTATCGCATTTTTATTGTTATTGTATTTAATTGCACTTTTAATTATCGTACTTTTTAATTATCGCAAGTTTATTTTATCGCATTTTTATTAATCGCAATTTCATTATCGTTATTTACTTTACGCTTTAAATTAAGTCTTGTATTTATTATTTTACATTTGGTTTTAACTGCGACTAAAGTTTTAAAATCGACAAACCGGTCATTAAATGGTAAAAACCCCCCTTTATAATAATAATATTACTTATATATATATTTGTATTTTTACAAAAGTAAACTAATATAGCGTTAAGCTTTGTTTAAAGATTTTCCCTGTGGAATGAACCGGACTTACTAAAAACTACACTACAGTACGATTAGGTACACTGCCTATAAGTGTTGTAGCAAGGTTTAAGTATATCCATTCTCTAAATAAATAAATATCTTGTGTAAAATTGTATCGTATTTAATAGTATTTTCTGCTAAAATTTAATAGTATTATATACACTCCGCTACCACATCAAGTATTTTTGGTGCCGCTGCCGGAGAACCGCTTAAAAGCCGGAAGCGCAACGCTAATATAAAAAAAAAAAATTATTTTTAGCTTACTTTTATAAAAATACATTTTTGTAAATAAATTTACGTTTTTTTTATTATTCGAAAATATAAAAAGAAAAACAAAAATATAAGTATTTTTAAGATTTTTTTAAATATTTAAGTTTTATAAAGTTTCTTTATTTTTATATAAGTTTTATTTAAGTATTTTGTTTTTATTTAAAACATATAAAAAAAACCGAAAAAAATAAAATAAAAAATATATATAAATCTAGTTTTACGATTTTTATTTATAAAATTATAAAGTAGTTCTATTTTTATTTTAGTTTTTAAATATAAGTTTTTATTATATAAATATTTAGATTTTAAAACAGAAAAATATAAAACAGAAAATATAAAAAAAAAAAAAACGTCGAATTTCAAAACTGTACCAGAGTTGAATTTTGGAACCCCGCGACTCGCGGAGTTTGCTGCCTCGACTACCGCAACTCGCGGAGCTACCCTGACACCGACAGAAACCCTAATCTGCATTTAATTACGGGTAATTATTAATTATTATTATTATTAACCCTAATTAATTATTATTATTATAATTAGTTTTACTTTTTATTTAATTTATATTTTAGGTAAATTAGTTTAATTAAATTATAAAATTAATAGTTTTAATAAATAAATAATATAAAAATAATATTTTTATAAAAATTGTACTTTTTATAACTTTTTGTATATTTTTATATTTTGTCCCTTTTCAATCGTTTTAACGTAATATTTGTATTTTTAGCTCATATTTAGTTTTAAACTTAGTTTTTGCCATAGTTATTTTTACTTCTAGATTTTTAGGCTTTACCGTAAAATCCCTTAAGTGCTTTTTCTTTAGACTAAGATTTAGGTGCTTTAGAATTTTGCGACGCCTTTTTAAGTTTTAGTTTCTTTTTAAGTTATTTCCATTTGGGATTTAGTTTTTCCTGTAAGCTTTAATATTTTTAGACGACTTTTACCTATGTATCAATTATCATTCCAATTAGTAATCTCAATTTGCGATTATAATTTTAAGTTAGTTGTAGTAATAAGGTTAGGTTAGTCAAGTGTTTTTAAGTTTTATAAGTTTCTTTTATTTTTCCGTCACCTTTTATTTTTCAACCATTTTTCTTTTTCGACCTTTTTCGACGAGCTCTTTTTCTTTCTTATTTCTCGCTATCCTAGTTTTTAGGACAAAGTTTTTTTTAATCTACTTCTTATCTAAATTTCTTAAAATTACGAAAATTTATTTTAAGTGGTTAAATTGATAGACATCAAAATTTTCTGGTTCGTAGTAATAGTTGGATTTGTATGTGGACCGGGTTATTGGAGCCAAACAGTCCTCAATTATATTGAGACCAAATGAATCCTGCCCCTCTGCTGCATCTTTTGGCTATTCGAAACGTGGGCAAAATCAGAAAAGTCTATTGATTGGATAACTTATTATAATTTTTTTTTCCTTTTAAAAACTAATAGGATATTCAGTGAATGCACCGAGCAAGACGTTCACCACCTTTTGTACGTTCACCACCTATAACTAGATCAAGACATTTAGCAAATATTACCACCGTTGATTTTTCTTTAGAATCGTCATCCAGTCGACCAAGTACTCCAGTTCAAATTTCCGATAATCCATTTTTTGAACCCGACCTCACAATTGAGAATCCGGAGAATATTCAGGAACGATTCGTAGATCCTGAACCACTAAACTTTCCTCCGAAACCACCAATCATTCAAACAGAGATTGTTGAGGAACGAACCATAAAATCAGAATCCTCTAGTGATTCCGATTCAACAAATTCAATTATGGAAGTAACAGAACCTTTAAGTATGGAAGACCGAATGAGAGCTAAACGCACTGGCCAAGGTCACGCAATTACTCATCCAGATATTAATGCGCCAGATTATGAAATCAAAGGACAAATTCTACACATGGTGACTAATCAATGCCAATTTAGTGGTGCGCCGAAGGAAGATCCAAATGAACATCTACGTACCTTTAATAGGATCTGCACACTATTTAAAATCCGAGAAGTTGAGGATGAACAGATATATCTCATGTTATTTCCCTGGACTTTAAAGGGAGAAGCCAAAGATTGGTTGGAATCGTTACCTGAAGGGGCGATTGATACATGGGACGTTTTAGTTGAAAAATTTCTTAAACAATTCTTTCCTGCATCTAAAGCCGTAAGACTTCAAGGTGAAATTGTTACGTTCACACAGAAGCCGAATGAAACTCTATATGAGGCGTGGACTAGATTTGGAAAGTTGTTAAGAGGAGTCCGCAACATGGTTTAGACACCTGTCAAATAGTACAAATATTCTACCAAGGATGCGACATCACTACAAGGAAAGACATAGATATAGCAGCTGGTGGTTCTATTATGAAGAAAACCGAAACTGATGCTTACAAAATTATTGATAACACTGCTTCCCACTCACATGAGTGGCACCAAGAAAAAGATATCGTTAGATCATCTAAAGCAGCTAGAGCCGATTCTAGCCATGACTTAGATTCCATTTTCGCAAAGATAGATGCTGTCGAGAGACGAATGGAAAAGATGACTAAGGATATTCACTCAATACGAATTAGTTGTGAGCAATGTGGAGGACCACATTTGACAAAAGATTATCTCAGTATTGAATTAACAATGGAACAAAGAGAGAATATTTCACACATAAACCAAAGACCTGGAAATAATTATCAGAATAATTATCAACCGCCAAGACAAATTTACAATCAAAACCAGAATTATAACAGAAATATTCCATACAACAACCAACAAGGTCCTAGCAATCAACAAGTATCCAATAATAATTACAATCAGCAAAGACCTAATTTTCAAAACAAACCACCACAACAAACCGATGATAAAAAGCCGAATTTAGAAGATATGATGACGAAGCTAGTTGAAACTCAAACGCAATTTTTCACATCTCAGAAACAAACTAATGAACAAAATGCTCAAGCATTTAGAAATCAACAAGCTTCTATTCAAAATCTGGAACAAGAAGTAAGTGACCTAGCAAGGTTAATAGGTGAAAGAAAACCGGGAAGTCTACCTAGTGATACAAATGCTAACCCCCGGAATGAAACAGCTAAAGCCATTACCACAAGAAGTGGTACAACACTTAAACCACCTGAAATACCTGTAACTTCTAATGAAGCTATTCCTACTCCACAAGAACCACAACCTAATCAAGATAAGGAAAAAGAACCGGTAATTGAAAAGATTAATGAAGATAACACAGTTAAGGCTAAACCTTATGTTAAACCATACCAACCACCACTTCCTTACCCGAGTAAAATGAAGAAAGAGAAACTTGAAGCCGAGCAATCCAAATTCTTGGATATGTTTAAACAGATAAATGTAAATCTTCCTTTCATTGATGTGATTTCAGGAATGCCTAGATATGATAAATTCTTGAAAGATCTAATCTCAAATAGAAAGAAAATGGAAGAACTCTCGGCTGTTACCATGAATGCTAATTGTTCGGCAGTACTGTTGAATAAGATACCAGAAAAACTATCTGATCCAGGAAGTTTCACAATTCCATGTTTTCTGGGTAGTCTTAGTTCAATAGAAGCATTAGCAGACTTAGGTGCTAGTATAAATCTAATGCCGTATTCACTATACGCTAAACTAGACCTTGGAGAATTGAAACCAACCAGAATAAGCATACAACTAGCCGATAGATCAATAAAATATCCTAGAGGGATAATGGAGAACATGCTAGTTAAAGTTGGTACTTTAGTATTTCCAGTAGATTTTGTTGTTCTGGACATGGAAGAAGATTCTCAAGTTCCTCTCATATTAGGAAGACCATTCTTAAACACGGCTAAAGCAATGATAGACGTGTTCAGTAAGAAATTGACCCTAAGTATAGAGGATGAGAGTGTTACCTTTTCAGTTGATAGAGCAATGCAACAACCACAATCTGCAGATGATACATGTTATTATATTCAAACTATAGATGCACATGCAGAATTATTAGAAGAATTTCCAGAATTACAAGGAACAGGAGAATGTTCTTTAGGAGAAGGAACAGAACAAATTAATGAAGCTGAAATGTTAGCTACACTTATAGCTAATGGACATGAAGCAACAACAGAAGAAATTCAAATGCTAAAAGAAGAAGACAGATATCGATACAAATCATCGATAGAAGAACCTCCGAAATTAGAGTTAAAGCCACTTCCAAACCATTTGGAATACGCTTATTTACATGGTGAATCTGAATTACCTGTAATAATATCGTCTTCTCTTACTGAAAATGAGAAATCACAACTCATTTCTGTGTTGAAAGCTCATAAACCAGCCATTGCATGGAAGATTCATGATATTAAAGGAATAAGTCCTTCGTATTGCACACATAAAATCCTTATGGAAGAAGGTCATAAAACGTATGTGCAACGCCAACGAAGACTAAATCCTAATATGCAAGATGTAGTTAAGAAAGAGATTATTAAACTGCTAGATGCAGGTCTAATTTATCCAATCTCTGATAGTCCATGGGTAAGCCCAGTTCAATGCGTGCCTAAGAAGGGTGGCATGACTGTCATTACAAATGAGAAAAATGAGCTTATTCCTACTAGGACCGTAACAGGATGGCGTGTATGTATTGATTATAGAAAATTAAATGATGCCACCAGAAAAGATCACTTTCCCTTACCTTTCATAGATCAAATGTTGGAAAGATTAGCCGGAAACAGTTGCTATTGTTTTCTTGATGGTTTTTCCGGATATTTTCAAATTCCAATAGCACCCGAAGATCAAGAGAAAACCACATTCACGTGCCCTTATGGTACTTTTGCTTACAAACGCATGCCATTTGGACTTTGCAACGCCCCTGCAACCTTTCAAAGGTGTATGATGGCAATTTTTCATGACATGATAGAAGAATGCATGGAAGTTTTCATGGATGACTTTTCAGTCTTCGGTGATACATTTGAATCATGTCTAGCTAATCTGGAACGAATGCTTATTAGATGCGAACAATCAAATCTAGTACTTAATTGGGAGAAATGCCATTTCATGGTTAAAGAAGGCATCGTTCTTGGTCATAAAATTTCAAAAGAAGGAATTGAAGTGGATAGAGCTAAAGTAGATGTAATTGCTAAACTTCCACATCTCACCAATGTTAGAGAAGTTAGGAGTTTTCTAGGTCATGCCGGTTTTTACCGACGTTTCATAAAAGATTTTTCTAAAATTGCCACTCCTATGAATAAACTCCTAGAAATGGATGCTCCATTCATCTTTTCCGATGAGTGTATCAAATCTTTTAATATTCTTAAAGAGAAACTCACTAATGCGCCGATCATGATAACACCAAATTGGAATCTACCATTTGAACTAATGTGCGATGCAAGTGATTTTGCAATGGAAGCCGTTTTAGGACAAAGGATTGAAAAACGATTTCAACCTATATATTATGCTAGTAAGACATTACAAGGAGCTCAAACGAACTATACAACTACTGAAAAAGAACTCCTTGCTATTGTCTTTGCTTTTGACAAATTTCGATCATATCTCGTTCTAGCAAAAACGGTGGTCTATACCGACCATTCTGCTCTTAGATACCTATTTTCAAAACAAGATGCTAAACCAAGATTAATCCGTTGGATCTTACTCTTACAAGAGTTTGATATTGAATGTAGCGACCCCGACAAATTGTCAAGTGACGGCGTCGGCTACGTGGGTCCCATTACCTGATTATAAGTCTTTAAGATAACGTTTGACCAAAATATATCGCCTTCATTTCAAAATAAAGATTGTTTTCAAAGTTTACAAGAATTGTTCAACCAAAAGTTAAGTTACAACGTTATAAGTACGATTGAAATCTAGGCGACACGGTTTAAAGTAAAGTCAAAAGACGCTCCATGAAATGCATGTATACTCGACATCGGATGCAAGTATCAAATAGTAAGCGGAAGCATGTTTCACATATCGTGCAAGACCTGAGAAAAACATAGAAATCTGTCAACGAAAACGTTGGTGAAATCATAGGTTTAAGTAAGTAAGTACAAGTGAACCACAAGATTTGCATCAATGAAATAATAGTAATACATTCCAAAAGTTTGTTTCACGAGCACCCAATTATCAAAGCTTAACATTCCATCCATTGTATACCCCATCCATAGTGCTAGAACAAACACTGATTCTCGAAAATATATTTCATCCGTAGACGGTAGCGAACCGTCAAGGATGAGGGTTGTCAACCTATATGGCCATATAACATAAGTTCTCGCTTACACCCGGCAAGTGTAACTAATGATAATCGAATTGAGGATTTTTGTTCTAAACTCGTATGTAGAATGTTTGTTTTCCCGTTCTTGTGTTCACTTAGTTCAAAAGAATCGTTTATGTTTTCTCATCCCAAATATAAGTTCAAAAAGAGTAAAAGTGGGACTATGATCTCACCTTGAGTGCAAGAGTTAATAAAGTACTTCAACAAGTAAACGCGTGCAAAGACAAGGCTAGTCTTGACCTAAACATATAGGTTATATTAATAACGGTAAACGCAAACGGTCAAAGATGTTCAATTAGTCCTATGGCTAGTTACGACTCGATTATATTAACATGTGAATCAACTAGTCAAGTTTCATGCAAGATACAAGTAAATAATCATGTTAGAAAGGTTGCATAAGTATTTGGTTAAGTTTGACAAAAAGTCAAACTTGGTCGGGTCAAAGTCAACGGAAAAGTCAACATGGTCGGGTCGGGTCTCGGACAAATTTTCTATGCTAGTTATTCATATATAAGCATGTTAAAACAAGTTGAAAGTGAATTGGAGGTCTAGAACATCCCAAACATTTTTCGTGAAACGACCAACCAAAACAGCCCCTGGCAGGCAAATGGGACGGCGTCCCAAATGCCTGGACGGCGTCCCAGTGTGAAAGGCTGGACGGCGTCCCAGGGTGTAGACGGCGTCCCACTTTAAAGACCTGGACGGCGTCCCAGGGTTTTAGACGGCGTCCAGAAGGCTTTCCAGGAACTGTTTTGCTGAAACACAAGTGCACGAACCAAAAACCAAACAATCACAATCTATGATCCACAAACAATTAGAACAAGTATTTTATATCACCGGGAAGGTATTTTGACAAGGAAAACACCTAGACACAATTCATCAAGTAATTCAACACTTACACACCCCAAAACCGCATTTAAACGTTCATAATCAAAGTTCAAGTTCTAAATATGCATTTCATGATTCGGGCAACCGTTTTACATGTATGATATGCCGTTTCGAAGGTGATCAAACACACATTGCAACAAAACACTTAACAACAATATCTCATAGCATTTGACGCATCAAAAGTTCATGTAGAGCTTATCAAACCCTAATCCAAGTTCACAAAATCACTAATCATGTTCTTGGAGTTTCCTTAATCAACCTATACATCAAAACGAAGCTAATGATACTAGTAACACTTTTAAAACATGCACTTTAACAATCTAACAACATTTGATCACCCAAAATCAAGGATTTAGCAAGTAATTTTCATATTGAACTAATTACACCAAAAACAACGAATCGAGCATACAAATTACATACACGACATCACAATGAGCCATAGAAGCTAATTAACAACTTTATAAGTCAAGAACACGAATTTAAAGAAATCTAGTGTTTTAGAAAGGTTACCCAAATGAGATGAAGTTGGTACCAAAACGAAGAGGAAGTTGTAAGGAGCTCAAATATGTAATTTGTTTTGCAAAATACCCGCTAGATCATAAATGGATGATGAATCTTTGTGTTTGGAGTTAGAGAGAAAATGGAGGAAGTAATAAAATGGAGGAGGTGATAATGAAAGGGTGGAAAGGGTTTGACCCTTTGACCTAGTCAAAGGTTTGAACCCTTGGCAAGTTTGGTCCCTCAACTATGAATCGGGTGCGAGAATTAACCGAACGAATTATTTTAAATTTCACGGGAGTACGGGAGATATTAAATTCCGATAACGAGAATATTTAAAATGTTACTTAACAAAGGATACGAATCTAAATACGAAGGGTATTATTTAAAAAGAAAAAGACGGGCGTTAAAATAATTTAACGGAAAAATGCGGGATGTTACATTATCCACGCCTCAAAAGAAATTTCGTCCCGAAATTTAGTTGGAAGTAGTAGTCGATATCTCTTACTCGAGACTTTACGTTGTCAATGCTATGAATAAGTGAAAGTACGTTCTTGAGGGTTCTCATGAATTTGGATAGTCAGGGTTTTACGTTGCATTAAGGTTCGGTTTTTACGATCCCCGGTTTCAACTGGTTTTCCTATGAAGAGAAGTTTGTCATCTATAGTTGATGTATCCAGCAGGATTGCACGTTCCTGTTCCGCAGGACACGTTTCTAAGTTTGTTACACGAAATGTAGGGTAAACGGAAACTTAATTGAGTCGGAAGTTCTAAACGGTAGGGAGCGGTTCCAATACGCCCCAAGGTTTCAAAAGGGTTAACATGTCGCGGGTTTAACTTTCCCTGATTCCCGAAACGGATTACACCCTTCCAAGGTGCGGGTTCTCAATATTACACTGTTACTAACTTGGGATTCGAGAGGTTTATGTCGAATATCGGTATAGCCCCTTTGGCGACTACGGGTCGTCTTGAGGGAACGATCTTAAATGTTGTTTCTTGATGGAGTTCAGATTCGGTGATTTGCTTTGGTTAAATGAACAGGGGTATGACATTTGCGGTCATATAGGGTTTCGGAAGTGCTGCGTTAATATACGTGTGATAGCTGTCGTTGTAAGAGGAACTACTAAAGGTGACAACACCAGTCTGTAACATGTCTTTCCAAGATTGAATCGTACGTTTGCTCGGTTCGTCGGTTGTGGGAGATACGCGGTACATGTGTCTAAGCGGGTCTCCAAGGTTTCTTGTAAAACTAGAAGTGAAACGAGTATTTCGATACGGAATAATTGACAAAGATACACCGTGTTGGAATAGAATCTATTAAGATACGTTTGAACAAGTCAGTTAGGGTTCGAAAAATGTTCGTTAGGACTATTCACCCTCGTGGCGGATACTAATGTAATATGATGAATTTCTCTATCCATGGAGAAATGTTACAAGGAGTTCCCTTAAACGGAAGTGCGAGCGATGAAGATAGGAGTGAAACGAGGACTTAGAATAGGATGAGCTTACATCTCGAGGTTGCCATAACGTGCCTCTAGTTGTCAAAAAAAAAATGAAGTCTGAAAGAGAAACGAGATAGTACACGTAATTGTATAGTTCGGGGTTGAATAATGGTTGGACGATTATCAGTGACGCAAGGGCGTTAAGTCAAAGAAGAGTGAAGTATCGTTGGATTGTGTGTTATCTTAAATTCCAGTAATATTAGACGGTGACGGTGAAATAACAGAGGTAGGTAGTGTGGTACGGGATGACGAGAAAATTGATCGGATCCACAATTTAGTATTCGAATTCTTCGTGCAAAATAACGAATTTTAGTTAGGTTGATTTTTTTTTTTTTTTTTTTTTTTTTTTTTGAGTCGAGAGAGTATGCCTTTCGGCGTTCAAGTAGAAATATTTCCATGTTTGAGTTCCATCTGTTGCTATACGATTTTTAACTAGAAATGTTGGTGTGAAGTATCACGCTCAAGGTGCGAACACGGAGAGGTTTAAAGTTTTCCTTAGTGAGTTAACGAGTTTAAAAGTCGTGTAACACGAGAAAAGTCAGAAATGAATCTTCGGTAATAACAGACGAGATCTAAGATTTTTACGAATACAAGTCCGAGTTGGTAGAGTTTCCTGATTACATGTGGCTTGATTTCGAGATTGATTGTAATGCCTTGACCATTAACATCATGGTCTAGAAAATTGGACTTCGTTCAACAGAAATTCTCACTCGGAGAATTTGGTATAGAGTTGCTCTTTTCTCAAAAGTTCGAGCGTAAGATGGTGATGTTGTTCGTTTCCCTTCTTTACTTAAATAAATTAAGATGTCATCCATAAATACGATAACAGCTTTGTCTAGATAAGTTGCATACGTGGTTTAGGAGGTTCAGGAATACGGACGGAGTCCTAAATAAATCAAACGGTACTAGGAGAGATTTACAACTAACGTTGCGAGTTCGGAAAAATGGCTTAGGAGACATCGTCTCCCTTAACCCCCAATTGATGGTAACCGGAACGGAGGTCGTTTTGGAATGCACACGGGATTCATGCAAGTAATCAGGTGGTCATGGATACGAGGAAGAGGGTATCGGTTTTCAACCGAAAATTATTTAGTTCACAATAATCTATACCTAGTTGTAGGGAAACAATTTCTCCTTAACGAATAGGTTCTGAGCTCCCTAGTTCTATAGGTGTCAAGTCAATATTCTTAACGTATATCCTCCGATAGAATTTATAGGCACACAATATCTTTCCGTTGGTCGCTTAAATTGCCTAAGTAGTATCTAAGGGAAAAAGGTGGAATGTAATGAGTACAAGTCAAAGTCTTGGTTGTAAAACGTCTAGCGGTAATGGAATCGAATAAGTATGAAGTATACAGTTTGTTGTGAAGAAACGTACCCGTTATTAGTCCATCGTCGTTCCGGGCATCCTAGGTGTCGATGTTGAAGGTTCAACGGCGTGCGTTGGGGTTGATTTTCTTATTTGGGCACACATTCCTAAAATGACCCAGTTGGCCACATTCGAAGCAAGCACCCGTTCTGTGTGCGTTGGGCATCTTTCGAGCGACGGGTCCTTGGCGCCGGTGGCGAAACCTGCCACATCCTTCAAAGTGATGCTTGTGGCATTCGTTACAAAAAGGTAGTTTTCCGGCATAGCCTTTCTTGTCGTTGGAGATAAAAGGCTTCTTGGCGGGGTTGTTGTTATTGTTGTGGTTGCTTGATTGAGAGGCTTCCCATGTTCTTTTGTTGTTACTCGGGTGGTTCTCGACCATTGGTGCCGGTGCTTCCATTTCATTCACCGTTTCTAAGGCTTGGCGGGCCATTGTTAAAGCCTCTTGTAGGTTAGTGGGTTGAGATGTCATTACCTTGTGTTGAATGCTCTTAGGGAGGTCATCCATGTAAAGTTCGACTCTTAGGGATTCGGGAGTCATGAGATTTGGACACATTGAGACTAGTTCGGTAAACCGTTGATTATAAGCTCCGAGGTCATTCCCGACCGTTCTTAAATTCCTTAGCCCTTGCTCGAGCCTTCGAGTCTCATCACGCGGGAAGTATTCGGTGATCATTCTTTCTCTTAATTCGGTCCAAGAGAGTGTAAGGGCTTCATCGATACCCACTGATTGTACATACGTGTTCCACCATGAGAGAGCAATACCGGTGAAAGTGAGGGTGGAAAACTTGACCTTATCTTGGTCTCGACAACCGCTTGTGTTAAAAACGGTCTCCATTTGTTCAAACCATCGGGTGAGAGTAACCGGTCCTCCGGTTCCATCGAAAGTGGAAGGATTGTACTTCATGAAGTTCTTGTAGGAGCAACCTTCGTTTGAATTACCGGTTCCATGATTGTTGTTGTTAGAAAAGTGATCGGCCACGGCCGTACCCACGGCGGTGGTTATCATTCGTTGAAGAGCTGGTTCTAGAGTTTCGAGAGGAGTATTGTGTTGACCTTGGTGAGCCATTGTTCCTTCATGAGACAAGAATATCGTTGATTAGTATTCTCAATAATACTAATCATGATAGGGAATGATGATGTAGAGAAAATTTTCCTTGACTCGCCTTAAATTCTTTATGTCATAATGTCAGAATGTCCATATGAATCACCGTAATATAATCCCGGAAATTATATTACCCTGATTCTCATGTGCATTTAACATTACCTCATAAAGTCAAAGTGGCGCGTCGACAAAATTTATCAACGTAAGATCAAGATCGAATACGAGTTAGATATGATAGAAGAGTTCGAGTATAAATGCACAATTAGTCAAATAATTCCTACTTCAGTCTATATGCCGGTTGTAGTCTAGATTCACCTATGTACCCTATGACTCGGGGTGGACACAAATGAACTCTAAATCCCTACAACCAAGGCTCTGATACCACTTGTAGCGACCCCGACAAATCGTCAAGTGACGGCGTCGGCTACGTGGGTCCCATTACCTGATTATAAGTCTTTAAGATAACGTTTGACCAAAATATATCGCCTTCATTTCAAAATAAAGATTGTTTTCAAAGTTTACAAGAATTGTTCAACCAAAAGTTAAGTTACAACGTTATAAGTACGATTGAAATCTAGGCGACACGGTTTAAAGTAAAGTCAAAAGACGCTCCATGAAATGCATGTATACTCGACATCGGATGCAAGTATCAAATAGTAAGCGGAAGCATGTTTCACATATCGTGCAAGACCTGAGAAAAACATAGAAATCTGTCAACGAAAACGTTGGTGAAATCATAGGTTTAAGTAAGTAAGTACAAGTGAACCACAAGATTTGCATCAATGAAATAATAGTAATACATTCCAAAAGTTTGTTTCACGAGCACCCAATTATCAAAGCTTAACATTCCATCCATTGTATACCCCATCCATAGTGCTAGAACAAACACTGATTCTCGAAAATATATTTCATCCGTAGACGGTAGCGAACCGTCAAGGATGAGGGTTGTCAACCCATATGGCCATATAACATAAGTTCTCGCTTACACCCGGCAAGTGTAACTAATGATAATCGAATTGAGGATTTTTGTTCTAAACTCGTATGTAGAATGTTTGTTTTCCCGTTCTTGTGTTCACTTAGTTCAAAAGAATCGTTTATGTTTTCTCATCCCAAATATAAGTTCAAAAAGAGTAAAAGTGGGACTATGATCTCACCTTGAGTGCAAGAGTTAATAAAGTACTTCAACAAGTAAACGCGTGCAAAGACAAGGCTAGTCTTGACCTAAACATATAGGTTATATCAATAACGGTAAACGCAAACGGTCAAAGATGTTCAATTAGTCCTATGGCTCGTTACGACTCGATTATATTAACATGTGAATCAACTAGTCAAGTTTCATGCAAGATACAAGTAAATAATCATGTTAGAAAGGTTGCATAAGTATTTGGTTAAGTTTGACAAAAAGTCAAACTTGGTCGGGTCAAAGTCAACGGAAAAGTCAACATGGTCGGGTCGGATCTCGGACAAATTTTCTATGCTAGTTATTCATATATAAGCATGTTAAAACAAGTTGAAAGTGAATTGGAGGTCTAGAACATCCCAAACATTTTTCGTGAAACGACCAACCAAAACAGCCCCTGGCAGGCAAATGGGACGGCGTCCCAAATGCCTGGATGGCGTCCCAGTGTGAAAGGTTGGACGGCGTCCCAGGGTGTAGACGGCGTCCCACTTTAAAGACCTGGACGGCGTCCCAGGGTTTTAGACGGCGTCCAGAAGGCTTTCCAGGAACTGTTTTGCTGAAACACAAGTGCACGAACCAAAAACCAAACAATCACAATCTATGATCCGCAAACAATTAGAACAAGTATTTTATATCACCGGGAAGGTATTTTGACAAGGAAAACACCTAGACACAATTCATCAAGTAATTCAACACTTACACACCCCAAAACCGCATTTAAACGTTCATAATCAAAGTTCAAGTTCTAAATATGCATTTCATGATTCGGGCAACCGTTTTACATGTATGATATGCCGTTTCGAAGGTGATCAAACACACATTGCAACAAAACACTTAACAACAATATCTCATAGCATTTGACGCATCAAAAGTTCATGTAGAGCTTATCAAACCCTAATCCAAGTTCACAAAATCACTAATCATGTTCTTGGAGTTTCCTTAATCAACCTATACATCAAAACGAAGCTAATGATACTAGTAACACTTTTAAAACATGCACTTTAACAATCTAACAACATTTGATCACCCAAAATCAAGGATTTAGCAAGTAATTTTCATATTGAACTAATTACACCAAAAACAACGAATCGAGCATACAAATTACATACACGACATCACAATGAGCCATAGAAGCTAATTAACAACTTTATAAGTCAAGAACACGAATTTAAAGAAATCTAGTGTTTTAGAAAGGTTACCCAAATGAGATGAAGTTGGTACCAAAACGAAGAGGAAGTTGTAAGGAGCTCAAATATGTAATTTGTTTTGCAAAATACCCGCTAGATCATAAATGGATGATGAATCTTTGTGTTTGGAGTTAGAGAGAAAATGGAGGAAGTAATAAAATGGAGGAGGTGATAATGAAAGGGTGGAAAGGGTTTGACCCTTTGACCTAGTCAAAGGTTTGAACCCTTGGCAAGTTTGGTCCCTCAACTATGAATCGGGTGCGGGAATTAACCGAACGAATTATTTTAAATTTCACGGGAGTACGGGAGATATTAAATTCCGATAACGAGAATATTTAAAATGTTACTTAACAAAGGATACGAATCTAGATACGAAGGGTATTATTTAAAAAGAAAAAGACGGGCGTTAAAATAATTTAACGGAAAAATGCGGGATGTTACATTGAAATCCGAGATAAAAGAGGAGCAGAAAATCTCGCCGCTGATCATCTTTCTCGTCTTGAAAATCCCGAATTAGAAGTTCTAAATGAATCGGCCATACAAGACAACTTTCCTGATGAATATCTATTGAAGATAGATTATAAAGAAATTCCATGGTTTGCAGACTATGCAAACTACTTAGTTTGTGGATTCCTTGAAAAAGGATTATCGTACCAAAGACGAAAGAAATTCTTCAGTGATATAAAACACTATTTTTGGGAAGATCCACATTTGTTTAAAAGTTGTCCCGATGGAATAATACGCCGATGTGTATTCGGAGATGAAGCCAGTAAAATATTAAACCATTGTCACACAGGACCAACATGAGGGCATTATGGGCCTCAACTAACAGCAAGAAAAGTTTATGATGCTGGATTCTATTGGCCTACAATTTACAAAGACGCACACCTTCTTTGCAAATCCTGTGATGCTTGTCAAAGGGCCGGAAAAATAAGTCAGCGTGATGAAATGCCACAAAATGTCATCCAAGTATGTGAAGTATTTGACATTTAGGGTATTGACTTTATGGGTCCATTTCCAAAATCTCATAATAATCTATATATACTCGTAGCCATTGATTATGTATCTAAATGGGCGGAAGCACAAGCTCTCCCAACTAACGATGCACGAGTTGTAGTCAACTTTTTAAAACGTCTTTTTGCAAGGTTTGGAACACCGAAAGCTTTAATAAGTGATCGGGGTACTCATTTCTGTAATAATCAACTTGAGAAAGTTCTTAAAAGATATGGAGTAACTCATAAAATCTCCACCGCATATCATCCACAAACAAGTGGACAAGTTGAAAATACCAACCGAGCTTTAAAACGTATTCTAAAGAAAACCGTAGGATCAAATCCGAAGAAATGGTCCATTAAATTGGAGGATGCACTCTGGGCTTTTAGAACAGCCTACAAAACTCCAATTAGAACCACACCTTTTAGACTTGTTTATGGAAAAGCATGTCATCTTCCAGTAGAAATTGAACACAAAGCATTTTGGGCTTTGAAGACATGTAATCTTGATTTACATGAAGCCGGACGTCTACGATTAAGTCAACTAAATGAATTAGAAGAATTAAGACATGAAGCATACGAAAATTCGTTAATCTATAAAGAAAGAACGAAGAAATGGCATGATAAAAGAATCAGAAGTTCAAAAGCATTTAAAGAAGGAGACAGAGTTCTTCTTTTCAATTCACGATTTAAGCTATTTTCTGGAAAATTGAAATCAAGATGGTCTGGACCATTCATAGTTAAAAGAGTTTTTCCATACGGAACAGTAGAATTGATAAATTCAAATGGGATTGAATTTAAAGTTAATGGTCACAGAGTTAAACACTACATAGATAGTCCGATGGAAGTCGACAACGAAGTTAATCACAATTTCGACACCACAGCTAACTAAGTGTGGGAAGAATCAAGTCTTTAAAGGATAATATGTATTTCTGTTAGAGTTAGATTGTCTGTTTTCGTGTAGTTCTCGAAAATGGAACCCGAATGGTCTTTCCCTAGCAGACCCTAAAGAACTAGTCTTCTCCCCCCATTCTGAATTTTTATTTTTTTTAGGTTTTTACAAAATGAAACTGCCTGTGAACTAAACCATGGTCTAATGCTACACGCTTTGATCACTAAACGTAATAATGACACACTACCGAGTGAAATAGTATCAGTAATCAGAGAAAGATTGGACGGAGTTAGAAAAGAATTCAGATGCGAAGATAATAAGTTACAATTTGGTAAAGGAAAATCAAAATCCGCAGCTAAAAGAAGAGCACGACACCTAGAAAGATGTCACAAATGCGGAAAATGGTCACATGGAGGTAAATGTTCAAATAATCAAACCTATTCAAACACCGAATTTGTTACTTTATGCAGAGACGGACCGTTCATATGTTTAGAAGAAAAGACACTGAATGCTCGAGGTTACGCCTATGTAGCCATGGAAAACCAATTAAACCGACTATCTTATGAATGGGATAGATCCATATAACTAAGAATACTATCTCACAGGTAAGTCTGTACAGTTTTTTTTTATTTTTTTATTTTTATTTTTAACCTTTTGATAATAAACGCTAATTTGTTCGCTATAAAGTATTAAATTGGTATTGAATAAAATTAGGTTTGGCGACCGAAATTATTGATATCATTCAAAAATTTATTACATCACTG
Organism: Rutidosis leptorrhynchoides; assembly: GCF_046630445.1. Taxonomy (NCBI): domain Eukaryota; kingdom Viridiplantae; phylum Streptophyta; class Magnoliopsida; order Asterales; family Asteraceae; genus Rutidosis; species Rutidosis leptorrhynchoides. The sequence goes on from NC_092335.1 coordinate 638,125,373, forward strand.
CGAAATTTAACGTTTATTCTTAAGGTATAAATATCTTTAATCAATCAACCCAAAATATTTCAAAAATTCGTCATGAGTTAAATTAGGTCTTGGAACCGAAATTACTTTACCGAAAAGAGGGGCGCATATTTTTGATAATATTTGATTGATTAAAGTGGGATAAAAAGCCAAAAATATTTTTAATTTTATTTTTACCATGTTTTTAAAATTAATATATAAATCTTAAATTAATATTGTAAACTTTATAAAATCAATATATTTAAAATTGTAAATATTTGAAAATTTAATATAAGTTTGGTGTGAATTTATAATATGAATTTTTAAATTAAGTTTGGTGTGAATTTTTAATTTTTAAAATATAAATTTTATTTTTATGCATTTTAAATTGTAAAGTTTGGTGTGAATTTTTAATATTAATTTTGAATTTTATATTTAAGTTGTGTGAATTTAAAAACAAAAATTTACTTTATCTCATTAAGTTAAAAATATGATTTTTAAAATTCGTCGTAAGTTGAAGACTAGGTCGTTGAACCGAAATTGCTTTACCCGAGGGAGGGACGAGAACTTTTATTATCATTATTTTTAATCTTATTGAATTAAAGTATGCCAAAAACATTAAAAAACCTCAAAAATCTTAGCTTTTAAAACAATCGCTACAAAAAGACAAATTTTAAAATTTTGTCGAGGGACGGACTAGGACATCGATCCGAAACGACCTCGTCCTAAATAACAAGGGAAACAAAATTTTAAAATTAATTACTTAATTGTTTTAATTAGTATAAGATATAAATAAAAAAAAAAAATAACAAACTCCGCGACTCGCGGAGTTTGAAGGTTTAAACCCCGCGACTCGCGGGAGGACCAAAAATCAGAAAAAAAATAAAAACGCAGAACTGATCAGTTGCACACCACAAACACACCAAATACTGCGAAATACTGCGCAAAAACCCCGCAAAAACACCCCCAAAATCACAATTTTTAACCGTTAATCATCAAATCTTTTACTAAAATCATGTTGAGAAGGATGCTATCAAGGAATTACTCAAGAAAAATGGTAAATTTCTACACCTAAACACCATTTAATCCGAAAATTAGTGTTCTTGAGCAATTTTTTCTCCAATTTGATTTTGATACTTTTTAGTGTAATTATGCTTAAATTGCTTATGTATTATGCTTGTATAACCTAGATTGATGCTATTTAACATGATTAGAAGCTTTAAACTTCAAATTTTGAGTAATCTAGGGTTTGTGTTCTTGAGCAAATTTGGGGCTTTTTGATATAAACAGGTTATGGCCGATTTTTGTCATGAATTGTTTCTAAATTAAGTAGTGTAACATGTTTAGGTAGTTAAATGATCCAAACTTTGAGCCTAAACATGATTTTGAGAATTAAAGTGGACTTTTTCAAGTCTAAAAATTCATGAACTTGATTTTTGAGAGATAATGCCATTTGAAACTTGTTTAATTGCTAGTAATGATTATTTTGACATTTTATTTGAGTTGAATGCTTATGAACTTGGCGAACATTTTCGTATATGCTTATTTAAAAAAGTGTAGATTTGATGAAAATATGAAAATGAGCTTAAGTTTGATATAAATTGATCATGTCATTGTAATTATTTTGATTGATGATTTTGCTGACACTAATGCATATTTGGATGCACAAAAATTGTGTTTGATGTGTTTTGCAGACTGAAAGGGGTGAATCTTCATCCCAAGCTCGCAATGCTCCTGCTGAGAATGCAGAACAACAGGAGGTGGATAACTACTACAAGCAAGATATACCTCATCCAGTCATGACATTTTCTGATATGCACTTGGAAGATTTGCACCCGAACCTGAGATTTGACAGACTTTGGATAGATTATCCAAAATACCAAAGGGGTTTGCATACTCTTCATTCTAAAGTTGTTGAGGTACCTAGGGTCATAGAATGGGGACCATTAGAAGCTGAAGAATTGGCCGGGCCAATTAGGGAATTACTTGCACAGAGGTATGGTAATTCTACTTTTAATGACTGGGTACGTTTATTCACCATGCGTAGACCTGTATATAAAGTATGGTGTGAAGAATTGTTGTGTAGTATAGAATTAAATGATCGGGTAGCTAGTTTAACCGATCGATCTTTTATTAGATTTTTGTTAGGAGGTTCGATGCGCCACATGTCTTTACTAGACATGGCTCAGGCTTTACGTATATATACGCCTGAGTAGTTAGCATCTGCCGATTGTAGAGGGTTGATACTAAATGGTAGAAAGATAGATGAAAATTTTGATACACATGGTGTATGGAGTCAAATGACAAGCCATCACCGATTCAAAGGGGGAAATTACTCTTATTTGGATATAGATAGAGCTGAATTAAGAGTGATTCATAGGTTTTTAGCTAATTCGATTACACAAAGAGGTAAGAACAAGGAAAAGGTAAATGAACAGGATTTGTTTTACCATATGTGTATTCGAGACCCACAAAGCGCTGTAAGTATACCTTATTGTGTGGGTTATTATTTATCAGCTATGGTTAGGGGGATGAGACCGCATATCATAATAGGAGGTGGTATTTTTATTACTTTGATTATTGAATATCTCGGTGTGGATATAAGTCGGGGGGGATTATTAGTAGAAGAACCAGAACCCCGCGATACAATAGGTTTAAATGTATACCATGGTGCGAAAGTTTTGAAGAGGCGAAATAACGCCGCAGTACAATACCATGGTAGACATCCACAGGTTGAGAGAAACCAACAGCAAGGTAATGTAGGAGGGGGAAATGAAATGCAAGAAATGCAAAGGTTTATAGCTTCACAGGAGTACGAAAATGCTAGACAGAGAGCATTTGAAGATTGGCAAGTTTATCAAAACTAAATCATAGCTCATTGCCAACATATAGGTAGAAACTATATTCCTACTCCAAAACCCATATTCCCTCCCTGGTCTATAGAGATGCAACCACCGTATTCTACATATAACCCAGCCGAAGCATTCTATAGCACCTATGGTTATGCATGGAACCCCTATTGGTATCAGTATCATCCCTAGTCTACTTAGTTTTATTTATTTTGTAATTTGTAATGTTGATACATTTAATACTTATGTTAATATTGTAATAGTTTTTATAATTTTCTAACTTTTATTCTTAGATTTTAATAATTTTTGAATGTGGGGTAATATACCAAACTTCAAAAATATGTATATATGTTTGCAGTTTATCTTATGTACACAACAGGGTAAAACAACGCATTTTCAAAGACTGGCACTAAGTTCAGCAAAAGCAACTAATTTTGACGACAAGATGCAAAATATATGTGAAATAACAACAAGACGGAATGAACAAATGATGTGCACCATTTATCATTCAGCAAACAAACGCCAATATATTTGGAAAATTTGGTAAAATTTAATCATTTTCACACAAATCACCCTCAATAATTTAAATTGTTACTGATTTCTTGCAAATGAGGGCATTGCAAGATCTTAAGTGTGGGAAGGGGTTAAATTCTTTTGGATTTTAAAATTTTTATCTTAAACACTGGGTTACCATTAAAAATACTAGTAAAGCAGTAGTTGTATTAGAATCTAGTGCTCTCTGATAATAAAGAACAACCCTAGTCTTATATACTGACTACCCAAATCTAGTAACATTTTTCAAAATTTTCAATTAAATGAACTCAAAATCATGTTTATACATATTTATGAACGATAAAACTAGATTTTAACACCGAAATTATTGTAACCTCGGAAAGGACATAAATTGAGAAACAAACTAAAATGTTAAAATTCATTTAAAATGGAATAGAGGACAATAAAAAGGAAAATAAAAGCCAAGTGTGGGAAAATTCTCCAAGTTATTCAAAACATATATCACATATTTTTGTACAAATAACTGAAAATACTTTTGCTTTGGACTAAACTAAAAAGTTTTACCTGATTTACCGCAAGAGAGATGGATCTACACGATGAATCAATTCCATCATTAAAAGGAAGTAAAGTCTTCCGAAAAAGAAACGCGCTTCTTGATTTAAGTCAGGAAGTTGTCGTCCAGACCAGCTGTAGGTTGACGAAAAATCTAGAAAAGTCATCACTAAAATCAGCAGGAAATCCACGGACCTCAGCATTAAACAGGGTCGCCAAGTGGTCAGATTTATCCTAACCATGAGAAGGATTTATCTCGTAAAATGGGGGGCACCATGCAAATTAGCTGGATAAGACTAATGAATCAGATCCCCAGAAAGGATAATCTCCTTAAAAGATCAAAAATCAGCTTTTAAGCCTGATATTACTCAATCCTTGAGATTGACCTTAAAGATTGAGAATTACAAACTCATGGAATTCAATGATATCTAAACTCGAGCTTGAACGAGAAAATATTTTGATCAAAATTACAAACCGATTTGTTTTCTGAAAACCCTATTTTCAATGCGTTCATTACCATTGAACGTAAAATCCTAGGAATTCACCTGGAATTCATTAGGTCACCTGAACTAAATCGGGTGTCAACCGTAAGAACGGTGGTTGCATAGCATGGTCAAAGACAGGACCTTGTGCCAGACCGAAAAATTATAAGGATGAGCTTTACTATTGCTCCTACCAAGGATAGTAATTGCGTCTGACACGTTATAGACCATAATTAAAAGCATGTCAGGGGACATTGCCTTAACAGTTGCTTGTTCAACGCTTTCCTTTACAACCGGACGGTAGTTTACCGAAAGGTAATATACGGGACAAGTAAACTGGACGTGTTGCTTTCCAAATACAAGGTTAGCAAATGGGTGACACAAAACCATAAGTTTTGAGCTAAAATTTTTAAATCTGAAACCCACCAAACCCACAAAAATATTTTGCAAACACCGGTGAAGGGTTATTCCGGAAAACTTATCTAGGGTAAAAACTAGATTTAATTTTCAAAAGATCAAATGTTTTCATAAAGATCCAATTTCCTTAATGGATCTAAATTTTTATAGTCATGTGGGACTGTAAACCATATCGTTACTACCATTGTTTATACCGCCGTATAGAAATCACTGATGTACAAAGTGTGAAGAATAAAGAAGTGATTCTAGTATTTCAAGACGATATTGCTTGAGGACAAGCAACGCTTAAGTGTGGGAATATTTGATAATGCTAAAAACGAACATATATTTCATAGCATTATTCCTCAAGAAAGACAAGCTTTTAGTTGCAATTGTTATATTTAAAAGTGATATTCGTTTAAATAATAAAAGGTGAAGACAAAAGACAGATTCGACGAATTGAAGACGCAAACGACCAAAAAGCTCAAAAGTACAAAATACAATCAAAGAGGTTCCAATTATTGATAAGAAACGTCTCGAAATTACAAGAGTACAAGATTCAAAACGCAAAGTACAAGATATTAAATTGTACGCAAGGACGTTCGAAAATCCGGAACCGGGACCAGAGTCAACTCTCAACGCTCGACGCAACGGACTAAAAATTACAAGTCAACTATGCACATAAATATAATATAATATTTAAATAATTCTTATAATTATTTATATATTATATAAATAATAAAAATCTGTCGGCAAGAAAGACTCCAAAGTTGGTGAGCTGTATTTTCAAACTCTGCGACTCGCGGAGTTTGAAGGCAAAAATTGCCGCGAGTCGCGGAGTATCCCTGAACTCAATTCCCTATAAAGCCAACCGAATTCTGATCATTTTTCACAACATATATATCCATCCTCTCTATATCTATACGTAAATATTTATATTTATATTTTAATTTTAATTTTAATTTTAATCCTAATAATAAGGGTATGTTAGCGAATGTTGTAAGGGTGTAAGTCAAAATTCTGTCCGTGTAACGCTACGCTATTTTTAATCATTGTAAGTTATGTTCAACCTTTTTAATTTAATGTCTCGTAGCTAAGTTATTATTATGCTTATTTAATCCGAAGTAATCATGATGTTGGGCTAATTACTAAAATTGGGTAATTGAGCTTTGTACCATAATTGGGGTTTGGACAAAGGAACGACACTTGTGGAAATTAGACTATGGGCTATTAATGGGCTTTATATTTGTTTAACTAAATGATAGTTTGTTAATGTTAATATAAAGATTTACAATTGGGCGTCCCTATAAATTACCATATACACTCGATCGGACACGATGGGCTGGGTATTTATATGTACGAATAATCGTTCATTTAACCGGACACGGGAATGGATTAATAGCCACTAGAATAATTAAAACATGGGTGAAATTATGTACAAGGACACTTGGTATAATTGATAACAAAATATTAAAACCTTGGGTTACACTCAGTCGACATCCTGGTGTAATTATTAAACAAAGTATTAAAATCTTGTTACAGTTTAAGTCCCCAATTAGTTGGAATATTTAACTTCGGGTATAAGGATAATTTGACGAGGACACTCGCACTTTATATTTATGACTGATGGACTGTTATGGACAAAAACCAGACGGACATATTAAATAATCAAGGACAAAGGACAATTAACCCATGGGCATAAAACTAAAATCAACACGTCAAACATCATGATTACGGAAGTTTAAATAAGCATAATTCTTTTATTTCATATTTAATTTCCTTTATTTTATATTTAATTGCACTTCTAATTATCGCATTTTTATTGTTATTGTATTTAATTGCACTTTTAATTATCGTACTTTTTAATTATCGCAAGTTTATTTTATCGCATTTTTATTAATCACAATTTCATTATCGTTATTTACTTTACGCTTTAAATTAAGTCTTGTATTTATTATTTTACATTTGGTTTTAACTGCGACTAAAGTTTTAAAATCGACAAACCGGTCATTAAACGGTAAAAACCCCCCTTTATAATAATAATATTACTTATATATATATTTATATTTTTTACAAAAGTAAACTAATATAGCGTTAAGCTTTGTTTAAAGATTTTCCCTGTGGAACGAACCGGACTTACTAAAAACTACACTACTGTACGATTAGGTACACTGCCTATAAGTGTTGTAGCAAGGTTTAAGTATATCCATTCTCTAAATAAATAAATATCTTGTGTAAAATTGTATCGTATTTAATAGTATTTTCTGCTAAAATTTAATAGTATTATATACACTCCGCTACCACATTAGTGAGATCATAGTCCCACTTTTACTCTTTTGAACTTACATTTGGGATGAGAAAACATAAACGTTTCTTTTTACTAAGTGAACACAAGTATAGGAAAACAAACATTCTACATACGAGTTTAGAACAAAATCCTCAATTCGATTATCATTACTTACACTTGCCGGGTGTAAGCAAGAACTTATATTGTATGGATCCATATGGGTTTGACAAACCCTCATCCAGATGGTTCACTAACGTCTACGAATGAAATATATTTTCGAGAAACAGTGTATGTTCTAACACTATTGTGATGGGGTTCTATGGAAGGAATGTTAAGCCTTGATAATTGGGTGCTCGTGAATATTAACTTTTAGAATGTATTACTATTATATGAGTGTTGCAAATCTTGTGGTTCAACTTACCTTTTTACTCACTTACTTACTTAAACCTATGATTTCACCAACGTTTTCGTTGACAGATTGCTATGTTTTTCTCAGGTCTTTGAACGATATGTGATACATGCTTCCGCTCATTATTTTGATACTTGCATTGGATGTCGAGTATATGTGCATACATGAAGCGTCTTTTGACTTTATTTAAAACTGTGTCGCATAGGTTTCATTTGTACTTATAACTTTGTAACGTAAATTTTGGTTGAACAATTCTTGTAAAATTGGAAACAATCTTTACTTTTGAAATGAAGGCGACATATTTTGGTCAAACGTTATTTTAAAGACTTATGACCACGTAACTGGACCTAAGTAGTCGGAGCCGTCAATGACGATTTTGTCGGGTCGCTACACGTCGATTTTATTAATGTTTTACTAAATAGACACAAGTGATCAAAAACTACATTCTATGGCTGGATTATGAATATTGAATATCACCCATTTTTAGCTTGGTAACCTAATGATTAGGAAACAGATATGGCCCCTAATCGACGCGAATCCTAAAGATAGATCTATGGACCTCGACAAGTCCCATCCGGGGTACGGATGCTTTAGTACTTCGAGATTATTATTATTATACAGACGAGAGGTTCTGTTTTGGGGATATTCTATGCATTAAAGTTAAGTCGGTTATCAAGCGTTCACCATATGAATGATTTTTAATTCGCGGGTTACGCGTGTTATTATGTACTCGGTTTACGTGTACAATTGAATATCTAAAATCTTGTGGTATATTAAAATGATGGAAATGAATGTTTATAATAAACTAATGAACTCACCAACATTTTGGTTGACACTTGAAAGCATGTTTATTCTCAGGTTTGAAAGAAATCTTTCGCTGTGCATTTGCTCATTCTAAAGATATTACTTGGAGTCCTTCATGGCATATTTCAAAAGACGTTGCATTCGAGTCATTAAGTTCTTCAAGATTGATAAGAAGTCATTGATAGTTTGATATATTAGGAAATGGTATGCATGCCTGTTAACTTTAAAGAAAGTTTATCTTTTAAAAACGAATGCGATATTTGTAAAATGTATCATATAGATGTCAAGTACCTCGCGAAGAAATCAACTATTGTGAATCGTTTATAATGTATATGAACGGGTCCTTTCATCAACTGACATACTGTTCAAACATTTGGTGAATACTCAAACTAAATGTCCTCTTTTTTGTTACAACTTGTAGTTACTCAAACTGTCAAACTAAATGACCAACTGCTCAAACATTGGGTGTAACAGCAACTCAAACTGTCAAACTAAGCGAATTCGGTTGCTCAAACATTTTGTGTAACATCAACTGCTCAAACTGCTATGCAATAACAATCATTTGTACCAAAAATAAAAAATAAAACAATAGAATACCTGTAATAAAAATAACCATTCATTGATTACATCTAGTTGATTACAAATTGAATACCAACCTGTGATTGCAATCCTTTTCACATATTACATAACTTGAAAAAAAAATTAAAAAAAGACCATAATATTGCAGTAGATAGCAGAACATAGACGTCAACCACTTCTAGCCTACTAAAACTATATACATAACAAACAATAAGAAAATCAACACTACAAACAGCTTCATCTTCAAATCTCTACTTTTCAGCTTCTTGACCTCAACTTCAAGCTTATTCTTTGATTTCGGCAACCCTCTTATAACAATAACCGAAACGATGAGACATAGGTGGATCAATCCACACAACAAATGGGCATTTCGACCATTGAAAAAAATAGCATAGTTTTATTACCACACAGTATCAATATAATATATCAAGTGCAAATACAATTTGGTGTTGCAATTACCTTAGTAGGGCAAGAATAGTATCGTCTTCTAGGATTTAGATCGCTCCATGAACATCGAACAACAGCAGCTCTTCCACACCTGCAATCGACCATTATTTAATGTCCTAATTAGAGAACAGGATTTCGAATTGGGAATTTGGTTTAAGCAGATTAGGGTTTTGTAGCGTGACAGGTGGGTACGAATTGGGATTTGGGTTTGAACGTTTAAGAATTTGAGTTTCTCATTACCCGTTTGTTTTATATTGATTTTCTGAATTTAACGGACGGAAATACCTTCACGTGTGTGGCACATGTGAGAGCTTGTCATTTGATGTTTGACAGAAGTTAATAAGGTGTACTAACCAAGTAACGTATTGAAACCACATGTACCAACTACGCAAAATTTAAACATTAAGTGTTTTGATGCAAATGGTTACATACCACATATACCAACAGCGTAATTTTTTCTATATTTATATTGTAACTGTAATATATAAATAAATAATAAAATGATTTTATTAGTGACAGACAGGTAAATTAAATAAAAAAACTTCTTCGCGGGTGCAGGACAGGTAATATTTTGTATTTGTTAATGAAACGCGGGTGGGCGATGTGTAAAATTCGACCCGTAAATACGTAATACTCGTTTAAAAAACTCGCTGGTATACCTGTTAATCCGCAAAAGTATATTTAATTATACTTATATTTTCATGGAACCATCGCAAGATAGCTTAGTAGTTGTGCTCCTGAGTTCCTTGCAAGAAATTTCATATTCAAATCGTGTCTAGAAAGAATATTTTGTGGTGTCCATAAAAGAATTGAAAATAGTCATTGAGTAATTTTGTTCGGATGTATACATCAGAGTATGATGTCGGATTACTCACCCTTTCAGATAGCCCGAACAAAGAAAAACCTTATACCTTTTTATATTTCCAAGTAAATAAATTATTACCTATGATTTTACCCGCGGATTGTGGGTATATGTGGACACAATTTAGTAAATATGTTTTCTAATAAACAAAAGTAATATGTATTATATAAACACAATGTGAAAAAACCAGCAGATCATGGGTATCCGCGAGTCGCGAGCACAGGTGAAAAAATCAAGCCGTTGACGGGTATCCGCGAGTCACGGACTTTCTACCTTCACGAACCAAATACAAATTCCATTCACGCGGATAACGGCTTGGCTTGACCCTGTGTTCTCTCCTAGTAAGGTCGGAAATGAAAACTGAGTTTGCATATTTTATATATCGATCCGAGTTTGCACGTTATTAGAGAGTTAATATGAGTCATTTCCTTAGTTTCACTCAAGTCTCTTTACACTTCATGATACCTATGAGTCATTTCCTTAGTTTTACTCAAGTCACTTTACACTTCATGATACCCTATCAATGTGGCCGTCATACATCAACCCCGACCGGTTGTCTATAAGGGATTGCTAGGCTCATGACAGATAAACAAGATTACATGTAAAAAGGCTCATGGCACATGGGGATTGCTAAAGAATAGGATGCCTTTACAACACCCTTTGCCCACCCTATCATTCTGGTACTTGCTTAAATGGTTATTAATGGTTAGATCACGAGGTTCGTTGGGTTATGTCAATGGTGTGTGCATTAACTTGGTCACATATACAATAGTCACGTTGTCAATTACCCATGGATTGCTTGAAGTCAGTCTTCGTAGTCAATATAAGGCGTGAAAAATGAGTTCATTGTAGTTAATTCTAAAATATGGCCTTTTAATATGTCTACTTGTCGTTAAAAAAAAATGTCTACTTGTTATAATAACTGACTAATAATGCGAAGTATATGTTAGTTAATGATTTAAAATTAATTAATAATTCCTATTAACATTGAACATTAAGAATTATTGTGTGCACAACTAATGCACATTTACATTTACATTTACAATAAATATATTAGCCAACACCAATGAATAGTACTCGGGTGATGTCATCACGACATCACCTATTTCGTCTTTTAATGGTTTTTTTTAAACGGTTTTTCATCCCGATTATCTGGCCCAACGGAGTGGGCTACTCCGGACCTCCATCTAGTTATACATATATACAATTGAGCAAATATGTTTACTATTCCTTAATAATAACTTTTTTGTCCTTTTATTTTATTTTATTTACATTACAATTATAAATTACATCAAAATTGAGTCATTCTTTTTTAACTTGAATTTTTAAACCTTATTAAATCATTCTTCTAATTTATACGGAGTAATTTTTATTACGTGTATAAAAATTTATTTACGTGTTATATAGTAATTATTTATAACAATTAATTTGATACATCTAAAAAATAAATATTATACAACATACTTTGGACAGATAAGGATAATTAATTTGTTACAACCCATATAGTAATATATAACAATATGTTTCTTTGCAATAATATGTTTTTGCAATTGTATTAGATGTTTAATATGTTAAAACGAAGTATTATCTTATAGGTTACGTTAACTGCTTTGCTTTAATATATTCTTATCAGAATATATAATTGGATGCTACAAAAAAGTTTTACGTAAACGAGGGGTGGCCGCCGCAACGCGCGGCTGACCACCCTGCTTGCTAATGATATTTATATAAAAAACGATGAATTTAAACAATGAGCTTTTATTAACATATTTTTTTGGGTTGGATGTTTAGATTAAAGTTGGGGGCGACACCGGGGCGGAAAGACGAGTTACTATTTTCACGAGCTCGTTTGAAGTGTTGGAGACCCGATGCTAGTAAAAACGATGGGCAAGAGAAAACGGCAAGCGTGAGCGAAATACGCCGAGAGTAAACGTTTTTGTAGAAAACACAAATAAAATAGAGAAACTCCAAATGATTTAAAAAATCGGATTTGTAGATGAAATATTGTAAATTTGTTAAGTATGTTCATATCTATTTAATATTGTGCGGTAAATGATATTTCCACATTCAATTTTGATACATTCGTCATTATTTCCACATTCAATCATTTTACACATACAAAGATTGCTCTGTAATGTTAAGATGTTTAACGAATCTCAAATGATGATAGGCTTCGAAGCTCTTCAACCATGGATCTCTCAATTCGGGTAAGATTGGGTATTTTCAAGGCCTTTTTGATCGAGGTTTGCTAGTACTTGCGTCGGCTATTTTGATTGGGATGGATCATCTAATGTTTTAACTTTCAAGATCGATAATCACTTGGGAAAGGAAATAAGGCGTGAGATCGTCGACGGTAAAATGAAGAAAGCGGGTCCAAAAGTAGGTTAAAGGCGTTTTTCATACGTGTTTTTTTGTTTCTCTTCTTTATGACTATGTTTTGTGTTTAGATTAATGGGGTTTGTTTGATGTTCTTTGGACTTTATACGAGGAGATTCGGGTATAGATAGTTTGTAACATGTTCTTAGTTTTCTAGGTGTGAGCCAAGGGCGGATTTATATTAAGCCCAGTGGTAGCACGGACTACCACTGAAATACGTGATGTAGTGAATTTTTTTTTTTTTGTTTTTAAATAGTGATACTACTAGATAGTGTAAAATTTTTTGTGTGACACTATTGGATAGTGTAAATTTTTTTGAGCTTTAAATTAGTGACACTCGTGACTACAATTTCTAGATCCGCGTGAGCCTCTTCAATTTCTTTTGTATCCGTTGTTGATGACTTTTCTATTTGAAAACGGCGTAGTTTCTAAGCATTTGTATGTTAGAAAAAGAAAAAAAAAGTGTGGGTCCATGAATTGGTTACCAACTAGATAGGAAAGTAACCAGAGGCTAATTGTGGTTGTCAACACCCATATAGCCGCCACCCACTGTGGATTCCACACTTGGTGGACTCCTTTCGTCACAATCACAAAACAAAAGAAAATATACTTGCACAATTGGAAAATATACTCCATTTTTTAAGATAGAGTTTATAACATTGATTGATTGCTATGTAACAAGTCTTTTTAAATTACAATAATTTTCTTTAGAAAAATCAAATATTTTGGAAGCACGTGTTTGTTTATAGGAGATTTGTATAAGGTCATTGATTTGATCGGTCACTCACTACCAAGAGCGTCTCGTCTTGACTCCTAAAATGTTATTATGTGACGAATACTTTGATTGTAGTCATAACTCATAACAATCAACAATCTTTGAAAGGTCATTAATCTCATGAAGAAATTAATGATGATGATGAAGACGATTGATTGTTATCCTCAGATTCGGACTTTTAAAAGACTAAGGTTCTGTTTTTGGTTTTGATTAACGATTGGTTATGGTGGGGTTTCAAGAAATGACTATGCGTTTAGTCTTCGTTTGGATTTTTTTTTTTTTTTTGTTCGTTTAGAGTGTACGTATGTCGGTCTAGTTGGGGTTCTTGGATTTTTTAGAATAGTGATTTTTTTGGTTCGTTTATTTTTATGGCGTCATAGTGTGTGGACTTTATTGTGTAGGTCATTGCTATTTCATGAAATAACTATAGTGTTAACTTCTTGTTAGTTTTTTTATATAACTTATATATAATCTCTTGTCTTAATAAAATTTTTAAAAAAATAAAGATGTGTAATGTGTTCATGCCAGTCTTCAGGAATTAAAAATGACTGACTGGCGACTGGTATAGTTTTCAACGAATTAAAAAAACACTGAAAAAATGTTTAGCGATTGTGGGGCACTCAACACGCCGTTCCCAAATCTTGATGGACAGTGACACAACGCTGAGATTTTAACGTTCCGAAGCTTAATGTCATCATCGAGCCCTCATTCCGTGTAACACTAATCTAAATCAAGAAGATCCTTGCCGCCAAAATATCTGTGACAAAAAGATTTAAGATACCCTCATTCCAAATGAAGGTCCACATAAACCACCAAATTGAGTAGAGTAATATATCTTTTTTCCCTTTCCAAAGATTCTAGGCTTCACTTCCAAGCAATGAAAATCCGTGGTACATATATCTCTTTATACAATGTGGACCCCACGTAACAATATTCTTCCACAGCACCAGATCTAGTCATCTATAAGTCTACTTGCATTTATAACCTAAAATGGATTAGTACCATAATCTTGTTATGATAATTAAAAGGGAGTTGATTCGTACACCACCTTGTTTTTGCCATACACCACTAAAACAATTATTTAGACAGTTTTACCCTTCCTTTGAGAAGTTAAGGGGAGTTGGTGGTGAACAAAAGGAAGGGTAAAAATGTCCAAAAAATTTATTTAGTGGTGTATGGTAAAATAGAGGTGGTGTACGGATCACCTCCCTAATTAAAATAATATGCATATATGGATAGTCAAATTTGTACAAACTTTTAGTCAATTTTGTACCACTTGCATAATATTTTTTTTAGTAGTATAAATACACCATGATGGTATGCTTGTAAACTTGCACCATTTTATAGAATTATATGAAATGCACACTTATTATCTCTACTAATATTTCATAAACAAATATAGTTGTATTTGGTAGTTATAAGTTCTAAATTATAACACGTTATCAGCACGAAGTGCTCCATATAATCAACGTTTATCTAAGCAAGCACAAGTCACTAATCAAGGTAATAATAATAAAAAAAATTCTTTAACGATATCTTCTATTAATTATTAGTAAGGTAAATATTATTATCATCATAACTAACATTTATATTTATGTTATTTAAGTTATATATGGTCGGTTATACCGCCTGAATTATATTTCTGTAATCCAACTATTATTAGCTTCACTAACATTTATATTTATGTTATATATGGTCGGTTATACCGCCTGAATTATATTTCAGTAATCCAACTATTATTAACTTCACTAACATTTATATTTATGTTATATATGGTCGGTTATACCGCCTGAATTATATTTATGTAATCTAACTTTTATTAACTTCACTAACATTTATATTTATGTTATTTAAGTTATATATGGTCGGTTATACCGCCTGAATTATATTTCTGTAATCCAACTATTATTAACTTCACTAACATTTATATTTATGTTATATATGGTCGGTTATACCTCCTGAATTTTATTTCAGTAATCCAACTATTATTAACTTCACTAACATTTATATTTATGTTATATATGGTCGGTTATACCGCCTGAATTATATTTCTGTAATCTAACTCTTATTAACTTCACTAACATTTATATTTATGTTATCTAACATTTATGAGTACTTATGCAATTAATCATTACTTATTTCATGCATACTAATGTTTATTCTTAAATTTATTATTTATGCATAATATGTTTATTCTCTTAATCTTCATATTTATACTAAACGTATTTATACTAAATGTATTTTATAGTAATCATATTTATACTAATAAAATTCTTTTATTAAAATTATTATTAATATAACGAGTACA
Source organism: Rutidosis leptorrhynchoides (assembly GCF_046630445.1). Taxonomy (NCBI): domain Eukaryota; kingdom Viridiplantae; phylum Streptophyta; class Magnoliopsida; order Asterales; family Asteraceae; genus Rutidosis; species Rutidosis leptorrhynchoides. The sequence continues at coordinate 638,141,009 of NC_092335.1, forward strand.
TAACAGTCGTTAACGTCAACTAACGACGTTACAACGGTCATATATACATAACGGTTGTTAACATCAACCGACGACGTTACAACGACTATATTTTTCAAATATAAAATAAACATCTCCTTTTTCACATTTTCACAAATCAATCTTCATTTTCTCAGATTACCACTCTCAAAAAGTTTTTGTAAAGATAATTCACACAAGGATGATTTTTCCTATTGTATTGGTCATATTAACTATCATCATTGTTGCTAATATACCACCGGGTGAACCTATATTCTATCCTGCCCTTGTGGTTTTATTATTTGTAATCATACCATTATTCTACTGTTTACTACTTATGAATTTAAAATGATTCTAATTTCATGTTGTTAGAAATTGATTATGATTATAATTTATGTTGTTCATCTTTTTGAAAATAAAAAATGTCAAACTTATCAAAGCTTGAGTTTGATGCCCTAGACGTATCGGGAACAAACTACACATCATAGGTCATGGATGTATAAATAAATCTTGGATCATTGGGTATTCTAGAAACTTTAAAAGAAAACAATACTTGTTCTGATCAAGATAAATTAAAATCAATTGCTTTTATTCGCAAACATATTGATATCACCTTAAAACATATGTATTTCACTATCAAAGATCCACATGTTTTATGGGAAAGTATCAAGAGTAGATTCGATAATCAAAAGGAAATATTAATCCCAGCTGCGAGGGAAGAATGGAGAAATCTAAGGTTCCAAGACTTTAAAAAGGTAAGTGAATACAGCTCGGCCATGTTCAAGATCCGTTCAAAGCTTCAATTCTGTGGTCAAGAAATAAGTGATGCTGATATGATGGAGAAAACTTTCTCCACAATGCATTCTGCAAACATTACTATACAGGAAAATTTAAGATTGCAGAATTACAAAACTTTTTTCAAACTTTAAACTTATCTCTTAGTTGCAGAAGTGAATAAAGAATTACTGATGAAGAATCAAGAGTCTCGTCCTACGGGTGCGCTAGCATTCCCTGAAGCTAATGCTATTAACAATAATAATAATAATAAAAAAAGAAATGCACCTGGACGAGAACGTGGGCGAGGTCGTGGTCATATTGGCCAAAACCATCATCATGGAAATTACCATAACAATAATAAAAATCATAACTATGTTCGAAATCACCCTTATGGTAATGGTCGTGGTGGTGGTCGTGGTCGTAATGGTTATGGTGGTCGTGGTCGTGGACAAAGAAATAATAATCCACAAAATTATAAATTTCAACCAGCATACAATCCCACAAATCATAATGTTGAAGGAAGCTCTTCAAAGAATATTGAAGATTCTTGTTATCGATGTGGTAAAATTGGTCATTGGTCTAAAAACTGTCGAACAAATTAATATTCTGTTAATCAATATCAGGAATCCCTAAAAGGAAAAGGAAAAGAGGCAAACCTTGTGGATGACCTTGATACAAAAATCACCGAGCCAACAAGTGACTATTTTAATGAATAAATTTCCTATTATATGTCCATATCAAATAAATGGAAGTAGATTTACGATCTATAACATATGTACTTTACTATATGTTTCCTTATTATGTACTTTCATTTATAACATATTTCTGAATGTAATATATTGATGAATTATGTACTCATTATTTGTTTCTCATATTTTGAAGTTCATGATGTACACTCCTGGAGTGCAAAATCAGTCAAATGGTGGAGATCTTTGTATTGCAGACAGTGGTACCACACACACTATACTCAAATCTAAAAAATATTTCACTGATTTTTAAAGCAACAGAAGGAACGGTACATACTATATCAGGTCCTGCGGATTTAATAAAAGGAATGGGAAAAGCAAATTCATGTTACCAAATGGTACAAATTTTCTGATAAAAAATGCCTTAATTTCTCCCATGTCAAAGAGAAATTTGTTAAGCTTCTCTGACATATACCAAAATGGATATGATTATCAGTCAGTGACTACAGAAAATGATAAATATTTAAGTATCACTGATAAGAAGCATGTGATTGAAAAACTACCAAGACTTAGTTCTGGTTTACATTATACATATATAAATGTACCAGAAACACACATGGTAGTTAATGAAAAGGCATGTGATCCTGTAATGATCAATCTGTGGCATGAAAGATTAGGCCACCCAGGATCAACAATGATGAAAAGAATAATTCAAAATACACATGGACATCCATTGGCGGATCAAAAGATCCCTCATGATGCAATTATCCCATGTACATCATGCTCACTTGGAAAATTGATAATAAGACCATCACCTCTTAAGGTTGAAAAAGAATCACCAATGTTTCTTGAAAGAATTCAAGGTGATATATGTGGACCAATTCATCCACCATGTGGACCATTTAGATATTTCATGGTCCTAATAGATTCATCTAGTAGATGGTCTCATGTTTGTCTATTATCAAGTCGAAACATGGCATTTGCAAAATTTCTTGCTCAAATTATTAAATTGAGAGCACATTTCCCTGATTATACTATTAAAAAGGTGAGATTGGATAATGCTGGTGAGTTTACATCTCAAGCATTTAATAATTTTTGCATGTCTATTGGAATTGTTGTTGAACATCCTGTTGCTCATGTGCATACACAAAATGGTTTAGCCGAATCACTAATTAAACGATTGCAGTTAATAACTAGACCATTGATAATGAGAACAAAACTCCCAGTATCTGTATGGGGTCATGCAATTTTACATGCTGCATCATTAATTCGCATTAGACCAAGTGCAAGTCATACATGTTCTCCCTTGCAACTTGCTTTTGGCCGTCAACCAAATATTTCCCACCTTAGAACATTTGGTTGTGCGATTTATGTTCCTATCGCACCACCACAACGCACTAAAATGGGTCCTCAAAGAAGGATGGGAATATATGTTGGATATAAAACATCTTCAATCATAAGATATATTGAACCCATGACGGGTGATGTTTTTACAGCACGTTTTACTGATTGTCACTTTAATGAAACATTGTTCCCTAGATTAGGGGGATAAATAAAAAATAAAGAAAATGATGTTTCATGGTGTGAACCTCAATTAATTTATCTTGATCCTCGCACAAAAGAATGCGAGACCGAAGTTCAAAAAATAATGCATATGCAAGAACTTGCGAATAAATTGCCTGATGCATTTATAGATACAAAGAGAGTGACTAAATCATATATACCAGCAGCAAATGCTCCAGCTCGAATTGAAATTCAAAAAGCTGGCAATAGTGTCACTCTTGAGTCTTTGCCACGCCAGAAATGTGGGAGACCAATTGGTTCCAAAGATAAAAATCCTCAGAAAAGAAAATCAGCTGATAATGAGGTAAAAGAAAGTGTTCAAGAAGAACCACAAATCAATACTCCTTCTGCAGAGGAGATTGATAATGTCAATACAGAATTTTCAATCAATTATGCACATTCAAAAATATTATGGAACCGAAATGAAGTGAAAAATCTTGATGAGATATTTTCATATAATGTGGCATATGACATCATGAATGATGATGATGATCCAGAACCAAAATCTGTCATGAAATGTTAAAATAGACATTATTGAGGTCATTGGAAAGGAGCAATACGAGCTGAGTTTGAATTGCTCAATAAAAGAAAAATTTTCGGATCTATCATTCTCACACCTAAAGATGTGAAACCTGTGGGATATAGATGGGTTTTGGTGCGAAAAAGAAATGAAAAAAATGAAGTTACAAGGTATAAAGCTAGAATTGTAGCTCAAGGTTTTTCTCAAAGACCAGGAATTGATTATGAGGAAACTTGTTCTCCTGTTATGGATGCAATTACTTTTAGATACTTACTCAGTCTGGTAATTTTTAAAAATTTAGAAATGCATCTCATGGATGTTGTAACTACTTATCTATATGGATCACTTGATAGTGATATATATATGAAGATACCTGAAGGATTTAAGGTATCAGAAGCAACCAATGCAAAACCCAAAGAAATGTACTCAATCAAGTTACAAAGGTCTTTATATGGGTTGAAACAATCGGGTCGCATGTGGTATAAACGATTAAGTGATTACTTGATAAGCAAAGGGTATACCAATAATCTTATTTGCCCATGTGTATTCATTAAGAAAACAACATTCGGATATGTGATCATAGCCGTTTATTTCGATGATCTTAACATCATAGGTACAAATAAAGAGATCCATGAAGCCATTCAACTTCTAAAGAAAGAATTTGAAATGAAAGATCTCGGAAAAACCAAGTATTACCTTGGTTTGCAGATTGAGCATATGCCTAATGGTTTACTTGTACATCAAACAACTTATATGGAAAAGATTTTAAAACATTTAAATATGGATAAGGCGAAACCATTAAGTACTCTTATGGTTGTTAGATCACTTAATGTTGACACTGATCCATTTCATCCCTGTGAAGATCATGAAGATATCCTGGGACCAGAAGTACCATATCTTAGTGCAATTGGAGCTCTTATGTATCTTACAAATTGTACAAGACCTAAAATTTCTTTTGCAGTTAATTTGTTGGCAAGGTTCAGCTCAGCTCCTACCAAAAGACACTGGAATGGGATCAAACACATATTTCGATACCTTCGAGGAACTACTGATTTAGGATTATTTTATTCTAACGAATCAAAACAAGATTTGGTTGGTTATGCAGATGCAGGTTATTTATCTGATCCACATAAAGCTAAATCTCAAAATGGATATGTATTCCTAAATGGAGGTACCGCAATATCATGGCGTTCTAAAAAACAATCACTTGTTGCAACATCATCAAATCATGCCGAAGTGATTGCATTACATGAAGCTACTCGAAAATGTTTTTGGTTGAGATCAATGACACAACTCATTACTGATTCTTGTGGACTAGAACGCAATAAAAGTTCAACAACTATCTATGAAGATAATGCAGCTTGCATAGCACAGATGAAAGAAGGGTATATCAAAAAGTGACCGAATAAAACACATACCTCCTAGATTCTTCTCATACACTCAAGATCTCATTAAGAACAACCAGATTGAAATGAGATATGTTCAATCCAGCAAAAACTCTACTGATCTTTTCACCAAAGCACTCCCAACTGCTATTTTCAGAACACATGTTCACAATATTGGAATGAGACATGTTCAAAAGATGTAAAAGATCAATGATGCCTACTTGAGGGGGAGACAACTCTATACCGCACTCTTTTTCCCTTAGCTAAAGTTTTTTCCCACTAGGTTTTCTTTAGCAAAGGTTTTTAACGAGGCAGTAACTTATAGTTGATCTCCAAAACAAAATTTTCTATCCAAGGGGGAGTGTTATGATAATTAAAATAATATGCATATAATGTCTTTAAAATGATCAAATGCACAGCGGAAGATTTCTTTCATACCTGAGAATAAACATGCTTTCAAGTGTCAACCAAAAGGTTGGTGAGTTCATAGGTTTATCATAAAACAATAAAATTCATCATTTTAATAGACCACAAGATTTAAATGCTGCATGGTACAAATGGGCCCGAATCCTATACTCACATGTAATGTACATGCGATATCTTTTAAATACAGTACACCTTTCTCGTGTACGAAATCTTTTTTTTCTTCATAAATCTTAGTAACCGTACACATATCTCGTGCACAAAAACTAATACACATAACCTGTGTATAAAATCATTCTCTCGATACATAACATTCTCATCAATTGGTGGCAATTATCATGTCCACATAATTCAATGGTGGCAATTACCATGTCCACATAATTCAATGGTGGCAATTATCATGTCCACATAATTCAATGGTGGCAATTATCATGTCCACGTAATTCAATAATAATCTGCAGAACTTCTGTCTGTATAATAATTCATTCGAGGAACGTTTTGCTTGTGTCTATCTCGTTAAACATTTATAAAAGCATTTCATGTATTCGCAGTTCAAAATATATTTCAAAAGCATTTAATAAAGCAGTTGTAAAAACAGCGCATGTATTCTCAGTCCCAAAAATGTAAAGAGTAAAAGGGAATCAAATGAACTCACAATACGATATTTTGTAGTAAAAATATTCATACGGCGGAACTGTACAATGCAGGGTTGGCCTCGGATTCACGAACCTATATCATTCGTATTTATATTAAAATATATACTCGTAATCGAACAATTTCATATCTTATAACTTTATATAATATATATTTAGTTTGTATATATATTTAAAAATTATTGTTATTTATATAGTTATATTAATATGTCTATATCTGAAAATACCTAGTTTGTTGTATATAAGTTTTTACATAAAAATGATAATATATTTTATATATAGCTATATGGCTTATTAATATAATTGTAGTAGATGTAATAAGTATGTTTTATATACAACATATTTATTTGTTTTTTTTAAACAAATGATGGTTTTGATATTAATGTTAAAAGTGACAATAATAATATTGTAAATAAAAATAATGATATTAATATTGATGCAAATTTTAAATTGTATTAAGATAACTATGTTAACAATAATTATAAAACTTGTAATTATTCCTTTAAAACATACCTAAATTAACTTTTAATCATTTTCATAATAATGTTTATATCCAAAATTTCTATATTTATAAGCTTGTATATTCATAGTTGTATTAATCACAATTCTTTTAATTTATAAACTGATGACATAAGTTTTGTAATCAAAATCATAATTTACATGTATTCATATAATTATAATCAATTTGTATAATCTTTAACATAACATCTTTTATTATATTTATGTTATTTACATGTTTAATAACTTCGAAATCATAATAATAATAATAATACTAACAATAATAATACCATAATAATAATAATAATAATAATAATAATATCAATAAGATTAGTAATGATAATATTAATACATTTTTAAATGATGATACTAGTAATAATAATAAAGATGTTAATATCCTAAACTATATTAATAATCATTTCTTTAATATTAATAATAACTAACATAATAACAATAATAATAATTACTTAGAAATAATAATAATAATAATAATAATAATAATAATAATAGTAATAATAATGATAACAATAATAATAATAATAATAATAATAATAATAATAATAATAATAATAATAATAATAATAATAATAATAATAATATTAATATTAATAATAATAATAATAATAATAATAATAATAACTAAAAATGAAAAACTACCTCAAAAATCGGTTTTTAAAAAGATTTGTCACCAGCTGGAATTGAACCCGAGACCTCTCGAACACCCGAACACACTCATCACCATCTGGGTTGTGCCCATTTTCTGATTTAAACTACTCTAACATAATTATATATATTCAGTTTCAGTAACTCATCTCCTTCATCATCATAAACAAGCCATCGACCAGGGAAATCATTTCATTTATAAAACATTGTATTTGATTTTTGGATTCCCAATCTAAACAGAAACGAGCCAATGGTTTTAAACTCCATTAACAGAAAAAAAAAATTAAAACACTATAACAGGGAAAAAATAATCGAAGATGAACTCAAAATCGAATTTCAATTTCTAATTCGTTTTAGGTAAAACTTTCAACATGAAATAGACAATAAATAACTCCTAGAAACTTTCTGTGTTCTCAATTGAACTCAAAACATTAAAATGACTTCGGATTTTGCCAAGAATCATCCGTTTGACTTTTTGAATAAAATGTTTGACTTCAAAATTTGATCTTGATACGAAGAATTGGGTTCTGGAATTTTACAGGCAGATCAAACGAAAGATTTCTAACTTAATAGCATTTAAGGATTTTAAAATTCTATTCAAAATCGAAGTTTTTAAAAATTGATTCAAAAACTGAGGTGGAACTGTGTTCTTGTTTTTCTGTTTTTAAAAATTAATTGATACCAGTAGTTTTAGATTGATAAGTGATAATGATGAAGTAAAAGTTGTTTGATTTCTCTCTAATACATGATTTGCTCAATTGGCTTATAGTACACAGATCGACAATTTCAATATCATGAACAGAAAAATATAAAAAAATATATAAAAGGTAGCGTACGATTGAATTTGTTGTATCTACACTTAAATCTTTGATTGGTACTAACTCTTAGACATGAAATCAATTTGCCACAGATAGACAACGATGTGCAACCAAATACAAAGTTTTATATGCTTTTTATACGGTAATTATATGTTTATATATGTATAAGTATATATTTTTTTTATATGTATATGTATTTACATATAAACTTGTATTTGTAAAATTATACATCATATATATATATATATACTTGTATATTAAATATATAAAGAAACATAATATTATTAATTATACAAATATTATTATCTAATATTAATAAAACAAATAATAATAATACTAATAGAAATAATAATGATAATAATATTGATAATATTAATAATAAATTGTATTATTTATAGTAATTATAATAATGATAATGATAATTTTAAATAATAATTTTTATGATAATGGTAATTATAAATAACAATAATCTAAATCAGAGTTTTTCTATTCATTATAATCTATTAGTGATATTAACAATGATAATAATCATAATATTTATAATTCCTAATAATAACTAAACTAACAATAAGTATAATATAATACATAATAATAACAATTATAATAACTGATAATATATATACATAAAACTAATAGTGATATTGATATTATTATTAGTATTAATAATGAAAGTAATAATAAGGTTATTATAATGACTATATTCTTAACTTGTATTTACATTTAATATATACAATTTATTATTTATGTAATTTTTAATGATTGTATATATAGTACTTACATTAAGTATTAAACTCTCATATATATATATATATATATATATATATATATATATATATATATATATATATATATATATATATATATATATATATATATATATATATATATATATATTACAATATACATATTATAATAATTATCTATAGGAATCCTATATATATATATATATATATATATATATATATATATATATATAAATTCGCTTTAAGTACAACTTAGTTATTTTATATCTTATCTTACATATTTAGTTTTAATGTTTAAATTATATTTTATAATTTCAAATTATTATTTATACTACATTATGTATATATACATTTTTATTTACAAACAGCAGTTCGTGAGTCATCTGAGATGGTCAAAGGTTAAAGGAATGTATAACAACAGTTCAAAATTTTTGAGATTCAATTAAATAGACTTTGCTTATCATGTCGAAGTTATTTGAAGATAAAGTTTAAATTTGATCAGAAATTTCTGGATCGTCACAGTACCTACCCGTTAAAGAAATTTCATCCCGAAATTTGAGTGAGGTGGTCATGACTAACAATAAAAATGTTTTCATGACGAATATGAGTTGATAAATAGAGTTTATCACCAATGAGTAATATAGATACAATAATTCGGTTACTCGAGGAGTACGAGTGAAGCGATCACAAATGAGAGAAATGAAAAATAGAGATTCGTCTTGACTTTTGACGTAGTCAAGGTTGAATTCCGGAATTCAAGGAATTTTAAGAAAATCTTCGAAATCTAAAAGATTTGATTCTTCGGCGAATAAGGAAATTAAGATCTCTATAATTAAATACGGTGATCTGTCTCAATTTCTCTGTCTGATACTTTACTATAAATTAAACTTTTTCCATTCCATAACTTTTACCTCTCCTATACTTAATTTCCAAATTCAAAAGGTTGTGAAAATGCTTAATCCAGTTCTAATCCTTGTCCTTATCTTGACTATCGCAACAATCATTCTCCTTTTCCAACTTCCACTGGAGGAATCTGTTTACTTCTACTTCGCCCTTGGGGTTATAGTATTTTTTTATTTTCCCGTGTCTTTATGTTGCAATAAACATTGATATCCACGGTTTGTATTTTATGTGTTGTTATCGGGCTTTATATTCTCCCTTATATTTCGGAGTTCCTACTTCCGTCTTCTATAATCATTGTCATTCACAGTTAATGCTCTCTCTTATTTGCTGCGATTTATACCCCCTTTCTATTTCAGAGCTTCATGCTTTTGTTTTCTTTTCGCAAGTAATGGTCCAGAATTTGTAGATATGAATTTCAGAATGAACAGAGTTAATGCTCTAAGATAGATTTTGTAATAGCACGATCTTGATTGGTTAAATTACCAGAATTCAAGAGATAAGATAGAACTATCAGGAAGATATGTTCTCGATCTGTTTAGAGATTTGGTAGAATGTAAGAGTCGTGTAACATGGCACATGATGACGTTATGGTCTGTAAATCATCATGTTTCATTAGAAACTCAGCATGACCTACTGTAATATAATCACGTTGATCAAATGTTATTATATTATACTAACTCATGCATCAGTTCCCAACACTACTTCAAAAACACTTAATTTTTAAATTCGAATTTTTAAGATTTATAAACTAAATCAGTTTCTTTTATGATGTAACACAGATAACGTGAAGAGATAAATGATCTCAGATAAGAATAGTTATGAAAATATCTTCAGAAATATCGAGGATATTTATAATGAAATATACGATAATATCTTAGAATTTTAGAATCAAATTGTGATGAAGAAATTCATTCACGATGATTTAGAGCGATTAAGGAGCAAGGTATTCGCTAAAGATTTAATCAGAAACAGAATCATCAGGATTCTTTATGTACAAGTTTAGTCCTTGTGATTTGTTCAGAGTTTCAGAATGAGAGATCATAATTCTAAGAGATAAATGTTATATGTATATATAACTTTTGATGTAGAAACGCTGCGAGATTCAAAATACTGATTGCTGATTTCCCGATACTTGGTATGGCAATTCTTGTTACAAGATGCCGATGAGTTCATGATAAGACTTCAATAGATAAATATAGTGTTTTGTCGAAGAGATTTAAGCCAAGGAGCAACGAGGTTGCTGGTACGTCTGCTGGTAATATGATGGAATATAAAAAGTTCTCCGGTAATAATAAAAGAGCACACATATATATCAAGGTTATAATAAGGTTGTTTCGAACGAAAAATCGAAGTTGACTTGTTGGAGCTGTGACAAAATTGGCTAATTTGGAAAGAGATTGCAAAGTTATTTTCGGTAATAATAACGCTAAAGGAATTAGCACAGCTACGCGTTAAACGTTTACTCAGTTTTCGAGAGTTTTCATGTGCATAACTATATGCATCGATCTTTTCTTCCGTAGATGAAGTGCGGTTGGTTCATCCTCTCAATTGAGGTATTTTCGAGAAACATGAAAGGTTTGAACGCAAATTGTAATTGTCAAGATACAAATGAGGTTTAAGATGAAATCAAGTGGCAAACTTGAAGAAATGTTTAGTTTCATATGTTATAATCAATATTTTAATTCATTTAAATTGTCCAATGATATTAGTCCACAGTCGATAGTCCACAGTTAACAGTCCAATAATTCATATATAGTTTAATTTATAATATTCGAATTAATTAATACGTATCGTGACCCGTGTACATGTCTCAGACTCGATCACAACTCAAAGTATATATATTATTGTAGAATAAACCTCAACCTTGTATAGCTAACTCCAGCATTACTGCATATAGAGTGTCTATGGTTATTCCAAATAATATATATATATATATATATATATATATATATATATATATATATATATATATATATATATATATATATATATATATATATATATATATATATATATATATATGCGCGTCGATATGATATGTCAAAACCTTGTATACATGTCCCGATATTTAAAGTGCGTAAAATAAATAACATAAATTAAATGACGATAAATAAAATTGCGAGAATATAAACTGCGATAAATAAAATGTAATCAGTTAGCTAGGAACAGTTAGCATGGATTCTTAATAAAATTTCTCATAGTTAATTTGTCTGTTTCTAACAAATTTTATTTTGTCATATATTTTCTTCATTATGCCACTTGTTGGATTCTGATAGGTCAAAATCCAAATATGAAATTGAATGAAAATGGTTATTCTGCGGTGAACGGATACGTATATCGATGGTTGTAAGTAGGATAGTAAATAACTGTTGAATCAGCTTTGACGAATGTACAGTGTAACTTATTAAGGTGAAATCTAAATATTCCTCGGGTATTACCTACCCATTAAAATATTTTCACCATTAACAGTTTGTACAAAAGAATTTTTAATTACAATCTTTATGAAAACATATATATGTATATATTTTCTTCAGATGTAATCATGGATTTAATGAGTTAATATGATATTAAACTCATTTGGTTTATGTTTAGAACTAGAGTACATAATCTCTAGAACATTAGAGGTTACATAACCATCATGTCGAACGAAGATAAATGATGTAGAACGTCATGTAGAACGATGACTATTCTCGAGGTACAGAATGAGATGTTGAGGCATGTGATGTTGAAACTTGGGTTGTTGGTGGTACTGTTGGTGCCGGTGATGTTGCTGAAGCTGGTAAATTTTGCTCCATATTCTCCAAATTTATTTCTCGAGCGCGAAGTTTGTTGACTTCTTCTATTATTCCAGGTTGATTGTCGGTTGGAACGAGCGAATGAATAAGGTTTAGAATCTGAGATATTATGTAATCATGATGAGATATTCGAGAAATGAGGGTGAAAATGATATTTCGGACTGGTTCATCGGTAAGTGCTTCAGGTTCTTCGCCAAGAGGTGAATTTGGTTGATGGAAAGGATCACCTTCTTTTTGTCTTCAATGATTAAGTAGGCTACAAACCCATCAGATGAATTGTTTGATTCATCCTGGTGACACTGCTTTCGGAGCTTAGGTGAAACTCCATATCAGAATAGCTGTCGGAATCTGAGGAATTCGAACTGGTTGAGGGATTCATCTCGTACGATCAAATGAAGGATTTTTCGATAAGAAATAGATTATAGGATGTAGATTAGTACCCTACAATACATAATTTACATATGCATATATAATACTAAAATCCCATAAGTTACGGAGAAATCTACGGAAGCTGTCAGGCAAAGGTAACAATAACAGATACTCTAAGATATGAATTTATCTATACACAGTCTATGCAATAGAGGCAGTAAGACGTGTCTAGACTTTAAAGATGAGAAGCAAATAATTTTTGACACTAAATGATAAGCAAAACTTTTGACATGCTGACACGGTCAAAGTCCAGACTCACTAATGCATCTAATCAACTATCAGTTAGACACACTAATGCAAGACCTGGTTCGCTAAGACCACCGCTCTGATACCACATGTCATACCCCGTCCTAATCCATATGGACGAAGTCACCAACATCTGGTCCCATTGCGATGATCGACTCCAAATAATGTCTTTAAAATGAGCAAATGCACAGCGAAAGATTTCTTTCATACCTGAGAATAAACATGCTTTCAAGTGTCAACCAAAAGGTTGGTGAGTTCATAGGTTTATCATAAAACAATAAAATTCATCATTTTGATAGACCACAAGATTTAAATGCTGCATGGTACAAATGGGACCGAATCCTATACCCACCTGTAATGTACATGCGATATCTTTTAAATACAGTACACTTTTCTCGTGTACGAAATCTTTTTTTTCTTCATAAATCTTAGTAACCGTACACATATCTCGTGCACAAAAACTAATACACATAACCTGTGTATAAAATCATTCTCTCGATACATAACATTCTCATCAATTGGTGACAATTATCATGTCCACATAATTCAATGGTGGCAATTACCATGTCCACATAATTCAATGGTGGCAATTATCATGTCCACATAATTCAATGGTGGCAATTATCATGTCCACATAATTCAATGGTGGCAATTATCATGTCCACATAATTCAATAATAATCCGCAGAACTTCTGCCTGTATAATAATTCATTCGAGGAATATTTTGCTTTTGTCTATCTCGTCAAATATTTATAAAAGCATTTCATGTATTCGGAGTTCAAAATATATTTTAAAAGCATTTAATAAAGCAGTTGTAAAAACAGCGCATGTATTCTCAGTCCTAAAAATGTAAAGAGTAAAAGGGAATCAAATGAACTCACAATATAATATTTTGTACTAAAAATATTCATACGACGGAACTGAACAATGCAGGTTGGCCTCGGATTCACGAACCTATATCATTCGTATTTATATTAAAATATATACTCGTAATCGAACAATTTCATATCTTATAACTTTATATAATATATATTTAGTTATTATATATATTTAAAAATTATTGTTATTTATATAGTTATATTAATATGTCTATATCTGAAAATACCTAGTTTGTTGTATATAAGTTTTTACATAAAAATGCTAATATATTTTATATATAGCTATATGGCTTATTAATATAATTGTAGTATATGTAATAAGTATGTTTTATATACAAAATATTTATTTGTTTTTTTTTAAATGATGGTTTTGATATTAATGTTAAAAGTGGCAATAATAATATTGTAAATAAAAATAATGATATTAATATTGATGCAAATTTTAAATTGTATTAAGATAACTATGTTAACAATAATTATAAAACTTGTAATTATTCCTTTAAAACACATCTAAATTAACTTTTAATCATTTTCATAATAATGTTTATATCCAAAATTTCTATATTTATAAGCTTGTATATTCATAGTTGCATTAATCACAATTCTTTTAATTTATAAACCGATGACATAAGTTTTGTAATCAAAATCATAATTTACATGTATTCATATAATTATAATCAATTTGTATAATCTTTAACATAACATCTTTTATTATATTTATGTTATTTATTTCATGACCCGTCCTAATCCATCCGGACGAAGTCCATATCGATTATAAATGATTCACAACAGTTGATTACATCGCGAGGTACTTGACCTCTATATGATACATTTTACAAACATTGCATTCGTTTTTGAAAGACAACATTGAAAGTTGACAGGCATGCATCACATTTCATAATATATCAGACTATCAACGACTTAATAATAATCTTGATGAATTCAACGACTCGAATACATCGTCTTTTGAAATATGCTATGAATGACTCCAAGTAATATCTTTAAAATGAGCAAATGCACAGCGGAAGATCTCTTTCGTACCTGAGAATAAACATGCTTTAAAGTGTCAACCAAAAGGTTGGTGAGTTCATTAGTTTAACATAAATAATCATTTCATAATTTTAATAAACCACAAGATTTCATATTTCTATTTCTCATAAACATACGTCCCATGCATAGAGACAAAAATATCATTCATATGAATTGAACACCTGGTAACCGACATTCACAATTTGTATATAAGAATATCCCCATCATTCCGGGATCCTCCTTCGGACATGATATAAATTTCGAAGTACTAAAGCATCCGGTACTTTGGATGGGGCTTGTTGGGCCCGATTTTAACGCCTTGAATCGAGTAAATTTTTTTTTTTTTTTTTATTCAAGTCACTGGCCGGACAAGGCTTATGCCGCGGCGCGGCAAGCCTTGTCGCGGCGCGACACAACACATAAAATTTTAGACTCCTTAACCCTGGTTCTGTTTTGAACTTCAGTGCATTGCCGCGGCACGGACCCCTTTGC
The DNA here is from genome assembly GCF_046630445.1 of Rutidosis leptorrhynchoides. Classification (NCBI taxonomy): domain Eukaryota; kingdom Viridiplantae; phylum Streptophyta; class Magnoliopsida; order Asterales; family Asteraceae; genus Rutidosis; species Rutidosis leptorrhynchoides. The sequence goes on from NC_092335.1 coordinate 638,156,507, forward strand.
CGCGGCGCGACATAACCCTGTTCCGGGCGCCTGACCTGCAACATTGTATATAAACCAACTTTTGCACATTCCATCATTCTCAAACACATATAAAACAACATTATTCATACCCAAACATCTGAAATCAGTTTCTAACATCGTATACCATCTAATAACAACATTTAGACATCAAACGTGTTTTCATGAAACAAAACCATCATTTGGTCCCAAATTCAATAATGACAAACATGACACTTCAAATACATGGCGTTTGATAATCGGTAACCATAGAGCGTGATTACAAAAGGGACTTGCATTACCACTTACGCTAATGCCAATGCTCCTCTAGCACTTCACACGGGCTCCTTACCTTCACGATGAACCTTAACACCTAAAACATAAAACATCATGGGGGTAAGCTTTTACACTTAGTGAGTTATAGGAAAGCAATAAACATAAAACATAAACATAAATCATTTGGGCATAATCGAAACACTTATCCTTCAACCCTTAGGTTGCTTGCATACTTTCGGATCCGATCATTCATACCATAGACATGACTTACTAGGCCGAACCTAGTAATCATGTCTAAGCTAACCATAGACATACTAAATATGCCTAAGCTATCATCATCTCATACGTAGACACCCAAAGTGTCTAAGCTAACACGAACCATAGGCAAGATTACTAGCAATGTGATAACCTTGCCTAAGCTAAACATCAACCATAGATACAACTATTGAGCTAACCCAATAGTTCTATCTAAGCTACATAACTAGTGCACTTAGTCGTTACTCTCTTGCACGGATGCAATCCGAGAACACTAAGCCACTCTTGACCCGCCCATATTACCCCCTATAAACTCACCTTGTTTAAATGGATTTCCTTGATCACTTGTGACCTCTTTTCCTTGATTAGCACCTATATATGAGCTAATCTCATTAATCACATAACTAAATCAAAATCATAACTTTCTTGGATCATTACATCATTTATACTTACTCATACACTTAACCCCCTAATCACAACATACATACATACACACATACTTTCTAACCTTGAACTCATCTTTTCTAAAACAAGCATGTTACCAATCAAACATCACCTTTTAATCATGTACATTACTAACTCATCACTTTTAGCTTTATCATGCAACTTTTCCTTTAATCCTTTCATTAAACATCAAATGTGCATAGTAATTCAATTTCATTACTAACACCATTAACTTGTCAAATTATCAATTTCTATAACCTACAACAATAACCATAGTTCATACATGAACATCCTTCATCACAATTTCTAGCTAGAACACATAATCATCTCTTTGAGACATTTTAACAAACACTTGGTGTGCATGACTAGAAATCTAACTAGAACATCATCATTCTCACCATAATCATGCCATACATCTATAATGCAAGTTCATACATGTAATTACTTCCAAAATCATCAACAAATCCATTCTAACTCAAACAATTGTGCACAACTCAACAAATAGCAACTTTCTTAAGCATAATCTCATCATTAACATACAATGCAAGCAATAATTAGACACAAAATCCATACCTTGTCTTTTAGAGTTTAAGAACCCTAATTGTGCACAAAGAGAGTGAAATTGGAAGATTAAAGCTTGCTAGAGTGATTAAGGTGTGTTAGATTTCACTAATTCAAGCTTGCATGGGTTAAATTTCAACAATTGAGGAATCCTCCTCTTCCCTCTTGCAAAAGTCGACACTCTCAAGGCTCCAGGAAGGTTTTCTGTAATTTTTCTTGCACTAATAACAAATTCCAGCATTTTGATTCTTTTTATTAAAATAACTTTGGCCTATTGACACTTTCTACCCTCCCCACCACAACTCTAGTTAGGGAAGTCCTTAATCTTAACTTTTCACCCTTAGTCCTTCCTAACTTAACCAATAAACTTAACTTTCATCCATTAACATAAAATGACTTTTACCATATAATTTCTTGGCAATAAAAATTTACATAAAATAATACCTTAAATATTTGGGATGTTACAACTCTCCCCCTCTTGGATCGTTCGCGTCCTCGCGAACCATTCTTGATGCAACGACGGATAATACTTCAAGAGCCATTCTTCGGGTTCCCATGTACATTCGGAACCTTTTCTAAATTGCCATAATACCTTCAACAATATAACCGATTTATTTCTCAAGTGCTTAACCTTTTGATCCAAAATCTTTATCGGCTTCTCCGCATATCTTAACTTATTATCGACCTCAATTTCATTCAAAGGAACATAGGTTGAATCATCCGCCAAACACTTTCTCAATTGCGACACGTGAAACGTGTCATGTATATTACTCAATTCATCGGGTAAAGCCAAACGGTAGGCTACCTTCCCAACTTTCGCCACTATCTCAAATGGTCCCACGAACCTTGGACCCAATTTTCCCCTCTTTCTAAAACGGATAATGCCTTTCCATGGAGAAACTTTTAGCATCACTTTATCACCTACTTGAAATTCTATCGGCTTTCTCCTCTTATCAACATATGACTTTTGTCGATCTTGTGCCGCCTTCATTCTTTCACGAATTTGATCAATCATCTCGGTGGTTTGTTGCACTATTTCCGTGCTTCCCAATTCTCGTTGACCTACCTCGCCCCAACAAATCGGGGTTCTACACCTCCTTCCATACAACATCTCATATGGTGCCATTCCAATCGTAGAGTGATAACTATTGTTATATGAAAATTCAACTAAAGGTAAATGAGTATCCCAACTCCCACCAAAATCGATGATACATGCTCTTAACATATCTTCAAGAGTTTGTATAGTCCTTTCACTTTGACCATCCGTTTGCGGGTGAAACGCGGTACTTATGTGTAACTTAGTACCCATTTCCTCTTGAAATTTCCTCCAATATCGAGATGTGAATCGAGTGTCTCGATCCGAAACTATGGAAACCGGCACTCCATGCCTTGCAACAACTTCTTTCATATATAACTTAGACATTGCTTCCGAGGACGAAGCTTCTCTTATTGCCAAAAACAATGCACTCTTAGTCAATCTATCAACAATAACCCAAATCGCATCGTGTTGTCTAGGGGTCTTAGGTAACTTAGTCACCAAATCCATCGTAATATGCTCCCATTTCCAAACCGGTACCTCTAAAGGTTGCATCTTACCGTAAGGCATTTGATGATCGGCCTTCACTTGAAGACAAGTAAGACACTTGTGCACATACTTAACTATATCCCTTTTCATTCCCGGCCACCAATAGTCTTTCCTTAAATCTCTATACATCTTCGTAGCACCGGGGTGAATCGAATACTTAGACTTGTGAGCTAAGTCAAGGAGCTCACTTCTAACACCACTTTGCAAAGGTACCCAAATTCTCCCATATCTAAGCCTTAAACCACGAGAATCCACTATAAAATCATTAACTTGCCCCTTGATCCTTTCCTTTCTCACGTTCTCGGGCGATAATGCTTCACCTTGTGCATCACGAATATCATCAAATATTTGAGGTGCTATTACCATAGCCAAACTTGTTATCTTAATCGGTTGATGACTCGACTTCCTACTAAGAGCATCCGCCACCACGTTCGCTTTTCCGGGGTGATATAAGATCTCACAATCATAATCTTTCACTAAATCAAGACCCCTCCTTTGCCTATCATTCAAATCCCTTTGATCAAACAAATACTTTAAGTTCTTATGATCGGTATAAATGGAAAACTTAACACCATAAAGATAATGACGCCAAATCTTTAAAGCAAAAACTACGGCCGTCAATTCTAGATCATGTGTGGGATAACGTTTCTCGTGTTCTTTCAATTGTCGGGAAGCGTATGCTATGACCTTCCCATTTTGCATCAATACACACCCTAAGCCTTTCTTAGAAGCATCACAATAAACCGTCATGTTCTCATTTCCTTCCGGTAAAACCAATATAGGAGCTTGAACAAGCTTCTCCTTAAGGAGTTGAAACGCGTGTTCCTGCTTTTCTTCCCATTTCCATGGCACACTTTTCCGAGTCAACTTAGTGAGTGGGGTGGCTATTCTTGAGAAATCTTGTATAAACCGTCGATAATACCCCGCTAAGCCTAGAAAACTCCTAACCTCGGTAGGATTCGTAGGTGGTTCCCATCTCATAATTGCCTCTATTTTAACCGGATCAACACAAATACCCTTCTTGTTAATGACATGACCCAAAAATTGAACTTCACGAAGCCAAAACTCACACTTAGAGAACTTAGCAAACAATCTTTCTCTTCTTAAAGTCTCTAATACTTGTCTTAGATGTACCGCATGTTCCTCTTCACTCCTAGAATATACCAAAATATCATCAATAAATACAATTACGAACCTATCAAGCATCGGTCGACAAACTCTATTCATCAAATCCATAAATGCGGTCGGTGCATTCGTTAACCCAAACGGCATAACCACAAACTCATAATGACCATACCTCGTTCGAAAAGCCGTTTTAGGGACGTCTTCTTCCCTCACTTTCAATTGATGGTAACCCGACCTTAAATCTATCTTTGAAAAGAAACTTGCACCTTGTAATTGATCAAACAAGTCGTCTATCCTTGGCAACGGATACTTATTCTTAATCGTGACTTTATTCAATTCTCGATAATCAATACACATTCTCATAGTTCCATCCTTCTTTTTCACAAATAAAACCGGAGCTCCCCAAGGTGAGCTACTAGGACGTATAAAACCTTTATCTATCAAATCTTGCAATTGAGTCATCATTTCTCTCATTTCCGATGGGGCTAATCGATATGGAGCTTTGGCAATTGGCGTGGCCCCGGGTATCAAATCTATTCTAAACTCTACCTCACGCTCGGGAGGTACACCGGGCAATTCACTTGGAAACACATCCGGAAACTCATTAACTATCGGTACATCATCTAAATCAACAATCTTTTTCGAATTATCCACAACATGTGCCAAAAACGCACAACACCCGTGAGACAAAAACCTTTTAGCCTTAGCATACGTGCATATAGGAATAGCACGCCTAGCTCTTTCCCCATAAATCCATATAACCTTCCCACTAGGTGATTGAACTAACACAATTTTCTTACGACACAAAATTATTCCTTCATTGTCGTCTAGCCAATCCATGCCCACTATTACTTGAAATTCCCCCATATGCATGGGTATTAAATCAATGACAAACTTTTCATCATCCAAAATAATTTCACACCCCTTAATGATACTATACACCATCACAGTCTTATTATCTGCTATTTCAACCTCTAATGGGTGTTCTAACATACTTGGGGTCATATTAAAATGCTTACAAAAAGAATATGATACAAACGACCGCGTAGCACCGGAATCAAACAAAACATGCGCAGGTAAAGAGTTTACAATAAAGGTACCTGACACCACATTTTGGGACTCCTTCGCTTCGAGTGCGGTAATCTGATGAGCTCGGGCCCTTGGTCGGCTATCACTAGTCTTCGGTTCTGTCTTAACCTCCTTCTTAACATTACCACTAGCCAAATCCTTCTTGTATTCCGGACATTCGGCTTGAAAATGACCCTTCTCAAAACAATAATAACATTGCTTACCTTTCTTAGGACATTCGGCGGCCCTATGTCCCGGCTTACCGCAAGAGTAACAATCGGTAGTACCCGCTTTACATTCACCCGTATGATTCTTACCACACCTAGTACACAACTTGGCTTCTTTCCCACCGCTTTTACCCGACACAAAACCCCCTTTTGACTTGTGCGGGGATTCGGAACCAAACTTACCCTTTTTCGGACTAACATTTTGCATCGCCTTAGAGTCTTGATCTAACTTTCGCTTAAACGCCGCCTTCTTCCTAAGTTCGTGTTCTCTAACAAGTGCTCGATTCATCATCTCGGCTAAAGTCTTATAAGTACTCTTATCGATAAACTCACTTATTTCGGGATTCAACTTTTCATGATAATGATCCATCATCAACTTGGGACTTGACACAAAGTCCGGACAAAAACGAGACTTGTCATTAAACTCGGCATTAAACTCGGTCACCGACTTACTTCCATGCTCTATATTCATAAACTCGGATTTCAACCTACTAACCTCGGCGGGTGGAGCAAATTGAGTCATAAACATTTCACGGAACTTGTCCCATGAGAAACTTGTAGCTACGTCTCGCCCATGAGATTTAACTATGAAATTCCACCACTCGTAACCACTACCCTTCATTTGATGAGCCGCATAAATTACCTTCAAATGTTCGGGGCATTCACACAACATGAAAGTTTCTTCAACCTCATCAATCCATCTTTGACTAACAATAGGGTCAACCTTACCATGAAACTCGGGAGGATGGCAATTTGCGAAGTTCTTATATTCAAAACGGTCATCCTTTCTCTTAGGGGCTTCTACCTCTTCTTGCCTTACTCCACTTCCCCCTTCACCTCTTAAGGTAGGGTTATTAGCAACAAAAGTCTTTAACTTCTCATCTAATTGATCATTGATCAACGTCTTAATCTTCTCTAACAAAGTTGGAGTATAACGTATCAAGGCTTGCCCTATTTGCCCCGAAATGTCATTTGGCATGTTAACTTCTTCCGATTCGTTGTGAGAGTCTTCTATAGACTCCGTGGATGGGGTGCGGACGTACTCATCATCCTCATCTTGACCTCGGTTTGGTGATACAATAGCCATACTGAAAATCACAATCAACCCATTAGTTCAAATACCGGTAACACCATTACTCAACAAAATCAAACCATTCGAAAGAATTCCTAACTCGTTTCACCATAACTATAGTAGGCGTTCATGTGTACTAAAATGAAGTAATAACAATGGCCTGTTGTTATTACACCATTCATTACACATTAAGCCCACTATAACATCATGGCTAACGAGTATCAAACTCCTTTCATAAACCAATCATTATACTACGGGTCTAGTCGATGACTCTACCCTATGGAGCATGGCACAACTATACGACTATAACACTTATGCAAGTCCTAAACCGCTTATCCTTTCACAACAATGGTTTAAGCCTAGATAATCCCTATCGTGGATTATCCAAGTCCCTTAAACCACAGCTCTGATACCAACTTTTAACGCCTTGAATCGAGTAAATTTTTTTTTTTTTTTTTTATTCAAGTCACTGGCCGGACAAGGCTTATGCCGCGGCGCGGCAAGCCTTGTCGCGGCGCGACACAACACATAAAATTTTAGACTCCTTAACCCTGGTTCTGTTTTGAACTTCAGTGCATTGCCGCGGCGCGGACCCCTTTGCCGCGGCGCGACATAACCCTGTTCCGGGCGCCTGACCTGCAACATTGTATATAAACCAACTTTTGCACATTCCATCATTCTCAAACACATATAAAACAACATTATTCATACCCAAACATCTGAAATCAGTTTCTAACATCGTATACCATCTAATAACAACATTTAGACATCAAACGTGTTTTCATGAAACAAAACCATCATTTGGTCCCAAATTCAATAATGACAAACATGACACTTCAAATACATGGCGTTTGATAATCGGTAACCATAGAGCGTGATTACAAAAGGGACTTGCATTACCACTTACGCTAATGCCAATGCTCCTCTAGCACTTCACACGGGCTCCTTACCTTCACGATGAACCTTAACACCTAAAACATAAAACATCATGGGGGTAAGCTTTTACACTTAGTGAGTTATAGGAAAGCAATAAACATAAAACATAAACATAAATCATTTGGGCATAATCGAAACACTTATCCTTCAACCCTTAGGTTGCTTGCATACTTTCGGATCCGATCATTCATACCATAGACATGACTTACTAGGCCGAACCTAGTAATCATGTCTAAGCTAACCATAGACATACTAAATATGCCTAAGCTATCATCATCTCATACGTAGACACCCAAAGTGTCTAAGCTAACACGAACCATAGGCAAGATTACTAGCAATGTGATAACCTTGCCTAAGCTAAACATCAACCATAGATACAACTATTGAGCTAACCCAATAGTTCTATCTAAGCTACATAACTAGTGCACTTAGTCGTTACTCTCTTGCACGGATGCAATCCGAGAACACTAAGCCACTCTTGACCCGCCCATATTACCCCCTATAAACTCACCTTGTTTAAATGGATTTCCTTGATCACTTGTGACCTCTTTTCCTTGATTAGCACCTATATATGAGCTAATCTCATTAATCACATAACTAAATCAAAATCATAACTTTCTTGGATCATTACATCATTTATACTTACTCATACACTTAACCCCCTAATCACAACATACATACATACACACATACTTTCTAACCTTGAACTCATCTTTTCTAAAACAAGCATGTTACCAATCAAACATCACCTTTTAATCATGTACATTACTAACTCATCACTTTTAGCTTTATCATGCAACTTTTCCTTTAATCCTTTCATTAAACATCAAATGTGCATAGTAATTCAATTTCATTACTAACACCATTAACTTGTCAAATTATCAATTTCTATAACCTACAACAATAACCATAGTTCATACATGAACATCCTTCATCACAATTTCTAGCTAGAACACATAATCATCTCTTTGAGACATTTTAACAAACACTTGGTGTGCATGACTAGAAATCTAACTAGAACATCATCATTCTCACCATAATCATGCCATACATCTATAATGCAAGTTCATACATGTAATTACTTCCAAAATCATCAACAAATCCATTCTAACTCAAACAATTGTGCACAACTCAACAAATAGCAACTTTCTTAAGCATAATCTCATCATTAACATACAATGCAAGCAATAATTAGACACAAAATCCATACCTTGTCTTTTAGAGTTTAAGAACCCTAATTGTGCACAAAGAGAGTGAAATTGGAAGATTAAAGCTTGCTAGAGTGATTAAGGTGTGTTAGATTTCACTAATTCAAGCTTGCATGGGTTAAATTTCAACAATTGAGGAATCCTCCTCTTCCCTCTTGCAAAAGTCGACACTCTCAAGGCTCCAGGAAGGTTTTCTGTAATTTTTCTTGCACTAATAACAAATTCCAGCATTTTGATTCTTTTTATTAAAATAACTTTGGCCTATTGACACTTTCTACCCTCCCCACCACAACTCTAGTTAGGGAAGTCCTTAATCTTAACTTTTCACCCTTAGTCCTTCCTAACTTAACCAATAAACTTAACTTTCATCCATTAACATAAAATGACTTTTACCATATAATTTCTTGGCAATAAAAATTTACATAAAATAATACCTTAAATATTTGGGATGTTACACCGATAGGTCTATCTTTAGAGTTCGCGTCAATTAGGGTGTCTGTTCCCTAATTCTTAGATTACCAGACTTAATAAAAAGGGGCATATTCGATTTCGATCATTCAACCATATAATGTAGTTTTGATTACTTGTGTCTATTTCGTAAAAACATTTATAAAAATTGCGCATGTATTCTCAGCCCAAAAATGTAATGAGTAAAAATGGAGTAAATGAAACTCACCTAATGTATTTTGTAGTAAAAATACATATAACGATGTTGAACAAATGCAGGGTTGGCCTTGGATTCATGAACCTATATCATTGGTTTATTTATTAATATACATAGTTGTAATTAAACAATATATATATATATATATATATATATATATATATATATATATATATATATATATATATATATATATATATATAATATTTGTTTAGTCATATCATTTTTATATATTCATATTTATATATTTTAAATAAATAAAAATATAATTTTTGTTAAGTTATAATTGTTAGATATATTTTTATATATATCATTTATTTGAAAAGATAGTTATTATAATAATACTAAATATGATAATCATTATGTTACTGATAATCTTAATAACAATAATACTTAATATACTAATAATAATGATAACAATAATTATAAATACGATGATATTATTAATATTAATGATAAATATAATAAATCATATTAAGATGATAATAAATAAACTAACAATACTTAAAGCTAATACTTAGTAATCAATAGTAATAATACTAATAATAATAAAAATAATACTAGTACTAATGTTAATGAAAATAATACTAATTTGTATTGTCGTCAAAATAATAATAACAATAGTCGTAATCATAATAATAATCATAATACCTATGTTAATAATAATAATTTTAATAGTACTCTTAATACTTAATGAAAATAATAATGATAATAATAATAATAATAGTTATAATACTAACGATATTCTTAGTTATAACTGTAATCATAATAATAATGTTAACTAATATTTTTAGATGACAAAATCTATAATGCTAATTAATAATAATAATAATAATAATAATAATGATATTCACCATACTTAATAATAATAATGCTAATAATAATAATACCAATACTTGTTAATAATAATTATAATTATGATACATGTATTAATAACAATAATTAATAATAACAATAATAATAATAGAAATAAAAACAAAACAAAAAAACAAAAAAAACAAAAAAATAAAGTATACCCTTTGTGTAAAAAGAAGTGTTGCAGATGGGACTCGAACCCGCGACCACTTGATACCCGACTCACACTCAAGACCACTCCTCCGACTGCTTTCTTTCTGAATTAATACAGAACCCACATCTATATAACCCGTATTCTTATTTCTTTTATTTCGGCCCAACATCCCCAAAATGGTATACGGCCCACCAGAGAATGTGAGTTGGATCTCGGCCCAACTGTAATTTCGTAAGCCCAAGAATCAATTATTCAATCCTATGAACCAGCCTTGAAAGAATTAATTCTTGCTGTAAAAAAATGTTGACTGCACCAAGTGGGAATCGAACTCAGGACCCCTCGGTTAAACACCCCCTCCATAACCATTCGTCTGCTACTTACTTTTCTGTTTTGAATACCTCCAAAAAAACTCTTATAACCTATTTGATTTCGCCACTTCTTCTTCAACTTTTGACATCATCAATACATCATTTTCCATTTCCATAATCAAACAGATAGTTGCCGACACTTTATAGATAAAGGTTGTATAAACAAATAAATCTTTAAGTATGGTCTTGAGTATCAACATCTTCACTCATCATGAGCACTTCTCATTTCCACATAACATCATGACATTACTTTATCATAATCGTCTTCATCATATACCACAACATTCTCTTCATCCTTTTTCGTCGTACAGTGGTAATAACATGGTGGTGGCAGTAGTTTTCTTTTATAGCAGCTGTAAAAGAAATAGACACGACTAGTAAAAGTGGCAACCAAGGTTGTTCGAGCAGGTAAAACGGTGTTAGTCGTATTTTGCAGGAAAAGAAGAGGGAGAGAGAGAAGTTAAGGGTTTTGGTTAAAATGGTGGTTTCGATTTTTGTGTCCATGGTTGTTGTAGTGACGGTGAGAGTTCGAAGTAGAAGAAAAGAAACATATCTTTAAGTTGCAGCAGGGTTCTCGACACACAAACAAACCAGTAGCAGCACTTTTAAAATGGTTCGGTCATGGTTGCAGGTGGAAAAGAAAACAGAAAAAAAAGAGAGGTGAGAGATAGAGAAGGTGGCGACACTAATACAGAAACAGGTGGAGGGTGATGGTTCCCGGTGATAGTGGCGGATTGGAGTGGTGGAAGTGAGTTAATAAATGAAGAAGATAGAAACAAGACATGAAGTTAGGAGATGGTGAGTGTTCTTTGTGATTAGATGGAGTTCGATTATGAATGTAATAGCTTGCGAATAACAAATGATGTGGGTTTGGTCTCGGTTAGAACCTAACAAAGAATTAAAGGTGATGTAGGTATCTAATTTATCACAGACAAACAAAAGAAGTTAAAATATAAAAAGTTGATTAGTCTGTGACAGATTTTTGGATCGTTCTTCATATTAAAGTCGTGATTTGTATTGAATGAGAATCATAAAGCAAGAATTACTGCAGACTGATAAAGATGGGAAACAGAATATACTGTGCTGTATTTAAATATGTATAATATATCTATATCCTTATATATCAGTATTATATATATACTTACATATGTATTTGTCTATATTTAAGTATATATCTGTAATCTATATGTACCTGTAAATGTTTTTATCTGTGTATTAAATTTCAACTAATATTAATAAATACCATTGTATTTAATGATAATAATGTGATTAACATTTATTTTAATAAGAATACTAATATTAATAATAATATTTATAGTAATAATAAAAATATTAATAACATCACTATAACAACTATAATTCCAACTTGCATTTAATATATTAACATTACCTTTTATAAATTTGGTAATATTCATATAACATATTCAAATATTTAATTCAATATACTTAGTATATTAATTATGTACAAAAAAAATCATATATATATATTTACATAGATTCATTTTAAATTACAAAATTATTATCTTATAAATTATTTTCCATATTTAATTCTAATGATTAAATTATAATTTATAATTTTAAATCATTGCATGTATTTACATTTATATATATGTACGTATTCAATTATAAGCAATTGTTCATGAATCGTCGGGAATAGTCAAAGGTCAAATGTATACATAAACACAGTTCACAGTTTTTGAGACTTCAACTTTACAAACTTTGCTTATCGTGTTGAAATCATACAAGAATAAAGTTTAAATTTGGTCGGAAATTCCCGGGTCATCACAGTACCTACCCGTTAAAGAAATTTCGTCCCAAAATTTGAGTGAGGTCGTCATGGCTAACAATAAATATGTTTTCCTGACAAATATGAGTTGATAATTAGAGTTTTATCATCATTTAGTAATAAGGATAAAACAATTTGATTTCGTGAAGAGTACGAGTGAAACTATCACCAAAGAGTGAAATGATTAGGTATAGATTTGTCATATCTTTTGACGTAGATAGGATTGATTTCCATGTTCCAGAGATTTGGAGAAAATCTTCGTAATAAGATTTGATTCTTCGGTAATCAAGGGAATTAGAATCCGCTTTAAATGCGATCATCTATTTTGATTGCTCTGTTGGATATTTTACTATAAATCCACCCCCGTCGTTTCCTTACAACTCACACCTTCTATTCTTTCTCCCTCAACTCATACTTTAAAACATTCGTCCATATGCTCCATCCTGTTCTGATCCTTGATATACTCCTAACCTTCCTATCTGTCATTCTTCTCTTTCATATACTACCGGAGGATTTTATTTATTTCTACTATTATCTTGGGGTTATAGTGTTATTCATTCTCCCGTGTCTTTATGTTGCTATCCGTATTAATATCCACGGTTTGTAATCTCCATGTTGTTATTGGGCTTTATATTTTCTCTTATATTTTGGAGCTCTTTTCCTTTTTATTCTCTTCTCGACCTCTAGTAAAGCGAGTAATGGTCCAGAATTCGTAAATATGGATTTTGAAATGAACATAGTTAATGTTCTAAGAAAGAAATGGTAATAGCACGATCTTGATTCGTCAAATTACCAGAATATCCGGGAAAGATAGAACTATCAAGAAAATATGTTCTCGATATGTTTATATATTAGATAGAATGTAAGAGTCGTGTAACATGGCACATGATGACGTTAGAGTCTATGAATCATCACGTTCCATTAGAAACTCAGCATGACTTACTGTAATATAATCACGTTGATCAAGTGTCATTATATTATACTAACTCATGCATCAGTTCCCAACATTACTTCAATAACATTCATATTTTAAGCTCGAAAGTTTACAGAATATAGAAACTAACAGTTTCTATATGATGTAATACTGATAGCACGAAGAGATTAATGATTTCAGATAAGAATAGTTATAAAAATATCTTCAGAAATATGGAGGATATTTATAATGAAAGATTCGATAATATCTCGGAATATCTAAGATCAGAGGATGATAGAAACTATTGTCTGCAAGGGTTTAGAGTAAGGAGCAAGATATTCACTAAAGACTTTAGCAGACATTGAATCATTTGGATTCTTTGAAGTCAAACTTATTCTTTGTGATTTGTCCACGGCTTTCTTCATAGTTTTGCATAATCTGCTTTTCAGTACCAAATTTTCTATTGAATGTTTCTAATATAATGATACACAGGAAACACAAAGAGGTATATAATTTCGGACAAGAATATTTATGAAAATATCCTCAGAAATATCGAAGATATTGATGATGATATTTTGGAATTTCTAAGTTCGATGGTTGATGAAGAAAGATTTTTCCGCAAGATTTTTAACATGACTTCGGAGCAAGATATTCTCTAACAATTTCATTGGATCCAGAATTACCTGGATTCTTTGAATATAGGGTTTGGTCCTTGTATTTGTCCTTGGTCTCCTTCATGGTTAACTCTATCCGTTTTCCAGTTCCAACGTTTCTGAGCTTTTCCAACATATTATTCTTTATCATCAAACTTCCAACGACTAAGGCCGTTTACGGTTGCCTACAGTTTCTGCTGCTTCATTCAGCTTTTTCAACATTCAGAGTATCGATTCGTAAACTGGGTGCCTTTTCAAAATTTCAGAATTGAAGATCATAATTCTAGGAGATAATTGTTATATGTATACATATAACCATTGATGTAGAAATGCTACGAGATTCGAAATACTGATTGCTGATTCTTGGTAATTGGTATGGCAATTATTGTTACAGGGTATAGATGAATACAAGATGGGGTTTCAATGAATATAATGATTTTTCAGAAAGTCCAAATTCATTGAAATTGCTGGTAATTTTACTGCTAATGTGGTGAAATATAAACGGTTCTCTGGTAACGATGACGATAGGCAAACTTATATATCGAGGCTATAATAAGGCTAATTCGAATGGAAGTTGAAGTTGATTTGCTAAAGCTGTGATAAAATTGGCTAACTTGAAAAAGAGTTGCATTGTTATTTTCGGTAATAACAATGCCAAAGGAGCTAACACAGACACGTGTTAAACTTTTACTTAGGGTCCGGGAGTTTTCAGGTGCATAACTATATGTATCAATCTTTTCTTCCATAGATGAAGTGCGGTTGGTTCATCCTTTCAATTGAGGTGTTTTCAAGAATCATGAAAGGTTTGAACGCAGATTAGAATTGTCAAGATACAAATGGCGTTTAAGATGAAATCAAGTGGCAACTTGAAGAATTGTTTAGTTTCATATGTCATAATCAATATTTTAATTCATTTTTTTATTGTCCAATCTTGATAGTCCACAGTCGATAGTCTACAGTTAACAGTCCAATAATTCATATATAGTTTAATTTATAATATTCGAATTAATTAATACGTATCGTGACCCATATATGTCTCAGACTCGATCACAACTCAAAGTATATATATTATTATAGAATCAACCTCAACCCTGTATAGAGAACTCGATCATTACTGCATATAGAGTGTCTATGGTCATTCTAAATAATATATATATATGCGTCGATATGATATGTCAAAACCTTGTATACGTGTCCCGATATTTAAAGTGCGTAAAAATTAAATAACAGAAATTAAATGAAAATAAATAAAGTACGTAAAGTAAATAACAGAAATTAAATGACGATAAATAAAATTGCGAGAATATATATTGCGATAAATAAACTGCGATAAATAAATTGCGATAATTAAATTTGCGATAAATAAATTACGATAAAATAAAATGTAATACGGAATTAACAGTTAGCTAGGAACAGTTAGCTAGGATCTTGTTAACGTGGGTTCTTAACAAAATTTCATATTGTTAATTAGTCTGTTTCTAATCAATTTTTTTTGTGTCCATTATTTCTTCATTATGCCACTTGTTGGATTCTGATAGGTCAAAATCCAAATATGAAATGGAATGAAAATGGTTATTTTGTGGTGAACGGATACGTATATCGGTGGTTGTATATAGGATAGTAAATGACTGTTGAATCAGACTCGAAGAATATATAGCGTAACCTATTAATGTGAAATCTAAATATTCTTCGGGTATTACCTACCCGTTAAAATATTTTCACCATTAATAGTTTGTACGAAAGAATTTTCAATTACAACCTTTATGAAAATATATATACATATATATCTTTTTTAGATGTAATCGTGGATTTAATGAGTTAATATGATATTAAACTCGTTTGATTTACGGCTAGAACTAGAGTACATAATCTCTAAAACATTAGGGATTACATAATCGCCATGAAAAAAATGATAACTGATGTAGAACGATACGGAGAACGATGATTATACTTGAGGTACAGAATGAGATGTTGAGGCATGGATTGTTGATGGTACTAGTGCTGTTACTGATGATACTGTTGGTGCCGATGATGTTGCTGAAGCTGGTACGTTTTGCACCATATTTTTCCAAGGCTATAACTCGGGCGCGAAGCTCGTTGACTTCTGTTATTATTCCGGGATGATTGTCGGTCGGAACGTGTGGATGAATAAGGTTTAGAATTATTGATAGAATATAATCGTGATGAGATACTCTGGAAATGAGAGAGAAAATGGTGTCTCGAACAGGTTCGCCGGTAAACGCTTCAGGTTCATTGTCAAAAGGTGAATTCGGTTGGTGAAAGGAATCGCCTTCTTCACGTCTCCATTGATTAAGTCGACTACGAACCCATCAGATGAATTGGGGATGGTTGATTGATTGATTCATTCTGGTGACACCGCTCTCGGAGTTTAGGTGAATATCCATGTCGGAATAGCTGTCGGAATAACTATCGGAATAGTTATCGGAATCTGAGGAACTTGAACTAGTTGAGGGATTCATCTCGTATGATCAAATGAAAGATTTTCAAGAAGAAATAGATTATAGGATGTAGATTAGTACCCTGCAATACATAGTTTACATATGCATATATAATACTAAAATTCCATAAGTTACAGAGGAATCTACGGAAGCGGTCAGGCAAAAGTAACAATAACAGATATACTAAGATATGAATTTATCTATACACTGTCTATGCAATAGGGGCAGTAAGACGTGTCTAGACTTTAAGAATGATAAGCAAATGATTCCCAAAAATGATAAGCAGATGATTTCCGACTAGAAATGATAAGCAAAACTTTTGACATGCAGACACGGTCGAAGTCCAGTCTCACTAATGCATCCTAATGACTATCAGTTAGACACACTAATGCAAGACCTGGTTCACTAAGACCACCGCTCTGATACCAACTTTCATGACCCGTCCTAATCCATCTGGACGAAGTCCATATCGATTATAAACGATTCACAACAGTTGATTACATAGCGAGGTACTTGACCTCTATATGATACATTTTACAAACATTGCATTCATTTTTGAAAGACAACATTGAAAGTTGACAGGCATGCATCACATTTCATAATATATCAGACTATCAACGACTTAACAATAATCTTGATGAATTCAACGACTCGAATGCAACGTCTTTTAAAATATGCTATGAATGACTCCAAGTAATATCTTTAAAATGAGCAAATGCACAGCGGAAGATCTCTTTCGTACCTGAGAATAAACATGCTTTAAAGTGTCAACCAAAAGGTTGGTGAGTTCATTAGTTTAACATAAATAATCAGTTCATAATTTTAATAGACCACAAGATTTCATATTTCCATTTCTCATAAACATACGTCCCATGCATAGAGATAAAAATATCATTCATATGGATTGAACACCTGGTAACCGACATTCAAAATTTGTATATAAGAATATCCCCATCATTCCGGGATCCTCCTTCGGACATGATATAAATTTCGAAGTACTAAAGCATCCGGTACTTTGGATGGGGCTTGTTGGGCCCGATAGGTCTATCTTTAGAGTTCGCGTCAATTAGGGTATCTGTTCCCTAATTCTTAGATTACCAGACTTAATAAAAAGGGGCATATTCGATTTCGATCATTCAACCATATAATGTAGTTTTGATTACTTGTGTCTATTTCGTAAAAACATTTATAAAAATTGCGCATGTATTCTCAGCCCAAAAATGTAATGAGTAAAAATGGAGTAAATGAAACTCACCTAATGTATTTTGTAGTAAAAATACATATAACGATGTTGAACAAATGCAGGGTTGGCCTTGGATTCACGAACCTATATCATTGGTTTATTTATTAATATACATAGTTGTAATTAAACAATATATATATATAAATATTTGTTTAGTTATATCATTTTTATATATTCATATTTATATATTTTAAATAAATAAAAATATAATTTTTGTTAAGTTATAATTGTTAGATATATTTTTATATATATCATTTATTTGAAAAGATAGTTATTATAATAATACTAAATATGATAATCATTATGTTACTGATAATCTTAATAACAATAATACTTAATATACTAATAATAATGATAACAATAATTATAAATACGATGATATTATTAATATTAATGATAAATATAATAAATCATATTAAGATGATAATAAATAAACTAACAATACTTAAAGCTAATACTTAGTAATCAATAATAATAATACTAATAATAATAAAAATAATACTAGTACTAATGTTAATGAAAATAATACTAATTTGTATTATCGTCAAAATAATAATAACAATAGTCGTAATCATAATAATAATCATAATACCTATGTTAATAATAATAATTTTAATAGTACTCTTAATACTTAATGAAAATAATAATGATAATAATAATAATAATAATAATAATAATAGTTATAATACTAACGATATTCTTAGTTATAACTGTAATCATAATAATAATGTTAACTAATATTTTTAGATGACAAAATCTATAATACTAATTAATAATAATAATAATAATAATAATAATAATAATAATAATAATAATAATAATAATAATAATACTAATAATAATAATAATAATAATAATAATAATAATAATAATAATAATAATAATAATAATAATAATAATAATAATAATAATAATGATATTCACCATACTTAATAATAATAATAATGCTAATAATAATAATACCAATACTTTTTAATAATAATTATAATTATGATACATGTATTAATAACAATAATTAATAATAACAATAATAATAATAATAGAAATAAAAAAAAAATAAAAAAAAACAAAGTATACCCTTTGTGTAAAAAGAAGTGTTGCAGATGGGACTCGAACCCGCGACCACTTAATACCCGACTCACACTCAAGACCACTCCTCCGACTGTTTTCTTTTTGAATTAATACAGAACCCACATCTGTATAACCCGTATTCTTATTTCTTTTATTTCGGCCCAACATCCCCAAAATGGTATACGGCCCACCAGAGAATGTGAGTTGGATCTCGGCCCAACTGTAATTTCGTAAGCCTAAGAATCAATTATTCAATCCTATGAACCAGCCTTGAAAGAATTAATTCTTGCTGTAAAAAAATGATGACTGCACCAAGTGGGAATCGAACCCAGGACCCCTCGGTTAAACACCCCCTCCATAACCATTCTTCTGCTACTTACTTTTTTGTTTTGAATACCTCCAAAAAAACTCTTATAAACTATTTGATTTCGCCTCTTCTTCTTCAACTTTTGACATCATCAATACATCATTTTCCATTTCCATAATCAAACAGATAGTTGCCGACACTTTATAGATAAAGGTTATATAAACAAATAAATCTTTAAGTATGGTCTTGAGTATCAACATCTTCACTCATCATGAGCACTTCTCATTTCCACATAACATCATGACATTACTTTATCATAATCGTCTTCATCATATACCACAACATTCTCTTCATCCTTTTTCGTCGTACAGTGGTAATAACATGGTGGTGGCAGCAGTTTTCTTTTATAGCAGCCGTAAAAGAAATAGACACGACTAGTAAAAGTGGCAACCAAGGTTGTTCGAGCAGGTACAGCGGTGTTAGTCATATTTTGCAGGAAAAGAAGAGGGAGAGAGAGAAGTTGAGGGTTTTAGTTAAATTGGTGGTTTTGATTTTTGTGTCCATGGTTGTTGTAGTGACGGTGAGAGTTCGAAGTAGAAGAAAAGAAACATATCTTTAAGTTGCAGCAGGGTTCTCGACACACAAACAAACCAGTAGCAGCAGTTTTAAAATGGTTCGGTCATGGTTGCAGGTGGAAAAGAAAACAGAAAAAAAGAGAGAGGTGAGAGATGGAGAAGGTGGCGACTCTAATACAGAAACAGGTAGAGGGTGATGGTTCCCGGTGATGGTGGCGGATTGGAGTGGTGGAAGTGAGTTAATAAATGAAGAAGATAGAAACAAGACATGAAGTTAGGAGATGGTGAGTGTTCTTTGTGATTAGATGGAGTTCGATTATGAATGTAATAGCTTGCGAATAACAAATGATGTAGGTTTGGTCTCGGTTAGCACCTAACAAAGAATTAAAGGTGATGTGGGTATCGAATTTATCACAGACAAACAAAAGAAGTTAAAATATAAAAAGCTGATTAGTCTGTGACAGATTTTTGGATCGTTCTTCATATTAAAGTCGTGATTTGTACTGAATGAGAATCATAAAGCAAGAATTACTACAGAATGATAAAGATGGGAAACAGAATACACTGTGCTGTATTTAAATATGTATAATGTATCTATATCCTTATATATCAGTATTATATAAATACTTACGTATGTATTTGTCTATATTTAAGTATATATCCGTAATCTATATGTACCTGTAAATGTTTTTATCTGTGTATTAAATTTCAACTAATATTAATAAATACCATTGTATTTAATGATAATAATGTGATTAACATTTATTTTAATAAGAATACTAATATTAATAATAATATTTATAGTAATAATAAAAGTATTAATAACATTACTATAACAACTATAATTCCAACTTGCATTTAATATATTAACATTACCTTTTATAAATTTGGTAATATTCATATAACATATTCGAATATTTAATTCAATATACTTAGTATATTAATTGTGTACAAAAAAAAATCATATATATATATTTACATAGATTCATTTTAAATTACAAAATTATTATCTTATAAATTATTTTCCATATTTAATTCTAATGATTAAATTATAATTTATAATTTTAAATCATTGCATGTATTTACATTTATATATATGTACATATTCAATTATAAGCAATTGTTCGTGAATCGTCGGGAATAGTCAAAGGTCAAATGTATACATAAACACAGTTCACAGTTTTTGAGACTTCAACTTTACAAACTTTGCTTATCGTGTCGAAATCATACAAGAATAAAGTTTAAATTTGGTCGGAAATACCCAGGTCATCACAATTTACATGTTTAATAACTTCGAAATCATAATAATAATAATACCATAATAATAATAATAATAATATCAATAAGATTAGTAATGATAATACTAATACATTTTTAAATGATGATACTAGTAATAATAATAAAGATGTTAATATCCTAAACTATATTAATAATCATTTCTTTAATATTAATAATAACTAACATAATAACAATAATAATAATTACTTAGAAATAATAATAATAATAATAATAGTAATAATAATGATAACAATAATAATAATAATAATAATAATAATAATAATAATAATAATAATAATAATAATAATAATAATAATAATAATAATAATAATAATAACAACTAAAAATGAAAAATTACCTCAAAAATCGGTTTTTAAAAAGATTTGTCACCAGCTGGAATCGAACCCGAGACCTCTCGAACACCCGAACACACTCATCACCGTCTGGGCTGTGCCCATTTTCTGATTTAAACTACTCTAACATAATTATATATTCAGTTTCAGTAACTCATCTCCTTCCTCATCATAAACAAGCCATCGACCAGGGAAATCAATTCTTTTATAAAACATTGTATTTGATTTTTGGATTCCCAATCTAAACAGAAATGAGTCAATGGTTTTAAACTCCATTAACAGAAAAAAAAAAATTAAAACACTGTAACAGGAAAAAAAATAATCGAAGATGAACTCAAAATCGAATTTCAATTTCTAATTCATTTTAGGTAAAACTTTCAACATGAAATAGACAATAAATAACTCCTAGAAACTTTATGTGTTATCAATTGAACTCAAAACATTAAAATGACTTCGAATTTTGCCAAGAATCATCCGTTTGACTTTTTGAATAAAATGTTTGACTTCAAAATTTGATCTTGATACGAAGAATTGGGTTCTGGAATTTTGCAGGCAGATTAAACGAAAGATTTCTAACTTAATAGCATTTAAGGATTTTAAAATTCTAATCGAAACCGAAGTTTTTAAAAATTGAGTCAAAAGCAGAGGTGGAACTGTGTTCTTGTTTTTCTGTTTTTAAAAATTAATTGATACCAGTAGTTTTAGATTGATAGGTGATAATGATAAAGTAAAAGTTGTTTGATTTCTCTCTAATACATGATTTGCTCAATTGGCTTATAGTACACATATCGACAATTTCAATATCATGAACAGAAAAATATATAAAAAAAATATAAAAGGTAGCGTACGATTGAATTTGTTGTATCTGCACTTAAATCTTTGATTGGTACTAACTCTTAGACATAAAATCAATTTTCCACAGATAGTCAACGACGTGCAACCAAATACAAAGTTTTATCTGCTTTTTATACGGTAATTATATGTTTATATATGTATAAGTATATTTTTTTATATGTATATGTATTTACATATAAACTTATATTTGTATAATTATACATCATATATATATATATATATATATATATATATATATATATATATATATATATATATATATATATATATATATATACTTGTATATTAAATATATAAAGAAACATAATATTATTAATTATACAAATATTATTATCTAATATTAATAAAACAAATAATAATAATACTAATAGAAATAATAATGATAATAATATTGATAATATTAATAATAAATTGTATTATTTATAGTAACTATAATAATGATAATGATAATTTTAAATAATAATTTTTATGATAATGGTAATCATAAATAACAATAATCTAAATCAGAGTTTTTCTATTCATTATAATCTATTAGTGATATTAACAATGATAATAATCATAATATTTATAATTCCTAATAATAACTAAACTAACAATAAGTATAATATAATACATAATAATAACAATTATAATAACTGATAATATATATACATAAAACTAATAGTGATATTGATATTATTATTAGTATTAATAATGAAAGTAATAATAAGATTATTATAATGACTATATTCTTAACTTGTATTTACATCTAATATATACAATTTATTATTTATGTAATTTTTAATGATTGTATATATAGTACTTACATTAAGTATTAAATTCTTATATATATATATATATATATATATATATATATATATATATATATATATATATATATATATACATATTATAATAATTATCTATAGGAATCCTATATATATATATATATATAGGATTCCTATAGATAATTATTATAATATATATTCTCTTTAAGTACAACTTAGTTATTTTATATCTTATCTTACATATTTAGTTTTAATGTTTAAATTATATTTTATAATTTCAAATTATTGTTTATACTACATTATGTATATATACATTTTTATTTACAAACAACAGTTCGTGAATCGTCGGAGATGGTCAAAGGTTAAAGGAATGTATAACAACAGTTCAAAATTTTTGAGATTCAATTAAATAGACTTTTCTTATCATGTCGAAGTTATTTGAAGATAAAGTTTAAATTTGATCGGAAATTTCCAGGTCGTCACAATCGGTGCTATGGATTACTAGTTATTACATTTGGCTTCATCGTAATGATCGAGTTTTTGGTTGTAAAAATCTTAGCACTACAAAAATCGTGTCAGAAATCCAATCAAAAAGCTTTGAATGGATAAAAGTCGTTGGAAGAAAGGCAATTTAGATTGGTTAATATGGATTACGTATCTGAGATGGTTCGATGCTAACCACGCAAAAGTAGGTATTGGTTAATGCGCAGGTTTTTTACGTCGGATTCTTTCGATTCTCTACCTTGGTCGAGACTAAGAGGGGTAGGATCAATTACTTTGTCGGTTGTTGTGTTACAGTACTATAATTTGATTTCTACTCCTGCTTGTATTTACAAGTTGTTCTTATCCTCGGTGAAAATCGTTGGATGAAGGCTTTTTCCTGCTCGTGAAAATTAACCTTCGTGTCATTTTTATACCGATTTGTATAGCTCCTGTCATGTTTTTGTTTACTTGTACTTGGTTAGCTCATCGTGATTGTCTTAGCTTTAGGCATGCTGTCGAGTTTTCTTGTATTTAGTATTTGGACACTGTTTTGTGTTCTTTTTGTTTAATATAATTTTTGGCTTTTCAAAAAAAAAAAAAAAAAAAAAAAAAAAAAAAAAAAAACCGTGATCAAATGGAAAAGGCACATTGGACAAACTCTAGGTCAATTATAACAATACAAAGATTGTTGTTTTTAATTATTTCAAAAACATTTTTTTAGAATCAAACTCTTCAAGGCCTGTTCTAGTGGATTGCCCGGATTTTTATGGGCCGGCTCGTAATGTTTCTGGGCTGAACATCCGTGAGCTCGGCTCTGGGCCAAGTGCTGATCCGTCGGTTATAGTGGGCTTGGATGGCCCAGCTTCATTTGGCAATTCTAATGCTTCTGATTATACAAATGTTCCTGTTACTGATACTTTTATTCCCACGTCTTCCAATTACATGTTCAAGGTGACAAAATATGAAAATACCTCACTTGAAGCTGAATTTAGCGAAAAAGGAGATATGGCAAGCTCTTAGTGAATGCGCAAGCAACAAAGCCCCTGGCCCGGATGGCTTCAATATGCGTTTTTACAAAAAAAAAAAAAAAATGGGCCACTATCCGGGATGATTTAATTGCGGCTATCAATCACTTTTGGTACACTGGCTCAATTTCGGAGGGTTGTAATTCTTCCTTCATTACTCTTGTTCCAAAAAAGACGGATCCGGTGAGTTTAAACGAATATCGTCCAATTAGCCTAATTGGAAGCTTGTACAAAATTATTGCCAAGCTTCTCTCAATCCGTATTCGTAAGGTCATCCCTCATTTTTTTGGTTTTGAAAAAGCGCGTTCATAAAAGGAAGAAACATAATTGATGGAGCTCTAATTGCGAACGAGGCCCTTGAGTATCTAAAAAATAACCATTCGAAAAGTCTTATCTTTAAAGTGGATTTTGAGAAAGCGTTCGATAGCCTAAATTAGGGTTATTTAGACAAAATGATGATCTTCATGGGGTTTGGTGTTAAGTGGCTGAATTGGATCTCTTCTTGTCTAAAATTCGCCTCTATTTCCGTCTTAGTTAACGGGTCCCCTACTAAAGAATTCAAGCTTGAACGTGGTGTCCGCCAAGGGGATCCCCTCTCCCCTTTCTTGTTCATTATCGCCACGGAAGGTCTTAATTGGTTGGCAAAAAATGCGGTTATGAGTAATCTTCTTCATGGTGTTGAGATCGGTCGAGATAAAATCAAGATCTCGCATCTCTAATATGTGGATGATACTATTTTTTTCGGTTCTTGGAGTATGGGAAATATTGGTAATTTGATTAAACTCCTTAAATGTTTTGAGTTAAGTTCCGGTCTAATGTTAATTATAATAAGAGTAACTTATTCAGAGTGGGAGTTTATATTAAAAGTGAAATTAAAGAGATGGAAAACTTATTTGGGTGTAAGGTCGGTTCTTTTCCATTCATATATTTAGGCCTTCCGGTTGGTGCAAAGATGAATAAATTGGCAAGTTGGAAACCGGTTATTGGAAAATTTGAAAAAAGATTATCGGATTGGAAAGCATGTGTGATGTCATTCGGTGGACGTTTAACTCTTGTGAATTCGGTTCTAAATAGTTTAATGTTGTATTACTTTTCGCTCTTCCGTGCTCCGCCTACCGTGCTTAAAAAAATTGAGAGTGTGAGAAGGAAATTTTTTTGGGGTGGGGCGGGTAACGGGTCAAAAATCTCGTGGGTAAAATGGGATGATGTTATTCGCCCCTTGGCGGATGGCGGACTAAATGTGGGTTCTCTTTTTGTAAAGAATTTAGCACTAATCGGAAAGTGGTGGTGGATGTTTTATACCGAACCCACTTCCTTGTGGGTTAGTGTCATCAAAATATCTATGGGGTTTCGGGTTTTTTACATTTGGATGGGAATTCTTCACTTGCTTATACTAACACTATATGGAGCAACATTGTAAAAACAGGTGGCGATATTGATCATCTCGGGATAGATTTTTCCAAGTCTATTTCGAGATCGATAGGTAATGGTAACAACACTTGTTTTTGGGAAGACTCTTGGTTGATGGATGTTCCTCTGCGTGATGTATTCAAAAAATTGGTGCGGCTTGAAACAAATCATAATGCGATGGTTTTAGATCGAATAGTACGAGATGGTGACGGCTATAGGTTCCTTTAGAATTGGTCTAGAAGTATTTGTGGTCAAATGTTGGGTGAACAAGTTGAGCTCGAGAACGCTTTGTCTTTGGTTTCCTTGTCTGGAGATAAGGTTGATTCATGGGTTTGGCGCCTAAGTGGGTATGGTAAGTTTTCTACCTCTTCTCTTTCGAACTTTATTATAACGACCCTCATTTTTTCCATTCTATATTTTTCCAATATTAAATGCCTAAATAATATAATTAAAACTTAATGATTAAACTTTAATCAACAATTGTTAAGTGTTAGGAGTTATAAAACATATTAATTAACTTTGTGCAATAATTGACAAGTTAATAAAAGATGAAAATAATAAACTGTTAGTCGACACTCACTGCTAATTAAAATTTATGCATTTATGTAATATTATAACTAATAACCTATAAGTAATAAATAAAAAGTGACATTTATATAAATAATAAAAGAATTGGGAACTAAATAAAAAATATATATATATACAAGTCATGAATTAGTAAAAAGAAAATAATACTTATCATGTAGTAAATGTAAAAATAATAATAATAATAATAATAATAATAATAATAATAATAATAATAATAATAATAATAATAATAATAATAATAATAATAATAATAATAATAATAATAATAAGACTAAAGAATCTTAAACAATTACATCCTTATGTTGACTAAAAAATAAAATAATATATATATATATATATATATATATATATATATATATATATATATATATATATATATATATATATATAACTAGTACCACCTATTGTTGACTAAAAATTATAAAATAAAATAAAATCATTAATTAGAACATCCTTATGTTGACTAACACTCTAATACTTGCACTATATAAACACCCCTAGACTCCTAGTTTCTCATTCACAAATCACACCAAAATAATCTCTTAAAAACAATCTCTCCCTCTCCCTCTCTTGTGGTATTCGGATCTTCAAGCTTGTTCTTCGTGTTCATCAAGATTTTCAAGCGTGTTCTTCATTATTTGGGTTATTTGATCTTCATCACCAAGTTTTCTTCTTGTTTCTTGTTAATCTTCATCATCATTAACAAGGTATGATCCAAAATCTTAAAACTTTTAAATCTTTCTTTCAATTCATGTTTATATTCATAATCATATTCGTGCATGATCTTAACATTCATATTATTTAGATCCTCAAAACCCTAAACCCTAATCATTAAAATACTACTTTAATTAACTAACCCTAATTAATGAAACCCTAATACTACTTATACTATTAATTAACATGTATACACTATTACTATTACTAACACCTATAACCTACTACTTATATTATAACACATAAAAACATTTTGGGATATGTATTAGAGATGTATAGATCTTCGAACTTTCTTGACGAATGGTTTCTACGAAACTCTAGGCGGAAGGGTTTGGATTTCCGATTTAAAGGATCCTATAGCTCAAGCCCCTAGACCTGAAATGGCCATTCGAAGGGAAAGGGGTGATTGGAAGCTTGTCTAATACGGCAAGTATCCTAAAATGGAAAACACTCTTAAAGTAGAAACTTTCTAGTTATAGAAACTTACTAAGATAAGAAATCTACTAAAAGTGGAAACTTTCTAAAAATAGAAACTTACTAGGAAAGGAAACTTAGTAAAACGAACTATACTTACAACACTATCATACTTAAACATCTACTTAAACTTGGGCAAAAACACTTACTACTCTTAAATGTCAATAGGTTGACTTTTCTGCTCACTCATCCAACTTTCTATTCCAAGGAATAACTCTCTCTCTCTACTTACTAAGGTGAATTCATAGCCCCACTCTTTATTGCTAGCAAACTTACTTACTTTTATTGGGGTGAGACACATGCTGTTTTTACATTTTACAACTTAGACACAAGTACCAAACTACTAAACTATGCTATACCTGGCTATGTCCGACTAAGTCCCTACAGTGATATTTTTAATTACTCGTTGAATGCATGTTTAATTATTGGGGGTAGGCCTATCGGGAGTAACGTCCCCGATACATTTGACTAAGTCTTTGTATTACTTAATAATGAAATTAAACCGACAAGTATAAACTACAACTTGTCTTTGGGGCAAACTTGAACGTTTAGTCTAAATATCACGCATTGGCATAACTTTTTGATATGCGAGATCAACTTTATAAACTAAATCTTGTGGTCTAAAAACAACGATAACTACTTTTGTTAAACCTATGATTTCACTCAACCTTTTTGGTTGACACTTTAGCATGTTTGTCTCAGGTGCTGATTGATTCAAGCTTACTTACTTACTTACTTACTGCTTATGTGATGCTACTTGGACTTAGGAACAAGAGATATCGCATTTACTATTCTTGCATTTTAAACATTTACTTTATTGTAATTTCAATTCTTGTAACGACATTTCATTTTCCGCTGCGTACTCTCAATAAAGTTTGATTTTATCATGTAGTATTGTTCTCGTATATTATAATATGTTGGTTTATTTGATATTAGTGACGTTTCTTCCAGACCCTATCTGGAGGACGTTACAGAGTGGTATCAGAGCAAACCAGGCTGTTATAGAGAACCAGGATTACATCTTTATGTGTGCCTTACTTGCTAGCTAGGGTGCCTTAGCAATCTAGAAAACTATAACCTTTCCTGCCTTAGACTTTAAAGCACTTAGGATTGCCTTATAATCTTAACAACCTTTCCTTGATAATCTTGGCTTAAAATGCTAATCAAAGTCTCTTTCCTAATGATAGGATGTCAAGCGTTAATAAAAACGACAAGACAATTCTTTTCAAACCATCCGAAGTAATGACTCACTTCAAACCTGCTATCAAAGAAGATACTGGATATCCTTCAACTGCAAGACCAGTCTAAAGTCCACCTTATGGCTTTGGTGGTCCTCCCTCACCAAACTATAGTCCGGATACTTTACCTAATTCTCCCGAATACTACCCGACTCCAAGAACGGAAAGTAAAGGGAAACGCCCTGCTGATTTTAAAGAAGATGGCCCTTCAAAGAAAAGATCCAGATCTCCTTCCTACGAAGAAGTTGATGCCAAGTACGAGATCATGAATCTGCGAAAAACTACCGATGGCCTAATTCGTCATATTGCAAGGATCGATGTTCAAATGAAGGAAAAAGACCTAGCGATCAGGAAGCTCACGGAGGAAAATGCTGAGGTAAAGAAGGAGATAAAGTTGGTGAAGTATGAAGGTGATAGAAATGCCCGATGGGGGGAGCAATCTCTTGCCTACCTAAGAGAAGATGTTAACTTTAGATTGAAGATGGAGGAAAACCGCCTCGAGTTCCTGCATGAGAAACAAAAGGCGAAGAATGAGAAAGTTGAGAAGTTTATGAAGAAGGTTGAGGGCGAGAAGAAGAAATATGAAGACTACTTCAATCCTAATATTTCCTAGTTTATCCTATTCCAATTTCTCATCTATGTAAAGGCTATGCCTTAAACCATTTCTATATCCGAATCGTGTATTAAAAAGGCTTATTTAATGCCTCGTTCTTAATAATATAAAGTGTTTCGTTTATATCATATTCATCTTTATCCTATCGGATTTATCAAACTTCTATACACCCTTATGTAGTGAAGAATCATGGTTCATCCAACTACACCAACTCTTACCACGATGTTTCATAATTTTCTCGTCTGACTACGTCTTCCACAACTTCCATAACTATCAAAGATATGAAGGTTAACCAAGTAAAGACTGCAACTTAAAAATAGCCAACTATAAGTTAGTAACTGTTTTCACGGATGGCATTTCGAACTGCTCCAAGAGTGAGAAAGGACGTGAGCAACATTTACAAACTCATTCTTGAGAAAAAGAACAACTCTACGCAAACTTTTCCAAAGTGCAAGTTTTGGCTTAAAACCGACATGGTGTCGATCCAGCTAAGATTACTGCTGTCCTTAACACACTATATTAGAAGTCATCATTGATCACATATCCCAACCTTATGGAGTGACCTTGGAAAGGAAATATGAATTAGTGAAATATAATGACGGTGGCCAACGTGATTATATTACGGTAATTCATAGAGATATTCCAATATCATGACGTATGGAATAGAAAGTGAATCAAAGAAAAACTCTCAAGCTATCTGTTCAAAAACCCAAATGCAATCATCTTGATATTTAGTAGATACGAAGAACTCATTCTAATCAAACTATATATCTATCTCATACTCATTTAACAAACTTTCATGTACCATAAAAAGTTGTAGACAATCGAATCTTGAAATTCATTCATCCTAAATGGATATCTCCTGATCATTGATACATAATCATCACTTGTTATTACACTCTCGGTGTAAATTCTCATATGACTTTCAAAAACCTATGTCATTTGAACCCTCCAACGTCGATATTACAAACACCATTACATTATCTATGTTGAGATGATAAATATCTCATATGCATAATCTTCTGAAGAATGGAACCTCCATACATGTATCGTTTTAACTATCATAGTCAAGAAACTTCTGTACTCATACATCTACTTATAATAGACTACTTGGCACCATGAAAGTAATGGTGCCATACTCAAACAATAATCGATCATTGTCAACTCGAAAACCAGAGGTGAAATACACTATCTCAAGTTGTGGCTTGAGCTAAACTCATCTGAAAAACTGCTGTAACAATTGAAATGATTCCATCATACTTTAACGTATCCTCCTCTCAGACCAATTAAGGCTGAATTCCAATAATCGTTACGTAGTTGAAAGTCACTGCTTTAGCATTTATTTATACTTGTCTATGCGACTGCCAGATTATTCATGCTGAGTTCTCGAACTCTCACTATCATTCGAACGATTCAAAGTTGCAAATCTTATTTGAAGTTCTTTCATACATAACTCTAAATTCGAGGGATTTACTCATTTGATGATAATCACATTATCATCCTTCTAACTTTAATGTTAACATTTCGAGTCCAAGGACTCATGCCCTGATAAAAGTTGATCCATTAGTTTTCACTACCTTGAAACAATTATTACACAATTATCCTCCGGAATTTTAAAATCTTCAATCAATTTTTCTCAAACAAATAAACTCTTAAATACAAGTATCATGTTTTCCAAAGATTTCTTATACGAGTCTTTATTTTCAAACTATCTCGGAATTTATAAAAAATGATTTTTCACTTATGTGATTTATAAAACCTTATACATAAACTTAACTTTACGTACTTTGACTAGTACATATAAAATTATACTTTCACTTCTACAAATTTCCACTTTGATTAAATCGAAATTACTTTACAAAATTTTACGTAACCCTAGTTGTACTAAGAACATCATTTCGTCACCTCCTCTAAAATTACTTTCACTAATTATATAAACACTTTCGCATTTTTAGCAATTTACCTTTGTTTCATTAAATTAAACATTCTTTTAAACAACTCTTTTTTCGTATTGTTCAAATTATTTCACATAAAATAGTACGTGTTGTACATAACTCAAGTTTTACCAATAGCTCTGCTTCGTTTATATTGTTATAACAAATGTCGCAACTTTTCAAAAATTACTTTGGTTTATTATTAAAACTTTCGTATTGCTATCCAATATGTTTGGATCACCTTTATTCCCATTCTCCGTGCAAGAACAAGACTTACCTCTTTACGTACATCATCTCTTCCTTGCTATGTTATTCGTTAAGAAGTTTCTACTTCCGGTATTTCACGGCCAAACCACGACGCTCTCGTAAACATCAATACTACGATCTTTTGAACAAGGAAGCAAAGGTTCCTTCATGGTAGAAACAATACCTTATAATCAATGATTCACATTTATTCTCATCCACATTTAAACTCATAAGTAAATAATAGACCGACTCGCCATTTGTGCGAAAACACTTTTCTTACTCTGAAGGAGTTACCTTAGACATTTATGAAGATACTCTAAACATTTCTTCCTTTTTGGTTTGCAACTAGATGTTATTCTAGTCAAGTTTTAATCTATGATTCGACACGAAACTGAAATCATAAATCTTAAAGCTGCATTCTGAAACTATTCCTAAAGACAAGTTCTCATGTATACTGAACGATGTCTTAAATTTAATCGCTCGTATTATCCTGAGATCAACGAACTCTCAACTAACATCTCATTTGTCTATTAGACATCTCTTGAAAACTAAAGGTATTATGGTTACCTTTCGAAACTTGAAGCTGGTACTATCTCTAACAAACACCAGCCATACATCAAACTACGTAACTGAAATCTTTACGTACTCTACTCTATTTTATCTGCCCTACTATTGTGGCATAAACACTCAAGATCTTAACGAGCTCAATAATACATTTTATGATGTTATAGCATCATCTTTCCTTTTAAAGAAAAACTAGTCAAACGACACTCTTGTTATTCCTTGGAAAAATCTCCGCATTTAATGCACTTGTAAACGACCTATTAAGGTTAAGGATCATGAGATCAAACATGTAAATAAAACAATATACTTATTGTTAACACTCATTGGCCCCGACCGTACCCGGGAACGTAAAAATCAAACTCTATTGTTAAAGTCCGTTGGGATTCGTGTAGAAGCCCCTAACATACATGGGAACGCGAAGACTAAACGATATGGAAATACCCCCCATCTCTTCTCAACTGCTGATGCAAACGAGAAATCTACATAAAACTTCGGGACGAAGTTTCTAATAACGGGGAGGTACTATAACGACCCTCATTTTTCCATTCTATATTTTTCCAATATTAAATGCCCAAACAATATAATTAAAACTTAATGATTAAACTTTAATCAACAATTGTTAAGTGTTAAGAGTTATAAAACATATTAATTAACTTTGTGCAATAATTGACAAGTTAATAAAAGATGAAAATAATAAACTGTTAGTCGACACTCACTGCTAATTAAAATTTATGCATTTATGTAATATTATAACTAATAACCTATAAGTAATAAATAAAAAGTGACAATTATATAAATAATAAAACAATTGGGAACTAAATAAAAAAAATATATATATACAAGTCATGAATTAGTAAAAAGAAAATAATACTTATCATGTAGTAAATGTAAAAATAATAATAATAATAATAATAATAATAATAATAATAATAATAATAATAATAATAATAATAATAATAATAATAATAATAATAATAATAATAATAATAATAATAATAATAATAATAATAATGAGACTAAAGAATCTTAAACAATTACATCCTTATGTTGACTAAAAATAAAATAAAAAATATAATATATATATATATATATATATATATATATATATATATATATATATATATATATATATATATATATATATATATATATATATATATATATATATATATATATATATATATATATATATAAACTAGTACCACCTATTGTTGACTAAAAATTATAAAATAAAATAAAATCATTAATTAGAACATCCTTATGTTGACTAACACTCTAATACTTGCACTATATAAACACCCCTAGACTCCTAGTTTCTCATTCACAAATCACACCAAAATCCTCTCTCAAAAACAATCTCTCCCTCTCCCTCTCTTGTGGTATTTGGATCTTCAAGCTTGTTCTTCGTGTTCATCAAGATTTTCAAGCGTGTTCTTCATTATTTGGGTTATTTGATCTTCATCACCAAGTTTTCTTCTTATTTCTTGTTAATCTTCATCATCATTAACAAGGTATGATCCAAAATCTTAAAACTTTTAAATCTTTCTTTCAATTCATATTTATATTCATAATCATATTCGTGCATGATCTTAACATTCATATTATTTAGATCCTCAAAACCCTTAACTCTAATCATTAAAATACTACTTTAATTAACTAACCCTAATTAATGAAACCTTAATACTACTTATACTATTAATTAACATGTATACACTATTACTATTACTAACACCTATAACCTATTACTTATATTATAACACATAAAAACATTTTGGGATATGTATTAGAGATGTATAGATCTTTAAACTTTCTTAACGAATGGTTTCTATGAAACTCTAGGTGGAAGGGTTTGGATTTCCGATTTAAAGGATCCTATAGCTCAAGCCCCTAGACCTGAAATGGCCATTCGAAGGGAAAGGGGTGATTGGAAGCTTATCTAATACGGCAAGTATCCTAAAATGGAAAACACTCTTAAAGTAGAAACTTTCTAGCTATAGAAACTTACTAAGATAAGAAATCTACTAAAAGTGGAAACTTTCTAAAAATAGAAACTTACTAGGAAAGGAAACTTAGTAAAACGAACTATACTTACAACACTATCATACTTAAACATCTACTTAAACTTGGGCAAAAACACTTACTACTCTTAAATGTCAATAGGTTGACTTTTCTGCTCACTCATCCAACTTTCTATTCCGAGGAATAACTCTCTCTCTCTCTCTCTACTTACAAAGGTAAATTCATAGCCCAACTCTTTATTGCTAGCAAACTTACTTACTTTTATTGGGGTGAGACACATGCTGTTTTTACATTTTACAACTTAGACACAAGTACCAAACTACTAAACTATGCTATACCCGGCTATGCCCGACTAATGAAAGGACCCGTTCATATACATTATAAACGATTCACAATAGTTGATTTCATCGCGAGGTATTTGACCTCTATATGATATATTTTACAAACATTGCATTCGTTTCTAAAAGACAAACTTTCTTTACAACGAAAGTTGACTGCATGCATACCATTTCATAATACATCCAACTATAATTGACTTAATAATAATCTTGATGAATTTCAACAACTCGAATGCAACGTCTTTCAAAATATGCCATGAATGACTCCAAGTAATATCTCTAAAACGAGCAAATGTACAGCGAAAGATTTCTTTAACACCTGAGAATAAACATGCTTTAAAGTGTCAACCAAAAGGTTGGTGAGTTCATTAGTTTATCATAATCATTCATTTCCATTATTTTAATAGACCACAAGAATTTCATTTCCAGTTCTCATAAATATACGTCCCATGCATAGAGACAAAAATCATTCATATGGTGAACACCTGGTAACCGACATTAACAAGATGCATATAAGAATATCCCCTATCATTCCGGGAAATCCTTCGGACATGATAAAAACGAATTCGAAGTACTAAAGCATCCGGTACTTTGGATGGGGTTCGTTAGGCCCAATAGATCTATCTTTAGGATTCACGTCAATTAGTAGATCGGTTTACTAATTCTTAGGTTACCAAGCAAAAGGGGCATATTCGGCTTCGATCATTCACCCATATAATGTAGTTTCAATTACTTGTGTCTATTTCGTAAAACATTTATAAAAATTGCGCATGTATTCTCAGCCTAAAAATATAAAGGGTAAAAAGGCAAATGAAACTCACCATACTATATTTCGTAGTAAAAATACATATAACGTCATTGAACAAGTGCAAGGTTGGCCTCGGATTCACGAACCTAAATTAATTATATATTTATGTGTTGGTCAATATTTGTCTAACAAATTAGGTCAAGTCATAGTGTATCACAATCCTAAGGCTCGAGAATAATATGTAAAGGTCAACAAAAGTCAATTTGACTCAAAATAATTTTCAAAATCTATACATGATTAATATATAGTTTAAATATCGTCGTTTTATATTTTTAAATATTTTTAAAAGATTTATTAGAATAAATAATATAATTCATTTATTAATAAATAAAATTTTATATTAAAATTCATATAATAAAATATACTTTTATATATATTAAGTAATAAAATTTATAGAGTTCATTTAATATTATAAAGATAATATGATAGGTATTACTAAAGTAATTTTATTACACGTAGTAAAATATGTTTGTATCACATATTTATTTGATAAAATAATATATATAATAATAGTAAGTAAAACTTATATTATTTTGTAATAATAATTATTATTATTCTATTAATAAAAATATCAATATTTATAATTACTAAAAATGACATTATGATAAAATGATAATTCTAATTATGATAACTTTAATATTTACGATACTTTTTAATATTAACTTTAAAATAATTATTCTATTTAAAATGATAATAATAATGATATTTTATAATAACAATGACATTTCTATTAAAATGATAATTTTTGTTAA
Source organism: Rutidosis leptorrhynchoides (assembly GCF_046630445.1). Lineage (NCBI taxonomy): Eukaryota > Viridiplantae > Streptophyta > Magnoliopsida > Asterales > Asteraceae > Rutidosis > Rutidosis leptorrhynchoides. The sequence goes on from NC_092335.1 coordinate 638,192,768, forward strand.
AATGATAATTTTTAATACTAACGATACTTTTAATAATAATAGTAATGATAAAAATAATAAGAACGATAATTTTATCTAAATCAATATCTTATAATATTTTAATTTCATCATGATACTCATACTCATTATTTCCTAATCGTTTCGTTTAATAGCTTTTAATCGTCTTTTATATCGTGTTCCTAATAATGATTATAATAGTAATCAAAATAATTAGGTGTTACTAATATTAGTTTTAATTACAATACTACTAATAATGATAATTACTATGATATTATTAACGATAATACTAATAACTATTTTAATGATAATAATTAATAATAATAATAATAATAACAATAACCATTTTTAAATAATGATATATATATATATATATATATATATATATATATTAATAATGATAATAATAATAATAATAATAATAATAATAATAATAATAATAATAATAATAATAATAATAATAATAATAATAGTTAGATAATAATAATAATAATAATAATAATAATACTAATTATAACTTTAACGATAATAACGATAGTAATAATAATAAAAATAACAATTTTTTATGATAATTCCTTTTATTGATAATGATAATAGTAATAATAATATAAAACTAGAACGACGATAATAATGACGATAATAATAATCATTTTTAATAATAATACAAAAATTCAATTGACTATAACTTCAAATTCGTTCATCGAAACCATTCGAGATCTAAATGAAAAGTTCTTAATTTTTTGCTAGCTTTCCAACGACATGCATATCTTATACCTTATCTCAACTGCATACGTAACTAATTCATGATTCAACATATCCTATCTAATGGCAATATCAAAAGTACAAGCATGCATAATCCTATATTCTCGAGCACTAGTCAGGGATACACTATTAATATATAAAAATTAAATTATGAGTACTCACGTATCAATATTGAGATTCAATATTGCAGGAAAAGTACGTAGACGCAACGGAGATGATAAACACTAGTTTGACTTACGAGCAATACTCCCGAACCATACCCATAACCTCCACAGCTATAACCTATAATTTTCTTAGCTCTATCCCGCTCGAAAAACAATTTTGAAATCATTCGGACAGCACTCCGTCGTAATATTTTATGTATACTAATAATATCTTGAAATAATATGGAGTAAATATATATATATGTAAATCGATTGAGAGAGTTTAGAGAAAATATTTTCAAGTTTCTATGAAATAATGAAACCTATTGAATTCTATTTATAATAGATTTTTGAATTATTAAAGTGAATTATTAAAGTATGAATTATTAAAGTGAATTATTAAAGTATGAATTATTAAAGTGAATTATTAAAGTATGATTTATTAAAGTGAATTATTAAAGTATGAATTATTAAAGTGAATTATTAAAGTTAAAGTAAAGTAAAAATAAAGTAAAGGTAAAGTTTAAGTATAGTAAAAGTATAAAACTATGTACGTATAATACGCGTATAAATATATATAATATTAATTTAAATCGTTATATATACTTAATAAAATAAAATATAAATAACGTTATCTTTATCATACTGGTTAAGTAATGAGTTGTCAAAAGTGGTTCTAGATATTTATAAAAGTTATATACGTTTTAATAATAAAGTTCTTTTTAAACTGAAAACGTTTTTGTACGTTTGAAACTAAATCAAATAAATATGATAATTTTGTTTTCCAAAACTAAATATATTTAAGAATTATTTGTTTAAAGGTTAAAATAATGGAAATTGTTATATCATAAAACGTTTTAGAAAAGTAGAATCATATATATTCATCATAGGTTTCAAGTTTTTAAATTACAGTCTGTTGGTGAAGCATGGGATAAAGTCCAAAGGTTAAATAAACGTATGAAATCATCTTAATGAAAAATGTCGAGTTACTTAACTTATCGATATCCAACATCTAAGTTATTTACACTCCACGTTCTTACTTATAAATCACTTTACCATTTTCTGAATGTTGTCAAAAAGAATAGATTTCTTAAATCACAGTGGACCTCATAACATAGACCCGTAATCATATCACAATGTATCTGATAAATCAGTCATTTGATATTATCTTCTAATTTCGTTGATAACTATTAGAATATATTTTGAAACAAATACGTTTATATAAAGTATTTTACGCCTAATACTTTGTTAATGTTTTCAAGTTATAATATATAAACATATACATATATAATCATGTTCGTTCAATTTAATGGTTCGTGAATCGTTAGAACTTGGTCGAGGTTTAAATGAATGTATGGACACAGTTTAAAATTCTTGAGATTCAACTTAACAAACTTTGCTTATCGTGTCAGAATAATATAAAGATAAAGTTTAAATTTGGTTGGAAATTTCCGGGTTGTCACAGTACCTACCCGTTAAAGAAATTTCGTCCCGAAATTTGAATGGGATGGTCATGGCTGACAATAAGTATGTTTTCATGACGTACACGAGTTGAAAATTAGAGTTTTATTATCATCAAGTAATATAGATAAAGCAATTTGATTTTTGTGAAGAGTATGAGTGAAGTTATCACAAAAGAATGAAATGAGTAACTGTACGTTCTTTTTAACCAATGACATAGTCACGGTTGATTTTCGGAATTCAAGGAATTTAGAGAAAATCTTCGTAATAAGATTTGGTTCTTTGGTAATTAAGGAAGTTAGGATCCGCTTGATTAAATGCGATAATCAGTTTTGATTGCTCTGTCGGATATTTTACTATATATCCACCCCCTTCATTTTCTTATTTCCACAACTCACACCTTTTATTCTTACTCCCTCAATTCATACTTTATAGCATTCGCTAATGTAGTGACCCGAACTTTTCCATGTTTATATATATTAATTGAGATTGATATTTACATGATTAAATGTTTCCAACATGTTAAGCAATCAAACTTGTTAAGACTTGATTAATTGAAATATGTTTCATATAGACAATTGACCACCCAAGTTGACCGGTGATTCACGAACGTTAAAACTTGTAAAAACTATATGATGACATATATATGGATATATATATAGTTAACATGATACTATGATAAGTAAACATATCATTAAGTATATTAACAATGAACTACATATGTAAAAACAAGACTACTAACTTAATGATTTTTAAACGAGACATATATGTAACGATTATCGTTGTAAAGACATTTAATGTATATACATCATATTAAGAGATATTCATACATGATAATATCATGATAATATAATAATTTAAAATCTCATTTGATATTATAAACATTGGGTTAACAACATTTAACAAGATCGTTAACCTAAAGGTTTCAAAACAACACTTACATGTAACGACTAACGATGACTTAACGACTCAGTTAAAATGTATATACATGTAGTGTTTTAATATGTATTTATACACTTTTGAAAGAATTCAATACACTTATCAAAATACTTCTACTTAACAAAAATGCTTACAATTACATCCTCGTTCAGTTTCATCAACAATTCTACTCGTATGCACCCATATTCGTACTAGTACAATACACAGCTTTTAGATGTATGTACTCTTGGTATATACACTCCAATGATCAGCTCTTAGCAGCCCATGTGAGTCACCTAACACATGTGGGAACCATCATTTGGCAACTAGCATGAAATATCTCATAAAATTACAAAAATATGAGTAATCATTCATGACTTATTTACATGAAAACAAAATTACATATCCTTTATATCTAATCCATACACCAACGACCAAAAACACCTACAAACACTTTCATTCTTCAATTTTCTTCATCTAATTGATCTCTCTCAAGTTCTATCTTCAAGTTCTAAGTGTTCTTCATATATTCTACAAGTTCTAGTTACATAAAATCAAGAATACTTTCAAGTTTGCTAGCTCACTTCCAATCTTGTAAGGTGATCATCCAACCTCAAGAAATCTTTGTTTCTTACAGTAGGTTATCATTCTAATACAAGGTAATAATCATATTCAAACTTTGGTTCAATTTCTATAACTATAACAATCTTATTTCAAGTGATGATCTTACTTGAACTTGTTTTCGTGTCATGATTCTGCTTCAAGAACTTCGAGCCATCCAAGGATCCGTTGAAGCTAGATCCATTTTTCTCTTTTCCAGTAGGTTTATCCAAGGAACTTAAGGTAGTAATGATGTTCATAACATCATTCGATTCATACATATAAAGCTATCTTATTCGAAGGTTTAAACTTGTAATCACTAGAACATAGTTTAGTTAATTCTAAACTTGTTCGCAAACAAAAGTTAATCCTTCTAACTTGACTTTTAAAATCAACTAAACACATGTTCTATATCTATATGATATGCTAACTTAATGATTTAAAACCTGGAAACACGAAAAACACCGTAAAACCGGATTTACGCCGTCGTAGTAACACCGCGGGCTGTTTTGGGTTAGTTAATTAAAAACTATGATAAACTTTGATTTAAAAGTTGTTATTCTGAGAAAATGATTTTTATTATGAACATGAAACTATATCCAAAAATTATGGTTAAACTCAAAGTGGAAGTATGTTTTCTAAAATGGTCATCTAGACGTCGTTCTTTCGACTGAAATGACTACCTTTACAAAAACGACTTGTAACTTATTTTTCCGACTATAAAATAGAGTTCAATATAAAACCATAACAATTTGATTCACTCAAAACGGATTTAAAATGAAGAAGTTATGGGTAAAACAAGATTGGATAATTTTTCTCATTTTAGCTACGTGAAAATTGGTAACAAATCTATTTCAACCATAACTTAATTAACTTGTATTGTATATTATGTAATCTTGAGATACCATAGACACGTATACAATGTTTCGACCTATCATGTCGACACATCTATATATATTTCGGAACAACCATAGACACTCTATATGTGAATGTTGGAGTTAGCTATACAGGGTTGAGGTTGATTCCAAAATATATATAGTTTAAGTTGTGATCAATACTGAGATACGTATACACTGGGTCGTGGATTGATTCAAGATAATATTTATCGATTTATTTCTGTACATCTAACTGTGGATAACTAGTTTGAGGTTACTAACGAGGACAGCTTACTTAATAAACTTAAAACATCAAAATATATTAAAAGTGTTGTAAATATATTTTGAACATACTTTGATATATATGTATATATTGTTATAGGTTCGTGAATCAACCAGTGGCCAAGTCTTACTTCCCGACGAAGTAAAAATCTGTGAAAGTGAGTTATAGTCCCACTTTTATAATCTAATATTTTTGGGATGAGAATACATGCAGGTTTTATAAATGATTTACAAAATAGACACAAGTACGTGAAACTACATTCTATGGTTGAATTATCGAAATCGAATATGCCCCTTTTTATTAAGTCTGGTAATCTAAGAATTAGGGAACAGACACCCTAATTGACGCGAATCCTAAAGATAGATCTATTGCGCCTAACAAACCCCATCCAAAGTACCGGATGCTTTAGTACTTCGAAATTTATATCATATCCGAAGGGTGTCCCGGAATGATGGGGATATTCTTATATATGCATCTTGTTAATTTCGGTTACCAGGTGTTCACCATATGAATGATTTTTATCTCTATGTATGGGATGTGTATTGAAATATGAAATCTTGTGGTCTATTATTATGATTTGATATATATAGGTTAAACCTATAACTCACCAACATTTTTGTTGACGTTTTAAGCATGTTTATTCTCAGGTGATTATTAAGAGTTTCTGCTGTCGCATACTTAAATAAGGACGAGATTTGGAGTCCATGCTTGTATGATATTGTGTAAAAACTGCATTCAAGAAACTTATTTTGTTGTAACATATTTGTATTGTAAACCATTATGTAATGGTCGTGTGTAAACAGGATATTTTAGATTATCATTATTTGATAATCTACGTAAAGCTTTTTAAACCTTTATTGATGAAATAAAGGTTATGGTTTGTTTTAAAATGAATGTAGTCTTTGAAAAACGTCTCATATAGAGGTCAAAACCTCGCAACGAAATCAATTAATATGGAACGTTTTTAATCAATAAGAACGGGACATTTCAGTTGGTATCCGAGCGTTGGTCTTAGAGAACCAGAATTTTGCATTAGTGTGTCTTATCGAGTTTGTTAGGATGCATTAATGAGTCTGGACTTCGACCGTGTTTACTTGAAAAATGATTGTTTAACAAATTTTGTTGGAAACTATATATTTTTAACATGTGAATATTATGTGATATATTAATCTCTTAACGCGTTTGATATTATGTGATAGATGTCTACCTCTAGAACAAGTCCCATTGACTCACCTAATAATAATGAAGAGTCAAATGTAAATTGGAATGATTCGTGGACTGATTCACAAGTTCCCGAAGAGGAACCGGAAGAAGAGTCGGAACCGGAAGAAGAATCGGAACCGAAAGAAGAATCGGAACCGGATGAAGAAGTAGAACCGGTGGGGGAAATAATAAAACGGTTAAGTAAAAGAAAATCCTCAACCAACCAACCAAGGTTAATTATGGTCAATGGTGTTTCCGCCAAGGAAGCAAAATATTGGGAGGATTACAAATTCTCCGATGAATCGGATTCCGACGAGAATTCCGATGATGTTATAGAAATTACCCCAACTGAATTTAAAAAGGCAAAAGAAAATAATAAGGGAAAGGGCATAAAAATAGAGAAATCTAATTCAAATCCCGATGAACTTTATATGTATCGTCAACCCCCGAAGTCCTTAAGTTGTAACAATGACCCGGGAACCTCTAAACCACCAGGTTTTTCTAAACCGTTGTGGAAAACGACAGTTAGTATTAGGGGAACATCATATATCCCTAGAAACTTGGCAAAACGAACCAAAACCGAAGAAGAAGACACGAGCAAGTCGGAATAAGATAGTTGCATTCGTGTGGTGTAATATATGTAATATAGTGTGCTTATGCTTTATGATATATGTAAAAATTGCTTGTATTAATAAGTATTTTTTTATGAATCTAACTCTTGTCTATTTTACAATTTAAAAACACAAAATGGATAGACAACCCAATATTTTAAGAGACCTACCCGGAGACATGATTGATGAAATCTTGTCTAGAGTCGGTCAGAATTCCTCGGCACAACTATTTAAGGCGAGATTAGTTTGTAAGACATTCGAAGAATGTTCCAAGAATGTCTTGGTTTATAAGAGACTTTCGTTTGAAAGATGGGGGATATCACATTGGGAAACCCATAAGTTACGATGTGTTTACTTTGACGCATATATTGCGGGGAACCCAAATGCTATTTTACGCAACGGGTTAAGAAATTATTTTGACTCAATATATCCGAATATTGGACTTCGTGATTTAGAAAAAGCGGCTAACATGCAACATAAAGAAGCATATTATGCTTACGGATTAGTAATGTTCGCTTCTCACCAAAGTGAGAACAAGAACATCGGGCTACAACTATTAAACAAAACGTTTCCACAAGTGACGGAGTCGGTAATTGGGGTAAGAAATGAGGTTTTTAGATTGTTACAGGACTGTTGGACATTACGTAACCCTCGTCCCTTTGACGACGTTACAACACGCTGTCTTATCAATGGCCATAACGGTTATGTTCCACAAGACCAAGGATGGGAAGTAATCCTAGTAAAACCAGAATGCATGACTTGTTTCTGGACGTATGAATTACGTGTCTTTATTGCCTTTGCTGAACGACTTGTGTACTAGCTAGAATTATCTTCACAACTATATTGTATCAAAGTTATTGTGTGCTATATTTCATGCTTTATGTAAAATAAGCGGTATTGTAAGTTTGTAAAATATTGTATAAAAGTTTGAACGCGAAATATTATTATAATCAGTTTTTCATATAGAATTGTAGTAGTTGAATTGTATATTAGCTACTAAGTATGAACTTAACGGGTAGGTACTACCAGAATTTAAACTTATAAAACGCTAATATGAAGAAAAAGCTTTTATAAATGAGTTCATATTATGCTATGAAATACTATTAACTACTCTTAATATTCTGTATGATTAACTTGTTCCATTTGACTATTTTGAAGGAAATGACACCGACTACTCGACACACCGTGAATATGAATGAAGAGGAATTCCGTACTTTTCTAGCTTCAAACATAGCCGCAATACAGGCTGCGCTACATACCAACAATAACCTTGGATCTAGCAGTACAGGAAATCGTGTAGGATGCACCTACAAAGAATTCACTGCCTGCAAACCTTTGGAATTTGATGGAACCGAAGGACCGATTGGATTGAAACGGTGGACCGAGAAGGTCGAATCGGTGTTTGCCATAAGTAAGTGTACTGAAGAGGACAAAGTGAAGTACGCTACGCATACCTTCACAGGTTCTGTGTTAACATGGTGGAATACCTATCTAGAGCAAGTGGGACAAGACGATGCCTACGCACTACCGTGGTCAGCATTCAAGCACTTGATGAATGAGAAGTACCGTCCCAGAACCGAGGTCAATAAGCTCAAGACAGAACTTAGAGGGTTACGAACCCAAGGATTTGATATTACCACGTACGAAAGACGATTCACAGAATTGTGCCTATTGTGTCCGGGAGCATTCGAAGATGAGGAAGAGAAGATCGACGCGTTTGTGAAAGGATTACCGGAAAGAATCCAAGAAGATATAAGTTCACACGAGCCCGCCTCTATACAACAGGCATGTAGAATGGCTCACAAACTAGTGAACCAGATTGAAGAAAGAATTAAAGAACAGACTGCTGAAGAGGCCAATGTGAAGCAAGTCAAAAGAAAGTGGGAGGAAAACTGAAATGTCCGCGACTAATCCTCCCGTACGAAGTCTTCATCAGTTGGTCCCATTGCGATGATCGACTCCAAATAATGTCCTTAACATGAGCAAAAGCACAGCGGAAGACTTAATTTGTACCTGAGAATAACATGCTTTAAAATGTCAACATAAAGTTGGTGAGATATAGGTTTGATGCTAACAGCGTTATAACTATGGACCACAAGATTTCATATGTAAACATTTTAATAAAAATATTCTAAGTGGTTGAGCACTTGGTAACCATACTTAACATTTAATCACGTCGCATATTCCCTTTATTATGAAATCTTACTACACCGTACCAAGTGTAGTCACGAAACGAAGTACTGTGCAACCGTTGAATACTGGTCGTCCAGTCCGGTTGGGGTTGTCAGGCCCGATAGATCTATCAACAGGATTCGCGTTTACAATACCGCTGTAAATAATAGTTACCAAGCTACAGGGAAGTATGCCAGTGGTACAACTCAACGTAGAATATATTTTTCAGTTACTTGTGTCCATATCGTAAAACATAAAATACATGTATTCTCATCCCGAAATATTTAGAGTTTAAAAGTGGGACTATATACTCACCATACTGTATTTTGTAGTAAAAATACATATAACATCATTGATCAAGTTTAAGGTTGGCCTCGGATTCACGAACCTATATCCAATTATGTATATTAATACATCTAATAGAAATCGAACAAATTCTTATATTATTATTAATGGTGTAATTTTTATATTAATAATTTTATATATGTTATTTTGTTTATAACAATATTAATATAGTTTAGTTTTGTATTATATATCTTTTTCTATAAACAACATTTTGTTTACAAAATAATAGTTATAATAATATTAGAATAAGTATAATGATAAGAATAATAATTTTAATACTACTACTAATAATAATGATAATATTAATAATAGTTTTTATGAAAACTATGGTAAATTAAAATAGTGATACTTTTAGTATTAATTATAATAATAATGGTTAATATTTTTAATTATAATGATAATATTAATAATTATAATACTTAGTAATAATAATAATAATAAGTAATAATGACAATAATAATTATGATTATAATTATAACATTTACTAATAATAATAGTAATAGAACTAAGGATAAGATATATACCCTTTTAGAAATTTCCCTAAAAAGATTTGCAGCAGACGGGACTCGAACTCGTGACCTCTCACTCACTAACATCACTCTCTAACCATCTGCGCCACACACAATTCTGATTTTTAATCGGCTGTTTAAATTATTTAACCAGTATTTATTCCGGTTCCATTTCTTTCCCCCATAACATTCGGCCCAACTATAACCACAGCCCAAATAATCTTTCTTAGCCCAACAGATCAAAACCTAAGTCCATTTATATGCCTTATTATTTATATAAGGGATTACGTTTTCTGTAAAAAAAAAATTAATAAGGCTTCGGTCCCTTTTTGCTTCTTCTTTGATTCCAACCGACGAACAGAAACAGAGAGAAAATTAAACCTCCAAGCTTTGTTATGTGATTTGTACAGGAAGAAAAATAACGGCAGCAACAGTGACGCGACATCCTATCTATCATCATCGATCTAGTCGTCTTCTATCGATTCTGATATCGATTTATTCAATATGTAATCGATTTGTTAATACACTTCTAACTTTGCTGTGATTCCTTTATGATTCCTGGAAAATTGTTGGATAGAACAATGGTAGCAGTAAATTATTGTTCTAGTGGGTTTGTTAATTGGAAATCGAGAATCAATTCTGTTGGAGTTGTCTTGTTAGGGATCGATTGATTTGTTTGGGTGGTGATGGATTATTGTTTCTTTTTTTTTTTTAATTGTTGCTTTAAATTTCAAGCAATATAAACAATAATCAAGAACAGAGGTGCCGTTTCTGTTTCATAATCTGTATATGTTTTTTTTTTAACATTCTGTTTTTCTTCAAACACGGGTTGTGAATATATATAGAGATTAAGTGATTGTCTTGCATACCGACAGGATTATTCGAAACAAACAGAAGAAACCAAAAAAAAATATAATTTGATAGTGATAGCATACCAATCGGTTTCTTTATATATATAAATATATATATTTTTTTTTTATCAGAACTTTAATAGATTATATATTTATGCTATGTATCTGTATGATCTATAATTTATGTTAGTAATACAAATATATAAATAATACAATTTATAATAATGATATCAATAATTAATAATTAAATAATTTAATAATAACACCAATTATATTAATAACAAATGAATAATGGTAATACTGATAATAATAAGTTTTAATGATGGTGTTCATAGTAATATTGACGATAACTATATATCCGATAATAATACTTATGATAATGAATAAATAATATTAGTAATAAGGATAATAATATTTATTAATAATAATGTTGACACTAATATTTTAATAATAACTAATGACATTTAACTTACAACTAAATTATACTTTTAAGCATTTTTTTTTTTTTATAAAAAGTCTTTATTTAGATATTCATAACCTTAAAAATTTATAATTATAATATCATTAATAATATTAATAATACTTTTAATAACCCTAATAATAATTATATTTATAATAATACTAATAATGGTCGTAATAATACAGATAATTATATTAAACTTACTACTTATACCTTAACATGTTGTAAGGTATATTATCTTTTATCCTCGCCAATAAATATAGTAATCTTATATCGAAACCAAATATTACATATCTAATATATTATTAACGTTATCAATTAATAAATATATATCGTATATACACATAAATGTTCGTGAATCATCAGGCTTGGTCAAAGGGTAACTGATTGTTCAAATTATAGATTTCAAACCATTCTAGACTCAACAATACATATTTTGCTTATCGTGTAGGAGACATATAAAGATTAAGGTTTAAATTTGGTCGGAAATTTCCGGGTCGTTACAGTACCCACCCGTTAAAGAAATTTCGTCCCCGAAATTTGGTAGAGGTTGTCATAAATAACAATAGGAATGTTTTCATGACGAATATGAGGTAATAACGGAGTTTTATCATTATTGATAGATATAGATAAAACATTTCGATCATGTGAAGCATACGAGCGAAGCTATCACAAAAGAATGAAATGAGTGAACATGGGATTGTTTTAACCGATGACGTGATCAGGATTGATTTCAAGAATTTAATGAATTTAAAGAAAATCTTATGTAATAAGATTTGGTTGTTCGACGATTTAAGAAACAGGATCTCCTTTGATTTAATGTGGCAAATCTGTTTTGATTTCTTTGTCGGATATTTCACTATAAATCTACCTCCTTCGTTTTTCTTATTTCCATATCTCACATCTTCTGCTCTTTCTCCTATTTGTTGCGATTTATACTCTAGTTTCTATTTTGGAGCTTCATTCTTTCATTTCCTCTTCCCGTCCTCAAGCCAAACGAGCAATGGTTCGGAATTCATAGGTATAAGATTTGGAATGAACATGGCTAATGTTTTCAGAAAGGAATGGTAATGGCACGATTTTGATTTATCAAATTACTAGAATATCCAGGAAAATAGAACTATCAAGATGATTTGTTCTTAATACATTTCGGAATTGGATAGAATATAAGAGCCGTGTAACATGGCACATGATGACGGTACTGTGAATCATCACATTCCGTTAGAAACTTAACATGGCTTACTATAATATAATGAAGTTGATCAAGTTTCATTATATTATACTAATTCATGCATCAGTTCCCAACACTGCTTCAGAACATTCCTATTTTAAACTCGAAAGTTTTAGAACTTAGAAACTAACACAGTTTCCTTGGTATTGTAATGCAGAAGTTACGGAAGGATAAATGATCTCAGATAGGAATAGTTGTGAAAATATCTCCAGAAATATGGAGAATATGTATAACGAAAGATATGAAGATATCTTATAATATCTAAGATAAGATGATGATGAAGAATATCATCCGGGCAAGGTTTAGAATAAAGAGTAGAGTTCTTACTAACGGTTTCAGCAGGCACTGAATCGTTTGAATTCTTTGAAGTCAAACTTATTCTTTGTGATTTGTCCACAACCTCCTTCATACTTTACTCAATTCGTTTTCCAATTCTCAACCTTCATACTGTACTTTATCGTCAAACTTTTGACTGTTAAAGTCGTTTACAGTTTTTGTTGCTTCATCAGCATCTCAAGAACTACTTCATAGTCCAGGATGTTTTTCAGAAACTTCACATTCGAAATAAGTAATTCTTATGGATAGACGTTTTCGGTATAACTGGAAGAATTTTTACGAGATTTTTAAAATACTGATTGCGGATTTCGCTAAAGAAATAACGAGTTGCTGGTACGTCTGCTGATGATGTTGTGAAGTATAAAAGGTTCTCCGGTAACGACGGCGAAAGGACAAGGTATATATATCGAGATTATAATAGGAGTAGTCTCACTGAGAAGTCGAAGTGGAGCTGTAACAAAATTGGCTACTTTGAAAAGGAATCGTGTGGTTGTTTTTGCTATTGAATGATAAGGAATTCGACACGAATCCATTTTAACTATAACTTTGGTTTCGAAAGTTTTCCAGGTACATAACTGTATAAATCTTTCTTCCGTAGACGAGGTGCGGCTAGTTCAACTTCTCGATCGAGGTGTTTTCAAGAATCATGAAAAGTTGTGAATGCGAATTGTAATCGTCAAGATACGAATGAGGTTTAGAATAGAATCAAGTGGCAAACTTGAAGATTAGTTTAGTTTCATATGTTATAATCAATATTTTAATTCATTTTAATTGTCCAAAGTTAGCAGTCTAATTGTCCAATGGTCCAATGATCCAATATATTCATATATAATTTAATATATAATATTCGAATTAAATAATACGTATCGTGACCCGTGTACCGGTCTCAGTGTCGATCACAACTCAAAGTATATATATATTTTGGAATCAACTCCGACCCTGTATAGCCAACTCCCACCTTCACATATAGAGTGTCTATGGTTGTTCCGAAATATATATATAGATGGGTCGATATGATAAGTCGAAACCTTGCATACGTGTCCCGTTATTTAAAGTGCGTAAAAGTAAATAACAGAAATTAAATGACGATAAATAAAATTGCGAGAATGTAAATTGCGATAAATTAAATGTTAATCAGTTAGCTGGGAACAGTTAGCCGGAACAGTTAGCGTGAAATCCTATCACAATTCCAATTAATTAATTCGTTTGTTTCTAACACTTTTTATTTTTGTCCAATGTTTTCTTCGTTATGCCACTTGTTGGATTCTGATAGGTCAAAATCCAAATATGAAATTTGAATAGAAATGGTTATTCTGTGGTGAACGGATATGTATATCGGTAGTTGTAAGTAGGATAGTAAATGATCGTTGAATCAGATTCGAAGAATGTACAGTGTAACTTATTAATGTGAAACCTGAATATTTCTCGGGTACTACCCACCCGTTAAAATATTTTCATCATTAACAATTTGTACGAAAGAATTTTTAATTACAATCTTTATGAAAATATACTTGCATATATATTTTCATCGAATGTAATCATGGATTTAATGAGTCGATAAGATATTAAACTCATTTGATTTATCGTTAATACTAGATTACATGATCTCTAAAATATTAGAGATTTCATAATCACCAAGTCGAACGAAAATATATGAGGTAGAACGTTACATAAAGCGAAGGTAATCGATGTAAAACGATGTATAGAACGAAGATTATACTTGAAGTACAGATGATGATATTGAGGCGCGTGATGTTGATATCCAAGATACAGATCGTGATGTTGAGATTTACAAGAGTATTGTCGGCGTTGATGATGATGATACAGATTATGCTGCTGGTGCTGCTACTGATGTTTGTAACCTTCGCACCGTGTTCTCCAAAGTCGTCACACGAAGTTCGTTAATTTCTGCTAGTACACCAGGATGATTGGCGGTTGGGGTGAGCGAATGAACAAGATCCGAAATATGGGATAGGATATAATCGTGACGAGATACTCGAGATATGAGAGAGAAAATGGTTTCTCGAACAGGTTCGCCGGTAAGTGCTTCAGGTTCGTCGTCAATAGGGCAATTCGGTGGGTGGAAGGGATCACCTTCTTCTTGTCTCCAATAATTTAGCACACTACGAACCCATCCCCAATTCATCCAGAATAGATGATGGGAAATTGGTTGATCCATTCCAGTGACGCTGCCTTCGGAGCCCGAATGAAAATCCATATCAGCGTAGCTGTCGGAGTCGGAGGAATTTGAACTAGACGCGGAGTTCATCTTGTATAGTCGAGGAATGAATTTTTGGTTTGGGATAAATTATAGGAGTTGGATTTGATATTCTTCAATACATAACTTACATATGTATTTATAATACTCAAAATCCCGTGATTTGCGGAGAATCTTTGAAATTCGTCAGGCAATGTCTATAGCAACAGATACGCTAGGATACAAATTTTGTCTATACACTATCGATGCACTAAATGCAGTAAGACGTGTCTAGACTTAAGAATACTAAGCAGGCAATTCCTAAGGATAATAAGCAGATGATTTCCGACTAGAATGATAAGCAAAACTTTTTGACATGCAGACACGGTCGAAGTCCAGACTCACTAATGTATCTTAACAACTATCAGTTAGACACACTAATAGGAGACCTGGTTCACTAAGACCAACGCTCTGATACCAACTGAAATGTCCGCGACTAATCCTCCCGGACGAAGTCTTCATCAGTTGGTCCCATTGCGATGATCGACTCCAAATAATGTCCTTAACATGAGCAAAAGCACAGCGGAAGACTTAATTTGTACCTGAGAATAACATGCTTTAAAATGTCAACATAAAGTTGGTGAGATATAGGTTTGATGCTAACAGCGTTATAACTATGGACCACAAGATTTCATATGTAAACATTTTAATAAAAATATTCTAAGTGGTTGAGCACTTGGTAACCATACTTAACATTTAATCACGTCGCATATTCCCTTTATTATGAAATCTTACTACACCGTACCAAGTGTAGTCACGAAACGAAGTACTGTGCAACCGTTGAATACTGGTCGTCCAGTCCGGTTGGGGTTGTCAGGCCCGATAGATCTATCAACAGGATTCGCGTTTACAATACCGCTGTAAATAATAGTTACCAAGCTACAGGGAAGTATGCCAGTGGTACAACTCAACGTAGAATATATTTTTCAGTTACTTGTGTCCATATCGTAAAACATAAAATACATGTATTCTCATCCCGAAATATTTAGAGTTTAAAAGTGGGACTATATACTCACCATACTGTATTTTGTAGTAAAAATACATATAACATCATTGATCAAGTTTAAGGTTGGCCTCGGATTCACGAACCTATATCCAATTATGTATATTAATACATCTAATAGAAATCGAACAAATTCTTATATTATTATTAATGGTGTAATTTTTATATTAATAATTTTATATATGTTATTTTGTTTATAACAATATTAATATAGTTTAGTTTTGTATTATATATCTTTTTCTATAAACAACATTTTGTTTACAAAATAATAGTTATAATAATATTAGAATAAGTATAATGATAAGAATAATAATTTTAATACTACTACTAATAATAATGATAATATTAATAATAGTTTTTATGAAAACTATGGTAAATTAAAATAGTGATACTTTTAGTATTAATTATAATAATAATGGTTAATATTTTTAATTATAATGATAATATTAATAATTATAATACTTAGTAATAATAATAATAATAAGTAATAATGACAATAATAATTATGATTATAATTATAACATTTACTAATAATAATAGTAATAGAACTAAGGATAAGATATATACCCTTTTAGAAATTTCCCTAAAAAGATTTGCAGCAGACGGGACTCGAACTCGTGACCTCTCACTCACTAACATCACTCTCTAACCATCTGCGCCACACACAATTCAGATTTTTAATCGGCTGTTTAAATTATTTAACCAGTATTTATTCCGGTTCCATTTAAACTGAAATGTCCGCGACTAATCCTCCCGGACGAAGTCTTCATCAGTTGGTCCCATTGCGATGATCGACTCCAAATAATGTCCTTAACATGAGCAAAAGCACAGCGGAAGACTTAATTTGTACCTGAGAATAACATGCTTTAAAATGTCAACATAAAGTTGGTGAGATATAGGTTTGATGCTAACAGCGTTATAACTATGGACCACAAGATTTCATATGTAAACATTTTAATAAAAATATTCTAAGTGGTTGAGCACTTGGTAACCATACTTAACATTTAATCACGTCGCATATTCCCTTTATTATGAAATCTTACTACACCGTACCAAGTGTAGTCACGAAACGAAGTACTGTGCAACCGTTGAATACTGGTCGTCCAGTCCGGTTGGGGTTGTCAGGCCCGATAGATCTATCAACAGGATTCGCGTTTACAATACCGCTATAAATATTAGTTACCAAGCTACAGGGAAGTATGCCAGTGGTACAACTCAACGTAGAATATATTTTTCAGTTACTTGTGTCCATATCGTAAAACATAAAATACATGTATTCTCATCCCGAAATATTTAGAGTTTAAAAGTGGGACTATATACTCACCATACTGTATTTTGTAGTAAAAATACATATAACATCATTGATCAAGTTTAAGGTTGGCCTCGGATTCACGAACCTATATCCAATTATGTATATTAATACATCTAATAGAAATCGAACAAATTCTTATATTATTATTAATGGTGTAATTTTTATATTAATAATTTTATATATGTTATTTTGTTTATAACAATATTAATATAGTTTAGTTTTGTATTATATATCTTTTTCTATAAACAACATTTTGTTTACAAAATAATAGTTATAATAATATTAGAATAAGTATAATGATAAGAATAATAATTTTAATACTACTACTAATAATAATGATAATATTAATAATAGTTTTTATGAAAACTATGGTAAATTAAAATAGTGATACTTTTAGTATTAATTATAATAATAATGGTTAATATTTTTAATTATAATGATAATATTAATAATTATAATACTTAGTAATAATAATAATAATAAGTAATAATGACAATAATAATTATGATTATAATTATAACATTTACTAATAATAATAGTAATAGAACTAAGGATAAGATATATACCCTTTTAGAAATTTCCCTAAAAAGATTTGCAGCAGACGGGACTCGAACTCGTGACCTCTCACTCACTAACATCACTCTCTAACCATCTGCGCCACACACAATTCTGATTTTTAATCGGCTGTTTAAATTATTTAACCAGTATTTATTCCGGTTCCATTTCTTTCCCCCATAACATTCGGCCCAACTATAACCACAGCCCAAATAATCTTTCTTAGCCCAACAGATCAAAACCTAAGTCCATTTATATGCCTTATTATTTATATAAGGGATTACGTTTTCTGTAAAAAAAAAATTAATAAGGCTTCGGTCCCTTTTTGCTTCTTCTTTGATTCCAACCGACGAACAGAAACAGAGAGAAAATTAAACCTCCAAGCTTTGTTATGTGATTTGTACAGGAAGAAAAATAACGGCAGCAACAGTGACGCGACATCCTATCTATCATCATCGATCTAGTCGTCTTCTATCGATTCTGATATCGATTTATTCAATATGTAATCGATTTGTTAATACACTTCTAACTTTGCTGTGATTCCTTTATGATTCCTGGAAAATTGTTGGATAGAACAATGGTAGCAGTAAATTATTGTTCTAGTGGGTTTGTTAATTGGAAATCGAGAATCAATTCTGTTGGAGTTGTCTTGTTAGGGATCGATTGATTTGTTTGGGTGGTGATGGATTATTGTTTCTTTTTTTTTTTAATTGTTGCTTTAAATTTCAAGCAATATAAACAATAATCAAGAACAGAGGTGCCGTTTCTGTTTCATAATCTGTATATGTTTTTTTTTTAACATTCTGTTTTTCTTCAAACACGGGTTGTGAATATATATAGAGATTAAGTGATTGTCTTGCATACCGACAGGATTATTCGAAACAAACAGAAGAAACCAAAAAAAAATATAATTTGATAGTGATAGCATACCAATCGGTTTCTTTATATATATAAATATATATATTTTTTTTTTATCAGAACTTTAATAGATTATATATTTATGCTATGTATCTGTATGATCTATAATTTATGTTAGTAATACAAATATATAAATAATACAATTTATAATAATGATATCAATAATTAATAATTAAATAATTTAATAATAACACCAATTATATTAATAACAAATGAATAATGGTAATACTGATAATAATAAGTTTTAATGATGGTGTTCATAGTAATATTGACGATAACTATATATCCGATAATAATACTTATGATAATGAATAAATAATATTAGTAATAAGGATAATAATATTTATTAATAATAATGTTGACACTAATATTTTAATAATAACTAATGACATTTAACTTACAACTAAATTATACTTTTAAGCATTTTTTTTATTTTATAAAAAGTCTTTATTTAGATATTCATAACCTTAAAAATTTATAATTATAATATCATTAATAATATTAATAATACTTTTAATAACCCTAATAATAATTATATTTATAATAATACTAATAATGGTCGTAATAATACAGATAATTATATTAAACTTACTACTTATACCTTAACATGTTGTAAGGTATATTATCTTTTATCCTCGCCAATAAATATAGTAATCTTATATCGAAACCAAATATTACATATCTAATATATTATTAACGTTATCAATTAATAAATATATATCGTATATACACATAAATGTTCGTGAATCATCAGGCTTGGTCAAAGGGTAACTGATTGTTCAAATTATAGATTTCAAACCATTCTAGACTCAACAATACATATTTTGCTTATCGTGTAGGAGACATATAAAGATTAAGGTTTAAATTTGGTCGGAAATTTCCGGGTCGTTACAAAAACGGTGATAAGAATCACCAATACAACAACAACAGCAATTACAACAATAATCGCAACAATTATCCCAACAATCGCAACATCAATCGCAACTACAACAAACGGCCCAACAACAACGACAACAACAACAACAACAACAGCAACTACAACAATCATCCCAACAACAATAATAACCGCAACAACAACAACAATCAGAAACAACTGAATATGAGGCAGCGTAGGTGGATTGAATTTTTGAATGATTACGACTTTGAGATTCGTTACCACCCGGGGAAGGCAAATGTGGTAGCCGATGCCTTGAGCAGGAAGGACAGAGAACCCATTCGAGTAAAATCTATGAATATAATGATTCATAATAACCTTACTACTCAAATAAAGGAGGCGCAACAAGGAGTTTTAAAAGAGGGAAATTTAAAGGATGAAATACCCAAAGGATCGGAGAAGCATCTTAATATTCAGGAAGACGGAACCCGGTATAGGGCTGAAAGGATTTGGGTACCAAAATTTGGAGATATGAGAGAAATGGTACTTAGAGAAGCTCATAAAACCAGATACTCAATACATCCTGGAACGGGGAAGATGTACAAGGATCTCAAGAAACATTTTTGGTGGCCGGGTATGAAAGCCGATGTTGCTAAATATGTAGGAGAATGTTTGACGTGTTCTAAGGTCAAAGCTGAGCATCAGAAACCATCAGGTCTACTTCAACAACCCGAAATCCTGGAATGGAAATGAGAAAACATTACCATGGATTTCATCACTAAATTGCCAAGGACTTCAAGTAGTTTTGATACTATTTGGGTAATAGTTGATCGTCTCACCAAATCAGCACACTTCCTGCCAATAAGAGAAGATGACAAGATGGAGAAGTTAGCACGACTGTATTTGAAGGAAGTCATCTCCAGACATGGAATACCAATCTCTATTATCTCTGATAGGGATGGCAGATTTATTTCAAGATTCTGGCAGACATTACAGCAAGCATTAGGAACTCGTCTAGACATGAGTACTGCCTATCATCCACAAACTGATGGGCAGAGCGAAAGGACGATACAAACGCTTGAAGACATGCTACGAGCATGTGTTATTGATTTCGAAAACAGTTGGGATCGACATCTACCGTTAGCAGAATTTTCCTACAACAACAGCTACCATTCAAGCATTGAGATGGCGCCGTTTGAAGCATTTTATGGTAGAAAGTGCAGGTCTCCGATTTGTTGGAGTGAAGTGGGGGATAGACAGATTACGGGTCCGGAGATTATACAAGAAACTACCGAGAAGATCATCCAAATTCAACAACGGTTGAAAACCGCCCAAAGTCGACAAAAGAGCTACGCTGACATTAAAAGAAAAGATATAGAATTTGAAATTGGAGAGATGGTCATGCTTAAAGTTGCACCTTGGAAAGGCGTTGTTCGATTTGGTAAACGAGGGAAATTAAATCCAAGGTATATTGGACCATTCAAGATTATTGATCGTGTCGGACCAGTAGCTTACCGACTTGAGTTACCTCAACAACTCGCGGCTGTACATAACACTTTCCACGTCTCGAATTTGAAGAAATGTTTTGCTAAAGAAGATCTCACTATTCTGTTATATGAAATCCAAATCAACGAAAAACTCCAATTCATCGAAGAACCCGTCGAAATAATGGATCGTGAGGTTAAAAGACTTAAGCAAAACAAGATACCAATTGTTAAGGTTCGATGGAATGCTCGTAGAGGACCCGAGTTCACCTGGGAACGTGAAGATCAGATGAAGAATAAATACCCGCATCTATTTCCGGAAGATTCGTCAACACCTTCAACAGCTTAAAATTTCGGGACGAAATTTATTTAACGGGTAGGTACTGTAGTGACCCGAACTTTTCCATGTTTATATATATTAATTGAGATTGATATTTACATGATTAAATGTTTTCAACATGTTAAGCAATCAAACTTGTTAAGACTTGATTAATTGAAATATGTTTCATATAGACAATTGACCACCCAAGTTGACCGGTGATTCACGAACGTTAAAACTTGTAAAAACTATATGATGACATATATATGGATATATATATATAGTTAACATGATACTATGATAAGTAAACATATCATTAAGTATATTAACAATGAACTACATATGTAAAAACAAGACTACTAACTTAATGATTTTTAAACGAGACATATATGTAACGATTATCGTTGTAAAGACATTTAATGTATATACATCATATTAAGAGATATTCATACATGATAATATCATGATAATATAATAATTTAAAATCTCATTTGATATTATAAACATTGGGTTAACAACATTTAACAAGATCGTTAACCTAAAGGTTTCAAAACAACACTTACATGTAACGACTAACGATGATTTAACGACTCAGTTAAAATGTATATACATGTAGTGTTTTAATATGTATTTATACACTTTTGAAAGAATTCAATACACTTATCAAAATACTTCTACTTAATAAAAATGCTTACAATTACATCCTCGTTCAGTTTCATCAACAATTCTACTCGTATGCACCCGTATTCGTACTCGTACAATACATAGCTTTTAGATGTATGTATTATTGGTATATACACTCCAATGATCAGCTCTTAGCAGCCTATGTGAGTCACCTAACACATGTGGGAACCATCATTTGGCAACTAGCATGAAATATCTCATAAAATTACAAAAATATGAGTAATCATTCATGACTTATTTACATGAAAACAAAATTACATATCCTTTATATCTAATCCATACACCAACGACCAAAAACACCTACAAACACTTTCATTCTTCAATTTTCTTCATCTAATTGATCTCTCTCAAGTTCTATCTTCAAGTTCTAAGTGTTCTTCATATATTCTACAAGTTCTAGTTACATAAAATCAAGAATACTTTCAAGTTTGCTAGCTCACTTCCAATCTTGTAAGGTGATCATCCAACCTCAAGAAATCTTTTTTTCTTACAGTAGGTTATCATTCTAATACAAGGTAATAATCATATTCAAACTTTGGTTCAATTTCTATAACTATAACAATCTTATTTCAAGTGATGATCTTACTTGAACTTGTTTTCGTGTCATGATTCTGCTTCAAGAACTTCGAGCCATCCAAGGATACGTTGAAGCTAGATCCATTTTTCTCTTTTCCAGTAGGTTTATCCAAGGAACTTAAGGTAGTAATGATGTTCATAACATCATTCGATTCATACATATAAAGCTATCTTATTCGAAGGTTTAAACTTGTAATCACTAGAACATAGTTTAGTTAATTCTAAACTTGTTCGCAAAGAAAAGTTAATCCTTCTAACTTGACTTTTAAAATCAACTAAACACATGTTCTATATCTATATGATATGCTAACTTAATGATTTAAAACCTGGAAACACGAAAAACACCGTAAAACCGGATTTACGCCGTCGTAGTAACACCGCGGGCTGTTTTGGGTTAGTTAATTAAAAACTATGATAAACTTTGATTTAAAAGTTGTTATTCTGAGAAAATGATTTTTATTATGAACATGAAACTATATCCAAAAATTATGGTTAAACTCAAAGTGGAAGTATGTTTTCTAAAATGGTCATCTAGACGTCGTTCTTTCGACTGACATGACTACCTTTACAAAAATGACTTGTAACTTATTTTTCAGACTATAAACCTATACTTTTTCTATTTAGATTCATAAAATAGAGTTCAATATGAAACCATAGCAATTTTATTCACTCAAAACGGATTTAAAATGAAGAAGTTATGGGTAAAACAAGATTGGATAATTTTTCTCATTTTAGCTACGTGAAAATTGGTAACAAATCTATTCCAACCATAACTTAATCAACTTGTATTGTATATTATGTAATCTTGAGATACCATAGACACGTATACAATGTTTTGACCTATCATGTCGACACATCTATATATATTTCGGAACAACCATAGACACTCTATATGTGAATGATGGAGTTAGCTATACAGGGTTGAGGTTGATTCCAAAATATATATAGTTTGAGTTGTGATCAATACTGAGATACGTATACACTGGGTCGTGGATTGATTCAAGATAATATTTATCGATTTATTTCTGTACATCTAACTGTGGACAACTAGTTGTAGGTTACTAACGAGGACAGCTGACTTAATAAACTTAAAACATCAAAATATATTAAAAGTGTTGTAAATATATTTTGAACATACTTTGATATATATGTATATATTGTTATAGGTTCGTGAATCAACCAGTGGCCAAGTCTTACTTCCCGACGAAGTAAAAATCTGTGAAAGTGAGTTATAGTCCCACTTTTAAAATCTAATATTTTTGGGATGAGAATACATGCAGGTTTTATAAATGATTTACAAAATAGACACAAGTACGTGAAACTACATTCTATGGTTGAATTATCGAAATCGAATATGCCCCTTTTTATTAAGTCTGGTAATCTAAGAATTAGGGAACAGACACCCTAATTGACGCGAATCCTAAAGATAGATCTATTGGGCCTAACAAACCCCATCCAAAGTACCGGATGCTTTAGTACTTTGAAATTTATATCATATCCGAAGGGTGTCCCGGAATGATGGGGATATTCTTATATATGCATCTTGTTAATGTCGGTTACCAGGTGTTCACCATATGAATGATTTTTATCTCTATGTATGGGATGTGTATTGAAATATGAAATCTTGTGGTCTATTATTATGATTTGATATATATAGGTTAAACCTATAACTCACCAACATTTTTGTTGACGTTTTAAGCATGTTTATTCTCAGGTGATTATTAAGAGTTTCCGCTATCGCATACTTAAATAAGGGCGAGATTTGGAGTCCATGCGTGTATGATATTGTGTAAAAACTGCATTCAAGAAACTTATTTTGTTGTAACATATTTGTATTGTAAACCATTATGTAATGGTCGTGTGTAAACAGGATATTTTAGATTATCATTATTTGATAATCTACGTAAAGCTTTTTAAACCTTTATTGATGAAATAAAGGTTATGGTTTGTTTTAAAATGAATGCAGTCTTTGAAAAACGTCTCATATATAGGTCAAAACCTCGCAACGAAATCAATTAATATGGAACGTTTTTAATCAATAAGAACGGGACATTTCAGCTAATTTGCTCCATCCAGTTCCGATTCTTAATATACTCCTAACTTTCATATCTGTCATTCTTCTTTTTCATCTGCCGCCGGAAGAATCTATTTACTTCTACTATACTCTTGGTTTTATAGTGTTTTTAGTTCTCCCGTATCTTTATATTGCTATATGCATCGATATATATGGTTTGCAATTTCTGGATTGTTGTTGGGTTTTATATCTTCCCTTATATTTCGATATCCTTGCTTCTGTCTTCTATAATCATTGTCATCTCCAATTAATGCTCTCTTTTATTTGCTGCGATTTATATCCCAATTTCTGTTTCAGAGTTTTGTCCTTTCGTTTCTTCTTCTTGCGAGTAAGAACTGCTTATAATGGTCCATAATTCGCAGATAAAAATTTCGGAATAAACATTGTTAATGTTCTAAGAAGGAAATCATAATGGCACGATCTTGATTTGTCAAATTATCAGAATACCTCGAAAAAGATCGAATCATCAAGAAAATATTTTATTGATATTTTTAGAGATTAAGTAGAGTACATGAGTCGTATAACATGGCACATGATGATGTTATGATCTGTGAATCATCACGTTCCATTTAAAAACTCAGCATGACTTACTGTAATATAATCACGTTGATCAAGTGTCATTATATTATACTAACTCATGCTTCAGCTCCCAACACTACTTCAAAAGTATTCCTATTTTAAACTCGAATGTTTCAGAATTTAGAAACAAAAATAGTTTCTTTTATGATGTAATACAGATAGCACGAAGAGGTAAATGATTTTAGATAAGAATAATTATGAAAATATCTTCAAAAATATGGAGGATATTTATAATGAAAGATACGATGATATCTTAGAATTTCTAATATCAGAGGATGATGAAGAATATTGTCCGCAGGGGTTTAGAGTCAGGAGCAAGGTATTCGTTAATGACTTCAGCAGGTACTGAATCATTTGGATTCTTTGAAGTCAGGTTCAGTCTTTGTGATTTGTCCACAGCCTCCTTCATACTTTGCACAATCCGGTTTCCAGTTTCAAGACTTCTCTTTTTCTGCGCTTTGCCAGCACACTTATTTATTATCATCAAATTTTACTGTTAAATTAAGTCCAGAAGATAGATGTTATATATACACATATAACTGTTGGTGTAGACATACTGCAAAATTTCAAAATACTGATTGCTAATTCCCTATGATTCGTATGGCAATTCTCGTTACAAGATGCGAATGATTAAATGATGGGGTTTCGGTAAATATAATGATTCTTCGAAAGGTCAAAGATCAGTGAAGTTGTGAATAAGTTTATTGCTAATGTGGTGGAACATGAAAGGTTCTCTGGTAACAAAAGGGTAATCATATATATCAAGATTATGATAAGAATACTCCGAATGAAAAATCGAAGTTGTCTTGCTGGAGCTGTGATAGAATTTGCTACTTTGAAAAGGAATTGTAAAGTTATTTTTGCTAATAAATGCCAAAGGATCTGACACAGATATGTGTTCAATTATGACTTTGGTTTCGAGAGCTTTTTAAGTACATAACTGTGGGTAATATGTGGTTGGATCATCATCTCGATTGCTCATTACTTGAAATGTCTTCAGAAATTTTTTTGAAGAGCTTGGACACAGATTGTAATCGTTAATATATATTTGATGTTCTAACACAGTTTTGAAGTCAAAGTATAGCTCTGAAAGATGTAGGAATCTAAAAGTGATGGTACCGGTTATATCTCGAATTGAATTCTGAGGTTTCAAAATCAGAATATGTAATTGAGTTTGAATGAGTATGGTTGTTTTGATTTCTATGAAAGAATATATATTAATGTAAAAGTAGGAAGTATAGTTGATAATTTGCTTAATCAGATTCGAAGAATGTAACATATTAATTGTGAATTTATATATCTATCGGGTATTACCTACCCGTTAAAAAAAATTCGCAATTAATATTTTGTACAAAAGAATTTTTATTACAGTCTTTATGAAAATATATATGTATATATTCTCTTCAGATGTAACATAGATTTTAATGAGTTAATACTAAATTAAACTCATTCGATATACGGTTGGAACTAGAATTGAATAATCCCTTAAAGGCTTTAGAGATTACATAAGTATTTCTTCAATAATATTGAAATTATGAATCAATACTTCGTTATTTGTTGAGGCGTGATGTTGGTTTTCGTTAAGTTCTTGTGAACTTCGCAAAGTACGAATGATGTTATCTGAAAAGTTTCAGGTACATCGATGATGAAAGTGTAAAATCAAATATATACTTGATTTATTATGAATTGGAATTTGTTGAAGTGAGACAGAGATTGTAGTTAACGATGGTTAAGTTGCGGCGAAGGATGTACATTATTGCATATTTGTAATATGAATTAACCGAGTAGTTAAGATTCACACACAATAACTTAGCACGGAAAGATTTATTTTTATTTCAATATATATATATATATATATATATATATATATATATATATATATATATATATATATATATATAATATACATATAATTTCTTCAGAGGGAATGAGTTAATTCTTCATAACTCGTTGATAAAATATACGCGTTATTGATTCGTAATAATGTCCACAGTGATTCTTGAACTGAAGGAGTTTGTGATGTTATAGGTGTTGCTGATTCTGATGCTGACTGCACTGACGATGCTGGTGACGCTGACGGTACTGTTGATGCTGCTGGTAAAACAAGTTTAGCTTGTTAAAAACACCATTTTTGTCAGGGTTTCTACTCTTCCTTCTATCATTTTGGTTCGCTTAACTGATTTATGATTAGGGCTAGATTAGATAATCTCTAAGACTTTAGAGATTACATAATCGCCGCGGAATGTTTCTCCAATGAAGTTATGAATTAATACTTCATCAGTTATTGTTGTTGGTACTCCTTAGTATCTATGGTACGTATGACGTTGATGCTCGTGGGACAGATTGTGAAGTTGAGGTTTACAACGCAGTTGTAGTTGGAGGTGGTAATGGTACTGTTGGCGTTGATGATGGTGGTACTAGTTATGATGCTGGTGCTGCTGCTGGTGTTTGTAATCTTTGCACCATATTCTACAAAGTCACTACCCGAGCGCGAAGCTCGTTGACTTCTTCTATTACACCGGGGTGATTGTCGGTTCGGACGAGCAGATAAATAAAATCTAGAATTTGATGTAGTATATAATCGTGACGAGATACTCTGGAAATGAGAGAGAAAATGGTGTTTCAGATTGGTTCGCCGGTAAGTGCTTCAGGTTCTTCGTCAAGAGGGCAATGGGGTGGATGGAAGGGATCACCTTCTTCTTGTCTCCAATGATTGAGGAGGCTACGAACCCATCTCCAATTCATCCAGAATAGATGATGGCTGATTGGTTGATCCATTCCGGTCACACTGCTTTCAGAGCTGGAGTGGGATTCCATTTCGGAATCCGAGGAACTTGAATTAATGATGAATTCCATTTCGTACGATTGAATAAGGATTTTTCGATATGAAATGATTTTCGGTTATCGGATGGTATTCTAATTACATAGAATATCCATAGATATAGAACAAAAGATTTCGTAGATTACGGAGGAATTTGCGGGATATGTCAGGTAAAGTTTAAAGTAACAGATACGATAAGATAGATTTAGCAGATACGCTAAGATATGAATTTTTTCTATACACTACTCATGCAATTAATGTAGCAAGATGTGTCTAGACTAGTAATGATAAGCAGGTAATTTCCTAAGAATGATAAACAGATGATTTCCGACTAAAAATGATAAGCAAAACTTTTGACATGCAGACACGGTCGAAGTCCAGACTCACTAATGCATCCTAATGACTTATCAGTTAGACACACTAATGCAGACCTGGTTCGCTAAGACCACCGCTCTGATACCAACTAAAAGGGCCCGTTCATATACATTATAAACGATTCACAATAGTTGATTTCATCGCGAGGTATTTGACCTCTATATGATACATTTTACAAACATTGCATTCGTTTCTAAAAGACAAACTTTCTTTACAACGAAAGTTGACGGCATGCATACCATTTCATAATCCATCCAACTATAATTGACTTAATAATAATCTTGATGAATTTCAACGACTCGAATGCAACGTCTTTCAAAATATGTCATGAATGACTCCAAGTAATATCTCTAAAATGAGAAAATGCACAGCGGAAGATTTCTTTAACACCTGAGAATAAACTTGCTTTAAAGTGTCAACCAAAAGGTTGGTGAGTTCATTAGTTTATTATAATCATTCATTTCCATTATTTTAATAGACCACAAGAATTTCATTTCCAGTTCTCATAAATATACGTCCCATGCATAGAGATAAAAATCATTCATATGGTGAATACCTGGTAACCGACATTAACAAGATGCATATAAGAATATCCCCTATCATTCCGGGAAATCCTACGGACATGATAAAAACGAATTCGAAGTACTAAAGTATCCGGTACTTTGGATGGGGTTCGTTAGACCCAATAGATCTATCTTTAGGATTCGCGTCAATTAGTAGATCGGTTTACTAATTCTTAGTTTGAAATGTCCCGTTCATATTGATTATAAACGTTCCATATTAATTGATTTCGTTGCGAGGTTTTGACCTCTATATGAGACGTTTTTCAAAGACTGCATTCATTTTTAAAACAACCATAACCTTTATTTTATCAATAAAGGTTTTAAAATGATTACGTAGATTATCAAATAATGATAATCTAAAATATACTGTTTACACACGACCATTACATAATGGTTTACAATAGAAATATATTACATCGACATATGTTTCTTGAATGCAGTTTTTACACAATATCATACAAACATGGACTCCAAATCTTATCCTTATTTTAGTATGCAACAGCGGAAGCTCTTAGTATTCACCTGAGAATAAACATGCTTTAAACGTCAACAAAAATGTTGGTGAGTTATAGGTTTAACCTATATATATCAAATCGTAACAATAGACCACAAGATTTCATATTTCAATACACATCCCATACATAGAGATAAAAATCATTCATATGGTGAACACCTGGTAACCGACATTAACAAGATGCATATATAAGAATATCCCCATCATTCTGGGACACCCTTCGGATATGATATAAATTTCGAAGTACTAAAGCATCCGGTACTTTGGATGGGGTTTGTTAGGCCCAATAGATCTATCTTTAGGATTCGCGTCAATTAGGGTGTCTGTTCCCTAATTATTAGATTACCAGACTTAATAAAAAGGGGTATATTCGATTTTGATAATTCAACCATAGAATGTAGTTTCACGTACTTGTGTCTATTTTGTAAATCATTTATAAAACCTGCATGTATTCTCATCCCAAAAATATTAGATTTTAAAAGTGGGACTATAACTCACTTTTACAGATATTTCCTTCCTCGGAAATAAGACTTGGCCACGGATCGATTCACGAACCTATACAAATATGTACATATATATCAAAGTATGATCAAAATATAATTACAACCATTTTTATTATGTTTTAAAGATTTGAGTGTATTAAGTCAGCTGTCCTCGTTAGTAACCTACAACTAGTTGTCCACAGTTAGATGTACAAAAATAAATCGATATATATTATCTTGAATCAATCCACGATCCAGTGTATACACGTCTCAGGCTAAATCACAACTCAAAGTATATATATTTTTGGAATCAATCTCAACCCTGTATAGCTAACTCCAACATTACTGCATATAGAGTGTCTATGGTTGTTCCAAATAATATATATGCATGGGTCGATATGATATGTCAAAACATTTGCATACATGTCTATAGTATCTCAAGATTACATAATATATTAGAATACATGTATAATACAATATAAGTTAGCTAGGATATGATTTGTATAGATTTGTTAAACATTTCCCGTAGCTAAAAAGATCAAAAATATTCAATCTTGTTTTACCCATAACTTCTTCATTTTAAATCCGTTTTGAGTGAATCAAATTGCCATGGTTTCATATTGAACTCTAATTTAAGAATCCAAACAGAAAAAGTATAGGTTTATAGTCAGAAATTTAAGTTACATGTCAATTACTAAAGAGGTAGTCATTTCCATCGAAAGAACGACATCTTGATGACCATTTTGAAAAACATACTTTCACTCTGAGTTTAACCAAGATTTTTGGATATAGTTTCATGTTTATATGAAAAATCATTTTCCCAGAAGAACAAATTTTAAATCAAAGTTTATCGTAGTTTTTAATTATCCAAACCAAAACAGCCCCCGGTTTCACTACGACGGCGTATATCCGATTTTATGGTGTTCATCGTGTTTTCAGGTTTTAAATCATTAAGTTAGAATATCATATAGATATATAACATGTGTTTAGTTAATTTTAAAAGTCAAGTTAGAAGGATTAACTTTTGTTTGCGAACAAGTTTAGAATTAACTAAACTATGTTCTAGTGATTACAAGTTTAAACCTTCGAATAAGATAGCTTTATATGTATGAATCGAATGATGTTATGAACATCATTACTACCTTAAGTTTTCTGGATAAAACTACTGAAATGAGAAAAATGGATCTAGCTTCAAAGGATCCTTGGATGGCATGAAAGTTCTTGAAGCAGAATCATAAAACAGTTCAAGTAAGATTTTCACTCGAAATAAGATTGTTATAGTTGTAGAAATTGAATCAAAGTTTGAATATGAATATTACCTTGAATTAGAAAGATAACCTACTGTAAATAATAAAGGTTCCTTGATCTTAGATGATTACTTGGAATGGATTAGAAAGCTTGGAAGTAGACTTGCAAACTTGGAAGTATTCTTGATTTTTATGAAACTATACTTATGGAATTTATGAAGAACACTTAGAACTTGAAGATGGAACTTGAGAGAGATCAATTAGATGAAGAAAATTGAAGAATGAAAGTGTTTGTAGGTGTTTTTGGTCGTTGGTATATGGATTAGATATAAAGGATATGTAATTTTGTTTTCATGTAAATAAGTCATGAATGATTACTAATATTTTTGTAATTTTATGAGATATTTCATGCTAATTGCCAAATGATGATTCCCACATGTGTTAGGTGACTCACATGGGCTGCTAAGAGCTGATCATTGGAGTGTATATACCAATATTACATACATCTAAAAGCTGTGTATTGTACGAGTACGAATACGGGTGCATACGAGTAGAATTGTTGATGAAACTAAACGAGGATGTAATTGTAAGCATTTTTGTTAAGTAGAAGTACTTTGATATGTGTCTTGAAGTCTTTCAAAAGTTTAAGAATACATATCAAAACACAACATGTATATACATTCTAATGGAGTCGTTAAGTCTTCGTTAGTCGTTACATGTAAGTGTTGTTTTGAAACCTTTAAGTTAACGATCTCAATTAATGTTGTTAACCCAATGTTTATTATATCAAATGAGATGTTAAATTATTATATTATCATGATATTATGATGTATGAATATCTCTTAATATGATATATATACATTAAAATATCGTTACAACGATAATCGTTACATATAAGTCTCGTTTCGTAATTCTTGAGTTAGTAGTCTTGTTTTTACATATGTAGTTCATTATTAACACACTTAATGATATATTTAAATATCATTTTATCATGTTAAATATAGTGTATCAATATCTTAATATGATACATATATATTTAGTAGACGTTATCATAACGATAATCGTTATATATATCATTTTGAGTTTCTTAACTTAGTAATCTCATTTCTTATGTATATCACACATTGTTAATATACTTAGTGAGATACTTACTCATCATAATCTCATGTCAACCATATATATATGTCTATATATACCACAACAAGTAGTTTTTACAATTTTGTAACGTTCGTGAATCGCCGGTCAACTTGGGTGATCAATTGTCTATATGAAACTTATTTCATTTAATCAAGTCTTAAAAAGTTTGATTGCTTAACACGTTGGAAACATTTAGTCATGTAAATATCAATCTCAATTAATATATATAAACATGAAAAAGTTCGGGTCACTACAGTACCTACCCGTTAAATAAATTTCGTCCTGAAATTTTAAGCTATTGAAGGTGTTGACGAATCTTCTGGAAATAGATGCGGGTATTTCTTCTTCATCTGATCTTCACGCTCCCAGGTGAACTCGGGTCCTCTACAAGCATTCCATTGAACCTTAACAATTGGTATCTTGTTTTGCTTAAGTCTCTTAACCTCACGATCCATTATTTCGACGGGTTCTTCAATGAATTGAAGTTTTTCATTGATTTGGATTTCGTCCAACGGAATAGTGAGATCTTCTTTAGCAAAACATTTCTTCAAATTCGAGACGTGGAAAGTGTTATGTACAGCCGCGAGTTGTTGAGGTAGCTCCAGTTGGTAAGCTACTGGTCCGACACGATCTATAATCTTGAATGGTCCAATGTACCTTGGATTTAGTTTCCCCCGTTTACCAAATCGAACAACGCCTTTCCAAGGTGAAACCTTAAGCATGACCATTTCTCCAATTTCAAACTCTATATCTTTTCTTTTACTGTCCGCGTAGCTCTTTTGTCGACTCTGGGCGGTTTTCAATCGTTGTTGAATTTGGATGATTTTCTCGGTAGTTTCTTGTATTATCTCCGGACCCGTAATCTGTCTATCCCCCACTTCATTCCAACAAATCGGAGACCTGCACTTTCTACCATAAAGTGCCTCAAACGGCGCCATCTCAATACTAGAATGATAACTGTTGTTGTAGGAAAATTCTGCTAACGGTAGGTGTCGATCCCAACTGTTTCCGAAATCAATAACACATGCTCGTAGCATGTCTTCAAGCGTTTGTATCGTCCTTTCACTCTGCCCATCAGTTTGTGGATGATAGGCAGTACTCATGTCTAGACGAGTCCCCAATGCTTGTTGCAACGTCTGCCAGAACCTTGAAACAAATCTACCATCCCTATCAGAGATAATAGAGACGGGTATTCCATGTCTGGAGACAACCTCCTTCAAATACAATCGTGCCAACTTCTCCATTTTGTCATCTTCTCTCATTGGCAGGAAGTGTGCTGACTTGGTGAGACGATCAACTATTACCCAAATAGTATCATAACCACTTGCAGTCCTTGGCAATTTAGTAATGAAATCCATGGTAATGTTTTCCCATTTCCATTCCAGGATTTCAGGTTGTTGTAGTAGACCTGATGGTTTCTGATGTTCAGCTTTGACCTTAGAACACGTCAAACATTCTCCTACATATTTAGCAATATCGGCTTTCATACCCGGCCACCAAAAGTGTTTCTTAAGATCTTTATACATCTTCCCCGCTCCGGGATGTATTGAATATCTGGTTTTATGTGCTTCTTTAAGTACCATTTCTCTCACATCTCCAAACCTTGGTACCCAAATTCTATCAGCCCTATATCGGGTTCCGTCTTTCCGAATATTAAGATGTTTCTCTGATCCTTTCGGTATCTCATTCTTCAACTTTCCTTCTTTTACAACCCCCTGTTGCGCCTCCTTTATTTGAGTAGTAAGGTTAGTACGAATAATTATATTCATAGCTTTTACCCGTATAGGTTCTCTGTCCTTTCTACTCAAAGCGTCGGCTACCACATTCGCCTTCCTCGGGTGGTATCGAATCTCAAAATCATAATCATTCAATAGTTCAATCCACCTGCGTTGTCTCATATTCAGTTGCTTCTGATTAAATATATGTTGGATACTTTTGTGGTCGGTATATATAATACTTTTGACTCCATATAAATAATGCCTCCAAGTCTTTAATGCAAAAACAACAGCACACAATTCCAAATCGTGAGTTGTATAATTTTGCTCGTGAATCTTCAATTGTCTAGACGCATAAGCAATCACCTTCATTCGTTGCATTAATACACAACCGAGAGCTTGCTTTGATGCATCACAATAAATCACAAAATCATCATTCCCTTCAGGCAATGACAATATAGGTGCCGTAGTTAGCTTTTTCTTCAATAACTGAAACGCCTTCTCTTGTTCATCCTTCCATTCAAATTTCTTCCCTTTATGCATTAATGCAGTCAAGGGTTTTGCTATTTTGGAGAAATCTTGGATGAATCTTCTATAGTAACCAGCCAATCCTAAAAATTGACGTATATGCTTCGGAGTTGTTGGGGTTTCCCACTTTTCAACGGTTTTGATCTTTGCCGGGTCCACCTGGATACCTTCTTTGTTCACTATGTGACCGAGGAATTGAACTTCTTCCAACCAAAATGCACACTTTGGAAACTTAGCGTACAGTTTTTCTTTCCTCAATACTTCTAGCACTTTTCTCAAATGTTCTTACTGCTCTTGATCATTCTTTGAGTAAATAAGTATGTCATCAATGAAAACAATGACAAACTTGTCAAGATATGGCCCACACAATCGGTTCATAAGGTCCATGAACACAGCTGGTGCGTTAGTCAATCCAAACGGCATAACCATAAACTCGTAATGACCATAATGCTAAAAGCAGTTTTTGGAATATCATCCTCCTTTACTCGCATTTGATGATATCCAGAACATAAATCGATTTTTGAATAAACCGACGAGCCTTGTAGTTGATCAAATAAGTCGTCAATTCTCGGCAGTGGATAACGGTTTTTGATGGTAATTTTATTCAAATCTCTGTAGTCAATACACAACCTAAATGTACCATCCTTCTTCTTGACAAACAAAACAGGAGCTCCCCATGGTGATGTGCTTGGTCGAATGAAACCACGTTCTAATAGTTCTTGCAGTTGGCTTTGCAGTTCTTTCATCTCGTTGGGTGCGAGTCTGTAAGGAGCACGAGCTATTGGTGCAGCTCCTGGTACAAGATCTATTTGAAATTCAACAGATCGATGTGGAGGTAGTCCCGGTAATTCTTTCGGAAATACATCGGGAAATTCTTTTGCGACGGGAACATCATTGATGCTCTTTTCTTCAGTTTGTACTTTCTCGACGTGTGCTAGAACAGCATAACAACCTTTTCTTTTTAGTTTTTGTGCCTTCAAATTACTAATAAGATGTAGCTTCGTGTTGCCCTTTTCTCCGTACACCATTAAGGGTTCTCCTTCTTCTCGTACAATGCGAATTGCATTTTTGTAACATACGATCTCTGCTTTCATCTCCTTCAGCCAGTCCATACCAACTATTACATCAAAACTCCCTAACTCTACTGGTATCAAATCAATCTTAAATATTTCGCTACCCAGTTTAATTTCTCGAATCCGGCATATATAATCTGCTGAAATTAATTTACCGTTTGCTAATTCGAGTAAAAATTTACTATCCAACGGCATCAATGGACAACTTAATTTAGCACAAAAATCTCTACTCATATAGCTTCTATCCGCACCCGAATCAAATAAAACGTAAGCAGATTTATTGTCAATAAGAAACGTACCCGTAACAAGTTCCGGGTCTTCCTGTGCCTCTGCCGCATTAATATTGAAAACTCTTCCGCGGCCTTGTCCATTCGTGTTCTCCTGGTTCGGGCAATTTCTAATATTGTGGCCCGATTTTCCACATTTATAACAAACTACATTGGCATAACTTACTCCGACACTACTTGCTCCGCCATTACTCGTTCCGACACCATTTGTTCCTTTCGTTCTGTTAACCCCTGGTCCGTAGACCTCACACTTCGCCGCGCTATGACCATTTCTTTTACACTTGTTGCAAAATTTGGTGCAAAACCCCGAGTGATACTTTTCACACCTTTGGCATAGCTGCTTCTGATTGTTGTTGTTGTTGCGGTTGTTATTGTTGTTGGGATGATTGTTGTAGTTGTTTTTGTTGTTATTGTGCCGTTTGTTGTAGTTGCGATTTTTGGGATAGTTGTTGTTGTTTTGGTGACTCTTATCACCGTTTTCCTCCCACTTTCTTTTGACTAGCTTCACGTTGGCCTCTTCGGCCGCCTGTTCTTTAATTCTTCCCTCAATCTGGTTCACTAGTTTGTGAGCCATTCTACATGCCTTTTGTATGGAGGCAGGCTCGTGTAAACTTATATCTTCTTGGATTCTCTCCGGTAACCCTTTCACAAACGCGTCGATCTTCTCTTCCTTATCTTTGAACGCTCTCGGACACAATAGGTACAATTCTGTGAATTGTCTTTCGTACGAAGTAATATCGAATCCATGTGTTCGTAATCCTCTAAGTTCTGACTTGAGCTTATTGACCTCGGTTCTGGGACGGTACTTCTCATTCATCAAGTGCTTGAATGCTGACCACGGTAGCGCGTAAGCAGCATCTTATTCCACTTGCTCTAGATAGGTATTCCACCATGTTAACGCAATACCTGTGAAGGTACGCGTAGCATACTTCACTTTGTCTCCTTCAGCACACTTACTTATGGCAAACACCGATTCAACTTTCTCGGTCCACTGTTTCAATCTGATTGGTCCTTCGGTCCCATCAAAT
Organism: Rutidosis leptorrhynchoides; assembly: GCF_046630445.1. Lineage (NCBI taxonomy): Eukaryota > Viridiplantae > Streptophyta > Magnoliopsida > Asterales > Asteraceae > Rutidosis > Rutidosis leptorrhynchoides. Next base: position 638,229,930 of record NC_092335.1, read on the forward strand.
TCTGAAGGTTTGCAGGCAGTGAATTCCTTGTAGGAGCATCCTACACGATTTCTTGCGCCATTAGCTGTATTGCTAGATTCAGAGTTATTGTTGGTATGTAGCGCGGCTTGTACTGCGGCTATGTTTGAAGCAAGAAAGGCACGAAATTCCTCTTCACTCATATTCAAGGTGTGTCAAGTAGTCGGTGCCAATTTCTTCAAAATAGTCAAATGAAACAAGTTAATCATACAGAATATTAAGAGTAGTCAATAGTATCTCGTAGCATAATATGAACTCATTTATAAAAGCTTTTTCTTCATATTAGCGTTTTATAAGTTTAAATTCGGGTACTACCTACCCGTTAAGTTCATACTTAGTAGCTAATATACAATTCAACTACTACAATTCCATATGAAAAACTGATTATAATAATATATCACATACAAATATTCTTCAAACTTACAACTTCGCTATATTACATATAACATGAAATATAGTACACTATGATACAGGACAGTTTTGAAGATAAATCTAGTTAATACGCAAGTTGTTCAGCAAAGGAAATAAAGACGCGTAATTCATAAGTCCAGAAACAAGTCATGCATTCTAGTTTTACTAAGACGACTTCCCATCCTTGGTCTTGTGGAAAATAACCGTTATGACCATTGGCTAGGCAGCATGTTGTAATGTCGTCAAAAGGACGAGGGTTTCGTAATGTCCAACAGCCCCGTAATAATCTAAAAACCTTGTTTCTCACCCCAACTACTGAATCCGTCACTTGTGGGAAAGTTTTATTTAAAAGCTGCAATCCGATGTTCTTTTTCTCACTTTGGTAAGAAGCGAACATCACTAACCCGTAAGCATAACATGCTTCTTTATGTTGCATGTTAGAAGCTCTTTCTAATTCACGAAATCCTATGTTGGGATATGTTGAGTCAAAATAGGTTCTTAACCCGTAGCGTAAAATTGCATTTGGATTCCCCGCATTTAACGCTTTAAAGAAAACACGGCATAACTTAAAGTCTCCCCAATGTGATATACCCCACCTATCAAAGGAAAACCTTTTATAAACTAAGGCATTTCTGGAAAGTCTTTCAAATGTTTGACAAGTTAATTTCGCCATAACTAAATGTGCTGATGAATTCTGACCGACTCTAGACAAGATTTCCTCAATCATATCCTCTGGTAGGTCTTCTAAAATATTCGATTGTCTACCCTTAACGTCCATTTCGTTTTTATACTGTAAAATATACAAGGATTAGATTCGTAATAACAAACAATACAAGCAATTTTTACATAGAACATAAAAGTACAAGCACACTACAATACATTTATTACACAACATGCTCACACCCCTCTAATTTGAATTACTGGTTTTTCTTCTTCAGACTTGGTTCTTTTTCCTAATCTTCTAGGGATATATGATGTTCCTCTAATACGAGTCGTCATTTTCCACATTGGTTTAGAAAAACCTGGTGGTTTAGAGGTTCCCGGGTTATTGTCACGATATTGAAAATACAGGTGTTGACGGTACATATAAAGTTCATCGGGGTCGGAATCAAATTTCTCTATTTTAATGCCTTTTCCTTTATTATTTTCTTTTGCCTCATTAAATTGGGTCGGGGTAATTTCTATAACATCATCGGAATCCTCATTAGGATCCGATTCATCAGAAAATTGGTAATTTTCGCAATATTTTGCTTCCTTAGCGGAAACATCATTGACCATTATTAACTTTGGTCCATTGGTTGAGGATTTTCTTTTATTTGACCGGTTTTCTGTGGTTCCTACTATTCCCCCCTCCGGAACCTCTTCTTCTTCTTCTTCCGGTTCCTCTTCTTCTGGTTCCTCTTCTTCCGGTTCCTCTTCTTCCGGTTCCGTTTCCTCTTCTTCCGGTTCTTCGGGAACTTGTGAATCTTGCCAATATATATTCGACTCTTTGTTATTATTAAGTGACTCAATGGGATTTGTGCTAGAGGTAGACATCTATCACACAATATCAAACATTTTAAGAGATTAATATATCACATAATATTTACATGTTAATAATATATAGTTTCCAACAAAAATGTTAAGCAATCATTTTTAAAGAAAACACGGTCGAAGTCCAGACTCACTAATACATCCTAACAAACTCGATAAGACACACTAATGCAAATTTTCTGGTTCTCTAAGACCAACGCTCGGATACCAACTGAAATGTCCCGTTCATATTGATTATAAACGTTCCATATTAATTGATTTCGTTGCGAGGTTTTGACCTCTATATGAGACATTTTTCAAAGACTGCATAATTTTTAAAACAACCATAACCTTTATTTTATCAATAAAGGTTTTAAAAACATTACGTAGATTATCAAATAATGATAATCTAAAATATACTGTTTACACACGACCATTACATAATGGTTTACAATAGAAATATATTAAATCGACATATGTTTCTTGAATGCAGTTTTTACACAATATCATACAAACATGGATTCCAAATCTTATCCTTATTTTAGTATGCAACAGCGGAAGCTCTTAGTATTCACCTGAGAATAAACATGCTTTAAACGTCAACAAAAATGTTGGTGAGTTATAGGTTTAACCTATATATATCAAATCGTAACAATAGACCACAAGATTTCATATTTCAATACACATCCCATACATAGAGATAAAAATCATTCATATGGTGAACACCTGGTAACCGACATTAACAAGATGCATATATAAGAATATCCCCATCATTCCGGGACACCCTTCGGATATGATATAAATTTCGAAGTACTAAAGCATCCGGTACTTTGGATGGGGTTTGTTAGGCCCAATAGATCTATCTTTAGGATTCGCGTCAATTAGGGTGTCTGTTCCCTAATTATTAGATTACCAGACTTAATAAAAAGGGGCATATTCGATTTTGATAATTCAACCATAGAATGTAGTTTCACGTACTTTTGTCTATTTTGTAAATCATTTATAAAACCTGCATGTATTCTCATCCCAAAAATATTAGATTTTAAAAGTGGGACTATAACTCACTTTCACAGATATTTCCTTCCTCGAAAATAAGACTTGGCTACGGATCGATTCACGAACCTATACAAATATGTACATATATATCAAAGTATGATCAAAATATAATTACAACCATTTTTATTATGTTTTAAAGATTTGAGTGTATTAAGTCAGCTGTCCTTGTTAGTAACCTACAACTAGTTGTCCACGGTTAGATGTACAAAAATAAATCGATATATATTATCTTGAATCAATCCACGACCCAGTGTATACATGTCGCAGGCTAAATCACAACTCAAAGTATATATATTTTTGGAATCAACCTCAACCCTGTATAGCTAACTCCAACAATACTGCATATAGAGTGTCTATGGTTGTTCCAAATAATATATATACATGGATCGATATGATATGTCAAAACATTTTCATACGTGTCTATGGTATCCCAAGATTACATAATATATTAGAATACATGTATAATACAATATAAGTTAGCTAGGATATGATTTGTATAGATTTGTTAAACATTTCCCGTAGCTAAAAAGATCAAAAATATCCAATCTTGTTTTACCCATAACTTCTTCATTTTAAATCCGTTTTGAGTGAATCAAATTGCTATGGTTTCATATTGAACTATAATTTAATAATCCAAACATAAAAAGTATAGGTTTACAGTCGGAAATTTAAGTTACATGTCAATTACTAAAGAGGTAGTCATTTCCGTCGAAAGAACGACATCTTGATGACCATTTTGAAAAACATACTTTCACTTTGAGTTTAACCAAGATTTTTGGATATAGTTTCATGTTCATATGAAAAATAATTTTCCCAGAAGAACAACTTTTAAATCAAAGTTTATCATAGTTTTTAATTATCCAAACCAAAACAGCCCCCGGTTTCACTACGACGGCGTATATCCGATTTTATGGTGTTCATCGTGTTTTCAGGTTTTAAATCATTAAGTTAGCATATCATATAGATATAGAACATGTGTTTAGTTGATTTTAAAAGTCAAGTTAGAAGGATTAACTTTTCTTTGCGAACAAGTTTAGAATTAACTAAACTATGTTCTAGTGATTACAAGTTTAAACCTTCGAATAAGATAGCTTTATATGTATGAATCGAATGATGTTATGAACATCATTACTACCTCAAGTTTTCTGGATAAAACTACTGGAAATGATAAAAATGGATCTAGCTTCAAAGGATCCTTGGATGGCTTGAAAGTTCTTGAAGCAGAATCATGACACGAAAACAGTTCAAGTAAGATTTTCACTCGAAATAAGATTGTTATAGTTGTAGAAATTGAATCAAAGTTTGAATATGAATATTACCTTGAATTAGAAAGATAACCTACTGTAAATAACAAAGGTTCCTTGATCTTAGATGATTACTTGGAATGGATTAGAAAGCTTGGAAGTAGACTTGCAAACTTGGAAGTATTCTTGATTTTTATGAAACTATACTTATGGAATTTATGAAGAACACTTAGAACTTAAAGATGGAACTTGAGAGAGATCAATTAGATGAAGAAAATTGAAGAATTAAAGTGTTTGTAGGTATTTTTGATCGTTGGTATATGGATTAGATATAAAGGATATGTAATTTTGTTTTCATGTAAATAAGTCATGAATGATTACTAATATTTTTGTAATTTTATGAGATATTTCTTGCTAGTTGCCAAATGATGGTTTCCACATGTGTTAGGTGACTTACATGAGTTGCTAAGAGCTAATCATTGGAGTGTATATACCAATAGTACATACATCTAAAAGCTGTGTATTGTTCGAGTACGAATACGGGTGCATACGAGTAGAATTGTTGATGAAACTGAACGAGGATGTAATTGTAAGCATTTTTGTTAAGTAGAAGTATTTTGATATGTGTCTTGAAGTCTTTCAAAAGTGTAAGAATACATATCAAAACACAACATGTATATACATTCTAATGGAGTCGTTAAGTCTTCGTTAGTCGTTACATGTAAGTGTTGTTTTGAAACCTTTAAGTTAACGATCTCAATTAATGTTGTTAACCCAATGTTTATTATATCAAATGAGATGTTAAATTATTATATTATCATGATATTATGATGTATGAATATCTCTTAATATGATATATACATTAAAATATCGTTACAACGATAATCGTTACATATAAGTCTCTTTTCTTAATTCTTGAGTTAGTAGTCTTGTTTTTACATATGTAGTTCATTGTTAACACACTTAATGATATATTTAAATATCATTTTATCATGTTAAATATAGTGTATCAATATCTTAATATGATACATATATATTTAGTAGACGTTATCATAACGATAATCGTTATATATATCATTTCGAGTTTCTTAACTTAGTAATCTCATTTCTTATGTATATCACACATTGTTAATATACTTAGTGAGATACTTACTCATCATAATCTCATGTCAACCATATATATATATGTCTATATATACCACAACAAGTAGTTTTTACAATTTTGTAACGTTCGTGAATCGCCGGTCAACTTGGGTGTTCAATTGTCTATATGAAACTTATTTCATTTAATCAAGTATTAACAAGTTTGATTGCTTAACACATTGTAAACATTTAGTCATCTAAATATCAATCTCAATTAATATATATAAACATGTAAAAGTTTGGGTCACTACAGTACCTACCCGTTAAATAAATTTCGTCCCGAAATTTTAAGCTATTGAAGGTGTTGACGAATCTTCTGGAAATAGATGCGGGTATTTCTTCTTCATCTGATCTTCACGCTCCCAGGTGAACTCAGGTCCTCTACGAGCATTCCATTGAACCTTAACAATCGGTATCTTGTTTTGCTTAAGTCTCTTAACCTCACGATCCATTATTTCGACGGGTTTTTCAATGAATTGAAGTTTTTCATTGATTTGGATTTCGTCCAACAGGATAGTGAGATCTTCTTTAGCAAAACATTTCTTCAAATTCGAGACGTGGAAAGTGTTATGTACAGCCGCGAGTTGTTGAGGTAGCTCCAGTTGGTAAGCTACTGGTCCGACACGATCTATAATCTTGAATGGTTCAATGTACCTTAGATTTAGTTTCTCCCGTTTACCAAATAGAACAACGCCTTTCCAAGGTGAAACCTTAAGCATGACCATTTCTCCAATTTCAAACTCTATATCTTTTCTTTTACTGTCCGCGTAGCTCTTTTGTCGACTCTGGGCGGTTTTCAATCGTTGTTGAATTTGGATGATTTTCTAGGTAGTTTCTTGTATTATCTCCGGACCCGTAATCTGTCTATCCCCCACTTCATTCCAACAAATCAGAGACCTACACTTTCTACCATAAAGTGCCTCAAACGGCGCCATCTCAATACTAGAATGATAACTGTTGTTGTAGGAAAATTCTGCTAACGGTAGGTGTCGATCCCAACTATTTCCGAAATCAATAACACATGCTCGTAGCATGTCTTCAAGCGTTTGTATCGTCCTTTCGCTCTGCCCATCATTTTTTGGATGATAGGCAGTACTCATGTCTAGAAGAGTCCCCAATTCTTGTTGCAACGTCTACCAGAACCTTGAAACAAATCTACCATCCCTATCAGAGGTAATAGAGACGGATATTCCATGTCTGGAAACAACCTCCTTCAAATACAATCGCGCCAACTTCTCCATTTTGTCATCTGCTCTCATTGGCAGGAAGTGTGCTGACTTGGTGAGACGATCAACTATTACCCAAATAGTATCATAACCACTTGCAGTCCTTGGAAATTTAGTAATGAAATCCATGGTAATGTTTTTTCATTTCCATTCCAGGATTTCAGGTTGTTGTAGTAGACCTGATGGTTTCTGATGTTCAGCTTTGACCTTAGAACACGTTAAACATTCTCCTACATATTTAGCAATATCGGCTTTCATACCCGGCCACCAAAAGTGTTTCTTGAGATCTTTATACATCTTCCCCACTCCGGGATGTATTGAATATCTGGTTTTATGTGCTTCTTTAAGTACCATTCACCCATATAATGTAGTTTCAATTACTTGTGTCTATTTCGTAAAACATTTATAAAAATTGCGCATGTATTCTCAGCCCAAAAATATAAAGGGTAAAAAGGCAAATGAAACTCACCATACTGTATTTCGTAGTAAAAATACATATAACGTCATTGAACAAGTGCAAGGTTGGCCTCGGATTCACGAACCTAAATTAATTATATATATTTATGTGTTGGTCAATATTTGTCTAACAAATTAGGTTAAGTCATAGTGTATCACAATCCTAAGGCTCGAGAATAATATGTAAAGGTCAACAAAAGTCAATTTGGCTCAAAATAATTTTCAAAATCTATACATGATTAATATATAGTTTAAATATCGTCGTTTTATATTTTTAAATATTTTTAAAAGATTTATTAGGGTAAATAATATAATTCATTTATTAATAAATAAAATTTTATATTAAAATTTATATAATAAAATATACTTTTATATATATTAAGTAAAAAAAATTTATAGAGTTTATTTAATATCATAAAGATAATATGATAGGTATTATTAAAGTAATTTTATTACACGTAGTAAAATATGTTTGTATCACATATTTATTTGATAAAATAATATCTATAATAATAGTAAGTAAAAGTTATATTATTTTGTAATAATAATTATTATTATTCTATTAATAAAAATATCAATATTTATAATTACTAAAAATGACATTATGATAAAATGATAATTCTAATTATGATAACTTTAATATTTACGATACTTTTTAATGTTAACTTTAAAATAATAATTCTATTTAAAATGATAATAATAATGATATTTTATAATAACAATGACATTTCTATTAAAATGATAATTTTTGTTAAAATGATAATTTTTAATACTAACGATACTTTTAATAATAATAGTAATGATAAAAATAATAAGAACGATAATTTTATCTAAATCAATATCTTAAAATATTTTAATTTTATCATGATACTCATACTCATTATTTCCTAATCGTTTCGTTTAATAGCTTTTAATCGTCTTTTATATCGTGTTCATAATAATGATAATAATAGTAATCAAAATAATTAGGTGTTACTAATATTAGTTTTAATTAATTACTACTAATAATAATAATTACTATGATATTATTAACGATAATACTAATAACTATTTTAATGATAATAATTAATAATAATAATAATAACAATAACAATAACCATTTTTAAATAATGATATATATATATATATATATATATATATATATATATATATATATATATATATATATATATATATATATATATATATATATATATATATATATATATATATATAATGATAATAATAATAATAATAATAATAATAATAATAATAATAATAATAGTTAGATAATAATAATAATAATAATACTAATTATAACTTTAACGATAATAACGATAGTAATAATAATAAAAATAACAATTTTTAATGATAATTCCTTTTATTGATAATGATAATAGTAATAAATATATAAAACTAGAACGACGATAATAACGACGATAATAATAATCATTTTTAATAATAATACAAAAATTCAATTGACTATAACTTCAAATCCGTTCATCAAAACTATTCGATATCTAAATGAAAAGTTCTTAATTTTTCGCTAGCGTTCCAACGACATGCATATCTTATACCTTATCTCAACCGCATACGTAACTAATTCATGATTCAACATATCCTATCTAATGGCAATATCAAAAGTACAAGCATGCATAATCCTATATTCTCGAGCACTAGTCAGGAATATACTATTAATATATAAAAATTAAATTATGAGTATTCAAGTATCAATATTGAGATTCAATATTGCAGAAAAAGTACGTAGACGCAACGGAGATGATAAACACTAGTTTAACTTACGAGCAATACTCCCGAACCATACCCATAACCTCCATAGCTATAACCCATAATTTTCTTAGCTCGATCCCGCTCGAAAAACAATTTTGAAATCACTCGGACAGCACTCCGTCGTAATATTTTATGTATACTAATAATATCTTGAAATAATACGGAGTAAATATATATATGTAAATCGATTGAGAGAGTTTAGAGAAAATATTTTCAAGTTTCTATGAAATAATGAAACCTATTGAATTCTATTTATAATAGATTTTTGAATTATTAAAGTGAATTATTAAAGTATGAATTATTAAAGTGAATTATTAAAGTATGAATTATTAAAGTGAATTATTAAAGTATGAATTATTAAAGTGAATTATTAAAGTATGAATTATTAAAGTGAATTATTAAAGTTAAAGTAAAGTAAAAATAAAGTAAAGGTAAAGTTTAAGTATAGTAAAAGTATAAAACTATGTACGTATAATACGCGTATAAATATATATAATATTAATTTAAATCGTTATATATACTTAATAAAATAAAATATAAATAACGTTATCTTTATCATACTGGTTAAGTAATGAGTTGTCAAAAGTGGTTCTAGATATTTATAAAAGTTATATACGTTTTAATAATAAAGTTCTTTTTAAACTGAAAACGTTTTTGTACGTTTGAAACTAAATCAAATAAATATGATAATTTTGTTTTCCAAAACTAAATATATTTAAGAATTATTTTGTTTAAAGGTTAAAATAATGGAAATCGTTATATCATAAAACGTTTTAGAAAATTAGAATCATATATATTCATAATAAGTTTCAAGTTTTTAAATTACAGTCTGTTGATGAAACATGGGATAAAGTCCAAAGGTTAAATAAACGTATAAAATCATCTTAATGAAAAATGTCGAGTTACTTAACTTGTCGATATCCAACATCTAAGTTATTTACACTCCACGTTCTTACTTATAAATCACTTTACCATTTTCTGAATGTTGTCAAAAAGAATAGATTTCTTAAATCACAGTGGACCTCATAACATAGACCCGTAATCATATCACAATGTATCTGATAAATCAGTCATTTGATATTATCTTCTAATTTCGTTGATAACTATTAGAATATATTTTGAAACAAATACGTTTATATAAAGTATTTTACGCCTAATACTTTGTTAATGTTTTCAAGTTATAATATATACACATATACATATATAATCATGTTCGTTCAATTTAATGGTTCGTGAATCGTTGGAACTTGGTCGAGGTTTAAATGAATGTATGGACACAGTTTAAAATTCTTGAGATTCAACTTAACAAACTTTGCTTATCGTGTCAGAATAATATAAAGATAAAGTTTAAATTTGGTTGAAAATTTCCGGGTTGTCACAACTTAGTCCCTACAGTGATATTTTTAATTGCTCGTTGAATGCATGCTTAATTATTGGGGGTAGACCTATCGGGAGTAACGTCCCCGATACATTTGACTAAGTCTTTGTATTACTTAATAATGAAATTAAACCGACAAGTATAAACTAAAACTTGTCTTTGGGGCACACTTGAACGTTTAGTCTAAATATCACGCATTGGCATAACTTTTTCATCTGCGAGATCAACTTTATAAACTAAATATTGTGGTCTAAAAACAACGATAACTACTTTTGTTAAACCTATGATTTCACTCAACCATTTTGGTTGACACTTTAGCACGTTTGTCTCAGGTGCTGATTGATTCAAGCTTACTTACTTACTTACTGTTTATGTGATGATACTTGGACATAGGAACAAGAGATATCGCATTTACTATTCTTGCATTTTAAACATTTACTTTATTGTAATTTCAATTCTTGTAACGACATTTCATTTTCCGCTGCGTACTCTCAATAAAGTTTGATTTTATCATGTAGTATTGTTCTCGTATATTATAATATGTTGGTTTATTTGATATTAGTGACGTTTCTTCCAAACCCTATCTGGAGGACGTTACATTTATCATGTCCCAATTGTTCCCGGTGTAGTGCCCCGACCAAATCCATATGGACGAGAACATTACATATGATTACATTGCGAGGTATTTGACCTCTATATGATACATTTTATAAACATTGCATTCGTTTTTAAAAGACAACCTTTCATTTCATCGAAAGTTGACAGGTATGCATACCATTTCATAATATCCAAACTATAAATGACCTAATCAGTCATTTACTTAATAATAATCTCTAATGAACTTCAACGACTCGAATGCAACGTCTTTTGAAATAAGTCATGAATGACTCCAAGTAATATCCTAAAATGAGCTAATGCACAGCGGAAGATTTCTTTCAAACCTGAGAATAAACATGCTTTCAAGTGTCAACCAAAAGGTTGGTGAGTTCATTAGTTTATAGTAATCATTTCATTTTCATCATTTTAATAGACCACAAGATTTTAAATATTATAAAACGTGCAGAAGTCCCATTCCAACTGCACAAAAAATATCTTTCATATGAAGAACACCTGGTGAGGATTCAAAATATAATAGTAACCATCTGTGCTGGTCTTTCACCCCACGGCTAAATACATGTGCCTTCAAAATATAGAACCTATGTACCGGTCTTTACACCCCATGGCTGAACACATGTTTATAAAATATAGGACAACCGGTGCCAAAATGTCATAAATAATAAACCATCCACCCGGCTCGGGAGCTCATACGCTCTAACGGAAACTGAGGGCTAATGCGTGTCATAATAATCATCCCCAATCCCAGATAATTCTATCATAGAATGCAGTTAAGGTACTTGTGTCTATTGCGTCAAACATTTATAAAAGCGCATGTATTCTCAGTCCCAAAAATATATATTGCAAAAGCATTTAAAAAGGGAGCAAATGAAACTCACCATACTGTATTTTGTAGTAAAAATACATATGACTATATTGAACAATGCAGGGTTGGCCTCGAATTCACGAACCTATATCATTTGTGTATTCATTAATATATAATCGTAATCAAATAAATATATATGTTGTAATTAGTGAGATAATTTTTAAATTATTAACTTATATATTTTCCATTATTTAATTAAATGTATTCATTTTGTATATAAAAGTATTTATATAGTTAAGTTATGTATGTTAAATATATTTTTATACATATCATTTGTTTGTTGAAACTATAATGCTAAAATAATATTTATAATGGTAAAAATGATAATATTGATAATACTTCATATTACTAATAAAAATAATAATGTTAATATTCTTAGTGATAAATATAATGATATAAGCTATAAAAATATTAATTTTACTGCTAGTGATAGCTTTAATAATAAATCTTATAATAATGATAATAATAATAGTTTTTAATCAAATGAAAAACTTAGAAATGATGGTAATGAAAATAATCATTTTGATAATAATACCTAATACTTGTTAATGATAATAATAGTTTGTATTATTTCCATAATAATAATCTTAGTAATCCTATCCATAATAATTCTTATATCAATATTAATAATTTTAATAATAATAATAATAATATTAATAATGATAATACTAATATTAATAATAATAGTTTTTAATAAAAATGGTAGATTTAAAGTAATGATACCTTTAGTAATTATAATGATCTCTAATAATAACAGTACTTATAATAATAATAATGATAATAATAATACTAACAATTGTAATTATAATGATAATACTAATATTTAATGATGATAATAATAAATTGTAATATGTTAGTAATAATAACAATTAACTAAACAATAATAATACTAATGATAATAAAACTATAATAAAAGGACTACCTTAATGTATCCAGGCTTTAAAAAAATGAACATCGCTGCCCGGGTTTGAACCCGAGACCTCTCGCTTAACCCCAACACTCCAAACCACAAATCTATCATTACATTCCTTGATGTATACCCAGTTTAATTCTATTTAACTCTATTATTTCTGTTTCCTTCAATTTAAGATCATAACATCACCATTATTATTATTCCAAAATTCATAATCATTAACATCTTCAAATTATTAACAATATCATAATCATAATCTCATCATCACCATCTATCATCACCATCTTATATATCCTATGTCATCATCATTATTAACTGCCCATGTCAACAGCCCCAAACGAAAAATCAAATACGGCCCAAGTACACAAAAAGGCACGGCCCAACAAGCAGAAACATGGTAGTCCATAATAGTCCTATCCCTGACCCAGTTTAAATCCCGAAACTTGCAAGAGAATAAAAAATAAAAAGGTGTTGGTGAACACAGATACAGCATCATCTACGCATCATCAATGTATCAGCATCCATTACACTAATTATAATCATCATTTAACTTTACAGCTCCTCATCAATCATCATCATACTCATTTTATCATGATCACTCTATTAACACCATCCTTCACGATCATTGTATCAACCTCTTATCCTTCATCATCGAATCATATCAGGTATCATCATTAACATACTCATAATCATAACATCGTTATCATAATTGTTATTACTAACTCCTCGAAACAATAGGGTTTATTGGGTTTATGGTTTTTTGAACAAAACAGATGCAACAATAAAATAGATTCAATCTTCAATAAAAAAAATAGCGGGTTTGAAACAGAAAGACAATAGACGATAGCTACAGTCATGGGTTTGAGCAGGAGACTGTCGGCAGCTGTAGTTGCTCGTGGGTGCAAACAGGAATGATAGAACAGCTGTAACTGTTCGATTATAAACAAAAATAGAGTTGCAGCAGCCCTTATTAATTGTGCAGCATTTATTGAGAGCTGGAAATTGAAAAGAACGGAAAACATTAAGTGAGAGAGAGAGATATAGGTGGTGGTTACCGGCGGTTGTTAAAGGTGGTGTCGTGAAGGAAGTGAGCCAAGGGTGTCGTGATTGTTGAAACATAAATGGAAACAAAAAAATAAAAGTGGTTTACGGTTATGGTAAGGGTTTTAGGAGGATGATTAAACAAATAGAAAGGTAACGTATTAGAAGTAGAACGAATATAGCAGTAGCTGTAATAGAGTGCTTGTTTTGGGTCATTTTCTAGGTAAACAATCGGTAGAAAACCTAAGTGGTTTTGGTTTTGATTGAAAACAATATCTTGAAACAGAAAATGGTTATGGCAGCAACAAAAATAATCATGATGGGTTTTGATTTCATTGAGATTGTATAGTCAACTAATTGAAGATTATGGTGATGGACTTCGTGATCAAATGAAGATGGGTTGATGCTAATGTTTAATCGTAAGAAAAGAAACAAGATGGTGAGGTTGATGATATTGTATTTTTTACAGATTAGAATAAAGTAGTAGTGTAAGTGGGTCGATCTTTTATCACAGCCAAGCAGAAGAAAATAAGAATGTAAAAAGATGATGTAGATGTTTAACAAACTAGTACGATTGATTTGAAAGGGGGAAACGTTTGTAAAGATATGAACAAAATTAAATACAATTATGATAGCTATATGAGATTGATTTGATTCCTTATATTAGTAATAATCTAAATACAAATAATAATAATATAATGTTAATAATAATCATAATAATAAAAGTAATCATTTATATAAAATAACACTACTTATAATAATTTTTATTACTAGTTATAATAATAGTGATATTAACATTGATAATTACAATGTTAATAATAATAATAATAATAACATAATAAATCAAATTTGTCAATATTAATATAACAATTATATTTAACTTGTAATTACATTTGATATTACAATTTATTAATTTTGTAATATCTAATAATTATATCATATATTATATGAATACATCTATTGAATATATAACATTTATATGTTATATATATATATATATATATATATATATATATATATATATATATATATATATATATATGTGTGTGTGTGTGTGTGTGTGTGTGTTTCAACATAATAATTGCTAATAGAATCATTTATATATATATATATATATATATATATATATATATATATATATATATTTATTTATTTATTTATTTATTTATTTATTTATTTATTTATTTATTTATTTTATATGGGTTCAAAATATTTTATATATATATATTTATATATTTGTTTTAATAATAATCTAATTACTCTGTTCATTAATTTAACATTTTAATTTCAAATTGATTAAGGTGCATTTTATTGATTCAAAATATTATATATTTTCTTATATTTATAAATATATATTTATATATTTATTTACACACAACTGTTCGTGAAACGTCGAGGATGGTCAAAGGTCAATGATTACATGAACACAGTTCAAAGTTTTTGAGACTTCAATATTACAGACTTTGCTTATCGTGTCGGAAACATATAAAGATTAGAGTTTAAATTTGATCGGAAATTTCCGGGTCATCACAGTACCTACCCGTTAAAAGAAATTTCGTCCCGAAATTTGATTGAGGTCGTCATGGCTAACAATAAGAAATGTTTTCATGACGAATGTGAGTTGTTGAATAGAGTTTTATCATCATCGAGTCATATAGATAAAACAATTCTATTATTCGAAGGATACGAATGAAACTATCACAAAAGAGTGAAATGAATGAATGTAGATTTGTCATATCTTTTGACGTAGATAGGATTGATTTCCAAATTCAAGAGATTTGGAAAAAAAATCTTCGTAATAAGATTTGATTCTTCGATAATTAAGGAAATTAGGATCCGCTTTAAATGCGATCATATAGTTTGATTGCTCTGTCGGATATTTTACTATAAATCCACCCCTTTCGTTTCCTTACTTTTTACAACTCACACATTCCATTCTTTCTCCCTTGTTTCATACTTTAAAGTATTCGTTAATATGCTTCATCCAGTTCTGATCCTTGATATACTCTAGCCTTCATATCTGTCATTCTTCTTTTCCATCTACCACCAGAAGAATCTATTCACTTCTACTATACTCTGGGTTTTATAGTGTTCTTAGTTCTCCCGTGTCTTTATATTGTTATATGTATCGATATATACGGTTTGTAATTTCGGTGTTGCCCTTGGGCTTTATATTTTCCCTTATATCTCGGAGCTCTTTGCTTTTTTTATTCTCTTCTCGACTCTAAGTCAAGCGAATAATGGTCCAAAATTCGTAGATATGAAGTTTGAAATGAACATAATTAATGTTCTTAGAAAGAAATCGTAATAGCACGATCTTGATTTTTTTCAAATTACCAGAATATCCGAAAAGATAGAACTATCAAGAATATATGTTCTTAATATGTTTGGAGATTTGGTAGAATGTAAGAGTCGTGTAAATGGCACATGATGATGGTACTGTGAATCATCACATTCCATTAGAAACTCAGCATGAATTACTGTAATATAATCACGTTGATCAAGTGTCATTATATTATACTAACTCATGCATCAGTTCCCAACACTACTTCAAAAACATTCATATTTTAAATTCGAAGGTTCACAGAATATAGAAACTAAAACAGTTTCCTTTTATGATATAATACGAATAACGCAGAAAGATAATTAATATCGAATGAGAATATTTATGAAGATATCTTCAAAAATACTGAGGATATTAATAAAGAAAGGTATGATGATATTTTAGGATTTCAGAATCAAATTGTGATGAAGAAATTCATTCACGATGATTTAGAGTGGTTAAGGAATAAGGTATCTGCTAAAGATTTCATCAGAAATAGAATCATCAGGATTCTTTAATGACAGGGTTTGGTCCTTGTATTTGTCCTTGGTCTCCTTCATGTTTGCTCGATTCATTTTTCAGAACTCAGAGATCTGATTCGTAAGCTAGAGTGCCTTTTAGAATTTCAGAATGAAGGTTCATAATTCTATGAGATAAATGTTATATGTATACATATAACCGTTGATGTAGAAATGCTATGAGATTTAAAATACTGATTGCTGATTTCCTGTAATTGGTAAGGCAATTCTCGTTATCAGATATGGATGAGTATATGGTAAGATTTTAATGAACAACCATAATGGTTCTTCGGAGAGACTTAAGTCAATGAGTAATGAAGTTGTTGGTAAGTTTACTACTAACGTGGTGGAATATAAACGATTCTTCGGTAACGATGATGAAGGGGTAATCTTTATAATAGGGTTTATTCGAATGAAAAACTTGAAGTTGATTTGCTGGAGCTGTCATAAAATTGGCTAATTTGAAAAGAAATTGGTTTGTGATTTTCGGAAATAACAATGCCAAGAAGCTAGCACAGATACATGTTAAACATTTATATAGATTCCGAGAATTTTTCAGGTGCATAACTATATGCGTAAATCTTTTCTTCCGTAGATGAAGTGCGGTTGATTCATCCTCCCGATTGAGGCGTTTTCAAGAATTACGAAAGGTTTGAACGCAGATTGTAATGGTCAAGATACAAATGAGATTTAAGATGAAATCAAGTGGCAAACTTGAAGAATTGTTTAGTTTCATATGTGATAATCAATATTTTAATTCATTTTAATTGTCCACTGTTGGTAGTCCTCAGTTGATTAGTCCACAGTTAACTAGGAACAGTTAGCTAGGATTTTGTTAGCGTGGATTCTTAACAAAATTTTCTCATAGTTAATTTGTTTGTTTCTAACAACTTTTATTCCGTCAAATGTTTTCTTCATTATGCCACTTGTTGGATTCTGATAGGTAAAAATCCAAATATGAAATTTGAATGGAAATGGTTATTCTGTGGTGAACGGATTTATTTTTCTGTGGATGTAAGTAGGATAGTAAATGACTGTTGAATCAGATTTGAAGAATGTACAGTGTAACTTATTAATGTGAAATCTTAAATATTCCTCGGGTATTACCTACCCGTTAAAATATTTCCATCATTAACAGCTTGTACGAGAGAATTTTCATTCATAATCTTTATGAAAATAGGTATACCTATATATTTTCTTCAGATGTAATCATGAATTTAATGAGTCAATGTAATATAAGACTCATTTGATTTCCGGTTTGAGCTAGAATAAGTAATCTCTAAAACTATTAGGATCCACATGAAATGTCCCGTTCTTATTGATTAAAAATGTTCCATATTAATTGATTTCGTTGCGAGGTTTTGACCTCTATATGAGACGTTTTTCAAAGACTGCATTCATTTTTAAAACAAACCATAACCTTTATTTCATAAATAAAGGTTTAAAAAGCTTTACGTAGATTAAATGATAATGTAAAATATCCTGTTTAAACACGACCATTACATAATGGTTTACAATACAAATATGTTACATCGAAATCAGTTTCTTGAATGCAGTTTTTACGCAATATCATACAAACATGGACTCCAAATCTTGTCCTTATTTTAGTATGCAACAGCGGAAGCTCTTAGTATTCACCTGAGAATAAACATGTTTTAAACGTCAACAAAAATGTTGGTGAGTTATAGGTTTAACCTATATATATCAAATCGTAACAATAGACCACAAGATTTCATATTTCAATACACATCCCATACATAGAGATAAAAATCATTCATATGGTGAACACCTAGTAACCGACATTAACAAGATGCATATATAAGAATATCCCCATCATTCCGGGATACCCTTCGGATAAGATATAAATTTCGAAGTACTAAAGCATCCGGTACTTTGGATGGGGTTTGTTAGGCCCAATAGATCTATCTTTAGGATTCGCGTCAATTAGGGTGTCTGTTCCCTAATTCTTAGATTACCAGACTTAATAAAAAAAGGGGCATATTTGATTTTGATAATTCAACCATAGAATGTAGTTTCACGTACTTGTGTCTATTTTGTAAATCATTTATAAAACCTGCATGTTTTCTCATCCCAAAAATATTAGATTTTAAAAGTGGGACTATAACTCACTTTCACAGATTTTTACTTCGTCGGGAAGTAAGACTTGGCCACTTGTTGATTCACGAACCTATAAAAATATATACATATATATCAAAGTATGTTCAAAATATATTTACAACACTTTTAATATATTTTAATGTTTTAAGTTTATTAAGTCAGCTGTCCTCGTTAGTAACCTACAACTAGTTGTCCACAGTTAGATGTACAGAAATAAATCGATAAATATTATCTTGAATCAATCCACGACCCAGTGTATACGTATCTCAGTATTGATCACAACTCAAACTATATATATTTTGGAATCAACCTCAACCCTGTATAGCTAACTCCAACATTCACATATAGAGTGTCTATGGTTGTTCCAAAATATATATAGATGTGTCGACATGATAGGTCGAAACATTGTATACGTGTCTATGGTATCTCAAGATTACATAATATACAATACAAGTTGATTAAGTTATGGTTGAAATAGATTTGTTACCAATTTTCACGTAGCTAAAATGAGAAAAATTATCCAATCTTGTTTTACCCATAACTTCTTCATTTTAAATCCGTTTTGAGTGAATCAAATTGCTATGGTTTCATATTGAACTCTATTTTATGAATCTAAACAGAAAAAGTATAGGTTTATAGTCGGAAAAATAAGTTACAAGTCATTTTTGTAAAGGTAGTCATTTCAGTCGAAAGAACGACGTCTAGATGACCATTTTAGAAAACATACTTCCACTTTGATTTTAACCATAATTTTTGGATATAGTTTCATGTTCATAATAAAAATCATTTTCTCAGAATAACAACTTTTAAATCAAAGTTTATCATAGTTTTTAATTAACTAACCCAAAACAGCCCGCGGTGTTACTACGACGGCGTAAATCCGGTTTTACGGTGTTTTTCGTGTTTCCAGGTTTTAAATCTTTAAGTTAGCATATCATATAGATATAGAACATGTGTTTAGTTGATTTTAAAAGTCAAGTTAGAAAGATTAACTTTTATTTGCGAACAAGTTTAGAATTAACTAAACTATGTTCTAGTGATTACAAGTTTAAACCTTCGAATAAGATAGCTTTATATGTATGAATCGAATGATGTTATGAACATCATTACAACCTTAAGTTCCTTGGATAAACCTACTGGAAAAGTGAAAAATGGATCTAGCTTCAACAGATCCTTGGATGGCTCGAAGTTCTTGAAGCAGAATCATGACACGAAAACAAGTTCAAGTAAGATCATCACTTGAAATAAGATTGTTATAGTTATAGAAATTGAACCAAAGTTTGAATATGATTATTACCTTGTATTAGAATGATAACCTACTATAAGAAACAAAGATTTCTTGAGGTTGGATGATCACCTTACAAGATTGGAAGTGAGCTAGCAAACTTGAAAGTATTCTTGATTTTATGTAACTAGAACTTGTAGAATTTATGAAGAACACTTAGAACTTGAAGATAGAACTTGAGAGAGATCAATTAGATGAAGAAAATTGAAGAATGAAAGTGTTTGTAGGTGTTTTTGGTCGTTGGTGTATGGATTAGATATAAAGGATATGTAATTTTGTTTTCATGTAAATAAGTCATGAATGATTACTCATATTTTTGTAATTTTATGAGATATTTCATGCTAGTTGCCAAATGATGGTTCCCACATGTGTTAGGTGACTCACATGGGCTGCTAAGAGCTGATCATTGGAGTGTACATACCAATAGTACATACATCTAAAAGCTGTGTATTGTACGAGTACGAATACGGGTGCATACGAGTAGAATTGTTGATGAAACTGAACGAGGATGTAATTGTAAGCATTTTTGTTAAGTAGAAGTATTTTTATAAGTGTTTTTAAGTCTTTCAAAAGTGTATAAATACATATTAAAACACTACATGTATATACATTTTAACTGAGTCGTTAAGTCATCGTTAGTCGTTACATGTAAGTGTTGTTTTGAAACCTTTAGGTTAACGATCTTGTTAAATGTTGTTAACCCAATGTTTATAATATCAAATGAGATTTTAACTTATTATATTATCATGATATTATCATGTATGAATATCTCTTAATATGATATATATACATTAAATGTCTTTACAACGATAATCGTTACATATATGTCTCGTTTAAAAAATCATTAAGTTAGTAGTATTGTTTTTACATATGTAGTTCATTGTTAATATACTTAATGATATGTTTACTTATCATAATATCATGTTAACTATATATATAACCATATATATGTCATCGTATAGTTTTTACAAGTTTTAACGTTCGTGAATCACCGGTCAACTTGGGTGGTCAATTGTCTATATGAAACCTATTTCAATTAATCAAGTCTTAACAAGTTTGATTGCTTAAAATGTTGGAAACACTTAATCATGTAAATAACAATTTCATTTAATATATATATAAACATGGAAAAGTTCGGGTCACTACAGTACCTACCCGTTAAATAAATTTCATCCCGAAATTTTAAGCAGTTGGAGGTGTTGACGTATCTTCTGGAAATAAATGCGGGTATTTATTCTTCATCTGATCTTCACGCTCCCAGGTGAACTCTGGTCCTCTACGAGCTTTCCATCGAACCTTAACAATCGGTATCTTGTTTTGTATAAGTCTCTTAATCTCACGATCCATTATTTCGACGGGTTCTTCAATGAATTGAAGTTTTTCATTGATTTGGATTTCGTCCAACGGAATAGTGAGATCTTATTTAGCAAAACATTTCTTCAAATTTGAGACGTGAAAAGTGTTATGTACAGCCGCAAGTTGTTGAGGTAGCTCCAGTTGGTAAGCTACTGGTCCGACACGATCTATAATCTTGAATGGTCCAATGTACCTTGGAATTAATTTCCCCCGTTTACCAAATCGAACAACGCCTTTCCAAGGTGAAACCTTAAGCATGAACATTTCTCCAATTTAAAACTCTATGTCTTTTCTTTTACTGTCTGCGTAGCTCTTTTGTCGACTCTGGGCGGTTTTCAATCTTTGTTGAATTTGGATGATTTTCTCGGTAGTTTCTTGTATTATCTCCGGACCCGTAATCTGTCTATCCCCCACTTCACTCTAACAAATCGAAGACCTGCACTTTCTACCATAAAGTGCTTCGCGCCATCTCAATGCTTGAATGGTAGCTGTTGTTGTAGGAAAATTCTGCTAACGGTAGATGTCGATCCCAACTGTTTCCGAAATCAATAACACAAGCTCGTAGCATGTCTTCAAGCGTTTGTATCGTCCTTTCGCTCTGCCCATCAGTTTGTGGATGATAGGCAGTACTCATGTCTAGACGAGTTCCCAATGCTTGCTGTAATGTCTGCCAGAATCTTGAAATAAATCTGCCATCCCTATCAGAGATAATAGAGATTGGTATTCCATGTCTGGAGATGACTTCCTTCAAATACAGTCGTGCTAACTTCTCCATCTTGTCATCTTCTCTTTTTGGCAGGAAGTGTGCTGACTTGGTGAGACGATCAACTATTACCCAAATAGTATCATAACCACTTGCAGTCCTTGGCAATTTAGTAATGAAATCCATGGTAATGTTTTCCCATTTCCATTCCGGGATTTCAGGTTGTTGTAGTAGACCTGATGGTTTCTGATGTTCAGCTTTGACCTTAGAACACGTCAAACATTCTCCTACATATTTAGCAATATCGACTTTCATACCTGGCCACCAAAAATGTTTCTTAAGATCCTTGTACATCTTCCCCGTTCTAGGATGTATTGAGTATCTGGTTTTATGAGCTTCTCTAAGTACCATTTCTCTCATATCTCCAAATTTTGGTACCCAAATTCTTTCAGCCCTATACCGGGTTCCGTCTTCCCGAATATTAAGATGCTTCTCCGATCCTTTGGGTATTTCATCCTTTAAATTTCCCTCTTTTAAAACTCCTTGTTGCGCCTCCTTTATTTGAGTAGTAAGGTTAGTGTGAATCATTATATTCATATATTTTACTCGAATGGGTTCTCTGTCCTTTCTGCTCAAGGCGTCGGCTACCACATTTGCCTTCCCCGGGTGGTAACGAATCTCAAAGTCGTAATCATTCAACAATTCAATCCACCTACGCTGCCTCATATTCAGTTGTTTCTGATTAAATATGTGTTGAAGACTTTTGTGGTCGGTATATATAATACTTTTGACCCCATATAAGTAGTGCCTCCAAGTCTTTAATGCAAAAACAACCGCGCCTAATTCCAAATCATGCGTCGTATAATTTTGTTCGTGAATCTTCAATTGTCTAGACGCATAAGCAATCACCTTCGTTCGTTGCATTAATACACAACCGAGACCTTGCTTTGATGCGTCACAATAAATCACAAAATCATCATTCCCTTCAGGCAATGAAAATATAGGTGCCGTAGTTAGCTTTTTCTTCAATAACTGAAACGCTTTCTCTTGTTCATCATTCCATTCAAATTTCTTCCCTTTATGCGTTAATGCAGTCAAGGGTTTTGCTATTCTGGAAAAGTCTTGGATGAACCTTCTGTAGTAACCAGCTAGTCCTAAAAACTGGCGTATGTGTTTCGGAGTTTTCAGGGTTTCCCACTTTTCAACAGTTTCTATCTTTGCCGGATCCACCTTAATACCTTCTTTGCTCACTATGTGACCGAGGAATTGAACTTCTTTCAACCAAAATGCACACTTTGAAAACTTAGCGTACAGTTTTTCTTTCCTCAATACTTCTAGCACTTTTCTCAAATGTTCTTCGTGCTCTTGATCATTCTTTGAGTAAATAAGTATGTCATCGATGAAAACAATGACAAAATTGTCAAGATATGGCCCACACACTCGGTTCATAAGGTTCATGAACACAGCTGGTGCGTTAGTCAATCCAAACGGCATAACCATAAACTCGTAATGACCATAACACGTCCTAAAAGCAGTTTTTGGAATATCATTCTCCTTTACTCGCATTTGATAATATCCAGAACGTAAATTGATCTTCGAATAAACCGACGAGCCTTGTAGTTGATCAAATAAGTCAACAATTCTCGGCAGTGGATAACGGTTTTTGATGGTAAGTTTGTTCAACTCTCTGTAGTCAATACACAACCTAAATGTACCATCCTTCTTCTTGACAAACAAAACAGGAGCTCCCCATGGTGATGTGCTTGGTCGAATGAAACCACGTTCTAATAGTTCTTGCAGTTGGCTTTGCAGTTCTTTCATCTCGCTGGGTGAGAGTCTATAAGGAGCACGAGCTATTGGTGCAGCTCCTGGTACAAGATCTATTTGAAATTCAACAGATCGATGTGGAGGTAGTCCCGGTAATTCTTTCGGAAATACATCGGGAAATTCTTTTGCAACGGAAACATCATTGATGCTCTTTTCTTCGGTTTGTACTTTCTTGACGTGTGCTAGAACAGCATAGCAACCTTTTCTTATTAGTTTTTGTGCCTTCAAATTACTAATAAGATGTAGCTTCATGTTGCCCTTTTCTCCGCACACCATTAAGGGTTCTCCTTCTTCTCGTACAATGCGAATTGCATTTTTATAACATACAATCTCTGCTTTCACCTTCTTCAGCCAGTCCATGCCAACTATTACATCAAAACTCCCTAACTCTACTGGTATCAAATCAATCTTAAATATTTTGCTACCCAGTTTAATTTCTCGATTCCGGCATATATTATCTGCTGAAATTAATTTACCGTTTGCTAATTCGAGTAAAAATTTACTATCCAACGGCGTCAATGGACAACTTAATTTAGCACAAAAATCTCTACTCATATAGCTTCTATCCGTACCCGAATCAAATAAAACGTAAGCAGATTTATTGTCAATAAGAAACGTACCCGTAACAAGCTCCGGGTCTTCCTGTGCCTCTGCCGCATTAATATTGAAAACTCTTCCGCGGCCTTGTCCATTCGTGTTCTCCTGGTTGGGGCAATTTCTAATAATGTGGCCCGGTTTTCCACATTTATAACAAACTACATTGGCATAACTTGCTCCGACACTACTTGCTCCGCCATTACTCGTTCCGACACCATTTGTTCCTTTCGTTCTGTTAACCCCTGGTCCGTAGACCTCACACTTCGTCGCGCTATGACCATTTCTTTTACACTTGTTGCAAAATTTGGTGCAGAACCCCAAGTGATACTTTTCACACCTTTGGCATAGCTGCTTCTGATTGTTGTTATTGTTGCGGTTGTTATTGTTGTTGGGATGATTGTTGTAGTAGTAGTAGTAGTTGTTGTTGTTGTTGTTGTTGTTGTTGGGCCGTTTGTTGTAGTTGCGATTGATGTTGCGATTGTTGGGATAATTGTTGCGATTATTATTGTAATTGATGTTGTTGTTGTATTGGTGATTCTTATCACCGTTTTCCTCCCACTTTCTTTTGACTTGCTTCACATTGGCCTCTTCAGCCATCTGTTCTTTAATTCTTTCCTCAATCTGGTTCACTAGTTTGTGAGCCATTCTACATGCCTGTTGTATGGAGGAGGGCTCATGTGAACTTATATCTTCTTGGATTCTTTCCGGTAATCCTTTCACAAACGCGTCGATCTTCTCTTCCTCATTTTCGAACGCTCCCGGACACAATAGGCACAATTCTGTGAATCGTCTTTCGTACGTGGTAATATCAAATCCTTGGGTTCGTAACCCTCTAAGTTCTGTCTTGAGCTTATTGACCTCGGTTCTGTGACGGTACTTCTCGTTCATCAAGTGCTTGAATGCTGACCACGGTAGTGCGTACGCATCATCTTGTCCCACTTGCTCTAGATAGGTATTCCACCATATTAATGCAGAACCTGTGAAGGTATGCGTAGCGTACTTCACTTTGTCCTCTTCAGTACACTTACTTATGGCAAACACCGATTCGACCTTCTCGGTCCACCGTTTCAATCCGATCGGTCCTTCGGTTCCATCAAATTCCAAAGGTTTGTAGGCAGTGAAATCTTTGTAGGTGCATCAAACACGATTTCCTGTACTGCTAGATCCAAGGTTATTGTTGGTATGTAGCGCAGCCTGTACTGCGACTATGTTTGAAGCTAGAAAAGTACGGAATTCCTCTTCATTCATATTCACGGTGTGTCGAGTAGTCGGTGCCATTTCCTTCAAAATAGTCAAATGGAACAAGTTAATCATACAGAATATTAAGAGTAGTTAATAGTATTTCGCAGCATAATATGAACTCATTTATAAAAGCTTTTTCTTCATATTAGCGTTTTATAAGTTTAAATTCGGGTAGTACCTACCCGTTAAGTTCATACTTAGTAGCTAATATACAATTCAAAAACTACAATTCTATATGAAAAACTGATTATAATAATATTTCGCGTTCAAACTTTTATACAATATTTTACAAACTTACAATACCGCTTATTTTACATAAAGCATGAAATATAGCACACAATAACTTTGATACAAGATAGTTGTGAAGATAATTCTAGCTAGTACACAAGTCGTTCAGCAAAGGCAATAAAGACACGTAATTCATACGTCCAGAAACAAGTCATGCATTCTGGTTTTACTAGGACTACTTCCCATCCTTGGTCTTGTGGAACATAACCGTTATGGCCGTTGATAAGACAGCGTGTTGTAACGTCATCAAAGGTACGAGGGTTACGTAATGACCAACAGTCTCGTAATAATCTAAAAACCTCATTTCTTACCCCAATTACCGACTCCGTTACTTGTGGGAACGTTTTGTTTAATAGTTGTAGCCCGATGTTCTTGTTCTCACTTTGGTGAGAAGTGAACATTACTAACCCGTAAGCATAGCATGCTTCTTTATGTTGCATGTTAGCCGCTTTTTCTAAATCATGAAGTCCTATATTCAGATACATTGAGTCAAAATAATTTCTTAACCCGTTGCGTAAAATAGCATTTGGGTTCCCCGCAATATATGCGTCAAAGTAAACACATCGTAACTTATGGGTTTCCCAATGTGATATCCCCCATCTTTCAAACGAAAGTCTCTTATAAACCAAGACATTCTTGGAACGTTCTTCGAATGTCTTACAAACTGATTTCGCCTTAAATAGTTGTGCCGAGGAATTCTGACCGACTCTAGACAAGATTTCATCAATCATGTCTCCGGGTAGGTCTCTTAAAATATTGGGTTGTCTATCCATTTTGTGTTTTCAAACTGTAAAATAGACAAGAGTTTGATTCATAAAAAAATTACTTATTAATACAAGCAATTTTTACATATATCATAAAGCATAAGCACACTATATTACATATATTACACCACACGAATACAAATATCTTATTCCGACTCGCTCGTTTCTTCTTCTTCGATTTTGGTTCGTTTTACCAAGTTTCTAGAGATATATGATGTTCCCCTAATACGAGCCGTCGTTTTCCACATTGGTTTAGAAAAACCTGGTGGTTTAGAGGTTCCCGGGTCATTGTTACAACTTAAGGGCTTCGGGGGTTGACGATACATATAAAGTTCATCGGGGTTGAAATTAGATTTCTCTATTTTTATGCCATTTCCCTTATTATTTTCTTTTGCCTTTTTAAATTCAGTTGGGGTAATTTCTATAACATCATCGAAATTCTCGTCGGAATCCGATTCATTGGAGAATTGGTAATCCTCCCAATATTTTGCTTCCTTGGCGGAAACACCATTGACCATAATTAACCTTGGTCGGTTGGTTGCGGATTTTCTTTTACTTAACCGTTTTATTATTTCCCCCACCGGTTCTATTTCCGCCTCCGGTTCCTCCTCTTCCGGTTCTGATTCTTCTTCCGGTTCCGACTCTTCTTCCGGTTCCTCTTCGGGAACTTGTGAATCAGTCCATGAATCATTCCAATTTACATTTGACTCTTCATTATTATTAGGTGAGTCAATGGGACTTGTTCTAGAGGTAGACATCTATCATATAATATCAAACGCGTTAAGAGATTAATATATCAGATAATATTCACATGTTAAAAATATATAGTTTCCAACAAAATTTGTTAAGCAATCATTTTTCAAGTAAACACGGTCGAAGTCCAGACTCACTAATGCATCCTAACAAACTCGATAAGACACACTAATGCAAAATTCTGGTTCTCTAAGACCAACGCTCGGATACCAACTGAAATGTCCCGTTCTTATTGATTAAAAACGTTCCATATTAATTGATTTCGTTGCAAGGTTTTGACCTCTGTATGAGATGTTTTTCAAAGACTGCATTCATTTTTAAAACAAACCATAACCTTTATTTCATAAATAAAGGTTTAAAAAGCTTTACGTAGATTAAATGATAATGTAAAATATCCTGTTTAAACACGACCATTACATAATGGTTTACAATACAAATATGTTACATCGAAATCAGTTTCTTGAATGCAGTTTTAACGCAATATCATACAAACATGGACTCCAAATCTTGTCCTTATTTTAGTATGCAACAGCGGAAGCTCTTAGTATTCACCTGAGAATAAACATGCTTTAAACGTCAACAAAAATGTTGGTGAGTTATAGGTTTAATCTATATATATCAAATCGTAACAATAGACCACAAGATTTCATATTTCAATACACATCCCATACATAGAGATAAAAATCATTCATATGGTGAACACCTGGTAACCGACATTAACAAGATGCATATATAAGAATATTCCCATCATTCCGGGATACCCTTCGGATATGATATAAATTTCGAAGTACTAAAGCATCCGGTACTTTGGATGGGGTTTGTTAGGCCCAATAGATCTATCTTTAGGATTCGCGTCAATTAGGGTGTCTGTTCCCTAATTCTTAGATTACCAGACTTAATAAAAAAAGGGGCATATTCGATTTTGATAATTCAACCATAGAATGTAGTTTCACGTACTTGTGTCTATTTTGTAAATCATTTATAAAACCTGCATGTATTCTCATCCCAAAAATATTAGATTTTAAAAGTGGGACTATAACTCACTTTCACAGATTTTTACTTCGTCGGGAAGTAAGACTTGGCCACTTGTTGATTCACGAACCTATAATAATATATACATATATATCAAAGTATGTTCAAAATATATTTACAACACTTTTAATATATTTTGATGTTTTAAGTTTATTAAGTCAGCTGTCCTCGTTAGTAACCTACAACTAGTTGTCCACAGTTAGATGTACAGAAATAAATCGATAAATATTATCTTGAATCAATCCACGACCCAGTGTATACGTATCTCAGTATTGATCACAACTCAAACTATATATATTTTGGAATCAACCTCAGCCCTGTATAGCTAACTCCAACATTCACATATAGAGTGTCTATGGTTGTTCCAAAATATATATAGATGTGTCGACATGATAGGTCGAAACATTGTATACGTGTCTATGGTATCTCAAGATTACATAATATACAATACAAGTTGATTAAGTTATGGTTGGAATAGATTTGTTACCAATTTTCACGTAGCTAAAATGAGAAAAATTATCCAATCTTGTTTTACCCATAACTTCTTCATTTTAAATCAGTTTTGAGTGAATAAAATTGCTATGGTTTCATATTGAACTCTATTTTATGAATCTAAACAGAAAAAGTATAGGTTTATAGTCGGAAAAATAAGTTACAAGTTGTTTTTGTAAAGGTAGTCATTTCAGTCGAAAGAACGACGTCTAGATGACCATTTTAGAAAACATACTTCCACTTTGACTTTAACCATAATTTTTGGATATAGTTTCATGTTCATAATAAAAATCATTTTCTCAGAATAACAACTTTTAGATCAAAGTTTATCATAGTTTTTAATTAACTAACCCAAAACAGCCCGCGGTGTTACTACGACGGCGTAAATCCGGTTTTACGGTGTTTTTCGTGTTTCTAGGTTTTAAATCTTTAAGTTAGCATATCATATAGATATAGAACATGTGTTTAGTTGATTTTAAAAGTCAAGTTAGAAAGATTAACTTTTATTTGCGAACAAGTTTAGAATTAACTAAACTATGTTCTAGTGATTACAAGTTTAAACCTTCGAATAAGATAGCTTTATATGTATGAATCGAATGATGTTATGAACATCATTACTACCTTAAGTTCCTTGGATAAACCTACTTGAAAAGAGAAAAATGGATCTAGCTTCAACGGATCCTTGGATGGCTCGAAGTTCTTGAAGCAGAATCATGACACGAAAACAAGTTCAAGTAAGATCATCACTTGAAATAAGATTGTTATAGTTATAGAAATTGAACCAAAGTTTGAATATGATTATTACCTTGTATTAGAATGATAACCTACTGTAAGAAACAAAGATTTCTTAAGGTAGGATGATCACCTTACAAGATTGGAAGTGAGCTAGCAAACTTGAAAGTATTCTTGATTTTATGTAACTAGAACTTGTAGAATTTATGAAGAACACTTAGAACTTGAAGATAGAACTTGAGAGAGATCAATTAGATGAATAAAATTGAAGAATGAAAGTATTTGTAGGTGTTTTTGGTCGTTGGTGTATGGATTAGATATAAAGGATATGTAATTTTGTTTTCATGTAAATAAGTCATGAATGATTACTCATATTTTTATAATTTTATGAGATATTTCATGCTAGTTGCCAAATGATGGTTCCCACATGTGTTATATGACTCACATGGGCTGCTAAGAGCTGATCATTGGAGTGTATATACCAATAGTACATACATGTAAAAGCTGTGTATTGTACGAGTACGAATACGGGTGCATACGAGTAGAATTGTTGATGAAACTGAACGAGGATGTAATTGTAAGCATTTTTGTTAAGTAGAAGTATTTTGATAAGTGTATTGAAGTCTTTCAAAAGTGTATAAATACATATTAAAACACTACATGTATATACATTTTAACTGAGTCGTTAAGTCATCGTTAGTCGTTACATGTAAGTGTTGTTTTGAAACCTTTAGGTTAACGATCTTGTTAAATGTTGTTAACCCAATGTTTATAATATCAAATGAGATTTTAAATTATTATATTATCATGATATTATCATGTATGAATATCTCTTAATATGATATATATACATTAAATGTCTTTACAACGATAATCGTTACATATATGTCTCGTTTAAAAAATCATTAAGTTAGTAGTCTTGTTTTTACATATGTAGTTCATTGTTAATATACTTAATGATATGTTTACTTATCATAATATCATGTTAACTATATATATAACCATATATATGTCATCGTATAGTTTTTACAAGTTTTAACGTTCGTGAATCACCGGTCAACTTGGGTGGTCAATTGTCTATATGAAACCTATTTCAATTAATCAAGTCTTAACAAGTTTGATTTCTTAACATGTTGGAAACACTTAATCATGTAAATAACAATTTCATTTAATATATATATAAACATGGAAAAGTTCGGGTCACTACACCACATATTCTTCGCAGAATATTAATGAAGTTATGGATCAATACTTCATCGTTCATTGCTGTTGGTACTCCTTGGTATATATGGTGCGTATAACGTTGATGTTCGTGGGACAGATTGTGAAATTGAGGCTTGGAATGCGGATGTTGTTGTTGGTGATACTGTTAATACCGGTAATGTTGCTGAAGCTGGTACATTTTGCACCATATTTTTCAAAATCATTTCTCAGGTGCGAAGCTCGTTGACTTCTTCGATTACTCCGGGATGATTGTCGGTAGGAACGGGCGAATGAATAAAGTTTAGAATTTTAGATAGAATATAATCATGATGAGATATTCGGGTAATGAGAGTAAAAATGGTGTTTCGGATTGGTTCGCCGGTGAGTGCTTCAGGTTCATCACCAAGAGAGAAATTCGGTGGGTGGAAAGGATCGCCTTCTTCTTGTCTCCATTGATTGAGTAGACTACAAACCCATCAGATGAATTGAGGATGGCTGATTGATTGATTCATTCAGGTGACGCTGCTTTCGGAGCTGGAGTGGGACTCCATGTCGGAATCCGAGGGACTTAAACTAGTGGTGAGTTCCATTTCGTACGATTGGATAAAGGGTTTTCGATATGAAATGAATTTTGGATGTCAGATGATATTCTAATTACATAGAATATCTATATATATAGAACAAAAGATTTCGTAGATTACGGAGGAATTTACGAAATATATCAGGCAAAGTTTATGCTAACAGATACGCTAAGATATGGATTAGCAGATACGCTACGATATGAATTTTTGTCTATACACTATTCATGCAATCAATGCAGTAAGTTGTGTCTAGACTAAGATGGTAAGCAGAAATTTTTTTTGACAAGAATGATAAGCAAAACTTTTGACATGCGGACCAGGTTCAAGTCCAGACTCATTAATGTAACCTAACAACTACTAGGTCGAAGTCCAGAATTCACTAATGCATCCTAACAACTACCGGTTAGACACACTAATGTTGACCTGGTTCGCTAAGATCACCGCTCTGATACCACCTGTAGTGCCCCGACCAAATCCATATAGAGGAGAACATTACATATGATTACATTGCGAGGTATTTGACCTCTATATAATACATTTTACAAACATTGCATTCGTTTTTAAAAGACAACCTTTCATTTCATCGAAAGTTGACAGGTATGCATACCATTTCATAATATCCAAACTATAAATGACCTAATCTGTCATTTACTTAATAATAATCTCTAATGAACTTCAACGACTCGAATGCAACGTCTTTTGAAATAAGTCATGAATGACTCCAAGTAATATCCTAAAATGAGCTAATGCACAGCGGAAGATTTCTTTCAAACCTGAGAATAAACATGCTTTCAAGTGTCAACTAAAAGGTTGGTGAGTTCATTAGTTTATAGTAATCATTTCATTTTCATCATTTTAATAGACCACAAGATTTTAAATATTATAAAACGTGCAGAAGTCCCATTCCAACTGCACAAAAAATATCTTTCATATGAAGAACACCTGGTGAGGATTCAAAATATAATAGTAACCATCTGTGCTGGTCTTTCACCCCACGGCTGAATACATGTGCCTTCAAAATATAGAACCTTTGTGCCGGTCTTTACACCCCACGGCTGAACACATGTTTATAAAATATAGGACAACCGGTGCCAAAATCTCATAAATAATAAACCATCCACCCGGCTCGGGAGCTCATACGCTCTAACGGAAACCGGGGGCTAATGCGTGTCATAATAATCATCCCCAATCCCAGATAATTCTAACATAGAATGTAGTTAAGGTACTTGTGTCTATTGCGTTAAACATTTATAAAAGCGCATGTATTATCAGTCCCAAAAATATATATTGCAAAAGCATTTAAAAAGAGAGCAAATGAAACTCACCATACTGTATTTTGTAGTAAAAATACATATGACTATATTGAACAATGCAGGGTTGGCCTCGGATTCACGAACCTATATCATTTGTGTATTCATTAATATATAATCGTAATCAAATAAATATATATGTTGTTATTAGTGACATAATTTTTAAATTATTAACTTATATATTTTCCATTATTTAATTAAATGTATTCATTTTGTATATAAAAGTATTTATATAGTTAAGTTATGTATGTTAAATATATTTTTATACATATCATTTGTTTGTTGAAACTAGTAATAGTAATAATGCTAAAATAATATTTATAATGGTAAAAATGATAATATTGATAATACTGTTATAATTCAGTAGGCTTATAACTACCTTTAATGGTTATAAGAACAAAGAGAGAAAAAGAGAGAAGAAGGAGAGAAGAAATATTGATATTGATATTTCAAGAGAAATGGTGCACCTTAAATGGCTACCATACATGTCTATTTATAGCATAAAATATTACTATGCAAGAAATATAATAATAATAAAATTAACATCCAATCTAGATATTTTATAACACTCCCCCTTGGATGACAATTTTATTAGAGAATAACTAGTACTGCCTCGTTAAAAACCTTGCTAAAGAAAACCCATTGGGATAAAACTTTAGCTAAGGGAAAAAGAGTGCAGCATAGAGTTGACTCCCCCTCAAGTAGGCAACGTCTGAGTTGTTACATCTTCTGAACATGCCTCATGTCAATATTATGAACGTGTGTTCTGAAAATAGCAGTTGGCAGTGCTTTGGTATAAAGATCGGCAGAGTTGTTGATTGGACGTATCTCATTTTAATCTGGTTGTCTTTTACGAGATCTTGAGTATATGAGAAGAATCTGAGGTTTTCATCTGAAACTGTATCATCTAAATCTTTTATGTACAAGTTTGGCCCTCGTGATTTGTCTACAGTCTCCTTCATGGTTTGTTCAAACCGTTGTTTCAGTTCCTATTCCCTTTCAGTCTTTTTCTGAGCCTTACCAATATACCATTCTTTTCCATCAAACTTATGACCGTTAAGACCGTTTATAGCTTTAGCGCCTCGTCAGCATTTATGTTTTGTTCTGTCATTTTTGATACTCTTCTTTCATTTGTATTATGTAAGCTGTATTATCTTCATAGATAGTTGTTACGCTTTTATAGCGTTCTAGTCCACAAGAATCAATAATGATTTGTATCATTGATCTTAACTAAAATCATTCCCGAGTAGCTTCATGTAATGCAATCACTTCGGCATGATTTGATGATGTTGCAACAAGTGTTTGTTTTGAGAACGTCATGATATTGCGGTGCCTCCATTTAGGAATACATATCCAGTTTGAGATTTAGCTTTATGTAGATCGGATAAATAATCTGCATCTGTATAACCAAACAAATCTTGTTTCGAGTTGTTAGAATAAAATAATTATAAATCAGTAGTTCCCCGAAGGTATCAAACTATTTGTTTGATCCCATTCTAATGTCTTTTGGTAGGGGCTGAGCTGAACCTTGTCAACAAATTAACTGCAAAAGAAATGTCAGATCTTGTATAATCTATAAGATACATAAGAACCTCAATTGCACTAAAATATAGAACTTCCGATCTGTTAAAATTTTCATGATCTTCGCAGGGATGAAATAGATCAGTGTCAATATTGAGTGATCTAACAACAATGAGTTTGTCTTTAAAAAAAATGTTTTAAAATCTTTTCGGTATAAGTTGTTTGATGTACAAGTAAACCATTAGGCATATGCTCAATTTGCAATCCAAGGTAATACTTGGTTTTTTCAAGATCTTTCATTTCAAAATAATTCTTTAGAAGTTGAATGATTTCATAGATCTCTTTATTTGTTCATATGATGTTAAGAACATTGACATAAACAACTACGATCTCATATCCGAACATTGTTTTTATAAAACATACGTGCAAAATAAGTTTATATTTATACCCTTTTTTTTTATCAAGTAGTCATTTAATCGGTTATACCACATACGTCCCGTTTGTATAAACCCACTTAGAAATCTTTGTGATTTAATGGAATATATTCCCTTGGGTTTTACATTAGATGCTTATGATACCTTAACCCTTTAGGTATATTCGTATATATCACTATTAAGTGATCCATACAGATAAGTAGTAACAACATTCATGAGATGCATTTAAATAACTACCAGGTTGATTAAGTATCTAATAAGTAATTGTATCCATTACAGGAGGATAATTTTTCCTCCTAATTCATTTCTGGTCTTTGTGGGAAATATTGAGTTACAAGTCTAGTTTTGCCTTGTAACTTCATTTGCACATTTCTTTTCGGATAAAAATTCATTTGTATCCCATACGTTTCACATCTTTAAAAGTGATAACGATTGATTCGAAAACTTTTCTTTTATCGAGCGATTCTAATTCAGCTCTTATTGCTCCTTTCCATTGAGCTCAATCATGTCCATTTTGTATATTCAATGACAGATTTTAGTTCCAGATCATCATCTTTATTCATGATGTCATTGTAACATTATATGAAAATATCTCATAGAGATTTTAGTTTCATTTCGGTTCCATAATATTGCATAATTTATCGCAATTTTAGTATTTACATTTATCAATATCCTCTGTAGAAGGAATATTGATTTGTGGTTCTTCTTGAACACTTTCTCTTACCTCATTATCAGCTGATTTTCTTTTTCTAGGATTTTTATCTTCGGAACCAATTGATCTTCCACGTTTGATGCGTGGCAAAGACTCAACAGTGACATTATTGCCAGCTTTTGGAATTTCAGTTCGAGCTGGAGCATTTATCGCTGGTATATATGATTTAGTCACTTTTTTATATCTGTAAATGCATAAAGTAATTAATTTGCAAGTTCTTGCATATGCATTATTTTTGAACTTTCGTTTCACATTCTTTTGTGCGAGTTCAATATACCTTAATTGATGTTCACATCATGAAGCATCATTTTATTTTTTATTTTTATTTCTCCCCCTAATCTAGGGAACAATGTTTTATTAAAATGACAATCAGCAAAACGTGCTGTAAAAACATCACCCATCATGGGTTCAATATATCTTATGATTGAAGATGTTTTATATCCAAAATATATTATCATCTTTCTTTGAAGAACCATTTTATTGTGTTGTGGTGATACAATTGGAACATACACTGCACAACCAATGTTTTAAGGTAGAAAATATTTGGCTCTTGGCCAAAATCAAGTATTAAGTGAAAATATTTACGACTTCCACATGGTATAATGCGAATTAATGTCGCAGCATGTAAATTTACATGTCCACATATAAATATTGAGAGATTTGTACTCATTATCAATTGTCTAGTTATTAGCTGTAAGCGTTTATCTATTGATTCAGCTAAACCAATTTTGTGTATGCACATGAGCAACTGGATGTTCAACAACAATCCCTGTAGATATATAATGATCATTAAATGCTTGAGATGTTAACTCACCAGCATTATCAAGTCTCATCCTTTTAATGGTGTAATCAGAATAATGTGTTCTCAATTTAATAATTTGTGCAAGAAACTTTGCAAATGCCATATTACGGCTCGATAACATACAAATATGAGACCATCCGCTAGATGCGTCTATTAGAACCATGAAATATCAAAATGGTTCACATGATGGATGAATTGGTTCATATATCTTACCTTGAATTCTTTCAAGAAACATTTGTGATTCTTTTTCACAATATACTTTTCATTAATCACCATATGTGCCTTTTTTATCATATATCCTTTTCACCATATACGCCTTTAATCATATGAGCTGTGTTTTTCACCATACGCGCTTTTAATCATATGCGCTTTTCATCATATGCGCTGTGCTTTTCATCATATTCGCTTTTTATCATATGCGCTTATCATATGCGATGCGCTTTTCATCATATGCGCTTTTTATGTGAATAGTAAATTAATTAATTTCGTTTTACTATTCATATGAATTAATTTAGATTTACTATTTTGTTAATTGAGTAATATATATATACATCATATACTTGTGACTCCGAAGGCTCAAATGAATTTGACCATATAGTTATACGTTGTACCTTGCACATTAATTTTCAGTAGAAGCTTTAGATGCATATTATTTTCAGTAGAAGCTTTAGATGCACTTTTTTTTTAATCACCAAATACCACAAACACTTTGTTTGCGTTTGTTCATAGTCATCAATGAAAACCATTTTCTTTAATTTTATTTTATACAATAAAATTAACGCATCATTATTCTTTTCAAAAACAATAATCTATTGTTATTGTTCACTTGTGCCATGTTTAACAACAAAAGTCAACAACCTCTGTCTTGTTTGTTGTGGCAACCAAAAACAACCTTTGCTTTTGTTACCGAGAATCCAAGACCAAAAAACAATTAATTTTTAATTAATCTTTTATCAAAACCCTAAATGATTTTATTGATCTACGTTGATATGGCCATAAAGAATTGACGGCTGACCTACTTTTGTAAGTGTATTTCGGCTATCATCCCGAAAACGCACAACGACCTTTTTTTTTTTTTTTTATGAACTATTTGTTTCATATCTAACTTAGGCAATTATTGTGAACATTTGGTCCCTATAAGAGCATTTATTTTTTAGACTTTTAGTTGATTTGTACTTGTCACAATTAGGGATAGCACCCGCGGGTCGTGGATGCGGATCCATTGGATCCATCACCCGTACCCACGAATTTTTTTTTTAAATCAAATAACTGGAAATTTGGATTTTTTTTTTTTTAAGAAACATCCAATTGAACCCTTGTTCGTTGAAACAATTTGACTATCTTTTTAACTCCCCATTATTAAACGGGCCATTTTGATGCACACTCTTAAAAAAATAATTTGTTTTTTTTTTTAAGTTTTATTATTCAACCTCCTTTTTTCAACGGTCACGTTTTTAACAAAACATTTGACAAGTTTGGAAAAAAGTTTTTTATTGATTATCATCAAAAGTTTTCTATTGTCACTCTACTGGATGGAATTATGGCATACAACCAAAATTGCAACCCAACACTACATAAGAACAAAAAGGTTGTTTTTAATTAACATATGTATATGTGTTAAACTCGGAATAATAATAACTTATTTTAGAAAATTAACATAAGACATGTTGAAACATTTTTGTCACATTTAGCTCATCAAGTCTAATACTTATCATTGATAGATTTTATCACGTCTAGGAGATGTTTACTTTTTTCTTGTATTAAGTCCTACTTTCATTTACCTTTGTTTGGAAAAAAGTTTTTTTTTACTTTGCTTTCCCCCTTTCTGTAAAACTCATTTAAACACTTTCTTTGTTTTTTTTTTTTTTAAAAAAAACTTCCTTTTTTTTACGTTACCCGTAAATTATAAATATATAAAAAAAACTTTTTGTTTAAATTTTTTTTCTAGTTTTTAAAAGGCCACTTGACCAATTTTTTAATTCTTTCACAACACCTGATATCGTGATCGTGACCTTTCACCAAAGCAAGAGATATTCTTGATAAACTAAACACGGACTCGTGTTTGAAATTGTCGGCCACAAAAAAATTCATTTGATAAAAGTATATATTTTTTTTTAGTTATAGAAGGAGACCACTTCATTTTCAATACTTTATTTTTGACAAAAAACTATTCCATTTTACCATCCCCTTTTTTTTCTTACTTTAACTTTTAAGATATACTTTTAATAAAAATACAAACTACTTTTTCTTATTTTAACTTTTAAGATTTACTTTTAATAAAAATACAAACTACTTTTTGTATTTTAACTTTTAAGATTTACTTTTAATAAAAGTACAAACTACTTTTTCTTATTTTAACTTTTAAGATTTACTTTTAATAAAAATACAAACTATTTTTTTATTTTAACTTTTAAAATTATAAATTTAAGAATAAACATTAGTATGCATGAAATAAATAATGATTAATTGCATAAGTAATCATAAATGTTAGATAACATATAAAGACCCCATTGTATTCGTATTGATCGGAATTAATCTCGACCCATGGTACCGTGTTGTCAAATGACGTGTTGCGTACATAAAGTACCGTGTTGTCAAATGACGTGTTGCGTACAATCATGAGGTCTTATTAACATAAATATAAATATTAGTGAAGTTAATAAGAGTTAGATTACAGAAAATATAATTCAAGTGGTATAACCGACCATATATAACTTAAATAACATAAATATAAATGTTAGTGAAGTTAGTAAAAGTTAGATTACAGAAATATAATTCAGGTGGTATAACCGACCATATATAACTTAAATAACATAAATATAAATATTAGTGAAGTTAGTAAAAGTTAGATTACAGAAATATAATTCAGGTGGTATAACCGACCATATATAACTTAAATAACATAAATATAAATGTTAGTAGTCCAAAATTTGATATATTCGAGTCTGCAATTATTAATAATTTCATACCTTGATTAGTGATTCGTGATCGTTTGAGATATCTTTTAATTACACTAAGCTTTTCGTGCTGATAACGTGTTATAATTCAGTAGGCTTATAACTACCTTTAATGGTTATAAGAACAAAGAGAGAAAAAGAGAGAAGAAGGAGAGAAGAAATATTGATATTGATATTTCAAGAGAAATGGTGCACCTTAAATGGCTACCATACATGTCTATTTATAGCATAAAATATTACTATGCAAGAAATATAATAATAATAAAATTAACATCCAATCTAGATATTTTATAACAAATACTTCATATTACTAATAAAAATAATAATGTTAATATTCTTAGTGATAAATATAATGATATAAGCTATAAAAATATTAATTTTACTGCTAGTGATAGCTTTAATAATAAATCTTATAATAATGATAATAATAATAGTTTTTAATCAAATGAAAAACTTAGAAATGATGGTAATGAAAATAATCATTTTGATAATAATACCTAATACTTGTTAATGATAATAATAGTTTGTATTATTTCCATAATAATAATCTTAGTAATCCTATCCATAATAATTCTTATATCAATATTAATAATTTTAATAATAATAATAATAATAATATTAATAATGATAATACTAATATTAATAATAATAGTTTTTAATAAAAATGGTAGATTTAAAGTAATGATACCTTTAGTAATTATAATGATCTCTAATAATAACAGTACTTATAATAATAATAATAATGATAATAATAATACTAACAATTGTAATTATAATGATAATACTAATATTTAATGATGATAATAATAAATTGTAATATGTTAGTAATAATAACAATTAACTAAACAATAATAATACTAATGATAATAAAACTATAACAAAAGGACTACCTTAATGTATCCAGGCTTTAAAAAAAATGAACATCGCTGCCCGGGTTTGAACCCGAGACCTCTCGCTTAACGCCAACACTCCAAACCACCCATCTGTCATTACATTCCTTGATGTATACCCAGTTTAATTCTATTTAACTCTATTATTTCTGTTTCCTTCAATTTAAGATCATAACATCACCATTATTATTATTCCAAAATTCATAATCATTAACATCTTCAAATTATTAACAATATCATAATCATAATCTCATCATCACCATCTATCATCACCATCTTATATATCCTATGTCATCATCATTATTAACTGCCCATGTCCACAGTCCCAAACGAAAAATCAAATACGGCCCAAGTACACAAAAAGGCACGGCCCAACAAGCAGAAACATGGTAGTCCATAATAGTCTCATCCCTGACCCAGTTTAAATCCCAAAACTCGCAAGAGAATAAAAAATAAAAAGGTGTCGGTGAACACAGATACAGCATCATCTACGCATCATCAATGTATCAGCATCCATTACACTAATTATAATCATCATTTAACTTTACAGCTCCTCATCAATCATCATCATACTCGTTTTATCATGATCACTCTATTAACACCATCCTTCACGATCATTGTATTAACCTCTTATCCTTCATCATCGAATCATATCAGGTATCATCATTAACATACTCGTAATCATAACATCGTTATCATAATTGTTATTACTAACTCCTCGAAACAATAGGGTTTATTGGGTTTATGGTTGTTTGAACAAAACAGATGCAACAATAAAATAGATTCAATCTTCAATAAAAAAAATAGCGGGTTTGAAACAGAAAGACAATAGACGATAGCTACAGTCATGGGTTTGAGCAGGAGACTGTTACGACAGCTGTAGTTGCTCGTGGGTGCAAACAGGAATGATAGAACATCTGTAAATGTTCGATTATAAAAAGAAATAGAGTTGCAGCAGGCCTTATTAATTGTGCAACATTTATTGAGAGCTGGAAATTGAATAGAACAGAAAACATTAAGTGAGAGAGAGAGATATAGGTGGTGGTTACCGGAGGTTGTTAAAGGTGGTGTCGTGAAGGAAGTGAGCCAAGGGTGTCGTGATTGTTGAAACATAAATGGAAACAGAAAAATAAAAGTGGTTTACGGTTATGGTAAGGGTTTTAGGAGGATGATTAAACAAACAGAAAGGTAACGTATTAGAAGTAGAACGAATATAGCAGTAGCCGTAATAGAGTGCTTGTTTTGGGTCGTTTTCTAGGTAAACAATCGGTAGAAAACCTAAGTGGTTTTGGTTTTGATTGAAAACAATATCTTGAAACAGAAAAAGGTTATGGCAGCAACGAAAATAATCATGATGGGTTTTGATTTCATTGAGATTGTATAGTCAACTAATTGAAGATTATGGTGATGGACTTCGTGATCAAATGAAGATGGGTTGATGCTAATGTTTAATCGTAAGAAAAGAAACAAGATGGTGAGGTTGATGATATTGTATTTGTACAGATTAGAATAAAGTAGTAGTGCAAGTGGGTCGATCTTTTATCACAGCCAAGCAGAAGAAAATAAGAATGTAAAAAGATGATGTAGATGTTTAACAAACTAGTACGATTGATTTGAAAGGGGGAAACGTTTGTAAAGATATGAACAAAATTAAATACAATTATGATAGCTATATGAGATTGATTTGATTCCTTATATTAGTAATAATCTAAATACAAATAATAATAATAATAATATAATGTTAATAATAATCATAATAATAAAAGTAATCATTTATATAAAATAACACTACTTATAATAATTTTTATTACTAGTTATAATAATAGTGATATTAACATTGATAATTACAATGTTAATAATAATAATAATAATAATAATAATAATAATAATAATAATAATAATAATAATAATAATAATAATAATAATAATAATAATAATAACATAATAAATCAAATTTGTCAATATTAATATAACAATTATATTTAACTTGTAATTACATTTGATATTACAACTTATTAATTTTGTAATATCTAATAATTATATCATATATTGTATGAATACATCTATTGAATATTTAACATTTATATGTTATATATATATATATATATATATATATATATATATATATATATATATATATATATATATATATTTATTTATTTTATATGGGTTCATAATATTTTATATATATATATTTATATATTTATTTTAATAATAATCTAATTACTCTGTTCATTAATTTAACATTTTAATTTCAAATTGATTAAGGTGCATTTTATTGATTCAAAATATTATATATTTTCTTATATTTATAAATATATATATTTATATATTTATTTACACACAACTGTTCGTGAAACGTCGAGGATGGTCAAAGGTCAATGATTACATGAACACAGTTCAAAGTTTTTGAGACTTCAATATTACAGACTTTGCTTATCGTGTCGGAAACATATAAAGATTAGAGTTTAAATTTGATCGAAAATTTCCGGGTCATCACACCCGGCCCATGCATCTCCTATTCCCACGCAAGTTAATCGGCTTATCCCAAAGAAAGTTGGTGTTTTTATTTGGAGGGCTAAGCGGAAAAGATTACCCGTTTTGTTGGAACTTGATAAAAGGGGAATTGATCTTCATTCCGTTCGTTGTCCTCTTTGCGATGATGATATTGAATCCGTTGAACATTCCTTATTATTGTGCAAAAATGTTAAGGTAATTTGGGAAAGGGTTTTTAGTTGGTGGGGCATTAACTCGCCTTACCCGGCTTATGATGATCTTCTTTGCGGTTCTTACCCGTTACCGGTGTCGAATGTGGGATCTCAAATTTGACAAGCGGTTACATGGACTAGTGCGTATCTCATATGGAAGGATAGAAACCAAATGGTCTTCAAAAAGTCGAGTTAGACTCCTCCGATTGCGATAAGTGAAATTCAAGTAAAAAGCTTTGAATGGACCGCGAAACGTTGCAATTTGAGGAAAATCGAATGACATGATTGGTTACATAATCCTACTACTTGTATAATTTAATTTTCTTAGTGCGATGTATTGTTTAAATGTGCGAATTCCTAATTACTAGCGGTAGATTCTAGCTCAATATCGAGCGTTTTGTAACTAGGTCCATCCAAACATTGTATTTGTTTTGTTTGAGGGATTGATATATCTGCTTTTCTAAAAAAAAAAAAAAAGATTGTTGTTGTAGTACATTATACAAGATTATATATTGAACATATCGTTCTTAAAATTAATATTAATCCAATGAATATATTAAAGACAATAATGTTTTCTATGTTCAAGTTACTTAGGAAAGACCTAGCCGGATTAATCTTTGACCGCTTTAACTTGTTCTGAAAAACTGAACACTAAATGCGTCGTATAAAACACTAAAATATTACTCCGTACAATATATATAATACTATAATTTAGTCACTTTAAAAGGGGATGATTCTAACACACCTTTTTTGATCCTCACACACCTATTTTAACCTTTTACTCTTCTAATAATACTTCATTTCTTTAAATTGGTGTCATCCCCCACTTTAGAAGGGGTACAATTTATCGATACTCTGATTTTACGTTACCCCTTCGTGTTCATTCAAAAGGAAATACATCAAGTATATACTCCGTACCTCGTAAAACGCTACAGTAAATTTTAATATTTACATAAAACTTATGCAGTACTTCTTTAAAAAATATAGAAAAATACCTTTTATTTATAACCACAGTACACAAAATTGCTGAGACAGAATCAGCTACCCTCACCTTACTACTCCACTATAATACAATCCGTACATCCATTACTATTTTCGTTGAATATTTATACTTAATACTTATAATAAATATACTTGGAGTAATCAATCAATTATTAATTAATTAATTAATTAATAATACTTTCAACATACGTCAACGAGGAAATCATCGATATCAAAATCGCCAAATTCCACGTCATAAAAACTCGACGGAGTTCCAAAACCCGATAAATTACTCGGCAGATCAATATCAAACCCGAAAGCGTCCACGTCACCATACCCAAACCCGTCAAACACATCATCAAACGGAAGAACAGAAGTCGGAGATAAAACGACGTCGTTTACTCTCCCTTCACTCGTAAATGGTTTAATAACGGTCTTCGTTGGAAAATTCGTAACGGCGTTATCACCTTTCAACATAACGGCAGCGTTATCGTAAACCGTTGCGGCTTCTTCAGGTGTATCAAACGTCCCTAACCAGAGCCGCTTTCTTCGGGTCGGGTCTCGGATCTCAGCCGCCCAACGTCCCCACGGGCGTCTTCGTACACCCCTGTATTTCTTCCCTACCGTTGATCCCGTGCTCCTCACGTGACTAAGCCTCTTCTGTTGTTCCTTCTGCTTACCAGAGATAGACGGAGACTTAACGACAACAGACGGCGAGTTAACGTTGATTTCAAACACGTGCCTTTTCACTCTTTTGATCACTATTTTTTCATCATGCTCATCATCTGAATCGGTAGCGTACGGATCAGTCATCATGATCCGAATAACTTTCCGGTGAAACGATGTCGTTGTTGGTGACGAAAACTCCTTGCTCGTCGTCACCACGTGCTCTGAAAACTTAACCGCTGGTTGTACGGACGATAGGTTTTTAATCACCATACCACACAGAGATTAATTAATTTAATTAATTAAAGAAATAAAGAGAAAAAGTTGGCGGGAAATTTCCCTCTCTTTTTTTCTTCTTCTTTCCGATGAGGGAAGAGAAAGGAAGGGGGAAGAAACGAATTGAACCTTGAGGGAAGTTTG
This sequence comes from Rutidosis leptorrhynchoides, assembly GCF_046630445.1. Taxonomy (NCBI): domain Eukaryota; kingdom Viridiplantae; phylum Streptophyta; class Magnoliopsida; order Asterales; family Asteraceae; genus Rutidosis; species Rutidosis leptorrhynchoides. The sequence goes on from NC_092335.1 coordinate 638,274,793, forward strand.
TGTATATATAGAGAGTGTGTATAGTGCAGTATAGTAGAGTGTAGTAGAGTGGATTTATATTTTATTTTCTTAATTAATTTAATTTAATTTAATTCAATATACAATGACTCGTGGAATCACATGTTTGTTTAAACGAAACAGTTTAATGATATGTTTTAGGCATTAAGTGAATATAAATACTAAAGTCATTTAGTGTAATGAACCTAGAAACTAAGGATTTCGACTAAGAAACTTGTCGTTATTTTTACAGACATATTGATATACTTAATTTGGTCAGAATAAATGAGCTACATTTATTCTCCCACCATCTTCTTCTAATTTCATCACAATTACTATACTTCTTGTTATGAAAGCTTACATTACAACCTTTTATTGAGACATGTATTTCGTATACATATGTAACGTAATTAATCCCGTAAAGAAAACTAATATTTAAATAATAATAATATAATAATTATACATATATTATATTTATAAAGTTTGTTTTAAAAATGTGTATTTATAATTTTAAATAAAAATTAGTAATAACAAATGCCTCTTTAAATTTTTAAAAATAAAATACAATTATTATATGAAGGTTGTACAATATACTTCAAAAATTTTACATGTGTTCATGGTTTATTTTGTAAAGATTATACAATCTATTTTAAAGTTTGTACATATGGTCGTAGGAGTGTTTTATTATAAGGTTGTACATAATGTTTTAAATATTGTACATATGGTTATAAGGATATTTTACCATAAAGTTGTACATAATGCTCCAAATATTATACATATGATCATTGTGTGTTTTATTATAAGGTTATACACAATGATTAATATATTATACAATTAATTTGTTAATATTTTTTATTAAATATAATTAATTATTTAATGACATCATCATGTGACTTAAATTTTTTCTATTTGTTTTTGAATTTTTTTTTAAGCTTGAACAATCCTTATTATGACATCATTATTTTAAAAATTTATACGATACTATAGAATATATTCGTATTGTTAATTGTTATTGTTATTATAATAATTAGTAACTATTACTCCGTAACTATTAATTATTTTTAACCGAAAAATGACTGGATAAAGAAAAAACACTTCGTCAAAACGATGAGGACTATTATTAATTTTTGTTTTGTTGAAATAACGATATCATAAAACAAAGTCTTTTCATCAATAGATGAGAAATACTATTAAGAATTTCTTAAACATAGTCACAAATGCCATGTTTAAAAACATCCGTTACATGTAAGAAGTACTCCATATTACTCCGTAATAAACACCACGCAAACTTGTTATTATTAATTAATTTATAAACCTTTTTCGCTACTATTACATATATGTAGTACATTAGGAAGTTTTTCAATGCAAAAATAGTTGTACATTTATAAATTAATAGGTAGTATTTTTCATGAAAATAAGTAGTTATTAAAATGTACAATTAATTTATGCATACAGAAATTTGTTAATGATAACCCTTAGAGTTGTCATTAGCATTTTCCTATTTTTTAAAATTTAACTTATTATTTCATTTACAGTTTTGGTCCTTGTAGTATCGATTACTTTATAAATTAGTTGTAAATGTTGATTGACTTTGCACTTTGGTTATCAAAATACATCCCCTCTTGTTTGGTTTTCGAGAAATTTGCATTTACTTTATTAGAGGAAAAAGAGGATTTGGATTTTGGATTACATGTGATCATGTTTATACGTATATGATCGATGATCGATGATTGATGATTGATGTGTGTGGTGTTGAATTATTTCGTTGTTTCCGTTTTTCTTACTGTATAGTTGTATGTATGAGGTTGAAGAGAATAAGATTTGTGGAGTGACAAACAATGTTATGTTTATCTTTTAATAAGGAGCTTTCTTTTTTATTTTTATTCTTTTTAACAACTTTATTATCAAAAACTCTCTAACTAGGAGCTAGAAGAGAAATTATAAAGGGTTTGTTATCCATCAATATCAAATGAAGTAGAAAATTCATAACTTTGAAATTTTGAGTTCGAGTCGCGTCGTGGATGAAATGAGTGTGCATTTTCGCTTTTTCAAAAATAATATATATTTATTTTTAGTAATAATTTGTTGTTTGATATACAGTAAAACCTCTATAAATTAATAATGTTGGGACCGGAATATTTTATCAATTTCGCGAGATATTATTATATTGATAATTTTATAAATTATCAATTTAAAAAATTGACTTATATTTGTGAGCAAGTCTCAAATTAATGCATCGGCATTCGAAATTATCATGTCCGTTCACTTTACCTATGGAAATAAAACATAAACAAGGACTTCAAAATTCTCACGTATGTATATTCACACATTAATGAACTTGTCAAGTTTAATGTATATTGGGATTTCAAAAAAAATTAGTAATTATTAATTTATAGTTTCGCTGGGACCAATATATTTACATTGAGATTTCAAAAAAATTATTATCTTATTATTTTATCGATTGAGGTCCAAATTTATACTGGTCCCAAGTTGGGACCGGCCAAATTATTAATTTTATCGAGGTTATTAATTTATCGAGTATTAAATTACTGAGGTTTTACTGTAAGTAGTATGTTATAAAACCAGTATACCAGTTATAACTCGCATAAAATGACTGAATTTTATTATGCGTGTTGAATATGAATAGTGGGAAAGGTTATTGTAAATTTAAAAGTTTATATAATTGGAGATTGGAGATCAATCATATTCAATGATGATTTTATAGGTCTTTCAAGATCCTGTGTTGTTACATGTTTAAATTGTCAAGAGTCAATCTCTCACTCTTTCTTGATTATTTTGTAACGAGGTTTGTTTTTTAACCGTTGCTTATGAATGGCTACCACTAATCAGACTGTTAAATATAGAAAAATAACATAAACTTGACACTACAATAACTAATAATTGTTCAAAGAGTGATAAAATCAGTTGATTTGTTTGCCGTAGACTTAGTTTGACTCGAGACTTCCTTGATAACAACTTTGTTTAATTATTTTAGCAGTACACACAAGCATCACATATGGTTTCTGATTGTTATATTCATATTTTATATTTTATAATAATATAATAATTAATAATGTGTGAAATGAAGTGTCATTAATCTTTCTTAAATAAACACATTAAAATGGTGTGAAAAGTTGATTTGTCATGAGATGTAGAAGATAACTCACATTAAACAAATGACAACACCTTATGGTGTTTATTTATTTATATCAAAACCATACTAAAGATTAAGATAAATAGTAGACCTTTTAGGAAATTTGAACTTTCAAGGAAGCACATACATGGAAAAGTGATCTTGATCATTTTGATGTCTAGATTTTTGTAATTATTAACCATATAGTCAAAAAGTGGCTAAATTTGTAACTGTAGTTGTAATGAAAAAATTGAAGACATATATTAAGTCCCAAAAGTAAGGGAAGGTGAAGTAAAGGGAAAGGAAAGGTAGCATAATTGTCTAAAAAAAGTAGAAAGTAGTTAATAGGCACAAGTGATGGTAATTAGTGGTGTTTGTTTTGCTTTGCTTAAATTAGTGATCACTGCTTATATTTTATGAATTTGGTTATTGCAAGTCTCAAATGGCAAATTGCACAAAGAACTCGCTAGTGAAAGTGAAAAAAGAGATAAAACTCTAATTGCTTTTGAAACGAGTAGATAATTGGAATAGTAACGAGAATACAATTATTTTACTTTATTTTTAATGTAAAGAATACGATATATATTACTACGAGATCTGGACAATCCAAATCTAAAGTATACTTGACTTAGAAATACTTGATTTTTCTAAACATATTTAAGGTTTAAAAGGTGAGACGTATTTTAAATAGAATTGGTATTGGTATATTTTACAAAGCTAAAACTTATATAAAATCACTATCATTTGATGAATGGGCTGAACAAAGACTAAACGTTGTCATCAGCAACTGAAGGGTTAAATTTTGTTGGACCTCATATCCATGCAAAACAAAAAGGGGGAACAATGAACAACATCACTCATTTCACATTCATTCGTCCTCGTAGAGAAGCATGTTCGAAATACGCCACAAAGATTTGTCGTTGCCATCAACATTCTTGTTGAGACAGTCAAAGTGATAGCTCCAGTCTAAGAGTTTGAAAATGAACATACAAATTTTTCAAAATTGCAACTAAAAGTTCATTACCATGCATCAGGTTAAGTAGGGGTGTAACTTAGTCGAGCTACTCGTGAACTATTTAAGGTCGACTTGATAAAAGTTAAAATTGAGCATACCTTAAACGAGCTCGATCCGATCCCGAGCTTGCACATATTTTAGAGCTCGTTTAGTAACGAGCTCTCTAATTTCTTACATTACATACATTAATTTATTAATTTATCAATAATAAATATTTATATAATTTTTTAAATATCTATTATAATTATAATTATAATTATTATTATAAGTAAATTATATAACAATAACTATAGTATGAACTCGAATTTATATAATTTCAAACGAATCAGGCTCATGCTTAATATATTAAGCTCAAAACAAGCCGAGCTCTATGAATTTAAAGCAAACCAAACTCAAAACTAATCAAATTTGACCCGGCTCGTTTACTATCAAGTCTTGCCGTAAACCGATGACCTAAAATCCATAGTGGGATGTTGGTGGCAACTAGATTTACAATTATAAACAGGTTTTTAGATATGCAAGTTTTGACCAATTGAGGAAGAAGATAATTATCAACACTAAAGAGCAACTGTAATTAAATTTGAGATCTAATGTTAGATCTCTATGAAAAGGTTGACAACTGTTTCAGTTAAGAGGATTATAAAAGCTTGGGGGACATGAGTCAAGACCTAAATAAGTAAAAGAAACACATCTGGGGATGAGAACACAATATCCCCCCTGCAATCTTTTTAAACGTCTTCTTAATTGGAATCAATTCAATATTTCACAAACTGACACAATCTTAAACACCATTTTCATTAACATTTCAATAATTAAAAAAAAGAAAAAAACAATTTTTTATTCATCCACCATGATTCAAAGAGGATTCATCAGCCCATGGCGTACTTCTGTGTCCAGCTACGAGCAGTGCCTTCGTATTTGGACTTGTCAGTCTTGTACATATGAGCAATCTCGGGTACCAAGGGATCATCAGGGTTCGGGTCAGTTAAAAGGGAGCAGATGGAGAGTAACACCTGCAAACATACAACATTTCTTGAGCGTCAAATCCAAAAGATACAAACTAATTTGAAAAAGCCAAATTGTAAAATCATTCAAACATTGATGTGATTCAAAATCAAGGTAAAGAATGACCTTAGAGATTGTTAGTGCTGGACTCCATTGTTCCTTAAGGATATCTAAGCATATGCTACCATTGCTGTTGATATTCGGATGGAAGACCTTCGTCCTAAAGGCAACCTGTATATTGACAAACATTAAACCAATTCGGCCTCCACAGATCAATCAAATTTGATGATTGAAATTCATTAATATTCATAATAGGATCTTTTATACACAAGATATAGCATCACAGCATTTTAACAATGCAAAAGATGAAATAATAATAGATAAATAGGTAGCAAAGTTACCTTAGGGGGCTTGAAAGGATAGTCAGGGGGAAAATGAATTGAAACTAGAAAAACGCCACCAGAGTATGGGCTATCCGAAGGCCCCATTATTGTAGCTTGCCAATGGAACATGTCCTCGGCAACAGGACCTGTAAAGCAAGACACACAGCATGTCAACAAAATATAATTAACAACGGATGATGATCAAATAAAGATACAGAAAAATTACAATTCAAGGTAAATAGGAACAAAAAAGTGCGATAACCAAATTCGTACACCAAGTAAAAAATAAAGTCTGCAACTTGCAGAAATATGTAGTTTTAGGGCGAACACATGAAACCACAACCCACATGTTATCTACAGATACTGTAAATAATGAGACGTGCAACTCTTTAACACACTACCAATAGGTCAAGACCCTTCATTAACAAGCACAATTATGGATCATCAAATACTCTAATAAAAGTTTAGTATACACTTTGCTTGGATACATCAGATTAACACAAATAAGAACTGCTTTTCTTAAAATCAGATTAATCGTCTCAGGAAAGAATTCAATTTAATGCATAGCAAAAGGCTTCTGGGTTGGTCGCCCATTCTTTTAATTTATAATGCATAAGATGAGCCCATCAATGTCTTCATAACGAGTTTAGATTCAAGATATTATATGACATCAAAACTTATATAACATAGACAAGCTCTCTAATTGTAGCTAATTAGTTGGATCATGTGTCTTCTATTAGACATTGATGAATGACTTGAACTCTTGGCCAACAAAGAGTAAATTTGAGTTTAGGTTTTAAAGACAGAAATAAAAGGCACTGGTTCAGTTGGAAATAGGTAGCAGCATCAACCTCCCCCTAAACCAATCACCAGGTGACCACTATCACCCAAATAGTCACACTGAGTTGAACAACAATTACCAGACCCTAAACTTCCTAGTTAGCACAATCTCTATGATAAAAATCACAACCAGGCTTATAATATTATCATCCCTTTTTCAAACTAGAGATTAGCAACGAGATTAAAACTGTCATATATACACATCAATTTCACCAACAATATGATATCCAGCTTACAATTCCATAGATTAGGATAATACCCAAAATTAAAGCACGCTATAACATAATTTCACATCACAAAAATATAGATTTTTGAAAAAGATGAATAAAAATTACCGGCGCTACATGAAGTGGGAGGATCTTTCTGCAAATCCTTTAGCTCCTTCAAAATACGTTTCGATGCCATCTCATCAACAGCACACCAACAATATCAAAACAAACCCTAATTTCACATCAACCATTAAAATTCTGGTCAACGCCAAAATCAAAACTATAATGTTCGAATTAATCGATCAACTATTACAGATCTATACTATCATCATCAAATACAGGCAAACAATGACTGATTTAACATCACGTGTATCTATAATTACAAAAAGTAATTGAACCACAGAGAGAAAAATTGTTTTACCTAATTGATGATTTACGGAAGCGAACTGATCAAATTGTTGAATTTAAGGATTGAATAAAATAAAATCGAGCAGCAGATCGAAAAGAATTGGGGAAGAACGAAATCAGGGTTTTTATTGAATTTTATCGAATTTGGATTATATAGGGACTGGGCTTCTAGAATATTCGTATTAATTATTGGGTCAGATAGTTGGCGTGGGATAAACGCAGATAGTTGGATAGTGGACGACTTTTCTACTTTCCATCCAATATCCAATTTGAATTTCGAGTGTACGTTGTATCTGGACCGTAGGTAGAGCAAGTGACGAACTCTTTGTCAAGGTTTATTTCGGTGTTAAAAATGGACCTTAAAATTGATTAAAGTAAGATGTCGTTCGTTACCTTTTTGATGTCCCTTTCATAGTTGAAGTAGACGTGAACCCATAAAAAATAGAATAATTTAAAAAGAAAAGAAGAACCCACCGTCGGGTGGGAGACGATGGAAATGGATGGTGAGATCGACGCTGTGGCGTTATCCAGTTTTAGCCGACGTCGGTGATAGATGGTGAGATCAACGACATATACCTTATGCTCTAAAAGCTAGAGTTTGTAGTTGAAGACGGTTACAGTATAGTAGTGGAGGTGGGTTGTGTGCGTTTTTATTTGTATTTTTTTTTGGTGACGAGATAGTGTGGATTAAAAATGTAAAATTATAGATGAGGGTGTGAATTGTAGATGCGAGGAATATGTGACATTTTATTTTTTTAAACAAATAAGACAAAATTGCACGGGGGTCCCTGTGATTTATCCAAAACAGCAAACGTAGTCCAAAAGTATTATTTCAACTAGGGGGTCACCGTGCTTTGTAATAGTTGCATGGCGGGTCCAATCGGCTAACGTCAATAACTAACGTTTTAAACCCTCACATGCCTTGCACATGATGGTATTTTCGTCTAAAGCATTTATGTACCCCCATTTAATAGGTAGCTGGAACCGTTTTATTTCATTGAATGCAAAATTGAAGTTTGGTGGTGACGATTCAACCTCTGAAACCCTAATTGCATGTAAAAATGGTTAATCCTTTGATCACAGGCGTACGCAGGAGTTGGATTATGATTTACTCCTAATATACGGTATTAATTTCTACATTCATCACTTGTTTTACAGTATCTACATTCATCCGATGCTGCTACGTAAGAATATTGAGCTCCAGCAAACACAACGAGCAATCTCCGGTGAATTCAACGTCAAATTCTAACGAGATTCAGGCTTTTAATTTACAGAAAATGAAACATGTTTAGTTCAAAATAGTGAACGAAACTTCCAAAATTTCACTTGCATTTGATCGTATGTAATGACCCGGAAAATTTCGAATAATTTTAAATCAAATCTCTATATGATTTGATATTTCTGACACGATAAACAAGGCATGTTATCCTGAGTATCAAAAATTTTTGAACTGTTTTCAAGAATTCAATTTACCCTTGACTATTTTCGATGATTCACGAACGACTAATTGTAAATAGATGCATATATATTTAAATATAAATATATATGATTTCTATACATAATTATTATTATATGTATATTGTAATATATATTAAAATGTATAAAAATTTAATACTCAGTATAAGTTATTATATAATATATATTATATATTTATTAAATATTACATAATTAATAATATGTAATATTTATATATTAAATTGAATTACAAGTTAAAATATAGTTGTTATAGCAATAATATTATTACTTTCATTTTTATTATTAATATTAATATCAATACTAGTATTATTATTATTATTATTAGTATTATTATTATTAATATATTTATTAATTATTAATAAAAAAAATGATGCAGACAGATAACAAATTAGGTTTGATATCACAATCTGCTTTTAATTTTTTTCTTCTTCTTTTCTCAGATCGTGATCAAGCTTTATATTTTTTTATTTATTTTATTCTTCCTGCTTGAATTTTTCTGGCGACCACTTCTGCTATAAAACAATTGAATTGCTCAGTGTTATTGATTAAGCCATTCGATTCGCACCTTCTTCATCAATCATATTCTGCTTTCAACTGCCTTTAGTTGTCAAATTTAAACAAAAAAATAAATTGAAAATCCTAGACGACACCTCTGTTTTTAAACCATTTTTACCTAAAGCTCGATTACGAATAAATTTTCAAAATCTATAAATGTAGTTTTGTTAGGAATCCTTTACTGAAACTATCTGTAAAATTTCACGATCCAATTCTTCATATTGATCACGAATTTGAGAGTCAAAGTTGTAATTTAAAAAGTCAAATGTTTGTTTTACAAGAAAATTGAAGTTGTAGATGTTGTTTCTGTTGAAATTGATGATTTCTAAAGTTTCAGTGAATGATTTAAAACGTATTTCATATAGTAATTGTAGTCTAAAAACATCCGAAATTCAAAATCACCATTTGGGTTCATGTTTGGTTCGCGACTGCTGCTGCTTTAATTACTTTTTTTTATATTTTATTTTTCAATCATTATAACTCACAACCGATTATTCTAGTTCAATTTCAAGTCATAAATCAAACTCTTAAATTCACGATTATATTTGATTAGTGTTTTGGTCGATTGAGTTTTGGTGAGGAAGAAGAAGAAAAATGGATCAGATAGATATAGCTTATATACTTTTATTTCTGTAACACCGTACACTTTTTTTTTAAATCACAGCGGAAACATAATATATTGATATTTACAAACTATACGTAGTATTTAACTAAACCATAGTTATTACAGTCATTCAGGTGTTACGTTAACCAAAAACTTTTATACACATATAGGTATCAAAATATAAACATCAGAGTGTAGCCTGTCAAACATATCCAAAAGCAATGTTTTATAACTGCTTTACGTTTAGACACAAGTACTCAACTGTAACTATGCTGTCTTGCTTTGTCATGCAAATTCTCACCGTAATATCGTTAATTGCTTGGTATAACGCAAACTTAATTATTATGAGTAGGCCTATTGAGAGCAGTGGCAGAACTTAAAATTTATGAGTAGGAGGGCGAACATTAACCACCTCAAATTATTAATTCATAATAGGCACTCCTGCACTTTAGAAATATATACATCAAATTGTCAACATAACAACCTCTAATTTTATTTAGAACTATAGTACAGAAACAATTTGCAATTCTAAAAACATCTAATTATAACAACCTCAAATTGTAAATATAACAACCTCTAATTTTATTACTCTTGAACACAAGTGTTCTTCTAAAAAACAGAGACGATTTTCAATTCTTGAATTCTAAATGCAGTATATTAAATATAAAATATAAAATATATATAAACATACCTCGATTTATTTAATTTGGGTTTGTTGAATATTGACAATTGAGCCAAGTAGTGACAACACACACAAGTAGTGACAACATTTATTCTTTTACAAACCACTATATGTATTACTTTTGTTTTTGCAGACTTGGAGTATGAAAAAAATCATATACAAAGGAAACTTTTATGAATGAGGAAAAACGGACAGTCACACTGTGGGGATGGTTGAGTTTTCAGTTCTCAAAAAGGGAAATCAAATATGCAAATTTAAGAGGGCTATTAAATTACCTATATTTTTTTTTTTACCTTTTTCATATAATAAAACTCCACTTCTAACTAAAAAATGTAGGGTGGCTATAGCCCCCTCTTGTCTCTACAAAGATCCGCTAGTGATTGAGAATAACGTCTCTAACCATTTGACCTTTGGTCTTTGGTTACATAATAATGATTCAACGATACTGACTGTACAAGGTGTCACGAGGTAACTTTTGTTTAGTCGCGATATTACAAACTACAGCAACACTTTTAGATTGATATATTTGGTATCAATCAACTTTAAACTAAATCTTGTGGTCTATTACTATTACTGAAATCATTGTTTATGATAAACCTATGAACTCACCAACATTTTGGTTGACACTTTTTAGCAAGTTTTTTCTCAGGTATTACATAATGCTTCCGCTGTATATTTGATAATTGAAAAAGACATTACATGGAGTCATTCATGGCATCATCTCCGTGTATCATATAGATGTCAATACCTCGCAATGGGACCAGAGATAACGTACCGCGTCAATGGCGATTTTGGCGGGTCGTTATAGTTAGTATCAAAGCGTTGGTCTTAGCGAACAAGATATTGCATTAGTGTGTCTAACCGGTAGTTGTTAGGATGCATTAGTGAGTCTGGACTTCGACCGTATCTGCTTATTATATGTTTTACTTATTATTTCTTGACAGAAAATACATGCTTATCATTTTTAAGTCTAGACACGTCTTACTTCAATTATTGCATAAATGGAAGTATAGACATATCATATCTCATCATATTTATCACAGTAAACTTTGTCTGACACTTTTCCTAAATTTCCTCCGTAAATTACGGAATCTTTTTGCTATATATACGTATTCGAGGAGACGAAGATATCATTCAGTATTCAACACCCATTTCATATCAAAAACCCTTTATTCGATCACATAATATGGATTTCTTACTTGATTCCTCGAGTTCCTCGAGCTCCACAGGCAGTGTAACCGGAACGAACGAACCAATCAGTCATCATCAATTCTGGATGGATTGGGGATGGGTTCGCAGTCGACTTAATCAATGGAGACGAGAAGAAGGAGATCCCTTTCACTCACCAAATTGCCCTATTGGCGAAGAACCCAAAGCGCTTACCAGCGAACCAATCCGGAACACCATTTTCACCCTCTTTTCCAGAGTATCTGTAACGACCCGGAAATTTCCGACCAAATTTAAACCTTATCTTCTATATGTCTCCGACACGATAAGCAAAAACCCTAATAATGAGTGTAGAAAAGTTTGAAATCTATATTCGGATAATTAGTTACCCTTTGACCAAGCCTGACGATTCACGAACAATTATGCGTATATAAATATGTATTTACAATATATATTTGTTAATTGAAAACGTTAACAAAATATTAAATGTCTACTTTGAGTTTAATTGTTACAATAGATATAAATAAAATAATTAGTTACTTAATATTTAAAGCATGATTGTGTATATAGTATTTGACATATATATATATATATATATATATATATATATATATATATATATATATATATTATATATATATATATATATATATATATATATATATATATATATATATATATATGAACCTTATACATAGGTTATCATTGGATTATATATGAACGGTGTAGTTATTATATGTCAAAACTTGTAATACTTAATTCTATAATGAAATCATGTATATTTTAAATATATTTATACTTATATATAACAATTATATATACATTCAGATATAGAGTTATAGATATAAATACATATACATAAATATTATATATATATAATTACGGCTTATATATATATAGATTTAAGAAAAATGCAAAATTCTGTTTCATGTCATTATCTAAACTAAAGGTAATATATTCTTTGTCTAAAATCAGTACAATATGATTCCAGGATCAATCACAAGATAACAAATTCATTAAGAAATCGTACGCTTTTATTTTTCTTTTATTTTCTTTCCCTGTTCCTGATTGAAATGGTGTCGGATTAACTAAACTATCAAACAAGTTACATTAGCTGTAATATCAATTATTAGTCTCTTTACATTACTCTAGAAAGGCATTTAGTTTGAAAACAACAACAATCACTCTCTTCTTCTCTCTATTATTTTGGTAATATACAAACCACAAGAACCATCACCTTTATGCTTGAAACACCACCACCGTGAATCCTATCACCACCTTTCATAACCGGCCAACTTCACCTCAAACGATTGACCACCTTCTCTCTCTCTCTCCCTCTCGTTTACCATTTTCTGGTTCGAATGCTACCCAAACCAAACTGCTATTACATCTATTTGTCCATTACAATCAAACAATCACCAACTCCTTGTACTACTACAACTGAAATCGTTTCTGTTTTCCGTCCATAACAATCATCACCCTCAACAATTGAACCATCAAGAACATCATCAACTTCTATATTTTTGTTGTTGCCGTTACTATTTGTTTCTGTTTTCACACAGCACCCCAAATATATACCCCACTAAACCGCACCCATTATAGCACCTGTTATTCGCTACTGTTATGCTACTGTTTTCTTGTTCGATTTCCATCAACAAGACCACAAACCGAATCCCACATCTGCTCGATATCTGTTTCTGTTTTTGGTCCGAGAACTCCATCACGGTGACCACTCTCTTCAACCTTCGATCAACTATAACACCACCTTCACCATTTTTGTTTTTCTTCTCTTTCTCTTCTATGTTTACAACCAAGAACTACTTCCACTTCCACCCCCATTAAACCATCGCACCACCTTCTCACACCTATCGAACTAAACAATTGCACCCTTCGAATTTATTTCACAAACCCAACAACACCTGCTCAATGTTTCTTTCGGTTTTAATCATTATTTCTGCTACTACTGTTGGACCATCACCTTCAAGCCGTCACAAAAACACAACCAAGATACTATAGGCGCTGTACAAGAATGATAATGATCATAATGAGTGAAAATGATTAATGCTCCTGACCATACTCATATATTTATTTATATAAAGCGTTTCTTTAAAATAAAGGGTGTTGGCAATTTGTTTAAATGTTTATTATAGTGGAAAATGATGTAACGAGAGGATAATGATGTTAATTTTTTGAGGACAAAGATAAACGGGTTAGTACATATTAAATAAATTGTCACGCGAGTCAATACAAGAAAGTAACGAGCGGATCAGTGGTTGGAAGAGTGTTTGTTAAGCGAAAGGTCATGGGTTCGATTCTAGGCGAGTGCATATATTTTTTTATAGAAGCAGTCTTATTGTTGGGCCGTAAACCTGTTTTGGGCCGTGGTCATCTTGATGGGTCAAAGAGAAGTGGGGCTGCTTGATTATACAAAGCCCACGTATAATACTTGCTGTGATAATATGCCTGTCGACTAGTTTTTTTTTATTTATAGAAGAAGATGATGGCTATAAAAAAAACGAATTAAGTATGAGAGGGTTGTAAATTTAATCAGAAAAGCAAGGGAGATGGAATGGTTAAGGAGTGTTGTATCTATCCGAGAGGTCCGGGGTTCGAGTCCAGTTCGTGGCAAATCTTTTTAGAAAAAGCTCCTAAGGGTATACACTTATTTTATTATTATTACTATTATAGTTATGGTAATAGTAGTAGTATTATTATTGATATCATTAACTTTATTATCACAAATATTATTATTTTTAAGATATATAATTTATTTATTTTTATTATTAATATTATCATTAACATTATTATTTTTAACATTATTACTAATACTTCTATTATTAATATTATTATTATCACTATTTTATTATTATTACAAATATATTATTTTCATAAACACAAGATATTTATAGGAAATATATTTATTACATATATTATAGGATCTTAAATATATTAACTAATATATCATTGTTTATATTAATATAACATTTATTAAAGTGTATATATCATATAAGTAATATAACAAATAATAAGGATATTCATTTATATATATTATAAAATATATATAGTTAGCTGATTAATATTACAATGTGTTAATATATATATATATATACATGATATAGGTTCGTGAATCCGAGGCCAACCTTATACTTGTTAAATGATGTTATATGTATTTCTACTACGAAATACAGTATGGTGAGTATATAGATCCCTTTTAAACTCTAAATATTTTTGGGCTGAGAATACATGCGCTGTTTTTATAAATGATTTACGTTATGGACACAAGTGATCAAAAATAAATTCTACGTTGAGTTGTACCATGGCATATCTCTTTATACTTGGTAACTGCTAATTACGTGAGGAGCGTAAACGCGAATCCTGTTGATAGATCTATCGGGCTGACATCCCCAACCGGGCTGGACGACCAGCATTTAACGGTTGCACAATACTTCGTTCTCGTTACTACACATTGGTACGGTGTAGGGTTTATTTAAGAGTATGCTGCTGTGACTTTTAGTTAAGTATGGTTACCAAGTGCTCAACGTCTTTTCTATACACGAGGAGTGTATTATGTATAAACTTAAAATCTTGTGGTCCATGGTTGTTATAACGCTGCTAGCATCAAACCTATATATCTCACCAACTTTATGTTGACATTTTAAAGCATGTTATTCTCAGGTACGAATTAAGTCTTCCGCTGTGCATTAGCTCATATTAAGGACCTTACTTGGAGTCGATCATCGCAATGGGACCAACTGTCGAAGACTTTGTCCGGGAGGATTAGGACCGGTCCTTTCAGTTGGTATCAGAGCGTTGGTCTTAGCGAACCAGGTCTTGCATTAGTGTGTCTGACTAGTAGTTGTTAGGATACATTAATGAGTCTGGACTTTGACCGTGTCTACATGTCAAAAGTTTTGCTTATCATATCTAGTCGGAAACCATCTGCTTATCATCCTTAGGGAATTGCCTGCTTATCATTCTCAAGTCTAGACACGTTCTATTACATTCAGTGCATCGATAGTGTATAGACGAAATTCATATTTTAGCGTATCTGATAATTCATATCTTAGCGCATCTGTAGACTTGCTTGACATATGCCGTAGGTTCCTCTGTAGTCTGCGAAATCTTTAGTATTATATATATAGATATTCTATATAGCTAGAATATCATCCGATATCCGAAAAATCATTTCACATCGAAGATCCCTTCCATCCACCAAATTGTCCTCTTGGCGATGAACCTGAAGCACTTACCGGCGAACCTGTTCGAGGAACCATTTTCTCTCTCATTTCTAGTGTGTCTCGTCATGATTATATACTATCCCATATTTCGAATCTTGTTCATTCGCTCGCTTCAACCGCCAATCATCCCGGTGTACTAGCCGAAGTTAACGAACTTCGCGCTCGCGTGACGGATTTAGAGAACATGGTGCGAAGGTTGCAAACACCAGCAGCAGCACCAGCAGCATAATCCGTACCACCATCATCAACGCCGACAGTACTCTTAACACCCCCAAACCACAATCGCGCCGTAACTCTCAACATCACAATCTGTACCTCAGATATCAACCTCACACGCCTCAATATCACCATCTGTACTACAAGTATGATCTTCGTTCTATATATCATTTTACATCGATTATCTTTGCTTTACATATCGTTCTACCTCATTTATCTTCGTTCGACATAACGATTGTGTAATCTCTTATGTTTTAGAGATTATGTAATCTAGTATTAGCGATAAATCAAATGAGTTTAATATCTTATTGACTCATTAAATCCATAATTATATCTGAAGAAAATATATATGCAAGTATATTTTCATAAAGATCGTAATTAAAAATTCTTTCATACAAACTGTTAATGATGAAAATATTTTAACGGGTGGGTAGTACCCGAGGAATATTTAGAATTCACATTAATAAGTTACACTGTACATTCTTTGAATCTGATTCAACGATCATTTACTATCCTACTTACAACTACCGATATACGTAACCGTTCACCTCAGATTAACCACCTCTATTTAAATTTCATATTTGGATTTTTACCTATCCGAATCCAACAAGTGGCATAAAGAAGAAACATCGGACAAATTAAAAATTGTTAGAAACACACGAATTAACTAATTGAAAATCTGTTAAGGATTCCACGCTAACTGTTCCGGCAAACTGTTCCCAGCTAACTGATTAACATTTAATTTATCGCAATTTACATTCTCGCAATTTTAATTTCTGCACTCTACATACTGTCGGGACGCACGTACAACAATACGTCGGATTAATTCTGAGACAACACGTCGAATAATGGGTCATGATATATATATTTTTATTTTACGCATTTTAAATAACGGGACACGTATGCAAGGTTTCGACTTATCATATCGACCCATCTATATATATATTTCGGAACAACCGTAGACACTCTATATGTGAAGGTGGGAGTTGGCTATACAGGGTTGGAGTTGATTCCAAAATATATATATGGTTTGAGTTGTGATCGACACTGAGACCGGTACACGGGTCACGATACGTATTAATTAATTCGAATATTATATATTTAATTTATATATATGAATTTATTGGACCATTGGACAATCGGACTATTGGACTGCTAACTTTGGACAATTAAAATGAATTAAAATGTTAATTATAACATATGAAACTAAACAATTCTTCAAGTTTGCCACTTGATTTCGTCTTAAACCTCATTTGTACATCGACAGTTACAATACGCGTTCAAGTCTTTTCATGACTCTTGAAAATACCTCAACCGGAAAATTGAACCAACCGCATTTCATCTACGGAAGAAAAGATTTATGTACCTGAAAAACTCTCGAACCCAAATTCGTAGTTTAACACGTACCTGTGTTGAATCCTTTGTCATTTATTAGCAAAAACAACCTTACAATTTCTTTTCAAAGTAGCCAATTTTGTCACAGCTTCAGCAAGTTAACTTCGACTTCTCAGTAAGACCAGTCTTATTATAACCTCGATATATACGCTGTCCTTTCGCCGTCGCTGCCAGAGAACCTTTTATATTTCACGACATCATCAGCAGTTATACCAGCAACTTGTCATCTCTTTGGTGAAAGTCGCAATCAGTATTCTGAAAATCTTGCAGAACTTCTCCCGTCATACCTATAACGCCTACCCCTAAGAATTTCATATTTCAGATGTGAAGTTTCTGAAAAACACCCTGAACTGTGAAGTAGTTCTTGAAATGCTGATGAAGCAGCAAAAACCGTAAACGACCTTAACAGTCAAAAGTTTGATGGTGAAGCTCAAAAAAAGAGAAGGTTTGGAACCACAAACCGGATTGAGCTAAGTATGAAGGAAACCGTGAACAAATCACAAAGAATAAGTTTGACTTCAAAGAATCCAAATGATTCAGTGCCTGCTAAAACCGTTAGTAAGAACCCTATTCCTTATTCTAAACCATTCCAGATGATATTCTTCATCATCATCTTATCTTAGATATTATAAGATATCTTCATACCTTCCGTCATACATATTCTCCATATTTCTGGAGATATTTACCCAACTATACTTATCCGAGATCATGTATCTCTCCGTAATATCTGCGTTACAATATAAAAGAAACTGTGTTAGTTTCTAAATTCTAAAACCTTCGAGTTTAAAATAGGAATGTTTTGAAGTAGTGTTGGGAACTGATGCATGAATTAGTATAATATAATGAAACTTGATCAACTTCATTATATTACAGTAAGTCATGTTAAGTTTCTAATGGAATGTGATGATTCACAGTACCGTCATCATGTGCCATGTTACACGGCTCTCACATTCTATCCAATTCCGAAACGTATTAAGAACAAATCATCTTGATAGTTCTATTTTTCTGGATATTCTGGTAATTTGACAAATCAAAATCGTACCATTACCATTCCTCTCTGAGAACATTAGTCATGTTCATTCCAAATCTTATACCTACGAATTCCGAACCATTGCTCGTTTGACTCGAGGACGGAAAAAAAAAAACGAAGGGACAAAGCCCCGCAATAGAAATTGGGGTAAAAATCACAGCAAATAGGAGGAGATATTAACTGTGAATAACAATGATTATAGAAGACAGAAGTAGGAGTATTGAAGTATAAGGGAAGATACAAAACTCAACAACCACCCAGAAATTACAAACCGTGTATATCTATACAGATAGCAATATAGAGACACGGGAGAACTAGAAACACCATCAACACAAGAGTATAGTAGAAGTAAATAGATTCTTCTGGTGGTAGATGAAAAAGAAGAATGACATATGTAAAAATTAAGAGTATATCAAGAATCAGAATGGGATGGAGCATATTGGTAAATGTCTTAAAGTAAGAATTAAGGAGAAAGAGTAGAAGATGTGAGTTGTAGTGTCATAACCCGTCCTTAACCCTAAGAACGAGTTAGATAACGTATGATTTCATTGCGAGGTATTGACCTCTATATGAGACATTTTTAAAAGAAAACTGCATATATTTTACATTACAAACCACAAATCTTATTTTTGATACAAGCTTTAGACAACATAAAAATGATTATCGTTTAGCGATAATCTTCGACTTACAAACTTTACATATAATGATAACAACACGGTTTCTAGCATATTTTACAACACAGATCCTCGGGTATGCAGTTTTATTTTTGACACAAATATGCGTACGCAAGATCCTGCTCAAATTCAACATTATGCAGCGGAAGCTTTAGTAATCTCCTGAGAATAGACATGTTTTAAAAGGTCAACATAAAGTTGGTGAGATATAGGTTTAGTGCCGGCAGCAATATATATATATATATAGACCACAAGATTTCGTATATAAACAGTTTAATAAAAATATTCTAAGTGGTTGAGCACTTGGTAACCATACTTAACATTTAATCACGTCGCATATTCCCTTTATTATGAAATCTTACTACACCGTACCAAGTGTAGTCACGAAACGAAGTACTGTGCAACCGTTGAATACTGGTCGTCCAGTCCGGTTGGGGTTGTCAGGCCCGATAGATCTATCAACAGGATTCGCGTTTACAATACCGCTGTAAATAACAGTT
Source organism: Rutidosis leptorrhynchoides (assembly GCF_046630445.1). Taxonomy (NCBI): domain Eukaryota; kingdom Viridiplantae; phylum Streptophyta; class Magnoliopsida; order Asterales; family Asteraceae; genus Rutidosis; species Rutidosis leptorrhynchoides. The sequence goes on from NC_092335.1 coordinate 638,294,320, forward strand.
ACCAAGCTACAGGGAAGTATGCCAGTGGTACAACTCAACGTAGAATATATTTTCCAGTTACTTGTGTCCATAACGTAAAATATAAAATACATGTATTCTCATCCCGAAATATTTAGAGTTTAAAAGTGGGACTATATACTCACTTTCGTCTTGAAGATATATATAATTTGACTTGGTCTCCGGTTGATATCACGAACCTATCCATATATAATATATCAATACCTTTTCTTTTTAAACAAACGTCACATATATATACTTGTTATACTTTTAATACTTTGAATAATTCCTTAGTCCGTAGTTAGCAGTTCGTTGTTAGTAATTCAATTTTAATGGTTCATTTTTAGATGTTTAATATACCCGCAATGAAATAAATAAAACCCCCAACGAAATAAATAAAACCCCATCGTATATGTATTGGTCGAGATTAATCTTGACCCATGGTACCGGTGTTGTCAAATGACGTGTTGCGTACATAAAGTACCGGTGTTGTCAAATGACGTGTTGCGTACAATCATGGGATCTTATGATTAATCTTCTCGTGTTGTTTACGGGTGATCCTGAACCATATAAAATTGAATTATAAGTACATATATATAAAATATCATGTTAACTTAAAAAGATGTGATTTATTTAATTTTTTCCCAATTATTTTCGTGGCTAAACTAGTCTTGGATATCCGATTTTGTTTCGGTCATAGTTTCTTCGTTACAACTCCGTTTTCGTTGATTCAACTTGCCATCTCCTTGAATCGAGTCCCTCTTTAAGACTATGAACTGTAAATACCTTAGTTTGTATTCAAAATCACACAGCATAGGTCAAACTTTAGTGAAACTTATGAAGTTAATCATTTTCCATCATGTAAACAACCTCAAATGATTATTTTTCTAAAAATACTTATACTTTGAGTTAAATCATGAAATTTTTATGTGTTATCATATTCATAGTAAAAATCATTTTTCCAGAAAATAAACCTCCAATTCAAAGTTTAAGATGGTTTTTAATTATCCAACCCAAAACAGCCCCCGGTTGCACTCCGACGTCGTAAATTCAGTTTTTAAGGTGTTCTTTGAAAAACCAAGTTATACCTTGTTAAGTTAGCATATAATTAAGATATGTTACAGGTCTTGAAGTATTTTAAAAGTTAAGTTAGAAGGATCTATTTAGTTTGCGAACAAGTTTGAAATCATTCAAACTATGTTCTAGTTTATAAACTCTTATATATATAGCTTTAAATATATGAATTGAAAAAGAGTTGAAGTAGAGTTTTTACCTCAAGTTTAAAATGTAAAGTTGCTGGAAAGAAGTAGTAAAATAAAAGTTGAGAGAGTTCTTGCAAGTGTGTGTGAAAATTGGAAGTAAAATTTGGAAAATGAATGTGTAAAAATGAGTTAGAAATGGTGCTTATTTATAGGCTTGAAAATTTGGTTTTTAGTGAAAATATCTAAGATAAGTTAAAATTTATTATGTCATGAATGACATATTATTCCAATAATTGAAGATTTCTATTGGTATATACCAATAGTAAATACTTCTAGAAGCTGTGTATAATACCCTAGATATACGTATAGGATTATTGAGAAAACGGAACGAGAATTCAAATATAACTATCTTTTGTAAATATACTTATATTGTTTTATGTATAAAAGCCCTTTAAAAATGATTAAATACATTACTTATACGATATATGTATAAACATTATAAATCATCAGTATTTATGTCAAATAACGTTACGTATGGTTATTGTTTTGAAAACTTAAGTTAGTAGTTTCAAAATATACTTATGACTTTTTGTTATTAATACAAAATGAGATATTAAAACATCCTTAGATCATGTTAAATATGTATGTATAATTATCATATATTGTATAGTTCGTGATATCATCGGTCAAATTAGACGGTCAAACGTTGTGTAAAACTCTTTTCAAAAACATAAATCTTAACAATTTGGATTGCTTATCATGTTGGTAAGGTTTAATTTATATAAATATTAATCTTATAAGTATAGAACGATCAAAAAAGTGCGGGTCATTACAGTACCTACCCGTTAAATAAATTTCGTCCCGAAATTTTAAAATTGTACCTATTTTGCGTCATCGGAAAACAAGTGTGGATATTTTTGTTTCATTTGATCCTCTCGTTCCCAAGTAAACTCGGGACCCCTTCGAGCATTCCAACGAACCTTAACGATCGGTATGTTGCTCTGCTTGAGCCGTTTAACTTCACGATCCATGATTTCGATTGGTTCTTCGATGAATTGTAGTTTCTCATCGACATGGATTTCTTCAAGAGGAATGGTGAGGTCTTCCTTTGCAAGACACTTCTTAAGGTTTGAGACGTGAAAGGTATTGTGTACTCCGGCGAGTTGTTGCGGTAACTCGAGTCGATAAGCTACCGGTCCAATGCGTTCGATGATCTTGAACGGGCCTACATATCTTGGGTTCAGTTTACCTCTTTTACCGAAACGTATTACACCTTTCCAAGGTGACACCTTTAGCATAACCATGTCCCCAATCTGAAACTCTAATGGTTTCCTTCGGACATCGGCGTAGCTCTTTTGGCGACTTCGGGCTGTTTTCAATCTCTCCTTGATTTGTACTATCTTCTCAGTCGTTTCGTGTATGATCTCGGGACCAGTTAATTGTCGATCTCCTACTTCATTCCAACAGATAGGAGATCTACACTTCCTTCCATACAATGCTTCGAATGGTGCAGCTTTAATGCTTGCATGATAACTATTATTATACGAAAATTCTGCTAACGGTAAATACTTATCCCATCCGTTTCCAAAATCGATCACACATGCCCTGAGCATGTCTTCAAGAGTCTGAATCGTTCTTTCACTCTGCCCGTCGGTTTGCGGATGATATGCGGTACTCATATCTAAACGAGTTCCTAGTGCCTCCTGCAGTGATTGCCAGAACTTTGAGGTAAATCTACTATCACGATCGGATATAATGGAAATAGGTATTCCATGCCTTGAAACAATTTCCTTTATATACAATCGTAATAGTTTCTCCATTCTATCCGTTTCCTTTATAGGCAAGAAATGTGCAGACTTGGTGAGACGATCAACAATCACCCAAATGGTGTCGTATCCCCAGGCAGTCTTTGGTAACTTCGTGATGAAATCCATGGTAATACCATCCCATTTCCATTCTGGGATTTCTGGTTGTTGAAGTAACCCTGACGGCTTCTGGTGTTCAGCTTTGACTTTGGAACAAGTTAAACATTCCCCAACATATGTTGCAACGTCTGTCTTTAAATTAGGCCACCAATAATGTGTCTTAAGATCTTGGTACATCTTTCCAACTCCAGGATGTATCGAGTATCTTGTCTTATGTGCCTCATTTAATATCAACTTCCTTAATCCACCCAACTTCGGTACCCAAATACGATTTGCAAAATATCGAATTCCATCTTCCCGCATAACGAGTTGCTTCTCATACTTCTTCATTATTTCATTTCCTATATTTTCTTTAGTAAGTGCTTCTCGTTGAACTTCTTTGATTTGTGAGTTGAGATTCATGCGAATTTTTATGTTCATCGCTCGTACTCGAATTGGTTCTCGTTCCTTTCTGCTTAAAGCATCGGCCACCACGTTCGCCTTCCCGGGATGATAACGAATTTCACAATCATAGTCGTTTATTAACTCGACCCACCTACGTTGTCTCATGTTCAGCTGTTTCTGATCAAAAATATGTTGAAGGCTTTTATGATCAGTAAACACAGTGCATTTAACCCCATACAAGTAGTGTCTCCATATCTTCAATGCAAACACGACTGCTCCTAGTTCTAGATCATGCGTCGTATAATTCCGCTCGTGAATCTTCAATTGTCGGGATGCGTATGCAATAACTTTCTTTCGTTGCATAAGAACGCAACCAAAACCTTGTCGCGAAGCGTCACAATATATTTCAAAATCATCGTTCCCTTCTGGTAACGATAAAATAGGCGCCGTAGTTAACTTCTTCTTTAGTAATTGAAATGCACTCTCCTGCTCAGAAGTCCATTCATATTTCTTCCCTTTTTGCGTTAACGCTGTCAACGGCTTAGCTATTCGGGAAAAATCTTGAATAAACCTTCTATAATAACCGGCTAAACCCAAAAATTGACGTATCTGCGTTGGTGTCTTAGGAGTCTCCCATTTTTCAATGGCTTCAGTTTTTGCTGGATCAACCTGAATTCCTTTGCTACTAACAACGTGGCCAAGAAATTGAACTTCTTTCAACCAAAAAGCACACTTAGAAAATTTAGCATATAGTTGTTCTTTTCTCAACAACTCTAATATCAACCTTAAATGCTGCTCATGCTCTTGCTCACTCTTGGAATAGATAAGAATATCATCAATGAAAACGATAACAAACTTATCTAAATATGGACTACAAACTCGATTCATGAGGTCCATGAATACAGCTGGCGCATTCGTCAATCCAAACGGCATGACCAAAAATTCGTAATGACCATAACGTGTCCGAAAAGCAGTTTTCGGAATGTCCTCTTCTTTGACACGTAGTTGGTGATAGCCCGATCTTAGGTCGATTTTCGAATAAACACATGATCCTTGGAGTTGATCAAATAAGTCGTCAATTCTCGGTAGTGGATACCGATTTTTGATAGTTAACTTATTTAATTCACGATAATCTATACACATCCTATAAGATCCATCTTTCTTTTTAACAAATAGAATCGGAGCTCCCCACGGTGAAGTACTTGGTCGTATGAATCCATGATCCAGTAATTCTTTTAACTGACTCTGAAGTTCTTTTAACTCGGATGGTGCAAGTCTATATGGAGCACGAGCCACTAGTGCAGCTCCTGGTACTAAATCTATTTGAAATTCTACAGATCTAAATGGAGGTAATCCCGGCAACTCTTCCGAAAAAACTTCAGGAAAATCTCTTGCCACAGGCACATCATTGATGCACTTCTCTTTCTTTTCGACTTTATTAACATGTGCTAAAATAGCATAACATCCCTTTTCTAAACACTTCTTGGCTTTCAAACAGCTAATGAGTTTTAGCTTTGAATCACCCTTCTCTCCATAAATCATCACCGGCATTCTATCCTTACAAGGAATGCGAATTACCTTCTTGGTACACACAACTTCAGCTCCTACTTTGGACATCCAGTCCATGCCGACTATTACATCAAAACTTCCTAATTCTACGGGTATTAAGTCAATTTTAAATGTTTCTCCGGCTAAATTTATTTTACAATCACGGCAAATTTTATCGGCTTTAATTAGTTTACCATTAGCTAACTCAATCATGTACTTAGCATCTAGAGGTAATGATGAACAATTCAATTTAGCGTAAAAGCCTCTACTCACGTAACTTCTATCGGCACCAGTATCAAATATAATAGATGCGGATAAGTTATTAATGGTAAACGTACCCGTAACAAGCTCCGGGTCTTCACACGCCTCTCTAGCATTAATAACAAATGCTCTTCCACGTGCAGATCCATTATTCTTCTCTGGATTCGGACACTGGCTCTTATAGTGACCTTGTTTTCCACACCCATAACAAGTAATGGTAGCCAAAGCAGTTCTATTTGCATTGGTGGTAGGAGTCTTGGTACCATTTGTATTTGTAACGAGAGCCCTACAATCTTCAGCAAGATGACCCTTTCGATTACATTTGTTGCATACCACATTACAGTAGCCAGAGTGATGTTTGTGGCATCGGTTGCATAAAGGATTTTGTCCTTTGTAACCAAAGCTTGAACCACCACCTGCACCTTGTATGGTTTCTTGTTTCTTAAAAGATTGTTGTTGGTTACCTCGATCATAATTTCCATTCCACTTTCTTTTGTTACCTGATACCTTCACATCAGTATTGGATGCTTTCTTATCCATGATGACCTGATCCATTAGCTCGTTTGCCATGGTTATAGCTTTATGAATTGTTTTAGGTTTCGATGCTGTAACGTTTGCCTTGACCTTTTTGGGCAAACCATCTTTGTACATTTCAATCTTCCGTTCTTCGGTTGGAACCAATTCAGGACATAGCAAAACTAATTCCATGAATCGCTGATTGTAGTTGGTGATTTCAGTACCAATAACCTTCAGACTTCGTAACTCATCTTCCAACTTCCTAACCTCGTTCCTTGGACAATATTCGTTGATTAACATTGTTTTGAATTCTTCCCACGGAGTATCATAAGCTACATCTCCTCCTACAGCCTTCACATAATTTTTCCACCACGTGAGTGCACTATCTTGTAAAGTGCACGATGTATACTTGGTCATGTCCTTTTCAACACAACCACTGATTTTAAACACAGTCTCCATCTTTTCTATCCACCGGGTTAAACCGATTGGTCCTTCTGTTCCACTGAATGATGAGGGCTTGCAAGCTTGAAAAGTTTTGTAAGTGCACCCCACACGAGGATTTGGGTTAACTGCAGCACCTCTTGCAGCCTCGACCCATAACATTCTGTCGTTCACTCGCTGATTGATGAGTTCCTGGATTTCTTGTTCCGTCATTCGGTTCAATCGCGCCATATTCTTCTATAAGAATGAAAAGAAAATAATTATTCACATGGAATATTATAGATGTAGTGTATATTTACAGTACATTATAGCTTATTAATAATATGAACCAGGTATTATTATAAAAGCCTTTTCTTCTTATTAGCGTTTTATAATTATATCTTGGGTAGTACCTACCCGTTAATGTTCATACTTAATAGCTTAGTACCGAACCAATTACTACAATCTAAATAATACTTAACCATGGAAAATTATTGCATTTCACACTTCACTATTTTACATATGCTTATCTTACATCGAACATTAAGCAAACCACACTAATAATATTATACAAAACATTATATGATCCCATGGTTTAATACGGCAGTGCATCGTTTGGTCTATTTCCTAGGACGTTTAGTTCCAATGAATGGCCTAACGCTTATCCTAGCTGTCTGCCTATATTTTGGCTGTGGGGCTGAAGAACTGGATGCCGGGACAGCACGAATAGGAATAGCGGGAATAGGGGTGGTAGTGTCTAGTGGAGTTGGTGCCACATCATCCTTACTAAACTCGGGATTTGAATTTTCTAATTCATTAGCCTTTCGTTTCTTTCCTAGTTCGAACTCGTCTTTTGTAATTTCCTGTATTTCTTCCTCGGGTTCACTTTCCTCCTCGGGTTCACTTTCCGGGTTCTCTATAGTCGGTTCATCCGGAATTTGTGAGTCTTCCCCAAAGATATTATTTTCGTCATCGGATAGGTTAATGACTGGAACACCATCTGAAGATTCTGGTTCGGAGTCGCTGAATGTGATAACAAGTTTTGAGCCCGACATCTATCATACAACAACTAACCCATTAGTACTACATAATATTTACATATAAATTTTAACCAACAATGATAAGCAATGGTTTTTAAATCAGACCCGGTCAAAGTCCAGACTTACTAATGTATCCTAACGACTTATCGGTTAGACACACTAATGCAAACCTGGTTCGCTAAGACCACCGCTCTGATACCACATGTCATAACCCGTCCTTAACCCTAAGAACGAGTTAGATAACGTATGATTTCATTGCGAGGTATTGACCTCTATATGAGACATTTTTAAAAGAAAACTGCATATATTTTACATTACAAACCACAAATCTTATTTTTGATACAAGCTTTAGACAACATAAAAATGATTATCGTTTAGCGATAATCTTCGACTTACAAACTTTACATATAATGATAACAACACGGTTTCTAGCATATTTTACAACACAGATCCTCGGGTATGCAGTTTTATTTTTGACACAAATATGCGTACGCAAGATCCTGCTCAAATTCAACATTATGCAGCGGAAGCTTTAGTAATCTCCTGAGAATAGACATGTTTTAAAAGGTCAACATAAAGTTGGTGAGATATAGGTTTAGTGCCGGCAGCAATATATATATATATAGACCACAAGATTTCGTATATAAACAGTTTAATAAAAATATTCTAAGTGGTTGAGCACTTGGTAACCATACTTAACATTTAATCACGTCGCATATTCCCTTTATTATGAAATCTTACTACACCGTACCAAGTGTAGTCACGAAACGAAGTACTGTGCAACCGTTGAATACTGGTCGTCCAGTCCGGTTGGGGTTGTCAGGCCCGATAGATCTATCAACAGGATTCGCGTTTACAATACCGCTGTAAATAACAGTTACCAAGCTACAGGGAAGTATGCCAGTGGTACAACTCAACGTAGAATATATTTTCCAGTTACTTGTGTCCATAACGTAAAATATAAAATACATGTATTCTCATCCCGAAATATTTAGAGTTTAAAAGTGGGACTATATACTCACTTTCGTCTTGAAGATATATATAATTTGACTTGGTCTCCGGTTGATATCACGAACCTATCCATATATAATATATCAATACCTTTTCTTTTTAAACAAACGTCACATATATATACTTGTTATACTTTTAATACTTTGAATAATTCCTTAGTCCGTAGTTAGCAGTTCGTTGTTAGTAATTCAATTTTAATGGTTCATTTTTAGATGTTTAATATACCCGCAATGAAATAAATAAAACCCCCAACGAAATAAATAAAACCCCATCGTATATGTATTGGTCGAGATTAATCTTGACCCATGGTACCGGTGTTGTCAAATGACGTGTTGCGTACATAAAGTACCGGTGTTGTCAAATGACGTGTTGCGTACAATCATGGGATCTTATGATTAATCTTCTCGTGTTGTTTACGGGTGATCCTGAACCATATAAAATTGAATTATAAGTACATATATATAAAATATCATGTTAACTTAAAAAGATGTGATTTATTTAATTTTTTCCCAATTATTTTCGTGGCTAAACTAGTCTTGGATATCCGATTTTGTTTCGGTCATAGTTTCTTCGTTACAACTCCGTTTTCGTTGATTCAACTTGCCATCTCCTTGAATCGAGTCCCTCTTTAAGACTATGAACTGTAAATACCTTAGTTTGTATTCAAAATCACACGGCATAGGTCAAACTTTAGTGAAACTTATGAAGTTAATCATTTTCCATCATGTAAACAACCTCAAATGATTATTTTTCTAAAAATACTTATACTTTGAGTTAAATCATGAAATTTTTATGTGTTATCATATTCATAGTAAAAATCATTTTTCCAGAAAATAAACCTCCAATTCAAAGTTTAAGATGGTTTTTAATTATCCAACCCAAAACAGCCCCCGGTTGCACTCCGACGTCGTAAATTCAGTTTTTAAGGTGTTCTTTGAAAAACCAAGTTATACCTTGTTAAGTTAGCATATAATTAAGATATGTTACAGGTCTTGAAGTATTTTAAAAGTTAAGTTAGAAGGATCTATTTAGTTTGCGAACAAGTTTGAAATCATTCAAACTATGTTCTAGTTTATAAACTCTTATATATATAGCTTTAAATATATGAATTGAAAAAGAGTTGAAGTAGAGTTTTTACCTCAAGTTTAAAATGTAAAGTTGCTGGAAAGAAGTAGTAAAATAAAAGTTGAGAGAGTTCTTGCAAGTGTGTGTGAAAATTGGAAGTAAAATTTGGAAAATGAATGTGTAAAAATGAGTTAGAAATGGTGCTTATTTATAGGCTTGAAAATTTGGTTTTTAGTGAAAATATCTAAGATAAGTTAAAATTTATTATGTCATGAATGACATATTATTCCAATAATTGAAGATTTCTATTGGTATATACCAATAGTAAATACTTCTAGAAGCTGTGTATAATACCCTAGATATACGTATAGGATTATTGAGAAAACGGAACGAGAATTCAAATATAACTATCTTTTGTAAATATACTTATATTGTTTTATGTATAAAAGCCCTTTAAAAATGATTAAATACATTACTTATACGATATATGTATAAACATTATAAATCATCAGTATTTATGTCAAATAACGTTACGTATGGTTATTGTTTTGAAAACTTAAGTTAGTAGTTTCAAAATATACTTATGACTTTTTGTTATTAATACAAAATGAGATATTAAAACATCCTTAGATCATGTTAAATATGTATGTATAATTATCATATATTGTATAGTTCGTGATATCATCGGTCAAATTAGACGGTCAAACGTTGTGTAAAACTCTTTTCAAAAACATAAATCTTAACAATTTGGATTGCTTATCATGTTGGTAAGGTTTAATTTATATAAATATTAATCTTATAAGTATAGAACGATCGAAAAAGTGCGGGTCATTACATGTAGAAATAAGGAAACGAAAAGGGTAGATTTATAGTGAAATATCCGACAGAGAAATCAAAACAGATTGCCGCATTAAAACAAAGAAGATCCTGATTTTCTGAATCGCCGAAGAACCAAATCTTGTTACGTAATATTTTCCTTAAATCCCTTAAATTCCGGAAATCAATCATAACCACGTCATCGGTTAGAACGAATCCATATTTACTCAATTCACTCTTCTGTGATAGTTACACTTGTGCGCTTCACTTGATCGAACCGTTTTATCTATACCTCTCAATAATGATAAGACTCTATTATCATCTCATATTCGTCATGAAAACATTCCTATTGTTATTTATGACAACCTCTACCAAATTTCGGGGACAAAATTTCTTTAACGGGTGGGTACTGTAACGACCCGGAAATTTCCGACCAAATTTAAATCTTATCTTCTATATGTCTCCGACACGATAAGCAAAAACCCTAATAATGAGTGTAGAAAAGTTTGAAATCTATATTCGGATAATTAGTTACCCTTTGACCAAGCCTGACGATTCACGAACAATTATGCGTATATAAATATGTATTTACAATATATATTTGTTAATTGAAAACGTTAACAAAATATTAAATGTCTACTTTGAGTTTAATTGTTACAATAGATATAAATAAAATAATTAGTTACTTAATATTTAAAGCATGATTGTGTATATAGTATTTGACATATATATATATATATATATATATATATATATATATATATATATATATATATATATATATATATGAACCTTATACATAGGTTATCATTGGATTATATATGAACGGTGTAGTTATTATATGTCAAAACTTGTAATACTTAATTCTATAATGAAATCATGTATATTTTAAATATATTTATACTTATATATAACAATTATATATACATTCAGATATAGAGTTATAGATATAAATACATATACATAAATATTATATATATATAATTACGGCTTATATATATATAGATTTAAGAAAAATGCAAAATTCTGTTTCATGTCATTATCTAAACTAAAGGTAATATATTCTTTGTCTAAAATCAGTACAATATGATTCCAGGATCAATCACAAGATAACAAATTCATTAAGAAATCGTACGCTTTTATTTTTCTTTTATTTTCTTTCCCTGTTCCTGATTGAAATGGTGTCGGATTAACTAAACTATCAAACAAGTTACATTAGCTGTAATATCAATTATTAGTCTCTTTACATTACTCTAGAAAGGCATTTAGTTTGAAAACAACAACAATCACTCTCTTCTTCTCTCTATTATTTTGGTAATATACAAACCACAAGAACCATCACCTTTATGCTTGAAACACCACCACCGTGAATCCTATCACCACCTTTCATAACCGGCCAACTTCACCTCAAACGATTGACCACCTTCTCTCTCTCTCCCTCTCGTTTACCATTTTCTGGTTCGAATGCTACCCAAACCAAACTGCTATTACATCTATTTGTCCATTACAATCAAACAATCACCAACTCCTTGTACTACTACAACTGAAATCGTTTCTGTTTTCTGTCCATAACAATCACCACCCTCAACAATTGAACCATCAAGAACATCATCAACTTCTATATTTTTGTTGTTGCCGTTACTATTTGTTTCTGTTTTCACACAGCACCCCAAATATATACCCCACTAAACCGCACCCATTATAGCACCTGTTATTCGCTACTGTTATGCTACTGTTTTCTTGTTCGATTTCCATCAACAAGACCACAAACCGAATCCCACATCTGCTCGATATCTGTTTCTGTTTTTGGTCCGAGAACTCCATCACGGTGACCACTCTCTTCAACCTTCGATCAACTATAACACCACCTTCACCATTTTTGTTTTTCTTCTCTTTCTCTTCTATGTTTACAACCAAGAACTACTTCCACTTCCACCCCCATTAAACCATCGCACCACCTTCTCACACCTATCGAACTAAACAATTACACCCTTCGAATTTATTTCACAAACCCAACAACACCTGCTCAATGTTTCTTTCGGTTTTAATCATTATTTCTGCTACTACTGTTGGACCATCACCTTCAAGCCGTCACAAAAACACAACCAAGATACTATAGGCGCTGTACAAGAATGATAATGATCATAATGAGTGAAAATGATTAATGCTCCTGACCATACTCATATATTTATTTATATAAAGCGTTTCTTTAAAATAAAGGGTGTTGGCAATTTGTTTAATTGTTTATTATAGTGGAAAATGATGTAACGAGAGGATAATGATGTTAATTTTTGAGGACAAAGATAAACGGGTTAGTACATATTAAATAAATTGTCACGCGAGTCAATACAAGAAAGTAACGAGCGGATCAGTGGTTGGAAGAGTGTTTGTTAAGCGAAAGGTCATGGGTTCGATTCTAGGCGAGTGCATATATTTTTTTATAGAAGCAGTCTTATTGTTGGGCCGTAAACCTGTTTTGGGCCGTGGTCATCTTGATGGGTCAAAGAGAAGTGGGGCTGCTTGATTATACAAAGCCCACGTATAATACTTGCTGTGATAATATGCCTGTCGACTAGTTTTTTTTTATTTATAGAAGAAGATGATGGCTATAAAAAAAAAACGAATTAAGTATGAGAGGGTTGTAAATTTAATCAGAAAAGCAAGGGAGATGGAATGGTTAAGGAGTGTTGTATCTATCCGAGAGGTCCGGGGTTCGAGTCCAGTTCGTGGCAAATCTTTTTAGAAAAAGCTCCTAAGGGTATACATTTATTTTATTATTATTACTATTATAGTTATGGTAATAGTAGTAGTATTATTATTGATATCATTAACTTTATTATCACAAATATTATTATTTTTAAGATATATAATTTATTTATTTTTATTATTAATATTATCATTAACATTATTATTTTTAACATTATTACTAATACTTCTATTATTAATATTATTATTATCACTATTTTATTATTATTACAAATATATTATTTTCATAAACACAAGATATTTATAGGAAATATATTTATTACATATATTATAGGATCTTAAATATATTAACTAATATATCATTGTTTATATTAATATAACATTTATTAAAGTGTATATATCATATAAGTAATATAACAAATAATAAGGATATTCATTTATATATATTATAAAATATATATAGTTAGCTGATTAATATTACAATGTGTTAATATATATATATACATGATATAGGTTCGTGAATCCGAGGCCAACCTTATACTTGTTAAATGATGTTATATGTATTTCTACTACGAAATACAGTATGGTGAGTATATAGATCCCTTTTAAACTCTAAATATTTTTGGGCTGAGAATACATGCGCTGTTTTTATAAATGATTTACGTTATGGACACAAGTGATCAAAAATAAATTCTACGTTGAGTTGTACCATGGCATATCTCTTTATACTTGGTAACTGCTAATTACGTGAGGAGCGTAAACGCGAATCCTGTTGATAGATCTATCGGGCTGACATCCCCAACCGGGCTGGACGACCAGCATTTAACGGTTGCACAGTACTTCGTTCTCGTTACTACACATTGGTACGGTGTAGGGTTTATTTAAGAGTATGCTGCTGTGACTTTTAGTTAAGTATGGTTACCAAGTGCTCAACGTCTTTTCTATACACGAGGAGTGTATTATGTATAAACTTAAAATCTTGTGGTCCATGGTTGTTATAACGCTGCTAGCATCAAACCTATATATCTCACCAACTTTATGTTGACATTTTAAAGCATGTTATTCTCAAGTACGAATTAAGTCTTCCGCTGTGCATTAGCTCATATTAAGGACCTTACTTGGAGTCGATCATCGCAATGGGACCAACTGTTGAAGACTTTGTCCGGGAGGATTAGGACCGGTCCTTTCAGTATCCCGCCACGACTATATAATCTCCCAAATTCTAAATCTTATTCATCCCATTGTTCCAATCACCAATCATCCCGGAGTAATGGAAGAAGTCAACGAGCTTCGTGCTCGAGTAGTGGCGTTGGAGAATATGGTGCAAAATTTACGAGAACCAGCACCAGCAGCATCTCCAGCACCGACAGTACCAACAGTATCAGCAACATCAACACCACCAGCAGTACTGCGAACATCACCAGCACCGCAAGCCCTGTAAGCACCAGCAGCATCACAAACTCCGCAAACTCCGCAATCACTGCAGACAGCAACACCACAGCCACCAAGGAATATTAGTAATAATGAGTTAAGATGTATTAACTCATCATTCTTCCCGAAGATTATATATGTATATTATATATATATATATATATATATATATATATATATATATATATATATATATATATATATATATATATATATAGTTTAAAACAATAATAAATCTTTTCGTACTAAGCTATTACTTGTGAATCTTAACTAGTAGGTACTACTTGGTTAATTCATATCACTAATATGCTATGATGTACATCCTTCGTTAATGACTTAACAATCGTTAACTATAATCTCTGTTTTAACTCAATAAATTCCATTTCATAATAAACCATGTGTATTATTCAAATACATGTTTGATTGTGCACTTTCATTTTCAATGTACTCGAAACTTTTTAGAAAACATTATTCATGCCTTGCGAATTTCACAAGAATTCCACAAACATCAACATCATTCACCGAGGAAATATCAATAAAAATTAATAATGAAGTATTGATTCATAATTTCATTTACGTTGAAGAAATAATCCGCAAAGATTACGTAATTTATAAGGTTTTAGAGATTATTCATTCTAGTTTCAACCGTAAATCAAATGAGATTAATATATTATTACCTCATTGAATCCATAATTACATCTGAAGAAGATATATATGTACATATATCTTCATAAAGATTGTAATAAAAATTCTTTTGTACAAACTGTTAATGGTGAAAATATTTTAACGGGTAGGTAATACCCGAGAAATATTTAGATTTCACATTAATACGTTAAAATGTACATTCTTCAATTCTGATTCAACAGTCATTAACTATACTACTTACATCCATAGATATATGCATCCGTTCAACAAAGAACAACCATTTTCATACAAATTCAATTACATATTCTGATTTTGACAGATCAGAATCCAAGTAAAGATTTAGCAGGTGGTATCACTCTTAGATTCCCACATCTTTCAAAATCATACTTTGAATTCAAACTATACTAAAACATCACTTTTTTTCATAAAACCCAGAAAATTATTCGTATAATTCAAAATTCTAGAACATCACATGTATATTGACGATTACAATCTGCGTTCAAACCC
This sequence comes from Rutidosis leptorrhynchoides, assembly GCF_046630445.1. Classification (NCBI taxonomy): domain Eukaryota; kingdom Viridiplantae; phylum Streptophyta; class Magnoliopsida; order Asterales; family Asteraceae; genus Rutidosis; species Rutidosis leptorrhynchoides. The sequence continues at coordinate 638,309,794 of NC_092335.1, forward strand.
TTCAAGATTCTTGAAAAACACCTCAATTAAGAAACAATCGAGAGGATGATCCAATCACATGTTATCTACGAAAAGAAAGATCTATGCATATAGTCATGCACCTGGAAAACTCCCGGAACCTATGTAAAAGTTTAACACGAATCTGTGATCCATTGGCTGAAATGTCCCGTTCTTATTGATTAAAAACGTTCCATATTAATTGATTTCGTTGCGAGGTTTTGACCTCTATATGAGACGTTTTTCAAAGACTGCATTCATTTTTAAAACAAACCATAACCTTTATTTCATAAATAAAGGTTTAAAAAGCTTTACGTAGATTATCAAATAATGATAATCTAAAATATCCTGTTTACACACGACCATTACATAATGGTTTACAATACAAATATGTTACATCGAAATCAGTTTCTTGAATGCAGTTTTTACACAATATCATACAAACATGGACTCCAAATCTTGTCCTTATTTTAGTATGCAACAGCGGAAGCTCTTAATATTCACCTGAGAATAAACATGCTTTAAACGTCAACAAAAATGTTGGTGAGTTATAGGTTTAACATATATATATCAAATCGTAACAATAGACCACAAGATTTCATATTTCAATACACATCCCATACATAGAGATAAAAATCATTCATATGGTGAACACCTGGTAACCGACAATAACAAGATGCATATATAAGAATATCCCCATCATTCCGGGACACCCTTCGGATATGATATAAATTTCGAAGTACTAAAGCATCCGGTACTTTGGATGGGGTTTGTTAGGCCCAATAGATCTATCTTTAGGATTCGCGTCAATTAGGGTGTCTGTTCCCTAATTCTTAGATTACCAGACCTAATAAAAAGGGGCATATTCGATTTCGATAATTCAACCATAGAATGTAGTTTCACGTACTTGTGTCTATTTTGTAAATCATTTATAAAACCTGCATGTATTCTCATCCCAAAAATATTAGATTTTAAAAGTGGGACTATAACTCACTTTCACAGATTTTTACTTCGTCGGGAAGTAAGACTTGACCACCGGTTGATTCACGAACCTATAACAATATATACATATATATCAAAGTATGTTTAAAATATATTTACAACACTTTTAATATATTTTGATGTTTTAAGTTTATTAAGTCAGCTGTCCTCGTTAGTAACCTACAACTAGTTGTCCACAGTTAGATGTACAGAAATAAATCGATAAATATTATCTTGAATCAATCCACGACCCAGTGTATACGTATCTCAGTATTGATCACAACTCAAACTATATATATTTTGGAATCAACCTCAACCCTGTATAGCTAACTCCAACATTCACATATAGAGTGTCTATGGTTGTTCCGAAATATATATAGATGTGTCGACATGATAGGTCGAAACATTGTATACGTGTCTATGGTATCTCAAGATTACATAATATACAATACAAGTTGATTAAGTTATGGTTGGAATAGATTTGTTACCAATTTTCACGTAGCTAAAATGAGAAAAATTATCCAATCTTGTTTTACCCATAACTTCTTCATTTTAAATCCGTTTTGAGTGAATCAAATTGCTATGGTTTCATATTGAACTATATTTTATGAATCTAAACAGAAAAAGTATAGGTTTATAGTCGGAAAAATAAGTTACAAGTCGTTTTTGTAAAGGTAGTCATTTCAGTCGAAAGAACGACGTCTAGATGACCATTTTAGAAAACATACTTCCACTTTGAGTTTAACCATAATTTTTGGATATAGTATCATGTTCATAATAAAAATCATTTTCTCAGAATAACAACTTTTAAATCAAAGTTTATCATAGTTTTTAATTAACTAACCCAAAACAGCCCGCGGTGTTACTACGACGGCGTAAATCCGGTTTTACGGTGTTTTTCGTGTTTCCAGGTTTTAAATCATTAAGTTAGCATATCATATAGATATAGAACATGTGTTTAGTTGATTTTAAAAGTCAAGTTAGAAGGATTAACTTTTGTTTGTGAACAAGTTTAGAATTAACTAAACTATGTTCTAGTGATTACAAGTTTAAACCTTCGAATAAGATAGCTTTATATGTATGAATCGAATGATGTTATGAACATCATTACTACCTTAATTTCCTTGTATAAACCTACTGGAAAAGAGAAAAATGGATCTAGCTTCAACGGATCCTTGGATGGCTCGAAGTTCTTGAAGCAGAATCATGACACGAAAACAAGTTCAAGTAAGATCATCACTTGAAATAAGATTGTTATAGTTATAGAAATTGAACCAAAGTTTGAATATGATTATTACCTTGTATTAGAATGATAACCTACTGTAAGAAACAAAGATTTCTTGAGGTTGGATGATCACCTTACAAGATTGGAAGTGAGCTAGCAAACTTGAAAGTATTCTTGATTTTATGAAACTAGAACTTTTGGAATTTATGAAGAACACTTAGAACTTGAAGATAGAACTTGAGAGAGATCAATTAGATGAAGAAAATTGAAGAATGAAAGTGTTTGTAGGTGTTTTTGGTCGTTGGTGTATGGATTAGATATAAAGGATATGTAATTTTGTTTTCATGTAAATAAGTCATGAATGATTACTCATATTTTTGTAATTTTATGAGATATTTCATGCTAGTTGCCAAATGATGGTTCCCACATGTGTTAGGTGACTCACATGGGCTGCTAAGAGCTGATCATTGGAGTGTATATACCAATAGTACATACATCTAAAAGCTGTGTATTGTACGAGTACGAATACGGGTGCATACGAGTAGAATTGTTGATGAAACTGAACGAGGATGTAATTGTAAGCATTTTTGTTAAGTAGAAGTATTTTGATAAGTGTCTTGAAGTCTTTCAAAAGTGTATGAATACATATTAAAACACTACATGTATATACATTTTAACTGAGTCGTTAAGTCATCGTTAGTCGTTACATGTAAATGTTGTTTTGAAACCTTTAGGTTAACGATCTTGTTGAATGTTGTTAACCCATTGTTTATTATAACAAATGAGATGTTAAATTATTATATTATCATGATATTATGATATATAATATATCTTAGTATGATGTATATACAGTTAAATGTCGTTACAACGATAATCGTTACATATATGTCGCGTTTCGAAATCATTAAGTTAGTAGCCTTATTTTTACATATGTATTTCATTGTTAATACACTTAATAATATATTTACTTATCATTTAACATAATTAACCAAGTGTATCAATATCTTAATATGATTCATATGTACCTAGTAAAACGTTGTTATAACGATAATCGTTATATATATCGTTTTCGAGTTTCTTAAATTAATAGTCTCATTTTTATGTATATAACTCATTGTTAAAATAACTAATGAGATACATACTTATAATAAAAACATGTTAACTATATATATAACCATATATATGTCATCGTATAGTTTTTACAAGTTTTAACGTTCGTGAATCACCGGTCAACTTGGGTAGTCAATTGTCTATATGAAACATATTTCAATTAATCAAGTCTTAACAAGTTTGATTGCTTAACATGTTGGAAACATTTAATCATGTAAATATCAATCTCAATTAATATATATAAACATGGAAAAGTTCAGGTCACTACAGTACCTACCCGTTAAATAAATTTCGTCCCGAAATTTTAAGCTGTTGAAGGTGTTGACGAATCTTCTGGAAAGAGATGCGGGTATTTCTTCTTCATCTGATCTTCACGCTCCCAGGTGAACTCGGGTCCTCTACGAGCATTCCATCGAACCTTAACAATTGGTATTTTGTTTTGCTTAAGTCTTTTAACCTCACGATCCATTATTTCGACGGGTTTTTCGATGAATTGAAGTTTTTCGTTGATTTGGATTTCATCTAACGGAATAGTGAGATCTTATTTAGAAAAACATTTCTTTAAATTCGAGACGTGGAAAGTGTTATGTACAGCCACGAGTTGTTGAGGTAACTCTAGTCGGTAAGCTACTGGTCCGACACGATCAATAATCTTGAATGGTCCAATATACCTTGGATTTAATTTCCCTCGTTTACCAAATCGAACAACGCCTTTCCAAGGTGCAACTTTAAGCATGACCATCTCTCCAATTTCAAATTCTATATCTTTTCTTTTAATGTCAGCGTAGCTCTTTTGTCGACTTTGGGCGGTTTTCAACCGTTGTTGAATTTGGATGATCTTCTCGGTAGTTTCTTGTATAATCTCCGGACCCGTAATCTGTCTATCCCCCACTTCACTCCAACAAATCGGAGACCTGCACTTTCTACCATAAAGTGCTTCAAACGGCGCCATCTCAATGCTTGAATGGTAGCTGTTGTTGTAGGAAAATTCTGCTAACGGTAGATGTCGATCCCAACTGTTTCCGAAATCAATAACACATGTTCGTAGCATGTCTTCAAGCGTTTGTATCGTCCTTTCGCTCTGCCCATCAGTTTGTGGATGATAGGTAGTACTCATGTCTAGACGAGTTCCTAATGCTTGCTGTAATGTCTGCCAGAATCTTGAAATAAATCTGCCATCCCTATCAGAGATAATAGAGATTGGTATTCCATGTCTGGAGACGACTTCCTTCAAATACAGTCGTGCTAACTTCTCCATCTTATCATCTTCTCTTATTGGTAGGAAGTGTGCTGATTTGGTGAGACGATCAACTATTACCCAAATAGTATCAAAACCACTTGCAGTCCTTGGCAATTTAGTGATGAAATCCATGGTAATGTTTTCCCATTTCCATTCCGGGATTTCGGGTTGTTGAAGTAGACCTGATGGTTTCTGATGCTCAGCTTTGACCTTAGAACACGTCAAACATTCTCCTACGTATTTAGCAACATCGGCTTTAATACCCGGCCACCAAAAATGTTTCTTGAGATCCTTGTACATCTTCCCCGTTCCAGGATGTATTGAGTATCTGGTTTTATGAGCTTCTCTAAGTACCATTTCTCTCATATCTCCAAATTTTGGTACCCAAATCCTTTCAGCCCTATACCGGGTTCCGTCTTCCCGAATATTAAGATGCTTCTCCGATCCTTTGGGTATTTCATCCTTTAAATTTCCCTCTTTTAAAACTCCTTGTTGCGCCTCCTTTATTTGAGTAGTAATGTTATTATGAATCATTATATTCATAGATTTTACTCGAATGGGTTCTCTGTCCTTCCTGCTCAAGGCATCGGCTACCACATTTGCCTTCCCCGGGTGGTAACGAATCTCAAAGTCGTAATCATTCAATAATTCAATCCACCTACGCTGCCTCATATTCAGTTGTTTCTGATTAAATATGTGTTGAAGACTTTTGTGGTCGGTATATATAATACTTCTGACCCCATATAGGTAGTGCCTCCAAGTCTTTAATGCAAAAACAACCGCGCCTAATTCCAAATCATGCGTCGTATAATTTTGTTCGTGAATCTTCAATTGTCTAGACGCATAAGCAATCACTTTCGTTCGTTGCATTAATACACAACCGAGACCTTGCTTTGATGCATCACAATAAATCACAAAATCATCATTCCCTTCAGGCAATGACAATATAGGTGCCGTAGTTAGCTTTTTCTTCAATAACTGAAACGCTTTCTCTTGTTCATCATTCCATTCAAATTTCTTCCCTTTATGCGTTAATGCAGTCAAGGGTTTTGCTATTCTGGAAAAGTCTTGGATGAACCTTCTGTAGTAACCAGCTAGTCCTAAAAACTGGCGTATGTGTTTCGGAGTTTTCGGGGTTTCCCACTTTTCAACAGTTTCTATCTTTGCCGGATCCACCTTAATACCTTCTTTGTTCACTATGTGACCGAGGAATTGAACTTCTTCCAACCAAAATGCACACTTTGAAAACTTAGCGTACAATTCTTCCTTCCTCAATACTTCTAACACCTTTCTCAAATGTTCACCGTGTTCTTGGTCATTCTTTGAGTAAATAAGTATGTCATCAATGAAAACAATGACAAACTTGTCAAGGTATGGTCCACACACTCGGTTCATAAGGTCCATGAACACAGCTGGTGCATTAGTTAAACCAAACGGCATGACCATAAACTCGTAATGACCGTAACGTGTTCTGAAAGCAGTCTTTGGAATATCATCTTCTTTCACCCGTATTTGATGATACCCGGAACGTAAGTCAATCTTTGAATAAACAGACGAGCCTTGTAGTTGATCAAATAAGTCGTCGATTCTCGGTAGTGGGTAGCGGTTCTTGATGGTAAGTTTGTTCAACTCTCGGTAGTCGATACACAACCTGAATGTACCATCTTTCTTCTTGACAAACAAAACAGGAGCTCCCCACGGTGATGTGCTTGGTCGAATGAAACCACGCTCTAAAAGTTCTTGTAATTGGCTTTGCAGTTCTTTCATCTCGCTGGGTGCGAGTCTGTAAGGAGCACGAGCTATTGGTGCAGCTCCTGGTACAAGATCTATTTGAAATTCAACGGATCGATGTGGGGGTAATCCCGGTAATTCTTTCGGAAATACATCGGGAAATTCTTTTGCAATGGGAACATCATTGATGCTCTTTTCTTCAGTTTGTACTTTCTCGACGTGTGCTAGAACAGCATAGCAACCTTTTCTTATTAGTTTTTGTGCCTTCAAATTACTAATAAGATGTAGCTTCGTGTTGCCCTTTTCTCCGTACACCATTAAGGGTTTTCCTTTTTCTCGTATAATGCGAATTGCATTTTTGTAACAAACGATCTCCGCTTTCACTTCTTTCAACCAGTCCATACCGATTATCACATCAAAACTCCCTAACTCTACTGGTATCAAATCAATCTTAAATGTTTCGCTAACCAGTTTAATTTCTCGATTCCGACATATATTATCTGCTGAAATTAATTTACCATTTGCTAATTCGAGTAAAAATTTACTATCCAAAGGCGTCAATGGACAACTTAATTTAGCACAAAAATCTCTACTCATATAGCTTCTATCCGCACCCGAATCAAATAAAACGTAAGCAGATTTATTGTCAATAAGAAACGTACCCGTAACAAGCTCCGGGTCTTCCTGTGCCTCTACCGCATTAATATTGAAAACTCTTCCACGGCCTTGTCCATTCGTGTTCTCCTGGTTCGGGCAATTTCTAATAATGTGGCCTGGTTTTCCACATTTATAACAAACTACATTGGCATAACTTGCTCCGACACTACTTGCTCCGCCATTACTCGTTCCGACACCATTTGTTCCTTTCGTTCTATTAACCCCTGGTCCGTAGACCTCACACTTCGCCGCGCTATGACCATTTCTTTTACACTTGTTGCAAAATTTGGTGCAGAACCCCGAGTGACTCTTTTCACACCTTTGGCATAGCTGCTTCTGATTGTTGTTGTTGTTGCGGTTATTATTGTTGTTGGGATGATTGTTGTAGTTGCTGTTGTTGTTGTTGTTGTTGTTGGGCCGTTTGTTGTAGTTGCGATTGATGTTGCGATTGTTGGGATAATTGTTGCGATTATTGTTGTAATTGCTGTTGTTGTTGTATTGGTGATTCTTATCACCGTTTTCCTCCCACTTTCTTTTGACTTGCTTCACATTGGCCTCTTCAGCAGTCTGTTCTTTAATTCTTTCTTCAATCTGGTTCACTAGTTTGTGAGCCATTCTACATGCCTGTTGTATGGAGGCGGGCTCGTGTGAACTTATATCTTCTTGGATTCTTTCCGGTAATCCTTTCACAAACGCGTCGATCTTCTCTTCCTCATCTTCGAATGCTCCCGGACACAATAGGCACAATTCTGTGAATCGTCTTTCGTACTTGGTAATATCAAATCCTTGGGTTCGTAACCCTCTAAGTTCTGTCTTGAGCTTATTGACCTCGGTTCTGGGACGGTACTTCTCGTTCATCAAGTGCTTGAATGCTGACCACGGTAGTGCGTACGCATCATCTTGTCCCACTTGCTCTAGATAGGTATTCCACCATGTTAACGCAGAACCTGTGAAGGTATGCGTAGCGTACTTCACTTTGTCCTCTTCAGTACACTTACTTATGGCAAACACCGATTCAACCTTCTCGGTCCACCGTTTCAATCCGATCGGTCCTTCGGTTCCATCAAATTCCAAAGGTTTGCAGGCAGTGAATTCTTTGTAGGTGCATCCTACACGATTTCCTGTACTGCTAGATCCAAGGTTATTGTTGGTATGTAGCGCAGCCTGTACTGCGGCTATGTTTGAAGCTAGAAAAGTACGGAATTCCTCTTCATTCATATTTACAGTGTGTCGAGTAGTCGGTACCATTTCCTTCAAAATAGTTAAATGAAACAAGTTAATCATACAGAATATTAAGAGTAGTTAATAGTATTTCGTAGCATAATATGAACTCATTTATAAAAGCTTTTTCTTCATATTAGCGTTTTATAAGTTTAAATTCGGGTAGTACCTACCCGTTAAGTTCATACTTAGTAGCTAATATACAATTCAACTACTACAATTCTATATGAAAATCTGATTATAATAATATTTCGCGTTCAAACTTTTATACAATATTTTACAAACTTACAATACCGCTTATTTTACATAAAGCATGAAATATAGCACACAATAACTTTGATACAAGATAGTTGTGAAGACAATTCTAGCTAGTACACAAGTCGTTCAGCAAAGGCAATAAAGACACGTAATTCATACGTCCAGAAACAAGTCATGCATTCTGGTTTTACTAGGACTACTTCCCATCCTTGGTCTTGTGCAACATAACCGTTATGGCCGTTAATAAGACAGCGTGTTGTAACGTCATCAAAGGGATGAGGGTTACGTAATGTCCAACAGTCCCGTAATAATCTAAAAACCTCATTTCTTACCCCAATTACCGACTCCGTCACTTGTGGAAACGTTTTGTTTAATAGTTGTAGCCCGATGTTCTTGTTCTCACTTTGGTGAGAAGCGAACATTACTAATCCGTAAGCATAACATGCTTCTTTATGTTGCATGTTAGCCGCTTTTTCTAAATTACGAAGTCCAATATTCGGATATATTGAGTCAAAATAATTTCTTAACCCGTTGCGTAAAATAGCATTTGGGTTCCCCGCAATATATGCGTCAAAGTAAACACATCGTAACTTATGGGTTTCCCAATGTGATATCCCCCATCTTTCAAACGAAAGTCTCTTATAAACCAAGACATTCTTGGAACGTTCTTCGAATGTCTTACAAACTGATCTCGCCTTAAATAGTTGTGCCGAAGAATTCTGGCCGACTCTAGACAAGATTTCATCAATCATGTCTCCGGGTAGGTCTCTTAAAATTTTGGGTTGTCTATCCATTTTGTGTTTTTAAACTGTAAAATAGACAAGAGTTAGATTCATAAAAAAAATACTTATTAATACAAGCAATTTTTACATATATCATAAAGCATAAGAACACTATATTACATATATTACACCACACGAATACAACTATCTTATTCCGACTCGCTCGTTTCTTCTTCTTCGGTTTTGGTTCGTTTTGCCAAGTTTCTAGGGATATATGATGTTCCCCTAATACGAGCCGTCGTTGTCCACATTGGTTTAGAAAAACCTGGTGGTTTAGAGGTTCCCGGGTCATTGTTACAACTTAAGGACTTCGGGGGTTGACGATACATATAAAGTTCATCGGGGTTGGAATTAGATTTCTCTATTTTTATGCCCTTTCCCTTATTATTTTCTTTTGCCTTTTTAAATTCAGTTGGGGTAATTTCTATAACATCATCGGAATTCTCGTCGGAATCCGATTCATCGGAGAATTGGTAATCCTCCCAATATTTTGCTTCCTTGGCGGAAACACCATTGACCATAATTAACTTTGGTCGGTTGGTTGAGGATTTTCTTTTACTTAACCGTTTTATTATTTCCCCCACCGGTTCTATTTCTTCATCCGGTTCCGATTCTTCTTCCGGTTCCGATTCTTCTTCCGGTTCCGACTCTTCTTCCGGTTCCTCTTCGGGAACTTGTGAATCAGTCCACAAATCATTCCAATTTACATTTGACTCTTCATTATTATTAGGTGAGTCAATGGGACTTGTTCTAGAGGTAGACATCTATCACATAATATCAAACACGTTAAGAGATTAATATATCACATAATATTCATATGTTAAAAATATATAGTTTCCAACAAAAATGTTAAGCAATCATTTTTAAAGAAAACACGGTCGAAGTCCAGAATCACTAATGCATCCTAACAAACTCGATAAGACACACTAATGCAAATTTTCTGGTTCTCTAAGACCAACGCTCGGATACCAACTGAAATGTCCCATTCTTATTGATTAAAAACGTTCCATATTAATTGATTTCGTTGCGAGGTTTTGACCTCTATATGAGACGTTTTTCAAAGACTGCATTCATTTTTAAAACAAACCATAACCTTTATTTCATAAATAAAGGTTTAAAAAGCTTTACGTAGATTATCAAATAATGATAATCTAAAATATCCTGTTTACACACGACCATTACATAATGGTTTACAATACAAATATGTTACATCGAAATCAGTTTCTTGAATGCAGTTTTTACACAATATCATACAAACATGGACTCCAAATCTTGTCCTTATTTTAGTATGCAACAACGGAAGCTCTTAATATTCACCTGAGAATAAACATGCTTTAAACGTCAACAAAAATGTTGGTGAGTTATAGGTTTAACATATATATATCAAATCGTAACAATAGACCACAAGATTTCATATTTCAATACACATCCCATACATAGAGATAAAAATCATTCATATGGTGAACACCTGGTAACCGACAATAACAAGATGCATATATAAGAATATCCCCATCATTCCGGGACACCCTTCGGATATGATATAAATTTCGAAGTACTAAAGCATCCGGTACTTTGGATGGGGTTTGTTAGGCCCAATAGATCTATCTTTAGGATTCGCGTCAATTAGGGTGTCTGTTCCCTAATTCTTAGATTACCAGACTTAATAAAAAGGGGCATATTCGATTTCGATAATTCAACCATAGAATGTAGTTTCACGTACTTGTGTCTATTTTGTAAATCATTTATAAAACCTGCATGTATTCTCATCCCAAAAATATTAGATTTTAAAAGTGGGACTATAACTCACTTTCACAGATTTTTACTTCGTCGGGAAGTAAGACTTGACCACCGGTTGATTCACGAACCTATAACAATATATACATATATATCAAAGTATGTTTAAAATATATTTACAACACTTTTAATATATTTTGATGTTTTAAGTTTATTAAGTCAGCTGTCCTCGTTAGTAACCTACAACTAGTTGTCCACAGTTAGATGTACAGAAATAAATCGATAAATATTATCTTGAATCAATCCACGACCCAGTGTATACGTATCTCAGTATTGATCACAACTCAAACTATATATATTTTGGAATCAACCTCAACCCTGTATAGCTAACTCCAACATTCACATATAGAGTGTCTATGGTTGTTCCGAAATATATATAGATGTGTCGACATGATAGGTCGAAACATTGTATACGTGTCTATGGTATCTCAAGATTACATAATATACAATACAAGTTGATTAAGTTATGGTTGGAATAGATTTGTTACCAATTTTCACGTAGCTAAAATGAGAAAAATTATCCAATCTTGTTTTACCCATAACTTCTTCATTTTAAATCCGTTTTGAGTGAATCAAATTGCTATGGTTTCATATTGAACTATATTTTATGAATCTAAACAGAAAAAGTATAGGTTTATAGTCGGAAAAATAAGTTACAAGTCGTTTTTGTAAAGGTAGTCATTTCAGTCGAAAGAACGACGTCTAGATGACCATTTTAGAAAACATACTTCCACTTTGAGTTTAACCATAATTTTTGGATATAGTTTCATGTTCATAATAAAAATCATTTTCTCAGAATAACAACTTTTAAATCAAAGTTTATCATAGTTTTTAATTAACTAACCCAAAACAGCCCGCGGTGTTACTACGACGGCGTAAATCCGGTTTTACGGTGTTTTTCGTGTTTCCAGGTTTTAAATCATTAAGTTAGCATATCATATAGATATAGAACATGTGTTTAGTTGATTTTAAAAGTCAAGTTAGAAGGATTAACTTTTGTTTGCGAACAAGTTTAGAATTAACTAAACTATGTTCTAGTGATTACAAGTTTAAACCTTCGAATAAGATAGCTTTATATGTATGAATCGAATGATGTTATGAACATCATTACTACCTTAATTTCCTTGGATAAACCTACTGGAAAAGAGAAAAATGGATCTAGCTTCAATGGATCCTTGGATGGCTCGAAGTTCTTGAAGCAGAATCATGACACGAAAACAAGTTCAAGTAAGATCATCACTTGAAATAAGATTGTTATAGTTATAGAAATTGAACCAAAGTTTGAATATGATTATTACCTTGTATTAGAATGATAACCTACTATAAGAAACAAAGATTTCTTGAGGTTGGATGATCACCTTACAAGATTGGAAGTGAGCTAGCAAACTTGAAAGTATTCTTGATTTTATGAAACTAGAACTTTTGGAATTTATGAAGAACACTTAGAACTTGAAGATAGAACTTGAGAGAGATCAATTAGATGAAGAAAATTGAAGAATGAAAGTGTTTGTAGGTGTTTTTGGTCGTTGGTGTATGGATTAGATATAAAGGATATGTAATTTTGTTTTCATGTAAATAAGTCATGAATGATTACTCATATTTTTGTAATTTTATGAGATATTTCATGCTAGTTGCCAAATGATGGTTCCCACATGTGTTAGGTGACTCACATGGGCTGCTAAGAGCTGATCATTGGAGTGTATATACCAATAGTACATACATCTAAAAGCTGTGTATTGTACGAGTACGAATACGGGTGCATACGAGTAGAATTGTTGATGAAACTGAACGAGGATGTAATTGTAAGCATTTTTGTTAAGTAGAAGTATTTTGATAAGTGTCTTGAAGTCTTTCAAAAGTGTATGAATACATATTAAAACACTACATGTATATACATTTTAACTGAGTCGTTAAGTCATCGTTAGTCGTTACATGTAAATGTTGTTTTGAAACCTTTAGGTTAACGATCTTGTTGAATGTTGTTAACCCATTGTTTATTATAACAAATGAGATGTTAAATTATTATATTATCATGATATTATGATATATAATATATCTTAGTATGATGTATATACAGTTAAATGTCGTTACAACGATAATCGTTACATATATGTCGCGTTTCGAAATCATTAAGTTAGTAGCCTTATTTTTACATATGTATTTCATTGTTAATACACTTAATAATATATTTACTTATCATTTAACATAATTAACCAAGTGTATCAATATCTTAATATGATTCATATGTACCTAGTAAAACGTTGTTATAACGATAATCGTTATATATATCGTTTTCGAGTTTCTTAAATTAATAGTCTCATTTTTATGTATATAACTCATTGTTAAAATAACTAATGAGATACATACTTATAATAAAAACATGTTAACTATATATATAACCATATATATGTCATCGTATAGTTTTTACAAGTTTTAACGTTCGTGAATCACCGGTCAACTTGGGTAGTCAATTGTCTATATGAAACATATTTCAATTAATCAAGTCTTAACAAGTTTGATTGCTTAACATGTTGGAAACATTTAATCATGTAAATATCAATCTCAATTAATATATATAAACATGGAAAAGTTCGGGTCACTACATTGGCGTTGTTAATACCGAAAATAACCTTGTAATTCCTTTTCAAGGTATCCAGTGTTATTCCCCTTCCAACAAGTCAACTTCGACTTTTCATTCGGATTAGCCTTATTATAACCTTGATATATACGTTGCCCTGTATGTCATTGTTACCGGGGAACCTTTTACATTCCAACATATTAACAGTAAACGTACCAACAACTTCATTACCCTTTGACTTAAGCCTCTCCGAAAAGTCACTATATTTATTCATTGAAACCCTATCATGTACTCATCTGCATCTTGTAACATAGTTGCCATACCAAAAAGCTTCAATTATTATTCTCGAATTTTGCAGCGATTCTATGCCAACAGTTATATATATATATATATATATATATATATATATATATATACATATAACGTCTATCTCCTAGACGTACGTACTTCAATTGTGAATTTCTGAAAAGCACCCCAAGCTGCGAATTAGTTCTTCGAATTTTAGAAAATGCTGATGAAGCAGCAAAACCTGTAAACAACCTTAACAGTCGAAGGTTTGATGATAAAGAGTAGTGTGTTGAAAAAGCTCAGAAAATGAGAAAATTTGGTACTGAAAAACGGATTAATTAAACCATAAAGGAGGCTGTGGACAAATCACTATGACTAAACCTACCTTCAAAGAATCCAAATGATTCAGTATCTGCCTGAGATCTTTAGCAAATACCTTGCTTCTTACTCTAAACCTTTGCGGACAAATCTTCTTCATCAACTTTCGATCTTAGAGATTCTAAGATATCATCGTATCTTTAAGAATAAATATCCTCGATCTTTCTGAAGATATCTTCATAATTATTTTTGTCTGAAATCACTTATCTCCTCGTGCTATCTGTATTACATCATAAAGGGAACTGTTTTAGTTTCTAGATTCTGTAAAATTCGAGCTTAAATTATGAATGATTTTTGAGAAGTGTTAGGGATTGAAGCATGAGTTAGTATAATATAATGATGTCTGGACAACGTGGTTATATTACAGTAAGTCATGCTAAATTTCTAATGAAATGTGATGATTTACAGACTATACCGTCATCATGTACCATGTTACATAACTCTTTCATTCTACTTAACCTCTAAACATATCAATTAAGTATGTACTAGATATTTCTATCTTTTCCGTGATTTATGGTAATTTACTAAATCAAATCGTGCTATTACCATTCCTTTCTGCTTAGAACATTAGTTAGGTTCATTAGAAACTCCATACCTACGAATTCTGGACCATTACTGTAGTGACCCGAACTTTTCCATGATTATATATTATATGAGATTAATATTTACATGAATAAATGTTTCCAACATGTTAAGCAATCAAACTTGTGAAGACTTGATTAACTGAAACGAATTTTGTGTTAACGTTTGACCACCCAGTTTGTCCGATGATTCATGAACGTTATAACTCGTATATGACATGTTAATATATATATGGACATATAGATATGTTTAACATGATGAAATGATATTTAAGTATCTCATTATGTATATTAACAACAAACTATATACATAAAACAAGACTACTAACTTAAGGAATTCAAAACGATATCTATATGTAACGATTATCGTTGTAATAACGTCTTACTATTTATATATCATATTTAGATATATTAATACATCATGTTATCATGATAATGTAACAATTTAACATCTCATTAAGTATTATAACAATGGATTAATTACATTTAACAAGATCGTTAACTTAAAGGTTTCAAAACAACACTTACCTGTAACGACTAACGATGACTTAACGACTCAGTTAAAATGCATTTACATGTAGTGTATTAAGATGTAATAATACACTTTTGAAAGACTTCATGACACATATCAAAGTACTTCTACTTAACAAAAATGCTTACAACTACATTCTCATTCATTTTCATCAATAATTCTACTCGTATGCACCTGTATTCGTACTCGTACAATACACAGCTCCTAGATGTATATACTATTGGTATATACACTTCAATTATCAACTCTTAGCAGCCTTAATGAGTCACCTAAACATTTGGGAACCATCATTTGGTAACTAGCATGAAATATCTCACAAAATTACAAACTAATGGAGCCTATATTGACTCCTCTAATTCACGTGAACTAGCACTCTCACAAACACATTCCCATTTCAATTTTCTTGCATCAAACACATCTCTCTCAAGTTCTTTCTTGATGTTCTAAGTGTTCTTCATCATCTTCATCAAAATCTACATCAATCTAGCTCATAAATCCATAAATAAAACAACTACTCAAGAACACATCAAGAACACTTTCAAGTTTACTAGATTACTTCCAAGCTTTCTAATCCATTCCAAGCAATCACCTAAGATCAAGAAACCTTTGTTATTTATAGTAGGTTATCTTTCTTATTCAAGGTAATATTCATATTCAAACTTTGATTCAATTTCTATAACTATAACTATCTTAATTCGAGTAGTAATCTTACTTGAAATTGTTTTCGTGTCATGATTCTACTTCAAGAACTTCCAAGCCATCCAAGATCCTTTGAAGCTAGATCATTTCTTATTACTTCCAATAGGTTTACCTACTATACTTGAGGTAGTGATGATGTTCATAATATCATTCAATTCATATATATAAAACTATCTTATTCGAAGATTTAAATTTGTAATCACTAGAACATAGTTTAGTTGATTCTAAACTTGTTCGCAAACAAAGTTAATCCTTCTAACTTAACTTTTAAAATCAACGAAACACATTTTCTATATCTATATGATATGCTAACTTAATGATTTAAAACTTGGAAACACGAAAAAACCGTAAAACCGGACATACGCCGTCGTAGTTAAACCGGGGGCTGTTTTGGGTTGAATAATTAAAAACTGTGATAACCTTTGAATTAAAAGTTGTTCTTCTGGGAAAATGATATTTCTTATGAACAAGAACTATATCCAAAAATCATGGTTAAACTCAAAGTGGATGTAGGTTTTTCAAAATGGTCATCAAGATGTCGTTCTTTCGACGAAAATGACTACCTCTTTCAAAAACGACTTGTAACCTGTATTTCTGACTATAAACTTATACTTTTTCTGTTTAGTTTCATAAATTTCAGTTCATTATGAAACCATAGCAACTCTATTCACTCAAAACGGATTTATAACGAAGAAATTATGGGTAAAACAAAATTCGATAATTTTGCTTGTTTTAGCTACGTGAAATTTTGTTACAAATCTATACTAACCATAACTTAACTAACTTATATTGTATTATACACGTAGTGTAACATATATTATATAATCTTGATAGACCATAGACACGTATACAATGTTTTGACATATCATATCGACATCATCTATATATATTATTTGGAATAACCACAGACACTCTATATGCGGTAATGCTTGAGTTAGCTATACAGGGTTAAGGTTGATTCTAAAATAATATATATACCTTTAGTTGTGATCGAGTTTGAGACTTGTATACACTGGGTCGTGGATTGATTCGAGATAATATATTGATTTATTTATGTACTACTAAGTACTAACTGTGGACTACTAATTGTGGACTACTAACGTTGGACTACTAACTTAATTACTTAAAACGTCAACACGTAATAAAAATTTTGTGAATATATTTCGATCATACTTTGATATATATGTATATATTTGTTATAGGTTCGTGAATCGACCCGTGGCCAAGTCTTATTTTCTGACGAAGTGAAAATACGTGAAAGTGAATTATAGTCCCACTTTTTAAAATCTAATATTTTTGGGATGAGAATAATGCAGTTTTATAAATGTTTTACAAAATAGATACAAGTACGTGAAACTACATTCTATGGTTGAATTATCAAAATCGAATATGCCCCTGTTAGCTTGGTAGTCTAAGAATTAGGGAACTGGCCCCTAATTGACGCGAATCCTAAAGATAGATCTATGGGCACTAACAAGCCCCAGTCAGAGAATTTGAACTGCTTTAGCACTTCAATTTTATCATGTCCGAAGGGAGTCCTGGAATGATGGGCATATTCTATATGCATCTTGTTAATGTCGGTTACCAGGTGTTCACCACATGAATGATTTTTATGCAGATTGCTATATGCATGCATGATGTTTATGAGAAATGGAAGTATGAAATCTTGTGGTCTATTATTATTATTATTATTATTATTATTATTATTATTATTATTATTATTATTATTATTATTATTATTATTATTATTATTATTATTATTATTATTATTATTATTATTATTATTATTATTATTATTATTATTATTATTATTATTATTATTATTATTATTATTATTATTATTATTATTATTATTATTATTATTATTATTATTATTATTATGATATAGGTTAAACCTATAACTCACTAACATTTTTGTTAACGTTTTAAGCATGTTATTCTCAGGTTATTATTAAAAGCTTCCGCTGTTGCATGCTAAATTAAGGACAAGAATTGGAGTCAGCATGCTTGTAATATATTATTTAAAAACTGCATTCGGAGATTTAAATCAATGTGTAATATTATTGTAAACCATTATGTAATGGTCGTGTGAAAAATGTTATCTTTTAAATTATCAATACTTGATAATCTACGTTATGGTTTTAAAACCTTTATCGATAAAATAAAGGTTATGGATTGTTTTAAAAACGAATGCAGTCATTGAAAAATGTCTCATATAGAGGTCAATACCTCGCAATGAAATCAATTAATATGAAACGTTTATAATCGATATGAACGGGACATTTCAGTTGGTATCCGAGCGTTGGTTTTAGAGAACCAGAAATTTGCATTAGTGTGTCTAACCGAGTTTGTTAGGATGCATTAGTGAGTCTGGACTTCGACCGTGTTTACTTTAAAAACGATTGCTTAACACTTTTGTTGGAAACTATATATTTTTACATGTAAATATTATGTGCTATATTAATCTCTTAACGTGTTTGATATTGTGTGATAGATGTCTACCTCTAGTACAAATCCCATCGACTCACCTAATAATAATGAAGAGTCGAATGTATTTTGGGAAGATTCACAAATTTCCGAAGAGGAACCGGAAGAAGAGGAACCGGAAGAAGAGGAACCGAAAGAAGAAGAGTTTCCGGAGGAAGAAATATTAATAACTACAGAAAAACGGTTAAATAAAAGAAAATTCTCAACCAATGAAACAAAGTTAAAAATGGTCAATCGTGTTTCCGCCGAGGAAGAAAAATATTGGAAAAATTACCAATTTTCTGATGAATCGGATCCCGACGAGGATTCCGATGATGTTATAGAAATTACCTCGGCCCAATTTAAAATAGCAAAAGAAAATAATAAGGGAAAAGCTATCAAAATAGAGAAAGCCGGGTCCAAAACCGATGAACTTTATGTTAACATGAAATATCTCGATGGGATATATCGTAAACACCCGTATTTCTTAAATTTTAACTATAACCCGGGAACATCTAAGCCACCAGGTTTTTCTAAACTATTTGTGAAAACGACGGCTTGTATTAGAGGAGCACCATGTATCCCTAGAAAATTAGCAAAACGAACCAAGTCCGAGGAGGAGGAAACAAGTGAGTCAGAATAAAGAATTGTAATCATGCTGCGTAATATGTGTACTGTAGTGTGCTTGTACTTTTATACTGTATGTAAAAATTGCTTGTAATGTTTGTATTCTATTATCCTTTACAAGATCTAATTTTTCATCTCTTTTACAGTATAAAATTACAAAATGGACGTTAAGGATAGATAACTGAATATTTTAGAAGACCTACCACGGGATATGATTGATGAAATCTTATCTAGAGTTGGTCAGGGTTCCTCGGCTCATTTGTTTATGGCAAAATTATTTTGTAAGACGTTTGAAAGACGTTCCAGGCATGCCTTGGTTTATAAAAGGCTTTCCTTCGATAGGTGGTGTATATCGCATTGGGGAAACCTTAAGATACGTCATATTTTCTATAAGGCTATGTGTGCGGGAAACCCTAATGCAATTTTCCGCCACGGATTGAGGGTCTATTTTGACTCCGAATATCCCAATATAGGATTTCATTCATTAAAAGGGCTTCAAACATGCAACTTAAGGAAGCATGTTACGTTTACGGGTTAGTGATGTTCGCCTCTCATCCAATTGAGAAAAAGAACATTGGTTTGCAACTTCTTAATGAAACATTCCCACAAGTGACAGATTCAGTAGTTGGGGTAAGAGATAAGGTTTTTAACTTATTACAGCGATGTTGGATATTACGTAACCCCCATCCTTTTGACGACGTTACAACGTGCTGCCTTGCGAACGGTCACAACGGTTATTCCACACTTAATCAAGGATGGGAAATAGTACTAGTGAAACCTGAATGCATGATTTGTTTCTGGTCTTACGAATTACGTGTCTTTATCGCCTTCACTGAACAGTTTGAGTTTCACTAGAATTGTCCTAACAGCTGCCTGGTATTATGGTCATCATGTGTCTTATTTCATAATAAATGTAAAATAACGGTATTGTATGATTGTATGATATTGTATCGAAAATTTAAGCGTGAAATTTTAATGAATTAAAGTTTTTCATGATAGAATATTATGTTGATAGTAGTAGTAATTTTTGTACTAGCTATTAAGTATGAACCTTAACGGGTAGGTAATACCCTAATCACAATTATAAAACGCTAATATGAAGAAAAAGCTTTTATAATAAGTTCATATTATGCTACAAAATACTACTCTTAATATTCTATATGATTAACTTAATTCTTTTGGCTATTTTTGAAGGAAATGGCACCGACTACTAGGCAGAACTTGAATATGAGCGAGGAAGATTTCCGTGCATTCTTTGCTGCAAATATAGCCGCAGTACAGGCTGCGATGCAAAATAACAATAACTCTAAATCCAGCAATGGAACAAATTCCACAAGAAATCGTGTAGGATGCTCCTACAAGGAATTTACTACCTGCAAACCTCTGGAATTCGATGGAACCGAAGGACCAATCGGATTAAAATGATGGACCGAGAAGGTCGAATCGGTGTTTTTCATAAGTAAATGTACTGAAGAAGACAAGGTAAAGTACGCTACGCGTACCTTCACGGGTACTGCGTTAACATGATGGAACACTTATCTCGAGCAGGTGGGACAAGATGCTGCTTACGTATTACCGTGGTAAACATTCAAACACCTGTTGACTGAATAGTACCATCCCAAAAACGAGGTAAATAAGCTCAAGGTAGAGCTTAGAGGATTACGAATGCAAGGATTCGACATTACCACGTACGAACGACGATTCACAGAGTTGTGCCTATTGTGTCCAAGAGTGTTTGAAGATGAAGAAGAGAAAATTGACGCATTTGTAAAAGGGTTACCAGAAAGGATTCAAGAAGATGTGAGTTTACACGAGCCCGCCTCCATACAAAAGGCAAGTCAAATGGCTCACAAACTCATAAACCAGATTGAGGGAAGAATTAAAGAACAGGCGACCGAAGAGGCCAACATGAAACAAGTCAAGAGAAAGTGGGAGGAAAACAGTGACAAGAGTCACCAATTCAACAACAACAATCACAACATCAATCGCAACAACTATCCCAACAACCGCAACATCAATCGCAACAACAGCAATCGCAATTCCAGCAACAACTACAATAACCACCATAACAACCACAACAAACGTCCCAACAACAACTACAACAATCGTTCCAACAACAATAACAACCAAAACAATAACAATTCCTATAACAACAAGAAGCAGAAACAGCCATGTCAAAAGTGTGAAGAGTACCATCCGAATGTGTTCTGCACGACATTTTGTACCAAGTGTAATAGAAATGGTCATGGTGCGACGAAGTGTGAGGTCTATGGACCGATGAATAACAGAATTAAAGGAACAAATAATGTCGGAACAAATAATGCAGCTGTAGTTTGTCATGGATGTGGAAAACAGGGCCACATTATTAGAAATTTCCCGAATCAGGGGAATATTAATGGACAAGGCTGCAGAAGAGTTTTCAATATTAATGCGGCAGAAGCGCAGGAAGACCCGGAGCTTGTTACGGATACGTTTCTTATTGACAATAAATCTGCTTATGTTTTATTTGATTCAGGTGCGGATAGAAGCTATATGAGTAGAGATTTTTGGGCTAAATTAAGTTATCCATTGACGCCTTTGGATAATAAATTTTTACTCGAATTAGCAAATGGTAAATTAATTACAGCAGATAAAATATGTCGGGATCGAGAAATTAAACTGGTTAGCGAAACATTTAAGATTGATTTGATACCAGTAGAGTTAGGGAGTTTTGATGTGATAATTTGTATGGACTGGTTGAAAAAGGAGAGAGCAGAGATCGTATGTTACAAAAATGCAATTCGCATTGTACGAGAAAAAGGAAAACCCTTAATGGTGTACGGAGAAAAGAGCAACGCGAAGCTAAATCTTATTAGTAATTTGAATGCGCAAAAGCTAATAAGAAAAGGTTGCTATGCTATTCTAGCACACGTCGAGAAAGTACAAACCGAAGAAAAGAATATCAATGATGTCCCCGTGGCAAAAGAATTTCCCGATGTATTTCCAAAAGAATTACCAGGACTACCTCCACACCGATCTGTTGAATTTCAAATAGACCTTGTACCAGGAGCTGCACCAATAGCTCGTGCTCCATACAGACTCGCACCCAGCGAAATGAAGGAACTCCAGAGCCAATTACAATAACTTTTAGAGCGTGGTTTTATTCGACCAAGCACATCACCATGGGGAGCTCCCGTTCTGTTTGTCAAAAAGAAGGATGGTACATTCAGGTTATGTATCGACTACCGAGAGTTGAACAAACTTACCATTAAGAACCGTTATCCACTACTGAGAATCGACGACTTATTTGATCAACTGCAAGGTTCGTCTGTTTATTCGAAGATTGATTTACATTTCAGGTATCATCAAATGCGAGTGAAGGAGGATGATATTCCGAAGACTGCTTTTAGAACGTGTTACGGTCATTCTGAGTTTATGGTTATGCCATTTGGATTAACTAACGCACCAGCTATGTTCATGGACCTCATGAACTGAGTGTGTGGACCATATCTTGATAAGTTTCTTATTGTTTTCATTGATGACATAGTTAGTTACTCAAAAAATGATCAAGAGCACGGGGAACATTTGAGAAAAGTGCTAGAATTGTTGAGGAAGGAAAAATTGTACGCTAAGTTTTCAAAGTGTGCATTTTGGTTGAAAGAAGTTTAGTTCCTCGATCACATAGTGAATAAGGAAGGTATTCAGGTTGATCCGTCAAAGATTGAAACCGTTGAAAACTGGGAAACCCCGAAAACTCCGAAGCATATACGCCAATTTTTAGGACTGGCTGCTTACTACAGAAGATTCATTCAAGATTTTTCCAAAATAGCAAAACCCTTGACTGCATTAACGCATAAAGGGAAGAAATTTGAAAGGAAGGATGATCAAGAGAAAGCGTTTCAATTGTTGAAGAAAAAGCTAACTACGACACCTATATTGTCGTTGCCTGAAGGGAATGATGATTTTGTGATTTATTGTGACGCCTCAAAGCAAGGTCTTGGTTGTGTATTAATGCAACGAAAGAAAGTAATTGCTTATGCGTCCAGACAATTAAAGATTCACGAGCAAAATTATACGACTCACGATTTAGAATTGGGAGCTATTGTTTTTGCATTAAAGACATAGAAGCACTACTTATATGGGGTCAAAAGTATTATATATACCGACCACAAAAGTCTCCAACATATATTTGACCAGAAACAACTGAACACGAGGCAGCGTAGGTGGATTGAGTTGTTGAATGATTACGATTTTGAGATTCATTACCACTCGGGGAAGGCGAATGTGGTAACCAACGCTTTGAGTAGAAAGGACAAAGAACCTATGCGGGTAAAAGCTATGAATATAATTATTCGTACTAACCTTACTACTCAAATAAAGGAGGCGCAACAGGGAGTTTTAAAAGAGAGAAATTTGAAGAATGAAATACCCAAAGGATCGGAAAAACATCTTAATGTTCGAGAACCCAGAACCCGGTATAGAGTTGAAAGAATTTGGGTACCAAAGTTTGGAGATGTGAGAGAAATGATACTTAGGGAAGCACATAAAACCAGATACTCAATACACCCCGGAGCGGGAAAGATGTACAAAGATCTCAAGAAATATTTTTGGTGGTCGGGTATGAAATCCAATATTGCTAAATACGTAGGAGAATGTTTGACGTGTTCTAAGGTAAAAGCTGAACATCAGAAACTATCAGGTCTACTTCAAAAACCTGAAATCCCAAAATGGAAATGGGAAAACATTACCATGGATTTCATTACTAAATTACCAAGGACTGCAAGTGGTTATGATACTATTTGGGTAATAGTCGATCGTCTCACCAAATCAGCACACTTTCTACCAATGCGAGAAGATGATAAAATGGAAAAGTTAGCACGACTATACTTGAAGGAAGTCGTCCCAGACACGGAATACCAATCTCTATTATCTCTGATAGGGATGGTAGATTTATTTCAAGATTTTGGCAGACGTTACAACAAGCATTGGGAACTCGTCTAGACATGAGTACTGCCTATCATCCACAAACTGATGGGTAGAGTGAAAGGATAATACAGACCCTTGAAGACATGCTACGAGCATGTGTTATTGATTTTGGAAACAGTTGGAATCGACATCTACCGTTAGCAACATTTTCCTACAACAACAGTTACCACTCGAGTATTGAGATGGCACCGTTTGAGGCACTTTATGGTAGAAAGTGCAGGTCTCCGATTTGTTGGAGCGAAGTGGGGGATAGACAAATTACGGGTCCGGAGATTATCCAAGAAACTACCGAGAAAATTATTCAAATTCAACAACGGTTGAAAACTGCCCAGAGTCGATAAAAGAGCTACGCTGACGGTAAAAGAAAAGATATAGAATTTGAAATTGGCAACATTGGCATGCTTAAAGTATTACCTTGGAAAGGTGTTGTTCGTTTTGGAAAACGGGGAAAACTAAACCCGAGATACATTGGTTCATTCAAGATTATTGATCGTGTCGGACCAGTACCTTATCAACTTGAATTACCGCAACAATTAGCTGGCGTACATAATACCTTTCACGCCTCGAATCTGAAGAAATGTTAGCTAAAGAAGATCTCACTATTCCTTTAGACGAAATTAAAATCAACGAAAAACTATAATTCGTTGAAGAACCCATCGAGATAATGGATCGTGAGGTTAAAAGACTTAAGCAAAATAAAATACCAATCGTTAAGGTGCGATGGAATGCTCGTAGAGGACCTGACTTCACCTGGGAGCGTGAAGATTAGATGAAGAAGAAATACCCACACTTATTTCCAGATGATACGTCAACACCTTCAACTGCTTAAAATTTCAGGACGAAATTTATTTAACGAGTAGGTAATGTAGTGACCCGAACTTTTCCATGATTATATATTATATGAGATTAATATTTACATGAATAAATGTTTCCAACATGTTAAGCAATCAAACTTGTGAAGACTTGATTAAGTGAAACGGATTTTGTGTTAACGTTTGACCACCCAGTTTGTCCGATGATTCACGAACGTTATAACTCGTATATGACATGTTAATATATATATATATATATATATATATATATATATATATATATATATATATATATATATATATATATATATATATATATATATATATATGGACATATAGATATGTTTAACATGATGAAATGATATTTAAGTATCTCATTATGTATATTAACAACAAACTATATACATAAAACAAGACTACTAACTTAAGGAATTCAAAACGATATCTATATGTAACGATTATCTTTGTAATAACGTCTTACTATTTATATATCGTATTAAGATATATTAATACATCATGTTATCATGATAATGTAACAATTTAACATCTCATCTCATTAAGTATTATAACAATGGATTAATTACATTTAACAAGATCGTTAACTTAAAGGTTTCAAAACAACACTTACCTGTAACGACTAACGATGACTTAACGACTCAGTTAAAATGCATTTACATGTAGTGTATTAAGATGTAATAATACACTTTTGAAAGACTTCATGACACATATCAAAGTACTTCTACTTAACAAAAATGCTTACAACTACATTCTCATTCATTTTCATCAACAATTCTACTCGTATGCACCCATATTCGTACTCGTACAATACACAGCTCCTAGAATGTATATACTATTAGTATATACACTTCAATTATCAACTCTTAACAGCCTTAATGAGTCACCTAAACATGTGGGAACCATCATTTGGCAACTAGCATAAAATATCTCACAAAATTACAAACTAATGGAGCCTATATTGACTCCTCTAATTCACGTGAACTAGCACTCTCACAAACACATTCCCATTTCAATTTTCTTGCATCAAACACATCTCTCTCAAGTTCTCTCTTGATGTTCTAAGTGTTCTTCATCATATTCATCAAAATCTACATCAATCTAGCTCATAAATCCATACATAAAACAACTTACAAAACAACTACTTAAGAACACATCAAGAACACTTTCAAGTTTACTAGATTACTTCCAAGCTTTCTAATCAATTCCAAGCAATCACCTAAGATCAAGAAACCTTTGTTATTTACAGTAGGTTATCTTTCTTATTCAAGGTAATATTCATATTCAAACTTTGATTCAATTTCTATAACTATAACTATCTTAATTCGAGTAGTAATCTTACTTGAAATTGTTTTCGTGTCATGATTCTACTTCAAGAACTTCCAAGCCATCTAAGATCCTTTGAAGCTAGATCATTTCTTGTCACTTCCAGCAGGTTTACCTACTATACTTGAGGTAGTGATGATGTTCATAACATCATTCGATTCATATATATAAAACTATCTTATTCGAAGATTTAAATTTGTAATCACTAGAACATAGTTTAGTTGATTCAAAACTTGTTCGCAAACAAAGTTAATCCTTCTAACTTAACTTTTAAAATCAACTAAACACATGTTCTATATCTATATGATATGCTAACTGTAAAAACCCAACCCGTTAACCAACCGAAAATGCACCATAAAAAAAAAATTTCAAACAGGCCTGCCCAGACTGGGTGCGCGGCGCGCAGCCCAGTCTGTGCGCGGCGCGCACACTGCCGGACAACTTCTGTCCAAAATGTGCATTTTTCGTTTAAAGATATCGCGCTTCCCGACACTTTTAGATGTAACGCTTTTTACAACATATTATAATATGTAAAACTAACACGATTCAATCATAAAACGAGTTTTACAATGCGGGGCCTTAAGTTCTAAAAATAAAAGTTTCGACCACAAAGTTTAATTTCCAAACGTCACTTAGAGCATGGTTTTTA
Organism: Rutidosis leptorrhynchoides; assembly: GCF_046630445.1. Lineage (NCBI taxonomy): Eukaryota > Viridiplantae > Streptophyta > Magnoliopsida > Asterales > Asteraceae > Rutidosis > Rutidosis leptorrhynchoides. Next base: position 638,336,706 of record NC_092335.1, read on the forward strand.
GGGTTATACTACCCAATCTTGATCGAACTTCCAAAAGCTAAAACCCCCGAGAGCCACTAATCCAAGCGAATACCTTTGCCCTTATCCAAGCCGGAGCCTAAAAAGGTAAACAACGAGAGGGTAAGCTAAAGCTTAGCGAGTAGAATAAATATATACATGCATATACAATTTACCTACTCGCATCCACAACATCACATACCACATAATATCGCATGTCATCTCGTAACAAAAGCTAGTATCATCAAAAAGTACAACTAGCAACCACATTAGCATCATAATCATAATAATAACAAAATGCGAAACATCAACAAATATACAAACCATGGTTAACCAACATCGCAAGGGAATGCCTCGCAAACGAGTCATCGGTGTTCATAATAACCGTTAGCGCCCAATTCGGCTATGGTATGCTAACCCCGAGGTGTCCCCAAAACGGCTATGGTATCACCCCCAATTTGTACGAAAAATGGCTATCGTAATATTTAATCATCGTATGAGTATAGACGAGCCTATACTCACACATTGTGCACAAAACGGCTATGTGCACAATTATCAAATGTGGACAAAACGGCTATGCCTCACATCTTACGGTCACAAAACGGCTATGTGACATCGACAATACGGGCAAATAAACCATATATATATATACATAGATATTCCACTCACCTTATCGTCTTGGCGAGATTTTCAACACTTGTAACTTCAAAGCAAGTCACCTAATACAATTTATGCCCAATTAAATCACATAAGAAGTTGGATTGTGCACTAACTAACCTCACTAGTGCATTTATGACCCAAGAGGGTATTTATGACTCATTTGCACTAGAATCACCCAACCGAGGTTCAACCCCCTAACTTAATCACTAAAGGCTAGTGATTAACTAATCACTTAAGACTCTTTAGAACCATTTATTACTTGAAACCCTAGGTTGGTCATTCATGAGTCCTCATGACTCAATCTTACCCAAAAAAACCCCCAAAATCACCAACAATGGGTTTCATGTTCATCACTACCCCAAAACCCTAACCCATAAGCAATTAAACTTAGGAAATCAAGATTAGGACTTACCACCACAATCAAAACGTAGCTAGTGATGAGATGAACAACTTTATAACTCGAGCTAGGACCCGAAACTAACTTCTTCTTCCTTTGCTTGAGCTTTCTCACACTAGGAATCTCTCTCTCTCTCTCTCTCTAAAATTGATGTGGAAGGGATGAGGTAGTTGGAAGTGAAGTAATGACACTCCAAGATCTAATCTAGTGGCCTCAAACTCCTCCCCAAGTGAAATGACCAAAAATCCCTTATAAAATATCCATTTAAAAGAAACAGAATCTGTCAGCTGGAAAGGGTGCGCAACGCGCTCCCTTACATGTGCGCGGCGCGCACAATGGTCTGGAAGGATTCTGATCACAGTTTAATTGCACACTGATTTCCCACACTTCAAGTATCTTAGTTACTCTTATGTACAATACATATTAGGGTGTTACAACTCTCCCCCACTTGAATCGGAGCGCGTCCTCGTGATCCAAGCCGCATGACAAGTGGGAAGATACACCAACACAAATTCTTTGGGTTCCCATGTAAACTCGGAACCCTTACTATGACGCCATTGAACTTTAAAGGTTCTCACTTCCTTATTTCTCAGCATTTTAACCTTTTCATCGAGTATAACATTCGGCTCTTCAACATACTCTAATTTGTTGTTTAGCTCGATCTCGTCTAATGGTATCCATGATGAATCATCTGCAAGACACTTACGGAGATGGGAAACATGAAATGTATTATGGATCCCCGCAAGCTCTTCAGGTAATTCCAAACGATACGCAACTTCACCAACACGAGCCAAAACTTTAAATGGTCCAATAAACCGAGGAGCTAACTTTTCCCATTTTCGGAATCGAATAATACAGCATCACCATGTCACCTTCTTGGAACTCAATCAATCGTCTATGTTTATCGGCATATGACTTTTGCCTATCTTGAGCCGCTTTCAAATGAGTCCGAATCATCTCGATCTTGTTATTAGTCTCTAAAACCAAGTCGGTACTCCCGACTTCCCTTTGTCCCACTTCACCCCAACAAATCATAGTTCAACATCTACGCCCATATAGCATCTCATAGGGTGGCAATCCAATACTAGTATGATAACTATTGTTGTATGAGAATTCCACCAAAGGCAAATGTTCATTCCAACTACCACCAAAATCGATAATACATTCCCGTAACATATCCTCCAATGTTTGATTCATACGTTCGGTTTGACCATCCGTTTGAGGATGGTACGCCGTACTCATATTCACCCTCATACCCATATCCTCATGAAACTTTTTCCAAATTCGAGAAGTAAAACACGTGTCCCGATCCGAAATGATAGACGCGGGAACGCCGTGTCTCGATATCACCTCTTTAATGAACATTTTTGCAAGTGACTCCGAAGTAATTGCCTCTTTAATAGGAAGGAATAAGGCACTTTTCGTCAATCTATCAACGATCACCTAAATAGTATCAAATTGGGTTCTTGCCATTTTTGGCAACTTTGTAATAAAGTCCATGGTAATATGCTCCCACTTCCACATCGGGATTTCTAACGGTTGCAACTTACCTTACGGCTTTTGGTGTTCGGCTTTTACTTGCAAACACGTGACACATTGTTCAACATATTTAACCACATCATGTTTCATTCCGGGCCACCAATACTCTTTTTTCAAATCGAGGTACATTTTCGTTACACCCGGATGAATGGAATACTTGGACTTGTGCGCTTCATCGAGAAGCACCCTTCGGAAGTCCCCCATCTTTGGCACCCACACTCTATTTTGAAAGGTCAATAACCCGTGAGGGCCTAATTGAATAGACTCCGTTTGCCCCACAATTCGCTCTTCATGTTTGTTATTAACAAAAGCTTCAATTTGGGTCTCACCAAGCTTTACAAGAAAATCGTTAGTAATTGTCATGCGTAACGATCCTACTCGTATCATCGGATGTTGACTCTTTCGACTCAACGCGTCCGCGACCACATTCTCCTTACCCAGATGGTAAAGTATCTCACAATCATAATCCTTTACCACATCCATCCATCTACGTTGACGATAATTCAAATCCCTTTGATCAAAAAGATGTTTCAAACTCTTGTGATCCGAATAAATCGTGCACTTGACACCATACAAGTAGTGGCGCTAAATTTTCAAGGCATGAACCACCGCCGCCAATTCAAGATCATGAGTCGGGTATCTCTTTTTGTGTTCCTTCAATTGTCGAGAGGCATATGCGATGACTTTACCCTATTGCATTAGAACACACCCGAGCCCATTTAATGATGCATCACAATACACCGTCAAATCTTCTACACCTTCCGGTAACACCAAGACCGGAACTTGACACAATTTTTCTTTTAACAATTGAAAAGAAATTTCTTGCTCGTTCTCCCAATTAAATTTCACGTTCTTCCTCGTCAACTTTGTCAATGGAGAAGCAATTTTAGAAAAGTCTTGGATAAACCGACGATAATAACTGGCCAATTCGAGAAAACTTCGGACTTCCGTAGGCGTAGTCAGTTGTTCCCAACTCTTCACCGTCTCTATCTTTGCCGGATCTACTTGAATGCCTTCTTTATTCACAATGTGGCCAAGGAATTGCACTTCCCTTAGCTAAAATTCGCACTTTGAGAATTTAGCATACAACTTCTCCTTCCGCAACGTTTTCAATACTTCACGCAAATGACGTTCATGTTCTTGCATACCTTTCGAGTAGACAAGAATATCTTCAGTGAACACAATTACCGACTTGTCCAAAATAGGTTGGCACACTCGGTTCATAAGATCCATGAATTTCACCGGTGCATTCGTAAGACCGAAAGGCATAACTACAAATTCAAAATTCCCGTAACGAGTTCGAAAAGCCGTCTTCTCAATATCTTCCTCACGGACCCGCATTTGGTGATAGCCAGACCGTAGGTCAATTTTTGGCCAGTTATTATTCTTAATCGTCACTTTGGAGTTGGTCAAACAAAATGTCAATCCGAGGCAATGGATAATGATTCTTAATCGTCAATCCGTTCAACTCCCGATAATTGATGCACATCCGCATACTACCATCCTTCTTTTTCACGAATAAAACCGGAGCGCCCCATGGCGAAGCACTCGGTCGGATAAAACCCTTTTCAAGTAACTCTTGGGTTTGATTCAACAATTCTTGCATCTCCGTTGGTGCTAAATGATAAGGAGTTTTAGCAATGGGAGTAGCCCCGGGAACCAACTCGATGCGAAATTCAACTTGTCTTTCAGCCGGAACCCCCGGTAAATCGTCCGGAAAAACGTCTTCAAATTCACTAACCACCGGAATTTCACGAATGGATGGTGGCTCTTCACGAGTATCATCCACATGGGCAAGAAGAGCCATGCCACTACTAACAAGGAAACGACGTGCCCGTGCGTAAGTGCATGACGGCACAAGTCTTCTACGTTTCTCGCCATGAATAATTAACTCTCCCCCACTTGGGGTCTTCACACGAATGAACTTTTCATGGCATGCAATATCGGCTCTATAACGATCGAGCCAATCCATACAAATGATGATATCAAACTCACCCAAAGTCATCGGGATAAGATCGATGTTAAAGGATTCGGTACCAAACACAACATCACAATCTTTACACACATCAACCCCTAGCACTGTCTTACCATCCACTATTTTGACTTCTACCGGATGACTTAACTTAGCTAGTGGTTTATCAAGCTTAGACACAAATCGAGGAGTCACAAACGATAAATTAGCACCGCTATCAAATAGTATCCTTGCCGGATTAGAATTAACCATGAAAGTACCTGAGACAACTTCGTTGGATTGTTTAGCTTCATCGTTGGTCATCAAATAATTTCTTCCCCTTGCCGTACCCGCTGCCTTCTTAAGCTTCTTCACTTGGTCATCTAACAATTCGGGGCATTCCGATTTCCGGTGCCCCGCCTTTTGGCAATTAAAACACGTGACCGTCTTATTCAAACAATCGCGGGAGTAATGAACCTTCTTCCCACAACCATAACACATAGGTACGAAACCAACCGAACCGCCCTTCTTCACACTTCCGATGCTTTCAGACACACCCTTGCTTTTCTTGTTGGAGTAGCTAGATGCTTCAAATTTTCTCTTACTCGCCCCATAACTAACCGAACTTGGAGCTTGCACTTCAAACCCCTTTGCCACCGCTAAAAGCTTAGCAAAAGTTTCAACATGACCAATACTAATTTTACCCTTCAAATCATCTCTAAGGGTTGCGTGAAAATCTTTCATTAACAATTGATCATTCCCCACATATTCAGGGCAAAAATGCGCCTTGGCGAGAAAGTTGGTTTTGAGAGTATTTAGGTCCAAAGACCCTGACGCATTGTGACGACCCGGAAATTTCCGATCAAATTTAAACTTAATCTCTATATGATTTCAACACGATAAGCAAAGTCTGTTAACCTGAGTCTCAAAATTTTTTGAACTGTTTCATATATTCAATTGACCTTCGACTATTCCCGACGATTCACGAACAATTGTGTGACTATATAATATATATATATATATATATATATATATATATATATATATATATATATATATATATATATATATATAAATATTAGTGTATATAATAATTTGAATTAATAAAATACAAAATAATTATTCAAAGTGGAAATGTAAAGTAATACATAAAGTAATTATACTATTATTAAAATAAATCTGTATGATTTTTATAAATAATTAATATTATATATATATGTATAAAATATAAATAATCACATAGGTTAATATATAAAATAAGTAATACATAATTAATGTTAATATATTGAAACTTAGTACAAGTTAAAATACAATTGTTATATCAAAATTATTATTTCTAGTATATTATTATAATTTTTTTAATATTATTATTTATAATATTAAGTGTATTGTTATCATAATTATATTATTAATAAGATTACTTATAATATGTAAATACATATATATATACATGCAAAGATATAAATACAAATACAAATATATAAAAAACAATTATATATAACCTGATATATACACAGATACATTAGATGATATAAATAATAATAAATTTATTAATTAAATTAGAATAATTAAAATTACAGCATTATATTAACAAAATCAAGAATCAGATTCATATCTTAATAAAACTGTAATCAATCTTGTTTCTATCCCCAAATTTGTTATCCATATATATCAAATCGTACAATCTATTAAAGTTTACAGCTTGATTTTATTTGTTTCTATTTAATTTTTCTGTTCCTGCTCGAATATGCTGACGACCATCTATCTGTGTAATTGACAAATTTGGTTACACGTCCTTATCAATCATTACTAACAAATGAAACCATTTGTCATATATAACCTACTGCAATTTGTAATAGAAAGAAAACAGAATACCGAATATGAATTAGATAATACCTCTGTTCTTTAACTTTTTGACAAAAACTTGATTTTTATATCAAACTCGAAAATGTGTAAATGTAGAGTTGATAGGAATCCCTTCTTCAAACTCTCTGTAAATTATCAAAGTCCAATTCATAGTATCAAGTTCTAATTTATGAAGTCAATGTTTAAAAAGAAAAGGTTAAACAATGTGTTCATGAATAAATTCGTAGTTATTTGGATGTTTCAGGTCAAATTGATGAATCCTAAAGTTTTTACGAAGCATTTACAACAACTTTCATGTTATAACTTTTAGCTAAAACGTCCTAAAAACTTGAAATCAATTTTGAGTTCATTATGTTCTTCAACACGACTGTACAGCGTTTTTAATTTTTTTTTATTTTTTTTGCGTTAATTAATCTAATCACCCCATAATTATTGTGTGTCAGTTTTAATCCTAAAACTACTTAAGTAACTCGATTTTACTTGGTTTTGATTTCTGGTTCATTTAAATGTCGTGAAAAAGAAAAGGAAGATGAACCAGGTGGTAATATTACGAGTTATAATTATATAGAATCTATTAAAAATCAGAAAAACACCACGGCTCAGATGGTTGGGAGGTTGTGTCGAGTTTCGAGAGGTCGCGGGTTCGAGTCCCGGCCTGGGCAGTTTATTAACTTTTTAGCTCTTAAAGGTAGTTTTTCATTCTTATTATTATTATTATTATTATTATTATTATTATTATTATTATTATTATTATTATTATTATTATTATTATTATTATTATTATTATTATTATTATTATTATTATTATTATTATTATTATTATTATTATTATTATTATTATTATTATTATTATTATTATTATTGTTGTTGTTGTTATAATTATTGTTATGATTGTTATTATTAGTAATATGGGAATTATTATTAATATTGTAGTTACAAGTATTATAAGTATGACTAATGTTATTATGTGTTATTATTATTATTAACATGTTTAAGATTATTATTATTATCATTAATATGAAAATAATAAATTTATTATTATTATTTTCTTTAATTAATATCATTTTATAATTATTAGTATTATTAGTATCATTATTAATAATATCACTACTATTATTAGTAAAATTACCATACTAAATATTAATATCATTATTATGATTATGATTAGTATTATTAATAATTTTATAAAAATAATACAATTTTCATAAATATTAGTATTATGATCATTTTATAAATATTAGAATTATTATTAGTAACATAAGTACATTAGTAATAATATTATCATCATTTTTATAATTACCAATATTAACTTAGAATAATTAAAATTACTGTTTTGATAAACAAATAAAATATATAAATAAAAAGATATTTAGTGCATGTAACATAATAAAAGTTATATTTACATTACATATAAGTATGTATTAATCATATTAACAAACTTTATATAAATAATGATATATAAGAAATTAGGTGTTCTTAATATAATATTAAATAGAAAATATATATATATATATATATATATATATATATATATATATATATATATATATAATATAATTTAAATACATAATATATATAATTGTTCGATATAAATTATGTGTGTTAATATACATACAAATGATATAGGTTCGTGAATCCGAGGCCAACCCTGCGTTGTTCAGTATAGTCATATGTATTTTTACTACAAAATACATTAGGTGAGTTTCATTTGCTCCCTTTTTAATTGCTTTTGCAATATATATTTTTGGGCTGAGAATACATGCGCTGTTTTATAAATATTTTACGAAATAGGCACAAGTACTAAAACAAATTCTACGTGGGTTTAAACCAGAAATATACCCTTAGCTTGGTAACATTAAACTACTTGTCTATGTACGGTAGGCGCGAACCCTAAAGATAAATCTATTGGGCCTGACAAACCCATCCTGACTATGGGATGCTTTAGTACTTCGAAGTTATATTAAACACACCTGGTCTGGTGTACTTCAGAGGGTAAAACATGAACGTTAAGGCTTGTTACTGGGTGCCTACAACTTATTGAGTACTTTTATACACTTGCGAGTGTACATATATTTATAAACAGAAATCTTGTGGTCTATTAATATACTGAAATGATTGTTATGATAAACCTATGAACTCACCAACCTTTTGGTTGACACTTGAAAGCATGTTTATTCTCAGGTATGAAAGAAATCTTCCATTATGCATTTGCTTATTTTAGAGATATTACTTGGAGTAATTCATGACATATTTCAAAAGACGTTACATTCGAGTCATTGAGTTCATCAAGATTATTACCAAGTCTTTCATAGTTGGATATATTAGGAAATGGTATGCATGTCGTCAACTTTTGATGTAATGAAAGTTTGTCTTTTAAAAATGAATGTAATGTTTGTAAAATGTATCATATAGAGGTCAAGTACCTCGCGATGTAATCAACTATTGTGAATCGTTTATATTGTATATGAACGGGTCCTTTCAGTTGGTATCAAAGCGGTGGTCTTAGCGAACTAGGTCTTGCATTAGTGTGTCTAACTAATAGTTGTTTAGATGCATTAGTGAGTCTGGACTTCGACCGTGTCTGCATGTCAAAAGTTTTGCTTATCATTTAGTGTCAAAATTCATTTGCTTATCATCCTTAAAGTCTAGACACGTCTTACTGCCTCTACTACATAGACAGTGTATAGATAAATTCATATCTTAGCGTATCTGTTATTGTTACCTTTGTCTGACAGCTTCCGTAGATTCTTCCGTAACTTATGGGATTTTAGTATTCTATATGCATATGTAAATTATGTATTGCAGGGTATTAATCTACATCCTATAATCTATTTCTTATCAAAAATCCTTCATCTGATCGTATGAAATGAATCCCTCAACCAGTTCAAATTCCTCGGATTTCGACAGCTATTCCGATATGGAATTTCACCTAAGCTTCGAAAGCAGTGTCACCAAAATGAATCAACCAATTCATCTGATGGGTTTGTAGCCTACTTAATCGTTGGAGACAAAAAGAAGGTGATACTTTTCATCAATCAAATTTCCCTCTTGGTGAAGAACCTGAAGCACTTACCGGCGAACCTGTCCGAAACACCATTTTCACACTCATTTCCAGAGTATCTCACCACGATTATATTCTATCTAAAATTCTAAACCTTATTCATTCGTTCGTTCCAACCGACAATCATCCCGGAATAATATAAGAAATCAACGAGCTTCGTGCCCGAGTTGTAGCTTTGGAAAATATGGTGCAAAACGTACCAGCTTCAGCAACATCACCGGCACCAATAGTACCATCAACAACTCAAGTTTCAACATCACATGTCTCAACATCTCATTCTGTACCTCGAGTATAATCATCGTTTTACATGACGTGCTACATCATTTATCTTCGTTCGACATGGCGATTATGTAATCTCTAATGTTTTAAAGATTATATATAATCTTGTTCTAACAGTAAACCAAATGAGATTAATATCATATTAACTCATTAAATCTATATTACATCTGAAGAAAATATATATATGAAAGTATATTTTCATAAAGATTGTAATTAAAAATTCTTTTGTACAAACTGTTAATGATGAAAATATTTTAACGGGTAGGTAATATCAGAGGAATATTTAGATTTCACATTAGTAAGTTACACTGTACATTCTTCGAATCTGATTCAACAGTCATTTACTATCCTACTTACAACCACCGATATACGTATCCGTTCACCGCAGAATAACCATTTTCATTCAAATTCAAATTTGGATTTTGACCTATCAGAATCCAACAAGTGGCATAATGAAGAAAACAATTGACAAAATAAAATTTGTTAGAAACAAACAAATTAACTATGAGAAATTCTGTTAAGAATCCATGCTAACAAAATCCTAGCTAACTGTTCCTAGCTAACTGATTAATTCCATATTACATTTTAATTTATCGCAATTTATTTATCGTAATTTATTTATCGCAATTTAAATTCTCGCAATTTTATTTATCGTCATTTAATTTCTGTTATTTATTTTACGCACTTTAAATATCGGGACCCGTATACAAGGTTTTGACATATCATATCGACACTCTATACAAGGTTTATATATATATTATTTGGAATAACCATAGACACTCTATATGCAGTAATGCTGGAGTTAGCTATACAGGGTTGAGGTTGATTCTACAATAAAATATATACTTTGAGTTGTGATCGAGTCTGAGACATGTACACGGGTCACGATACGTATTAATTAATTTAAATATTATAAATTAAACTATATATGAATTATTGGACTGTTAACTATGGACTATCGACTGTGGACTAATAACATTGGATAATTAAAATGAATTAAAATATTAATTATAACATATGAAACTAAACATTTCTTCAAGTTTGCCACTTAATTTCATCCTAAACCTCATTTGTATCTTGACGATTACAATCTGCATTCAAACCTTTCATAATTCTTGAAAACACCTCAATCGAGAGGAGCACTTCATCTATAGAAGAAAAGATCGATGCATATAGTTATGCACCAGAAAACTCTCGAAAACTGAATAAACGTTTAATGCGTAGCTGTGCTAATTCCTTTAGCGTTATTACTACCAAAAATAACTTCGCAACTCCTGTTCGAGATAGCCAGTTTTGTCACAGCTCCAGCAAGTCAACTTTGACTTTTCGTTCGAAACAACCTTATTATAAACTTGATAAATCTGCGTGCTCTTTTATTGTTACCGGAGAACCATTTATATTCCACCATATTACCATCAACGTTTAATCATCTAAAAACACAATTCTCTTGAAACCACCTCGGATTAATAACCATTGATTCAGATATCGTAGCATTAAATGCAGAGGAAACAGAAAAATTGTAGATGGTCTAAACGGCCAAAAGTTTGATGATAAAGAAGGGAGTATTAGGAACGCTCGATAAAAAAAAAATTTGGTACTGAAAAACAGATTGAGCAAACCATGAAGGAGACCAAGGCCAAATACAAGGACCATACCATATATTCAAAGAAACCAGGTAATTCTTGTAGTGACCCGAACTTTTCCATGTTTATATATATTAATTGAGATTGATATTTACATGACTAAATGTTTCCAACGTGTTAAGCAATCAAACTTGTTAAGACTTGATTAATTGAAATAGGTTTCATATAGACAATTGACCACCCAAGTTGACCGGTGATTCACGAACGTTAAAACTTGTAAAAACTATACGATGACATATATATGGTTATATATATAGTTAACATGATTTTATTATAAGTAAGTATCTCATTAGGTATTTTAACAATGAGTTATATACATAAAAATGAGACTATTAAATTAAGAAACTCGAAAACGATATATATAACGATTATCGTTATAACAACGTCTTACTAGGTACATATGAATCATATTAAGATATTGATACACTTGGTTAATTATGTTAAATGATAAATAAATATATCACTAAGTGTATTAACAATGAACTACATATGTAAAAATAAGACTACTAACTTAATGATTTCGAAACGAGACATATATGTAACGATTATCGTTGTAACGACATTTAACTGTATATATATCATACTAAGATATATTATATATCATAATATCATTATAATGTAACAATTTAACATCTCATTTGATATAATAAACAATGGGTTAACAACATTTAACAAGATCGTTAACCTAAAGGTTTCAAAACAACATTTACATGTAACGACTAACGATGACTTAACGACTCAGTTAAAATGTATATACATGTAGTGTTTTAATATGTATTCATACACTTTTGAAAGACTTCAAGACACTTATCAAAATACTTCTACTTAACAAAAATGCTTACAATTACATCCTCGTTCAGTTTCATCAACAATTCTACTCGTATGCACCCGTATTCGTACTCGTACAATACACAGCTTTTAGATGTATGTACTATTGGTATATATACTCCAATGAGCAACTCTTAGCAGCCCATGGGAGTCACCTAACACATGTGGGAACCATCATTTGGCAACTAGCATGAAATATCTCATAAAATTACAAAAATATGAGTAATCATTCATGACTTATTTACATGAAAACAAAATTACATATCCTTTATATCTAATCCATATACCAACGACCAAAAACACATACAAACACTTTAATTCTTCAATTTTCTTCATCTAATTGATCTCTCTCAAGTTCCATCTTCAAGTTCTAAGTGTTCTTCATAAATTCCATAAGTATAGTTTCATAAAAATCAAGAATACTTCCAAGTTTGCAAGTCTACTTCCAAGCTTTCTAATCCATTTCAAGTAATCATCTAAGATCAAGGAACCTTTGTTATTTACAGTAGGTTATATTTCTAATTCAAGGTAATATTCTTATTCAAACTTTGATTCAATTTCTACAACTATAACAATCTTATTTCGAGTGAAAATCTTACTTGAACTGTTTTCGTGTCATGATTCTGCTTCAAGAACTTTCAAGCCATCCAAGGAACCTTTGAAGCTAGATCCATTTTTCTCATTTCCAGTAGTTTTATCCAGAAAACTTGAGGTAGTAATGATGTTCATAACATCATTCGATTCATACATATAAAGCTATCTTATTCGAAGGTTTAAACTTGTAATCACTAGAACATAGTTTAGTTAATTCTAAACTTGTTCGCAAACAAAAGTTAATCCTTCTAACTTGACTTTTAAAATAAACTAAACACATGTTCTATATATATATGATATGCTAACTTAATGATTTAAAACCTGGAAACACGATGAACACCATAAAATCGGATATACGCCGTCGTAGTGAAACTGGGAGCTGTTTTGGTTTGGATAATTAAAAACTATGATAAACTTTGATTTAAAAGTTGTTCTTCTGGGAAAATGATTTTTCATATTAACATGAAACTATATCCAAAAATCTTGGTTAAACTCAAAGTGAAAGTATGTTTTTCAAAATGGTCATCAAGATGTCGTTCTTTCGACGGAAATGACTACCTCTTTAGTAATTGACATGTAACTTAAATTTCTGACTATAAACCTATACTTTTTCTATTTAGATTCTTAAATTAGAGTTCAATATGAAACCATAGCAATTTGATTCACTCAAAACGGATTTAAAATAAAGAAGTTATGGGTAAAACAAGATTGGATATTTTTTGATCTTTTTAGCTACGGGAAATGTTTAACAAATCTATACAAATCATATCCTAGCTAACTTATATTGTATTATATATGTATTCTAATATATTATGTAATCTTGGGATACCATAGACACGTATGCAAATGTTTTGACATATCATATCGACCCATGTATATATATTATTTGGAACAACCATAGACACTCTATATGCAGTAATGTTGGAGTTAGCTATACAGGGTTGAGGTGGATTCCAAAAATATATATACTTTGAGTTGTGATCTAGCCTGAGACGTGTATACACTGGGTCATGGATTGATTCAAGATAATATATATCGATTTATTTCTGTACATCTAACTTTGGACAACTAGTTGTAGGTTACTAACGAGGACAGCTAACTTAATACACTCAAATCTTTAAAACATAATAAAAATGGTTGTAATTATATTTTGATCATACTTTGATATATATGTACATATTTGTATAGGTTCGTGAATCGATTCGTGGCCAAGTCTTATTTCCGAGGAAGGAAATATCTGTGAAAGTGAGTTATAGTCCCACTTTTAAAATCTAATATTTTTGGGATGAGAATACATGCAGGTTTTATAAATGATTTACAAAATAGACACAAGTACGTGAAACTACATTCTATGGTTGAATTATCGAAATCGAATATGCCCCTTTTTATTAAGTCTGGTAATCTAAGAATTAGGGAACAGACACCCTAATTGACGCGAATCCTAAAGATAGATCTATTGGGCCTAACAAACCCCATCCAAAGTACCAGATGCTTTAGTACTTCGAAATTTATATCATATTCGAAGGGTGTCCCGGAATGATGGGGATATTCTTATATATGCATCTTGTTAATGTCGGTTACCAGGTGTTCACCATATGAATGATTTTTATCTCTATGTATGGGATGTGTATTGAAATATGAAATCTTGTGGTCTATTGTTACGATTTGATATATATAGGTTAAACCTATAACTCACCAACATTTTTGTTGACGTATAAAGCATGTTTATTCTCAGGTGAATACTAAGAGCTTCCACTATTGCATACTAAAATAAGGACAAGATTTGGAGTCCATGTTTGTATGATATTGTGTAAAAACTGCATTCAAGAAGCATATGTCGATGTAATATATTTCTATTGTAAATCATTATGTAATGGTCGTGTGTAAACAGTATATTTTAGATTATCATTATTTGATAATCTACGTAATGTTTTTAAAACCTTTATTGATAAAATAAAGGTTATGGTTATTTTAAAAATGAATGCAGTGTTTGAAAAACATCTCATATAGAGGTCAAAACCTCGCAACGAAATCAATTAATATGGAACGTTTATAATCAATATGAACGGGACATTTCAGTTGGTATCCGAGCGTTGGTCTTAGAGAACCAGAAAATTTGCATTAGTGTGTCTTATCGAGTTTGTTAGGATGCAATAGTGAGTCTGGACTTCGACCGTGTTTTCTTTAAAAATGATTGCTTAACATTTTTGTTGGAAACTATATATTATTAACATGTAAATATTATGTGATATATTAATCTCTTAACATGTTTGATATTGTGTGATAGATGTCTACCTTTAGCACAAATCCCATTGAATCACCTAATAATAACGAAGAGTCGAATATATATTGGCAAGATTCACAAGTTCCTGAAGAACCGGAAGAAGAGGAAACGGAACCGGAAGAAGAGGAACCGGAAGAAGAGGAACCAGAAGAAGAGGAACCGGAAGAAGAAGAGGTTCCGGATGGGGGAATAGTAGAAACCACAGAAAACCGGTCAAATAAAAGAAAATCCTCAACCAATGGACCAAAGTTAATAATGGTCAATGGTGTTTCTACTAAGGAAGCAAAATATTGGGAAAATTACCAATTTTCCGATGAATCGTATCCGGATGAGGATTCCGATGATGTTATAGAAATTACCCCGACCCAATTTAATGAGGCAAAAGAAAATAATAAGGGAGAAGACATCAAAATAGAGAAATCTGATTCCGACCCCGATGAACTTTATATGTACCGTCAACACCCGTATTTTCAATATCGTGACAATAACCCGGGAACCTCTAAACCACCAGGTTTTTCTAAACCAATGTGGAAAATGACGACTCGTATTAGAGGAACATCATATATCCCTAGAAGATTAAGAAAAAGAACCAAGTCCGAAGAAGAAGAAACCAGTGATTCAGATTAGAGGGGTGTGAGCATGTTGTGTAATAAATGTATTGTAGTGTGTTTGTACTTTTATGTTCTATGTAAAAATTGCTTGTATTGTTTGTTATTACGAATCTAATCCTTGTTTATTTTACAGTATAAAAACAAAATGGACGTTAAGGGTAGACAACTGAATATTTTAGAAGACCTACCAGAGGATATGATTGAGGAAATCTTGTCTAGAGTCGGTCAGAATTCATCAGCACATTTAGTTATGGCGAAATTAACTTGTCAAACATTTGAAAGACTTTCCAGAAATGCCTTAGTTTATAAAAGGCTTTCCTTTGATAGGTGGGGTATATCACATTGGGGAGACCGTAAGTTACGCCGTGTTTTCTTTAAAGCATTAAATGCGGAGAACCCAAATGCAATTTTACGCTACGGGTTAAGAACCTATTTTGAATCAACATATCTCAACATAGGATTTCGTGAATTAGAAAGAGCTTCTAACATGCAACATAAAGAAGCATGTTATGCTTACGGGTTAGTGATGTTCGCTTCTTACCAAAGTGAGAAAAAGAACATCGGATTGCAACTTTTAAATAAAACTTTCCCATAAGTGACGGATTCAGTAGTTGAGGTGAGAAACAAGGTTTTTAGATTACTACGGGGCTGTTGGACATCACAAAACCCTCGTCCTTTTGACGACATTACGGGGCTGTTGGACATTACGAAACCCTCGTCCTTTTGACAACATTACAACATGCTGCCTAGGTAATGGTCATAATGGTTATTTTCCACAAGACCAAGGATGGGAAGTCATCTTAGTAAAACCAGAATGCATGACTTGTTTCTGGACTTATGAATTACGTGTCTTTATTTCCTTTGCTGAACAACTTGCGTATTAACTAGATTTATCTTCAAAACTGTCCTGTATCATAGTGTACTATATTTCATGTTATATGTAATATAGCGAAGTTGTAAGTTTGAGGAATATTTGTATGTGATATATTATTATAATCAGTTTTTCATATGAAATTGTAGTAGTTGAATTGTATATTAGCTACTAAGTATGAACTTAACGGGTAGGTAGTACCTAAATTTAAACTTATAAAATGCTAATATGAAGAAAAAGCTTTTATAAATGAGTTCATATTATGCTACGAGATACTATTGACTACTTTTAATATTCTGTATGATTAAATTGTTTCATTTGACTATTTTGAAGGAAATGGCACCGACTACTCGACACACCTTGAATATGAGTGAAGAGGAATTTCGTGCCTTTCTTGCTTCAAACATAGCCGCAGTACAGGCCGCGCTACATACCAACAATAACTCTGAATCTAGCAATACAGCTAATGGCGCAAGAAATTGTGTAGGATGCTCCTACAAGGAATTCACTGCCTGTAAACCTTCAGAATTTGATGGGACCGAAGGACCAATCGGATTGAAACGGTGGACCGAGAAAGTTGAATCGGTGTTTGCCATAAGTAAGTATGCTGAAGGAGACAAAGTGAAGTACGCTACGCATACCTTCACAGGTATTGCGTTAACATGGTGGAATACCTATCTAGAGCAAGTGGGACAAGATGCTGCTTACGCGCTACCGTGGTCAGCATTCAAGCACTTGATGAACGAGAAGTATCGTCCGAGAACCGAGGTCAATAAGCTCAAGTTAGAACTTAGAGAGTTACGAACACAGGGATTCGATATTACTTCGTACGAAAGATGATTCACAGAATTGTGCCTATTGTGTCCAAGAGCATTCGAAGATGAGGAAGAGAAGATCGACGCGTTTGTGAAAGGGTTACCGGAGAGAATCCAAGAAGATATAAGTTCACACGAGCCTGCCTCCATACAAAAGGCATGTAGAATGGCTCACAAACTAGTGAACCAGATTGAGGGAAGAATTAAAGAACAGGAGGCCGAAGAGGACAACGTGAAGCTAGTCAAAAGAAAGTGGGAGGAAAACGGTGATAAGAGTCACCAAAACAACAACAACTATCCCAACAATCGCAACATCAATCGCAACTACAACAAACGGCAAAACAACAACAACAACAACAACAACAACAACTACAACAATCATCCCAACAACAATAACAACCGCAGCGACAACAACAATCAGAAGCAGCTATGCCAAAGGTGTGAAAAGTATCACTCGGGGTTCTGCACCAAATTTTGCAACAAGTGTAAAAGAAATGGTCATAGTGTGGCGAAGTATGAGGTCTACGGACCAGGGGTTAACAGAACGAAAGGAACAAATGGTGTCAGAACGAGTAATGGCAGAGCAAGTAGTGTCGGAGCAAGTTATGCCAATGTAGTTTGTTATAAATGTGGAAAACTGGGCCACATTATTAGAAATTGCCCGAACCAGGAGAACACGAATGGACAAGGCCGCGGAAGAGTTTTCAATATTAATGCGGCAGAGGCACAGGAAGACCCGGAGCTTGTTACGGGTACGTTTTTTATTGACAATAAATCTGCTTACGTTTTATTTGATTCGGGTGCTGATAGAAGTTATATGAGTAGAGATTTTTGTGCTAAATTAAGTTGTCCATTGACGCCGTTGGATAGTAAATTTTTACTCGAATTAGCAAACGGTAAATTAATTTCAGCAGATTATATATGCCGGAATCGAGAAATTAAACTGGGTAGTGAAATATTTAAGATTGATTTGATACCAGTAGAGTTAGGGAGTTTTGATGTAATAGTTGGCATGGACTGGCTGAAGGAGATGAAAGCAGAGATCGTATGTTACAAAAATACAATTCGCATTGTACGAGAAGAAGGAGAACCCTTAATGGTGTACGGAGAAAAGGGCAACACGAAGCTACATCTTATTAGTAATTTGAAGGCACAAAAACTAATAAGAAAAGGTTGCTATGCTGTTCTAGCACACGTCGAGAAAGTACAAACTGAAGAAAAGAGCATCAATGATGTTCCCGTCGCAAAAGAATTTCCCGATGTATTTCCGAAAGAATTACCGGGACTACCTCCACATCGATCTGTTGAATTTCAAATAGATCTTGTACCCGGAGCTGCACCAATAGCTCGTGCTCCTTACAGACTCGCACCCAGCGAGATGAAAGAACTGCAAAGCCAACTGCAAGAACTATTAGAACGTAGTTTCATTCGACCAAGCACATCACCATGGGGAGCTCCTGTTTTGTTTATCAAGAAGAAGGATGGTACATTTAGGTTGTGTATTGACTACAGAGAGTTGAATAAACTTACCATCAAAAACCGTTATCCACTGCCGAGAATTGGCGACTTATTTGACCAACTACAAGGCTCGTCGGTTTATTTGAAAATCGATTTACGTTCTGGATATCATCAAATGCGAGTAAAGGAGGATGATATTCCAAAAACTACTTTTAGGACGCGTTATGGTCATTACGAGTTTATGGTTATGCCGTTTAGATTGACTAACGCACTAGCTGTGTTCATGGACCTTATGAACCGAGTGTGTGGGCCATATCTTGACAAGTTTGTCATTATTTTCATCGATGACATACTTATTTACTCAAAGAATGATCAAGAGCATGAAGAACATTTGAGAAAAGTGCTAGAAGTATTGAGGAAAGAAAAACTGTACGCTAAGTTTTCAAAGTGTGCATTTTGGTTGGAAGAAGTTCAATTCCTCGATCACATAGTGAACAAAGAAGGTATCCAGGTGGACCCGGCAAAGATCGAAACCGTTGAAAAGTGGGAAACCCCAAAAACTCCGAAGCATATACGTCAGTTTTTAGGATTGGCTGGTTACTACAGAAGATTCATCCAAGATTTCTCCAAAATAGCAAAACCCTTGACTGCATTAACGCATAACGGGAAGAAATTTGAATGGAATGATGAACAAGAGAAGGCGTTTCAGTTATTGAAGAAAAAGCTAACTACGGCACCTATATTATCATTGCCTGAAGGGAATGATGATTTTGTGATTTATTGTGACGCATCAAAGTAAGGTCTCGGTTGTGTATTAATGCAACGAACGAAGGTGATTGCTTATGCGTCTAGACAATTGAAGATTCACGAGCAAAATTATACAACTCACGATTTAGAATTGGGTGCTGTTGTTTTTGCATTAAAGACTTGGAGGCATTATTTATATGGGGTCAAAAGTATTATATATACCGACCACAAAAGTCTCCAACATATATTTAATCAGAAGCAACTGAATATGAGACAACGCAGGTAGATTGAACGGTTGAATGATTATGATTTTGAGATTCGATACCACCCGGGGAAGGCGAATGTGGTAGCCGACGCTTTGAGTAGAAAGGACAGAGAACCTATACGGGTAAAAGCTATGAATATAATTATTTGTACTAACCTTACTAATCAAATAAAGGAGGCGCAACAGGGGGTTGTAAAAGAAGGAAAGTTGAAGAATGAGATACCCAAAGGATCAGAGAAACATATTAATATTCGGGAAGACGAAACCCGATATAGGGCTGATAGAATTTGGGTACCAAGGTTTGGAGATGTGAGAGAAATGGTACTTAAAGAAGCACATAAAACCAGATATTCAATACATCCCGGAGCGGGGAAGATGTATAAAGATCTCAAGAAACACTTTTGGTGGCCGGGTATGAAAGCCGATATTGCTAAATATGTAGGAGAATATTTGACGTGTTCTAAGGTCAAAGCTGAACATCAGAAACCATCAGGTCTACTACAACAACCTGAAATCCCGGAATGGAAATGGGAAAACATTACCATGGATTTCATTACTAAATTGCCAAGGACTGTAAGTGGTTATGATACTATTGTGTAATAGTTGATCGTCTCACCAAGTCAGCACACTTCCTGCCAATGAGAGAAGATGACAAAATGGAGAAGTTGGCATTATTGTATTTGAAGGAGGTTGTCTCCAGACATGGAATACCCGTCTCTATTATCTCTGATAGGGATGGTAGATTTGTTTCAAGGTTCTGGCAGACGTTGCAACAAGCATTGGGGACTCATCTAGACATGAGTACTGCCTATCATCCACAAACTGATGGGCAGAGCGAAAGGATGATACAAACGCTTGAAGACATGCTACGAGCATGTGTTATTGATTTCGGAAACAGTTGGGATCGACACCTACCGTTAGCAGAATTTTCCTACAACAATAGTTATCATTCTAGTATTGAGATGGCGCCGTTTGAGGCACTTTATGGTAGAAAGTGCAGGTCTCCGATTTGTTGGAATGAAGTGGGGGATAGACAGATTACGGGTCCGGAGATAATACAAGAAACTACCAAGAAAATCATCCAAATTCAACAACGATTGAAAACCGCCCAGAGTCAACAAAAGAGCTACGCGGACAGTAAAAGAAAAGATATAGAGTTTGAAATTGGAGAAATGGTCATGCTTAAGGTTTCACCTTGGAAAGGCGTTGTTCGATTTGGTAAACGGGGGAAACTAAATCCAAGGTACATTGGACCATTCAAAATTATAGATCGTGTCGGACCAGTAGCATACCAACTGGAGCTACCTCAACAACTCGCGACTGTACATAACACTTTCCACGTCTCAAATTTGAAGAAATATTTTGCTAAAGAAGATCTCACTATTCCGTTGGACGAAATCCAAATCAATGAAAAACTTCAGTTCATTGAAGAACCCGTCGAAATAATGGATCGTGAGGTTAAGAGACTTTAGAAAAACAAGATACCGATTGTTAAGGTTCGATGGAATGCTCGTAGAGGACCCGAGTCTACCTGGGAGCATGAAGATCAGATGAAGAAGAAATACCCGCATCTATTTCCAGAAGATTCGTCAACACCTTCAACAGCTTAAAATTTCGGGACGAAATTTATTTAACGGGTAGGTACTGTAGTGACCCGAACTTTTCCATGTTTATATATATTAATTGAGATTGATATTTACATGACTAAATGTTTCCAACGTGTTAAGAAATCAAACTTGTTAAGACTTGATTAATTGAAATAGGTTTCATAGGGACAATTGACCACCCAAGTTGACCGGTGATTCACGAACGTTAAAACATGTAAAAACTATACGATGACATATATATGGTTATATATATAGTTAACATGATTTTATTATAAGTAAGTATCTCATTAGGTATTTTAACAATGAGTTATATACATAAAAATGAGACTATTAAATTAAGAAACTCGAAAACGAAATATATAACGATTATCGTTATAACAACGTCTTACTAGGTACATATGAATCATATTAAGATATTGATACACTTGGTTAATTATGTTAAATGATAAGTTGGTTAATTATGTTAGATGATAAGTTAATATATCACTAAGTGTATTAACAATGAACTACATATGTAAAAATAAGACTACTAACTTAATGATTTCGAAACGAGACATATATGTAACGATTATCGTTGTAACGACATTTAACTGTATATATATCATACTAAGATATATTATATATCATAATATCATGATAATGTAACAATTTAACATCTCATTTGATATAATAAACAATGGGTTAACAACATTTAACAAGATCGTTAACCTAAAGGTTTCAAAACAACATTTACATGTAACGACTAACGATGACTTAACGACTCAGTTAAAATGTATATACATGTAGTGTTTTAAAATGTATTCATACACTTTTGAAAGACTTCAAGACACTTATCAAAATACTTCTACTTAACAAAAATGTTTACAATTACATCCTCGTTCAGTTTCATCAACAATTCTACTCGTATGCACCCGTATTCGTACTCGTACAATACACAGCTTTTAGATGTATGTACTATTGGTACATATACTCCAATGATTAGCTCTTAGCAGCCCATGTGAGTCACCTAACACATTTGGGAACCATAATTTGGCAACTAGCATGAAATATCTCATAAAATTACAAAAATATGAGTAATCATTCATGACTTATTTACATGAAAACAAAATTACATATCCTTTATATCTAATCCATATACCAACGACCAAAAACACCTACAAACACTTTCATTCTTCAATTTTCTTCATATAATTGATCTCTCTCAAGTTCCATCTTCAAGTTCTAAGTGTTCTTCATAAATTCCATAAGTATAGTTTCATAAAAATCAAGAATACTTCCAAGTTTGCAAGTCTACTTCCAAGCTTTCTAATCCATTTGAAGTAATCATCTAAGATCAAGGAACCTTTGTTATTTACAGTAGTTTATATTTCTAATTCAAGGTAATATTCATATTCAAACTTTGATTCAATTTCTACAACTATAACAATCTTATTTCGAGTGAAAATCTTACTTGAACTGTTTTCGTGTCATGATTCTGCTTCAAGAACTTTCAAGCCATCCAAGGATCCTTTGAAGCTAGATCCATTTTTCTCATTTCCAGTAGTTTTATCCAGAAAACTTGAGGTAGTAATGATGTTCATAACATCATTCGATTCATACATATAAAGCTATCTTATTCGAAGGTTTAAACTTGTAATCACTAGAACATAGTTTAGTTAATTCTAAACTTGTTCGCAAACAAAAGTTAATCCTTCTAACTTGACTTTTAAAATAAACTAAACACATGTTCTATATCTATATGATATGCTAACTTAATGATTTAAAACCTGGAAACACGATGAACACCATAAAATCGGATATACGCCGTCGAAGTGAAACCGGGGGCTGTTTTGGTTTGGATAATTAAAAACTATGATAAACTTTGATTTAAAAGTTGTTCTTCTGGAAAAATGATTTTTCACATTAACATGAAACTATATCCAAAAATCTTGGTTAAACTCAAAGTGAAAGTATATTTTTCAAAATGGTCATCAAGATGTCGTTCTTTCGACGGAAATGACTACCTCTTTAGTAATTGACATGTAACTTAAATTTCCGACTATAAACCTATACTTTTTCTGTTTGGATTCTTAAATTAGAGTTCAATATGAAACCATAGCAATTTGATTCACTCAAAACAGATTTAAAATGAAGAAGTTATGGGTAAAACAAGATTGGATATTTTTGATCTTTTTAGCTACGGGAAATGTTTAACAAATCTATACAAATCATATCCTAGCTAACTTATATTGTATTATACATGTATTCTAATATATTATGTAATCTTGGGATACCATAAACACGTATGCAAATGTTTTGACATATCATATCGACCCATGTATATATATTATTTGGAACAACCATAGACACTCTATATGCAGTAATGTTGGAGTTAGCTATACAGGGTTGAGGTGGATTCCAAAAATATATATACTTTGATTTATGATCTAGCCTGAGACGTATATACACTGGGTCATGGATTGATTCAAGATAATATATATCGATTTATTTCTGTACATCTAACTTTGGACAACTAGTTGTAGGTTACTAACGAGGACAGCTGACTTAATACACTCAAATCTTTAAAACATAATAAAAATGGTTGTAATTATATTTTGATCATACTTTGATATATATGTATATATTTGTATAGGTTCGTGAATCGATCCGTGGCCAAGTCTTATTTCCGAGGAAGGAAATATCTGTGAAAGTGAGTTATAGTCCCACTTTTAAAATCTAATATTTTTGGGATGAGAATACATGCAGGTTTTATAAATGATTTACAAAATAGACACAAGTACGTGAAACTACATTCTATGGTTGAATTATCGAAATCGAATATGCCCCTTTTTATTAAGTCTGGTAATCTAAGAATTAGGGAACAGACACCCAAATTGACGCGAATCCTAAAGATAGATCTATTGGTCCTAACAAACCCCATCCAAAGTACCGGATGCTTTAGAACTTTGAAATTTATATCATATCCGAAGGGTGTCCCGGAATGATGGGGATATTCTTATATATGCATCTTGTTAATGTCGGTTACCAGGTGTTCACCATATGAATGATTTTTATCTCTATGTATGGGATGTGTATTGAAATATGAAATCTTGTGGTCTATTGTTACGATTTGATATATATAGGTTAAACCTATAACTCACCAACATTTTTGTTGACGTATAAAGCATGTTTATTCTCAGGTGAATACTAAGAGCTTCCGCTGTTGCTTACTAAAATAAGGACAAGATTTGGAGTCCATGTTTGTATGATATTGTGTAAAAACTGCATTCAAGAAGCATATGTCGATGTAATATATTTCTATTGTAAACCATTATGTAATGGTCGTGTGTAAACAGTATATTTTAGATTATCATTATTTGATAATCTACGTAATGTTTTTAAAACCTTTATTGATAAAATAAAGGTTATGATTGTTTTAAAAATGAATGCAGTCTTTGAAAAACGTCTCATATAGAGGTCAAAACCTCGCAACGAAATCAATTAATATGGAACGTTTATAATCAATATGAACGGGACATTTTAATTCTGGATCCGATGAAACCTTCAACGAATATCATACTCCGTACTCATATTAAAATCCTGCGAAAAATCTTTCTTCATCAACCATCGAACTTAGAAATTCCAAAATATCATTATAAATATCTTCGATATTTCTGAGGATATTTTTCATAAATATTCTCGTCCGAAATTATATACCTCTTTGTACTCCCTGTGTTTCATTATATTTGAAACTTCTGTAAAATATAAATTTAATTTATGAATGAATTATGGAGAAATGTAAAGAAATTGATGCATGAGTTAGTATAATATAATGACACTTGATCAACGTGATTATATTACAGTAAGTCATGCTGAGTTTCTAATGGAACGTGATGATTCACAGATTATAACGTCATTATGTGCCATGTTACATAACTTTTTCATTCTACTTAACTTCTGAACATATCAAGAAAATCTATTCTTGATGGTTCTATCATCCGTGATGTTGATAAATTTGAAAATCAAATCGTGCTATCATGTTCCTTCCTGCTTAGAACATTATAATTATTCAAAACTCTATATCTATGAATTCTGGATCATTATTCGCTTGACTTAAAGTCGGGAAGAGAAAACAAAAGTATGAAACTCCAAAATGTTAGGGAGAATATAAAGCCGATAACAACAAAGAAATTACAAACTGTGTATATCAATGTTTATCGCAACATAAAGACATGGGAGAATTAAAAACACTATAACCCCAAGAGCGAAGTAGAAGAAAACAGATTACTCCAGTGGAAGTTGGAAAAGGAGAATGATTGTTGTGATAGTAAGGATAAGGACAAGGATTAGAACTGGATTAAGCATTTTCACAATCTTTTGGTTGTATGAACTAAGAAGGAGAGTATAGGAATGGTGAGAATAATGGAATGGAAGATTCTAATTTATAATGGGAATATCAGACAGAATGATCGAGACAGATCACCCTATTTAATTATAGAGATCTTAATTTCCTTACTCGCCGAAGAATCAAATCTTATAGATTTCCTAGATTTTCTTTAAATTCCTTGAATTCCGGAATTCAACCAAGACAATGTCAAAAGTTAAGACGCACCTTATTTTCTAAAATCCACCGTGACTACGTCAAAAGTTAAATCTCTATCTAAATCTGTTGTGAAAGCTTCATTCATACGTTTCACCTAATCGAATCGTTTTACCTACATTAGTCAATAATGCTAAAACTCCATTTATCAACTCATATTTGTCATGAAAACATTTTTATTGTTAGCCATGACCACCTCACTCAAATTTCGGGACGAAATTTCTTTAACGGGAAGGTACTGTGACGACCCGGAAATTTCCGATCAAATTTAAACTTAATCTCTATATGATTTCGACACGATAAGCAAAGTCTGTTAATCTGAGTCTCAAAAATTTTTGAACTGTTTCATATATTCAATTGACCTTCGACTATTCCCGACGATTCACGAACAATTGTGTGACTATATATAATATATATATATATATATATATATATATATATATATATATATATATATATATATATATATAAATAAATATTAGTGTATATAATAATTTGAATTAATAAAATACAAAATAATTATTCAAAGTGGAAATGTAAAGTAATACATAAAGTAATTATACTATTATTAAAATAAATTTGTATGATTTTTATAAATAATTAATATTATATATATATATATATATATATGTATAAAATATAAATAATCACATAGGTTAATATATAAAATAAGTAATACATAATTAATGTTAATATATTGAAACTTAGTACAAGTTAAAATATAATTGTTATATCAAAATTATTATTACTAGTATATTATTATAATTTTTTTTAATATTATTATTTATAATATTAATTGTATTGTTATCATAATTATATTATTAATAAGATTACTTATAACATGTAAATACATATATATACATGCAAAGATATAAATACAAATACAAATATATAAAAAACAATTATATATAACCTGATATATACACAGATACATTAGATGATATAAATAATAATAAATTTATTAATTAAATTAGAATAATTAAAATTACAGCATTATATTAACAAAATCAAGAATCAGATTCATATCTTAATAAAACTGTAATCAATCTTGTTTCTATCCCCAAATTTGTTATCCATATATATCAAATCGTACGATCTATTAAAGTTTACAGCTTGATTTTATTTGTTTCTATTCAATTTTTCTGTTCCTGCTCGAATATGCTGACGACCATCTATCTGTGTAATTGACAAATTTGGTTACATGTCCTTATCAATCATCACTAACAAATGAAACCATTTGTCATATATAACCTACTGCAATTTGTAATAGAAAGAAAACAGAATACAGAATATGAATTAGATAATACCTCTGTTCTTTAACTTTTTAACAAAAACTTGATTTTTATATCAAACTCGAAAATGTGTAAATGTAGAGTTGATAGGAATCCCTTCTTCAAACTCTCTGTAAATTATCAAAGTCCAATTCATCGTATCAAGTTCCAATTTATGAAGTCAATGTTTAAAAAGAAAAGGTCAAACAATGTGTTCATGAATAAATTCGTAGTTATTTGGATGTTTCAGGTCAAATTGATGAATCCTAAAGTTTTTACGAAGCATTTACAACAACTTTCATGTTATAACTTTTAGCTAAAACGTCCTAAAAACTTGAAATCAATTTTGAGTTCATTATGTTCTTCAACACGACTGTACAGCGTTTTTATTTTTTTTTTATTTTTTCTGTTTTAATGAATCTAATCACCCCATAATTATTCTGTATCTGTTTTAATCCTAAAACTACTTAAGTAACTCGACTTTACTTGGTTTTGATTTCTGGTTCATTTGAATGTCGTGAAAAAGAAAAGGAAGATGAACCAGGTGGTAATATTACGAGTTATATTTATATAGAATCTGTTAAAAATTAGAAAAACACCACGGCTCAGATGGTTGGGAGGTTGTGTCGAGTTTCGAGAGGTCGCGGGTTCGAGTCCCGGCCTGGGCAGTTTATTAACTTTTTGGCTCTTAAAGGTAGTTTTTCATTCTTATTATTATTATTATTATTATTATTATTATTATTATTATTATTATTATTATTATTATTATTATTATTATTATTATTATTATTATTATTATTATTATTATTATTATTATTATTATTATTATTGTTGTTGTTGTTGTTATAATTATTGTTATGATTGTTATTATTAGTAATATGGGAATTATTATTAATATTGTAGTTACAAGTATTATAAGTATGACTAATGTTATTATGTGTTATTATTATTATTAACATGTTTAAGATTATTATTATTATCATTAATATGAAAATAATAAATTTATTATTAGTATTTTCTTTAATTAATATCATTTTATAATTATTAGTATTATTAATATCATTATTAATAATATCACTACTATTATTAGTAAAATTACCATACTAAATATTAATATCATTATTATGATTATGATTAGTATTATTAATAATATTATAAAAATAATACAATTTTCATAAATATTAGTATTATGATCATTTTATAAATATTAGAATTATTATTAGTAACATAAGTACATTAGTAATAATATTATCATTATTTTTATAATTACCAATATTAACTTAGAATAATTAAAATTACTGTTTTGATAAACAAATAAAATATATAAATAAAAAGATATTTAGTGCATGTAACATAATAAAAGTTATATTTACATTACATATAAGTATGTATTAATCGTATTAACAAACTTTATATAAATAATGATATATAATAAATTAGGTGTTCTTAATATAATATTAAACAGACAATATATATATATATATATATATATATATATATATATATATATATATATATATATATATATATATATATATATATATATATATATATATGTATGTATATATATATATATATATATATAATATAATTTAAATACATAATATATATAATTGTTCGATATAAATTATGTGTGTTAATATACATACAAATGATATAGGTTCGTGAATCCTAGGCCAACCCTTGTTCAGTATAGTCATATGTATTTTTACTACAAAATACATTAGGTGAGTTTCATTTGCTCCCTTTTTTAATTGCTTTTGCTATATATATTTTTGGGCTGAGAATACATGCGCTATTAGCAACCTTTTCTTATTAGTTTTTGTGCCTTCAAATTACTAATAAGATGTAGCTTCGTATTGCCCTTTTCTCCGTACACCATTAAGGGTTTTCCTTTTTCTCGTATAATGCGAATTGCATTTTTGTAACAAACGATCTCTGCTTTCACTTCTTTCAACCAGTCCATACCGATTATCACATCAAAACTCCCTAACTCTACTGGTATCAAATCAATCTTAAATGTTTCGCTAACCAGTTTAATTTCTCGATTCCGACATATATTATCTGCTGAAATTAATTTACCATTTGCTAATTCGAGTAAAAATTTACTATCCAAAGGCGTCAATGGACAACTTAATTTAGCACAAAAATCTCTACTCATATAGCTTCTATCCGCACCCGAATCAAATAAAACGTAAGCAGATTTATTGTCAATAAGAAACGTACCCGTAACAAGCTCCGGGTCTTCCTGTGGCTCTGCCGCATTAATATTGAAAACTCTTCCGCGGCCTTGTCCATTCGTGTTCTCTTGGTTCTGGCAATTTCTAATAATGTGGCCCGGATTTCCACATTTATAACAAACTACATTGCCATAACTTGCTCTGACACTACTTGCTCCACCATTACTCGTTCCGACACCATTTGTTCCTTTCGTTATATTAACCCCTGGTCCGTAGACCTCACACTTCGCCGCGCTATGACCATTTCTTTTACACTTGTTGCAAAATTTGGTGCAGAACCCCGAGTGATACTTTTCACACCTTTGGCATAGCTGCTTCTGATTGTTGTTGTTGTTGCGGTTATTATTGTTGTTGGGATGATTGTTGTAGTTGCTGTTGTTGTTGTTGTTGTTGGGCCGTTTGTTGTAGTTGCGATTGATGTTGCGATTGTTGGGATAATTGTTGCGATTATTGTTGTAATTGCTGTTGTTGTTGTATTGGTGATTCTTATCACCGTTTTTCTCCCACTTTCTTTTGACTTGCTTCACATTGGCCTCTTCAGCAGTCTGTTCTTTAATTCTTTCTTCAATCTGGTTCACTAGTTTGTGAGCCATTCTACATGCCTGTTGTATGGAGGCGGGCTCGTGTGAACTTATATTTTCTTGGATTCTTTCCGGTAATCCTTTCACAAACGCGTCGATCTTCTCTTCCTCATCTTCGAATGCTCCCGGACACAATAGGCACAATTCTGTGAATCGTCTTTCGTACGTGGTAATATCAAATCCTTGGGTTCGTAACCCTCTAAGTTCTGTCTTGAGCTTATTGATCTCGGTTCTGGGACGGTACTTCTCGTTCATCAAGTGCTTGAATGCTGGCCACGGTAGTGCGTACGCATCGTCTTGTCCCACTTGCTCTAGATAGGTATTCCACTATGTTAACGCAGAACCTGTGAAGGTATGCGTAGCGTACTTCACTTTGTCCTCTTCAGTACACTTACTTATGGCAAACACCGATTCGACCTTCTCGGTCCACCGTTTCAATCCGATCGGTCCTTCGGTTCCATCAAATTCCAAAGGTTTGCAGGCAGTGAATTCTTTGTAGGTGCATCCTACACGATTTCCTGTACTGCTAGATCCAAGGTTATTGTTTGTATGTAGCGCAGCCTGTACTGCGGCTATGTTTGAAGCTAGAAAAGTATGGAATTCCTCTTCATTCATATTCACGGTGTGTCGAGTAGTCGGTGCCATTTCCTTCAAAATAGTCAAATGGAACAAGTTAATCATACAGAATATTAAGAGTAGTTAATAGTATTTCGTAGCATAATATGAACTCATTTATAAAAGCTTTTTCTTCATATTAGCGTTTTATAAGTTTAAATTCGGGTAGTACCTACCCGTTAAGTTCATACTTAGTAGCTAATATACAATTCAACTACTACAATTCTATATGAAAAACTGATTATAATAATATTTCGCGTTCAAACTTTTACACAATATTTTACAAACTTACAATACCGCTTATTTTACATATAGCATGAAATATAGCACACAATAAATTTGATACAAGATGGTTGTGAAGATAATTCTAGCTAGTACACAAGTCGTTCAGCAAAGGCAATAAAGACACGTAATTCATACGTCCAGAAACAAGTCATGCATTCTGGTTTTACTAGGATTACTTCCCATCCTTGGTCTTTTGGAACATAACCGTTATGGCCGTTGATAAGACAGCGTGTTGTAACGTCGTCAAAGGGACGAGGGTTACGTAATGTCCAAAAGTCCCGTAACAATCTAAAAACCTCATTTCTTACCCCAATTACCGACTCCGTCACTTGTGAAAACGTTTTGTTTAATAGTTGTAGCCCGATGTTCTTGTTCTCACTTTGGTGAGAAGCGAACATTACTAATCCGTAAGCATAACATGCTTCTTTATGTTGCATGTTAGCCGCTTTTTCTAAATCACGAAGTCCAATATTCGGATATATTGAGTCAAAATAATTTCTTAACCCATTGCGTAAAATAGCATTTGGGTTCCCCGCAATATATGCGTCAAAGTAAACACATCGTAACTTATGGATTTCCCAATGTGATATCCCCCATCTTTCGAACGAAAGCCTTTTATAAACCAAGGCATTCTTGGAACGTTCTTCGAATGTCTTACAAACTGATCTCGCCTTAAATAGTTGTGCCGAAGAATTCTGACCGACTCTAGACAAGATTTCATCAATCATGTCTCCGGGTAGGTCTCTTAAAATATTGGGTTGTTTATCCATTTTGTGTTTTTATACTGTAAAATAGACAAGAGTTAGATTCAAAAAAAAAAATACTTATTAATACAAGCAATTTTTACATATATCATAAAGCATAAGCACACTATATTACATATATTACACCACACGAATACAACTATCTTATTCCGACTCGCTTGTTTCTTCTTCTTTAGTTTTGGTTCGTTTTGCCAAGTTTCTAGGGATATATGATGTTCCCCTAATACGAGCCGTCGTTTTCCACATTGGTTTAGAAAAACCTGGTGGTTTAGAGGTTCCTGGGTCATTGTTACAACTTAAGGACTTCGGGGGTTGACGATACATATAAAGTTCACCAGGGTTTGAATTAGATTTCTCTATTTTTATGCCCTTTCTCTTATTATTTTCTTTTGCTTTTTTAAATTCAGTTGGGGTAATTTCTATAACATCATCGGAATTCTCGTCGGAATCTGATTCATC
The DNA here is from genome assembly GCF_046630445.1 of Rutidosis leptorrhynchoides. Lineage (NCBI taxonomy): Eukaryota > Viridiplantae > Streptophyta > Magnoliopsida > Asterales > Asteraceae > Rutidosis > Rutidosis leptorrhynchoides. The sequence continues at coordinate 638,368,973 of NC_092335.1, forward strand.
GGAGAATTGGTAATCCTCTCAATATTTTGTTTCCTTGGCGGAAACACCATTGACCATAATTAACCTTGGTCGGTTGGTTGAGGATTTTCTTTTACTTAACCATTTTATTATTTCCCCCACCGGTTCTATTTCTTCATCCGGTTCTGATTCTTCTTCCGGTTCCGATTCTTCTTCCGGTTCCGACTCTTCTTCCGGTTCCTCTTCGGGAACTTGTGAATCAGTCCACGAATTATTCCAATTTACATTTGACTCTTAATTATTATTAGGTGAGTCAATGGGACTTGTTCTAGAGGTAGACATCTATCACATAATATCAAACGCGTTAAGAGATTAATATATCACATAATATTCACATGTTAAAAATATATAGTTTCCAACAAAAATTGTTAAGCAATCATTTTTCAAGTAAACACGGTCGAAGTCCAGACTCACTAATGCATCCTAACAAACTCGATAAGACACACTAATGCAAAATTCTGGTTCTCTAAGACCAACGCTCTGATACCAACTGAAATGTCTCGTTCTTATTGATTAAAAAAGTTCCATATTAATTGATTTTGTTGCGAGGTTTTGACCTCTATATGAGACGTTTTTCAAAGACTGCATTCATTTTTAAAACAAACCATAACCTTTATTTCATAGATAAAGGTTTTAAAAAGCTTTACATAGATTATCAAATAATGATAATCTAAAATATCCTGTTTACACACGACCATTACATAATGGTTTACAATACAAATATGTTACAACAAAATAAGTTTCTTGAATGCAGTTTTTACACAATATCATACAAGCATGGACTCCAAATCTCGTCCTTATTTAAGTATGCGACAGCGGAAGCTCTTAATAATCACCTGAGAATAAACATGCTTAAAACGTCAACAAAAATGTTGGTGAGTTATAGGTTTAACCTATATATATCAAATCATAATAATAGACTACAAGATTTCATATTTCAATACACATCCCATACATAGAGATAAAAATCATTCATATGGTGAACACCTGGTAACCGACATTAACAAGATGCATATATAAGAATATCCCCATCATTCCGGGACACCCTTCGGATATGATATAAATTTCGAAGTACTAAAGTATCCGGTACTTTGGATGGGGTTTGTTAGGCCCAATAGATCTTTCTTTAGGATTCGCGTCAATTAGGGTGTCTGTTCCCTAATTCTTAGATTACCAGACTTAATAAAAAGAGGCATATTCGATTTCGATAATTCAACCATAGAATGTAGTTTCATGTACTTGTGTCTATTTTGTAAATCATTTATAAAACCTGCATATATTCTCATCCCAAAAATATTAGATTTTAAAAGTGGGACTATAACTCACTTTCACAGATTTTTACTTCGTCGGGAAGTAAGACTTGGCCACTGGTTGATTCACGAACCTATAACAATATATACATATATATCAAAGTATGTTCAAAATATATTTACAACACTTTTAATATATTTTGATGTTTTAAGTTTATTAAGTCAGCTGTCCTCGTTAGTAACCTACAACTAGTTGTCCACAGTTAGATGTACAGAAATAAATCGATAAATATTATCTTGAATCAATCCACGACCCAGTGTATACGTATCTCAGTATTGATCACAACTCAAACTATATATATTTTGGAATCAACCTCAACCCTGTATAGCTAACTCCAACATTCACATATAGAGTGTCTATGGTTGTTCCGAAATATATATAGATGTGTCGACATGATAGGTCGAAACATTGTATACGTGTCTATGGTATCTCAAGATTACATAATATACAATACAAGTTGATTAAGTTATGGTTGGAATAGATTTGTTACCAATTTTCACGTAGCTAAAATGAGAAAAATTATCCAATCTTGTTTTACCCATAACTTCTTCATTTTAAATCCGTTTTGAGTGAATCAAATTGCTATGGTTTCATATTGAACTCTATTTTATGAATCTAAACAGAAAAAGTATAGGTTTATAGTCGGAAAAATAAGTTACAAGTCGTTTTTGTAAAGGTAGTCATTTCAGTCGAAAGAACGACGTCTAGATGACCATTTTAGAAAACATACTTCCACTTTGAGTTTAACCATAATTTTTGGATATAGTTTCATGTTCATAATAAAAATCATTTTCTCAGAATAACAACTTTTAAATCAAAGTTTATCATAGTTTTTAATTAACTAACCCAAAACAGCCCGCGGTGTTACTACGACGGCGTAAATCCGGTTTTACGGTGTTTTTCGTGTTTCCAGGTTTTAAATCATTAAGTTAGCATATCATATAGATATAGAACATGTTTTTAGTTGATTTTAAAAGTCAAGTTAGAAGGATTAACTTTTGTTTGCGAACAAGTTTAGAATTAACTAAACTATGTTCTAGTGATTACAAGTTTAAACCTTCGAATAAGATGGCTTTATATATATGAATCGAATGATGTTATGAACATCATTGCTACCTTAAGTTCCTTGGATAAACCTACTGGAAAAGAGAAAAATGGATCTAGCTTCAACGGATCCTTGGATGGCTCGAAGTTCTTGAAGCAGAATCATGACACGAAAACAAGTTCAAGTAAGATCATCACTTGAAATAAGATTGTTATAGTTATAGAAATTGTACCAAAGTTTGAATATGATTATTACCTTGTATTAGAATGATAACCTACTGTAAGAAACAAAGATTTCTTGAGGTTGGATGATCACCTTACAAGATTGGAAGTGAGCTAGCAAACTTTAAAGTATTCTTGATTTTATGTAACTAGAACTTGTAGAATATATGAAGAACACTTAGAACTTGAAGATAGAACTTGAGAGAGATCAATTAGATGAAGAAAATTGAAGAATGAAAGTGTTTGTAGGTATTTTTGGTCGTTGGTGTATGGATTAGATATAAAGGATATGTAATTTTGTTTTCATGTAAATAAGTCATGAATGATTACTCATATTTTTATAATTTTATGAGATATTTCATGCTAGTTGCCAAATGATGGTTCTCACATGTGTTAGGTGACTCACATGGGCTGCTAAGAGCTGATCATTGGAGTGTATATACCAATAGTACATACATCTAAAAGCTGTGTATTGTACGAGTACGAATACGGGTGCATACGAGTAGAATTGTTGATGAAACTGAACGAGGATGTAATTGTAAGCATTTTTGTTAAGTAGAAGTATTTTGATAAGTGTATTGAAGTCTTTCAAAAGTGTATAAATACAAATTAAAACACTACATGTATATACATTTTAACTGAGTCGTTAAGTCATCGTTAGTCGTTACATGTAAGTGTGTTTTGAAACCTTTAGGTTAACGATCTTGTTAAATGTTGTTAATCCAATGTTTATAATATCAAATGAGATTTTAAATTATTATATTATCATGATATTATCATGTATGAATATCTCTTAATATTATATATATACATTAAATGTCTTTACAACGATAATCGTTACATATATGTCTCGTTTAAAAATCATTAAGTTAGTAGTCTAGTTTTTACATATGTAGTTCATTGTTAATATACTTAATGATATGTTTACTTATCATAGTATCATGTTAACTATATATATATATATATCCATATATATGTCATCATATAGTTTTTACAAGTTTTAACGTTCGTGAATCACCGGTCAACTTGGGTGGTCAATTGTCTATATGAAACATATTTCAATTAATCAAGTCTTAACAAGTTTGATTGCTTAACATGTTGGAAACATTTAATCATGTAAATATCAATCTCAATTAATATATATAAACATGGAAAAGTTCGGGTCACTACAGTACCTACCCGTTAAATAAATTTCGTCCCGAAATTTTAAGCTGTTGAAGGTATTGACGAATCTTCTGGAAATAGATGCGGGTATTTCTTCTTCATCTGATCTTCACATTCCCAGGTTAACTTGGGTCCTCTACGAGCATTCCATCGAACCTTAACAATTGGTATCTTGTTTTGCTCAAGTCTTTTAACCTCACGATCCATTATTTCGACGGGTTCTTCGATGAATTGAAGTTTTTCGTTGATTTGGATTTCATCTAACGGAATAGTGAGATCTTCTTTAGCAAAAAATTTCTTCAAATTCGAGACGTGGAAAGTGTTATATACAGCCGCGAGTTGTTGAGGTAACTCAAGTCGGTAAGCTACTGGTCCGACATGATCAATAATCTTGAATGGTCCAATATACCTTGGATTTAATTTCCCTCGTTTACCAAATCAAACAACGCCTTTCCAAGGTGCAACTTTAAGCATGACCATCTCTCCAATTTCAAATTCTATATCTTTTCTTTTAATGTCAGCGTAGCTCTTTTGTCGACTTTGGGCGGTTTTCAACCGTTGTTGAATTTGGATGATCTTCTCGGTAGTTTCTTGTATAATCTCCGGACCCGTAATCCGTCTATCCCCCACTTCACTCCAACAAATCGGAGACCTGCACTTTCTACCATAAAGTGCTTCAAACGGCGCCATCTCAATGCTTGAATGGTAGCTGTTGTTGTAGGAAAATTCTGCTAACGGTAGATGTCGATCCCAACTGTTTCCGAAATCAATAACACATGCTCGTAGCATGTCTTCAAGCGTTTGTATCGTCCTTTCACTCTGCCCATCAGTTTGTGGATGATAGGCAGTACTCATGTCTAGACGAGTTCCTAATGCTTGCTGTAATGTCTGCCAGAATCTTGAAATAAATCTGCCATCCCTATCAGAGATAATAGAGATTGGTATTCCATGTCTGGAGACGACTTCCTTCAAATACAGCCGTGCTAACTTCTCCATCTTGTCATCTTCTTTTATTGGCAGGAAGTGTGCTGATTTGGTGAGACGATCAACTATTACCCAAATAGTATCAAAATCACTTGCAGTGCTTGGCAATTTAGTAATGAAATCCATGGTAATGTTTTCCCATTTCCATTCCGGGATTTCGGGTTGTTGAAGTAGACCTGATGGTTTCTGATGCTCAGATTTGACCTTAGAATACGTCAAACATTCTCCTACGTATTTAGCAACATCAGCTTTCATACCCGGCCACCAAAAATGTTTCTTGAGATCCTTGTACATCTTCCCCGTTCCAGGATGTATTGAGTATCTGGTTTTATGAGCTTCTCTAAGTACCATTTCTCTCATATCTCTAAATTTTGGTACCCAAATCCTTTCAGCCCTATACCGGGTTCCGTCTTCCCGAATATTAAGATGCTTCTCCGATCCTTTGGGTATTTCATCCTTTAAATTTCCCTTTTTTAAAACTCCTTGTTGCGCCTCCTTTATTTGAGTAGTAAGGTTATTATGAATCATTATATTCATAGATTTTACTCGAATGGGTTCTCTGTCCTTCCTGCTCAAGGCATCGGCTACCACATTTGCCTTCCCTGGGTGGTAACGAATCTCAAAGTCGTAATCATTCAATAATTCAATCCACCTACGCTGCCTCATATTCAGTTGTTTCTGATTAAATATGTGTTGAAGACTTTTGTGGTCGGTATATATAATACTTTTGACCCCATATAAGTAGTGCCTCCAAGTCTTTAATGCAAAAACAACCGCGCCTAATTCCAAATCATGCGTCGTATAATTTTGTTCGTGAATCTTCAATTGTCTAGACGCATAAGCAATCACCTTCGTTCGTTGCATTAATACACAACCGAGACCTTGCTTTGATGCGTCACAATAAATCACAAAATCATCATTCCCTTCAGGCAATGACAATATAGGTGCCGTAGTTAGCTTTTTCTTCAATAACTGAAACGCTTTCTCTTGTTCATCATTCCATTCAAATTTCTTCCCTTTATGCGTTAATGCAGTCAAGAGTTTTGCTATTCTGGAAAAGTCTTGGATGAACCTTCTGTAGTAACCAGCTAGTCCTAAAAACTGGCGTATGTGTTTCGGAGTTTTCGGGGTTTCCCACTTTTCAACAGTTTCTATCTTTGCCGGATCCACCTTAATACCTTCTTTGTTCACTATGTGACCGAGGAATTGAACTTCTTCCAACCAAAATACACACTTTGAAAACTTAGCTTACAATTCTTCCTTCCTCAATACTTCTAACACCTTTCTCAAATGTTCACCGTGTTCTTGGTCATTCTTTGAGTAAATAAGTATGTCATCAATGAAAACAATGACAAACTTGTCAAGGTATGGTCCACACACTCGGTTTATAAGGTCCATGAACATAGCTGGTGCATTAGTTAAACCAAATGGCATGACCATAAACTCGTAATGACCGTAACGTGTTCTGAAAGCAGTCTTTGGAATATCATCTTCTTTCACCCGCATTTAATGATACCCGGAACGTAAGTCAATCTTTGAATAAACAGACGAGCCTTGTAGTTGATCAAATAAGTCGTCGATTCTCGGTAGTGGGTAGCGGTTCTTGATGGTAAGTTTGTTCAACTCTCGGTAGTCGATACACAACCTGAATGTACCATCTTTCTTCTTGACAAACAAAACAGGAGCTCCCCACGGTGATGTGCTTGGTCGAATGAAACCACGCTCTAAAAGTTCTTGTAATTGGCTTTGCAGTTCTTTCATCTCGCTGGGTGCGAGTCTGTAAGGAGCACGAGCTATTGGTGCAGCTCCTGGTACAAGATCTATTTGAAATTCAACGGATCGATGTGGGGGGTAATCCCGGTAATTCTTTCAGAAATACATCGGGAAATTCTTTTACAATGGGAACTTCATTGATGCTCTTTTCTTCAGTTTGTACTTTCTCGACGTGTGCTTGAACAGCATAGCAACCTTTTCTTATTAGTTTTTGTGCCTTCAAATTACTAATAAGATGTAGCTTCGTGTTGCCCTTTTCTCCGTACACCATTAAGGGTTTTCCTTTTTCTCGTATAATGCGAATTGCATTTTTGTAACAAACGATCCCTGCTTTCACTTCTTTCAACCAGTCCATACCGATTATCACATCAAAACTCCCTAACTCTATTGGTATCAAATCAATCTTAAATGTTTCGCTAACCAGTTTAATTTCTCGATTCCGACATATATTATCTGCTGAAATTAATTTACCATTTGCTAATTCGAGTAAAAATTTACTATCCAAAGGCGTCAATGGACAACTTAATTTAGCACAAAAATCTCTACTCATATAGCTTCTATCCGCACCCGAATCAAATAAAACGTAAGCAGATTTATTGTCAATAAGAAACGTACCCGTAACAAGCTCCGGGTCTTCCTGTGCCTCTGCCGCATTAATATTGAAAACTCTTCCGCGGCCTTGTCCATTCGTGTTCTCCTGGTTCTGGCAATTTCTAATAATGTGGCCCGGTTTTCCACATTTATAACAAACTACATTGGCATAACTTGCTCCGACACTACTTGCTCCGCCATTACTCGTTCCGACACCATTTGTTCCTTTCGTTCTATTAACCCCTGGTCCGTAGACCTCACACTTCGCCGCACTATGACCATTTCTTTTACACTTGTTGCAAAATTTGGTGCAGAACCCCGAGTGATACTTTTCACACCTTTGGCATAGCTGCTTCTGATTGTTGTTGTTGCGGTTATTATTGTTGTTGGGATGATTGTTGTAGTTGCTGTTGTTGTTGTTGTTGTTGTTGTTGTTGTTGGGCCGTTTGTTGTAGTTGCGATTGATGTTGCGATTGTTGGGATAATTGTTGCGATTATTGTTGTAATTGCTGTTGTTGTTGTATTGGTGATTCTTATCACCGTTTTCCTCCCACTTTCTTTTGACTTGCTTCACATTGGCCTCTTCAGCAGTCTGTTCTTTAATTCTTTCTTCAATCTGGTTCACTAGTTTGTGAGCTATTCTACATGCCTGTTGTATGGAGGCGGGCTCGTGTGAACTTATATCTTCTTGGATTCTTTCCGGTAATCCTTTCACAAACGCGTCGATCTTCTCTTCCTCATCTTCGAATGCTCCCGGACATAATAGGCACAATTCTGTAAATCGTCTTTCGTACGTGGTAATATCAAATCCTTGGGTTCGTAACCCTCTAAGTTCTGTCTTGAGCTTATTGACCTCGGTTCTGGGACGGTACTTCTCGTTCATCAAGTGCTTGAATGCTGACCACGGTAGTGCATACGCATCGTCTTGTCCCACTTGCTCTAGATAGGTATTCCACCATGTTAACGCAGAACCTGTGAAGCAATGCATAGCGTACTTCACTTTGTCCTCTTCAGTACACTTACTTATGGCAAACACCGATTCGACCTTCTCGGTCCACCGTTTCAATCCGATCGGTCCTTCGGTTCCATCAAATTCCAAAGGTTTGCAGGCAGTGAATTCTTTGTAGGTGCATCCTACACGATTTCCTGTACTGCTAGATCCAAGGTTATTGTTGGTATGTAGCGCAGCCTGTACTGCGGCTATGTTTGAAGCTAGAAAAGTATGGAATTCCTCTTCATTCATATTCACGGTGTGTCGAGTAGTCGGTGCCATTTCCTTCAAAATAGTCAAATGGAACAAGTTAATCATACAGAATATTAAGAGTAGTTAATAGTATTTCGTAGCATAATATGAACTCATTTATAAAAGCTTTTTCTTCATATTAGCGTTTTATAAGTTTAAATTTGGGTAGTACCTACCCGTTAAGTTCATACTTAGTAGCTAATATACAATTCAACTACTACAATTCTATATGAAAAACTGATTATAATAATATTTCGCGTTCAAACTTTTACACAATATTTTACAAACTTACAATACCGCTTATTTTACATATAGCATGAAATATAGCACACAATAAATTTGATACAAGATTGTTGTGAAGATAATTCTAGCTAGTCGTTCAGCAAAGGCAATAAAGACACGTAATTCATACGTCCAGAAACAAGTCATGCATTCTGGTTTTACTAGGATTACTTCCCATCCTTGGTCTTGTGGAACATAACCGTTATGGCCGTTGATAAGACAGCGTGTTGTAACGTCGTCAAAGGGACGAGGGTTACGTAATGTCCAACAGTCCCGTACCAATCTAAAAACCTCATTTCTTACCCCAATTACCGACTCCGTCACTTGTGGAAACGTTTTGTTTAATAGTTGTAGCCCGATGTTCTTGTTCTCACTTTGGTGAGAAGCGAACATTACTAATCCGTAAGCATAACATGCTTCTTTATGTTGCATGTTAGCCGCTTTTTCTAAATCACGAAGTCCAATATTCGGATATATTGAGTCAAAATAATTTCTTAACCCATTGCGTAAAATAGAATTTGGGTTCCCCGCAATATATGCGTCAAAGTAAACACATCGTAACTTATGGATTTCCCAATGTGATATCCCCCATCTTTCGAAGGAAAGCCTTTTATAAACCAAGGCATTCTTGGAACGTTCTTCGAATGTCTTACAAACTGATCTCGCCTTAAATAGTTGTGCCGAAGAATTCTGACCGACTCTAGACAAGATTTCATCAATCATGTCTCCGGGTAGGTCTCTTAAATTATTGGGTTGTCTATCCATTTTGTCTTTTTATACTGTAAAATAGACAAGAGTTAGATTAAAAAAAATACTTATTAATACAAGTAATTTTTACATATATCATAAAGCATAAGCACACTATATTACATATATTACACCACACGAATACAACTATCTTATTCCGACTCGCTTGTTTCTTCTTCCTCAGTTTTGGTTCGTTTTGCCAAGTTTCTAGGGATATATGATGTTCCCCTAATACGAGCCGTCGTTTTCCACATTGGTTTAGAAAAACCTGGTGGTTTAGAGGTTCCCGGGTCATTGTTACAACTTAAGGACTTCGGGGGTTGACGATACATATAAAGTTCACCGGGGTTGGAATTAGATTTCTCTATTTTTATGCCCTTTCCCTTATTATTTTCTTTTGCCTTTTTAAATTCAGTTGGGGTAATTTCTATAACATCATCGGAATTCTCGTCGGAATCCGATTCATCGGAGAATTGGTAATCCTCCCAATATTTTGCTTCCTTGGCGGAAACACCATTGACCATAATTAACCTTGGTCGGTTGGTTGAGGATTTTCTTTTACTTAACCATTTTATTATTTCCCCCACCGGTTCTATTTCTTCATCCGGTTCCGATTCTTCTTCCGGTTTCGATTCTTCTTCCGGTTCCGACTCTTCTTCCGGTTCCTCTTCGGGAACTTGTGAATCAGTCCACGAATCATTCCAATTTACATTTAACTCTTCATTATTATTAGGTGAGTCAATGGGACTTGTTCTAGAGGTAGACCTCTATCACATAATATCAAACGCGTTAAGAGATTAATATATCACATAATATTCACATGTTAAAAATATATAGTTTCCAACAAAATTTGTTAAGCAATCATTTTTCAAGTAAACACGGTCGAAGTCCAGACTCACTAATGCATCCTAACAAACTCGATAAGACACACTAATGCAAAATTCTGGTTCTCTAAGACCAACGCTCTGATACCAACTGAAATGTCCCGTTCTTATTGATTAAAAACGTTCCATATTAATTGATTTCGTTGCGAGGTTTTGACCTCTATATGAGACGTTTTTCAAAGACTGCATTCATTTTTAAAACACACCATAACCTTTATTTCATAGATAAAGGTTTTAAAAAGCTTTACGTAGATTATCAAATAATGATAATCTAAAATATCCTGTTTACACACGACCATTACATAATGGTTTACAATACAAATATGTTACAACAAAATAAGTTTCTTGAATGCAGTTTTTACACAATATCATACAAGCATGGACTCCAAATCTCGTCCTTATTTAAGTATGCGATAGCGGAAGCTCTTAATAGTCACCTGAGAATAAACATGCTTAAAACGTCAACAAAAATGTTGGTGAGTTATAGGTTTAACCTATATATATCAAATCATAATAATAGACCACAAGATTTCATATTTCAATACACATCCCATACATAGAGATAAAAATTATTCATATGGTGAACACCTGGTAACCGACATTAACAAGATGCATATATAAGAATATCCCCATCATTCCGGGACACCCTTCGGATATGATATAAATTTCGAAGTACTAAAGCATCCGGTACTTTGGATGGGGTTTGTTAGGCCCAATAGATCTATCTTTAGGATTCGCGTCAATTAGGGTGTCTGTTCCCTAATTCTTAGATTACCAGACTTAATAAAAAGGGGCATATTCGATTTCGATAATTCAACCATAGAATGTAGTTTCACGTACTTGTGTCTATTTTGTAAATCATTTATAAAACCTGCATGTATTCTCATCCCAAAAATATTAGATTTTAAAAGTGGGACTATAACTCACTTTCACAGATTTTTACTTCGTCGGGAAGTAAGACTTGGCCACTGGTTGATTCACGAACCTATAACAATATATACATATATATCAAAGTATGTTCAAAATATATTTACAACACTTTTAATATATTTTGATGTTTTAAGTTTATTAAGTCAGCTGTCCTCGTTAGTAACCTACAACTAGTTGTCCACAGTTAGATGTACAGAAATAAATCGATAAATATTATCTTGAATCAATCCACGACCCAGTGTATACGTATCTCAGTATTGATCACAACTCAAACTATATATATTTTGGAATCAACCTCAACCCTGTATAGCTAACTCCAACATTCACATATAGAGTGTCTATGGTTGTTCCGAAATATATATAGATGTGTCGACATGATAGGTCGAAACATTGTATACGTGTCTATGGTATCTCAAGATTACATAATATACAATACAAGTTGATTAAGTTATGGTTGGAATAGATTTGTTACCAATTTTCACGTAGCTAAAATGAGAAAAATTATCCAATCTTGTTTTACCCATAACTTCTTCATTTTAAATCCATTTTGAGTGAATCAAATTGCTATGGTTTCATATTGAACTCTATTTTATGAATCTAAACAGAAAAAGTATAGGTTTATAGTCGGAAAAATAAGTTACAAGTCGTTTTTGTAAAGGTAATCATTTCAGTCGAAAGAACGACGTCTAGATGACCATTTTAGAAAACATACTTCCACTTTGAGTTTAACCATAATTTTTGGATATAGTTCCATGTTCATAATAAAAATCATTTTCTCAGAATAACAAATTTTAAATCAAAGTTTATCATAGTTTTTAATTAACTAACCCAAAACAGAACGCGGTGTTACTACGACGGCGTAAATCCAGTTTTACGGTGTTTTTCGTGTTTCCAGGTTTTAAATCATTAAGTTAGCATATCATATAGATATAGAACATGTGTTTAGTTGATTTTAAAAGTCAAGTTAGAAGGATTAACTTTTGTTTGCGAACAAGTTTAGAATTAACTAAACTATGTTCTAGTGATTACAAGTTTAAACCTTCGAATAAGATGGCTTTATATGTATGAATTGAATGATGTTATGAACATCATTACTACCTTAAGTTCCTTGGATAAACCTACTAGAAAATAGAAAAATGGATCTAGCTTCAACGGATCCTTGGATGGCTCGAAGTTCTTGAAGCAGAATCATGACACGAAAACAAGTTCAAGTAAGATCATCACTTGAAATAAGATTGTTATAGTTATAGAAATTGAACCAAAGTTTGAATATAATTATTACCTTGTATTAGAATGATAACCTAATGTAAGAAACAAAGATTTCTTGAGGTTGGATGATCAACTTACAAGATTGGAAGTGAGCTAGCAAACTTGAAAGTATTCTTGATTTTATGTAACTAGAACTTGTAGAATATATGAAGAACACTTAGAACTTGAAGATAGAACTTGAGAGAGATCAATTAGATGAAGAAAATTGAAGAATGAAAGTGTTTGTAGGTGTTTTTGGTCGTTGGTGTATGGATTAGATATAAAGGATATGTAATTTTGTTTTCATGTAAATAAGTCATGAATGATTACTCATATTTTTGTAATTTTATGAGATATTTCATGCTAGTTGCCAAATGATGGTTCCCACATGTGTTAGGTGAATCACATGGGCTGCTAAGAGCTGATCATTGGAGTGTATATACCAATAGTACATACATCTAAAAGCTGTGTATTGTAGAGTACGAATACGGGTGCATACGAGTAGAATTGTTGATGAAACTGAACGAGGATGTAATTGTAAGCAATTTTGTTAAGTAGAAGTATTTTGATAAGTGTATTGAAGTCTTTCAAAAGTGTATAAATACATATTAAAACACTACATGTATATACATTTTAACTGAGTCGTTAAAATGTATATTGAACTTAGTTAAAATTGTTGAACTCAATTGTGGTATATACATCGTCAACTTAACGACTCAGTTAAAATGTATATACATGTAGTGTTTTAATATGTATTTATACACTTTTGAAAGACTTCAATACACTTATCAAAATACTGCTACTTAACAAAATTGCTTACAATTACATCCTCGTTCAGTTTCATCAACAATTCTACTCGTATGCACCCGTATTCGTACTCTACAATACACAGCTTTTAGATGTATGTACTATTGGTATATACACTCCAATGATCAGCTCTTAGCAGTCCATGTGAGTCACCTAACATATGTGGGAATCATCATTTGGCAACTAGCATGAAATATCTCATAAAATTATAAAAATATGAGTAATCATTCATGACTTATTTACATGAAAACAAAATTACATATCCTTTATATCTAATCCATACACCAACGACCAAAAACACCTACAAACACTTTCATTCTTCAATTTTCTTCATCTAGTTGATCTCTCTCAAGTTCTATCTTCAAGTTCTAAGTGTTCTTCATATATTCTACAAGTTCTAGTTACATAAAATCAAGAATACTTTCAAGTTTGCTAGCTCACTTCCAATCTTGTAAGGTGATCATCCAACCTCAAGAAATCTTTGTTTCTTACAGTAGGTTATCATTCTAATACAAGGTAATAATTATATTCAAACTTTGGTTCAATTTCTATAACTATAACAATCTTATTTCAAGTGATGATCTTACTTGAACTTGTTTTCGTGTCATGATTCTGCTTCAAGAACTTCGAGCCATCCAAGGATCCGTTGAAGCTAGATCCATTTTTCTATTTTCTAGTAGGTTTATCCAAGGAACTTAAGGTAGTAATGATGTTCATAACATCATTCGATTCATACATATAAAGCCATCTTATTCGAACGTTTAAACTTGTAATCACTAGAACATAGTTTAGTTAATTCTAAACTTGTTCGCAAACAAAAGTTAATCCTTCTAACTTGACTTTTAAAATCAACTAAACACATGTTCTATATCTATATGATATGCTAACTTAATGATTTAAAACCTGGAAACACGAAAAACACCGTAAAACCGGATTTACGCCGTCGTAGTAACACCGCGGGCTGTTTTGGGTTAGTTAATTAAAAACTATGATAAACTTTGATTTAAAAGTTGTTATTCTGAGAAAATGATTTTTATTATGAACATGAAACTATATCCAAAAATTATGGTTAAACTCAAAGTGGAAGTATGTTTTCTAAAATGGTCATCTAGACGTCGTTCTTTCGACTGAAATGACTACCTTTACAAAAACGACTTGTGTAGTGACCCGAACTTTTCCATGTTTATATATATTAATTGAGATTGATATTTACATGATTAAATGTTTCCAACATGTTAAGCAATCAAACTTGTTAAGACTTGATTAATTGAAATATGTTTCATATAGACAATTGACCACCCAAGTTGACCGGTGATTCACGAACGTTAAAACTTGTAAAAACTATATGATGACATATATATGGTTATATATATAGTTAACATGATATTATGATAAGTAAACATATCATTAATTATATTAACAATGAACTACATATGTAAAAACAAGACTACTAACTTAATGATTTTGAAACGAGACATATATGTAACGATTATCGTTGTAACGACATTTAATGTATATATATCATATTAAGAGATATTCGTACATCATAATATCATGATAATATAATAATTTAAAATCTCTTTTGATATTATAAACATTGGGTTAACAACATTTAACAAGATCGTTAACCTAAAGGTTTCAAAACAACATTTACATGTAACGACTAACGATGACTTAACGACTCAGTTAAAATGTATATACATGTAGTGTTTTAATATGTATTCATACACTTTTGAAAGACTTCAAGACACTTATCAAAATACTTCTACTTAACAAAAATGCTTACAATTACATCCTCGTTCAGTTTCATCAATAATTCTACTCGTATGCACCCGTATTCGTACTCGTACAATACACAGCTTTTAGATGTATGTACTATTGGTATATACACTCCAATGATCAGCTCTTAGCAGCCCATGTGAGTCACCTAACACATGTGGGAACCATCATTTGGCAACTAGCATGAAATATCTCATAAAATTACAAAAATATGAGTAATCATTCATGACTTATTTACATGAAAACAAAATTACATATCCTTTATATCTAATCCATACACCAACGACCAAAAACACCTACAAACACTTTCATTCTTCAATTTTCTTCATCTAATTGATCTCTCTCAAGTTCTATCTTCAAGTTCTAAGTGTTCTTCATATATTCTACAAGTTCTAGTTACATAAAATCAAGAATACTTTCAAGTTTGCTAGCTCACTTCCAATCTTGTAAGGTGATCATCCAACCTCAAGAAATCTTTGTTTCTTACAGTAGTTTATCATTTTAATACAAGGTAATAATCATATTCAAACTTTGGTTCAATTTCTATAACTATAACAATCTTATTTCAAGTGATGATCTTACTTGAACTTGTTTTCGTGTCATGATTCTGCTTCAAGAACTTCGAGCCATCCAAGGATCAATTGAAGCTAGATCCATTTTTCTCTTTTCCAGTAGGTTTATCCAAGGAACTTAAGGTAGTAATGATGTTCATAACATCATTCGATTCATACATATAAAGCTATCTTATTCGAAGGTTTAAACTTGTAATCACTAGAACATAGTTTAGTTAATTCTAAACTTGTTCGCAAACAAAAGTTAATCCTTCTAACTTGACTTTTAAAATCAACTAAACACATGTTCTATATCTATATGATATGCTAACTTAATGATTTAAAACCTAGAAACACGAAAAACACCGTAAAACCGGATTTACGCCGTCGTAGTAACACCGCGGGCTGTTTTGGGTTAGTTAATTAAAAACTATGATAAACTTTGATTTAAAAGTTGTTATTCTGAGAAAATGATTTTTATTATGAACATGAAACTATATCCAAAAATTATGGTTAAACTCAAAGTGGAAGTATGTTTTCTAAAATGGTCATCTAGACGTCGTTCTTTCGACTGAAATGACTACCTTTACAAAAATGACTTGTAACTTATTTTTCCGACTATAAACCTATACTTTTTCTGTTTAGATTCATAAAATAGAGTTCAATATGAAACCATAGCAATTTGATTCACTCAAAACGGATTTAAAATGAAGAAGTTATGGGTAAAACAAGATTGGATAATTTTTCTCATTTTAGCTACGTGAAAATTGGTAACAAATCTATTCCAACCATAACTTAATCAACTTGTATTGTATATTATGTAATCTTGAGATACCATAGACACGTATACAATGTTTCGACCTATCATGTCGACACATCTATATATATTTCGGAACAACCATAGACACTCTATATGTGAATGTTGGAGTTAGCTATACAGGGTTGAGGTTGATTCCAAAATATATATAGTTTGAGTTGTGATCAATACTGAGATACGTATACACTGGGTCGTGGATTGATTCAAGATAATATTTATCGATTTATTTTTGTACATCTAACTGTGGACAACTAGTTGTAGGTTACTAACGAGGACAGCTGACTTAAGAAACTTAAAACATCAAAATATATTAAAAGTGTTGTAAATATATTTTGAACATACTTTGATATATATGTATATATTGTTATAGGTTCGTGAATCAACCAGTGGCCAAGTCTTACTTCCCGACGAAGTAAAAATCTGTGAAAGTGAGTTATAGTCCCACTTTTAAAATCTAATATTTTTGGGATGAGAATACATGCAGGTTTTATAAATGATTTACAAAATAGACACAAGTACGTGAAACTACATTCTATGGTTGAATTATCGAAATCGAATATGCCCCTTTTTATTAAGTCTGGTAATCTAAGAATTAGGGAACAGACACCCTAATTGAAGCGAATCCTAAAGATAGATCTATTGGGCCTAACAAACCCCATCCAAAGTACCGGATGCTTTAGTACTTCGAAATTTATATCATATCCGAAGGGTGTCCCGGAATGATGGGGATATTCTTATATATGCATCTTGTTATTGTCGGTTACCAGGTGTTCACCATATGAATGATTTTTATCTCTATGTATGGGATGTGTATTGAAATATGAAATCTTGTGGTCTATTGTTACGATTTGATATATATAGGTTAAACCTATAACTCACCAACATTTTTGTTGACGTTTAAAGCATGTTTATTCTCAGGTGAATACTAAGAGCTTCCGCTGTTGCATACTAAAATAAGGACAAGATTTGGAGTCCATGTTTGTATGATATTGTGTAAAAACTGCATTCAAGAAACTGATTTCGATGTAACATATTTGTATTGTAAACCATTATGTAATGGTCGTGTGTAAACATGATATTTTAGATTATCATTATTTGATAATCTACGTAAAGCTTTTTAAACCTTTATTTATGAAATAAAGGTTATGGTTTGTTTTAAAAATGAATGCAGTCTTTGAAAAACGTCTCATATAGAGGTCAAAACCTCGCAACGAAATCAATTAATATGGAACGTTTTTAATCAATAAGAACGGGACATTTCAGTTGGTATCCGAGCGTTGGTCTTAGAGAACCAGAATTTTGCATTAGTGTGTCTTATCGAGTTTATTAGGATGCATTAGTGAGTCTGGACTTCGACCGTGTTTACTTGAAAAATGATTACTTAACAAATTTTGTTGGAAACTATATATTTTTAACATGTGAATATTATGTGATATATTAATCTCTTAACGCGTTTGATATTATGTGATAGATGTCTACCTCTAGAACAAGTCCCATTGACTCACCTAATAATAATGAAGAGTCAAATGTAAATTGGAATGATTCGTGGACTGATTCACAAGTTCCCGAAGAGGAACCGGAAGAAGAGTCGAAACCGGAAGAAGAATCGGAACCGGAAGAAGAATCGGAACCGAATGAAGAAGTAGAACCGGTGGGGGAAATAATAAAACGGTTAAGTAAAAGAAAATCCTCAACCAACCGACCAAGGTTAATTATGGTCAATGGTGTTTCCGCCAAGGAAGCAAAATATTGGGAGGATTACCAATTCTCCGATGAATCGGATTCCGACGAGAATTCCGATGATGTTATAGAAATTACCCCAACTGAATTTAAAAAGGCAAAAGAAAATAATAAGGGAAAGGGCATAAAAATAGAGAAATCTAATTCCAACCCCGATGAACTTTATATGAATCGTCAACCCCCGAAGTCCTTAAGTTGTAACAATGACCCGGGAACCTCTAAACCACCAGGTTTTTCTAAACCAATGTGGATAACGACGGCTCGTATTAGGGGAACATCATATATCCCTAGAAACTTGGCAAAACGAACCAAAACCGAAGAAGAGGAAACGAGCGAGTCGGAATAAGATAGTTGTATTCGTGTGGTGCAATATATGTAATATAGTGTGCTTATGCTTTATGATATATGTAAAAATTTCTTGTATTAATAAGTATTTTTTTTTATGAATCTAACTCTTGTCTATTTTACAGTATAAAAACACAAAATGGATAGACAACCCAATATTTTAAGAGACCTACCCGGAGACATGATTGATGAAATCTTGTCTAGAGTCGGTCAGAATTCTTCGGCACAACTATTTAAGGCGAGATCAGTTTGTAAGACATTCGAAGAACGTTCCAAGAATGCCTTGGTTTATAAAAGGCTTTCGTTCGAAAGATGGGGGATATCACATTGGGAAATCCATAAGTTACGATGTGTTTACTTTGACGCATATATTGCGGGGAACCCAAATGCTATTTTACGCAACGGGTTAAGAAATTATTTTGACTCAATATATCCGAATATTGGACTTCGTGATTTAGAAAAAGCGGCTAACATGCAACATAAAGAAGCATGTTATGCTTACGGATGAGTAATGTTCGCTTCTCACCAAAGTGAGAACAAGAACATCGGGCTACAACTATTAAACAAAACGTTTCCACAAGTGACGGAGTCGGTAATTGGGGTAAGAAATGAGGTTTTTAGATTATTACGGGACTGTTGGACATTACGTAACCCTCGTCCCTTTGACGACATTACAACACGCTGTCTTATCAACGGCCATAACGGTTATGTTGCACAAGACCAAGGATGGGAAGTAGTCCTAGTAAAACCAGAATGCATGACTTGTTTCTGGACGTATGAATTACGTGTCTTTATTGCCTTTGCTGAACGACTTGTGTACTAGCTAGAATTATCTTCACAACTATCTTGTATCAAAGTTATTGTGTGCTATATTTCATGCTTTATGTAAAATAAGCGGTATTGTAAGTTTGTAAAATATTGTATAAAAGTTTGAACGCGAAATATTATTATAATCAGTTTTTCATATAGAATTGTAGTAGTTGAATTGTATATTAGCTACTAAGTATGAACTTAACGGGTAGGTACTACCCGAATTTAAACTTATAAAACGCTAATATGAAGAAAAAGCTTTTATAAATGAGTTCATATTATGCTACGAAATACTATTAACTACTCTTAATATTCTGTATGATTAACTTGTTCCATTTGACTATTTTGAAGGAAATGGCACCGACTACTCGACACACCGTGAATATGAATGAAGAGGAATTCCGTACTTTTCTAGCTTCAAACATAGCAGCAGTACAGGCTGCGCTACATACCAACAATAACCTTGGATCTAGCAGTACAGGAAATCGTGTAGGATGCACCTACAAAGAATTCACTGCCTGCAAACCTTTGGAATTTGATCGAACCGAAGGACCGATCGGATTGAAACGGTGGACCGAGAAGGTCGAATCGGTGTTTGCCATAAGTAAGTGTACTGAAGAGGACAAAGTGAAGTACGCTACGCATACCTTCACAGGTTCTGCGTTAACATGGTGGAATACCTATCTAGAGCAAGTGGGACAAGACGATGCGTACGCACTACCGTGGTCAGCATTCAAGCACTTGATGAACGAGAAGTACCGTCCCAGAACCGAGGTCAATAAGCTCAAGACAGAACTTAGAGGGTTACGAACCCAAGGATTTGATATTACCACGTATGAAAGACGATTCACAGAATTGTGCCTATTGTGTCCGGGAGCGTTCGAAGATGAGGAAGAGAAGATCGACGCGTTTGTGAAAGGATTACCGGAAAGAATCCAAGAAGATATAAGTTCACACGAGCCCGCCTCCATACAACAGGCATGTAGAATGGCTCACAAACTAGTGAACCAGATTGAAGAAAGAATTAAAGAACAGACTGCTGAAGAGGCCAATGTGAAGCAAGTCAAAAGAAAGTGGGAGGAAAACGGTGATAAGAATCACCAATACAACAACAACAGCAATTATAACAATAATCGCAACAACTATCCTAACAATCGCAACATCAATCGAAACTACAACAAACGGCCCAACAACAACAACAACAACAACAACAACAACAACCACAACAATCATCTTAACAACAATAATAACCGCAACAACAACAACAATCAGAAGCAGCTATGCCAAAGGTGTGAAAAGTATCACTCGGGGTTCTGCACCAAATTTTGCAACAAGTGTAAAAGAAATGGTCATAGCGCGGCGAAGTGTGAGGTCTACGGACCAGGGGTTAATAGAACGAAAGGAACAAATGGTGTCGGAACGAGTAATGGCGGAGCAAGTAGTGTCGGAGCAAGTTATGCCAATGTAGTTTGTTATAAATGTGGAAAACCGGGCCACATTATTAGAAATTGCCCGAACCAGGAGAACACGAATGGACAAGGCCGCGGAAGAGTTTTCAATATTAATGCGGCAGAGGCACAGGAAGACCCGGAGCTTGTTACGGGTACGTTTCTTATTGACAATAAATCTGCTTACGTTTTATTTGATTCGGGTGCGGATAGAAGCTATATGATTAGAGATTTTTGTGCTAAATTAAGTTGTCCATTGACGCCTTTGGATAGTAAATTTTTACTCGAATTAGCAAATGGTAAATTAATTTCAGCAGATAATATATGTCGGAATCGAGAAATTAAACTGGTTAGCGAAACATTTAAGATTGATTTGATACCAGTAGAGTTAGGGAGTTTTGATGTGATAATCGGTATGGACTGGTTGAAAGAAGTGAAAGCAGAGATCGTTTGTTACAAAAATGCAATTCGCATTATACGAGAAAAAGGAAAACCCTTAATGGTGTACGGAGAAAAGGGCAACACGAAGCTACATCTTATTAGTAATTTGAAGGCACAAAAACTAATAAGAAAAGGTTGCTATGCTGTTCTAGCACACGTCGAGAAAGTACAAACTGAAGAAAAGAGCATCAATGATGTTCCCATTGCAAAAGAATTTCCCGATGTATTTCCGAAAGAATTACCGGGATTACCCCCACATCGATCCGTTGAATTTCAAATAGATCTTGTACCAGGAGCTGCACCAATAGCTCGTGCTCCTTACAGACTCGCACCCAGCGAGATGAAAGAACTGCAAAGCCAATTACAAGAACTTTTAGAGCGTGGTTTCATTCGACCAAGCACATCACCGTGGGGAGCTCCTGTTTTGTTTGTCAAGAAGAAAGATGGTACATTCAGGTTGTGTATCGACTACCGAGAGTTGAACAAACTTACCATCAAGAACCGCTACCCACTACCGAGAATCGACGACTTATTTGATCAACTACAAGGCTCGTCTGTTTATTCAAAGATTGACTTACGTTCCGGGTATCATCAAATGCGGGTGAAAGAAGATGATATTCCAAAGACTGCTTTCAGAACACGTTACGGTCATTACGAGTTTATGGTCATGCCATTTGGTTTAACTAATGCACCAGCTGTGTTCATGGACCTTATGAACCGAGTGTGTGGACCATACCTTGACAAGTTTGTCATTGTTTTCATTGATGACATACTTATTTACTCAAAGAATGACCAAGAACACGGTGAACATTTGAGAAAGGTGTTAGAAGTATTGAGGAAGGAAGAATTGTACGCTAAGTTTTCAAAGTGTGCATTTTGGTTGGAAGAAGTTCAATTCCTCGGTCACATAGTGAACAAAGAAGGTATTAAGGTGGATCCGGCAAAGATAGAAACTGTTGAAAAGTGGGAAACCCCGAAAACTCCGAAACACATACGCCAGTTTTTAGGACTAGCTGGTTACTACAGAAGGTTCATCCAAGACTTTTACAGAATAGCAAAACCCTTGACTGCATTAACGCATAAAGGGAAGAAATTTGAATGGAATGATGAACAAGAGAAAGCGTTTCAGTTATTGAAGAAAAAGCTAACTACGGCACCTATATTGTCATTGCCTGAAGGGAATGATGATTTTGTGATTTATTGTGATGCATCAAAGCAAGGTCTCGGTTGTGTATTAATGCAACGAACGAAGGTGATTGCTTATGCGTCTAGACAATTGAAGATTCACGAACAAAATTATACGACGCATGATTTGGAATTAGGCGCGGTTGTTTTTGCATTAAAGACTTGGAGGCACTACTTATATGGGGTCAAAAGTATTATATATACCGACCACAAAAGTCTTCAACACATATTTAATCAGAAACAACTGAATATGAGGCAGCGTAGGTGGATTGAATTATTAAATGATTACGACTTTGAGATTCGTTACCACCCGGGGAAGGCAAATGTGGTAGCCGATGCCTTGAGCAGGAAGGACAGAGAACCCATTCGAGTAAAATCTATGAATATAATGATTCATAATAACCTTACTACTCAAATAAAGGAGGCGCAACAAGGAGTTTTAAAAGAGGGAAATTTAAAGGATGAAATACCCAAAGGATCGGAGAAGCATCTTAATATTCGGGAAGACGGAACCCGGTATAGAGCTGAAAGGATTTGGGTACCAAAATTTGGAGATATGAGAGAAATGGTACTTAGAGAAGCTCATAAAACTAGATACTCAATACATCCTGGAACGGGGAAGATGTACAAGGATCTCAAGAAACATTTTTGGTGGCCGGGTATGAAAGCCGATGTTGCTAAATACGTAGGAGAATGTTTGACGTGTTCTAAGGTGAAAGCTGAGCATCAGAAACCATCAGGTCTACTTCAACAACCCGAAATCCCAGAATGGAAATGGGAAAACATTACCATGGATTTCATCACTAAATTGCCAAGGACTGCAAGTGGTTTTGATACTATTTGGGTAATAGTTGATCGTCTCACCAAATCAGCACACTTCCTGCCAATAAGAGAAGATGACAAGATGGAGAAGTTAGCACGAATGTATTTGAAGGAAGTCGTATCCAGACATGGAATACCAATCTCTATTATCTCTGATAGGGATGGCAGATTTATTTCAAGATTCTGGCAGACATTACAGCAAGCATTAGGAACTCGTCTAGACATGAGTACTGCCTATCATCCACAAACTGATGGGCAGAGTGAAAGGACGATACAAACGCTTGAAGACATGCTACGAGCATGTGTTATTGATTTCGGAAACAGTTGGGATCGACATCTACCGTTAGCAGAATTTTCCTACAACAACAGCTACCATTCAAGCATTGAGATGGCGCCGTTTGAAGCACTTTATGGTAGAAAGTGCAGGTCTCCGATTTGTTGGAGTGAAGTGGGGGATAGTCAGATTACGGGTCCGGAGATTATACAAGAAACTACCGAGAAGATCATCCAAATTCAACAACGGTTGAAAACCGCCCAAAGTCGACAAAAGAGCTACGCTGACATTAAAAGAAAAGATATAGAATTTGAAATTGGAGAGATGGTCATGCTTAAAGTTGCACCTTGGAAAGGCGTTGTTCGATTTGGTAAACGAGGGAAATTAAATCCAAGGTATATTGGACCATTCAAGATTATTGATCGTGTCGGACCAGTAGCTTACCGACTTGAGTTACCTCAACAACTCGCGGCTGTACATAACACTTTCCACGTCTCGAATTTGAAGAAATGTTTTGCTAAAGAAGATCTCACTATTCTGTTAGATGAAATCCAAATCAACGAAAAACTTCAATTCATCGAAGAACCCGCCGGAATAATGGATCGTGAGGTTAAAAGACTTAAGCAAAACAAGATACCAATTGTTAAGGTTCGATGGAATGCTCGTAGAGGACCCGAGTTCACCTGGGAGCGTGAAGATCAGATGAAGAAGAAATACCCGCATCTATTTCCAGAAGATTCGTCAACACCTTCAACAGCTTAAAATTTCGGGACGAAATTTATTTAACGGGTAGGTACTGTAGTGACCCGAACTTTTCCATGTTTATATATATTAATTGAGATTGATATTTACATGATTAAATGTTTCCAACATGTTAAGCAATCAAACTTGTTAAGACTTGATTAATTGAAATATGTTTCATATAGACAATTGACCACCCAAGTTGACCGGTGATTCACGAACGTTAAAACTTGTAAAAACTATATGATGACATATATATGGTTATATATATAGTTAACATGATATTATGATAAGTAAACATATCATTAATTATATTAACAATGAACTACATATGTAAAAACAAGACTACTAACTTAATGATTTTGAAACGAGACATATATGTAACGATTATCGTTGTAACGACATTTAATGTATATATATCATATTAAGAGATATTCGTACATCATAATATCATGATAATATAATAATTTAAAATCTCTTTTGATATTATAAACATTGGGTTAACAACATTTAACAAGATCGTTAACCTAAAGGTTTCAAAACAACATTTACATGTAACGACTAACGATGACTTAACGACTCAGTTAAAATGTATATACATGTAGTGTTTTAATATGTATTCATACACTTTTGAAAGACTTCAAGACACTTATCAAAATACTTCTACTTAACAAAAATGCTTACAATTACATCCTCGTTCAGTTTCATCAACAATTCTACTCGTATGCACCCGTATTCGTACTCGTACAATACACAGCTTTTAGATGTATGTACTATTGGTATATACACTCCAATGATCAGCTCTTAGCAGCCCATGTGAGTCACCTAACACATGTGGGAACCATCATTTGGCAACTAGCATGAAATATCTCATAAAATTACAAAAATATGAGTAATCATTCATGACTTATTTACATGAAAACAAAATTACATATCCTTTATATCTAATCCATACACCAACGACCAAAAACACCTACAAACACTTTCATTCTTCAATTTTCTTCATCTAATTGATCTCTCTCAAGTTCTATCTTCAAGTTCTAAGTGTTCTTCATATATTCTACAAGTTCTAGTTACATAAAATCAAGAATACTTTCAAGTTTGCTAGCTCACTTCCAATCTTGTAAGGTGATCATCCAACCTCAAGAAATCTTTGTTTCTTACAGTAGGTTATCATTCTAATACAAGGTAATAATCATATTCAAACTTTGGTTCAATTTCTATAACTATAACAATCTTATTTCAAGTGATGATCTTACTTGAACTTGTTTTCGTGTCATGATTCTGCTTCAAGAACTTCGAGCCATCCAAGGATCCATTGAAGCTAGATCCATTTTTCTCTTTTCCAGTAGGTTTATCCAAGGAACTTAAGGTAGTAATGATGTTCATAACATCATTCAATTCATACATATAAAGCTATCTTATTCGAAGGTTTAAACTTGTAATCACTAGAACATAGTTTAGTTAATTCTAAACTTGTTCGCAAACAAAAGTTAATCCTTCTAACTTGACTTTTAAAATCAACTAAACACATGTTCTATATCTATATGATATGCTAACTTAATGATTTAAAACCTGGAAACACGAAAAACACCGTAAAACCGGATTTACGCCGTCGTAGTAACACCGCGGGCTGTTTTGGGTTAGTTAATTAAAAACTATGATAAACTTTGATTTAAAAGTTGTTATTCTGAGAAAATGATTTTTATTATGAACATGAAACTATATCCAAAAATTATGGTTAAACTCAAAGTGGAAGTATGTTTTCTAAAATGGTCATCTAGACGTCGTTCTTTCGACTGAAATGACTACCTTTACAAAAACGACTTGTAACTTATTTTTCCGACTATAAACCTATACTTTTTCTGTTTAGATTCATAAAATAGAGTTCAATATGAAACCATAGCAATTTGATTCACTCAAAACGGATTTAAAATGAAGAAGTTATGGGTAAAACAAGATTGGATAATTTTTCTCATTTTAGCTACGTGAAAATTGGTAACAAATCTATTCCAACCATAACTTAATCAACTTGTATTGTATATTATGTAATCTTGAGATACCATAGACACGTATACAATGTTTCGACCTATCATGTCGACACATCTATATATATTTCGGAACAACCATAGACACTCTATATGTGAATGTTGGAGTTAGCTATACAGGGTTGAGGTTGATTCCAAAATATATATAGTTTGAGTTGTGATCAATACTGAGATACGTATACACTGGGTCGTGGATTGATTCAAGATAATATTTATCGATTTATTTCTGTACATCTAACTGTGGACAACTAGTTGTAGGTTACTAACGAGGACAACTGACTTAAGAAACTTAAAACATCAAAATATATTAAAAGTGTTGTAAATATATTTTGAACATACTTTGATATATATGTATATATTGTTATAGGTTCGTGAATCAACCAGTGGCCAAGTCTTACTTCCCGACGAAGTAAAAATCTGTGAAAGTGAGTTATAGTCCCACTTTTAAAATCTAATATTTTTGGGATGAGAATACATGCAGGTTTTATAAATGATTTACAAAATAGACACAAGTACGTGAAACTACATTCTATGGTTGAATTATCGAAATCGAATATGCCCCTTTTTATTAAGTCTGGTAATCTAAGAATTAGGGAACAGACACCCTAATTGACGCGAATCCTAAAGATAGATCTATTGGGCCTAACAAACCCCATCCAAAGTACCGGATGCTTTAGTACTTCGAAATTTATATCATATCCGAAGGGTGTCCCGGAATGATGGGGATATTATTATATATGCATCTTGTTATTGTCGGTTACCAGGTGTTCACCATATGAATGATTTTTATCTCTATGTATGGGATGTGTATTGAAATATGAAATCTTGTGGTCTATTGTTACGATTTGATATATATAGGTTAAACCTATAACTCACCAACATTTTTGTTGACGTTTAAAGCATGTTTATTCTCAGGTGAATACTAAGAGCTTCCGCTGTTGCATACTAAAATAAGGACAAGATTTGGAGTCCATGTTTGTATGATATTGTGTAAAAACTGCATTCAAGAAACTGATTTCGATGTAACATATTTGTATTGTAAACCATTATGTAATGGTCGTGTGTAAACATGATATTTTAGATTATCATTATTTGATAATCTACGTAAAGCTTTTTAAACCTTTATTTATGAAATAAAGGTTATGGTTTGTTTTAAAAATGAATGCAGTCTTTGAAAAACGTCTCATATAGAGGTCAAAACCTCGCAACGAAATCAATTAATATGGAACGTTTTTAATCAATAAGAACGGGACATTTCAACTTGTAACTTATTTTTCCGACTATAAACCTATACCTTTTCTGTTTAGATTCATAAAATAGAGTTCAATATGAAACCATAGCAATTTGATTCACTCAAAACGGATTTAAAATGAAGAAGTTATGGGTAAAACAAGATTGGATAATTTTTCTCATTTTAGCTACGTGAAAATTGGTAAAAAATCTATTCCAACCATAACTTAATCAACTTGTATTGTATATTATGTAATCTTGAGATACCATAGACACGTATACAATTAGAATTGTTGAACTCAACAATTCTAACTTGTAAAATGCTTTATGATATATGTAAAAATTGCTTGTATTAATAAGTATTTTTTTTTAATCTAACTCTTGTCTATTTTACAGTATAAAAACACAAAATGGATAGACAACCCAATATTTTAAGAGGCCTACCCGGAGACATGATTGATGAAATCTTGTCTAGAGTCGGTCAGAATTCTTCGGCACAACTATTTAAGACGAGATCAGTTTGTAAGACATTCGAAGAACGTTCCAAGAATGCCTTGGTTTATAAAAGGCTTTCCTTCGAAAGATGGGGGATATCACATTGGGAAATCCATAAGTTACGATGTGTTTACTTTGACACATATATTGCGGGGAACCCAAATTCTATTTTACGCAATGGGTTAAGAAATTATTTTGACTCAATATATCCGAATATTGGACTTCGTGATTTAGAAACATGCAACATAAAGAAGCATGTTATGCTTACGGATTAGTAATGTTCGCTTCTCACCAAAGTGAGAACAAGAACATCGGGCTACAACTATTAAACAAAACATTTCCACAAGTGACGGAGTCGATAATTGGGGTAAGAAATGAGGTTTTTAGATTGTTACGGGACTGTTGGACATTACGTAACCCTCGTCCCTTTGACGACGTTACAACACGCTGTCTTATCAACGGCCATAACGGTTATGTTCCACAAGACCAAGGATGGGAAGTAATCCTAGTAAAACCAGAATGCATGACTTGTTTCTGGACGTATGAATTACGTGTCTTTATTGCCTTTGCTGAACGACTTGTGTACTAGCTAGAATTATCTTCACAACAATCTTGTATCAAATTTATTGTGTGCTATATTTCATGCTATATGTAAAATAAGCGGTATTGTAAGTTTGTAAAATATTGTGTAAAAGTTTGAACGCGAAATATTATTATAATCAGTTTTTCATATAGAATTGTAGTAGTTGAATTGTATATTAGCTACTAAGTATGAACTTAACGGGTAGGTACTACCCGAATTTAAACTTATAAAACGCTAATATGAAGAAAAAGCTTTTATAAATGAGTTCATATTATGCTACGAAATACTATTAACTACTCTTAATATTCTGTATGATTAACTTGTTCCATTTGACTATTTTGAAGGAAATGGCACCGACTACTCGACACACCGTGAATATGAATGAAGAGGAATTCCGTACTTTTCTAGCTTCAAACATAGCCGCAGTACAGGCTGCGCTACATACCAACAATAACCTTGGATCTAGCAGTACAGGAAATCGTGTAGGATGCACCTACAAAGAATTCACTGCCTGCAAACCTTTGGAATTTGATGGAACCGAAGGACCGATCGGATTGAAACGGTGGACCGAGAAGGTCGAATCGGTGTTTGCCATAAGTAAGTGTACTGAAGAGGACAAAGTGAAGTACGCTACGCATACCTTCACAGGTTCTGCGTTAACATGGTGGAATACCTATCTAGAGCAAGTGGGACAAGACGATGTGTATGCACTACCGTGGTCAGCATTCAGGCACTTGATGAACGAGAAGTACCGTCCCAGAATCGAGGTCAATAAGCTCAAGACAGAACTTAGAGGGTTACGAACCCAAGGATTTGATATTACCACGTAGGAAAGACGATTTACAGAATTGTGCCTATTATGTCCGGGAGCATTCGAAGATGAGGAAGAGAAGATCGACGCGTTTGTGAAAGGATTACCGGAAAGAATCCAAGAAGGTATAAGTTCACACGAGCCCGCCTCCATACAACAGGCATGTAGAATGGCTCACAAACTAGTGAACCAGATTGAAGAAAGAATTAAAGAACAGACTGCTGAAAAGGCCAATGTGAAGCAAGTCAAAAGAAAGTGGGAGGAAAACGGTGATAAGAATCACCAATACAACAACAATAGCAATTACAACAATAATCGCAACAATTATCCCAACAATCGCAACATCAATCGCAACTACAACAAACGGCCCAACAACAACAACAACAACAACAACAACAACAACAACAACAACAACAGCAACTACAACAATCATCCCAACAACAATAATAACCGCAACAACAACAACAATCAGAAGCAGCTATGCCAAAGGTGGTATATACATTGTTAACTTAACGACTCAGTTAAAATGTATATACATGTAGTGTTTTAATATGTATTTATACACTTCTGAAAGAATTCAAGACACTTATCAAAATACTTCTACTTATCAAAAATGCTTACAATTACATCCTCGTTCAGTTTCATCAACAATTCTACTCGTATGCACCCGTATTCGTACTCGTACAATACACAGCTTTTAGATGTATGTACTATTGGTATATACACTCCAATGATCAGCTCTTAGCAGCCCATGTGAGTCACCTAACACATGTGGGAACCATCATTTGGCAACTAGCATGAAATATCTCATAAAATTACAAAAATATTAGTAATCATTCATGACTTATTTACATAAAAACAAAATTACATATCCTTTATATCTAATCCATATACCAACGACTTAAAACACCTATAATCACTTTCATTATTCAATTTTCTTCATCTAATTGATCTCTCTCAAGTTCCATCTTCAAGTTTTAAGTGTTCTTCATAAATTCTACAAGTTCTAGTTTCATAAAATCAAGAATACTTCCAAGTTTGCTAGCTTACTTCCAAACGTGTAAAGTGATCATCCAACCTCAAGAAATCCTTGTTGTTTATAGTAAGATATAATTCTAAATCAAGGTAATACTCATATACAAACTTTGATTCAATTCCTATAACTGTAACTATCTTAATTCGAGTGATAATCTTACGTGAACTTGTTTTCGTGTCATGATTCTACTTCAAGAACTTTCAAGCCATCCAAGATCCTTTGAAGCTAGATCATTTCTTGTCACTTCCAGTAGGTTTACCTACTAAACTTTAGGTAGTAATGATGTTCATAACATCATTCGATTCATATATATAAAACTACCTTATTCGAAGGTTTAAACTTGAAATCACTAGAACATAGTTTAGTTAATTCTAAACTTGTTCACAAATAAAAGTTAATCCTTCTAACATGACTTTTAAAATCAACTAAACACATGTTCTATATCTGTATGATATGCTAACTTAATGATTTAAAACCTGGAAACACGAAAAATACCGTAAAACCGAACATACGCCGTCGTAGTAACACCGCGGGCTGTTTTGGGTTAGTTAATTAAAAACTATGATAAACTTTGATTTAAAATTTGTTCTTCAGGGAAAATAATTTTTTTTATGAACATGAAACTATATCCAAAAATCATGGTTAAACTCAAAGTGGAAGTATGTTTTCCAAAATGGTCATCTAGACGTCGTTCTTTCGACTGAAATGATTACCTTTACAAAAATGACTTGTAACCTGTATTTTTGACTATAAACTTATACTTTTTCTATTTAGATTCATAAACTTAAGTTCAATATGAAACCATAGCAACTTGAAACACTCAAAACAGATTTAAAACAAATAAGTTATGGGTAAAACAAGATTGGATATTTTTGCTTGTTGTAGCTACGTGAAAATTGGTAACAAATCTATATTAATCATATCCTAGCTAACTTATATTGTATCATACATGTATTCTAATATATTATGTAATCTTGAGATACCATAGACACGTATGCAAATGTTTTGATATATCATATCGACCCATGTATATATATTATTTGGAACAACCATAGACACTCTATATGCAGTAATGATTGAGTTAGCTATACAGGGTTGAGGTTGATTCCAAAAATATATATACTTTGAGTTGTGATCTAGCCTGAGACGTGTATACACTGGGTCGTGGATTGATTCAAGATAACATATATCGATTTATTTCTGTACATCTAACTGTGGACAACTAGTTGTAGGTTACTAACGAGGACAGCTGACTTAATAAACTTAAAACATTAAAACGTATTAAAAATGTTGTAAATATATTTTGAACATACTTTGATATATATGTACATATTTGTTATAGGTTCATGAATCGACCAGTGGCCAAGTCTTACTTCCCGACGAAGTAAAAATCTATGAAAGTGAGTTATAGTCCCACTTTTAAAATCTAATATTTTGGGATGAGAATACATGCAGTTTTATAAATGTTTTACGAAATAGACACAAGTAATTGAAACTACATTATATGGGTGAATGATCGAAGCCGAATATGCCCCTTTTGCTTGGTAACCTAAGAATTAGTAAACCGATCTACTAATTGACGCGAATCCTAAAGATAGATCTATTGGGCCTAACGAACCCCATCCAAAGTACTGGATGCTTTAGTACTTCAAATTCGTTTTTATCATGTCCGAAGGATTTCCCGGAATGATAGGGGATATTCTTATATGCATCTTGTTAATGTCGGTTACCAGGTGTTCACCATATGAATGAATTTTATCTCTATGTATGGGAAGTATATTGAAATATGAAATCTTGTGGTCTATTATTATGATTTGATAATATATAGGTTAAACCTATAACTCACCAACATTTTTGTTGACGTTTTAAGCATGTTTATTCTCAGGTGATTATTAAGAGCTTCCGCTGTTGCATACTAAAATAAGGACAAGATTTGGAGTCCATGCTTGTATGATATTATGTAAAAACTGAATTCAAGAAACTTATTTTTTGATGTAATATATTCTTATTGTAAACCATTATGTAATGGTCGTGTGTAAACGGTATATTTTAGATTATCAATACTTGATAATCTATATAATGCTTTTAAACATTTATCGATAAAATAAAGGTTATGGTGGTTTTAAAAATGAATGCAGTCTTTGAAAAATGTCTCATATAGAGGTCAAAACCTCACGATGAAATCAATTAATATGGAACGTTTATAATCAATATGAACGGGACATTTCAGTTGGTATCTGAGCGTTGGCCTTAGAGAACCAGAAAATTGCATTAGTGTGTCTTACCGAGTTTGTTAGGATGCATTAGTAAGTCTGGACTTCGAACGTGTTTTTCTTCAAAAATGATTGCTTAACATTTTTTTGTTGGAAACTATATATTATTAACATGTAAATATTATGTGATATATTAATCTCTTAACATGTTTGATATTGTGTGATAGATGTCTACCTCTAGTACAAATCCCATTGATTCACCTAATAATAATGAAGAGTCGAATATATTTTGGGAAGATTCACAAATTCCTTAAGAGGAACCGGAAGAGGAGGAACTGGAAGAAGAGGAACCAGAAGAGGAGGAATCGGAAGAGGAGGAACCAGAAGAAGAAGAGGTTCCGGAGGAAGAAATATTGATACCTATAGTAAATCGATTAAATAAAAGAAAATCCTCAACCAACAGACCAAAGTTAATAATGGTCAATGGTGTTTTCGCCGAGGAAGCAAAATATTGGGAAGATTACCAATTTTCTGATGAATCGGATCCCGATGAGGATTCCGATGATGTTATAGAAATT
The DNA here is from genome assembly GCF_046630445.1 of Rutidosis leptorrhynchoides. Classification (NCBI taxonomy): domain Eukaryota; kingdom Viridiplantae; phylum Streptophyta; class Magnoliopsida; order Asterales; family Asteraceae; genus Rutidosis; species Rutidosis leptorrhynchoides. The sequence goes on from NC_092335.1 coordinate 638,402,168, forward strand.
ACCTCGACCCAATTTAATAAAGCGAAAGAAAATAATAAGGGAAAAGGTATAAAAATAGAGAAACCCGATTCCAACCCCAATGAACTTTATATGTATCGGCAACATCCGTATTTCCTAAAATATAACAATGACCCGGGAACCTCTAAACCACCAGGTTTTTCTAAACCATTGTGGAAAACGACAGCTCGCATTAGAAGAACACCATATATTCCCAGAAAATTAGGAAAACGAACCAAGTCCGAAGAAGAAGAAGCCAGTGATTCAGATTAGAGGGTTGTAATCATGTTGTGTATTATATGTATTGTAGTATGCTTGCACTTTTATGTTCTATGTAAAAATTGCTTGTAATGTTTGTTAATTATCTTTTACAAATCTAATCCTTGTCTATTTTACAGTATAAAAATAAAATGGACGTTAAGGGTAGACAACCGAATATTTTAGAAGACCTACCAGAGGATATGATTGAGGAAATCTTGTCTAGAGTCGGTCAGAATTCATCAGCACATTTAGTTATGGTGAAATTAACTTGTCAAACATTTGAAAGACTTTCCATAAATGCCTTAGTTTATAAAAGGCTTTCCTTTGATAGGTGGGGTATATCACATTGGGGAGACCATAAGTTACGCCGTGTTTTCTTTAAAGCATTAAATGCGGGGAACCCAAATGCAATTTTACGCTACGGGTTAAGAACCTATTTTGACTCAACGTATCCCAACATAGGATTTCGTGAATTAGAAAGAGCTTCTAACATGCAACATAAAGAAGCATGTTATGCTTACGGGTTAGTGATGTTCACTTCTTACCAAAGTGAGAAAAAGAACATCGGATTGCAACTTTTAAATAAAACCTTCCCACAAGTGACGGATTCAGTAGTTGGGGTGAGAAACAAGGTTTTTAGATTATTACAGGGCTGTTGGACATTACAAAACCCTCGTCCTTTTGACGACATTACAACATGCTGCCTAGCCAATGGTCATAACGGTTATTTTCCACAAGACTAAGGATGAGAAGTCGTCTTAGTAAAACCAGAATGCATGACTTGTTTCTGGACATATGAATTGCGTGTCTTTATTTCCTTTGCTGAACAACTTGCGTATTAACTAGGTTTATCTTCAAAACTGTCCTGTATCAAAGTGTACTATATTTCATGTTATATGTAATATAGCGAAGTTGTAAGTTTGAAGAATATTTGTATGTGATATATTATTATAATCAGTTTTTCATATGGAATTGTAGTAGTTGAATTGTATATTAGCTACTAAGTATGAACTTAACGGGTAGCTAGTACCCGAATTTAAACTTATAAAACGCTATTATGAATAAAAAGCTTTTATAAATGAGTTCATATTATGCTACGAAATACTATTGACTACTCTTAATATTTTGTATGATTAACTCGATTCAGTTGGCTATTTTGAAGGAAATGGCACCGACTACTCGACAAACCATGAATATGAGCGAAGAGGAATTTCGTACCGTTCTTGCTGCAAACATAGCCGCAGTACAGGCTGTGCTACATACCAACAATAACTCTGAATCTAGCAATGCAGCTAACAGCACAAGAAATCGTGTAGGATGCACCTACAAAGAATTCACTGCCTGCAAACCTTTGGAATTTGATGGAACCGAAGGACCAATTGGATTGAAACGGTGGACCGAGAAAGTCGAATCGGTGTTTGCCATAAGTAAGTGTATTATAGAGGGCAAAGTTAAGTACGCTACGCATACCTTCACAGGTACTGCATTAACGTGGTGGAACACCTATCTTGAACAAGTAGGACAAAATGCTGCTTACGCACTACCGTGGTCGGCATTCAAGCAATTGATGAACGAGCAGTACCGTCCTAGAAACGAAGTCAATAAACTCAAGGCAGAACTTAGAGAGTTACGAACACAAGGGTTTGATGTTACCACATATGAACGACGATTCATAGAGTTGTGCCTATTGTGTCCGGGAGCATTCGAAGATGAAGAAGAGAAGATCGACGCGTTTGTAAAAGGGTTACCAGTAAGGATTCAAGAAAATGTGAGTTTAAACGAGCCCGCTTCTATACAGAAGGCAAGTCGAATGGCTCATAAACTCATAAATCAGATTGAGGGAAGAATTAAAGAGCAGGCGGCCGAAGAAGCCAACACGAAACAACTCAAGAGGAAGTGGGAGGAAAACGGTGACAAGAGTCACCAGTACAACAACAACAACAATTACAACCACAATCGCAACAACTATCTCAACAATCGCAACAATAATCGCAACAATAACAGCAATCCTAACAATAACTACAACAAACATTCCAACAACAACCTCAATAACAACAACGGCAACAAAAACCATAAACAGCCATGTCATAGGTGTGAAGAAAATCACCAGGGGTTTTGCACGACATTTTGCAACAGGTGTAAAAGAAATGGTCATAGCGCGACAAAGTGTGAGGTCTACGGACCAAAGTTTAACATAACTAAGGGAGCAAATAATGTCGGAACAAGTAATGCCGAAACGAATAGTGTCGGAGCAAGTAATACCAACGCTGTTTGTTATAAATGTGGAAAACCGGGCCACATTATTAGAAATTGCCCAAATCAGGGGAATACTAATGGGCAGGGCCGTGGAAGAGTTTTCAATATTAATGCAGCAGAAGCACAGGAAGACCCAGATCTTGTTACGGGTACGTTTCTTATTGACGATAAATCTGCTTATGTTTTATTTGATTCGGGTGCGGATAGAAGCTATATGAGTAGAGAATTTTGTGCTAAATTAAGTTGCCCATTGACGCCTTTGGATAATAAATTTTTACTCGAATTAGCAAACGGTAAATTAAATTTCAGCAGATAATATATGTCAGGAGAGAGAAATTAAACTGGGGGATGAAACGTTTAAAATTGATTTAATACTAGTCGAGTTAGGGAGTTTTGATGTAATAATTGGCATGGACTGGTTAAAAAAGGTGAGAGCAGAGGTCGTTTGTTACAAAAATGCGATTCGCATTATGCGTGAAAAACGAAAACCTTTAATGGTGTACGGAGAAAAGAACAACGCGAAGTTAAATCTTATTAGTAGTTTGAAGGTGCAAAAACTAATAATAAAAGGTTGTTAGGTCATTCTAGCACACATCGAGGAAGTTAAACCTGAAGAAAAGAACATCAGTGATGTTCCCGTCGCAAAAGAATTTCCCGATGTATTTTTGAAAGAATTACCGGGATTACCCCCACATCGATCCGTTGAATTTCAAATAGACCTTGTACCAGGAGCTGCACCAATAGCTCGTGCTCCATACAGACTCGCACCCAGCGAAATGAAAGAATTACAAAGTCAGTTACAGGAACTTTTAGAGCGTGGTTTCATTCGACCAAGCACATCACCATGGGGAGCTCCTGTTTTATTTGTTAAGAAGAAAGATGGTACATTCAGGTTGTGTATCGACTACCGAGAGTTGAACAAACTTACCATCAAGAACCGCTACTCACTACCGAGAATCGACGACTTATTTGATCAACTACAAGGCTCGTCTGTTTATTCGAAGATCAATTTATGTTCTGGATATCATCAAATGCGGGTGAAGGAGGATGATATTCCAAAGACTGCTTTTAGGATGCGTTACGGTCATTACGAGTTTATGGTTATGCCGTTTGGATTGACTAACGCACCAGCTGTGTTCATAGACCTCATGAACCGAGTGTATGGGCCATATCTTGACAAGTTTGTCATTGTTTTCATCGATGACATACTTATTTATTCGAAGAATGATCAAGAGCACGAAGAACATTTGAGAAAAGTGCTAGAGTTGCTGAGAAAAGAAAAATTGTACGCTAAGTTTTCAAAGTGTGCATTTTGGTTGGAAGAAGTTCAATTCCTCGGTCACATAGTGAACAAAGAAGGTATTCAGGTGGATCCAGCAAAGATTGAAACCGTTAAAAAGTGGGAAACCCCGAAAACTCCGAAACATATACGCCATTTTTTAGGATTAGCTGGTTACTACAGAAGGTTCATCCAAGACTTTTCCAGAATAGCAAAACCCTTGACTGCATTAACGCATAAAGGGAAGAAATTTGAATGGAAAGATGAACAAGAGAAAGCGTTTCAATTGTTAAATAAAAAGTTAACTACGGCACCTATATTGTCATTACCTGAAGGGAATGATGATTTTGTGATATATTGTGACGCATCAAAGCAAGGTCTCGGTTGTGTATTAATGCAACGAATGAAGGTAATTGCTTATGCGTCTAGACAATTGAAGATTCACGAGCAGAATTATACGACGCATGATTTGGAATTAGGCGCAGTTGTTTTTGCATTAAAGACTTGGAGGCACTACTTATATGGGGTCAAAAGTATTATATATACCGACCACAAAAGTCTTCAACACATAATTAATCAGAAACAACTGAACATGAGGCAGCGCAGGTGGATTGAATTGTTGAATAATTACGACTTTAAGATTCGTTACCACCCAGGGAAGGCAAATGTGGTAGCCGACGCCTTGAGCAGAAAGGACAGAGAACCCATTCGTGTAAAATCTATGAATATAATGATTCACACTAACCTTACTACTCAAATAAAGGAGGCGCAACAAGGAGTTTTAAAAGAGGGAAATTTAAAGGATGAAATACCCAAAGGATCAGAGAAGCATCTTAATATTCGGGAAGACGGAACCCGGTATAGGGCTGAAAGAATTTGGGTACCAAAATTTGGAGATATGAGGGAAATGGTACTTAAAGAAGCTCATAAAACCAGATACTCAATACATCCTGGAACAGGGAAGATGTACAAGGATCTTAAGAAACATTTTTGGTGGCCAGGTATGAAAGCCGATGTTGCTAAATACGTAGGAGAATGTTTGACGTGTTCTAAGGTCAAAGCTAAGCATCAGAAACCATCAGGTCTACTTCAACAACCCGAAATCCCGGAATGGAAATGGGAAAATATTACCATGGATTTCATCACTAAATTGTCAAGGACTGCAAGTGGTTTTGATACTATTTAGGTAATAGTTGATCGTCTCACCAAATCAGCACACTTCCTGCCAATAAGAGAAGATGACAAGATGGAGAAGTTAGCACGAATGTATTTGAAGGAAGTCGTCTCTAGACATGGATTACCAATCTCTATTATCTCTGATAGGGATGACAGATTTATTTCAAGATTCTGGCAGACATTACAGCAAGCATTAGGAACTCGTCTAGACATAAGTACTGCCTATCATCCATAAACTGATGGGCAGAGCGAAAGGACAATACAAACGCTTGAAGACATGCTACGAGCATGTGTTATTGATTTCGGAAACAGCTAGGATCGACATCTACCGTTAGCAGAATTTTCCTACAACAATAGCTACCATTCAAGCATTGAGATGGCGCCGTTTGAAGCACTTTATGGTAGAAAATGCAGGTCTCTGATTTTTTGGAGTGAAGTGGGGGATAGACAGATTACGGGTCAGGAGATAATACAAGAAACTACCGAGAAGATCATCCAAATTCAACAACGGTTGAAAACCGCCCAAAGTCGATAAAAGAGCTACGCCGACATTAAAAGAAAAGATATAGAATTTGAAATTGGAGAGATGGTCATGCTTAAGGTTGCACCTTGGAAAGGTTTTGTTCGATTTGGTAAACGAGGGAAATTAAATCCAAGGTATATTGGACCATTCAAGATTATTGATCGTGTCGGACTAGTAGCTTACCGACTTGAGTTACCTCAATAACTCGCAGCTGTACATAACACTTTCCACGTCTCGAATTTGAAGAAATATTTTACTAAAGAAGATCTCACTATTCTGTTAGACGAAATCCAAATCAACGAAAAACTTCAATTCATCGAAGAACCCGTCGAAATAATGGATCGTGAGGTTAAAAGACTTAAACAAAACAAGATACCAATTGTTAAGGTTCGATGGAATGCTCGTAGAGGACCCGAGTTCACCTGGGAATGAGAAGATCAGATGAAGAAGAAATACCCGCACTTATTTCCAGAAGATACGTCAACACCTCTAACTGCTTAAAATTTCGAGACAAAATTTATTTAACAGGTAGGTACTGTAGTGACCCAAACTTTTCCATGTTTATATATATTAAATTAAATTGTTATTTACATGATTAAGTGTTTCCAACATGTTAAGCAATCAAACTTGTTAAGACTTGATTAATTGAAATAGGTTTCATATAGACAATTGACCACCCAAGTTGACCGGTGATTCACGAACGTTAAAACTTGTAAAAACTATATGATGACATATATATGATTATATATATAGTTAACATGATATTATGATAAGTAAGTATCTCATTAGGTATTTTAACAATGAGTTATATGAAATGTCCCGTTCTTATTGATTAAAAACGTTCCATATTAATTGATTTCGTTGCGAGGTTTTGACCTCTATATGAGACGTTTTTCAAAGACTGCATTCATTTTTAAACAAACCATAACCTTTATTTCATCAATAAAGGTTTAAAAAGCTTTACGTAGATTATCAAATAATGATAATCTAAAATATCCTGTTTACACACGACCATTACATAATGGTTTACAATACAAATATGTTACAACAAAATAAGTTTCTTGAATGCAGTTTTTACACAATATCATACAAGCATGGACTCCAAATCTTGTCCTTATTTAAGTATGCGACAGCGGAAGCTCTTAATAATCACCTGAGAATAAACATGCTTAAAACGTCAACAAAAATGTTGGTGAGTTATAGGTTTAACCTATATATATCAAATCGTAACAATAGACCACAAGATTTCATATTTCAATACACATCCCATACATAGAGATAAAAATCATTCATATGGTGAACACCTGGTAACCGACATTAACAAGATGCATATATAAGAATATCCCCATCATTCCGGGACACCCTTCGGATATGATATAAATTTCGAAGTACTAAAGCATCCGGTACTTTGGATGGGGTTTGTTAGGCCCAATAGATCTATCTTTAGGATTCGCGTCAATTAGGGTGTCTGTTCCCTAATTCTTAAATTACCAGACTTAATAAAAAGGGGCATATTCGATTTCGATAATTCAACCATAGAATGTAGTTTCACGTACTTGTGTCTATTTTGTAAATCATTTATAAAACCTGCATGTATTCTCATCCCAAAAATATTAGATTTTAAAAGTGGGACTATAACTCACTTTCACAGATTTTTTACTTCGTCGGGAAGTAAGACTTGGCCACTGGTTGATTCACGAACCTATAACAATATATACATATATATCAAAGTATGTTCAAAATATATTTACAACACTTTTAATATATTTTGATGTTTTAAGTTTATTAAGTCAGCTGTCCTCGTTAGTAACCTATAACTAGTTGTCCACAGTTAGATATACAGAAATAAATCGATAAATATTATCTTGAATCAATCCACGACCCAGTGTATACGTATCTCAGTATTGATCACAACTCAAACTATACATATTTTGGAATCAACCTCAACCCTGTATAGCTAACTCCAACATTCACATATAGAGTGTCTATGGTTGTTCCGAAATATATATATAGATGTGTCGACATGATAGGTCGAAACATTGTATACGTGTCTATGGTATCTCAAGATTACATAATATACAATACAAGTTGATTAAGTTATGGTTGGAATATATTTGTTACCAATTTTCACGTAGCTAAAATGAGAAAAATTATCCAATCTTGTTTTACCCATAACTTCTTCATTTTATATCCGTTTTGAGTGAATCAAATTGCTATGGTTTCATATTGAACTCTATTTTATGAATCTAAACAGAAAATGTATAGGTTTATAGTCGGAAAAATAAGTTACAAGTCGTTTTTGTAAAGGTAGTCATTTCAGTCGAAAGAACGACGTCTAGATGGCCATTTTAGAAAACATACTTCCACTTTGAGTTTAACCATAATTTTTGGATATCTTTTCATGTTCATAATAAAAATCATTTTCTCAGAATAACAAATTTTAAATCAAAGTTTATCATAGTTTTTAATTAACTAACCCAAAACAGCCCGCGGTGTTACTACGACGGCGTAAATCCGGTTTTACGGTGTTTTTCGTGTTTCCAGGTTTTAAATCATTAAGTTAGCATATCATATAGATATAGAACATGTGTTTAGTTTATTTTAAAAGTCAAGTTAGAAGGATTAACTTTTGTTTGCGAACAAGTTTAGAATTAACTAAACTATGTTCTAGTGATTACAAGTTTAAACCTTCGAATAAGATAGCTTTATATGTATGAATCCAATGATGTTATGAACATCATTACTACCTTAAGTTCCTTGGATAAACCTATTGGAAAAGAGAAAAATGGATCTAGCTTCAATGGATCCTTGGATGGCTCGAAGTTCTTGAAGCAGAATCATGACACGAAAACAAGTTCAAGTAAGATCATCACTTAAAATAAGATTGTTATAGTTATAGAAATTGAACCAAAGTTTGATTATTACCTTGTATTAGAATGATAACCTACTGTAAGAAACAAAGATTTCTTGAGGTTGGATGATCACCTTACAAGATTGGAAGTGAGCTAGCAAACTTGAAAGTATTCTTGATTTTATGAAACTAGAACTTTTGGAATTTATGAAGAACACTTAGAACTTGAAGATAGAACTTGAGAGAGATCAATTAGATGAAGAAAATTGAAGAATGAAAGTGTTTGTAGGTGTTTTTGGTCGTTGGTGTATGGATTAGATATAAAGGATATGTTATTTTGTTTTCATGTAAATAAGTCATGAATGATTACTCATATTTTTGTAATTTTATGAGATATTTCATGCTAGTTGCCAAATGATGGTTCCCACATGTGTTAGGTGACTCACATGGGCTGCTAAGAGCTGATCATTGGAGTGTATATACCAATAGTACATACATCTAAAAGCTGTGTATTGTACGAGTACGAATACGGGTGCATACGAGTAGAATTGTTGATGAAACTGAACGAGGATGTAATTGTAAGCATTTTTGTTAAGTAGAAGTATTTTGATAAGTGTATTGAAGTCTTTCAAAAGTGTATAAATACATATTAAAACACTACATGTATATACATTTTAACTGAGTCGTTAAGTCATCGTTAGTCGTTACATGTAAGTGTTGTTTTGAAACTTTTAGGTTAACGATCTTGTTAAATGTTGTTAACCCAATGTTTATAATATCAAATGAGATTTTAAATTATTATATTATCATGATATTATCATGTATGAATATCTCTTAATATGATATATATACATTAAATGTCTTTACAACGATAATCGTTACATATATGTCTCGTTTAAAAATCATTAAGTTAGTAGTCTTGTTTTTACATATGTAGTTCATTGTTAATATACTTAATGATATGTTTACTTATCATAGTATCATGTTAACTATATATATATCCATATATATGTCATCATATAGTTTTTACAAGTTTTAACGTTCGTGAATCACCGGTCAACTTGGGTGGTCAATTGTCTATATGAAACATATTTCAATTAATCAAGTCTTAACAAGTTTGATTGCTTAACATGTTGGAAACATTTAATCATGTAAATATCAATCTCAATTAATATATATAAACATGGAAAAGTTCGGGTCACTACAGTACCTACCCGTTAAATAAATTTCGTCCCGAAATTTTAAGCTGTTGAAGGTGTTGATGAATCTTCTGGAAATAGATGCGGGTATTTCTTCTTCATCTGATCTTCACGCTCCCAGGTGAACTCGGGTCCTCTACGAGCATTCCATCAAACCTTAACAATTGGTATCTTGTTTTGCTTAAGTCTTTTAACCTCACGATCCATTATTTCGACGGGTTCTTCGATGAATTGAAGTTTTTCGTTGATTTGGATTTCATCTAACGGAATAGTGAGATCTTCTTTAGCAAAACATTTCTTCAAATTCGAGACGTGGAAAGTGTTATGTACAGCCGCGAGTTGTTGAGGTAACTCAAGTCGGTAAGCTACTGGTCCGACACGATCAATAATCTTGAATGGTCCAATATACCTTGGATTTAATTTCCCTCGTTTACCAAATCGAACAACGCCTTTCCAAGGTGCAACTTTAAGCATGACCATCTCTCCAATTTCAAATTCTATATCTTTTCTTTTAATGTCAGCGTAGCTCTTTTGTCGACTTTGGGCAGTTTTCAACCGTTGTTGAATTTGGATGATCTTCTCGGTAGTTTCTTGTATAATCTCCGGACCCGTAATCTGTCTATCCCCCACTTCACTCCAACAAATCGGAGACCTGCACTTTTTACCATAAAGTGCTTCAAATGGCGCCATCTCAATGCTTGAATGGTAGCTGTTGTTGTAGGAAAATTCTGCTAACGGTAGATGTCGATCCCAACTGTTTCCGAAATCAATAACACATGCTCGTAGCATGTCTTCAAGCGTTTGTATCGTCCTTTCGCTCTGCCCATCAGTTTGTGGATGATAGGCAGTACTCATGTCTAGACGAGTTCCTAATGCTTGCTGTAATGTCTGCCAGAATCTTGAAATAAATCTGCCATCCCTATCAGAGATAATAGAGATTGGTATTCCATGTCTGGAGATGACTTCCTTCAAATACAGTCGTGCTAACTTCTCCATCTTGTCATCTTCTCTTATTGGTAGGAAGTGTGCGGATTTGGTGAGACGATCAACTATTACCCAAATAGTATCAAAACCACTTGCAGTCCTTGGCAATTTAGTGATGAAATCCATGGTAATGTTTTCCCATTTCCATTCCGGGATTTCGGGTTGTTGAAGTAGACCTGATGGTTTCTGATGCTCAGCTTTGACCTTAGAACACGTCAAACATTCTCCTACGTATTTAGCAACATCGGCTTTCATACCCGGCCACCAAAAATGTTTCTTGAGATCCTTGTACATCTTCCCCGTTCCAGGATGTATTGAGTATCTGGTTTTATGAGCTTCTCTAAGTACCATTTCTCTCATATCTCCAAATTTTGGTACCCAAATCCTTTCAGCCCTATACCGGGTTCCGTCTTCCCGAATATTAAGATGCTTCTCCGATCCTTTGGGTATTTCATCCTTTAAATTTCCCTCTTTTAAAACTCCTTGTTGCGCCTCCTTTATTTGAGTAGTAAGGTTATTATGAATCATTATATTCATAGATTTTACTCGAATGGGTTCTCTGTCCTTCCTGCTCAAGGCATCGGCTACCACATTTTCCTTCCCCGGGTGGTAATGAATCTCAAAGTCGTAATCATTCAATAATTCAATCCACCTACGCTGCCTCATATTCAGTTGTTTCTGATTAAATATGTGTTGAAGACTTTTGTGGTCGGTATATATAATACTTTTGACCCCATATAAGTAGTGCCTCCAAGTCTTTAATGCAAAAACAACCGCGCCTAATTCCAAATCATGCGTCGTATAATTTTGTTCGTGAATCTTCAATTGTCTAGACGCATAAGCAATCACCTTCGTTCGTTGCATTAATACACAACCGAGACCTTGCTTTGATGCATCACAATAAATCACAAAATCATCATTCCCTTCAGGCAATGACAATATAGGTGCCGTAGTTAGCTTTTTCTTCAATAACTGAAACGCTTTCTCTTGTTCATCATTCCATTCAAATTTCTTCCCTTTATGCGTTAATGCAGTCAAGGGTTTTGCTATTCTGGAAAAGTCTTGGATGAACCTTCTGTAGTAACCAGCTAGTCCTAAAAACTGGCGTATGCGTTTCGGAGTTTTCGGGGTTTCCCACTTTTCAACAGTTTCTATCTTTGCCGGATCCACCTTAATACCTTCTTTGTTCACTATGTGACCGAGGAATTGAACTTCTTCCAACCAAAATGCACACTTTGAAAACTTAGCGTACAATTCTTCCTTCCTCAATACTTCTAACACCTTTCTCAAATGTTCACCGTGTTCTTGGTCATTCTTTGAGTAAATAAGTATGTCATCAATGAAAATAATGACAAACTTGTCAAGGTATGGTCCACACACTCGGTTCATAAGGTCCATTGTGACGACTCTGTCAAAACACTTAACGACTCCATCACTTGGTCCCACAGCTTGATCGAAACTCTATATGAATTTAATAAAACAACCTTGCATTCTTTATTTAAAAATGATTTCCTATAAAGGAAATCTACTAAAATGTATAAGTTTAGAAAAACTATACAATAATACTTTAACCAAAAGTTGACCAAAACAAAGTCAACAAACAACCACTATTTAATGTAAGAAAATAGAATGCAAGTTAATGTTTAACAAAAGCTGCCATCATAAATATGCAGACTCTCTAAGCACAGCGGAAGCAATCAATCATGAACCTGAGAATAAAACATGCGAGTAACTGTCAACAAAAATGTTGAGTGAATTATAGGTTTAATATTGCAAACAATATTTAATTTAAACAATAAAAATTTATGTTTGGACACATAAAAGTCCTTTTTAAACCACCAAATTATATGCTAGAAAACATATAATAAAACATTATTCCATTTTCCGTGAGCCACCTGGTAACCACTTAACCCTTTATTTACCCTTGCCAAACACAATAAATAATATACACCGAACAAGTGTATCTACAACAAAATACGAAGTACTAAACATTCCGATAACAAATTGCTAGCGCGACTAGCTCGAAATGGGGTTGTCAAACCCGATAGATCTATCCATAGGATTCGCGTTCACCAGTAGAAACCAGTGATTACAGTTACCAGACTAGGGAATATTTTTGTTCAACTCACAATGAATAATTTAAACCAACATCCACTTATGTCCAAAATATAAAATAAATTGCATGTATTCTCATCCCAAAAGATTTAAAATAGAAAATGGGACTATAACTCACCTTATTAGCAAACGAAGTAACCACACAATTATGCGAACAGCAAATGAAGTAAAGTGATCATGAATGATCACAACGCCGACCTATAAATAAAGCAGGTCGATATAAATAACTAACTTAGGTCAAGTCTTAGTATGATAGCTATTGTACATGTTGCAAGTAGACATAGAACAATACTCAACATGCATCGGTTTGATCGGAATAGCGTACGGACACACACTTTCTATTTTTAGAAAGTTTCTATTTTTAGCAGGTTTCCATTTTTGGAAAGTTTCTATTTTAGGAAAGTTTCTATTTTTGAAAAGTTTCTATTTTTGGAAAGTTTCTATTTTTGGAAAGTTTCCAAATTTAGAAAGTTTCTATTTTTAGAAAGTTTTAAGTTAGGAAAGTTTTCTTATTTAGAAAGTCAACAGAAGTCAACTGGAAGTCAAAGTCAACCGAAAGTCAACTCAAAAGTCAACCTTGGTCAAACATAGTCAACATTAATTTTAAAAGTGTAAGTTATAATAATAATGTAAGTTATAACGTTTATTAAAGTTAAATATGTCTAATTATGTCATAACATAAGTTTAATTAAATTAAAATGAATTATTAAAGTTAATATAAGTTTAAATGATATAATTAATATAACATAAGTATTTAATTAATTAATTAAATATTAGTCATAATATAAGTATTATTCATTAATAATAAATTTTAAATTATATCATAAGTATTATTAATTAATAATGAATTATTAATCATATCATAAGTTTCTAATTATAATCATTAAATCATAAGTATTTAATAATTAAATTATAATTAAATAATAACTAAGCCTTATAATAATTAAATAATTAATTAATCCTTATTATAAGTCTTATTATAATAATCTCATAATATAAGTTTAATACTTATCATAAGTATTTTCCATTAATAATGAAAGTATTATTAATCACAAGTTTAATTAAAATGTTAATTAAATCATAAGTATTAATTAAATGATATAATAAATATATATCATAAGTCTTAAATAATAATAATAATTACTTTTTATATCATAAGTAATTAAATGATAATGAAATCCATTATTTATATCATAAGTTTAATAATAAATCCCAAGTTTTAAATCAAAAGTTCATCGGGTCGTATCCTGAGCCCCGGGTGTCGGTTTTCGGCGAGCCTTACATATATCTCCGCCTAAGCAAACCACCCGACACTTTGGTACACTCAATAACACACCATGAACAGCCCACAAGTCGTGATATACAGCCAATACACTACTTGGAACTTCAATTCAATCAAAAACGTGTTTTAGACGTAACGGGTGATTCGTGGCTCGGATTGAGATGACCCGAACATGAAAGTTCGCCCCACCATCAGTCCTAACACACTAACACACCCTAAAGTCACCAAATATGGTCACAAAGTCGGACCAAACCTGGTTCATACCAAAATCACATTTCAATCTTAACAAAATACCACTTTGCTCGTATCTAGGGCTCCGGGAATCGAAACGACATGAATCCGGAGTCTAAAATTAATGTCTTGATGAGAGGAACTCATTTATATACTTTATTTTATGATCAACATCAGTTACAATATTAGAAACACACGAAAAAGCTGCTGTCCCAATTTTATCAAACCGAAAAATATGCAATCGAGCAATTCTACGCATACAATCAACAATACAATAACATATTATCATCATACTATCAATATAACATGTAAAAAGAGAAAAATAATTGAAAAATTGAAAATCTAGGGTTAGGGTTTATACCCTAATCAACAATCAAGTAATATGAACGCGTAGAGATCGTTGTGTAGAATCCGAATATGTGAATGATTTCTTGATCCAAGTATTATTTGATGAAGATGATGATGGATTATGGTGGTGGTGGTGACGGCTAGGGAGGGAGAAGAGGAGAGAGCACCAAATAAATTTTAGGGTTGATAAAATTAGGAATAAAATGTGAAAATGAGGAGAATTGCAAAAATGAAAGGGGTATACCCCCTTCCTTGACAATTTCGGCCAAGAACTGAATGGGGTGGGCCCCATAGTGGCCCAATTTGATAAATGACAAAATCCTAGTGGCCCGAATGCCCGAACGAAACCCGAAACGCGAAAACGCCGCTACGCGATTGATTTTTCGAAGAGATAATAAATACGCGACGAATAAAATATATAAACACTATATATAATCATATGACATCAAAATATCATATTTAAAATAATTAGGACTTAAAAATTCCAAAAGTTCGACCGTTGGTTTGAAAACCGAAAAGATTCGCCGGATAGAAATCCGCGACACGTAGAAACGTACAATTAAAGATATGAATACAAATATTCATATAACACATAATAATTAATATATTATTACAAAAATAATAATATAGGTCATAGAAATGACGTGGCACGAAAAATAATTAACGGTCGTTAAATAAATAACGGCAAAAGATAACGGAAAAAGTAGGGTCGTTACAGTACCTTCCCGTTACGGAAATTTCGTCCCGAAATTTAAGCAGGTGCAGGGGTTTCCTCGGCATCTGGGAACAAATGCGGTTACTTCTGCTTCATCTGACCTTCACGCTCCCAAGTGAACTCGGGACCGCGTCCGGTGTTCCATCTAACTCGAACAATAGAAATTTTACTCTGCTTAAGAGTCTTTACCTCTCGGTCCATAATTTCAACAGGTTCTTCAATAAAATAAAGTTGCTTATCAACATGAAGTTCATCAAAAAGAATAGTTTCATTGGCCTCGGCCAAACACTTCTTTAAATTCAATACATGAAAAACGTCACGAATAGCACTGAGTTCTTGTGGCAATTTCAAACGATAAGCCACTGGTCCAACTCTCTCAATAATCCCAAAAGGTCCAACAATTCGAGGATTCAACTTTCCCCTTTTACCAAAACGTACCACACCCTTCCAAGGTGAAACTTTCAACATAACACGATCACCGACCTGAAAGTCGATATCGTTCCTTCTCTTATCAGCATAACTCTTTTGCCTACTCCTGGCAGTTCTCAATCTTTCCTTAATCTGTGCAATCTTCTCGGTAGTCTCGTGAATGATCTCTGGTCATGTGAGTTGAGCATCCCCAACCTCATTCCAACAGACAGGAGACCTACACTTTCTACCATACAGAGCTTCAAATGGTGCGGCTTTAATACTTGCATGATAACTGCTGTTATAAGAAAACTCATCCAGCGGCAAATATTTATCCCACCCATTTCCAAAATCAATAACACACGCTCTTAACATGTTTTCTACGTTTGAATGGTCCTTTCACTCTGACCATCCGTCTGTGGATGATAAGCGGTGCTCATATCCAATTTAGTTCCTAGAGCACCTTATTAGGACTGCCTCAGTCCAACATAATCGATACGGGAACACCATGTCTCGAAATAATCTCCTTCAAATACAAACGAGTAAACTTCTTCATTGAATATGTTTCCTTAATTGGCAAGAAAAGAGTTGACTTAGCGAGTCGGTAACAATCACCCAAATGGTATCATAACCACCCACAACTCCCGGTAACTTCGTAATAAAGTCCATCTTAATACCTTCCCACTTCCACTCGGGAATTTCAGGTTGCACCAAAAGTCCAGACGGTTTCTGATGTTCAGCTTTAACCTTAGCGCAGGTCAAACACTTAGCCACATACGTAGCCACATCAGCTTTCAAATTAGGCCACCAATACAGCTCCTTAAGATCATGATACACCTTTCCTGAACCAGGATGAATAGAGTACCTAGACTTATGAGCCTCATCTAAAACAAATTTTCGTAGATCACCAAACTTCGGAACCCAAAGGCATCCCGCAAAATACCGAGTACCATCGGTTTGTACCTCTAACTGTTTACTCAAGCCTCGGACCTTCCTGTTACAAAATTTTCCTCCTTCAAGGCTTCTTATTGTGCCTCAAGGATCTGCCTAGCGAGGTTTGTTTGAATTGTCATATTCAAGGCCCTAAACCTGCGAGGTTCAGCCCTTTCTTTACGACTTAATGCATCAGCCACATCATTGGCCTTTCCCGGATGATATAAAAGTTCGCAATCATAATCATTTAACATCTCAACCCATCTTCGTTGCCTCATATTTAGCTGTTTTTGATCAAGAATATGTTGAAGACTTTTGTGATCAGTGTACACTGCACATTTGACCCCATATAAGTAATGTCTCCAATTCTTGAGTGCGAATATAACAACTCCCAATTCTAAATCATGGGTTGTATAATTCTGCTCGTGGATCTTCAACTGACATGACGCATATGCAATAACCTTCTTTCATTGCATCAAAACACACCCAAAGCCTTGACGCGAAGTATCACAATAAACAACAAAATCATAATTACCCTCAGGTAGTGATAATATCGGTGCAGAAGTTAACTTCTTCTTCAGAGTTTGGAAAGCAGACTCTTGTTCACTCTTCCACTCGTACTTCTTCCCCTTATGTGTTAAAGCAGTCAGAGGTTTCGCTACTCGTGAAAAATCTTGAATGAACCTTCTATAATAGCCTGCTAATCCTAGAAACTGGCGAATCTGAGTAGGAGTTTTCGGAACTTCCCACTTTTCAATCGCCTCAATCTTAGCAGAATCAACTTGTATTCCCTATTTACTAACAATATGTCCTAGGAAATTGAACTTCTCTTAACCAGAAAGCACACTTAGAGAACTTAGCGTACAACTCTTCTTTCCTCAACAGATCAAGCACTAACTTCAAATGTTCTTCGCCCTTCATCACTCTTAGAATAAATAAGGATGTGGTCGATGAAAACAGTAACGAATTTGTCCAGATAGGGTCTACACACACGGTTCATGAGGTCCATGAACACAACAGGTGCATTTGTCAATCTGAATGGCATAACAAGAAATTCAAAGTGACTATAACGGGTACAGAAAGCGGTTTTTAGAATATCAGTTTCTTTAGCGCGTAATTGGTGATAACCGGAACGAAGATCAATCTTATAATAAACGGACGAACCTTGAAGTTGATCGAACAGATCATCAATTCTCGGAAGAGGGTAACGGTTTTTAACAGTAAGCTAGTTCAATTCACGATAATCAATACACAAACGAAATGAACCATCTTCCTTCTCAACGAACAAAACGGGAGCTCCCCAAGGGGACGAACTGGGACGGATGAAATAAAGTTGCAATAATGAAGGAAGAAATAAATATGGAGTAGTCACATCGGTGGCATAGATATTTAAGGCAATTCTCTCAAAGGAGTTAACGAGGATCATGGACTCCAAAGTAAATTTTCATTATATTTCCGAGAGGAAGACGTATGAAAGGTGTGATAATTCAACGAGAGTGAACTTCCTTGTACAATGAGCGAGGAAGTCTAGGATTCATTCATATTCTTAAATTTATGTGCGGATGAAAAGAACGCGAATCATGGGTTATAAAGAATGGCCGACTCCAGGTGAGATGAATCTCCAAAAATAATTTCGTGCACCCTAAAGTATCGAATCCTAGGATTGATGTTTACGAGGGTGTTGCGGTTGACAGCGAAAATTGAGAGTAGAAACTCCTCAAACGGTCTAGAGTAATATATATCCATGATACCCATTATAACAACAGTTGGGGTAGAAACCCGCCTAGCGCCTTTTCTACAATAAGGTGACCATCGAGGGTACCCCAGAAAATTGATTTATCGGTCCGCGTTTCGGCCATGTCCAACCATAAGAGATAAAATCTAATGAGCGCAAAGACTCTCCAACAAATTTACAAAGCCGGCCCCCAAAGTGGTGTATGAGTTTCTATCAATGAACTTAATGGTAAGTTTCATCCTTAAACGGAGCATGAGGAGAACTGTGATCCAAACACTCGGTAGAGTAATGCGAAAATTCTAATGTAATCAATCAAAGGAGTTTTGAAAAAGCTTGAAACGTCTGATGTAACCCCATAAATGGAACGAAGCTCTTAGTAAATTTAGAAGTATGTACAACGTGTACCATTTTACGTAAATCAATTTGAGTTAACTAAACAACTCAACAAGAGTGGTTTTTAAAATAATTTTGAAGGTATAATTTAGTGTATAATAGCCAAAATAGGTAAGGGTAAATTAGTCCATTTGAATTCATACGTACATATATGATTTTATAAATAGTATACATGACAAAATATTTCATTACTTCTATTCGCCCATAAATCTCGTGAGAACCGCCCAATTGCACAAATGTGTAAAAATTTTAATGAAAAGCAGGGTATCCGCATTACAGAGGTTACGAGTTGAAGTAAGATCGTTAAAGCTCGGGTGATGGACTTGAATCGTCTTGCGACATCTAATCAATAAATGCTACGAGGTCATGAAAACCAATGAGTTAAATATTGTTTTGACTATTGTCCGGACATAAGTCCTTGGGCCAAAACTCTTCACGTGCGAAGCTGTCACTAACAAGCGAGTTATGAATGACAAAACATAGGGTAAGTACTCGTATATCAACAAATAAGATAATGAGTATCTTCCTTACTCATGTAACAACGTTAGAATTTCCGAATGAGTGGTGTATAAATTTTCTCAGACTCGCTTTCTATTCCTCATGTCACAATATTGGGACTTTTTATGAATTAACGTAATATAATCACGTTGGCCTGACGCCATTATATTTCACTAACTCATAGTTCCATTCCATTATCACTACATAAGGTCAGGACACGTGGTCAACCTCGAATTTCAACATAATTTCCCTAAAACAATTTCTTAACAATGTGCTAAAGATAGCACAAGAGACAAAGACATCGAAAGTAATGAATAGGATTAATGGTGACATGAAAATGTCTTCGAAGTACCAAGAATCTCTAAAAGTCAAGGATGACGTTTTTCGGTTCAAAAATCAAAGCACATAGGCACAACGGCACAATGGCATGTAATGTAACAAAAATGTTATATACCCAAACACAATAGCTGACATTGAAATGCCGAGCCTTTAGAAGTCAAGAATGACATCTCGCGTAATATAACTCAAACGTTATATACATAACCATAATAGATGACATAGAAATGCCGAGAATTCTAGAACACGTAATGTAACTTAAACGTTATATCAATAAATACTAATTATGACATAGAAATGTCGAGAATTCCAGAAGTCAAGAATGACACCCCCTCGGTTTCACTAACCGAGGTGTTCCTTTAAAAGATGAACTCGCATGAGTCGGAGAATACGTTTAAATCGGAATGGGAGTTCCTCCCGGATTCAGAACATAATAGAAATGTATGTATGACAACAATATACATACCAATACGATACAAATAATCACATATAGTAATATATAATAAGCCGGGCTGTAGACTAGACTCACTAATGCACCCTATTGACTCGGGTAACGACATCAATGCAGCCTAATTCCCTACAACCAGAGCTCTGATACCAACTGTGACGACTCTGTCAAAACACTTAACGACTCCATCACTTGGTCCCACAGCTTGATCGAAACTCTATATGAATTTAATAAAACAACCTTGCATTCTTTATTTAAAAATGATTTCCTATAAAGGAAATCTACTAAAATGTATAAGTTTAGAAAAACTATACAATAATACTTTAACCAAAAGTTGACCAAAACAAAGTCAACAAACAACCACTATTTAATGTAAGAAAATAGAATGCAAGTTAATGTTTAACAAAAGCTGCCATCATAAATATGCAGACTCTCTAAGCACAGCGGAAGCAATCAATCATGAACCTGAGAATAAAACATGCGAGTAACTGTCAACAAAAATGTTGAGTGAATTATAGGTTTAATATTGCAAACAATATTTAATTTAAACAATAAAAATTTATGTTTGGACACATAAAAGTCCTTTTTAAACCACCAAATTATATGCTAGAAAACATATAATAAAACATTATTCTATTTTCCGTGAGCCACCTGGTAACCACTTAACCCTTTATTTACCCTTGCCAAACACAATAAATAATATACACCGAACAAGTGTATCTACAACAAAATACGAAGTACTAAACATTCCGATAACAAATTGCTAGCGCGACTAGCTCGAAATGGGGTTGTCAAACCCGATAGATCTATCCATAGGATTCGCGTTCACCAGTAGAAACCAGTGATTACAGTTACCAGACTAGGGAATATTTTTGTTCAACTCACAATGAATAATTTAAACCAACATCCACTTATGTCCAAAATATAAAATAAATTGCATGTATTCTCATCCCAAAAGATTTAAAATAGAAAATGGGACTATAACTCACCTTATTAGCAAACGAAGTAACCACACAATTATGCGAACAGCAAATGAAGTAAAGTGATCATGAATGATCACAACGCCGACCTATAAATAAAGCAGGTCGATATAAATAACTAACTTAGGTCAAGTCTTAGTATGATAGCTATTGTACATGTTGCAAGTAGACATAGAACAATACTCAACATGCATCGGTTTGATCGGAATAGCGTACGGACACACACTTTCTATTTTTAGAAAGTTTCTATTTTTAGCAGGTTTCCATTTTTGGAAAGTTTCTATTTTAGGAAAGTTTCTATTTTTGAAAAGTTTCTATTTTTGGAAAGTTTCTATTTTTGGAAAGTTTCCAAATTTAGAAAGTTTCTATTTTTAGAAAGTTTTAAGTTAGGAAAGTTTTCTTATTTAGAAAGTCAACAGAAGTCAACTGGAAGTCAAAGTCAACCGAAAGTCAACTCAAAAGTCAACCTTGGTCAAACATAGTCAACATTAATTTTAAAAGTGTAAGTTATAATAATAATGTAAGTTATAACGTTTATTAAAGTTAAATATGTCTAATTATGTCATAACATAAGTTTAATTAAATTAAA
The DNA here is from genome assembly GCF_046630445.1 of Rutidosis leptorrhynchoides. Classification (NCBI taxonomy): domain Eukaryota; kingdom Viridiplantae; phylum Streptophyta; class Magnoliopsida; order Asterales; family Asteraceae; genus Rutidosis; species Rutidosis leptorrhynchoides. Next base: position 638,423,705 of record NC_092335.1, read on the forward strand.
ATGAATTATTAAAGTTAATATAAGTTTAAATGATATAATTAATATAACATAAGTATTTAATTAATTAATTAAATATTAGTCATAATATAAGTATTATTCATTAATAATAAATTTTAAATTATATCATAAGTATTATTAATTAATAATGAATTATTAATCATATCATAAGTTTCTAATTATAATCATTAAATCATAAGTATTTAATAATTAAATTATAATTAAATAATAACTAAGCCTTATAATAATTAAATAATTAATTAATCCTTATTATAAGTCTTATTATAATAATCTCATAATATAAGTTTAATACTTATCATAAGTATTTTCCATTAATAATGAAAGTATTATTAATCACAAGTTTAATTAAAATTAAAATGTTAATTAAATCATAAGTATTAATTAAATGATATAATAAATATATATCATAAGTCTTAAATAATAATAATAATTACTTTTTATATCATAAGTAATTAAATGATAATGAAATCCATTATTTATATCATAAGTTTAATAATAAATCCCAAGTTTTAAATCAAAAGTTCATCGGGTCGTATCCTGAGCCCCGGGTGTCGGTTTTCGGCGAGCCTTACATATATCTCCGCCTAAGCAAACCACCCGACACTTTGGTACACTCAATAACACACCATGAACAGCCCACAAGTCGTGATATACAGCCAATACACTACTTGGAACTTCAATTCAATCAAAAACGTGTTTTAGACGTAACGGGTGATTCGTGGCTCGGATTGAGATGACCCGAACATGAAAGTTCGCCCCACCATCAGTCCTAACACACTAACACACCCTAAAGTCACCAAATATGGTCACAAAGTCGGACCAAACCTGGTTCATACCAAAATCACATTTCAATCTTAACAAAATACCACTTTGCTCGTATCTAGGGCTCCGGGAATCGAAACGACATGAATCCGGAGTCTAAAATTAATGTCTTGATGAGAGGAACTCATTTATATACTTTATTTTATGATCAACATCAGTTACAATATTAGAAACACACGAAAAAGCTGCTGTCCCAATTTTATCAAACCGAAAAATATGCAATCGAGCAATTCTACGCATACAATCAACAATACAATAACATATTATCATCATACTATCAATATAACATGTAAAAACAGAAAAATAATTGAAAAATTGAAAATCTAGGGTTAGGGTTTATACCCTAATCAACAATCAAGTAATATGAACGCGTAGAGATCGTTGTGTAGAATCCGAATATGTGAATGATTTCTTGATCCAAGTATTATTTGATGAAGATGATGATGGATTATGGTGGTGGTGGTGACGGCTAGGGAGGGAGAAGAGGAGAGAGCACCAAATAAATTTTAGGGTTGATAAAATTAGGAATAAAATGTGAAAATGAGGAGAATTGCAAAAATGAAAGGGGTATACCCCCTTCCTTGACAATTTCGGCCAAGAACTGAATGGGGTGGGCCCCATAGTGGCCCAATTTGATAAATGACAAAATCCTAGTGGCCCGAATGCCCGAACGAAACCCGAAACGCGAAAACGCCGCTACGCGATTGATTTTTCGAAGAGATAATAAATACGCGACGAATAAAATATATAAACACTATATATAATCATATGACATCAAAATATCATATTTAAAATAATTAGGACTTAAAAATTCCAAAAGTTCGACCGTTGGTTTGAAAACCGAAAAGATTCGCCGGATAGAAATCCGCGACACGTAGAAACGTACAATTAAAGATATGAATACAAATATTCATATAACACATAATAATTAATATATTATTACAAAAATAATAATATAGGTCATAGAAATGACGTGGCACGAAAAATAATTAACGGTCGTTAAATAAATAACGGCAAAAGATAACGGAAAAAGTAGGGTCGTTACATCCATGAACACAGCTGGTGCATTAGTTAAACCAAACGGCATGACCATAAACTCATAATGACCGTAACGTGTTCTGAAAGCAGTCTTTGGAATATCATCTTCTTTCACCCGCATTTGATGATACCCGGAACGTAAGTCAATCTTTGAATAAACAGACGAGCCTTGTAGTTGATCAAATAAGTCATCGATTCTCGGTAGTGGGTAGCGGTTTTTGATGGTAAGTTTGTTCAACTCTCGGTAGTCGATACACAACCTGAATGTACCATCTTTCTTCTTGACAAACAAAACAGGAGCTCCCCACGGTGATGTGCTTGGTCGAATGAAACCACGCTCTAAAAGTTCTTGTAATTGGCTTTGTAGTTCTTTCATCTCGCTGGGTGCGAGTCTGTAAGGAGCACGAGCTATTGGTGCAGCTCCTGGTACAAGATCTATTTGAAATTCAACGGATCGATGTGGGGGTAATCCCGGTAATTCTTTCGGAAATACATCGGGAAATTCTTTTGCAATGGGAACATCATTGATGCTCTTTTCTTCAGTTTGTACTTTCTCGACGTGTGCTAGAACAGCATAGCAACCTTTTCTTATTAGTTTTTGTGCCTTCAAATTACTAATAAGATGTAGCTTCGTGTTGCCCTTTTCTCCGTACACCATTAAGGGTTTTCCTTTTTCTCGTATAATGCGAATTGCATTTTTTGTAACAAACGATCTCTGCTTTCACTTCTTTCAACCAGTCCATACCGATTATCACATCAAAACTCCCTAACTCTACTGGTATCAAATCAATCTTAAATGTTTCGCTAACCAGTTTAATTTCTCGATTCCGACATATATTATCTGCTGAAATTAATTTACCATTTGCTAATTCGAGTAAAAATTTACTATCCAAAGGCGTCAATGGACAACTTAATTTAGCACAAAAATCTCTACTCATATAGCTTCTATCCGCACCCGAATCAAATAAAACGTAAGCAGATTTATTGTCAATAAGAAACGTACCCGTAACAAGCTCCGGGTCTTCCTGTGCCTCTACCGCATTAATATTGAAAACTCTTCCGCGGCCTTGTCCATTCGTGTTCTCCTGGTTCGGGCAATTTCTAATAATGTGGCCCGGTTTTCCACATTTATAACAAACTACATTGGCATAACTTACTCCGACACTACTTGCTCCGCCATTACTCGTTCCGGCACCATTTGTTCCTTTCGTTCTGTTAACCCCTGGTCCGTAGACATCACACTTCGCCGCGCTATGACCATTTCTTTTACACTTGTTGCAAAATTTGGTGCAGAACCCCGAGTGATACTTTTCACACCTTTGGCATAGCTGCTTCTGATTGTTGTTGTTGTTGCGGTTATTATTGTTGTTAAGATGATTGTTGTGGTTGTTGTTGTTGTTGTTGTTGTTGTTGGGCCGTTTGTTGTAGTTGCGATTGATGTTGCGATTGTTAGGATAGTTGTTGCGATTATTGTTATAATTGCTGTTGTTGTTGTATTGGTGATTCTTATCACCGTTTTCCTCCCACTTTCTTTTGACTTGCTTCACATTGGCCTCTTCAGCAGTCTGTTCTTTAATTCTTTCTTCAATCTGGTTCACTAGTTTGTGAGCCATTCTACATGCCTGTTGTATGGAGGCGGGCTCGTGTGAACTTATATCTTCTTGGATTCTTTCCGGTAATCCTTTCACAAACGCGTCGATCTTCTCTTCCTCATCTTCGAATGCTCCCGGACACAATAGGCACAATTCTGTGAATCGTCTTTCGTACGTGGTAATATCAAATCCTTGGGTTCGTAACCCTCTAAGTTCTGTCTTGAGCTTATTGACCTCGGTTCTGGGACGGTACTTCTCGTTCATCAAGTGCTTGAATGCTGACCACGGTAGTGCGTACGCATCGTCTTGTCCCACTTGCTCTAGATAGGTATTCCACCATGTTAACGCAGAACCTGTGAAGGTATGTGTAGCGTACTTCACTTTGTCCTCTTCAGTACACTTACTTATGGCAAACACCGATTCAACCTTCTCGGTCCACCGTTTTAATCCGATCGGTCCTTCGGTTCCATCAAATTCCAAAGGTTTGCAGGCAGTGAATTCTTTGTAGGTGCATCCTACACGATTTCCTGTACTGCTAGATCCAAGGTTATTGTTGGTATGTAGCGCAGCCTGTACTGCGGCTATGTTTGAAGCTATAAAAGTACGGAATTCCTCTTCATTCATATTCACGGTGTGTCGAGTAGTCGGTGCCATTTCCTTCAAAATAGTCCAATGGAACAAGTTAATCATACAGAATATTAAGAGTAGTTAATAGTATTTCGTAGCATAATATGAACTCATTTATAAAAGCTTTTTCTTCATATTAGCGTTTTATAAGTTTAAATTCGGGTAGTACCTACCCGTTAAGTTCATACTTAGTAGCTAATATACAATTCAACTACTACAATTCTATATGAAAAACTGATTATAATAATATTTCGCGTTCAAACTTTTATACAATATTTTACAAACTTACAATACCGCTTATTTTACATAAAGCATGAAATATAGCACACAATAACTTTGATACAAGATAGTTGTGAAGATAATTCTAGCTAGTACACAAGTCGTTCAGCAAAGGCAATAAAGACACGTAATTCATACGTCCAGAAACAAGTCATGCATTCTGGTTTTACTAGGACTACTTCCCATCCTTGGTCTTGTGCAACATAACCGTTATGGCCGTTGATAAGACAGCGTGTTGTAACGTCGTCAAAGGGACGAGGGTTACGTAATGTCCAACAGTCCCGTAACAATCTAAAAACCTCATTTCTTACCCCAATTACCGACTCCGTCACTTGTGGAAACGTTTTGTTTAATAGTTGTAGCCCGATGTTCTTGTTCTCACTTTGGTGAGAAGCGAACATTACTAATCCGTAAGCATAACATGCTTCTTTATGTTGCATGTTAGCCGCTTTTTCTAAATCACGAAGTCCAATATTCGGATATATTGAGTCAAAATAATTTCTTAACCCATTGCGTAAAATAGCATTTGGGTTCCCCGCAATATATGCGTCAAAGTAAACACATCGTAACTTATGGGTTTCCCAATGTGATATCCCCCATCTTTCAAACGAAAGTCTCTTATAAACCAAGACATTCTTGGAACGTTCTTCGAATGTCTTACAAACTGATCTCGCCTTAAATAGTTGTGCCGAGGAATTCTGACCGACTCTAGACAAGATTTCATCAATCATGTCTCCGGGTAGGTCTCTTAAAATATTGGGTTGTCTATCCATTTTGCGTTTTTATACTGTAAAATAGACAAGAGTTAGATTCATAAAAAAAAAATACTTATTAATACAAGCAATTTTTACATATATCATAAAGCATAAGCACACTATATTACATATATTACACCACACGAATACAACTATCTTATTCCGACTCGCTCGTTTCTTCTTCTTCGGTTTTGGTTCGTTTTGCCAAGTTTCTAGGGATATATGATGTTCCCCTAATACTAACTGTCGTTTTCCACAACGGTTTAGAAAAACCTGGTGGTTTAGAGGTTCCCAGGTCATTGTTACAACTTAAGGACTTCGGGGGTTGACGATACATATAAAGTTCATCGGGGTTGGAATTAGATTTCTCTATTTTTATGCCCTTTCCCTTATTATTTTCTTATGCCTTTTTAAATTCAGTTGGGGTAATTTCTATAACATCATCAGAATTCTCATCGGAATCCGATTCATCGGAGAATTTGTAATCCTCCCAATATTTTGCTTCCTTGGCGGAAACACCGTTGACCATAATTAACCTTGGTCGGTTGGTTGAGGATTTTCTTTTACTTAACCGTTTTATTATTTCCCCCACCGGTTCTATTTCTTCATCCAGTTCCGATTCTTCTTCCGGTTCCGATTCTTCTTCCGGTTCCGACTCTTCTTCCGGTTCCTCTTCGGGAACTTGTGAATCAGTCCACGAATCATTCCAATTTACATTTGACTCTTCATTATTATTAGGTGAGTCAATGGAACTTGTTCTAGAGGTAGACATCTATCACATAATATCAAACGCGTTAAGAGATTAATATATCACATAATATTCACATGTTAAAAATATATAGTTTCCAACAAAATTTATTAAGCAATCATTTTTCAAGTAAACACGGTCGAAGTCCAGACTCACTAATGCATCCTAACAAACTCGATAAGACACACTAATGCAAAATTCTGGTTCTCTAAGACCAACGCTCGGATACCAACTGAAATGTCCCGTTCTTATTGATTAAAAACGTTCCATATTAATTGATTTCGTTGCGAGGTTTTGACCTCTATATGAGACGTTTTTCAAAGACTGCATTCATTTTTAAACAAACCATAACCTTTATTTCATCAATAAAGGTTTAAAAAGCTTTACGTAGATTATCAAATAATGATAATCTAAAATATCCTGTTTACACACGACCATTACATAATGGTTACAATACAAATATGTTACAACAAAATAAGTTTCTTGAATGCAGTTTTTACACAATATCATACAAGCATGGACTCCAAATCTTGTCCTTATTTAAGTATGCGACAGCGGAAGCTCTTAATAATCACCTGAGAATAAACATGCTTAAAACGTCAACAAAAATGTTGGTGAGTTATAGGTTTAACCTATATATATCAAATCGTAACAATAGACCACAAGATTTCATATTTCAATACACATCCCATACATAGAGATAAAAATCATTCATATGGTGAACACCTGGTAACCGACATTAACAAGATGCATATATAAGAATATCCCCATCATTCCGGGACACCCTTCGGATATGATATAAATTTCGAAGTACTAAAGCATCCGGTACTTTGGATGGGGTTTGTTAGGCCCAATAGATCTATCTTTAGGATTCGCGTCAATTAGGGTGTCTGTTCCCTAATTCTTAAATTACCAGACTTAATAAAAAGGGGCATATTCGATTTCGATAATTCAACCATAGAATGTAGTTTCACGTACTTGTGTCTATTTTGTAAATCATTTATAAAACCTGCATGTATTCTCATCCCAAAAATATTAGATTTTAAAAGTGGGACTATAACTCACTTTCACAGATTTTTTACTTCGTCGGGAAGTAAGACTTGGCCACTGGTTGATTCACGAACCTATAACAATATATACATATATATCAAAGTATGTTCAAAATATATTTACAACACTTTTAATATATTTTGATGTTTTAAGTTTATTAAGTCAGCTGTCCTCGTTAGTAACCTATAACTAGTTGTCCACAGTTAGATATACAGAAATAAATCGATAAATATTATCTTGAATCAATCCACGACCCAGTGTATACGTATCTCAGTATTGATCACAACTCAAACTATACATATTTTGGAATCAACCTCAACCCTGTATAGCTAACTCCAACATTCACATATAGAGTGTCTATGGTTGTTCCGAAATATATATATAGATGTGTCAACATGATAGGTCGAAACATTGTATACGTGTCTATGGTATCTCAAGATTACATAATATACAATACAAGTTGATTAAGTTATGGTTGGAATATATTTGTTACCAATTTTCACGTAGCTAAAATGAGAAAAATTATCCAATCTTGTTTTACCCATAACTTCTTCATTTTATATCCGTTTTGAGTGAATCAAATTGCTATGGTTTCATATTGAACTCTATTTTATGAATCTAAACAGAAAATGTATAGGTTTATAGTCGGAAAAATAAGTTACAAGTCATTTTTGTAAAGGTAGTCATTTCAGTCGAAAGAACGACGTCTAGATGGCCATTTTAGAAAACATACTTCCACTTTGAGTTTAACCATAATTTTTGGATATCTTTTCATGTTCATAATAAAAATCATTTTCTCAGAATAACAAATTTTAAATCAAAGTTTATCATAGTTTTTAATTAACTAACCCAAAACAGCCCGCGGTGTTACTACGACGGCGTAAATCCGGTTTTACGGTGTTTTTCGTGTTTCCAGGTTTTAAATCATTAAGTTAGCATATCATATAGATATAGAACATGTGTTTAGTTTATTTTAAAAGTCAAGTTAGAAGGATTAACTTTTGTTTGCGAACAAGTTTAGAATTAACTAAACTATGTTCTAGTGATTACAAGTTTAAACCTTCGAATAAGATAGCTTTATATGTATGAATCGAATGATGTTATGAACATCATTACTACCTTAAGTTCCTTGGATAAACCTATTGGAAAAGAGAAAAATGGATCTAGCTTCAATGGATCCTTGGATGGCTCGAAGTTCTTGAAGCAGAATCATGACACGAAAACAAGTTCAAGTAAGATCATCACTTAAAATAAGATTGTTATAGTTATAGAAATTGAACCAAAGTTTGATTATTACCTTGTATTAGAATGATAACCTACTGTAAGAAACAAAGATTTCTTGAGGTTGGATGATCACCTTACAAGATTGGAAGTGAGCTAGCAAACTTGAAAGTATTCTTGATTTTATGAAACTAGAACTTTTGGAATTTATGAAGAACACTTAGAACTTGAAGATAGAACTTGAGAGAGATCAATTAGATGAAGAAAATTGAAGAATGAAAGTGTTTGTAGGTGTTTTTGGTCGTTGGTGTATGGATTAGATATAAAGGATATGTTATTTTGTTTTCATGTAAATAAGTCATGAATGATTACTCATATTTTTGTAATTTTATGAGATATTTCATGCTAGTTGCCAAATGATGGTTCCCACATGTGTTAGGTGACTCACATGGGCTACTAAGAGCTGATCATTGGAGTGTATATACCAATAGTACATACATCTAAAAGCTGTGTATTGTACGAGTACGAATACGGGTGCATACGAGTAGAATTGTTGATGAAACTGAACGAGGATGTAATTGTAAGCATTTTTGTTAAGTAGAAGTATTTTGATAAGTGTATTGAAGTCTTTCAAAAGTGTATAAATACATATTAAAACACTACATGTATATACATTTTAACTGAGTCGTTAAGTCATCGTTAGTCGTTACATGTAAGTGTTGTTTTGAAACTTTTAGGTTAACGATCTTGTTAAATGTTGTTAACCCAATGTTTATAATATCAAATGAGATTTTAAATTATTATATTATCATGATATTATCATGTATGAATATCTCTTAATATGATATATATACATTAAATGTCTTTACAACGATAATCGTTACATATATGTCTCGTTTAAAAATCATTAAGTTAGTAGTCTTGTTTTTACATATGTAGTTCATTGTTAATATACTTAATGATATGTTTACTTATCATAGTATCATGTTAACTATATATATATCCATATATATGTCATCATATAGTTTTTACAAGTTTTAACGTTCGTGAATCACCGGTCAACTTGGGTGGTCAATTGTCTATATGAAACATATTTCAATTAATCAAGTCTTAACAAGTTTGATTGCTTAACATGTTGGAAACATTTAATCATGTAAATATCAATCTCAATTAATATATATAAACATGGAAAAGTTCGGGTCACTACATTATATACATAAAATTGAGTTGATTGAATTAAGAAACTCGAAACGATATATATAACGATTATCGTTATAACAACGTCTTACTAAATACATATGAATCATATTAAGATATTGATACACTATATTTAATCATGATAAATGATAAGTAAACATGTCATTAAGTGTATTAACAATGAACTACATATGTAAAAACAAGACTACTAATTAAGGATTTCGAAACGAGACATATATGTAACGATTATCATTGTAACGACATTTAAATGTATATATATATATATATATATATATATATATATATATATATATATATATATATATATATCATATTAAGATATATTAATATATCATAATATCATGATAATATAATAACTTAACATCTCATTAGATATAATAAACATTTGGTTAACAACATTTAACAAGATCGTTAACTTAAAGGTTTCAAATCAACATTTACATGTAACGACTAACGATGACTTAACGACTCAGTTAAAATGTATATATATGTAGTGTTTTAATATGTATTTATACACTTTTGAAAGACTTCAAGACACTTATCAAAATACTTCTACTTATCAAAAATTCTTACAATTACATCCTCGTTCAGTTTCATCAACAATTCTACTCGAATGCACCCGTATTCGTACTCGTACAATACACAGCTTTTAGATGTATGTACTATTGGTATATACACTCCAATGATCAGCTCTTAGCAGCCCATGTGAGTCACCTAGAACCATCATTTGGCAACTAGCATGAAATATCTCATAAAATTACAAAAATATTAGTAATCATTCATGACTTATTTACATGAAAACAAAATTACATATCCTTTATATCTAATCCATATACCAACGACCAAAAACACCTACAAACACTTTCATTCTTCAATTTTATTCATCTAATTGATCTCTCTCAAGTTCCATCTTCCAGTTCTAAGTGTTCTTCATAAATTCTACAAGTTCTAGTTTCATAAAATCAAGAATACTTCCAAGTTTGCTAGATTACTTCCAAACTTGTAAAGTGATTATCCAACCTCAAGAAATCCTTGTTGTTTACAGTAATATATCATTCTAAATCAAGGTAATACTCATATACAAACTTTGATTCTATTCCTATAACTATAACTATCTTAATTCGAGTGATAATCTTACTTGAACTTGTTTTCGTGTCATGATTCTACTTCAAGAACTTTCAAGCCATCCAAGATCCTTTGAAGCTAGATCATTTCTTGTCACTTCCAGTAGGTTTACCTACTAAACTTGAGATAGTAATGATGTTCATAACATCATTCGATTCTGATGTGTGCGAGGCGTACTAGGAAATAGTTATATTTTTACTACAAAATACTATAAAATACGATACAATTTTACACAAGTTATTTATTTATTTATAGAGTGGATATACCTAAACCTTGCTACAACACTTATCGGCAGTGTACCTAATCGTACAGTAGTGTAGTTTTTAGTAAGTCCGGTTAGTTCCACAGGGAGACTTAGCCAAGTTTAACGCTATATAAAAAATATATATATAAGTACTATTATTATAATAAAAGGGGGTTTTTACCGTTTAATGATCGGTTTGTCGATTTTAAAACTTAAGTCGCAGTTAAAACCTAATGTAAATTTTAAAAATAAATACAACTTAATTTAAAGCGTAAAGTATATAATGATAATGGAATTGTGATAAATAAAATGACAATAAATAAAGTGCGATAATTAGAAAGTACGATAATTAAAAGTGCAATTAAATACAATGACAGTAAATAAAAGTGCGATAATTAAAAGTGCAATTAAATATGAAATATATAAATTATGCTTATTTAAACTTCCGTAATCATGATGTTCGACGTGTTGTTTTTAGTTTAGTACCATGGGTTAATTGTCCTTTATCCTGGATTATTCGATATGTCCATACGGATTTGTCCATAATAGTCCATCAGTCATAATCATAAAGTGCGAGAGTCTTCGTCAAATTATTCTTATTCCCGAAGTCAAATATTCTTACTAATTGGGGATTAGAATTGTAACAAGGTCTTAATACTTTGTTTAATGAATACACCAGGTTATCGAATGCGTGTAATCCAAGGTTTTACTACTTTGTTAACAATTACACCAATTACCCTTGAATGTAATCCACCCCTGTTTCAACAAGTCTATTTACTATTAATCCAGTTCTGTGTCCGGTAAAATGAACAATTATTGGTATTTATAGATATCACGCCCACCGTGCCCAGTCAAGCGTATGTGGTTATATATAAATACGTCAAATTATAAGTCTATATATTAAATTAATGAGGTATCATTTAGTTAATATAAAGCCCATTAATAGCCCATAGTCTAATTTCCACAAGTGTCGTTCTTTTATCCAAACCCAAATTATGGTCCAAAGCCCAATTACCCAATTTTAGTATTTAGCCCAACATCACGATTACTTCGGCATTAAATAAGCATAATAATAACTTAGCTACGAGACATTAATTTAAAAAGGTTGAACATAACTTACAATGATTAAAAATAGCATAGCGTTACACGGACAGAATTTTGACTTACACCCTTACAACATTCGCTAACATACCCTTATTATTAGAATTTAAAATTAAAATGAAAATTAAAATATAATATATATATATATATATATATATATATATATATATATATATATATATATATATATATATATATATATATATATATATATATATATATATATATATATATATATATATATATATACGTTGAGTGAGAGATAGATGGAAAAGATATGATATTCGATCACCAACTGCGAAATTTATAGGCATGTGGCCACAAAAAGTGGCCCATACGATCGCATGGATAATATGCCTACAGGCCATGCGATCGTATGGAGATTGGTACCAGCTCACATAATTTTGTTTTCAAGCTTGTCGACGTTATTTTTAAATATATATAATATATAAATAATTTATATAATTATTTAAATATTATATTATATTCTTGTGCATAGTTGACTCATAATTTTTAGTCCGTTGCGTCGAGCGTTGAGAGTTGACTTTGGTCCCGGTTCCGGATTTTCGAACGTCCTTGCGTACAATTTAATATCTTGTATTTTGCATTTTGCGACTTGTACTCTTGTAATTTTGAGATGTTTCTCATCAATAATTTGAACCACTTTGATTGTACTTTGTACTTTTGAGCTTTTTGGTCGTTTGCGTCTTCAATTCGTCGAATCTGTCTTTTATCTTCACCTTTTATTATTTAAACGAATATTGCTTGTAAATAGAATAATTTCAACTAAAAGCTTGTCTTTCTTGAGGGATAATGCTATGAAATATATGTTCGTTTTTAGCATTATCAAATATTCCCACACTTGAGCGTTGCTTGTCCTCAAGCAATATAGTCTTGAAATAAAAATACTAGAATCACTTCTTTATTCTTCACACTTTGTACATCAGTGATTTCTATACAGCGGTATGAACAATGGTAGTAACGATGTAGTTTACAGTCCCACATGACTATGAAAATTTAGATCCTTAAGGAAATTGGATCTTTATGAAAACATTTGATCTTTTGAAAATTAAATCTAGTTTTTACCCTAGATAAGTTTTTCGGAATAACCCTTCACCGGTGTTGTAAAATATTTTTGTGGGTTTGGTGGGTTTCAGATTTGAAAATTTTAGCTCAAAACTTATGGTTTTGTGTCACCCACTTGCTAACCTTGTATTGGGAAGGCAACACGTCCAGTATACTTGCTCCGTATATTACCTTTCGATAAACTACCGTCCAGTTGTAAAGGAAAGCATTGAACAAGCAACTGTTAAGGCAATGTCCCCTGACATGCTTTTAATTATGGTCTATAACGTGTCGGATGCAATTACTATACTTTGTAGGAGCAATAGTAAAGCTCACCCTATAGTTTTTCGGTCTGGCACAAGATCCTGTCTTCGACCATGCTATGCAACCACCGTTCTTACGGTTGACACCCGATTTGGTTCAGGTGACCTAATGAATTCCATGTGAATTCCTAGGATTTTACGTTCAATGGTAATGAACGCATTAAAAATAGGATTTTCAGAAAACAAATCGGTTTGTAATTTTTATCAAAATATTTTCTCGTTCAAGCTCGAGTTTAGATATCATCGAATTCCATGAGTTTGTAATTCTCAATCTTTAAAGTCAATCTCAAGGATTGAGTAATATCAGTCTTAAAAGCTGATTTTTGATCTTTAAGGAGATTATCCTTTTCTGGGTGCCTGATTCATTAGTCTTATCAAGCTAATTTGCACGGCATCCTCCACATTTTACGAGATAGATCCTCTCATGGTTAGGATAAGTCTGACCACTTGGCGACCCTGTTTGATGCTGAGGTCCGTGGATTTCCTGCTGATTTTCGTGATGACTTTTCTAGATTTTTCGTCAACCTACAGCTGGTCTGGACAACAACTTTCTGACCTAAATCAAGAAGCGCGTGTCTTTTTCGGAAGACTTTACTTTCTTTTAATGATGGAATTGATTTATCGTGTAGATCCATCTTTCTTTCAAATATATTACAGTAAATTTGGTAAAACTGATTAGTTTAGTCTAAAGCAAAAGTATCTTTAATTATTTGTTACAGAAATATGTGATATATGTTTTAAATAACTTGGTAAATTTTTCCCACACTTGGCTTTTATTTTCCTTTCTTTGCCTTTTTATTGTCCTCTATTCCATTTTAAATGAATTCTAACATTTTGGGTTGTTTCTCAATTTATGTCCTTTCTGAGGTAACAATAATTTCGGTGTTAACACCTAGTTTTATCGTTCATAAATTTGTATAAACATGATTTTGAATTCATTTAATTGAAAATTTTGAAAAATTTTACTAGAATTGGGTAGTCAGTATATAAGACTAGGGCTGTTCTTTATTATCAGAGAGCACTAGATTCTAATACAACTACTGCTTTACTAGTATTTTTAATGGTAACCAAGTGTTTAAATTTAAAATTTTAAAAATTCGAAAGAATTTAACCCCTTCCCACACTTAAGATCTTGCAATGCCCTCATTTGCAAGAAATCAGTAACAATTTAAATTATTGAGGGTGATTAGCATAGAAACATGATTAAATTTTACCAAAGTTTCCAAACATATTGGTGTTTGTTTGCTGAATGATAAATGGTGCACATCATTTGTTCATTCCGTCTTGTTGTTACATCACATTTGTTTTTCATTTTGTCGTCAAAAGTACTAGCTTTTGCTGAACTTAATGCCAGTCTTTGAAAATACGTTGTTTTACCCTGTTGTGTACAATTGACAATATACATACATACAATACAAATATAAACATGCATGGTAATTTGAAATGGGACTTAAAATCCCACTTTCAAATATGAAATATTAGTACAACATAATAAAAATATTAAACTTACATAAAAGTATCAAAATATAATGTGTTTAAACATAAATAAACAGGAATAATAAAAAGATAAAAATCATAAAAATCACCAATAGGAACTATATCAATCTGGATAGGGGTTCCAGTTCATGTTGTCGTCCGGGTTTCATGGTTGGTGATAGGTGTACTGGTATGCCTGGTTAGGGTCGTAGAGAGTAAATGGTGGTCTCATCTCGGGCTGGTGTGGAGGATAGTAAGCGGGTCGGGTTGGTACTTAGTGATCCTGAGGTGACAGCCGGCTCATAATCTGACGCTGATGATAGTCCCATCTATCATGCTGTCGTTGCCTGGAATGCTCGTAATCATTCCGGGCTTGCCACTGCTCCATCCGATTAAATATCTCTGCGTTTGTCATATCTACCTCATCTACACGCTGGTAGACGTCAGTCATAGCCTCCCTAATGACATCCCTAATGTCATCCGCTTCCTCCATTTCCTCATCTGATCCTCTCTCTACCTGTGGATGACGACCTTCATAGGGTACTGGCTGGTTGCGTCTGCTCTTTAATACTTTCGCACCCTGATAGACCTTCAATCCTAAAGGCTCAACCTGTTCCTTACATTCCAAAAGTGGACCCCCTTGGTCCAATCTACACCCAAATACTCTCCAATGAGAGTAACAAAAATACCTCCTCCTATTATTCCCCGTTCCTGTATTCCTTCCACCATCTTAGCCAAATAAAAACCAACACAGTAAGGGATATTAACAAAGCCTCTTGGGTCTCGAATACACTTTAGGTAAAATAAATCATGTAAGGTCATTTTCTCCTTGTTGTGACCTCTCTGTGTAATCGAGTTAGCCAGAAATCTATGAATTATACGAAGCTCGGCTTTGTTAATATGTAAGTAGGAGTGTTTTCCTCCTAGTGTAAAAACATTATAATTTGACATACGCCTCCAGACGGCGTTCGCGTCAAAATTCCTATCTACCCTTTCACCACGATAAATCAAATTCATACAATCGGGTAGTAGTAATTCACCAGGAGTATATATCTGTAAATCCCTGGCCATGTCCAGCATGGACATCCTGTACATCCTACGGCCAAGTATAAATCTAAGAAAACTTCTATCATCTAATCTATCTACATCTGCATTTAACGCTATAGTACTCATAAGCTCAATACACCATTCCTTATATACAGGTCTACGAATGGTGAATAAACGTTCCCAATTGTGAAAAGAAGAACTGCCATACCTTTGGATCAGATGCTTCCTAACTGAGTTAGCTAGTTGGACCCTTTCCAAAGGATCCCAATCGATTACCCTCGGCACTTCTACATTTTTTGGTATCAGTTTGAATTTGTTACTTTGATATGTCGGGTAATCTCTCCAGCTTCTATCGAATCTCAGATTAGGATGCAACGTGTGTTCAGGAATCGTCGGGTATTCTACTGGCGGATGCATAGAAAATACTATGAAGGCATCAACAAATTGTAGCGGATCATAATAAGGTACGTATTGATCAGGCTGTTGTTGTGGTTCCTGTTGTTGTTCCGGTTCAGGTTCATATTGTATTTTAGGTTCAGGCTCTGGAGCAGGTTGTCTAGATGATGATGATGCACCATCAGTATTAGTAAATCTCTGCAAAACACATTAAACACAAAATTTGTGCATCCAAATATGCATTAGTGTTAGCAAAATAACAACTTGAAACAATTACAATAACATGTTTAATCAAAATTAAACTTATACACATTTTCACAATTTTAACAATTCTACACTTTTTCAAATAAGCATATATGAAAATGTTTACAAATTTCATAAGCATTCAATTCAAATATTATGTTAAAACAACCATTACTAGCAATTAAACAAGTTTCAAATGGCATTTACATCAATTTAATCAAGTTCATGAATTTTATACCTAAAAAGTCCACTTTAATTCTCAAAAATCATGTCTAGGATCAAAGTTTGGATCATTTAGCTACCTAAACATGTTATACTACTTAATTTAGCAATAATTCATGAAAAAAATTGGCCATAACCTGTTTATATCAAAAAGCCCCAAATTGCTCAAAAACACAAACCCTAGATTTCTAAAAATTTTGAAGTTTTTGGCTTCAGATCATGTTAAATAGCATCAATCCAGGTTATACATGCATAAAATACTAACAATTTAACTCTAATTACACTAGAAAATAACAAAATCAAATTAGGTAAAATATAGCTCAAGAACACTAAAAATCAAATTTAAAGAGGTTTAGGGGTGAAATTGTTACCCTTCTTGATAAACTACTTATCAAATTCATGTTTAGAGCGGATTGTAGCGAGAAATTTGGTGAAAAAATGGCGATTTTAGGAGTGTATATGTGTGTATGTTCGTGTGTGTGTGTGTGGGGGTGTTTTATGGAGACAGAAGCAGACCCGCTGGAACTTTTGTTTCTGGCCAAATATTCAGCTCCATGCGATCGCATGGTCCTGAAGGCCAAATCCCATGCGATCGCATGGGGTCCGGGTACAGTAACTTTTTGCTTTTTTTTTTTTTTTTTTAATAAAAACCTTATACTAATGAAACATGTAATTTTTTTAAAAATTAAAATTTTATTTCTTTTTAGGATGAGGGCGTTTCGGATCATTGTCCTAGTCCGTCCTTCGACAAAATTTTAAAATTTGTCATTTTTAAGCGCGGTTTTAAAAGTAAGGATTTTTGGGTTTTTTTTTAATGTTTTTGGCATACTTTAATTCAATAAGATTAAAATTAATGATAATAAAAATTCTCGTCCCTCCCTTGGGTAGAGCAATTTCGGTTCAACGATCTAGTTTTCAACTCACGACGAATTTTAAAATCACATTTTTAACTTAACAAAATAAAGTAAATTTTTGTTTTTAAATTCACACCAAACTTAAATTTAAAATGCATAAAATTAAAAATTCATTTTATTAAAAATTCATACCAAATTTATATTATATTTTTATTTTTATACATACAAACTTATATTAAAAATATTAATTTTTCAAATATTTACAAACTTAAATATATTGATTTTAAAAAGTTTCCAATATTAATTTAAAATTAATTTTAAAAACAAAGTAAAAATAAAAATTAAAAATCTTTTTGGTCTTTTATTCCACTTTAATCAATCAAATATTATCAAAAATATATGCCCCTCTTTTCGGTAAAGTAATTTCGGCTATGTTACCTAGTTTTACTCCTGACGAATTTCTGAAATATTTTGGGTTGATTGATTGAAGATATTTATACCTTAAGAATAAACGGTAAATTTCGCAGTGATGTAACAAATTTTTGTATGATATCAATAATTTCGGTCGCAAAACCTAATTTTATTGAGTATCAATTTAATACTTTATAGCGAATGATTTATCGTTTATTATCAAAAGGTTAAAAGCAATAAAAATAAAAATAAAAACTGTACATACTTACCTGTGAGATAGAATTCTCAGTGACCTGCTTTAGCCCACTCGTAAGATAGTCGGACTAATTGGTTTTCCGTAGCTACATAGGCATAACCTCGAGCATTCAACGATTTTTCTTCGAAGCATATGAACGGTCCTTCTCTGCATAAAGTAACGAACTCGGTATTGGAATATGTCTGATTCGTCGAGCATTTTCCTTCATGTGACCATTTTCCGCAATTGTGACATCTTTCAAGGTGTCGTGCTCTTCTTTTCGCTGCGGATTTTGATTTTTCTTTACCAAAATGTAACTTATTATGATCTTTTCTGAGTTCTTTTCTTACTCCGTCCAATTTGGCTCTTATTACTGATACCAGGTCACTCGGGATTGTGTCATTATTACGTTTAGTGATCAAAGCGTGTAGCGTTAGACCATGGTTTAGTTCACAGGAATTCTTCATCTCGTAAAACCTAAAAAAAATAAAAATTTAGAATGGGGGGGAGAAGGCTAGTTCTTTAGGGTCTGCTAGGGAAAGACCATTCGGATTCCATTCTCGAGAACTACCCAAAAATAGAATATCTAACTCTAACAGAAATACATATTACCCTAAAAAGATTCGAACCTCCCCACACTTAGTTAGATGTGGTGTTGAAATTGTGATTAACTTCATTGTCAACTTCCATCGGACCATGTATGTAATGTTTAACTCTGTGACCATTAACTTTAAATTCAATCCCATTTGAATTTATTAACTCTATTGTTCCGTATGGGAAAACTCTTTTGACTATAAATGGTCCAGACCATCTTGATTTCAATTTTCCAGAAAATAGCTTGAATCGTGAATTGAAAAGAAGAACTCTGTCTCCTTCCTTAAATTCTTTTGAACTTCTGATTCTTTTATCATGCCATTTCTTCGTTCTTTCTTTATAGATTAACGAATTTTCATATGCTTCATGTCTTAATTCTTCTAATTCGTTTAATTAACTTAACCGTAGACGTCCAGATTCATGTAAATCAAGATTACATGTCTTCAAAGCCCAAAATGCTTTGTGTTCAATTTCTATTGGAAGATGACATGCTTTTTCGTAAACGAGTTTAAAAGGTTTGGTTCCAATTGGAGTTTTGTAGGCTGTTCTAAAAGCCCAGAGTGCATCCTCCAATTTCATGGACCATTCCTTCGGATTTGATCCTACGGTTTTCTCTAGAATACGTTTTAAAGCTCGGTTGGTATTTTCAACTTGTCCACTTGTTTGTGGATGATAAGCGGTTGAGATTTTATGAGTTACTCCATATCTTTTGAGAACTTTCTCAAGTTGATTGTTACAAAAATGAGTACCCCGATCACTTATTAAAGCTTTCGGTGTTCCAAACCTAGCAAAAAGATGTTTTAAAAAGTTGGGAGAGCTTGCGCTTCCGCCCATTTAGATACATAATCAATGGCAACGAGAATGTAAAGATTATTATGAGATTTTGGAAATGGACCCATAAAGTCAATACCCCAAACGTCAAATACTTCACATACTTGAATGACATTTTGTGGCATTTCATCACGTTGACTTATTTTTTCGGCCCTTTGACAAGCATCACAGGATTTGCAAAGAAGGTGTGCGTCTTTGAAAATTGTAGGCCAATAGAATCCAGCATCGTAAATTTTTCTTGCTGTGAGCTGAGGCCCATAATGCCCTCCTGTTGGTTCTGTGACAATGGTTTAAGATTTGACTGGCTTCATCTCCGAATACACATCGGCGTATTATTTCATCGGGACAACTTTTAAACAAATGTGGATCTTCCCAGAAATAGTGTTTTTTGGTACGACAATCCTTTTTCAAGGAATCCACATACTAAATAGTTTGCATAGTCTGCAAACCATGAAATTTCATTATAATCTATCTTCAATAGATTTCATCAGAGAAGTTGTCTTGTATGGTCGATTCATTTTGAACTTCTAATTCGGGATTTTCAAGATAAGAAAGTGATAAGCTGCGAGATTTTCTGCTCCCTTTTTATCTCAGATTTCAAATCAAACTCTTGTAAGAGTAAGATCCAACGGATTAATCTTGGTTTAGTATCTTGTTTTAAAAATAGGTATCTAAGAGCAGAATGGTCAGTATAGACCACCGTTTTAGCTAGAACGAGATATGAACGAAATTTGTCAAAAGCAAAGACAATAGCAAGGAGTTCTTTTTCAGTAGTTGTGTAATTCGTTTGTGCTCCTTGTTGTAGTGACCCGAACTTTTCCTTGTTTATATATATTAATTGAGATTGATATTTACATGACTAAATGTTTCCAACGTGTTAAGCAATCAAACTTATTAAGACTTGATTGAATGAAATAAGTTTCATATAGACAATTGATCACCCAAGTTGACCGTCACGAACGTTACAAAATTGTAAAAACTACATGTTGTGGTATATATAGACATATATATATGGTTGACATGAGATTATGATGATTAAGTATCTCACTAAGTATATTAACAATGTGTGATATGCATAAGAAATGAGATTACTATGTTAAGAAATTCGAAATGATATATATAACGATTATCGTTATGATAACGTCTACTAAATATATATGTATCATATTAAGATATTGATACACTATATTTAACATGATAAAATGATATTTAAATATATCATTAAGTGTGTTAACAATGAACTACATATGTAAAAACAAGACTACTAACTCAAGAATTTCGAAACGAGACTTATATGTAACGATTATCGTTGTAACGATATTTTAATGTATATATCATATTAAGAGATATTCATACATCATAATATCATGATAATATTATAATTTAACATCTCATTTGATATAATAAACATTGGGATAACAACATTAATTGAGATCGTTAACTTAAAGGTTTCAAAACAACACTTACATCTAACGACTAACGAAGACTTAACGACTCCATTAGAATGTATATACATGTTGTGTTTTGATATGTATTCTTACACTTTTGAAAGACTTCAAGACACATATCAAAGTACTTCTACTTAACAAAAATTCTTACAATTACATCCTCGTTCAGTTTCATCAATAATTCTACTCGTATGCACCCGTATTCGTACTCGTACAATACACAGCTTTTAGATGTATGTACTATTGGCATATACACTCCAATGATCAGCTCTTAGCAGCCTATGTGAGTCACCTAACACATGTGGGAACCATCATTTGGCAACTAGCATGAAATATCTCATAAAATTACAAAAATATTAGTAATCATTCATGACTTATTTACATGAAAACAAAATTACATATCCTTTATATCTAATCCATATACCAACGACCAAAAACACCTACAAACACTTTCATTCTTCAATTTTATTCATCTAATTGATCTCTCTCAAGTTCCATCTTCAAGTTCTAAGTGTTCTTCATAAATTCCATAAGTATAGTTTCATAAAAATCAAGAATACTTCCAAGTTTGCAAGTCTACTTCCAAGCTTTCTAATCCATTCCAAGTAATCATGTAAGATCAAGGAACCTTTGTTATTTACAGTAGTTTATCTTTCTAATTCAAGGTAATATTCATATTCAAACTTTGATTCAATTTCTACAACTATAACAATCTTATTTCGAGTGAAAATCTTACTTGAACTGTTTTCGTGTCATGATTCTGCTTCAAGAACTTTCAAGCCATCCAAGGATCCTTTGAAGCTAGATCCATTTTTCTCATTTCCAGTAGTTTTATCCAGAAAACTTGAGGTAGTAATGATGTTCATAACATCATTCGATTCATACATATAAAGCTATCTTATTCGAAGGTTTAAACTTGTAATCACTAGAACATAGTTTAGTTAATTCTAAACTTGTTCGCAAACAAAAGTTAATCCTTCTAACTTGACTTTTAAAATCAACTAAACACATGTTCTATATCTATATGATATGCTAACTTAATGATTTAAAACCTGGAAACACGATGAACACCATAAAATCGGATATACGCCGTGGTAGTGAAACCGGGGGCTGTTTTGGTTTGGATAATTAAAAACTATGATAAACTTTGATTTAAAAGTTGTTCTTCTGGAAAAATGATTTTTCACATTAACACGAAACTATATCCAAAAATCTTGGTTAAACTCAAAGTGAAAGTATGTTTTCAAAATGGTCATCAAGATGTCGTTCTTTCGACGGAAATGACTACCTCTTTAGTAATTGACATGTAACTTAAATTTCCGACTATAAACATATACTTTTTCTGTTTGGATTCTTAAATTAGAGTTCAATATGAAACCATAGCAATTTGATTCACTCAAAACAGATTTAAAATGAAGAAGTTATGGGTAAAACAAGATTGGATATTTTTGATCTTTTTAGCTACGGGAAATGTTTAACAAATCTATACAAATTATATCCTAGCAGTAATTGTTTTGACATATCATATCGACCCATGTAGATATATTATTTGGAACAACTATAGACACTCTATATGCAGTAATGTTGGAGTTAGCTATACAGGGTTGAGGTTGATTCCAAAAATATATATACTTTGAGTTGTGATTTAGCCTGAGACGTGTAAGACCCAAATATTTATTGTAGATAATGTATTTATGGTGTACTATGCATGTATGAAGTGTACGAAGCATGTACGTGTTGCTTGCTCGAACGTTGGAGGAAACTGGACATTGTCTGAAGTGACAAGGAGTGTACGTATCTTTTCAACCCCAAATAAAGTTGGTGTTAATGTTTCAAAGCCTTACCATTGGAAAGAAAATCTTATTACGTTTCCAACGATATTTGATTCATCGAAAACGGAGCTACGGTCAAAAAGTTATGGCCAAAACAAGTTTCTGAAATCTGACCTGCAGAGTGGAGCGGCGCTCCACATTGTGGCGCGGCGCGCCGAATGGGTCAGAAGCAATTTTCAGCCTTTTTAAAGGCTTTAAATGAAGGGTACTTTGGTCTTTTCACTTGGGGTCGGTTTGGGGTCATCAAAACTGATCCTTTGATCAGTTGGGATCACATTCTCACCCACCACAAACACTCTCTTCAAACCCTAGTGAGAGAAACCCACTTTTAATGAGAGAGAGCTTGATTTGGAGAAGAAGGAGTTGGATTCTCACCAAAGCTCGGGTATTAAAGTTGTTCTACTCGTCAACGGCATCATTTTGGCGGTATTGGTAAGTTCTAACTCCGAATTTCATTCTTGTGATTTGATATTCAAGTTAGGGTTTAAGTTTGATTTGTTGTGAAAACCTCTTAGATGGTGAAATGGGTTTATGGTGACTAGTTATTCTTGTCACTTGGCGGGTTTTGGGTTGATTGACGATTTGGCCTTGATTAGGCTTTAATCTTGGGATTTATCACTTGGATTAGTGATTATGGAAGTGTTGAAACCTATTTAGGGTTATTTGATTGACTAACTTTGACTTTGGGTCAAATTAGGGTTTGGTGGTGATTATGACCCAATTGGCGATTTAATGAAGTTTATAAACTTAAAATGGATTAAGTTGAAGTATAAAACCGAGTTAAATGTGTTTTGGTGTCAAAACTTGCAAAGAATGAGATTTTGACCTTTATGGGTCAAAATTAGGGTTTAAGTGTCAAAATGGGTATGACACGTGTGTAACACTTGAGTTCGGGTTTAATTGGCATATTAGGACCATTCTCACTTGTGTTAGTGACTATTGGTTAGTTTGGGCACGGTTTGTGCTTGGAAGTGCATTTGGGTCGAAATTGCACTTAGTGACGAATTGGGTTGATTGGTAAATCCACTCTAAGTGTATTATTGTAATTGTGGTAATGGAATAGGTACTTTCCATTGGCGAGTTGCGGATTACTTGGAAGCATTCTTCAAGACTTCAAAGTGAGTGGAATATCTATATATGTATGTATATGATTTATGTGCCCGTGGAAATGGTGTCACATAGCCGTTTTTGTGACCGTAGTGGTGGGACATAGCCGTTCTTGTCCATAATGATTATTGTGAGTGGAATATGTATATATGTATGTATATGATTTATGTACCGTGTTGATGGTGTCACATAGCCGTTTTGTGACCAAGGTTGTGGGACTTAGCCGTATTAGTCCATGTTTTGTACTAAGGCACATAGCCGTGTTTGTGCATTTAGTGGCAAGTAATAGCCGTGTTTGTGCATTTAGTGGCAAGTAATAGCCGTGTTTTACTCCCACGTTGTTATTTGAGTTACCCGTACACATAGCCGTGTTGGTGTACGAAAGCGTGAGTAATAGCCGTGTTCTACTCACATTGAGCAAGTGATGCCATAGCCGTTTTTGGAACACTTGAGGGGTGATGCCATAGCCGTTTTTGGAACACCTCGGGGGGTTAGCATGCCATAGCCGTTTTTGGAAGCTAACGAATGTTATGAACATCGATGACTTGATTCGCGAAGTCGTTCCCCTAGCGAAGAGATTGGTTAACCATGAATTGTAATTGTTGATGCTAGCATTTAATTTGATTTATTATTTATATTTATTTATGCTAATGATGTTGCTAGTTGTACGGTTTGACGTTACTAGCTATTGATTGCTTATGAGGTTGCTAGTTATACGATTTGATGATACTAGCGTTTGGTACGATGAGGTAAGTGATTTATGTGTATTTATGTGATGTCGTGGATGCGAGTAGGTAAGTTGTATATGCATGTATATATTTATTCTACTCACTAAGCATTAGCTTACCCTCTCGTTGTTGACTCTTTTTATAGATTGCATGCGGATTGGTGGCTCGGGTAAGCGCGAGGACTAGAAGACTTGCATAGTTTGCTTTAGAGACTTGCTTTGGATTGTTTAGGATTGGGTAGCGTATCCCCAATCGCCATGCTCGGCTTCGTTTTGTATTAAAAGTCTTATGGTCAAATATTGCATTTTGGTACTCAAGGGGTAATTTGGGTCGATGTGGGACCCGCTTTGTAAATTTGATTTTATTAATTAAACGTGCTAGTTTTTCATATATGAAGTCATGGTTAAAAGCGTTTTAGCTAAATGTGTCGGGAACTAGTCAAACATTTTCATTAAATTGACTTCCGGGGACAGCGGGCTGTCCAGGTGGTTTGGCGCGCCGCGCGGCCACCTGGCGCGCCGCGCAGATGGCCTGCACCAGAAATTTTTTTTTTTG
The DNA here is from genome assembly GCF_046630445.1 of Rutidosis leptorrhynchoides. Classification (NCBI taxonomy): domain Eukaryota; kingdom Viridiplantae; phylum Streptophyta; class Magnoliopsida; order Asterales; family Asteraceae; genus Rutidosis; species Rutidosis leptorrhynchoides. The sequence goes on from NC_092335.1 coordinate 638,448,910, forward strand.
TTTGAAATTTCGTCGTGTTTGGTCGGTTACGGTTTGGGTTGTTACAAGTGGTATCAGAGCATGGTCTAAGGGATTTAGGTGACTTGAGATAGGTGCCTAGACTTAGACTTTGTGTGTGCTTACTTTGTTGCGGGACTTGTAGGATTACGGGTCAGGAATAGGTTTAGTTAGTGCCTTGTTATAGGTTGACTAACGTTTGTATTAGTAATGCGGATATTATTAATATGTTATTTGTGTTGTGAAAATAATTCTCGCGTATGTTTGTATCGCGTAGAATCTTGATGTGTTTGTTTATGTGATCGAGCGAGACGGTCGTTGTACTAACAAGTCGATGCGGCGTGCGTGCGTAATAAGAACTTGCAAACCTTATTACGGGTGCAAATCGCGTCTAACGAGTGATGTACGACGAGTGTTTAGCAAGATGGGACGGGTTGTGCGTGCGATTTTATACGTTCGTGATCTAATCGTTTTGCATTTTGAGATTGACGACGCGAAACGAGATCGAGGCGAATAACGTGGAGTTTAACGCTAGAGTTGCGGCCGCCGTTGCGGAGCAAATGAGAGCGTTTCGAGAAGAAATGGATAGGAAGTATTCCAAACTTCAAAGTAGTGGCGAAATGAAGCGTTATCTTAAGAGCTTCATGAGGACTAAACCACCGATGTACGACGGGAAACCGGATCCATTGGTAAGCACAACTTGGATTTCGGATGTCGAAGGGCGTTTTCGCACGATTGATTGCCCTCCCGAGAAGAAGACGAGGCTCGCAACTAGTTTGTTGCGGGGTAGGGCAAGGGATTGGTTGGATGGTAAGATTGATCTTGTTGGTGGTGAAATGTTTATGGTCTTATCGTGGGACGAGTTTAAGGAGGAATTCTTCGAGGAGTTCCGGACTTCGGCCGATTTGTGGGAATTGCGTAATGAGTTGCGAAACTTGCGACAAGGATCTATGGATTTGAGTACTCTCAAGACGACCTTTATGGCGAAGGCTCGTTTTTGTCCGGGGTATTTGGGAAGTGATCGTTTGTTAATGGGGGATTTCTATTGGACTTTGAATGACGACTTGAAAAGTAAAATTAGTCGTGGTCAAGCGAAATCGTTTTCGGAATTATTCGACTTGGCTAGGGGTTTCGAGTCGCATACACGATCGAAGAAGGGTGAACCTTCAAGGGAGATAAGGGTTGTTTCTTATGGTGCTCCGAGTAAGAGGACTAAGGGTCCGAGCGTGAGCACGGGTGGTACACGGACGGGTATATCGGATTCTAGTGCGCCTAGGTGTTACAATTGTGGCGTGAGGGGTCACAAATATTGGGAATGTTCGGTACCAAAGGGTGGTAGTATGGTGTGCTTTAATTGCCAAAAAGAAGGACATCGTAAGTCGGAACGTCCCAAGTTAGCGGGGACGGGTGCGGCGAGGAGACGTTAAGGCACGTTTCATTTTAATAAATATGTCTTTTGATTGATTATCGAGTGCCGTTTGGAAGTGAGTTGTTAAATGCCTTGGTTTGTGCATATTGTTGTTATGGGTGACGTTCCTAATGGAAGTACCCTATGGTGACGTTTTAATTGATTGGTGAAGGGCGTAAGACTTGGTGCAACCAAGCATTCCTTATTGTTTGGGAAATGTTTCTACCAAGCCACGGAAATGGTTTTGGTGTCCGATTGTTAAGCGCGTGTTCGCTTTTATGTTGAAGTGATGAACCATGAGGTTCGCCGGGTGATTGGAACCCTTGAGATCGAGTGTTTGAAATCTCGATGTATGTCGGTAATGGAGTCATTATGACGCGACATTAGGTGCCTCTTTTATACCTACTAGCGTGGTGTTCGACTCCGACTAGGTTATGGTTGTGGTTGCATTGTACTTAGGGTACCGGAGTAAAACTCTTAGATACATGAGTGACTAGGTGGAATTTGACAAACTAATGAAATTGGATGATTGCGAGGGTATAGTTTGGGTATTTGTGGTACACTTTTCGTTCGAAGTGTTTAAGGATTGGTCAAGTCCTTCGTGTGCTCAAGGTTTGGAGCAAGGTATGGTAACGGGTCGTGTGAACCCAATTGTTTGTAAAGTCTACCTTTGGTAGCATTGTACGGTTGTACGAGTTGTGGATATGGAACGTAGTTCCAAGTGAGGGAGTGGCACTCCCGCACGAGGAGGTTTTAGTGTGAGATTTCGGATGATGCTTTTGTTAGATCCGGAAATTTGGTCGAGACCTAGTTTTGGTCAATTGGTGGTAGAGTACAATTTTTGGCTCATTGGTACTTATGATATTGGATTTGTAAATTACCACCGAGGTGGTAAGTTTGGTGAATCTCGTCGAGAGATAATGGACGTGTTTTGGCGAGCAAGGTGAAATCCCTCGGTTAAGGGATGTGCGTATCGGATTCTCTTCTAGAGAAAAATTGTTTTGTGCCTATGTTTGATATAGGTGGTTCTTGCTCGATAGTGTAGACGGTTAGCGGTATCCGTTAGGGTTCACTATAGTGTAGCGGAGCGCGATGTTGCACTACTCGTTGTGTGAGGTATTGTTATAGTGGTGAAGCATGACTTTCGGGGTCCGCTGACTTCATCATGAGGTATTGTTATAGTGGTGAAGCATGACTTTCGGGGTCCGCTGACTTCATCAAGAGGTATTGTTATATCGGTGAAGCATGACTTTCGGGTCCGCTGACTTCATCCGGTGTTGAGTGATCTATCAGTTGTTTTATACTCCTATGGTGGGATCGTGAGGACCGTATTGTGTGATTACTGATGCGATAGCCGTATTTCGCTCACATGTCGTTACGGGCGTGACAATGGTCGATTTTGTACGCCTAGGGTTTTAAGTTGTTAAAGTCGATTGGACGCTAGCGGTTCTAGTCGTTCGCTTATGATGTTACGGTAGTTGCGTATTGGTTGTATTATGCGCTACAATGGATGTTTACTGATTGGTGTTATCCGTAAGGATTCGTTTGGTTCGGTCTTCATCGTTTCGGGTTGTTGACCTTAGGTTGAGACTTGGTTGCTTTAGCACGGTACTTGGTAATGGTACGCTAGAGGAGTGATATCTCGGTTAGAGATGGGATGAGTTTCCCGATGCGAGGGAATGAGTATGGTTTTAGTGCTCGGATTGTGGATTTGAGAAAAATCGTGGATGACGATTTAGTTGTGGAAGGCGATTCGTCGGGAAGAATTGCTTAGGAAAGTCGGATTGGGACTTATGTTGAGGACCGTGGAGTGTGGTCCGTTTGGTTAAGTGACGAGGATCACGAGGACGTGATCGATTCTAAGTGGGGGAGAGTTGTAAGACCCAAATATTTATTGTAGATAATGTATTTATGGTGTACTATGCATGTATGAAGTGTACGAAGCATGTACGTGTTGCTTGCTCGAACGTTGGAGGAAACTGGACATTGTCTGAAGTGACAAGGAGTGTACGTATCTTTTCAACCCCAAATAAAGTTGGTGTTAATGTTTCAAAGCCTTACCATTGGAAAGAAAATCTTATTACGTTTCCAACGATATTTGATTCATCGAAAACGGAGCTACGGTCAAAAAGTTATGGCCAAAACAAGTTTCTGAAATCTGACCTGCAGAGTGGAGCGGCGCTCCACATTGTGGCGCGGCGCGCCGAATGGGTCAGAAGCAATTTTCAGCCTTTTTAAAGGCTTTAAATGAAGGGTACTTTGGTCTTTTCACTTGGGGTCGGTTTGGGGTCATCAAAACTGATCCTTTGATCAGTTGGGATCACATTCTCACCCACCACAAACACTCTCTTCAAACCCTAGTGAGAGAAACCCACTTTTAATGAGAGAGAGCTTGATTTGGAGAAGAAGGAGTTGGATTCTCACCAAAGCTCGGGTATTAAAGTTGTTCTACTCGTCAACGGCATCATTTTGGCGGTATTGGTAAGTTCTAACTCCGAATTTCATTCTTGTGATTTGATATTCAAGTTAGGGTTTAAGTTTGATTTGTTGTGAAAACCTCTTAGATGGTGAAATGGGTTTATGGTGACTAGTTATTCTTGTCACTTGGCGGGTTTTGGGTTGATTGACGATTTGGCCTTGATTAGGCTTTAATCTTGGGATTTATCACTTGGATTAGTGATTATGGAAGTGTTGAAACCTATTTAGGGTTATTTGATTGACTAACTTTGACTTTGGGTCAAATTAGGGTTTGGTGGTGATTATGACCCAATTGGCGATTTAATGAAGTTTATAAACTTAAAATGGATTAAGTTGAAGTATAAAACCGAGTTAAATGTGTTTTGGTGTCAAAACTTGCAAAGAATGAGATTTTGACCTTTATGGGTCAAAATTAGGGTTTAAGTGTCAAAATGGGTATGACACGTGTGTAACACTTGAGTTCGGGTTTAATTGGCATATTAGGACCATTCTCACTTGTGTTAGTGACTATTGGTTAGTTTGGGCACGGTTTGTGCTTGGAAGTGCATTTGGGTCGAAATTGCACTTAGTGACGAATTGGGTTGATTGGTAAATCCACTCTAAGTGTATTATTGTAATTGTGGTAATGGAATAGGTACTTTCCATTGGCGAGTTGCGGATTACTTGGAAGCATTCTTCAAGACTTCAAAGTGAGTGGAATATCTATATATGTATGTATATGATTTATGTGCCCGTGGAAATGGTGTCACATAGCCGTTTTTGTGACCGTAGTGGTGGGACATAGCCGTTCTTGTCCATAATGATTATTGTGAGTGGAATATGTATATATGTATGTATATGATTTATGTACCGTGTTGATGGTGTCACATAGCCGTTTTGTGACCAAGGTTGTGGGACTTAGCCGTATTAGTCCATGTTTTGTACTAAGGCACATAGCCGTGTTTGTGCATTTAGTGGCAAGTAATAGCCGTGTTTGTGCATTTAGTGGCAAGTAATAGCCGTGTTTTACTCCCACGTTGTTATTTGAGTTACCCGTACACATAGCCGTGTTGGTGTACGAAAGCGTGAGTAATAGCCGTGTTCTACTCACATTGAGCAAGTGATGCCATAGCCGTTTTTGGAACACTTGAGGGGTGATGCCATAGCCATTTTTGGAACACCTCGGGGGGTTAGCATGCCATAGCCGTTTTTGGAAGCTAACGAATGTTATGAACATCGATGACTTGATTCGCGAAGTCGTTCCCCTAGCGAAGAGATTGGTTAACCATGAATTGTAATTGTTGATGCTAGCATTTAATTTGATTTATTATTTATATTTATTTATGCTAATGATGTTGCTAGTTGTACGGTTTGACGTTACTAGCTATTGATTGCTTATGAGGTTGCTAGTTATACGATTTGATGATACTAGCGTTTGGTACGATGAGGTAAGTGATTTATGTGTATTTATGTGATGTCGTGGATGCGAGTAGGTAAGTTGTATATGCATGTATATATTTATTCTACTCACTAAGCATTAGCTTACCCTCTCGTTGTTGACTCTTTTTATAGATTGCATGCGGATTGGTGGCTCGGGTAAGCGCGAGGACTAGAAGACTTGCATAGTTTGCTTTAGAGACTTGCTTTGGATTGTTTAGGATTGGGTAGCGTATCCCCAATCGCCATGCTCGGCTTCGTTTTGTATTAAAAGTCTTATGGTCAAATATTGCATTTTGGTACTCAAGGGGTAATTTGGGTCGATGTGGGACCAGCTTCGTAAATTTGATTTTATTAATTAAACGTGCTAGTTTTTCATATATGAAGTCATGGTTAAAAGCGTTTTAGCTAAATGTGTCGGGAACTAGTCAAACATTTTCATTAAATTGACTTCCGGGGACAGCGGGCTGTCCAGGTGGTTTGGCGCGCCGCGCGGCCACCTGGCGCGCCGCGCAGATGGCCTGCACCAGAAATTTTTTTTTTTGTTTGAAATTTCGTCGTGTTTGGTCGGTTACGGTTTGGGTTGTTACAAGACGTGTATACACTGGGTCGTGGATTGATTCAAGATAATATATATCGATTTATTTCTATACATCTAACTGTGGACAACTAGTTGTAGGTTACTAACGAGGACAGCTGACTTAATACACTCAAATCTTTAAAACATAATAAAAATGGTTGTAATTATATTTTGATCATACTTTGATATATATGTACATATTTGTATAGGTTCGTGAATCGATCCATGGCCAAGTCTTATTTCCGAGGAAGGAAATATCCGTGAAAGTGAGTTATAGTCCCACTTTTAAAATCTAATATTTTTGGGATGAGAATACATGCAGGTTTTATAAATGATTTACAAAATAGACACAAGTACGTGAAACTACATTCTATGGTTGAATTATCGAAATCAAATATGCCCCTTTTTATTAAGTCTGGTAATCTAAGAATTAGGGAACAGACACCCTAATTGACGCGAATCCTAAAGTTAGATCTATTGGGCCTAACAAACCCCATCCAAAGTACCGGATGCTTTAGTACTTCGAAATTTATATCATATCCGAAGGGTGTCCCGGAATGATGGGGATATTCTTATATATGCATCTTGTTAATGTCGGTTACCAGGTGTTCACCATATGAATGATTTTTATCTCTATGTATGGGATGTTTATTGAAATATGAAATCTTGTGGTCTATTGTTACGATTTGATATACATAGGTTAAACCTATAACTCACCAACATTTTTGTTGACGTTTAAAGCATGTTTATTCTCAGGTGAATACTAAGAGCTTCCGCTGTTGCATACTAAAATAAGGACAAGATTTGGAATCCATGTTTGTATGATATTGTGTAAAAACTGCATTCAAGAAACATATGTCGATGTAATATATTTCTATTGTAAACCATTATGTAATGGTCGTGTGTAAACAGTATATTTTAGATAATCTACGTAATGTTTTTAAAACCTTTATTGATAAAATAAAGGTTATGGTTGTTTTAAAAATGAATGCAGTCTTTGAAAAACGTCTCATATAGAGGTCAAAACCTCGCAACGAAATCAATTAATATGGAACGTTTATAATCAATATGAACGGGACATTTCAGTTGGTAACGTCTTACTAGCATAATAAATAGGTTGAAATCGTTTTTCAATCCTTTGTCCTAAAACGGCTCCCATTGCAAAATCACTTGCATCGCACATTAGTTCAAACGGTAGATTCCAATTTGGAGTTATCATGATCAGCGCATTAGTGAGTTTTTCTTTAAGAATATTAAAAGATTTGATGCATTCATCTGAAAAGATGAATGGAGCATCCTTTTCTAGGAGTTTATTCATATGAGTGGCAATTTTAGAAAAATCTTTTATGAAACGTCGGTAAAAACCGGCATGCCCTAGAAAACTCCTAACTCCTCTAACATTGGTGGGATGTGGAAGTTTAGCAATTACATCTACTTTAGCTCTATCCACTTTAATTCCTTCTTTTGAAATTTTATGTCCAAGATCGATGCCTTCTTTAACCATGAAATGGCATTTCTCCCAATTAAGAACTAGATTTGATTGTTTACATCTAATAAGCATTCGTTCAAGATTAACTAGACATGATTCAAATGTATCACCAAAGACTGAAAAGTCATCCATGAAAACTTCCATGCATTCTTCTATCATGTTGTGAAAAATCGTCATCATGCACCTTTGAAAGGTTGCAGGGGCGTTGCAAAGTCCAAATGGCATGCGTTTGTATGCAAAAGTACCATAAGGGTACGTGAATGTGGTTTTATCTTGATTTTCGGGTGCTATTGGAATTTGAAAGTATCCGGAAAAACCATCAAGAAAACAATAGTAACTATTTCCGGCTAATCTTTCCAACATTTGATCAATGAAAGGTAAGGGAAAGTGATCTTTTCTGGTGGCGTGATTTAATTTTCTATAATCAATACAAACACGCCATCATGTTACAGTCCTAGTAGGAATAAGCTCATTTTTCTCATTTGTAATGACAGTCATGCCACCCTTCTTAGGTACGCATTGAACTGGGCTTACCCATGGACTATCAGAGATTGGATAAATTAAACCTGCTTCAAGCAGTTTAATAATTTCTTTCTTAACAACATCTTGCGTATTAGGATTTAGTCTTCGTTGGCATTGCACATACGTTTTATGACCTTCTTCTATAAGGATTTTATGTGTGCAATACGAAGGACTTATTCCTTTAATATCATGAATTTTCCATGCAATAGTTGGTTTATGAGCTTTTAGCACAGAAATGAGTTGAGATTTTTCATTTTCCGTAAGAGAAGACGATATTATTACAGGTAATTCAGATTCACCATGTAAATAAGCGTATTCCAAATGGTTTGGAAGTGGCTTTAACTCTAATGTTGTTGGTTCTTCTATCGATGATTTATATCGATATCTGTCTTCTTCTTTTAGCATTTGAATTTCTTCTGTTGTTGGTTCATATCCATTAGCCATATGTGTAGCTAACATTTCAGTTTCATCAATTGGTTCAGTTCCTTCTCCTAAAGAACATTCTCCTATTCCTTGTAATTCTGGAAATTCTTCTAACAATTCTGCATGTGAATCTATAGTTAGAATATAATAACATGTATCATCTGCAGATTGTGGTTGTTGCATGGCTCTATCAACATAAAAGGTAACACTCTCGTCCTCTATACTTAGGGTCAGTTTCTTACCGAACACGTCTATTATTGCTTTAGCCGTGTTTAAGAATGGTCTTTCTAATATGAGAGGAACTTGAGAATCTTCTTCCATGTCTAGAATAACAAAATCTACTGGAAGTACTAAAGTACCAACTTTAACTAGCATGTTTTCCATTATCCCTCTAGGATATTTTACTGATCGATCGACTAGTTGTATGCTTATTCGTGTTGGTTTCAATTCTCCAAGGTCTAGTTTAGCATATAGTGAATACGGCATTAGATTTATACTAGCACCTAAGTCTGCCAATGCTTCTATTGAACTAAGACTACCAAGAAAACATGGAATTGTGAAACTTCCTGGATCAGATAATTTTTCTGGTATCTTATTCAACAGTACTACAGAACAATTAGCATTCATTGTAACAGCCGAGAGTTCTTCCATTTTCTTTCTATTAGTGATTAGATCTTTCAGAAATTTAGCATATCTAGGCATTCCTGAAATCACATCAATGAAAGGAAGATTAACATTTATCTGTTTAAACATATCCAAGAATTTGGATTGCTCGGCTTCAAGTCTCTCTTTTCTCATTTTACTTGGGTAAGGAAGTGGTGGTTGGTATGGTTTAACATAAGGTTTAGCCTTAACTGTGTTATCTTCATTAACCTTTTCAACTACCGGTTCTGTTTCCTTATCTTGCTCAGATTGTGGTTCTTGTGGAGTAGGAATAGCGTCATCAAAAATTACAGGCATTTCAGGTGGTTTAAGTGTAATACCACTTCTTGTGGTAATGGCTTTAGCTGTTTCATTCCAGGGGTTAGCATTTGTATCACTAGGTAGACTTCTCGGTTTTCTTTCACCTATTAACCTTGCTAGGTTACTTACTTCTTGTTCCAGATTTTGAATAGAAGCTTGTTGATTTCTAAATGCTTGAGCATTTTGTTCATTGGTTTGTTTCTGAAATGTGAAAAACTGCGTTTGAGATTCAACTAGCTTCGACATCATGTCTTCTAAATTCAGCTTTTTATCATCGGTTTGTGGTGGTTTGTTTTGAAAAACAGGTCTTTGCTGATTGTAAGTATTGTTGGATACTTGTTGATTGCTAGGGCCTTGCTAGTTGTTGTATGGAACATTTCGGTTATAATTCTGGTTTTGATTGTAGATCGGTCTTGGCGGTTGATAATTATTCTGATAATTATTTCCAGGCCTTTGGTTTATATATGAAACATTCTCTCTTTGTTCCATTGTTAGTTCAATACTGAGACAATCTTTTGTTAAATGTGGTCCTCTACACTGTTCACAACTAATTCGTATTGAGTGAATATCTTTAGTCATCTTTTCCATTCGTCTCTCGACAGCATCTATCTTTGTAGAAATGGAATCGAAGTCATAGCTAGAATCGGCTCTAGTTGCTTTAGATGATCTAACGATATCTTTTTCTTAGTGCCACTCATGTGAGTGGGAAGCAGTGTTATCAATAATTTTGTAAGCGTCAGTTGCGGTTTTCTTCATAATGGAACCACCAGCTGCTATATCTATGTCTTTTCTTGTAGTGATGTCGCATCCTTGGTTGAATATTTGTACTATTTGACAAGTGTCTAAACCATGTTGCGGACATCCTCTCAATAACTTTCCAAATCTGGTCCACGCTTCATATAAAGTTTCATTTGGCTTTTGTGTGAACGTAACAATTTCTCCTTGAAGTCTCACGGCTTTAGATGCCGGAAAGAATTGTTTAAGAAAATTTTCAATTAAAACATCCCATATATCAATCGCCCCTTCAGGTAACGATTCTAACCAATCTTTGGCTTCTCCCTTTAAAGTCCAGGGAAATAACATGAGATATATCTGTTCATCCTCAACTTCTTGGATTTTAAATAAAGTACAGATCCTATTAAAGGTACGAAGATGTTCGTTTGGATCTTCCTTCAGCGCACCACTAAATTGGCATTGATTAGTCACCATGTGTAGGATTTGTCCTTTGATTTCATAATCTGGTGCATTAATGTCAGGTTGAGTAATTGCGTGACCTTAGCCAGTGCGTTTAGCTCTCATTCGGTCTTCCATACTTAGAGGTTCCAGATTCTCCATAAATGAATTTGTTGAATCTGAATCACTAGAGTATTCTGATTTAATGGTAGGTTCCTCAACAATCTCTGTTTGAATGATTGGTGGTTCCGGAGGAAAGATTAGTGGTTCAGGATCTCTGAATTGTCCCTGAATATCTTCTGGATTCTCAATTGTGAGGTCGAGTTCAAAAAATGGATTATCGGAAATTTGAATTGGAGTACTTGGTCAACTGGATGACGATTCTAAAGAAAAATCAACGGCGACAATATTGGCTAGATGTCTTGATCTGGTTACAAGTGGTGAACGTACAAAAGGTGGTGAACGTTTTGCTCGGTGCATTCACTGAATGTCCTATTAGTTATAAAATTAAAAATTATATAAGTTATCAAAATAATAGACTTTTCTGCTTTTGCCCACATTTCGAATAGCCAAAAGATGTAGCAGGGAGCCAGAACCCTTTAAATCAGAAGCTCACAACTCAGCCACTAACAAATCCAACTATTACTACGAAGCGGAAATTTTGGATGTCTATCAATTCAACCACTTAAAATAATTTTTCGTTGAAATTTAAAAAAAAATTTGAGAAGAAATAGAAAATTTTATGTCCTAAAAAAAAAACTAGAGTGGCGAAAAATAAGAAAGAAAAAGAGCGCGTTGAAAAAGGTCGAAAAATAATAGGCGTCGAAAAATAAAAATAAGAAAGTAGCGCGTCGAAACTTAAAAAGGAACTAAAAACTAAGAATTAAAAGTTGCGTCTAAAAATATTAAAGCTTACAAGAAATTCTATATCCTAAAACGGCAATAACTTAAAAAAGTACTAAAATATAAAAACGGCGTCGCAAAATTCTAAAGCACCTAAATCTTAATCTAAAGAAACAGTACTTAAGGGATTTTACGGCAAAGCCTAAAAATCTAGAAATAAAAATAACTATGGCAAAAACTATATCTTAAAACTAAATACGAGCGAAAAATACAAATATTACGCTAAAAACAAATAAAAAGACACAAAAAATAAAAATTAAATTAAAGTTGTAAAAAGTACAATTTTTATAAAAATATTATTTTTATATTATTTATTTAATAAAACTATTAATTTTATATATTTATTAAAACTAATTAAACTAAAAATACAAATTAAATAAATAAAACTAAACTAAATATTAAAATACACTAACCCTAATTAGGGTTTTAATTAAATAATAATAATAATAATTAACCCTAATTTCGTACAGCTAAGGTATCAGGCGAGTCAAATCACTCCATGCGATCGCATGGAGTGTATGTTATATATTCATGCGATCGCATGAAGTAGGAAATCGGGCCAGATGGGTTGGGCTGCTACAGTACCAGGCCGAGTAATTTTATATTTTTTTTTTCAGTTTTCTGTTTTAGATAAAATAAAATATATATAACTTAAATAAAAATTTAATTTTAAAAACTAAAATAAAAATACTTTTATAAATTTTTAACAACTCTTAACAACAAATATATAGATTTTTTTTTCAAATTAAAAACGTATATTTTTACAACAAATTAACTAAAACTTACTAAAAATCTTTTTTTTTATATAGCGTTTCGCTTCCGGCGTTTAACTGTTCCCCGGCAGCGGTGCCAAAAATACTTGATGTGTGCGAGGCGTACTAGGAAATAGTTATATTTTTACTACAAAATACTATTAAATACGATACAATTTTACACAAGTTATTTATTTATTTATAGAGTGGATATACCTAAACCTTGCTACAACACTTATAGGCAGTGTACCTAATCGTACAGTAGTGTAGTTTTTAGTAAGTCTGGTTCGTTCCACAGGGAGACTTAGCCAAGTTTAACGCTATATAAAAAATATATATATAAGTCATATTATTATAATAAAAGGGGGTTTTTAACGTTTAATGACCGGTTTGTCGATTTTAAAACTTAAGTCGCAGTTAAAACCTAATGTAAAATATTAAAAATAAATACAACTTAATTTAAAGCATAAAGTAAATAATGATAATGGAATTGCGATAAATAAAATGACAATAAATAAAGTGCGATAATTAGAAAGTACGATAATTAAAAGTGCAATTAAATACAATGACAGTAAATAAAAGTGCGATAATTAAAAGTGCAATTAAATATGAAATATATAAATTATGCTTATTTAAACTTCCGTAATCATGATGTTCGACGTGTTGTTTTTAGTTTAGTACAATGGGTTAATTGTCCTTTGTCCTGGATTATTCGATATGTCCATACGGATTTATCCATAATAGTCCATCAGTCATAATCATAAAGTGCGAGAGTCTTCGTCAAATTATTCTTATTCCCGAAGTCAAATATTCCAACTAATTGGGGATTCGAATTGTAACAAGGTCTTAATACTTTGTTTAATGAATACACCAGGTTATCGAATGCGTGTAATCCAAGGTTTTACTACTTTGTTAAAAATTACACCAATTACCCTTGAATGTAATCCACCCCTGTTTCAACAAGTCTATTTACTATTAATCCAGTTCCGTGTCCGGTAAAATGAACAATTATTGGTATTTATAGATATCCCGGCCACCGTGCCCAGTCAAGCGTATGTGGTTATATATAAATACGTCAAATTATAAGTCTATATATTAAATTAACGAGGTATCATTTAGTTAATATAAAGCCCATTAATAGCCCATAGTCTAATTTCCACAAGTGTCGTTCTTTTATCCAAACCCAAATTATGGTCCAACGCCCAATTACCCAATTTTAGTATTTAGCCCAACATCACGATTACTTCGGCATTAAATAAGCATAATAATAACTTAGCTACGAGACATTAATTTAAAAAGGTTGAACATAACTTACAATGATTAAAAATAGCGTAGCGTTACACGGACAAAATTTCGACTTACACCCTTACAACATTCGCTAACATACCCTTATTATTAGAATTTAAAATTAAAATTAAAATTATAATATATATATATATATATATATATATATATATATATATATATATATATATATATATATATATATACACGTTGAGTGAGAGATAGATGGAAAAGATATGATATTCGATCACCAACTGCGAAATTTATAGGCATGTGGCCACAAAAAGTGGCCCATGCGATCGCATGGATAATATGCCTACAGGTCATGCGATCGCATGGAGGTAGGTACCAGCTCACATAATTTTGTTTTCAAGCTTGTCGACGTTATTTTTAAATATATATAATATATAAATAATTTATATAATTATTTAAATATTATATTATATTCTTGTGCATAGTTGACTCATAATTTTTAGTCCGTTGCATCGAGCGTTGAGAGTTGACTTTGGTCCCGGTTCCGGATTTTCGAACGTCCTTGCGTACAATTTAATATCTTGTATTTTGCATTTTGCGACTTGTACTCTTGTAATTTTGAGACGTTTCTCATCAATAATTTGAACCACTTTGATTGTACTTTGTACTTTTGAGCTTTTTGGTCGTTTGCGTCTTCAATTCGTCGAATCTGTCTTTTGTCTTCACCTTTTATTAATTAAATGAATATTGCTTGTAAATAGAACAATTTCAACTAAAAGCTTGTCTTTCTTGAGAGATAATGCTATGAAATATATGTTCGTTTTTAGCATTATCAGATTCATATATATAAAACTACCTTATTCGAAGGTTTAAACTTGAAATCACTAGAACATAGTTTAGTTAATTCTAAACTTGTTCACAAATAAAAGTTAATCCTTCTAACTTGACTTTTAAAATCAACTAAACACATGTTCTATATCTGTATGATATGCTAACTTAATGATTTAAAACCTGGAAACACGAAAAACACCGTAAAACTGGACATACGCCGTCGTAGTAACACCGCGGGCTGTTTTGGGTTAGTGAATTAAAAACTATGATAAACTTTGATTTAAAAGTTTGTCTTCTGGGAAAATAATTTTTCTTATGAACATGAAACTATATCCAAAAATCATGGTTAAACTCAAAGTGGAAGTATGTTTTCCAAAATGGTCATCTAGACGTCGTTCTTTCGACTGAAATGATTACCTTTACAAAAACGACTTGTAACCTGTATTTCCGACTATAAACTTATACTTTTTCTATTTAGATTCATAAACTTAAGTTCAATATGAAACCACAGCAACTTGAAACACTCAAAACGGATTTAAAATGAATAAGTTATGGGTAAAACAAGATTGGATATTTTTGCTTGTTGTAGCTACGTGAAAATTGGTAACAAATCTATATTAATCATATCCTAGCTAACTTATATTGTATTATACATGTATTCTAATATATTATGTAATCTTGGGATAAAATAGACACGTATGCAAATGTTTTGACATATCATATCGACCCATGTATATATATTATTTGGAATAACCATAGACACTCTATATGCAGTAATGTTGGAGTTAGCTATACAGGGTTGAGGTTGATTCCAAAAATATATATGATTTGAGTTGTGATCTAGCCTGAGACGTGTATACACTGGGTCGTGGATTGATTCAAGATAATATATCGATTTATTTCTGTACATCTAATTGTGGACAACTAGTTGTAGGTTACTAACGAGGACAGCTGACTTAATAAACTTAAAACATTAAAATGTATTAAAAATGTTGTAAATATATTTTGAACATATTTTGATATATATGTACATATTTGTTATAGGTTCGTGAATCGACCAGTGGCCAAGTCTTACTTCCCGACGAAGTAAAAATCTGTGAAAGTGAGTTATAGTCCCACTTTTAAAATCTAATATTTTGGTATGAGAATACATGCAGTTTTATAAATATTTTACGAAATAGACACAAGTAATTGAAACTACATTATATGGGTGAATGATCGAAGCCGAATATGCCCCTTTTTCTTGGTAACCTAAGAATTAGTAAACCGATCTACTAATTGACGCGAATCCTAAAGATAGATCTATTGGGCCTAACGAACCCCATCCAAAGTACCAGATGCTTTAGTACTTCGAATTCGTTTTTATCATGTCCAAAGGATTTCCCGGAATGATAGGGGATATTCTTATATGCATCTTGTTAATGTCGGTTACCAGGTGTTCACCATATGAATGAATTTTATCTCTATGTATGGGATGTATATTGAAATATGAAATCTTGTGGTCTATTATTATGATTTGATAATATATAGGTTAAACCTATAACTCACCAACATTTTTGTTGACGTTTTAAGCATGTTTATTCTCAGGTGATTATTAAGAGCTTCCGCTGTTGCATACTAAAATAAGGACAATATTTGGAGTCTATGCTTGTATGATATTATGTAAAAACTGCATTCAAGAAACTTATTTTTTGATGTAATATATTCTTATTGTAAACCATTATGTAATGGTCGTGTGTAAATGGTATATTTTAGATTATCAATACTTGATAATCTACATAATGCTTTTAAACCTTTATCGATAAAATAAAGGTTATGGTGGTTTTAAAAATGAATACAGTCTTTGAAAAACGTCTCATATAGAGGTCAAAACCTCGCGACGAAATCAATTAATATGGAACGTTTATAATCAATATGAACGGGACATTTCAATTTTGAGGTCTAGGAAACCTCCTTTCAACTTCTTCTTTCACGGCGTCGGCCATTTATTCCCGAATTAAATCGACAATGTGTTCTGAAACCGACTCTTCAAGTATTTGCTTAACTTTTAGAGAGAAAACCGAGACATAGTTCTCTAGAGCGGCCTCTATTTTTGTAGTCATTTCATCTTCCTCCACATGAGAGGGACCACCACCGTTATTAGTATCCATTCCATTTCTCGTCTTCATTCTAAAAATTGAAATTAATTAGACGTCACGTCAAAACAATAAGGATATATACATAAGACTGCACGCACACCACACCTAGCTCAATACTTGTCGCACGTCCTTGCTTGACTTGACTTGCAACCATAATAGTGGTCGTGACTCACTATTACGCTTGCATGCCGTGCCATCCTCAAATGTATCACAACCATCTTGCTTCGATGTTCAAGACAATAACGCATGATTAGTAATATCATAACGTAGCATAGTTAGTCCACCTATGCATCAAAGAACTAATCAAAACCCATACCGACCCGTAGTCCTACAAGTCCCGCATATAACTCAACAACACAAAAGTCTAAGTCTAGGCGCCTATCTCAAGTCACCTAAATCCCTTAGACCATGCTCTGATACCACTTGTAACAACCCAACCCGTTAACCAACCGAAAATGCACCATAAAAAAAAATTCAAACAGGCCTGCCCAGACTGTGTGCGTGGTGCGCAGCCCAGTCTGTGCGCGACGCGCACACTGCCGGCAGCTTCTGTCCAAAATGTGCATTTTTCGTTTAAAGATCTCGCGCTTCCCGACACTTTTAGATGTAACGCTTTTTACAATATATTATAATATGTAAAACTAACACGATTCAATCATAAAATGAGTTTTACAATACGGGGCCCACATATGCCCAAAATACCCTTAAGTTCCAAAAATAAAAGTTTCGACCACAAAAGTTTAATTTCAAAACGTCACTTAGAGCATGGTGTTTGGGGTTAAACTACCCAATCTTGGTCGAACTTCCAAAAGCTAAAACCCCCGAAAGCCACTAATCCAAGCGAATACCTTTGCCCTTATCCAAGCCGGAGCCTAAAAAAGTAAACAACGAGAGGGTAAGCTAAAGCTTAGTGAGTAGAATAAATATATACATGCATATACAATTTACCTACTCGCATCCACAACATCACATACCACATAATATCGCATGTCATCTCGTAACAAAAGCTAGTATCATCAAAACGTACAACTAGGAACCACATTAGCATCATAATCATAATAATAATGAAATGCGAAACATCAACAAATATACAAACCATGGTTAACCAATATCGCAAGGGAATGCCTCAAAAACGAGTCATCGGTGTTCATAACAACCGTTAGTGCCTAAATCGGCTATGGTATGCTAACCCCGAGGTGTCCCCAAAATGGCTATGGTATCACCCCCAATTTGTACGAAAAACGGCTATCGTAATATTTAATCATCGTATGAGTATAGACGAGCCTATACTTACACATTGTGCACAAAACAGCTATGTGCACAATTAACAAATGTGGACAAAATGGCTATGCCTCACATCTTACGGTCACAAAATGGCTATGTGACACCGACAATACGGGCAAATACACCATATATATACATACATACATATTCCACTCACCTTATCGTCTTGGCGAGATTTCCAACACTTGTAACTTCAAAGCAAGTCACCTAATACAATTTATGCCCAATTAAATCACATAAGAAGTTGGATTGTGCACCAACTAACCTCACTAGTGCATTTATGACCCAAGAGGGTATTTATGACTCATTTGCACTAGAATCACCCAACCGAGGTTCAACTCCCCAACTTAATCACTAAAGGCTAGTGATTAACTAACCATTTAAGACTCTTTAGAACCATTTATTACTTGAAACCCTAGGTTGGTCATTCATGAGTCCTCATGACTCAATCTTACCCAAAAAACCCCAAAATCACCAACAACGGGTTTCATGTTCATCACTACCCCAAAACCCTAACCCATAAGCAATTAAACTAAGGAAATCAAGATTAGGACTTACTACCATAATCAAAACGTAGTTAGTGATGAGATGAACAACTTTATAACTCGAGTTAGGACCTGAAACTAGCTTCTTCTTCCTTTGCTTGAGCTTTCTCACACTAGGAATCTCTCTCTCTCTAAAATTGATGTGGAAGGGATGAGGTAGTTGAAAGTGAAGTAATGACACTCCAAGATCTGATCTAGTGGCCTTAAACTCGTCCCCAAGTGAATTGACCAAAAAGCCCTTCTAAAATATCCATTTAAAAGAAACAAAATCTGCAAGCTGGAAAGGGTGCGCGGCACGCTCCCTTACATGTGCGCGGCGCGCACAATGATCTGGAAGGATTCTGATCACAGTTTAATTGCACACTGATTTCCCACACTTCAAGTATGTTATTTACTCTTATGTACAATATATATTAGGGTGTTACACTAACTTAATGATTTAAAACTTGGAAACACAAAGAACACCGTAAGGTCGGACATACGCTGTCGTAGTTAAACCGTGGGCTGTTTTGGGTTGAATAATTAAAAACTATGATAACCTTTGAATTAAAAGTTGTTCTTCTGGGAAAATGATATTTCTTATGAACAAGAAACTATATCCAAAAATCATGGTTAAACTTAAAGTGGATGTATGTTTTACAAAATGGTCATCAAGATGTCGTTCTTTCGACGGAAATGACTACCTCTTTCAAAAACGACTTGTAACCTGTATTTTTGACTATAAACTTATACTTTTCTGTTTAGTTTCATAAATTTTAGTTCATTATGAAACCATAGCAACTTGATTCACTCAAAACGGATTTATAACGAAGAAATTATGGGTAAAACAAAATTGGATAATTTTGCTTGTTTTAGCTACGTGAAATTTTGTAACAAATCTATACTAACCATAACTTAACTAACTTATATTGTATTATACACGTAGTCTAACATATATTATGTAATCTTGATAGACCATAGACACGTATACAATGTTTTGACATATCATATCGACGTCATCTATATATATTATTTGGAATAACCACAGACACTCTATATGCGGTAATGCTCGAGTTAGCTATACAGGGTTGAGGTTGATTCTAAAATAATATATATACTTTGAGTTGTGATTGAGTCTGAGACTTGTATACACTGGGTCGTGGATTGATTCGAGATAATATATTGATTTATTTATGTACTACTAACTGTGGACTACTAATTGTGGACTACTAACGTTGGACTACTAACTTAATTACTTAAAATGTCAACACGTAATAAAAATGTTGTGAATATATTTCGATCATACTTTGATATATATGTATATATTTGTTATAGGTTCGTGAATCGACCCGTGGCCAAGTCTTATTTTCCGACGAAGTGAAAATACGTGAAAGTGAGTTATAGTCCCACTTTTTAAAATCTAATATTTTTGGGATGAGAATACATGCAGTTTTATAAATGTTTTACAAAATAGACACAAGTACGTGAAACTACATTCTATGGTTGAATTATCAAAATCGAATATGCCCCTGTTAGCTTCGTAGCCTAAGAATTAGGGAACTGACCCCTAATTGATGCGAATCCTAAAGATAGATCTATGGGCACTAACAAGCCCCAGTCAAAGAATTTGAACTGCTTTAGTACTTCGATTTTATCATGTCCGAAGGGAGTCCCGGAATGATGCGGATATTCTATATGCATCTTGTTAATGTCGGTTACCAGGTGTTCACCATATGAATGATTTTTATGCAGATTACTATATGCATGCATGATGTTTATGAGAAATAGAAATATGAAATCTTGTGGTCTATTATTATTATTATTATTATTATTATTATTATTATTATTATTATTATTATTATTATTATTATTATTATTATTATTATTATTATTATTATTATTATTATTATTATTATTATGATATATGTTAAACCTATAACTCACCAACATTTTTGTTAATGTTTTAAGCATGTTATTCTCAGGTGATTATTAAAAGCTTCCGCTGTTGCATGCTAAATTAAGGACAAGAATTGGAGTCAGCATGCTTGTAATATATTGTTTAAAAACTGCATTCGGAGATTTAAATCAATGTGTAATATTATTGTAAACCATTATGTAATGGTCGTGTGAAAAATGTTATCTTTTTAGATTATCATTACTTGATAATCTACGTTATGGTTTTAAAACCTTTATCGATAAAATAAAGGTTATGGATTGTTTTAAAAACGAATGCAGTCTTTGAAAAACGTCTCATATAGAGGTCAATACCTCGCAACGAAATCAATTAATATGAAACGTTTATAATCGATATGAACAGGACATTTCAGTTACTTGCTTTACTCAAAGTCGAGAAGAGAAAACAAAAGTACGAAGCTTCAAAACATAAATAGGAGTATAAATCACAGCAAACGAGAAAGGTAATTAACCGTGGATTTCAATAATTATGAAAAGACAGATGCAAGGAAAGATTATGAAAACCACCACCCCAAGAGCAAAGTAGAAGTAAACAGATTCCTCCGGTGAAAGTTGGAATAGAAGGATGATTGTAGCGACAGTCAGAAAAATATTCAGGATAAGAACTGGATGGAGCATTTTCACAATCTTTGAAAGTATGAATCGAGTAAGAAATATTGGAGTGATGAAAATAATAAAACGGAAGAGGTTAATTTATAGCAAAATATCAGACAGATCAATCGAGGCAGATTACTACAATTAATTAGAGAAGATCCTAATTTCCATAATTATCGGAGAATCAAATCTTATAGATTATGAAGATTTCCTTTAATCCCTTGAATTCTGGAAATCACTCGTGACTACGTCAAAAGCTAAGGCGAACATTTAATTTCCTCATTTCACTATTTTACAATAGCTTCGTTTATACTCTTCATGTAGTCGAATCATTCTATCCATATTACCCAATGGTGATAAAACTCTATTTTTCAAATCATATTCGTCATGAAAACATTCTTATTGTCAGCCATAACGACCTATGTCAAATTTTGAGACGAAATTTCTGACACGATAAACATTTAACGGGTAGGTATTGTAATGACCCAAAAAAATCGACTAACTTTAAATCAAATCTCTATATGATTTGATATTTCTTACACGATAAACAAAGCCTGTTATCCTGAGTATCAAAAAATTTTAAACTGTTTTCAAGAATTCAATTTACCCTTGACTATTTTCGACGATTCATGAATGACTAATTGTAAATAGATGCATATATATTTAAATATAAATATATATGATTTCTATACATAATTATTATTATATGTATATTGTAATATATATTAAAATGTATAAAAATTTAATACTCAGTATAAGTTATTATATAATATATATTATATAATTATTAAATATTACATAATTAATAATATGTAATATTTATATATTAAATTATATTACAAGTTAAAATATAGTTGTTATAGCAATATTATTATTACTTTCATTATTATTATTAATATTAATATCAATACTAGTATTATTATTATTTGTATTATTATTATTAATTTATTTATTAATTATTAATAAAAAAATTATGCAGAAAAATAACAAATTAAATTTGATATCACAATCTGCTTTTAATTTTTTTCCTTCTTTCTCAGATCGTGATCAAGCTTTATATTTTTTATTTATTTTATTATTCCTCATTGAATTTTTATGTTGACCATTTCTGCTATAAAACATTTGAATTGCTCAGTGTTATTGATTAAGCCATTCGATTCCCACCTTCTTCATCAATCATATTCTGCTTTCAACTGCCTTTAATTGTCAAATTTAAACAAAAAAAATTGAAAAACCTGGACGACACCTCTGTTTTTAAACCATTTATACCAAAAGCTCGATTACGAATAAATTTTCAAAATCTATAATTGTAGTTTTGTTAGGAATCCTTTACTCAAACTATCTGCAAAGTTTCACGATCCAATTCCTCATATTGATCACGAATTTGAGAGTCAAAGTTGTAATTTAAAAAGTCAAACGTTTGTTCTACAAGCAAATTGAAGTTGTAGATGTTGTTTCTGTTGAAATTGATGATTTCTAAAGTTTCAGTGAATGATTTAAAATGTATTTCATATAGTAATTGTAGTCTAAAAACATCTGAAATTCAAAATCACGATTTGGGTTCATGTTTGGTTCGCGACTGCTGCTGCTTTAATTACTTTTTTTATATTTTATTTTTCAATCATTATAAATCACAACCGATTATTCTAGTTCAATTTCAAGTCATAAATCAAACTATTAAATTCGCGATTATATTGATTAGTGTTTTGGTCGATTGAGTTTTGGTAAGGAAGAAGAAGAAAAATGAACCAGATAGATATAGCTTATATACTTTTATTTCTGTAACACCGTACACTTTTTTTTTTAAATCACAGTGGAAACATAATATATTGATATTTACAAACTATACGTAGTAATTAACTAAACCATAGTTATTACAGTCATCTAAGTGTTACGTTAACTAAAAACTTTTATACACATATAGGTATCAAAATATAAACATCAGAGCATAGCCTGTCAAACATATCTAAAAGCAACCACTCCCAAAACTATAGCATGCAAAACTTAACCTGCAAGGGAGAAAGGGTGGGGGGTTAACATAAAGCTAAGTGAATGGAATTATCCTAACAGTCATAGGCAAGGTTGCAAAATTCGCTATTCGGAGATTAATCGGTCAGAACTTTGAAAAGATTAATCGGCAATTCGGGGATTAATCGGGGATTAATCATATTGTACTGTATACATTGAAATATTAAATTTTACAAATTATATGCGTAAATATAGAAAAAAATCATAAAGATAAAAATAAACTTTAATATAATTGTATAAAATTGTTCATTTTGCTTCAAAACTATAAAGTTCTAGTTTAAATTCATGTTAAAATGTTAACCATTTTTGACATTGACCGATTTTGGTTATCAAATTCGATTTTGACCCAGCAATTGACGTTGACCGTTTAATTAAACTGGTTTTTAAAAATTGGAACAAATTGCTCTTAAAAATGATTAATCGGAGATTAATCGGTGAGTAATCGGGTTTTTTACAACACTGGTCATAGGTATCTAGCATCAAGCTAAGCACAATGACATAGCATCAACAAGGTGAACCAGAATGGTAGCACTAGGCTTGGTGGCTTGTACGGGCCATTAACTACTAGTTGATCGAGCTAGAGTTTACCGAAAGTTCCTGTAACTGTCTCCCTCGCATAGTAATCTGGACACAGGGAATGCGTCATTCAAACTATACTACACGAATAGTAACTCTTGAACCTAACCTGACAGCAAGGTTGACCTTATGCTCAGCTTTATACCCAAAGCTGATTACCGACTAGACATCATAGCCGATAATACTCAAGTGCACATAATCATCACATAAGCATAAACATCATATGCTAACTCATCAGGTATAACATGGCAGGACAACAGTAACATAACCCGCTACTACATACATACAACAGTTAAGATAGTCCCACTCACCTGATAAACAACAAGAACTCAGAAGTCTTATATTACTGAGCCTTCTCCATTCCCTTATTACCTGAGAATACCATATCTCAAGTTAGTACATATCTAACCAATAATATCATCAATTCATACTCTAAACAACATTATATAGCCTAATATATCAATATATGACAAGTTTACATGGTTTCCCATCCAATTGCAACTATCCCACGCATGTAGAACGAGGCATACGCGCTATCCCAATATTTTGACCCAAATTAAATTTTGAATCAGTATTTCAAAACTTCACCATTAGAAAGTAAACCTCATTATGTTTCCAACGGTAGTTTATTCATCAAAAACGGTGTTACGGTTAGAAAGTTACGGCCAAAACAAGTTTTCCAAAAAGCTGCCAAACTGCAACCGCGCGGGAGCACCTGCAACCGCTGGGTTGCACCTGCAACTGCCTGGTTGCATCAGAAATGGTTTGGATACACCCCATAACCGTACAGATGCATCCTGCAACCGTACGGGAGCTGTTCATCAGCATCAGGTCGCTGTTTTCGTGATTTTGAGCCCCAAATCTCGTTTTTGCACTATTTTGACACTACAAATCACTTAGGAAACATATATAACTCATATACAAACATTTTTTTAACATCAATTTGACATAAACAACACATTCAAATCACTTTTTGATTCAAAATCCACTTTGACATAAAAACTAAGAAAATCACTGATTTTAACTCGAATTAGAACATGAAATCGCTTGTTAAATACCTTATGATGTTACTGAAATCACAAGGAATGATTTTTAGTTTAAAAAATGAGATCAAGAACAAGATTAGGGATTAGGGTTTGTGAGATTTGGGAGCGTTTGTGTATGTATGTGTTATTATTTCCAAAAATGGAAATAAAAGGAGAAGCAGAGGTTTTAACTAAAAGGGGTTTCCTTTATTAGAAGGAAATATCTTCCGTGATATACACGGGTATTTACCAGTTATCTGAAATATGAAACACCACATTAAGTTGTACAAATGAGGTCCAAATTAAATAAACAAACATGTTCTGTGACCTTCACAAACTGGTCTCACCAATATAATTAAATAATTATAAACATATAATTATTAAAATAACATATAATAACACACAAGGGTAACTAGGACAATTACCACTATGCCCAATGTGAGGTTGTTACAAATCTACCCCCCTTAAAGGAGATTCCGTCCTCGGAATCTGGTCAAGGTCAAACAAACGAGGGTAACGAGTTCTCATCAACTCTTCTGTCTCCCATGTTAGGTTTGAACCTAAGCTGTTCCACTTAACTATTACCATCGGTATCTGCTTATGCCGTAACTTAGTAATCTTCTTGTCTACATTTCTTACAGGCTCTTCCACTAACTTCTTATTCATATCAACTTTCAAATCTTGCAGTGGTAGAATCTGACTTTCATCTTCTATCTTGCACTTATGAAGATAACACATATTGAATGTGTTATGAATACCAGCTATCTCATCAGGAAGATCTAATACTACTGTCTGATCATTCAACACCTGTTGTATTTTAAACGGCCCAATGTACCTCGGAGCTAACTTACCTCTTTTACCAAAACGAATGACTCCTTTCTAGGGCGACACTTTCAAATATACCTTCTTTGTTCACTATATGATCGAGGAATTGAACTTCTTCCAACCAAAATGCACACTTTGAAAACTTAGCGTATAGTTTTTCTTTCCTTAACAACTCTAGCACTTTTCTCAAATGTTCTTCGTGCTCTTGATCATTCTTCGAGTAAATAAGTATGTCATCGATGAAAACAATGACAAACTTGTCAAGATAAGGCCCACACACTCGGTTCATGAGATCCATGAACATAGCTGGTGCGTTAGTCAATCTAAACGGCATAACCATAAACTCGTAATGACCGTAACGCGTCCTAAAAGCAGTCTTCGGAATGTCATCCTCCTTCACCCGCATTTGGTGATATCCAGAACGTAAATCTATCTTCGAATAAACCGACGAGCCTTGTAGTTGATCAAATAAGTCGTCGATTCTCGGTAATGGGTAACGGTTCTTGATGGTAAGTTTGTTCAACTCTCGATAGTTGATACACAACCTGAATGTACCATCTTTCTTCTTGACAAGCAGAATAGGAGCTCCCCATGGTGATGTACTTGGTCGAATGAAACCACGCTCTAAAAGTTCGTGTAACTGACTTTGTAATTCTTTCATTTCACTGGGTGCGAGTCTGTATGGAACACGAGCTATTGGTGCAGCTCCTGGTACAAGGTCAATTTGAAATTCAACGGATCGATGTGGGGGTAATCCCGGTAATTCTTTCGGAAATACATCGGGAAATTCTTTTGCGACGAGAACATCACTGATGTTCTTTTCTTCAGGTTTAACTTCCTCGATGTGTGCTAGAATGATGTAACAACTTTTCTTATTAGTTTTTGCGCCTTCAAACTACTAATAAGATTTAACTTTGCATTGTTCTTTTCTCCGTACACCATTAAAGGTTTTCCTTTTTCACGCATAATGCGAATCGCATTTTTGTAACAAACGACCTCTGCTCTTACCTTTTTCAACCAGTCCATGCCAATTAGTAGATCAAAACTCCCTAACTCGACTGGTATTAAATCAATCTTAAACGTTTCATCACCCAATTTAATTTCTCTATCCCGACATATATTATCTGCTGAAATTAATTTACCATTTGCTAATTCGAGTAAAAATTTACTATCCAAAGGCATCAATGGGCAACTTAATTTAGCACAAAAATCTCTACTCATATAGCTTCTATCCGCACCCGAATCAAATAAGACATAAGCAGATTTATCGTCAATAAGAAACGTACCCGTAACAAGCTCCGGGTCTTCCTGTGCCTCTGCCTCATTAATATTGAAAACTCTTTCGCGGCCCTGCCCATTAGTAGCTAATATACAATTCAACTACTACAATTCTATATGAAAAAATTGATTATAATAAAATTTCGCGTTCAAATTTTATACAATATTTTACAAACTTACAATATCGCTATTATACATATAAGATGAAATATAGCACATAATAACTTTACTACTCGGCAGCTATAAAGTCCATTCTAGTTAATACGCAAGTTATTCAGCAAAAGAAATAAAGACACGAAGTCCAGAAACAAGTCATGCATTCTGGTTTTACTAAGACGACTTCCCATCCTTGGTCTTGTGGAAAATAACCGTTATGACCATTGGCTAGGCAGCATGTTGTAATGTCGTCAAAAGGACGAGGGTTTCATAATGTCCAACAGCCCCGTAATAATCTAAAAACCTTGTTTCTCACCCCAACTACTGAATCCGTCACTTGTGGAAAGGTTTTATTTAAAAGTTGTAATCCGATGTTCTTTTTCTCACTTTGGTAAGAAGCGAACATCACTAACCCGTAAGTATAACATGCTTCTTTATGTTGCATGTTAGAAGCTCTTTCTAACTCACGAAATCATATGTTGGGATATGATGAGTCAAAATAGGTTCTTAACCCGTAGCGTAAAATTGCATTTGGGTTCCCCGCATTTAACGCTTTAAATAAAACACGGTGTAACTTACAGTCTCCCCAATGTGATATACCCCATCTATCAAAGGAAATCCTTTTATAAACTAAGGCATTTCTGGAAAGTCTTTCAAATGTTTGACAAGTTAATTTCGCCATAACTAATTGTGCTGATGAATTCTGACCGACTCTAGACAAGATTTCATCAATCATATCCTCTGGTAGGTCTTCTAAAATATTCGGTTGTCTACCCTTAACGTCCATTTTGTGTTTTTATACTGTAAAATAGACAAGGATTAGATTCGTAAAGATAATTAACAAACAATATAAGCAATTTTTACATAGAATATAAAAGTACAAGCACACTACAATACATATAATACACAACATGATTACAACCCTCTAATCTGAATCACTGGTTTCTTCTTCTTCGGACTTGGTTCGTTTTCCTATTTTTCTAGGGATATATGGTGTTCCTCTAATACGAGCAGTCGTTTTCCACAATGGTTTAGAAAAACCTGGTGGTTTAGAGGTTCCCGGGTTATTGTTACAATTTAGAAAATACGGATGTTGCCGATACATATAAAGTTCATCGGGGTTGGAATCAGGTTTCTCTATTTTTATACCTTTTCCCTTATTATTTTTTTTTTGCTTTATTAAATTGGGTCGAGGTAATTTCTATAACATCATTGGAATCCTCATCGGGATCCGATTCATCAGAAAATTGGTAATCTTCCCAATATTTTGCTTCCTCGGCGGAAACACCATTGACCATTATTGACTTTGGTCCGTTGGTTGAGGATTTTCTTTTATTTAATCGATTTACTGTATGTATCAATATTTCTTCCTCCGGAACCTCTTCTTCTTCCGGTTCCTCCTCTTCCGGTTCCTCTTCTTCCGGTTCCTCTTCTTCCGGTTCCTCTTCGGGAATTTGTGAATCTTCCCAAAATATATTCGACTCTTCATTATTATTAGGTGAGTCGATGGGATTTGTACTAGTGGTAGACATCTATCACACAATATCAAACACATTAAGAGGTTAATATATCACATAATATTTACATGTTAATAATATATAGTTTCCAACAAAAGTGTTAAGCAATCATTTTAAAAGAAAACATGGTCGAAGTCCAGACTCACTAATGTATCCTAACAAACTCGATAAGACACACTAATGCAAATTTTTGGTTCTCTAAGACCAACGCTCGGATACCAACTGAAATGTACCGTTCATATTGATTATAAACTTTCCATATTAATTGATTTCGTTGCGAGGTTTTGACCTCTATATGAGACGTTTTTCAAAGACTGCATTCGTTTTTAAAACAAACCATAACCTTTATTTTAACGACAAGGTTAAAAAGACACCACCTAGATTATCCAGAAATGATAATCTAAAAATATCACACTTCCACACTACCAATACATATTGGTGTACAATATTAATATGTTACAACAAAATAAATCTCGAATGCAGTTTTAAACAATATTATACAAGCATGCTGACACCAAATCTTGTCTATATATTAGCATGCAACAGTGGAAGTTCTTAATAATCACCTGAGAATAAACATGCTTTAAACGTCAACAAAAATGTTGGTGAGTTATAGGTTTAACCTATATATTTATAAAATCGTAATAATAGACCACAAGATTTCATATTTCAATATACATCCCATACATAGAGATAAAAATCATTCATATGGTGAACACCTGGTAACCGACATTAACAAGATGCATATAAGAATATCCCCTATCATTCCGGGAAATCCTTCGGACATGATAAAAACGAATACGAAGTACTAAAGCATCCGGTACTTTGGATGGGGTTCGTTAGGCCCAATTGATCTATCTTTAGGATTCGCGTCAATTAGTAGATCGGTTTACTAATTCTTAGGCTACTAAGAAAAAAGGGGCATATTCGGCTTCGATCATTCACCCATATAATGTAGTTTCATTTACTTTTGTCTATTTCATAAAACATTTATAAAATTGCATGTATTCTCATCCCAAAATATTAGATTTTAAAAGTGGGACTATAACTCACTTTCACAGATTTTGACTTCGTTAGGAAGTAAGACTTGGCCACTGGTTGATTCACGAACCTATAACAAATATGTACATATATATCAAAGTATGTTCAAAATATATTTACAATATTTTTAATACGTTTTAATGTTTTAAGTTTATTAAGTCAGCTGTCCTCGTTAGTAACCTACAACTAGTTGTCCACAGTTAGATGTACAGAAATAAATCGATATATGTTATCTTGAATCAATCCACGACCCAGTGTATACACGTCTCAGGCTAGATCACAACTCAAAGTATATATATTTTTGGAATCAACCTCAACCCTGTATAGCTAACTCAATCATTACTGCATATAGAGTGTCTATGGTTGTTCCAAATAATATATATACATGGGTCGATATGATATGTCAAAACATTTGCATACGTGTCTATGGTATCTCAAGATTACATAATATATTAGAATACATGTATGATACAATATAAGTTAGCTAGGATATGATTAATATAGATTTGTTACCAATTTTCACGTAGCTACATCAAGCAAAATTATCCAATCTTGTTTTACCCATAACTTCTTCGTTTTAAATCCGTTTTGAGTGATTCAAGTTGCTATAATTTCATATTGAACTTAAGTTTATGAATCTAAACAGAAAAAGTATAAGTTTATAGTCAGAAATACAGATTACAAGTCGTTTTTGTAAAGGTAGTCATTTCAGTTGAAAGAACGACGTCGAGATGACCATTTTGGAAAACATACTTCCACTTTGAGTTTAACCATGATTTTTGGATATAGTTTTATGTCAATAATAAAAATCATTTTCCCAGAAGTACAACTTTTAAATCAAAGTTTATCATAGTTTTTAATTAACTAACCCAAAACAGCCCGCGGTGTTACTACGACGGCGTATATCCGGGTTTACGGTGTTTTTCATGTTTTCAGGTTTTAAATCATTAAGTTAGCATATCATATAGATATAGAACATGTGTTTAGTTGATTTTAAAAGTCAAGTTAGAAGGATTAACTTGTGTTTGTGAACAAGTTTAGAATTAACTAAACTATGTTCTAGTGATTACAAGTTTAAACCTTCGAAAAAGGTAGTTTTATATATATGAATCGAATGATGTTATGAACATCATTACTACCTTAGGTTTTGTGGATAAACCTACTGGAAATGAGAAAAATAGATCTAGCTTCAAAGGATCCTTGGATGGCTTGAAAGTTCTTGAAGTAGAATCATGACATGAAAACAAGTTCAAGTAAGATTTCCACTCGAAATAAGATTGTTAAAGTTATAGAAATTGAATCAAAGTTTGAATATGAGTATTACCTTGTATTAAAAAGATATCTTTCTGTAAATAAGAAAGATTTCTTGAGGTTGGATGATCACTCAAAGTGGATTTGCAAGATTGGAAGTAAGCTAGCAAACTTGGAAATGTTGTTGGTGTGTTCTTGAGTAGTTGTTTTATAACTTGGTTTATGTATGGATTTATGAACTAGATTGAGTTAGATTTTGATGAAGATGATGAATAACACTTAGAACAATGGAAGAACACTTGAGAGAGAGTAGTTTGATTCAAGAAAATTGCAAAGTGAATGTGTTTATGGTACTCCTCATTCACGTGAATGTGTAGTCTCCATATGGGCTCCATTAGTTTGTAATTTTGTGAAATATTTCATGCTAGATGTTAAATTATGGTTCCCACATGGTTAGGTGACTCACAAAGACGGCTAAGAGCTGATCATTGAAGTGTATATACCAATAGTAAATATATTTAGAAGCTGGGTATTGTACGAGTAAGAATACGGGTGCATACGAGTAGAATTATTGATGAAAATGAACAAGTATGTAATTGTAAGCATTTTTGTTAAGTAGAAGTACTTTGATAATTGTCTTGAAGTCTTTCAAAAGTGTTTAAATACATTTAAATATACTACATGTATATACATTTTAACGGAGTCGTTAAGTCATCGTTAGTCGTTACATGTAAATGTTGTTTTGAAACCTTTACGTTAACGATCTTGTTAAATGTTGTTAACTCATTGTTTATTATGTCTAATGAGATGTTAAATTATTACATTATCATGATATTATGATGTATTAATATATCTTAATATGATATATATACATTTAAATGTCGTTACAACGATAATCGTTACATATATGTCTCGTTTCGAAATTCTTAAGTTAGTAGTCTTGTTTTTACATATGTAGTTCATTGTTAATATACTTAATGATATGTTTACTTATCATTTATCATGTTTATATATAGTGTATCAATATATTAAAATGATTCATATGTAATTAGTAAGACGTTGTTATAACGATAATCGTTATATATATCGTTTTCGAGTTTCTTAATTCAATAGTCTCATTTTTATGTATATAACTCATTGTTAAAATACTTAATGAGGTACATACTTATCATAATATCATGTTAACTATATATACATCCATATATATGTCATCATATAGTTTTTACAAGTTTTAACGTTTGTGAATCGCCGGTCAACTTGGGTGGTCAATTGTCTATATAAAACTTATTTCAATTAATCAAGTCTTAACAAGTTTGATTGCTTAACATATTGGAAACAATTTATCATGTAAATATCAATTTCATTTAATATATATAAACATGAAAAAGTTCGGGTCACTATAACTTTGTTACGAAATCCATCATTATGTGCTCCCACTTCCACTGAGGAATCTCAAGTTAACGTAATGACCCATAAGGTTTCTGATGTTCAGTTTTTACTTGAGCGCATATATGACACTTTTCCACATAATGCGCGATATCTTTCTTCATTGTTGGCTACCAATATAAAGGTTTCAGATCATGATACATCTTCGTATTTCCAGGATGGATAGACAATCTCGATTTGTGCGCTTCATTCAAGATTAAATCCCTCAATCCTCCGAGCAAAGGAACCCAAATTCTGTTACTAAAAGTCTTTAATCCACGAGAATCATCAATTAATTCCACTTTTCGATTTACTAATATCTTAGATTTCAAATGTTCATCCTTCAAGGCTTCTAATTGTGCTATCTTTAATCGATCAATCAAATCTGACACAATCGCAATTCGCATGAATTTTACATTGTCAGTGGATTTCTTTCGACTCAAAGCATCTGCAACTACATTTTCTTTTCCTGGATGATAACGAATTTCACAATCATAATCCTTGATTAGCTCTTGCCACCGTCTCTGACGCATGTTTAATTCTTTCTGCGAAAATATATGTTCAAGACTCTTGTGGTCGGTACAAATCACACAATGAGTGCCGTAAAGATAATATCTCCACAATTTCAACGCAAATACAACCGCAGCCAACTCTAGATTATGTGTCGGATAATTCTTCTCATAAGTTTTTAACTATCTAGAGGCATAGGCAATAACTTTCTTTCTCTGTATTAACACACATCCCAATCTGGCTAATGATGCATCACAATACACAACGAAATCTTCTGTACCCTCAGGTAACGCTAAAATCGGAGCTTAACACAATAACCTTTTCAATGTCTGAAAGGCATTTTCTTGTTCATCGCTCCATCAAAAAGTTACATCTTTCCAGGTTAACTTGGTGAATGGACCCGCGATCTTTGAGAAATCTTTAATAAACCTTCGGTTGTAACCGGCTAAACCTAGAAAACTCTTAATCTCTGTCGGAGTCTTCGGTGAATTCCAATTCATTACCGCTTCTATCTTAGACGGATCGACTTTGATACTCTCTTGGCAGATGTAACATCCCGCGTTTTTCCGTTAAATTTAATTTTAACACCGTCTTTTTTTTTAAAACATAATCTTTCGTATTTAAATTAATAGTTTCCGTGAGTAACGTTCATTATATTCCCGCTATTTAATTTTGACATCACCCGTTTACTCGAGCGTTTTAAAAATATTCGTTTGGTTAATTCCCGCACCCGCTTTGAAACATGAGGGACTTAAGTTGACAAGTGGGCAAAGTGGTGACTAGGTCAACTAGTCAACCACTTCACCTCCTCCATTCATTTCCACCAACACCTTCCACATTTCTTCCTCTTTTTCTCTCTACTTCTCTTTTATGAACATAAACACTAAAATCACAAATTCATCATCTAAATTCGGATCGGGAAGCAAACTTCAAAACAAATTACATATTCGTGATCCTCTCTTCATCCTCTACATTTTGATACCAATTTCATCAAGTTTGGGTAACATTTCTAAAACACTAAATTTCTCTAAATTCGTTTTATATACTTGAAATTGTGTTAGTTAGTGTCTATGGCTCGTGTGTAACATGAATATATGTTTTGTTTGCTCGATTTGTGGTTTGGAGTAACTAGTTTGAGTTTTTGAAATGGGTTTGCTTAATCCTTGATTTTGGATGAGTTAATGTTGTTAGATTGTTAAAGTGCATGTTTTAATTGTGTTACTAGTATCATTAGTCACATTTTGATGTGTAGGTTGATTAAGAAAACTTCAAAAACCCGATTAATGATTTTGTGATGTTTGACTAGGGTTTGATAGTTCTTGACATGAACTTTTGATGCTTGAATGCCATGAAATGTTAATTGTTAGTGTTTAGTAGTAATGTATGCTTCATTACCCTCAAAACGGCATATCATATGTGTGAATTGGATTCCCGAAACTTAAAATGCGATTGATGAACTTGAAACTTTGAAAATGGACTTTTATTGATCACTTGATGAGATTTCGGCTATTGTAAATGATGTTTGTGATTGATGAATTGTGTTTAGTTGTATTCCTTGTAAAAATACCTTTCCGATGATATAAGATACATGTTCTAATTGTTTGCGGATCATAAAATGTGATTGTTTGTATTTTGGTTCGTGACTTGGACCATTTTTCTGCAAACTGCATGATTCCCAGGTATTGCGCGCCGCGCATTTACAAGCGCGCCGCGCAGAATTAGAGATCCCAGATGTTTGCCTTCTTGGTTGAGTTCTGACCAGAAATTGCACTTGGGTGCGCGCCGCGCAACCCAGTGCGCGCCGCGCAAAAGCCCCAGGCCACTCTCTTTTGTTTTTAAATGTCACAAAAATGTTTCCGCTTAACTAAAACTCCGTTTAACATGAAACTTGACTATTAGGCTCTTATATGACTTCTCGTCTTGGGAAAATTGTCGGATACCCGACCCGACCCCGTTGACTTTGACTTTGACCAAGTTTGACTTTTAGTCGAACTTAACCAAACGATTATACAATCGTTCTAACATACTTAACTACTTGTATCGTGCATGAAACTTGACAAATTGATTCACATGCTATATTAATCGAGTCGTAACGAGCCATAGGACTAATTGAACACATTTCACCCGACCTTGTGTCGTAACCGGTTAATTGATATAACTTACTTGTTTAGGTCAAGGCTAAGCAACTTTCATGCACACGTTTACTTTGTGAAGTACTTTTATACTCGTGCACTCGAGGTGAGATCATAGTCCCACTTTCTACTCTTTTGAACTTACTTTTGGGATGAGAAAACATAAACGATTCTTTTGAACTAAGTGAACACAAGAACGGGAAAACAAACATTCTACATACGAGTTTAGAACGAAAATCCTCAATCCGATTATCATTAGTTACATCAGATGGTGTAAGCGAGAACTTATGTTATATGGCCATATGGGTTTGACAACCCTCATCTTTGACGGTTCGCTACCGTCTACGGATGAAATATATTTTCGAGAATCAGTGTTTGTTCTAGCACTATGGATGGGGTATACAACGGACGGAATGTTAAGCTTTGATAATTGGGTGCTCGTGAATATTAACTTTTAGAATGTACTATTATTCAACTTTGCAAATCTTGTGGTTCGACTTACTTTACTTTTACTCACTTACTCAAACCTATGATTTCACCAACGTTTTTGCGTTGACAGATTCTTCTATGTTTTCTCAGGTTTTCACATGGCTATTTGTTACACGCTTCCGCACTCTTTGATTACTTGATTGGAGTCTACCATGCATGCATACGCTAGGGATAGCATTTTTGGATTCAAACTTTTGTCTACTTACTTACGCTATTTATAGCAACTGTGGTTTCAAACTAATTATGTCGCAAGTTATTTCATTCATACTTTATAACTTTGTAAACTTAAACTTATTGTCGATCCGTTTGTTAAACTAAACTTTGTACCTTTCAAATGAACGCGGCATAATTTTGGTCAAACGAGTCTCATATAGGGACTACGACCACGCAACGGGACCTAAGTTAACGACGCCGTCAATAACGGTTTTGGTCGGGTCGTTACAGCAGATAACGTGACCTAAAAACTGCACTTCTCTTAACCATAACTCACATTTAGAAAACTTGGCGTACAACTTTTCCCGTTTCAATAGTTCTAATACTTGTTTCAGATGTGTAGCGTGTTCTGATTCTGTCTTTGAATAAATCAAAATATCATCGATAGATACTATCACGAATTTGTCGAGAAACTGTCTGCACACCCGATTCATTAAATCCATGAATATTGTTGGCGCATTTGTCAACCCGAACAGCATAACTAGAAACTCGTAATGACCGTATCTTGTACGAAAAGCTGTCTTTGGAATATCTTCCTTGGCTACACGAACCTGGTGATAACCTGATCGTAGATCAATTTTAGAGAAGTACGATGCCCCTTGTAGCTGATCAAACAGATCATCAATTCTCGGCAACGGGTACTTGTTCTTCACCGTTCTTTTATTTAGTTCTCAGTAATCAATGCACATACGGAGAGTTCTGTCTTTCTTCTTCACGAACAACACTAGAGCACCCCATGGCGAAGAACTTGGTCGAATAAACCCACGATCTAGCAACTCCTGAATTTGCGACATCATATCACGAATCTCGGACGGTGCTAATCGATACGGAGCCTTTGCCACTGGTGTAGAACCTGGCAATAATTCAATCTTGTACTCTACCTCTCTTACTAGCGGTAAGCCCGGTAACTCATCAGAAAACACTTCTGGGAATTCGGACACTATCGGGATAACGGACAAGGATTTCTTCTCTTTCTTTGCATCGATCACATATGCTAGAAATGAATCACATCCCTTGGCAAACGATTTCTTAGCCTTCATCATTGAAATTAATGGACAATTTGTGACGCCCTGTACAAAACCATCATGTACTAATCGTCAACAACAGGTCCATTACATGGTATAATACTACATGTTGTTTTAAAACAAGTTTTGCATTCATGAAATGATAACGTTTTACAAAAGATAACGTGACAC
This sequence comes from Rutidosis leptorrhynchoides, assembly GCF_046630445.1. Taxonomy (NCBI): domain Eukaryota; kingdom Viridiplantae; phylum Streptophyta; class Magnoliopsida; order Asterales; family Asteraceae; genus Rutidosis; species Rutidosis leptorrhynchoides. The sequence goes on from NC_092335.1 coordinate 638,485,278, forward strand.
AAAGGTCGTTACAAAGCCATTATTCAAATAACATAAGTTGCGAATGCAAAATAAAAGTTCCATGATTGAGACATCTCTAAACAATACAGCGGAAGTCTAACACAGTGAGTCTGTAACAGCAAGTCTATAACACCAAAACCATAACAGCAAGTCTAACAGCGGAAGCAACAACGTCTTAGCACCTGAGAAATACATGCTTAAAAATTCAACACGAATGTTGGTGAGCTATAGTTTGTTCGTAATCAGTAATGTAATGTAGACCACAAGATTTCGTATTCAAAACAGTATGAAAAGTATATGCTTATCCGTGGGCACCCGGTAACTAACTTAATGTAATAATAATACCCCCTAAAAGTATACTTCGCGAGTGCGTATGCTCTCGAAGTATTAAACACCCGTTAAATGCAAGCGCAACTAGCCCGAGTGGGGATGTCAAACCCTATGGATCCATATCTAATATTCGTGTTCGCCGGTTTAAAAACCAATGATTAAACGTTACCGTGCTAAGGGGAATCTTTGAGCCGTTATATCACCCACACATATATAAAGTTTAAGTACTCGTGTCTAGTATGTAAAACATAGAAAGCACATGTATTATCAGTTCCAAAAATAGTTAAAGTAAAAAGGGAAGCTATAACTCACAGTGAATGTGCGGTAAAAGTCGATATGAAAAGTATGCAGGTAGTAAGTCGGTCCGAAAGGTCGTCAACCTAAGTCAAAGGTCACTAAGTCAGTATATTGTCCCCAAAAGTTTAAGAGTGAATAAATTAAGTCTTAAGTATCATCATCATCATCATCATTCGTAAAAGCTAAAGTAAGTTTTCAACAAGAATAGAGATTGAAACAATAGGCTGATTTCGAACAGCTGTTACGACCTCTATACAAATCAAAAAGACGTGTGTCAGTGGCCAAGGCTCCGTATGTAAGTCCTCTAACCGCTATCCAATTTTCAGATCCTAATCCGATGTCGTTTGACCGTGGCGACGGTTCAAGCACGAGTAGGTCAGAATTTCAGCACGTCGTTACAAAGGCGTAGTGACTTTCCAAAGGCTATAAATCCTAAACCGTATATCGAATTTAGGCGAGTCCTAAACGAAAAGTCATCTACTTGAACCGAACTATCTGAAAATCATTTTTGGAGAAGTCCTAGGAGTCTGATCAGACCCATAAAAACAGCAAACAAGTGCTCCGGTGGGTTTCTTGGTGCTTGATGCTCATCACGGTTCTCATCCTTGATGCGTGTAAGCTTCAAGTGTACAACTCTTTGATGTTTTAGCATCACTTTGACCAAGTTTCAACCATCAACACACAACTAAGAGTAAAAGCTAACATTCTACAAGTTTTGAACATCAAGGTTGTCTCTTTATTGCATAAACTCAATAAAGCTTCAACCTTTGTCCTTTTGACACAAGTTTATGCATCTTCATCATATGAGATGATGAAGACTTAATCTTTATCATCACAACAATCACAAAGGTTCCAAGTAAGTAAGATCTACAATAATAACTTAGATCTCAAGTATTAAGAAAACTCTAAGCTAGAAAGCTTGGATCTTTACAAGATTAATGAGACCATAAGCTAGAAAGCTAAGATCTAGTAAAAGTAATGAGACCATAAGCTAAAAAGCTAAGATCTTTAACAAAATAATGAAATCCTAAGCTATAAAGCTTGGATCTTTAATGTTCTTGAAGATCCTTAAAGCAAAAAAGCTAGATCTACAAGTTACATGAAGATCATTGATAATGCTAAAAACGAACATATATTTCATAGCATTATTCCTCAAGAAAGACAAGCTTTTAGTTGCAACTGTTCTATTTACAAGTGATATTCGTTTAAATAATAAAAGGTGAAGACAAAAGACAGATTCGACAAATTGAAGACGCAAACGACCAAAAAGCTCAAAAGTACAAAATACAATCAATGAGGTTCCAATTATTGATAAGAAACGTCTCGAAATTACAAGAGTAAAAGATTCAAAATGCAAAGTACAAAATATAAAATTGTACGCAAGGACGTTCGAAAATCCGGAACCGGGACATGAGTCAACTCTCAACGCTCGACGCAATGGACTAAAAATTACGAGTCAACTATGTACATAAATATAATATAATATATAATTAATTCTTAAAATTAATATATATATTATAATATATTTATAAATCGTCGGCAAGAAAGAAGCCAAAGGAGGGTGAGCTGTATTTTCAAACTCCGCGACTCGCGGAGTTTGAAGGAAAAAATTGCCGCGAGTCGCGGAGTACCCCTGAACTCAATTCCCTATAAAGCCAAACGAATTCTGATCATTTTGAATATAAAAAAAATTCAATCTCTCTCTATATATGTATACGTAAATATATTTATATTTATATTTTAATTTTAATTTTAATTATAATTCTAATAATAAGGGTATGTTAGCGAATGTTGTAAGGGTGTAAGTCGAAATTCTGTCCGTGTAACGCTACGCTATTTTTAATCATTGTAAGTTATGTTCAACCTTTTTACATTAATGTCTCGTAGCTAAGTTATTATTATGCTTATTTAATCCGAAGTAATCATGATGTTGGGCTAATTACTAAAATTGGGTAATTGGGCTTTGTACCATAATTGGGGTTTGGACAAAAGAATTACACTTGTGGAAATTAGACTATGGGCTGTTAATGGGCTTTATATTTGTTTAACTAAATGATAGTTTGTTAATGTTAATATAAAGATTTACAATTGGGCGTCCCTATAAATTACCATATACACTCGATCGGACACGATGGGCGGGGTATTTATATGTACAAATAATCGTTCATTTAACCGGACACGGGAATGGATTAATAGCCACTAGAATTATTAAAACAGGGGTGAAATTATGTACAAGGACACTTGGCATAATTGTTAACAAAGTATTAAAACCTTGGGTTACACTCAGTCGACATCCTAGTGTAATTATTAAACAAAGTAATAAAACCTTGTTACAGTTTAAGTCCCCAATTAGTTGGAATATTTAACTTCGGGTATAAGGATAATTTGACGAGGACACTCGCACTTTATATTTATGACTGATGGACTGTTATGGACAAAAACCAGACGGACATATTAAATAATCCAGGACAAAGGACAATTAACCCATGGGCATAAAACTAAAATCAACACGTCAAACATCATAATTACGGAAGTTTAAATAAGCATAATTCTTTTATTTCATATTTAATTTCCTTTATTTCATATTTAATTGCACTTCTAATTATAGCACTTTTATTTATTGTTGTTGTATTTAATTGCACTTTTAATTATCGTACTTTTTAATTATCGCAAGTTTATTTTATCGCACTTTTATTATTCGTAATTTCATTATCGTTATTTACTTTACGCTTTAAATTAAGTCTTTTATTTAATATTTTACATTTGGTTTTAACTGCGACTAAAGTTTTAAAATCGACAAACCGGTCATTAAACGGTAAAAACCCCCCTTTATAATATTAATATTACTTATATATATTTGTATTTTTATAAAAGTAAACTAATATAACGTTAAGCTTTGTTTAAAGATTTTCCCTGTGGAACGAACCGGACTTACTAAAAACTACACTACTGTACGATTAGGTACACTGCCTATAAGTGTTGTAGCAAGGTTTAAGTATATCCATTCTCTAAATAAATAAATATCTTGTGTAAAATTGTATCGTATTTAATAGTATTTCCTGCTAAAATATAAAGCTATTTTATATACACCTCGCATAACATCAAGTTATTTTTGGCGCCGCTGCCGGGGAACAATCTAGCTTAAAAGCCGGAAGCGCAACGCTACATAAAAAAAAGATTTTTATTTTTAGTTTACTTTTATTAAAATTCACTTTTGTAAAAATACATTTTTAATTATTCGAAAATATAAAAAGAAAAACAAAAATTTATATATTTTTAAGATTTTATTAAATATTTAAGTTTTATAAAGTTTCTTTATTTTTATTTTATAAAAATATAAGTTTTTATTATATAAATATTTTTAGATTTTAAAACAGAAAACAGAAAAAAAAATATAAAATAAAATAAATAAAAAAAACGCGTCAAATTTTAAACTGTACCTGAGTTGAAAATTGGAACCCCGCGACTCGCGGAGTTTGCTGCTTGGAATACCGCAACTCGCGGAGCCACCCTGACACCGACAGAAACCCTAATCAGCATTTATTACGGGTAAGTATTAATTATTAATAAATCCTAATTACTTAATTATTAATATAATTAGTTTAAGTTTTTAAATTAAATTGTATTTTAAATTTTAATTAGTTTTATTATATTTATAAATTAATAGTTTTATAAAATAAATAATATAAAAATAATATTTTTATAAAAATTGTACTTTTTACAACTTTTAGTTTATTTTTATATTTTGTCCCTTTTTAATCGTTTTAGCGTAATATTTGTATTTTTAGCTCATATTTAGTTTTAAACTTAGTTTTTGCCATAGTTATTTTTACTTCTAGATTTTTAGGCTTTGCCGTAGAATTCCTTAAGTGCTTTTTCTTTAGACTAAGATTTAGGTACTTTAGAATTTTGCGACGCCTTTTTAAGTTTTAGTTTCTTTTTAAGTTATTTCCATTTGGGATTTAGTTTTTCCTGTAAGCTTTAATATTTTTAGACGACTTTTACCTATGTATCAATTATCATTCCAATTAGTAATCTCAATTTGCGATTATAATTTTAAGTTAGTTGTAGTAATAAGGTTAGGTTAGTCAAGTGTTTTTAAGTGTTATAAGTTTCTTTTATTTTTCCGTCACCTTTTATTTTTCAACCATTTTTCTTTTTCGACCTTTTTCGACGAACTCTTTTTCTTTCTTATTTCTCGCTATTCTAGTTTTAGGACATAGATTTTTATTCTACTTCTTATCTAAATTTCTTAAAATTACGAAAATTTATTTTAAGTGGTTAAATTGATAGACATCAAAATTTTCTGGTTCGTAGTAATAGTTGGATTTGTATGTGGACCGGGTTATTGGAGCCAAACAGTCCTCAATTATATTGAGACCAAACGAATCCTGCCCCTCTGCTGCATCTTTTGGCTATTCGAAACGTGGGCAAAATCAGAAAAGTCTATTGATTGGATAACTTATTATAATTTTTCTTTCCTTTTAAAAACTAATAGGATATTCAGTGAATGCACCGAGCAAGACGTTCACCACCTTTTGTACGTTCACCACCTGTAACTAGATCAAGACATTTAGCAAATATTACTGCCGTTGATTTTTCTTTAGAATCATCATCCAGTCGACCAAGTACTCCAGTTCAAATTTCCGATAATCCATTTTTTGAACCCGACCTCACAATTGAGAATCCGGAGAATATTCAGGGACGATTCATAGATCCTGAACCATTAAATTTTCCTCCGGAACCACCAATCATTCAAACAGAGATTGTTGAGGAACGAACCATTAAATCAGAATCCTCTAGTGATTCCGATTCAACAAATTCAATTATGGAGAATCTGGAACCTTTAAGTATGGAAGACCGAATGAGAGCTAAACGCACTGGCCAAGGTCACGCAATTACTCATCCAGACATTAATGCGCCAGATTATGAAATCAAAGGACAAATTCTACACATGGTGACTAATCAATGCCAATTTAGTGGTGCGCCGAAGGAAGATCCAAATGAACATTTACGTACCTTTAATAGGATCTGCACACTATTTAAAATCCGAGAAGTAGAGGATGAACAGATATATCTCATATTATTTCCCTGGACTTTAAAGGGAGAAGCCAAAGATTGGTTGGAATCGTTACCTGAAGGGGCGATCGATACATGGGATGTTTTAGTTGAAAAATTTCTTAAACAATTCTTTCCTGCATCTAAAGCCGTAAGACTTCAAGGAGAAATTGTTACATTCACACAGAAGCTAAATGAAACTCTATATGAGGCTTGGACAAGATTTGGAAAGTTATTGAGAGGATGTCCGCAACATGGTTTAGATACCTGTCAAATAGTACAAATATTCTACCAAGGATGCGACATCACTACAAGAAAAGACATAGATATAGCAGCTGGTGGTTCTATTATGAAGAAAACCGAAACTGATGCTTACAAAATTATTGATAACACTGCTTCCCACTCACATGAGTGGCACCAAGAAAAAGATATCGTTAGATCATCTAAAGCAGCTAGAGCCGATTCTAGCCATGACTTAGATTCCATTTCCGCAAAGATAGATGCTGTCGAGAGACGAATGGAAAAGATGACTAAAGATATTCACTCAATACGAATTAGTTGTGAGCAGTGTGGAGGACCACATTTGACAAAAGATTGTCTCAGTATTGAATTAATAATGGAACAAAGAGAGAATATTTCATACATAAACCAAAGGCCTGGAAATAATTATCAGAATAATTATCAACCGCCAAGACCGATTTACAATCAAAACCAGAATTATAACCGAAATATTCCATACAACAACCAACAAGGTCCTAGCAATCAACAAGTATCCAATAATACTTACAACCAGCAAAGACCTAATTTTCAAAACAAACCAACACAACAAACCGATGATAAAAAGCCGAATTTAGAAGATATGATGACGAAGCTAGTTGAAACTCAAACGCAGTTTTTCACATCTCAGAAACAAACTAATGAACAAAATGCTCAAGCATTTAGAAATCAACAAGCTTCTATTCAAAATCTGGAACAAGAAGTAAGTAACCTAGCAAGGTTAATAGGTGAAAGAAAACCGGGAAGTCTACCTAGTGATACAAATGCTAACCCCCGGAATGAAACAGCTAAAGCCATTACCACAAGAAGTGGTACAACACTTAAACCACCTGAAATACTTGTAACTTCTGATGAAGCTATTCCTACTCCACAAGAACCACAACCTGAACAAGATAAGGAAAAAGAACCGGTAGTTGAAAAGGTTAATGAAGATAACACAGTTAAGGCTAAACCTTATGTTAAACCATACCAACCACCACTTCCTTACCCGAGTAAAATGAAGAAAGAGAAACTTGAAGCCGAGCAATCCAAATTCTTGGATATGTTTAAACAGATAAATGTAAATCTTCCTTTCATTGATGTGATTTCAGGAATGCCTAGATATGCTAAATTCTTGAAAGATCTGATCACGAATAGAAAGAAAATGGAAGAACTCTCGGCCTTTACTATGAATGCTAATTGTTCAGCAGTACTGTTGAATAAGATACCAGAAAAACTATCTGATCCAGGAAGTTTCACAATTCCATGTTTTCTGGGTAGTCTTAGTTCAATAGAAGCATTGGCAGACTTAGGTGCTAGTATAAATTTAATGTCGTATTCACTATACGCTAAACTATACCTTGGAGAATTGAAACCAACTAGAATAAGTATACAACTAGCTGATCGATCAATAAAATATCCTAGAGGGATAATGGAGAACATGCTAGTTAAAGTTGGTACTTTAGTATTTCTAGTAAATTTTGTTGTTCTGGACATGGAAGAAGATTCTCAAGTTCCTCTCATATTAGGAAGACCATTCTTAAACACGGCTAAAGCAATGATAGACGTATTCGGTAAGAAACTGACCCTAAGTATAGAGGACGAGAGTGTTACCTTTTCAGTTGATAAAGAAATGCAACAACCGCAATCTGCAGATGATACATGTTATTATATTCAAACTATAGATGCACATGCAGAATTATTAGAAGAATTTCCAGAATTACAAGGAACAGGAGAATGTTCTTTAGGAGAAGGTAATGAACCAATTGATGAAGTTGAAATGTTAGCTACACTTATAGCTAATGGATATGAACCAACAACAGAAGAAATTCAAATGCTAAAAGAAGAAGACAGATATCGATATAAATCATCAATAGAAGAACCTCCGAAATTAGAGTTAAAGCCACTTCCAAACCATTTGGAATACGCTTATTTACATGGTGAATCTGAATTACCTGTAATAATATCGTCTTCTCTTACTGAAAATGAGAAATCACAACTCATTTCTGTGTTGAAAGCTCATAAACCAGCCATTGCATGGAAGATTCATGATATTAAAGGAATAAGTCCTTCGTATTGCACACATAAAATCCTTATGGAAGAAGGTCATAAAACGTATGTGCAACGCCAACGAAGACTAAATCCTAATATGCAAGATGTAGTTAAGAAGGAGATTATTAAACTGCTAGATGCAGGTTTGATATATCCAATCTCTGATAGTCCATGGGTAATCCCAGTTCAATGCGTGCCTAAGAAGGGTGGCATGACTGTCATTACAAATGAGAAAAATGAGCTTATTCCTACTAGGACTGTAACAGGATGGCGTGTGTGTATTGATTATAGAAAATTAAATGACGCCACCAGAAAAGATCACTTTCCCTTACCTTTCATTGATCAAATGTTGGAAAGATTAGCCGGAAATAGTTACTATTGTTTTCTAGATGGATTTTCCGGATATTTTCAAATTCCAATAGTACCCGAAGATCAAGAGAAAACCACATTCACGTGCCCTTATGGTACTTTTGCTTACAAATGCATGCCATTTGGACTTTGCAACGCCCCTGCAACCTTTCAAAGGTGTATGATGGCGATTTTTCATGACATGATAGAAGAATGCATGGAAGTTTTCATGGATGACTTTTCAGTCTTCGGTGATACATTTGAATCATGTCTAGCTAATCTGAAACGAATGCTTATTAGATGCGAACAATCAAATCTAGTACTTAATTGGGAGAAATGCCATTTCATGGTTAAAGAAGGCATCGTTCTTGGACATAAAATTTCAAAAGAAGGAATTGAAGTGGATAGAGCTAAAGTAGATGTAATTGCTAAACTTCCACATCCCACCAATGTTAGAGGAGTTAGGAGTTTTCTAGGGCATGCCGGTTTTTACCGACGTTTCATAAAAGATTTTTCTAAAATTGCCACTCCTATGAATAAACTCCTAGAAAAGGATGCTCCATTCATCTTTTCAGATGAATGTATCAAATCTTTTAATATTCTTAAAGAGAAACTAACTAATGCGCCGATCATGATAACACCAAATTGGAATCTACCATTTGAACTAATGTGCGATGCAAGTGATTTTGCAATGGGAGCCGTTTTAGGACAAAGGATTGAAAAACGATTTCAACCTATATATTATGCTAGTAAGACGTTACAAGGAGCACAAACAAACTATACAACTACTGAAAAAGAACTCCTTGCTATTGTCTTTGCTTTTGACAAATTTCGATCATATCTCGTTCTAGCAAAAACGGTGGTTTATACCGACCATTATGCTCTTAGATACCTATTTTCGAAACAAGATGCTAAACCAAGATTAATCCGTTGGATCTTACTCTTACAAGAGTTCGATATTGAAATCCGAGATAAAAGAGGAGCAGAAAATCTCGCCGCTGATCATCTTTCTCGTCTAGAAAATCCCGAATTAGAAGTTCTAAATGAATCGGCCATACAAGACAACTTTCCTGATGAATATCTATTGAAGATAGATTATAAAGAAATTCCATGGTTTGCAGACTATGCAAATTACTTAGTTTGTGGATTCCTTGAAAAAGGATTATCGTACCAAAAATGAAAAAAATTCTTCAGTGATATAAAACACTATTTCTGGGAAGATCCACATTTGTTTAAAAGTTGTCTAGATGGAATAATACGCCGATGTGTATTCGGAGATGAAGCCAGTAAAATATTAAATCATTGTCACACAGGACCAACAGGAGGGCATTATGGGCCTCAACTAACAGCAAGAAAAGTTTATGATGCTGGATTCTATTGGCCTACAATTTACAAAGACGCACACCTTCTTTGCAAATCCTGTGATGCTTGTCAAAGGGCCGGAAAAATAAGTCAACGTGATGAAATGCCACAAAATGTCATCCAAGTATGTGAAGTATTTGACATTTGGGGTATTGACTTTATGGGTCCATTTCCAAAATCTCATAATAATCTCTATATTCTCGTAGCCATTGATTATGTATCTAAATGGGCGGAAGCACAAGCTCTCCCAACTAATGATGCACGTGTTGTAGTCAATTTTTTAAAACATCTTTTTGCAAGGTTTGGAACACCGAAAGCTTTAATAAGTGATCGGGGAACTCATTTCTGTAATAATCAACTTGAAAAAGTTTTTAAAAGATATGGAGTAACTCATAAAATCTCCACTGCTTATCATCCACAAACAAGTGGACAAGTTAAAAATACCAACCGAGCTTTAAAACGTATTCTAGAGAAAACTGTAGGATCAAATTCGAAGAAATGGTCCATTAAATTGGAGGATGCACTCTGGGCTTTTAGAACAGCCTACAAAACTCCAATTGGAACCACACCTTTTAGACTTGTTTATGGAAAAGCATGTCATCTTCCAGTAGAAATTGAACACAAAGCATTTTGGGCTTTGAAGACATGTAATCTTGATTTACATGAAGCTGGACGTCTACGATTAAATCAATTAAATGAATTAGAAGAATTACGACATGAAGCATACGAAAATTCATTGATCTATAAGGAAAGAACGAAGAAATGGCATGATAAAAGAATCAGAACTTCAAAAGAATTTAAGGAAGGAGACAGAGTTCTTCTTTTCAATTCACGATTCAAGCTATTTCCTGGAAAATTGAAATCAAGATGGTCTGGACCATTCATAGTTAAAAGAGTTTTTCCATACGGAACAGTAGAATTGATAAATTCAAATGGGATTGAATTTAAAGTTAATGGTCACAGAGTTAAACACTACATAGATAGTCCGATGGAAGTCGACAACGAAGTTAATCACAATTTCGACACCACAGCTAACTAAGTGTGGGGAGAATCAAGTCTTTAAAGGATAATATGTATTTCTGTTAGAGTTAGATTGTCTGTTTTCGTGTAGTTCTCGAAAATGGAACCCAAATGGTCTTTCCCTAGCAGACCCAAAAGAACTAGTCTTCTCCCCCCATTCTGAATTTTTATTTTTTTAGGTTTTTACAAAATGAAGACTGCCTGTGAACTAAACCGTGGTCTAATGCTACACGCTTTGATCACTAAACGTAATAATGACACACTACCAAGTGAAATAGTATCAGTAATCAGAGAAAGATTGGACGGAGTAAGAAAAGAAATTCAGATGCGAAGATAATAAGTTACAATTTGGTAAAGGAAAATCAAAATCCGCAGCGAAAAGAAGAGCACGACACCTAGAAAGATGTCACAAATGCGGAAAATGGTCACATGGAGGTAAATGTTCAAATAATCAAGCCTATTCAAATACCGAATTTGTTACTTTATGCAGAGACGGACCGTTCATATGTTTAGAAGAAAAAACACTGAATGCTCGAGGTTACGCCTATGTAGCCATGGAAAACCAATTAAACCGACTATCTTATGAATGGGATAGATCGTATAACTAAGAATACTATCTCACAGGTGATGTGGTAGCGGAGTGTATATAAAATAGCTATTAAATTTTAGCAGGAAAATACTATTAAATACGATACAATTTTACACAAGATATTTATTTATTTAGAGAATGGATATACTTAAACCTTGCTACAACACTTATAGGCAGTGTACCTAATCGTACAGTAGTGTAGTTTTTAGTAAGTCTGGTTCGTTCCACAGGGAAAATCTTTAAACAAAGCTTAACGCTATATTAGTTTACTTTTATAAAAATACAAATATATATATATAAGTAATATTATTATTATAAAGGGGGGTTTTTACCGTTTAATGACCGGTTTGTCGATTTTAAAACTTTAGTCGCAGTTAAAACCAAATGTAAAATATTAAAAATAAATACAAGACATAAATTAAAGCGTAAAGTAAATAACGATAATGAAATTGCGAATAATAAAAGTGCGATAAAATAAACTTGCGATAATTAAAAAGTACGATAATTAAAAGTGCAATTAAATACAATAATAATAAAAATGCGATAATTAGAAGTGCAATTAAATATAAAATAAAGGAAATTAAATATGAAATAAAAGAATTATGCTTATTTAAACTTCCGTAATCATGATGTTTGACGTGTTGATTTTAGTTTTATGCCCATGGGTTAATTGTCCTTTGTCCTGGATTATTTAATATGTCCGTCTGGTTTTTGTCCATAACAGTCCATCAGTCATAAATATAAAGTGCGAGTGTCCTCGTCAAATTATCCTTATACCCGAAGTTAAATATTCCAACTAATTGGGGACTTAAACTGTAACAAGATTTTAATACTTTGTTTAATAATTATACCAGGATGTCGGCTGAGTGTAACCCAAGGTTTTAATATTTTGTTATCAATTATACCAAGTGTCCTTGTACATAATTTCACCCCTGTTTTAATTATTCTAGTGGCTATTAATCCATTCCCGTGTCCGGTTAAATGAACGATTATTCGTACATATAAATACCCCGCCCATCGTGTCCGATCGAGTGTATATGGTAATTTATAGGGACGCCCAATTGTAAATCTTTATATTAACATTAACAAACTATCATTTAGTTAAACAAATATAAAGCCCATTAATAGCCCATAGTCTAATTTCCAAAAGTGTCGTTCTTTTGTCCAAACCCCAATTATGGTACAAAGCCCAATTACCCAATTTTAGTAATTAGCCCAACATCATGATTACTTCTGTGAGGACCCGTCCTTATCCATCCGGACGAAATCTTTAACATTTGGTCCCATTGCGATGATCGACTCCAAGTAATGTCCTTAACATGAGCAAATGCACAGCGGAAGACTTAATTCATACCTGAGAATAAACATGCTTTAAAACGTCAACATAAAGTTGGTGAGATATAGGTTTGATGCTAGCAGTGTTATAACTATGGACCACAAGATTTCATATATTTAAACATAATACACTCGCAAGTGTATGTAAAAGTAGTTGAGTACTTGGTAACCATACTTAACATTTAAATCATCGCAGCATATTCTTAAATAATCACTACACCGTACCAAGTGTAGTATACAGAAACGAAGTACTGTGCAACCGTTGAAAACTGGTCGTCCAGCCCGGTTGGGGTTGTCAGGCCCGATAGATCTATCAACATGATTCGCGTTTACATTCCTCATGTAAATATTAGCTACCAAGTATAAAGAAATATGCCATGGTACAACTCAACATAGAATTTATTTTTGATCACTTGTGTCCATAACGTAAATCATAAAATGCATGTATTCTCATCCCAAAATATTTAGAGTTTAAAAGGGACTATATACTCACCATATTGTATTTTGTAGTAAAAATACATATAACATCATTGAACACGTATAAGGTTGGCCTCGGATTCACGAACCTATATCATTTATATGTATATTAACACATATAGTAGTAGTCGAACAAATTTAAATATTATTATTAATTGTTATTTAATTAACTTGTATGTTTTATTAATAACTAAATAAACTATATTTATTTTTATATATATTAAATAGATAATTATTATAATATAGTTTTATTAAGTATATTTTTATATAACTAACTTTTATTCTAATAATAATATTACTAGTGGTAAAAATGATATTAATAATTTTAAATAAAAATAATATCTTTAATGATAATGATAAAATGATAATTTTAATAAATAAATAAAAATGATACCTTTAATAAAAAAATGATAAACTTTTTAATAATGATAATGAAAATAATAATTTCAATAATAATACTTAATAATGATAATAATAATAGTAATAATAATAATAACAACAACAATAATAATAACAACAACAATAATAATAACAATAATAACAACAACAACAACAACAACAACAATAATAATAATAATAATAATAATAATAATAATAATAATAATAATAATAATAATAATAATAATAATAATAATAATAATAATAATAATAATATTAATAATAATGAGAAAGAAACTACCTTTAAAACTAGCTTGTAAAAATAAATGCCTAGAACAGGACTCGAACCCTCAACCTCCCACTTAACGAAAACACCCCTAACCATTCATCTGTCCAAATTTATCTGTTATTGTTTCGACTTCAATCTGTTTTATCACGTACGTCCTCGTTATTAACTCTTGGCCCGAATACAGAAACACAAACGGCCCAACATCAATTTCTGTAAGCACAACTAGAAAAATATAATAGGCCACGGCTCAATCAAATCGTCGGCCCAAGTTCATAATGGGAATACGGCATATATAAACAGAGATCAATTTCTTTTATATATGTTATTATTATTTTTTTTTTATTTGCAGCCTACAGCTGGAATATGCACGCACCTACAGCTGTTTTCTCTTTTTCTTTATGTGAAAACCGACAGGAGCAGCAAGAGAAAAAAAAATTAAATAAACATAAACATCTCTAATAATCATTATCCTGCTTCATGTCGTCTTCTTTGTTCTTCTTCTAAATCGTTTTTCACAATAGGTTGGAACAAGAACAAAAGTGGCGATTTAGAGACGGATTCACATAAAATCATAAATACTAATCATCATCTTCATCGCTAGTGTTATAGCACGCGAATCGTGAATCTTCACTCATTCCTTCTCGTTATATTTGCAGGTACTTTAATGGTGGTTTGAAGATGGGAGATGGAGCTCCGGTAATGTTGTTTTATGGGGGGTTTGTGGTAGAGTGGTGGTTCTTTGATGATACAATACAGAAAAATATCGATGGTGATGGCGGTTTTTGTGATGATGAGAGTGGTGATGGTTTAGAAGGTTTAACATGGATACAACCGAAAAAATATATATATATATATATATATATATATATATATATATATATATATATATATATATATATATATATATATATATATATATATATATATATATATATATATATATATATATATATGTATGTATATATATAGGAGCAGTGAATACTTGAGGGTGAGTCATGGTATTCTTGGCGATTGATCAATAATAACAATTGTAATTGTTTTAATTCGTGGTAGTTGTTGGACAGAAACAGGAAGAAAGTTGCAGTAGAATAACAGCAGTCAACGGTAATTTGATGGTGATTATTTGTGGTGTCTGGCCTGGAAACACAACGAGTAACAGGTATAGCAGCAGGAAAATTGGATACCAAGTTAAAGTGGGTTCGGTTTGTGGTGGATTGAAGTGGTTGTTTTGTTCATCGACTAGAAACGGAGAGCAACACGTGAGAAGAAGTGAAGATGAGAAAGAGATGGTGAGAGAGAGATGATGAGAAAGAGGAAGACGTGGGTTAAGGGTTGGGTCTTGATGGGTTTGTTCGATTGGTTCCAAAAACAGAAACGGTAGATAGGAACTAGTTGACGATTTGAAACAAGGGAAAGAGGAAGGTGATCAAGGTTTACAAGGGTTTAGGAGAGAGAGAAGACAATCGAGATAGAGAGAGAGAGTTGAAGAATAGTGACCGGAGATGGCGGTTGTTCACGGAGGTTCTACGGTGGTGAGCCGGAGGTTGAAGATGATGGCTCTTGATAATTGAAGCAATTAGACTAAGGAGATCGATGGAATCGTTTTGTTGATTCCTCCCTTCCATATGCTTAAATATATAGACATATAGAGAGAAAGAGATATTTAAAGATGAGTAGAAACAAAAACAGAAATCATATAATGCACATGGGTCGATAAACACAGAAAAATAATAAAAAGAATGAAAATGATGTCAATCGAATTATTGATCATAGAATAAATAAAAATCAAAAGTAGAAAAGGATTGTTATCAAATTCCGATTTGCAAATCTATATATATGATCCTATATAATTGATTTTAATAATTAATAACTTCAACTAATAATTTTAGTAACAATATTAAGAATAATCATAATAACACTAAAATTATAATTTTTCTACTATTTAAAATGATATAACAAATTAAGTATATATATAAATTTTATATATATAAGATTAAAATAACCGTATAATGATATTATTAATTTTAATACTAATAATAAAAGTAATAATGATAATATAACAATTTCACATAACAAATTTCATATGCTTTTATATCTATATTTATATTTAGATTTATATATTTACATATTTATTTATACACAATTGTTCGTGATTCATCGGGCATAGACAAAGGGTAACTGATTATCTGAATATAGATTTCAAACTTTCTAGACTCAACATTACAGATTTTGCTTATCGTGTCGGAAACATATAAAGGTTAAGGTTTAAATTTGGTTGGAAATTTCCGGGTCATTACAGTACCTACCCGTTAAAAACATTTCGTCCCCGAAATTTGGTAGAGGTTGTCATAGAAAAAGATAAGAATGTTTTCATGACATATATGAGATGATAATGGAGTTTTATCATTATTGGGAGATATAGATAAAACGATTCGATCAAATGAAGCGCACAAGTGAAGCTATCACAAAAGAGTGAAATGAGTAAATATGAAATCGTTTTAACCGATGACGTGACTAGGATTGATTTCCGGAATTTATGGGATTTAAGGAAAATTCTACGTAATAAGATTTGGTTCTTCGATGATTTAGAAAATCAGGATCTTCTTTGATTTAATGCGACAATCTGTTTTGATTTCTCTGTTGGATATTTCACTATAAATTCACCCTTCATTTCCTTATTCTCCACACTTTTTTTTTCATCTACTCATTCCTTAATATGCTCCATCTAATCTTGATTCTTATTATACTTCTAACTTTCATATCTTTTATTCTTCTCTTTCATCTGCCGCTAGAAGAATCTATTCACTTTTATGATTCCCTTGGAATTATAATGTTTCTAATTCTCCCGTGTCTTTACGTTGCAATACGTATTGATATACACGGTTTGTAGTTTCTATGTGGTTGTTGGGTTTTATATCTTCCCTTATACTTCGATGTCCTTGCTTTTGTTTTCTATAATCATTGTCACACACATTTAATGCTCTTTCCTATTTGCTGCGATTAAAAATTTTTATTCCGGAGCTTCATTCTTTTTCTTTTCCTCCTTTTCAACTTAAGCATCTCTTGTAATGGTCCGGAATTCGTATGTATGAAATTTGAAATGAACATAGCTAATGCTCTTAGAAAGAAATGGTAATGGCACGATTTTGACTTGTCAAATTACCAGAATATCCTAGGAAAGACCGAATCTTCAAGAAAATATTTTCTTGATATGTTTAGGGATTAGATAGAATGTAAGAGCCGTGTAACATGGCATATGATGATGGTACTGTGAATCATCACATTCCATTAGAAACTCAACATGACTTACTGTAATATAATGACGTTGATCAAGTGTCATTATATTATACTAATTCATGCATCAGTTCCCAACACTACTTCAAAAACATTCATATTTTAAACTCGAAGGTTTCAGAATTTTAGAAACTAACACAGTTTCGCAGATGTTACGGAGAGATAGATGATCCCAGATAGGAATAGTTGTGAAAATATCTCCAGAAATATGGAGAATGTGTATAACGGAAAATATGAAGATATCTTATAATATCTAAGATAAGATGATGATGAAGAATATCATCCGGAAAAGGTTTAGAATAAAGAGTAGGGTTCCTACTAACGATATCAGCAGGCACTGAATCATTTGAATCCTTTGAAGTCGGGTTTAGTTTTCATGATTTGTCCACGGTCTCCTTCATATTTTGCTCAATCCGTTTTCCAGTTTCAACCCTTTTCTTTTTCTGAGCTTTTTCAACATACTGTACTTCATCGTAAACTCTTGACTGTTAAGGTCGTTTAAGATTTTTGCTGCTTCATCAGCATTTCACGAACTACTTCATAGTCCAGGGTGTTTTTCAGAAACTTCACATTCGAATATGTAATTCTTAGGGATAGACGTTTTCGGTATAACTGGGAGAATTTCTACGAGATTTTCAAAATACTGATTGCGGATTTCGCCAAAGGGATAACGAGTTGCTGGTGCATCTGCTGATGCTGTTGTGAAATATAAAAGGTTCTCCGGTAACGACGACGAAAGGACAAGGTATAAATATCGAGGTTATAATAAGAGTAGTCTTTTTGGAGATTCGAAGTAGAGCTGTGACAAAATTAGCTTCTTGAAAAGGAATTGTAAGGTTGTTTTTGCTAATGAATGATAAGGAATTCGACGCGGATACGTTTTAACTATAACTTCGGTTTCAAAAATTTTTCAGGTGCATAACTGTATGCATGAATCTTTATTCCATAGACGAGGTGCGGCTGGTTCAACTTCTCGATCGAGGTGTTTTCAAGAATCATGAAAGATTTGAACGCGGATGGTAATTGTCGAGGTACAAATGAGGTTTAGGATAAAATCAAGTGGCAAACTTGAAGAATTGTTTAGTTTCATATGTTATAATCAACATTTTAATTCATTTTACTTGTCCAAAGTTAGCAGTCCAATAGTCCGATTGTCCAATGGTCCAATAATTTCATATATAAATTAAATATATAATATTCGAATTAATTAATACGTATCGTTACCCGTATACCGGTCTCAGTGTCGATCACAACTCAAAGTATATATATATTTTGGAATCAACTCCGACCCTGTATAGCCAACTCCCACCTTCACATATAGAGTGTCTATGGTTGTTCCGAAATATATATATAGATGGGTCAATATGATAAGTCGAAACCTTGTATACGTGTCCCGTTATTTAAAGTGCGTAAAATAAATAAATATATATCATGACCCATTATACAACGTGTTGTCTCAGAATTAATCCGACGTATTGTTGTACATGTGTCCCGACGGTATGTAAAGTGCAGAAATTAAATAACAATAAATAAAATTGCGAGAATGTAAATTGCGATAAATTAAATGTTAGCCGGGAACAGTTAGCTAGGAACAGTTAGCGTGGATTCCTAACAATATTTCAATTAGTTAATTCGTCTGTTTCTAACAAATTTTATTTTGTCCAATGTTTTCTTCTTTATGCCACTTGTTGGATTCTGATAGGTCAAAATCCGAATATGAAATTTGAATGAAAATGGTTATTCTGGGGTGAGCGGATACGAATATCGGTGGTTGTAAGTAGGATAATAGATGACCGTTGAATCAGATACGAAGAATGTACAGTGTAACTTATTAATGTGAAATCTAAATATTCCTCGGGTACTACCTACCCGTTAAAATATTTTTCACCATTAACAGTTTGTACCAAATTTTTTTTTTTTTTAATTACAATCCTTATGAAAATATACTTGCATATACATTTTCTTCAGATGTAATCATAGATTTAATGAGTCAATAAAATATTAAACTCATTTGGTTTATCGTTAATACTAGAATACATGATCTCTAAAACATTAGAGATTACATAATCGTCATGTCGAACGAAGATAAATGAGGTAGAACGATACGTAAAGTGAATATAATCGATGTAGAACGATATGTAGAACAAAGATCATACTCGAAGTATAGATGGTGATATTGTGGCGTGTGATGTTGATATCCGAAATACAGATTGTGATGTTGAGGTTTACGACGCGGTTGTGGTTTGGGGGTGATAAGGGTATTGTCGGCGTTGATGGTGATGATACGAATTATGCTGCTGGTGTTTTTAACCTTCACACAATGTTCTCCAAAGCCGTCACGCGAGCGCGAAGTTCGTTAGCTTTTGCTAGTACATCGGGATGATTGGCGGTTGGAGCGAGCGGATGAAATATGGGATAGTATGTAATCGTGACGAGATACTCGGAAAAAGGGAGAGAAAATGGTTTCTCGAACAGGTTCGTCGGTAAGCGCTTCAGTTTCATCGTCAAGAGAGCAATTTGGTGGGTGGAAGGGATCTTCGTCGGGAAATGATTTCGAATATAGGATGATATTCTAACTTCATAGAATATCAAAACATTCCGTAGACTACGGAGGAATTTACGACATGTGTCAGGCAGTTCTATAGTAACAGATATGCTAAAATATGAATTTTGTCTATACACTGTCAATGCAGTAAATGCAGTAAGACGTGTTTAGACTTATGAATGATAAGCAGGCAATTCCCTAAGGATGATAAGCAGATGGTTTTCGACTAGAATGATAAGCAAAACTTTTTGACAGGCAGACACGGTCGAAGTCCAGACTCACTAATGTATCCTAACAACTACTAGTCAGACACACTAATGCAAGGCCTGGTTCGCTAAGACCACCGCTCTGATACCACCTGTGAGGACCCGTCCTTATCCATCCGGACGAAATCTTCAACATTTGGTCCCATTGCGATGATCGACTCCAAGTAATGTCCTTAACATGAGCAAATGCACAGCGGAAGACTTAATTCATACCTGAGAATAAACATGCTTTAAAACGTCAACATAAAGTTGGTGAGATATAGGTTTGATACTAGCAGTGTTATAACTATGGACCACAAGATTTCATATATTTAAACATAATACACTCGCAAGTGTATGTAAAAGTAGTTGAGCACTTGGTAACCATACTTAACATTTAAATCATCGCAGCATATTCTTAAATAATCACTACGTCGTACCAAGTGTAGTATACAGAAACGAAGTACTGTGCAACCGTTGAAAACTGGTCGTCCAGCCCGGTTGGGGTTGTCAGGCCCGATAGATCTATCAACATGATTCGCGTTTACATTCCTCATGTAAATATTAGCTACCAAGTATAAAGAAATATGCCATGGTACAACTCAACATAGAATTTATTTTTGATCACTTGTGTCCATAACGTAAATAATAAAATGCATGTATTCTCATCCCAAAATATTTAGAGTTTAAAAGGGACTATATACTCACCATATTGTATTTTGTAGTAAAAATACATATAACATCATTGAACACGTATAAGGTTGGCCTCGGATTCACGAACCTATATCATTTATATGTATATTAACACATATAGTAGTAGTCGAACAAATTTAAATATTATTATTAATTGTTATTTAATTAACTTGTATGTTTTATTAATAACTAAATAAACTATATTTATTTTTATATATATTAAATAGATAATTATTATAATATAGTTTTATTAAGTATATTTTTATATAACTAACTTTTATTCTAATAATAATATTACTAGTGGTAAAAATGATATTAATAATTTTAAATAAAAATAATATCTTTAATGATAATGATAAAATGATAATTTTAATAAATAAATAAAAATGATACCTTTAATAAAAAAATGATAAACTTTTTAATAATGATAATGAAAATAATAATTTCAATAATAATACTTAATAATGATAATAATAATAGTAATAATAATAATAACAACAACAATAACAATAACAATAATAACAACAACAACAATAATAATAATAATAATAATAATAATAATAATAATAATAATAATAATAATAATAATAATAATAATAATATTAATAATAATGAGAAAGAAACTACCTTTAAAACTAGCTTGTAAAAATAAATGCCTAGAACAGGACTCGAACCCTCAACCTCCCGCTTAACGAAAACACCCCTAACCATTCATCTGTCCAAATTTATCTGTTATTGTTTCGACTTCAATCTGTTTTATCACGTACGTCCTCGTTATTAACTCTTGGCCCGAATACAGAAACACAAACGGCCCAACATCAATTTCTGTAAGCACAACTAGAAAAATATAATAGGCCACGGCTCAATCAAATCGTCGGCCCAAGTTCATAATGGGAATACGGCATATATAAACAGAGATCGATTTCTTTTATATATGTTATTATTATTATTTTTTTATTTGCAGCCTACAGCTGGAATATGCACGCACCTACAGCTGTTTTCTCTTTTTCTTTATGTGAAAACCGACAGGAGTAGCAAGAGAAAAAAATAAAATAAACATAAACATAAACATCTCTAATAATCATTATCCTGCTTCATGTCGTCTTCTTTGTTCTTCTTCTAAATCATTTTTCACAATAGGTTGGAACAAGAACAAAAGTGGCGATTTAGAGACGGATTCACATAAAATCATAAATACTAATCATCATCTTCATCGCTAGTGTTATAGCACGCGAATCGTGAATCTTCACTCATTCCTTCTCGTTATATTTGCAGGTACTTTAATGGTGGTTTGAAGATGGGAGATGGAGCTCCGGTAATGGTGTTTTGTGGGGGGTTTGTGGTAGAGTGGTGGTTCTTTGATGATACAATACAGAAAAATATCGATGGTGATGGTGGTTTTTGTGATGATGAGAGTGGTGATGGTTTAGAAGGTTTAACATGGATACAACCGAAAATATATATATATATATATATATATATATATATATATATATATATATATATATATATATATATATATGTATGTATATATATAGGAGCAGTGAATACTTGAGGGTGAGTCATGGTATTCTTGGCGATTGATCAATAATAACAATTGTAATTGTTTTAATTCGTGGTAGTTGTTGGACAGAAACAGGAAGAAAGTTGCAGTAGAATAACAGCAGTCAACGGTAATTTGATGGTGATTATTTGTGGTGTCTGGCCTGGAAACACAATGAGTAACAGGTATAGCAGCAGGAAAATTGGATACCAAGTTAAAGTGGGTTCGGTTTGTGGTGGATTGAAGTGGTTGTTTTGTTCATCGACTAGAAACGGAGAGCAACATGTGAGAAGAAGTGAAGATGAGAAAGAGATGGTGAGAGAGAGATGATGAGAAAGAGGAAGACGTGGGTTAAGGGTTGGGTCTTGATGGGTTTGTTCGATTGGTTCCAAAAATAGAAACAGTAGATAGGAACTAGTTGACGATTTGAAACAAGGGAAAGAGGAAGGTGATCAAGGTTTACAAGGGTTTAGGAGAGAGAGAAGACAATCGAGATAGAGAGAGAGTTGAAGAATAGTGACCGGAGATGGCGGTTGTTCACGGAGGTTCTACGGTGGTGAGCCGGAGGTTGAAGATGATGGCTCTTGATAATTGAAGCAATTAGACTAAGGAGATCGATGGAATCGTTTTGTTGATTCCTCCCTTCCATATGCTTAAATATATAGACATATAGAGAGAAAGAGATATTTAAAGATGAGTAGAAACAAAAACAGAAATCATATAATGTACATGGGTCGATAAACACAGAAAAATAATAAAAAGAATGAAAATGATGTCAATCGAATTATTGATCATAGAATAAATAAAAATCAAAAGTAGAAAAGGATTGTTATCAAATTCCGATTTGCAAATCTATATATATGATCCTATATAATTGATTTTAATAATTAATAACTTCAACTAATAATTTTAGTAACAATATTAAGAATAATCATAATAACACTAAAATTATAATTTTTCTACTATTTAAAATGATATAACAAATTAAGTATATATATATAAATTTTATGTATATAAGATTAAAATAACCGTATAATGATATTATTAATATTAATATTAATACTAATAATAAAAGTAATAATGATAATATAACAATTTCACATAACAAATTTCATATGCTTTTATATCTATATTTATATTTAGATTTATATATTTACATATTTATTTATACACAATTGTTCGTGATTCATCGGGCATAGACAAAGGGTAACTGATTATCCGAATATAGATTTCAAACTTTCTAGACTCAACATTACAGATTTTGCTTATCGTGTCGGAAACATATAAAGGTTAAGGTTTAAATTTGGTTGGAAATTTCCGGGTCATTACAACTTCGGATTAAATAAGCATAATAATAACTTAGCTACGAGACATTAAATTTAAAAGGTTGAACATAACTTACAATGATTAAAAATAGCGTAGCATTACACGGACAGAATTTCGACTTACACCCTTACAACATTTGCTAACATACCTTTATTATTAGGATTAAAATTAAAATTAAAATTAAAATATAAATATAAATATTTACGTATAGATATAGAGAGGATGGATATATGAGTGTGAAAAATGATCAGAATTCGGTTGGCTTTATAGGGAATTTAGTTCAGGGATACTCCGCGACTCGCGGCATTTTTTGCCTTCAAACTCCGCGAGTCGCGGAGTTTGAAAATACAGCTCACTCCAAATTGGATCTTAGTCTGCCGACGATTTTAAATATTAATATAATATATATATAATTTTTAAGAATTATTTATATATTATATTATATTCATGTGCATAGTTGACTTGTAATTTTTAGTCCGTTGCGTCGAGCGTTGAGAGTTGACTCTGGTCCCGGTTCTAGATTTTCGAATGTCCTTGCGTACAATTTAATATCTTGTACTTTGCGTTTTGAATCTTGTACTCTTGTAATTTCGAGACGTTTCTTATCAATAATTGGAACCTCTTTGATTGTCTTTTGTACTTTTGAGCTTTTTGGTCGTTTGCGTCTTCAATTCGTCGAATCTGTCTTTTGTCTTCACCTTTTATTATTTAAACGAATATCACTTGTAAATAGAACAATTGCAACTAAAAGCTTGTCTTTCTTGAGGAATAATGCTATGAAATATATGTTCGTTTTTAGCATTATCAAATATTCCCACACTTAAGCGTTGCTTGTCCTCAAGCAATATTGTCTTGAAATACTAGAATCACTTCTTTATTCTTCACACTTTGTACATCAGTGATTTCTATACGGCGGTATAAACAATGGTAGTAACGATATGGTTTACAGTCCCACATGACTATAAAAATTTGTATCCATTAAGGAAATTGGATCTTTATGAAAACATTTGATCTTTTGAAAATTAAATCTAGTTTTTACCCTAGATAAGTTTTCCGGAATAACCCTTCACCGGTGTTTGCAAATTCTTTTTGTGGGTTTGGTGGGTTTCAGATTTGAAAATTTTAGCTTAAAACTTATGGTTTTGTGTCACCCACTTGCTAACCTTGTATTTGGAAAGCAACACGTCCAGTTTACTTGTCCCGTATATTACCTTTCGGTAAACTACCGTCCGGTTGTAAAGGAAAGCGTTGAACAAGCAACTGTTAAGGCAATGTCCCCTGACATGCTTTTAATTATGGTCTATAACGTGTCGGACGCAATTACTATCCTTGGTAGGAGCAATAGTAAAGCTCACCCTTATGATTTTTCGGTCTGGCACAAGGTCCTGTCCTTGACCATGCTATGCAACCACCGTTCTTACGGTTGACACCCGATTTAGTTCAGGTGACCTAATGAATTCCAGGTGAATTCCTAGTATTTTACGTTCAATGGTACTGAACACATTGAAAATAGGGTTTTCAGAAAACAAATCGGTTTGTAATTTTGATCAAAATATTTTCTCGTTCAAGCTCGAGTTTAGATATCATTGAATTCCATGAGTTTGTAATTCTCAATCTTTAAGGTCAATCTCAAGGATTGAGTAATATCAGGCTTAAAAGCCGATTTTTGATCTTTTAAGGAGATTATCCTTTCTGGGGATCTGATTCATTAGTCTTATCCAGCTAATTTGCATGGTGCCCCCCCATTGTACAAGATAAATCCTTCTCATTGTTAGGATAAATCTGACCACTTGGCGACCCTGTTTAATGCTGAGGTCCGTGGATTTCCTGCTGATTTTAGTGATGACTTTTCTAGATTTTTCGTCAACCTACAGCTGGTCTGGACGACAACTTCTTGACCTAAATCAAGAAGCGCGTGTCTTTTTCGGAAGACTTTACTTCCTTTTAATGATGGAATTGATTCATCGTGTAGATCCATCTTTCTTACAGTAAATCAGGTAAAACTTTTTAGTTTAGTCCAAAGCAAAAGTATTTTCAGTTATTTGTACAAAAATATGTGATATATGTTTTGAATAACTTGGAGAATTTTCCCACACTTGGCTTTTATTTTCCTTTTTATTGTCCTCTATTCCATTTTAAATGAATTTTAACATTTTGGTTTGTTTCTCAATTTATGTCCTTTCCGAGGTTACAATAATTTTGGTGTTAAAACCTAGTTTTATCGTTCATAAATATGTATAAACATGATTTTGAGTTCATTTAATTGAAAATTTTGAAAAATTTTACTAGAATTGGGTAGTCAGTATATAAGACTAGGGCTGTTCTTTATTATCAGAGAGCACTAGATTCTAATACAACTACTGCTTTACTAGTATTTTTAATGGTAACCCAGTGTTTAAGATAAAAATCTTAAAATCCGAAAGAATTTAACCCCTTCCCACACTTAAGATCTTGCAATGCCCTCATTTGCAAGAAATCAGTAACAATTTAAATTATTGAGGGTGATTTGTGTGAAAATGATTAAATTTTACCAAAGTTTCCAAATATATTGGCGTTTGTTTGCTGAATGATAAATGGTGCACATCATTTGTTCATTCCGTCTTGTTGTTATTTCACATATATTTTGCATCTTGTCGTCAAAATTAGTTGCTTTTGCTGAACTTAATGTCAATCTTTGAAAATGCGTTGTTTTACCCTGTTGTGTACATAAGATAAACTGCAAACATATATACATATTTTTGAAGTTTGGTATATTACCCCACATTCAAAAATTATTAAAATCTAAGAATAAAAGTTAGAAAATTATAAAAACTATTACAATATTAACATAAGTATTAAACGTATCAACATTACAAATTACAAAATAAATAAAACTAAGTAGACTAGGGATGATACTGATACCAATAGGGGTTCCATGCATAACCATAGGTGCTATAAAATGCTTCGGCAGGGTTATACGTAGGATACGGTGGTTGCATCTCTATAGACCAGGAAGGGAATATGGGTTTTGGAGTAGGAATATAGTTTCTACCTATATGTTGGCAATGAGCTATGATTTGGTTTTGATGAACTTGCCAATCTTCAAATGCTCTCTGTCTAGCATTTTCGTACTCCTGTGAAGCTATAAACCTTTGCATTTCTTGCATTTCATTTCCCCCTCCTACATTACCTTGCTGTTGGTTTCTCTCAACCTGTGGATGTCTGCCATGGTATTGTACTGCGGCGTTATTTCGCCTCTTCAAAACTTTCGCACCATGGTATACATTTAAACCTATTGTATCGCGGGGTTCTGGTTCTTCTACTAATAATCCCCCTGACTTATATCCACACCGAGATATTCAGCAATCAAAGTAATAAAAATACCACCTCATATTATGCTATGCGGTCTCATCCCCCTAACCATAGCTGATAAATAATAACCCACACAATAAGGTATACTTACAGCGCTTTGTGGATCTCGAATACACATATGGTAAAATAAATCCTGTTCATTTACCTTTTCCTTGTTCTTACCTCTTTGTGTAATCGAATTAGCTAAAAACCTATGAATCACTCTTAATTCAGCTCTATCTATATCCAAATAAGAGTAATTTCCCCCTTTGAATCGGTGATGGCTTGTCATTTGACTCCATACACCATGTGTATCAAAATTTTCATCTATCTTTCTACCATTTAGTATCAACCCTCTACAATCGGCAGATGCTAACTCCTCAGGCGTATATATACGTAAAGCCTGAGCCATGTCTAGTAAAGACATGTGGCGCATCGAACCTCCTAACAAAAATCTAATAAAAGATCGATCGGTTAAACTAGCTACCCGATCATTTAATTCTATACTACACAACAATTCTTCACACCATACTTTATATACAGGTCTACGCATGGTGAATAAACGTACCCAGTCGTTAAAAGTAGAATTACCATACCTCTGTGCAAGTAATTCCCTAATTGGCCCAGCCAATTCTACAGCTTCTAATGGTCCCCATTCTGTGACCCTAGGTACCTCAACAACTTTAGAATGAAGAGTATGCAAACCCCTTTGGTATTTTGGATAATCTATCCAAAGTCTGTCAAATCTCAGGTTCGGGTGCAAATCTTCCAAGTGCATATCAGAAAATGTCATGACTGGATGGGGTATATCTTGCTTGTAGTAGTTATCCACCTCCTGTTGTTCCGCATTCTCAGTAGGAGCATTGCGAGCTTGGGATGAAGATTCACCCCTTTCAGTCTGCAAAACACATCAAACACAATTTTTTTGCATCCAAATATGCATTAGTGTCAGCAAAATCATCAATCAAAATAATTACAATGACATGATCAATTTATATCAAACTTAAGCTCATTTTCATATTTTCATCAAATCTATACTTTTTCAAATAAGCATATATGAGAATGTTCGCCAAGTTCATAAGCATTCAACTCAAATAACATGTCAAAATAATCATTACTAGCAATTAAACAAGTTTCAAATGGCATTATCTCTCAAAAATCAAGTTCATGAATTTTAGACTTGAAAAAGTCCACTTTAATTCTCACAATCATGTTTAGGCTCAAAGTTTGGATCATTTAACTACCTAAACATGTTACACTACTTAATTTAACAACAATTCATGACAAAAATCGGCCATAACCTGTTTATATCAAAAAGCCCCAAATTTGCTCAAGAACACAAACCTTAGATTACTCTAAATTTGAAGTTTAAGGCTTCTAATCATGTTAAATAGCATCAATCTAGGTTATACAACCATAATACATAAACAATTTAAGAATAATTACACTAAAAAGCATCAAAATCAAATTGGGGAAAAAATTGCTCAAGAACACTAATTTTCGGATTAAATGGTGTTTAGGTGTAGAAATTTACCGTTTTTCTTGAGTAATTCCTTGATAGCATCCTTCTCAACATGATTTTAGTAAAAGATTTGATGATTAACGGTTAATGATGTGCTGGATCGTAACCTTTATTTATGAACGGATTTGAGTTGTCTTGTTACACGAATTGATTTATTGTATATGTGGTATTTTATTGAATTCAGGTTGATTTCACACATATATAGGCAACTAGTCCTATCCGTGTAGTTTAGTTTGTCGGTAAATCTGTTTCGTTCCACAGGGAGATGGAGTGTTTAATGGTTTTTAATAGTCTTTGATGTCAAACTTAATTAAAGGGGGTTTTGGATTAGGAATTTATAATATAACAGTAAAAGAAAATAAATTAAACTAATTTACTAAATAAAATTACAAGATTACAATAATTAACTTAAAAAGGAACTAAATGAAAATATACTAATTATGGTGCGACAATTATATTACTAAATGGCAATTAGTAAAATAATAACTTTTAATAAAACTATATATTTAGAATTTTGTTTTGAGTAATTATAATATAAACTTATTTAAATTAACTAAATGACAAGTTTTAATTATATTAATATAAATTATTAGGAATAGTAATTTAACTAATTACAAACTAATTATAAATTATAAACTTTTAATTAACACTAATTATAAGGTTAAAACATGTATTAAAGTATTTTATAATAACCTAATATTAATTATATAGTAATAACCTAAATATAAATAATTAAATAATTAAAACCCTAATTTTAACCCTACTGGTACTGTAGCCGGGTTGTAGACCGTACGCGTTTCGCGTATTTATACGCGTATCGCGTATACATTTAAACCTACGCGAATTGTGTGAATCTGGTCGTACAGTTTGATTTATAGGCGTACGCGTTTCGCGTATACCATACACGATTCGCGTATGATATATAAACTGTGACAAACAGTCTGTTACGGATTTAAATGTTTTTATGTATTGTTTTTATATTTTAAAATAATAATTCGTAAATAATGATAATAATACGTTTACAAGAAATAATAATGGGATAAATGGGAGTGTTTACTTAAATGTGTCACTTACGCCCTATTTAAAATGTTTTAGTAATAAACTTTATATTTTTCTTTCGAATAAAGATAAGGTTACGACTAACTAAAATAAATCTAATTTTCATCGGATTCTATTTAGATAGCTACTATTCCCTAAGTATTTAAATTGAGACCTAGCCTAGTTTTGACTTTCGCCAATACCCAAATCGTAACGGTTTCCCTTTTTACAATTTCACTATCATATAATTATTGATATTACCCAAACCACCGAAGTTTATTTCTAAATTGGTGTTAATAATTTATCCATAAATTCGTCTAGATCATTTTAATGTTGAAGCTTAATTTATGTAAATAAAAACAACTTTCGTTATTTAAATTCAATAAATTAAGTGGCAAGGGTTAAATACCTAATTACACAATAATGGTTCTTTTAACTAGGCTCAATATTAAAAATACTAAAGTTACATTTTTAACTTTTACAAATGGTAACAATCAATTTCACTAGGGGCTCTACATTTAAGCAAACACTAGGGAAATTTAACTATTCATTACACTAGGGTAAACATAAAAATATAGATATGCAAACATAATAACAACGCTAATTTTAACAAAGTAAACTTACTAAAATATCTTCACTTTCATTAACTTCAAACGGTAGGAAAATTACAATAATAACACCCCTTTCACGCGTACAATAACACCCTTAATCACGAACAATACCCCCTAAATAATTGAAACTAATTTTACAGAGTAATAAAATGACAATATATTTAACTATAGTAATTGTTGTATGTGTTGTTGTCTAATATTTTCTGTACACTTTGATGTTCAACTAGTACTCCGTATTTAAAGCCTACAAGATGTAGTAGGTGATAGTTGATGGACTTCATTGCTGTATCTCAATTCTAAAAGAATTAGTTTTTATCTCCAAAAAGCAGCCGCCCTTATCTGATGAATGATTAAATTCGGCCTAACATTACGCGTTTCGTGTAGAGGTCACACGATTTGCGTAAGGCTAAATTACTACGTGTTTCGTGTGACTCTACACGATTCGCGTAAGAGATAATGGCAGTTTTCTTTATTTTTCTTTTTCGTTTGTTCTATGTTGATCCCGTGTTGACGTTAAATTGACTTGGCACTTTCCATTTGAACTCTTTTCTTCAATTATCTTGTACTTTCATTCGGATAAACGTTTCTTGATATAAATTTGGTTAAAACTATCGTTTTATCGTCGTTTCTTCGAATAGCAAGCTCTTGTCTACTTTTATCGTTTTTCTCGTGAAATGCTCATTGAATGTCTTTGTAGATGGTAAAAACCTATGAAATATAAGTGATATTGCGTCGAATAATATGTATGTTTAGAGCAATATCAAAATACCCCACACTTGAACGTTGCTTGTCCTCAAGCAATTACATCTTTGAACAGAATCGGAACATTATATATATCTTTATTATCGAACATTAGATCACACAACACACACTACACGAAATGAAACACACGCTATATGAAATATATTACACAACACAGTATTTATTGGATCACACGCACACGAAACGAAATTCTGACAACAGAAACAAACATGAAACTCGTGATTAGGGTTTAAAAATTTGGATCCTTAGGGAAAATTGGACCTTGTGAAAACGTTTTATGATTTTATAAAATGTCATGCTAGTTTTTACACTAGACACGTTTTCCGTTTTTAACCTCAAATTCCGGTTGAGGGTAACTGAAAATCGAAGTCTCAGTCGGCGATTAGCAAGCTATTCGCCCCCATGATTGTAGTATCATGGAACTTGAAGCCGAATGTCCAAAAAATGGTTTTACACAAATATAATTCATAAAATAGCATAAGTTTTAGAACAAAATTATATCGTGTCCAAATATCATCGGTGAACCATGATTTTGCACACCTCAATTTGTTATGGCATATGTATGTTGACCGCGGTCAAACATAGATGCGGTTAATCTTTACGGAGATTATCCATCTGGGGATTAGATTCATTAGTCTTAAAAGCTAATTTGCATTGTGCCCCCCCATTGTATGAGACATATCCTTCTCATGGTTAGGATAAGTCTGACCACCAAAAACCCTATTTGATGCTGAGGTTAGGTGGATTTCCAGCCGATTTTAGGGATGACTTTACAAGATTTTTCGTCAACCTACAGCTGTTCTGGACTACATCTTCTAACATAAGTTAGCAAGTGTGTCAATTTGGAAGACTTTACTTCCTTACGGGATGGACTTGATTCATCCTCTATTACTCGTAATAGTGGAATATTCAGGTTTATACGTTCCAAAGCAATGATATCTGCAATAACTTCATAGAAACATGTGATAAATGGTTCTCAACATAAGATTTTATAAATTCTTGTTATAATTGGTTTTCTTTTATAGGTTTTAAACAAATAAACTTATGCGTTTTTAATGTATTGAGACGATAATTTCGGTTTTTGACACCTATGCTTTAATCGCTCGTAGTTACCTTAAAAATTCATTTGATATATTTGTTTAAAATTTTCAAATTTTCATAAAAACCAATAACTTATAAGTTCTCGAGAATTTATATATTCCCACCCCACACTTAAGATTATGTAATGCCCTCATTACATAAAATCAGATAATAATGTATAAATTTGAGAGGGCAAATAGTGTGAAGTATTTGGAACTTCCTTTGTTAACCGATTTGGATTTTCAAATTGTTTTACCTATGATTTTATCCAACGTTTGTATCACAATGTAATTCGATGTTTCGTTTCTTCTAATTGCATTTTCTTCTGTACCTGTCAAAACCATGTTAAAAAAAAAAAAAATACAAAACATGGGGTTGTACATCAATCGTACAAAACAATTTTACCCCACACTACTTTCTTGCTAATATATAATAAAACATAAGAAACATAAAAGTATTAAAACACACCATACAATAATGTTATTACACACCATAAAAATAAAAATGTTCAAAACAATAGAACTAGTCAAATGGGCTCCAAAATGGTCCTCCTCGTTCGCCCTCCTCCTGTTGTTGTCGCTGCCGTTGCTCGTTTAGGCGTTGTTCCTCGTAGAAACGCCTATATGCATCCTGACTCGCGGCTATGGCGGCGTTATGGTCATAGGGTGGAGGTAGAGGGTCATTGGGTGTCTGCCATTGGGGGTATGAAGGATAGGCTGAGGGTGCGTAATTCTGCGGGTTAGACGCGTATAAATATGCCTGATGATGCGCCCACTCTAATTGTGCTCCCTGACCCCTCTGATCGTATCGGATGTTAGACAGAAAATTATACTGATCTAGTTGGGTATGCCTAATATCCCCCAATTGCCGAGACAAAGCAGTATACTGGTCTTCTGATCTCGCTCCCCAGTTTTGATATGAATTACGTACATCTAAACTCAATGCGTTAAACGAGTTTTGGAGCATATCGAAATCAGAAGTACCTGTATGAGACGAGCTAGCCTGATCTGTCTCTCTGCGTCTCCTCCTAGCTTCCCTCGCGGGTTCATCATCCTCCTCCATAGGTGCGTGAGCAGCAACTTCCTGTTGCCTTAAACTACGTACCCCACCCCTTACACGTATAGCCTTAGCTGTCCTATACACCTCCAATCCCAAATTACGAACCGGTTGATCTATTGGTTGGATTGGAGGGTCAAATTCGTTCGGGTCGAGACCGAACCAGGCTGCCAAACACGTGACATAGTGACCCCCCGACATGTCACTGGATCCTCGAGCACCCTTACCAAAGTGGGCTAAAAAGTAGGCCACTCCATAGGGTATACTAATAAATGTATCCCTATCTCTGATTGCATCTAAATACCAAAGGTCAACATAATTAATCTTATCTGTATTAAGGAATGCCCTTTGGTTAATTGTGTTCGCTATAAATTTATGAATTATTCGATAGCGAACATCAGTGATCTTAAGGTATGATTCTTGGCCTGCTACATAAGTATTCTTTTGGGAAAAAGAGCGCCAGACACTCAAAGAATCATAATCTCCTGTATACCTAGCTCCTGTAAAAATATATTCCCAAAAACCTGGAGCATTCATCTCATTACCGTCATAAATCCCTAAGGCCATAGTCATGTCGCCTAGGGACATTACTCTATCTACACCACCCAATCTAAATTGTAGGAAACTAGTATCTTCGATATTTTTCGGGTGTATATTCATCCTAACGGTAGAATAAAATTCTAAACACCATTCTCTATATACAGGAGAATTTAACCTAAACAATCTCTCAAAGTCATTATAATACCTAATTTCCCCAAATTCATTCGTGAAACTTTGGGTTAAAATTTCCCTTATCGGTGTATCTAAATTGACTGGGTCTCCTAGGGGATCCCAATCAACAACGTAAACTGGAGAGATGGTTCGATTTACCAGAATGAGTAAATCCTTAACTTTTTGCACCCTTTGATGTAATTCGTTAGGAAATTGCAGGATCGGGTGTAGGTTCAAGAGTTGTTGTTCCATTTCGGTGGTAACTTGATCTTGTGCTCGTTGTTGGTTAAATGCCCTCATTCTAAATGGTCCCTGCATAACATTTTAAAAACAAGGAAATCATCCCAATAGGATGTGTCAATGTTAGCAAAGAGTTTAAATTCAACAAACAAGCTTGTTTCATCACCACATGAATCAATCTATTTCAACAACATTGGAAGATTTAGTTCTATAATTCAAAATAAAGCAGAAAAAAACCAAAAATCAAAATTCAAAAATCAAGTTTCATATGCAAAGTTTAATTCACAAGTGAAAACACGCAATTTATCTAAGTGTATCTAATTCAACTCAATCACATTGCGTGTATTTCAACTTCTAAACAATCCTTAATAGCATTAAAGTTCATACTTGATTCATTAAAATGACAAAAACTATCAAAAACATACTAAAATTAAAAATTACAAAATCAAACAAACAAAATTATGTTCAAGAGTTCTAACTACTAACAAAATAGTTAAAAACATCTAATTACAACCAAAATAACACACCTCAGTAGCAATTTCACAATTATCCCCAATTTGTATAAACCCTAATTTTTTAATAACCAATTAAACATCAATTTTTCATGCTAATCGGGTTTATTATCTTACTAACAACATAGATATAGCAATAATCAAGCAAAAATCAACAAGAACATGCATATAATTCGGATTAAAGCCATAAAGAAATATAATGAAAAATTGGAAGAACACTAGGTAAAATGGGTTTAGGACCCTTACCAATCTAGGCATGTTGAAAGATTGAAGAATTAGAGAAGATTGGAAGTGTTAATTTAAGTTTTTGGGTGTGATTTTCGGGTTTTTGTGTTGGGTTTTCGTCACAGCAGCAGAAATAAAAAAAATGGGAGTGTGAAAACTGTCTGCTGCTCGATCTGTTATGTTCAGCTATTTTTGACCTTACGCGTTTCGCGTAGGTCTACGCGATTCGCGTAAGCTTTGTATTCCACGCGTTTCGTGTAGGTCTACACGATTCGCGTATGCTTTGTCTGTATTTTTTTTTTTTATATATATAACTTAAAATCAATTGAATTTAAAAATATCTTTTATAAATTTATATTTGTAACGGAAATTCGGTTGTTAGACCTGATCTTAATCCGTTTATAAATTTTTAATTTCAATACATGTTTTAATAATTTCAATTTATAAAATTCAATCCATTAAAAGTTAAAGTTTTTAATGTTTTTCGAAAAAAATTTAAAATAAAATAAAAACACTCTATTTTTGTGTTAAAATTATTAACATTTTTAATTTTAAAACAAGTACATGAAAAATAAAAATTACACAAATTAAAATACACTCTATTTTTTTTTTTTTTTGTATACCCCTAGATCAACTAATTTTCAA
Source organism: Rutidosis leptorrhynchoides (assembly GCF_046630445.1). Taxonomy (NCBI): domain Eukaryota; kingdom Viridiplantae; phylum Streptophyta; class Magnoliopsida; order Asterales; family Asteraceae; genus Rutidosis; species Rutidosis leptorrhynchoides. The sequence continues at coordinate 638,520,446 of NC_092335.1, forward strand.
ACTTAAAACTTTGTTTCCTATCGATTAGGTAGAGATAAATTCGGTCGTCAAACCTATCATTATCCACGACAAAGATTTACAAGTTATATATTTTTACGGTTATTGATAAAAAGGTATATTTTGCAATCTACTGTAGACTTTTAGAATTTAACAAAAAAATTTTGTGCAATTTGAAGAATGAAAATTCAGTTGTGACACCTAAACATTTTCATTTTCAAAGAAACAAGTTAAACTCAAGGCGTTTCACCTTCAATTTAGTAGAAAGGATTTTTTTTTTTTAATTTTTATTTTATTTTCGTGGTTTACTATTTAACAGATATCTTATGAATCCAACAAGAAATTTCGTGCAATTTGGAAAACGATAATTCAGTTGTAACACTTAACATTTATCGTTTTCAATGAAAACATATTGAACTCAAGGTTCATCACTTTTAAATGGTAGACCGTTTTAATAGAACATACAACAAACAAAAACAAACCAAACACACCAAAACATTACACACAAAAATGCACAAACACACAATTGGCGAGAAAAAGATTTAAAGAGTGAAGCCTCGTTGGCTCGCCTCGTAGTGGAGTCGCATTATTTCGCTCCCTATTGCTTCGTAGGCGTAACCTCGCTGGTTTAAGAGGTTTTCTTCTGCACATTTTAAAGGCCCTTCTCGGCATAAGGTTACGTACTCGTAATTGGAGTCCGTTTGGTTCTTTGGGCAATCTCCGGAGTGAGTCGGTTTTCCACATTTCACACATTTACCCAAATGACGTGCTCGACGCCTTTTAGCTGATTTAGATTTTCCTCTTGCATAGTTTGTCTCATTTTGTTTCTGTCTTTCTTCTTTCCTCGCCTTATCGCATCTTTTCTTAATATCTAACACCACATCCCTCGGTAAAATCTTATCGCACTTTAAAATGAAATGGTTGTAGATATACTGACTGCGCATCTTGAAATTACACAATAAAAACAAAAAGAAATTAAAAAGGTAGAATGGAGGGAGAAGACTAGTTCTTTAGGGTCTGCAAGGGAAAGACCAATCTAACCCCACTCTTAAAGATAAGAATAAAAATCGAGAATGGAGTTTAAAACCTTAGAGTTACCCGGAATTTATTTGTCCTTAGGGTAGAAGGTGGTTTCGTCTCTTTCCGTAGTATTGATTTCTTCAAAGTATAACTTGAGTCTGTGTCCGTTCACTTTGAAAGTTCCACCGTCTTTACCATACAACTCTGCATATCCAGATGGAAAAACCTGTTTTATTATATATGGCCCAGTCCATCGGGATCTAAGTTTACCAGGTGAAAACTTGAAACGTGATTGGAATACCAATACTTTATCCCCTTGTTCAAATTCTTTCTTTTTTAATCGTGCATCGTGCCATACTTTAGTTTTTTCTTTATATGTTTTAGAATTTTCGTAGGCTTGTAATCTTAATTCATCTAGTTCGTTAAGTTGTAATAACCTATTTTCTCTTGCTTGTACAAGATCAGTATTACATTCTCTCATAGCCCAGTATGCCTTGTGTTCAACTTCAACGGGTAGATGACACGCTTTACCGTATACAAGTCTAAATGGTGTGGTACCTATTGGTGTTTTATACGTAGTCCTAAAAGCCCACAACGCGTCATCTAACTTGCGTTGCCAGATTTTAGGGTTGTTATTAACCGTCTTCTCAAGTATGCGTTTTAAGGCACGATTCGTGTTCTCCACTTGACCACTTGTTTGCGGGTGGTACGGAGTAGAGAAACGATGAGTTACGCCATACTTCTTCAACACCTTTTCAAGAAGGTTGTTGGTAAAATGTGTTCCTCGGTCGGATATGAGTGCTTTTGGGATTCCAAAGCGTGAGAAGAGATTTTTCAAGAAGTTTACCACCACCCTAGCATCATTTGTAGGCAAAGCTTTTGCTTCAGCCCACTTGGATACATAGTCAACGGCTACTAGTATGTACTTGCACTTATGTGTGAAATGTCCCGTTCTTATTTATTAAAAACGTTCCATATTAATTGATTTCGTTGCGAGGTTTTGACCTCTATATGAGACGTTTTTCAAAGACTGCATTCATTTTAAAACAAACCATAACCTTTATTTCATCAATAAAGGTTTAAAAAGCTTTACGTAGATTATCAAATAATGATAATCTAAAATATCCTATTTACACACGACTATTACATAATGGTTTACAATACAAATATGTTACAACAAAATAAGTTTCTTGAATGCAGTTTTTACACAATATCATACAAGCATGGACTCCAAATCTCGTCCTTAATTAAGTATGCGACAGCGGAAGCTCTTAATAATCACCTGAGAATAAACATGCTTAAAACGTCAACAAAAATGTTGGTGAGTTATAGGTTTAACCTATATATATCAAATCATAATAATAGACCACAAGATTTCATATTTCAATACACATCCCATACATAGAGATAAAAATCATTCATATGGTGAACACCTGGTAACCGACAATAACAAGATGCATATATAAGAATATCCCCATCATTCCGGGACACCCTTCGGATATGATATAAATTTCGAAGTACTAAAGCATCCGGTACTTTGGATGGGGTTTGTTAGGCCCAATAGATCTATCTTTAGGATTCGCGTCAATTAGGGTGTCTGTTCCCTAATTCTTAGATTACCAGACTTAATAAAAAGGGGCATATTCAATTTCGATAATTCAACCATAGAATGTAGTTTCACGTACTTGTGTCTATTTTGTAAATCATTTATAAAACCTGCATGTATTCTCATCCCAAAAATATTAGATTTTAAAAGTGGGACTATAACTCACTTTCACAGATTTTTACTTCGTCGGGAAGTAAGACTTGGCCACTGGTTGATTCACGAACCTATAACAATATATACATATATATCAAAGTATGTTCAAAATATATTTACAACACTTTTAATATATTTTGATGTTTTAAGTTTATTAAGTCAGCTGTCCTCGTTAGTAACCTACAACTAGTTGTCCACAGTTAGATGTACAGAAATAAATCGATAAATATTATCTTGAATCAATCCACGACCCAGTGTATATGTATCTCAGTATTGATCACAACTCAAACTATATATATTTTGGAATCAACCTCAACCCTGTATAGCTAACTCCAACATTCACATATAGAGTGTCTATGGTTGTTCCGAAATATATATAGATGTGTCGACATGATAGGTCGAAACATTGTATACGTGTCTATGGTATCTCAAGATTACATAATATACAATACAAGTTGACTAAGTTATGGTTGGAATAGATTTGTTACCAATTTTCACGTAGCTAAAATGAGAAAAATTATCCAATCTTGTTTTACCCATAACTTCTTCATTTTAAATCCGTTTTGAGTGAATCAAATTGCTATGGTTTCATATTGAACTCTATTTTATGAATCTAAACATAAAAGTATAGGTTTATAGTCGGAAAAATAAGTTACAAGTCGTTTTTGTAAAGGTAGTCATTTAAGTCGAAAGAACGACGTCTAGATGACCATTTTAGAAAACATACTTCCACTTTGAGTTTAACCATAATTTTTGGATATAGTTTCATGTTCATAATAAAAATCATTTTCTCAGAATAACAACTTTTAAATCAAAGTTTATCATAGTTTTTAATTAACTAACCCAAAACAGCCCGCGGTGTTACTACGACGGCGTAAATCCGGTTTTACGGTGTTTTTCGTGTTTCCAGGTTTTAAATCATTAAGTTAGCATATCATATAGATATAGAACATGTGTTTAGTTGATTTTAAAAGTCAATTTAGAAGGATTAACTTTTGTTTGCGAACAAGTTTAGAATTAACTAAACTATGTTCTAGTGATTACAAGTTTAAACCTTCGAATAAGATAGCTTTATATGTATGAATCGAATGATGTTATGAACATCATTACTACCTTAAGTTCCTTAGATAAACCTACTGGAAAATAGAAAAATGGATCTAGCTTCAATGGATCCTTGGATGGCTCGAAGTTCTTGAAGCAGAATCATGACACGAAAACAAGTTCAAGTAAGATCATCACTTGAAATAAGATTGTTATTGTTATAGAAATTGAACCAAAGTTTGAATATGATTATTACCTTGTATTAGAATGATAACCTACTGTAAGAAACAAAGATTTCTTGAGGTTGGATGATCACCTTACAAGATTGGAAGTGAGCTAGCAAACTTGAAAGTATTCTTGATTTTATGAAACTAGAACTTTTGGAATTTATGAAGAACACTTAGAACTTGAAGATAGAACTTGAGAGAGATCAATTAGATGAAGAAAATTGAAGAATGAAAGTGTTTGTAGGTGTTTTTGGTCGTTGGTGTATGGATTAGATATAAAGGATATGTAATTTTGTTTTCATGTAAATAAGTCATGAATGATTACTCATATTTTTGTAATTTTATGAGATATTTCATGCTAGTTGCCAAATGATGGTTCCCACATGTGTTAGGTGACTCACATGGGCTGCTAAGAGCTGATCATTGGAGTGTATATACCAATAGCACATACATCTAAAAGCTGTGTATTGTACGAGTACGAATACGGGTGCATACGAGTAGAATTGTTGATGAAACTGAACGAGGATGTAATTGTAAGTATTTTTGTTAAGTAGAAGTATTTTGATAAGTGTATTGAAGTCTTTCAAAAGTGTATAAATACATATTAAAACACTACATGTATATACATTTTAACTGAGTCGTTAAGTCATCGTTAGTCGTTACATGTAAGTGTTGTTTTGAAACCTTTAGGTTAACGATCTTGTTAAATGTTGTTAACCCAATGTTTATAATATCAAATGAGATTTTAAATTATTATATTATCATGATATTATCATGTATGAATATCTCTTAATATGATATATATACATTAAATGTCTTTACAACGATAATCGTTACATATATGTCTCGTTTAAAAATCATTAAGTTAGTAGTCTTGTTTTCACATATGTAGTTCATTGTTAATATACTTTATGATATGTTTTCTTATCATAGTATCATGTTAACTATATATATATATCCATATATATGTCATCATATAGTTTTTACAAGTTTTAACGTTCGTGAATCACCGATCAACTTGGGTGGTCAATTGTCTATATGAAACATATTTCAATTAATCAAGTCTTAACAAGTTTGATTGCTTAACATGTTGGAAACATTTAATCATGTAAATATCAATCTCAATTAATATATATAAACATGGAAAAGTTCGGGTCACTACAGTACCTACCCGTTAAATAAATTTCGTCCCGAAATTTTAAGCTGTTGAAGGTGTTGACGAATCTTCTGGAAATAGATGCGGGTATTTCTTCTTCATCTGATCTTCACGCTCCCAGGTGAACTCGGGTCCTCTACGAGCATTCCATCGAACCTTAACAATTGGTATCTTGTTTTGCTTAAGTCTTTTAACCTCACGATCCATTATTTCGACGGGTTCTTCGATGAATTGAAGTTTTTCGTTGATTTGGATTTCATCTAACGGAATAGTGAGATCTTCTTTAGCAAAACATTTCTTTAAATTCGAGACGTGGAAAGTGTTATGTACAGCCGCGAGTTGTTGAGGTAACTCTAGTCGGTAAGCTACTGGTCCGACACGATCAATAATCTTGAATGGTCCAATATACCTTGGATTTAATTTCTCTCGTTTACCAAATCGAACAACGCCTTTCCAAGGTGCAACTTTAAGCATGACCATCTCTCCAATTTCAAATTCTATATCTTTTCTTTTAATGTCAGCGTAGCTCTTTTGTCGACTTTGGGCGGTTTTCAACCGTTGTTGAATTTGGATGATCTTCTCGGTAGTTTCTTGTATAATCTCTGGACCCGTAATCTGTCTATCCCCCACTTCACTCCAACAAATAGGAGACCTTCACTTTCTACCATAAAGTGCTTCAAACAGCGCCATCTCAATGCTTGAATGGTAGCTGTTGTTGTAGGAAAATTCTGCTAACGGTAGATGTCGATCCCAACTGTTTCCGAAATCAATAACACATGCTCGTAGCATGTCTTCAAGCGTTTGTATCGTCCTTTCGCTCTGCCCATCAGTTTGTGGATGATAGGCAGTACTCATGTCTAGACGAGTTCCTAATGCTTGCTGTAATGTCTGCCAGAATCTTGAAATAAATCTGCCATCCCTATCAGAGATAATAGAGATTGGTATTCCATGTCTGGAGATGACTTCCTTCAAATACAGTCGTGCTAACTTCTCCATCTTGTCATCTTCTCTTATTGGCAAGAAGTGTGCTGATTTGGTGAGACGGTCAACTATTACCCAAATAGTATCAAAACCACTTGCAGTCCTTGGCAATTTAGTGATGAAATCCATGGTAATGTTTTCCCATTTCCATTCCGGGATTTCGGGTTGTTGAAGTAGACCTGATGGTTTCTGATGCTCAGCTTTGACCTTAGAACACGTCAAACATTCTCCTACGTATTTAGCAACATCGGCTTTCATACCCGGCCACCAAAAATGTTTCTTGAGATCCTTGTACATCTTCCCCGTTCCAGGATGTATTGAGTATCTGGTTTTATGAGCTTCTCTAAGTACCATTTCTCTCATATCTCCAAATTTTGGTACCCAAATCCTTTCAGCCCTATACCGGGTTCCGTCTTCCTGAATATTAAGATGCTTCTCCGATCCTTTGGGTATTTCATCCTTTAAATTTCCCTCTTTTAAAACTCCGTGTTGCGCCTCCTTTATTTGAGTAGTAAGGTTATTATGAATCATTATATTCATAGATTTTACTCGAATGGGTTCTCTGTCCTTCCTGCTTAAGGCATCGGCTACCACATTTGCCTTCCCCGGGTGGTAACGAATCTCAAAGTCGTAATCATTCAATAATTCAATCCACCTACGCTGCCTCATATTCAGTTGTTTCTGATTAAATATGTGTTGAAGACTTTTGTGGTCGGTATATATAATACTTTTGACCCCATATAAGTAGTGCCTCCAAGTCTTTAATGCAAAAACAACCGCGCCTAATTCCAAATCATGCGTCGTATAATTTTGTTCGTGAATCTTCAATTGTCTAGACGCATAAGCAATCACCTTCGTTCGTTGCATTAATACACAACCGAGACCTTGCTTTGATGCATCACAATAAATCACAAAATCATCATTCCCTTCAGGCAATGACAATATAGGTGCCGTAGTTAGCTTTTTCTTCAATAACTGAAACGCTTTCTCTTGTTCATCATTCCATTCAAATTTCTTCCCTTTATGCGTTAATGCAGTCAAGGGTTTTGCTATTCTGGAAAAGTCTTGGATGAACCTTCTGTAGTAACCAGCTAGTCCTAAAAACTGGCGTATGTGTTTCGGAGTTTTCGGGGTTTCCCACTTTTCAACAGTTTCTATCTTTGCCGGATCCACCTTAATACCTTCTTTGTTCACTATGTGACCGAGGAATTGAACTTCTTCCAACCAAAATGCACACTTTGAAAACTTAGCGTACAATTCTTCCTTTCTCAATACTTCTAACACCTTTCTCAAATGTTCACCGTGTTCTTGGTCATTCTTTGAGTAAATAAGTATGTCATCAATGAAAACAATGACAAACTTGTCAAGGTATGGTCCACACACTTGGTTCATAAGGTCCATGAACACAGCTGGTGCATTAGTTAAACCAAACGGCATGACCATAAACTCGTAATGACCATAACGTGTTCTGAAAGCAGTCTTTGGAATATCATCTTCTTTCACCCGCATTTGATGATACCCGGAACGTAAGTCAATCTTTGAATAAACAGATGAGCCTTGTAGTTGATCAAATAAGTCGTCGATTCTCGGTAGTGGGTAGCGGTTCTTGATGGTAAGTTTGTTCAACTCTCGGTAGTCGATACACAACCTGAATGTACCATCTTTCTTCTTGACAAACAAAACAGGAGCTCCCCACGGTGATGTGCTTGGTCGAATGAAACCACGCTCTAAAAGTTCTTGTAATTGGCTTTGCAGTTCTTTCATCTCGCTGGGTGCGAGTCTGTAAGGAGCACGAGCTATTGGTGCAGCTCCTGGTACAAGATCTATTTGAAATTCAACGGATCGATGTGGGGGTAATCCCGGTAATTCTTTCGGAAATACATCAGGAAATTCTTTTGCGACGGGAACATCATTGATGCTCTTTTCTTCAGTTTGTACTTTCTCGACGTGTGCTAGAACAGCATAGCAACCTTTTCTTATTAGTTTTTGTGCCTTCAAATTACTAATAAGATGTAGCTTCGTGTTGCCCTTTTCTCCGTACACCATTAAGGGTTTTCCTTTTTCTCGTATAATGCGAATTGCATTTTTGTAACAAACGATCTCCGCTTTCACTTCTTTCAACCAGTCCATACCGATTATCACATCAAAACTCCCTAACTCTACTGGTATCAAATCAATCTTAAATGTTTCGCTAACCAGTTTAATTTCTCGATTCCGACATATATTATCTGCTGAAATTAATTTACCATTTGCTAATTCGAGTAAAAATTTACTATCTAAAGGCGTCAATGGACAACTTAATTTAGCACAAAAATCTCTACTCATATAGCTTCTATCCGCACCCGAATCAAATAAAACGTAAGCAGATTTATTGTCAATAAGAAACGTACCCGTAACAAGCTCCGGGTCTTCCTGTGCCTCTGCCGCATTAATATTGAAAACTCTTCCACGGCCTTGTCCATTCGTGTTCTCCTGGTTCGGGCAATTTCTAATAATGTGGCCCGATTTTCCACATTTATAACAAACTACATTGGCATAACTTGCTCCGACACTACTTGCTCCGCCATTACTCGTTCCGACACCATTTGTTCCTTTCGTTCTATTAACCCCTGGTCCGTAGACCTCACACTTCGCCGCGCTATGACCATTTCTTTTACACTTGTTGCAAAATTTAGTGCAGAACCCCGAGTGATTCTTTTCACACCTTTGGCATAGCTGCTTCTGATTGTTGTTGTTGTTGCGGTTATTATTGTTGTTGGGATGATTGTTGTAGTTGCTGTTGTTGTTGTTGTTGTTGTTGGGCCGTTTGTTGTAGTTGCGATTGATGTTGCGATTGTTGGGATAATTGTTGCGATTATTGTTGTAATTGCTGTTGTTGTTGTATTGGTGATTCTTATCACCGTTTTCCTCCCACTTTCTTTTGACTTGCTTCACATTGGCCTCTTCAGCAGTCTGTTCTTTAATTCTTTCTTCAATTTGGTTCACGAGTTTGTGAGCCATTCTACATGCCTGTTGTATGGAGGCGGGCTCGTGTGAACTTATATCTTCTTGGATTCCTTCCGGTAATCCTTTCACAAACGCGTCGATCTTCTCTTCCTCATCTTCGAATGCTCCCGGACACAATAGGCACAATTCTGTGAATCGTCTTTCGTATGTGGTAATATCAAATCCTTGGGTTCGTAACCCTCTAAGTTCTGTCTTGAGCTTATTGACCTCGGTTCTGGGACGGTACTTCTCGTTCATCAAGTGCTTGAATGCTGACCACGGTAGTGCGTACGCATCGTCTTGTCCCACTTGCTCTAGATAGGTATTCCACCATGTTAACGCAGAACCTGTGAAGGTATGCGTAGCGTACTTCACTTTGTCCTCTTCAGTACACTTACTTATGGCAAACACCGATTCAACCTTCTCGGTCCACTGTTTCAATCCGATCGGTCCTTCGGTTCCATCAAATTCCAAAGGTTTGCAGGCAGTGAATTCTTTGTAGGTGCATCCTACACGATTTCCTGTACTGCTAGATCCAAGGTTATTGTTGGTATGTAGCGCAGCCTGTACTGCGGCTATGTTTGAAGCTAGAAAAGTACGGAATTCCTCTTCATTCATATTCACGGTGTGTCGAGTAGTCGGTGCCATTTCCTTCAAAATAGTTAAATGGAACAAGTTAATCATACAGAATATTAAGAGTAGTTAATAGTATTTCGTAGCATAATATGAACTCATTTATAAAAGCTTTTTCTTCATATTAGCGTTTTATAAGTTTAAATTCGGGTAGTACCTACCCGTTAAGTTCATACTTAGTAGCTAATATACAATTCAACTACTACAATTCTATATGAAAAACTGATTATAATAATATTTCGCGTTCAAACTTTTATACAATATTTTACAAACTTACAATACCGCTTATTTTACATAAAGCATGAAATATAGCACACAATAACTTTGATACAAGATAGTTGTGAAGACAATTCTAGCTAGTACACAAGTCGTTCAGCAAAGGCAATAAAGACACGTAATTCATACGTCCAGAAACAAGTCATGCATTCTGGTTTTACTAGGACTACTTCCCATCCTTGGTCTTGTGCAACATAACCGTTATGGCCGTTGATAAGACAGCGTGTTGTAACGTCATCAAAGGGACGAGGGTTACGTAATGTCCAACAGTCCCGTAATAATCTAAAAACCTCATTTCTTACCCCAATTACCGACTCCGTCACTTGTGGAAACGTTTTGTTTAATAGTTGTAGCCCGATGTTCTTGTTCTCACTTTGGTGAGAAGCGAACATTACTAATCCGTAAGCATAACATGCTTCTTTATGTTGCATGTTAGCCGCTTTTTCTAAATCACGAAGTCCAATATTCGGATATATTGAGTCAAAATAATTTCTTAACCCGTTGCGTAAAATAGCATTTGGGTTCCCCGCAATATATGCGTCAAAGTAAACACATCGTAACTTATGGGTTTCCCAATGTGATATCCCCCATCTTTCAAACGAAAGTCTCTTATAAACCAAGACATTCTTGGAACGTTCTTCGAATGTCTTACAAACTGATCTCGCCTTAAATAGTTGTGCCGAAGAATTCTGGCCGACTCTAGACAAGATTTCATCAATCATGTCTCCGGGTAGGTCTCTTAAAATATTGGGTTGTCTATCCATTTTGTGTTTTTAAACTGTAAAATAGACAAGAGTTAGATTCATAAAAAAATACTTATTAATACAAGCAATTTTTACATATATCATAAAGCATAAGAACACTATATTACATATATTACACCACACGAATACAACTATCTTATTCCGACTCGCTCGTTTCTTCTTCTTCGGTTTTGGTTCGTTTTGCCAAGTTTCTAGGGATATATGATGTTCCCCTAATACGAGCCGTCGTTGTCCACATTGGTTTAGAAAAACCTGGTGGTTTAGAGGTTCCCGGGTCATTGTTACAACTTAAGGACTTCGGGGGTTGACGATACATATAAAGTTCGTCGGGGTTGGAATTAGATTTCTCTATTTTTATGCCCTTTCCCTTATTATTTTCTTTTGCCTTTTTAAATTCAGTTGGGGTAATTTCTATAACATCATCGGAATTCTCGTCGGAATCCGATTCATCGGAGAATTGGTAATCCTCCCAATATTTTGCTTCCTTGGCGGAAACACCATTGACCATAATTAACTTTGGTCGGTTGGTTGAGGATTTTCTTTTACTTAACCGTTTTATTATTTCCCCCACCGGTTCTATTTCTTCATCCGGTTCCGATTCTTCTTCCGGTTCCGATTCTTCTTCCGGTTCCGACTCTTCTTCCGGTTCCTCTTCGGGAACTTGTGAATCAGTCCACAAATCATTCCAATTTAGATTTGACTCTTCATTATTATTAGGTGAGTCAATGGGACTTGTTCTAGAGGTAGACATCTATCACATAATATCAAACACGTTAAGAGATTAATATATCACATAATATTCATATGTTAAAAATATATAGTTTCCAACAAAAATGTTAAGCAATCATTTTTCAAGTAAACACGGTCGAAGTCCAGACTCACTAATGCATCCTAACAAACTCGATAAGACACACTAATGCAAAATTCTGGTTCTCTAAGACCAACGCTCGGATACCAACTGAAATGTCCCGTTCTTATTTATTAAAAACGTTCCATATTAATTGATTTCGTTGCGAGGTTTTGACCTCTATATGAGACGTTTTTCAAAGACTGCATTCATTTTAAAACAAACCATAACCTTTATTTCATCAATAAAGGTTTAAAAAGCTTTACGTAGATTATCAAATAATGATAATCTAAAATATCCTATTTACACACGACTATTACATAATGGTTTACAATACAAATATGTTACAACAAAATAAGTTTCTTGAATGCAGTTTTTACACAATATCATACAAGCATGGACTCCAAATCTCGTCCTTAATTAAGTATGCGACAGCGGAAGCTCTTAATAATCACCTGAGAATAAACATGCTTAAAACGTCAACAAAAATGTTGGTGAGTTATAGGTTTAACCTATATATATCAAATCATAATAATAGACCACAAGATTTCATATTTCAATACACATCCCATACATAGAGATAAAAATCATTCATATGGTGAACACCTGGTAACCGACAATAACAAGATGCATATATAAAAATATCCCCATCATTCCGGGACACCCTTCGGATATGATATAAATTTCGAAGTACTAAAGCATCCGGTACTTTGGATGGGGTTTGTTAGGCCCAATAGATCTATCTTTAGGATTCGCGTCAATTAGGGTGTCTGTTCCCTAATTCTTAGATTACCAGACTTAATAAAAAGGGGCATATTCAATTTCGATAATTCAACCATAGAATGTAGTTTCACGTACTTGTGTCTATTTTGTAAATCATTTATAAAACCTGCATGTATTCTCATCCCAAAAATATTAGATTTTAAAAGTGGGACTATAACTCACTTTCACAGATTTTTACTTCGTCGGGAAGTAAGACTTGGCCACTGGTTGATTCACGAACCTATAACAATATATACATATATATCAAAGTATGTTCAAAATATATTTACAACACTTTTAATATATTTTGATGTTTTAAGTTTATTAAGTCAGCTGTCCTCGTTAGTAACCTACAACTAGTTGTCCACAGTTAGATGTACAGAAATAAATCGATAAATATTATCTTGAATCAATCCACGACCCAGTGTATACGTATCTCAGTATTGATCACAACTCAAACTATATATATTTTGGAATCAACCTCAACCCTGTATAGCTAACTCCAACATTCACATATAGAGTGTCTATGGTTGTTCCGAAATATATATAGATGTGTCGACATGATAGGTCGAAACATTGTATACGTGTCTATGGTATCTCAAGATTACATAATATACAATACAAGTTGACTAAGTTATGGTTGGAATAGATTTGTTACCAATTTTCACGTAGCTAAAATGAGAAAAATTATCCAATCTTGTTTTACCCATAACTTTTTCATTTTAAATCCGTTTTGAGTGAATCAAATTGCTATGGTTTCATATTGAACTCTATTTTATGAATCTAAACAGAAAAGTATAGGTTTATAGTCGGAAAAATAAGTTACAAGTCGTTTTTGTAAAGGTAGTCATTTCAGTCGAAAGAACGACGTCTAGATGACCATTTTAGAAAACATACTTCCACTTTGAGTTTAACCATAATTTTTGGATATAGTTTCATGTTCATAATAAAAATCATTTTCTCAGAATAACAACTTTTAAATCAAAGTTTATCATAGTTTTTAATTAACTAACCCAAAACAGCCCGCGGTGTTACTACGACGGCGTAAATCCGGTTTTACGGTGTTTTTCGTGTTTCCAGGTTTTAAATCATTAAGTTAGCATATCATATAGATATAGAACATGTGTTTAGTTGATTTTAAAAGTCAATTTAGAAGGATTAACTTTTGTTTGCGAACAAGTTTAGAATTAACTAAACTATGTTCTAGTGATTACAAGTTTAAACCTTCGAATAAGATAGCTTTATATGTATGAATCGAATGATGTTATGAACATCATTACTACCTTAAGTTCCTTGGATAAACCTACTGGAAAATAGAAAAATGGATCTAGCTTCAATGGATCCTTGGATGGCTCGAAGTTCTTGAAGCAGAATCATGACACGAAAACAAGTTCAAGTAAGATCATCACTTGAAATAAGATTGTTATAGTTATAGAAATTGAACCAAAGTTTGAATATGATTATTACCTTGTATTAGAATGATAACCTAATGTAAGAAACAAAGATTTCTTGAGGTTGGATGATCACCTTACAAGATTGGAAGTGAGCTAGCAAACTTGAAAGTATTCTTGATTTTATGAAACTAGAACTTTTGGAATTTATGAAGAACACTTAGAACTTGAAGATAGAACTTGAGAGAGATCAATTAGATGAAGAAAATTGAAGAATGAAAGTGTTTGTAGGTGTTTTTGGTCGTTGGTGTATGGATTAGATATAAAGGATATGTAATTTTGTTTTCATGTAAATAAGTCATGAATGATTACTCATATTTTTGTAATTTTATGAGATATTTCATGCTAGTTGCCAAATGATGGTTCCCACATGTGTTAGGTGACTCACATGGGCTGCTAAGAGCTGATCATTGGAGTGTATATACCAATAGCACATACATCTAAAAGCTGTGTATTGTACGAGTACGAATACGGGTGCATACGAGTAGAATTGTTGATGAAACTGAATGAGGATGTAATTGTAAGTATTTTTGTTAAGTAGAAGTATTTTGATAAGTGTATTGAAGTCTTTCAAAAGTGTATAAATACATATTAAAACACTACATGTATATACATTTTAACTGAGTCGTTAAGTCATCGTTAGTCGTTACATGTAAGTGTTGTTTTGAAACCTTTAGGTTAACGATCTTGTTAAATGTTGTTAACCCAATGTTTATAATATCAAATGAGATTTTAAATTATTATATTATCATGATATTATCATGTATGAATATCTCTTAATATGATATATATACATTAAATGTCTTTACAACGATAATCGTTACATATATGTCTCGTTTAAAAATCATTAAGTTAGTAGTCTTGTTTTCACATATGTAGTTCATTGTTAATATACTTTATGATATGTTTTCTTATCATAGTATCATGTTAACTATATATATATATCCATATATATGTCATCATATAGTTTTTACAAGTTTTAACGTTCGTGAATCACCGATCAACTTGGGTGGTCAATTGTCTATATGAAACATATTTCAATTAATCAAGTCTTAACAAGTTTGATTGCTTAACATGTTGGAAACATTTAATCATGTAAATATCAATCTCAATTAATATATATAAACATGGAAAAGTTCGGGTCACTACAATGTGAACTTGGAAAGGGTCCCATGAAATCGATTCCCCAAATGTTAAAGATTTCACAAACTTGGATGCCGGTTTGAGGCATCTCATCCTTTTTCGTGATGTTACCCGTTCGTTGGCATGCATTACAAGTCCGAACGAAATCATGGGCATCTTTAAATATCGTGGGCCAATAAAAGCCCGATTCAAGGATTTTTCTTGCAGTGTGGTTTGGTCCGAAATGACCGCCGGTTGGCCCTTGATGGCAATGCTCAAGAATTTGTTGAGCTTCTTGTCCGTACACACAACGGCGAATATTTGATCCGCACCAACACGAAATAGGTCTGGGTATTCCCAGAAATATGATTTCAAATCTGCAAAGAATTTCTTCTTTTGCTGATAAGTAAGTCCTTTTTGTAGAATGCCTGAAGCAAGATAGTTTGCAAAATAGGCAAACCATGGGATTTCAGATTCTTTTTCAATCCTCATTAGAGATTCGTCAGGAAATGTATCTTTGATGATTGTATCATTAAGTTTATCTAATTTGGGGTTTTCAATTCGGGATAAATGATCGGCAGCTAGATTCTCAGCTCCTTTCTTGTCACGTATCTCAATGTCAAATTCTTGAAGTAAAAGAACCCAACGTATGAGACGATGTTTTGCATCTAGTTTCGAGAATAAATACCTAAGTGCCGAATGGTCCGTGTAAACAATGGTCTTGGACAACACCAAATATGACCGAAATTTATCAAATGCATAAACAACCGCTAGGAGTTCTTTTTCCGTGGTGGTATAATTAATTTGGGCTCCTGTTAGAGTTTTACTTGCATAATAAATCGGAAGAAAATGATTATCGGGACGTTGTCCTAAAACAGCACCTAAAGCATAGTCGCTTGCGTCACACATTAGCTCAAATGGCATACTCCAATCCGGAGATACCATAATTGGAGCTTGTGTGAGTTTTGACTTTAGAATCGAGAATGCATTCTCGCAATTAGAATCGAAGTCAAATGGAGCATCCTTTTCAAGAAGTTTGGTCAATGGGCGGGCGATTTTAGAAAAATCTTTGATAAATCGCCTATAGAATCCTGCGTGACCAAGAAAGCTTCTAATTGCTTTAACATTTGATGGTTTAGGTAGCTTAGAGATAACTTCAATTTTAGCTTTATCTACCTCTATTCCCGCACGAGATATTTTGTGACCAAGTACAATGCCCTCTTTCACCATGAAGTGGCATTTTTCCCAATTTAGGACCAAGTTTGCTTTCTCACATCGGATAAGCATACGTTCAAGGTTGAAAAGACACAATTCAAAGGAGTCTCCAAATACGGAAAAGCCATCCATGAAGACTTCCATACAATCCTCTACCATGTCATCAAAGATTGCCATCATGCACCTTTGAAAGGTTCCGGGTGCATTGCATAAACCAAACGGCATGCGGCGATAGGCAAAGGTACCGAAAGGACAAGTGAATGTGGTCTTTTCTTGGTCGTTGGGATCAATTGGAATTTGGAAGTAACCGGAGAAACCGTCTAAAAAGCAATAATATTCTTTTCCCGCTAATCGTTCAAGCATTTGATCAATAAAAGGTAACGGGAAATGATCCTTTCTAGTGGCATCATTTAGACGTCTGTAATCAATACAGACTCTCCAGCCGGTAACTGTTCTAGTTGGGACAAGTTCGTCCTTTTCATTTAATATAACGGTTGTACCCCCCTTTTTGGGTACTACTTGTACTGGACTAACCCATCGACTATCGGAGATGGGGTAGATTAACCCGGCGTCAAGAAGCTTGACGACCTCCTTTTTAACAACCTCTTTCATGTTGGGATTTAGCCTGCGTTGTCTTTGTACTACGGGTTTGTAGTCGTTCTCAAGGAGAATTTTATGTGTACAATAAGACGAGTTTATTCCCGAAATGTCGGTTGTTTTCCAGGCTATAGCCTTTTTATGGGTTTTTAATACAGAAATTAGCTTATCCTTCTCATTATCTGAAAGATGTGAAGCAATAATTACTGGTAATTTAGATGTACCTTTGAGATAAGCATACTCCAAGTGTTTGGGTAGCTCTTTAAGCTCTAGTACGGGTGGTTCTTCTAAGGAATTTTTTATACGAAATCTATCTTCATTTTTGATTTCCTCAAACGATTCCTCTTCCATGGGAATTTCTTCTATTATGGTCTCGTCATCCGTGACCACCTTCATCAACTCATCAAAATCTTTATCAATATTGCAGTATTCATTCTCACTTACCGGGGCTAACCCCGGGATATCAATTTCAAGTAGCTCCTTCAATTCGTTCTCGACACAAAGATCTATAACATCAATTTGAAAACAAGAGTCATCGGTAGAAGTGGGTCTTTTCATGGCTTTGTTAATGTGACAAATTATTCTCTCGTTTCCCACACCTAGACTCAATTGTTCTTTTTGGACATTAATGATAGCATCTGCAGTGTTTAGGAAAGGACGTCCTAAAATGATAGGAACTTTTGTGTCCTCTTGCATTTCTAGAATAACAAAGTCGACAGGAAAGATAAGTGAGCCAACTTTTACAAGTATATCCTCGGCTATACCTATGGGAGTATCAAATGATTGGTTTGCTAATCGAATACCCATCCGGGTTGGTTTTAAGTCTCCTAAGTCAAGTTTTAAATATAATGAGTAAGGCATTAGGTTAACACTTGCACCTAGGTCGGCTAGTGCATCGTACACCACCGAATCACCCATCATACATGGTATGATAAAACTACCAGGGTCTCCTAATTTTGGAGGTACATTTTGTTTCTTTAAGATGGCCGAACATTCCTCATGGAGGAATGTGGCAGAAACGTCGTGGTATTTACCCTTCGAGGATATGAGATCCTTTAAAAACTTCCCGTAATTGGGCATATCCCTAAGAACCTCCGCGAGTGGCATGTTAATGCTAATTTGCTTAATCATGTCCGCAAATTTCTCATATCGCCTCGCGAGTCTGTCTTTTTTTAATGCCTTTGGGTATGGAATAGGTTCCTTATGCACCTTTACTGGTGGTTCTTCACTTTTCTTTGGTATGACCTCAGGTGGATCATCTTTCTCTTGTTCTTTGTCAACTTGCTCATTTTCATCAACCGGTATTTGTAAAACAGAAGGAGATAAAGGAACTTCCGGGGACTTAAGAGTCTCCGGTTTAGTAGTTAAACCACTTCTAGTAGTTATAGCATTTACATGCTCGTTCCTTGTTTGGGGTTTGTTGGGATTCACTTGAGTATTTGAGGGGAGAGTACCTGGTGGTCTCTCTGATAGTAACTGTGATATCCTTCCAACATCTCTTTCTAAGTTTTGTATTGTGGCTTGTTGATTTCGGATTTGCTGAGTTTGGAGCTCTGCATTTTGCTCATGCTTAACCATAAAATCTCTTAAGAGATCTTCTAAACCAGATTTCCTCTCAGGTTGAGGTTGCATAATTGCTAATGGTTGTGGTTGCATGAGTGCTAGTGGTTGTGGTTGATTGTGTTGGAAATTATTTTTATAATTTCGTTGAGGTTGATTTCGGTTATTATAACCTGGTGGCGGATTTCTTTGATTTTGATTTGGGAAATTCCGGTTATTTTGGTAACCTGGATTTCCTCCTTGATAGTTATTATTATTTTGATAGTTATTATTATTTGACCCTGAAGGTCCTCCTACTTGATAGCTGTTTATAGGAGGATATTTTCAGTTGTTTGCTTCTATAGCTGGAAAATCACTGAAGTTCATTTCACCTTTTCGTAAGTAACCTAAGAAATTTGCCTGCTCTTCCATTGTACTTTGATCACAATCTCTAGTAAGATGGGGACCTTGGCATAGTTCACATCCTACTCTGATAGCATGCATTTCCTTGGTTACTTTCTCGATTTGCCTTGCTTGATTTGCTATTTGAACTTTTAAAGAAGCAATTTCATCATTGCTTTCAATACTAGCAACATTTGATGATCTAGAGAATTCTATTTCTTGATGCCAATTATGGGAATGGGAAGCTAAATCAGCAATGATTGTGTGAGCGTCTTCAGGTGTTTTCTTCATGATCGAACTTCCGGCTGCAACATCTATATCTTTTCTAGTTGTCACATTGACTCCTTTATAGAATATTTGGACCTTTTGGAATGTATTCAACCCGTGTTGAGGACATACCCTAAGCATTTTGTTGAATCGGGTCCAAGCTTCATAAAGAGTTTCATTAGGCTTTTGTTTAAAGTGATTTATGTCACTTTGTAATTTTGCTGCTTTTGAAGCAGGAAAGAATTCTGACAAAAACTTATCCATCATATCATTCCAGTTTTCAATATAACCTTCTGGTAATGAGTCTAGCCAATCTCTTGCATCATCTTTTAAGGACCATGGAAAGATTTTTAAACATGCAACTTCATCGGTGACATCTTTGATTTTGAAAAGCTTGCAAATGCTTACAAACTTACGAAGATGCTCGTTAGCATCCTCATTTGGGGCTCCACCGAATTGACATGTATTAGTCACCATGTGTAAAAATTGACCTTTTATTTCAAAACCATCACTCATTTTGGGTTGGATGATTGCGTGGCCTTGACCTTTTCTTGTGGCCTTCATTAATGCTTCCATCGTTTGATTTGTATCAGCCATTTCTTCTTCTTCTTTAATAATCGGCTCTATGATTGGTTGAATTATTGGTTCAGAGTCGGATTCTAAGGAAAGTGACTCTAAATTTTTAGCAAGAGATTCTACTTCTTGAGCTCTTAAGCGTTCGTGGAATTTTCTTTCGGGTTCAGGATGTGAAGGAGTTAATTCAGCGTTGGAGGAACGTAAGTTCATACATTAATTTCTATTATGAGATCACAACACTAAAGGTTTATCTAGGGTTACCTACTTGTTTCTCTTTAGTGTTTTTTCGGTGTTCTAGTACTTCCTATTTCTTTTTGTTGTTTTTGTCCTTTTATTAATTCTTTGAGGTTCCGGATTAAGTTTAATGAGTTTAAGATTGACCGGATCATACAATTTGGGAAATTGTACAAAGAACTAAAGGATTTATTCATAAACTTTGAACTTTCTTGGAAATGAATTTCCTCGAGAGGATCGAATAACATAAAAACAATGATAAAAACCTTTAAACAAACAGATTATCCTTCTGATTTTGCCCACGTTTCGAATAGCCAAAAGATGCAGCAGAGGGGCAGGATCCTTCTATTGACCAATAAAATTGGTGATCCAACAACCCGGTCCACGTACAAATCCAACTACTACTACGAATCAGAAAAATTATCTATTTATTTAACTGCCAACTCCCCGGCAGCGGCGCCAAAAAGTTGATGTGCTGGATCGTAACCTTTATTTATGAACGAATTTGAGTTGTTTTGTTACACGAATTGATTTATTGTATATGTGGTATTTTATTGAATTCAGGTTGATTTCACACATATATAGGCAACTAGTCCTATCCGTGTAGTTTAGTTTGTCGGTAAATCCGATTCGTTCCACAGGAAAATGGAGTGTTTAATGGTTTTTAATAGTCTTTGATGTCAAACTTAATTAAAGGGGGTTTTGGATTAGGAATTTATAATATAACAGTAAAAGAAAATAAATTAAACTAATTTACTAAATAAAATTACAAGATTACAATAATTAACTTAAAAAGGAACTAAATGAAAATATACTAATTATGGTGCGACAATTATATTACTAAATGGCAATTAGTAAAATAATAACTTTTAATAAAACTATATATTTAGAATTTTGTTTTGAGTAATTATAATATAAACTTATTTAAATTAACTAAATGACAAGTTTTAATTATATTAATATAAATTATTAGGAATAGTAATTTAACTAATTACAAACTAATTATAAATTATAAACTTTTAATTAACACTAATTATAAGGTTAAAACATGTATTAAAGTATTTTATAATAACCTAATATTAATTATATAGTAATAACCTAAATATAAATAATTAAATAATTAAAACCCTAATTTTAACCCTACTGGTACTGTAGCCGGGTTGTAGACCGTACGCGTTTCGCGTATTTATACGCGTATCGCGTATACATTTAAACCTACGCGAATTGTGTGAATCTGGTCGTACAGTTTGATTTATAGGCGTACGCGTTTCGCGTATACCATACACGATTCGCGTATGATATATAAACTGTGACAAACAGTCTGTTACGGATTTAAATGTTTTTATGTATTGTTTTTATATTTTAAAATAATAATTCGTAAATAATGATAATAATACGTTTACAAGAAATAATAATGGGATAAATGGGAGTGTTTACTTAAATGTGTCACCCCTAGGTCCATGGATTGTTTTAAGTTTACGCCCTATTTAAAATGTTTTAGTAATAAACTTTATATTTTTCTTTCGAATAAATATAAGGTTACGACTAACTAAAATAAATCTAATTTTCATCGGATTCTATTTAGATAGCTACTATTCCCTAAGTATTTAAATTGAGACCTAGCCTAGTTTTGACTTTCGCCAATACCCAAATCGTAACGGTTTCCCTTTTTACAATTTCACTATCATATAATTATTGATATTACCCAAACCATCGAAGTTTATTTCTAAATTGGTGTTAATAATTTATCCATAAATTCGTCTAGATCATTTTAATGTTGAAGCTTAATTTATGTAAATAAAAACAACTTTCGTTATTTAAATTCAATAAATTAAGTGGCAAGGGTTAAATACCTAATTACACAATAATGGTTCTTTTAACTAGGCTCAATATTAAAAATACTAAAGTTACATTTTTAACTTTTACAAATGGTAACAATCCATTTCACTAGGGGCTCTACATTTAAGCAAACACTAGGGAAATTTAACTATTCATTACACTAGGGTAAACATAAAAATATAGATATGCAAACATAATAACAACGCTAATTTTAACAAAGTAAACTTACTAAAATATCTTCACTTTCATTAACTTTAAACGGTAGGAAAATTACAATAATAACACCCCTTTCACGCGTACAATAACACCCTTAATCACAAACAATACCCCCTAAATAATTGAAACTAATTTTACAGAGTAATAAAATGACAATATATTTAACTATAGTAATTGTTGTATGTGTTGTTGTCTAATATTTTCTGTACACTTTGATGTTCAACTAGTACTCCGTATTTAAAGCCTACAAGATGTAGTAGGTGATAGTTGATGGACTTCATTGCTGTATCTCAATTCTAAAAGAATTAGTTTTTATCTCCAAAAAGCAGCCGCCCTTATCTGATGAATGATTAAATTCGGCCTAACATTACGTGTTTCGTGTAGAGGTCACACGATTCACGTAAGGCTAAATTACTACGCGTTTCGTGTGACTCTACACGATTCGCGTAAGAGATAATGGCAGTTTTCTTTATTTTTCTTTTTCGTTTGTTCTATGTTGATCCCGTGTTGACGTTAAATTGACTTGGCACTTTCCATTTGAACTCTTTTCTTCAATTATCTTGTACTTTCATTCGGATAAACGTTTCTTGATATAAATTTGGTTAAAACTATCGTTTTATCGTCGTTTCTTCGAATAGCAAGCTCTTGTCTACTTTTATCGTTTTTCTCGTGAAATGCTCATTGAATGTCTTTGTAGATGGTAAAAACCTATGAAATATAAGTGATATTGCGTCGAATAATATGTATGTTTAGAGCAATATCAGTTAAAAATTGTGATTTTGGGGGTGTTTTTTCGGGTTTTTGCGGCTTTATTTTCGCAGTTTTTTTTTCTGTGTTGTGGGTTGGGACTGATCAGTTCGATCAGTATATATTTTTTTCTGGATTTTTCATCCTCCGCGAGTCGCGGGGTTTAAACCTTCAAACTCCGCGAGTCGTGGAGTTTTTTTTTTTTTTTTTATAACATCTTATACTAATTAAAACAATTAAGTAATTAATTTTAAAATTTTGTTTCCCTTGTTATTTAGGACGAGGTCATTTCGGATCGATGTCCTAGTCCGTCCTTCGACAAAATTTTAAAATTTGTCTTTTTGTAGCGATTGTTTTAAAAGCTAAGATTTTTGGGTTTTTTTAATGTTTTTGGCATACTTTAATTCAATAAGATTAAAAATAATGATAATAAAAGTTCTCGTCCCTCCCTCGGGTAAAGCAATTTCGGTTCAAAGACCTAGTCTTCAACTTACGACGAATTTTAAAAATCATATTTTTAACTTAATGAGATAAAGTAAATTTTTGTTTTTAAATTCACACAATTTAAATATAAAATTCAAAATTAATATTAAAAATTCACACCAAACTTTAAAATTTGAAATGCATAAAATTAAAAATTCATATTTTAAAAATTAAAAATTCACACCAAACTTAATTTAAAAATTCATATTATAAATTCACACCAAACTTATATTAATTTTTCAAATATTTACAATTTTAAAAATATTGTTTTTACAAAGTTTACAATATTAATTTAAGATTTAAATATTAATTTTAAAAACATGGTAAAAATAAAATTAAAAATCTTTTTGGCTTTTTATCCCACTTTAATCAATCAAATATTATCAAAAATATGCCCCCTCTTTTCGGTAAAGTAATTTCGGTTCCAAGACCTAATTTAACTCATGACGAATTTTTGAAATATTTTGGGTTGATTGATTAAAGATATTTATACCTTAAGAATAAACGTTAAATTTCGTAGTGATGTAATAAATTTTTGAATGATATCAATAATTTCGGTCGCCAAACCTAATTTTATTCAATACCAATTTAATACTTTATAGCGAACAAATTAGAGTTTATTATCAAAAGGTTAAAAATAAAAAAAATAAAATAAAAACTGTACAAACATACCTGTGAAATAGATTTCTTAGTTATATGATCTATCCCATTCATAAGATAGTCGGTTTAATTGGTTTTCCATGGCTACATAGGCGTAACCTCGAGCATTCAATGTCTTTTCTTCTAAACATATGAACGGTCCGTCTCTGCATAAAGTAACAAATTCGGTATTTGAATAGGTTTGATTATTTGAACATTTACCTCCATGTGACCATTTTCCGCATTTGTGACATCTTTCTAGGTGTCGTGCTCTTCTTTTCGCTGCAGATTTTGATTTTCCTTTACCAAATTGTAACTTATTATCTTCGCATCTGGATTCTTTTCTAACTCCGTCCAATCTTTCTCTGATTACTGATACTATTTCACTCGGTAGTGTGTCATTATTACGTTTAGTGATCAAAGCGTGTAGCATTAGACCATGGTTTAGTTCACAGGCAGTCTTCATTTTGTAAAAACCTAAAAAAATAAAAATTCAGAATGGGGGGAGAAGACTAGTTCTTTAGGGTCTGCTAGGGAAAGACCATTCGGGTTCCATTTTCGAGAACTACACGAAAACAGACAATCTAACTCTAACAGAAATACATATTATCCTTTAAAGACTTGATTCTCCCCACACTTAGTTACCTGTGGTGTCGAAATTGTGATTAACTTCGTTGTCGACTTCCATCGGACTATCTATGTAGTGTTTAACTCTGTGACCATTAACTTTAAATTCAATCCCATTTGAATTTATTAATTCTATCGTTCCGTATGGGAAAACTCTTTTGACTATGAATGGTCCAGACCATCTTGATTTCAATTTTCCAGGAAATAGCTTGAATCGTGAATTGAAAAGAAGAACTCTGTCTCCTTCTTTAAATTCTTTTGAACTTCTGATTCTTTTATCATGCCATTTCTTCGTTCTTTCTTTATAGATTAACGAATTTTCGTATGCTTCATGTCTTAATTCTTCTAATTCGTTTAGTTGACTTAATCGTAGACGTCCAGCTTCATGTAAATCAAGATTACATGTCTTCAAAGCCCAAAATGCTTTGTGTTCAATTTCTACTGGAAGATGACATGCTTTTCCATAAACAAGTCTAAAAGGTGTGGTTCCAATTGGAGTTTTGTAGGCTGTTCTAAAAGCCCAGAGTGCATCCTTCAATTTAATGGACCATTCCTTCGGATTTGATCCTACGGTTTTCTCTAGAATACGTTTTAAAGCTCGGTTGGTATTTTCAACTTGTCCACTTGTTTGTGGATGATATGCGGTGGAGATTTTATGAGTTACTCCATATCTTTTAAGAACTTTCTCAAGTTGATTATTACAAAAATGAGTACCCCGATCACTTATTAAAGCTTTCGGTGTTCCAAACCTTGCAAAAAGACGTTTTAAAAAGTTGACTACAACTCGTGCATCGTTAGTTGGGAGAGCTTGTGCTTCCGCCAATTTAGATACATAATCAATGGCTACGAGTATATATAGATTATTATGAGATTTTGGAAATGGACCCATAAAGTCAATACCCCAAATGTCAAATACTTTACATACTTGGATGATATTTTGTGGCATTTCATCACGTTGACTTATTTTTCCGGCCCTTTGACAAGCATCACAGGATTTGCAAAGAAGGTGTGCGTCTTTGTAAATTGTAGGCCAATAGAATCCAGCATCATAAATTTTTCTTACTGTTAGTTGAGGCCCATAATGCCCTCCTGTTGGTCCTGTGTGACAATGGTTTAATATTTTACTAGCTTCATCTCCAAATACACATCGGCGTATTATTCCATCGGGACAACTTTTAAACAAATGTGGATCTTCCCAAAAATAGTGTTTTATATCACTGAAGAATTTCTTTCGTCTTTGGTACGATAATCCTTTTTCAAGGAATCCACAAACTAAGTAGTTTGCATAGTCTGCAAACCATGGAATTTCTTTATAATCTATCTTCAATAGATATTCATCAGGAAAGTTGTCTTGTATGGCCGATTCATTTAGAACTTCTAATTCGGGATTTTCAAGACGAGAAAGATGATCAGCGGCGAGATTTTCTGCTCCTCTTTTATCTCGGATTTCAATATCAAACTCTTGTAAGAGTAAGATCCGACGGATTAATCTTGGTTTAGCATCTTGTTTCGAAAATAGGTATCTAAGAGCAGAATGGTCGGTATAGACCACCGTTTTTGCTAGAATGAGATATGATCGAAATTTGTCAAAAGCAAAGACAATAGCAAGGAGTTCTTTTTCAGTAGTTGTATAGTTCGTTTGTGCTCCTTGTAACGTCTTACTAGCATAATATATAGGTTGAAATCGTTTTTCAATCCTTTGTCCTAAAACGGCTCCCATTGCAAAATCACTTGCATCGCACATTAGTTCAAATGGTAGATTCCAATTTGGTGTTATCATGATCGGCGCATTAGTTAGTTTCTCTTTAAGAATATTAAAAGATTTGATACACTCATCTGAAAAGATGAATGGAGCATCCTTTTCTAGGAGTTTATTCATAGGAGTGGCAATTTTAGAAAAATCTTTTATGAAACGTCGGTAAAAACTGGCATGCCCTAGAAAACTCCTAATTCCTCTGACATTGGTGGGATGTGAATGTTTAGCAATTACATCTACTTTAGCTCTATCCACTTCAATTCCTTCTTTTGAAATTTTATGACCAAGAACGATGCCTTCTTTAACCTTGAAATGGCATTTCTCCCAATTAAGTACTAGATTTGATTGTTCGCATCTAATAAGCATTCATTCCAGATTAACTAGACATGATTCAAATGTATCACCGAAGACTGAAAAGTCATCCATGAAAACTTCCATGCATTCTTCTATCATGTCGTGAAAAATCGCCATCATACACCTTTGAAAGGTTGCAGGGGCGTTACAAAGTCCAAATGGCATGCGTTTGTAAGCAAAAGTACCATAAGGGCACGTGAATGTGGTTTTCTCTTGATCTTCGGGTGCTATTGGAATTTGAAAATATCCGGAAAATCCATCTAGAAAACAATAGTAACTATTTCCGGCTAATCTTTCCAACATTTGATCAATGAAAGGTAAGGGAAAGTGATCTTTTCTGGTGGCGTCATTTAATTTTCTATAATCAATACATACACGCCATCCTGTTACAGTCCTAGTAGAAATAAGCTCATTTTTCTCATTTGTAATGACAGTCATGCCACCCTTCTTAGGCACGCATTGAACTGGGCTTACCCATGGACTATCAGAGATTTGATAAATTAGACCTGCATCTAGCAGTTTAATAATCTCTTTCTTAACTACATCTTGCATATTAGGATTTAGTCTTCGTTGGCGTTGCACATACGTTTTATGACCTTCTTCCATAAGGATTTTATGTGTGCAATACGAAGGACTTATTCCTTTAATATCATGAATCTTCCATCCAATGGCTGGTTTATGAGCTTTCAACACAGAAATGAGTTGTGATTTCTCATTTTCAGTAAGAGAAGACGATATTATTACAGGTAATTCAGATTCACCATGTAAATAAGCATATTCCAAATGGTTTGGAAGTGGCTTTAACTCTAATTTCGGAGGTTCTTCTATCGATGATTTGTATCGATATCTGTCTTCTTCTTTTAGCATTTGAATTTCTTCTGTTGTTGGTTCATATCCATTAGCTATAAGTGTAGCTAACATTTCAGCTTCATCAATTGGTTCATTACCTTCTCCTAAAGAACATTCTCCCGTTCCTTGTAATTCTGGAAATTCTTCTAATAATTCTGCATGTGCATCTATAGTTTGAATATAATAACATGTATCATCTGCAGATTGTGGTTGTTGCATTGCTCTATCAACTGAAAAGGTAACACTCTCATCCTCTATACTTAGGGTCAGTTTCTTACCGAACACGTCTATCATTGCTTTAGCCGTATTTAAGAATGGTCTTCCTAATATGAGAGGAACTTGAGAATCTTCTTCCATGTCTAGAACAATAAAATCTACTGGAAATACTAAAGTACCAACTTTAACTAGCATGTTCTCCATTATCCCTCTAGGATATTTTATTGATCGATCGGCTAGTTGTATACTTATTCTAGTTGGTTTCAATTCTCCAAGGTCTAGTTTAGCGTATAGTGAATACGGCATTAGATTTATACTAGCACCTAAATCTGCCAATGCTTCTATTGAACTAAGACTACCCAGAAAACATGGAATTGTGAAACTTCCTGGATCAGATAGTTTTTCTGGTATCTTATTCAACAGCACTGCTGAACAATTAGCATTCATAGTAACGGCCGAGAGTTCTTCCATTTTCTTTCTATTTGAGATTAGATCTTTCAGAAATTTAGCATATCTAGGCATTCCTGAAATCACATCAATGAAAGGAAGATTTACATTTATCTGTTTAAACATATCCAAGAATTTGGATTGCTCGGCTTCAAGTTTCTCTTTCTTCATTTTACTCGGGTAAGGAAGTGGTGGTTGGTATGGTTTAACATAAGGTTTAGCCTTAACTGTGTTATCTTCATTAACCTTTTCAACTACCGGTTCTTTTTCCTTATCTTGATCAGGTTGTGGTTCTTGTGGAGTAGGAATAGCTTCATCAGAAGTAACAGGTATTTCAGGTGGTTTAAGTGTTGTACCACTTCTTGTGGTAATGGCTTTAGCTGTTTCATTCCGGGGGTTAGCATTTGTATCACTAGGTAGACTTCCCGGTTTTCTTTCACCTATTAACCTTGCTAGGTTACTTACTTCTTGTTCCAGATTTTGAATAGAAGCTTGTTGATTTCTAAATGCTTGAGCATTTTGTTCATTAGTTTGTTTTTGAGATGTGAAAAACTGCGTTTGAGTTTCAACTAGCTTCGTCATCATATCTTCTAAATTCGGCTTTTTATCATCGGTTTGTTGTGGTGGTTTGTTTTGAAAATTAGGTCTTTGCTGATTGTAAGTATTATTGGATACTTGTTGATTGCTAGGACCTTGTTGGTTGTTGTATGGAATATTTCGGTTATAATTCTGGTTTTGATTGTAAATTGGTCTTGGCGGTTGATAATTATTCTGATAATTATTTCCAGGCCTTTGGTTTATGTATGAAATATTCTCTCTTTGTTCCATTGTTAATTCAATACTGAGACAATCTTTTGTCAAATGTGGTCCTCCACACTGCTCACAACTAATTCGTATTGAGTGAATATATTTAGTCATCTTTTCCATTCGTCTCTCGACAGCATCTATCTTTGCGGAAATGGAATCTAAGTCATGGCTAGAATCGGCTCTAGCTGCTTTAGATGATCTAACGATATCTTTTTCTTGGTGCCACTCATGCGAGTGGGAAGCAGTGTTATCAATAATTTTTTAAGCATCAGTTTCGGTTTTCTTCATAATAGAACCACCAGCTGCTATATCTATGTCTTTCCTTGTAGTGATGTCGCATCCTTGGTAGAATATTTGTACTATTTAACAGGTGTCTAAACCATGTTGCGGACATCCTCTTAACAACTTTCCAAATCTAGTCCACGCCTCATATAGAGTTTCATTTGGTTTCTGTGTGAACGTAACAATTTCTCCTTGAAGTCTTACGGCTTTAGATGCAGGAAAGAATTGTTTAAGAAATTTTTCAACTAAAACATCCCATGTATCAATCGCCCCTTCAGGTAACGATTCCAACCAATCTTTGGCTTCTCCCTTTAAAGTCCAGGGAAATAACATGAGATATATCTGTTCATCCTCCACTTCTCGGATTTTAAATAGTGTGCAGATCCTATTAAAGGTACGTAAATGTTCATTTGGATCTTCCTTCGGCGCACCACTAAATTGGCATTGATTAGTCACCATGTGTAGAATTTGTCCTTTGATTTCATAATCTGGCGCATTAATGTCTGGATGAGTAATTGCGTGACCTTGGCCAGTGCGTTTAGCTCTCATTCGGTCTTCCATACTTAAAGGTTCCAGATTCTCCATAATTGAATTTGTTGAATCGGAATCACTAGAAGATTCTGATTTAATGGTTCGTTCCTCAACAATCTCTGTTTGAATGATTGGTGGTTCCGGAGGAAAGTTTAGTGGTTCAGGATCTACGAATCGTCCCTGAATATTCTCCGGATTCTCAATTGTGAGGTCGGGTTCAAAAAATGGATTATCGGAAATTTGAACTGGAGTACTTGGTCGAATGGATGACGATTCTAAAGAAAAATCAACGGCAGTAATATTTGCTAAATGTCTTGATCTAGTTACAGGTGGTGAACGTACAAAAGGTGGTGAACGTCTTGCTCGGTGCATTCACTGAATATCCTATTAGTTTTTAAAAGGAAAGAAAAATTATAATAAGTTATCCAATCAATAGACTTTTCTGATTTTGCCCACGTTTCGAATAGCCAAAAGATGCAGCAGAGGGGCAGGATTCGTTTGGTCTCAATATAATTGAGGACTGTTTGGCTCCAATAACCCGGTCCACGTACAAATCCAACTATTACTACGAACCAGAAAATTTTGATGTCTATCAATTTAATCACTTAAAATAAATTTTCGTAATTTTAAGAAATTTAGATAAGAAGTAGAATAAAATTCTATGTCCTAAAACTAGAATAGCGAGAAATAAGAAAGAAAAAGAGCGCGTCGGAAAAAGGTCGAAAAAGAAAAATGGTTGAAAAATAAAAGGTGACGGAAAAATAAAAGAAACTTATAACACTTAAAAACACTTGACTAACCTAACCTTATTACTACAACTAACTTAAAATTATAATCGCAAATTGAGATTACTAATTGGAATGATAATTGATACATAGGAAAAAGTCGTATAAAAATATTAAAGCTTACAGGAAAAACTAAATCCCAAATGGAAATAACTTAAAAAGAAACTAAAACTTAAAAAGGCGTCGCAAAATTCTAAAGCACCTAAATCTTAGTCTAAAGAAAAAGCACTTAAGGAATTCTACGGCAAAGCCTAAAAATCTAGAAGTAAAAATAACTATGGCAAAAACTAAGTTTAAAACTAAATATGAGCTAAAAATACAAATATTACGCTAAAACGATTAAAAAGGGACAAAATATAAAAATATACAAAAAGTTGTAAAAAGTTACAAATTTTTATAAAAATATTATTTTTATATTATTTATTTAATAAAGCTATTAATTTTATAATTTAATAAAACTAATTAAACTAAATACATAAATTAATTAAAACTTAAATTAAATACTAAATTACTTAAATATTTAACCCTAAATACAAATTAATTAATAATAATTAATAATACTCCGTATTTAATGCAGATTAGGGTTCTGTTAGGCGCGTGTCAGGGTGGCTCCGCGAGTTGCGGTGTTTCAAGCAGCAAACCCCGCGAGTCGCGGGGTTCCAAAATTCAACTCTGGTACAGTTTTAAATTTGACGCTTTTTTTTTATATATTCTGTTTTATATTTTTCTGTTTTAAAATCTAAATATTTATATAATAAAAACTTATATTTAAAAACTAAAATAAAAATAGAACTACTTTATAATTTTATAAATAAAAATCGTAAAGCTAGATTTATATATATATATATTTTTTTTTCGGTTTTATATTTATAAAATATATTTATAAAATAAATTAAATAAAACTTATATTTTTACAAACTAAAGAAACTTTATAAAACTTAAATATTTATCAAACTCCTAAAAATATTTATATTTTTGTTTTTCTTTTAATATTTTTGAATATTTAAAACGTATTTTTATAAAAACGAATTTTAATAAAAGTAAACTAAAAATCTTTTTTTTTTTATATTAGCGTTGCGCTTCCGGCTTTTAAGCTATTCCCCGGCAGCGGCGCCAAAAATACTTGATGTGGTTGCGGAGTGTATATAAAATAGCTATTAAATTTTAGCAGGAAAATACTATTAAATACGATACAATTTTACACAAGATATTTATTTATTTAGAGAATGGATATACTTATACCTTGCTACAACACTTATAGGCAGTGTACCTAATCGTACAGTAGTGTAGTTTTTAGTAAGTCCGGTTCGTTCCACATGGAAAATCTTTAAACAAAGCTTAACGCTATATTAGTTTACTTTTATAAAAATACAAATATATATATAAGTAATATTATTATTATAAAGGGGTTTTTTACCGTTTAATGACCGGTTTGTCGATTTTAAAACTTTAGTAGCAGTTAAAACCAAATGTAAAATATTAAAAATAAATACAAGACTTAAATTAAAGCGTAAAGTAAATAACGATAATGAAATTACGAATAATAAAAGTGCGATAAAATAAACTTGCGATAATTAAAAAGTACGATAATTAAAAGTGCAATTAAATACAATAATAATAAAAATGCGATAATTAGAAGTGCAATTAAATATAAAATAAAGGAAATTAAATATGAAATAAAAGAATTATGCTTATTTAAACTTCCGTAATCATGATGTTTGACGTGTTGATTTTAGTTTTATGCTCATGGGTTAATTGTCCTTTGTCCTGGATTATTTAATATGTCCTTCTGGTTTTTGTCCATAACAGTCCATCAGTCATAAATATAAAGTGCGAGTGTCCTCGTCAAATTATCCTAATACCCGAAGTTAAATATTCCATCTAATTGGGGACTTAACCTGTAACAAGATTTTAATACTTTGTTTAATAATTACACCAGGATGTCGACTGAGTGTAACCCAAGGTTTTAATATTTTGTTATCAATTATACCAAGTGTCCTTGTACATAATTTCACCCCTGTTTTAATTATTCTAGTGGCTATTAATCCATTCCCGTGTCCGGTTAAATGAACGATTATTCGTACATATAAATACCCCGCCCATCGTGTCCGATCGAGTGTATATGGTAATTTATAGGGACGCCCAATTGTAAATCTTTGTATTAACATTAACAAACTATCATTTAGTTAAACAAATATAAAGCCCATTAATAGCCCATAGTCTAATTTCCACAAGTGTCGTTCTTTTGTTCAAACCCCAATTATGGTACAAAGCCCAATTACCCAATTTTAGTAATTAGCCCAACATCATGATTACTTCGGATTAAATAAGCATAATAATAACTTAGCTACGAGACATTAAATTAAAAAGGTTGAACATAACTTACAATGATTAAAAATAGCGTAGCGTTACACGGACAGAATTTCGACTTACACCCTTACAACATTTGCTAACATACCTTTATTATTAGGATTAAAATTAAAATTAAAATTAAAATATAAATATAAATATTTATGTATAGATATAGAGAGGATGGATATATGAGTGTGAAAAATGATCAGAATTCGGTTGGCTTTATAGGAAATTTAGTTCAGGGATACTCCGCGACTCGCGGCATTTTTTGCCTTCAAACTCCGCGAGTCACGGAGTTTGAAAATACAGCTCACTCCAAATTGGATCTTAGTCTGCTGACGGTTTTAAATATTAATATAATATATATATATATATATATATATATATATATATATATATATATATATATATATATATATATATATATATATATATAATTTTTAAGAATTATTTATATATTATATTATATTCATGTGCATAGTTGACTTGTAATTTTTAGTCCGTTGCGTCGAGCGTTGAGAGTTGACTCTGGTCCCGGTTCCGGATTTTCGAATGTCCTTGCGTACAATTTAATATCTTGTACTTTGCGTTTTGAATCTTGTACTCTTGTAATTTCGAGACGTTTCTTATCAATAATTGGAACCTCTTTGATTGTCTTTTGTACTTTTGAGCTTTTTGGTCGTTTGCGTCATCAATTCGTCGAATCTGTCTTTTGTCTTCACCTTTTATTATTTAAACGAATATCACTTGTAAATAGAACAATTGCAACTAAAAGTTTGTCTTTCTTGAGGAATAATGCTATGAAATATATGTTCATTTTTAGCATTATCAACAGGTAAGTCTGTACAGTTTTTATTTTTAATTTTTTTTTAACCTTTTGATAATAAACACTAATTTGTTCGCTAAAACGTATTAAATTGGTATTGAATAAAATTAGGTTTGGCGACCGAAATTATTGATATCATTCAAAAATTTATTACATCACTGCGAAATTTAACGTTTATTCTTAAGGTATAAATATCTTTAATCAATCAACCCAAAATATTTCAAAAATTCGTCATGAGTTAAATTAGGTCATGGAACCGAAATTACTTTACCGAAAAGAGGGGCGTATATTTTTGATAATATTTGATTGATTAAAGTGGGATAAAAAGCCAAAAAGATTTTTAATTTTATTTTTACCATGTTTTTAAAATTAATATATAAATTTTAAATTAATATTGTACACTTTGTAAAATCAATATATTTAAAATTGTAAATATTCGAAAAATTAATATAAGTTTGGTGTGAATTTATAATATAAAAATTTAAATTAAGTTTGGTGTGAATTTTATTTTTATGAATTTTTAAATTTAAGTTTGGTATGAATTTTTAATATTAATTTTGAATTTTATGCATTTTAAATTTAAGTTGTGTGAATTTAAAAACAAAAATTTACTTTATTTCGCTAAGTTAAAAATATGATTTTTAAAATTCGTTGTAAGTTGAAGACTAGGTCTCTGAACCGAAATTGCTTTAACCGAGGGAGGGACGAGAACTTTTATTATCATTATTTTTAATCTTATTGAATTAAAGTATGCCAAAAACATTAAAAAAACCCAAAAATCTAAGCTTTAAAAACAATCGCTTGAAAAAGACAAATTTTAAAATTTTGTCGAAGGACGGACTAGGACATCGATCCGAAACGACCTCGTCCTAAACAACAAAGGAAAACAAAATTTTAAATTTATTTTATATTTGTTTATTAAGTTAAGATTTTATATATAAAAAAAAAAAAAAAAAAAAAACCAAACACCGCGACTCGCGGTGTTTGAGGCTACCTGTGACAACCAGGAAATTTCCAACCAAATTTAAACTTTAATCTTTATATGTTTCCGACACGATAAGCAATATTTGTTAAGTTAAATTTCAAGAATTTTAAACTATGTTCATACATTCATTCAACCTCGACCAAGTTCCAACGATTCACGAACCATTAAACGAATATGATTATATATGTATATGTGTATATATATTATAACTTGAAACGTAAACAAAATATTAGATTAAATACTTTATATGATTGTATCTGTTTCAAAATGTTTTTCAATGGAATTAGAAGATAAGATCAAATGATTGAATTATCAGATATATTGAATTATGATTACAAGTCTTTGTTGAAAGGCCCACGTTGATTTGAGAAATCTTTCCATTTTAACAATATTCGGAAAATGGTAAAGTGATTTATAAATAAGAACAAATTGTCAATCATTGAGAACTAGACAAAGGATAGTGGAAGATTGAATCTCATAAAGACTCGATTGATCTATTTAGTTTCAAACGTACAAAAACGTTTTCAGTTTAAAAAGAACTTTATTATTAAAACGTATATAACTTTTATAAATATCTAGAACCACTTTTGACAACTCATTACTTAACTAGTATGATAAAGATAACGATATTTATATTTTATTTTTTATATATATAACGATTTAAATTAATATTATATATATTTATACGCGTATTATACGTATATAGTTTTATTCTTTTACTATACTTAAACTTTACCTTTACTTTATTTTTACTTTACTTTAACTTTAATAATTCATACTTTAATAATTCACTTTAATAATTCATACTTTAATAATTCACTTTAATAATTCATACTTTAATAATTCACTTTAATAATTCATACTTTAATAATTCACTTTAATAATTCAAAAATCTATTATAAATAGAATTCAATAGGTTTCATTATTTCATAGAAACTTGAAAATATTTTTCTCTAAACTCTCTCAATCGATTTACATATATATATTTACTCCGTATTATTTCAAGATATTATTAGTATACATAAAATATTACGACGGAGTGCTGTCCGAGTGATTTCGAAATTGTTTTTCGAGTAGGATAGGATTAAGGAAATTATGGGTTATAGCTATAGAGGTGATTGAGTATGGTTCATGGGTATGCTCGTGAGGTCAATATAGTGTTTATCATTTCCGTTGCGTCTACGTACCTTTCCTGCAATATTGAATCTCAATATTGATACGTGAGTACTCATAATTTAACTTTTACATACTAATAGTGTATCCCTGACTAGTGCTCGAGTATTTAGGATTATGCATGCTTGTACTTTTAATATTGCCCTTAGACAGGTTAGGTTGAATGTTGAATTAGTTACACTTGCGGTTGAGATAAGGTATAAGATATGCATGTCCTTGGAAAGCTAGCGAAAAATTAAGAACTTTTCCTTTAGATATCGAATGGTTTCGATGAACGGATTAGAAGTTATAATCAATTGAATTTTCGATATTTTTATTAAAAATGATTATTATTATCGTCGTTCTAGTTTTATCTTATTATTATCATTATTATTATCTTTATCAATAAAAGAGATTTATCATTAAAAATTGTTATTTTTTATTATTATTATTATCGTTATTATCGTTAAAGTTATAATTAGTATTATTATTATTATCCAATTATTATTATTATTATTATTAGTATTATTATTATTATTATTATCATTATTAATATGTATATCATTATTTAAAAATGGTTATTGTTATTGTTATTATTATTATTACTATATTATCATTAAGATAATTATTAGTATTATCGTTAATAATGTTATAGTAACTATCATTATTAATATTAGTGTAATTAAAAAAAATATTTGTAACACCTAATTATTTTGATTACTATTATTATCATTATTATGAACACGATATAAAAGACGATTAAAAGCTATTAAACGAAACAATTAGGAAATAATGAGTAAGAGTATCATTATGAAATTAAAATATTATAAGATATTGATTTAGATAAAATTATCGTTCTTATTATTTTTATCATTACTATTATAATTAAAAGTATCGTTAGTATTAAAACTATCATTTTAACAAAAATTATCATTTTAATAGAAATGTCATTGTTACTCTAAAATATCATTATTATTATTATCTTAAATAGAATTATTATTTTAAAGATAATATTAAAAATTATCGTAAATATTAAAGTTATCATAATTAGAATTATCGTTTTATCATAATGTCATCTTAGTAATTATAAATATTGATATTTTTATAATAATAATTATTATTACAAAATAATACAACTTTTACTTACTATCATTATAGATATTATTTTATCAAATAAATATGTGATACAAACATATTTTACTAGGTGTAATGACTTACTTTAATAATACCTATCATATTATCTTTATGATATTAAATGAACCCTATAAATTTTATTACTTAATATATATAAAAGTATATTTTATTATATAAATTTAATATAAAATTTTATTTATTAATAAATAAATTATACTATTTACTCTAATAAATCTTTTAAAAATATTTAAAATATAAAATGACGATATTTAAACTATATATTAATCAAGTATAGATTTTTGGAAATTATTTTGAGTCAAATTTACTTTTGTTGACTTTTGCATATTAGTCTCGAGCATTAGGATATTTGTTAGACAAATATTGACCAACACATAAATATATATAATTAATTTAGGTTCGTGAATCCGAGGCCAACCTTGCACTTGTTCAATGATGTTATATGTATTTTTACTACGAAATACAGTATGGTGAGTTTCATTTACCTTTTTACCCTTTATATTTTTGGGACTGAGAATACATGCGTTTTTATAAATGTTTGACGAAATAGACACAAGTAATTGAAACTACATTCTATGGTTGAATTATCGAAATCGAATATGCCCCTTTTTATTAAAGTCTGGTAATCTAAGAATTAGGGAACAGACACCCTAATTGACGCGAATCCTAAAGATAGATCTATTGGGCCTAACAAACCCCATCTAAAGTACCGGATGCTTTAGTACTTCGAAATTTATATCATGTCCGAAGGAGGATCCCGGAATGATAGGGGATATTCTTATATGTATCTAGTTAATGTTGGTTACCAGGTGTTCACCATATGAATGATTATTTTTGTCTCTATGCATGGGACGTATATTTATGAGAACTGGAAATGAAATTCTTGTGGTCTATTAAAATGATGGAAATAAATGATTATGATAAACTAATGAACTCACCAACCTTTTGGTTGACACTTTAAAGCATGTTTATTCTCAGGTGTTAAAGAAATCTTCCGCTGTGCATTTGCTCATTTTAAAGATATTACTTGGAGTCTTTCATAGCATATTTCGAAGAACGTTGCATTCGAGTCATTGAGTTCATCAAAGATTATTATTAAATCAATTTATAGTTGGATAGTGGATATTATGAAATGGTATGCATGCCTGTCAATTTTTGATGTAAAGAAAGATTGTCTTTTAAAAACGAATGCAATGTTTGTAAAATGTATCATATAGAGGTCAAATACCTCGCAATGTAATCAACTATTGTGAATCGTTTATAATGTATATGAACGGGTCCTTTCAGTTGGTATCAGAGCGGTGGTCTTAGCGAACCAGGTCTGCATTAGTGTGTCTAACTGATAAGTCGATAGGATGCATTAGTGAGTCTGGACTTCGACCGTGTCTGCATGTCAAATGTTTTGCTTATCATTTTGTGTCGAAAATTAACTACTTATCATCCTCAGGAAATTACCTGCTTATCATTTTTAGTCTAAGACACGTCTTGCTGCATTGATTGCATGAATAGTGTATAGACAAAAATTCATATCTTAGCATATCTGCTAAATCATATCTTATCGTATCTGTTACTTTAAACTTTGCCTGACATATCCCGCAAAGTCCTCCGTAATCTACGAAATCTTTTGATCTATTTATATATATATATATATATATATATATATATATATATATATATATATATATATATATATATATATATATATATATATATATATATATATATATATATATATATATATATATATATATATATATATATATATATATATATATATCTATGTAATTAGAATACCATCCGTTAGCCAAAATCATTTCATATCAAAAAAAAAAAACCTTTATCCAATCGTGCGAAATGGAATTCGTCATCAGTTCAAGTCACTCAGATTCCGAAATGGAATCCCATTCAAGCTCCGAAAGCAGTGTGACCGGAATAGATCAACCAATCAGTCATCACCTATTCTGGATGAATTGGGGATGGGTTCGTAGCCTCCTCAATCATTGGAAACAAGAAGAAGGTGATCCCTTCCATCCACCAAATTGCCCTCTTGACGAAGAACCTGAAGCACTTACCGGCGAACCTGTCCGAAACACCATTTTCTCGCTCATTTCCAGAGTATCTCGTCACGATTATATATTACATCAAATTTTATATTTTATTTATCCGCTCGTCCGAACCGACAATCACCCCGGTGTAATAGAAGAAGTCAACGAGCTTCGCGCTCGGGTAGTGGCTTTGGAGAATATGGTGCAGAGATTACAAACACCAGCAGCAGCATCAGCAGCATAACCAGTACCACCATCATTAACGCCAACAGTACCATTACCACCTCCAACCACAACCGCGTCGTAAACCTCAACTTCACAATCTGTCCCACGAGCATCAACGTCATACGCACCATAGATACCAAGGAGTACCAACAACAATAACTGACGAAGTATTAATTCATAACTTCATTGGAGAAACATTCTACGGCGATTATGTAATCTCTAAAGTCTTAGAGATTATCTAATCTAGCCCTAACCATAAATCAGTTAAGCGAACCAAAATGATAGAAGGAAGAGTAGAAACCCTGACAAAAATGGTGCGTGATTAACAAGCTAAACTTGCTTTACCAACAGCATCAACAGTACCGTCAGCGTTACCAGCATCGTCAGTACAGTCAACATCCGAATCAACAACACAGATAACATCACAAACTCCGTCAGTTCAAGAATCACTGTGGACATCATTACGAATCAATAACGTGTATATTGTATCAACGAGTTATGAAGAATTAACTCATTCCCTCTCAAGAAATTATATGTATATTATATATATATATATATATATATATTTTGAAATAAATCTTTCCGTGCTAAACTATTGTGTGTGAATCTTAACTACTCGGTTAATTTATATTACAAATATGCAATAATGTACGTCCTTCGGCCGCAACTTAACCAGCGTTAACTACAATCTCTGTCGCAATTCAA
This sequence comes from Rutidosis leptorrhynchoides, assembly GCF_046630445.1. Taxonomy (NCBI): domain Eukaryota; kingdom Viridiplantae; phylum Streptophyta; class Magnoliopsida; order Asterales; family Asteraceae; genus Rutidosis; species Rutidosis leptorrhynchoides. The sequence goes on from NC_092335.1 coordinate 638,560,317, forward strand.
CAAATTCCAATTCATAATAAATCAAGTATATATTTGATTTAACACTTTCATCATCGATGTACCCGAAACTTTTCAGATAACATCATTCGTACTTTGCGAAATTCATAAGAATTCCACGAACCGAACATCATACATCAACAAATAACGAAGTATTGATTCATAATTTCAATGTCATTAAAGAAATACTGCGTAAAAGTTATGTACTTTTTAAAGACTTTAGGGATTATTAAATTCTAGTTTCAACCGTAAATCAAATGAGTTTAATTTAACATTAACTCATTAAATCTATGTTACATCTGAAGAAAATATACATATATATATTTTCATAAAGACTGTAATAAAATTCCTTTGTACAAAATATTAATTGTGAAATTTTTTTTAACGGGTAGGTAATACCCGAGAGATATTTAAATTCACAATTAATATGTTACATTCTTCGAATCTGATTCAGCAAATTATCCATTATACTCCCTACTTTCACAACAATATACATTCTTTTATAGAAATCAAAACAACCATACTCATTCAAAATTTAATTACATATTCTGATTTTGAAATCTCAAAATTCAACTCGAGATATGACCAAAATCATCACTCTTAGATCCTTACATCTTTCACAAGCTATATTTTGACTTCAAAACTGTGTTAGAACATCAAATGTATGTTAACGATTACAATCTGTGTTCAAACCCTTCGAAAATTTCTGAAGACACTTCGAATGATGAGCAATCGAGATGATGATCCAACCACATGTTACCCATAGTTATGTACCCGAAAAACTCTTGAAACCAAAGTAAAAGTTTAAACAACGTATCCACGTCAGATTCTTTGGCATTTATTAGCAAAAATAACTTTGCGACTCCTATTCAAAGTAGCCAGTTTTGTCACAGCTCCAGCAAGTCAACTTCAACTTTTCAGTCAGACTAACCTTATTATAACCTTGAGATATACACCATCGTTACCAGGGAACTTTTTACATTCTACCACATTATTAGCAGATGTACCAACAACTTCATTACCCTTTGACTTTAGCCTCTCCAAAAAGTCATTATAATTATTTATTGAAACCCCATCATTTACTCATTCGCATCTTGTAATGAGAATTGCCATACGAATCATTGGGAATTAGCAATCAGTATTTTGAAATCTCGCAGCATGTCTACGCCAACAGTTATATGTGTATATATAACGTCTATCTTCTGGACTTAATTTGAATGTGAAGTTTCTGAAAAACACTCCGAACTAAGAATTGGTTATCCGAAAATGGAAAAAATGCTGATGAAGCAGCAGAAACTAAAAACGACTTTAAACGGTAAAAGCTGAATGATAATGATGAAGTGTGCTGGCAAAGCGCAGAAAAAGAGAAGTTTTGGAACTGGAAAACGGATTGAGCAAAGTAGGAAGGAGGCTTTGGACAAATTACAAAGACTGAACCTGACTTCAAAGGATCCAAATGATTCAGTACCTGCTGAAGTGATTAACGAATACCTTGCTCCTGACTCTAAACCCCTGCGGACAATATTCTTCATCATCCTCTGATATTAGAAATTCTAAAATATCATCATATCTTTCATTATAAATATCCTCCATATTTCTGAAGATATTTTCTTAATTTTTCTTATTTGAAATCATTTACCTCTTTGCGCTATCTGTATTACATCATAAAAGAAACTATTTTAGTTTCTAAATTCTGAAACATTCAAGTTTAAAATAGGAATATTTTGAAGTAGTGTTGGGAACTGAAGCATGAATTAGTATAATATAATGACACTTGATCAACGTGATTATATTACAGTAAGTCATGCTGAGTTTCTAAATGGAACGTGATGATTCACAGATCGTAATATCATCATGTGCCATGTTGTACGACTCTTGTATTCTATTTAACCTCTAAAATATCAAGAAAATATTTCTTGATGATTCGGCCTTTTCCAAGGTATTCTAGTAATTTGACAAGTCAAGATCGTGCCATCACAATTTCCTTCCTAGAATATTAACAATGTTCATTCTGAAATTCATATCTGTGAATTCTGGACCATTACAAGCGGTGCTTAATCGCAAGAAGAAGAAACAAAAGGACAAAACTCCGAAATAAAAATTGGGGTATAAATTGCAGCAAATAAAAGAGAGCATTAACTGTTAATGATAATGATTATAGAAGATAGAAGTAGAGACTTTGAAATATAAGGGAACATATAAAGCCCAACGATAAACCAGAAATTATAAACCATATATATCGATGCATATAGCAATATAAAGACACGGGAGAACTAGAAAAACTATAAACCCAAGAGTATAGTAGAAGTAAATAGATTCTTCTGGCGGTAGATGAAAAAGAAGAATGACCGATATGAAAGTTAGAAGTATATCGAGAATCAGAACTGGATGGAGCATATTTATGAATACTTTAAAATATGAGTTGAGGGGGAAAGAATAGAAGGTGATGAAACATGACTAGGAACTTAGAAATTAACAGATTTAACTCACACAATGGCGGAATAAGTGAATCAAACCCTCTAGTGAACAGGTTAATTTTTTTTTTGATTAATTAGTCAAACCACAACTAAATCAAGTGTGATTAGATCAACACCTAGAGCTATTATTCACCACCTGGGTGATTTGGACTGAGAGAAAATTGGAGGAGCTCACTAGATCTGAGTGTGTGTAACAAATGAGAGGCTTAACCTAAAATTGAAGAACATAAGACTTTATAAACCCCTGTTGTTGACTCACCCATACGATTCATTCATCACACGTACGAGTTGGCTTTATCAGCCGTACGGGTGATCACTCACTCGTGTCTTCTCATTTAGGTTGTAATTATGACTTAGCTCAGCATCAGTCGTACGTATGAGCCTGTCAGCTGTACTAGTGAGGCTTCACTCGTACGTCTGACTAAGTCTAACATAGTCAAACATCTAAATCTCGTTCCTGCAGTTCCTGTAACCACATACAAACATGTATAGGATAATAACGAGCAATCATGGTGGCCTGTAAACTGTTGTACCTGCAATGGACGTGGGTAGATGTCTAGGGACTTACATAAAATGCATCAACAGAAGGTGTGAGTTGTAAGGAAACGAAGGAGGTGAATTTATAAGAAAATCTCCGACAGAACAATTAAAATGGACGATCGCATTTAAAACGGATCCTAATTTCCTTGATTACCGGAGAGTCAAATCTTATTAAGAAGATTTTCTTCAAATTCCTTGAAATCTGGGAATCAATCATATCTACGTCAAATGATAAGATGAATCTACACTTACTCATTTCACTCTTCTATATTAGCTTCATTCGTACTCTTCATATAAATGGATTGTTTATCCAAATTATTCGCTGATGATAAAACTCTAATTTTCAGCCCGTATGCATCATAAAAACATACTTACTATCATTCACGACCTTTCCACTCAAATTTCGGGACGAATTTTCTTTAACGGGTAGGTACTGTGACAACCCGGAAATTTCCAACCAAATTTAAACTTTAATCTTTATATGTTTTCGACACGATAAGCAATATTTGTTAAGTTAAATTTCAAGAATTTTAAACTATGTTCATACATTCATTCAACCTCGACCAAGTTCCAACGATTCACGAACCATTAAACGAATATGATTATATATGTATATGTGTATATATATTATAACTTGAAACGTAAACAAAATATTAGATTAAATACTTTATATGATTGTATCTGTTTCAAAATGTTTTTCAATGGAATTAGAAGATAAGATCAAATGATTGAATTATCAGATATATTGAATTATGATTACAAGTCTTTGTTGAAAGGCCCACGTTGATTTTAGAAATCTTTCCATTTTAACAATATTCGGAAAATGGTAAAGTGATTTATAAATAAGAACAAATTGTCAATCATTGAGAACTAGACAAAGGATAGTGGAAGATTGAATCTCATAAAGACTCGATTGATCTATTTAGTTTTAAACGTACAAAAACGTTTTCAGTTTAAAAAGAACTTTATTATTAAAACGTATATAACTTCTATAAATATCTAGAACTACTTTTGACAACTCATTACTTAACTAGTATGATAAAGATAACGATATTTATATTTTATTTTATATATATAATGATTTAAATTAATATTATATATATTTATACGCGTATTATACGTACATAGTTTTATACTTTTACTATACTTAAACTTTACCTTTACTTTATTTTTACTTTACTTTAACTTTAATAATTCATACTTTAAATTCACTTTAATAATTCATACTTTAATAATTCACTTTAATAATTCATACTTTAATAATTCACTTTAATAATTCATACTTTAATAATTCACTTTAATAATTCATACTTTAATAATTCACTTTAATAATTCAAAAATCTATTATAAATAGAATTCAATAGGTTTCATTATTTCATAGAAACTTGAAAATATTTTTCTCTAAACTCTCTCAATCGATTTACATATATATATTTACTCCGTATTATTTCAAGATATTATTAGTATGCATAAAATATTACGACGGAGTGTTGTCCGAGTGATTTCGAAATTGTTTTTCGAGTAGGATAGGATTAAGGAAATTATGGGTTATAGCTATAGAGGTGATTGAGTATGGTTCATGGGTATGCTCGTGAGGTCAATATAGTGTTTATCATTTCCGTTGCGTCTACGTACCTTTCCTGCAATATTGAATCTCAATATTGATACTTGAGTACTCATAATTTAACTTTTACATACTAATAGTGTATCCCTGACTAGTGCTCGAGTATTTAGGATTATGCATGCTTGTACTTTTAATATTGCCCTTAGACAGGTTAGGTTGAATGTTGAATTAGTTACACTTGCGGTTGAGATAAGGTATAAGATATGCATGTCCTTGGAAAGCTAGCGAAAAATTAAGAACTTTTCCTTTAGATATCGAATGGTTTCGATGAACGGATTAGAAGTTATAATCAATTGAATTTTCGATATTTTTATTAAAAATGATTATTATTATCGTCGTTCTAGTTTTATCTTATTATTATCATTATTATTATCTTTATCAATAAAAGGGATTTATCATTAAAAATTGTTATTTTTTATTATTATTACTATCGTTATTATCGTTAAAGTTATAATTAGTATTATTATTATTATCCAATTATTATTATTATTATTATTATTATTATTAGTATTATTATTATTATTATTATCATTATTAATATGTATATCATTATTTAAAAATGGTTATTGTTATTGTTATTATTATTATTACTATATTATCATTAAGATAATTATTAGTATTATCGTTAATAATGTTATAGTAACTATCATTATTAATATTAGTGTAATTAAAACAAATATTTGTAACACCTAATTATTTTGATTACTATTATTATCATTATTATGAACACGATATAAAAGACGATTAAAAGCTATTAAACGAAACGATTAGGAAATAATGAGTAAGAGTATCATTATGAAATTAAAATATTATAAGATATTGATTTAGATAAAATTATCGTTCTTATTATTTTTATCATTACTATTATTATTAAAAGTATCGTTAGTATTAAAACTATCATTTTAACAAAAATTATCATTTTAATAGAAATGTCATTGTTACTCTAAAATATCATTATTATTATTATCTTAAATAGAATTATTATTTTAAAGATAATATTAAAAATTATCGTAAATATTAAAGTTATCATAATTAGAATTATCGTTTTATCATAATGTCATCTTAGTAATTATAAATATTGATATTTTTATAATAATAATTATTATTACAAAATAATACAACTTTTACTTACTATCATTATAGATATTATTTTATCAAATAAATATGTGATACAAACATATTTTACTACGTGTAATGACTTAATTTAATAATACCTATCATATTAACTTTATGATATTAAATGAACCCTATAAATTTTATTACTTAATATATATAAAAGTATATTTTATTATATAAATTTAATATAAAATTTTATTTATTAATAAATAAATTATATTATTTACTCTAATAAATCTTTTAAAAATATTTAAAATATAAAATGACGATATTTAAACTATATATTAATCAAGTATAGATTTTTGGAAATTATTTTGAGTCAAATTTACTTTTGTTGACTTTTGCATATTAGTCTCGAGCATTAGGATATTTGTTAGACAAATATTGACCAACACATAAATATATATAATTAATTTAGGTTCGTGAATCCGAGGCCAACCTTGCACTTGTTCAATGATGTTATATGTATTTTTACTACGAAATACAGTATGGTGAGTTTCATTTGCCTTTTTACCCTTTATATTTTTGGGACTGAGAATACATGCGTTTTTATAAATGTTTGACGAAATAGACACAAGTAATTGAAACTACATTCTATGGTTGAATTATCGAAATCGAATATGCCCCTTTTTATTAAAGTCTGGTAATCTAAGAATTAGGGAATAGACACCCTAATTGACGCGAATCCTAAAGATAGATCTATTGGGCCTAACAAACCCCATCCAAAGTACCGGATGCTTTAGTACTTCGAAATTTATATCATGTCCGAAGGAGGATCCCGGAATGATAGGGGATATTCTTATATGTATCTAGTTAATGTCGGTTACCAGGTGTTCACCATATGAATGATTATTTTTGTCTCTATGCATGGGACGTATATTTATGAGAACTGGAAATGAAATTCTTGTGGTCTATTAAAATGATGGAAATAAATGATTATGATAAACTAATGAACTCACCAACCTTTTGGTTGACACTTTAAAGCATGTTTATTCTCAGGTGTTAAAGAAATCTTCCGCTGTGCATTTGCTCATTTTAAAGATATTACTTGGAGTCTTTCATAGCATATTTCGAAGAACGTTGCATTCGAGTCATTGAGTTCATCAAAGATTATTATTAAATCAATTTATAGTTGGATAGTGGATATTATGAAATGGTATGCATGCCTGTCAATTTTCGATGTAAAGAAAGATTGTCTTTTAAAAACGAATGCAATGTTTGTAAAATGTATCATATAGAGGTCAAATACCTCGCAATGTAATCAACTATTGTGAATCGTTTATAATGTATATGAACGGGTCCTTTCACTACCAAACCCCGCGAATCGCGGGAGGACCAAAATACAGAAAAAAATAAAATCGAGCTGAACTGATCAGTCCACACCACAACTCAAACATACAGCTAAAATAAACCCGAGAAAACACCCCCAAAATCACAATTTTTAACCGTTAATCATCAAATCTTTTACTAAAATCATGTTAAGAAGGATGCTATCAAGGAATTACTCAAGAAAAACGGTAAATTTCTACACCTAAACACCATTTAATCCGAAAATTAGTGTTCTTGAGCAATTTTATACCAAATTCTATTTTGATGCCTTTTAGTGTAATTATGCTTCAATTGCTTATATATTATGCTTGTATAACCTAGATTGATGCTATTTAACATGATTAGAAGCCTTAAACTTCAAATTTTGAGTAATCTAGGGTTTGTGTTCTTGAGCAAATTTGGGCTTTTTGAAATAAACAGGTTATGGCCGATTTTTGTCATGAATTGTTGCTAAATTAAGTAGTGTAACATGTTTAGGTAGTTAAATGATTCAAACTTTGAGCCTAAACATGATTTTGAGAATTAAATTGGACTTTTTCAAGTCTAAAATTCACGAACTTGATTTTTGAGAGATAATGCCATTTGAAACTTGTTTAATTGCTAGTAATGATTATTTTGACATGTTATTTGAGTTGAATGCTTATGAACTTGGCGAACATTTTCGTATATGCTTATTTGAAAAAGTGTAGATTTGATGAAAATATGAAAATGAGCTTAAGTTTGATATAAATTGATCATGTCATTGTAATTATTTTGATTAATGATTTTGCTGATACTAATGCATATTTAGATGCACAAAAATTGTGTTTGATGTGTTTTGCAGACTGAAAGGGGTGAATCTTCATCCCAAACTCGCAATGCTCCTGCTGAGAATGCGGAACAACAGGAGGTGGATAACTACTACAAACAAGATATACCTCATCCAGTCATGACATTTTCTGATATGCACTTGGAAGATTTGCACCCGAACCTGAGATTTGATAGACTTTGGATAGATTATCCAAAATACCAAAGGGGTTTGCATACTCTTCATTCTAAAGTTGTTGAGGTACCTAGGGTCATAGAATGGGGACCATTAGAAGCTGTAGAATTAGCCGGGCCAATTAGGGAATTACTTGCACAGAGGTATGGTAATTCTACTTTTAACGACTGGGTACGTTTATTCACCATGCGTAGACCTGTATATAAAGTATGGTGTGAAGAATTGTTGTGTAGTATAGAATTAAATGATCGGGTAGCTAGTTTAACCGATCGATCTTTTATTAGATTTTTGTTAGGAGGTTCGATGCGCCACATGTCTTTACTAGACATGGCTCAGGCTTTACGTATATATACGCCTGAGGAGTTAGCATCTGCCGATTGTAGAGGGTTGATACTAAATGGTAGAAAGATAGATGAAAATTTTGATACACATGGTGTATGGAGTCAAATGACAAGCCATCACCGATTCAAAGGGGGAAATTACTCTTATTTGGATATAGATAGAGCAGAGTTAAGAGTAATTCATAGGTTTTTAGCTAATTCGATTACACAAAGAGGTAAGAATAAGGAAAAGGTAAATGAACAGGATTTGTTTTACCATATGTGTATTCGAGACCCACAAAGCGCTGTAAGTATACCTTATTGTGTGGGTTATTATTTATCAGCTATGGTTAGGGGGATGAGACCACATAGCATAATAGGAGGTGGTATATTTATTACTTTGATTGCTGAATATCTCGGTGTGGATATAAGTCAGGGGGATTATTAGTCGAAGAGGCGAAATAATGCCGCAGTATAATACCATGGTAGACATCCACAGGTTGAGAGAAACCAACAGCAAGGTAATGTAGGAGGGGGAAATGAAATAGCAGAAATGCAAAGTTTTATAGCTTCACAAGAGTATGAAAATGCTAGACATAGAGCATTTGAAGATTGGCAAGTTCATCAAAACCAAATCATAGCTTATTACCAACATATAGGTAGAAACTATATTCCTACTCCATCGCCCATATTCCCTCCCTGGTCTATAGAGATTCAACCACCGTATCCTACGTATAACCCAGCCGAAGCATTTTATAGCACCTATGGTTATGCATGGAACCCCTACTGGTATCAGTATCATCCCTAGTCTACTTAGTTTTATTTATTTTGTAATTTGTAATGTTGATACGTTTAATACTTATGTTAATATTGTAATAGTTTTTATAATTTTCTAACTTTTATTCTTAGATTTTAATAATTTTTGACCAAACTTCAAAAATATGTATATATGTTTGCAGTTTATCTTATGTACACAACAGGGTAAAACAACGCATTTTCAAAGACTGGCATTAAGTTCAGCAAAAGCAACTAATTTTGACGACAAGATGCAAAATATATGTGAAATAACAACAAGACGGAATGAACAAATGATATGCACCATTTATCATTCAGCAAGCAAACACAAATATGTTTGGAAACTTGGGTAAAATTTAATCATTTTCACACAAATCACCCTCAATAATTTAAATTGTCACTGATTTCTTGCAAATGAGGGCATTGCAAGATCTTAAGTGTGGGAAGGGGTTAAATTCTTTCGGATTTTAAAATTTTTACTTTATACACTTGGTTACCATTAGAAATACTAGTAAAGTAGTAGTTGTATTAGAATCTAGTGCTCTCTGATAATAAAGAACAGCCCTAGTCTTATATACTGACTACCCAATTCTAGTAAAAATTTTCAAAATTTTCAACTAAATGAACTCAAAATCATGTTTATACATATTTATGAACGATAAAACTAGGTGTTAACACCGAAATTATTGTTACCTCGAAAAGGACATAAATTGAGAAACAAACCAAAATGTTAAAATTCATTTAAAATGGAATAGAGGACAATAAAAAGGAAAATAAAAGTCAAGTGTGGGAAAATTCTCCAAGTTATTCAAAACATATGTCACATATTTTTGTACAAATAACTGAAAATACTTTTGCTTTGGACTAAACTAAAATTTTTTTACCTGATTTACTGTAAGAAAGATGGATCTACACGATGAATCAATTCCATCATTAAAAGGAAGTAAAGTCTTTCGAAAAAGACACGCGCTTCTTGATTTAGGTCAAGAAGTTGTCGTTTAAACCAGCTGTAGGTTGACGAAAAATCTAGAAAAGTCATCACTAAAATCAGCAGGAAATCCACGGACCTCAGCATTAAACAGGGTCGCCAAGTGGTCAGATTTATCCTAACCATGAGAAGGATTTATCTCGTAAAATGGGGGCACCATGAAAATTAGCTGGATAAGACTAATGAATCAAATCCCCAGAAAGGATAATCTCCTTAAAAGATCAAAAATCAGCTTTTAAGACTGATATTACTCAATCCTTGAGATTGACCTTAAAGATTGAGAATTCAAACTCATGGAATTCAATGATATCTAAACTTGAGCTTGAACGAGAAAATATTTTGATCAAAATTACAAACCGATTTGTTTTCTGAAAAACCATTTTCAATGCGTTCATTACCATTGAACGTAAAATCCTAGGAATTCACCTGGAATTCATTAGGTCACCTGAACCAAATCGGGTGTCAACCGTAAGAACGGTGGTTGCATAGCATGGTCAAAGACAGGACCTTGTGCCAGACCGACAAATTAAAAGGGTGAGCTTTACTATTGCTCCTACAAAGAATAGTAATTGCGTCCGACACGTTATAGACCATAATTAAAAGCATGTCAGGGGACATTGCCTTAACAGTTGCTTGTTCAACGCTTTCCTTTACAACCGGACGGTAGTTTACCGAAAGGTAATATACAGAGCAAGTATACTGGACGTGTTGCTTTCCTAATACAAGGTTAGCAAGTGGGTGACACAAAACCGCAAGTTTTGAACTAAAATTTTCAAATCTGAAACCCACCAAACCCACAAAAATAATTTGCAAACACCGGTGAAGGGTTATTCCGGAAAACTTATCTAGGGTAAAAGCTAGATTTAATTTTCAAAAGATCAAATGTTTTCATAAAGATCCAATTTCCTTAATGGATCTAAATTTTATAGTCATGTGGGACTGTAAACCATATCGTTACTACCATTGTTTATACCGTCGTATAGAAATCACTGATGTACAAAGTGTGAAGAATAAAGAAGTGATTCTAGTATTTCAAGACTATATTGCTTGAGGACAAGCAACGCTCAAGTGTGGGAATATTTGATAATGCTAAAAACGAACATATATTTCATAGCATTATTCCTCAAGAAAGACAAGCTTTTAGTTGCAACTGTTCTATTTACAAGTGATATTCGTTTAAATAATAAAAGGTGAAGACAAAAGACAGATTCGACGAATTGAAGACGCAAACGACCAAAAAGCTCAAAAGTACAAAATACAATCAATGAGGTTCCAATTATTGATAAGAAACGTCTCGAAATTACAAGAGTACAAGATTCAAAACGCAAAGTACAAAATATAAAATTGTACGCAAGGACGTTCGAAAATCCGGAACCGGGACATGAGTCAACTCTCAACGCTCGACGCAATGGACTAAAAATTACGAGTCAACTATGTACATAAATATAATATAATATATAATTAATTCTTAAAATTAATATATATATTATAATATATTTATAAATCGTCGGCAAGAAAGAAGCCAAAGGAGGGTGAGCTGTATTTTCAAACTCCGCGACTCGCGGAGTTTGAAGGCAAAAATTGCCGCGAGTCGCGGAGTACCCCTGAACTCAATTCCCTATAAAGCCAAATGAATTCTGATCATTTTGAATATAAAAAAAATTCAATCTCTCTCTATATATGTATACGTAAATATATTTATATTTATATTTTAATTTTAATTTTAATTATAATTCTAATAATAAGGGTATGTTAGCGAATGTTGTAAGGGTGTAAGTCTAAATTCTGTCCGTGTAACGCTACGCTATTTTTAATCATTGTAAGTTATGTTCAACCTTTTTACATTAATGTCTCGTAGCTAAGTTATTATTATGCTTATTTAATCCGAAGTAATCATGATGTTGGGATAATTACTAAAATTGGGTAATTGGACTTTGTACCATAATTGGGGTTTGGACAAAAGAACGACACTTGTGGAAATTAGACTATGGGCTATTAATGGGCTTTATATTTGTTTAACTAAATGATAGTTTGTTAATGTTAATATAAAGATTTACAATTGGGCGTCTCTATAAATTACCATATACACTCGATCGGACACGATGGGCGGGGTATTTATATGTACAAATAATCGTTCATTTAACCGGACACGAGAATGGATTAATAGCCACTAGAATTATTAAAACAGGGGTGAAATTATGTACAAGGACACTTGGCATAATTGTTAACAAAGTATTAAAACCTTGGGTTACACTCAGTCGACATCCTGGTGTAATTATTAAACAAAGTAATAAAACCTTGTTACAGTTTAAGTCCCCAATTAGTTGGAATATTTAACTTCGGGTATAAGGATAATTTGACGAGGACACTCGCACTTTATATTTATGACTGATGGACTGTTATGGACAAAAACCAGACGGACATATTAAATAATCCAGGACAAAGGACAATTAACCCATGGGCATAAAACTAAAATCAACACGTCAAACATCATAATTACGGAAGTTTAAATAAGCATAATTCTTTTATTTCATATTTAATTTCCTTTATTTCATATTTAATTGCACTTCTAATTATAGCACTTTTATTTATTGTTATTGTATTTAATTGCACTTTTAATTATCGTACTTTTTAATTATCGCAAGTTTATTTTTTCGCACTTTTATTATTCGTAATTTCATTATCGTTATTTACTTTACGCTTTAAATTAAGTCTTTTATTTAATATTTTACATTTGGTTTTAACTGCGACTAAAGTTTTAAAATCGACAAACCGGTCATTAAACGGTAAAAACCCCCCTTTATAATAATAATATTACTTATATATATATTTGTATTTTTATAAAAGTAAACTAATATAGCGTTAAGCTTTGTTTAAAGATTTTCCCTGTGGAACGAACCGGACTTACTAAAAACTACACTACTGTACGATTAGGTACACTGCCTATAAGTGTTGTAGCAAGGTTTAAGTATATCCATTCTCTAAATAAATAAATATCTTGTGTAAAATTGTATCGTATTTAATAGTATTTCCTGCTAAAATATAAAGCTATTTTATATACACCTCGCATAACATCAATCATAAACACAAGTTTTGATCTTTTTAATAAAATAAAGGGATCATAAGCTAAAAAACTTAGATCCAATAAAGTAATGAAGATTCAAAGCTAGAAAGCTTGAATCTTTCATGTTCTTGAAGGATTCAAATCAAAGTTTGAATCTTCAAGATATAACAAGATCAAGAAGCTAAAAAGCTTGATCCTTTAATGATGATGATGATGATGTCAAAAATGAGAAGAGAAGAAGAAGAAGAAGAAAATTTGAAACTTACACTTTTTAGAGTGAGAAAGACTAGAGAGAGAATTAGAAAGTAAGTGTGTGTAAAATGTGAATGAGATTAAGTGTGAAATGGGTGAAATAAGGCTTGTATTTATAGTGGTGGAGGTGGTGGTGGGTGCCCTAAAACCGTAGGCCTTAGATGGGGGACAAGGGGACAACTTTTTGCTTTTTGGTTAGTGGTGGTCTAAAGGTGGCGCTAGTTGTTAGGATCCCATGCAACATGTATGGTAATGGTGAACAAAAATTCTAGTATGTTGGTTCTTATTAATGGGCATTTATTTTTCATATTAGTGGGTCATTAACTTATTAAAATTGGGCTAATTAAATGGTCCATTAGCTAGAGTAGGGTGGCCTAAAGTCTAACAAGGTAGAAAGTCCAACAAGACTAACTAGTGAGCATAAGTAAATTACTAAGCGTAATTAAGCAACCATAAACCCAAGTAATTGTTATTAGAAAATAACAATTAGTATTACGTAGTCATAATATTCTAATTATGACCAAAGTTTAACGTGTACAAAGTACATAGCTCGTTCTAAGCGTCAAGTGACACTAACGGTCATAAAAGCATTCGAGGATCAAGTTAAGTGATTACACACTTAATAGCACGTTGTAAGATATTAACGAGAGTAATTAATCATGAATAAAGATCCCAGAGCATAAAGTAGTTCAGTACGCACGTATACGCAAATTCGTGAAAGTATAGAGCACAAAAATATAAGTCGAAAAAGTCGGGTCGTTACATTACCCACCTGTTATAGAAAATTTCATCCCAAAATTTTGAGGAGTGACTAAAAACAGTACCTAAGTTGAGGAAGAAGGAGCGTATCCAAGTTCCAAGGGACTCGTGGGCTCAGAAGTGAGCAATTTACCTTGAAAGGTACTTGGGCGTATAAAAGTATGAATAGGTATATGCCATTAATTAAGTCTCTTATCCTAAGAGATCAGCAAATTGATTTCGTTTCTTGCTAACATGAATATGTCATCCGAATATATACCCACAAAAGGAAAGATAATGTTTTTAGCCTTACAGGCATCTTCAGTAAGATGGATGCATGAAATACATCATGAATGTTACTAAACTCATCTAAAACATTGAGCGCTTATGTCGCAATACAAAGCTGACAGATAGAATGGAAAACATGGTGATCACAACATAGTGCATGTGAACTTATCCTTGGATGGAACGAAAGCATAGTTCCTGAATGTAACTATATCCCTTCTGTTACATGTTGAAGTTATGGTTAACATCGACTAGAGCAACATATAGTTGCAACCAACGAAGGAAGAAATATGTAGAGTAACCACATCTGAGTTATTGACGTTTTAAGTAGTCCCTTCCAAGCGGATAACAAGATTCATAGATCCTTAAAGTATTTTATATTACCTTTCCGAAAGAAAATCGCACGAAAGGTGTGATCTTTGAACGAGAGTGAACTCTTCGAGCGATTCATTCTGAATTTATCCTTATACTTAAGGGGATGCGCGGATGAGAAGATACGTGAACTCTTGGTCCTAAAGAATGGTTTACTCCAAGTGAAAAGAATCTCCAAAAATGATTTCTTGTACCTCAATATACTGATTCATAGAGATGATGTTTACGAGGGTGTTGCGATTAGTCGTGAAATATTGAGAGTAGAAACCCGCATAGTGCCTTTCCTACGATAGGGTGACCACTGAGTGTACCCCAAAAAATTGATTTATCGGCCCGCTTTTTTGCCATGTCTAACCTTAAAAGGAACATTCTATGAGCGCAAAGACTTTCCAATAAATTTTATAAATCTGCCATCCAAAGTGGCTCAAGAGTTTTTAACAAAGATCTTAATAGTAAGTTTCATTCCTAACGGAGGACGTGAAGAAGTGTGATCCATACATGGTGTAGACTAATACGAAAACCCTTAATAAAATCAAGCAAGGAAGTTTTGAAAAACCTTTAAACGTTTGATGTGACAACATAAACGGAACGAAGTTCCTAGTAAATTTAGAAGTATGTACAACGTGTACCATTTGGCACAAAACTATTTGAAGGAGCGATTTTTAAATAATTTGAAGGTATAACTTAGTATGTAGTAGCCAAAATAAGTAAAGGTAAATTTATTAACTTAATTATATACATACATATATGATTTTATAAATCGCATAAGTGACAAAAAAATTTTTATTACTTTCATTTGTCCATAAATCTCGTGAGGATCGCACAAATAAACAACGTGTAAAAATTTTCGATAACATAGTTTTTCCTATTTCAGAGGTTACGAGTTGAAAAAGATCGAGTGAAAAATATTTGAATCAGCGGGTGACATATTACTAGGTAATGAAAACTAATGAATTAATTGTAGTTTTGATAATTATCAGGACATAAGTCTTTGGGCCAAAAATGTTCACGTGCGAAGCCGTTGCTAAAAAGTGAGATATGAAGGATAGAGCATGAGGACGAGAAGTTAATCACTTCTTAACTTTGCAAAATGCCAAACAGGTTATGACTAATATTAAAGTCGGAATACTGATGGTGTTAATATCACTAAATGAGAATTCCCCTGGAATAAGTCAGGACTTATAGTTATGTAAGAAAGATTATCGTTCCAACAGGTGTGGCAAATAAGATCCTTGGGGTAACGCAATAATTTTGAATGGTTTAAGTGTTAGTGGATGCCCGAAGGCTCTGTATGACGTGGTAGTAAGTGCCTTTATCACACACATGAATCTCTCGGTTTCGACGGTTGTGAAGTCTTCATGATGACTGGGATACGAATAACACGGAAAATTTTATATAACAAGCAACGAAAATTTTATAGAAATCGTTTAAGGTGACAATGTAAGAAAAGAAACGAAGTTCTTAGCAAACATGTACAATTCTAAGTAAAATACCTTTTGAATAAAAGAATTGATTTGTAAAAGTGAAAGTAAAATTTCATATGTACTAGTCAAAAATAAGTAATTATTTACTTTATTAAATATAACATATACGGTTTCTAAAATTTATACGAATGGCAATAAAATAAATTTATTTTTATAAAACTTTGAGACGATCACACAGTAAAATAGTGTGAGTAAAATTTTGGCAAACAAAATTTTCATATTTTGGAGATTACAAGTTGGAAAAAGATTGATGAGGATTGAGTAAAAGATTTTGAAAATTTTGGGTGGTATTTGAGCAAAAATGTCACGAGGTAATGAAAACTGTTGAATTTAAATGTGGTTGATGACTATTAGTAGGGCATAAGTCCTTCGACTAAAAATGCTTAAGTGTAAAGTTGTTGCTTATAAGTGAGATACGAAAGGGAGAGTATGAGGGTGGGAGTTAACTACCCATTGATTTTGAAAATTACGAATTGGTATGACTAATATCAAAGTAAGAAGGATGATAGCGTGATTATCATCAAATAAGAAATCTCTCGGAATGAGTTAGGACTTAGAGTCGCGTAAGAATGAGCATCAAATAAGATTCTTGGGTAGTCCTAAATATAGAATTTGAATCGCTGAAGTGACGGGATACAATTTCCTTCATGTATCATTGTGCAAGTTTGTCCATTGTATCGGTTTCCTTCATGGCTAGAAAGTGAGCAGATTTAGTGAGATGGTCAACAATAACCCAGATAGTGTCTTAACCGCCTACCGTTTTCGGTAGCTTTGTGATGAAATCCATTGTTATTCCTTCCCATTTCCATTGTGGGATTTCGGGTTATTGTCATGCAACTAATAAGGTTCAGCTTCGGGCTACTTCTCTCCCTGTAAACTATTAACGGCTCACCATTCTCACGAGGTATACGAATAATCTTCTCACTATAAATAACTTCTGCTTTCATCCTTGAAAGCCAGTCCATTCCAACTATTTCATCAAAGCTTCCTATCTTGATGAGTATTAGGTTAATCCTAAAGTCCATTCCAACTATTACATCAAGCTTCCCAAATTGGTGGGTGTTAGGTTAATCTTAAGGTTCATTCCCACCAAATCTTATTATACTACCGTGAAAAATCTTTTCCAATAACATCTACTTGTAACTAATTCCTTCCAGCTACTTCTTTAAAACTTCCAAGTTAAGTTGACAAGAGGTCACCTCCAAATGACCCAACTGTTAATTTTAAGGTACTACCTTAAATTATTCCTTTATCTCTGCCAGCTTACTATTAGCTTGTCCTCTAGAATACTTAACTCTCAAGGTTGTTAACGGCTTATTAGTCATAACACTAAGGTCCTTAGATATAAGGTTTCTATTACTCTAGTATTAAACAACTTCGAGACAATAAAACGTTGTGACGAATCGTACCCTAACTATAATCAGGATCCATAGCTGAGATAACAATTGCTCTACCGCAAGTAAGTCCAAAGTTTTTCCTATTTGAGAATTTCTTCCTTAAGTATCCAGGGTGTCTATATCTATAACAAATTTTCGGGTTATCAATTCTGCAATCAAGGCCCTTCTTGTACAGTATCCGGGCTAAGTGGTTATTCTTTCCCTACCTCTAACAGACTAATGCATAAACTCAAGTGGTTCCTACCAAAGTTTTCTTTGAATCACTTCAAATTCCTTATATAGTAACATTGGGACTTCTGCATGATTTACTTAAATATAATCACACTGGTCCGGCGTCATTATATTGTACTAAATTGTATGTTCATTCCAATATCACTTCATACGGTCAATGTAACATGATCACTTCCAGTTCTACTCGATTTCATCTGACGGTGCTTTATCTATGCTACTCAAAACAAAATCTACATAAATAAATCTCACGGTTTCTCGGTGTGGGTGCGTAGGTTTCGTAGGTCATGCATCAATGCCTAAATGTCCCAAAATTTCTTCAAAATGTTCGGGTTCAGGTAATGTCGTAGGTTCCTTTCTAGAAATTCAATCTGGGTCTCGTTTCGAGTTGTACGTGTAGCAAGTAGTAATACGATATGTCTTGAGGTGACTCTCAAGTTCTTGGGTATGGCTGAGTATCAGTGGAAAACACTCTGACCTTGTGAAAGGAGATGCCTTCCCGACTTCTCCAATGCCTAAGAGTGTTAGGGACCTAAGTCCATAAGTGTCGTTAGATCGTCGAGTAGTGGTGAAGAATAAAATAGATAAGTAACGGTTATGAAATCGTACGGGATACGGGTCACCTCGCAGAAACTGAACATCTTCTAATGTTCATACGTTGTACGTGGCTAATTAGGGTGAGCTCGGGGTGCGGTTACTCCGACAAGTCCTCACATATCTCCTCCTCTGAGGATCAACTTTAGTGGGCGTGTAATCCGAGGGATACTCCTCCTAGATTGCGTGAAGTAATGTTTCGATATCTGGAACGGTGGAATGGTAGTAACAGGTGGATTACAATACTAGTCCTCAGGGTTAGACGAGTGGGAAAAGGGTTCAGAGATGTAACATCCCGCATTTTTCCGTTAAATTATTTTAACGCCCGTCTTTATATATATATATATATATATATATATATATATATATATATATATATATATATATATATATATATATATATATATATATATATTATCTTTCGTATCTAGATTCGTATCCTCCGTTAGCTAACATTCTTAATATTTTCGTTATTGGATTATAACATCTCCCGTTTACTCTCGCGTATTTCGAAATAATTCGTTTGGTTAACTCACGCACCCGCATCCGAACTCGAGGGACTAATTTCGTCATTTGATCAAAGATGTGACTAGTTGGACTAGTCAACATCCACCACCACCATTCATTTTCATTCATCACCTCCCATCTTTCTCTACTACTTCCATTTTTACTCTCAAACACCCATTTCACTAAATCATCATCCATTTTGAATCTAGCAAGCATCAACTAAAACAAACTACATATTTGGAATCCTTGCATCTTCCTCTTCAATTCCATACCAACTTCATCTATTTTGGATAACTTTCTAAAAACACTAGATTCTTTGTTCTTGATGTTTTTAACTTGTAATAGTGTTAATTAGTGTCTATGGTTCAAGTCTAACATGAATATGTGATTTATATGTTTGTTCTTGTCATTTTGATGTAACTAGCTTAAACTTGAAATGGGTGTGTTTGATTTTGAGATTTGGTTGCTTAAATGTTGTTAGATGTTAAAAGTGCATGTATTAAATGTGTTACTAGCATCACTAGCTTCAATTTGGTATGTAGGTTGACATGGAAAAGCTTCATAATCATAATTGTTAAATTTGTGATTTTGAATTAGGGTTTGATAGAAGTAAAATGGACTTTTAATGCATTGAATGCTTTGCAATGTTATTTGTAAGTGTTTGATAGTATTGTATGCGTGATTACCTACGAAAAGGCGTATTATATGTGTGTAGTAAGTTCCCGAATCATCTTATGCGTTTTACGAACTTGAAACCTTGATAACGAGCTTTAAATGATCAATCGATGAGAATTCGATTATTGTAAATGATGTTTTTGTTTGATGAAAAGTGTTTAGTTATATTCCTTGTTAAATTACCTTTCCAACGATATAGGATACGTGTTTTGAGTGTTTTCGGTTCTTGATTTATGTTTGAAAGAAGTTTGGCTCGACACTTGGAAAAATTCAACATTTCAGCACCTGGAGGACCCAAATTGCAGCCGTAACCCAAGCCATTGCGGCCGTAACCCAGGCCATTGCGGCCGTAACCCACGCCATTGCGGCCGTAACATTTTGGTCTGTCCAAAATTGTCATTTTTCGTTTAATTCTAACTATGCAACGCACCTTCGATTAACATGAAACTTGTTCTAACATGCTCATATATGATTATTAGACTTAGAAAAATAGTTCGGGACCCGACCCGAATGTGTTGACTTTTTCGTTGACTTTGACTTGACCAAAGTTGACTTTTTCCCAAACTTAACCAAATACTTATGCAATCATTCTAACATGCTTTTATCTTGTATCTTGCATGAAACTTGACAAGTTCACTCACATGCTATATTTATCGAGTCATAACAAGCCATAGGAGTAATTGAGCACTTTGACCAATCGTGTTTACCGTTATTGATACAACCTACTTGTTTAGGTCAAGACTAGCAATTGTCCTTGCACACATTTACTTGTGAAATACTTTATTACTCGTGCACTCAAGGTGAGATCATAGTCCCACTTTTACTCTTTTAAACTTACATTTGGGATGAGAAAACATAAACGTTTCATTTTAAAAAGTGAACACAAGTATGAAAACAAACATTCTACATACGAGTTAGAACAAAATCCTCAATTCGATTATCATTAGTTACACTTGCCGGGTGTAAGCGATAACTTATGTTGTATGGCCATATGGGTTTGACAAACCCTCATTCGGACGGTTCGCTACCGTTACTTCGGATGAAATATATTTTCGAGAAACAGTGTATGTTCTAACACTATTGTGATGGGGTTCTATGGAAGGAAAGTTAAATCTTGATAATTGGGTGCTCGTGATAACAATTTTTGGAATGGTTTACTATTATTGAAATGTTATAAATCTTGTGGTTCATTTTAATAACTCACTTACTTACTTAAACCTATGATTTCACCAACGTTTTCATTGACTGATTTCTATGTTTTTCTCAGGTCTTTGAACGATATGTGATATAGGCTTCCGCTCATTATTTTGATACTTGCATGGGATGTCGAGTATATATGCATTTGTGGAGCATCTTTTGGCTACTTTTAAATTGTGTCGCATAGGTTTCATTGGTACTTATAACGTAACTTGTGGTTGAACTATTCTCGTAAACTTTGAAACAATCT
The DNA here is from genome assembly GCF_046630445.1 of Rutidosis leptorrhynchoides. Classification (NCBI taxonomy): domain Eukaryota; kingdom Viridiplantae; phylum Streptophyta; class Magnoliopsida; order Asterales; family Asteraceae; genus Rutidosis; species Rutidosis leptorrhynchoides. The sequence goes on from NC_092335.1 coordinate 638,581,528, forward strand.
TTACATTTGAAATGAATGCGACATACTTTTGGTCAAACGTTATTTTAAAGACTTATGACCACGTAACGGGACCTAAGTAGACGGCACCGTCAATGACGTTTTTGTTGGGTCGCTACAGATGGTATCAGAGCATTGGTTGTAGGGATTTTGAGTTCATTGGTGTCGACCCCGAGTCATAGAGTGCATTAATGAGTCTAGACTACCACCGGCATATAGACTAGAAGCAGGAATTACTTGACTACTTGTGCATTTATACCATCTAAATCTCACGTTTTTTAATTTGATTGACACGCCACCTTGACTATATGGAATAATGTCGAATGCACATATGAATCAGGGTAATATAATTTCCAGGATTATATTACGGTGACTCATATGAACGTTCCGACATTATGACATAAAGAATTTAAGGCGAGTCAAGGAAAATCTTCTCTCTATCATAATTCCATATCACGGTTAGTATTATTGAGGATACTAATCAACGATATTCTTGTGTTTTCAAGGAACAATGGTTCACCAAGGTCAACACAATACTCCTCCCGAAACTCTAGAACAAGCTCTTCAACGAATGATATCCACCGCCGTGGGTGCGGCCATGGCCGGTCACTTCTCCAACAACAACAACAACAACAACAACAATCATGGAGCCGGTGATTCAAACGAGGGGTGCTCCTACAAAAACTTCATGGAGTACAAACCTCCCACTTTCGATGGAACCGGGGGACCGGTTGCTCTCACCTGATGGCTCGAACAAACGGAAGCCGTTTTTAGAATAAGCGGTTGTCGGGACCAAGATAAGGTCAAGTTTCCACCCTCACTTTCGCCGGTATTGCTCTCTCATGGTGGAACATGTATGTACAATCGGTGGGTACCGATGAAGCCCATACACTCTCTTGGACCGAATTAAGAGAAAGAATGATCACTGAATACTTCCTGCGCGAAGAGACTCGAAGGCTCGAACAGGGGCCAAGAAATTTAAAAATGGCCCGAAATGACCTCGAAGCTTATAATCAACGGTTTGCCGAACTAGCCTTAATTTGTCCAAACCTCATGGCTCCCGGGCCCCAAGGAGTTGAATTTTACATGGATGGCCTCCCTAAGAGCATTCCACACGGGGTAATGCCATCAAGACCCGCCAACCTACAAGAGGCTTTGACGATGGCCCGCCGATTTATAAAAACGGTGGATGAAATTGAAGCGCCGGAACCAACGGCCGAGGACCAACCGGGTAACAACAAAAGAAAACGGGAAGCCTCTCCATCAAGCAACCACAACCAAAATGACTCCACCAAGAAGCCTTTCACCCCTGGCGGCAGGAAAAGTTATGCCGGAACTCGACCTTTTTGCAACAAGTGCCACAAACATCATTATGGTGAATGTAGCAAACCATTTTGCAACAAGTGCCGCAACCATCATTATGGAAAATGTGGCAAGCCATTTTGCATCAAGTGTCAAGGAAGTAGCCATGTGGCCTATGTTTGTAAGAGTACCGTTACCGTCGCTCAAAAGGGGCCAAATGCGCCAAAAGCGGGTGTTTGTTTCGAATGTGGCCAACCGGGTCATTTTAGAAATGTGTGTCCAAAGAAGAAAGCAAACCCTAATGTACGAGAATGAGCTTTCAACCTCAACACTTAGGATGCCCGAGATGACAATGAACTAGTCACGGGTACGTTCCTTCTCAACAACTCTTATGTTTCTTGTTTAAATCAATTCAGGTGCCGATAAATGTTTTATAACCAAGGCTTTGACTCGTACTCGTTGCACTCCACCATTTTCCCCTAAATACTACTTAGGCTATTTAAGTGATCAACGGAAAACTATTTCGTGCCGACAAATCTTATCGGAGGGTGTACGTTAAACTTGTTGGGTAAAGAATTTGAAATTGACTTGATACCTATAGAACTAGGGAGCTCAGAACCATCCGTTAAAAAGAAAATGTTTCCCCACAAATATGTATCAATTTTCGTGAACTAAATAATTTCTGGTTGAGAACCGATATCCTCTTCCCCGTGTCAACGACCACTTGATCAATTAAAAGGATTCAGTATGTATTCCAAAATCGACGTCCATTCCGGTTATCAACAATTGAGGGTTAAGGGAGAAGGTATCTCCAAAACCATTTTCTGAACTCGTTATGATAGTTATAAATTTCTTTTAGTGTCGATCAGCTTAACTAAGGCTTCGTCCATATTCATGGGCCTTATAAACCGCGTATGCAAACTCATCTAGACAAATCCGTTATCTTATCCAAAGGTGATGACTTAACCTATTCAATTCAAGCGAAGAAGAAAACGAACAACATCTCTGTCCTACGCTTGAACTCTTGAGAAAAGAGCAACTCTATGCCGAATTCTCCAAGTGAGAATTTTGGTTAAACGAAGTCCAAATTCTAAACCATGTTGTTAGTGGTCAAGGTATTAAAGTAGATCTCGCGAAAATCAAAGTCACACGAAATCAGGAAAACCCTCACTACTCCGACTTGTATTCGTAAAATCTTGGATCTCGCCGGTTATTACCGAAGATTCATTTCCGACTTTCCATGTATCATTCGTCCTTAAATCTCTCCGTGTCCGAACCTCGAACGTGATTATCCACACCAACCTGACTAGCTAAATTCATGTAGCACGAGATGGAACTCAAATATGGAAATATTTCTACGTGAACGCCTGAAAGGCATACTCTCTCGACTTGAAATTCAAGGAAACTAAAATTCGTTACTTTGCACGAAGAATTTGAATACTTAATTATGGACCCAATCAATTTTTCTCATCACCACGTACCACGTTACATAACTCTGTTATTTCACTATTACCGTCTGATATTACTGGGACCCAAGATAATACACAACCCAAGGATACCCCTTTCTTCTTTGACTTATCGTCCTTATGCTTCTGATATATGGCCAACTACTACTCAACTTCAGACTATACAACTATGTGTACTATCTCGTTCCCACCAAGTCTCAATATTTGACCACAAGATGCATGATATGGCTACATCGAGGTGAAAACTCATCCTATTCTAAATCCTCATTTCACTCCTATCTTTTCGCTCGTACATCCGTATAAGGAAACTTTTTATCTAAATTCTCAATGGAGAGAGAGACTCTTCACGTATTACTAGTATTCACCACGAGGGTGAGTAGCCCTGACGAACATTTTCAGTAGCCGATAAGAAACTTGTTCCAACAAACGTATTCGAGCCCTAACTAACTGCTCAAACATATCTTAAAGAATTCTATTCCAACACGGTGTACCATGGTCCTTTATCCCAGATCGAAATACTCGTTTCACTTCTAGTTTTACAAGAAGCCTTAGGAACACGTTTAAACATGAGTACCGCGTATCATCCACAAACCGACAGATCAAGCAAACGTACGATTCAAATCTTGGAAATACATGTTACAAACTCGTATTATTGCCTTTAGTTGTTTCCTCTTACAACAGTAGTTACCACTCGTGTATTAACGTCGCACTTTTTGAAACCTTATATGACCGCAAATGTTGCTCTCCTATTCGTTGGACCGAAGTAGGTGACAAGCAAATCACCGGATCCGAACTCATGCAGGAAATAACCGTTAAGATCATTCAAGTCCGAGAAGGGCTCAAGACGGCCCGTAGTCACCAAAAGAGCTGTGCCGATGTTAGACGTAAACCTTTCGAATTCCAAGTGAGTAACCGAGTAATATTGAAAAAAAAAACCGCACCTTGGAAAGGTGTAATCCTTTTCGAGAAATTGAGGAAAGTTATATCCACAATATTGATCCTTTTGAAATCTTAGGGCGTATTGGAACCGCCACCTACCGTTTAGATCTTTCGACTCAATTAGGTTCCCGTCTATCCTACATTCCATGTATCAAACTTTGAGAAGTGTCCTGCAGAACAGGAACTTGTTATTCCTTTTAGATGAGCTTACTATTGATGACAAACCTCACTTCATAAGAGAACCGGTAGAAATTATGGATCGCGAACTAAAACCTTAAGAAAACGTAAAACCCCGACTGTCCAAATTCGTTGGAATGCCAAAAGAGGACCCGAGTTTACGTGGGAGAGACAAGACCGAACGAGAAGGGAGTACCTTCACTTATTCGTAGAATTGACAACACAAGGTATCGAGGAAGAGACATTGACTACTTCTTCCAACTAAATTTCGGGACGAAATTTCTTTTAAGGTGTGGGTACGCATTTTTCCGTTAAATTATTTTAACGCCCGTCTTTTTTTTATATATATTATCTTTCGTATCTAGATTCGTATCCTCCGTTAGCTAACATTCTTAATATTTTTGTTATTGGATTATAACATCTCCCGTTTACTCTCGTGTATTTTGAAATAATTCGTTTAGTTAACTCACGCACCCGCATCCGAACTCGAGGGACTAATTTCGTCATTTAATCAAAGATGTGACTAGTTGGACTAGTCAACATCCACCACCACCATTCATTTTCATTCATCACCTCCCATCTTTCTCTACTACTGTAGTGACCCGAACTTTTTGATAAGGCTAAAAAGGAACATATATTTCATAGCAAAATCCCCCAAGAAAGACAAGATTTTAGTTGCAATTGTTCCATTTTCGAGTAATATTCGTTTATTTTAAATAAGTGCGAAGACAAAAGGCGAAAACGAAGATTTGAAGACACAAAGGTCCAAAAAGCTCAAAAGTACAAGATACAATCAAAAAGGTTCAAATTATTGATGAAGAACGTCTAAAAATGACAAGAGTACAAGTTACAAAACGCAAAGTACACGATATAAAATTGTACGAAAGGGCGTTCGAAAATCCGGAACCGAGGCATGAACCAACTTTCAGCGCTCGACGCAACGGTGTAAAAATTACGAGTCAACTATGCACAAGAATAAAATATAATATTTAAATAATTCATAATAAGAATAATATTAAATAATAAAAAGTTGTTAATTGAGCATAGTTCAGGGGTCGTAAATGAAAATTCAATTTCATATTTTGCTTATAAAAGCGATGATTTACGATCAATGTAAGGGAGACTTTTTCGATCATTTTTTCTATTCTTTTTTTCGATCCATCTATCTATTATCAATATCAATTATCAATATCTATATTCTATATCTCTATCATAATGTTAATGTAATAAGATATAACAATAATCTTAATTTTAAGTTTAAATTATGATAATAATAAGATTTATGATAGAGATCGTTTGAGTGTGTAAGTCGAAACTCTGTCCGTGTAACGCTACGCTATAAATAATCATTGTAAGTTATGTTCTTCCTTTTTAAATTAATGTCTCGTAACTAAGTTATTATTATGCTTATTTGAGCCGAAGTAATCGTGATGTTAGGCTAAAATATTAAGATGGGGTTATTGAACTTTGGACCATAATTAAGGTTTGGGCAAAAGACCGACACTTGTGGAAATTGGACTATTGACTATTAATAGATGGGGGGTATTGTCTAATTGAGTGACAACTCATTGGAGTCTGTCGAACCTATCTTCAAATTAATTAACCTAATAATTAATAATGATTATGGTTGTCCTATTTAGTGACGTTCATATGGAATATGTTATAATCATTTAATTAATCAATTGGGTTGGGTAATTGATTATTCATTCTGATCAAGTGGATGAATTAATATTCATAAACTAATTAAAACAGGGGTGGATTACATACAGTGATAACTGGTGTAATTGTTGACAGAAGTGATAACTGCGTCACAGTTTAAATCCTTAATCAGTTGGAATATTTGACTTCGGGTATAAGGGTAATTTGACGAGGATACTCGCACTTTATATTTATGACCGATGAACTATTATGGACAAAAACCAGATAGACGTATCAAATAAACCAGGACAAAGGACAATTAACCCATGGTAAAAAATTAAAATCAACACGTCAAACATCATGATTACGGAAGTTTAAATAAGCATAATTCTTTTATTATATTTCTCATCGTATCTTTATTTACTGTCATTTTATTACTCGCAATTTTATTTACTGTCATTTTATTTATTGTCATTATTTTACGCACTTTAATTATCATCATTTATCTTTACGCTTAAAATATAGAATCGACAAACCGGTCATTAAACGGTAAAACCCCCCTTTTATAATAATATTACTACTTATATAATTATATATATTTTGTATAAATATAGTTAAAAATATAGTAAGTATCACCAGCTCCCTGTGGAACGAACCGGACTTACTAAAAACTACACTACTCTACGATTAGGTACACTGCCTATAGTGTTGTAGCAAGGTTTAGGTATATCCCATCCGTAAATTAATAAAACTTGTGTCATATTTTGTAGTATTTTGTATTAAAAATAATACTATTTCGTACCCTCACGCTACAACATCACTTTTCCATGTTTATATATATTAATTGAGATTGATATTTACATGATTAAATGTTTCCAACATGTTAAGCAATCAAACTTATTAAGACTTGATTAATTGAAATATGTTTCATATAGACAATTGACCACCCAAGTTGACCGGTGATTCACGAACGTTAAAACTTGTAAAAACTATATGATGACATATATATGGATATATATATAGTTAACATGATACTTGATAATGCTAAAAACAAACATATATTTCATAGCATTATTCCTCAAGAAAGACAAGCTTTTAGTTGCAATTGTTCTATTTACAAGTGATATTCGTTTAAATAATAAAAGGTGAAGACAAAAGACAGATTCGACGAATTGAAGACGCAAACGACCAAAAAGCTCAAAAGTACAAAAGACAATCAAAAAGGTTCCAATTATTGATAAGAAACGTCTCGAAATTACAAAAGTAAAAAATTCAAAACGCAAAGTACAAAATATAAAATTGTACGCAAGGACGTTCGAAAATCCGGAACCGGGACCAGAGTCAACTCTCAACGCTCGACGCAACGGACTAAAAATTACAAGTTAACTATGTATATAAATATAATATAATATATAATTAATTATATTAATTATATATATATTATATTTATAAATAAAAACAGTCGGCAGAGAAAGACTCCAAAGTGTGAGCTGGAATTTCAAACTCCGCGACTCGCGGAGTTTGAAGGCCAAAATGGCCGCGAGTCGCGGAGCCCCCAGTTTTGAAACTCCCTATAAAGCAAACCGAAATCTGATCATTTTCATCATCTTTTTTCTCCTCATTCATACGATATATTTATATTTATAATTTATATTTTAATTTTAATTTTAATTATAATTCTAATAATAAGGGTATGTTAGCGAATATTGTAAGGGTGTAAGTCGAAATTCTGTCCGTGTAACGCTACGCTATTTTTAATCATTGTAAGTTATGTTCAACCTTTTTATATTAATGTCTCGTAGCTAAGTTATTATTATGCTTATTTAAAACGAAGTAATCATGATGTTGGGCTAATTACTAAAATTGGGTAATTGGACTTTGTACCATAATTGGGGTTTGGACAAAAGAACGACACTTGTGGAAATTAGACTATGGGCTATTAATGGGCTTTATATTTGTTTAACTAAATGATAGTTTGTTAATGTTAATATAAAGATTTACAATTGGGCGTCCCTATAAATTACCATATACACTCGATCGGACACGATGGGCGGGGTATTTATATGTACAAATAATCGTTCATTTAACCGGACACGGGAATGGATTAATAGCCACAAGAATAATTAAAACAGGGGTGAAATTACATTCAAGGGTAATTGGTGTAATTGCTAATAAAGTAGTAAAACCTTGGTTTACACGCAGTTGATAACCTGGCGTATTCATTAAACAAAGTATTAAAACCTTGTTACAATTCGAATCCCCAATTAGTTGGAATATTTAACTTCGGGTATAAGGATAATTTGACGAGGACACTCGCACTTTATATTTATGACTGATGGACTGTTATGGACAAAAACCAGACGGACATATTAAATAATCCAGGACAAAGGACAATTAACCCATGGGCATAAAACTAAAATCAACACGTCAAACATCATGATTACGGAAGTTTAAATAAGCATAATTCTTTTATTTCATATTTAATTTCCTTTATTTTATATTTAATTGCACTTCTAATTATCGTATTTTTTAATTATCGCAAGTTTATTTTATCGCACTTTTATTATTCGTAATTTCATTTATCGTTATTTACTTCATGCTTTAATTTAAGTCTTGTATTTATTTTTAATATTTTATATTTGGTTTTAACTGCGACTAAAGTTTTAAAATCGACAAACCGGTTATTAAACGGTAAAAACCCCCCTTTATAATAATAATATTACTTATATATATATATTTGTATTTTTATAAAAGTAAACTAATATAGCGTTGAGCTTTGTTTAAAAAAAAAAAGATTCCCTGTGGAACGAACCGGACTTACTAAAAACTACACTACTGTACGATTAGGTACACTGCCTATAAGTGTTGTAGCAAGGTTTAAGTATATCCATTCTATAAATAAATAAATATCTTGTGTAAAATTGTATCGTATTTAATAGTTTTTCCTAGTAAAATATAAACTATTTCGTATACCTTAGCTTTGACATCAAGTATTTTTGGCGCCGCTGCCGGGGAACCTCTTAAACGCCGGAAGCACAACGCTAATATTAAAAATAAAAAAAAGATTTTTAGTTAACTTTTATTAAAATTCGTTTTTGTAAAAATACGTTTTAATTATTCAAAAATATAAAAAGAAAAACAAAAATATAAGTATTTTTAAGATTTTGTTAAATATTTAAGTTTTATAAGTTTCTTTATTTTTATTTTAGTTTATAAAAATATAAGTTTTATTTAAATATCTTTTATTTATTTAAAAACAGAAAACAGAAAATAAAAAAAAATAAATAAAGAAAAACGCGTCGAATTTAATAAGCTGTCATCTGAATTTCTGAACCCCGCGACTCGCGGGGTTTTCTGCATTAATTACCGCGACTCGCGGAGCTGCTCTGACACGCGAACAGAAAGCCCTAATCCTGCATTTATTACGGATTATTATTAATTATTATTATTATTAACCCTAATTATTATTATTATTATAATTAAGTTTATTTTTAATTTAAGTTTTATTTAATTTATATATTGTTTAAATTAGTTTAATTAATTTGTAAAATTAGTAGTTTTATTAAATAAATAATATAAAAATAATATTTTTATAAAAATTGTAATTTTTACAACTTTTTGTATATTTTTATATTTTGTCCCTTTTTAATTGTTTTAGCGTAATATTTGTATTTTTAGCTCATATTTAGTTTTAAACTTAGATTTTGCCATAGTTATTTTTACTTCTAGATTTTTAGGCTTTGCCGTAGAATTCCTTAAGTGCTTTTTCTTTAGACTAAGATTTAGGTACTTTAGAATTTTGCGACGCCTTTTTAAGTTTTAGTTTCTTTTTAAGTTATTTCCATTTGAGATTTAGTTTTTCTTGTAAGCTTTAATATTTTTAGACGACCTTTTACTATGTATCAATTATCATTCCAATTAGTAATCTCAATTTGCGATTATAATTTTAAGTTAGTTGTAGTAATAAGGTTAGGTTAGTCAAGTATTTTTAAGTTTTATAAGTTTCTTGTATTTTTCCGTCACCTTTTATTTTTCAACCATTTTTCTTTTTCGACCTTTTTCGACGAACTCTTTTTCTTTCTTATTTCTCGCTATTCTAGTTTTAGGACATAGATTTTTATTCTACTTCTTATCTAAATTTCTTAAAATTACGAAAATTTATTTTAAGTGGTTAAATTGATAGACATCAAAATTTTCTGGTTCGTAGTAATAGTTGGATTTGTACGTGGACCGGGTTATTGGAGCCAAACAGTCCTCAATTATATTGAGACCAAACGAATCCTGCCCCTCTGCTGCATCTTTTGGCTATTCGAAACGTGGGCAAAATCAGAAAAGTCTATTGATTGGATAACTTATTATAATTTTTCTTTCCTTTTTAAAAACTAATAGGATATTCAGTGAATGCACCGAGCAAGACGTTCACCACCTTTTGTACGTTCACCACCTGTAACTAGATCAAGACATTTAGCAAATATAACCGCCGTTAATTTTTCTTTAGAATCGTCATCCAGTCAACCAAGTACTTCAGTTCAAATTTCCGATAATCCATTTTTTGAACCCGACCTCACAATTGAGAATCCGGAGAATATTCAGGAACGGTTCGTAGATCCTGAACCACTAAACTTTCCTCCGGAGCCACCAATTATTCAAACAGAGATTGTTGAGGAACGAACCATTAAATCAGAATCATCTAGTGATACCGATTCAACAAATTCAATTATGGAGAATCTGGAACCTTTAAGTATGGAAGACCGAATGAGAGCTAAACGCACTGGCCAAGGTCACGCAATTACTCATCCAGACATTAATGCGCCAGATTATGAAATCAAAGGACAAATTCTACACATGGTGACTAATCAATGCCAATTTAGTGGTGCGCCAAAGGAAGATCCAAATGAACATCTACGTACCTTTAATAGGATCTGCACACTATTTAAAATCCGAGAAGTGGAGGATGAACAGATATATCTCATGTTATTTCCCTGGACTTTAAAGGGAGAAGCCAAAGATTGGTTGGAATCGTTACCTGAAGGGGCGATCGATACATGGGATGTTTTAGTTGACAAATTTCTTAAACAATTCTTTCTTGCATCTAAAGCCGTAAGACTTCAAGCAGAAATTGTTACGTTTACACAGAAACCAAATGAAACTCTATATGAGGCATGGACAAGATATGGAAAGTTGTTAAGAGGATGTCCGCAACATGGTTTAGACACCTGTCAAATAGTACAAATATTCTACCAAGGATGCGACATCACTACAAGAAAAGACATAGATATAGCAGCTGGTGGTTCTATTATGAAGAAAACCGAAACTGATGCTTACAAAATTATTGATAACACTGCTTCCCACTCACATGAGTGGCACCAAGAAAAAGACATCGTTAGATCATCTAAAGCAGCTAGAGCCGATTCTAACCATGACTTAGATTCCATTTCCGCAAAGATAGATGCTGTGGAGAGACGAATGGAAAAGATGACTAAAGATATTCACTCAATACGAATTAGTTGTGAGCAGTGTGGAGGACCACATTTGACAAAAGATTGTCTCAGTATTGAATTAACAATGGAACAAAGAGAGAATATTTCATACATAAACCAAAGGCCTGGAAATAATTATCAGAATAATTATCAACCGCCAAGACCGATTTACAATCAAAACCAGAATTATAACCGAAATATTCCATACAACAACCAACAAGGTCCTACCAATCAACAAGTATCTAATAACAATTACAATCAGCAAAGACCTAATTTTCAAAACAAACCACCACAACAAACCGATGATAAAAAGCCGAATTTAGAAGATATGATGACAAAGCTAGTTGAAACTCAAACGCAATTTTTCACATCTCAGAAACAAACCAATGAACAAAATGCTCAAGCATTTAGAAATCAACAAGCTTCTATTCAAAATCTGGAACAAGAAGTAAGTAACCTAGCAAGGTTAATAGGTGAAAGAAAACCGGGAAGTCTACCTAGTGATACAAATGCTAACCCCCGGAGTGAAACAGCTAAAGCCATTACCACAAGAAGTGGTACAACACTTAAACCACCTGAAATACCTGTAACTTCTGATGAAGCCATTCCTACTCCACAAGAACCACAACCTGATCAAGATAAGGAAAAAGAACCGGTAGTTGAAAAGGTTAATGAAGATAACACAGTTAAGGATAAACCTTATGTTAAACCATACCAACCACCACTTCCTTACCCAAGTAAAATAAAGAAAGAAAAACTTGAAGCCGAGCAATCCAAATTCTTGGATATGTTTAAACAGATAAATGTAAATCTTCCTTTCATTGATGTGATTTCAGGAATGCCTAGATATGCTAAATTCTTGAAAGATCTAATCTCAAATAGAAAGAAAATGGAAGAACTCTCGGCTGTTACTATGAATGCTAATTGTTCAGCAGTGCTGTTGAATAAGATACCAGAAAAACTATCTGATCCAGGAAGTTTCACAATTCCATGTTTTCTGGGTAGTCTTAGTTCAATAGAAGCATTGGCAGACTTAGGTGCTAGTATAAATCTAATGCCGTATTCAGTATACACTAAACTAGACCTTGGAGAATTGAAACCAACCAGAATAAGCATACAACTAGCCGATAGATCAATAAAATATCCTAGAGGGATAATGGAGAACATGCTAGTTAAAGTTGGTACTTTAGTATTTCCAGTAGATTTTGTTGTTCTGGACATGGAAGAAGATTCTCAAGTTCCTCTCATATTAGGAAGACCATTCTTAAACACGGCTAAAGCAATGATAGACGTGTTCGGTAAGAAACTGACCCTAAGTATAGAGGATGAAAGTGTTACCTTTTCAGTTGATAGAGCAATGCAACAACCACAATCTGCAGATGATACATGTTATTATATTCAAACTATAGATGCACATGCAGAATTATTAGAAGAATTTCCAGAATTACAAGGAACAGGAGAATGTTCTTTAGGAGAAGGTAATGAACCAATTGATGAAGCTGAAATGTTAGCTACACTTATAGCTAATGGATATGAACCAACAACAGAAGAAATTCAAATGCTAAAAGAAGAAGACAGATATCGATACAAATCATCGATAGAAGAACCTCCGAAATTAGAGTTAAAGCCACTTCCAAACCATTTGGAATATGCTTATTTACATGGTGAATCTGAATTACCTGTAATAATATCATCTTCTCTTACTGAAAATGAGAAATCACAACTCATTTCTGTGTTGAAAGCTCATAAACCAGCCATTGCATGGAAGATTCATGATATTAAAGGAATAAGTCCTTCATATTGCACACATAAAATCCTTATGGAAGAAGGTCATAAAACGTATGTGCAACGCCAACGAAGACTAAATCCTAATATGCAAGATGTAGTTAAGAAAGAGATTATTAAACTGCTAGATGCAGGTTTAATTTATCCAGTCTCTGATAGTCCATGGGTAAGCCCAGTTCAATGCGTGCCTAAGAAGGGTGGCATGACAGTCATTACAAATGAGAAAAATGAGCTTATTCCTACTAGGACTGTAACAGGATGGCGTGTGTGTATTGATTATAGAAAATTAAATGACGCCACCAGAAAAGATCACTTTCCCTTACCTTTCATTGATCAAATGTTGGAAAGATTAGCCGGAAATTTTCAAATTCCAATAGCACCTGAGGACCAAGAGAAAACCACATTCACGTGCCCTTATGGTACTTTTGCTTACAAACGCATGCCATTTGGACTTTGTAACGCCCCTGCAACCTTTCAAAGGTGTATGATGGCAATTTTTCATGACATGATAGAAGAATGCATGGAAGTTTTCATGGATGACTTTTCAGTCTTCGGTGATACATTTGAATCATGTCTAGTTAATCTGGAACGAATGCTTCTTAGATGCGAACAATCAAATCTAGTACTTAATTGGGAGAAATGCCATTTCATGGTTAAAGAAGGCATCGTTCTTGGACATAAAATTTCAAAAGAAGGAATTGAAGTGGATAGAGCTAAAGTAGATGTAATTGCTAAACTTCCACATCCCACCAATGTTAGAGGAGTTAGGAGTTTTCTAGGGCATGCCGGTTTTTACCGACGTTTCATAAAAGATTTTTCTAAAATTGCCACTCCTATGAATAAACTCCTAGAAAAGGATGCGCCATTCATCTTTTCAGATGAGTGTATCAAATCTTTTAATATTCTTAAAGAGAAACTCACTAATGCGCCGATCATGATAACGCCAAATTGGAATCTACCATTTGAACTCATGTGCGATGCAAGTGATTTTGCAATGGGAGCCGTTTTAGGACAAAGGATTGAAAAACGATTTCAACCTATATATTATGCTAGTAAGACGTTACAAGGAGCACAAACGAACTATACAACTACTGAAAAAGAACTCCTTGCTATTGTCTTTGCTTTTGACAAATTTCGATCATATCTCGTTCTAGCAAAAACGGTGGTCTATACCGACCATTCTGCTCTTAGATACCTATTTTCGAAACAAGATGCTAAACCAAGATTAATCCGTTGGATCTTACTCTTACAAGAGTTTGATATTGAAATCCGAGATAAAAGAGGAGCAGAAAATCTCGCCGCTGATCATCTTTCTCGTCTTGAAAATCCCGAATTAGAAGTTCTGAATGAATCGGCCATAAAAGACAACTTTCCTGATGAATATCTATTGAAGATAGATTATAAAGAAATCCCATGGTTTGCAGATTATGCAAACTACTTAGTTTGTGGATTCCTTGAAAAAGGATTATCGTACCAAAGACGAAAGAAATTCTTTAGTGATATAAAACACTATTTCTGGGAAGATCCACATCTGTTTAAAAGTTGTCCCGATGGAATAATACGCCGATGTGTATTTGGAGATGAATCTAGTAAAATATTAAACCATTGTCACACAGGACCAACAGGAGGGCATTATGGGCCTCAACTAACAGCAAGAAAAGTTTATGAAGCTGGATTCTATTGGCCTACAATTTACAAAGACGCACACCTTCTTTGCAAATCCTGTGATGCTTGTCAAAGGGCCGGAAAAATAAGTCAACGTGATGAAATGCCACAAAATTTCATCCAAGTATGTGAAGTATTTGACATTTGGGGTATTGACTTTATGGGTCCATTTCCAAAATCTCATAATAATCTATATATACTCGTAGCCATTGATTATGTATCTAAATGGGTGGAAGCACAAGCTCTCCCAACTAACGATGCACGAGTTGTAGTCAACTTTTTAAAACGTCTTTTTGCAAGGTTTGGAACACCGAAAGCTTTAATAAGTGATCGGGGTACTCAATTCTGTAATAATCAACTTGAGAAAGTTCTTAAAAGATATGGAGTAACTCATAAAATCTCCACCGCATATCATCCACAAACAAGTGGACAAGTTGAAAATACCAACCGAGCTTTAAAACGTATTCTAGAGAAAACCGTAGGATCAAATCCAAAGGAATGGTCCATTAAATTGGAGGATGCACTCTGGGCTTTTAGAACAGCCTATAAAACTCCAATTAGAACCACACCTTTTAGACTTGTTTGTGGAAAAGCATGTCATCTTCCAGTAGAAATTGAACACAAAGCATTTTGGGCTTTGAAGACATGTAATCTTGATTTACATGAAGCCGGACGTCTACGATTAAGTCAACTAAACGAATTAGAAGAATTAAGACATGAAGCATACGAAAATTCGTTAATCTATAAAGAAAAAACGAAGAAATGGCATGATAAAAGAATCAGAAGTTCAAAAGAATTTAAAGAAGGAGACAGAGTTCTTCTTTTCAATTCACGATTCAAGCTATTTCCTGGAAAATTGAAATCAAGATGGTCTGGACCATTCATAGTCAAAAGAGTTTTTCCATACGGAACAATAGAATTAATAAATTCAAATGGTATTGAATTTAAAGTTAATGGTCACAGAGTTAAACATTACATACATGGTCCGATGGAAGTCGACAACGAAGTTAATCACAATTTTGACACCACAGCTAACTAAGTGTGGGGAGAATCAAGTCTTTAAAGGATAATATGTATTTATGTTAGAGTTAGATTGTCTGTTTTTGTGTAGTTCTCGAAAATGGAACCCGAATGGTCTTTCCCTAGCAGACCCTAAAGAACTAGTCTTCTCCCCCCATTCTGAATTTTTATTTTTTTAGGTTTTTACAAAATGAAGACTGCCTGTGAACTAAACCATGGTCTAATGCTACACGCTTTGATCACTAAACGTAATAATGACATACTCCCGAGTGAATTAGTATCAGTAATCAGAGAAAGAATGGACGGAGTTAGAAAAGAATCCAGATGCGAAGATAATAAGTTACAATTTGGTAAAGGAAAATCAAAATCCGCAGCGAAAAGAAGAGCACGACACCTAGAAAGATGTCACAAATGCGGAAAATGGTCACATGGAGGTAAATGTTCAAATAATCAAACCTATTCAAATACCGAATTTGTTACTTTATGCAGAGACGGACCGTTCATATGTTTAGAAGAAAAGACACTGAATGCTCGAGGTTACGCCTATGTAGCCTTGGAAAACCAATTAAACCGACTATCTTATGAATGGGATAGATCATATAACTAAGAAATCTATTTCACAGGTATGTATGTACAGTTTTTATTTTTATTTTTATTTTTTAACCTTTTGATAATAAACGCTAATTTGTTCGCTAAAAAGTATTAAATTGGTATTGAATAAAATTAGGTTTGGCGACCGAAATTATTGATATCATTCAAAAATTTATTACATCACTGCGAAATTTAACGTTTATTCTTAAGGTATAAATATCTTTAATCAATCAACCCAAAATATTTCAAAAATTCGTCATGAGTTAAATTAGGTCTTGGAACCGAAATTACTTTACCGAAAAGAGGGGCGCATATTTTTGATAATATTTGATTGATTAAAGTGGGATAAAAAGACAAAAAGATTTTTAATTTTATTTTTTTTTACCATGTTTTTAAAATTAATATTTAAATCTTAAATTAATATTGTAAACTGTGTAAAACAATATTTTTAAAATTGTAAATATTTGAAAAATTAAAATTAAGTTTGGTGTGAATTTTTAATTTTTAAAAAAATATAAATTTTTAATTTTATGCATTTCAAATTTTAAGTTTGGTGTGAATTTTTAATATAAATTTTGAATTTTATATTTAAGTTGTGTGAATTTAAAAACAAAAATTTACTTTATCTCATTAAGTTAAAAATATGATTTTTAAAATTCGTCGTAAGTTGAAGACTAGGTCTTTGAACCGAAATTGCTTTACCCAAGGGAGGGACGAGAACTTTTATTATCATTATTTTTAATCTTATTGATTTAAAGTATGCCAAAAACATTAAAAAACCCAAAAATCTTAGCTTTTAAAACAATCGCTACAAAAAGACAAATTTTAAAATTTTGTCGAAGGACGGACTAGGACATCGATCCGAAACGACCTCGTCCTAAATAACAAAGGAAACAAAATTTTAAAATTAAGTACTTAATTGTTTTATAAGTTATTGATTATAAAAAAAATATATATATATATATATATATATATATATATATATATATATATATATATATATATATATATATATATCAAACTCCGCGACTCGCGGAGTTTGAAGGGTTATTCACCGCGAGTCACGGAGGGGCCGGATTACAGAAAAAAAATAAAGAGCTGCAACAGCTCAGTTTCACACTCCACAACTCAAACAAACTGCGAAAACCCACGAAAAAACCCGAGAAAAAACCCCAAAAATCACAATTTTTAACCGTTAATCACCAAATCTTTTACTAAAATCATGTTGAGAAGGATGCTATCTAGGAATTACTCAAGAAAAACGGTAAATTTCTACACCTAAACACCATTTAATCCGAAATTTGGTGTTCTTGAGCAATTTTTTCCCCAATTTGATTTTGATGCTTTTTAGTGTAATTAGGCTTAAATTGTTTATGTATTATGCTTGTATAACCTAGATTGATGCTGTTTAACATGATTAGAAGCCTTAAACTTCAATTTTTGAGTAATCTAGGGTTTGTGTTCTTGAGCAAATTTGGGGCTTTTTGATATAAACAGGTTATGGCCGATTTTTGTCATGAATTGTTGCTAAATTGAGTAGTGTAACATGTCTAGGTAGTTAAATGATCCAAACTTTGAGCCTAAACATGATTTTGAGAATTAAAGTGGACTTTTTCAAGTCTAAAATTCATGAACTTGATTTTTGAAGGATAATGCCATTTGAGACTTGTTTAATTGCTAGTAATGATTATTTTGACATGTTATTTGAGTTGAATGATTATGAACTTGGCGAACATTTTCGTATATGCTTATTTGAAAAAGCGTAGATTTGATAAAAATGTGAAAATGAGCTTAAGTTTGATATAAATTGATCATGTCATTGTAATTATTTTGATTGATGATTTTGCTGACACTAATGCATATTTGGATGCACAAAAATTGTGTTTGATGTGTTTTGCAGACTGAAAGGGGTGAATCTTCATCCCAAGCCCGCAATGTTCCTGCTGAGAATGTGGAACAACAGGAGGTGGATAACTACTACAAGCAGGATATACCTCATCCAGTCATGACCTTTTCTGATATGCACTTGGAAGAGTTGCACCCGAACCTGAGATTTGACAGACTTTGGATAGATTATCCAAAAAATCAAAGGGGTTTGCATACTCTTCATTCTAAGGTTGTTGAGGTACCGAGGGTCATAGAATGGGGACCCTTAGAAGCTGTAGAATTGGCCGGGCCAATTAGGGAATTACTTGTACAGAGGTATGGTAATTCTTATTTTAATGACTGGGTACGTTTATTCACCATGCGTAGACCTGTATATAAAGTATGGTGTGAAGAATTGTTATGTAGTATAGAGTTGAATGATCGGGTAGCTAGTTTAACCGATCGTTCTTTTATTAGATTTTTGTTAGGCGGTTCGATGCGCCACATGTCTTTACTAGACATGGCTCAGGCTTTACGTATATATACGCCTGAGGAGTTAGCGTCTGCCGATTGTAGAGAATTGATACTAAACGGTAGAAAGATAGATGAAAATTTTGATACACACGGTGTGTGGAGTCAAATGACAAGCCATCACCGTTTCAAAGGGGGAAATTACTCTTATTTGGATATAGATAGAGCCGAATTAAGAGTAATTCATAGGTTTTTAGCTAATTCGATTACACAAAGAGGTAAAAACAAGGAAAAAGTAAATGAACAGGATTTGTTTTACCATATGTGTATTCGAGACCCACAAAGCGCTGTAAGTATACCATATTGTGTGGGTTATTATTTATCAGCTATGGTTCGAGGGATGAGACCGCATAGCATAATAGGAGGTGGTATTTTTATTACTTTGATTGGTGAATATCTCGGTGTGGATATAAGTCGGGGGGGATTATTAGTAGAAGAACCAGAACCCCGCGATACTATAGGTTTAAATGTATACCATGGTGCGAAAGTTTTAAAGAGGCGAAATAACGCCGCAGTACGATACCATGGTAGACATCCACAGGTGGAGAGAAACCAACAGCAAGGTAATGTAGGAGGGGGGAATGAGATGCAAGAAATGCAAAGGTTTATAGCTTCTCAGGAATACGAAAATGCTAGACAGAGAGCATTTGAAGATTGGCAAGTTCATCAGAACCAAATCATAGCTCATTGCCAACATATAGGTAGAAACTATATTCCTACACCGAAACCCATCTTCCCTCCCTGGTCTATAGAGATGCAGCCACCATATCCTACGTATAACCCTGCCGAAGCATTCTATAGCACCTATGGTTATGCCTGGAACCCCTATTGGTACCAATATCATCCTTAGTTTACTTATTATTTTTTTATTTTGTAATTTGTAATGATTGATACGTTTAATACTTTTGTTAATATTGTAATCATTTTTATAATTATCTAACTTTTATTCTTAGAATTTAATAATTTTTGAATGTGGGGTAATATACCAAACTTCAAAAATATGTATATATGTTTGCAGTTTATCTTATGTACACAACAGGGTAAAACAACGCATTTTCAAAGACTGGCATTAAGTTCAGTAAAAGCAACTAATTTTGACGACAAGATGCAAAATATATGTGAAATAACAACAAGACGGAATGAACAAATGATGTGCACCATTTATCATTCAGCAAACAAACGCCAATATATTTGGAAACTTTGGTAAAATTTAATCATTTTCACACAAATCACCCTCAATAATTTAAATTGTTACTGATTTCTTGCAAATGAGGGCATTGCAAGATCTTAAGTATGGGAAGGGGTTAAATTCTTTCGGATTTTAAAATTTTTTACTTTATACACTTGGTTACCATTAAAAATACTAGTAAAGCAGTAGTTGTATTAGAATCTAGTGCTCTCTGATAAAAAAAGAACAGCCCTAGTCTTATATACTAACTACCCAATTCTAGTAAAAATTTTCAAAATTTTCAATTAAATGAACTCAAAATCATGTTTATACATATTTATGAACGATAAAACTAGGTTTTAACACCGAAATTATTGTTACCTCAAAAAGGACATAAATTGAGAAACAAACCAAAATATTAAAATTCATTTAAAATGGAATAGAGGACGATAAAAAGGAAAATAAAAGCCAAGTGTGGGAAAATTTACCAAGTTATCTTAAACATATGTCACATATATCTGAAACAAATAACTGAAAATACTTTTGCTTTAGACTAAACTAAACTGTTTTACCCGATAAAAGAAAAGAAGAGATGGATCTACACGATGAATCAATTCCATCATTAAAAGGAAGTAAAGTCTTCCGAAAAAGACACGCGCTTCTTGATTTAGGTCATGAAGTTGTCGTCCAGACCAGCTGTAGGTTGACGAAAAATCTAGAAAAGTCATCACTAAAATCAGCAGGAAATCCACGGACCTCAGCATTAAACAGGGTCGCCATGTGGTCAGATTTATCCTAACCATGAGAAGGATTTATCTTGTAAAATGGGGGGGCACCATGCAAATTAGCTGGATAAGACTAATGAATCAGATCCCCAGAAAGGATAATCTCCTTAAAGATTAAAAATCAGCTTTTAAGACTGATATTACTCAATCCTAGAGATTGACCTTAAAGATTGAGAATTACAAACTCATGGAATTCAATGATATCTAAACTCGAGCTTGAACGAGAAAATATTTTGATCAAAATTACAAACCGATTTGTTTTCTGAAAACCCTATTTTTAATGCGTTCATTACCATTGAACGTGAAATCCTAGGAATTCACCTGGAATTCATTAGGTCACCTGAACCAAATCGGGTGTCAACCGTAAGAACGGTGGTTGCATAGTGGTCAAAGACAGGACCTTGTGCCATACCGAAAAATCATAAGGGTGAGCTTTACTATTGCTCCTACCAAGGATAGTAATTGCGTCCGACACGTTATAGACCATAATTAAAAGCATGTCAGGGGACATTGCCTTAACATTTGCTTGTTCAACGCTTTCCTTTACAACCGGACGGTAGTTTACCGAAAGGTAATATACGGGACAAGTAAACTGGACGTGTTGCTTTCCAAATACAAGGTTAGCAAGTGGGTGACACAAAATCGCAAGTTTTGAGCTAAAATTTTCAAATCTGAAACCCACCAAACCCACAAATATATTTTGCAAACACCGGTAAAGGGTTATTCCGGAAAACTTATCTAGGGTAAAAACTAGATTTAATTTTCAAAAGATCAAATGTTTTCATAAAGATCCAATTTCCTTAATGGATCTAAATTTTTATAGTCATGTGGGACTGTAAACCATATCGTTACTACCATTGTTTATACCGCCGTATAGAAAATCACTGATGTACAAAGTGTGAAGAATAAAGAAGTGATTCTAGTATTTCAAGACGATATTGCTTGAGGACAAGCAACGCTCAATTGTGGGAATATTTGATAATGCTAAAAACAAACATATATTTCATAGCATTATTCCTCAAGAAAGACAAGCTTTTAGTTGCAATTGTTCTATTTACAAGTGATATTCGTTTAAATAATAAAAGGTGAAGACAAAAGACAGATTCGACGAATTGAAGACGCAAACGACCAAAAAGCTCAAAAGTATAAAAGACAATCAAAAAGGTTCCAATTATTGATAAGAAACGTCTCGAAATTACAAAAGTAAAAAATTCAAAACGCAAAGTACAAAATATAAAATTGTACGCAAGGACGTTCGAAAATCCGGAACCGGGACCAGAGTCAACTCTCAACGCTCGACGCAACGGACTAAAAATTACAAGTTAACTATGTATATAAATATAATATAATATATAATTAATTATATTAATTATATATATATTATATTTATAAATAAAAACCGTCGGCAGAGAAAGACTCCAAAGTGTGAGCTGGAATTTCAAACTCCGCGACTCGCGGAGTTTGAAGGCCAAAATGGCCGCGAGTCGCGGAGCCCCCAGTTTTGAAACTCCCTATAAAGCAAACCGAAATCTGATCATTTT
The DNA here is from genome assembly GCF_046630445.1 of Rutidosis leptorrhynchoides. Taxonomy (NCBI): domain Eukaryota; kingdom Viridiplantae; phylum Streptophyta; class Magnoliopsida; order Asterales; family Asteraceae; genus Rutidosis; species Rutidosis leptorrhynchoides. Next base: position 638,603,479 of record NC_092335.1, read on the forward strand.
CATCATCTTTTTTCTCCTCATTCATACGATATATTTATATTTATAATTTATATTTTAATTTTAATTATAATTATAATTCTAATAATAAGGGTATGTTAGCGAATATTGTAAGGGTGTAAGTCGAAATTCTGTCCGTGTAACGCTACGCTATTTTTAATCATTGTAAGTTATGTTCAACCTTTTTATATTAATGTCTCGTAGCTAAGTTATTATTATGCTTATTTAAAACGAAGTAATCATGATGTTGGGCTAATTACTAAAATTGGGTAATTGGACTTTGTACCATAATTGGGGTTTGGACAAAAGAACGACACTTGTGGAAATTAGACTATGGGCTATTAATGGGCTTTATATTTGTTTAACTAAATGATAGTTTGTTAATGTTAATATAAAGATTTACAATTGGGCGTCCCTATAAATTACCATATACACTCGATCGGACACGATGGGCGGGGTATTTATATGTACGAATAATCGTTCATTTAACCGGACACGGGAATGGATTAATAGCCACTAGAATAATTAAAACAGGGGTGAAATTACATTCAAGGGTAATTGGTGTAATTGCTAACAAAGTAGTAAAACCTTGGTTTATACGCAGTTGATAACCTGGTGTATTCATTAAACAAAGTATTAAAACCTTGTTACAATTCGAATCCCCAGTTAGTTGGAATATTTAACTTCGGGTATAAGGATAATTTGACGAGGACACTCGCACTTTATATTTATGACTGATGGACTGTTATGGACAAAAACCAGACGGACATATTAAATAATCCAGGACAAAGGACAATTAACCCATGGGCATAAAACTAAAATCAACACGTCAAACATCATGATTACGGAAGTTTAAATAAGCATAATTCTTTTATTTCATATTTAATTTCCTTTATTTTATATTTAATTGCACTTCTAATTATCGTATTTTTTAATTATCGCAAGTTTATTTTATCGCACTTTTATTATTCGTAATTTCATTTATCGTTATTTACTTCATGCTTTAATTTAAGTCTTGTATTTATTTTTAATATTTTACATTTGGTTTTAACTGCGACTAAAGTTTTAAAATCGACAAACCGGTCATTAAACGGTAAAAACCCCCCTTTATAATAATAATATTACTTATATATATATTTGTATTTTTATAAAAGTAAACTAATATAGCGTTGAGCTTTGTTTAAAAAAAAGATTCCCTGTGGAACGAACCGGACTTACTAAAAACTACACTACTGTACGATTAGGTACACTGCCTATAAGTGTTGTAGCAAGGTTTAAGTATATCCATTCTATAAATAAATAAATATCTTGTGTAAAATTGTATCGTATTTAATAGTTTTTCCTAGTAAAATATAAACTATTTCGTATACCTTAGCTTTGACATCAATACTATGATAAGTAAACATATCATTAAGTATATTAACAATGAACTACATATGTAAAAACAAGACTACTAACTTAATGATTTTTAAACGAGACATATATGTAACGATTATCGTTGTAAAGACATTTAATGTATATATATCATATTAAGAGATATTCATACATGATAATATCATGATAATATAATAATTTAAAATCTAATTTGATATTATAAACATTGGGTTAACAACATTTAACAAGATCGTTAACCTAAAGGTTTCAAAATAACACTTACATGTAACGACTAACGATGACTTAACGACTCAGTTAAAATGTATATACATGTAGTGTTTTAATATGTATTTATACACTTTTGAAAGACTTCAATACACTTATCAAAATACTTCTACTTAACAAAAATGCTTACAATTACATCCTCGTTCAGTTTCATCAACAATTCTACTCGTATGCACCCGTATTCGTACTCGTACAATACACAGCTTTTAGATGTATGTACTATTGGTATATACACTCCAATGATCAGCTCTTAGCAGCCCATGTGAGTCACCTAACACATGTGGGAACCATCATTTGGCAACTAGCATGAAATATCTCATAAAATTACAAAAATATGAGTAATCATTCATGACTTATTTACATGAAAACAAAATTACATATCCTTTATATCTAATCCATACACCAACGACCAAAAACACCTACAAACACTTTCATTCTTCAATTTTCTTCATCTAATTGATCTCTCTCAAGTTCTATCTTCAAGTTCTAAGTGTTCTTCATATATTCTACAAGTTCTAGTTACATAAAATCAAGAATATTTTCAAGTTTGCTAGCTCACTTCCAATCTTGTAAGGTGATCATCCAACCTCAAGAAATCTTTGTTTCTTACAGTAGGTTATCATTCTAATACAAGGTAATAATCATATTCAAACTTTGGTTCAATTTCTATAACTATAACAATCTTATTTCAAGTGATGATCTTACTTGAACTTGTTTTTTTTTGTGTCATGATCCTACTTCAAGAACTTTCAAGCCATCCAAGATCCTTTGAAGCTAGATCATTTCTTGTCACTTCCAGTAGGTTTACCTACTAAACTTGAGGTAGTAATGATGTTCATAACATCATTCGATTCATATATATAAAACTATCTTATTCGAAGGTTTAAACTCGTAATCACTAGAACATAGTTTAGTTAATTCTAAACTTGTTCGCAAACAAAAGTTAATCCTTCTAACTTGACTTTTAAAATTAACTACACACATGTTATATATCTATATGATATGCTAACTTAATGATTTAAAACCTGGAAACACGAAAAACACCGTAAAACCGGATTTACGCCGTCGTAGTAACACCGCGGGCTGTTTTGGGTTAGTTAATTAAAAACTATGATAAACTTTGATTTAAAAGTTGTTATTCTGAGAAAATGATTTTTATTATGAACATGAAACTATATCCAAAAATTATGGTTAAACTCAAAGTGGAAGTATGTTTTCTAAAATGGTCATCTAGACGTCGTTCTTTCGACTGAAATGACTACCTTTACAAAAATGACTTGTAACTTATTTTTCCGACTATAAACCTATACTTTTCTGTTTAGATTCATAAAATAGAGTTCAATATGAAACCATAGCAATTTGATTCACTCAAAACGGATTTAAAATGAAGAAGTTATGGGTAAAACAAGATTGGATAATTTTTCTCATTTTAGCTACGTGAAAATTGGTAACAAATCTATTCCAACCATAACTTAATCAACTTGTATTGTATATTATGTAATCTTGAGATACCATAGACACGTATACAATGTTTCGACCTATCATGTCGACACATCTATATATATTTCGGAACAACCATAGACACTCTATATGTGAATGTTGGAGTTAGCTATACAGGGTTGAGGTTGATTCCAAAATATATATAGTTTGAGTTGTGATCAATATTGAGATACGTATACACTGGGTCGTGGATTGATTCAAGATAATATTTATCGATTTATTTCTGTACATCTAACTGTGGACAACTAGTTGTAGGTTACTAACGAGGACAGCTGACTTAATAAACTTAAAATATCAAAATATATTAAAAGTGTTGTAAATATATTTTAAACATACTTTGATATATATGTATATATTGTTATAGGTTCGTGAATCAACCAGTGGCCAAGTCTTACTTCTCGACGAAGTAAAAATCTGTGAAAGTGAGTTATAGTCCCACTTTTAAAATCTAATATTTTTGGGATGAGAATATATGCAGGTTTTATAAATGATTTACAAAATAGACACAAGTACGTGAAACTACATTCTATGGTTGAATTATCGAAATCGAATATGCCCCTTTTTATTAAGTCTGGTAATCTAAGAATTAGGGAACAGACACCCTAATTGACGCGAATCCTAAAGATAGATCTATTGGGCCTAACAAACCCCATCCAAAGTACCGGATGCTTTAGTACTTCGAAATTTATATCATATCCGAAGGGTGTCCCGGAATGATGGGGATATTCTTATATATGCATCTTGTTAATGTCAGTTACCAGGTGTTCACCATATGAATGATTTTTATCTCTATGTATGAGATGTGTATTGAAATATGAAATCTTGTGGTCTATTATTATGATTTGATATATATAGGTTAAACCTATAACTCACCAACATTTTTGTTGACGTTTTAAGCATGTTTATTCTCAGGTGATTATTAAGATCTTCCGCTGTCGCATACTTAAATAAGGACGAGATTTGGAGTCCATGCTTGTATGATATTGTGTAAAAACTGCATTCCAGAAACTTATTTTGTTGTAACATATTTGTATTGTAAACCATTATGTAATGGTCGTGTGTAAACAGGATATTTTAGATTATCATTATTTGATAATCTACGTAAAGCTTTTTAAACCTTTATTGATGAAATAAAGGTTATGGTTTGTTTTAAAATGAATGCAGTCTTTGAAAAACGTCTCATATAGAGGTCAAAACCTCGCAACGAAATCAATTAATATGGAACGTTTTTAATCAATAAGAACGGGACATTTCAGTTGGTATCCGAGCGTTGGTCTTAGAGAACCAGAATTTTGCATTAGTGTGTCTTATCGAGTTTGTTAGGATGCATTAGTGAGTCTGGACTTCGACCGTGTTTACTTGAAAAATGATTGCTTAACAAATTTTGTTGGAAACTATATATTTTTAACATGTGAATATTATGTGATATATTAATCTCTTAACGAGTTTGATATTATGTGATAGATGTCTACTTCTAGAACAAGTCCCATTGACTCACCTAATAATAATAAAGAGTCAAATGTAAATTGGAATGATTCGTGGACTGATTCACAAGTTCCCGAAGAGGAACCGGAAGAAGAGTCGGAACCGGAAGAAGAATCGGAACCGGAAGAAGAATCGGAACCGGATGAAGAAATAGAACCGGTGGGGGAAATAATAAAACGGTTAAGTAAAAGAAAATCCTCAACCAACCGACCAAGGTTAATTATGGTCAATGGTGTTTCCGCCAAGGAAGCAAAATATTGGGAGGATTACCAATTCTCCGATGAATCGAATTCCGACGAGAATTCCGATGATGTTATAGAAATTACCCCAACTGAATTTAAAAAGGCAAAAGAAAATAATAAGGGAAAGGGCATAAAAATAGGGAAATCTAATTCCAACCCCGATGAACTTTATATGTATCGTCAACCCCCGAAGTCCTTAAGTTGTAACAATGACCCGGGAACCTCTAAACCACCAGATTTTTCTAAACCAATGTGGAAAACGACGGCTCCTATTAGGGGAACATCATATATCCCTAGAAACTTGGCAAAACGAACCAAAACCGAAGAAGAAGAAACAAGCGAGTCGGAATAAGATAGTTGTATTCGTGTGGTGTAATATATGTAATATAGTGTGCTTATGCTTTATGATATATGTAAAAATTGCTTGTATTAATAAGTATTTTTTTTTATGAATCTAACTCTTGTCTATTTTACAGTATAAAAACATAAAATGGATAGACAACCCAATATTTTAAGAGACCTACCCGGAGACATGATTGATGAAATCTTGTCTAGAGTCGGTCAGAATTCTTCGGCACAACTATTTAAGGCGAGATCAGTTTGTAAGACATTCGAAGAACGTTCCAAGAATGCCTTGGTTTATAAAAGGCTTTTGTTCGAAAGATGGGGGATATCACATTGGGAAATCCATAAGTTACGATGTGTTTACTTTGACGCATATATTGCGGGGAACCCAAATGCTATTTTACGCAATGGGTTAAGAAATTATTTTGACTCAATATATCCGAATATTGGACTTCGTGATTTAGAAAAAGCGGCTAACATGCAACATAAAGAAGCATGTTATGCTTACGGATTAGTAATGTTGGTTTCTCACCAAAGTGAGAACAAGAACATCGGGCTACAACTATTAAACAAAACGTTCCCACAAGTGACGGAGTCGGTAATTGGGGTAAGAAATGAGGTTTTTAGATTGTTACGGGACTGTTGGACATTACGTAACCCTCGTCCCTTTGACGACGTTACAACACGCTGTCTTATCAACGACCATAACGGTTATGTTCCACAAAACCAAGGATGGAAAGTAATCCTAGTAAAACCAGAATGCATGACTTGTTTCTGGACGTATGAATTACGTGTCTTTATTGCCTTTGCTGAACGACTTGTGTACTAGCTAGAATTATCTTCACAACCATCTTGTATCAAATTTATTGTGTGCTATATTTCATGCTATATGTAAAATAAGCGGTATTGTAAGTTTGTAAAATATTGTGTAAAAGTTTGAACGAGAAATATTATTATAATCAGTTTTTCATATAGAATTGTAGTAGTTGAATTGTATATTAGCTACTAAGTATGAACTTAACGGGTAGGTACTACCCGAATTTAAACTTATAAAACGCTAATATGAAGAAAAGCTTTTATAAATGAGTTCATATTATGCTACGAAATACTATTAACTACTCTTAATATTCTGTATGATTAACTTGTTCCATTTGACTATTTTGAAGGAAATGGCACCGACTACTCGACACACCGTGAATATGAATGAAGAGGAATTCCGTACTTTTCTAGTTCAAACATAGCCGCAGTACAGGCTGCGCTACATACCAACAATAACCTTGCATCTAGCAGTACAGGAAATCGTGTAGGATGCACCTACAAAGAATTCACTGCCTGCAAACCTTTGGAATTTGATGGAACCGAAGGACCGATCGGATTGAAACGGTGGACCGAGAAGGTCGAATCGGTGTTTGCCATAAGTAAGTGTACTGAAGAGGATAAAGTGAAGTACGCTACGCATACCTTCACAGGTTCTGCGTTAACATGGTGGAATACCTATCTAGAGCAAGTGGGACAAGACGATGCGTACGCACTACCGTGGTCAGCATTCAAGCACTTGATGAACGAGAAGTACCGTCCCAGAACCGAGGTCAATAAGCTCAAGACAGAACTTAGAGGGTTACGAACCCAAGGATTTGATATTACCACGTACGAAAGACGATTCACAGAATTGTTTCTATTGTGTCCGGGAGCATTCGAAGATGAGGAAGAGAAGATCGACGCGTTTGTGAAAGGATTACCGGAAAGAATCCAAGAAGATATAAGTTCACACGAGCCCACCTCCATACAACAGGCATGTAGAATGGCTCACAAACTAGTGAACCAGATTGAAGAAAGAATTAAAGAACAGACTGCTGAAGAGGCCAATGTGAAGCAAGTCAAAAGAAAGTGGGAGGAAAATGGTGATAAGAATCACCAATACAACAACAACAGCAATTACAACAATAATCGCAACAATTATCCCAACAATCGCAACATCAATCGCAACTACAACAAACGGCCCAACAACAACAACAACAACAACAACAACTACAACAATCATCCCAACAACAATAATAACCGCAACAACAACAACAATCAGAAGCAGCTATGCCAAAGGTGTGAAAAGTATCACTCGGGGTTCTGCACCAAATTTTGCAACAAGTGTAAAAGAAATGGTCATAGCGCGGCGAAGTGTGAGGTCTACGGACCAGGGGTTAATAGAACGAAAGGAACAAATGGTGTCGGAACGAGTAATGGCGGAGCAAGTAGTGTCGGAGCAAGTTATGCCAATGTAGTTTGTTATAAATGTGGAAAACCGGGCCACATTATTAGAAATTGCCCGAACCAGGAGAACACGAATGGACAAGGCCGCGGAAGAGTTTTCAATATTAATGCGGCAGAGGCATAGGAAGACCCGGAGCTTGTTACGGGTACGTTTCTTATTTACAATAAATCTGCTTACGTTTTATTTGATTCGGGTGCGGATAGAAGCTATATGAGTAGAGATTTTTGTGCTAAATTAAGTTGTCCATTGACGCCTTTGGATAGTAAATTTTTACTCGAATTAGCAAATGGTAAATTAATTTCAGCAGATAATATATGTCGGAATCGAGAAATTAAACTGGTTAGCGAAACATTTAAGATTGATTTGATACCAGTAGAGTTAGGGAGTTTTGATGTGATAATCGGTATGGACTGGTTGAAAGAAGTGAAAGCAGAGATCGTTTGTTACAAAAATGCAATTCACATTATACGAGAAAAAGGAAAACCTTTAATGGTGTACGGAGAAAAGGGCAACACGAAGCTACATCTTATTAGTAATTTGAAGGCACAAAAACTAATAAGAAAAGGTTGCTATGCTGTTCTAGCACACGTCGAGAAAGTATAAACTGAAGAAAAGAGCATCAATGATGTTCCCATTGCAAAAGAATTTCCCGATGTATTTCCGAAAGAATTACCGGGATTACCCCCACATCGATCCGTTGAATTTCAAATAGATCTTGTACCAGGAGCTGCACCAATAGCTCGTACTCCTTACAGACTCGCACCCAGCGAGATGAAAGAACTGCAAAGCCAATTACAAGAACTTTTAGATCGTGGTTTCATTCGACCAAGCACATCACCGTGGGGAGCTCCTGTTTTGTTTGTCAAGAAGAAAGATGGTACATTCAGGTTGTGTATCGACTACCGAGAGTTCAACAAACTTACCATCAAGAACCGCTATCCACTACCGAGAATCGACGACTTATTTGATCAACTACAAGGCTCGTCTGTTTATTCAAAGATTGACTTACGTTCCGGGTATCATCAAATGCGGGTGAAAGAAGATGATATTCCAAAGACTGCTTTTAGAACACGTTACGGTCATTACGATTTTATGGTCATGCCGTTTGGTTTAACTAATGCACTAGCTGTGTTCATGGACCTTATGAACCGAGTGTGTGGACCATACCTTGACAAGTTTGTCATTGTTTTCATTGATGACATACTTATTTACTCAAAGAATGACCAAGAACACGGTGAACATTTGAGAAAGGTATTAGAAGTATTGAGGAAGGAAGAATTGTACGCTAAGTTTTCAAAGTGTGCATTTTGGTTGGAAGAAGTTCAATTCCTCGGTCACATAGTGAACAAAGAAGGTATTAAGGTGGATCCGGCAAAGATAGAAACTGTTGAAAAGTGGGAAACCCCGAAAACTCCGAAACACATACGCCAATTTTTAGGACTAGCTGGTTACTACAGAAGGTTCATCCAAGACTTTTCCAGAATAGCAAAACCCTTGACTGCATTAACGCATAAAGGGAAGAAATTTGAATGGAATGATGAACAAGAGAAAGTGTTTTAGTTATTGAAGAAAAAGCTAACTACGGCACCTATATTGCCATTGCCTGAAGGGAATGATGATTTTGTGATTTATTGTGACGCATCAAAGCAAGGTCTCGGTTGTGTATTAATGCAACGGACGAAGGTGATTGCTTATGCGTCTAGACAATTGAAGATTCACGAGCAAAATTATACGACGCATGATTTGGAATTAGGCGCGGTTGTTTTTGCATTAAAGACTTGGAGGCACTACTTATATGGGGTCAAAAGTATTATATATACCGACCTCAAAAGTCTTCAACACATATTTAATCAGAAACAACTGAATATGAGGCAGCGTAGATGGATTGAATTATTGAATGATTACGACTTTGAGATTCGTTACCACCCGGGGAAGGCAAATGTGGTAGCCGATGCCTTGAGCAGGAAGGACAGAGAACCCATTCGAGTAAAATCTATGAATATAATGATTCATAATAACCTTACTACTCAAATAAAGGAGGCGCAACAAGGATTTTTAAAAGAGGGAAATTTAAAGGATGAAATACCCAAAGGATCGGAGAAGCATCTTAATATTCGGGAAGACGGAACCCGGTATAGGGCTGAAAGGATTTGGGTACCAAAATTTGGAGATATGAGAGAAATGGTAATTAGAGAAGCTCATAAAACCAGATACTCAATACATCCTGGAACGGGGAAGATGTACAAGGATCTCAAGAAACATTTTTGGTGGCCGGGTATGAAAGCCGATGTTGCTAAATACGTAGGAGAATGTTTGACGTGTTCTAAGGTCAAAGCTGAGCATCAGAAACCATCAGGTCTACTTCAACAACCCGAAATCCCGGAATGGAAATGGGAAAACATTACCATGGATTTCATCACTAAATTGCCAAGGACTGCAAGTGGTTTTGATACTATTTGGGTAATAGTTGATCGTCTCACCAAATCAGCACACTTCCTGCCAATAAGAGAAGATGACAAGATGGAGAAGTTAGCACGACTGTATTTGAAGGAAGTCGTCTCCAGACATGGAATACCAATCTCTATTATCTCTGATAGGGATGGCAGATTTATTTCAAGATTCTGGCAGACATTACAGTAAGCATTAGGAACTCGTCTAGACATGAGTACTGCCTATCATCCACAAACTGATGGGCAGAGTAAAAGGACGATACAAACGCTTGAAGACATGCTACGAGCATGTGTTATTGATTTCGGAAACAGTTGGGATCGACATCTACCATTAGCAGAATTTTCCTACAACAACAGCTACCATTCAAGCATTGAGATGGCGCCATTTGAAGCACTTTATGGTAGAAAGTGCAGGTCTCCAATTTATTGAAGTGAAGTGGGGGATAGACAGATTACGGGTCCGGAGATTATACAAGAAACTACCGAGAAGATCATCCAAATTCAACAACGGTTGAAAACCGCCCATAGTCGACAAAAGAGCTACGCTGACATTAAAAGAAAAGATATAGAATTTGAAATTGGAGAGATGGTCATGCTTAAAGTTGCACCTTGGAAAGGCGTTGTTCGATTTGGTAAACGAGGGAAATTAAATCCAAGGTATATTGGACCATTCAAGATTATTGATCGTGTCGGACCAGTAGCTTACCGACTTGAGTTACCTCAAAAACTCGCGGCTGTACATAACACTTTCCACGTCTCGAATTTGAAGAAATATTTTGCTAAAGAAGATCTCACTATTCCGTTATATGAAATCCAAATCAACGAAAAACTTCAATTCATCGAAGAACCCGTCGAAATAATGGATCGTGAGGTTAAAAGACTTAAGCAAAACAAGATACCAATTGTTAAGGTTCGATGGAATGCTCGTAGAGGACCCGAGTTCACCTGGGAGCGTGAAGATCAGATGAAGAAGAAATACCCGCATCTATTTCCAGAAGATTCGTCAACACCTTCAACAGCTTAAAATTTCGGGACGAAATTTATTTAACGGGTAGGTACTGTAGTGACCCGAACTTTTCCATGTTTATATATATTAATTGAGATTGATATTTACATGATTAAATGTTTCCAACATGTTAAGCAATCAAACTTGTTAAGACTTGATTAATTGAAATATGTTTCATATAGACAATTGACCACCCAAGTTGACCGGTGATTCACGAACGTTAAAACTTGTAAAAACTATATGATGACATATATATGGATATATATATATAGTTAACATGATACTATGATAAGTAAACATATCATTAAGTATATTAACAATGAACTACATATGTAAAAACAAGACTACTAACTTAATGATTTTTAAACGAGACATATATGTAACGATTATCGTTGTAAAGACATTTAATGTATATATATCATATTAAGAGATATTCATACATGATAATATCATGATAATATAATAATTTAAAATCTAATTTGATATTATAAACATTGGGTTAACAACATTTAACAAGATCGTTAACCTAAAGGTTTCAAAACAACACTTACATGTAACGACTAACGATGACTTAACGACTCAGTTAAAATGTATATACATGTAGTGTTTTAATATGTATTTATACACTTTTGAAAGACTTCAATACACTTATCAAAATACTTCTACTTAACAAAAATGCTTACAATTACATCCTCGTTCAGTTTCATCAACAATTCTACTCGTATGCACCCGTATTCGTACTCGTACAATACACAGCTTTTAGATGTATGTACTATTGGTATATACACTCCAATGATCAGCTCTTAGCAGCCCATGTGAGTCACCTAACACATGTGGGAACCATCATTTGGCAACTAGCATGAAATATCTCATAAAATTACAAAAATATGAGTAATCATTCATGACTTATTTACATGAAAACAAAATTACATATCCTTTATATCTAATCCATACACCAACGACCAAAAACACCTACAAACACTTTCATTCTTCAATTTTCTTCATCTAATTGATCTCTCTCAAGTTCTATCTTCAAGTTCTAAGTGTTCTTCATATATTCTACAAGTTCTAGTTACATAAAATCAAGAATACTTTCAAGTTTGCTAGCTCACTTCCAATCTTGTAAGGTGATCATTCAACCTCAAGAAATCTTTGTTTCTTATAGTAGGTTATCATTCTAATACAAGGTAATAATCATATTCAAACTTTGGTTCAATTTCTATAACTATAACAATCTTATTTCAAGTGATGATCTTACTTGAACTTGTTTTTTTTTTGTGTCATGATCCTACTTCAAGAACTTTCAAGCCATCCAAGATCCTTTGAAGCTAGATCATTTCTTGTCACTTACAGTAGGTTTACCTACTAAACTTGAGGTAGTAATGATGTTCATAACATCATTCGATTCATATATATAAAACTATCTTATTCGAAGGTTTAAACTCGTAATCACTAGAACATAGTTTAGTTAATTCTAAACTTGTTCGCAAACAAAAGTTAATCCTTCTAACTTGACTTTTAAAATTAACTACACACATGTTCTATATCTATATGATATGCTAACTTAATGATTTAAAACCTGGAAACACGAAAAACACCGTAAAACCGGATTTACGCCGTCGTAGTAACACCGCGGGCTGTTTTGGGTTAGTTAATTAAAAACTATGATAAACTTTGATTTAAAAGTTGTTATTCTGAGAAAATAATTTTTATTATGAACATGAAACTATATCCAAAAATTATGGTTAAACTCAAAGTGGAAGTATGTTTTCTAAAATGGTCATCTAGACGTCGTTCTTTCGACTGAAATGACTACCTTTACAAAAATGACTTGTAACTTATTTTTCCGACTATAAACCTATACTTTTCTGTTTAGATTCATAAAATAGAGTTCAATATGAAACCATAGCAATTTGATTCACTCAAAACGGATTTAAAATGAAGAAGTTATGGGTAAAACAAGATTGGATAATTTTTCTCATTTTAGCTACGTGAAAATTGGTAACAAATCTATTCCAACCATAACTTAATCAACTTGTATTGTATATTATGTAATCTTGAGATACCATAGACACGTATACAATGTTTCGACCTATCATGTCGACACATCTATATATATTTCGGAACAACCATAGACACTCTATATGTGAATGTTGGAGTTAGCTATACAGGGTTGAGGTTGATTCCAAAATATATATAGTTTGAGTTGTGATCAATACTGAGATACGTATACACTGGGTCGTGGATTGATTCAAGATAATATTTATCGATTTATTTCTGTACATCTAACTGTGGACAACTAGTTGTAGGTTACTAACGAGGACAGCTGACTTAATAAACTTAAAACATCAAAATATATTAAAAGTGTTGTAAATATATTTTAAACATACTTTGATATATATGTATATATTGTTATAGGTTCGTGAATCAACCAGTGGCCAAGTCTTACTTCTCGACGAAGTAAAAATCTGTGAAAGTGAGTTATAGTCCCACTTTTAAAATCTAATATTTTTGGGATGAGAATATATGCAGGTTTTATAAATGATTTACAAAATAGACACAAGTACGTGAAACTACATTCTATGGTTGAATTATCGAAATCGAATATGCCCCTTTTTATTAAGTCTGGTAATCTAAGAATTAGGGAACAGACACCCTAATTGACGTGAATCCTAAAGATAGATCTATTGGGCCTAACAAACCCCATCCAAAGTACCGGATGCTTTAGTACTTCGAAATTTATATCATATCCGAAGGGTGTCCCGGAATGATGGGGATATTCTTATATATGCATCTTGTTAATGTCGGTTACCAGGTGTTCACCATATGAATGATTTTTATCTCTATGTATGAGATGTGTATTGAAATATGAAATCTTGTGGTCTATTATTATGATTTGATATATATAGGTTAAACCTATAACTCACCAACATTTTTGTTGACGTTTTAAGCATGTTTATTCTCAGGTGATTATTAAGAGCTTCCGCTGTCGCATACTTAAATAAGGACGAGATTTGGAGTCCATGCTTGTATGATATTGTGTAAAAACTGCATTCCAGAAACTTATTTTGTTGTAACATATTTGTATTGTAAACCATTATGTAATGGTCGTGTGTAAACAGGATATTTTAGATTATCATTATTTGATAATCTACGTAAAGCTTTTTAAACCTTTATTGATGAAATAAAGGTTATGGTTTGTTTTAAAATGAATGCAGTCTTTGAAAAACGTCTCATATAGAGGTCAAAACCTCGCAACGAAATCAATTAATATGGAACGTTTTTAATCAATAAGAACGGGACATTTCAACTACTTCCATTTTTACTCTCAAACACCCATTTCACTAAATCATCATCCATTTTGAATTTAGCAAGCATCAACTAAAACAAACTATATATTTGGAATCCTTGCATCTTCCTCTTCAATTCCATACCAACTTCATCTATTTTGGGTAACTTTTTGAAAACACTAGATTCTTTGTTCTTGATGTTTTTAACTTGTAAAAGTGTTAATTAGTGTCTATGGTTCAAGTCTAACATGAATATGTGATTTATATGCTTGTTCTTGTCATTTTGATGTAACTAGCTTAAACTTGAAATGGGTGTGTTTGATTTTGAGATTTGGTTGCTTAAATGTTGTTAGATGTTAAAAGTGCATGTATTAAATATGTTACTAGCATCACTAGCTTCAATTTGGTATGTAGGTTGACATGGAAAAGCTTCATAATCATAATTATTAAATTTGTGATTTTGAATTAGGGTTTGATAGAAGTAAAATGGACTTTTAATGCATTGAATGCTTTGCAATGTTATTTGTAAGTGTTTGATAGTATTGTATGCATGATTACCTACAAAACGGCGTATTATATGTGTGTAGTAAGTTCCCGAATCATCTTATGCGTTTTACGAACTTGAAACCTTGATAACGAGCTTTAAATGATCAATCGACGAGAATTTTATTATTGTAAATGATGTTTTTGTTTGATGAAAAGTGTTTAGTTATATTCCTTGTTAAATTACCTTTCCAACGATATAGGATACGTGTTTTGAGTGTTTTCGGTTCTTGATTTATGTTTGAAAGAAGTTTGGCTCGACACTTGGAAAAATTCAGCATTTCAGCACCTGAAGGACCCAAATTGCGGCCGTAACCCAAGCCATTGCGGCCGTAACCCAGGCTATTGTGGCCGTAACCCACGCCATTGCAGCCGTAACATTTTGGTCTGTCCAAAATTGTCATTTTTTGTTTAATTCTAACTATGCTACGCACCTCCGATTAACATGAAACTTGTTCTAACATGCTCATATATGATTATTAGACTTAGAAAAATAGTTCAGGACTCGACCCGAACATGTTGACTTTTTCGTTGACTTTGACTTGACCAAAGTTGACTTTTGCCCAAACTTAACCAAATACTTATGCAATCATTCTAACATGCTTTTATCTTTGTATCTTGAATGAAACTTGACAAGTTCACTCACATGCTATATTTATCGAGTCGTAACGAGCCATAGGACTAATTGAGCACTTTGACCAATCGTGTTTACCGTTATTGATACAACCTACTTGTTTAGGTCAAGACTAGCAATTGTCCTTGCACACATTTACTTGTGAAGTACTTTATTACTTGTGCACTCAAGGTGAGATCATAGTCCCACTTTTACTCTTTTAAACTTACATTTGGGATGAGAAAACATAAACGTTTCATTTTACAAAGTGAACACAAGTATGAAAACAAACATTCTACATACGAGTTAGAACAAAATCCTCAATTCGATTATCATTAGTTACACTTGCCGGGTGTAAACGGGAACTTATGTTGTATGGCCATATGGGTTTGACAAACCCTCATTAAGACGGTTCGCTACCGTTACTTCGGATGAAATATATTTTCGAGAAACAGTGTATGTTCTAACACTATTGTGATGGGGTTCTATGGAAGGAAAGTTAAGCTTTGATAATTGGGTGCTCGTGATAACAATTTTTGGAATGGTTTACTATTATTTAAATGTTATAAATCTTGTGGTTCATTTTACTTACTCACTTACTTACATAAACCTATGATTTCACCAACGTTTTCGTTGACAGATTTCTATGTTTTTTTCAGGTCTTTGAACGATATGTGATACATGCTTCCGCTCATTATTTTGATACTTGCATGGGATGTCGAGTATATATGCATTTGTGGAGCGTCTTTTGGCTACTTTTAAATTGTGTCGCATAGGTTTCATTGGTACTTATAACGTAACTTGTCGTTGAACTATTCTTGTAAACTTTGAAACAATCTTTACATTTGAAATGAATGCGACATACTTTTGGTCAAACGTTGTTTTAAAGACTTATGACCACGCAACGGGACCTAAGTAGACGGCGCCGTCAATGACGTTTTTGTCGGGTCTCTACAAGAGAAACATCTGAATTAGGAAAGATAAATTTTCCAAGTCGGTACAGAGAATAGCAGACATGTAGCGAGAACGTAATCAGGCATAATAACTACAGCAGCCTAGATCGTCTACATCAGTACATAGCATGGCAATAGTAACAGTATCAAACAGAAGTAACATGCAATCAAAAGCAGGTAGTAGCATACAGTAGCGAGAATAAGCAATAGCATACAGCAAGATCATATAGTAGTAAAAGTAAGCAGTAGCATGCAGCAGTTCATGTAGCAGCAAAAGTAAGCAGTAGCATGCAGCAGTTTCGCAGAAACAAGTAAACAAGCAAGTTATAAATTAGTCCTATTAGTGAATCCTACTCGACTCGGTCAAGACTCACTAATGCAACCTAATTCCCTACAACCAATGCTCTGATACCAAATGTGACGCCCCGTACAAAACCATCATGTACGAATTGTCAACAACAGGTCCATTACACGGTATAATACTACATGCTGTTTTAAAACAAGTTTTGCATTCATGAAAAGATAACGTTTTACAAAAGATAACGTGACATAAAGGTCGTTACAAAGCTATTATTCAAAATAACAAGTTGCGAATGCAAAATAAAAATTCCAAGATTGAGACATCTCTAAATAATACAGCGGAAGT
This sequence comes from Rutidosis leptorrhynchoides, assembly GCF_046630445.1. Lineage (NCBI taxonomy): Eukaryota > Viridiplantae > Streptophyta > Magnoliopsida > Asterales > Asteraceae > Rutidosis > Rutidosis leptorrhynchoides. Next base: position 638,620,474 of record NC_092335.1, read on the forward strand.
CTAACACAGCGAGTCTGTAATAGCAAGTCTATAACACCAAGATTATAACAGCAAGTCTAACAGCGGAAGCAACAACGTCTAAGCACCTGAGAAATACATGCTTAAAAAGTCAACACGAATGTTGTTGAGCTATAGTTTGTTCGTAATCAGTAATGTAATGTAGACCATGAGATTTCGTATTCAAAATAGTATGAAAAGTATATGCTTATCCGTGGGCACCCGGTAACTAACTTAACGTAATAATAATACCCCCTAAAAGTACACTTGGCGAGTGTGTATGCTCTCGAAGTATTAAACAACCATTAAATGCTAGCGCGACTAGCCCGAGTGGGAATGTCAAACCCTATGGATCCATATCTAATATTCGCATTAACAGGTTCAAAAACCAATGATTAAACGTTACCGTGCTAAGGGGAATCTTTGTGCCGTTATATGACCCACACATATATAAGGTTTAAGTACTCGTGTCTAGTATGTAAAACATAGAAAGCGCATGTATTCTCAGTCCCAAAAATAGTTAAAGTAAAAAGGGAAGCTATAACTCACAGTGAATGTGCGGTAAAAGTCGATATGAAAAGTATGCAGGTAGTAAGTCGGTCCGAAAGGTCGTCAACCTAAGTCAAAGGTCACTAAGTCAGTATATTGTTCCTAAAAGTTTAAAAGTGAATAAATTAAGTCTTATGTATCATCATCATCATCATTCGTAAAAGCTAAAGTAAGTTTTCAACAAGAATAGAGATCGAAACAATAGGCTGACTTCGGACAGCTGTTACAACCTCTATACAAATCAAAAAGATGTGTGGTCAGTGGCCAAGGCTCCATATGTGAGTCCTCTAACCGCTATCAAATTTTCAGATCCTAACTCGATGTCGTTTGACCGTGGCGACGGTTCAAGCCCGAGTAGGTCAGAATTTCAGCACGTCGTTACAAAGGCGTAGTGACTTTCAGAAGGCAATAAATCCTAAACCGTATATTGGATTTAGGCGAGTCCAAAACAAAAAGTCATCTACTCGAACCGAACTATCTGAAAATCAATTTTTCAGAAGTCCTAGGAATCTGATCAGACCCAGAAAAATAGCAAACAAGTGCTCCGGTGGGTTTCTTGATGCTTGATGCTCATCACGGTTCTCATCCTTGATGCGTGTAAGGTTCAAGTGTACAAATCTTTGATGTTTTAGCATCACTTTGACCAAGTTTCAACCATCAACACACAACTAAGAGTAAAAGCTAACATTCTACAACTTTTGAACATCAAGGTTGTCTCTTTATTGCATAAACCCAATAAAGCTTCAACCTTTGTCCTTTTGACACAAGTTTATGCATCTTCATCATATGAGATGATGAAGACTTGATCTTTATCATTACAACAATCACAAAGGTTCTAAGTAAGTGAGATCTACAATAATAACTTAGATCTCAAGTATTAAGAAAACCCTAAGCTAGAAAGCTTGGATCTTTACAAGATTAATGAGACCATAAGCTAGAAAGCTAAGATCTAGTAAAAGTAATGAGACCATAAGCTAAAAAGATAAGATCTTTAACAAAATAATGAAACCATAAGCTAGAAAGCTTGGATCTTTAATATTCTTGAAGATCCTTAAAGTAAAAAGCTAGATCTACAAGTTACATGAAGATCATAAACACAAGTTTTGATCTTTTTAACAAAATAAAGGGATAATAAGCTAGAAAACTTAGATCCAACAAAGTAATGAAGATTCAAAGCTAGAAAGCTTGAATCTTTCATGTTCTTGAAGGATTCAAATCAAAGTTTGAACCTTCAAGATATAACAAGATCAAGAAGCTAAAAAGCTTGATCCTTTAATGATGATGATGATGATGTCGAAAATGAGAAGAGAAGAAGAAGAAAATTTGAAACTTAAACTTTTTAGAGTGAGAAAGACTAGAGAGAGAATTAGAGAGTAAGTGTGTATAAAATGTGAATGAGTTTAAGTGTGAAATGGGTGAAATAAGGCTTGTATTTATAGTGGTGGAGGTGGTGGTGGGTACCCTAAAACCGTAGGCCTTAGATGGGGGACAAGGGGACAACTTTTTGCTTTTTGGTTAGTAGTGGTCTAAAGGTGGCGCTAGTTGTTAGGATCCCATGCAACATGTATGGTAATGGTGAACAAAATGCTAGTATGTTGGCTCTAATTAATGAGCATTTGTCTTTCATATTAGTGGGTCATTAACTTATTAAAATTGTTCTAATTAAATGGTTCATTAGCTAGAGTAGGGTGGGCTAAAGTCCAACAAGGTAGAAAGTCCAACAAGACTAACTAGTGAGCATAAGTAAATTACTAAGCGTAATTAAGCAACCATAAACCCAAGTAATTGTTATTAGAAAATAACAGTTAGTATTACGTTGTCATAATATTCCAATTATGACCACAGTTTAACGTGTACAAAGTACATAGCTCGTTCTAAACGTCAAGTGACACTAATGGTCATAAAAGCATTCGAGGATTAAGTTAAGTGATTACACACTTAATAGCACGTTGTAAGATATTAACGAGAGTAATTAATCATGAATAAAGATCCCAGTGCATAAACTAGCTCAGTACGCACGTATACGCAGATTTGTGAAAGTATAGAGCACAAAAATATAAGTCGAAAAAGTCGGGTTGTTACACAATTAAACCCGCCCCGTTCACCTCAGGCCACAGCCCGTGTCCCATCTGCCAATGGAAAATGAATTATTTTCTTATCACATATTATACTTGCCTTATGGCGGCTTAACCAATTCATACCTAATACGACATCAAAGCTCGGTATAGGCATAACAAGACAAGTCACAGGGAATTCATTCCCATCTATTTCAATGGTTACTCCAAACACGGAGGTTGTGACTGGAACCATTCTACCATCACCCACTTCTATTCTTAAAGGTTCAGATAATATGTTGATAGGCAATTTCAACTTATCACATAGTGTAACAGACATAAAAGAGCGATTTGCTCCACAATCAAATAACACACGAGTCGGCGAAGAATTTATCAGAAACATACCGGTAATCGCATCGTCAGTTTCAGTAGCTGTATCAACCGACATTTGAAAGGCTCTTGCTTTAGGTGGTGGAGGATTCTTTCACTTCTGTCCCATTGAAGAAGCAGATGATCCTCCGACTGACATTGTTCTTGCTCCGGCCCCTACCCAGAGCTCGCTCGCCTTGCAGAAAGACAATCAGCTGATCGATGACCCAGTTTTTTGCAATTCCAACAAACATTTTCTCGAAATGAACAAACCTAAACATCATGACCCATCGCTCCGCACCTTATACACCTTTTTGTTGACTCTATACAGGGTCCAGCGTGTGTTGACCTACACACATTGCACCACGTTTTCTGACTCAAATTACTACCACTGCTTTTAGTAACCCTACCTCTTTGTTGGTTACCATGAGATCTTCTAGATTTACTACTCATTTGGCTCGTCTGGCTTGTCGCTTGTTTTGGTTGCGACATCTGCTCACTCTGTTTACTCTTGGTGGCTTTGATGTCTCCTTCCACCATTCTTTCCATAGCAAATGCTTGAGGCAAGGTTGTTGCTAATCTCACCATTGATCGGTACTCGGGAAGAATCATTTCAACAAACTGATCGATTCTGGATTGTTCGTCAGGAAGCCATTGTTGTACAAAGCGGAGTTTGTCTGTGTACTTTTCGATCACTTCATCAATTGACATCTGCTCAGTCATTCTTAAATTCATAAACTCACGCTTCATTTTGGGGATTTCGTACGGAGTACAGTATTGCTCGCATACCTTTGCTGAAAATTGTTCCCACGTGACTTGACTCAACTGTTCTTTTGAAACCTGGGCCGTCAAAGAATCCCACCAGCCCATTGCTTTCTTTTTCAGAAGTCGGCTTGCATAAGTAACACGCATTTCAGGTTCGCATTAACAAGCATCCAGTGCTCGATCTACTTCACGCAGCCAATCTAAGGTGTCTGTCGGGTTTGTACTTCCAGAATACTCTGAGGTTTACAATCCATAAATTGTTTGAATGTACATTTCTTTCGGGTTTCAGCAACTGGTTGCGGTATCATTTGTAATGGGTAAGTGTACATAAACTGGTTAGGATATTGGTTTCCAGTTTGGAGGGGTATCTGGTTAGGATGTGGTGTTTGGAATTGAGGAGGTAACGAAAACTGGTACTATTGTTGTTGCTGAGATGAATTTCCAGTGGATGCAGGCCCACGTTGGGGAAATGGAAAACTCGGAGGTGGCGGTTCCACATTTGCTCCTAAGTTACGTGCAGGAAGAGTATTTTCTAATTCTGTAATCTTTTCTCGAGCTTCCTGTAGCTCACTTTCTAACCTATAGATGTAATCTCCTTGATCTTCATCTGAAATTTCACCCTCTGTCGGAGATCTGAAGATACCAGGGGTCGGGGGAGCATGAACATTCTGTTGTCCGTCAGTCATCTTTAACCTGTACTGCACATCATCTCACCAAAGCTTAATGGATAACTTGTTAGTCCCTAAGACTAACATACAACTTCCACATTCACTTAAATCTACCTCACGGATATGTTTGACACAACATAAGCAAGGTTTGGGAACATGACACCTATGTGTACACGTTGCCAAACCTACGCTCTGATACCAACTTGTAACACCGTACACTTTTTTTTTTAAATCACAGCGGAAACATAATATATTGATATTTACAAACTATACGTAGTAATTAACTAAACCATAGTTATTACAGTCATCCAGGTGTTACGTTAACCAAAAACTTTTATACACATATATGTATCAAAATATAAACATCATAGTGTAGCCTGTCAAACATATCCAAAAGCAACCACTCCCAAAACTATAGCATGCAAAACTTAACCTGCAAGGGAGAAACTGTGGGGGGTTAGCATAAAGCTAAGTGAATGGAATTATCCTAACAGTCATAAGTATCTAGCATCAAGCTAAGCACAATGACATAGTATCAACAAGGTAAACCAGAATGGTAGCACTAGGCTCGGCGGCTTGTACGGGCCATTAACTACTAGTTAATCGAGCTAGAGTTTACCGAAAGTTTCTGTTACTGTCTCCATCACATAGTAATCTAGACGCAGGGGATGCGTCATTCAAACTATACACGAATAGTAACTCTTGAACCTAACCTGACAGCAAGGTTGACCTTATGCTCAGCTTTATACCCAAAGATGATTACCGACTAGACATCATAGCCGATAATACCCAAGTGCACATAAGCATAAACATCACATGCTAACTCATCAGGTATAACATGGCAGGACAACAGTAGCATAACCCGCTACTACATACATATAACAGTTAAGATAGTCCCACTAACCTGATAAATAGCAAGAACTCAGAAGTCTTATATTACTGAGTCTTCTCCGTTCCCTTATTACCTGAGAATACCATATCTCAAGTTATGAAATGTCCCGTTCATATTGATTATAAACGTTCCATATTAATTGATTTCGTTGCGAGGTTTTGACCTCTATATGAGACGTTTTTCAAAGGCTGCATTCGATTTTAAAACAAACCATAACTTTTAAAATATTACGACGATTATCAAATAATGATAATCTAAAATATAGCGTTTTCACACGACCATTACATAATGATTTACAATAATATTACACATCATTATATGCCTTCGAATGCAGTTTTTAAACAATATTATACAAGCATGGACTCCAAATCTTGTCCTTAATTTAGTATGCAATAGCGGAAGCTCTTAACAATCACCTAAGAATAAACATGCTTAAAACGTCAACAAAAAAATGTTGGTGAGTTATAGGTTTAACCTATATATTTATCAAATTGTAATAATAGACCACAAGATTTTATTTCTCATAAATACACATCTCGTATCAGACATTTCGCAAACTGCATAGAGATAAAAATCATTCATATGGTGAACACCTGGTAACCGACCTTAACAAGATGCATACAGTATATCCCCATCATTCCGGGACTCCCTTCGGACATGATAAATTCGAAGTACTAAAGCATCCAGTACTTTGGATGGGGCTTGTTGGGCCCAATAGATCTATCTTTAGGATTCGCGTCAATTAGGGTGTCTGTTCCCTAATTCTTAGATTACCAGACTAAAAAGGGGCATATTCGGTTTAATAATTCAACCATAGAATGTAGTTTCACGTACTTGTGTCTATTTTGTAAAACATTTATAAAACTGCATGTATTCTCATCCCAAAAATATTAGATTTAAAAAGTGGGACTATTACTCACTTTCACATATTTTTACTTCGTCAGAAATAAGACTTGGCCACTGGTCGATTCACGAACCTATAACAAATATATATATATATATATATATATATATATATATATATATATATATATATATATATATATATATATATATATATATATATATATATATATATATATATATATATATATATATATATATATATATATCAAAGTATGATCGAAATATATTCACAACATTTTTATTACGTTTTACTGATTTAAGTTTGTTAAGTTAGCAGTCCTCATTAGTAACCTACAACTAGTTGTCCACAGTTAGATGTACAGAAATAAATCAACATATTTTATCTCGAATCAATCCACGACCCAGTGTATACAGTCCCAGGCTAGATCACAACCCAAAGTATATATATTATTTTAGAATCAACCTCAACCCTGTATAGCTAACTCAAGCATTACTGCATATAGTGTGTCTATGGTTGTTCTGAAATATATATATAGATGGGTCGATATGATATGTCAAAACATTGTATACGTGTCTATGGTATCCCAAGATTACATAATATGTATAATACAATATAAATTAGTTAGGATATGTTTAGTCTAGATTTGTTACAAAATTTTCGTAGCTAATACTAGCAAATTTATCCAATTTTGTTTTACACGTCATTTCTTCGTTTCAAATCCGTTTTGAGTGATTCAAGTTGCTATGGTTTCATAATTAACTGAAATTTATGAAACTAAATAGAAAAAGTATAAGTTTATAGTTGGAAATACAGGTTACAAGTCATTTTTTAAAGAGGTAGTCATTTCTGTCGAAAGAACGACATCTTGATGACCATTTTGAAAAACATACTTCCACTTTGAGATTAACCATGTTTTTTGGATATAGTTTCATGTTCATAAGAAAAATCATTTTACCAGAAGAACAACTTTTAAATCAAAGTTTATCATAGTTTTTAATTATCAAACGCAAAACAGCCCGCGGTGTTACTACAACGGCGTATGTCCGGTTTTACGGTGTTTTTCGTGTTTTCAGGTTTTAAATCATTAAGTTAGCATATCATATAGATATAGAACATGTGTTTAGTTGATTTTAAAAGTCAAGTTAGAAGGATTAACTTTATTTGCGAATAAGTTTAGAATTAACTAAACTATATTCTAGTGATTACAAGTTTAAATCTTCGAATAAGATAGTTATATATATATATATATGAATCGAATGATGTTATGAACATCATTACTACCTCAAGTTTAGTAGGTAAACCTACTGGAAGTAACAAAAATTGATCTAGCTTCAAAGGATTCTTGGATGGCTTGAAAGTTCTTGGAGTAGAATCATGACACGAAAACAAGTTCAAGTAAGATTTCCACTCGAAATAAGATAGTTATAGTTATAGAAATTGAATCAAAGTTTGAATATGATTATTACCTTGTATTAGAAAGATATCTTACTGTAAATAAGAAACATTTCTTAAGCTTAGATGATTACTTAGATTGGATTAGTGTCATAACCCGACCTTAACCATAAGGACGAATACAATAACATATGATTTCATCGCGAGGTATTGACCTCTATATGCGACATTCTTCAAAAACTGCATTCGTTTTTACAGTACAAACCATAGCTTTTATTATAAATACAAGGTTTAAACAACTTAATAATGATTATCGTTTAGCGATAATCTTAGACTTACAAACTTTACATGTGATAATAACAATACGACCTCCAACATATTTTACATTACAAATCCTCCGATATGCAGTTTTATTTTTGACACAAATATGCATACTCAAGATCTTGCTTAAATTCAACATGTTGCAGCGAAAGCTTTTAGTTATCACCTGAGAATAAACATGCTTAAAACGTCAACATAAAGTTGGTGAGATATAGGTTTAATGCCGGCAGCGTTATAAATATAGACCACAAGATTTCATATATAAACGTTTTAATAAAAATATTCTAAGTTGTTGAGCACTTGATAACCATACTTAACATTTAATCAACATCGCATATTCCCTTTATTATGAAATCTTACTACACCGTACCAAGTGTAGTCACCGAAACGAAGTACTGTGCAACCGTTGAATACTGATCGTCCAGTCCGGTTGGGGTTGTCAGGCCCGATAGATCTATCAACAGGATTCGCGTTCACAATACCTCATGTAAATAATAGTTACCAAGCTACAGGGAAGTATGCCAGTGGTACAACTCAACGTAGAATATATATTTTTAATCACTTGTGTCCATAACGTAAATCATAAAATGCATGTATTCTCATCCCGAAATATTTAGAGTTTAAAAGTGGGACTATATACTCACTTTTTCCTTGAAGGTAATAAACACGACTTGGTCTCCGATTGATATCACAAACCTAACCATATATATAATATATCAACATATTTTCTTTTCAAGTAATCGTTGCATATATATATATATATATATATATATATATATATATATATATATATATATATATATATATACTTTTAATACTTTTAATATTTTCTTAGTCCGTAGTTAGCAGTCCGATGTTAGTGGTCCACAATTAGTTGCTTAAATAAAATAAATAAAGACCTCATCGTATTCGTATTGATCAGAATTAATCTCGACCCATGGTACCATGTTGTCAAGTGACGTGTTGCGTACATAAAGTAGCGTGTTGTCAAATTACGTGTTGCGTACAATCATGAGGTCTTATGATTAATCTTCTCGTGTTGTTTACGGGTGGTCCTGAAATATATAAAATCAAATCATAAGTAAATATATATTAAATATTATGTTAATTAGCCAAGATATGATTAATCCGATTTTGTCATAATATGATATATTACAGGTCTTGAAGTGTTTTTAAAAATCAAATTAGAAGGATCTATTTAGTTTGCGAACAAGTTTGAAATCACTCAAACTATGTTCTTGTTGTTAAAATTTTACAACACAAAATAAGATAGCTATATAAATATGAATCGAATAAGGTTATGAATAAGGTTACTACCTCAAGTTACTTGGACAAAGCTACTTGAAAAGGTAAGAAAAATCTTGGAATCAAAAGAGTGGTGGAGTGGGATTGAAAGATTGGAAGTAATCTCCTTGAAATCGGATGACTATATTGATACGTTCTTGAGTAGGTAAATGAAGAGAGATTAGGGAGTGAATTAACTTGAAAGAAAATTGGAAATGAAATTGTATGTGTGTGTGTGTGCAAAATAGCATGATTATGGGATGGATATATAGGAGATTTAGTTTGTTTTCTTGCACAAAAGTCACACATGAGGTTAAATGGCTGGTTCCCACATGTAACATCATGTCTAGTGGCTGATCATTGAAGTTTATTGTTGGTATATACCAATAGTAAATACGTATAGAAGCTGGGTATGATACGGTTACATATACCCTAGATATACTTGTAGAAATTTTGAGGAATCGGAACAAGAATTCAAATATGGACGGGTTTATAACTGTAAAAGAGGCTCAAAAACTGGGCTTTTATTTTTGGGTCAAACCGGGCCAAAATAAAATTTTAAGACATTTTTAATAAAGCAATGTTAGCCCAAAAAAAAAATTTCCAAGCTGACCTGACAGCTCGACCCCAGCCAGGGGCTCTACCCCTTGGACCCCGCCAGGGGTTGCCACCCCTTGGACCCCGCTTATCGGGGGCGCTGCCCCCGAACCCCCGTCATAATCAAGATAAGTTCAAACAAGTGTGCACTCCACACTTCCCCAAACTTGTTCGATATTTATCAAGATTATTTTGGTTACAAATTAATCCCATTACACTTAAATCATATTGGTGACATAGATCACCAACACATTATAGATTGTAAGTATATATGTCAAAGAACGTTACATATAGTTATCGTTTTGAAAACTTAAGTTTGTGGTCTCAAAGTATACTTATAACTCATTGTTGTTAGTTCACAATGAAATGTTAAACCATCCTTAAATCATGTTAAATATGTATAGATATGTACATATACATAATCGTATAATTATCGTGTGTTATATAGTTCGTAATATCATCGGTCAAATTGGACGGTCAAACGTTGTGTGAAACTCTTTTCAAAAACATAAGTCTCAACAGTTTGGATTGCTTATCATGTTGGTAAGGTTTATTTTATGTAAATATTAATCTCATAAGTATAAAACGATCAGAAAATCCGGGTCGTTACAGTACCTACCCGTTAAATAAATTTCGTCCCGAAATTTTAAAGTTGTACCTATTTTGCGTTGTCGGGAAACAAATGTGGATACTTTTGTTTCATCTGATCCTCTCGTTCCCAAGTAAACTCGGGACCCCTTCGAGCATTCCAACGAACCTTGACGATTGGTATGTTGCTCTGCTTGAGTTGTTTAACTTCGCGGTCCATGATTTCGACTAGTTCTTCTATGAATTGTAGTTTCTCGTCGACTTGGATTTCTTCAAGAGAAATGGTGAGATCTTCCTTTGCAAGACATTTCTTGAGGTTTGAGACATGAAATGAATTATGTACCCCGACGAGTTGTTGTGGTAACTCGAGTCGATAAGCTACCGGTCCGATGCGTTCGATGATCTTGAACGGGCCTACATACCTTGGGTTCAGTTTACCCCTTTTTCCAAAACGTATTACACCTTTCCAAGGTGACACCTTTAGCATAACCATGTCACCGATCTGAAACTCTAATGGTTTCCTTCGGACATCGGCGTAGCTCTTTTGGCGAATACGGGCTGTTTTCAATCTCTCCTTGATTTGCACTATCTTCTCAGTAGTTTCATGGATGATCTCGGGACCAGTTAATTGTCGATCTCCTACTTCATTCTAATAGATAGGGGATCTACACTTCCTTCCATACAGTGCTTCGAATGGTGCAGCTTTAATGCTCGCATGATAACTATTATTATATGAGAATTCTGCTAATGGTAGATATTTATCCCATCCGTTTCCAAAATCGATCACACATGCCCTGAGCATGTCTTCAAGAGTCTGAATTGTTCTTTCACTCTGCCCGTCAGTTTGCGGATGATATGCGGTGCTCATATCCAAACGGGTTCCCAGGGCCTCCTGTAGTGATTGCCAAAACTTTAATGTAAATCTACTATCACGATCGGATATAATGGAAATAGGTATTCCATGCATTGAAACAATTTCCTTTATGTATAATCGTAATAGTTTCTCCATTCTATCCGTTTCCTTTATAGGCAAGAAATGTGCAGATTTGGTGAGACGATCAACTATTACCCAAATGGTGTCATAACCCCAGGCAGTCTTAGGTAACTTTGTGATGAAATCCATGGTAATACCATCCCATTTCCATTCTGGGATTTCTGGTTGTTGAAGTAACCCTGACGGCTTCTGATGTTCTGCTTTGACTTTGGAACAAGTTAAACATTCCCCAACATATGTTGCAACATCTGTCCTTAAATTAGGCCACCAATAATGCGTCTTAAGATCTTGATACATCTTTCCAACTCCAGGATGTATCGAGTATCTTGTCTTATGTGCCTCATTCAATATCAACTTCCTTAATCCACCCAACTTCGGTACCCAAATACGGTTTGCGAAATATCGAATTCCGTCTTCCCGTATAATGAGTTGCTTCTCATACTTCTTCATTATTTCATTTCCTATGTTTTCTTTAGTAAGAGCTTCTCGTTGAGCCTCTTTGATTTGTGAGTTGAAATTCATGCGAATTTTTATGTTCATTGCTCGTACTCGAATTGGTTCCCGTTCCTTTCTGCTTAGAGCGTCGGCCACTACATTCGCTTTCCCGGGATGATAGCGAATCTCACAATCATAGTCGTTTATCAGCTCGACCCACCTACGTTGCCTCATGTTCAGCTGTTTCTGATCAAAAATATGTTGAAGGCTTTTATGATCAGTAAACACAGTGCATTTAACCCCATATAAATAGTGTCTCCATATCTTCAATGCAAACACTACTGCTCCCAATTCTAAATCATGCGTCGTATAATTCCGCTCGTGAATCTTCAATTGTCGGGATGCGTATGCTATAACTTTCTTCCGTTGCATAAGGACGCAACCAAAACCTTGTCGCGAAGCGTCACAATATATCTCAAAATCATCGTTCCCTTTAGGTAACGATAAAATAGGTGCTGTAGTCAACTTCTTCTTCAGTAATTGAAATGCACTCCCTTGCTCAGAAGTCCATTCGTACTTCTTCCCTTTTTGCGTTAACGCTGTTAGTGGTTTAGCTATTCGGGAAAAATCTTGAATAAACCTTCTATAATAACCAGCTAAACCCAAAAATTGGCGTATCTGCGTTGGTGTCTTAGGAGTCTCCCATTTTTCAATGGCCTCAATTTTAGCTGGATCAACCTGAATTCCTTTGCTACTAACAACGTGGCCAAGAAATTGCACTTCTTTCAACCAAAATGCACACTTAGAAAATTTGGCGTATAACTGTTCTTTTCTTAACAATTCTAATACCAACCTTAAATGTTGCTCATGCTCTTGCTCACTCTTGGAATAGATAAGAATATCGTCAATGAAAATGATAACAAACTTATCTAAATACGGACTACAAACTCGATTCATGAGGTCCATGAATACAGCTGGCGCATTAGTCAACCCAAACGGCATGACCAAAAATTCATAATAACCGTAGCGTGTCCGAAAAACAGTTTTCGGAATATCTTCTTCTTTGACGCGTAGTTGATGATAGCCCGACCTTAGGTCGATTTTCGAGTAAACACATGATCCTTGCAATTGATCAAATAGGTCATCAATTCTCGGTAGTTGATACCGATTCTTGATAGTTAACTTATTTAATTCACGATAATCTATACACATTCGGAAAGATCCATCTTTCTTCTTGACGAATAAAATCGGAGCTCCCCACGGTGAAGTGCTCGGTCGAATGAAACCACGGTCTAGTAATTCTTGTAACTGGCTTTGTAACTCTTTCATCTCAGATGGTGCAAGTTTGTATGGAGCACGAGCCACTGGTGCAGCTCCTGGTACTAGATCTATTTGAAATTCTACAGATCTAAATGGAGGTAATCCCGGCAACTCTTAAATACTTCAGGAAAATCTCTTGCCACAGGCACGTCGTTGATGCTCTTCACTTTTTCCTTTGTTTCGACTTTATTAACATGTGCTAGGATAGCATAGCACCCTTTCTTCAAGCACTTTTGAGCTTTCAAACAACTAATGAGTTTTAGCTTTGAGTTACCCTTCTCTCCATAAATCATTAATGGCGTTCTATCCTTACGAGGAATGCGAATTGCCTTCTTGGCGCACACAACTTCAGCTCCTATTTTGGACATCCAGTCCATGCCGACTATTACATCAAAACTTTCTAATTCTACGGGTATCAAATCAATTTTAAATGTTTCTCCGGCTAAATTTATTTTACAATCACGGCAAATTTTATCGGCTTTAATTAGTTTACCATTAGCTAACTCAATCATGTACTTAGCATCTAGAGGTAATGATGAACAATTCAATTTAGCGTGAAAGTCTCTACACACATAACTTCTATCGGCACCAGTATCAAATATAATAGATGCGGATAAGTTATTAATGGTAAACTTACCCGTAACAAGCTCTTGGTCTTCATACGCCTCTCTAGCATTAATAACAAATGCTCTTCCACGTGCAGATCCGTTATTCTTCTCTGGATTCGGGCACTGACTCTTATAATGACCCTGTTTCCCACACCCATAACAAGTAACAGTGGCCAAGGCAGTTCTATTTGCATTGGTGGCAGGAGTCTTGGTACCGTTTGTATTTGTAGCGGGAACCCTACAATCTTCAGCAAGATGACCTTTTCGATTACAATTGTTGCACACCACATTACAATAACCAGAGTGATGTTTGTGGCATCTGTTACATAAAGGATTTCGTCCTTTGTAACCTGAGTTTGAACCGCTACCCGCACCTTGCATGGTTTCTTGTTTCTTGTTGGATTGTTGATGATTACCTTCCCACTTTCTTTTATTTCCCGATGTCTTGACATCGGTGTTCTTATCCAGAATAATCTGGTCCATCAACTCGTTCGCCATGGTGATAGCTTCATGAATAGTCTTGGGTTTGGATGCTGTAACATTTGCCTTGACCTTTTTAGGCAAACCGTCTTTGTACAGTTCAATCTTCCGTTCTTCGGTTGGTACCAATTCGGGACATAGCAAAGCTAATTCCATGAATCGCTGATTGTAGTTGGTGAGTTCAGTACCAACAACTTTCAGGCTTCGTAATTCAGCTTCCAACTTCCTAACCTCGTTCCTTGGACAATATTCGTTGATTAGCATTGTTTTGAATTCTTCCCAAGGAGTATCATAAACTACATCTCCTCCTACGGCCTTCACATAGTTTTTCCACCATGTGAGTGCACTATCTTGTAGGGTGCACGATGCATACTTGGTCATGTCCTTCTCAATACAACCACTGATTTTAAACACAGACTCAATCTTTTCAATCCACCGGGTTAAACCAACTGGTCCTTCTGTTCCACTGAATGATGAGGGCTTGCAACCTTGAAAAGTTTTGTAAGTGCACCCCACACGAGGATTTGGGTTAACTGCAGAACCTCTTGCAGCCTCGACCCATAACATTCTGTCGCTCACTCGCTGATTGATGAGTTCCTGGATTTCTTGTTCCGTCATTCGGTTCAATCGCGCCATAATCTTCAACAAGAATGAAAAAAAAAATAATTATTCACATGGAATATTATAGATGTAGTATGTATTTACAGTACATCGTAGCTTATTAATAATATGAACCAGTTATTATTATAAAAGCCTTTTCTTCTTATTAGCATTTTATAATTATATCTAGGGTAGTACCTACCCGTTAAAGTTCATACTTAATAGCTTAGTACGAAAATCAATTACTACCACCCAAATAATACTTAACCATGGAAAACAATTGCATTTCACACTTCACTATTTTACATATGCTTATATTACATCAAACATTAAGCAAACCACACTAGTAATATTATACAAAACATTATATGATCCCATGGTTTAAAACAACAGCGCATCATTTAACCCAAAGCGTTTGTGTTCAAAGAAATCGCTTAAAGGTTATCCTGGTTGTCTCCCTGCGTTTTGGCTGAGGAACCGAAGAACTGGATGTCGGGATAGAACTAATAGGAATAGCGGGAATAGGTGTGGAAGTATCTGGTGGAGTTGGTGCGACCACATTCTCTCTAGACTCGGGATTTGGATTTTCCATTTCAGTAGCCTTTCGTTTCTTTCCTCGTTCGAACTTGTCTTTCGTAATTTCCTGTATTTCTTCCTCCTCAGGATCACTTTCTGGTTCCTCTTTAATTGATTCATCCGGAACTTGTGAGTCTTCCCCAAAGGTGTCGTTTTCATCATCGGATAGGTTAATGACTGGAACACCATCTGAAGATTCTGGTTCAGAGTCACTGAATGTGATAATAAGTTCTAAGCCAGACGTCTATCACATAACAACTAGCACGTTAATACCACATAATATTTGCATATTAATTTTTAACCAACAAGGATAAGCAATAGTTTTCGAAATCAAACATGGTCAAAGTCCAGACTCACTAATGCATCCTAACAAACTCGATAAGACACACTAATGCAAATTTTCTGGTTCTCTAAGACCAACGCTCTGATACCACATGTCATAACCCGACCTTAACCATAAGGACGAATACAATAACATATGATTTCATCGCGAGGTATTGACCTCTATATGCGACATTCTTCAAAAACTGCATTCGTTTTTACAATACAAACCAAAGCTTTTATTACAAATACAAGGTTTAAACAACTTAATAATGATTATCGTTTAGCGATAATCTTAGACTTACAAACTTTACATGTGATAATAACAATACGACCTCCAACATATTTTACATTACAAATCCTCCGATATGCAGTTTTATTTTTGACACAAATATGCATACTCAAGATCTTGCTTAAATTCAACATGTTGCAGCGGAAGCTTTTAGTTATCACCTGAGAATAAACATGCTTAAAACGTCAACATAAAGTTGGTGAGATATAGGTTTAATGCCGGCAGCGTTATAAATATAGACCACAAGATTTCATATATAAACGTTTTAATAAAAATATTCTAAGTTGTTGAGCACTTGATAACCATACTTAACATTTAATCAACATCGCATATTCCCTTTATTATGAAATCTTACTACACCGTACCAAGTGTAGTCACCGAAACGAAGTACTGTACAACCGTTGAATACTGGTCGTCAAGTCCGGTTGGGGTTGTCAGGCCCGATAGATCTATCAACAGGATTCGCGTTTACAATACCTCATGTAAATAATAGTTACCAAGCTACAGGGAAGTATGCCAGTGGTACAACTCAACGTAGAATATATATTTTTAATCACTTGTGTCCATAACGTAAATCATAAAATGCGTGTATTCTCATCCCGAAATATTTAGAGTTTAAAAGTGGGACTATATACTCACTTTTGCCTTGAAGGTAATAAACACGACTTGGTCTCCGATTGATATCACAAACCTAACCATATATATAATATATCAACATATTTTCTTTTCAAGTAATCTTTATATATATATATATATATATATATATATATATATATATATATATATATATATATATATATATATATACTTTTAATACTTTTAATATTTTCTTAGTCCGTAGTTAGCAGTCCGATGTTAGTGGTCCACAATTAGTTGCTTAAATAAAATAAATAAAGACCCCATCGTATTCGTATTGATCAGAATTAATCTCGACCCATGGTACCATGTTGTCAAGTGACATGTTGCGTACATAAAGTACCGTGTTGTCAAATGACGTGTTGCGTACAATCATGAGGTCTTATGATTAATCTTCTCGTGTTGTTTACGGGTGGTCCTGAAATATATAAAATCAAATCATAAGTAAATATATATTAAATATTATGTTAATTAGCCAAGATATGATTAATCCGATTTTGTCATAATATGATATATTACAGGTCTTGAAGTATTTTTAAAAATCAAATTAGAAGGATCTATTTAGTTTGCAAACAAGTTTGAAATCACTCAAACTATGTTCTTGTTGTTAAAATTTTACAACACAAAATAAGATAGCTATATAAATATGAATCGAATAAGGTTATGAATAAGGTTATTACCTCAAGTTACTTGGACAAAGCTACTTGAAAAGGTAAGAAAAATCTTGGAATCAAAAGAGTGGTGGAGTGGGATTGAAAGATTGGAAGTAATCTCCTTGAAATCGGATGACTATATTGATACGTTCTTGAGTAGGTAAATGAAGAGAGATTAGGGAGTGAATTAACTTGAAAGAAAATTGGAAATGAAATTGTATGTGTGTGTGTGCAAAATAGCATGATTATGGGATGGATATATAGGAGATTTAGTTTGTTTTCTTGCACAAAAGTCACACATGAGGTTAAATGGCTGGTTCCCACATGTAACATCATGTCTAGTGACTGATCATTGAAGTTTATTGTTGGTATATATCAATAGTAAATACGTATAGAAGCTGGGTATGATACGGTTACATATACCCTAGATATACTTGTAGAAATTTTGAGGAATCGGAACAAGAATTCAAATATGGACGGGTTTATAACTGTAAAAGAGGCTCAAAAACTGGGCTTTTATTTTTGGGTCAAACCGGGCCAAAATAAAATTTTAAGACATTTTTAATAAAGCAATGTTAGCCCAAAAAAAAAATTTCCAAGCTGACCTGACAGCTCGACCCCAGCCAGGGGCTCTACCCCTTGGACCCCGCCAGGGGTTGCCACCCCTTGGACCCCGCTTATCGGGGGTGCTGCCCCCGAACCCCCGTCATAATCAAGATAAGTTCAAACAAGTGTGCACTCCACACTTCCCCAAACTTGTTCGATATTTATCAAGATTATTTTGGTTACAAATTAATCCCATTACACTTAAATCATATTGGTGACATAGATCACCAACACATTATAGATTGTAAGTATATATGTCAAAGAACGTTACATATAGTTATCGTTTTGAAAACTTAAGTTTGTGGTCTCAAAGTATACTTATAACTCATTGTTGTTAGTTCACAATGAAATGTTAAACCATCCTTAAATCATGTTAAATATGTATAGATATGTACATATACATAATCGCATAATTATCGTGTGTTATATAGTTCGTAATATCATCGGTCAAATTGGACGGTCAAACATTGTGTGAAACTCTTTTCAAAAACATAAGTCTCAACAGTTTGGATTGCTTATCATGTTGGTAAGGTTTATTTTATGTAAATATTAATCTCATAAGTATAAAACGATCGGAAAATCCGGGTCGTTACAGTTAGAAAGCTTGGAAGTAATCTTGCAAACTTGATAGTATTCTTGATTTTATGAAACTAGAACTTATAGAATTTATGAAAAACTGATGTGTAAAATCGCGTCTAAAATTTATATAAGGAAAATACCTGTTTAAAGAGATTACTACACACTAACGGGCAGTGTACCCGATCATGTAGTAGTATAGAATCTGATAAAATCCAAGATGGTTCCAAGGACTGTATTAAGTGCAATTTAAGATTAATAAACTAAATGTAATTAACTAGACTTAAAGAAATAAGAAAATGACAAAAATGGGGGTTTTCCATTTAACAGCCGGATTGTCAATAGAAGGTGAATAAAATAAAATATAATATTTTTGTGTTTTTAAGTTTATAGAAAATAAATGCAGACTCAACAAACAAATTAAAGATAGTTTTGAATTCAATAGACAAAGAAATGCTCGCCTAGATCTTTTACCCTCAGTGCCAGATGATATAGTATTAAGCACAAGTTATAGTGATAAAATGCATGTAATTACTAAGTCGGTTCATTTAGAGTTCTCTTTTACGAACACTCAAGCTAGGATTTATCGGCTTAGGGTTCCCTCTCACCAAAGACCTCGTTGCTTGTGACTAAGTAAGTAACTAATTAAGAGATTTAGATTAAATTGGTTACGCGTTGGCTCCACACAATTCACCCCTGTTTGTTCAACATATGTTACCCAATTTACCCCTTGGTCCAGTAAGCACCCAACTAATTAAGACAAATCAATTGGAAATTAATGTACTAAATTGAAACAGGGTTCCATTTGTCCAAACAAGTACACTAATCAATCTCATAACATACATCAACACCCACAAGTGTGGTTCTTTATCCAAACTCTAATTTATCATGCAAAAAATCATATAACTATAAAAGAAATCATCCAACACTAAGGTTATTAATCTAGATGAACATAAAGTATTTAGCTCATGACCATAATATAAATTGAACACAAACATAAATTAATAATGCATATAAAATTCATCATCCACATAGACATGGAAAATTGAATTAACTAGCAATAATAAATTTATATTCGTAAACAATTATAAAAGTATGAGTAAAAAGAAGCAGTATAAAAATAAAATTAAAACTTAAGGAGTGGACCTCCTTTTCCTCTTTGATGTCGTGATCTAGGAAATTAACATCAACAATTTTACTTGCTTCTTTCTACCTTGTACACATGGACCAATAACAAATCACCTTCTTTTTCCTTTGCTTGTTCTTGTCCAGCAATACAAAACACACCCTTCTTCCTTCTTTTGTCGTGACCTAACACCAAAAAGTGGGACCAAGCAATTACAAGACCAAACCAAACTCCCCTTTGTTCCTTTATATTGCGTCGAACAAGAACCCCGAGGGGGTCCCACCTGCGGCTGCCACAGACAATAACCTACGCCCCCTTTTTTATATCTAATGATTAACTTTAATATTATAACAAGCCCTCTCCTCAACTGACCATATGCCTCCTACAATTTAATAGATCTAGCCCAACTTCATTATTCAATCATTTGTTACTCATGGCCCATCACTAAACTATTTTCATTTATTTAAGTCCAGCCCAACGATACTTCCTGTCCAAATTCTTGTCAGCTCGTGTATCATCTTAAAACGCTTAAATATTCAACTTTATCATCTTTGTAGCTCTCGAACTCAATTCTTCATAAATACCATCAAATCGTCTCCAAACTGTATCCAAAGGACTAAAATATGAAGGATATTGCTAAGATAAACGTATTTAAAATATGCAATATCAAATCACCCCACACTAGAGTCTTGCTTGTCCTCAAGCAAATCCGACTCGAAAATAATCTTCGACCATATAATAACATCTTAAAAAGTATGTGTAGAACCAAACGAACATGAACTAATCAAGCAACTAGCGTGGGTACGGTTTGGGAGGAAAATAACAACCCTATGAGTTCCACTTATAATCCCCAAACATCTAACTTCCTTAAAATGTCTTCTTCAATATGAACCGGGATACAAGTGGAAGCCGTGAACCGAGCAAACGAACCAACGAACTATACGGGCTACCCCGCGATTGGTCAAGCCAATGCCTCCCACAGTACCTAACATCGCGAGATGTCGGTAAGAAAATAATGTGCTTAGGAGGATACACATTACGTCCAGATATCATCGATAGTCATGAGGTGACCGTCTAATCCGTTAAATCAATCATGAAGATTGAAGTTCATCAGTCTTAAAAGCTGATATTTTACCTTTTCGGAGGTTAACCAACTGGAAATCTGATCAATCACTGACATTTTGTGTATCATGGTGCGCTCCCCATTTGACTAGCATATCTCCCTCATTGAGACAAGCTTGACTACCAGTTTCCCTGTTTGACGTTGAGGCCTGGTAGATTTCCAGTCGATGTTAGCAATGACTTTTCAAGGTTTTTCGTCACCCTACAACTAGTCTGTACTACAACTTCTGAAACAAATCAGCAAGTGTGTCGTTCGAAAGACTTTACTTCCTTGAGGATGGAATAGATACATCCTATGGGTCATAAAAAGTGGTCGGACGCAACATTGTCCTTGTTAGGAGAAACAATGAGGATCGCCCTATTAAAGTTTTCGATCTAGCGTATAGCCCGATTTCGACCACACGATCCAATCACCGTTCATACGGTTGACACTCATTTTGGTACAAGTGACCTACAAATGAATTCCGAAGAACTCGTAGGATTTCACATTCAATGGTAATGAACGTGGTTCAGTTTACGGCTAGCGTCACCCACAGTTCCACTGGGTTTTAGGAAATGACACGGAACAAGTATAATTTCCGAGCCAACTAAACCCGGTATCGGCGTAGGGCGGAAAGAATACAGGAAATGTCATTTTGTACTCGTCAATTCAATGGTAACAACTTGCCAAACTTCATAACTTTAAGATTTTGGCTTCTTTGAAATCACGAATTAAACCAAAAAAATTTTAAAATTCCCAAAAAATAGCCTAAAACGTGATGTTTCACTCTTTTTAAAGTTCAAAATACCAAGCTATATGTAAACCAACACTCATATTTCAAAAAATATATTTTACCAACCCGCAAGAATTTACATCCTCACCCCACACTTGAGATCAAGTAATGTCCCCATTACTTGAGATCAAAAATAGATTAAATTCGGAAGGGTAAAAGGAGAAATAAGGTAAAACTTGCCAAGTTACAACCATGAACCGCGGAATGCTAGTGACAAACCGGCCTGCACTTAATGACATTCCACAATAGTTATCACACAATGTTCATCATCAAAAGTACCTGCAATGAATTTAAACAAATATACAATGCTCTATAAAAATGGTGCATTTCATCGAGTCGTGCACCCGACTCGACCCCTATAATCAGCCTTTAGTGGGGTCTGAATCACCCACACTTAGCTGGCGATACGAGAAATCAGTAGAGTATTTTCCACGAATCAGCATTGTCAACCAGTTGTTAACACCTCGAGTAGTAAATATAATGTCCAGTAATCCTGTTGTCTCATCCCTTAAACACATCACACTAACCCGAATATCAGAAAATGCGTCACCTTTAAAATCAGCTTGGGACACTCGAATGTACCCCATGTTCATGCTCACATCAAATGGGTCACTATAGATCGTCTTTCCCATGCTATACACACTGTGATATCCACCTAAAAATGAACCATTACTCTCCTCAATAACGACATCCTCTGGAATAAGTGTGGACTCTGAATCTCAACTATGGAATGGGACTCAACCTCTAACTTCAATTCCTTCAATTCTTCAGTTGTAGGCTTATAACCATTAGCAATAAGAACAGCCAACAAATCTTCTTCATCAACCATATCATCCTCTTCCTCACCAATAAATGAACAAGTATGCAAATCCTGCAATTCTGGGAACTCCATTAATAACTCGGAATGTGTGTCTATAGGGATAGGCTCTTGATCAACTTCATTTATCATCAAATCGTCCCCAATACCCGTACACTCTTGCTCGCTCAGAATATGAACCAACACCTGTTTTAGGTTGCTTATCTGTCGCTCTAAATTTTGAATGGATAGCTCCTGATCTCTAAACATTTGTGCATACCTCTCATTATTTTGTGTTTGAGATGCAATAAACTCTGTTTGAGTGGCAATAAACTTACACATCATATCCTCTAAGTTGGAATTTTGATCATTTAGTTCAACAACATCCTCTACAATTTCATTCCCAAAACTCGTGGTTACAACGCTTAGTTGCTCATCCTGAAGACCATATAACCATCTACAACTTTGATTCAAGTTCTCACGGGATGCCTCCATCTCTTTGTTCATTTGATCATAAAATCGGTTACTTTCTTCATCTAATCTGACCATCTTGTTAATTTCATCGTCTAAATGGCTCCAACAATTAAGCATTTTCCTGCAACTGACAAAAACTAGAAAAGAATAAAAGGACCGATGCAATACAATGTACAATAAAATAAGATCTAAAGTAAAACTAAATCTAAAATAATACTACTAAAAAAAATAGACTCAAATAAATCACAAATAGCAAACAATCTCAAATTGACACACAACTGTCCCCGGCAGCGGCGCCAAAAACTTGATGTGTAAAATCGCGTCTAAAATTTATATAAGGAAAATACCTGTTTAAAGATATTACTACACACTAACGGGCAGTGTACCCGATCGTGTAGTAGTATAGAATCTGATAAAATCCAAGATCGTTCCAAGGACAGTATTAAGTGCAATTTAAGATTAATAAACTAAATGTAATTAACTAGACTTAAAGAAATAACAAAATGACAAAAATGGGGGTTTTCCATTTAACCGTCGGATTGTCAATAGAAGGTGAATAAAATAAAATATAATATTTTTGTGTTTTTAAGTTTATAGAAAATAAATGCAGGCTCAACAAACAAATTAAAGATAGTTTTGAATTCAATAGACAAAGAAATGCTCGCCTAGATCTTTTACCCTCAGTGCCAGATGATATAGTATTAAGCACAAGTTATAGTGATAAAATGCATGTAATTACTAAGTCGGTTCATTTAGAGTTCTCTTTTACGAACACTCAAGCTAGGATTTATCGGCTTAGGGTTCCCTCTCACCAAAGACCTCGTTGCTTGTGACTAAGTAAGTAACTAATTAAGAGATTTAGATTAAATTGGTTACGCATTGGCTCCACACAATTCACCCCTGTTTGTTCAACATATGTTACCCAATTTACCCCTTGGTCCAGTAAGCACCCAACTAATTAAGACAAATCAATTGGAAATTAATGTACTAAATTGAAACAGGGTTCCCTTTGTGCAAACAAGTACACTAATCAATCGCATAACATACATCAACACCCACAAGTGTGGTTCTTTATCCAAACTCTAATTTATCATGCAAAAAATCATATAACTATAAAAGAAATCATCCAACACTAAGGTTATTAATCTAGATGAACATAAAGTATTTAGCTCATGACCATAATATAAATTGAACACAAACACAAATTAATAATGCATATAAAATTCATCATCCACATATTTACATGGAAAATTGAATTAACTAGCAATAATAAATTTATATTCGTAAACAATTATAAAAGTATGAGTTAAAAAGAAGCAGTATAAAAATAAAATTAAAACTTAAGGAGTGGACCTCCTTTTCCTCTTTGATGTCGTGATCTAGGAAATTAACATCAACAATTTTACTTGCTTCTTTCTACCTTGTACACATGGACCAATAACAAATCACCTTCTTTTTCCTTTGCTTGTTCTTGTCCAGCAATACAAAACACACCCTTCTTCCTTCTTTTGTCGTGACCTAACACCAAAAAGTGGGACCAAGCAATTACAAGACCAAACCAAACTCCCCTTTGTTCCTTTCTATTGCGTCGAACAAGAACCCCGAGGGGGTCCCACCTGCGGCTGCCACAGACAATAACCTACGCCCCCATTTTTTATATCTAATGATTAACTTTAATATTATAACAAGTCCTCTCCTCAACTGACCATATGCCTCCTACAATTTAATAGATCTAGCCCAACTTCATTATTCAATCATTTGTTACTCATGGCCCATCACTAAACTATTTTCATTTATTTAAGTCCAGCCCAACAATACTTCCTGTCCAAATTCTTGTCAGCTCGTGTATCATCTTAAAACGCTTAAATATTCAACTTTATCATCTTTGTAGCTCTCGAACTCAATTATTCATAAATACCATCAAATCGTCTCCAAACCGTATCCAAAGGACTAAAATATGAAGGATATTGCTAAGATAAACGTATTTAAAATATGCAATATCAAGAACACTTAGAACTTAAAGATAGAACTTGAGAGAGATCAATTAGATGAAGAAAATTGAAGAATGAAAGTGTTTGTAGGTGTTTTTGGTCGTTCGTATATGGATTAAATATAAAGTATGTGTAAGTTTGTTTTCATGTAAATAATTCATGAATGCTTTATAATATTTTTTATAATTTTGTGAGATATTTCATGCTAGTTGTCAAATGATAGTTCCCACATGTTTAATGACTCACATGGGCTGCTAAGGAGCTGATGATTGAGTGTATATACCAATAGTATATACATCTAGAAGCTGTGTATTGTACGAGTACGAATACGGGTGCATACGAGTAGAATTGTTGATGAAAATGAAAGAGGATGTAATTGTAAGCATTTTTGTTAAGTAGAAATACTTTAATATATGTCATGAAGTCTTTTAAAAGTGTATTAATACATCTTAATACACTATATGTATATATATTTAACTGAGTGGAAAAGTCATCGTTAGTCGTTATATGTAAGTGTTGTTTCGGAATCTTTAAGTTAACGATCTTGTTAAATGTAATTGATCCATTGTTATTACACTTAAATGAGATGTTAAATTGTTATGTTAACATGTTAACATGGTGTATTAATATATCTTAATATCATATATATATATATATATATATATATATATATATATATATATATATATATATATATATATATATATATATATATATATATATATATATATATATATATATATATATATGTGTGTGTGTGTGTGTGTGTGTGTGTGTGTGTGTGTGTGTGTGTGTGTAAAATACTATTACAACGATAATCGTTACATATATGTATTGTTTCGAAATCCTTAAGTTAGTAGTCTCATCTTACTCGTGTAGTTCATTGTTAATATGCTTAATGATATATGTAATTATCATTTCATGATGTTAAACATAGTGTATTAATATCTTAACATGATACATATGTATTTAGTAAGACGTTGTTGTAACGATAGCCGTTATATATATCGTTTCGCGTTTCTTAATTCACTACTTTCATTTTATGTATATAACTCATTGTTAATGTACTTGGTGAGATACTTACTCATCATAATATATATATATATATATATATATATATATATATATATATATATATATATATATATATATCATGTTGTTTTTACAAGTTTTAACGTTCGTGAATCGTCGGTCAACTTGGGTGGTCAATTGTCTATATGAAACTCATTTCAATAAATCAAGTCTTTAAAGTTTGATTGCTTAACATGTTAGAAACATTTAATCATGCAAATATAGTTTTTATTTAATATATAATCATGGAAAAGTTCGGGTCACTATAAGTTAGTACATATCTAACCAATAATATCATCAATTCATACTCTAAACAACATCATATAGCCTAATATATCCATATATGACAAGTTTACATGGTTTTCCATCCAATTGCAACTATCTCACGCATGTAGAACGAGGCATACGCGATATCTCATCATTTTGACCCAAATTAAAGTTTGATTCAGTGTTTCAAAACTTTACCATTAGAAATTAAATCTCATTATGTTTCCAAAGGTAGTTTATTCATCAAAAACGGAGTTACAGTTTGAAAGTTACGGCCAAAACAAGTTTTCTAAAAAGCTGTCAGACTGCAACCGCCCGGTTGCACCTGCAACCGCCCGATTGCATCAGAAATGGTCCGGATACACCCCGTAACCGTACAGATGCATCCTGCAACTGTACGGGAGCTGTTCATCAGCATCGGGTTGCTGTTTTCGTGATTTTGAGCCCCAAATCTCGTTTTTGCACTATTTTGAGACTACAAATCACTTAGGAAACATATATAACTCATATACAAACGTTTTCTAACATCAATTTGACATAAACAACACATTCAAATCACTTTTTGATTCAAAACCCACTTTGACATAAAAACTAAGAAAATCACTGATTTTAACTCGAATTAGAACATGAAATCACTTGTTAAATACCTTATGATGTTACTGAAATCATAAGGAATGATTTCTAGTTTAAAAAACGAGATTAGGGATTAGGGTTTGTGAGATTTGGGATCGTTTGTGTATGTATGTGTTATTATTTCCAAAAATGGAAATAAAAGGAGAAGCGGAGGTTTTCTAAAAGGGGTTTCCTTCATTGGAAGGAAATATCTTCCGTGATACACACGGGTATTTACCACTTATCTGAAATACGAAACACCACATTAAGTGGTCCAAATGAGGTCCAAATTAAATAAACAAACCTGTTCTGTGACCCTTGTCACAAACTGGTCTCAACTATATAATTAAATAATTATAAACATATAATTATTAAAATAACATATAATAACACACAAGGGTAACTAGGACAATTACCACTATACCCAATGTGAGGTTGTTACAATTTCGGGGTATAAATCAGAAAAGCAAGGACAGACGGATGGTTGAGGGTGTTTCAGTTTAATGAGAAGTCTCGGGTTCGAGCCCAGGCTGTGACAGTTTATTTTTTTGAAGCTTTTCTTTTGAGGTAGTTATTTATTTACTTATTTAGTATTATTATTATTATTATTATTATTATTATTATTATTATTATTATTATTATTATTATTATTATTATTATTATTATTATGTTAAGTATTGTTATCACTAATATTATGATTACAATTATCATTAATATAACTAATATTATTATTATCAGTATTACTAGTATTATACTATTAGTATTATTATCACTAGCTTTATAAGTATTATTATTATTATTTTTAATATTATTGTTATTGTCATTTTTCTCTTATAACTATTATTATTAATATTATTATTATTATTATTATTATTATTATTATTATTATTATTATTATTATTATTATTATTATTATTATTATTAGAATTATCGTTTAACAGTAATATTAGTATTATTATTAACATGATCATTAAAATTTCTATAAAAGATATAATTATTATTAAAATTACCATTATTATTAAAAATATTATTTTTATTAAAACTATCATTTTTATTTTATCATTATTAGTAAAATTATCATTTTTATTAAAATTATTATTATTTTTCTCATTATTATTATTACTATTTCTATAATTATTTTTATTATCAGTATTATTATTATTAATATTATCATTATAATCAAATACAACTTTTATTACTATCAATGATATTATTTTACCAAATAAATATTATGTATATAAAAATATATTTATAGTAATATTACATATAAGTATGTATTAATCATATTAACATTTTTATATAAATATTCATATATAACAAATTAGGCATTTCTAACATAATACTAATCATATATAGATATTAATATAACTATATAAATATTAATCATTTTAAATATATACACAAATTAAATATATAAAATATATAATTTAAGATATAATACATGAATTTGTTCGATTACTATTTTGTGTTAATATATATGCTTGATATAGGTTCGTGAATCCAAGGTCAACTCTGCACTTGTTCAGTGCCGTCATACGCATAATTACTACGAAATATCGTATCGTGAGTTTCATTTGCTCCCTTTTTAAATGTTTTTGCATTATATATTTTTGGACTGAGAATATGTCATAACCCGTCCTTAACCATAAGAACGTGTTAGATAACGTATGATTTCATTGCGAGGTATTGACCTCTATATGCGACATTTTTAAAAAGGAAAACTGCATATATTATACATTACAAACCAAACCATTATTTTTTGTTACAAGCTTTAGACAATAAAAAGATGATTATCGTTTAACGATAATCTTCGACTTACAAACTTTACAAATGATAATAACAACACGATTTCTAGCATATTTTACAACACACGTCCTCGGATATGCAGTTTTATTTTTGACACAAATATGAGTACGCATGATCCTGCTTAGATTCAACATAATGCAGCGGAAGCTTTAATTATCACCTGAGAATAAACATGTTTAAAAAAACGTCAACATAAAGTTGGTGAGATATAGGTTTAGTGCGCAGCAATATATATATATAGACCACAAGATTTCGTATATAAACATTTCAATAAAAATATTCTAAGTGGTTGAGCACTTGGTAACCATACTTAACATTCAATCACGTCGCATATTCCCTTTAATATGAAATCTTACTACACCGTACCAAGTGTAGTCACAAAACGAAGTACTGTGCAACCGTTGAATACTGGTCGTCCAGTCCGATTGGGGTTGTCAGGCCCGATAGATCTATCAACAGGATTCGCGTTTACAATACCGCTGTAAATATTAGTTACCAAGCTACAGGGAAGTATGCCAGTGGTACAACTCAACGTAGAATATATTTTTCAGTTACTTGTGTCCATAGCGTAAAACATAAAATACATGTATTCTCATCCCGAAATATTTAGAGTTTAAAAGTGGGACTATATACTCACTCTTGTCTTGATGATATATATATTTTGACTCGGTCTTCCGGTTGATATCACGAACCTATCCATATATAATATATCAATATGTTTTCATTTTAAAAAAAACGTTATATATATATATATACTTGTTATACTTTTAATATTTTGAATATTTCCTTAGTCCGTAGTTAGCATTCCGATGTTAGTAATTCAATTTTTAATGGTTCATTTTTAGATGTTTAATATACCCGCAATAAACAAAACCCCCAACGAAATAAATAAAACCCCATCGTATATGTATTGGTCGAGATTAATCTTGACCCATGGTACCGGTGTTGTCAAATGACGTGTTGCGTACATAAAGTACCGGTGTTGTCAAATGACGTGTTGCGTACAAACATGGGATCTTATGATTAATCTTCTCGTATTGTTTACGGGTGATCCTGAACCATATAAAATTGAATTATAAGTACATATATATAAAATATCATGTTATCTTAGAAATATGTGATTTATATCATTTTTTTCCAATTGATCCCGTAGTTGAAATGATCTAGGATAACCAATTTTGTTTCGGTCATAGTTTCTTCGTTACAAATCCGTTTTCGTTGATTCAAATTGCCATCTTCTTGGATCGAGTTCTTCTTTAAGACTATGAACTGTAAATACCTTGGTTTGTATTCAGAATCATACGGCATAAGTGAAACATTAGTGAAACATATGAAGTTAAACATTTTTTTGTTACAACAAAATCATTTAATGACCATTTTTCTAAAAATACTTATACTTTGAAAAACCAAGTTTTACCTTGTTAAATTAGTATATACATAAGTTATATTACAGGTCTTGAAGTATTTTAAAAGTTAAGTTAGAAGGATCTATTTAGTTTGCAAACAAGTTTGAAAACATTCAAACTATGTTCTTGTTGTTAAACTTTTGTACCACAAAATAAGATAGCTATATATATATGAATTGAATAAGGTTATGAACATAGATTCTACCTCAAGTTCCTTGGATAAGTTTGCTGTAAAAGAGGAGTAAGAAGCTAGAATCAAAAGGGTGATAGAAGTGGATGAAAGATTGGAAGTAAGTTGGTGTTCTTGGAGGGTTTTCTTGAAGTGTTTTTGTATGGTTTTCTTATGGTGTTTTAGTATGGTTTTTGAAGCTAGATCTTCTTGGAAACTTTGCTGAATTGATTAAGGGTTTTAAGGGTTGTGAAAGAGTGTGTGTTTAACTAAAAATGAGGTTAGAAAATGAACTAGAAATGGTGATACTTATAACCTAAAAAAAAACATGTATCATGTAATACATGATAAGATTTTTAGTTTGTAATTTTGTTAATTAGTCAAGTAATCATCCAAAAGTAATTACCTAGCTCTAAGGGCATGAATAATGGCTGGTTAGGTGGTGATGTTGATGTGTATTTACTATTAGTAAATACGTATAGGAGCTAGGTATGATACGAGTACAAATACTCTAGGTATACGTATAGAAATTTTGTGAAAAATGAAATGAGGATTCAAATATAGCTATCTTTTGTGAATACACTTATATGGTTTTATGTATTTAAGTTCTTTAAAAGTAATTAAATACATTACTTATACAATATATGTATAACATTATAAGTCTTAAGTATATATGTCAAATAACGTTACGTATTGTTATCGTTTTGAAAACTTAAGTTAGTAGTTTCAAAATACACATATAACTTGTTGTTATTAATACAAAATGAGATATTAAAACATTCATTAATCATGTTAAATATGTATATATACATATATATACACAAACGTATAATTATCATATATTGTATAGTTCGTGATATCATCGGTCAAACTAGACGGTCAAACGTTGTGTAAAACTCTTTTCGGAAATATAAATCTCGACAATTTGGATTGCTTATCATGTTGGCAAGGTTTAATTTATGTAAATATTAATCTTATAAGTATAGAATGATCGAAAAAGTGCGGGTCGTTACATTACCTCCCCGTTAAATAAATTTCGTCCCGAAATTTTAAAATTGTACCTATTTTGCGTCATCGAGAAACAAGTGTGGATACTTTTGCTTCATCTGATCCTCTCGTTCCCAAGTAAACTCAGGACCTCTTCTAGCATTCCAACGAACCTTAACAATCGGTATATTGCTCTGTTTGAGTTGTTTAACTTCACGGTCCATGATTTCGATTGGTTCTTCGACGAATTGTAGTTTCTCGTCGACATGGATTTCTTCAAGAGGAATGGTGAGGTCTTCCTTTGCAAGACACTTCTTCAGGTTTGAGACGTGAAAGGTATTATGTACTCCAGCGAGTTGTTGCGGTAACTCGAGTCGATAAGCTACCGATCCAATGCGTTCGATGATCTTAAACGGGCCTACGTATCTTGGGTTCAGTTTACCCCTTTTTCCAAAACGTATCACACCTTTCCAAGGTGACACCTTTAGCATAACCATGTCCCCGACCTGAAACTCTAATGGTTTCCTTCGAACATCGGCGTAGCTCTTTTGGCGACTACGGGCTGTTTTCAATCTCTCCTTGATTTGCACTATCTTCTCAGTCGTTTCATGTATGATCTCGGGACCAGTTAAATGTCGATCTCCTATTTCATTCCAACAGATAGGAGATCTACACTTCCTTCCGTACAATGCTTCGAATGGCGCAGCTCCAATGCTCGCATGATAACTATTATTATACGAGAATTCTGCTAACGGTAGATATTTATCCCATCCGTTTCCAAAATCGATCACACATGCCCTGAGCATGTCTTCGAGAGTCTGAATCGTTCTTTCACTCTGTCCATCGGTTTGTGGATGATATGCGGTACTCATATACAAACGAGTTCCTAGTGCCTCCTGTAGTGATTGCCAAAACTTTGAGGTAAATCTACTATCACGATCGGATATAATGGAAATAGGTATTCCATGCCTTGAAACAACTTCCTTTATATACAATCGTAATAGTTTCTCCATTCTATCCGTTTCCTTTATAGGCAAGAAATGTGCAGACTTGGTGAGACGATCAACAATCACCCAAATGGTGTCGTATCCCCAGGCAGTCTTTGGTAACTTCGTGATGAAATCCATGGTAATACCGTCCCATTTCCATTCTGGAATTTCTGGTTGTTGAAGTAACCCTGACGGCTTCTGGTGTTCTGCTTTAACTTTGCAACAAGTCAAACACTCCCCAACATATGTTGCAACGTCTGTCTTCAAATTAGGCCACCAATAATGCGTCTTAAGATCTTGGTACATCTTTCCAACTCCAGGATGTATCGAATATCTTGTCTTATGTGCCTCGTTCAATATCAACTTCCTTAATCCACCCAACTTCGGTACCCAAATACGATTTGCAAAATATCGAATTCCATCTTCCCGCATAACGAGTTGCTTCGCATACTTCTTCATTATTTCATTTCCTATATTTTCTTTAGTAAGTGCTTCTCGTTGAACTTCTTTGATTTGTGAGTTGAGATTCATACGAATTTTTATGTTCATTGCTCGAACTCGAATTGGTTCTCGTTCTTTTCTGCTTAAAGCATCAGCCACCACATTCGCCTTCCCGGAATGATAACGAATTTCACAATCATAGTCGTTTATTAACTCGACCCACCTACGTTGCCTCATGTTCAATTGTTTCTGATCAAAAATATGTTGAAGGCTTTTATGATCAGTAAACACAGTGAATTTAACCCCATACAAGTAGTGTCTCCACATCTTCAATGCAAACACGACTGCTCCCAATTCTAGATCATGCGTCGTATAATTTCGCTCGTGAATCTTCAATTGTCGGGATGCGAATGCAATAACTTTCTTCCGTTGCATAAGAACACAACCAAAACCTTGTCGCGAAGCGTCACAATATATTTCAAAATCATCGTTCCCTTCTGGTAACGATAAAATAGGCGCCGTAGTTAACTTCTTCTTCAGTAATTGAAATGCGTTCTCCTGCTCCGAGGTCCATTCATATTTCTTCCCTTTTTGCGTTAACGCTGTCAACGGTTTAGCTATTCGGGAAAAATCTTGAATAAACCTTCTATAATAACCGGCTAAACCCAAAAATTGGCGTATCTGCGTTGGTGTCTTAGGAGTCTCCCATTTTTCAATAGCTTCAGTTTTTGCTGGATCAACCTGAATTCCTTCGCTATTAACAACGTGACCAAGAAATTGCACTTCTTTCAACCAGAAAGCACACTTAGAAAATTTAGCATACAGTTGTTCTTTTCTCAACAACTCCAGTATCAACCTTAAATGCTCTTCATGCTCTTGCTCACTCTTGGAATAGATAAGAATATCATCAATGAAAACGATAACAAACTTATCTAAATACGGACTACAAACTCGATTCATGAGGTCCATGAATACAGCTGGCGCATTCGTCAATCCAAACGGCATAACCAAAAATTCATAATGACCATAACGTGTCCGAAAAGCAGTTTTCGGAATATCCTCTTCTTTGACGCGTAGTTGATGATAGCCCGATCTTAAGTCGATTTTCGAATAAACACATGATCCTTGCAATTGATCAAATAAGTCATCAATTCTCGGTAGTGGATACCGATTCTTGATAGTTAACTTATTTAATTCACGATAGTCTATACACATCCTAAAAGATCCATCTTTCTTCTTAACAAACAAAATTGGAGCTCCCCACGGTGAAGTACTCGGTCGTATGAATCCACGGTCCAGTAATTCTTTTAACTGACTTTGAAGTTCTTTTAACTCGGACGGTGCAAGTCTATATGGAGCACGAGCCACTGGTGCAGCTCCTGGTACTAAATCTATTTGAAATTCTACCGATCTAAATGGAGGTAATCCCGGCAATTCTTCCGGAAAAACTTCAGGAAAATCTCTTGTCACAGGCACGTCGTTGATGCACTTTTCTTTCTTTTCGACTTTATTAACATGCGCTAAAATAGCGTAACATCCCTTTTCTAAACACTTCTTGGCTTTCAAACAGCTAATGAGTTTTAGCTTTGAATTACCCTTCTCTCCATAAATCATCACCGGTATTTTATCCTTACCAGGAATACGAATTGCCTTCTTAGCACAAACAACTTCCGCTCCTATTTTGGACATCCAGTCCATGCCGACTATTACATCAAAACCTCCCAATTCTACGGGTATTAAGTCGATTTTAAACGTTTCTCCGGCTAAATTTATTTCACAATCACGACAAATTTTATCGGCTTCAATTAGTTTACCATTAGCTAACTCAATCAAGTACTTAGCATCTAAAGGTAATGATGAACAATTCAATTTAGTGTAAAAATTTATACACACGTAGCTTCTATCGGCGCCAGTATCAAATAAAATAGATGCTGATAAGTTATTAATGGTAAACGTACCCGTAACAAGCTCCGGGTCTTCTCGTGCCTCTCTAGCATTAATAACAAACGCTCTTCCACGTGCAGGTCCGCCATTCTGATTCGGTCACTGACTCTTATAGTGACCTTGTTTTCCACAACCAAAACAAGTAATGGTAGCCAAAGCAGTTCTATTTGCGTTGGTGGCAGGAGTCTTGTTGCCATTTGTAACGAGAGCCTTACAATCTTCCGCAAGATGACCTTGTCGATTACACTTGGTGCATAACACACTACAGTAACCAAAGTGATGTTTGTGGCAACGGTTGCATAAAGGACTTTGTCCTTTATAACCAAAACCTGAACCACTACTCGCACCTTTTGTGGTTTCTTGTTTCTTATAAGGTTGTTGTTGGTTACCTCGATCATAACTTCCATTCCACTTTTTCTTGTTTCCCAATACCTTCACCTCAGTATTGAATGCTTTCTTGTCCAAAATGACCTGATCCATTAGCTCGTTCGCCATGGTTATAGCTGCATGAATTGTCTTAGGTTTCGACGCCGTAACATTTGCCTTGACCTTTTTGGGCAAACCAGCTTTGTACATTTCAATCTTCCGTTCTTCGGTTGGAACCAATTCAGGACATAGCAAAACTAATTCCATGAATCGCTGGTTGTAGTTGGTGATTTCAGTACCAACCACCTTCAAACTTCGTAACTCATCTTCTAACTTAATAACCTCATTCCTTGGACAATACTCGGTGATTATCATTGCTTTGAATTCTTCCCATGGAGTATCATAAGCTACATCTCCTCCTACCGCCTTCACATAATTCTTCCACCATGTGAGTGCACTATCTTGTAAAGTGCACGATGCAAACTTGGTCATGTCTTTTTCATCACAACCACTGATTTTAAACACCGTCTCCATCTTTTCTATCCATCGGGTTAAACCGATCGGCCCTTCCGTTCCACTGAATGATGAAGGCTTGCAAGCTTGGAACGTCTTGTAGGAGCATCCTACACGAGGATTTGGATTAACTGCAGCAGCTCTTGCAGCCTCAACCCATAACATTCTGTCGTTCACTCGCTGGTTGATGAGTTCCTCGAGTTCTTGTTCCGTCATTCGATTCAATCGCGCCATTTCCTAATGAAAGAAAATAATTATTCACATGGAATATTATAGATGTAGTGTGTATTTATAGTACATTTATAGCTTGTTAATAATATGAACCAGGTATTATTATAAAAGCCTTTTCTTCTTATTAGCGTTTTATAATTATATCTTGGGTAGTACCTACCCGTTAATGTTCATACTTAATAGCTTAGTACAGAATCAATTACTACAATCTAAATAATACTTAACCATGGAAAATTATTGCATTTCATACTTCAATATTTTACATATGCTTATCTTACATCGAACATTAAGCAAACCACACTATTAATATTATACAAAACATTATTCGGTTCCATGGTTTGACACAGCAGCGCATCGTTTGATCTATTTTCTAGGACGTTTAGACACAAAGATTTGCTTAACGCTTATCCTAACTGTCTGCCTATATTTTGGCTGTGGGACTGAAGAACTGGATGCCGGGACAGAACGAATAGGAATAGCGGGGATAGGGGTGGTAGTGTTGAGTGGAATTGGTGCCACATCATTCTCATTAAACTCGGGATTTGGATTTTCTAATTCATTAGCCTTTCGTTTCTTTCCTAGTTCGAACTCGTCTTTTGTAATTTCCTGTATTTCTTCCTCGGGTTCACTTTCCTCCTCGGGTTCACTTTCCTCCTCGGGTTCACTTTCCGGGTTCTCTATAGTTGGTTCATCCGGAATTTGTGAGTCTTCCCCAAGGATATCATTTTCGTCATCGGACAGGTTAATGACTGGAACGCCATCTGAAGATTCTGATTCGGAGTCGTTGATTGTGATAACAATTTTTGAGCTCGACATCTATCACACAACAACTAACCCATTAGTACTTATATAATATTTACATATAAATTTTAACCAACAGTGATAAGCAATGGTTTTTTTTTTTTTAAATCAGACCCGGTCAAAGTCCAGACTTTACTAATGTATCCTAACGACTTATCAGTTAGACACACTAATGCAAACCTGGTTCGCTAAGACCACCGCTCTGATACCACATGTCATAACCCGTCCTTAACCATAAGAACGTGTTAGATAACGTATGATTTCATTGCGAGGTATTGACCTCTATATGCGACATTTTTAAAAAGGAAAACTGCATATATTATACATTACAAACCAAACCATTATTTTTTGTTACAAGCTTTAGACAATAAAAAGATGATTATCGTTTAACGATAATCTTCGACTTACAAACTTTACAAATGATAATAACAACACGATTTCTAGCATATTTTACAACACACGTCCTCGGATATGCAGTTTTATTTTTGACACAAATATGAGTACGCATGATCCTGCTTAGATTCAACATAATGCAGCGGAAGCTTTAATTATCACCTGAGAATAAACATGTTTAAAAAAACGTCAACATAAAGTTGGTGAGATATAGGTTTAGTGCGCAGCAATATATATATATAGACCACAAGATTTCGTATATAAACATTTCAATAAAAATATTCTAAGTGGTTGAGCACTTGGTAACCATACTTAACATTCAATCACGTCGCATATTCCCTTTAATATGAAATCTTACTACACCGTACCAAGTGTAGTCACAAAACGAAGTACTGTGCAACCGTTGAATACTGGTCGTCCAGTCCGATTGGGGTTGTCAGGCCCGATAGATCTATCAACAGGATTCGCGTTTACAATACCGCTGTAAATATTAGTTACCAAGCTACAGGGAAGTATGCCAGTGGTACAACTCAACGTAGAATATATTTTTCAGTTACTTGTGTCCATAGCGTAAAACATAAAATACATGTATTCTCATCCCGAAATATTTAGAGTTTAAAAGTGGGACTATATACTCACTCTTGTCTTGATGATATATATATTTTGACTCGGTCTTCCGGTTGATATCACGAACCTATCCATATATAATATATCAATATGTTTTCATTTTAAAACAAACGTTATATATATATATACTTGTTATACTTTTAATATTTTGAATATTTCCTTAGTCCGTAGTTAGCATTCCGATGTTAGTAATTCAATTTTTAATGGTTCATTTTTAGATGTTTAATATACCCGCAATAAACAAAACCCCCAACGAAATAAATAAAACCCCATCGTATATGTATTGGTCGAGATTAATCTTGACCCATGGTACCGGTGTTGTCAAATGACGTGTTGCGTACATAAAGTACCGGTGTTGTCAAATGACGTGTTGCGTACAAACATGGGATCTTATGATTAATCTTCTCGTATTGTTTACGGGTGATCCTGAACCATATAAAATTGAATTATAAGTACATATATATAAAATATCATGTTATCTTAGAAATATGTGATTTATATCATTTTTTTCCAATTGATCCCGTAGTTGAAATGATCTAGGATAACCAATTTTGTTTCGGTCATAGTTTCTTCGTTACAAATCCGTTTTCGTTGATTCAAATTGCCATCTTCTTGGATCGAGTTCTTCTTTAAGACTATGAACTGTAAATACCTTGGTTTGTATTCAGAATCATACGGCATAAGTGAAACATTAGTGAAACATATGAAGTTAAACATTTTTTTGTTACAACAAAATCATTTAATGACCATTTTTCTAAAAATACTTATACTTTGAAAAACCAAGTTTTACCTTGTTAAATTAGTATATACATAAGTTATATTACAGGTCTTGAAGTATTTTAAAAGTTAAGTTAGAAGGATCTATTTAGTTTGCAAACAAGTTTGAAAACATTCAAACTATGTTCTTGTTGTTAAACTTTTGTACCACAAAATAAGATAGCTATATATATATGAATTGAATAAGGTTATGAACATAGATTCTACCTCAAGTTCCTTGGATAAGTTTGCTGTAAAAGAGGAGTAAGAAGCTAGAATCAAAAGGGTGATAGAAGTGGATGAAAGATTGGAAGTAAGTTGGTGTTCTTGGAGGGTTTTCTTGAAGTGTTTTTGTATGGTTTTCTTATGGTGTTTTAGTATGGTTTTTGAAGCTAGATCTTCTTGGAAACTTTGCTGAATTGATTAAGGGTTTTAAGGGTTGTGAAAGAGTGTGTGTTTAACTAAAAATGAGGTTAGAAAATGAACTAGAAATGGTGATACTTATAACCTAAAAAAAAACATGTATCATGTAATACATGATAAGATTTTTAGTTTGTAATTTTGTTAATTAGTCAAGTAATCATCCAAAAGTAATTACCTAGCTCTAAGGGCATGAATAATGGCTGGTTAGGTGGTGATGTTGATGTGTATTTACTATTAGTAAATACGTATAGGAGCTAGGTATGATACGAGTACAAATACTCTAGGTATACGTATAGAAATTTTGTGAAAAATGAAATGAGGATTCAAATATAGCTATCTTTTGTGAATACACTTATATGGTTTTATGTATTTAAGTTCTTTAAAAGTAATTAAATACATTACTTATACAATATATGTATAACATTATAAGTCTTAAGTATATATGTCAAATAACGTTACGTATTGTTATCGTTTTGAAAACTTAAGTTAGTAGTTTCAAAATACACATATAACTTGTTGTTATTAATACAAAATGAGATATTAAAACATTCATTAATCATGTTAAATATGTATATATACATATATATACACAAACGTATAATTATCATATATTGTATAGTTCGTGATATCATCGGTCAAACTAGACGGTCAAACGTTGTGTAAAACTCTTTTCGGAAATATAAATCTCGACAATTTGGATTGCTTATCATGTTGGCAAGGTTTAATTTATGTAAATATTAATCTTATAAGTATAGAATGATCGAAAAAGTGCGGGTCGTTACAGAATACATGCAATGTTTTATAACTGCTTTACGTTTAGACACAAGTACTCAACTGTAATTATGATGTCTTGCTTTGTCATGCAAATCCTCACCATAATATCGTTAATTGCTTGGTATAATGCAAACTTAATTATTATGAGTAGGCCTATTGAGAGCAGTGGCGGAACTTGAAATTTATGAGTAGGAGGGCGAACATTAACCACCTCAAATTATTAATTCATAATAGGCACTCCTGCACTTTAGAAATATATACATCAAATTGTCAACATAACAACCTCTAATGTTATTTAGAACTATAGTACAGAAACAATTTGCAATTCTAAAAACATCTAATTATAACAACCTCTAATTATTATTACTTTCATTATTATTATTAATATTAATATCAATACTAGTATTCTTATTATTATTATTATTATTATTATTATTATTAGTATTATTATTATTAATATATTTATTAATTATTAATAAAAAAAATGATGCAGACAGATAACAAATTGGGTTTGATATCACAATCTGCTTTTAATTTTTTTTCTTCTTCTTTTCTCAGATCATGATCAAGCTTTATATTTTTTTATTTATTTTATTCTTCCTGCTTCAATTTTTCTGGCTACCACTTCTGCTATAAAACAATTGAATTGCTCAGTGTTACTGATTAAGCCATTTCATTCGCACCTTCTTCATCAATCATATTCTGCTTTCAGCTGCCTTTAGTTGTCAAATTTAAAACAAAAAAATAAATTGAAAAACCCAGACGACACCTCTGTTTTAAACCATTTTTACCAAAAGCTCGATTACGAATAAATTTTCAAAATCTATAAATGTAGTTTTGTTAGGAATCCTTTACTCAAACTATCTGCAAAATTTCACGATCCAATTCCTCATATTGATCACGAATTTGAGAGTCAAAGTTGTAATTTAAAAAGTCAAACGTTTGTTTTACAAGCAAATTGAAGTTGTAGATGTTGTTTCTGTTGAAATTGATGATTTCTAAAGTTTCAGTGAATGATTTAAAACGTATTTCAAATAGTAATTGTAGTCTAAAAACATCCGAAATTCAAAATCACCATTTGGGTTCATGTTTGGTTCGCGACTGCTGCTGCTTTAATTACTTTTTTTATATATTTTATTTTTCAATCATTATAACTCACAACCGATTATTCTAGTTCAATTTCAAGTCATAAATCAAACTCTTAAATTCGCGATTATATTTTATTAGTGTTTTGGTCGATTGAGTTTTGGTGAGGAAGAAGAAGAAAAATGGATCAGATAGATATAGCTTATATACTTTTATTTCTGTAACACCGTACACTTTTTTTTTAAATCACAGCGGAAACATAATATATTGATATTTACAAACTATACGTAGTAATTAACTAAACCATAGTTATTACAGTCATCCAGGTGTTACGTTAACCAAAAACTTTTATACACATATAGGTATCAAAATATAAACATCGGAGTGTAGCTTGTCAAATATATCCAAAAGCAATGTTTTATAACTGCTTTACGTTTAGACACAAGTACTCAACTGTAATTATGCTGTCTTGCTTTGTCATGCAAATCCTCACCGTAATATCGTTAATTGCTTGGTATAACGCAAACTTAATTATTATGAGTAGGCCTATTGAGAGCAGTGGCGGAACTTGAAATTTATGAGTACGAAGGCGAACATTAACCACCTCAAATTATTAATTCATAATAGGCACTCCTGCACTTTAGAAATATATACATCAAATTGTCAACATAACAACCTCTAATTTTATTTAGAACTATAGTACAGAAACAATTTGCAATTCTAAAAACATCTAATTATAACAACCTCAAATTGTAAATATAACAACCTCTAATTTTATTACTCTTGAACACAAGTGTTCTTCTAAAAAACAGAGACGATTTTCAATTCTTGAATTCTAAATGCAATATATTAAATATAAAATATATATAAACATACCTCGATTTATTTAATTTGGGTTTGTTGAATGTTGACAATTGAGCCAAGTAGTGACAACACACACAAGTAGTGACAACATTTGTTCTTTTACAAACCACTATATGTATTACTTTTGTTTTTGCAGACTTGGAGTATGGAAAAAATCATATACAAAGGAAACTTTTATGAATGAGGAAAAACGGACAGTCACACTGTGGGGATGGTTGAGTTTTCAGTTCTCAAAAAGGGAAATCAAATATGCAAATTTAAGAGGGCTATTAAATTACCTATATTTTTTTTAACCCTTTTCATATAATAAAACTCCACTTCTAACTAAAAAATGTAAGGTGGCTATAGCCCCCTTTTGTCTCTACAAAGATCCGCCAGTGATTGAGAATAACGTCTCTAACCATTTGACCTTTGGTCTTTGGTTACATAATAATGATTCAACGATACTGACTGTACAAGGTGTCACGAGGTAACTTTTGTTTAGTCGCGATATTACAAACTACAGCAACACTTTTAGATTGATATATTTGGTATCAATCAACTTTAAACTAAATCTTGTGGTCTATTACTATTACTGAAATCATTATTTATGATAAACCTATGAACTCACCAACCTTTTGGTTGACACTTTTTAGCATGTTTATTCTCAGGTATTACATAATGCTTCCGCTGTGTATTTTATAATTGAAAAAGACATTACATAGAGTCATTCATGACATATTTTTGAAAGACGTTGCATTCAAAATCATCTCCGTGTATCATATAGATGTCAATACCTCGCAACGGGACCAGAGATAACGTACCGCGTCAATGGCGATTTTGGCGGGTCGTTATATCGTAGACGTTAAAATGCAATATATATATATATATATATATATATATATATATATATATATATATATATATATATATATATATATATATATATATATATATATCAAACTAGATTAGAAGTAGCGTATTTACAGGTGAAAGAAAATTTGAGTGCCGGTTTGAAGAGAAGGTGTGTGAGAGAAAATGTAGGGGTGAGAGCGCGGTGGTATTACCACTACCGTTTGTTGATTCAACAAGGTATTACCGGTATAAGTTAGTTTTATTCCCAAATCCTAACTTTTAAATTACCCCCTGATTTTTGCGATTACTACACTGTTTACCCCTCACAATTTGCACATGATATTTATTTTCTATATATCAACTAGCAAGCATTAGTGATTAGCACATTAAAATTTGAGAGCGTTCATTTTTTAATTATCCCATATCAATATCTTAAATATCGTTTTAATATGGGTACAAATTCCCATTTGAAGGTCACAATCAAAAAACTCAGTTAAAGTTAAATATGTTTAAATATTTTCATAAATATCTAGTAGTTAGAGTCCAAATATCTTAACGAAAGATTTCATATCACGTAGCAATTAGAAAGGACAATGTGTCAAGGACACCAACCATCTCCATTTAATGGAGTGGTTAACGCGTTTTCTTTAGTGTCCGAGAGGTCTTGAATTCGACCCTCAAATTAGGGATATGATCGGGTTGGGTGGCTAATCGCCATTCGGGTTCATTAAGAGGCCGAAGATGGCTTTTTACTTTTTTAATCGCCCCCGTCAGTGACCTTTACATCGTTGTTCTTAAAAAAAAATACCTGCCCAGTGACCTTTACATCGTTGTTCTTAAAAAAAAATACCTGCTGAATCCATCTAAATAAAAATTACTCGCAGTCGCAAGATGGATAAAAAATCTTCTGTGTTTAATTTAATTTTTAGCAACACCAGCAACTAGTTTCACCGTTCACGTACAAGTATGAAGAATACACCAGCAACTAGTTTCACCGTTCACGTACG
The DNA here is from genome assembly GCF_046630445.1 of Rutidosis leptorrhynchoides. NCBI lineage: Eukaryota > Viridiplantae > Streptophyta > Magnoliopsida > Asterales > Asteraceae > Rutidosis > Rutidosis leptorrhynchoides. Next base: position 638,663,564 of record NC_092335.1, read on the forward strand.
TTGGTTTCTTTTCAATATGGGTCTAAAATAGTCTAGAGTTATAACAATCTTTCTTGCCAGAGAATACAAAGACGAATTGGTAATCCAGTCTAAAACAATCAAAGATTACAAAAACATCTGTAACACGATAAAGATCAGACTCTGAAAGTAAGGAGCACAAGTTCTTTTTCTTTTCCTGCTTCTGAAGGTTTTGGATTTTACTTGTAGAAATCAAAATCAGTGTCGGGCTTCTTTACGTTGGTCCTGTAGCCCTTCTCAAAGTCCTTAGGAAGAATAACATAACGGTTCTTGCGCACTGCATGCATCCCTGCTTCTTGACAAATTGCAGTAATCTGAATGTAACAGATCATTCAAGTTAACGTAGTATTCACAAGAGGTCAAAATAGGTAGCAACACCAGTTGGTCAAGGAGTAAACACGAATATTTTAAACTGGTCAACAAATTGTGTTCACCCAAAAAACTTATTCAAAATCATATGTATGTTATACATTACTGTAGTATGTTGTTATATACACTTATCCCGAAACACTTTTTAACTGGTCAACAGATTGTGTTCAACCATTTCCATTTTGACACATCTGACCCGTCAGAGAAGTAATTTTAAATAAATGGTAAACAGAACAGCTTACCTCAGCAGCACTAATCTTGTCAGGCCGAGAGACGTAATCTTCCAAGTCAACTTCATCACTTAGATTCATTTTTGCGGTGCAAACCTAAGTAATAAAATAAAAAAAAATAAATAAACTCATATCTAAGATGGTATATAATCCCACTATAGAAACCGCTTAACCCTCATCAGCTGAAAATTACAATTACTTATCAACGCTGTTCCGCAACTTTAAAATGTATAATATACAATTTATTACCTGAAAAACGAGCCTCTTTTGTCTTCTATCAGGTAAAGGAAACTCAATCTTGCGGTCAAGCCTACCAGGACGTAGAAGTGCTGGGTCCAAAGTGTCAGCTCTGTTAGTTGCCATTATGACCTTAACATTCACTGTCTGGTCAAACCCATCCATCTGTAAACAACCCAAATCCATGGTATTATTATTCTAATTATAAGTCTTAATAGAAGAAGGCACAAACAACTAGACACCATTAAGCTAAATGGGCAAGTTAGAAAATGAATCGACTGATTAAGATAGGTTCTTTTCAGTATAGGTCAGAAAAGGTTCATACAAATATTGCCAGCCTTTAAAGAAAGAAAGAAAAGAAAAAAAAATACGAACAACTTATCAGGGATAAAACAATAGAAAATGGTTCATTGAACCTTTCATGAGCTATCAGTTCACCTGATTTAAAAGTTCCATGAGAATTCTCTGCACTTCTCTATCAGCTCCAGTCTGAGCATCAAACCTGGCAGTAGCAATTGCATCTACCTCATCGATAAATATGATTGCAGGCGCATTTTCTTTTGCAAGACGAAAGACGTCACGAACCATTCTGGGGCCCTGCATATCACATTAACAGAATGAGATAATCATCAAAGTAGTGTATGTTTCTAAGATACACATATGCAAAGATATCACAGAATTCATGCCAGCAAACACATTGGGGGCATATGACTTGATTGCAAAGGACGTTATTTCTAAGAAACACGTGCAAAGAATTAAGTAAGAAACACTTCAATTGAAAGCAATCTAGTAAAAGTATAAGCTGTTGATAGAGGATGTCAAAGACATACCTCACCCAAATATTTCTGAACAAATTCTGAGCCAACTACCCTGATAAAAGCTGCAGTTGTATGATTTGCAACAGCTTTGGCGAGCATGGTCTTGCCAGTACCAGGAGGACCATAGAGTAAAACACCACGAGGTGGATCAATACCTATCTGTTTGTATAAATCATGGTGAGTCAAAGGTAACTCAACAGCTTCACGAATTTCCTGCTTTTGAATGTCACATCCTCCAATATCCTATAAGATGACAGTCAAAAGAAACACGTGTTAGCTTTACAGGACGTCAATCTCATAGACATGCAATTCCAACTAAAACAAGCTTTAAATCAACCCGTGAAACTAGAAACATACAATAGACCAGGAGTTTAATACATTAATGATAACCCTTTTATATTCTACAGCCATCATTACAATGCTTACTGACTAAATCATCACCACAAAGGTGTTCACATTTAGCATTCTACAAGATAATACACATATAATTTAACTTGCACAAAAACACTTAGTCCCAGTTGCTAGCTTTCATTGTCTAGTAAAATTATGTTATATACTGTATGGCATTATTAGCTTCTAACCACACGTATTTATACATTAATGAGGACTCCTGTTATTCAGGTTCAGAAACACTCAGACCCAACCCTTGCATAATTACATCCACATATTATTATCTTACAATTAATGGAAGACTAATACAATGATATATTTTGTCATATAACAATATAACCAAATTCGAGCAACTTTCAAATTAACATGCGAGAATACTCTCTACTATTGTGCACACAAAATTAGCAAGCAGCATCAATTACCCCAGGCGGAAAATAACACAACTTTTAGGCCCAATTTGGCTCACGGAATCCAACGGGATTCCAGATTGAATTTAGACACGGCGCATGTCTAAATTCAATTCCGCCCAGAATCCCATTGAATTACGGTAAACCCTAATCTGCCACAACTAATCAAAATACAGATATTCAAAATTTTAACAAAATTCCTTAGAATACACAAAGAACATATATATATATATATATATATATATATATATATATATATATATATATATATATATATATATATATATATATATATATATATATACACGCTGTAAGTAACATCAGGCTTCTCAGACTGACTCAAAAGCGAAATACTTGAATCTGCCTCCGGCGGCAAAACATCAACGAGCGCATTACTATGACGGTGCAACGCAACAGAAGCGGAAGGTTTCAAATCCTCACGATTAATCGTACTTAAAATCCTAACATAATAATTAGAACCAGTAGTTGATCCAACAATTCCATTATTCTGATCAATCATCTCCATAAACTGACCGATTACAAGCGGTACGGATTGAATCCGTTTAACCTCTTCTTCAGATCTAAGCAGCTCACGTTTCAAATTCTTCTGTTCATCTTTCACATATTCCGTTTGAATTTCAGTATACTCGATTAGTCGTTCTAGGGCTTTGAGACGAGTGTAAAGGTCTTCGTCAGAATCTGTTAACGGCGAGTCGGTTGTGTACGGATTAGGGAGAGTCGGTGGTGGCGACGGTAAGGGTTTGGGATCCAGAACCATCGTTGATGCCATTGTTTACGGTGGTGATTTAGGGCTGTGTGATTTGGGGAAAATAGAGAATAGTGGAAAGATAGAAATAGAGCAATGTTATAATAATAATAATAATATAGATATGGATAGTCAATTTTGGTGTATACATATAGTCAATTTTGGTACACAAAGTATGTATTTTTATATTGAGATTTTAGGCTATAAATACTCATGAATGCAAGCATTAAACTTGCACCATTTCTCACACTTACAAAGTGTTTCTTTCTTTCTCTCCATTATCATCTTTGTTCTTACACTTCATTATTAGTATTCTAAATCAAGAATCAAACCACTAAAGGTAGTTATAAGCCTACTGAATTATAACATCAAGAATCAAACCACTAAAGGTAGTTATAAGCCTACTGAATTATAACATCAAGAATCAAACCACTAAAGGTAGTTATAAGCCTACTGAATTATAACACGTTATCAGCACGATAATCTTAATACTAAATATGGTTGGCTCTGCCACCAAAATGATATATGGTCGGTTATACCACCAAAATGATATATGGTCGGTTATACCACCAAAATGATATATGGTCGGTTATACCACCAGAATGATATAGGTCGGTTATACCACCTGAAAAAATATATGGTCGACACTGTCGCCAAATTTTCATTTATGTTTACTAATATTTATATTTTTGTTATATAACATTTATTTATGATTGCTTACACATGGTCGACACTGTCACCTACTTATCATTTATGTTATATTAAATTTATGTTTAATGTTTATATACTTATGAATATAAATTTGACTCTAATTTATCATGATGTTTGTTTTAATTTTTGATAATAGAAAATGTCGAATCTGGAAAAGCTTAAATTTACTCCTTTAGAATCAACTGGAAACAACTACATGCCATGGGTTATAAAAGTAAAAATGCATCTTAAATCAATGGGCATTCTTGAAACCATAAATGAAAACAACACTTGTTCTGAAAAAGAACAAGCTACGGCATGTTGCTTTATTCATCAACATATTGATGAATGCTTACAAAATAATTATGTGACTGTAGAAGATCCCCATGTTTTATGGGAAGGTCTCAAAAGCAGATTCAATAATCAAAGAGAAATTTTACTTCCAGCTGCAATGGAACAATGGAGAACATTAAGGTTCCAAGACTTTAAGAAAGTAAATGAATACAGCTCAGCTCTGTATAATACATGTTCACAACTTAAATTCTGTGGACATGAAATTAGTGATGCAGACATGATGGAGAAAACTTTCTCCACAATGAATGCTGCAAACATCACAGTGCAAAGAAATTTGAGAATGCTAAAGTTCAAAACATATCCTGAACTTAATTCATATCTCTTAGTTGCAGAGCAAAATGATGAGCTATTAATGAAAAATCAGCAATCCCGTCCTACTGGTACACTTGCAATCCCTGAAGCAAATACTGCAAATAATTATAAACAGGGACAAGGACGCGGGCAAGGTCGTGGTTATAATAACCATCACCATCATCATGCCAAAAGCCATAACTATGGTAGAAACCATCCTTATGGTAATGGTAATGGGCGTGGACGTGGTCGTGGTCGTGGCCGTGGTGGTCAAAGAAATAGTAATCCACGAAAATATAAATATCAACCACAAAACAAGCCCATTAAACAAGATGTTGAAGAAAATTCTTCTAAAAATTCTGAAGAATCTTGCTACAGATGTGGTAGAATGGGCCACTGGGCTAATACTTGCCGAACATCTAAACATCTTGTTAAGATGTATCAGGATTCGCTGAAAGGTAAAGAAAAGGAAGTAAATTTTGTGGATAATATTGATCCAACAGTCACTGAGAAACCATCTGATTTATATGAAGATTTCTTGAATGTTTAAGTTGTGTGTCTTTTGAAAAATAAACGATTTAATATCGTCTGTCTTTGTCATTATGTTTGCTAAATGTTTCAGTACTATCTATTTGCGTTTAAAATATTGTGTAATATTAATGTACTCACTATTTATTTCTTATATATGAAGTTCAATATGAATTTTGCTGGAATACAACATCAATCAAGTGGTGGAGATCTCTGTATAGCAGACAGTGGAACTACACACACTATACTTAAATCCGAGAAATATTTTATTGATCTAAAACCAACGGAAGGAACTATACATACAATATCAGGACCTGCTAACTTGATAAAAGGGATAGGAAAGGCAAATTTCATACTACCAAATGGTACAAAATTTTTAATAAATGATGCCTTATTTTCTCCCAAGTCAAGCAGAAATTTATTGAGTTTCTCCGACATATACCTTAACGGGTATGATTATCAGTCAGTGACAACAGAAAATGAGAAATATTTAAGTATCACTGACAAGAGTCATGTGGTTGAAAAACTGCCAAGACTTAGTTCTGGATTACATTATACACATATAAATGTACCAGAAATACATATGGTAGTTAACGAAAAATATATTGATCCTGGTGTATTCAGTTTATGGCATAACAGATTAGGCCATCCAGGATCAACAATGATGAAAAGGATTATTGAATGTACTCATGGACATCCACTAAAGGATAGAAAAATCCATCATGATACAATGGTTCCATGTACATCTTGCTCTCTTGGAAAATTGATAACTAGACCCTCACCACTTAAGGTTGAGAAAGAATCACCAATGTTTCTTGAAAGAATTCAAGGTGATATATGTGGACCAATTCATCCACCATGTGGACCATTTAGATATTTCATGGTTCTAATAGACGCATCTAGCAGATGGTCTCATGTTTGTCTGTTATCAAGCCGTAATGTGGCATTTGCAAAATTTCTTGCCCAAATTATTAAATTGAGAGCTCATTTTCCTGATTACACCATTAAAAGGGTGAGACTTGATAATGCTGGTGAATTTACATCTCAAGCATTTAATGACTATTGCATGTCTATAGGAATTGTTGTTGAACATTCTGTTGCTCATGTGCATACACAAAATGGTTTAGCCGAGTCATTGATTAAACGTTTACAGTTAATCGCTAGACCATTGATAATGAGAACAAAACTCCCTGTATCTATATGGGGTCATGCAATTTTACATGCTGCTGCATTGATTCGCATCAGACCAAGTGCAAGTCATAAATATTCCCCCCTACAACTTGCTTTTGGTCAAGAGCCAAATATTTCCCATCTTAGAACATTTGGTTGTGCAGTGTATGTTCCAATTGCGACACCACAACGTACAAAAATGGGTCCTCAAAGGAGGTTGGGAATATATGTTGGATATGAAACATCTTCAATATTAAGGTATATTGAACCTATGTCAGGTGACGTTTTTACAGCACGTTTTGCTGATTGTCATTTTAATGAAACATTGTTCCCTAGATTAGGGGGAGAAATGAAAAATAAAGAAAATGATGTTTCATGGTGTGAACCTCAATTAAAGTATCTTGATCCTCGCACAAAAGAATGCGAGACAGAAGTTCAAAAGATAATGCATATACAAGAACTTGCAAATCAATTGCCTGATGCATTTACAGATACAAAAACGGTGACAAAATCATATATACCAGCAGTAAATACTCCAGCTCGAATTGAAATTCCAAAAGCTGGCAATAACGTCACTCATGAATCTTTGCCACGTCAGAAACGTGGAAGACCAATCGGTTCAAAGGATAAAAATCCTCGAAAAAGAAAATCAGCTGATAATGAAGTAAAAGAAAGTGTTCAAGAAGAACCACAAATCAGTACTCCTACTGCAGAGGAGATTGATGATGTCAATACAGAAATTGCAATCAATTATGCATATTCAAAAATATTATGGAACCGAAATGAAATGAAAAATCTTGATGAGAAATTTTCATTTAATGTTGCATATGACATCATGAATAATGATGATGATCCAGAACCAACATCTATGGTTGAATGTCAAAATAGACATGATTGGGCTCAATGGAAAGAAGCAATACGAGCTGAATTAGAATCACTCAATAAAAGAAAAGTTTTCGGATCCATCATTCTCACTCCTAAAGATGTGAAACCTGTAGGATACAGATGGATTTTTGTCCGAAAAAGAAATGAGAAAAATGAAGTTACAAGGTATAAAGCTAGACTTGTAGCTCAAGGTTTTTCTCAAAGACCGGGAATTGATTATGAAGAAACTTATTCTCCTGTTATGGATGCAATTACTTTTAGGTACTTAATCAGTCTGGCAGTTTCTAAAAATTTAGAAATGCATCTCATGGATGTTGTGACTGCTTATCTATATGGATCACTTGATAGTGATATATATATGAAGATACCTGAAGGATTTAAGGTACCAGAAGCATCAAATGCAAAACCCAAAGAAATGTATTCGATTAAATTACAAAGATCTTTATATGGGTTAAAACAATCGGGACGTATGTGGTATAACCGATTAAGTGATTACTTGATAAGCAAAGGGTATACAAATAATCTTACTTGCCCTTGTGTTTTCATTAAGAAAACAACATCCGGATATGTGATCATAGCTGTTTATGTTGATGATCTTAACATCATAGGTACAAATAAAGAGATCCATGAAGCCATTCAACTTCTAAAGAAAGAATTTGAAATGAAAGATCTCGGAAAAACCAAGTATTGCCTTGGTTTACAAATTGAGCATATGCCTAATGGTTTACTTGTACATCAAACAACATATACTGAAAAGATTTTGAAACGTTTCAATATGGACAAGGCAAAACCATTAAGTACTCCTATGGTTGTTAGATCACTCAATGTTGAAGCTGATCCATTTCGTCCATGTGAAGATCAAGAAGACATTCTTGGACCAGAAGTACCATATCTTAGTGCAATTGGAGCTCTTATGTATCTTACAAATTGTACAAGACCTGACATTTCTTTTGCAGTTAATTTGTTGGCAAGGTTCAGCTCTGCTCCTACCAAAAGACACTGGAATGGGATCAAACACATATTTCGATACCTTCGAGGAACTACTGATTTAGGATTATTTTATTCTAACGAATCAAAACAAGATTTGGTTGGTTATGCAGATGCAGGTTATTTATCTGATCCACATAAAGCTAAATCTCAAACTGGATATGTATTCCTAAATGGAGGTACTGCAATATCATGGCGTTCTCAAAAACAAACACTTGTTGCTACATCGTCAAATCATGCCGAAGTGATTGCATTACATGAAGCTACTCGAGAATGTTTTTGGTTGAGATCAATGACACAACTCATTACTGATTCTTGTGGACTAGAACGCAATAAAAGTCCAACAACTATCTATGAAGATAATGCAGCTTGCATAGCACAGATGAAAGAAGGGTATATCAAAAGTGACCGAACAAAACACATACCACCTAGATTCTTCTCATACACTCAAAATCTCATTAAGGACAACCAGATTGAAATGAGATATGTGCAATCTAGCAAAAACTCTGCTGATCTTTTCACGAAAGCACTTCCAACTGCTATTTTCAGAACACACGTTCATAACATTGGCATGAGACATGTTCAAAAGATGTAACAGCTGAAGCGATGTCTACTTGAGGGGGAGTCAACTCCATGCTGCACTCTTTTTCCCTTAGCTAAAGTTTTTTCCCACTGGGTTTTCTTTAGCAAGGTTTTTAACGAGGCAGTAATTTATAGTTGATCTTCAACAAAATAAAATTGCTATCCAAGGGGGAGTGTTATAATAATAATAATAATATAGATATGGATAGTCAATTTTGGTGTATACATATAGTCAATTTTGGTACACAAAGTATGTATTTTTATATTGAGATTTTAGGCTATAAATACTCATGAATGCAAGCATTAAACTTGCACCATTTCTCACACTTACAAAGTGTTTCTTTCTTTCTCTCCATTATCATCTTTGTTCTTACACTTCATTATTAGTATTCTAAATCAAGAATCAAACCACTAAAGGTAGTTATAAGCCTACTGAATTATAACATCAAGAATCAAACCACTAAAGGTAGTTATAAGCCTACTGAATTATAACATCAAGAATCAAACCACTAAAGGTAGTTATAAGCCTACTGAATTATAACAAGCAAGAAGTTATCGTGCGCAACAATTTAAATCAAGTCTTTTGTTTTTACAATTTGGGCCACAAAGTTCTGCAGATTTTGTTTATTGGACACAAAAGTTTTAAGGTGGTGTTTGACCTCTCGATTTAAAATCAAAAGGGATTTTAAATCTCAGAATTTATTTGAAATCCTTTCATATATTTTGTTAGGGGATTTGACAACACGTGATTTGTAAAACGTAAACAGAAACTGTAAAACATAAACGTATCACGTAAAATGTAAACGTATACCGTAAATCATAAAACATAAACGTAAAATGTATACGTAAATCATAAACATAAAGGATTTTGAAACATGCAATTTCTAAATCTCTCATTAATATAAAGGATTTTGAAATCTCATGTTCATAGGATTTTTGAAATCTCGTGTATATTGAAATCCCCCAACCGAACATAAAATTCAGTGACTTTGAAATTACGAATACCTTGAATACTTTTCAAAATCTCAGGAACTAGACGCCCCCTAATGAGTTTATGTGCAATAATTTAATTTTTTTATTTTGTTTCAGAAATGTATAACCACTTTACTAATGAGTTATGTTCGGTGAAAATATTACGGTACCTTTTTAACGACAAAAAGGAGTTTTATTAAAAAATATATATATATATTACATTACCCTTTCTAACGACAAAAAATAATGTTATTAAGAGACTAGCAAGTAGCAAGAAGATGTTAAAAACAGTTACAAAATGTATAGTGGACTTTGAAAACATTTTTCCCAGTTAACCTTTTATTTTAAATCGCGACTAGCTAACTAGTTAAAACCCTTATAAAGTATACTATCAAAATATGACACTTCTAAAGCTTATTCTCTTGAAAAATAATGTATTTAAGGAGCTTCCCAAATGGCCCATAGCAAGGCAGGAGAACAGGCTCTTAAGCTCTAATAAATGATGTGTGAAATAGTTAATTTTAAGATTGGTCTCAACGGTTCAATCTTACAAACTGTCCATAAGTCCGCCCACCTGGGCGGTGATGGCAGGGCTACGCCCAGCCATCCACCCAGGCCACCGCCCTGTTCCTCGCCTTCCTCTTTGTCTTCCTGAGTCATATTGCTGGACGGATGAAATGCTAGAATAACTTGTAGATTTTGTTTCATTATTTGTACCACACAATATTTTAATTAATATAGTGTGTCCCAATTTTTATGAAGTATGTCATTGTTGGTAGTATTTAGTCCTGAGAAGAAAGTACTGACGTGATGCTGATGTGGCAGCTAGTCCTAGAAGGAAGTCTGTCTTGGTTAGGAGCACTCTAACATATAACATATTAGAGAGTAATATTTTAGACAAGTGAATCCTTACACTATCAAAATACCTTTTTAACCATTTATTGAGTTTAACAATCTAAAATATACTGCACACTTTTACTTTTTTAAAGGACAAAATTGTTATAAAAAAATGTTAGTGGAGTATGCTAAAAATTTGATAGTATATTTAATTTTGTTGGTTGGTCAGTATTTATGACTAATATTTGTTTATAAAAATGTTGATGCTTCATTAGCCCAACAATCTTGCAGTTCTTGCAACAAACCGATCCAAATCCACAAACAAAAACTAAAATATAGGTGAATCCAACATCTTGAGTTGAGCATAATTCTTTGATTTACTACAACCACACACTTACAAGCCTCTTTTTTAATTACACACTTTCACATAACAAACAAAGCAAAACATGATCAAACAATTGTTTACAAGTATTAATATAAATCAATCAAAAGAAAAATCACACTTCAAACCAACTAATCTAGTTCAAGTATTCCAAAGCCAAGTTCAATTTCCATTTACGAGATAGAGAAACGTCGTCTTCTAGGTTTCGTATGATCAACATCATTTCCTTCTTCGATATTCGAAGTATCCTTCGATCCATGTTTAAAAGGATTCAACTTACCAAATTTCTTAGACATCGACGAGAAGAAAGTAGGCTTCTTCGTGTTGCCTATTCTAGCAGACGTTGATCCCACATTATTCTTTTGTTGTATATCGGATATAAACGCTTTCATTTGTAGCAACTCAGATCTTAATGCTTCGTTCTCTTTAGCTAATGATACGTCCGCTTGTACTTGAGACCTCATACTCAATGCGTCAGGCGTACTCTTCTCGTTTTTGTCACTTCTGATTTGTAATTGATCAAAATAAAGTGCGTGTAAAACTATCTGTACGGGTAGTCTTTTGTTTTGTGATGCATGTACCCTTGCCTCGTACGAGAGTTTGAATGGGTCCATTGCACTACAAACCTTCTCGCGCTCAATTTCGTCTAAGTTGGGATGAGCCTATAACATAGAAGTTGAAGGATTATTACAATATGACTCAAAGTTGTGCCCATCAATTTCATAGCATTTGACAACATTGTTAATTATAATGTGTAATTATCTAGGGGGGTTATATTTAATTTGACAACATTGTTAATTATTACAACGTAGCGGTCATATATTTAATTGGAAGTGACGGTTACTAAATTATACATGACTTTTATGTAGCTTAACGACAGTCTAGTAAAAATTTGTCTATTAAAGTACCTTGAGAAATATATCGATAGCCCGGTACAAATCATCATCATATTTCCTTGCATTTTTAGGGACCAAATTAGCCACACCATTAAACTTAGAAATACTCAATTCACTAGCCGTAGCAATCTCACCAAGGTACGCATCAACAGTTTTCGCAACCCTTAACATCGCGGTCGAACACACTTCCCTAAAATCGCCACCATTAAAAACCGAAACACTCTTTTCTTTCTCCACAAACCCCGAAATAATCCTTCGTACACTTTCCAAATCAAACAATCTCTCCCCATCAAAAGTGTACGACAACACAAGTAAATCATCAACCGTGACATGTTCCAATATCGACGATATCCTTTTTTCCAACTGTTTTTTACATTCATTGTCGTTTTCAAGGAATATTGCGGTTCGTAGTAAGCAACATAAGAAGCTAATTGGGAACGAGGAGCGATTACTTTCGATAGGGAGTAATGTGATTATTTTTGCTAAGAGGGATTTTTGTTGCGATTTTGATGACGTTGAGATTGAGATTGACGCTTTTAGGTTTGTACCCGAGTGATCACGAACTAGGTCGGGTAGTGATCGCTCGGTGTAGGTTATGATCGCGTTAGCGATTGTCAAGGGTTTTGCGCCTCGTGACTTCATTGATGCGATTATCTTTTCGAAAAAATCAATGTGGATGATTGATAGCTCGTCGGCCCACCAATTTGGAGGCGATCGGCTTGGAAAATTCGCTTCATTACATGCCTGAAAAGTGAACTTCGATTTGGTTATTGTGCTCATGATATACAACATTACACTAAACTAGTAATAAATCAAAATCCCTATACACCACTCATGTGATATTGAGTTTTGTTGTTGTTGTAGTAATAAATCAAAATCAATTAAAATACGTTCAATTTTAAAAAGTGATATAACGTTACGACTTTAACCTTACTAACGTAGGTTACACAAAATTAGAGAGATTTGTTAAAAAGACACAGGTGTGCATGGGAAGGGTTAAAAACGTTCACGGGATAATTTAGAAGAGTTGAATAAACATTTACGGAATTACTAGATTAGACTTTGTTGAATAACTCTTTTTGAATAATTTTGGGGAAAAGAAAAGTATACAGACGATATTTGACTTTAGAAAAGTAAAATAGTCACCTTCTACTAAACAATATTATTACATGATTATTTAAATTTTAATTAAATAAATATTTTATTAGACAACCCCTATGGTTAATTACCCGTCCATTACCCGCTCATTACCCGTAACTAACCTTAGGCACCACTTAGTTACACGCGTTAGTTACCCGCTTTCACCATAGATTTAACGGAAGAGTTATAGGAATTGCGGGTCCCAGTGCTTTTTATTGTTGGACTTGATGCTTTATTGCTTGTACGTTGTATATTAAGAGGAGTATTGTTTTAGCCATGATAGGGAGTGTTTAGTTATGAGTTAGTTATAGGATATTGGTGTTGATGTGGCGCTGATGTGGAAGGTTAAGAGGATGAATAGTTTAGTTACGATAGGGAGTGGCCTTAGAGTCACAATAGTCATGGTAACAAAGTTACCATCAAGTTGCATAAAAGTTTCTATTTCTATTTACTTTCCACTTAAAAAGATTAATTTTTACAAAGGGATAGTTAAAGGCCAAATTGTTTAAAAAGATAACGTAAAAGTCAATATTTCTCAATAAAGAGTATATTGTTTTTTTCTTTACAAAAAAAAAAAAGTGTATAATTTGAATTTAGTGCGTAAAAAAGATTTTGATATGAAAAATACTAATAAAGGTAATATTCGTCCACATATGCTTCCACATAGACACCACCTCATCGAATCTGATGAGGTGGCACCACGTCATCATCTTCTCCGATGAGATGGTCCGCGGAAAATCGGAATTTTGACCAGAAAAAGTCATCGGAAAATTATTTGGGCGAAAATTCGATTACATGGCGCTAGAAAGTTCGATGACGTGGCGCCACCTCATTAGATTCGATGAGGTGGCATCTATGTGGAAGCACATGTGGACGGATATTACTTTTATTGGTATTTTTTTGAAATTGGAATCATTTTTTCGCACTAAATTCAAATCAGACACCTTTTTCGTTAAATAAAAAAAAAACAATATACCATTTATTGAAAAAATTGTTACTTTTGTATTATCTTTTTGGGCAATTTGCCCTTTAATTAAATAAACGTTTAGTAATTTTTTATATGTTATCACTAGTAACTATTTAAAGGTAGTTGTAATTTTAAACAATTAACAGTTTAATAGTAAGTTTACCTTAACGCTAGCGACTTCAACACATCGTTGAACGATGTTAATTTGTTCGGCTATAGGAAGAAGATCTTCACACGATTTCAAGACGACAACGGCCCCAGAAAGACTCGTTAATGCTACCTGACCAAGAAAGTCGTCCGTACGACCAGCAAGGTTACCATCACAATACTCATCAGTCATATCGAGATACTCAGCAGCGCAACGAAGTGCTGCCACGTTATGAACCGTGATTTCGAAATTCACACCGTAACAAAACTTTGCCGCCTTTTCAAATATTTCAGCTCCTCCTGGGATACTAGAGAGATCTAGTCGTGACATATCAGGTTCTTTTGATTCCAGTATTAGTCGTCTTATGTAATTGCTCTTTGCTACTAACATAAACTATCATAACAACGAATGATCAATTGTCAATTTATTACCATAGGTTCCCAACACGATCTAATTAATAACGGATGTTAAAAATAATATTATTGTACATATACATATACAGTGCTGTTAATTTCTAGGGCCCTGTTTAATAAGTAAAAAGATATAGTTTTATATACTAAATTTTTTCTTTTATACAAGCATAAGTTCAATAATACCAAAAAAAGCTGTATTATTTTTAAAACCTTATACATAAATGGACCATATAATATATTGTTGGATTATATTTTTGAACCCTTTTAAACTGTAGGTCTCGTGCGATTGCACACTTTGCAGGCCTTAAAAAAACGGTCCTGTATATATAAACTTATTTGACATAACAACAAATGATTACTTGTCAACTAATTAACATATATAGTTTAAGAACAAGATCCAATTTATATCTGCTGGTGATTTGTACGAAATACTCCAGTGAATATGACTTGTTGTACGTATAAGTTTATATGACAGAGATTTAAAAAATATTATTATTTTGATGTTTTATATGAAGGAAACAAATATTTTCCCAAATTTTTCTTCATAAATTTCACTGTCTGTAGCTGTCTTTTTATTCAAAGTAAAACTTATGTAAAACATGAATCTACTTGAATTTTGTTATTCAAATTAATATTTAATCATTAATAATGTTGTAAAATAGTCTTTTATTCTACAAGAAACAAGTATTATAATAATGTTAAATTGTAATGGTTTTACAACGGCATATTTGCTTCTCCGTTTATTAAATCAAAACATGTTACAAAGTAACATTGATATATCATAATTGATCATACCTTGTGAAGAGGGAACTTAGCTTCACCAACTTGTATAAGAATATCAGTTGGGATATCTTGAGAGAAGACCCTAATTAAGCACGAGATTAAAGAAAAATATAATAATTAGGTTTTGATGATTTTAGGAAAAGATTAGAATAATAAAAAATGTTAAATTTGGAGTAACTTGTGGATGATTACCATTGGCCAGTTCTTTCCATTGCAAGAGAAACCCTATTGGTGTGTGAAGCCATCATAAGATGATTGGGAGGATAAGGTTCTGATGATGAGTTAAATGTTATGGGTTATATAAGGGTACATGCGATATTGTTAATTGTATTGAATATGTCTTTTTAATTCACTTTTATTTGGACACTAGGAAAAATATATATGTAACATCGTGGTCACATTTTTAGCCATATTCCAATATCCACTTTAAATTAAAACTATAGAAAGTAAGAGCATTTGCATTACATTATGTGATACATTTTCATAACCATACTTGTACTTATTATTCATATAACCCGTGGAAATAAAATACGGGTAGATAGTTAAGGTTGATGGCAGGTAATTTTGTATGCATCTTAAAAAAAAATTGTATGCATCTTAAAATCCGAGCTATTATGTGATTATTTTTGACCATTTTAATAGTCACTCTGATATATATTACCGAGTAATAGCAAAGTTTGTACCTAAAACCTCGTGTAAGGATCTTTAGATCTCAAAGACTAGATCATCTTGAAATTGTTGAAATCTAAACACGGCACAATGAAAGATCTTAATTGTTACTTTGTTATGTACTTTCTACAACTTTATTACTGATATCTTTACCCGTTTATTAAAATCGTAGTTGATGATATTAGTGTAGAATAAAACCAGTATTGAAAGTTTAGACATTATTCAACAAGTTGAGTTTTTTACTTCAATAAACAAATTTTCTCATAAATTCATTAATCTGCGGATAACAAAAGCTTAAAACGGTTTAATTAAACACAATTCAAAATACAAGAGATCATTCGAGATTTATTGAGTGGGTACGTAGAGAATAAAAATTTGTACATTGTTGTGCATTAATTAATCTTGTTCATATATAAACAATTGCCAAGTATGAGTTAAAACTTACAACTAATTAAAATAGAGACATTTTGGTTAAACATTATGTCAAATTGTCAATTGTCAAGTAACAAACCACGGCCAAACACCATGTGATGGTGGTCGGAGTTTCTCTGCACCACACAATCATGTGGCTGAGACACATTCAAATTTGGTCCAAATCTTGGCTGTATCGTAGTACAAGTCACTTGGACCCTCATAAGTTGCTTTTGTCCATAATTTAACTATTATTGCTTGTTGATTTATAATGCCGTAGCTATGGCCCACATAGGTATCCAATTATAACAAATGATAAGGTCACACGTGGACTTCTCCATATCTAGATCTTTTAAGATAATGTTCTATAATCATTTCATTAACCAATTAGTCCTTTTTAGGAAAGTTGGACTCGAATACTTACAAAAAAGCCTCTCTATAAGTTTTTTCTAACAACGGAGTGTTTATTTTATCGTGTTGGTGGTCAATTTGATACATCTAATAAAATTACAAAAAAATATCCATGGAGCAAAAATGATATTTTAGAAATGAGCGCAAGTATATATCTACATGGACGATGCTATAAATCATAAATGATACCAAAAATGCATTCCACCGACTATAAAAAGAATAGAAATTTTGGGGATATCTTTTTTAAATCGTCTAAGGTTAAATATATTCACGATCTGGTGGTTGTTGATTTAGGGGATAAGGTTTGTGTAAGATGTGAGATTTGGGTGTCTGACTTTCTGTTTTGAGTAATTTGAATCAACTCCTGGTTCGTCGTTTCGATAATAGGTTACTTGAGGATACCAACCGTTTGTGATTACTAGTGCTTCGAATACAGGGATTGAGGATGCTCCGGTTGAGGGGGTAACATTGGTTTATTGTAGTGATATGTCGATTGATGGTGTTGTGAGCCTGAGACTTATCATATTGATGTTCAACCTTCTATTAAAGTCTGTTATTCTCCTATTTTTGCTAGTTCTTGATTAACATAGAAGGTTCAAGGTCTGCTTTCTAACGAGCCTGTTAGTGGGCCATCCAAAGTTGTTTATTTTAATTGTGGGCCTGCTAATAATGTTGCTTATGTTCAGGCATGTCTTCTTACAAGTTTGTCAAAGATGTTAGTGAGTCGGGTATTAAATTTTGTACGGTGGGTGTTGTTGTTGGTCATGGGCCGCATACTCCTATTGGGCTTTCTTCGGCCCAGGTTGGATCTACCAAGCCCATTGATTTTGTTTCCTCCCAAAAGAATTGTGTCGGTTTGGACGAAACGTTAAGAAAATGAAATGTGACAAGGAAGATGTTGTTAATTACTTGTCGAGTCGATGATTTTTTTAAGGCAAGTAGTTGGCAACGATTACTCTCATTTGACACGCACGCACGCGCTTTCGGGCGTAAACCCGAACCGTGTTACATGGATCCGAACCTTAAACCACCTCGAGGGGCATACTTTAGAACCCATTGCGTTTGGTCGTGGCGGAAGGAAATATTGTGATTGATCCGATCTCGATTGCGAAGGTTTATTTAATGATTAGCATGTTTAAATAAGAAGGATGAGGTTTTACATTTTGGGGTTGAAGGTAAGGGGTCGAAGTTAAAGGGCAAGGAAACGGTTAGTTCAAGCTCTTTTACTTTACAAGACAATGACGATGATGACGATTTTGAAGAAGCGGTTCAAATTTTATTTAAAGACGTACAAGATGTTAGTCGGGTTAGATGTTCTTCGGTTCCAGGTCCCATGCCAGAAAAGAAATGGTTCATCTAAAACCTTGTTGATCGAGAAAAGCTTTCTCTCTCCACATATATTTTGGTTGCAGTTGGTTCCGCCAATGTTTTGACTTCAAGATTGAAAATAAATCCGGGAAAAAGATACGGTAAACGGCAAGTTGGAAAAGTCGGAATCTAAAGGGTAAACGGTTTGGTTCGTATCTTTGTTGTGTTATTGTTTGTTTGGTTTTGTTTGTGTAGTTTGGTTTGCGGTTATAGTTAGTTTAAGTTTGTACGTTTGGGTTGCGGTAGTTTGATTTGTTTTTTAGAGGCTCGGTTATAGATAGCTTTCGACTCGTCTGCAGTTATCTATGTACGAGCCTCCACGACCCCCTTTTTGTAATTCTTGTTGAAGACGTTTTCTTGTTAAAAACGTCTTCGTACACGAGGCGAAAGCTACCTATACTTCAGCCACCACTTTAACACAAATCAAACAACCGCAACCCAAGCGTAGAAAACCTAAAATAAATATCACTGCAAACCAAACTAACCAAGCTAGAAACAAAAAAAATAAAGGCTAACCAAACTATACAAATAAGACTGTAAAAGATATCAAAATAACGACGTTAAAAAAACCAAATGCTTCACTTATTTGCTAGTGGCGTGTGTGTCTTCACGTGATTTATAAAAAGAAAGACAAAATTACATACTAATCATTAATAAAGAAAACTCCTAAAAAGATCTCTAACATTTTACTAGTTTTAAAGCAAAATTAATCTTGAGTATTGATTACGTTCTTAGAGCACTAGGAGTGACATCGGTTTCAGTGTCTAACTGAAATTTAACGCTGAAGCCAAAAGCAGAAAAATGGTTCAGTATCTAATTTCAGTATCTGATTTATTTTTTAATTAATATTTTATTTATTTTTTATACTTTATTTTAATTAATAAGAATAGATAAAGTAAATAAATAAAAACTAAAGTCTATTAAATAATTTAAAAAAATTAAAATAATTATATATAAAAAAATACGATACTTAAAAAAATAACACAAAAACTACAACTTAACATTTAAAAGTGTTGGATATAGGGTTGTAAATGATAATCCCGGATTGATTCTTGAATCGTGAAACACTTTCCTAATTAAGTATTTCGACCCTACTTGCCTCGGGTTACACGAAATCTTAATTGGGATAAGACAAGAACGCAATTTGACTCTAGGCAAGAAGAGATCAAATTATAGTATTAGTGAGAATGTGAATGTTTCTGTATGTACTTATGAAAGCAAAACTCATATCCCATATATATAAGAAATGAAAGGATGCGATGAAAGGTCGCAACCTTTCAACAAAAAGAGGCAACCTTTCAACGAAAAGGCGCAACTTTTCGTTAACACCTAATGAAAAATGGTGGAATTTTGATCCTTTTCAATACCACAATTTCCATGCCAGTATCAAGTTAACTCTTACAGGCGTGTACTCCACACACTCCAAACCCGTTACTAAGTATAACTTGATTACCCTTGCTTTCAAGTAAATCCCAATTAACTAAAATGTTTGTTGATAACACTAAAATCACCAACAATTCTCCCCCATTTTAGTGTAATCCTTGATTTACTAAAACTTGAACAAACAAAACAAACCAGTGCATAAATGAAAATGTTTCAGAAGTTAAATTTTCATCTTAGTATATTACATCATCCAGAATTCGAGAATCGAGGTGTTTCAGAAATTAAACCCTTCAACCCATATGAAAACGAGAGAGTAATACACACATCAGTTTCTTACATTCGTCTAATACTAACTTGACACTATTATAAGTCATGTGTCCCAATCCTTCAGTGAACATATCGGCAGCTAAGTCCAAAGCTCCTTTGAAGCGGCAAATCTTCATGCTCACATAGGTAATTCTTTTACATCTTGCACCCGCATATGCAATTTTTCAAAAGAACTATTAAGAAGATAAACTTCAACCTACCTCAACTTGCAGTCTAAACACATACCTCGGGATCAGAATAATTATGTGTTTCAATCTTCAGAAAGTAAGCTTTCCACATTGAAATTCAGCTTCTAGCGATTTACTATAAGGGAATTGTGTGTCTCACTTTGGAAGATTTCGGTGGACTTCAATCCCACATCATTAGCCAACTTGTGCGCACTTAAGTCTCGGGCTAATTCTTTTATAAAGTGATTTACTCAAACTTTGTTATGACTCAACAAAATTTACATATATCACTCCATTCGTGATCAACTCACGAAACATAGTATGTCTAAAGCATAAGTATCTAGATTTTCCCTTGTACATTTGACTATATGCCTTAGCTAACAGATATCTCATAATTAGAGATCTAACCCGTATGTACTTAAAATAATTGATTGATCAGTCAGTGTGTATGTCCACTTTTTACGGACTCACCAATGTAAACCTATAATTTGTACACCATTGATAATGAGTCCCCATTATCCTTATGCACACAATTATTACTATTACATTTGATAATTAGATTATAATTATAAACATACCTTAGTCAATCCACTTCTAGAACCAAAAAGTAATGACAATTAGTTCATAATGTCAATAATCTCAACATCCTTTGATCCAATACACCTCATCTATATCAAGTTTAAAATACAACAACTTGTAGATGTATCATCTTGGTGATCAATAGTAAAATCAACACATTTTAATATGCCCTAGAATCACCATTGCGAACTAAACCATAACCCATGGTTGACTTCTATAAGTATAAAATACTTAAACCACATCACAATGTATTACACTAGATCATGCTTAATCTTTCAAACACATATGCTATATTGGTCACTAAATGTAGTCACATACGTCTTACCACCAATTTCCAAAGCATACCCATATTTGGAGCCAACATCTAATTTTATTCCATATCAACACAAGTTTGAATCAAAATAAGAGGTCAATATATAACAAAACAAAAAGTTGTTTGATTGACAACAAACAACATGTTGTAAGGATTCTGACAAATATGTGATGGTTTCATCCCATGTATATATCTATGTCGGTTTAACCACGAATAATAAGCAACATGGGAAGACAATTTCCTATAAGGAAATTTTATCACTTCCATATTTTTAACTCATAAGATATGATTACAACTATTCATGTTGATCAAAACTCTAAACCATATACACCGTATATATTTTTCAATTAATATATCACTGAAAATATATGGTCCAAATCATTGTGGCTTTTCATTTTATGGTTTTTACCAACCGACTAAACGTATCATGTATTCACTACAAGAAAAATGCTCATTTGTGACGATCTTTTAGTGACGACTCAATATTTGGTCACTAATAATGCCATTTAGTTACCATTAAAAAAGTGGTCACTAAATTTTGATCACTAAACGATATTAGTGACAAAACAAATGTTCACTATTGTGACCAATTGTGGTATTTTGGTCTCTAAAAATATTTTGTGACGGATCTATAGTGACGAGAAGTGACCAACCTATTTTGCTCTCTAATTTGATTTAGTGACCATTTTAATGTTATTAGTGACCAATAGCCTTCGTCACTAAAGATCATTTTTCTTGTAGTGATTTCTTTTGAACCATTGTGACCAACCGTAACAACCAACAAGTAACCAACCGTAAAAAGTAACGATCAAGTTACTTCTCTTTTATCTTATCTTTATTCTTTGTATTAAACATACAGTAAATATCAAAGAAGATAAGAATTAAAATGGGTATATGCAACCCATCGATATCCTTGCCACCAATTGGGTTACCAGGCCATCAAATAGACCGACTCTTACCCCAATTAAAATATTCAATACTCATAAAATTCTTGAGTATTTTAAGTACAAGTTAAAATGGAAAATCATTATCGTTCCTTATATAAAATAGTAGTTTTACTTTTCCTTTGTGGTTCTGCCTCTGAACGAAAAGCCCAATCACACTTTTCCAAAGTGACAATGGGAAACTAATTACACGAACCTTTGGTAACCGACAACATGCGAACCGACACCATAATCAAATTTAACATTTCTATTTATGGAATTAAAACATCATGACTCCATTCGAATTTGAGAATATACCAGAAACTTTGGAGTCAATCAATTCACTATTATGTGGCTTCTTATATATATTAGTACAAAGTTTCTGAGATCCTTTATTACGAATTCTTATTGAAAGAAAATTTTAATTGCAATTTCAATTAACCACTTTGTAACAAATAAAACCACATCCACCATGAATTAGATTGAAACCATGAATTTGATTGAAACCACTTGTTTGTTTTGAAAAGAACTTGCAAATATTATGTCAAAAAACCGATTCATATACACATTACCACCGATTCAAGTACACATCAACAATCATATTCTTTAGACAATATAATCACCGATTGATATGATACGGGAAGTGGCAAATAAATAATCATAATTCAATAGAGAAGGGAATAGAAATGTGTACTTGAATTATGATTGATCGAACCGTTGCGTGTGCTTGATCCACGGTCATAATATTCATCCGTCAACATGAATTCTCCATAAATTGCAAGTTAATTGCCTTCCGAATAAATCTTATGTACATATAATTTCTCAAAACAAGATATTACTGATGACTCCCCCCATCGCCATTCAATCTAATATACCCGACATTAGTATTCAACAATTAACCTCTGTTGATATTATATTCCATGTTTATTCTCACCAAAGTTGCCTATGACTTTCACGATTCATGCAAGGTTTATCATCCGAAAATACTTAATTAGTTTGTTGGATATAGGGTTGTAAATGATAATCCCGGATTGATTCTTGAATCGTGAAACACTTTCTTAATTAAGTATTTCGACCCTACTTGCCCCGGGTTACACGAAATCTTAATTGGGATAAGACAAGAACGCAATTTGACTCTAGGCAAGAAGAGATCAAATTATAGTATTAGTGAGAATGTGAATGTTTTTGTATGTACTAATGAAAGCAAAACTCACATCCCATATATATAAGAAATGAAAGGGTGCGATGAAAGGTCGCAGCCTTTCAACAAAAAGAGGCAACCTTTCAACGAAAAGACGCAACTTTTCGTTAACACCTAATGAAAAATAGTGGAATTTTGATCCTTTTCAATACCACAATTTACATGCCAGTATCAAGTTAACTCTTACGGGCGT
The DNA here is from genome assembly GCF_046630445.1 of Rutidosis leptorrhynchoides. Classification (NCBI taxonomy): domain Eukaryota; kingdom Viridiplantae; phylum Streptophyta; class Magnoliopsida; order Asterales; family Asteraceae; genus Rutidosis; species Rutidosis leptorrhynchoides. The sequence continues at coordinate 638,686,769 of NC_092335.1, forward strand.
GTACTCCACACACTCCAAACCCGTTACTAAGTATAACTTGATTATCATTGCTTTCAAGTAAATCCCAATTAACTAAAATGTTTGTTGATAACACTAAAATCACCAACAATAAGCACACAACTACTGCTCCGAATCGGTCTCGATTTATTTCCGATTCACTGCTTCCCATTGAAAATTGATAAAATGAATCAATTATTTCCATGTCAGCTTTAGTGCAATCGCGCTTCAAGTTCCTTATGGTGATAATAGTGCTCGTTTTCTTTGCTCATATGTTGAAAGTTTTTTTTAACAGATAATTGCAACGACTCTCGAGATGAATTGGTGCCAGAAGGTGCGGAATCAGACGACATTTTTCTTGACTTTCTTGGCTTTCCCTTTGGACGCTTCAATTGATCGGGACTATACATTCTCTCATTTGAATTTTGTTCCACACTTGCAGCGACATCGTTCAAATTAATATCCTCCCATCCATCTTCAATAACAACAGTCTCACGTCGTTTAAGCCTTCGACCTACAACAACGAGATCGGGATTAAGCCACTTTGTTTTGTCTTTCAAAAAATTCCATGGTTGAAAACTAGAAAATTTTCTCGTGTTCTCAACCTTAAATTGTTGATCACACCGGATACTAAAGAGTTTTTATCATATTTCACCCTAGTAAGCTATGTAATCACGTATATGTCCAATTAAATTAGAAAATATCTCATATACCCTATATAAACCCTTAAATTACTCATATACAGTGGCGGTACCAGGATTTTTTTTCACTGGGGGCAAAAAAAAAAATTTAAAACCGTAGCAAGTTTTTTGGGAAAAATATGGAGGTTTTGGGGCAAAAAATGGAGGCTTTTAGGCAAATTATGGAAGTTTTGGGGCAAAATTTGAAGATTTGTGCGCAAAATTTGAAGGTTTTGAGGTAAAATTTGAAAATTTTTGGGCAAAATCTGAAGGTTTTGGGGCAAAATCTGAAGGTTTTAGGGCGAAAAAAAAATCCACCGGGGCAAAGTCGAAAAATCCAAAATTTTTACACTGAAAATTGCAAATCCACTGGGGGCGGCTGCCCCCGCTTGCCCCTAAATAAAACCGCCCCTGCTCATATATATCCATCCAGCCAATACTCGTGTTCTACAAAACCTAAAAATCTTGATATTGACCATCGGGTCCTCTCTGATCGACAAACCCTCCCGCCCTTTTTTTTTTCTCAACGGCCGATGATTCCCTCCAGCAAGAACTACATATGGCGAATAACTTCCAATATCAATTATATTCATCTGATTTCATCTTCCGTATCAAAGGCTTTTCAAGGTTAGAATCCCTATATTTTATATAAAACTTGTTGATTTGTGTTGGAGTAATTTGTAATTGATAAGGCTATTGTTTTGTAATAGATCGTGTTTGTTTATACAGCTTCCACAAAGTGGGCTGGATTACCAATTCGTGACATGCTTTTGATCTATTGTTGTTGTATTAAGTTTATGGAATAAATTCTCATGCATTTAGAAAATTAAGTGATTAAAATAAAGAATTAATAACTAATTTGATTGATAATGCTAAAAACGAACATATATTTCATAGCATTATCCTTCAAGAAAGACAAGCTTTTAGTTGCAAATGTTCTATTTACAAGTGATATTCGTTTAAATAATAAAAGGTGAAGACAAAAGACAGATTCGACGAATTGAAGACGCAAACGACCAAAAAGCTAAAAAGTACAAAGTACAATCAAAATGGTTCAAATTATTGATGAGAAACGTCTAAAAATTACAAGAGTACGAGCCGCAAAACGCAAAGTACAAGATATTAAATAGTACGAAAGGACGTTCGAAAATCCGGAACCGGGACATGAACCAACTATCAACGCGCGACGCAACGGAGCTAAAATTACAAATCAACTATGCACATGAATATAATATAATATATATATAATTATATAAAATTATATATATATATATATATATATTATATAAATATGTCGACAAGCTAGGAGCCAAAAAGTATGTGACCAGGAAATGACGGCCATGCGATCGCATGGCCAGAAGTCACAAAACTCATGCGACCGCACGAGTTACTGTAGCAGGCCACATTCTTTAAATACAACGAATTCTGGCCGAATTTTTACATATAATATTTCAATCTCTGTTACTCTCAAATATATTTATATTTTAATTTTAATTATAATTTTAATATTAAAGTTTAATAATAAGGTTATAGTGACGAATGTTGTAAGTGTGTAAGTCGAAATTTTGTCCATGTAACGCTACGCTATTATTAATCATTGTAAGTTATGTTCAACCTTTTTAAATTAATGTCTCGTAGCTAAGTTATTATTATGCTTATTTAAATCGAAGTAATCGTGATGTTGGGCTAAATATTAAAGACGGGGTTATTGGGCTTTGTACCATAATTGGGGTTTGGACAAAAGAACGACACTTGTGGAAATTAGACTATGGGCTATTAATGGGCTTTATATTAACTAAATGATATCTCGCTAATTTAATATATAGACTTATAATTTGATGTATTTATATATAACCACATACGCTTGACTGGGTACGGTGGGCGGGATATCTATAAATACCAATAATTATTCATTTGACCGGACACGGGGATGGATTAATAATCAATAGACTTGTTGAAACATGGGTGAATTACATACAAGGGTAATTGGTGTAATTGTTAACAAAGTAATAAAACCTTGGATTACACACAGTCGATAACCTGGTGTATTCATTAAACAAAGTATTAAGACCTTGTTACAATTCGAATCCCCAATTAGTTGGAATATTTGACTTCGGGTATAAGGATAATTTGACGAAGACTCTCGCACTTTATATTTATGACTGATGGACTATTATGGACAAAACCGTATGGACATATCGAATAATCCAGGACGAAGGACAATTAACCCATGGTAATAAATTAAAATCAACACGTCAAACATCATGATTACGGAAGTTTAAATAAGCATAATTCTTTTATTTCATATTTCATCGCACTTTTATTTACTGTCATTTTATTTATCGCACTTTTAATTATCGTACTTTTTAATTATCGCAATTTTATTTATCGTCATTTTATTTTATCGCACTTTAATTATTGTTATTTACTTTACGCTTTAAATTAAGTTATATTTATTTTTAATATTTTACATTAGGTTTTAACTGCGACTTAAGATATAAAATCGACAAACCGGTCATTAAACGGTAAAAACCCCATTTTATAATAATAATATTACTTATATATATATATATATATATATATATATATATTTATATTTATATATATATATACAAATATAGTTTTAAAAATATAGCGTTAAACTTAGCTAGTTCGCCGTGGACGAACCGGACTTACTAAAAACTACACTACTGTACGATTAGGTACACTGCCTATAAGTGTTGTAGCAAGGTTTAGGTATATCCACTCTATAAATAAATAAATAACTTGTGTAAAATTGTATCATATTTAATAGTATTTCCCAATAAAAATATAACTATTTCGTATACACCTCTACGCACATCAAGTATTTTTGGCGCCGCTGCCGGGGACTGCTTAAACGCCGAAAGCGAAACGCTATAAAAAAAGATTTTTTAATTTACTTTCGTAAAAATACGTTTTAAATATTAAAAATACAAAAATATAAAAAGAAAAATAAAATATATATATTTTTAAGAGTTTATTTAAAATATATAAAATTATAAAATATTTTTATTTCAATTTTAGTTTTTAAATATAAGTTTTATTTAATTTATATAAATATTTTATTTAAATTAAAAACATAAATTTTAAAAAAATAAATCAAAACGGGCTGGTCACTGTAGAAGTCCAACTACTTGGCCTGAAAACCGAAGCCATGCGACCGCATGAAAATCCTACACACAATCCATGCGATCGCATGGATTGATTTGACAGGACCGGTACCTCAGTTTGCAGGTTAGGGTTACGAATTTAATTATTATTATTATTATTAATTACCTAATTAGGGTTTATTATAATAATAATTAGATTTAGTTTTATTTAATTTGTATTTTTAAGTTATAATTAGTTTTAATAAATATATAAAATTAATACTTTTTATAAAAATAATATTTTTATAAAAAAATTGTATTTTTATAACTTTAGTTTTATTTTTATATTTTCGTATCTTTTTATTAGTTTAATTCGTAATTTGTATTTTTCGTTCGTAATTAGTTTTAAATATAGTATTTGCCTTAGTTATTTTTATTTCTAGATTTTTAGGCTTTGCCGTAAAATCCCTTAAGTGCTTTTTCTTTAAATTAAGATTTAGGTGCTTTAGAATTTTGCGACGCCGTTTTAAGATTTTAGTACTTTTTAAGTTATTGCCGTTTTGGATATAGAATTCCTTTTAAGCTTTAATACCTTTAGACGTAAGTTTTAAATTTTAGGTTTTAGACTTTTATTTTTCGACGCTTATTTTTAGTCCTTTTATTTTTCAACATTTTTCGACGCGCTCCTTTTCTTTCTTATTTCTCTACGCTCTAGTTTTTAGGACATAGAATTTTCTATTTCTTCTCTAAAATTTCAAAACGAAAAATTATTTTAAGCGGTTAAATTGATAGACATCCAAAATTTTCTGGTTCATAGTAATAGTTGGATTTGTTAGTGGCGAGTTGTGGGCTTCCGATTTAAAGGGTCCTGGCTACCTGCTGCATCTATTGGCTATTCGAAACGTGGGCAAAATCAGAAAAGTCTATTAATTTGATAACTTATATAATTTTTATCTTTTATAACTGATAGGATATTCAGTGAATGCACCGAGCAAAACGTTCACCACCTGTAAGTCGATCAAGACATCTAGCCAATATTGTCGCGGTTGATTTTATTTAGAATCGTCATCTAGTCGACCAAGTACTCCAATTCAAATTTCCGATAATCCATTTTTTGAACCCGACCTCACAATTGAGAATCCAGAGGATATTCAGAGATCCTGAACCACTAATCATTCCTCCTGAATCACAAATCACTCATCCAGAGATTGTCGAGGAAGAAACCATTAAATCAGAATCCTTTAGTGATTCAGATTCAACAAATTCAATAATGAAAAATCTGGAACCTCTAAGTATGGAAGACCGAATGAGAGCTAAACGCACTGACCAAGGTCACGCAATTACTCAACCAGACATTAATGCGCCAGATTATGAAATCAAAGGACAAATCCTACACATGGTAACTAATCAATGCCAATTTAGTGGTGCACTGAAGGAAGATCCAAATGAACATCTTCGTACCTTTAATAGGATCTGTACTCTATTTAAAATCCGAGAAGTGAAGGATGAACAGATATATCTCATGTTATTTCCCTGGACTTTAAAGGGAGAAGCCAAAGATTGGATGGAATCGTTACCTGAAGGGGCGATTGATACATGGGATGTTTTAGTTGAAAAATTTCTTAAACAATTCTTTCCGGCATCTAAAGCCGTGAGACTTCAAGACGAAATTGTTTCGTTCACACAAAAGCCAAATGAAACTCTATATGAAGCATGGACAAGATTTGGAAAGTTATTGAGAGGATGTCCGTAACATGGTTTAGACACTTATCAAATAGTACAAATATTCTACCAAGGATGCGACATCACTACACGAAAAGACATCGATATAGCAGCTGGTGGTTCCATTATGAAGAAAACCGCAACTGAAGCTTACAAAATTATTGATAACACTGCTTCCCACTCACATGAGTGGCACCAAGAAAAAGATATCGTTAGATCATCTAAAGCGGCTAGAGCCGATTCTAGCCATGACTTTGATTCCATTTCCGCAAAGATAGATGCTGTCGAGAGACGAATGGAAAAGATGACTAAAGATATTCACTCAATACGAATTAGTTATGAGCAGTGTGGAGGACCACATTTGACAAAAGATTGTCTTAGTATTGAACAAACAATGGAACAGAGAGAGAATGTTTCATACATAAACCAAAGGCCTGGAAATAATTATCAGAATAATTATTAACCGCCAAGACTAATCTACAATCAAAACCAGAATTATAACCGAAATGTTCCATACAACAACCAACAAGGTCCTAGCAATCAACAAATATCCAATAATACTTACAATCAGCAAAGACCTAATTTTCCAATTAAACCACCACAAACCGATGATAAAAAACCAAATTTAGAAGATATGATGTCGAAGCTAGTTGAATCTCAAACGCAATTTTTCACATCTCAGAAACAAACCAATGAACAAAATGCTCAAGCATTTAGAAATCAACAAGCTTCTATTCAAAATCTGGAATAAGAAGTAAGCAACCTAGCAAGGTTGATAGGTGAAAGAAAATCGGGAAGTCTACCTAGCGATACAAATGCTAACCCCCGGAATGAAACAGCTAAAGCCATTACCACAAGAAGTGGTATTACACTTAAACCACCTGAAATGCCTGTAATTTCTGATGACGCTATTCCTACTTCACAAGAACCACAATCTGAACAAGATAAGGAAACATAACCGGTAGTTGAAAAGGTTAATGAAGATAACACAGTTAAGGCTAAACCTTTTGTTAAACCATACCAACCACCACTTCCTTACCCGAGTAAAATGAGAAAAGAAAGACTTGAAGCCGAGCAATCCAAATTATTGGATATGTTTAAACAAATAAATGTAAATCTTTATTTCATTGATGTGATTTCAGGAATGCCTAGATATGCTAAATTTCTGAAAGATCTAATCACAAATAGAAAAAAAATGGAAGAACTCTCGGCTGTTACTATGAATGCTAGTTGTTCTGCAGTGCTGTTGAATAAGATACCAGAAAAATTATCAGATCCAGAAAGTTTCACAATTCCATGTTTTCTGGGTAGTCTTAGTTCAATAGAAGCATTGACAGACTTAGGTGCTAGTATAAATTTAATGCCATATTCATTATACGCTAAACTAGACCTTGGAGAATTGAAACCAACAAGAATAAGCATACAACTAGCTGATCGATCAGTAAAATATCCTAGAGGGATAATGGAGAACATGCTAGTTAAAGTTGGTACTTTAGTATTTCCTTTAGATTTTGTTATTCTGGACATGGAAGAAGATTCTCGAGTTCCTCTCATATTAGGAAGACTATTCTTAAACACGGCTAAAGCAATAATAGACGTGTTTGGAAAGAAACTGACCTTAAGTATAGAGGACGAGAGTGTTACCTTTTCTGTTGATAGAGCCATGCAACAACCGCAATCTGCAGATGATACATGTTATTATATTCAAACTATAGATTCACATGCAGAATTTTTAGAAGAATTTCTAGAATTACAAGGAACAAGAGAATGTTCTTTAGGAGAAGGAACTGAACCAATTGATGAAGCTGAAATGTTAGCTACACTCATGGCTAATGGATATGAACCAACAACAGAAGAAATTTAAATGCTAAAAGAAGAAGAAGGATATCGATACAAATCATCGATAGAAGAACCACCGACATTAGAGTTAAAGCCACTTCCAAACCATTTGGAATACGCTTATTTACATGGTGAATCTGAATTACCTGTAATAATATCGTCTTCTCTTACTGAAAATGAAAAATCTCAACTCATTTCTGTGCTAAAAGCTCATAAACCAGCTATTGCATGGAAGATTCATGACATTAAAGGCATAAGTCCTTCGTATTGCACACATAAAATCCTTATGGAAGAAGGTCATAAAACGTATGTGCAACGCCAACGAAGACTAAATCCTAATATGCAAGATGTTGTTAAGAAAGAAATTATTAAATTGCTAGATGCAGGTTTAATTTATCCAATCTCTGATAGTCCATGGGTAAGCCCAGTTCAATGCGTACCTAAGAAGGGTGGCATGACTTTCATCACAAATGAAAAAAATGAGCTTATTCCTACAAGGACTGTAACATGATGGTGTGTTTGTATTGATTATAGAAAATTAAATGACGCCACCAGAAAAGATCACTTTCCCTTACCTTTCATTGATCAAATGTTGGAAAGATTAGCCGGGAATAGTTACTATTGTTTTCTTGACGGTTTTTTCGGATATTTTCAAATTCCAATAGCACCCGAGGATCAATAAAAAACCACGTTCACGTGCCCTTATGCTACTTTTGCTTATAAACGCATGTCATTTGAACTTTACAACGCCCCTGAAACCTTTCAAAGGTGCATGATGGTGATTTTTCATGACATGATAGAAGAATGCATGGAAGTATTCATGGATGACTTTTCAGTCTTCGGTGATACTTTTGAATCATGTCTAGTTAATCTTGAACGAATGCTTATTAGATGCGAGCAATCAAATCTAATTCTTAATTGGGAGAAATGCCATTTCATGGTTAGAGAAGGCATCGTTCTTGGTTATAAAATTTCAAATGAAGGAATTGAAGTGGATAGAGCTAAAGTAGATGTAATTGCTAAACTTCCACATCCCACCAATGTTAGAGGAGTTAGGAGTTTTCTAGGGCATGCCTGTTTTTACCGACGTTTCATAAAAGATTTTTCTAAAATTGCCATTCCTATGAATAAACTCCTTGAAAAGGATGCTCCATTCATCTTTTCAGATGAATGCATCAAATCTTTTAATATTCTTAAAGAAAAACTCACTAATGCGCCGATCATGATAACTCCAAATTGGAATCTACCAATTGAAATCATGTGCGATGCAAGTGATTTTGCAATGGGAGCCGTTTTAGGACAAAGGATTGAAAAACAATTTCAACCTATTTATTACGCTAGTAAGACGTTACAAAGAGCACAAAAAAATTACACAACTACTGAAAAAGAACTTCTTGCTATTGTCTTTGCTTTTGACAAATTTCGTTCATATCTCGTTCTAGCTAAAACGGTGGTCTATACCGACCATTCTGCTCTTAGATACCTATTTTCGAAACAAGATGCCAAACCACGATTAATCCGTTGGATCTTACTCTTACAAGAGTTCGATATTGAAATCCGAGACAAAAAGGGAGCAGAAAATCTCGCCGCTGATCATCTTTCTCGTCTTGAAAATCCTGAATTAGAAGTTCTAAATGAATCGGCCATACAAGATAACTTTCCTGATGAATATCTATTGAAGATAGATTATAATGAAATTCCATGGTTTGCAGACTATGCAAACTACTTAGTATGTGGATTCCTTGAAAAAGGGTTGTCGTACTAAAAACGAAAGAAATTCTTTAGTGATATAAAACACTATTTCTGGGAAGATCCACATTTGTTTAAAAGTTGTCCCGATGGAATAATACGCCGATGTGTATTCGGGGATGAAGCCAGTCAAATCTTAAACCATTGTCACACAGGACCAACAGGAGGGCATTATGGGCCTCAACTCACAGCAAGAAAAGTTTACGATGCTGGATTCTATTGGCCTACAATTTTCAAAGACGCACACCTTCTTTGTAAATCCTGCGATACTTGTCAAAGGGCCGAAAAAATAAGTCAACGTGATGAAATGCCACAAAATGTCATTCAAGTATGTGAAGTATTTGACGTTTGAGGTATTGACTTTATGGGTCCATTTCCAAAATCTCATAATAATCTCTACATTCTCATTGCCATTGTTTATGTATCTAAATGGGCGGAAGCACAAGCTCTCCCGACTAACGATGCACGAGTTGTAGTCAACTTTTTAAAATGTCTTTTTGCTAGGTTTGGAACACCAAAAGCTTTAATAAGTGATCGGGGTACTCATTTTTGTAATAATCAACTTGAGAAAGTTCTCAAAAGATATGGAGTAACTCATAAAATCTCGACCGGTTATCATCCACAAACAAGTGGACAAGTTAAAAATACCAACCGAGCTTTAAAACGTATTCTAGAGAAAACCGTAGGATCAAATCCGAAGGAATGGTCCATGAAATTGGAGGATGCACTCTGGGCTTTTAGAACAGCTTACAAAACTCCAATTGGAACCACACCTTTTAGACTCGTTTACGGAAAAGCATGTCACCTTCCAGTAGAAATTGAGCCAAAGCATTTTGGGCTTTGAAGACATGTAATCTTGATTTACATGAAGCCGGACGTTTACGATTAAGTCAACTAAACGAATTAGAACAATTAAGACATGAAGCATACGAAAATTCGTTAATCTATAAAGAAAGAACGAAGAAATGGTATGATAAAAGAATCAGAAGTTCATAAGAATTTAAAGAAGGAGACAGAGTTCTTCTTTTCAATTCACGATTCAAGCTATTTCCTGGAAAATTGAAATCAAGATGGTCTGGACCATTCATAGTCAAAAGAATTTTCTCATACGGAACAATAGAGTTAATAAATTCAAATGGAATTGAATTTAAAGTTAATGGTCACAGAGTTAAACATTACATACATGGTCCGATGGAAGTTGACAATGAAGTCAATCATAATTTCACAACCCAAGAAAACCCTCAGAATGAAAATATAAATATGTTATCAACAACATATGAAAAACCAAAATTGGAAGACGGGGAAGCTTCAAATTTGAGTGATGAAGAAGAATTCCTATACAAGCCTCCCATTCCAAGAAACGAAGAAAAATGTGAACAAGAAGTTCAAGTAGAAGTGAAAGAACTAAGAAAAGATCACTTGGAAAAGGTTAACAAACCAACTCTACTTACTAAAGTAGGAGACCTAGGTGAATTTATCATTTCTTGCTTGTTTAACGATGGTGATATGTATAATGGACTCGCAGATTTAGGAGCAAGTGCAAATGTTATGCCTCTTTCCTTATACAAAAGATTAGGTGTAGGTAAATTAAGACCAACCAGAATAGGTGTTCAATTATTTGATCAAACCATTAAACACCCGGTTGGAATAGCAAACAATTTACTTGTTAAAGTGGGAAGTTTAACCTTTGTTGCAAACTTCATAGTAATTAATATGGAGAAAGACCTTAATATTCCTCTAATTTTAGGTCGCCTATTTTTAGCAACCACCGAAGCGCTCATTGATGTAAGAGAAGGTAGAATGACACTTAGGGATGGTGATAAATCGATCACCTTTGTGAACCGAAAGTTTAGATCTCCACCAACTAAAACTGTTGAACCAATAAAAATGTCTAAGTATGGGGAAGATGAAGCAACAACCAATGATGACCTGATAACAAAGAACCCCATTGTTGATACGAAATTAGATGAACCCGTTTTCAACTGTTCAACGAAGAAACTTCATAAACGGATTCAAGATGCTAAGATTAAGGGGAACTTTAAGTTATGTAACCGATTAGTATCTAATTTGTCGCCTAAAGAAAAGGCAATATTAGTTGAATTTGTGAAAGTTACAGAGGAAATCAACAATTGGCTTGAAGCAAAAGTCAGAGATATACAAGTTGTTGATAGTCCAATTGAAAACGAAGTTAATCACAATTTCGACGCCACAGCTAACTAAGTGTGGGAAGATTCGAATCTTTTTAGGGTAATATGTATTTCTGTTAGAGTTAGATATTCTATTCTAGTGTAGTTCTCGAAAATGGAATCCGAATGGTCTTTCCCTAGCAGACCCTAAAGAACTAGTCTTCTCCCTCCATTCTGAATTTTTATTTCTTTTATGTTTTACGAGATGAAGAATTCCTTTGATCTGAACCATGGTCTAATGCTACACGCTTTGATTACTAAACGTAATAATGACACACTCTCGAGTGACCTGGTGTCAGTAATAAGAAGCATATGTGACGAAGTAAGGAAAGAACTCAGGAAAGATTATCATAAGACACATTTTGGTAAAGGAAAATCAAAATCCGCAACAAAAAGAAGAGCACGACACCTTGAAAGATGTTATAAATGCGAAAAATGGTCACACGAAGGTAAATGTTCAAATAATCAAACATATTAAAATACCGAATTTGTTACTCTATGCAGAGAAGGACCATTTATATGTTTAGAAGAAAAGATATTGAAGAATCGAGGTTACGCTTATGTAGCTATGAAAAACCAAATCACACGACTCTTCTATGAGTCGGCTAAAGCAGGTCTCTGAGAATTCTTTCTCATAGGTAAGTTTGTACAGTTTTTATTTTATTTTATTGCTTTTAACCTTTTGATAATAAACGCTGAATCGTTTGCTATAAAGTATTAAATTAATATTCAATAAAATTAGGTATGCGAAACCGAAATCATTGATATCATACAAAAATTTATTACATCACTGCAAAATTTACCGTTTATTCTTAAGGTATAAATATCTTTAATCAATCAATCCAAAATATTTCAAAAATTCGTCAGGAGTAAAACTAGGTAATATAGCCAAAATTACTTTACCGAAAAGAGGGGCGTATATTTATGATAATATTTGATTGATTAAAGTGGGATAAAAGACCAAAAAGATTTTTAATTTTATCTTTACCATGTTTTTAAAATTAATATTATAAAATTTTAAAATTAATATATTTAAGTTTGTAAATATTTTAAACTACTATTTTTAATATAAGTTTGTAAAATTAAAAATATTAATTATATTTAAATGAATTTTTAATTTTATGCATTTTAAATTTAAGTTTGGTGTGAATTTAAAAACAAAAATTTAATTTATTTCACTAAGCTAAAAATATGATTTTTAAAATTCATCGTGAGTTGAAGACTGGGTCATTGAACTGAAATTGCTTTACTCGAGGACGGGACGAGAAATTTTATTATCATTATTTTTAATCTTATTGATCTAAAGTATGCAAAAAAAAAAAAACGCCAATATGTTTGAAAACTTTGGTAAAATTTAATCATTTTTTACGCTACTCACCCTCAATAATTTAAATTGCTACTGATTTCTTGCAAATGAGAGCATTGCAAGATCTTAAGTGTGGGAAGGGGTTAAATTCTTTCGGATTTTAAAAATTTTAATTTAAACACTTGGTTACCATTAAAAATACTAGTAACGCAGTAGTTGTATTAGAATCTAGTGCTCTCTGATAATAAAGAACAGCCCTAGTCTTATATACTGACTACCCAATTTTAGTAAAAATTTTTAAAATTTTCAAATAAATGAACTCAAAATCATGTTTATACATATTTATGAGCGATAAAACTAGGTGTTAACACCGAAATTATTGTTACCTTGGAAAGGACATAAATTGAGAAACAACCCAAAATGTTAGAATTCATTTAAAATGGAATAGAGGAAAATAAAAAGGCAAATAAAGGAAAATAAAAGCCAAATGTGAGAAAAATTTACCAAGTTATTTAGAACATATGACACATATTTTTGTACAAATAATTGAACATACTTTTGTTTTGGACGATAATGATCAGTTTTACCCAGTTTATTGTAATATAAAAGGAAGTAAAGTCTTCCGAGAGAAAAATACACGCGCTTCTTGATTTAGGTCAGGAAGTTGTCGTCCAGACCAGTTGTAGAGTCTACGAAAAACCTTGAAAAGTTTTCTCGAAAATCAGCTGGAAATCCACGAACCTCAGCATCAAACAGGGTCGCCAAGTGGTCAGACTTATCCTAACCATGAGAGGATCTGTCTCGTACAATGGGGGGCACCGTGCAAATTAGCTTATAAGACTAATGAATCAGATCCCCAAAAAGGATAATCTCCTTAAAGATCAAAAATCAGCTTTTAAGACTGATATTACTCAATCTTTGAGATTGATCTTAAAGATTGAGAATTCAAACTCATGGAATTCGATGATATCTAAACTCGAGCTTGAACGAGAAAATATTTTGATCAAAATTACAAACCGATTTGTTTTCTGAAAACCCATTTTTAATGCGTTCATTACCATTGAACGTAAAATCCTAGGAATTCGCCCGGAATTCATTAGGTCACCTGAACCAAATCGGGTGTCAACCGTAAGAACGGTGGTTGCATAGCATGGTCAAAGACAGGACCTTGTGCCAGACCGAAAAACTATAGGGTGATCTTTACTATTGCTCCTACAAAGGATAGTAATTGCATCCGACACGTTATAGACCATAATCAAAAGCATGTCACGGGACATTGCCTTAACAGTTGCTTGTTCAACGCTTTCCTTTACAACCGGACGGTAGTTTACCGAAAGGTAATATACGGAGCAAGTATACTGGACGTGTTGCTTTTCCAATACAAGGTTAGCAAGTGGGTGACACAAAACCATAAGTTTTGAGCTAAAATTTTCAAATATGAAACCCACAAAACCCACAAAAATAATTTGCAAACACCGGTGAAGAGTTATTCCGGAAAACTTATCTAGGGTAAAAGCTAGATTGAATTTTTAAAAAGATCAAATGTTTTCATAAAGATCCAATTTCCTAAAGGATCTAAATTTTTCTAGTCATATGGGACTGTAAACCACATCGTTACTACCATTGTTCATACTGCCGTATTAAAATCACTGATGTACAAAGTGTGAAGAATAAAGAAGTGATTCTAGTAAAGTTATATTCAAGTTCTATATTGCTTGAGGACAAGCAACGCTCAAGTGTGGGAATATTTGATAATGCTAAAAACGAACATATATTTCATAGCATTATCCTTCAAGAAAGACAAGCTTTTAGTTGCAATTGTTCTATTTACAAGTGATATTCATTTAAATAATAAAAGGTGAAGACAAAAGACAGATTCAACGAATTGAAGACGCAAACGACCAAAAAGCTAAAAAGTACAAAGTACAATCAAAATGGTTCAAATTATTGATGAGAAACGTCTAAAAATTACAAGAGTACGAGCCGCAAAACGCAAAGTACAAGATATTAAATAGTACGAAAGGACGTTCAAAAATTCGGAACCGGGACATGAACCAACTATCAATGCGCGACGCAACAGAGCTAAAATTACAAATCAACTATGCACATGAATATAATATAACATATAAAATTATATATATATTATATATATTAAATAAATATGTCGACAAGCTAGGAGCCAAAAAGTATGTGACCAGGAAATGACGGCCATGCGATCGCATGGCCAGAAGGCACAAAACTCATGCGACTGCATGAGTTACTGTAGCAGGCCACATTCTTTAAATACAACGAATTCTGGCCGAATTTTTACATATAATATTTCAATCTCTCTTACTCTCAAATATATTTATATTTTAATTTTAATTATAATTTTAATATTAAAGTTTAATAATAAGGTTATAGTGGCGAATGTTGTAAGTGTGTAAGTCGAAATTCTGTCCGTGTAACGCTACGCTATTATTAATCATTGTAAGTTATGTTCAGCCTTTTTAAATTAATGTCTCGTAGCTAAGTTATTATTATGCTAATTTAAACCGAAGTAATCGTGATGTTGGGCTAAATATTAAAGACGGGGTTATTGGGCTTTGTACCATAATTGGGGTTTGGACAAAAGAACGACACTTGTGGAAATTAGACTATGGGCTATTAATGGGCTTTATATTAACTAAATGATATCTCGCTAATTTAATATATAGACTTATAATTTGACGTATTTATATATAACCACATACGCTTGACTGGGTACAGTAGGCGGGATATCTATAAATACCAATAATTATTCATTTGACCGGACACGGGGATGGATTAATAATCAATAGACTTGTTGAAACAGGGGTGAATTACATACAAGGGTAATTGGTGTAATTGTTAACAAAGTAATAAAACCTTGGATTACACGCAGTCGATAACCTGGTGTATTCATTAAACAAAGTATTAAGACCTTGTTACAATTCGAATCCCCAATTAGTTAGAATATTTGACTTCGGGTATAAGGATAATTTGACGAAGACTCTCGCACTTTATATTTATGACTGATGGACTATTATGGACAAAACCGTATGGACATATCGAATAATCCAGGACGAAGGACAATTAACCCATGGTAATAAATTAAAATCAACACGTCAAACATCATGATTACGAAAGTTTAAATAAGCATAATTCTTTTATTTCATATTTTATCGCACTTTTATTTACTGTCATTTTATTTATCGCATTTTTAATTATCGTACTTTTTAATTATCGCAATTTTATTTATCGTCATTTTATTTTATCGCACTTTAATTATTGTTATTTACTTTACGCTTTAAATTAAGTTATATTTATTTTTAATATTTTACATTAGGTTTTAACTGCGACTTAAGATATAAAATTGACAAACCGGTCATTAAATGGTAAAAACCCTCTTTTATAATAATAATATTACTTATATATATATATATATATATATATATATATATATATATATATATATATATATATATATATATATATATATATATATATATTATATTTATACAAATATAGTTTTAAAAATATAGCGTTAAACTTTGCTAGTTCCCTGTGGATGAACCGGACTTACTAAAAACTACACTACTGTACGATTAGGTACACTACCTATAAGTGTTGTAGCAAGGTTTAGGTATATCCACTCTATAAGTAAATAAATAACTTGTGTAAAATTGTATCATATTTAATATTATTTCCCAATAAAAATATAACTATTTCGTATACACCTCTATGCACATCATTGATTTTAGTATATCATAATTACTTTTTTGCAAAATATACAGTGAGGAATCGTCAATTGTTTTTTTTTATATCTAATTTAGACCATTAATGAATTAAATAGATATGAGAAACCTCATGTAAATTGTGTTGTTCAACTTTTATGCTGAGTAATTGTGTGCTTATGTTTAGATGCATCAAGGTGTTGATGATTATTTGGAACCAAGATGGGAGAACATGGCAGAATCACCTGTGATTGAGTATTGTTTAATATATATATATATATATATATATATATATATATATATATATATATATATATATATATATACACACATATATTATTCTTTTATAGAGTTGGAATGCTCTATGATCATTTTAATTTTCATTGTAGGCAAGTGACATCCAAGTACAAGTTGAAATTAAAATATGGAGGCGTCTTTCGATTTGCCAAAAACTCATCTAGGAAAAGATACTATTTTGTAGAACTTAGGTGAATATGAGGTTCTTAGAAGTAGCGATAACCGAGCTGAAGTGAAATTCAAGGGAAGACAATGGGAGGTTGTACTAAATGAGCGAACACGCACTTGTCGAGTTTGGCAGGTGAAGGGTCTTCCATGTAAACATGCAGCAGCTTTCAATGGTAGCATAAGGGATAATAATTGGGATAAACATGTTGATCAATATTTTACAATTGAGAAGTATAAAGAGGCTTATGCTCTAGATATTTCTCCGATGCCGGGAAAAGATGAATGGGTGCCCAAAGCAACACATGATAAGATCTATCCACCAATAATCAAACGTCCACCTGGACGCCCTAAAAAAAAGAGAATCATATCATCTAATGAGCCTAAAAGAAAACAACAATGTGCACGATGTGGCCAATATGGCCATCGTGTTAAGACATGCAAAAATTCACCTCATGAAGGGTATGATCCATATCAACCATCGACGAGTAAAAGGTTTATCAATTCCTTTTTTCATTTTATTTACATTTCCAAAAATCAAACTTGAAATTATATGTAATACTAAGGGTTTTGTTATTATAGGAGATGTGGAAAGAATACAACAACTCGTGAAAGCGGGCGAGAATGAAAAGCACTCCGAATATGTCACCCATTCATTAGTTAGTAATTCTTTTTCTATATACATTTTTTTGTGTCAGCTATGGTATGTTAATTAGTTGCTATAGGCCTATTCACTAAACCCTTACATGTACATGTAGAACTTTTAAATAATTATATGTTCATTTGTGTATTGTGTGAATCATTGTGATGCGTACAGCTTATACAACTGTGTTACTATCATGTATTGAGTGTGTGTTGCATCATAATATGTCCCACTAAGTCTTATGTATTATTGCTTTGGTAGTTAATGAAATAATTTCTTGTTTTAGATTTTTTTTCTTTCTAATTGTTATTTTTTGTCACATACAGGATAGAGAAGGATGAATTATTTTTAGGTCTCAAATAAAAGAAGTGAATGAAATCGGGCAGCACATGGAAATGAAGAGGAGGTTGATTAGTAAAGAGGATAGTGTTTAATTGTTTGAAAATGGAATAAATGTATTGTTTAGTGACTCGATACATCTACTGTTTAATGGAGAGGTTGATTATAGATTGTTGCTTAATTGATGATTATATTGAGGGTACTGTAAAAGTGGAACTATTTTTTATGTGATGTTTTTGTTGGAGTTGATTAGTTGTGGCATCTCATGCTCTATTTCCTTCTAAAAAGACAAGGAAACTGCTGTTCCAAAAAAAAAAAAAAAATAATAAAAAAATTGATAAGGAATCTACTACGCATAGCACTATTTAATATTACGTATATCATAGAGCTTGTTCCTGGAGAAACACTTAAGTGAAAAGGGGGTACCAGCCTTAGGTAATTGCAAATGGTATTTTTGTGAAAAACTTTGTTCTGAGCATATTGGTTCTAAGTAATTGAAATAAGTTAGTTGTTGGTGTTATCCGCCAAAACATGGGCAAAACTGGAAGTTTGATTATGTTTAATTAGTTTTATTATTTTTTATAATGAAATGGGTATATTTGAAATTTTACTCTTTACTTGGATATATATGTAATTTAAGCTCTTAATAGGGAGATATATGTTATTGACTCGATACAAAAATCAGTGTCGTTTTCTCTGCTTCGCCTACCTTTCTTTAAACGACTCATGATTCCATTATATTTTCTGCAATCGGCATTCAATTTCGTCCACTTGAACGACAACGCATCCTTTGTTCGTTCAAATGGTGGATTGCGACTATTTCCGTCCATGATCAAATACCAAAACGAATGCGCTACTAAAAAATAAACACAAGAGTATATATATATATATATATATATATATATATATATATATATATATATCTGTGTGTGTGTATGTGTGTGTGTGTGTGTGGGTGTGCGTGTGTGTGTACGGATTTATATGTATCAATAAAATGCTATATAAATATAACATATGTATACGGATTTATATATATAAATAAAGTACTATATATACATACATATATATATATATATATATATATATATATATATATATATATATATATATATATATATATATATATATATAGAGTATATATATATACATATAATATACCTATGGATTATATATAGCATATGAATATAAATATACCGGTCAAATCATTTTCATGTTTTGAATATTTCGAAAGATGAACTCAACATTTCGTCAAACGTAATTCGGTCAATGTATTGACAACGACTTCACTACGTTTTTGCCTTTGATTTGGCACCCGGTTCTTCATCAACTACCTTTCCTTTTTATTTATCTCGTACACGTTGAGACGTTGGTGTCGATACTTCGTCTTGAAATGATTGCGGGTTCGAATCGCTTCTTTCTTGACTAGCTTTTCACATCAGGAGAAATTGTTCCATTTCTTACGGATTCGAAAATTGGGTTTCTGGAACTTGTGTTTGATAGTTATATGGATTTTGGGAAGCGTTTTGTGCATCTGTGATGTGCGTAGATCACTCTACAATATATTTAACAAAACTAACTAATCAACTACTAGCACATATTACGAGAAACATGCACGATCTGTGTAATAATAGGTAATAGGTAAGTCAAGTTCGTCCCACAGATAGTACAACAATTAAGTTTTGTATTGATTGGTGTCACAAATAATTGGGAAGTTTTTGATCAACTAAAACAATAATTGAATAAAAGATAAATGGTATTCACTTAGATTTTCACAATCCCCCTAGCTATGGATTAACCTTTTAAGGATAGTGTAGTTTAAATGACTTGTATTTTAGTTCAAAAACCTATTTATTAAGTGAGACCAACTTGTAAATTGATATCTTCACAACGAATTAGGTGGATGGATGTGATTTAAGCATTCGAATTAAAATGTTTATTAAATCTCCACTTTCATATGTCGGGTAGGCATATAATATGTTGTAAAGCTCATTTAGATCTCAAGACTTAGGTGTATACTAGTTAATCTATTATCTCCAGCTAGTTCTCATTTAAAATAAATATAATTACCTAGGTTGGCATGCATGGAAAAATAGTAACGGTAAGTATTAGGATTAACTAGGTTCATTAATCTTATCTTTTACCTACACATACTGTAATGACCCGGAAATTTCTGACCAAATTTAAACTTAATCTTTAACGTTTCCGACACGATAAGCAAAGTCTATGAAGTTTCAAAATTTTGAATTATTCAATTACCCTTCGATTGTTCTCAACGATTCGCGAACAATTATATGTAAATAGGTACATATACTATAACTTTAAAACATAAAAAAATGTTAAGTAAATGATACTGTGCATTAAACTTATTGGTTTGATTATCTGATTGATATATTCAACTACGGAATTAAAAGATTATGCCAAACGATTGAATTAAAAGATATTTAATGAGTCCCTTAAGGATTATGATATTATTACGGGTCTCTGTTGTGAGGTCCACGTTGATTTGGGAAATCATTCATTCTTAACGGTATTCGGAATAAATGATAAAGTGTTTGTTTAAATAACGTAATTTGAACACATACAAGGAATATTAACTATTGGAATTAGATATATGAATAACTTGCGATATGTATTTTAAAACGTGTTTATTAATATTGAAAAAATATATTTAACAATACAATAAAATATAATATTAACTTGGTCATAAAAATGAATTGTTATTTTATATATATTAACAAATAGCGAGACGATGATTTATAGAAGTAAATGACCAAAATACTCGAAAGTTTAAGATATACTTTGAGTGGTATAGTTTAGGGATAATTTAAGGCTATATTTTGACAAAGGTACGTGACACGAAACGTAAAATGCAAGTTTTCTCAGCGTACGAAAGGACATTTGAAAAATCGGAACCGGGACATAAGTCGAGTGATGACGTATGACTTATCAGAACAAAAATTACAAGTCAACTATGCATGTGAATTTAATATAATATATAATTAATTATATAAATTAAATATATTATATATATAATATAAAATTATGTCGACAAATAAGAAGTTAAAAATTTGTGAGCTGTCCCAGGGTGCCATACGATCGCATGGCCTTGAAGCACAAATCCCATGCGATCGCATGGGGTACTTTTTCAGAAAAGATTCTATAAATTGCTCGACTTTAAGCTCAGTTTTCACACACTTCTTTCTCTAATCATATATTACTTCGTATTTATTTTATTTATTATTATTATTATTATTATTATTATTATTATTATTATTATTAAGATTAATATTATTATTAATCTTATTATTAATATTATTAATTAGTATTATACATAAAATACTACGACGAGGTTATGAGCGTGTCACTTTCAAAATGGTTTTCAAGCGGGATAGAGCTAAGGAAATTATGGGTTATTGCCAATGAGGTTATGGGTAATGTTCGGGGGTATATTTGTGAATCAAACCTAGTGTTTATCATTTCCGTTACATCTACGTACTTTCCTACAATATTGAATCTCAATACTGATACGTAAGCACTCATATTTTATCTTTTATATATTAATTATGTATCCATGTCTAGTGCTCGAGTATATATATTTATATATGCTTGTATGCTAAATTTCGTCGTTAAACTGTTTATAATGAATCACTAATTAAATACATATATTACTGGTAAAAGGTATATGATATACATGTTTTTGGAAAGCTGGCGAAAAATCAATAACTTTTCATTTAGATATCGAATATTTTCGATGAACGGATTAAAAGATATGATCAACTGAATTATGATTGACGTTAATTGAAATTGCTTTTGAATCTGCAATTAAGATTTAAACAACTTGTTTACGAGACTGATAAAGTAAACTTTTAAATATTACCAACCGAGTAAATGAATCCTTATATAAGGCACGTCTCGTTTTGTTGAACTATTGTCAAAATTGACTTTTTGAAATGACTTTGAATAACTATTATATGTCGATCTCGAGCATTAGGATTGTGATACACTATGACCTGACCTAGCTTAATTGACATTTATTGACCAACATATGTTCTCTAGGTTAAGATCTACGATTAATTGGTAATCCAAGTTTCGGTCACATTTTGGTGAACAACTTTATATGCTGCTAAGGTGAGTTTCATTGCTCCCTTTTTAATTGCTTTTGCAATATATATTTTTGGGCTGAGAATACATGCAATTTATTTTAAACGCAATGGATACAAGTACATACTTAATTCTACACTGAGTTTGAACCAAAAATCCCTTAGCTTTGGTAACTAGTAGCTGCCAGTACATAGGATATGGACTGGTGGGCGCGACTAACCGTATATGGATCCATAGGGCTTGACATCCCCGTCCGAGCTAGAGCGCTAGCCTTTTAACGGACGTGTGTTATTTGAGTTTAGGACACGTTGGTTTGCGTGTATTAAAACGAATGGGGTATTTATCATTATAACGTTAAAGCTTAGTTACCAGGGTGCTCTGTTACATAGAATCTATTGGCAAACTTTTGAAAAACGTTTCTGGATGAAACAACTAAAATCTTGTGATCCACTTTTATATACAGATTATGCAAAACACTAAAACTATGAACTCACCAACCTTTGTGTTGACACTTGTTAGCATATTTATTCTCAGGTTTCCTAGAAGTCTTCCGCTGTTTTCTTATATGTTAGACAAGCTATGTGCATGGAGTCGTACATGGCATATTTTTCAAGGAAACGTTGCATTCACCAAATCATCACCATGTATCTTATTTTGACTGCATTGTCAACGGAAGTACTATTGTAAACTATTATTTACGGTGATTGTCTATATGTAGAAATCATCAGATGTCAAAAACCTTTGATTTAAATATTCATTTATGGTGTACCTTTTCAAAAGAATGCAATGTTTACAAAACATATCATATAGAGGTCAAATACCTCGCAATGAAATCGATGAATGACGTGTTCGTCCATATGGATTTGGAGCGATCGTCACAGTTGGTATCAGAGCGTTGGTCCTAGTGAACCAGGTCTTGCATTAGTGTGTCTAACTGATAGTTGTTAGGAAGCATTCGTAAGTCTGGACTTCGACTATGTCTGCATGTCAAAAGTTTTGCTTATCATTTCTTGTCGAAAATTACCTGTCTATCATCTTAAGTCTAAACGCGTCTTATTACATTGATTGCATAGATAGAGTATAGACAAAATTCATATCTTGGCATATCTATTACAGCTTTGCCTGACAGCTTTCGAAAGTTCCTCCGTAATTTACGGATCCCTTATATTATATATAGGTATTCTATGTAATTAGAATATCATCCGATATCCAAAAATCATTTCATGTCAAAAATCCTTTATCCAAACCGTGTAAGATGAATTCCGCATCTAGTTCAAATTCCTCAGATTCCGACAGCTATTCCGATATAGATTTCCACTCGAGCTCCGAAAGCAGCGTAACCGGAATGAATCAACCAATTAGCCATCATCTATTCTGGATGAATTGGGGATGGGTTCATAATCTACTTAATTAGTGGAGACAGGAAGAAGGCGATCCCTTCCATCCACCACATTCACCTCTTGGTGAAGAACCTGAAGCACTTACCGGCGAACCCGTTCGTAACACCATTTTCACCCTCATTTCCAGAACAGCTCGTAACGACTACGTAATATCCAATATTGTAAATCTCATTCATCCGCTTGTCTGAACCGCCAATCATCCGGGGGTAGTAGAAGAAGTCAAAGAGCTTCGTGCTCGGGTAGTGGCTTTGGAGAATATGGTGCAAGGGTTACGAACACCAGCAACAGCACCAGCAGCATAACTGGTACCACCATCATCAACACCAACAGTATCATTACCACCACCAACAATAACATCCCCATCACAGGCCTCAACATCACAATCTGTACCTCGGACATCAACATAATACTCACCATAGGTACCAAGGAGTACCAACAACAATAAATGATGAAGTATTGATTCATAACTTCATCGGAGAAATATTCTACGGCGATTAGGTAATCTCTAAAATCTTAGAGATTATTTATCCCAGTTCTAACCGTAAATCAGATGAATAGAAATGATAGAAGGAAGAATAGAAACCCTGACAAGAATTGTGCGTAAGGTACAAGCTAGACTTGTTTTACCAACAGCATCAATAGTACCCTTAGCCTCACCAGCACAGTCAGTACTGTCAACATCGCCTCTAACATCACAAGCTCTGCCAGTTCAAGAAAGCACCGTGGACATCATTACGAGACAACAACGAGTATATTGTATCAATGAGTTATGAAGTAATAACTCAATTCCTCTAAAGAATTTATATGTATATCTTATATATATATATATATATATATATATATATATATATATATATATATATATATATATATATATATAAATTTTAAAACCATCATAAATCTTTTCGTACTAAGCTGTTATGTATGAATTGAAAAAGGGTAAATATTACTCAGTTAATTCATATTACTAATATGATATAAGGTACATCTTTCGTTAACAACTTAGCCATCGTTAACTACAATCTCTGTTTCAAATTAATAAATTCCATTCCTAACAAACCAAGTGTATTATTCAATTACATAATTGATTTTACATTTTCATTTTTGATGTACTCGAAACTTTCCAGAAAATATCATCTGTACCTTGTAAGGTTCACAAAAATTCCCCGAGCAATCCTTCACCAAGGAAAAAGAATAAATAATGAAGTATTGATTTCATTAGTGAAATACTCCGCGAAGATTATGTAATCTCTAATGTTTTAGAGATTATTCATTTCTAATTCAAGCCAAAAATCAAATGAGCTTACTATGATCCGAATTACATCCGAAGAAAATATACGTATAGATATTTTCATAAAGACTGTAATGAAAAATTCTTTTGTACAAAATATTACTTGTGAAATCTTTAACGGGTAGGTAATATTCGGGAAATATATAAGTTCACAATTAATATGTTAACTGTACATTCTTCAACTTTGATTCAAAAATTATTAACAATGCTCACAACGATATGCAATCATTTTCATGCAAATTCAATTACATATTCTGATATTGACGGATCAGAATTCAAGTCATAACTCTGAACCGGTGAAATCATTCTTAGATCTCTACATCTTTCAAAGCTATACTTTGACTTCAAAACTGTGAAAGATCCTTTGGTATTGTTTTTACCAAAAATAACGCAATTCCTTTTCAAAGAATCCAGTTTTACCACACTTCCAACCAGTCAACTTCAACTTTTCAGATTAAGCCTTATTGTAATCTTGATATATACGTTCTTGTTACTGGGGAACCTTTTATGTTCCACCACATTAGCAGTAAATTTACCAACAACTTTATTGATCCTTGACCTTCTGAAAAATCCTTATACTCATTGAAACCCTATCATGTACTCATCTACATCTTCTAACGATAATTGCCATACCAACTACCGGGAATTAGCAATCATTATTTCGAATTTCGTAGCAATTCTACGCCAACAGTTATATATAAACATATAATGTCTATCTCCTAGACTTATTTTCTCCGAATGTGAAGTTTCTGAAAAACATCCCAAACTATGAACTAGTTCTCTGAAATTGGAACAATGCTGATGAAGCAGCAAAAACTGTAAACGACCTTAACAGTCAAAAGTTTGATGATAAAGAATAGTATGGTGGTAAAGCTGAGAAAAAGAGAAGGTTTGAAACTGGAAAACGGATTGAGCAAACCATGAAGGAGGCTGTGGACAAATCACAAGGACAAAATCTACCTTCAAAGGATCCAAATGATTCAGTGTCTGCTAAAATCATTAGCAAACACCTTACTCCTCATTCTAAACCTTCACAGACAGATTTTCCGCATCATCCTCTGATATTAGAAATTCTAAGATATCATCGTATCTTTCATTATAAATATCCTCGATATTTCTGGAGATATCTTCATAACTATTCTTATCTGAAATCATTCATCTCTTCGCGCTATCTGTATTACATCATAAAAGAAACTATTTTAGTTTCTAAATTCTGAAACCTTCAAGTTTAAAATATGAATATTTTGAAGTAGTGTTGGGAACTGAAGCATGAATTAGTATAATATAATGACACTTGATCAACGTGATTATATTACAGTAAGTCATGCTAAGTTTCTAATGGAACGTGATAAAGGTTCACAGATCCCACCCTCATCATGAACCATGTTACATAACTCTTTTATTCTATATAATCCCTAAATATATCAAGAAAATATATTTTTTGATGATTCGGTCTTTTCCGGATATTCTGGTAATTTGATAAATCAAGATCGTGCCATTACAATTCCCTTCTTAGAACATTAACTATGTTCATTTCAAAATCCATACCTACGAATTCTGGACCATTATTCGCATGACTTAAAGTCGGGAAGAGAAAATAAAAGCATGAAGCTCCGAAATATAATGGAAAATGTAAAGCCCTATAACAACCCCGAAATTACAAACCGTGTATATCAATGCGTATAGCAATATAAAGACACGGGAGAATGAAAAATACTATAACCCCAAGGTAATGGTAGAAGAAAATAACTGTGATGACCCGGAAATTTCCGACCAAATTTAAACTTAACCTTTATATGTTTCCGACACGATAAACATAATTTGTAATGTTGAATCTCAAAAAGTTTGGAACTACATTCATGTAATCAATTACCCTTTGACCGTGTTCAACGATTCACGAACAATTATGTGTATATAGATATGTATATATAATATATAATATTAACTGAAAACATTAACAAAGTATTAGATATATGATACTTTACATGAACATATTTGTTTCGATATATTTATCGACAGAATTAAGAGATAATATCAAATAATTGAATTATCAGATACATTATGATATGATTACGGGCCTATGTTATGAGGTCCACTGTGATTTAAGAAATCTATTCTTTTTGACAACTCAATACTTAACCAGTATGATAAAGATAACGATATTTATATTTTATTTTATTAAATATATAAAACTATTTAAATTAATATTATATATATTTTTTTATACGCGTATTATACGTACATAGTTTTATACTTTTACTATACTTTAACTTTACCTTTACTTTACTTTTACTTTACTTTAACTTTAATAATTCATACTTTAATAATTCACTTTAATAATTCATACTTTAATAATTCACTTTAATAATTCACTTTAATAATTCATACTTTAATAATTCATACTTTAATAATTCATACTTTAATAATTCACTTTAATAATTCATACTTTAATAATTCACTTTAATAATTCATACTTTAATAATTCACTTTAATAATTCAAAAATCTATTATAAATAGAATTCAATAGGTTTTATTATTTCATAGAAACTTGAAAATATATTTCTCTAAACTCTCTCAATCGAATTACACATATATATTTTCTTTGTATTATTTCAAGATATTATTAGTATACATAAAATACTACGACGGAGTTATATTCAGACGATTTTAAAATAAGTTTTCAAACGGGATAGAGCTAAGGAAATTATGGGTTATAGCTATGGAGGTTATGGGTATTGATCGAGGGTATTGCTCGTGAGGTCAACCTAACGTTTATCATTTTCGTTTCGTCTACGTACTTTCCTGCAATATTGAATCTCAATATTGATACGTGAGCACTCATAACTTAACTTTTATATTTCAATAGTGTATCCCTGACTAGTGCTCGAGTATATAGGATTATGCATACTTGTACATTCGATATTGTCCTTAGATAGGTTTGTTGAATCCTGAATTAGATACATATGCTACTGAGATAGGGTATATGATATGCATGTCATTGGAAAGCTAGCGAAAAATTAAGAACTTTTCATTTAGATATCGATTGGTTTCGATGAACGGATTAGAAGTTATAGTCAACTGAATTTTAGTATTATTGTTAAAATGATTATTATTACTATCGTCGTTATTATTTTAATAGAAATATCATTGTTATTATAAAATATCATTATTACTATTATGTTAGTATTATCATTTTATCATAATAACATTTTTAGTAAATATAAATATTGTTATTTTTTTATAGAATAATAATAATTATTATTACAAAATAATACAACTTTTACTTATTATTATTATGATCAATATTATTTTATCAAATAAATAGGGGATACAAAGATATTTTTCACCACGCGTAATATAATTACATTAATAATACTTACCACTATAGTTTTACGATATTAAGTGAACTTTATAAATTTTACTACTTAAGATATATAAAAGTATATTTTATCATATATAAACGTTAATATAAATTTTTATTAATAAATGACTTTTATTATTATAAAATCTAATAAATATATTTAAATATATAAAATGACTATAGTTAAGTTATATAATAAACACGTATAAATTTTAGAAGTCATTTTGGGTTAAGTTGACTTTTGTTGACTTTTGCATGTCGGTCTCGAGCATTAGGATTGTGATACACTAAGACTTGACCTAAATTGTTACACAGATATTGACCAATATATAAATATATATACTTAATATAGGTTCGTGAATCCGAGACAAACCCTGCAATTGTTCAGTGCCGTCATATACATAATTGCTACGAAATACAGTATTGTGAGTTTCATTACTCCCTTTTTATATATATTTTTGGGCTGAGAATACATGCGCTGTTTTATAAATGTTTTACGAAATAGGCACAAGTACTAAAACTAATTCTATGTGGGTTTAAACCAGAAATATACCCTTAGCTTGGTAACATTAAACTACTTGTCTATGTACGGTAGGCGCGAATCCTAAAGATAGATCTATTGGGCCTGACAAACCCCATCCTGACTATGGGATGCTTTAGTACTTCGAGGTTATTTTAAACACACCTGATCTGGTGTACTTCAGAGGGTAAAACATGAACGCTAAGGCTTGTTACCGGGTGCCTACAACTTATAGAATACTTTTATACCCTTGCGAGTGTACATATATTTGTAAACAGAAATCTTGTGGTCTATTAATATGTTGAAATGATTGTTATGATAAACCTATGAACTCACCAACCTTTTGGTTGACACTTTAAAGTATGTTTATTCTCAGGTATTAAAGAAATCTTCCACTGTGCATTAGCTCATTTTAAGGATATTACTTGGAGTCATTCATGGCATATTTTGAAAGACGTTGCATTCGAGTCATTGAGTTCATCAAGATTATTATTAAGCCAATTATAGTTGGATGTATTATGAAATGGTGTGCATGCCGTCAACTTTCGTTGTAAAGAAAGTTTGTCTTTTAAAAACGAATGCAATGTTTGTAAAATGTATCATATAGAGGTCAAATACCTCGCGATGTAATCAACTATTGTGAATCGTTTATAATGTATATGAACGGGTCCTTTCAGTTGGTATCAGAGCGGTGGTCTTAGCGAACCAGGTCTTGCATTAGTGTGTCTAACTGATAGTTGTTAAGATGCATTAGTGAGTCTGGACTTCGACCGTGTCTGCATGTCAAAAGTTTTGCTTATCATTTTTAGTCGGAAATCATCTACTTACCATCCTTAGGAAATTACCTGCTTATCATTCTTAAGTCTAGACGCGTTTTCCTACATTTATTGCATAATAGTGTATAGATGAATTCTTATCTTAGAATATCTGTTACTGTGAACTTTGACTGACATCTTTCAAAGATTCCTCCATAATTTATGGGATTTTGGTATTATATATACATATGTAAATTATGTATCAAAGAATACCAAATCTAAATTCTACAATCTATTTCATACCAAAAAAAATTCTTTCCCTGATCATACAAGATGGATCCCTCAACCAGTTCGAGTTCCTCGGATTCCGACAGCTATGCCGATATGGATTTCCACATGAGCTCCGAAAGCAGTGTGACCGGAATGGATCAACCAATTAGCCATCATCTATTCTAGATGAATTGGGGATAGGTTTGTAATCTACTTAACCATTGGAGACAAGAAGAAGGCGATCCCTTTCATCCACCACATTGCCCTCTTGGCAATGAACCTGAAGCACTTACCGGCGAACCTGTCCGAAACACCATTTTCTCTCTCATTTCCAGAGTATCTCGTCATAATTGTATACTACACCAAATTCTAGATCTTATTTATCCGCTCGTCCGAACCGACAATCACCCCGGTGTAATAGAAGAAGTCAACGAGCTTCGCGCTCGGGTAGTGGCTTTGGAGAATATGGTGCAAAGGTTACAAACACCAGCAGCAGCACCAGCAGCATAACCAGTACCACCATCAACAACATCAACAGTACCATTACCACCACCAACAACAACCGCATCGCAAACCTCAACTTCACAATCTGTCCCACGAGTATCGACGTCATACGCCATGTAGATACCAAGGAATACCACAACGATGAAGTATTGATTCATAACTTCATTGGGGAAACATTCTACGGCGATTATGTAATTTCTAAAGTTTAGAAATTATCTATCCTAGCCTTAACCATAAATCAAATGAGTTTAATTTAATATTAACTCATTAAATCTATATTACATCTGAAGAAATATACACATATATATTTCCATAAAGACTGTAATAAAATTCTTTTGTACAAAATATTAATTGTGAATTTTTTTTAACAGGTAGGTAATACCCGAGAGATATATAAATTCACAATTAATATGTTACATTCTTCGAATCTGATTCAGCAAGTCATCCATTATACTCCCTACTTTCACAACAATATACATTCTTTTATAGAAATCAAAACAACCATACTCATTCAAAATCTAATTACATATTCTGATTTTAAAATCTCAGAATTCGATTCAAGATATAACCGAAATCATCACTCTTAGATTCCTACATCTTTCAAAACTATACTTTGACTTCAAAACTGTCCTAGAACCTCATTTCTATTCATGGAACTCACAAAAATATTTGTATCATTTAAAATCTTAGAAAATCATATGTATATTAACAATTACAATATGTGTTCAAACATTTCGAAATTCCTAAAGACATGCAAGATGATTATCCAACCACACATTACCCACTGTCATGCACCTGAAAAGCTCTCGAAACCAAAGTTATAGTTTAACATGTATCCATGTCAGATCCTTTGATATTTATTACCAAATATAATTTTTCAATCTCTTTCCAAAATAGATAGTTTTGTCACAGCTCCAGCAAATCACCTTCATTTGTTTATACGAATAAACCCTTCATCATGGTTACCGGGGAACCTTTCATATCTCGTCACATTAGCAGTAAACTTATCAACAACTTCATTAACCTTCGACTTAAGCCTCTTCGAAAATCCACTATACTTATTCATTAAAACCCCATCTTGTACTCACCTACATCCTGTAACAATAATTGTCACACCAACTACTGGGAATTAGCAATCAGTATTTTGAATTTCGCGACAATTTTACGTTAAAAGTTATATGTATACATATAACGTCTATCTCCTAGACTTACATACTTCGAATGTGAATTTTCTGAAAAACATCCCAAACTATGAACTAGTTCTCCGAAATTGGAAAAATGCTGATGAAGCAGCAAAAACTGTAAACGACTTTAACAGTCAAAAGTTTGATGATAAAGAATAATATGGTGGTAAAGCTGAGAAAAAGAGAAGGTTTGAAACTGGAAAATGGATTAAGCAGACCATGAAGGAGGCTGTGGACAAATAACAAAGACTAAACCTGCCTTCAAAGGATCCAAATGTTTCAGTGTCTACTGAAATCGTTAGCAAACACCTAACTTCTTATTCTAAACCTTCACAGACAAATCTTCTTCATCATCCATCTATGTTAAGAATTCTAAGATATTATCGTATCTTTTATTATAAATATCTTCGATATTCCTGAAGATATTTTCACAACTATTCTTATCCGAAATCTTTTATCTCTTCACAATATCTGCGTTACAACATAAAAAGAAACTGTGTTAGTTTCTAAATTCTGAAGAAAAAAAAAATTTGAAATTTAAAATAGGAATGTTTTTAAAGCAGCGTTGGGAACTGAAACATGAGTTAGTATAATATAATGACACTTGATCAACCTGATTATATTACAGTAAGTCATGCTGAGTTTCTAATGAAACGTGATGATTCACAGAACATACCGTCATCATGTACTGTTTACACGACTCTTACATTCTACCTAATTTCCAAACATATTAAGAACATATCATCTTGATAGCTCTATATTTTCGGATATTCTGGTAATTTGCCAAATCAAGATCGTGCCATTAAGATTTTCTTCTTGGAACATTAACTATGTTCATCCAAAAATTCATATCTATGAATTCTGGACCATTATCCGCTTGACTTAAGGTCGGGAAGAGAAAACGAAAGCATGAAGCTCCGAAATATAATGGAGAATATAAAGCCCGATAACAATCCCGAAATTACAAACCGTGTATATCAATGCGTATAGCAATATAAAGACACGGGAGAATAAAAAACACAATAACCCCAAGGTAATGGTAGAAGAAAATAACTTCCTCCGGTGGTAGATGAAAAAGAAGAATGACAGATATGAAAGTTAAGAGTATATCAAGAATCAATACTGGATGAAGAATATTAACGAATGCTTTAAAGTATGAATTGGGGAGAAAGACTAGAAGGTGTGAGCTGTGGAAATAAAGAAACGAAGGGGGTGGAATTATAGTAAAATATCAGACAGAGAAATCGAGACAGATTATCGCATTTAATCAAAGAAGATCCTGATTTCCTTAATCGCCGAAGAACCAAATCTTATTGCAAAGATTTTCTTTAAATCCCATGAATTCCGAAAATCAATCATAACTACGTCATCGGTTAAAACGAATATACGTTTACTCATTTCACTCTCTTGCGATAGCTTCACTTATACTCTTCGCGTAATCAAATTGTTTTATCTATATTACTCAATGATGATAAAACTCTATTTATCAACTCATATTCATCATGAAAACATTTTTATAGTTAGCCATGACGACCTCGATCAAATTTCGGGACGAAATTTCTTTAACGGGTAGGTACTGTGACGACCCGGAAATTTCCGACCAAATTTAAACTTAACCTTTATATGTTTCCGACACGATAAGCAGAATTTGTAATGTTGAATCTCAAAAAGTTTGGAACTACATTCATGTAATCAATTACCCTTTGACCGTGTTCGACGATTCACGAACAATTATGTGTATATAGATATGTATATATAATATATAATATTAACTGAAAACATTAACAAAGTATTAGATATATGATACTTTACATGAACATATTTGTTTCGATATATTTATCGACAGAATTAAGAGATAATATCAAATAATTGAATTATCAGATACATTATGATATGATTACGGGCCTATGTTATGAGGTCCACTGTGATTTAAGAAATCTATTCTTTTTGACAACTCAATACTTAACCAGTATGATAAAGATAACGATATTTATATTTTATTTTATTAAATATATAAAACGATTTAAATTAATATTATATATATTTTTTTATACGCGTATTATACGTACATAGTTTTATACTTTTACTATACTTTAACTTTACCTTTACTTTACTTTTACTTTACTTTAACTTTAATAATTCATACTTTAATAATTCACTTTAATAATTCATACTTTAATAATTCACTTTAATAATTCACTTTAATAATTCATACTTTAATAATTCATACTTTAATAATTCATACTTTAATAATTCACTTTAATAATTCATACTTTAATAATTCACTTTAATAATTCATACTTTAATAATTCACTTTAATAATTCAAAAATCTATTATAAATAGAATTCAATAGGTTTTATTATTTCATAGAAACTTGAAAATATATTTCTCTAAACTCTCTCAATCGAATTACACATATATATTTTCTTTGTATTATTTCAAGATATTATTAGTATACATAAAATACTACGACGGAGTTATATTCAGACGATTTTAAAATAAGTTTTCAAACAGGATAGAGCTAAGGAAATTATGGGTTATAGCTATGGAGGTTATGGGTATTGATCGAGGGTATTGCTCGTGAGGTCAACCTAACGTTTATCATTTTCGTTTCGTCTACGTACTTTCCTGCAATATTGAATCTCAATATTGATACGTGAGCACTCATAACTTAACTTTTATATTTCAATAGTGTATCCCTGACTAGTGCTCGAGTATATAGGATTATGCATACTTGTACATTCGATATTGTCCTTAGATAGGTTTGTTGAATCCTGAATTAGATACATATGCTACTGAGATAGGGTATATGATATGCATGTCATTGGAAAGCTAGCGAAAATTAAGAACTTTTCATTTAGATATCGATTGGTTTCGATGAACGGATTAGAAGTTATAGTCAACTGAATTTTAGAATTATTGTTAAAATGATTATTATTACTATCGTCGTTATTATTTTAATAGAAATATCATTGTTATTATAAAATATCATTATTACTATTATGTTAGTATTATCATTTTATCATAATAACATTTTTAGTAAATATAAATATTGTTATTTTTTTTATAGAATAATAATAATTATTATTACAAAATAATACAACTTTTACTTATTATTATTATGATCAATATTATTTTATCAAATAAATAGGGGATACAAAGATATTTTTCACCACGCGTAATATAATTACATTAATAATACTTACCACTATAGTTTTACGATATTAAGTGAACTTTATAAATTTTACTACTTAAGATATATAAAAGTATATTTTATCATATATAAACGTTAATATAAATTTTTATTAATAAATGACTTTTATTATTATAAAATCTAATAAATATATTTAAATATATAAAATGACTATAGTTAAGTTATATAATAAACACGTATAAATTTTAGAAGTCATTTTGGGTTAAGTTGACTTTTGTTGACTTTTGCATGTCGGTCTCGAGCATTAGGATTGTGATACACTACGACTTGACCTAAATTGTTACACAGATATTGACCAACATATAAATATATATACTTAATATAGGTTCGTGAATCCGAGACAAACCCTGCACTTGTTCAGTGCCGTCATATACATAATTGCTACGAAATACAGTATTGTGAGTTTCATTACTCCCTTTATATATATATTTTTGGGTTGAGAATACATGCGCTGTTTTATAAATGTTTTACGAAATAGGCACAAGTACTAAAACTAATTCTATGTGGGTTTAAACCAGAAATATACCCTTAGCTTGGTAACATTAAACTACTTGTCTATGTACGGTAGGCGCGAATCCTAAAGATAGATCTATTGGGCCTGACAAACCCCATCCTGACTATGGGATGCTTTAGTACTTCGAGGTTATTTTAAACACACCTGATCTGGTGTACTTCAGAGGGTAAAACATGAACGTTAAGGCTTGTTACCGGGTGCCTACAACTTATAGAATACTTTTATACACTTGCGAGTGTACATATATTTGTAAACGGAAATCTTGTGGTCTATTAATATGTTGAAATGATTGTTATGATAAACCTATGAACTCACCAACCTTTTGGTTGACACTTTAAAGCATGTTTATTCTCAGGTATTAAAGAAATCTTCCGCTGTGCATTAGCTCATTTTAAGGATATTACTTGGAGTCATTCATGGCATATTTTGAAAGACGTTGCATTCGAGTCATTGAGTTCATCAAGATTATTATTAAGCCAATTATAGTTGGATGTATTATGAAATGGTGTGCATGCCGTCAACTTTCGTTGTAAAGAAAGTTTGTCTTTTAAAAACGAATGCAATGTTTGTAAAATGTATCATATAGAGGTCAAATACCTCGCGATGTAATCAACTATTGTGAATCGTTTATAATGTATATGAACGGGTCCTTTCAATAACTTCCTCTGGTGGTAGATGAAAAAGAAGAATGACAGATATGAAAGTTAGGAGTATATCAAGAATCAGAACTGGATGAAGCATTTCACAATCTTTTAGAAGTATGAAATGAAGAAGAAGATGTAGGTGTGGTGAAAATAATGAAACGGAAGTGTTTAATTTATAGCAAAATATCAGACATAGCAATCGAGGCGGATTACGCAATTAAACAAAAAAAATCCTAATTTTCGCAAATTTCGAAGAATCAAATCTTATTTAGATAATGAAGATTTTCTGTTCCTTAAATTCCGAAAATCAATCGTTACTACGTCAACAGTTAAGGCGAATCTCTATTCCTTCAATTCACTATTTTACGATAACTTCTCTCATATGCTTCGAGTAATTGGATTGTTTTATCCATATTATTTAACGGTAATAAAAATTCTATTTATCAACTCATATTCGTCATGAAAACATTTTTATTGTTAGCCATGACGACCTCACTCAAATTCGGGATGAAATTTCTTTAACGGGGAGGTACTGTGATGACCCAGAAATTTCTGACCAAATTTAAACTTAATCTTTAACGTTTTCGACACGATAAGCAAAGTCTATGAAGTTGAATCTCAAAAGTTTGAATTATTCAATCACCCTTCGATTGTTCTCAACGATTCGCGAACAATTATATGTAAATAGGTACATATACTATAACTTGAAAACATAACAAAATGTTAAGTAAATGATACTGTGCATTAAACTTATTGGTTTGATTATCTGATTGATATATTCAACTACGGAATTAAAAGATTATGCCAAACGATTGAATTAAAAGATATTTAATGAGTCCCTTAAGGATTATGATATTATTACGGGTCTCTGTTGTGAGGTCCACGTTGATTTGGGAAATCATTCATTCTTAACGGTATTCGGAATAAATGGTAAAGTGTTTGTTTAAATAACGTAATTTGGACACATACAATAATAAGGAATATTGACTGTTGGAATTAGATATATGAATAACTTGTGATATGTATTTTAAAACGTGTTTATTAATATTGAAAATATATATTTAACAATACGATAAAATATAATATTAACTTGGTCATAAAAACGAATTGTTATTATATATATATTAACAAATAGTGAGACGATAATTTATAGAAGTAAATGACCAAAATACTCGAAAGTTTAAGATATACTTTGAGTGGTATAGTTTAGGGATAATTTAAGGCTATATTTTGACAAAGGTACGTGACACGAAACGTAAAATGCAAGTTTTCTCAGCGTACGAAAGGACATTTGAAAAATTGGAACCGGGACATAAGTCGAGTGATGACGTACGACTTATCAGAATAAAAATTACAAGTCAACTATGCATGTGAATTTAATATAATATATAATTAATTATATAAATTAAATTAAATATATTATATATATAATATAAAATTATGTCGACAAACAAGAAGTTAAAAATTTGTGAGCTGTCCCAGGGTGCCATGCGATCGCATGGCCTTGAAGCACAAATCCCATGCGATCGCATGGGGTACTTTTTCAGAAAACGTTCTATAAATTGCTCGACTTTAGGTTCAGTTTTCACACACTTCTTTCTCTAATCATATATTACTTCGTATTTATTTTATTTATTATTATTATTATTATTATTATTATTATTATTATTATTATTATTATTATTAAGATTAATATTATTTTTAATCTTATTATTATTAATATTATTAATTAGTATTATACATAAAATACTACGACGTGGTTATGAGCGTGTCACTTTCAAAATGGTTTTCAAGCGGGATAGAGCTAAGGAAATTATGGGTTATTGCCAAGGAGGTTATGGGTAATGTTCGGGGGTATATTTGTGAATCAAACCTAGTGTTTATCATCTCCGTTACATCTACGTACTTTCCTACAATATTGAATCTCAATACTGATACGTAAGCACTCATATCTTATCTTTTATATATTAATTATATATCCATGTCTAGTGCTCGAGTATATATATTTATATATGCTTGAATGCTAAATTTCGTCGTTAAGCAGTTTATAATGAATCACTAATTAAATACATATATTACTGGTAAAAGGTATATGATATACATGTTTTTGGAAAGCTGGCGAAAAATCAATAACTTTTCATTTAGATATCGAATATTTTCGATGAACGGATTAAAAGATATGATCAACTGAATTATGATTGACGTTAATTGAAATTGCTTTTAAATCTGCAATTAAGATTTAAACAACTTGTTTACGAGACTGATAAAGTGAACTTTTAAATATTACCAACCGAGTAAATGAATCCTTATATAAGGCACGTCTCGTTTTGTTGAACTATTGTCAAAATTGACTTTTTGAAACGACTTTGAATAACTATTATATGTCGATCTCGAGCATTAGGATTGTGATACACTATGACCTGACCTAGCTTAATAGACATTTATTGACCAACATATGTTCTCTATGTTAAGATCTACGATTAATTGGTAATCCGAGTTTCGGTCACATTTTGGTGAACAACTTTATATGCTGCTAAGGTGAGTTTCATTGCTCCCTTTTTAATTGCTTTTGCAATATATATTTTTGGGCTGAGAATACATGCAATTTATTTTAAACGCAATGGATACAAGTACATACTTAATTCTACACTGAGTTTGAACCGAAAATCCCTTAGCTTTGGTAACTAGTAGCTGCCAGTACATAGGATATGGACTGGTGGGCGCGAATAACAGTATATGGATCCATAGGGCTTGACATCCCCGTCCGAGCTAGAGCGCTAGCCTTTTAACCGACGTGTGTTATTTGAGTTTAGGACACATTGGTTTGCGTGTATTAAAACGAATGGGGTATTTATCATTATAACGTTAAAGCTTAGTTACCAGGGTTCTCTGTTATGTAGAATCTATTGACAAATTTTTGATAAACGTTTCTGGATGAAACAACTGAAATCTTGTGATCCACTTTTATATACAGATTATGCGAAACACTAAAACTATGAACTCACCAAACTTTGTGTTGACACTTGTTAGCATGTTTATTCTCAGGTTTCCTAGAAGTCTTCCGCTGTTTTCTTATATGTTAGACAAACTATGTGTATGGATTCGTACATGACATATTTTTCAAGGAAAAGTTGCATTCACCAAATCATCACCATGTATCTTATTTTGACTGCATTATCAATGAAAGTACTATTGTAAACTATTATTTACGGTGATTGTCTATATGTAGAAATCATCAGATGTCGAAAACCTTTGATTTAAATATTCATTTATGGTGTGCCTTTTCAAAAGAATGCAATGTTTACAAAACGTATCATATAGAGGTCAAATACCTCGCAATGAAATCGATGAATGACGTGTTCGTCCATATGGATTTGGAGCGATCGTCACACATACAATGTCATCTTGATGTCTAGATAATCAATGGTTCTTTACTTAAACATAAGAATTCTAATCCATATAATTTATAAAAACATATTGGAAATAATCATTAATTCTAATTACGGATCATGTTAATGCAAAGTGAATACTAACTAATTTAGCTCATCATGCAATCAATAGAAAGATTTAAACAGATAAATAAAACAAGAATTTAAATAAACATTAAATTAAATAAACATTAAATTTAAATAAGAAATACCTCAAAAGAATTGTAGAATAATGCGTTAGGATATTAGAATCCTTAAAGACTTGAATGTAAAAGCCTAACTACTTTGAGAGAAAACTAACTAATAACATAGAAAAACTGAATTGAAAATTGAATTGAAAACTGAATAGAAACTGTACAGACTGTCTCTCTATTTGTTGGGAAAAACCCAGATTTTAGTCGAGCAGGCGGCTATTTGGACAGCCAGCGTGTGACGATCGCTCCAAATCCATATGGACGAACACGTCATTCATTGATTTCATTGTGAGGTATTTGACCTCTATATGATACGTTTTGTAAACATTGCATTCTTTTGAAAAGGCACACCATAAATAAATATTTAAATCAAAGGTTTTCGACATCTGATGATTTCTACATATAGACAATCACCATAAATAATAGTTTACAACAGTACTTCCGTTGACAATGCAGTCAAAATAAGATACATGGTGATGATTTGGTGAATGCAACGTTTCCTTGAAAAATATGTCATGTAAGACTCCATGCACATAGCTTGTCTAACATCTAAGCAAACAGCGGAAGACTTCTAGGAAACCTGAGAATAAACATGCTAAAAAGTGTCAACACAAAGGTTGGTGAGTTCATAGTTTTAATGTTTCGTATAATCTGTATATAAAGGTGGATCACAAGATTTCAGTTGTTTCATCCAGAAATGTTTATCAAAATATTCTACGAAATTGAGCACCCTGGTAACTAAACTTAACGTATATATATTTTATACCCTTTGTATAATCATCTTAATAATACACGCAAACCAACGTGTACGCTTCTCAAATAGCATACGTCCGTTAAAAGGCTAGTGCTCTAGCTCGGACGGGGATATCAAGCCCTATGGATCCATATACTACTACTCGCGCCCACCAGTTCTTATAACTGGCAGTTAACAGTTACCAAAGCTAAGGGATTTTCGGTTCAAACTCGGTGTAGAATTAAATATGTACTTGTATCCATTGCGTTTAAAATAAATTGCATGTATTCTCAGCCCAAAAATATATATTGCAAGAGCAATTAAAAAGGGATCAATGAAACTCACGCATATAAATATTGTATATCAGTTAATAAAGCATTTGCATGTATTCTCAGTCCAAAAATATTTAAAGTATTTAAAAAGGGATACTATAAACTCACCTTAGCAGCATATAAAGTCGTTCACCAAAATGTGAGCGAAACACGGATTACCAAATAACTGTAGATCTCAACATATCAATATTGTAGAAAAGTACGTAGACATAACGGAGATAATAAACACTAGATTTGATTCATAAATATACCCCCGAACATTACCCATAACCTCCATGGCAATAACCCATAATTTCCTTAACTCTATCCCGCTTGAAAACATATTTTGAAAGTGACACGCTCATGACCTCGTCGTAGTATTTTAGGTATAATACTAATAATAATTAGATTAATAATAATATTAATCTTAATAATAATAATAATAATAATAATAATAATAATAATAATAATAATAATAATAATAATAATAATAATATAAATACGGAGTAAGATGAATATATGTGTGTAAACTGAGCCGAAATCGATGAAATTTATAGACCTCGCTGGCCAGACCTCCCATGCGATCGCATGGGTTTGAAGGCCACAGGCCATGCGATCGCATGGCCCTATTTTTCCAGCCCACATGTTTTTGTCCTAACATTTTTCGACATAATAAAATATAAATATAATATATATAATTTAAATTAATTAATTATATATTATATTAAATTCACGTGCATAGTTAACTTGTAATATTTGTTCCGATAAGTCGTACGTTGTCACTCGACTTATGTCCCGGTTCCGGTTTTTCGAACGCCCTTTCGTACACTGAGAAAACTAGTACTTTTTGTTTCGTGACTCGTACCTTTGTCAAAATATAAACTTAAATTATCCCTAAATTATATCACTCAAAGTGTATCTTAAACTTTTGAGTGTTTTGGTCATTTACTTCTATAAATTATCGTCTCGTAGTATATACATATACATATATACATTTTTTTTTATTTTGAAATAGTATTTTCCTGTAGCAAAGTTACTGTAGCAAAGTTAATTTTACTGTAGCAATTTAATGTAGCAAAGTCAATTTTTACTGTAGTAAATAGTGATTTTTGAAAACACTGTAGCATTTTGGATACTGTAGCAATTCGAAAATACTGTAGCAAATTAGTGTTTTACTTGTTTATTTTAAACGTTTTAGTTCACTTATCTAAATATCAATCGAATTAACAAACGAATGTTACTATCGTTTACTAAATAACTGGAAATCATATATATATATATATATATATATATATATATATATATATATATATATATATATATATATATATATATATATATATATGCACATTAAGTTATATATATATTGTTCGTGAATCATAGGGAACAGTTAAAGAATAATTGATTATATGAATATAGTTCCAAAACTGTCGTGACTCAATATTACAGACTTTGCTTATCGTGTCGGAAATGTTAATCATACAAAGATTAAGTTTAAATTTGGTCAGAAATTTTCGGGTCATCACAGTACCTACCCGTTAAAGAAATTTCATCCCGAAATTTGAGTGAGGTCGTCATGGCTATCAATAAAAATGTTTTAATGACGAATATGAATTGATAATAGAGTTTTATCTATGTTTGAATAATATGGATAAAATAATCCAATTACTCGAAGCGTATGAGAGAAGTTATCGTAATCAAGTGAAATGGAGAATAGAGATGTGTCTTATCTCTTGATGTAGTAACGATTGATTTCCAGATTTTAAGGAATAGAAAATCTTCATAATTTAAATAAGATTTGATTTTTCGGAATTTGCGGAAATTAGGATTTTCTTTGATTAAATGCGTAATCTGCCTCTATTGCTGCGTCCGATATTTTGCTATAAATTGACCTCTTCCGTTTCATTGTTTTCACTACTCCTACATCTTCTTCCTCATTTCATACTTTCAAAAGATTATGAAATGCTTCATCCAGTTCTGATTCTTGATATACTCCTAACTTTCATATCTGTCATTCTTCTTTTTCATCTACCACCAGAGGAAGTTATTTTCTTCTACTATTACCTTGGGGTTATAGTGTTTTTCATTCTCCCGTGTCTTTATATTGCTATACGCATTGATATACACGGTTTGTAATTTCGGGGTTGTTATCGGGCTTTATGTTCTCCATTATATTTCGGAGCTTCATGCTTTCGTTTTCTCTTCCCGACCTTAAGTCAAGCGAATAATGGTCCAGAATTCGTAGGTATGAATTTCAGAATAAACATTATTAATGTTCTAAGAAAGAAACAGTAATGGCACAATCTGACTTGTCAAATTACCAGAATATCCGAAAAAGACCGAATCATCAAGAAATATATTTTCTTGATATATTTGGAGATTATATAGAATGAAAGAGTTATGTAACATGGTTTATGATGAGGGTGTGATCTATGAAACTTTGTCACGTTCCATTAGAAACTCAACATGACTTACTGTAATATAATCACGTTGATCAAGTGTC
Source organism: Rutidosis leptorrhynchoides (assembly GCF_046630445.1). Taxonomy (NCBI): domain Eukaryota; kingdom Viridiplantae; phylum Streptophyta; class Magnoliopsida; order Asterales; family Asteraceae; genus Rutidosis; species Rutidosis leptorrhynchoides. Next base: position 638,729,464 of record NC_092335.1, read on the forward strand.
ATTATATTATACTAACTCATGCTTCAGTTCCCAACATTACTTCAAAACATCCATTTTTTTCGTATTTTTCTGATTTTAGAAAATTAAAATAGTTTCTTTTATGATGTAACACAGATAGCGCGAAGAGGTAATGATTTCAGATAAGAATGGTTTCAAAAAATATCTTCAGAAATATGGAGGATATTTATAATGGGAGATACGATGATATCTTAGAATATTTAAGATAAGATGATGATGAAGAATATTGTCCGCAAAGGTTTTAGTGTAAGGAGCAAGGTATTCGTTAATGATTTCAGCAGACTCTGAATCATTTGGATTCTTTGAAGGTAGATTCAGTCTTTGTGATTTGTCCACAGCCTCCTTCATAGTCTGCTCAATCCGTTTTTCAATTCCAAACCTTCTCTTTTTCTCTGCTTTACCACCATACTATTCTTTATCATCAAACTTTTGACTTTTAAGGTCGTTTACAGTTTTTGCTGTTTCATCAACATTTTTCCAAAATTCGGAGAACTAGTTTCGTAGTTTGGGGTGTTTTTCGGAAACTTCTCATTCGAAGTATGTAAGTCCAGGAGGTAGACATTATATGTACACATATAACTGTTGGCGTAGACGTGCTACAAGATTTCAAGATACTAATTGCTAATTCCCGATAGTTGGTATGGCAATTGCCGTTACAAGATGTGGTTGAGTACATGATACAGTTTCAATGAGTATAAGGATTTTTCGGAAGGTCAAAGATCAATGAAGTTGTTGGTAAATTTACTGCTAATGTGGTGGAACATGAAAGATTCCCCGATAACAAAAACGTATATGCCAAAGTTACAAGTCTGAAAGGTCATCGTTGACTGATTGAACGGTTGATAATACTGGATACTTTGAAAAGAAATTGCAAGGTTATTTTCAGTAATAACAATGCTAAAGGATCTTTCACATTTTTGAAGTCAAAGTATAGCTTTAAAAGATGTAGAGATCTAAGAATGATGTCACCCGTTAAATCTTGACTTGGATTCTGATCCGTCAATATTAGAATATGTAATTGAATTTGTATGGAAACGATTGTATATCGTTGTGAGCATAGTTAATAATTTTTGAATCAAAGTTGAAGAATGTACAGTATAACATATTAATTGTGAACTTATATATTTCCCGGGAATTACCTACCCGTTAAAGATTTCACAAGTAATATTTTGTACAAAAGAATTTTTATTACCGTCTTTATGAAAATATATGTATGTATATTTTCTTCAGATGTAATACAGATTTAATGAGTTAATATCATATTAAGCTCATTTGATTTTTGACTTGAATTAGAAATGAATAATCTCTAAAACATTAAAGATTTAATAATCTTTACGGAGTATTTCACTAATGTAATCAATACTCAGTTTTATTGATATTTTCTCAGTGAATCATGTTGGTGCTCATGGAACTCTTGCTAACTTCGCAAGGTACGAATGATGTTTTCTAGAAAGTTTCGAATACATCGAAGATGAAAGTATAAAATCAACCATATAATTGAATAATATACTTAGTTTATTATGAACTGGAATTCATTAAGTTGGAAACAGAGATTGTAGTTAACGATGGTTAAGTCATTAACGAAGGATGTACATCATAGCATATTAGTAATATGAATTAACCGAGTAGTACCTACCAGTTAAGATTCACACGTAATAACTTGGTACGAAAAGATTTATTTTGATTTCAAAATTCATATATATTAAATATACATAAAATTTCTTCAGGGGAAATGAGTTAATACTTCATCGGTTATTGTTGCTGGTATTTCTTGGTAACTACGGTGCGTATGACGTTGATGCTCGTGGAACAGATTGTGAAGTTAAGGTTTGCGATGCGGATGTTGTTGGTGGTGGTAATGGTACTGTTGGTGTTGTTGTCGGTGGTACTGTTGATGCCGGTGATGCTGCTGGTGCTTGTAACCTTTGCACCATATTCTCCAAAGCCACTACCCGAGCACGAAGCTCGTTGACTTCTTCTACTACACCGGGATGATTGGCGGTTCGGACCAGCGGATGAATAAGATCCAGAATTTGAGAGAGTATATGATCATGACGAGATATTCTGGAGATGAGAGAGAAAATGGTATTACGAATAGGTTCGCCGGTAAGTGCTTCAGGTTCTTCGCCAAGAGGGCAATGTGGTGGATGGAAGGGATCGCCTTCTTCTTGTCTCCAATAATTAAGTAGGCTACGAACCCATCCCCAATTCATCCAGAATAGATGATGGCTAATTGGTTGATCCATTCCGGTTACACTTTCTTCAGAGTTCAGGTGAATATCCATATCTGAATAGCTGTCGAAATTTAAGGAATTTGAATTGGATAAGGGATCCATCTTGTAAAATTAGATAGATGATTTTTGATATGAAATAGAATTTAGATTGGTACTCTTCAATACATAATTTACATATGTATATATAATACCAAAATTCCGTAAATTACGGAGAAATTTTCAGAAGATGACAGTCAAAGTTAATAGTAACAGATACGCTAAGATATGAATTTTGTCTATACACTATTCATGCAATCAATGCAGTAAAACGTGTCTAGACTTAAGAATGATAAGCATGTAATTTCTGACAAGAAATGATAAGCAAAACTTTTAACATGCAGACACGGTCGAAGTCCAGACTTACTAATGCATCTTAACAACTATCAGTTAGACACACTCATGCAAGACCTGGTTCGCTAGGACCAACGCTCTGATACCAACTGTGACGATTGCTCCAAATCCATATGGACGAACACGTCATTCATTGATTTCATTGCGAGGTATTTGACCTCTATATGATACGTTTTGTAAACATTGCATTCTTTTGAAAAGGCACACCATAAATAAATATTTAAATCAAAGGTTTTCGACATCTGATGATTTCTACATATAGACAATCACCATAAATAATAGTTTACAACAGTACTTCCGTTGACAATGCAGTCAAAATAAGATACATGGTGATGATTTGGTGAATGCAACGTTTCCTTGAAAAATATGTCATGTAAGACTCCATGCACATAGCTTGTCTAACATCTAAGCAAACAGCGGAAGACTTCTAGGAAACCTGAGAATAAACATGCTAAAAAGTGTCAACACAAAGGTTGGTGAGTTCATAGTTTTAATGTTTCGTATAATCTGTATATAAAGGTGGATCACAAGATTTCAGTTGTTTCATCCAGAAATGTTCATCAAAATATTCTACGAAATTGAGCACCCTGGTAACTAAACTTAACGTATATATATTTTATACCCTTTGTATAATCATCTTAATAATACACGCAAATCAACGTGTACGCTTCTCAAATAGCATACGTCCGTTAAAAGGCTAGTGCTCTAGCTCGGACGGGGATATCAAGCCCTATGGATCCATATACTACTACTCGCGCCCACCAGTTCTTATAACTGGCAGTTAACAGTTACCAAAGCTAAGGGATTTTCGGTTCAAACTCGGTGTAGAATTAAGTATGTACTTGTATCCATTGCGTTTAAAATAAATTGCATGTATTCTCAGCCCAAAAATATATATTGTAAAAGCAATTAAAAAGGGATCAATGAAACTCACGCATATAAATATTGTATATGTAGTGACCCGAACTTTTCCATATTTATATATATTAATTGAGATTGATATTTACATGATTAAATGTTTCCAACATGTTAAGCAATCAAACTTATTAAGACTTGATTAATTGAAATATGTTTCATATAGACAATTGACCACCCAAGTTGATCGGTGATTCACGAACGTTAAAACTTGTAAAAACTATATGATGACATATATATGGATATATATATATAGTTAACATGATACTATGATAAGAAAACATATCATAAAGTATATTAACAATGAACTACATATGTAAAAACAAGACTACTAACTTAATGATTTTTAAACGAGACATATATGTAACGATTATCGTTGTAAAGACATTTAATGTATATATATCATATTAAGAGATATTCATACATGATAATATCATGATAATATAATAATTTAAAATCTCATTTGATATTATAAACATTGGGTTAACAACATTTAACAAGATCGTTAACCTAAAGGTTTCAAAACAACACTTACATGTAACGACTAACGATGACTTAACGACTCAGTTAAAATGTATATACATGTAGTGTTTTAATATGTATTTATACACTTTTGAAAGACTTCAATACACTTATCAAAATACTTCTACTTAACAAAAATGCTTACAATTACATCCTCGTTCAGTTTCATCAACAATTCTACTCGTATGCACCCGTATTCGTACTCGTACAATACACAGCTTTTAGATGTATGTACTATTGGTATATACACTCCAATGATCAGCTCTTAGCAGCCCATGTGAGTCACCTAACACATGTGGGAACCATCATTTGGCAACTAGCATGAAATATCTCATAAAATTACAAAAATATGAGTAATCATTCATGACTTATTTACATGAAAACAAAATTACATATCCTTTATATCTAATCCATACACCAACGACCAAAAACACCTACAAACACTTTCATTCTTCAATTTTATTCATCTAATTGATCTCTCTCAAGTTCTATCTTCAAGTTCTAAGTGTTCTTCATAAATTCCAAAAGTTCTAGTTTCATAAAATCAAGAATACTTTCAAGTTTGCTAGCTCACTTCCAATCTTGTAAGGTGATCATCCAACCTCAAGAAATCTTTGTTTCTTACAGTAGGTTAACATTCTAATACAAGGTAATAATCATATTCAAACTTTGGTTCAATTTCTATAACTATAACAATCTTATTTCAAGTGATGATCTTACTTGAACTTGTTTTCGTGTCATGATTCTGCTTCAAGAACTTCGAGCCATCCAAGGATCCATTGAAGCTAGATCCATTTTTCTCTTTTCCAGTAGGTTTATCCAAGGAAATTAAGGTAGTAATGATGTTCATAACATCATTCGATTCATACATATAAAGCTATCTTATTCGAAGGTTTAAACTTGTAATCACTAGAACATAGTTTAGTTAATTCTAAACTTGTTCGCAAACAAAAGTTAATCCTTCTAACTTGACTTTTAAAATCAACTAAACACATGTTCTATATCTATATGATAAGCTAACTTAATGATTTAAAACCTGGAAACACGAAAAACACCGTAAAACCGGATTTACGCCGTCGTAGTAACACCGCGGGCTGTTTTGGGTTAGTTAATTAAAAACTATGATAAACTTTGATTTAAAAGTTGTTATTCTGAGAAAATGATTTTTATTATGAACATGAAACTATATCCAAAAATTATGGTTAAACTCAAAGTGGAAGTATGTTTTCTAAAATGGTCATCTAGACGTCGTTCTTTCGACTGAAATGACTACCTTTACAAAAACGACTTGTAACTTATTTTTCCGACTATAAACCTATACTTTTTCTGTTTAGATTCATAAAATAGAGTTCAATATGAAACCATAGCAATTTGATTCACTCAAAACGGATTTAAAATGAAGAAGTTATGGGTAAAACAAGATTGGATAATTTTTCTCATTTTAGCTACGTGAAAATTGGTAACAAATCTATTCCAACCATAACTTAATTAACTTGTATTGTATATTATGTAATCTTGAGATACCATAGACACGTATACAATGTTTCGACCTATCATGTCGACACATCTATATATATTTCGGAACAACCATAGACAATCTATATGTGAATGTTGGAGTTAGCTATACAGGGTTGAGGTTGATTCCAAAATATATATAGTTTGAGTTGTGATCAATACTGAGATACGTATACACTGGGTCGTGGATTGATTCAAGATAATATTTATCGATTTATTTCTGTACATCTAACTGTGGACAACTAGTTATAGGTTACTAACGAGGACAGCTGACTTAATAAACTTAAAATATCAAAATATATTAAAAGTGTTGTAAATATATTTTGAACATACTTTAATATATATGTATATATTGTTATAGGTTCGTGAATCAACAGTGGCCAAGTCTTACTTCCCGACGAAGTAAAAATCTGTGAAAGTGAGTTATAGTCCCACTTTTAAAATCTAATATTTTTGGGATGAGAATACATGCAGGTTTTATAAATGATTTACAAAATAGACACAAGTACGTGAAACTACATTCTATGGTTGAATTATCGAAATCGAATATGCCCCTTTTTATTAAGTCTGGTAATCTAAGAATTAGGGAACAGACACCCTAATTGACGCGAATCCTAAAGATAGATCTATTGGGCCTAACAAACCCCATCCAAAGTACCGGATGCTTTAGTACTTCGAAATTTATATCATATCCGAAGGGTGTCCCGGAATGATGGGGATATTCTTATATATGCATCTTGTTATTGTCGGTTACCAGGTGTTCACCATATGAATGATTTTTTTTATCTCTATGTATGGGATGTGTATTGAAATATGAAATCTTGTGGTCTATTGTTACGATTTGATATATATAGGTTAAACCTATAACTCACCAACATTTTTGGTGACGTTTAAAGCATGTTTATTCTCAGGTGAATATTAAGAGCTTCCGCTGTTGCATACTAAAATAAGGACAAGATTTGGAGTCCATGTTTGTATGATATTGTGTAAAAACTGCATTCAAGAAACTGATTTCGATGTAACATATTTGTATTGTAAACCATTATGTAATGGTCGTGTGTAAACAGGATATTTTAGATTATCATTATTTGATAATCTACGTAAAGCTTTTTAAACCTTTATTTATGAAATAAAGGTTATGGTTTGTTTTAAAAATGAATGCAGTCTTTGAAAAACGTCTCATATAGAGGTCAAAACCTAGCAACGAAATCAATTAATATGGAACGTTTTTAATCAATAAGAACGGGACATTTCAGTATATCGGTTAATAAAGCATTTGCATGTATTCTCAGTCCAAAAATATTTAAAGTATTTAAAAAGGGATACTATAAACTCACCTTAGCAGCATATAAAGTCGTTCACCAAAATGTGATCGAAACACGGATTACCAAATTACTGTAGATCTCAACATATCAATATTGTAGAAAAGTACGTAGACGTAACGGAGATAATAAACACTAGATTTGATTCATAAATATACCCCCGAACATTACCCATAACCTCCATGGCAATAACCCATAATTTTCTTAACTCTATCCCGCTTGAAAACATATTTTGAAAGTGACACGCTCATGACCTCGTCGTAGTATTTTAGGTATAATACTAATAATAATTAGATTAATAATAATATTAATCTTAATAATAATAATAATAATAATAATAATAATAATAATAATAATAATAATATAAATACGGAGTAAGATGAATATATGTGTGTAAACTGAGCCGAAATCGATGAAATTTATAGACCTCGCCTGGCCAGACCTCCCATGCGATCGCATGGGTTTGAAGGCCACAGGCCATGCGATCGCATGGCCCTATTTTTCCAGCCCACATGTTTTTGTCCTAACATTTGTCGACATAATAAAATATAAATATAATATATATAATTTAAATTAATTAATTATATATTATATTAAATTCACGTGCATAGTTAACTTGTAATTTTTGTTCCGATAAGTCGTACGTTGTCACTCGACTTATGTCCCGGTTCCGGTTTTTCGAACGCCCTTTCGTACGCTGAGAAAACTAGTACTTTTTGTTTCGTGACTCGTACCTTTGTCAAAATATAAACTTAAATTATCCCTAAATTATATCACTCAAAGTGTATCTTAAACTTTTGAGTGTTTTGATCATTTACTTCTATAAATTATCGTCTCGTAGTATATACATATACATATATACATTTTTTTATTTTGAAATAGTGTTTTCCTGTAGCAAAGTTACTGTAGCAAAGTTAATTTTACTGTAGCAATTTACTGTAGCAAAGTCAATTTTTACTGTTGTAAATAGTTATTTTCGAAAACACTGTAGCATTTTGGATACTGTAGCAATTCGAAAATACTGTAGCAAATTAGTGTTTTACTTGTTTATTTTAAACGTTTTAGTTCACTTATCTAAATATCAATCGAATTAACAAACGAATGTTACTATCGTTTACTAAATAACTTGAAATCATATATATATATATATATATATATATATATATATATATATATATATATATATATATATATATATATATATATGCATATTAAGTTATATATATATTGTTCGTGAATCATAGGGAACAGTCAAAGAATAATTGATTATATGAATATAGTTCCAAAACTGTCGTGACTCAATATTACAGACTTTGCTTATCGTGTCGGAAATGTTAATCATACAAAGATTAAGTTTAAATTTGGTCAGAAATTTTCGGGTCATCACACAGCGGCTGTTTGGACAACCGACGGTTCTTTTGCATTTTAGCCGGCGGCTGATGGAGATAGCCGGCGGCCCTATTCACTTCTTCCATAACCTTCCATACCTAGCTGGTGGCTGTTTCATAGTTGTCAGCTCGAATTATTTTCTTACAATTTTTTTCGATCTTCAAGTCATCATCATGATAGCCGTCGACCCTTCAAATAACCGAGGGTTCTTTTTCATCACAACCGGCGGCCCTTCTTTAGCTGGAGGCTCTTTTGTGCTTTTTGGAATTTATGGAATTTCTTCAATATAATAGATGGTAGATTAATGAACAGATGGGGGCTTTTTTCACTGTCTTTCGACTTCACTTTAATCCTCATCCGTACATCATCTAATCTTCGGTCTCATATCATTTTCACTCCTCTTTTCACTGTTTTTTCATCATTTTTCCCACAAAACCACATTAACTATTCCAAACATATAATACATTAATTTGTTCATAGAATATGCACAATTTAGCTTAAAATAGAAATAATATCACCTTAAATTAATATTCCAAATATGTGTAAAATAGGCGTTATCAATTTGTAAGCGGAGTAAATGGATTCCATTGACTCGAGTATAAATTGGCAGGATTATATAAATTGTTGGGATGGTTTGAATTCTTGGGATCATTTTGGTTGCTATATTCTTGTTAAATATTGTATTGTAAAAATTATGCCGTTGGTACCTGTGGTTTGTTCATTTTTTCATCACAACACCTAAATTTTTATTTTTACGTAGTTGGTACCTTAGTTTTTTGTAACTTGCGTTGTTGGTACCTAAGGATAACTGCCGTGAACTATTAACATTTAAACCCTCACATGTGCCACGCATGTGAGGGTAATATGGTCCGTTCCATTTATTGGTTCCTTCAAAAAGGAATTGAATCTACGAGTATATCAGTTGTAATTCGTTAAACCTAATCGATTAAATCCCCAACTCGTTATAAACCCTAATTTTTTATCTCCACAATCCATCATAATGGTTGATTGTTTTTGTGGAAGATCAGCTGTAATTCGTTGTTCTTGAAGAGATCGTAATCCTGCTCGTCGCTATTATGGTTGCCCTACTAAGGTATTCATCTGATTTTATTTCCTTGTCTTTTTGCTAATCTTGAAGCTGAGGTGAAATTGTTGAATTAAGTGAAGAACTTGGAATTATTAAAGGAAGCCATGAAAACAGTTCAAACAAGATGAGTTTACTCGAGAAACAATCGAGAGAACTCGAGATTTAATTGCAACACGCGAAAGCGTCATCTGAATCGGGTCAAGAACAGCAAAACATTTTGTATTCTTCAATTTGGGATATGGAGACTTTAATTGATGAATTGAAGAAAAAAGTTTCAACAGCTGAAATTAGGGATGAAAGTGCTGAAAATCAGTGTTTGTTGTTGACTGATACAAATTCAGAGTTGACTAAAGAAGTTGACTTTTTAAGAGGTGAAGTTGAATCACTTGAAACCTCTTTGAGTCATGCTAATCTTTACAAATTGGCTACCGCGAAAGATACAAGTATTAAGACGAAGGTTATTATGGATATTGTGATGCAACTTGCCACATAACGTGAACGTATCACAAAACAGGTTCGCACGTTACTACTACCGTTTATAAACTTTTTGAAGATGAAAGTTATAAACTTTTCGATAAAAAAGTTGTAAACTTTTTGAACACAAACACGTTGATGCTCAACTTAACCTGACACCTACAAAATTGAAATAGTTGTGTGTTTGGAACCAGATACGTATTGACCCATTACTCAACTATCCATTTTGACACCTCTGATTGCAAGTGTAATATTATGTAGTTGCATACTCAAACAGAAGAGACAAAGATCATGATGCAAAGGCTACAAAAAGTCAATAAGTATGTCAACGCAAATGTGGATATTTGTTATTCATAGTTGATTGTGAATATGCTGTATTTTACAGTAATATTTGTTTTCTTATAAAAATGCAGCAATGGAATTCATTCATAACGTAATACAGTGTAGTTTAGTATAATTAGTTGGAATGTCAAGCTCCAGCAGCCCTTCTAGCATGATTCTGCATATATTTTGATTTTTAATGGATTAAAATATTGGAACGGACCATATTACCCTCATGTGTGGCACATGTGGGTTTAAATGTTAATAGTTCACGGCAGTTATCCTTAGGTACCAACTACGCAAGTTACAAAATATTAAGGTACCAACCACGCAAAAATAAAAGTTTAGGTGTTATGATGAAAAAGTGAACAAACCACAGGTACCAACGGCGTAATCTTTTCTATTGTATTAATAAATGAAGAGAAAAAGAAAAGAAAGTGTTGTATAAAATAAAGAAGATTGAGGAGTTTAAATAGGTAAATAATCAATATTTAGGAATAAAAATCAAAAACTATTCGTTGAACGAATAGTTTTAACAGCGGTAACTAAAATACCAACGTCGCTCACCTCACGTTGAGGCAAAACGGTGGCTTCCGACGCCGAGTTGACGTCGAGCCTGAGTCGACGACGTCGGACTCCCGTCGTCGGATTGCATAAATGGAGAAATTTTTTTGACGACTCTGAGTGCTCTTAGTAGTTATACTAATCGTCCATGTAGACTATCTAATAGTTAGAAATTTAAACTAATTGTTAAAATTCAAATTAAATCAATATTTGATTTGAAGATAGATAAATATGACATTATATTTCAAATTAATAGTAGTTGAAATTTAAAGTTACGGAGTACAATTTTATTTAAAAGTTAATTTTTTTTTTACCTGGGTATCCAACTTTTTGAACCGACTAATTCCAGGATGACTACCCGTTTTGCGAGCAGCCCGGAGTCATTGCAGGCGAACCTCCGTGGCTATGAAGGAGAATTACTTTTTGTAGTAGCAAGAAATCGAACCTTGACATCCACATTGGAAGGTCAGGGTTTTACCATGCCACCACCCCCCTCATGGTTAATATTTTATCTTTTGACATCATAATTAACTAGTTTATAACTCACGAATTCGCGAGACTTAAACATGATAATATTAAATCGAATATATTCTATAAAAAATATATATGAATATAAGTACAAACAAATATACATAATTGTAATTGTCAATGATACAAAAAAGACCACTTGTGATACTTACTAAAACTTGCAACAATTTATTGGCACATCAAACAGGAGTGACAAAAGATGGAAAGAGGCAACCATATCAGATAGTTCCGATACCCAACATTTTAATTGTTGTTGGATCCTCTCTAGTGTATTACTAGGGGGAGTTCCTTTTTAATGAAATTTTGCTGGTTAAAAAAAAGAAATCGGTCTGCTCGACATATACAACTTTAAAACGTTGATTTGAATGAAAAGTGATAATGCTAAAAACGAACATATATTTCATAGCATTATCCCTCAAGAAAGACAAGCTTTTAGTTGCAATTGTTCTATTTACAAGTGATATTCGTTTAAATAATAAATGATGAAGACAAAAGATAGATTCGACGAATTGAAGACGCAAACGACCAAAAAGCTAAAAAGTACAAAGTACAATCAAAGTGGTTCCAATTATTGATAAGAAACGTCTCAAAATTACAAGAGTACAAGACGCAAAACGCAAAATACAAGATATTAAATTGTACGAAAAGACATTCGAAAATCCGGAACCGGGACCAGAGTCAACTCTCAACGCTCGACGCAACGGACTAAAAATTACAAGTCAACTATGCACATGAATATAATATAATATATAATTAATTCTTAAAATTATTTATATATTATATTATTATTTAAAAACCGCCGGCAAGAAGCAAACAACAACATGTGAACTCTCCCAGCTGGCCATGCGATCGCATGGCCAGGAAGAAGGAAAACCATGCGATCGCATGGCCCCAATTATCAGGCCACATCTATAAATTTCGCGTGTTTTGGCTCAAATTAACACATCTTTTTCTTTATCTATCTCTCGCTCGTATAATATATATATATTATAAATTTTAATTTTAATTTTAAATTCTAATAATAAGGGTATGTTAGCGAATGTTGTAAGGGTGTAAGTCGAAATTCTGTCCGTGTAACGCTACGCTATTATTAATCATTGTAAGTTATGTTCAACCTTTTTAAATTAATGTCTCGTAGCTAAGTTATTATTATGCTTATTTAAGCCGAAGTAATCGTGATGTTGGGCTAAAATATTAAAGATTGGGTAATTGGACTTTGTACCATAATTGGGGTTTGGACAAAAGAACGACACTTGTAGAAATTAGACTATGGGCTATTAACGGGTTTTATATTAACTTAACGATACCTCGTTAATTTAATATAAAGGTTATAATTTGACGTATCTATAAATAACCACATACGCTTAATCGGGTACGGTGGGCGGGATATCTATAAATACCAATCATTATTCATTTTACCGAACACGGAACTGGATTAATAGTTAATGGACTAGTTAAAACAGGGGTGGATTACATTCAAGGGTAATTGGTGTAATTGTTAACAAAGTAGTAAAACCTTGGACTACACGCAGTCGATAACCTGGTGTATTCATTAAACAAAGTATTAAGACCTTGTTACAATTCGAATCCCCAATTAGTTGGAATATTTGACTTCGGAAATAAGAATAATTTGACGAAGACTCTCGCACTTTATATTTATGACTGATGGACTATTATGGACAAATCCGTATGGACATATTGAATAATCCAGGACAAAGGACAATTAACCCATGGTAATAAACTAAAATCAACACGTCAAACATCATGATTACGGAAGTTTAAATAAGCATAATTCTTTTATTTCATATTTAATTGCATTTTTAATTATCGCAATTTTATTTATTGTCATTTTATTTATCGCACTTTAATTATTGTCATTTACTTTACGCTTTAAATTAAGTTATATTTATTTTTAATATTTTACATTAGGTTTTAACTGCGACTAAAGTTTTAAAATCGACAAACCGGTCATTAAACGGTAAAAACCCCCTTTTATAATAATAATACTACTTATATATTTATATTTATACAAATATAGTTTTAAAAAATATAGCGTTAAACTTGGCGAGTTCCCTGTGGACGAACCAGACTTATTAAAAACTACACTACTGTACGATTAGGTACACTGCCTATAAGTGTTGTAGCAAGGTTTAGGTATATCCACTCTATAAATAAATAAATAACTTGTGTAAAATTGTATTGTATTTAATAGTATTTTGTAGCAAAAATACTACTATTTTGTATACACCTCTACGCACATCAAGTATTTTTGGCGCCGCTGCCGGGGAAACTAAAACGCCGAAAGCGTAACGCTATATATATATATATATATATATATATATATATATATATATATATATATATATATATATATATATATATATATATATATATATATATATATATATATATATAAAAAGGTTCTTAGTTTACTTTTGTAAAAATACGCTTTTGTAAAAATACATTTTAATTATTAAAAATACAAAAACCATAAAAAGAAAAGAAAAACAAAATTTATATATTTTTAAGAGTTTGTTATATATATATATATAAAATTTCTTTTTGTAAAAGTTTCTTTATTTTTATTTCAGTTTGTAAAAATATAAGTTTTATTTAATTTATATAAATATTTTTATATAAATATATAAAACAGAAAAAAAATATAAAAGTAAAATCTCTCGGCCCGGTACTGTAGTAGCCCATATTCTAGCCTGGAAACTTAATCCATGCGACCGCATGGAGTTTTAACTCCAATATCATGCGATCGCATGACTGGCCCTGACACGCCAGGTTTGACCTCTTTCAGCATTAATTACGGGGTAATTATTATTATTATTATTTATTAAAACCCTAATTAGGGTTTAGTTTTTAATTATTTGTTTTAGTTTTATATTTTTGTATTTTAAGTTTAATTTAGTTTTAATTAATATATAAAAATTAATACTTTTATAAATAAATAATATAAAAATAATATTTTTATAAAAATTGTACTTTTTACAACTTTAAGTTTATTTTTTTTATATTTTGTATCCTTTTATTTGTTTTAGCGTAATATTTGTATTTTTCGTTCGTAATTAGTTTTAATTCATAGTTTTGCCGTAGTTATTTTTATTTCTAGATTTTTAGGCTTTGCCATAAAATCCCTTAAGTACTTTTTCTTTAGACTAAGATTTAGGTGCTTTAGAATTTTGCGACGCCGTTTTATAAATTTTAGTACCTTTTTAAGTTATTGCCGTTTTGGATATAGTATTCCTTTTAAGCTTTAATATTTTTAGACGCAACTTTTAATTCTTAGTTTTTAGACTTTTAAGTTTCGACGTACTACATTCTTTTTATTATTTTTCGACCTTTTATTTTTCGACGCACTCTTTTTCTTTCTTATTTTTCGCCACTCTAGTTTTTAGGACATAGAATTTTCTATTTCTTATCTAAAATTTCTTTAAATTTCAACGAAAAATTATTTTAAGTGGTTAAATTGATCGACATCCAAATTTTCTGCTTCGTAGTAATAGTTGGATTTGTTAGTGGCTGAGTTACGAGCTTCCGATATAAAGGGTTCTGGCTCCCTGCTGCATCTATTGGCTATTCGAAACTTGGACAAAAGTAGAAAAGTCTATTAATTTGATAACTTATATAATTTTTATATTTTATAACTAATAGGATATTCAGTGAATGCACCGAGCAAAACGTTCACCACCTTTTATACGTTCACCACCTGTAACCAGATCAAGACATCTAGCCAATATTGTCGCCGTTGATTTTTCTTTAGAATCGTCATCCAGTCGACCAAGTACTCCAATTCAAATTTCTGATAATCCATTTTTTGAACCCGACCTCACAATTGAGAATCCGGAGGATATTCAGGGACAATTCAGAGATCCTGAACCACTAATCTTTCCTCCGGAACCACCAATCATTCAAACAGAGATTGTCGAGGAACAACCCATTAAATCAGAATCCTCTAGTGATTCAGATTCAACAAATTCAATCATGGAAAATCTGGAACCTCTAAGTATGGAAGACCGAATGAGAGCTAAACGCACTGGCCAAGGTCACGCAATTACTCAACCTGACATTAATGCGCCAGATTATGAAATCAAAGGACAAATCCTACACATGGTAACTAATCAATGCCAATTTAGTGGTGCACCGAAGGAAGATCCAAATGAACATCTTCGTACCTTTAATAGGATCTGTACTTTATTTAAAATCCGAGAAGTTGAGGATGAACAGATATATCTCATGTTATTTTCCTGGACTTTAAAGGGAGAAGCCAAAGATTGGTTGGAATCGTTACCTGAAGGGGCGATTGATACATGGGACGTTTTAGTTGAAAAATTTCTTAAACAATTCTTTCCGGCATCTAAAGCCGTAAGACTTCAAGGAGAAATTGTTACGTTCACGCAAAAGCCAAATGAAACTCTATATGAAGCGTGGACAAGATTTGAAAAGTTATTGAGAGGATGTCCGCAACATGGTTTAGACACTTGTCAAATAGTACAAATATTCTACCAAGGATGTGACATCACTACAAGAAAAGACATCGATATAGCAGCTGGTGGTTCCATTATGAAGAAAACCGCAACTGATGCTTATAAAATTATTGATAACACTGCTTCCCACTCACATGAGTGGCACCAAGATAAAGATATCGTTAGATCATCTAAAGCGGCTAGAGCCGATTCTAGCCATGATTTTGATTCCATTTCCGCAAAGATAGATGCTGTCGAGAGACGAATGGAAAAGATGACTAAAGATATTCACTCAATACGAATTAGTTGTGAGCAGTGTGGAGGACCACATTTGACAAAAGATTGTCTCAGTATTGAACAAACAATGGAACAAAGAGAGAATGTTTTATACATAAAACAAAGGCCTGGAAATAATTATCAGAATAATTATCAACCGCCAAGACCAATATACAATCAACATCAGAATTACAACCGAAATGTTCCATACAACAACCAACAAGGTCCCAACAATCAACAAGTATCCAACAATACTTACAATCAGCAAAGACCTATTTTTCAAAACAAACCACCACAAACCGATGATAAAAAGCCAAATTTAGAAGATATGATGTCGAAGCTAGTTGAATCTCAAACGCAGTTTTTCACATCTCAGAAACAAACCAATGAACAAAATGCTCAAGCATTTAGAAATCAACAAGCTTCTATTCAAAATTTGGAACAAGAAGTAAGTAACCTAGCAAGGTTAATAGGTGAAAAAAAACCGGGAAGTCTACCTAGTGATACAAATGCTAACCCCCGGAATGAAACAGCTAAAGCCATTACCACAAGAAGTGGTATTACACTTAAACCACCTGAAATGCCTGTAATTTCTGATGAAGCTATTCCTACTCCACAAGAACCACAATCTGAGCAAGATAAGGAAACAGAACCGGTAGTTGAAAAGGTTAATGAAGATAACACAATTAAGGCTAAACCTTATGTTAAACCATACCAACCACCACTTCCTTACCCGAGTAAAATGAGAAAAGAGAGACTTGAAGCCGAGCAATCCAAATTCTTGGATATGTTTAAACAAATAAATGTCAATCTTCCTTTCATTGATGTGATTTCAGGAATACCTAGATATGCTAAATTCTTGAAAGATCTAATCACAAATAGAAAGAAAATGGAAGAACTCTCGGCTGTTACTATGAATGCTAATTGCTCTGCAGTACTATTGAATAAGATACCAGAAAAATTATCTGATCCAGGAAGTTTCACGATTCCATGTTTTCTGGGTAGTCTTAGTTCAATAGAAGCATTGGCAGACTTAGGTGCTAGTATAAATTTAATGCCGCCTATACGCTAAACTAGACCTTAGAGAATTGAAGCCAACACGAATAATCATATAACTAGCCGATCGATCAGTAAAATATCCTAGAGGGATAATGGAGAACATGCTAGTTAAAGTTGGTACTTTAGTATTTCCAGTAGATTTTGTTATTCTGGACATGGAAGAAGATTCTCGAGTTCCTCTCATATTAGGAAGACCATTCTTAAACACGGCTAAGGCAATAATAGACGTGTTTGGTAAGAAGCTGACCCTAAGTATAGAGGACGAGAGTGTTACCTTTTCTGTTGATAGAGCCATGCAACAACCGCAATCTGCAGATGATACATGTTATTATATTCAAACTATAGATTCACATGCAGAATTATTAGAAGAATTTTCAGAATTACAAGGAACAGGAGAATGTTCTTTAGGAGAAGGAACTGAACCAATTGATGAAGCTGAAATGTTAGTTACACTTATGGCTAATGAATATGAACCAACAAGAGAAGAAATTCAAATGCTAAAAGAAGAAGACAGATATCGATACAAATCATCGATAGAAGAACCACCGACATTAGAGTTAAAGCCACTTCCAAACCATTTGGAATATGCTTATTTACATGGTGAATCTGAATTACCTGTAATAATATCGTCTTCTCTTACTGAAAATGAAAAATCTCAACTCATTTCGGTGCTAAAAGCTCATAAACCAGCTATTGCATGAAAAATTCATGATATTAAAGGAATAAGTCCTTCGTATTGCACACATAAAATCCTTATGGAAGAAGGTCATAAAACGTATGTGCAACGCCAAAGAAGACTAAATCCTAATATGCAAGTTGTTGTTAAGAAAGAAATTATTAAACTGCTAGATGCAGGTTTAATTTATCCAATCTCTGATAGTCTATGGGTAAGCCCAGTTCAATGCGTACCTAAGAAGGGTGGCATGACTGTCATCACAAATGAAAAAAATGAGCTTATTCCTACTAGGACTGTAACAGGATGGTGTGTTTGTATTGATTATAGAAAATTAAATGACACCACCAGAAAAGATCACTTTCCCTTACCTTTCATTGATCAAATGTTGGAAAGATTAGCCGGAAACAGTTACTATTGTTTTCTTGATGGTTTTTCCGGATATTTTCAAATTCCAATAGCACCCGAAGATCAAGAGAAAACCACATTCACGTGCCCTTATGGTACTTTTGCATACAAACGCATGCCATTTGGACTTTGCAACGCCCCTGCAACCTTTCAAAGGTGCATGATGGCGATTTTTCACGACATGATAGAAGAATGCATGGAAGTTTTCATGGATGACTTTTCAGTCTTCGGTGATACATTTGAATCATGTCTAGTTAATCTTGAACGAATTCTTATTAGATGCGAACAATCAAATCTAGTACTTAATTGGGAGAAATGCAATTTCATGGTTAAAGAAGGCATCGTTCTTGGTCATAAAATTTCAAAGGAAGGAATTGAAGTGGATAGAGCTAAAGTAGATGTAATTGCTAAACTTTCACATCCCACCAATGTTAGAAGAGTTAGGAGTTTTCTAGGGCATGCCGGTTTTTACCGACGTTTTATAAAAGATTTTTCTAAAATTGCCACTCCTATGAATAAACTCCTAGAAAAGGATGCTCCATTCATCTTTTCAGATGAATGCATCAAATCTTTTAATATTCTTAAAGAAAAACTCACTGATGCGCCGATCATGATAACTCCAAATTGGAATCTACCGTTTGAACTAATGTGCGATGCAAGTGATTTTGCAATGGGAGCCGTTTTAGGACAAAGGATTGAAAAACGATTTCAACCTATTTATTACGCTAGTAAGACGTTACAAGGAGCACAAACGAATTACACAACTACTGAGAAAGAACTCCTTGCTATTGTCTTTGCTTTTGACAAATTTCGTTCATATCTTGTTCTAGCAAAAACGGTGGTCTATACTGACCATTCTGCTCTTAGATACCTATTTTCAAAACAAGATGCTAAACCACGATTAATCCGTTGGATCTTACTCTTACAAGAGTTCGATATTGAGATCCGAGATTAAAAGGAGCAGAAAATCTCGCCGCTGATCATCTTTCTCGTCTTGAAAATCCTGAATTAGAAGTTCTAAATGAATCGACCATACAAGACAACTTTCCTGATGAATATCTATTGAAGATAGATTATAATGAAATTCCATGGTTAGCAGACTATGCAAACTACTTAGTATGTAGATTCCTTGAAAAAGGATTATCGTATCAAAAACGAAAGAAATTCTTTAATGATATAAAACACTATTTCTGGGAAGATCCACATTTGTTTAAAAGTTGTCCCGATGGAATAATATGCCGATGTGTATTCGGAGATGAAGCTAGTCAAATATTAAACCATTGTCACACAGGACCAACAGGAGGGCATTATGGGCCTCAACTTACAGCAAGAAAAGTTTACGATGCTGGATTCTATTGGCCTACAATTTTCAAAGACGCACACCTTCTTTGCAAATCCTGTGATGCTTGTCAAAGGGCCGGAAAAATAAATCAACGTGATGAAATGCCACAAAATGTCATTCAAGTATGTGAAGTATTTGACATTTGGGGTATTGACTTTATGGGTCCATTTCCAAAATCTCATAATAATCTCTACATTCTCGCTGCCATTGATTATGTATCTAAATGGGCGGAAGCACAAGCTCTCCCGACTAACGATGCACGAATTGTAGTCAACTTTTTAAAACGTCTTTTTGCTACGTTCGGAACACCGAAAGCTTTAATAAGTGATCGAGGTACTCATTTTTGTAACAATCAACTTGAGAAAGTTCTCAAAAGATATGGAGTAACTCATAAAATCTCAACCGCTTATCATCCACAAACAAGTAGACAAGTTGAAAATACCAACCGAGCTTTAAAACGTATTCTAGAGAAAACCGTAGGATCAAATCCGAAGGAATGGTAAATGAAATTGGAGGATGCACTCTGGGCTTTTAGAACAGCCTACAAAACTCCTATTGGAACCACACCTTTTAGACTCGTTTATGAAAAAACATGTCATCTTCCAGTAGAAATTGAACATAAAGCATTTTGGGCTTTGAAGACATGTAATCTTGATTTACATGAAGCCGTACGTCTACGATTAAGTCAACTAAACGAATTAGAAGAATTAAGACATGAAGCATACGAAAATTCGTTAATCTATAAGGAAAAAACGAAGAAATGGCATGATAAAAGAATCAGAAGTTCAAAAGAATTTAAAGAAGGAGAAAGAGTTCTTCTTTTCAATTCACGATTCAAGCTATTTCCTGGAAAATTGAAATCAAGATGGTCTGGGCCATTTATAGTCAAAAGAGTTTTTCTATACGGAACAATAGAGTTAATAAATTCAAATGGGATTGAATTTAAAGTTAATGGTCACAGAGTTAAACATTACATACATGGTCCGATGGAAGTTGACAATGAAGTCAATCATAATTTCACCACCCAAGAAAACCTTCAAAATGAAAACATAAATATGTTATCAACAACATATGAAAAATCAAAATTAGAAAAAAGGGAGGATTTAAATTGGAGTGATGAAGAAGAATTCTTATACAAACCTCCCATTCCAAGAAACGAAGAAAAATCTGAACAAGAAGTTCAAATAGAAGTGAAAGAACCAAGAAAAGAACACCCGAAAAAGGTTTACAAACCAACTCGACTTACTAAAGCAGGAGACCCGGGCGAATTTATCATTTCTTGCTTGCTTAATAATGGTTCTATATATAATGGTCTCGCAGATTTAGGAGCAAGTGCAAATATTATGCCTCTTTTCTTATACAAAAGATTAGGTATGGGTAAATTAAAACCAACCAAAATAGGTGTTCAATCATTTGACCTAACCATTAAGCACCCGGTTGGAATAGCAAATAATTTACTTGTTAACGTGGGAAGTTTGACTTTTGTTGCAAACTTCATAGTTATTAATATGGAGGAAAACCTTGATATTCCTCTAATTTTAGGTCGCCCATTTTTAGCAACCACCGAGGCATTCATTGATGTAAGAGAAGGTAGAATGACACTTAGAGATGGTGATAAATCGATCACCTTTGTGAACCGAAAGTTTAGATCTCCACCAACCAAAACTGTTAAACCAATAAAAACACATAAGTGTGGGGAAGATGAAGAAACACTTAATGATGATCTGATCACAAAGAACCCCGTTGATGATACGAAATTAGATGAACCCGTTTTTAACAGTTCAACGAAGAAACTTTATAAACAGATTCATGATGCTAAGATTAAGGGAAACTTTAAGTTATGTAACCGATTAGTATCCAATTTATCGCCAAAAGAAAAGGCGATGTTATTTGAATTTGTGAAAGTTACTGAGGAAATCAACAAATGGATTGAAGCAAAAGTCAGAGATATACAAGTTGTTCATGATCCAATTGAAAATAACGTTAATCACAATTTCAACACCACATCTAACTAAGTGTGGGGAGGTTCGAATCTTTTTAGGGTAATATGTATTTCTGTTAGAGTTAGATATTCTGTTTTCGTGTAGTTCTCGAGAATGGAATCCGAATGGTCTTTCCCTAGCAGACCCTAAAGAACTAGTCTTCTCCCCCCATTCTAAATTTTTATTTTTTTTAGGTTTTACGAGATGAAGAATTCCTTTGATCTGAACCATGGTCTAATACTACATGCTATGATTACTAAACGCAATAATGACACATTTCCGAGTGAACTGGTATCATTCATAAGAGAAAAATGGACGGAGTAAGAAAAGAACTCAGAAAAGATCATCATAAGATACATTTTGGAAAAGGAAAATCAAAATCCGCAACAAAAAGAAGAGCACGACACCTTGAAAGATGTTACAAATGCGGAAAATGGTCACACGAAGGTAAATGTTCAAATAATCAAACATATTCAAATACCGAATTTGTTACTCTATGCAAAGAAGGACCGTTTATATGTTTAGAAGAAAAGATATTGAAGATTCGAGGTTATGCTTACGTAGCTATGAAGAACCAAATCACACGACTCTCCTATGAGTCGGCTAAAGCAGGTCTCTGAGAATTCTTTCTCACAGGTAAGTATGTACAGTTTTTATTTTTATTGCTTTTAACCTTTTGATAATAAACGCTGAATCGTTCGCTTTAAAGTATTAAATTGGTATTCAATAAAATTAGGTATGTGTAACCGAAATTATTGATATCATACAAAAATTTATTACATCACTGCGAAATTTACCGTTTATTCTTAAGGTATAAATATCTTTAATCAATCAACTCAAAATATTTCAGAAATTCGTCAAGAGTAAAACTAGGTTATGGAACCGAAATTACTTTACCGAAAAGAAGGGCGTATATTTTTGATAATATTTGATTGATTAAAGTGGGATAAAAGACCAAAAAGATTTTAATTTTTAATTTTTACCATGTTTTTTTAAATTAATATATAAATATTAAATTAATATTGTAAACTTTTTAAAATCAATATATTTAAGTTTGTACATATTTGAAAAATTAATATTTTTAAAATAAGTTTGTATGTATAAAAACAAAAATATAATATAAGTTTGGTGTGAGTTTTTATTTTTAATAATATAAATTTTTAATTTTATACATTTTAAATTTAAGTTCGGTGTGAATTTAAAAATAAAAATTTACTTTATTTCACTAAGTTAAAAATATGATTTTTAAAAATTCGTCGTGAGTTGAAAACTAGGTCCTTGAACCGAAATTGCTTTACCCAAGGGAGGGACGAGAACTTTTATTATCATTATTTTTAATCTTATTGAATTAAAGTATGCCAAAAACATAAAAAAAAAAACCCAAAAATCTTTGCTTTTAAAACTGCGCCTAAAAATAACAAATTTTAAAATTTTGTCGAGGGACGGACTAGGACAACGATCCGAAACGCCCTCATCCTAAAAAGAAAACAAAATTTTAATTTTTAATAATTTATTTGTTTTAAAAAGTGTAAGGTTTTTATATAAAAAAAAAAATACAGGGACCCATGCGATCGCATGGGATTTACCCTTATAAGCCATGCGATCGCATGGGGATAAAAAACTGGTCAGGAACTTAAAACCCAGCAAGCTGCTTCTGCTCTCCCCACAAAACACACACATACACGAGCATATACACACATACACTCAAAAATTCGCCATTTTCACCATAATTCGTCAAATTTCTCGCTCTAATCATGAATTTGATAAGAAGTTTATCAAGAAGGGTAACAATTTCAACCCTAAACCTCTTTAAATTTGATTTTTAGTGTTCTTGAGCTATATTTTACCTAATTTGATTTTGTTAATTTCTAGTGTAATTAGAGTTAAATTGTTAGTATATTATGCATGTATAACCTAGATTGATGCTATTTAACATGATTTGAAGCCAAAAACTTCAAAATTTTTAGGAATCTAGGGTTTGTGTTCTTGAGCAATTTGGGGCTTTTTGATATAAACAGGTTATGGCCGATTTTTGTCATGAATTATTGCTAAATTAAGTAGTGTAACATGTTTAGGTAGCTAAATGATCCAAACTTTGATCCTAAACATGATTTTTGAAAATTAAAGTAGACTTTTTAGGTATAAAATTCATGAACTTGATTAAATTGATGTAAACGCCATTTGAAACTTGTTTAATTGCTAGTAATGGTTATTTTAACATGTTATTTGAGTTGAATGCTTATGAACTTTGTAAACATTTTCATATATGCTTATTTGAAAAAGTGTAGAATTGTAAAAATTGTGAAAATGTATATAAGTTTAATTTTGATTGAACATGTTATCGTAATTGTGTTAATTTGTTATTTTGCTAACACTAATGCATATTTGGATGCACAAATTTTGTGTTTAATGTGTTTTACAGAGATTTACTAATACTGATGGTGCATCATCATCATCTAGACAACCTGCTCCAGAACCTGAACCAGAAATGCAATATGAACCTGAACCGGAACAACAACAGGAACCACAACAACAACCTGATCAACACGTACCTTATTATGATCCGTATCAAGAATATGTTGATGCTTACATAGTATTTCCAATGCATCCGATAGTAGCACATCCGACGATTCATGAAGAACAGTTGCATCCCAATCAAAGATTTGATCGAAGCTGGAAAGATTACCTAACATATCAAAGTAACAAATTCAAACAGGTACCGAAAAATGTAGAAGTGCCAAGGGTAATCGATTGAGAGCCTTTGGAAAGGGTCTAACTTGCTAACTCAGTTAGACAGCATTTGATCCAAAGGTATGGCAGCTCTTCTTTTCACGATTGGGAACGTTTATTCACCATTCGTAGACCTGTATATAAGGAATGGTGCATTGAGCTTATGAGTACTATAGCGTTAAATGCAGATGTAGATAGGTTAGATGATAGAAGTTTTCTTAGATTTATACTTGGTCGTAGGATGTACAGGATGTTCATGCTAGACATGGCCAGGGCTTTACAGATATATACGCCCGCTGAATTCCTACTACCCGATTGTATGAATTTGATTTATCATGGTGAAAGGGTAGATAGGAATTTTGATGCTAACGCTGTCTGGAGGTGTATGTCAGATTTTAATGTTTTTGGGCGGGCAGGAACACATACCTACTTACATATTAACAAAGCCGAACTCCGTATAATTCATAGATTTCTGGCTAACTCGATTACACAGAGAGGTCACAACAAGGAGAAAATGACCTTACATGATTTATTCTACCTAAAGTGTATTCGAGACCCAAGAGGCTTTATTAATATCCCTTACTGTGTTGGTTTTTATTTGTCTAAGATGGTGGAAGGAATACAGGAAGGGGGAATAATAGGAGGAGGTATTTTTGTTACTCTCATTGGAGAGTATTTGGGTGTAGATAGGGATCAAGGGGGTCCACTTATGGTATGTAGGGAACAGGTTGAGCGTTTAGGATTACGGGTCTATCAGGGTGCTAAGGTATTGAAGAGCAGACGCAATCAGGAAATACCCTATGTTCGTTGTCATCCACAGGTAGAGAGAGGTTCAGATGAGGAAATGGAGGAAGCAGATGACATTAGGGAGGCTATGACTGACATCTACCAGCGTGTAGATGAGGTAGAAATGACAAACGAGGAGAGACATAGACGGTACGAGCAGTGGCAAGCCCGGAATGATTACGAGCATTCCAGGCAACGACAGCATGATAGATGGGACTATCATCAGCGTCAGATCATGAGTCAGCTATCACCTCAGGATCACTACGTACCGACCCGACCTGCTTACTATCCTCCACATTAGCCCGAGATGAGACCACCATATACTCCTTACGACCCTAACCAGGCCTACCAGTACACCTATCACCAACCATGGAACCCGAACGACGACATGAACTGGAACCCCTATCCAGATTGATATAGTTCCCGTTGGTGATTTCTATGATTTTTATCTTTTTATTATTTTTATTTATTTATGTTTAAACACATTATATTTTGATACTTTTATGTATGTTTAATATATTTATTATGTTGTACTAATATTTCATATTTGATTTGAAAGTGGGATTTTAAGTCACATTTCAAATTACCATGCATGTTTATATTTGTATTGTATGTATTTTATTTCATGTACACAACAGGGTAAAACAGCGCATTTTCAAAGACTGGCATTAAGTTCAGCAAAAGCTATTGATTTTGACGACAAAACGAAAAACAAATGTGATGTAACAACAAGACGGAATGAACAAATGATGTACACCATTTATCATTCAACAAACAAACGCCAATATGTTTGGAAACTTTGGTAAAATTTAATCATTTTTCTACGCTAATCACCCTCAATAATTTAAATTGTTACTGATTTCTTGCAAATGAGGGCATTGCAAGATCTTAAGTGTGGGAAGGGGTTAAATTCTTTTGGATTTTTAAAATTTTAACTTATACACTTGGTTACCATTAAAAATACTAGTAACGCAGTAGTTGTATTAGAATCTAGTGCTCTCTGATAATAAAGAACAGCCCTAGTCTTATATACTGACTACCCAATTCTAGTAAAAATTTTCAAAATTTTCAATTAAATGAACTCAAAATCATGTTTATACATATTTATGAGCGATAAAACTAGGTATTAATATCGAAATTATTGTTACCTCGGAAAGGACATAAATTGAGAAACAACCCAAAAAGTTAGAATTTATTTAAAATGGAATAGAGGACAATAAAAAGGTAAAAAAAGGAAAATAAAAGCCAAGTGTGGGAAAAATTTACCAAGTTATTTTGAACATATATCACATATTTTTGTACAAATAATTGAAGATACTTTTGTTTTGGAAAAAATTAACTGTTTTACCCGAAAAACTGTAATATATTTGAAAGAAAGATGGATCTACACGATGAATCAATTCCATCATTAAAAGGAAGTAAAGTCTTCCGAAAAAGAAACGCGCTTCTTGATTTAGGTCATGAAGTTTTCGTCCAGACCAGTTGTAGAGTCTACGAAAAACCTTGAAAATTTTTCTCGAAAATCAGCTGGAAATCCACGGACCTCAGCATCAAACAGGGTCGCCAAGTGGTCAAACTTATCCTAACCATGAGAGGATCTGTCTCGTAAAATGGGGAGGGCACCGTACAAATTAGCTTGATAAGACTAATGAATCAGACCCCCAGAAAAGAATAATCTCCTTAAAGATCAAAAATCAGCTTTTAAGCCTGATATTACTCAATCCTAGAGATTGACTTTAAAGATTGAGAATTACAAACTCATGGAATTCAATGATATCTAAACTCGAGCTTGAACGAGAAAATATTTTGATCAAAATTACAAACCGATTTGTTTTCTGAAAACCCATTTTTAATGCATTTATTACCATTGAACGTAAAATCCTAGAAATTCACCTGGAATTCATTAGGTCACCTGAACTAAATCGGGTGTCAACCGTAAGAACGGTGGTTGCATAGCATGGTCGAAGATAGGACCTTGTGCCAGACCGAAAAACTATAGGGTGAGCTTTACTATTGCTCCTACAAAGGATAGTAATTGCATCCGACACGTTATAGACCATAATTAAAAGCATGTCATGGGACATTGCCTTAACAGTTGCTTGTTCAACGCTTTCCCTTACAACCGGAAGGAAGTTTACTGAAAGGTAATATACGGAGCAAGTAAACTGGATGTGTTGCTTTCCTAATACAAGGTTAGCAAGTGGGTGACACAAAACCATAAGTTTTGAGCTAAAATTTTCAAATCTGAAACCCACAAAACCCACACAAAAAAAAACATTTTGCAAACACCGGTGAAGGGGTATTTCGGAAAACTTATCTAGGGTAAAAGCTAGATTGAATTTTCAAAAAGATCAAATGTTTTCATAAAGATCCAATTTCCTAAAGGATCTAAATTTACATAGTCATGTGGGACTGTAAACCACAACGTTACTACCATTGTTCATACCGCCGAATAGAATTCACTGATGTACAAAGTGTGAAGAATAAAGAAGTGATTCTAGTATGTTTTTATTTCAAGACTATATTGTTTGAGGACAAGCAATGCTCAAGTGTGAGAATATTTGATAATGCTAAAAACGAACATATATTTCATAGCATTATCCCTCAAGAAAGACAAGCTTTTAGTTGCAATTGTTCTATTTACAAGTGATATTCGTTTAAATAATAAAAGATGAAGACAAAAGATAGATTCGACGAATTGAAGACGTAAATGACCAAAAAGCTAAAAAGTACAAAGTACAATCAAAGTGGTTCCAATTATTGATAAGAAATGTCTCAAAATTACAAGAGTACAAGAGGCAAAACGCAAAATACAAGATATTAAATTGTACGAAAAGACGTTCGAAAATTCGGAACCGGGACCAGAGTCAACTCTCAATGCTCGACGCAACGGACTAAAAATTACAAGTCAACTATGCAAATGAATATAATATAATATATAATTAATTCTTAAAATTATTTATAAATTATATTATTATTTAAAAACCGTCGGCAAGAAGCAAACAACAACATGTGAACTCTCCCAGCTGGCCATGTGATCGCATGGCCAGGAAGAAGGAAAACCATGCGATCGCATGGCCCCAATTATCAGGCCACATCTATAAATTTCGCGTGTTTTGGCTCAAATTAACACATCTTTTTCTTTATCTATCTCTCACTCGTATATAATATATATATATATATATATATATATATATATATATATATATATATATATATATATATATATATATATATAAATTTTAATTTTAATTTTAAATTCTAATAATAAGGGTATGTTAGCGAATGTTGTAAGGGTGTAAGTCGAAATTATGTCCGTGTAACGCTACGCTCTTATTAATCATTGTAAGTTATGTTCAACCTTTTTAAATTAATGTCTCGTAGCTAAGTTATTATTATGCTTATTTAAGCCGAAGTAATCGTGATGTTGGGCTAAAATATTAAAGATTGGGTAATTGGACTTTGTACCATAATTGGGGTTTGGACAAAAGAACGACACTTGTAGAAATTAGACTATGGGCTATTAATGGGTTTTATATTAACTTAACGATACCTCGTTAATTTAATATAAAGGTTATAATTTGACGTATCTATAAATAACCACATACGCTTAATCGGGTACGGTGGGTGGGATATCTATAAATACCAATCATTGTTCATTTTACCGGACACGGAACTGGATTAATAGTTAATGGACTAGTTAAAACAGGGGTGGATTACATTCAAGGGTAATTGGTGTAATTGTTAACAAAGTAGTAAAACCTTGGACTACACGCAGTCGATAACCTGGTGTATTCATTAAACAAAGTATTAAGACCTTGTTACAATTCGAATCCCTAATTAGTTGGAATATTTGACTTCGGGAATAAGAATAATTTGACGAAAACTCTCGCACTTTATATTTATGACAGATGGACTATTATGGACAAATTCGTATGGACATATTGAATAATCCAGGACAAAGGACAATTAACCCAAGGTAATAAACTAAAATCGACACGTCAAACATCATGATTACGGAAGTTTAAATAAGTATAATTCTTTTATTTCATATTTAATTGCATTTTTAATTATAGTAATTTTATTTATTGTCATTTTATTTATCGCACTTTAATTATTGTCATTTACTTTACGCTTTAAATTAAGTTATATTTATTTTTAATGTTTTACATTAGGTTTTAACAGCGACTAAAGTTTTAAAATCGACAAACCGATCATTAAACGGTAAAAACCCCCTTTTATAATAATAATACTACTTATATATTTATATTTATACAAATATAGTTTTAAAAAATATAGCGTTAAACTTGGCGAGTTCCCTGTGGACGAACCGGACTTACTAAAATCTACACTACTGTACGATTAGGTACACTGCCTATAAGTGTTGTAGCAAGGTTTAGGTATATCCAATCTATAAATAAATAAATAACTTGTGTAAAATTGTATTGTATTTAATAGTATTTTGTAGCAAAAATACTACTATTTTGTATACACCTCTACGCACATCAAAAAGCTTCTTCATTACTTGCATCAGAATTGCCTTGGTGATTACCACTTATATTTGAATAAATTTGGGACAATCACAAGTGATCATGCATATATTTTCCAAGAGGTTTATATACACGTTCAATACGTTTAAGGGGGGGGGGGGGGGGTTAAGGATCTTAGAACTTAGCTCTCCGGTCCGGCTACCGTGAATAACCCTGACCGACATGATGATGTCGGTGGGGTGGCTAAGTGATTAAGTCCACCTTCGATAACGGTCGTTGATCAGAAGGCCCCAAACGAGGTTGTAGGTACTAGTTTATAAATAGCTAACCTGTAAACCTTTAGAATATGGTAACGTAAGATGTGTGGTATGTGATGACTACGTAACGTGATGATCCCTAGAATGATTATTAGGGTTCGTATATATAGGCAAACCCTAATTCTAGAACCATCCAAGATAATGGTAATCTCTTCCATAACAAACTCCCCCGAATCACGGATGTAATTATGGAAAAGATATCGACTTGATGACCAAGTAACCGCCGTACTGGAAACAAAGGTATTCAATACGCCACCGCATACCACATACAAAGTATTCGTATACGCACATTAGCGATTGTCCGCACACGTATAGCATGCGTATGCAGGTCGCGGTATCATTATGTCCCCCCAGTTTGATGTTATATGAGCAAGACATATGATATCAAACTATTAAGCTAAAAAGAAAAACAAGAAAAAGGCCAACATTAAATTTTCCGCTTGCGTCTCGAGGTCATTAAATGCCTGTCACTGTCGCAGAAGCCCATTCGGCTGACAAGACATAAAGTGAAAGTGGGCAGGCGCGTGTGGGCCACGCGCTCAACATTGGGTACGACAAACAGAAACCCACGCGCGTGCAAAAAACGTCGACCGTCGGTTGTGTTACACGTGTAAGGCCACGATGAACCCGTTTCACCCCGCTACACCCATTTCTCACTATAAATAGACGTGATGCACCCTCATTTCTATTTTTCTGCCTCAAGCTTCTCCGATACGCTGCTAAATCAATTCCGATCAATTCCCATTAATTCCAGCCAACTACAAAAGGTTAGTTACTCTTCGATCACTCTTAGAAAATGACTAAGGCAAATGAGACTTATGTAGATAGCGTAGTATCTATAATAGAGAAAAAACATATAT
The DNA here is from genome assembly GCF_046630445.1 of Rutidosis leptorrhynchoides. Lineage (NCBI taxonomy): Eukaryota > Viridiplantae > Streptophyta > Magnoliopsida > Asterales > Asteraceae > Rutidosis > Rutidosis leptorrhynchoides. Next base: position 638,760,138 of record NC_092335.1, read on the forward strand.
ATTCTTTAGTTAAACAATACCCGCCGTTAGCACAGTATAATCCGGTGCCACCCCTTTCTAACTAACGTGCTCATGAACCCCCGGAGAAGAAGGTAACAATATACGAGCATGCGCTTAAGCATGAGAATTTTAGGGTTCCACCCTCAGACTTCTTTCTAGGCGTACTAGATCACTTCTGCGTAGGATTAGGGCAATTACACCCATACGCCATAGGAAAGATAGTGCTGTTTGAGATGTGGTGCTTGGCGCTAAACAAGGTACCACTAGTTAAGGTATTCTGCCATCTATACCGCCTAGCCACCCACCATAAATCCTGGTTTACTTTCTTCGCCCGGCAAAACTTTACCAAAACCCCCAAATCTAATGTGGGTTATTGGAAAGAAACTTTCTTTTTCATTGACCAATCAGTTGTTGGAGCCAACTTTCCGCAAACGCTAATCTGGTGCGAAAGCGTGGCAAAGGACGTAAACAAGACCCCTGTCCTGGATGATGAAACAAAACTGCTAGCGGAGTACGCTAACGCACAGCTTATGCACGGTCATATGGGAATGTTATGCTGCGGTTAGGAAAGATATCCGCGCACTGGCCATGGGGGAACATGCGTCCAGCCATAATCTTGCCGAATGGCAAGGGTAGGAATAGTATAAATGCATATGAATGCATAACCGCTGCTGCATACATATATGTTCTAACTATGCGCGTATGTGCTTACTACGGAGGAGATTGCGGGTATCTCTTTCCACAAGCAAAAGGTAGACGAACAGCTTAAGCAAGAGAGGACCGATGAAAACGAGGTGTCCGCACCCGCCACTTTGGCCAACAAGCACAAGGTAACCGAAGCCCCCCAAACTAAGCAAAAGAAGAAAAGCTCACTCCTAAACAAAGGGAGAACATGCGGAATGACAACTTTGTTCCCGTGGAGCAAGCGTCTGCAGATCTACCTCCCCCCATTACTGGTAAACGTCTCTTTTTTTTTCTTGCGTAAATACCGCACAATTAACTTCCATGTGCTAACAAATCACTAATATGCAGAGCATATTGAGGAGACGCATCAGATGCCACCGTGAGGCAATCCGGACCTTGAAGCCACCGCCACGTCAAGAGATAAGGAGATACATCTTGACTCTGACTCTACACCAACTCCACCTCGCGGGAGCTTTCGCCTAGCCAACCTGAACCAACTCACCCAGTCCTCCGCCGAGAATGCCGCTGAGCAGTCTGCTTTTCTGTAACAAATTTTTCCTACGGAATTCCGGGAGCAACTAGCCGCACTGCCTTTCCACCAAGCGCACAACGCCTTTATCCAAAATGGCCTTGTGTTCTTTGGCATGTTTGCGGATCAAGCCCGCCGTGCCACAAATTTGTACCAAGTGGCTCTGCAGAAAGAAATGGCGCTAGGTGTTGATTAGGTGAAGAAAGACAGGGATGCCGCGGAAGAGGCGCGCAAAGCGGTGGAGGTGACTGCGACTGAAACAAAAACCGCATTGATTGATTAGAGGAAGAAAAACCGCGAGCTAGTGGGGGCGGTGGATCAGGTGAAAGGGGAGGCTGAGCATCTGCGGATGGAGCTTGAAAAGGTACGCAGGGAAAAGGATGACGCGGTGACTGGCTACGAGCTGGCAGAGGTGGATTTGTTAAAGCTTCGCACCTCCCTTCCTACCATTTCGCAAAAGGTGATGGACTCGGACCCCGTATCTGAGAAGTTTAATGCCTACGTCGATGCAGTGAAGGAGCATGACCGCAATAAGGTGATGCTCGAGGTGATCCAAGGCTGCGACCTGACGGCACCATACCCGAGATTGTATAGAAATATTTGAAGGAGGGTACGACTGCGCTGCTCCTTGAAGCTGAGCAGGCCATCCAGTCCATCCCAATCCCCTTAATAAACAATTTCGCTGTGGATCCGAATATGTCGCTTGATGGCTTCCTCAAGGAAGAATTTTAATTTGAACACTTACCCGTTTGCGCCGTAAGTCCTATGCTTAGGCAGGCAATTGTAATTATTATTTTTGAGCCCTAAGTCCCGTGTTGGGCAGGCGTTTAATTGTAATGGTACAGTTGTTAAACGTCTATATTATATTTGTATCTTTTGCATGCGACTTTGTTATATTGTTTGCATATCGCGAATCAAAACAAAATTTATACCGCATGCCTATGCGCGTAAGTACTGCGTAAAATAAACCAATACTTCAGCGATTTCACCCTCAGTAGTTTAGACTCAAAAGCTACTGCGTTCTTGCTTTGTCATGTGCTAGAGGTGCACTTTAGCTGTATGGTAAGCAACGCAACTAAAAACAAACCAATGCTTTTATACTTAAGAGTTCCTCAAGCAAACCAGTGCCAGAGTAATTTCGCACAAGCAAACCAATGCTCGTATTTTTAAGTCGACTTTGCAGCCTTCTAGTCTGCGTGGCGCTTGGTTAGGGGAAAACCAATTCCCTTTACCTGCTGTTTATGTCTAGCCTTGTAACCAAACAGGCTTCTGCTGCACGGGGGCTAGTAGACTCCCCTTACGTAGGCAGGAACCGCATACAAAAAAGAAATGTGTATAGAAAGAGTATGCGCGAGTAAATATTTTAATTGGCATTAATTATTACATCTGCAACACATCCAAACGGATGGAAATTACATAAAGGAAAAAATAATGTGCTAAAATATTTTGGAGTGATCAAATCCAACCAGCTACATGTAACATTTTTTCAATAACATCGCGTGCCAAGTGCGCTTCACAGGTTTCCATCTAACGTCGCAAGATGGTATGCCCCGGTGTTGCTTGTTCCCACTACTTTGTATGGACCTTCCCAACGGGGGCCCAACTTTCCAGTATCTTCCGCATGACTCGCGTCATTCTGACGCCAAACTAAGTCCCCGCACTTATAAGAGCGCGAGCGCACATGCTGATTATAATACTTAGCAATTTTCTGCTTATTATTAGCTTCGTTAATTGCCGCAGAGAGCCTTCGTTCTTCCAGTAAATTAAGATTCTCCCGTAAAGCTTGTGAGTTGTTTTGCTTGTCAAAATTCTGTACGCGGAACGTTAGTACCCCAATCTCTGCGGGTACAACAGCTTCTGATCCATAGACCAAGATGAAAGGAGTCTCATCAGTGCTTGCTTTGGGTGTTGTTCTATGCGCCCATTGATAATGATAAAAACGAACATATATTTCATAGCATTATCCCTCAAGAAAGACAAGCTTTTAGTTGCAACTGTTCTATTTACAAGTCATGTTCGTTTAAATAATAAAAGGTGAAGACGAAAGACAGATTCGACGAATTGAAGACGCAAACGACCAAAAAGCTCAAAAGTACAAAATACAATCAATGAGGTTCCAATTATTGATAAGAAACGCCTCAAAATTACAAGAGTACAAGATTCAAAATGCAAAGTACAAGATATTAAATTATTCACAAGGACGTTCGAAAATTCGGAACCGGGACCAGAGTCAACTCTCAATGCTCGACGTAACGGACTAAAAATTACAAGTCAACTATGCATATGAATATAATATAATATATAATTAATTCTTAAAATTAATATATATATTATATTATATTTAAATAAATAAACGTCGGCAGAAGAAAACAACCAAATGTGGCTCTCCCCAGCAGGCCATGCGATCGCATGGCCTTGAAGGGTAAAGCTCATGCAATCGCATGAGCATCTTTTCCAGATCACAGGCCTATAAAAATCGAGCTTTGGTGTAACACAAAACACATCTTTTTCTTCTCCTCATTCATACGTAGTATATATTTATATTTATATTTTAATTTTAATTTTAAATCCTAATAATAAGGGTGTGTTAGCGAATGTTTTAAGGGTGTAAGTCGAAATTCTGTCCGTGTAACGCTACACTATTTTTAATCATTGTAAGTTATATTCAACCTTTTTAATTTAATGTCTCGTAGCTAAGTTATTATTATGCTTATTTAATCCGAAGTAATCATGATGTTGGGCTAAAAATATTAAAATTGGGTAATTGGGCTTTGTACCATAATTGGGGTTTGGACAAAAGAACGACACTTGTGGAAATTAGACTATGGGCTAATAATGGGCTTTATATTCGTTTAACTAAATGATAGTTTGTTAATTTTAATATAAAGATTTACAATTAGACGTCCCTATAAATAACCATATACACTCAATCGGACACGATGGGCGGGATATTTATATTTACGAATAATCGTTCATTTAACCGGACACGGGAATGGATTAATAGCCACTATAATTATTAAAACAGGGGGTGAAATTATGTACAAGGACACTTGGCATAATTGATAACAAAGTATTAAAACCTTGGGTTACACTCAGTCGACATCCTGGTGTAATTATTAAACAAAGTATTAAAATCTTGTTACAGTTTAAGTCCCCAATTAGTTGGAATATTTAACTTCGGGTATAAGGATAATTTGACGAGGACACTCGCACTTTATATTTATGACTGATGGACTGTTATGGACAAAAACTAGACGGACATATTAAATAATCCAGGACAAAGGACAATTAACCCATGGGCATAAAATTAAAATCAACACGTCAAACATCATGATTACGGAAGTTTAAATAAGCATAATTCTTTTATTTCATATTTAATTTCCTTTATTTTATATTTAATTGCACTTCTAATTATCGCACTTTTATTTTTTGTTATTGTATTTAATTGCACTTTTAATTATCGTACTTTTTAATTATCGCAAGTTTATTTTATCGCACTTTTATTTATCGCAATTTCATTATCATTATTTACTTTACGCTTTAAATTAAGTCTTTTATTTATTCAATATTTTACATTTTGTTTTAACTGCGACTAAAGTTTTTAAAATCGACAAACCGGTCATTAAACGGTAAAAACCCCCCTTTATAATAATAATATTACTTATATATATATTTGTATTTTTATAAAATAAAACTAATATAGCGTTAAGCTTTGATTAAAAGATTTTCCCTGTGGAACGAACCGGACTTACTAAAAACTACACTACTGTACGATTAGGTACACTGCCTATAAGTGTTGTAGCAAGCTTTAAGTATATCCATTCAATAAATAAATAAATATCTTGAGTAAAATTGTATCTTATTTAATAGTATTTCCTTGTAAAATTTAATAGTATTTTATACCCCTTAGCTTTAACTATCAAGTATTTTTGGCGCTGCTGCCGGGGATTTATCTAGCTTAAAAGCCGGAAGCGCAACGCTAATATATATAAAAAAAAGATTTTTCTTTTTAGTTTACTTTTATAAAAAAATACGCTTTTGTAAAAAAATACGTTTTAATATATTCGAAAATATAAAAAGAAAACAAAAATATAAATATTTTTAAGAGTTTGTTAAATATTTAAGTTCTATAAAAGTTTCTCTATATTTATTTTATAAAAATATAAGTTTTATTTAATTTATAAAAATATATTATATAAATATTTAAAACAGAAAAAATAAATACAGCAATATAAAAAAAAAATAATAAAACATTCGGCCTGCTACTGTAGCAGCCCGTAACCTGACCCAAAATCCTGGCTCATGCGATCGCATGAGCCCGAAGGCATAAACTCATGCGATCGCATGAGAGTGTCTGACACGCCAACTGCAACCCTAATTCAGCATTTATTACGGGGTTTATTTATATTATTATTACTTTAACCCTAATTAGGTTATTATTATTATAATATTTAGTTTTAATTTTATTATTTTGTATTATTTAGTTTTAATTAGTTAATTAATTTATATAAACTTAATAGTTTTATAAATAAATAATATAAAAATAATATTTTTATAAAAATTGTAATTTTTACAACTTTTAGTATATTTTTATAATTTGTTCCTTTTTATTCATTTTAGCGTAATTTTTGTATTTTTCGCTCATATTTAGTTTTAATTCATAGTTTTTGCCATAGTTATTTTTATTTCTAGATTTTTAGGCTTTGCCGTAAAATCCCTTAAGTGCTTTTTCTTTAGACTAAGATTAAAGTGCTTTAGAATTTTGCGACGTCTTTTTAAGTTTTAGTACCTTTTTAAGTTATTGCCATTTGGGATATAGTTTTACTTGTAAGCTTTTATATTTTTAGACGCGACTTTTAGTTTTTAGTTTTTAGTTCCTTTTTAAGTTTCAACGCGCTACTTTCTTATTTTTATTTTTCGACGCCTTTTACCTATGTATCAATTATCATTTCAATTAGTAATCTCAATTTGCGATTATAATTTTAAGTTAGTGATAGTAATAAGTTTGGGTTAGTCAAGTACTTTTAAGTTTTATAAGTCACTCTTTTTCTTTCTTATTTTTCGACGCCTTTTTCAATTTTTTTTCTTTTTCGACCTTTTTCGACGCACTCTTTTTCTTTCTTATTTCTCGCTATTCTAGTTTTAGGACATAGATTTTTTTTCTACTTCTTATCTATACTTCTTAAAATTATGAAAATTTATTTTAAGTGGTTAAATTGATAGACATCAAAATTTTCTGGTTCGTAGTAATAGTTGGATTTGTACGTGGACCGGGTTATTGGAGCTAAACAGTCCTCAATTATATTGAGACCAAACGAATCCTGCCCCTCTGCTGCATCTTTTGGCTATTCGAAACGTGGGCAAAATCAGAAAAGTCTATTAATTGGATAACTTATATAATTTTTCTTTCCTTTTAAAAAAACTAATAGGATATTCAGTGAATGCACCGAGTAAGACGTTCACCACCTTTTGTACGTTCACCACCTGTAACTAGATCAAGACATTTAGCTAATATTACCGCCGTTGATTTTTCTTTAGAATTGTCATCCAGTCGACCAAGTACTCCAATTCAAATTTTCGATAATCCATTTTTTGAACCCAACCTCACAATTGAGAATCCGGAGAATATTCAGGGACAATTCATAGATCCTGAACCATTAATTTTTCCTCCGGAACAACCAATCATTCAAACAGAGATTGTTGAGGAACGAACCATTAAATCAGAATCCTCTAGTGATTCAGATTCAACAAATTCAATTATGAAGAATCTGGAATCTTTAAGTATGGAAGACCGAATGAGAGCTAAACGCACTGGCCAAGGTCACGCAATTACTCATCCTGACATCAATGCGCCAGATTATGAAATCAAAGGACAAATTCTACACATGGTGACTAATCAATGCCAATTTAGTGGTGCGTCGAAGGAAGATCCAAACGAACATCTTCGTACCTTTAATAGGATCTGCACTCTATTTAAAATCCGAGAAGTGGAGGATGAACAGATATATCTCATGTTATTTCCCTGGACTTTAAAGGGAGAAACCAAAGATTGGTTGGAATCGTTACCTGAAGGGGCGATTGATACATGGGACGTTTTAGTTGAAAAATTTCTTAAACAATTCTTTCCGGCATCTAAAGCCGTAAGACTTCAGAGAGAAATTGTTACGTTCACACAGAAGCCAAATGAAACTCTATATGAGGCGTGGACAAGATTTGGAAAATTATTAAGAGGATGTCCGCAACATGGTTTAGACACCTGTCAAATAGTACAAATATTCTACCAAGGATGCGATATCACTACAAGGAAAGACATCGACATAGCAGCTGGTGGTTCTATTATGAAGAAAACCGAAACTGATGCTTACAAAATTATTGATAACACTGCTTCCCACTCACATGAGTGGCACCAAGAAAAAGGTATCGTTAGATCATCTAAAGCAGCTAGAGCCGATTCTAGCCATGACTTAGATTCCATTTCCGCAAAGATAGATGCTGTCGAGAGACGAATGGAAAAGATGACTAAAGATATCCACTCAATACGAATTAGTTGTGAGCAGTGTGGAGGACCACATTTGACAAAAGATTGTCTCAGTATTGAATTAACAATGGAACAAAGAGAGAATATTTCATACATAAACCAAAGGCCTGGAAATAATTATCAGAATAATTATCAACCGCCAAGACCGATTTACAATCAAAATCAGAATTATAACCGAAATATTCCATACAACAACCAACAAGGTCCTAACAATCAACAAGTATGCAATAATACTTACAATCAGCAAAGATCTAATTTTCAAAACAAACCACCACAAACTGATGATAAAAAGCCGAATTTAGAAGATATGATGACAAAGCTAGTTGAAACTCAAACGCAGTTTTTCACATCTCAAAAACAAACTAATGAACAAAATGCTCAAGCATTTAGAAATCAACAAGCTTCTATTCAAAACTTGGAACAAGAAGTAAGTAACCTAGCAAGGTTAATAGGTGAAAGAAAACCGGAAAGTTTACCTAGTGATATAAATGCTAACCCCCGGAATGAAACAGCTAAAGCCACTACCACAAGAAGTGGTACAACACTTAAACCACCTGAAATACCACTTCTGATGAAGCTATTCCTACTCCACAAGAACCACAACCTGATCAAGATAAGGAAAAAGAACCGGTAGTTGAAAAGGTTAATGAAGATAACATAGCTAAGGCTAAAACTTATGTTAAACCCTACCAACCACCACTTCCTTACCCGAGTAAAATGAAGAAAGAGAAACTTGAAGCCGAGCAATCCAAATTCTTGGATATGTTTAAACAGATAAATGTAAATCTTCCTTTCATTGATGTGATTTCAGGAATGCCTAGATATGCTAAATTCTTGAAAGATATAATCTCAAATAGAAAGAAAATGGAAGAACTCTCGGCTGTTACTATGAATGCTAATTGTTCTGCAGTACTGTTAAATAAGATACCAGAAAAATTATCTGATCCAAGAAGTTTCACAATTCCATATTTTCTGGGTAGTCTTAGTTCAATAGAAGCATTGGCAGACTTAGGTGCTAGTATAAATTTAATGCCGTATTCACTATACGCTAAACTAGACCTTGGAGAATTGAAACCAACAAGAATAAGCATACAACTAGCCGATCGATCAATAAAATATCCTAGAGGGATAATGGAGAACATGCTAGTTAAAGTTGGTACTTTAGTATTTCCAGTAGATTTTGTTGTTCTGGACATGGAAGAAGATTCTCAAGTTCCTCTCATATTAGGAAGACCATTCTTAAACACGGCTAAAGCAATGATAGACGTGTTCGGTAAGAAATTGACCCTAAGTATAGAGGACGAGAGTGTTACCTTTTCAGTTGATAGAGCAATGCAACAACCGCAATCTGCAGATGATACATGTTATTATATTCAAACTATAGATTCACATGCAGAATTGTTAGAAGAATTTCCAGAATTACAAGGAACAGGAGAATGTTCTTTAGGAGAAGGTAATGAACCAATTGATGAAGCTGAAATGTTAGCTACACTAATAGCTAATGGATATGAACCAACAACAGAAGAAATTCAAATGCTAAAAGAAGAAGACAGATATCGATATAAATCATCGATAGAAGAACCACCGACATTAGAATTAAAGCCACTTCCAAACCATTTGGAATACCCTTATTTACATGGTGAATCTGAATTACCTGTAATAATATCGTCTTCTCTTACTGAAAATGAAAAATCACAACTCATTTCTGTGTTGAAAGCTCATAAACCAGCCATTGCATGGAAAATTCATGATATTAAAGGAATAAGTCCTTCGTATTGCACACATAAAATCCTTATGGAAGAAGGTCATAAAACGTATGTGCAACGCCAACGAAGACTAAATCCGAATATGCAAGATGTAGTTAAAAAAGAAATTATTAAACTGCTAGATGCAGGTTTAATTTATCCAATCTCTGATAGTCCATGGGTAAGCCCAGTTCAATGCGTGCCTAAGAAGGGTGGCATGACTGTCATTACAAATGAAAAAAATGAGCTTATTCCTACTAGGACTGTAACAGGATGGCGTGTATGTATTGATTATAGAAAATTAAATGACGCCACCAGAAAAGATCACTTTCCCTTACCTTTTATTGATCAAATGTTGGAAAGATTAGCCGGAAACAGTTACTATTGTTTTCTTGATGGATTTTCCGGATATTTTCAAATTCCAATATCACCCGAAGATCAAGAGAAAACCACGTTCACGTGCCCTTATGGTACTTTTGCTTACAAACGCATGCCATTTGGACTTTGCAACGCCCCTGCAACCTTTCAAAGGTGCATGATGGCGATTTTTCACGACATGATAGAAGAATGCATGGAAGTTTTCATGGATGACTTTTCAGTCTTCGGTGATACTTTTGAATCATGTCTAGCTAATCTTGAACGAATGCTTATTAGATGCAAACAATCAAATCTAGTTCTTAATTGGGAGAAATGCCATTTCATGGTTAAAGAAGGCATCGTTCTTGGACATAAAATTTCAAAAGAAGGAATTGAAGTGGATAGAGCTAAAGTAGATGTAATTGCTAAACTTCCACATCCCACCAATGTTAGAGGAGTTAGGAGTTTTCTAGGCCATGCCGGTTTTTACCGACGTTTCATAAAAGATTTTTCTAAAATTGCCACTCCTATGAATAAACTCCTAGAAAAGGATGCTCCATTCATCTTTTCAGATGAATGCATCAAATCTTTTAATATTCTTAAAGAGAAACTCACTAATGCGCCGATCATGATAACACCAAATTGGAATCTACCATTTGAACTAATATGCGATGCAAGTGATTTTGCAATGGGAGCCGTTTTAGGACAAAGGATTGAAAAATGATTTCAACCTATATATTATACTAGTAAGACGTTACAAGGAGCACAAATGAACTATACAACTACTGAAAAAGAACTCCTTGCTATTGTCTTTGGTTTTGAAAAATTTCGTTCATATCTCGTTCTAGCAAAAACGGTGGTCTATACCGACCATTCTGCTCTTAGATACCTATTTTCGAAACAAGATGCCAAATCAAGATTAATCCGTTGGATCTTACTCTTACAAGAGTTCGATATTGAAATTCGAGATAAAAGAGGAGCAGAAAATCTCGCCGCTGATCATCTTTCTCGTCTTGAAAATCCCGAATTAGAAGTTCTAAATGAATTGGCCATACAAGACAACTTTCCTGATGAATATCTATTGAAGATAGATTATAATGAAATTCCATGGTTTTCAGACTATGCAAACTACTTAGTATGTGGATTCCTTGAAAAAGGATTATCGTACCAAAAATGAAAGAAATTCTTCAGTGATATAAAACACTATTTCTGGGAAGATCCACATTTGTTTAAAAGTTGTCCCGATGGAATAATACGCCGATGTGTATTTGGAGATGAAGCTAGTAAAATTTTAAATCATTGTCACACAGGACCAACAGGAGGGCACTATGGGCCTCAACTAACAGCAAGAAAAGTTTATGATGCTGGATTCTATTAGCCTACAATTTACAAAGACGCACACCTTCTTTGCAAATCCTGTGATGCTTGTCAAGGGGCCGGAAAAATAAGTTAACGTGATGAAATGCCACAAAATGTCATTCAAGTATGCGAAGTATTTGACATTTGGGGTATTGACTTTATGGGTCCATTTCCAAAATCTCATAATAATCTCTACATTCTCGTAGCCATTGATTATGTATCTAAATGGGCGGAAGCACAAGCTCTCCCAACTAACGATGCACGAGTTGTAGTCAACTTTTTAAAACGTCTTTTTGCAAGGTTTGGAACACCGAAAGCTTTAATAAGTGATCGGGGTACTCATTTCTGTAATAATCAACTTGAGAAAGTTCTCAAAAGATATGGAGTAACTCATAAAATCTCCACCGCATATCATCCACAAACAAGTGGACAAGTTGAAAATACCAACCGAGCTTTAAAACGTATTCTAGAAAAAACCGTAGGATCAAATCCGAAGGAATGGTCCATTAAATTGGAGGATGCACTCTGGGCTTTTAGAACAGCCTACAAAACTCAAATTGGAACCACACCTTTTAAACTCGTCTACGGAAAAGCATGTCATCTTCCAGTAGAAATTGAACACAAAGCATTTTGGGCTTTGAAGACATGTAATCTTGATTTACATGAACCCGGACGTCTACGATTAAGTCAATTAAACGAATTAGAAGAATTAAGACATGAAGCATACGAAAATTCGTTAATCTATAAGGAAAGAACGAAGAAATGGCATGATAAAAGAATCAGAAGTTCAAAAGAATTTAAAGAAGGAGACAGAGTTCTTCTTTTCAATTCATGATTCAAGCTATTTCCTGGAAAATTGAAATCGAGATGGTCTGGACCATTCATAGTCAAAAGAGTTTTCCCATACGGAATGATAGAATTAATAAATTCAAATGGAATTGAATTTAAAGTTAATGGTCACAGAGTTAAACATTACATAGATAGTCCGATGGAAGTCGACAATGAAGTTAATCACAATTTCGATACTACAGCTAACTAAGTGTGGGGAGAATCAAGTCTTTTAAGGATTTTATGTGTTTCTGTTAGAGTTAGATTGTCCGTTTTCGTGTAGTTCTCGAAAATGGAACCCGAATGGTCTTTCCCTAGCAGACCCTAAAGAACTAGTCTTCTCCCCCCATTCTGAATTTTTATTTTTTTAGGAAATGAAGACTTCCTGTGAACTAAACCATAGTCTAATGCTACACGCTTTGATCACTAAACGTAATAATGACACACTTCCGAGTGAACTAGTATCAGTAATCAGAGAAAGATTGGACGGAGTAAGAAAAGAATCCAGATGCGAAGATAATAAGTTACAATTTGGTAAAGGAAAATCAAAATCTGCAGCGAAAAGAAGAGCACGACACCTAGAAAGATGTCACAAATGAAGAAAATGGTCACATGGAGGTAAATGTTCAAATAATCAAACCTATTCAAACACCGAATTTGTTACTTTATGCAGAGACGGACCGTTCATATGTTTAGAAGAAAAAACACTGAATGCTCGAGGTTACGCCTATGTAGCTATGGAAAACCAATTAAACCGACTATCTTATGAATGGGATAGATCATATAACTAAGAATACTATCTCACAGGTAAGTCTGTACAGTTTTTATTTTTTATTTTTATTTTTAACCTTTTGATAATAAACGCTAATTTGTTCGCTATAAAGTATTAAATTGGTATTGAATAAAATTAGGTTTGGCGACCGAAATTATTGATATCATTCAAAAATTTATTACATCACTGCGAAATTTAACGTTTATTCTTAAGGTATAAATATCTTTAATCAATCAACCCAAAATATTTCAAAAATTCGTCATGAGTTAAATTAGGTCATGGAACCGAAATTACTTTACCGAAAAGAGGGGCGCATATTTTTGATAATATTTGATTGATTAAAGTGGGATAAAAGCCAAAAAGATTTTTAATTTTATTTTTTACCATGTTTTTAAAATTAATATATAAATATTAAATTAATATTTTAAACTTTATAAAATCAATATATTTAAGTTTGTAAATATTTGAAAAATTAATCTTTTTAATATAAGTTTGTATGTATAAAAACAAAAATATAATATAAGTTTGGTGTAAATTTATAATATGAATTTTTAATTAAGTTTAATATGAATTTTTAATTTTATGCATTTTAAATTTAAGTTTGGTGTGAATTTAAAAACAAAAATTTACTTTATTTCGCTAAGTTAAAAATATGATTTTTAAAATTCGTTGTGAGTTGAAGACTAGGTCGTTGAACCGAAATTGCTTTACCCGAGGGAGGGACGAGAACTTTTATAATCATTATTTTTAATCTTATTGAATTAAAGTATGCCAAAAACATTAAAAAAATTCAAAAATCTTTACTTTTAAAACCGCGCTTTGATTTGACAAATTTTAAAAATTTTTGTCGAGGGACAGACTAGGACATCGATCCGAAACGCCCTCATCCTAAAAAGAAACAAATTTTTAAATTTTTATTAATTTTATGTTTTATTAAGAATAAGGTTTTATATTTAAAAAAAAAAACCTGAAAGTACTGTACCAGGCGAGTTTGATAAAAAGAACAGCTCGCTGTTCTGCACAAAAAACACACACACATATACGAACCAACCCCAAAATCACCTCTAAAATTCGTAATTTTCCACCGTAATTCGTCATTTTTCTTGCCCTAATCATGCCTAGATTCTCATTCTTCAGCAAAATGGTAAAAATTACACCCTTAAACTCTATAAATTCCTAGTTTTTGTGATAATTACCAATTTTTTTACTTAATGCAATTTTGTTAATTTCTAGTGTAATTAGTGTTAAATTGTTAGTATTTTATGCATGTATAACCTAGATTGATGCTATTTAACATGATTTGAAGCCAAAAACTTCAAAATTTTTAGAAATCTAGGGTTTGTGTTCTTGAGCAATTTGGGGCTTTTTAATATAAACAGGTTATGGCCGATTTTCGTCATGAATTATTGCTAAATTGAGTAGTGTAACATGTTTAGATAGTTAAATGATCTAAACATTGATCCTAAACATGATTTTTAGAGATTAAAGTGGACTTTTTAAGTTCAAAATTCATGAACTTGATTAATTTGATATATTTGCCATTTGAGACTTGTTTAATTATTAGTAATGACTATTTTGACATGTTATTTGAGTTAAATGCTTATGAATTTTGTATACATTTTCATATGTGCTTATTTGAAAAGTGTAGAATTGTGAAAAATTGTGAAAATGTGTATAAGTTTAATTTTGATTTAACATGTTATAGTGATTGTCTTAAGTTGTTATTTTGCTAACACTAATGCATATTTGGATGCACAAATTTTGTGTTTAATGTGTTTTGCAGAAAGCCGATACGGGAGGTTCAGGAGCATCATCATCTAGACGACCAGCACCAGCACCAGAACCAGAACCAGAAATGAAACACGAACAAGAACCACAATAAGAACAACAACAACAGCCTGATCAGCACGTACCTTATTATGATCCGGTACAGTTTGTTGATGAATTCATAGTATTCCCAATGAGGCCGCCAGTAGAATTTCCAACGATTCCTGAGCACACTCTGCATCCTAATCTAAGATTTGATAGGAGATGGAGAGATTATGAGACATATCAAAGGAACAAATTCAAATTGGTAACAAAAAATGTAGAGGTGCCAAGGGTAATCGATTGGGCCCCTTTGGAAACGGTCCATCTAGCTGACCGTGTTAGACAGCTTTTGGTACAAAGGTATGGCAGTTCTTCTTTTACAGATTGGGAACGTCTTTTCACCATTCGTAGACCTGTATATAAGGAATGGTGTGTTGAGTTGATGAGTACTGTATCACTTGATACAAATATAGTTAGAATAGATGATAGAAGATTTCTTAGGTTTTTCCTTGGCGGTAGGATGTACAGAATGTCCATGCTAGACATGGCCAGGGCCTTACAGATATATACTCCTGGTGAGTTGCTATTACTCAATTGTACAAATTTGATTCATTATGGTGAAAGGGTAGATAGTAACTTTGACGCTGACGCCATTTGGAGGCTTATGTCAAATTTTGATGTTTTTACACGAGCAGGAGGACACTCCTATACACATATTGACAGAGCCCAGCTTCGTATTATTCATAGATTTTTGGCTAACTCAATTACACAGAGAGGTCACAATAAAGAAAAAATTACCTTACATGATTTATTCTACTAAAAGTGTATTCGGGATCCTAGAAGCTTTGTCAATATCCCTTACTGTGTTGCTTTTTATTTATCTAAAATGGTAGAGGGAATGCAGGACGGGAGTATAATAGGAGGAGGTATTTTTGTTACTCTCATTGGAGAGTATTTAGGTGTTGATAGGAACCAAGGGGGTCCATTACAGCTTTGTAGAGAACATGTTAAGCCCTTAGGATTGAAAGTTTATGTGGGTGCTAAGGTATTGAAAAGTAGACGTAACCAGGCAGTACCGTATGAGGGATCTCATCCTTAGGTAGAGAGAGGCTCAGACGAGGAAATGGAGGAGGCGGAAGACATTAGGGATGTCTTTTGAGATGCTATTCTTGACGTCCACGTTTGTATAGATGAGGAAGCAATGACGAATGCGGCCAGACATAGTATGTACGAGCAGTGGAACTCCGAGCGAGTATACAAGGATTATAGGTGACGCCAACACGATAGCTGGGTAGTTCATAAGCACCAAATCATGAGCCAGCTATCATATCAGGTACCAAATAACTATGTACCTACTCGACCTGCTCATTTTCCGCCACACAGCCCCGATATCCGACCACCCTTTAACCGGTATGACTATAACCAAGCCTATCAGAACACCTATAACCAACAATGGAACCCACCTGATGAGATGAACTGGAACCCCTATCCAGACTGATTTGGTTCCATTTGGTTATTTATATGATTTTTATATTTTTATCTTTTTACTTATTCATGTTTAAACTTATGTTATTGAATATACTTATATAATCTTTATCATTTTTATTATTATTGTGTACTAATATTTCACATTTAGGATTTGAAAGTGGGATATTAAGTCCCATTTCAAATTGCCATGCATGTTTATATTTGTATGTATGTATATTGTAAATTGTACAAAACAGGGTAAAACAGCGCATTTTCAAAGACTTGCATTAAGTTCAGCAAAAGCTACTAATTTTGACGACAAGATGACAAATAAATGTGATGTAACAACAGACGAAATGAACAAATGATATGCACCATTTATCATTCAGCAAACAAACGCCAATATGTTTGAAAACTTGGGTAAAATTTAATAATTTTCACAGTAATCACCCTCAATAATTTAAATTGTTACTGATTTCTTGCAAATGAGGGCACTGCAAGATCTTAGTGTGGGAAGGGGTTAAATTCTTTCGGATTTTTAAATTTTTTTACTTTAAACACTTGGTTACCATTAGAAATACTAGTAAAGTAGTAGTTGTATTAGAATCTAGTGCTCTCTGATAATAAAGAACAGCCCTAGTCTTATATACTGACTACCCAATTCTAGTAAAATTTTTCAAAATTTTCAATTAAATGAACTCAAAATCATGTTTATACATATTTATGAACGATAAAACAAGGTGTTAACACCAAAATTATTGTTACCTCGGAAAGGACATAAATTGAGAAACAAACAAAAATGTTAAAATTCATTTAAAATGGAATAAAGGACAATAAAAAGGAAAATAAAAGCCAAGTGTGGGAAAAATTACCAAGTTATCTTAAACATATGTCACATATTTCTGTAACAAATAATTGAACATACTTTTGCTTTGGACTAAACTAAACTGTTTTACCCGATGAAATAAAAGAAGAGATGGATCTACAGATGAATCAATTCCATCATTAAAAGGAAGTAAAGTCTTTCGAAAAAGAAAAGCGCTTCTTGATTTAGGTCATGAAGTTGTCGTCCAGACCAGCTGTAGGTTGATAAAAAATCTAGAAAAGTCATCTCTAAAATCAGCAGGAAATCCACGGACCTCAGCATCAAACAGGGTCGCCAAGTGGTCAGACTTATCCTAACCATGAGAGGATCTGTCTCGTACAATGGGGGGAGGGGCACCGTGCAAATTAGCTTGATAAGACTAATAAATCAGATCTCCAGAAAGGATAATCTCCTTAAAGATTAAAAATCAGCTTATAAGCCTGATATTACTCAATCCTAGAGATTGACCTTAAAGATTGAGAATTACAAACTCATGGAATTCAATGATATCTAAACTCGAGCTTGAACGAGAAAATATTTTGATCAAAATTACAAACCGATTTGTTTTCTGAAAACCTATTTTCAATGCGTTCATTACCATTGAACGTAAAATCCTAGGAATTCACCTGGAATTCATTAGGTTACCTGAACCAAATCGGGTGTCAATCGTAAGAACGGTGGTTGCATAGCATGGTCAAAGACAGGACCTTGTGCCAGACCGAAAAATCATAAGGGTGAGCTTTACTATTACTCCTACCAAGGATAGTAATTGCGTCTGACACATTATAGACCATAATTAAAAGCATGTCAGGGGACATTGCCTTAACAGTTGCTTGTTCAAACGCTTTCCTTTACAACCGGACGGTAGTTTATCGAAAGGTAATATACGGAGCAAGTATACTGGATGTGTTGCTTTCCTAATACAAGGATAGCAAATGGGTGACACAAAACCACAAGTTTTGAGCTAAAATTTTCAAATATGAAACCCACCAAACCCACAAAAATATTTTGCAAACACCGGTGAAGGGTTATTCCGGAAAACTTATCTAGGGTAAAAGCTAGATTGAATTTTCAAAAAGATCAAATGTTTTCATAAAGATCCAATTTCTTAAAGGATCTAAATTTTTATAGTCATGTGGGACTGTAAAACACAACGTTACTACCATTGTTTATACCGCCGTAAAGAAATCACTGATGTACAAAGTGTGAAGAATAAGGAAGTGATTCTAGTATTTCAAGACTATATTGCTTGAGGACAAGCAACGCTCAAGTGTGGGAATATTTAATAATGCTAAAAACAAACATATATTTCATAGCATTATCCCTCAAGAAAGACAAGCTTTTAGTTGCAACTATTCTATTTACAAGTGATATTCGTTTAAATAATAAAAGGTGAAGACGAAAGACAGATTCGACGAATTGAAGACGCAAACGACCAAAAAGCTCAAAAGTACAAAATACAATCAATGAGGTTCCAATTATTGATAAGAAACGTCTCAAAATTACAAGAGTACAAGATTCAAAACGCAAAGTACAAGATATTAAATTATTCGCAAGGACGTTCGAAAATCCGGAACCGGGACCAGAGTCAACTCTCAACGCTTGACACAACGGACTAAAAATTACAAGTCAACTATGCATATGAATATAATATAATATATAATTAATTCTTAAAATTAATATATATATATATATATATATATATATATATATATATATATATATTATATTATATTTAAATAAACGTCGGCAGAAGAAAACAACCAAATGTGGCTCTCCCCAGCTGGCCATGCGATCGCATGGCCTTGAAGGGTAAAGCTCATGCGATCGCATGAGCATCTTTTCCAGATCACAGGCCTATAAAAATCGAGCCTTGGTGTAACACAAAACACATCCTTTTCTTCTCCTCATTCATACGTAGTATATATTTATATTTATATTTTAATTTTAATTTTAATTTTAAATCCTAATAATAAGGGTGTGTTAGTGAATGTTGTAAGGGTGTAAGTCGAAATTCTGTCCGTGTAACGCTACGCTATTTTTAATCATTGTAAGTTATGTTCAACCTTTTTAATTTAATGTCTCGTAGCTAAGTTATTATTATGCTTATTTAATCCGAAGTAATCATGATATTGGACTAAAAATATTAAAATTGGGTAATTGGGCTTTGTACCATAATTGGGGTTTGGACAAAAGAACGACACTTGTGGAAATTAGACTATGGGCTATTAATGGGCTTTATATTCGTTTAACTAAATGATAGTTTGTTAATTTTAATATAAAGATTTACAATTGGACGTCCCTATAAATAACCATATACACTCAATCGGACACGATGTGATATTTATATTTACGAATAATCGTTCATTTAACCGGACACGGGAATGGATTAATAGCCACTAGAATTATTAAAACAGGGGTGAAATTATGTACAAGGACACTTGGCATAATTGATAACAAAGTATTAAAACCTTGGGTTACACTCAGTCGACATCCTGGTGTAATTATTAAACAAAGTATTAAAATCTTGTTACAGTTTAAGTCCCCAATTAGTTGGAATATTTAACTTCGGGTATAAGGATAATTTGACGAGGACACTCGCACTTTATATTTATGACTGATGGAATGTTATGGACAAAAATCAGACGGACATATTAAATAATCCAGGACAAAGGACAATTAACCCATGGGCATAAAATTAAAATCAACACGTCAAACATCATGATTACGGAAGTTTAAATAAGCATAATTCTTTTATTTCATATTTAATTTTCTTTATTTTATATTTAATTGCACTTCTAATTATCGCACTTTTATTTTTTGTTATTGTATTTAATTGCACTTTTAATTATCGTACTTTTTAATTATCGCAAGTTTATTTTATCGCACTTTTATTTATCGCAATTTCATTATCATTATTTACTTTACGCTTTAAATTAAGTCTTTTATTTATTCAATATTTTACATTTTGTTTTAACTGCGACTAAAGTTTTTAAAATCGACAAACCGGTCATTAAACGGTAAAAACCCCCCTTTATAATAATAATATTACTTATATATATATTTGTATTTTTATAAAATAAAACTAATATAGCGTTAAGCTTTGATTAAAAGATTTTCCCTGTGGAACGAACCGGACTTACTAAAAACTACACTACTGTACGATTAGGTACACTGCCTATAAGTGTTGTAGCAAGGTTTAAGTATATCCATTCAATATATAAATAAATATCTTGATTAAAATTGCATCGTATTTAATAGTATTTCCTTGTAAAATTTAATAGTATTTTATACCCCTTAGCTTTAACTATCACCCATAAAACCTTTGGTAGTTCGTCCACCCAACCAATGCGACCGTGGCCCAATGTAGCTTTAATTCCAGCCACTATATCCCGGTTGGTGACTTCGCACTGGTCATTCGCCTGCGGATGCGCAACGGATGTAAAAGTTTGCTTAATATTAAGCTCCGCGCACCAACTGCGAAAAGGATCCCCCGCAAAGTGCGTACCGTTATCACTAACGATTTCGTTTGGTATGCCGAATCGATAGACAATGTCTTCTCATACAAAATTTCGCACCGTTTTTCCTGAAATTGTTGCCAGCGGCCGTGCTTCAACCCACTTCGTAAAATAGTCAATTGCAACATTCAAGAATTTGGTATATCCTGCGTGTGCAGAGGATGCGTAAGATATTGATGTAAGTAGCATATGGTATAAAATAAATGATAATATTACCTCGGCGTTTTGGAAATGGTCCGACTATGTCAATTGCCCATTTTCAGAATGGCCATCGTGATGAGACTGGGATCATTGGATGCACAGGTGCTCTGCTGATAGGTGCATGTATTTGGAAAAATTCGCATTGCTTAACTATGCGCATGGTATCTGCATACATGGTGGGCCAATAATAACCTAGCCGCATAATTTTTGACACAATAGACCTGAGCCCCGAATGAAGAGCGCATGCACCCTCATGCACCTCGCGTATAACTTCCTCTGCCTCGTTTGGACCGATGCACCTTAAATGCGGCCCTAAATAATTTTTTCGGTACAGGACGTCACCCTCAAGGGCATACATTGGTGCCCTAGTGTGGACTTTCTTTGCATCAACGGAATCCGCAGGTGAGGTGTCATCCCGCATAAAAGCAATGATGGGTGTCATCCACGTTGAGCTGGATTCCTCAATAGGTGCCACTAAAGGCATCATAACAATGGATTTCGCGTGTAGTTCTTCTATGAGAACTCTTTTCCCTAAATGATCAAAGGCCAATGCAGCCAATTTGCTAAGCGCGTCTGCCATCTTGTTTTGCCCTCGCATTATATGGGAAATTTGAAAAGCCTCAAACTGGTCAGTGAGATTATGAACAAGCGACAGATATTGCTGCATGGCTATGTCATGCGCATCAAAGTCTCAGCTTACTTAGCTGCACACTAGCTTTGAATCCACATAAGCGTGCAGAACTTTAGCATCTAATTTATGCGCAATCCGCATACCTGCTAACAAAGCCTCGTACTCTGCTTCGTTGTTCGTAACAGGAAAATTAAACCGCAGCGCATATGTATGCTCTTCCCCATCCGGGCCAGTTAAAATTACCCCTGAACCTGCGCCGGATGCGCTACAGGCACCATCGATGTATAATTCCCATGGTGCCAAAATTGGTGCAGGTATGTCCTGATGTTCAGCCGATGCTTCAACGTCTGCGGGTAACTCTGCTAGGTAATCCGCAAGTATCTGTCCCTTAACAGCGCTTCGCGAAGAGAAATTTATTTTGTGTTCCCCTAATTCAACTACCCATTTGGCCATTCAACCAGAAATCTCGGGCTTATATAGCACCTGAAAGAAAAATGATTGCGTTAGTCAATGCGGTATTCCCGGTCATTGCCGCAAATTAGGTAGTTACCAACCTGTTTGATCGGCTGATCGGTTAGAACTACAACTGGGTGCGCTTGAAAGTACCGATGCAAATGTCGCGCTGTGTGAACTAGTGCATACACCAGCTTCTCAATTGGTGAATAGTTTACTTCGCTTGCTGTCAGCGTCTTGCTTACGAAGTAGACCGGTATTTGCGTCTGAGAAAACCTTAGTGTTATTTGATTACGAAATTAAGAATTCACATGTATAAATAAGAGATTGCATTACCTTTCCGCGATCTGCGATAAGGACCGAGCTGACAGCTTCTTTTGATGCCGCAAGGTATAGCGTAAGTGTTTTGCCTGCTATTGGTGCAGTGAGTGTTGGTAATTTAGCAAGTAACTTTTTCATTTCTTGAAAAGCTGATTCTGCTTCCTGAGTCCATACGAAGGCTTTTTTCTTTAAACAATTCTTCAAAGTACTGAAGAATGGCAGCTGCCTTTCTGCGGCTTTTGACAGAAACCGCGTAATAGCCGTTAGCTTCCCGGTTAGACTCTGCACATGTTTCTTTATCCTTGGAGATGGTAAACTATCAATGGCCTCAATCTTTTTGGGATTTGCCTTGATTCCCCGCGCCGTTACCACATGACCTAGAAACTTGCCTTACTCTTCCCCAAAACTACATTTGAGCGGGTTAAGCTTCATGTTGATCCTGCGTAAAGACGCAAATGTTTCTAGGATGTCCGCAAGCATTTCTTCTTCGATGTTACTTTTAATTACCAAATCATTGACATACGCTTCAAGATTTCTCCCTATTTGGTTCTAGAAGGCTGCGTCTATTATGCGCTGATAGGTAGCTCCTGCGTTCTTTAATCCGAATGGCATCTTAGTATAACAATAAATACCCTGCGGCATATGAAAAGCAGTTTTGTCTTCATCTTCTGCAACCATGAGGGTTTGGTGATAACCCTTATACGCATCCAGAAAACATTTGTATCGAAAGCTTGACAACGATTCTACCTTCCAGTCAATCTCCGGGAGAGGGTAATTATCTTTAGGACACGCTTTGTTAATGTCCTTAAAATCAACGCACATCCGCCAATTACCATCAGCTTTTTTCACCAACACAGGGTTAGCAACCCATGTCTGGTACCTCACTTCCAGGAGAATGTTTGCTCTGACAAGATTATCAACCTCTGCGCATAACCAGTCACTGCGTTCGAGAGCCATGTGCCGCTTCTTTTGTCTAACAGGTTAGTGATGGATTAACATTCAGCCTGTATTCCGCAATATCCCGCGGGACCCAGGTCATGTCCAACTCTTGCCATGCGAAAACATCTGAATTGGCTAACAAGATACCGTGCAACTTAGCTTTAGTTTCAGCTGACAAGCCCACACCAATTTTGATTCGTTTGTCCGGATGCAAGCGCTTAGCTATGACCGCACTGCTTTTAAGCTGTTCTCCTATGCTGGGAATGCTTACAAGCACAACTGAACCACATAACTCGGTTGCTTTATGTGACGCAATTGTGGCAATTCCACCCATGGTTGGGAACTTAATCAAGCCATGCACCACTGAAGGTATAATGTTAAAACGCCGTATGAAATTTCTCCCCAGAAGTGCATTGTAGCGCGAAGTCAAACGGTCCACATAAAAGTCAAATAACTTGCTTCTGAACCACTGCAGATTCTTGTCATCCGCAAGCTCTACCATAAGCTCTATGCGGCCTAGCGGCTACGAGCTTTCTCCAGAGAATCCTGACAGTGTAATATAGGGTTGGCGCAACCGCGCCTTGACTTCTGCGGGAAGGAAACGATAACAATGTTCGTATATAATGTCAACACCGCTGCCGGTATCAACATGCATTTGTTTAATCTGTATTCCGTGATCAGGAATGCGGCACTTAATGATGATAGGCTCGTTGGCTGTGTCGATTGACATTACAGGAGGGAATGAAATTGGAATGAGCTCCCAATCCTGGTAATCGTTGATGGTTACATCGGTGCTTTTAGCTTTATCTATTTTTTTCCATGCGCACATTTTGGCTTTTGAACTCTCTTCCGCGGCCTTTCCCTTATCTTTCTTTGGCGGCTTTAGGTGATCTAATTTTCCTGCGCGTAGCGCTTCCAGTACTCGCTCCATTAAATTTTTACACCGATTGGTGTCATGGCCGTGATCGTCATGGAACTCGCAGTACTTTGTTTTATCTCGCTTACCAAAATCTGTCAGCGGGGTTGGAACCGCGAAGGTTGCACACACTGGTTCGGTGGCCAGAATATCTTTTGGTGTTTTGGATAGACTTTTGAGCAGCGCATAGTTTTGATTATTAATGCCGCGCTGATTATTGTTTCGAAAACCACTACTTGTTCGCCCTTTATCATTTCTTATAGGACCACCACTAGGGTATCTTCCGCGAGAGTTGTTACCGCGGTTTTGATCGCGCGAACGATCATCATCGTCTTTCCTCTCGTTGTTTGAGCTAGCTGTGGGAATATCATTATCTTCACCACTCTGCATATAATCATGGCATTCATTAAGCACTTCAGCTTGTTGGCATCGTGTGGCGCAAACGCCTGACCAGTGTTGGATGGCGCTCTGTACTTATACCATGTATGAGCCCAGAGATCTACTGCTCCGGCTTAAGGTCCGGTATGCACAAGCACTCATTAGTATATCTCGTAAGAAATTCACCCAAAGATTCCTTGGGTTTCTGCACTATGTCATGACATTCAATACGAGTGCGCTTGCGCGGCCTCTAATTTTGATACTGCAACAAAAATTTTGTTCGTAAATCCATGAACCCGGATATACTACCAGCTGATAACTTATTGAACCATTCGCGTGCAATACCTTGCAGTGTCATGGGAAATATCTGACATGCAACTGGATCCACCCAACCTTGGGTGCGCATTGCATCCTCAAACCGCTGCAGGAAATCATCCGGATCAGTCAAGCCATTATATGTACCCAACCCGTGAGGTATTTTTGGTGCTGATGGAAATGGATACACGGTTATATGCGGAGGAAACTTATCAAAAGTGGATGGTAGCTCAAAGGGTGGTTTAACAGGGTCACCTTTGAGCCCTGCGAAGAAACGCTTCATCATATCCTGAACAAAGTCAGGTTTCGAAAATAAGTGAACCATGTCAGGAGGTGCGGCCTGCATAAATTGTCCCGCAAGGTTCGCCTGCCCCTGAATATTTTGCCAAGGTTGCCCCGGCGTCTGCGCATACGGCCAAGTCTGTTGTATTTGGAAAGATGGTAGTTCTGACGGCGCAGAGTACACAGGTTGATGAAAAGGAGCCGACACCCGCGGAACAGATGTCTGCAAGACCTGCGGGTATGCTGCTAAAAGTCCGACTGTATGTGCAGTTCTTTGCTGTTCCGCAGTCAACGGCGTCCAGTGCGAGTTTGCATCTGGGATGACACCGAATCCCAAACTATTAAGCAAAGCCTGGGCATCCGCAGGGGTTAGAAACTGTGAAAATGGACGCGGCGACTGCCAAGGCTGCAATGGTGTAAACGATGAATTTTGCTGACCACTCTGTGTCTGCAGAGGGATTGAAACCGTAGTGCTGTAGATAGGCATCTGGCCACAAAATACTACATGTGGCCCCATAGTTTCTCCGCCAGTGCCTACAGAGATAACCCTTGGATCCACTGCAGAAAAATCCAGTCGTGTAGTTGTGACCGGCGAGTTTGCCCTTGGCGGTGTTATTCCATCCGGGTATATCGGCTTATACCTCTGAAAAGGTTCGCCAGACATAGGTGGAGGGTAAGGCGTGATTCCTGCCCCCGAAGTCATAGCTTGTGTCTGCGGATTACCAGACGGCGTGTTCTGATTGTCTGTTTGAGTACGTTCCGATGATCCCTCGGAAGCCTTAATACTGTAAAATAAACAAAAAATTCAAAAATTCTGTGAATAATGAGCTTTATAATTCAAAACTTTAAAAGAAAAAACAATTAAACACGTCTTGAATTAGATCGACTCTCAATGAAAGCATCACTTGATCATGCATATATTTTCCAAGAGGTTTATTTACACGTTCAATACGTTTAGGGGGGGGGGGGGGTTAAGGATCTTAGAACTTAGCTCTCCGGTCCGGCTACCGTGAATAACCCTGGCCGACATGATGATGTCGGCGGGGTGGCTAAGTGATTAAGTCCACCTTCGATAACGTTCGTTGATCAGAAGGCCCTAAACAAGGTTGTAGGTACTAGTTTATAAAGAGCTAACCTGTAAACCTTTAGAAGATGGAAGACGGTAACATAAGATGTGTGGTATGTGATGACTACGTAACGTGATGATCCCTAGAATGATAATTAGGGTTTGTATATATAGGCAAACCCTAATTCTAGAACCATCCAAGATAATGATAATCTCTTCCATAACAAACTCCCCCGAATAACGGATGTAATTATGGAAAAGATATCGACTTGATGACCAAGTAACCTCCGTACCGGAAACAAAGGTATTCAATACGCTGTGAAGACCCGGAAAATTTCGACTAATTTTAAACCAAACTCTAGATACGATTTAATAATTTTGAAGCGATAAGAAAAGTTTGCTAGGTTAAGTCTCAAAAATTTTGAACTGTTTCATGTATTCAATTGACTTCGACTGTTTCCGACGATTCACGAACCTCTATTAGTAAATATATATGTATATATTTAAATATATATATATATATATATATATATATATATATATATATATATATATATATATATATATATATATATAATTTGAAATATAATTTATGATGTAATTGTTAGAACTTAATTATGTAAAAATAATAATTATTATTTAAAACATTTCTATATATATCAATAAAGTATATTAAAAATAAATATTAAATGATAGTAATACTCGTTTGATGTTCTGATTGATATTAAGCAAGTTAAATTCAAACTTATATGATTCTAAAATAAACGGTGATCTGAAAATGAGTTATATAAATCATAGGCTTATTTAATGTATATTTAAGATCTAATTAGTAAATTTTAACACTTTTTGCATTTTACCCAGAAACGAGCGCGGACAGTTAATTTAGTTTTTATTTAAATAATCAATGACAAATTTTATACAATCATGACAAAAATAATAAATGTAATTAATGTAAAAAAATTTGGAGTTTTCTGTGTACTCTTATCCATTATCAATAGAGCACGAATTTCAGTTTGTGAATGAAATAGTAGACGACGACTAACTTAATCAGACGTTTTAATTTTATATTATATTATAATTATTATTTTATTATTATTTTTATTCGATTTTGATTTCTGTATCTTTCAATTCACACTATGATTTATATTTATTAATAATCTTATAATTATAATATTGTTATCAATTGATTAAATTCGTCCGTGAGGTTGAATTCATCAACCAAATTACTATTTGCTTTTGAATTAGGAATCTAACATGCTGAGTCTTAATATTATTAAACTGAATTATATCCATCTATTATTCTCTTATATACATACATAATAGGATAGATATATCAACCATATCCATCTATCTCCCTTTTTCTCTGCACGTTCAAGAACCACCAACTTTTCTCTTGTTCTTCTAATTCGATCACCACCTTCATCAACCCATCGAAACCCATCTTGTTTGTTGTTTGATGTACCACCAAGTACCATATAAACCCACCACATTTTCATCACCATCATCTTTATGAACTCAAGAACCACCATCATGAAACACCGTGCTCGATCATTCGGTTTGATTCCAACCCGACATCGACTACCACCACGATCACTTGTGTTCTCTTCAACTAAGTTGTGTGGTTGTTACTTTTCGGATCAAGGAAACCACCCGAACACCAAACTATAAACCATTATTTGATCCAAGAACTTGTGTGATCTTGTATGTATCAAAACCCACCACCTATGGTCTATTGTTTTTGTTTGCTTGTCGACCTCACTATCACTTCTCATCGATCACCTCCATTCTTGACACCTCTTTTTGTCACCACACCATGATCATACAACAAATCCACCCTTCACCACTGTAAATTCCTGCTGCTACGGTTATACTTGAAAACCACCAAAACAAACCACCAGTGTTACCATCGAAACCTATCATCATCTTGGTGAAGTTCTTACAACCACCATCGAAAAACAAGTAGAGAAATCATCTTCTTCAACAAACCACCGCCACTTTTTCTTTCTATTCTTATTCGAACAAGAACACAACATCATCAATACGACCCATAACCATCGCTGTTTTGTTTGCTATTGTCGGCTATAATGAAAACATTAACACAAATCCAAACCCACCACCATGAAACCATCTGTCTATCACCATACCATCTCCACTTTGATCATCTTGTTACTACTACTGTTAGGTTGTTGTTGCAGCTAAGAATTGAAAGCTACCTGGTGCTGATTCCTCTATACTTTCTAGTTATTATTTCGATGAGAACACATATGCGTGCATGCTGCTGTTTCTATCCCTATTAAAATAACATGAGAGGGAGCTATTATTATAAGAGTAAAGATGTCGTGCTTTTCCTCTTTAGCCGACATTTGATGAATAGGTAATACCCCACTTACCAAATTTTAGTTAGTGGGTTACATGAGAAGATGAGAATACAATAAAGAAGCAAGTAATTTACTTAAACAATTGGTACAGAAATAGACCCATTAACGAATCTGTAACTTTATTATATTACACGATATTGTTTAATGGATCATGGTGATGAGATGATTGATGATGTCTGTGATGATAACGATTACTTTGATGAATATAAAGATGATGTTTAGATGATATAGTTATGATGATGTACGTGATTCGATGATGATGATTAGCATGATGAACACGTTTGTTTTTTAGAAGAACACCACTTAAATATTTTGAGCCGTTTCAATTTCTATTAGGAATTCCTTTTATTCAATCGACATGCTGATGGGATTCTGGTTGGGCTGAGATTTAATTAATGGACGGTCCTTATTCGTTTGTTGGGCTGTATTTGTAGTTGGGCCAAGATGTTGATCTTATGTAGGAGAATTTTGAAAACGGATTCGTATATGTTAAGTAAATAATCAGCATGTTTTAACCAAACAAACTGATGGTCCAAGGGTTGGAAGTGTTGGGTGTAAACGAGATGTCGTGGGTTCGAGCCCGGGCTCTTGCATATTTTTTTTTGAAAAAGAAGAAGAAGAAAACGGGGACCAGTTAATACAAGTTAAATATAATTAATTTCTAATTTTAACCAGAAAAGTTAAAATGGAGGAATGGTTTGAGAGTGTTTCGGGTTAGCGGGACGTCGCGGGTTCAAACCCGGACTTGGGCATTTTTTTTAAAGGACTACTTCTTTGAGGTATTATTATTATTATTATTATTATTATTATTATTATTATTATTATTATTATTATTATTATTATTATTATTATTATTATTATTGTTATTATTGTTATTATTATCATTAATATAATTTATATTATTATCATTATTATTATTAATATAAGTATTATTATTAATATCATTATTATTATCATTATTAGAAAAATCATTATTATTATAGTTATTATAATTATTATTATTATTACTATTATTAATATCATTTTTATCAAAATTTATAAAATTATCATTTAGATTATTATTAGTATCAATATTATTATTATTATCATTATTACTTTCATATTAATAAAATTATTATAACAAATAAATATTTTCTATATAAGAATATATTTATTACAACTATCATAATATTTCATATAATTATATATATTATTATTATTTATATAAATATTTACATATAACAAATTATTGTTTTTAATATAATATTAATCATATGTATATATAACACTATATAAACATTAACTATTTTAAATATATATACAAATTAAATATATAGGATATATAATTTAAGATATAATATATAAATTTGCTTGATTACGATTATATGTGTTAATATATATATATATATATATATATATATATATATATATATATATATATATATACATATACATATATATATATATATATATATATATATATATATATACATATACATATATACATATATACATATATACATATACATATATATATACATATATATATATGTATATATATACATATATATATATACATATATATATATATACATACATATATATATATATACATACATATATATATATATATATATATATATATACATACATATATATATATATAAATGATATAGGTTCGTGAATTCGAGGCCAACCTTGCATTGTTCAGTTCCGTCGTATGCATATTTTTACTACTACCTCCGTCCCAATTAGATAGTCCTTTTTTTCCATTTTGGGATGTCCCAAATTAATAGTCCACTTCCATAAATAGAAAGGAAAGAGAATATTTGACTGGTGGATCTGGAGAGAGAAAATATTTCATTGGTGGATAAATGAAGTTAGTGGGATTTCCTAAAACTGTGTGCCATTTTGTCTGTGGACTATTAAATTGGGACGGAGGGAGTACAAAATATCGTATCGTGAGTTTCATTTGCTCCCTTTTTAAATGCTTTTGCAATATATATTTTTGGGATGGAGAATACATACACTGCTTTTATAAATGTTTTATAAAATAGACATAAGTACGCGAAACTACATTCTATGGTTGGATTATTAAACCGAATATCGTCCCTTCAAGTCTGGTAACCTAAAAATTAGGGAAATGGCCCCTAATTGACACGAATCCTAAAGATAGATCTATGGGCCTAACAAACCCCATTCTGGAATTTGGAATGCTTTAGTACTTCGATTTAAAAAGGTGATTGCGATTACCGTTATATAGCATACTTGCGAGTATGCGGGGGATATTCTATATGCATTATGTTAATGTCGGTTACCAGTGTTCATCATACGAATGATTTTTATACACTTGCGAGTGTAATGTTATTTATGAAAAATGAAATCTTGTGGTCTATTAAAATTATGGAATGATTGATTATGATAAACTAATGAACTCACCAACCTTTTGATTGACAATTTTAAGCATGTTTATTTGTAAGACCCTAATAATAATTGTACAGCAGTGTAATTATGGTACATGAAGTGTGGGTGACTTTGTATATTAAAACAGTGGTCAGAGAGTGATCTGGGCTGGGTGCGCTCAGCGCACACATAGGGGTGCGCGTGGCGCACTCCTCACTGTAGCCGGGTTCTGCTTGTTTTAGTTAGATATTTTGATGGGCTTTTTGGTAATTTCACTTGTGGACGAGTTGGAAGCCAGTAGGTCAGATCTTGGGGTGTCATTCACTCCATTTTCAACAACCTCATCCTATCCACTTCAATTTTAGAGAGAGAGAGAGAGAGAGAGAGAGAGAGAGATTCTTGTGTGAGAAAGCTCAAGCAAAGGAAGAAGGAGCTAGTTTTGAGTCTTAGCTCGAGTTATAAAGTTGTTCATCTATTCTCTAGCTACCTTTTGGTTGTAGTGGTATGTTCTAACTTTAATTTCCTTACTTTGATTTTGTGTAAGGGTTAGGGTTTGGGATAATGATGAACATAAAACCCATAATTAATGATTTTGGGTGTTCTTGGGTAAGATGGAGTCATGAAGACTCAATGGTGACTAACCTAGGGTTTCAAAGTGTTAATTGATGTTTATGAGTCATAATTGGTTAGTTAATCACTAGCACACCTAGGTAATTAGTAAATGGGTGTTAGATGGGTTAGTGGATGACTCGAATTGGGTGTGTTGACTTTAAATTAGTCTAAGGGCTAATGATTTACCTAGTTGGAAAATATAGGTATGAAATACCCTAATTATGTAATAGTTAGTGTTGTTGGACCTTAATCACTAGCTTTTAAGTGATTAATGATGGTCTTGACCCTTAAGGGCGGTTTTGGTGAAAATGGGGCATTTAATGCATTTAAATCATTAAATGCACATGAGTGAAGTGTTGGTATTTAGTCCAACAAGTTTGTTTGTTAATCAAGTACTTATTATAATAGGTACCTTGCTTTGAAGCTTGTGGAGGTATAAATCACCACCAAATTTTTAAGGTGAGTGGAATGATTATATGCATATATATGTAATGTATTTATTTGTATGCTATGGTATGAACCAAAGAGCCGGTAGTGCCATAGTATGTGCCAGCGTGCTATGATGTGAACCAAAGAGCTGGTAGCGTCATAGTACGTGTGTTATAATGTGAACCAAAGAGCCGGTAGTGCTATAGCACGATTTGTTAGGGTGTGAATCAAAGAGCCGGTAGCACCTTAGCGTTGTTAGAGTGTGAACCAAAGAGCCGGTAGCACTTTAGCATGAGTATGACTCGAGTTGTGATGTGAACCAAAGAGCCGGTAGCATTCATGACAAATGCGTATGGTGTGAACCAAAGAGCCGGTAGCACCATGACGCGAGAATGGTTAACCAGGGTTGTGTTTTGTTTTGTAGCATATTATATTATGTCGATTATATGTTATTGATTACACTAGTAGCGGTTTATTGGAGATTATTAGCTTTGTACTTGAGATGGTATGCTAATTGTATTGCTAGCATGTATGCGGTATATGTGTAAGTGATTGCAAGTAGGTATATTATATATATATATATATATATATATATATATATATATATATATATATATATATATATATATATATATATATATATATATGGGTATAATTATTGCATTCACTAAGCTTTGCTTACCCTCTCGTTGTTTATCTTTTTATAGGCTCCGGCGTTGACAAGGGTAAGGGCATTCGATTGGATTAGAGATCCTGCTTGTTGTTTAGGGGACGCTTTTTGGATGTTATGGCTTTTGGAGTTTGACCGAGACTTGGGTAGTTTAACCCCAAACACCATGCTCATAGTGTCGTTTGGAAATTAAACTAATGTGGTCGAAACTCATGATTTGTATGAAACTCGTAAAATGGCCGATGTGGGCCCCGTTTTGTAAAACTTGTTTTATGATTGATTCGTGTTAGTTTTACATATATGAACATGTGGTAAAAAGCGTTTCGCCTAAATGTGTCGGGAAGTGGGAGATCTTTATTTGAAAAATTGTAAAACCGGACAGAACTGAAAATGGGCTGTGCGCGCCGCGCACCCTGAGGTGGTGCGCGTGGCGCACTCTACTGTTATAAAAAAAAAAATTTTGTTTCGCGTGTTCGATTGGTTATTGGTTTGGGTTGTTACATTATTCTCAGGTATTAAAGAAATCTTTCGCTGTGCATTTGCTCATTTTAAAGATGTTACTTGGAGTCGTTCATGGCATATTTAGGACAGTACCTCGCAATGAGACCAAATGTTGAAGTGTTCGTCCAGGTGGATTAGGACGGGCCTTTACGGGTGGTATCAGAGCGGTGGTCTTAGCGAACCAGGTCTTGCATTAGTGTGTCTAACTGGTAGTTGTTAGGATGCATTAGTGAGTCTGGACTTCGACTTAGTAGTTGTTAGGATACATTAATGAGTCTGGACTTGGACCTTGTCTGCATGTCAAAAGTTTTACTTATCATTCATTGTCGAAAAATATCTACTTATCATTTTCAGTCTCGACACGTCTTATTGCAATTATTGCATAGATGGTGTACAGACGAATACATATTCCATCACATTAGACCTTGTCTGATACGTTTCCTTAATTCCCTCCGTAATCTATGGGATCCTCTGTACTATATATAGGTATTAGGTATTCTATGTAATTAGAATATCATCCGATATCTGAAAATCATTTATATCGAGCAAGCCTTTACCTGACCATACAAGATGGAACTCGCAACCAGTTCAAGTTCCTCGAATTCTGACAACTCTTCCGATATGGATTTCCACTCGAGCTCCGAAAATTATGCAACCGGAATGGACCAACCAATCAGCCATCATCAATTCTGGATGAATTGGGGATGGGTTCGTAGTCGACTTAACCAATGAAAACGAGAAAAAGGCAATCCCTTCCATCAATCAAATTGCCATCTTGACGAAGAACCTGAAGCACTTACCGATGAACCAATTCGAAACACCATCTTTACCCTCATTTCCAGAATAGCTCGCAGCGATTACATAACATCTACAATTCTAAACCTTATTCATCTGCTTGTTCCAACCGCCAATCATCCCGGAGTAATCGAAGAAGTCAACGAGCTTCGTGCCTGAGTAATGATTTTGAAGAATATGGTGCAAAACTTACCAGCTTCAACAACATCACCGACACCAACAGAAACACGAGCAACAGTACCAGTACCACCAATAACAATATCCGCATTACACGCCACAATATCACAATCTATACTTCAAACATGATCTTCGTTCTACATATCGTTCTACATCGATTATCTTCATTCTACGTATCGTTCTACATCATTTATCTTCGTTCTACATGGCGATTATGTAATCTCTAATGTTTTAGAGATTATGTATTCTAGTTCTAACGGTAAATCAAATGAGTTTAACATTATATTGACTCATTAAATCCATGATTACATCTGAAGAAAATATATATGTAAGTATATTTTCATAAAGATCGTAATTAAAAATTCTTCTGTACAAATTATTAATGATGAGAATATTTTAACGGGCAGGTAATACCCTAGAAATATTTAGATTTCACATTAATATATTACACTGTACATTCTTCAAATTCGATTCAACAAGTCATTTACTATCCTATATACAACTACAAATATACGTATTAGTTCACCAAATAATAACCATTTTCATTCAAATTCAATTTCATATTCGGATTTTGACCGATCATAATACAAGTCAAGATTTGACAAGTGGTATAATGAAGAAAATAATGAACAAAATAAAATTGATTAGTAACCAATTAATTAACTACGTAAAACTTTAAAACTATACTAACCAAATCCTAGCTAACTGTTCTTAGCTAACTGTTCCTATATGACTATTTCCTTATAATATACTAGTTTTGGTTGAACTATTGGACTATTGGACTACTATCATTGGACAATTAAAAAGTATTAAAAGAGTAGGAAATATTAATTACAACACATTTGACTTAAAAGATCACAAATAAATTACACCTACTACAGTTAAATATTTCCTCAAATTTTCCACTTGATTTCATCTTAAACATCCTTTGTATCTTGACGATTACAATTAGCGTTTAATCATCTAAAAATACAATTCTCTTGAAACCACCTCGGATTGATAACCGATGATTCGGATATGGTAGCATTAAATACAGAGGAAACAACAAAATAGTAGATGGTCTAAATGGCCAAAAGTTTGATAATAAAGAATGGAATGTTGGGAACGCTCGATAGAAAATTTGGTACTGAAAAATGGATTGAGCTAACCATGAAGGAGACCAAGGACAAATACAAGGATCAAACCCGATATTCAAATAATCCAGATAATCCTGGATCCGATGAAATCTTTAGAGAATATCTTGCTCCGAAGTCATGTTAAAATCTTACGGAAAATTTTTCTTCATCAACTTTCGAACTTAGAAATTCCAAAATATCATCATAAATATCTTCGATATTTCTGAAGATATTTTCATAAATATTCTCATCCGAAATTATATACCTCTTCGTGCTATCTGTATGACATTATATTGGAAAATTCTGTAAAACCTAAGTATAATTTATGAATGAATTCTAGAGAAATGTTAAGAATTAGAGCATGAGTTAGTATAATATAATGACACCCAGCCAACGTGATTATATTACAGTAAGTCATGCTGAAATTCTAATGGAACGTGATGAAGGTTCACAGACCTTACCCTCATCATGTGCCATGTTACAGGACTCTTTCGTTCTATTTAACCTCTAAACATATCAAGAACATAATTACTTGATAGTTC
Source organism: Rutidosis leptorrhynchoides (assembly GCF_046630445.1). Lineage (NCBI taxonomy): Eukaryota > Viridiplantae > Streptophyta > Magnoliopsida > Asterales > Asteraceae > Rutidosis > Rutidosis leptorrhynchoides. The sequence continues at coordinate 638,795,712 of NC_092335.1, forward strand.
TATCTTTTTCGGATATTCTGGTAATTTGACAAATCAAATCGTGCTACTACCTTTCCTTTTTGCGTAGTATATTATGATCATTTGAAACTTCATATCTACGAATCCGAGACGTATTGACCACTTTACTTAAGGTCGGGAAGAGAAAACAAAAGCAAAGAGCTTTAAAATATAAATAAGAGTATAAATCACAGCAAATAGAGAGATCATTAACAATTGATGTCAATAATTATGGAAAGACAGAGGCATGGTAGGAACCATGAAAACCACCAACCCAAGAGCGTTGTAGAAGTAAAATTATTCTTCTGATGGAAGATAGAAAAGAAGAATGACGGTAAATATAGTTAATATAATAGCAAGGATCAATACAGGATTAAGCATATTGACGGATCTTGTGGAAGTATGAATTGAGAAAGAAAGTATAGGAGTGGTGGAAATAATGGATCGAAAGAGATGAATTTATAGCGAAATATCAGACATAGAAATCAAAACAGATTACCGGATTTAATCAAAGAGGATCTTAAGTTCCTTGATTACCGAAGAATCAGATCTTATAGATTTTGAAGATTATCTTTAAATTCCTTGAATTCCGAAAATCAACCATGACTATGTCAAAAGTGAAATCTCTATCTCAATCTTTTGTGATAGAGATTCCGAAAATCAACCATGACTATGTCAAAAGAATCAGTACCACCATCATCAACACCAACAGTACCATTACCACCTCCAATCACAACCGCGTCGTAAACCTCAACTTCACAATCTGTCCCACGAGCATCAACGTCATATGCCCTATAGATAACAAGGAAGACCAACAACAACAAACGATGAAGTATTAATTCTTAACTTCATCGGAGAAATATTTTACGGTGATTATGTAATCTCTAAAATTTTAGAGATTACTTATTCTAGACCTAACCATAAATCAGATGGATGGACCGAAAGGATAAAAGAAACCCTGACCAGAATGGTATACGATTTACAAGCTAGACTTATTTATTAAACAACATCAACAGTACCGTCAGCATCACCAGTATCGTCAGTGCAGTCAGCATCAGCACTAGCAGCACCTATAACATCTCAAGCTCTGACAGTTCAAAAATCACCGCAGACATCATTACGAATCAACAACGAGTATATGGTATCAATGAGTTATTAAGAATTAACTCATGTCTACTGAAGGATTTATATGTATACCTTATATATATAATTCTTTAAACCATAATAAATTTTTCCGTACTAAGCTATTAGGTGTGAATCTTAACTACTCGGTTAATTCATATTACAAATATGCAATGATGTACGTCCTTCGTCAGCAACTTAAAAATCATTAGCTACAATTTCTTTCTCAATTCAATAAATCTCAACTCATAATAAATCAAGTATATTATTCAAATATATGTTTGATGTTACACTTTCATCATCAATGTACTCGAAACTTTTCAAATAACATCATTTGTACCTTGTGAAATTCACAAGAATTTCACAAAAACCAACATCATGCTTCAACAAATAATGAAGTATTGATTCATAATTTCAATATTATTGAAGAAATACTTATGTAATCTCTAAAGCCTTTAAGGGATTATTAAATTCTAGTTCCAACTGTAAATCGAATGAGTTTAATTTAGTATTAACTCATTGAAATCTATGTTACATCTGAAGAGAATATATACATATATATTTTCATAAAGACTGTGATAAAATTCTTTTGCACAAAATATTAATTGTGAAATTTTTTTAACGGGTAGGTAATACTCGAGATATATATATATATATATATATATCTATATATATATATATATATATATATATATATATATATATATATATATATATATATATATATATATATATATATATATATATATATACTCACAATTAATATGTTACATTCTTCGAATCTGATTAAGCAAATTATCAACTATACTTCCTATTTTCACAATAACACATTCTTTCATAGAAATCAAAACAACCATACTCATTCAAACCCAAATACATATTCTGATTTTGAAACCTCAGCATTCAATTCGAGATATAACTGGTACCATCACTTTTAGATTCCTACATCTTTCAAAGCTATACTTTGACTTCAAAACTGTGTTAGAACATCAAATGTATATTAACGATTACAATCTGTGTTCAAACCCTTCGAAAATTTCTGAAGACACTTCAAATAATGAGCAATCGAGATAATGATCCAACCACATATTACCCACAGTTATGTACATAAAAAGCTCTCGAAACTAAAGTCATAATTCAACACATATATGTGTCAGATCCTTTGGCATTTATTAACAAAAATAACTTTGCAATTCCTTTTCAAAGTAGCAAATTCTATCACAGCTCCAGCAAGACAACTTCGATTTTTCATTCGGAGTAGCCTTATCATAATCTTGATATATATGATTACCATTTTGTTACCGGAGAACCTTTCATATTACACCACATTAGCAATAAACTTATTCACAATTTCACTGATCTTTGACCTTCCAAAGAATCATTATATTTATCGAAACCCCATCATTTACTCATTCGCATCTTGTAACGAGAATTGCCATATGAATTATCGGGAATTAGCAATTAGTATTTTGAAATCTCGCAGCATGTCTACGCCAACAGTTATATGTGTACGTACAACGTCTATCTCCTGGACTTACATACTTTGAATATGAAGTTTCTGAAAAACACCTTGAACTGCGAACTAGTTCTTGAAATGCTGACGAAGCAGCAACAACTGTAAACGATCTTAACAGTAAAAAGTTTGATGATAAAGAATAGTGTATTGGCAAAGCTTAGAAAAAGAGAAGTTTTGGAACTGGAAAACGGATTGAGCAAAGTATGAAAGAGGCTGTGGACAAATCAAAAGGACAAAACCTACATCCAAAGAATACAAATGATTCAGTATCTGCTGAAGTCATTAACAAATATCTTGCTCCTGATCATAAACCCCTGCGGACAATATTCTTCATCATCCTCTGATATTAGAAATCCTAAGATATCATCATATCTTTCATTATAAATATCCTCCATATTTCTGAAGATATTTTCATAATTATTCTTATCTGAAATCATTTACCTCTTCAGGCTATCTATATTACATCATAAAAGAAACTATTTTAGTTTTTAAATTCTGAAACGAGTTTAAAATAGGAATATTTTTGAAGTAGTGTTGGGAGCTGAAGCATGAGTTAGTATAATATAATGACACTTGATCAACGTGATTATATTACAGTAAGTCATGCTGAGTTTCTAAATAGAACGTGATGATTCACAGATCATAACATCATCATGTGCCATGTTACACGACTTTGTTATTCTATTTAACCTCTAAAATATCAAGAAAATAATTCTTGATAATTCGGTCTTTTCCAGAGTATTCTAGTAATTTAACAAATCGAGATCGTGCCATTACCATTTTCTTCTTAGAACATTAACAATGTTCATTCCGAGATTCATGTCTGCGAATTCTGGACCATTACAAGCAATGCTTAGTCACAAGAAGAAGAAACGAAGGGACAAAACTCCGAAATAGAAATTGGGATATAAATCGCAGCAAATAAAAAAGAGCATTAACTGGGGATGACAATGATTATAGAAAACCGAAGCAAAGACTTCGAAGTATAAGGAAAGATATAAAGCCCGATAACAACACATAAATTACAAACCGTGTATATCAATGTTTACGCAACTTAAAGACACGCGAAGATTAAAAGCACTATAACCCCAAGGGCAAAGTAGAAGTAAGCAGATTCCTCTGGTGGAAGTTGGAAAAGGAGAAGGATGGTTGCGATAGTAAGGATAAGGATAAGGATCAGAACTGGATTTAGCATTTCATAAACTTTTGAATTTGGGAATTGGGTATAGGAATGGTAAAAGTAACGAAACGGAAGAAGCTAATTTATAGTGAAATATCTGATAGTGAAATCAAGACAAATCTCCTCATTTAATTAGAGAGATCCTAATTTCCTTATTCGCCGAAGAAACAAATCTTTTGGATTTAGAAGATTTTCATTAAATCCCTTGAATTCCAGAATTCAACCTATACAACGTCAATAGTTAAAACGAAACTTTATTTCTCATTTCATTCCTTTTGCGATAGCTTCACTTATACTCTTTGCGTAATCAAATTGTTTTATCAATATTACTCAATATAGATAAAACTCTATTTATCGACCCATATTCGTCATAAAAACATTTTTATGGTTAACTATGACGACCACGATCAAATTTCGGGACGAAATTTCTTTAACGGGTAGGTACTGTGACGACCCGGAAATTTTCGAACAAATTTAAACGTTAATCTTTATATGATTCCGACACAATAAGCCAAGTTTGTTAAGTTGAATCTCAAGGATTTCAAACTATGATCGTACATTCATTTAACCTTGACCAAATTCCTATGATTCACGAACCATTAAATGAACATAAATGATTATATATGAATATGTGTATATCTTATAACTTGAAAACGTTAACAAAGTATTAAGTATAAATACTTTACTTCATAGTATTTAGTTCCATATGTTTATCGATGGAGTTTGATGATAATATCAAATGATTGATTTAACAGTTACCTTAAATTATGATTACGAGTCTCTGTTAAGAGGTCCACTTGATTTAGAAAACCTTTCCTTTTTAACGATATCCGAACTATTTGGTAAAAGTGATTTACAAAAGTGTCATTTACAAGAGTTAGTCAAAAGTTAGTAATCATTTTCGTTTAAATTTTAAAAATATACTTTACTTGGTTAACTCGTGTCCCTTGACAAATCAACTAATTAGTTTTTGTATTAAAAACATTATTTGGCAAAATAACTACTATTATATAAAATTAGTTAAATTATATAAAACGGACTTTGAAATGTAATTGGTTATGAAAGACTAAATACTATATCATTAGATAAATATTTCAAACATATATATATATATATTGTACAAATTTTCAAATGTTAAATATATATATATATATATATATATATATATATATATATATATATATATATATATATATATATATATATATATATATATATATATATATATATATATATATTTTAACTTAGTCATAAAACGTCATGATTTAAAATAATATATTTTGATAAACAACGAGTCACTGATTTATAGAAGCAAATGACCACAACGCTCAATTTTATAAGTTACATTTTTTATAAGGTAATTTAATGATGAGAAAGTCAAATTATTAATAAGGGTACACGTCACGGAACGTAAAGTGCTAGTTTTCTAAGCGTACGGAAATGCGTTCGGAAAACCGGAACCGGCGCATAGGTCGTATATCAACGTACAAGTCATCGGTGCTAAAATTACAAATCAACTATGCATGAGAATATAATATAATATTTAATTAATTCTAAAGATTAAATATATTATATATTAAATAATATATATATAAAACATATGATACATGAAAATCGTCGGCAACATTGGATTCGTTGTTTATGAGTTGGAATTCCTCATCATGCAATCGCATGATTTAAACCAAGAGACTCCATGCGTTCGCATGGAGTCAAGATGTTGAACACACTATAAATGGAACGAGTTATTCATTGGTACACACACATATATCACCGATATATTACTCCATCTGTTCTTATTATTATTATTTATATTATTATTATTATTATTATTATTATTATTATTATTATTATTATTATTATTATTATTATTATTATTATTATTATTATTATTGGTCATATGATTATTATTAAGTAGTATTAGGAGTAATTATTATTAGTATTATACATAAAATACTACGACGAGGTCATGAGTGGGTTATTTTCAAAACTGGTTTTCGAGTAGGATAGGGCTAAGGAAATTATGGGTTATAGCTATGGAGGTGATGGGTATAGTTCATGGGTATGCTCGTGAGGTCAATTTGGTATTTATCGTCTTCGTTGCGTCTACGTACATTTCCTGCAATATTGAATCTCAATGTTGATACGTGAGTACTCGTAAATAAATTTTTACATACTAATAGTGTATCCCTGACTAGTGCTCGAGTATATAGGATTATGCATGCTTGTACTTTTGATATTACTCTTAGATAAGATATGTTAAATCCTGAATTAGTTACGCATACGGTTGAGATAAGGTATAAGATATGCATGTCCTTGGAAAGCTAGCGAAAAATTAAGAACTTTTCCTTTAGATACCGAATGGTTTTGATGAACGGATTAGAAGTTATAGTCAATTGAATTTTTATATTATTAATTAACAATGATTATTATTATCGTCGTTATTATCGTCGTTCTAGTTTTTATCAAATTATTATTATTATTATTATTATTATTATTATTATTATTATTATTATTATTATTATTATTATTATTATTATTATTATTATTATTATTATTATTATTATTATTATCATTATCAATAAAAAGTATTATCATTAAAAATTGTTATTTTATTATTAGTACTATCGTTATTATCGTTAAAGTTATAATTAGTATTATTATTATTATTTTCATTAAAATAGTATTAGTATTATCATTATCATAATATTTATTATTATTATTATTATAATTAAAATTAATATTAGTAACACTTAATTATTATGATCATTAAAATGAACCCGATATAAAAGACGATTAAAAGTTATTAAACGAATCGATTAGAAAATAATGAGTATGAATATCATGATGAAATTAAAATATCGTAAGATATTAATTTTGATAAAATTATCGTTTTTCATTATTTTTATCTCTATTATTATTAAAAGTATTATTAACATTAAAACTATCATTTTTACAAAATTATTACTTTAGTAGGAATATCGTTGTCAATATAAAATTTAATTATTTTTATTATTAAGAATTATCATTTTATCATAATACCAATTTTTCGTAAATATAAATATTGTTATTATTATTAGTAGAATAATAATAGTTATTATTACAAAATAATAAAACTTTTACTTATTATTATTATCAATGTTATTTTATCAAATAAATATGTAATACAAATAATATAAATTGCCTTAATAAAACCTATCATAATATTTTTATGATATTAAATGAACTTTATAAATTTTGTTACTTAAGATATATAAAAGTATATATTTATTATAATAAATAAATTATATTATTTATTCTAATAAATATTTTAAAAAATATTTAAAAATATAAAACGATGATATTTAAAATATATAATAATCATGTATAAATTTTGGAAATCATTTTTGAGTCAAATGACTTTTGTTGACTTTTGCAAATTAGTCTCGAGCATTAGGATTGTGGTACACTATGATTTGACTTAAATTATTAAACAATTATTGACCAACATAAAAATATATATACTTAATTTTGGTTCGTGAATTCGAGGCCAACCTTGCACTTGTCCAATGACGTTATATGTATTTTTACTACGAAATACAGTATTGTGAGTTTCATTTGCTCCCTTTTTAAATGCTTTTGCAATATATATTTTTGGGACTGAGAATACATGCGCTGCTTTTATAAATGTTTTACAAAATAGACACAAGTAATCGAAACTACATTATATGGTTGGATTATCGAAATCAAATATGCCCCTTTTAGCTTGGTAGCCTAAGAATTAGGGAATAGTATGCCTAATTGACGCGAATCCTAAAGATAGATCTATGGGCCTAACAAACCCCATCCGAGGTACTGATGTTTTAGTACTTCGATTTTTATACAGATGAGAGGATTCTGTTATACAGACGAGAGGATTCTGTTTTGGGGATATTCTATATGCATTATGTTAACGTCGGTTACCAGGTGTTCAATCCATATGAATGATTTTACCTTAATGTAGACGAGAGGATTCTGCTTGAGGATTATGTTTATGAAAAATGAAAATCTTGTGGTCTATTATATTATTAGAAATGATTTTACCTTTATGCAGACGAGAGGATTCTGCTATTGGAATTATGTTAAACAAAAATCTTGTGGTTTATTAAAATAATGGAAATGAATGATTATGATAAACTAATGAACTCACCAACCTTTTGGTTGACACTTAAAAGCATGTTTATTCTCAGGTTTGAAAGAAATCTTCCGCTGTGCATTAGCTCATTTTAAGGATATTACTTGGAGTCATTCATGGCATATTTTGAAAGACGTTGCATTTGAGTCATTGCGTTCATCAAGATTATTATTAAGTCAATTATAGTTAGATGTATTATGAAATGGTATGCATGCTGTCAACTTTAGATGTGAATAAAGTTTGTCTTTAAAAAAAAATGAAAGCAATGTTTGTAAAATGTATCTAGGTCAAATACCTCGCGATGTAATCAACTATTGTGAATCGTTTATAATGTATATGAATGGGTCCTTTCACCAGTTAATACAAGTTAAATATAATTAAGTTCTAATTTTAATCAGAAAAGTTGAAATGGAGGAATGGTTTGAGAGTGTTTCGGGTTAGCGAGACGTCGCGGGTTCAAACCCGGACTTGGGCATTTTTTTTTAAAGAACTACTTCTTTGAGGTAGTATTACTATTACCATTATAATTATTATTATTATTATTATAATAATTATTATTATAATTATTATTATTATTATTATTATTATTATTATTATTATTATTATTATTATTATTATTATTACTATTATTATTATTATTATTATTATTATTATTATTATTATCATTATTATTATTATTATTATTATTATTATTATTATTGTTATTATTATCATTAATATAATTTATATTATTATCATTATTATTATTAATATAAGTATTATTATTAATATCATTATTATTATCATTATTAGAAAAATCATTATTATTATAGTTATTATAATTATAATTATTATTACTATTATTAATATCATTTTTATCAAAATTTATAAAATTATCATTTAGATTATTATTAGTATCAATATTATTATTATTATCATTATTACTTTCATATTAATAAAATTATTATAACAAATAAATATTTTCTATATAAGAATATATTTATTACAACTATCATAATATTTCATATAATTATATATATTAGGATTATTTATATAAATATTTACATATGACAAATTATTGATTTTTAATATAATATTAATCATATGTATATATAACACAATATAAACATTAACTATTTTAAATATATATACAAATTAAATATATAGGATATATAATTTAAGATATAATATATAAATTTGCTTGATTACGATTATATGTGTTAATATATATATATATATATATATATATATATATATATATATATATATATATATATATATATATATATATATATATATATATATATATATATATATATATATATATATATATAATGATATAGGTTCGTGAATTCGAGACCAACCTTGCATTGTTCAGTTCCTTCGTATGCATATTTTTACTACAAAATATCGTATCGTGAGTTTTATTTGCTCCATTTTTAAATGATTTTGCAATATATATTTTTGGGACTGAGAATACATGCACTGCTTTTATACATGTTTTACAAAATAGACACAAGTACACGAAACTACATTCTATGGTTGGATTATTAAACAGAAAATCGCCCCTTCAAGTCTGGTAACCTAAGAATTAGGGAAATGGCCCCTAATTGACGCGAATCCTGAAGATAGATCTATGGGCCTAACAAACCCCATTCTGGAATTTGGAATGCTTTAGTACTTCGATTTAAAAAGGTGATTGCGATTGCCGTTATATAGCATACTTGCGAGTATGCGGGGGATATTCTATATGCATTATGTTAATGTCGGTTACCAGTGTTCATCATACGAATGATTTTTATACACTTGCGAGTGTAATGTTATTTATGAAAAATGAAATCTTGTGGTCTATTAAAATTATGGAATGATTGATTATGATAAACTAATGAACTCACCAACCTTTTGGTTGACACTTTTAAGCATGTTTATTCTCAGGTATTAAAGAAATCTTTCGCTGTGCATTTGCTCATTTTAAAGATGTTACTTGGAGTCGTTCATGACATATTTAGGACAGTACCTCGCAATGAGACCAAATGTTGAAGTGTTCGTCCAGGTGGATTAGGACGGGCCTTTACATACGCCACCACATACCGCATACAAAGTATTCGCATACGCACGTTAGCGATTGCCCGTACACGTATAGCTTGCGCATGCAGGCCGAGGTATCATTAACAAGACATATGTATTACTTTCTAAAAATATATAGTTTAGAATGTGACGGTTTTTCGGAACGGTTTTCGCTCAACTATGCGGTGTTAGAGACGACAAGGGGCATAAAGCCTCCTTTGATCTTTCATTCTTCGGATGCGAAAGTGTCTTTTTATGCATATTAAACATAAAAAGCATGGTAAACTATTGAAGCAAGTATCATGATCAAGTACATAATCTGCATAAAGATAAATAGTTAAATACAAAATCATGGTTTTCAAACATCAAATTATACTATTACCAGAAAAGCCATTTGAAAATGTCTTTCCCAAGGTGTTGCGGTTCGAGGCAAGAAATTATCCTGCTTCATCAATCAAATATCGACATTTAAAAAACCATCTTATCGAATTCAAATTTAAACAAAACAATAAAGAAAACGACTTACCTGAAGCACAACAGAATTTATATTATCAGCATATCTTAATGCCAAATTCAACGACATGCATTGTGGAGGCGCAATAGCATAACAAGGTCAAAATATATTTTGGACTCTTCCAACAATCTTTTAATTGTATATTTGTATCATACTCTTCATCTAAAACCACTCCAACTGCTATTAACAATCCATTATTATACATACCCACCTTCAAACCTCTGACCCAACCGTTTATCCCACAAAACTGCTTAATCTTTCTGGTATGTCAACTTATGTCCCTTAATAGCAAGAACTATATCAACATGAACATGATCATGATCATGATCATGATCAAGGTACACTAATTATGGAGGGCCCTGACAAAACTGCATAATTTAAAGACACAATAAGAAAAACACCTTAATTTCATTAGTTATTATTAGGGGGAAAAACCTATTCAAATTATTGGTACTATAAAGTTGCTAACTATAAACATAAAGTGAGCTGCAGTTGATGCATAAAGTGAACTGCAGTTATATGTCCTTTCACATTTGTTTCCTCGCTGATCACCTATCGATGGTTAAGGCATAAGTTTAGTTGCTCGTTAAGTTCTAAAATGGTAAAGAAACACGTTGTATACAAGGGAAAATACATCAGAAAATTGTAGACTATAAAGGTAGTAAAACATCAGAAGTTCAAGGTTGTTCAAATTACCCAGAAACATTGCTTTTCCCATTCTTCGATATCGTTATTTGGTCACATATACAAAGCCTCAACCACAGATGTTTTTCAAAGTATAACAAATAGACCAATCTACATAACAAAAAATAACAATAAAATTAAAATAGTTATTAAGAAAATAAGTATAAATCCAAATCTCTAACAACCAAATAAGTAAAAATCAAAATTGCTCAAATTTGGTAGCAACCAAATAATACAAATCCAAATCCACATATAAATAGAAAAGTCAAAGAAACATCTGTTTTGTCAGCTACGGTCTAAAACTCAATAAACATACCATATATACCTTAATGGATATGAATTGTTATAGAACGCTTAATAGTTTATTCTTACTTGCAAAACTGACTTAAGTTCAAAAATAGCAGGCTGGGTTAAATGGTTTGTTGCCCAAGTACAACATATATAGCTTTGCCAAGCCCACTCAAATATTTCTTTGTGTTTTCAGAAATACCCATGGTGGCTGTAGACGTTTATTCAAGGATCTTAGGTCGCTTGCTAACTATCCTAGAGGCGGAATTCACAAGAATAGGGTTAAACTGAGATATAGGTCGTATCGGGATTGAATAGATCAAACCTAGGACAAGAACTAGATTAGATCGACGCCTAAACAATATATTTCGGTGGTATATGGTGTTAGGGTTCTCTAGAGATGAAAACTAGTCGACTAGGGTAAATGGAATGATTAACCTCAACCAAGAAGTCTCAACCCTTATATATACTACAGGTCAGACACACTCGGTCGATTGTGTGTCTCAGTCGGTCGAGTGTGCACACACACTCGATCGACTGTATATGCAGTTTAACATATTGATTATTTAACAAATTAAGTACTCACAATCATAAACGTAATCAATAGTCACAAGTAAACATTATTACATCACAGAATGTGTTAAACGTAAAGATAAACTACGGCTGGGGATTCATGCACCAACAAACTCCCCCTAAGACCTAGCCGTAGAGCATAAAAATTCAGTTATCAATCAGTAAACGGATCCGTCACCCAGTTCTTCAGATAGCAAAGTTTCACAACTCTGCAATACTGTTCAGCCTGCACATAATTTTCTGGACGATACAGCATTCGGTTGTAGTATAAGGTGAACATATCATCCTCACAACAGTTCCTCAACCAAACTGGATCCAAAACCCTTATACTATCATTTTCATCTCCTCCATCTTTGTCTAACACAATAACTGCTTCCTCCAAGCGTTCATCATAATACCACCAACGAAAACGAGAGATGAAGTGTTGCGGCATTTTCCTCAATGGAACCTTTCGCATATACTTCACAGGTTGATATTTAACAATCTTCCTTCTGATTCCCATTTTCTTGTTCGTTCTGTAAGAGATCTTCGGAAATTGAGGGCGAAAACCTAAGAAATTATGTGACTTAAATGATCTTCTTATCTTACGAAACAAAAGATCAGGAATACCAACATAATCCTGATATAACATCTTGAGCCTTGCAATCTGCATAAATTTAAAATATGGTAACGAAGTGAACTCGTATGCATATCTGATATAATCCACTCCGTGTTCTTTCTTGATTGAATAGATATCAAATTCTTTGATGTAGGCCCAAGCAATAATCTTCCCTTTAGCACGCAAACTCTCGCAGTGCTCAATAAACTTCAAAAATTGAGGCTCCACCTCAGGTTTCATCACATATTTTCGAATTCTCATTGAAATCTTCCAATTCTCTTCCAAAACTTCAACCTTTTCTTTGTTGATTTTAACCGGCAAAAAGCCTTCCGGCAACGCACTCTCTTGCTCTTTCTGTTCTTTTTCCTTGCACTTTCTGTTCAAAAGTTCATCATTCATCTGAAAGTACTCAGAAAAAGTTGAAAGATCATCATCACAGCCTTCATAACGAGGATAAGGCTCAGTTGGCTCATCCTCAATAAGAACTTCATCAAAACTATTATCACTCTCATCAAAAACATTAGTATCATTCATATCATCATCAAAATTATGAGCCTCTTAAGTCGAAGCTTCAGTTGAAGCTTTTGATGCAGCGTCAGCAGGTTCCTTTACTTGTCGCTCTAGACGCTACATCAACTCCTGCTCAGTTTCGGTGAGATCCGGAGGGATCTCCCCTTCTTCTAGATCAGTGTAAACAGTAGAGTGATTAAGTCAATCATGCATAGCTAAAAACTTAGAAAGTGTTATAACTTGAAGTGGAGTTACATACAGCGGGTTATCCTCTATATAGCCTTTAGCAAGCTCGAGAGCCCTGTCCTCCTCTTCTTCTTCACCAACAGTACCAAAAGGATCTGGTTCTCCATCCTCCTCTTCTATCACAATCTTCTTCTCCCATTCGTTCAATCTCTCAGTCAATTCTTGATTCTGAGTCTGAAGAGTCAAGATTTCTCGAGCCTGACTTCCCACATTTTGCTCAAATTCATCAATTTTCAACTGTTGTTGATCAACTAACTTCCTCAACGCAGATATTTCTGTTTCCGTCTTTTTCTTGTCTTCATCAGCAGCCTTTTGGAATTTAGCAAAATCAGCTGCCAACTGAATCAATTGCCGATTAACTATTCCTGTTAGATCACCTGAAATAACTTCAGAACACTGAGAAGTCTGAACTTGTTGAATAGATGGAGTTGGTTGTTGTTGAGTGGATGGAACTTGAGTAGAACCACCAGCATCACCAGTAGCTGGAATTGTCGGAACAACCTTTGGTTGTGACTTTGTTGTGGAAGATGAGCTTCCGTCCTTGACCAAAATTTTCAAACGCTTCTGTCTCCCTCTAGTTGACACCTTAGGAGCTTCAGCTAACTTCCTTTTAACCAAATTAACTTGACTGTCATCAAGAGCAGTCACCTCATCTTCATCAACCAACCGAGGACCAGTTTGTTTAGGCGGGGTCTGATTCACCTCTTCTTCTCCTTCGATGGTAATATCAGTCTCGTCTCCAGAATTACTATTCTCATGTCGACAGCGTAAACCTTACGGACACACATACTTCTCATTAACCAGATGGCCAATCAACCCCTTCTCCAGAGCCTCAACTCTGTTCTGAAGAAACCTATTGAAGGACTGATCATTCAAATGATTCTGTTTCAGCTCATCCTGAGGAATTTTCACTAACCCTTGAACCTGCTTCTCAAGCATAATCTGAAGAAACCTCAAAAATACCAGATGTACCTTCTTCTTCACATTCAAAACCATCCCATCAAATATAACTTGAGAGAAGTTAAAATCAGCATTCAAAACTAACGCGACAAATATAGAACTATACTTCGCTGTCATCTCATCGAAACCACCCTGCATCGGGCTCAAGCATCTCAGAAGAACGTACGTAAAGTATCTGTACTGCCTTGGGAGCTTAGTACGTTTCACAGCTTTGGTTATATCATCAGCATAACCACATCTCTTCAAACATCTCCTTACCTTCAGAATTGGTAAAGAAGTCGGCATATCATCATTATCCAGGAACCCCAAATCTTCCCTGATAGTCTGAGCAGAGATTCGAACGATGGTATTGTTGACTGAGCTTAGAATCACCTGCTTTTTGTTCTCAATAACAATGTTAACAACTTCCCAAAACCTTCTCTGATGTGAATAATATGGAGTGCACTCAGCAGTGATAACGTTGAAAATCCTAGAACGCTTCAAGAATGCGATAATCGGACTAAAACCTCCTCTTTGAGCTTCAGTCCCTGTGTCATCAACACAAGCAAGAACATTGGTATCTTTACGTCCAATTAGACTTGGTAATTCTGAAGACAACGGAATCTGTGGTTCATTCACTTCATCTGATATCTGCTGTTGTTCTTGAGACATCTTGAAAAATCTGTATAAAACTCAAAATAACACAAAGATTAAGCATTTACCACCATGAAACATGGGGTATCTAGTTAATTATACGAATCAGTGGATAAGCAAACATAATAAGCACATTAACTAACAAACGCATAGTTACATCGTTCAGAGGTTATTGTTTATTACAAACTAAAGTACCAAGGCTAACAGACTAGCCTTATCAAATTACACATCAAACGAGACTAAACATTCACACAATAAAGCACAGATATTAGAATTATCCCACAATAACGTTCTCTAGAACTGGCTTCCTATTGTAATTCTCGTTCTCAAACAGATCTAGCTCATCAAACAAATGATTCAAGAGAACAGCATAGGGAAATTGTTTTTCCTCATTATCCATGGTGTCCTTCATGATGTTAATGACAATCTGACTCAAATTCACCTTGATATGTTACGTAAGACAGTATAACAGAACAGCCTCAGTACCAGATAGAAAATCATCATTTGGATTTCAAAACAACACGTTACTTTTGATAATTCTCATGTTAGGTATCAAGTCTTCCCTAACATCACTATCTCTGACCTCAATCCTATGGGAACCAATAACATACCCTGGCTTAGTGATATGTGAAGCCACTCCACCCGCATCAAACTTTCTAGATATCTTTCTAAGATCTTTACTAGGGCAATAAATCTTGGCTCCCTAGTAAGGCAATAGTAGATGATCATCAAACTCATCAAGGGTCTACTTATAGGCTTTACCAAAGAAGTTAGCATGAACATGCTTCTTCTTACCTTCCTCTAAGGCCACACAAGAATAGAACTCTTGAATAAGCTTAGGATAGTAATGATTCCCTATCTGAAGAAATGTTTAGCAATTTAAACCTTTCCACTGATCTTGAATGGTCTGAGTTGCAACAACTTTGGACTCTACTTGGATAGGCCTGTGTTTGGCCAAAGCTTTCATATGTTCAAGATCATATCTCCAAGTTCCACTTAACATACTACTTGGACCTGACATTCTTAGAGCAAGACTATACAAAATATTCAGTATTATATGTCATGAATTCAACAAAATAATCGAAAACAACAAAAATTAAAAATTAGGGTTGTCTATACACTCGGTCGAGTGTGTATACACATACAGTCGAGTGTGTGGACCAACGGTCGAATGTAAGAACTCACTCGGTCGAGTGTGTCACACACTCGGTCGAGCGTGTTCTTCAGATCTAAGTTCACCCATTTTCCAACTCGAGCAAATCTGTTGTTTTTGGTTCGATTCCTGGTCACATTAGCCTCCAAAGAGACCGGTTAACACACGTATAATATCAATTTTAACAGATTAAGTCTAATATTCAATCGATTAGAGTTTTATACTTCGAGCATAAAATCAACGATTTAGAACGAATAGTAACGAGTTAGATTACCTTGTTACTGGCGCTGGAATCACAAACAGAAAGTGAATCTAACACACACAATCAAAAACTCCTTCCTTTACTTTGAAAAATCTAGGTAAAATTTGTCCAAAAACTCTAAAGTGTTCTGAGCCGTTCGTGACTCAAATCCCTTTATACTCCCAGACACACTCGGTCTAGTGTGTCACTCACTCGGTCATGAGAGTGTGCATACTCGGTCGATTGTGTTTATTAAACAAACAAATTTTTTAAACCTTAGTCGGTCGTGTGAGTGAGTCACACGGTCGTGTGTGTATACTCACTCGGCCGACTGTCTATTGATTTCAAAACTTAACACTTTTAACTTTCAACTTCACAGACTTTTCCTGTCCACTCCCCCTGGGACTGATCTCCACAGTATAAAAAAAACACGCTTTGTTCCTTTAAGCTCTTTTCAAGTTTAGCGTAAAACATAGGATTCCTTTCACAATAGACCTTTCCGAGAACTGAGTTGCTAAGCTTAATATACAAATAAAAGAATGCACATGCAACTACTCAAAGCAAACTATTGTACAAGATTCAGTCTGTCATGATCAGCAATATTATAACAGACATATTCAGTAACTTTTAACCTTTTAGGTCTGCAATAATTCAACTTCTAACATCAATTTCATTGGGCAATAGCATAAACAGATATACAATGTTATCAGTATAATTTCAAGTGATACTGCTTATCATGAATCACACTACAAGGAGCATAACACATCTTTTTGTGAGTTGACATATCAAATTATTTTACTCTTTTGATTTGGGGATCAGAACTGAAATATGTTGACATGTTATTCCACAATTTATTCATTAACGTATTTGATAAAGCATATACAGAATAACTTTCAAATATATCAATAAACATTTACCAACTTTCACCCTAGACTTCGATGATCACGTTACATTAATTACTTTAACATTTTTCAATGCCAGATTTTGATCACAAAGTCAGTCCTCATTTGAGATCGCACGATTTATCAGGTAGAACAATTGAGCACAACATGTTGACACTGTCCTCTTATCACATCAATGTACTTTTAATTTGATTGAACAGAACCATCTCACGATGTTTCTAGCAACCCTGTCAGCCATGAGCTTCTACCTTAAACTTACACTTTTCGTTTCAGATAACCTTGTTTGTCTCAAATTTATTGCATACTTTGTCAATACACATACCGGCCGCTATAAACCCCATACTTAAACGGAAATCGTATAATGTATGATGTTTGATGGATGGAAGTGATAAATATATTTGAGTGATGGAACGCTAAGTTACCTTCCAGATGATATTCCCTCTATCCAAGTCAATAGGTACAATCCCATACCACAGACAAAAGATGTAAAGTCCACCAAATTAGTGATGTGGACTGAATGATTTAAGTTCTCTATATCTGATGATCTGATAATTTCTCCCCCTCGGATGTAGATAACTAAATCTTCTAAACAATTCTCCGATTTTGATATCTGTTGTCTCAGACTTAGATAACATAGGAATCTCTGAAGCTTTGTTCAATTCTTGATCTATGATTCTCTTGCAGTAATGTGGTGCATAATAATTTTTTTTTTTTTTTTTTTTTTTGGAATTTTCTGATGTTGCCTTTTCTCCATGCTAATTGACAACATATAAATAAAACAAACAAAATAAATAAATAAATATATCTATGCGTGATGATGCACCACAGTCTTTGACTTTTGTTGTAACTGTACGGAAAATCAAACTTCTGATGTTGAAATCTAGAACCCGGTAACGTTGCATTATACAAATCATTCTGTGTCTGTGATACGAAACTACACTTCTCAACCCTTCAAGAGAAAATGCCTCCCTTTGGGTACCCGATATGTATGTTGTTGAATTTCGGTCCAAGTAATAAAGGTAAATAGAAACAAGTATGCATCCTAGACAAAGTATGCTCACCTTGGGGACTCACAAAATTATCCTTTGCTACCAAGCATAAATCGTAGTAGGGGAGACCTCAACCGTCTATTGAGTTTCTGAACAATCATTTCTCAGTACATATTCAGTGATAAGTAGGTGACTACCCTCAACCGCTGTAAATCTTTCCATGATTTCCTCATCATGATATTTACGCTTTGTTAGTGTGATCATTTCTATCTAGAATTAGGTCAATAAAGTCTACTAACACATTATCAATTATTCTGTATTACTTGTTTTCCACAACTTACATGTCAGTTTCAGTATTGCAATCACTTCCCCACAAACAGAATAAGCAACTCATTTTCAGACTTTCCAAATTTTTTATCTGTTTTTCTGGTTTTTTTGATTTTTATGGCTTTTCGATTTTCTCTATACAAAAGCATAAAACTATCTAAAAGCAAAGGCAAAAAAACATGCAAAAATAGCACAAAATACTAATCTATCATGCAATCGTAAAGAAAACATGCAAATGATCTACTAACTACCATGCATAACTCCACATACTGTACATCAGATTCAAACCATTTACAACTCAGTCTTTTGGTTAGGATCCTCTGAGTTAGGAACCTCAGTTTCAGGAACTACGTCATTAAGCAATTTAATATCTATCTCTTTTAACAAGTAATCAAAGCGTAGTTTATCAAAAGCTTTAGTGAAGAGATCATCCCTTTGGGTTGTAGTGTCTATCTGCACTACATCTATCAACTTTTTCTCATAGCAATCTCTAATGAAATGGTATTTAATCCCTATATGTTTCGTTTTAGAATGATTTACGGGATTTTTAGTGACAGCTATGGCAACAGTATTATCAACATAAATAGGAGTGTTAGAAATTTGCAAACCGTAGTCACGTAGTTACTGTTGAATCCAGATAACCTGTGATGTACAGCTGGCCGCGGTAATATATTCTACTTCACAAGTGGACTGAGCCACGGTTGTGTGCTTCTTACACTGCCAGGTAACTAGTTTGCTACCAAGGGACTGACAACCTCCTGATGTTGACTTGAAATCCTTCTTGCACCCTCCATAGTCAGAATCACTATAAGCTGTGAGATCAAACCCATCCTCACAAGGATACCATAACACTAAACTCGGTGTATCTTTCAATACCTCAGAATCATCTTAACCACGAGCATATGATGAACATTAGGATTCGCCTGATAACGAGCACACAGATAAACCGTAAACATAATATCTGGTCGAGAAGCTATAAGATACATTAGAGAACCTACGATCGCCCTGTATAACGTAGGATCCACTGTAGCACCCTCACAATCAGGTGAGATCCCATGATTCACTGATAACGGAGTCTTAGCTGGTCTTTCTGCTTCCATTTGAAACCTCTTCAGAATATCAGCAACATATTTGGTTTGATGCAAGAAAATGCCTTTATCCGTCTGAGCTACCTGCAGACCTAAAAAAAACTTTACAGTTCCCATGGAACTCATTTTGAACTTCTGCTGCATGACTTTCTCAAATTCATCAACCATTCCTTGATCTGTTGACCCGAAGATAATATCATCAACGTAAACCTGCACTAACATAAGATGTTGTCCCTTCTTCTTGATGAAAAGTGTCTGATCAAAGACACCTCTCTTAAAACCATTTTCATGAATATAGTTGGACAATGTTGCATACCATGCTCTAGGAGCTTGGTGAAGACCATAAAGTGCCTTTTCAAGTCGATAAACCTTTTCTGGGAAATGCGGGGCTTCGAAACTGGGTGGTTGTTCAACAAATACTCTTTCATTGATCTCTCCGTACAAAAAGGCGCTTTTCAAATCCATCTGAAAAACTTTAAATTCCATGAAGGATGCAAAAGCCAAGAAAATTCTAATTGCTTCCAGTCGTGCAACCAGAGCAAAAACCTCATCATAGTCAATTTCAGGGATTTGTTGATATCCCTTTACCACCAACCTAGCTTTGTTTTTGATTACGATACCCTGTTCATCTTTCTTATTCTTCAACACCCATCGAAGACCATAGGGTACACAACCATGTGGTGGATTGACTAGTTTCCAAACTTTCAAATGCTTAAACTGTAACAGCTCTTCCACATTCGCACTTTCAGATTCAACATTTTCTGCCATCGATTGACTCTCAGTTACTTCACGAACATCAGGTGTAGTAGGAACTTCAGACGTAGATGCTTCATTACTCTTGGCATGAGGAATCCCAATATGAGGTATGCCTCTTGTATCAACATAGTAGTCATCTAAACGTTTTGGAGGCATGATCGCACGATTTGATCTACGTAGTCCTCCTACTTCAGTTGGCTTTTCAGACTCTGTTACAGTTGGAGGTTGATTATAAAGAGGATTTAAGTGCTCTTCTGTCAACCGTGCTCGATTAACACCCTCATCTTCTTCTGAATCACTATCTTCATCTGTCTCATACACCATCTCCACATTAGGATCAGCATTAGAATTGTCACTCTGTTTACTTTGCCGCAGACTCTGAATCGGGCTCTGAAGAGAACTTTGAGTCTGGACTTGAGTCTGGCTAGGAATAGAGATAACATTCTCTGTAGAATTCTGAAAATCATACAGCATCTGAGTTAGGATCTCATCGTCTGTAGCCTCTGGTGGAAGATTGAAAGAATCAAATAATTTATCGTATTCAAACTGCCATGCGAACCCTTTACTAACACGAGGTGGAGCATTGCGCTGAATATCAACTTCATAAAGTTCTTCCACACACTTTGACTCAGTGTTATACACTCTTTTGTTTGGATTCCCATATCCCAAGAAGATACCAGAGACAACCTTTGAATTAAATTTCCCTCCAGCGTCTCGTACTAGAATTGTACAAGGTGCACCAAAGGGTTCAAAATGTTTAATGTTAGGCTTTCCCTTGTGCAACAATTCATAACACGTCTTTCCGTGTCTCTTCACCACTAGAACTCTGTTCATCACATAACACGCTGTGCTCAAGGCTTCTCCCCAGAAAACAATAGGTAAGCACGCATCAGCTAGCATAGTTCTTGCGATTTCAATTAACGTCCTATTCTTTCTTTCAGCAACCCCATTTGACTGAGGTGTATAAGCAGGACTGAATTGTTGTTGTATCCCCTTTTCATTACAAAACAGTAACATATTATTATTCTTGAACTCCGTACCATTGTCGGTACGAATCTTTCTAACTTTCAACTTATATAAACTTTCAAGCTTCAGAATCAAAACTATAATGTGCTCGAAAGAATCTGATTTATGCTTCAGCATCACAACCCACGAGAAACGTGAATACTCATCTGTAACTACCAAGCAATATAATTCTTATGTGATAGTCTTGCAGTTAACTGGACCGAAGAGATCCATATGCAACAACTCCAAATGAATATTAACAGAATGATGCTTCTTGGATGCATGAGATTTTCTTGTCTGTTTCCCTTTCTTACACGGAAGATACCCTTCAGGAATATGAAAGCTCTTAAGATTAACACCATCAACTAGTCCATTGTGAACTAGATTATTCATCTTCCTTAGACTCAGATGACCCATACGCTTGTGTCAGATAATCGACTCATGTTCAGTAGCCTTAGAAACGAAGGCCTGATGGCCTGTAGCTGCTTTAACATGAGCCTTACGCATATCAAGGATATAGAGATCCTTGCACCTAGGAGCAGTTATCAGAATCATGTCTTCCGGAATTATGAATTCTTTTCTCAAGATATAACACAATTTATCATCAAAAGCAACTTAATACATATTGTCAGCAACCTGTGAAACTGAAAGAAAATTTTTTGACATTTGCTCCACAAAATTGACTTTATCAAAGCTGACATTCTCATTAGCAATCACCCCTTACACAATAATAAAACCTCCTTCACTACCTGTAAAAGAAACTGGTCCTCCATCCACTGTTTTCACATTAGAAAGTAATGACAAGTTCCCTGTCATGTGCATGGACGCCCCATTATCAACAATCTATGTACTGCAGCGAGGATTGTAGGTGACCTGCACACAATAATAAGGAGATTAGTTAGAAAGGGCCACCCATGCCCGAATGGCAGTGGGTTTCTACTGTGTGCAGCGGTGTATACGAAATACTATTATTTTTACTACGAAATACTACGAAATATTACACAAGTATTATTAATTTACGGATGGGATATACCTAAATCTTGCTACAACAGTTATAGGCAGTGTACCTAATCGTAGAGTAGTGTAGTTTTTAGTAAGTCCGGTTCGTTCCATAGGGAGCTAGCTAAGTTTAACGCTATATTTTTAAACAATTATATTTATATTTATATAAATATAAATATATATATATATATACATATATATATATATATACATATATATATATATATACATATATATATATATATACATATATATATATATACATATATATATATATATATATATATATATATATATATATATATATATATTAGTAATATAGTAGCATTATTATTATTATAAAAGGGGGGTTTTACCATTTAATGACCGGTTTGTCGATTTTAAATAAAGCGTAAAGATAAATGACGATAATATAAATGACAGAATTTAAATTGCGATAAAGTAAATTGCAGTATTTAAAATGACAGTAAATAAAGGTACGATGAAATATGAAATAAAAGTATTATGCTTATTTAAACTTCCGTAATCATGATGTTTGACGTTTTGATTTTAATTAATTGTTACCCGGGTTAATTATCCTTTGTCCTGGTTTATTTGATACCTATCTGGTTTTTGTCCATAATAGTCCATCGGTGATAATTATAAAATTCTCATCAAATTAACCTTATTCCCGAAGTCAAATATTCCAACTAATTAGGAATTCAAACTGTAACAAGGTTTTAATACTTTGTTAATAATTACACCAGGTTATCGACTGTGTGTAATCCAAGATTTTACAACTTTGTTAACAATTACACCAATTACCCTTGTATGTACTCCACCCCTGTTTTAATGAGATATGAATATTAATTTACCCACTTGATCAGAATGAATAATCAATTACCCAACCCGAATAATTAATTAAATGATCGTAAAAGATGTCGTATAAACGTCACTAAATAGGACATACATAATCATTTTAATAATTATTAGATTAAAAAATTTGAAGATAGGTTCGACAGGTTCCAATGATTTGTCATTCAATTAGACAATATCCCCTACCTATTAATAGTCAATAGTCCAATGTTCACAAGTGTCGATCTTTTGTCCAAACCTTAATTATGGTACAAAATCCAATAACCTCATCTTAATATTTAGTCTAACATCATGATTAGATCGGCTCAAATAAGCATAATAATAACTTAGTTATGATACAATAATTTAAAAAGGAAGAACATAGCTTATAGTGATTATTTATCGCGTAGCGTTACATGGATAGGATTTCGACCTTAAAACCCGTAAAACATTTCTTACAATAACCCAATTATTATTAACTTTAATTAAAATTAATATTATAAATAATAAATATAAATATCTTACAGAAGAAAGAAAGAAATAAGTGTGAACTGTGTGTATTTCGGCCAGAAAACGTTCCAATTTATAGATGTGGCCAGCCTCTAAGGCTCATGCGATCACATGCTTTTCCTTCTTCCTGGCCATGCGATCGCATGGCCAGCTATGACAGCTCACTTTGAGTTTAAAACGTGGGCGGGTTTGATTAAATTAATATATAATATAATATATATATAATTTTATATAATTATATATATTATATTATATTATATTCTTGTGCAATGTTGACTTGTAATTTTAGGTCCGTTGTCTCCCGCGTTGATGCTCGGTTTATGTCTCGGTTCCGGATTTTTGAACGTCCTTTCGTACGCGTAGATATCTTGTACTTTGTGTTTTGCAATTTGTAATTTGCACAAAAAATTATTTTCCTTAACTCCCAAAATCCGAGCAAGTCTTTAACTCACTTTTAGTGGCACTTTTGAGTGCACTATGGCTTTAGTGACACTTTTCAGGCTTTAGTGGCACTTTTTTTTCAATTCTTTAATCTTCGTGCTTCGTCTTCACATTTATTTATTTAAACGATTACAACTAAAAAAATATAATAATTACAATTAAAAACTTTACATATTGGGATGATATTGCAACTAAATATATGTTCATTTGGAGCACTATCAAATATCTCCACACTTGAACGTTGCTTGTCCTCAAGCAATACAGAACTTGAAATTAAATCCCACTTCACTCGAATCACTTTTTTTATTTTCACACTTTATACATCAGTGATTTTGATACGGCGGTATAAACAATGATAGTAACAATAGAACCATGGTTAAAGGTGGGTGTGCCATCCACAGTTGCCTTAGGTTCAGGTCAATGACACTTGCAGTCAAATAGCCGATTTACTTTCTGTTTCCAAAGCAAAGTGCACATTTGAAAGGTGGTTTAAAGTCCCACGTAACTATGAAAATTTTGATCCTTAAGGAAATTGGATCTTTATGAAAATATTTGATCTTTTGAAAATTTAAGCTAGATTTTACCCTAGATAAGTTTTCCGAAATAACCCTTCACCGGTGTTTGCAAAATGATTTTGTGGGTTTTGTGGGTTTCAGATTTTAAAATTTTAGCTCAAAACTTGTGGTTTTGTGTCACCCACTTGCTAACCTTTATTAGGAAAGCAACACGTCCAGTTTACTTGTTCCGTATATTACCTTTCGGTAAACTACCGTCCGGTTGTAAAGGAAAGCGATGAACAAGCAACTGTTAAGGCAATGTCTAATGACATGCAGATGTTCATGGTCCACAACGTGTCGGATGCAATTACTATCCTTTGTAGGAGAAATAGTAAAGATCACCCTATAATTTTTCGGTCTGGCACAAGGTCCTGTCTTCGACCATGCTATGCAACCACCGTTCTTACGGTTGATGTGACGACCGGAAATTTTTGACCAAATTTAAACTTAATCTTTATATGGTTTCGACACGATAAGCAAAGTCTGTTAGGTTGAGTCTGAAAATTTTGAACTTTTTTCATATATTCAAATGACCTTCGACCATTCCCGACGATTCACGAACAACTAATTATAAATAGATATATGTATATTTAAATATACATATATATAATAATTTGAAATAATATATGAATAAATTGTTGGAAATTAAATATGTAAAATAATATGCGATATAATGAAAACTATTATTATAGATATATAGTTATATATATATATATATATATATATATATAATCTGTATATAAATATACTTGTAAATATATAAACTTATATTAAATCTATTTGTTTAAAAATATATAATATATTTATTTTAGTAGTTAAACTTGCTATTTAAAAATGTTTATATATAGAAAGAGAATATATTAAAAATAAGTGGTTTCAAGCCTAATTAATAAACGTCAGTAACACTCGGTTGACGTTTCGTTAGTTTTAATATAGATGTGGTACAAGATTTTAAAGATTTAAAATAAAAGTTGAACGGTAAATTGATTACGAAGATTTTAGGTTTGATAAACATATTTTTACTTTTTTTAGTTTAAATATTAGGACTCCGTACATATTAATTGGAACAGAAAATAAATAATTAACTAACATTTTTGATCAGGTTTCAAACAGTTAATGAGTGGAATAATTAAATATATTCAATCTAAAATTTTGGGATTTTTAGGAACACTTTTATACGTTAAATATTTAGCAATGGACACGATATAGTCATCCGTGATAAACTGTCGACAGATAATACCTAATATTAGAGCTCTAAAGTTGTGCACGTTTTTCTCCTCTTTATTTAATATATGCATTACTATTTGAAGTTTGTAAACATATGAATTTATTCAACAGAATACTGTGGATTGTTTGTCTTCATAATTTTAAACTGTACGGAGTATAGATATTATATATATGGATGATGATAGACTTAGCACACCAACATGAAATCATATATCCTATTTGAAATGTCCCGTTCATATTGATTATAAACGTTCCATATTAATTGATTTCGTCGCGAGGTTTTGACATCTATATGAGACGTTTTTCAAAGACTGCATTCATTTTTATAACAACCATAACCTTTATTTTATCGATAAAGGTTTAAAAAGTATTACGTAGATTATCAAATAATGATAATCTAAAATATACCGTTTACACACGACCATTACATAATGGTTTACAATAAAAATATATTACATCAAAGTAAGTTTCTTGAATGCAGTTTTTACACAATATCATACAAGCATGGACTCCAAATCTTGTCCTTATTTTAGTGTGCAACATCGAAAGCTCTTAATAATCACCTGAGAATAAACATGCTTAAAACGTCAACAAAAATGTTGGTGAGTTATAGGTTTAACCTATATATTATCAAATCATAATAATAGACCACAAGATTTCTCATTTTCATAAATATCATTACACTCGCAAGTGCATAAAAATCATTCATATGTTGAACACCTAGTAACTGACGTTAACTTAATGATAGAATATCCCCAAAATAGAACCTCTTGTCTGTATAATAATCTCGAAGTACTAAACCATCCATAACCTGAATGGGGGTTGTTAAGCCCAATAGATCTATCTTTAGGATTCACGTCAATTAGGGGCCATTTTCCTAATACTTAGGCTACCAGACTTGAAGGGCGATATTCGATTTAATAATCCACCAATAGAATGTAGTTTCGCATACTTGTGTCTATTTTGTAAAACATTTATAAAACTGCATGTATTCTCATCCCAAAAATATTAGATTTTAAAAATGGGACTATAACTTACTTTCACAGATTTTTACTTCGTCGGGAAGTAAGACTTGGCCACTGGTCGATTCACGAACCTATAACAAATATGTACATATATATCAAAGTATGTTTAAAATATATTTACAACATTTTTAATACGTTTTACTATCTTAAGTTTATTAAGTCAGATGTCCTCGTTAGTAACCTACAACTAGTTGTCCACAGTTAGATATACAGAAATAAATTGATATATATTATCTTGAATCAATCCACGACCCAGTGTTTAATGACCCATCAAAGTACACTTGACGACCATCGTAATCTTGGTCCCACAGCTTGATCATAACTCTATATGAATTTAATAAATAACCTTGCATTTTTTATTTAAAAATGATTTCCTATAAAGGAAACCTATCAAAATATGTAAGTTTAGAAAAACCATACATTATTACTTAACCAAAAGTTGACCAAAACAAATTCAACAGCGTCCACTATTAAATGTATCAAAAGAGAATGCAAGTTATTGTTTAACAAAAGCTGCCATCATAAATATGCAGACTCTCTAAGCACAACGAAAGCAATCAATCATGAACCTGAGAATAAAACATGCAAGTAACTGTCAACAAAAATGTTGAGTGAATTATAGGTTTAATATTGCAAACAATATTTAATACAAACCATAAAAATCTATGTTTGAAAACATAAAAACTCCTTTTTGGACCACAAAATTATATGCTAGAAAACATATAAAAACATTATTCCATTTACCGTGAGCCACCTGGTAACCACTTAACCATTTATTTATCCTTGCCAAACACAATAAATAATATACTCCGAACAAGTGTATCTACAACAAAATACGAAGTACTAAGCATTCCGATTATAAATATCTAGCGCGACTAGCTCGAAATGGGGTTCTTAAACCCGATAGATCTATCCATAGGATTCGCGTTCACCATTAGAAACCAGTGATTACAGTTACCAGACTAGGGAATATTTTTTTTCAACTCACAATAAATAATTTAAACCAACTTCCACTTGTGTCCAATACGTAAAAATATAATGCATGTATTCTCATCCCAAAAGATTTAAATAGTAAAATGGGACTATAACTCACCTTAATAGCAAACGAAGTAACCACACAAATATGCGAACAGAAAATGAAGTAAAGTGATCCGGAATGATCACAACGCCGACCTATAAATAAAGCATGTCGATATAAATAACTAACTTAGGTCAAGTCTTAGTATGATAGCTATTGTACATGTTGCAAGTAGTCATAGAACAATACTCAATATGCATCGGTTTGATCAGAACAGCTAACGGACACACACTTTCTATTTTTACAAAGTTTCTATTTTTAGTAGGTTTCCATTTTTGGAAAGTTTCTATTTTTGGAAAGTTTCTGTTTTTGGAAAGTTTCTGTTTTTGGAAAGTTTCTATTTTTGGAAAGTTTCTATTTTTGGAAAGTTTCTATTTTTGGAAAGTTTCCAAATTTAGAAAGTTGCTATTTTAGGAAAGTTTATAAGTTAGGAAAGTTTCCTTAATTAGAAAGTCAACAAAAGTCAACTGAAAGTCAAAGTCAATCGGAAGTCAACTCAAAAGTCAACCTTGGTCAAACTTAGTCAACGTTAATTTTAAAAGTGTAAGTTGTAATAATAATATAAGTTATAACGTTTATTAAAGTTAAATATGTCTAATTATGTCATAACATAAGTTTTATTAAATTAAAATGAATTATTAAGGTTAATATAAGTTTAAATGATATAATTAATATAACATAAGTACTTAATTAATTAATTAAATATTAGTCATAATATAAATATTATTAATTAATAATAAATTTTAAATCATATCATAAGTATTATTAATTAATAATGAATTATTAATCATATCATAAGTTTCTAATTATATGATTAAATCATAAGTATTTAATAATTAAATTATAATTAAATAATAACTAAGCCTTATAATAATTAAATAATTAATTAATCCTTATTATAAGTCTTATAATAGTAATCTCATAATATAAGTTTAATACTTATCGTAAGTAACTTCCATTAATAATAAAAGTATCATTAATCATGAGTTTAATTAAATGTTAATTAAATCATAAGTAATAATTAAATGATATAATAAATATATATATCATAAGTCTTAAATAATAATAATTTCTTTTTTTATCATAAGTAATTAAATGATAATGAAATCCATTATTTATATCATAAGTTTAATAATTAGTCAAAAGTTTTAAATCAAAAGTTCATCGGGTCGTATCCTGAGCCCCGGGTGTCGGTTTTCGACGAGCCTTACATATATCTCCGCCTAAGCAAACCACCCGACACTTTGGTACACTCAATAACACCCCAAGAACAGTCCACAAGTTGTGATGTACAGCCATTACACTACTTGGAACTTCAATTCAATCAAAAACGTTTTTTAGACGTAACGGGTGATTCGTGGCTCGGATTGAGATGACCCGAACATGAAAGTTCGCCCCACCATCATTCCTAACACACTAACACACCCTAAAGTCACCAAATATGGTCACAAAGTCGGACCAAACCTGGTTTATACCAAAATCACATTTCAATCTTAACAAAATACCATTTTGATCATAATTAGGGTTCCGGGAATCGAAACGACATGAATCCGGAGTCTAAAATTAATGTCTTGATGAGAGGTACTCATTTATATACTTTATTTTATGATCAACATTAGTTACAATATCAGAAACACACGAAAAAGCTGCTGTCCAGAATTTAACAAACCGAAAACATGTGATTATGAGTATTTCTATGCATACAAACATCATTACAATAATCCACAAACATCATACTACTAAATAATCATTAAAATACAGAAAATAAATGAAAAATTGAAAGTTCTAGGGTTAGGGTTTATACCCTAATCGAGAAACAATTGGTATGATCGCATAGAGAACGGAACGAGGAATCCGATTGTATGAACGATCTCTAGATCCAAGCAATATTTTTGGTTGATGATGATGATGATATGGTGATGGTGGTTGATAATGCTAAAAATGAACATATATTTCATAGCATTATCCCTCAAGAAAGACAAGCTTTTAGTTGCAATTGTTCTATTTACAAGTGATATTCGTTTAAATAATAAAAGGTGAAGACAAAAGACAGATTCGACGAATTGAAGACGCAAACGACTGATAATGCTAAAAACGAACATATATTTCATAGCATTATCCCTCAAGAAAGATAAGCTTTTAGTTGAAATTGTTCTATTTACAAGAGATATTCGTTTAAATAATAAAAGGTGAAGACAAAACACAGATTTGACGAATTGAAGACGCAAATGACCAAAAAGCTCAAAAGTACAAAATACAATCAAAGAGGTTCCAATTATTGATAAGAAACGTCTCAGAATTACAAGAGTACAAGACGCAAAACGCAAAGTACACGATATAAAATAGTACGCAAGGACGTTCGAAAATCCGGAACCGGGACCAGAGTCAACTCTCAACGCTCGACGCAACGGACTAAAAATTACAAGTTAACTATGTATATAAATATAATATAATATATAATTAATTATATAAATTATATATATATATATTATATTTATATATTAAAACCGTCGGCAAGAAAGGTTCCAAAATGAGATGAGCTGTAGAAACAAACTCCGCGAGTTGTAGAGTTTGAAGGCCAAAAAGGCCGCGACTCGCGGAGCCTCCCTGGACAAAAATGCCTATAAAAGCCAGCGCAATTCGACGTTTTATATATCCATATATCCATCCTCTCTATCTATATACGTAAATATATATATATATATAATTTATATTTTAATTTTAATTTTAAATCCTAATAATAAGGGTATGTTAGCGAATGTTGTAAGGGTGTAAGTCGAAATTCTGTCCGTGTAACGCTACTCAATTTTTAATCATTGTAAGTTATGTTCAACCTTTTTAATTTAATGTCTCATAGCTAAGTTATTATTATGCTTATTTAAATCGAAGTAATCATGATGTTGGGCTAATTACTAAAATTGGGTAATTGGGCTTTGTACCATAATTGGGGTTTGGACAAAAGAAAGACACTTGTGGAAATTAGACTATGGGCTATTAATGGGCTTTATATTTGTTTAACTAAATGATAGTTTCTTAATTTTAATATAAAGATTTACAATTGGACGTCCCTATAAATAACCATATACACTCGATCGGACACGATGGGCGGGATATTTATATGTACGAATAATCGTTCATTTAACCGGACACGGGAATGAATTAATAGTCTATGAAATTATTAAAACAGGGGTGAAATTATGTACAAGGACACTTGGCATAATTGATAACAAAGTATTAAAACCTTGGGTTACACGCAGTCGATATCCTGGTGTAATTATTAAACAAAGTATTAAAATATTGTTATAGTTTAAGTCCCCAATTAGTTGGAATATTTGATTTCGGGTATAAGGATAATTTGACGAGGACACTCGCACTTTATATTTATGACTGATGGACTGTTATGGACAAAACCAGACGGACATATTAAATAATCCAGGACAAAGGACTATTAACCCATGGGCATAAAACTAAAATCAACACGTCAAACATCATGATTACGGAAGTTTAAATAAGCATAATTCTTTTATTTCATATTTAATTTCCTTTATTTTATATTTAATTGCACTTCTAATTATCGCACTTTTATTTATTGTTATTGTATTTAATTGCACTTTTAATTATCGTATTTTTAATTATCGCAATTTTATTTTATCGCACTTTTATTTATCGCAATTTCATTATCGTTATTTACTTTACGCTTTAAATTAAGTTATATTTATTTTACATTAGGTTTTAACTGCGACTAAAGTTTTAAAATCGATAAACCGGTCATTAAACGGTAAAAACCCCCCTTTATAATAATAATATTACTTATATATATATTTGTATTTTTATAAATTAAAACTAATATAGCGTTAAGCTTTGGTTAAAGATTTTTCCCTGTGGAACGAACCGGACTTACTAAAAACTACACTACTGTACGATTAGGTACACTGCCTATAAGTGTTGTAGCAAGGTTTAAGTATATCCATTCTATAAATAAATAAATATCTTGTGTAAAATTATATCATACTTAATAGTATTTAGTTGTAAAATTTAATAGTATTTTATATCCCTTAGCTTTAACCATCAAGTATTTTTGGCACCGCTGCCGGGGAACAAAATCTAGCTTAAAAGCCGGAAGCGCAACGCTATATAAAAAAAAAAAATTTAGTTTACTTTTATAAAAAATACGCTTTTGTAAAAATAAGTTTTAAATATTCGAAAACATAAAAAGAAAACAAAAATATAAATATTTTTAAGAGTTTGTTAAATTTTTAAGTTTTATAAAGTTTCTTTATTTTTATTTTATAAAAATGTAAGTTTTATTTAAATATTTTGTGTTTATTTAAAACATAAAAAAAACCGAAAAAAAATTATATATATAAATTTTTTTTTAGATTTCTATTTATAAAATTATAAAGTATTTTTATTTTAATATAAATTTTAATTAATATAAATATTTTACATAAAATTTAAAACAAAAAAATAAAAAAAAATATAATAAAAACTGAACCTGTCGAAACTTGACCTGTCTCATTTGAATTTTCAAACCCCGCGACTTGCGGAGATATTGAACCGGGACAACCGCGACTCGCGGAGGTCTCTCTGACAGGTCACACAGAACCCTAATCAGCATTAATTACGGAGTTTAATTATATTATTTTACTTTAACCCTAATTAGGTTATATATATTATATTATTTAGTTTAATTTATTTATTATTTGTATTATTTAGTTTAATTAGTTTAATTAGTTTATAAAATTAATAGTTACATAAAATAAATGATATAAAAATAATATTTTTATAAATATTGTACTTTTTACAACTTTTAGTATATTTTTATATTTTTTCCCTTTTTAATTGTTTTAGCGTAATTTTTTGTATTTTTCGCTCATATTTAGTTTTAATCCATAGTTTTTGCCATAGTTATTTTTACTTCTAGATTTTTAAGCTTTGCCGTAAAATCCCTTAAGTGCTTTTTCTTTAGACTAAGATCTAGGTGCTTTAGAATTTTTTGACGCCTTTTACCTATGTATCAATTATCACTCCAATTAGTAATCTCAATTTGTAATTTTAATTTTAAGTTAGTGATAGTAATAAGGTTGGGTTAGTCGAGTGTTTAAAAGTTTTATAAGTATCTCTTTTTCTTTCTTATTTTTCGACGACTTTTATTTTTCAACCCTTTTCTTTTTCTACCTTTTTCGACGCGCTCTTTTTCTTTCTTATTTCTCGCCATTCTAGTTTTAGGACATAGATTTTTATTCTACTTCTTATCTAAATTTCTTAAAATTACGAAAATTTATTTTAAGTGGTTAAATTGATAGACATCAAAATTTTCTGGTTCGTAGTAATAGTTGGATTTGTACGTGGACCGGGTTATTGGAGCCAAACAGTACTCAATTATATTGAGACCAAACGAATCCTGCCCCTCTGCTGCATCTTTTGGCTATTCAAAACGTGGGCAAAATCAGAAAAGTCTATTAATTGGATAACTTATATAATTTTTCTTTCCTTTTAAAAACTAATAGGATATTCAGTGAATGCACCGAGCAAGACGTTCACCACCTTTTGTACGTTCACCACCTGTAACTCGATCAAGACATCTAGCTAATATTACCGCCGTTGATTTTCCTTTAGAATCGTCATCTAGTCGACCAAGTACTCCAATTCAAATTTCCGATAATCCATTTTTTGAACCCGACCTCACAATTGAGAATTCGAAGAATATTTGAAATGTCCCGTTCTTATTGATTAAAAATGTTCCATATTAATTGATTTCGTTGCGAGGTTTTGACCTCTATATGAGACGTTTTTCAAAGACTGCATTCATTTTTTTAAAACACCATAACCTTTATTTCGTAAATAAAGGTTTAAAAAGCTTTACGTAGATTATCAAATAATGATAATCTAAAATATCCTGTTTACACACGACCATTATATAATGGTTTACAATACAAATATGTTACATCGAAATCAGTTTCTTGAATGCAGTTTTTACACAATATCATACAAACATGGACTCCAAATCTTGTCCTTATTTTAGTATGCAACAGCGGAAGCTCTTAGTATTCACCTGAGAATAAACATGCTTTAAACGTCAACAAAAATGTTGGTGAGTTATAGGTTTAACCTATATATATCAAATCGTAACAATAGACCACAAGATTTCATATTTCAATACACATCCCATACATAGAGATAAAAATCATTCATATGGTGAACACCTGGTAACCGACAATAACAAGATGCATTTTTAAGAATATCCCCATCATTCCGGGACACCCTTCGGATATGATATAAATTTCGAAGTACTAAAGCATCCGGTACTTTGGATGGGGTTTGTTAGGCCCAATAGATCTATCTTTAGGATTCGCGTCAATTAGGGTGTCTATTCCCTAATTCTTAGATTACCAGACTTAATAAAAAGGGGCATATTCGATTTCGATAATTCAACCATAGAATGTAGTTTCACGTACTTGTGTCTATTTTGTAAATCATTTATAAAACCTGCATGTATTCTCATCCCAAAAATATTAGATTTTAAAAGTGGGACTATAACTCACTTTCACAGATTTTTTACTTCGTCGGGAAGTAAGACTTGGCCACTGGTTGATTCACGAACCTATAACAATATATACATATATATCAAAGTATGTTTAAAATATATTTACAACACTTTTAATATATTTTGATGTTTTAAGTTTATTAAGTCAGCTGTCCTCGTTAGTAACCTACAACTAGTTGTCCACAGTTAGATGTACAGAAATAAATCGATAAATATTATCTTGAATCAATCCACGACCCAGTGTATACGTATCTCAGTATTGATCACAACTCAAACTATATATATTTTGGAATTAACCTCAACCCTGTATAGCTAACTCCAACATTCACATATAGAGTGTCTATGGTTGTTCCGAAATATATATAGATGTGTCGACATGATAGGTCGAAACATTGTATACGTGTCTATGGTATCTCAAGATTACATAATATACAATACAAGTTGATTAAGTTATGGTTGGAATAGATTTGTTACCAATTTTCACGTACCTAAAATGAGAAAAATTATCCAATCTTGTTTTACCCATAACTTCTTCATTTTAAATCTGTTTTGAGTGAATCAAATTGCTATAGTTTCATATTGAACTCTATTTTATGAATCTAAACAGAAAAGTATAGGTTTATAGTCGGAAAAATAAGTTACAAGTCGTTTTTGTAAAGGTAGTCATTTCAGTCGAAAGAACGACGTCTAGATGACCATTTTAGAAAACATACTTCCACTTTGAGTTTAACCATAATTTTTGGATATAGTTTCATGTTCATAATAAAAATCATTTTCTCAGAATAACAACTTTTAAATCAAAGTTTATCATAGTTTTTAATTAACTAACCCAAAACAGCCCGCGGTGTTACTACGACGGCGTAAATCCGGTTTTACGGTGTTTTTCGTGTTTCCAGGTTTTAAATTATTAAGTTAGCATATCATATAGATATAGAACATGTGTGTAGTTAATTTTAAAAGTCAATTTAGAAGGATTAACTTTTGTTTGCGAACAAGTTTAGAATTAACTAAACTATGTTCTAGTGATTACGAGTTTAAATCTTCGAATAAGATAGTTTTATATATATGAATTGAATGATGTTATGAACATCATTACTACCTAAAGTTTAGTAGGTAAACCTACTGGAAGTGACAAGAAATGATCTAGCTTCAAAGGATCTTGGATGGCTTGAAAGTTCTTGAAGTAGGATCATGACACAAAAACAAGTTCAAGTAAGATTTTTACTCGAATTAAGATAGTTTATAGTTATAGAAATTGAATCAAAGTTTGAATATGAATATTACCTTGAATAAGAAAGATAACCTACTGTATATAACAAAGGTTTCTTGATCTTAGATGATTACTTGGAATGGATTAGAAAGCTTGGAAGTAAATTAGTAAACTTGAAGGGATTTTTGAAGTGTTCTTTAAGTGTTCTTCCTATGATGATTATAGCTTGATTCTTGAAGTGATTTTTAATGAAGATGATGCTTAACTACTGGAAAAATACGTTCATAATAGTGTGGGTGTGTTGAGAGAGAATTAGAAAGAGAATTGGAAGTGAAATGGAGTGAATGATGAGTGGTAATTGGTGAGTGGTGAGTGGGGTTAAAAGGAGTTCTAGTTAGTTGACTAGTTCATGGTAGAAGTTAAAATTTATTAGTCATACATGACATAATCAAGAGTGGAATCCCATGCTAGTTCCTATTGGTATATACCCATAGTAAGTACGTTTTGAAGCTGTGTATAATACGGGTAAAAATACGACTAGAATTCTTGATGAAAGAAAAGAATGGGAAAGTAACTGTAACCATTTTCGTTAAGTATGAGTGTTTTGATATATGTCTTGAAGTCTTCTAAAAGTATTTTAATACATCTAAATACACTACATGTATATACATTTTAACTGAGTCGTTAAGTCATCGTTAGTCGTTACATGTAAGTGTTGTTTTGAAACCTTTAAGTTAACGATCTCAATTAATGTTGTTAACCCATTGTTTATTATATCTAATGAGATGTTAAATTATTATATTATCATGATATTATGATATATTAATATATCTTAATATGATATATATACATTTAAATGTCGTTACAACGATAATCGTTACATATATGTCTCGTTTTGAAATCCTTAAGTTAGTAGTCTTGTTTATATGTATATAACTCATTGTTAATATACTTATGGAGATACTTACTTATCATAATCTCATGTTAACCATATGTATATCCATATATATATCGTCATGTCATTTTTACAAGTTTTAACGTTCGTGAATCGCCGGTCAACTTGGGTGGTCAATTGTCTATATGAAACATATTTCAATTAATCAAGTCTTAACAAGTTTGATTGCTTAACATGTTGGAAACATTTAATCATGTAAATATCAATCTCAATTAATATATATAAACATGGAAAAGTTCGGGTCACTACAGTACCTACCCGTTAAATAAATTTCGTCCCGAAATTTTAAGCTGTTGAAGGTGTTGACGAATCTTCTGGAAATAGATGCGGGTATTTCTTCTTCATCTGATCTTCACGCTCCCAGGTGAACTCGGGTCCTCTACGAGCATTCCATCGAACCTTAACAATTGGTATCTTGTTTTGCTTAAGTCTTTTAACCTCACGATCCATTATTTCGACGGGTT
The DNA here is from genome assembly GCF_046630445.1 of Rutidosis leptorrhynchoides. Classification (NCBI taxonomy): domain Eukaryota; kingdom Viridiplantae; phylum Streptophyta; class Magnoliopsida; order Asterales; family Asteraceae; genus Rutidosis; species Rutidosis leptorrhynchoides. The sequence continues at coordinate 638,833,040 of NC_092335.1, forward strand.
CTTCGATGAATTGGAGTTTTTCGTTGATTTGGATTTCATCTAAAGGAATAGTGAGATCTTCTTTAGCAAAACATTTCTTCAAATTCGAGACATGGAAAGTGATATGTACAGCCGTGAGTTGTTGAGGTAACTCAAGTCGGTAAGCTACTGGTCCGACACGATCAATAATCTTGAATGGTCCAATATACCTTGGATTTAATTTACCTCGTTTACCAAATCGAACAACGCCTTTCCAAGGTGCAACTTTAAGCATGACCATCTCTCCAATTTCAAATTCTATATCTTTTCTTTTAATGTCAGCGTAGCTCTTTTGTCGACTTTGGGCGGTTTTCAACTGTTGTTGAATTTGGATGATCTTCTCGGTAGTTTCTTGTATAATCTCCGGACCCGTAATCTGTCTATCCCCCACTTCACTCCAACAAATTGGAGACCTGCACTTTCTACCATAAAGTGCTTCAAACGGCGCCATCTCAATGCTTGAATGGTAGCTGTTGTTGTAGGAAAATTCTGCTAACGGTAGATGTCGATCCCAACTGTTTCCGAAATCAATAACACATGCTCGTAGCATGTCTTCAAGCGTTTGTATCGTCCTTTCGCTCTGCCCATTAGTTTGTGGATGATAGGCAGTACTCATGTCTAGACGAGTTCCTAATGCTTGCTGTAATGTCTGCCAGAATCTTGAAATAAATCTGCCATCCCTATCAGAGATAATAGAGATTGGTATTCCATGTCTGGAGACGACTTCCTTCAAATACAGTCGTGCTAACTTCTCCATCTTGTCATCTTCTCTTATTGGTAGGAAGTGTGCTGATTTGGTGAGAACATCAACTATTACCCAAATAGTATCAAAATCACTTGTAGTCCTTGGCAATTTAGTGATGAAATCCATGGTAATGTTTTCCCATTTCCATTCCGGGATTTCGGGTTGTTGAAGTAGACATGATGGTTTCTGATGCTCAGCTTTGACCTTAGAACACGTCAAACATTCTCCTACGTATTTAGCAACATCGGCTTTCATACCCGGCCACCAAAAATGTTTCTTGAGATCCTTGTACATCTTCCCCGTTCCAGGATGTATTGAGTATCTGGTTTTATGAGCTTCTCTAAGTACCATTTCTCTCATATCTTCAAATTTTGGTACCCAAATCCTTTCAGCCCTATACCGGGTTCCGTCTTCCCGAATATTAAGATGCTTCTCCGATCCTTTGGGTATTTCATCCTTTAAATTTCCCTCTTTTAAAACTCCTTGTTGCGCCTCCTTTATTTGAGTAGTAAGGTTATTATGAATCATTATATTCATAGATTTTACTCGAATGGGTTCTCTGTCCTTCCTGCTCAAGGCATCGGCTACCACATTTGCCTTCCCCGGGTGGTAACGAATCTCAAAGTCGTAATCATTCAACAATTCAATCCACCTACGCTGCCTCATATTCAGTTGTTTCTGATTAAATATGTGTTGAAGACTTTTGTGGTCGGTATATATAATACTTTTGACCCCATATAAGTAGTGCCTCCAAGTCTTTAATGCAAAAACAACCGCGCCTAATTCCAAATCATGCGTCGTATAATTTTGCTCGTGAATCTTCAATTGTCTAGACGCATAAGCAATCACCTTCGTTCGTTGCATTAATACACAACCGAGACCTTGCTTTGATGCATCATAATAAATCACAAAATCATCATTCCCTTCAGGCAATGACAATATAGGTGCCGTAGTTAGCTTTTTCTTCAATAATTGAAACGCTTTCTCTTGTTCATCATTCCATTCAAATTTCTTCCCTTTATGCGTTAATGCAGTCAAGGGTTTTGCTATTCTGGAAAAGTCTTGGATGAACCTTCTGTAGTAACCAGCTAGTCCTAAAAACTGGCGCATGTGTTTCGGAATTTTCGGGGTTTCCCACTTTTCAGCAGTTTCTATCTTTCCCGGATCCACCTTAATACCTTCTTTGTTCACTATGTGACCGAGGAATTGAACTTCTTCCAACCAAAATGCACACTTTGAAAACTTAGCATACAATTCTTCCTTCCTCAATACTTCTAACACCTTTCTCAAATGTTCACAGTGTTCTTGGTCATTCTTTGAGTAAATAAGTATGTCATCAATGAAAACAATGACAAATTTGTCAAGGTATGGTCCACACACTCGGTTCATAAGGTCCATGAACACAGCTGGTGCATTAGTTAAACCAAATAGCATGACCATAAACTCGTAATGACCGTAACGTGTTCTGAAAGCAGTCTTTGGAATATCATCTTCTTTCACCCGCATTTGATGATACCCGGAACGTAAGTCAATCTTTGAATAAACAGACGAGCCTTGTAGTTGATAAAATAAGTCGTCGATTCTCGGTAGTGGGTAGCGGTTCTTGATGGTAAGTTTGTTCAACTCTCGGTAGTCGATACACAACCTGAATGTACCATCTTTCTTCTTGACAAACAAAACAGGAGCTCCCCACGGTGATGTGCTTGGTCGAATGAAACCACGCTCTAAAAGTTCTTGTAATTGGCTTTGCAGTTATTTCATCTCACTGGGTGTGAGTCTGTAAGGAGCACGAGCTATTGGTGCAGCTCCTGGTACAAGATCTATTTGAAATTCAACGGATCGATGTGGGGGTAATCCCGATAATTCTTTCGGAAATACATCGGGAAATTCTTTTGCGACGGGAACATCTTTGATGCTCTTTTCTTCAGTTTGTACTTTCTCGACGTGTGCTAGAACAGCATAGCAACCTTTTCTTATTAGTTTTTGTGCCTTCAAATTACTAATAAGATGTAGCTTCGTGTTGCCCTTTTCTCCGTACACCATTAAGGGTTTTCCTTTTTCTCGTATAATGCGAATTGCATTTTTGTAACAAACGATCTCTGCTTTCACTTCTTTCAACCAGTCCATACCGATTATCACATCAAAACTCCCTAACTCTACAGGTATCAAATCAATATTAAATGTTTCGCTAACCAGTTTAATTTCTCGATTCCGACATATATTATCTGCTGAAATTAATTTACCATTTGCTAATTCGAGTAAAAATTTACTATCCAAAGGCGTCAATGGACAACTTAATTTAGCACAAAAATCTCTACTCATATAGCTTCTATCCGCACCCGAATCAAATAAAACGTAAGCAGATTTATTGTCAATAAGAAACGTACCCGTAACAAGCTCCGGGTCTTCTTGTGCCTCTGCCGCATTAATATTGAAAACTCTTCCGCGGCCTTGTCCATTTGTGTTCTCCTGGTTCGGGCAATTTCTAATAATGTGGCCCGGTTTCCCACATTTATAACAAACTACATTGGCATAACTTGCTCCGACACTACTTGCTCCGCCATTACTCGTTCCGACACCATTTGTTCCTTTCGTTCTATTAACCCCTGGTCCGTAGACCTCACACTTCGTCGCGCTATGACCATTTCTTTTACACTTGTTGCAAAATTTGGTGCAGAACCCCGAGTGATACTTTTCACACCTTTGGCATAGCTTCTTCTGATTGTTATTGTTGTTGTTGCGGTTATTATTGTTGTTGGGATGATTGTTGTAGTTGCTGTTGTTGTTGTTGTTGTTGTTGTTGTTGGACCGTTTGTTGTAGTTGCGGTTGATGTTGCGATTGTTGGGATAATTGTTGCGATTATTGTTGTAATTGTTGTTGTTGTTGTATTGGTGATTCTTATCACCGTTTTCCTCCCACTTTCTTTTGACTTGCTTCACATTGGCCTCTTCAGCAGTCTGTTCTTTAATTCTTTCTTCAATCTGGTTCACTAGTTTGTGAGCCATTCTACATGCCTGTTGTATGGAGGCGGGCTCGTGTGAACTTATATCTTCTTGGATTCTTTCCGGTAATCCTTTCACAAACGCGTCGATCTTCTCTTCCTCATCTTCGAATGCTCCCGGACACAATAGGCACAATTCTGTGAATCGTCTTTCGTACGTGGTAATATCAAATCCTTGGGTTCGTAACCCTCTAAGTTCTGTCTTGAGCTTATTGACCTCGGTTCTGGGACGGTACTTCTCGTTCATCAAGTGCTTGAATGCTGACCACGGTAGTGCGTACGCATCATCTTGTCCCACTTGCTCTAGATAGGTATTCCACCATGTTAACGCAGAACCTTTGAAGGTATGCGTAGCGTACTTCACTTTGTCCTCTTCTGTACACTTACTTATGGCAAACACCGATTCGACCTTCTCGGTCCACCGTTTCAATCCGATCGGTCCTTCGGTTCCATCAAATTCTAAAGGTTTGCAGGCAGTGAATTCTTTGTAGGTGCATCCTACACGATTTCCTGTACTGCCAGATCCAAGGTTATTGTTGGTATGTAGCGCAGCCTGTACTGCGGCTATGTTTGAAGCTAGAAAAGTACGGAATTCCTCTTCATTCATATTCACGGTGTGTCGAGTAGTCGGTGCCATTTCCTTCAAAATAGTCAAATGGAACAAGTTAATCATACAGAATATTAAGAGTAGTTAATAGTATTTCGTAGCATAATATGAACTCATTTATAAAAGCTTTTTCTTCATATTAGCATTTTATAAGTTTAAATTCGGGTAGTACCTACCCGTTAAGTTCATACTTAGTAGCTAATATACAATTCAACTACTACAATTCTATATGAAAAACTGATTATAATAATATTTCGCGTTCAAACTTTTATACAATATTTTACAAACTTACAATACCACTTATTTTACATAAAGCATGAAATATAGCACACAATAACTTTGATACAAGATAGTTGTGAAGATTATTCTAGCTAGTACACAAGTCGTTCAGCAAAGGCAATAAAGACACGTAATTCATACGTCCAGAAACAAGTCATGCATTCTGGTTTTACTAGGACTACTTCCCATCCTTGGTCTTTTGGAACATAACCATTATGGCCGTTGATAAGACAGCGTGTTGTAACGTCGTCAAAGGGACGAGGGTTACGTAATGTCCAACAGTCCCGTAACAATCTAAAAACCTCATTTCTTACCCCAATTACCGACTCCGTCACTTGTGGGAACGTTTTGTTTAATAGTTGTAGGCCGATGTTCTTGTTCTCACTTTGGTGAGAAGCGAACATTACTAATCCGTAAGCATAACATGCTTCTTTATGTTGCATGTTAGCCGCTTTTTCTAAATCACGAAGTCCAATATTCGGATATATTGAGTCAAAATAATTTCTTAACCCATTGCGTAAAATAGCATTTGGGTTCCCGCAATGTATGCGTCAAAGTAAACACATCGTAACTTATGGATTTCCCAATGTGATATCCCCCATCTTTCGAACGAAAGCCTTTTATAAACCAAGGCATTCTTGGAACGTTCTTCGAATGTCTTACAAACTGATCTCGCCTTAAATAGTTGTGCCGAAGAATTCTGACCGACTCTAGACAAGATTTCATCAATCATGTCTCCGGGTAGGTCTCTTAAAATATTGGGTTGTCTATCCATTTTGTGTTTTTATACTGTAAAATAGACAAGAGTTAGATTCATAAAAAAAATACTTATTAATACAAGCAATTTTTACATATATCATAAAGCATAAGCACACTATATTACATATATTACACCACACGAATACAACTATCTTATTCCGACTCGCTCGTTTCTTCTTCTTCGGTTTTGGTTCGTTTTGCCAAGTTTCTAGGGATATATGATGTTCCCCTAATACTAGCTGTTATTTTCCACATTGGTTTAGAAAAACCTGGTGGTTTAGAGGTTCCCGGGTCATTGTTACAACTTAAGGACTTCGGGGGTTGACGATACATATAAAGTTCATCGGGGTTGGAATTAGATTTCTCTATTTTTATGCCCTTTCCCTTATTATTTTCTTTTGCCTTTTTAAATTCAGTTGGGGTAATTTCTATAACATCATCAGAATTCTCGTCGGAATCCGATTCATCGGAGAATTGGTAATCCTCCCAATATTTTGCTTCCTTGGCGGAAACACCATTGACCATAATTAACCTTGGTCGGTGGGTTGAGGATTTTCTTTTACTTAACCGTTTTATTATTTCCCCCACCGGTTCTATTTCTTCATCCGGTTCCGATTCTTCTTTCGGTTCCGATTCTTCTTCCGGTTTCGACTCTTCTTCCGGTTCCTCTTCGGGAACTTGTGAATCAGTCCACGAATCATTCCAATTTACATTTGACTCTTCATTATTATTAGGTGAGTCAATGGGACTTGTTCTAGAGGTAGACATCTATCACATAATATCAAACGCGTTAAGAGATTAATATATCACATAATATTCACATGTTAAAAATATATAGTTTCCAACAAAATTTGTTAAGCAATCATTTTTCAAGTAAACACGGTCGAAGTCCAGACTCACTAATGCATCCTAACAAACTCGATAAGACACACTAATGCAAAATTCTGGTTCTCTAAGACCAACGCTCTGATACCAACTGAAATGTCCCGTTCTTATTGATTAAAAACGTTCCATATTAATTGATTTCGTTGCGAGGTTTTGACCTCTATATGAGACGTTTTTCAAAGACTGCATTCATTTTTTTAAAACACCATAACCTTTATTTCGTAAATAAAGGTTTAAAAAGCTTTACGTAGATTATCAAATAATGATAATCTAAAATATCCTGTTTACACACGACCATTACATAATGGTTTACAATACAAATATGTTACATCGAAATCAGTTTCTTGAATGCAGTTTTTACACAATATCATACAAACATGGACTCCAAATCTTGTCCTTATTTTGGTATGCAACAACGGAAGCTCTTAGTATTCACCTGAGAATAAACATGATTTAAACGTCAACAAAAATGTTGGTGAGTTATAGGTTTAACCTATATATATCAAATCGTAACAATAGACCACAAGATTTCATATTTCAATACACATCCCATACATAGAGATAAAAATCATTCATATGGTGAACACCTGGTAACCGACAATAACAAGATGCATTTTTTAAGAATATCCCCATCATTCCGGGACACCCTTCGGATATGATATAAATTTCGAAGTACTAAAGCATCCGGTACTTTGGATGGGGTTTGTTAGGCCCAATAGATCTATCTTTAGGATTCGCGTCAATTAGGGTGTCTGTTCCCTAATTCTTAGATTACCAGACTTAATAAAAAGGGGCATATTCGATTTCGATAATTCAACCATAGAATGTAGTTTCACGTACTTGTGTCTATTTTGTAAATCATTTATAAAACCTGCATGTATTCTCATCCCAAAAATATTAGATTTTAAAAGTGGGACTATAACTCACTTTCACAGATTTTTACTTCGTCGGGAAGTAAGACTTGGCCACTGGTTGATTCACGAACCTATAACAATATATACATATATATCAAAGTATGTTCAAAATATATTTACAACACTTTTAATATATTTTGATGTTTTAAGTTTATTAAGTCAGCTGTCCTCGTTAGTAACCTACAACTAGTTGTCCACAGTTAGATGTACAGAAATAAATCGATAAATATTATCTTGAATCAATCCACGACCCAGTGTATACGTATCTCAGTATTGATCACAACTCAAACTATATATATTTTGGAATCAACCTCAACCCTGTATAGCTAACTCCAACATTCACATATAGAGTGTCTATGGTTGTTCCGAAATATATATAGATGTGTCGACATGATAGGTCGAAACATTGTATACGTGTCTATGGTATCTCAAGATTACATAATATACAATACAAGTTGATTAAGTTATGGTTGGAATAGATTTGTTACCAATTTTCACGTAGCTAAAATGAGAAAAATTATCCAATCTTGTTTTACCCATAACTTCTTCATTTTAAATCCGTTTTGAGTGAATCAAATTGCTATGGTTTCATATTGAACTCTATTTTATGAATCTAAACAGAAAAGTATAGGTTTATAGTCAGAAAAATAAGTTACAAGTCATTTTTGTAAAGGTAGTCATTTCAGTCGAAAGAACGACGTCTAGATGACCATTTTAGAAAACATACTTCCACTTTGAGTTTAACCATAATTTTTGGATATAGTTTCATGTTCATAATAAAAATCATTTTTTCAGAATAACAACTTTTAAATCAAAGTTTATCATAGTTTTTAATTAACTAACCCAAAACAGCCCGCGGTGTTACTACGACGGCGTAAATCCGGTTTTACGGTGTTTTTCGTGTTTCCAGGTTTTAAATTATTAAGTTAGCATATCATATAGATATAGAACATGTGTGTAGTTAATTTTAAAAGTCAAGTTAGAAGGATTAACTTTTGTTTGTGAACAAGTTTAGAATTAACTAAACTATGTTCTAGTGATTACGAGTTTAAATCTTCGAATAAGATAGTTTTATATATATGAATCGAATGATGTTATGAACATCATTACTACCTCAAGTTTAGTAGGTAAACCTACTGGAAGTGACAAGAAATGATCTAGCTTTAAAGGATCTTGGATGGCTTGAAAGTTCTTGAAGTAGGATCATGACACAAAAACAAGTTCAAGTAAGATTTTTACTCGAATTAAGATAGTTTATAGTTATAGAAATTGAATCAAAGTTTGAATATGAATATTACCTTGAATAAGAAAGATAACCTACTGTATATAACAAAGGTTTCTTGATCTTAGATGATTACTTGGAATGGATTAGAAAGCTTGGAAGTAAATTAGTAAACTTGAAGGGATTTTTGAAGTGTTCTTGAAGTGTTCTTCCTATGATGATTATAGCTTGATTCTTGAAGTGATTTTTGATGAATATGATGCTTAACTACTGGAAAAATACGTTCATAATAGTGTGGGTGTGTTGAGAGAGAATTAGAAAGAGAATTGGAAGTGAAATGGAGTGAATGATGAGTGGTAATTGGTGAGTGGTGAGTGGGGTTAAAAGGAGTTCTAGTTAGTTGACTAGTTCATGGTAGAAGTAAAAATTGATTAGTCATACATGACATAATCAAGATTGGAATCCCATTCTAGTTCCTATTGGTATATACCCATAGTAAGTACGTTTTGAAGCTGTGTATAATACGGGTAAAAATACGACTAGAATTCTTGATGAAAGAAAAGAATGGGAAAGTAACTGTAACCATTTTCGTTAAGTATGAGTGTTTTGATATATGTCTTGAAGTCTTCCAAAAGTATTTTAATACATCTAAATACACTACATGTATATACATTTTAACTGAGTCGTTAAGTCATCGTTAGTCGTTACATGTAAGTGTTGTTTTGAAACCTTTAAGTTAACGATCTCAATTAATGTTGTTAACCCATTGTTTATTATATCTAATGAGATGTTAAATTATTATATTATCATGATATTATGATATATTAATATATCTTAATATGATATATATACATTTAAATGTCGTTACAACGATAATCGTTACATATATGTCTCGTTTCGAAATCCTTAAGTTAGTAGTCTTGTTTATATGTATATAACTCATTGTTAATATACTTATGGAGATACTTACTTATCATAATCTCATGTTAACCATATGTATATCCATATATATATCGTCATGTCGTTTTTACAAGTTTTAACGTTCGTGAATCGCCGGTCAACTTGGGTGGCCAATTGTCTATATGAAACATATTTCAATTAATCAAGTCTTAACAAGTTTGATTGCTTAACATGTTGGAAACATTTAATCATGTAAATATCAATCTCAATTAATATATATAAACATGGAAAAGTTCGGGTCACTACAATATTCAGGGACGATTCATAGATCCTGAACCATTAATTTTTCCTCCGGAACCACCAATCACTCAAACAGAGATTGTTGAGGAACGAACCATTAAATCAGAATCCTCTAGTGATTCAGATTCAACAAATTCAATTATGGAAAATCTGGAACCTTTAAGTATGGAAGACCGAATGCGAGCTAAACGCACTGGCCAAGGTCACGCAATTACTCATCCTGACATTAATGCGCCAGATTATGAAATCAAAGGACAAATTCTACACATGGTAACTAATCAATGCCAATTTAGTGGTGCGCCGAAGAAAGATCCAAATGAACATCTTCGTACTTTTAATAGGATCTGTACTTTATTTAAAATAAGAGAAGTAGAAGATGAACAGATATATCTCATGTTATTTCCCTGGACTTTAAAGGGAGAAGCCAAAGATTTGTTGGAATCGTTACCTGAAGGGGCGATTGATACATGGGACGTTTTAGTTGAAAAATTTCTTAAACAATTCTTTCCGGCATCTATAGCCTTAAGACTTCAAGGAGAAATTGTTACGTTCACACAGAAACCGAATGAAACTCTATATGAGGCGTGGACTAGATTTGGAAAGTTATTAAGAGGATGTCCGTAACATGGTTTAGACACTTGTCAAATAGTACATATATTCTACCAAGGATGCGACATCACTTCAAGGAAAGACATAGATATAGCAGCTGGTGGTTCTATTATGAAGAAAACCGAAACTGATGCTTACAAAATTATTGATAACACTGCTTCCCACTCACATGAGTGGCACCAAGAAAAAGATATCGTTAGATCATCTAAAGCAGCTAGAGCCGATTCTAGCCATGACTTAGATTCCATTTCAGTAAAGATAGATGCTGTTGAGAGACGAATGGAAAAGTTGACTAAGGATATACACTCAATACGAATTAGTTGTGAGCAGTGTAGAGGACCACATTTGACAAAAGATTGTCTCAGTATTGAATTAACAATGGAACAAAGAGAGAATATTTCATACATAAACCAAAGGCCTGGAAATAATTATCAGAATAATTATCAACCGCCAAGACCGATTTACAATCAAAACCAGAATTATAACCGAAATGTTCCATACAACAACCAACAAGGTCCTAGCAATCAACAAGTATCCAATAATACTTACAATCAGCAAAGACCTAATTTTCAAAACAAGCCACAACAAACCGATGATAAAAAGCCGAATTTAGAAGATATGATGACGAAGCTAGTTGAAACTCAAACACAGTTTTTCACATCTCAGAAACAAACTAATGAACAAAATGCTCAAGCATTTAGAAATCAACAAGCTTCTATTCAAAATCTAGAACAAGAAGTAAGTAACCTAGCAAGGTTAATAGGTGAAAGAAAACCAGAAAGTCTACCTAGTGATACAAATGCTAACCCCCGAAATGAAACAGCTAAAGCCATTACCACAAGAAGTGGTATTACACTTAAACCACCTGAAATATCTGTAACTTCTGATGAAGCTATTCCTACTCCACAAGAACCACAACCTGAACAAGATAAGGAAAAAGAACCGGTAGTTGAAAAGGTTAATGAAGATAACACAGTTAAAGCTAAACCTTATGTTAAACCATACCAACCACCACTTCCTTACCCGAGTAAAATGAAGAAAGAGAAACTTGAAGCCGAGCAATCTAAATTCTTGGATATGTTTAAACAAATAAATGTCAATCTTCCTTTCATTGATGTGATTTCAGGAATGCCTAGATATGCTAAATTTCTGAAAGATCTAATCTCAAATAGAAAGAAAATGGAAGAACTCTCGGTCGTTACTATGAATGCTAATTGTTCAGCAGTGCTGTTGAATAAGATACCAGAAAAACTATCTGATCCAGGAAGTTTCACAATTCCATGTTTTCTGGGTAGTCTTAGTTCAATAGAAGCATTGGCAGACTTAGGTGCTAGTATAAATCTAATGCCGTATTCACTATACGCTAAACTAGACCTTGGAGAATTGAAACCAACAAGAATAAGTATACAACTAGCCGATCGATCAATAAAATATCCTAGAGGGATAATGGAAAACATGCTAGTTAAAGTTGGTACTTTAGTATTTCCAGTAGATTTTGTTGTTCTGGACATGGAAGAAGATTCACAAGTTCCTCTCATATTAGGAAGACCATTCTTAAACACGGCTAAAGCAATGATAGACGTGTTTGGTAAGAAACTGACCCTAAGTATAGAGGACGAGAGTGTTACCTTTTCAGTTGATAGAGCAATGCAACAACCGCAATCTGCAGATAATACATGTTATTATATTCAAACTATAGAATCACATGCAGAATTGTTAGAAGAATTTCCAGAATTAAAAGCAACAGGAGAATGTTCTTTAGGAGAAGGAACTGAACCAATTGATGAAACCAAAATGTTAGCTACACTAATAGCTAATGGATATGAACCAACAAAAGAAGAAATTCAAATGCTAAAAGAAGAAGACAGATATCGATATAAATCATCGATAGAAGAACCTCCGACATTAGAGTTAAAGCCACTTTCAAACCATTTGGAATACGCTTATTTACATGGTGAATCTGAATTACCTGTAATAATATCGTCTTCTCTTACTGAAAATACAAAATTACAACTCATTTCTGTATTAAAAGCTCATAAACCAGCTATTGCATGGAAAATTCATGATATTAAAGGAATAAGTCCTTCGTATTGCACACATAAAATCCTTATGGAAGAAGGTCATAAAACGTATGTGCAACGCCAACGAAGACTAAATCCTAATATGCAAGATGTAGTTAAGAAAGAAATTATTAAACTGCTAGATGCAGGTTTAATTTATCCAATTTCTGATAGTCCATGGGTAAGCCCAGTTCAATGTGTGCCTAAGAAGGGTGGCATGACTGTCATTACAAATGAGAAAAATGAGCTTATTCCTACTAGGACTGTAACAGGATGGCGTGTGTGTATTGATTATAGAAAATTAAATGACGCCACCAAAAAAAGATCACTTTCCCTTACCTTTTATTGATTAAATGTTGGAAAGATTAGCCGGAAATAGTTACTAATGTTTTCTTGATGGATTTTTCGGATATTTTCAAATTCCAATAGCACCCGAAGATCAAGAGAAAACCACATTCACGTGCCCTTATGGTACTTTTGCTTACAAACGCATGCCATTTGGACTTTGCAACGCCCCTGCAACCTTTCAAAGGTGCATGATGGCGATTTTTCACGACATGATAGAAGAATGCATGGAAGTTTTCATGGATGACTTTTCAGTCTTCGGTGATACATTTGAATCATGTCTAGTTAATCTGGAACGAATGCTTATTAGATGCGAACAATCAAATCTAGTACTTAATTGGGAGAAATGCCATTTCATGGTTAAAGAAGACATCGTTCTTGGTCATAAAATTTCAAAGGAAGGAATTGAAGTGGATAGAGCTAAAGTAGATGTAATTGCTAAACTTCCACATCCCACCAATGTTAGAGGAGTTAGGAGTTTTCTAGGGCATGCCGGTTTTTACCGACGTTTTATAAAAGATTTTTCTAAAATTGCCACTCCTATGAATAAACGCCTAGAAAAGGATGCTCCATTCATCTTTTCAGATGAATGTATCAAATCTTTTAATATTCTTAAAGAGAAACTCACTAATGCGCCGATCATGATAACACCAAATTGGAATCTACCGTTTGAACTTATGTGCGATGCAAGTGATTTTGCAATGGGAGCCGTTTTAGGACAAAGGATTGAAAAACGATTTCAACCTATATATTATGCTAGTAAGACGTTACAAGGAGCACAAAAGAATTACACAACTACTGAAAAAGAACTCCTTGCTATTGTCTTTGCTTTTGATAAATTTCGTTCATATCTCGTTCTAGCTAAAACGGTGGTCTATACCGACCATTCTGCTCTTAGATACCTATTTTCGAAACAAGATGCCAAACCAAGATTAATCTGTTAGATCTTACTATTTCAAGAGTTTGATATTGAAATCCGAGATAAAAAGGGAGTAGAAAATCTCGCCGCTGATCATCTTTCTCGTCTTGAAAATCCCGAATTAGAAGTTCTAAATGAATCGGCCATACAAGACAACTTTCCTGATGAATATCTATTGAAGATAGATTATAATGAAATTCCATGGTTTGCAGACTATGCAAACTACTTAGTTTGTGGATTCCTTGAGAAAGGATTATCGTACCAAAAACGAAAGAAATTCTTCAGTGATATAAAATACTATTTCTGGGAAGATCCACATTTGTTTAAAAGTTGTCCAGATGGAATAATACGCCGATGTGCATTCGGAGATGAAGCTAGTAAAATCTTAAACCGTTGTCACACAGGATCAACAGGAGGGCATTATAGGCCTCAACTAACAGCAAGAAAAGTTTATGATGCTGGATTCTATTGGCCTACAATTTACAAAGACGCACACCATCTTTGCAAATCCTGTGATGCATGTCAAAGGGCCAGAAAAATAAGTCAACGTGATGAAATGCCACAAAATGTCATTCAAGTATGTGAAGTATTTGACATTTGGGGTATTGACTTTATGGGTCCATTTCCAAAATCTCATAATAATCTCTACATTCTCGTAGCCATTGATTATGTATCTAAATGGGCGGAAGCACAAGCTCTCCCAACTAACGATGCACGAGTTGTAGTCAACTTTTTAAAATGTCTTTTTTACAAGGTTTGGAACACCGAAAGCTTTAATAAGTGATCGGGGAACTCATTTCTGTAATAATCAACTTGAGAAAGTTCTCAAAAGATATGCAGTAACTCATAAAATCTCCACCGCATATCATCCACAGACAAGTTGAAAATACTAACCGAGCTTTAAAACGTATTCTAGAGAAAACCGTAGGATCAAATACGAAGGAATGGTCCATTAAATTGGAGGATGCACTCTGGGCTTTTAGAACAGCCTACAAAACTCCAATTGGAACCACACCTTTTAGACTCGTTTATGGAAAAGCATGTCATCTTCCAGTAGAAATTGAACACAAAGCATTTTGGGCTTTGAAGACATGTAATCTTGATTTACATGAAGCTGGGCGTCTACGGTTAAGTCAATTAAACGAATTAGAAGAATTAAGACATGAAGCATATGAAAATTCATTGATCTATAAAGAAAGAACGAAGAAATGGCATGATAAAAGAATCAAAAGTTCAAAAGAATTTAAAGAAGGAGACAGAGTTCTTCTTTTCAATTCACGATTCAAGCTATTTTCTGGAAAATTGAAATCAAGATGGTCTGGACCATTCATAGTCAAAAGAATTTTCCCATACGGAACAGTATAATTAATAAATTCAAATAGGATTGAATTTAAGGTTAATGGTCACAGAGTTAAACATTACATAGATAGTTCGATGGAAGTCGACAACGAAGTTAATCACAATTTCGATACCACAGCTAACTAAGTGTAGGGAGAATCAAGTCTTCAAAGGATAATATGTATTTCTGTTAGAGTTAGATTTTCTGTTTTCATGTAGTTCTCGAAAATGGAACCCGAATGGTCTTTCCCTAGCAGACCCTAAAGAACTAGTCTTCTCCCCCCATTCTGAATTTTTATTTTTTTTAGGTTTTTCGAAATGAAGACTTCCTGTGAACTAAACCATGGTCTAATGCTACACGCTTTGATCACTAAACGTAATAATGACACACTTCCAAGTGAAATAGTATCATTAATCAGAGGTAAATTGGACGGAGTAAGAAAAGAATCCAAATGCGAAGATAGTAAGCTACAATTTGGTAAAGGAAAATCAAAATTCGCAGCGAAAAGAAGAGCACGACACCTTGAAAAATGTCACAAATGCGAAAAATGGTCACACGAAGGTAAATGTTCAATTAATCAAACCTATTCAAACACCGAATTTGTTACTTTATGCAGAGACGGACCGTTCATATGTTTAGAAGAAAAAAATATTACATGCTCGAGGTTACGCCTATGTTGTCATGGAAAATCAATTAGTCTGACTATCTTATGAGTGGGCTAGAGCATATCACTAAGAAATCTATTTCACAGATAAGTTTGTACAGTTTTTATTTTTATTTTTATTTTTAACCTTTTGATAATAAACGCTAATTTGTTCGCTATAAAGTATTAAATTGGTATTCGATGAAATTAGGTCTTGCGACCGAAATTATTGATATCATTCAAAAATTTATTACATCACTGCGAAATTTACCGTTTATTCTTAAGGTATAAATATCTTTAATCAATCAACTCAAAATATTTCAAAAATTCATCATGAGTTAAATTAGGTTATGGAACCGAAATTACTTTACCGAAAAGAGGGGCACATATTTTTGATAATATTTGATTGATTAAAGTGGGATAAAAGCCAAAAAGATTTTTAATTTTATTTTTACCATGTTTTTAAAAAAATTAATAAATTAATATTAAATAAATATTGTAAACTTTTAAAATTGTAAATATTTGGAAAATTAATATTTTTAATATAAGTTTGTATGTATAAAAACAAAAATGTAATTTAAGTTTGGTGTGAATTTATAATATGAATTTTTAATTAAGTTTGGTGTGAATTTTTTTAATTTTATGCATTTTAAATTTAAGTTTGGTGTGAATTTAAAAACAAAAATTTACTTTATTTCGCTAAGTTAAAAATATGATTTTTAAAATTCGTCGTGAGTTGAAGACTAGGTCGTTGAACCGAAATTGCTTTACCCGAGGGAGGGACGAGAACTTTTATTATCATTATTTTTAATCTTATTGAATTAAAGTATGCCAAAAACATTAAAAAAACTCAAAAATCTTTGCTTTTAAAACCGCACTTTAAATTGACAAATTTTAAAATTTTACCGAGGGACGGACTAGGACAACGATCCGAAACGCCCTCGCTCCTAAAGGAAAACAAAATTTTTAGAATTTTATGTTTTATAAAGTTATAAGGTTCGAAAAAAAAAACGCCAATATGTTTGGAAACTTTGGTAAAATTTAATCATTTTTCTACGCTATTTACCCTCAATAATTTAAATTGTTACTGATTTCTTGCAAATGAGGGCATTGCAAGATCTTAAGTGTGGGAATGGGTTAAATTCTTTCGGAATTTAAAAAAAAAAAAATTTGATTTAAAACACTTGGTTACCATTAGAAATACTAGTAAAGCAGTAGTTGTATTAGAATCTAGTGCTCTCTGATAATAAAGAACAACACTAGTCTTATATACTGACTACCCAATTCTAGTAAAATTTTTCAAAATTTTCAATTAAATGAACTCAAAATCATGTTTATACATATTTATGAACGATAAAACTAGGTGTTAACACCGAAATTATTGTTACCTCGGAAAGGACATAAATTGAGAAACATGCCAAAATGTTAGAATTCATTTAAAATGGAATAGAGGACAATAAAAAGGAAAATAAAAGCCAAGTGTGGGAAAATTTACCAAGTTATTTTAAACATATGTCACATATTTCTGTAACAAATAATTAAAGATACTTTTGCTTTGGACTAAACTAAACAGTTTTACCCGATTTACTGTAAGAAAGATGGATCTACACGATGAATCAATTCCATCATTAAAAGGAAGTAAAGTCTTCCGAAAAAGAAACGCGCTTCTTGATTTAGGTCATGAAGTTGTCGTCCAGACCAGCTGTAGGTTGACGAAAAATCTCGAAAAGTCATCAGTAAAATCAGCAGGAAATCCACGGACCTCAGCATAAAACAGGGTCGCCAAGTGGTCAGACTTATCCTAACCATGAGAGGATCTATCTCGTAAAATGGGGAGGACGCCGTGTAAATTAGCTGGATAAGACTAATGAATCAGATCCCCAGAAAGGATAATCTCCTTAAAGATCAAAAATCAGCTTTTAAGACTGATATTACTCAATCCTAGAGATTGACCTTAAAGATTGAGAATTACAAACTCATGGAATTCAATGATATCTAAACTCGAGCTTGAACGAGAAAATATTTTGATCAAAATTACAAACCGATTTGTTTTCTGAAAATCCATTTTCAATGCGTTCATTACCTTTGAACATAAAATCCTAGGAATTCACCTGGAATTCATTAGGTCACCTGAACCAAATCGGGTGTCAACCGTAAGAATGGTGGTTGCATAGCATGGTCAAAGACAGGACCTTGTGCCAGACCGAAAAATTATAAGGGTGAGCTTTACTATTGCTCCTACCAAGGATAGTAATTGCGTCCGACACATTATAGACCATAATTAAAAGCATGTCAGGGGACATTGCCTTAACAGTTGCTTGTTCAACGCTTTCCTTTACAACCGGACGGTAGTTTATCGAAAGGTAATATACGGAGCAAGTATACTGGACGTGTTGGTTTCCCAATACAAGGTTAGCAAGTGGGTGACACAAAACCACAGGTTTTGAGCTAAAAATTTCAAATATGAAACCCACCAAACCCACAAAAAGAATTTGCAAATACCGGTGAAGGGTTATTCCGGAAAACTTATCTAGGGTAAAAAAAAAAACTAGAATGAATTTTCAAAAAGATCAAATGTTTTCATAAAGATCCAATTTCCTTAATGGATCTAAATTTTTATAGTCATGTGGGACTGTAAACCACATCGTTACTACCATTGTTTATACCGCCGTATAGAAATCACTGATGTACAAAGTGTGAAGAATAAAAAAGTGATTCTAGTATATTTCAAGACTATATTGCTTGAGGACAAGCAACGCTCAAGTGTGGGAATATTTGATAATGCTAAAAACGAACATATATTTCATAGCATTATCCCTCAAGAAAGACAAGCTTTTAGTTGCAATTGTTCTATTTACAAGTGATATTCGTTTAAATAATAAAAGGTGAAGACAAAATGAAATGTCCCGTTCTTATTGATTAAAAACGTTCCATATTAATTGATTTCGTTGCGAGGTTTTGACCTCTATATGAGACGTTTTTCAAAGACTGCATTCATTTTTAAAACAAACCATAACCTTTATTTCATAAATAAAGGTTTAAAAAGCTTTACGTAGATTATCAAATAATGATAATCTAAAATATCCTGTTTACACACGACCATTACATAATGGTTTACAATACAAATATGTTACATCGAAATCAGTTTCTTGAATGCAGTTTTTACACAATATCATACAAACATGGACTCCAAATCTTGTCCTTATCTTAGTATGCAACAGCGGAAGCTCTTAATATTCACCTGAGAATAAACATGCTTTAAACGTCAACAAAAATGTTGGTGAGTTATAGGTTTAACCTATATATATCAAATCGTAACAATAGACCACAAGATTTCATATTTCAATACACATCCCATACATAGAGATAAAAATCATTCATATGGTGAACACCTGGTAACCGACATTAACAAGATGCATATATAAGAATATCCCCATCATTCCGGGACACCCTTCGGATATGATATAAATTTCGAAGTACTAAAGCATCCGGTACTTTGGATGGGGTTTGTTAGGCCCAATAGATCTATCTTTAGGATTCGCGTCAATTAGGGTGTCTGTTCCCTAATTCTTAGATTACCAGACTTAATAAAAAGGGGCATATTCGATTTCGATAATTCAACCATAGAATGTAGTTTCACGTACTTGTGTCTATTTTGTAAATCATTTATAAAACCTGCATGTATTCTCATCCCAAAAATATTAGATTTTAAAAGTGGGACTATAACTCACTTTCACAGATTTTTACTTCGTCGGGAAGTAAGACTTGGCCACTGGTTGATTCACGAACCTATAACAATATATACATATATATCAAAGTATGTTCAAAATATATTTACAACACTTTTAATATATTTTGATGTTTTAAGTTTATTAAGTCAGCTGTCCTCGTTAGTAACCTACAACTAGTTGTCCACAGTTAGATGTACAGAAATAAATCGATAAATATTATCTTGAATCAATCCACGACCCAGTGTATACGTATCTCAGTATTGATCACAACTCAAACTATATATATTTTGGAATCAACCTCAACCCTGTATAGCTAACTCCAACATTCACATATAGAGTGTCTATGGTTGTTCCAAAATATATATAGATGTGTCGACATGATAGGTCGAAACATTGTATACGTGTCTATGGTATCTCAAGATTACATAATATACAATACAAGTTGATTAAGTTATGGTTGGAATAGATTTGTTACCAATTTTCACGTAGCTAAAATGAGAAAAATTATCCAATCTTGTTTTACCCATAACTTCTTCATTTTAAATCCGTTTTGAGTGAATCAAATTGCTATAGTTTCATATTGAACTCTATTTTATGAATCTAAACAGAAAAGTATAGGTTTATAGTCGGAAAAATAAGTTACAAGTCGTTTTTGTAAAGGTAGTCATTTCAGTCGAAAGAACGACGTCTAGATGACCATTTTAGAAAACATACTTCCACTTTGAGTTTAATCATAATTTTTGGATATAGTTTCATGTTCATAATAGAAATCATTTTCTCAGAATAACAACTTTAAAATCAAAGTTTATCATAGTTTTTAATTAACTAATCCAAAACAGCCCGCGGTGTTACTACGACGGCGTAAATCCGGTTTTACGGTGTTTTTCGTGTTTCCAGGTTTTAAATCATTAAGTTAGCATATCATATAGATATAGAACATGTGTTTAGTTGATTTTAAAAGTCAAGTTAGAAGGATTAACTTTTGTTTGCGAACAAGTTTAGAATTAACTAAACTATGTTCTAGTGATTACAAGTTTAAACCTTCGAATAAGATAGCTTTATATGTATGAATCGAATGATGTTATGAATATCATTACTACCTTAAGTTCCTTGGATAAACCTACTGGAAAAGAGAAAAATGGATCTAGCTTCAATGGATCCTTGGATGGCTCGAAGTTCTTGAAGCAGAATCATGACACGAAAACAAGTTCAAGTAAGATCATCACTTGAAATAAGATTGTTATAGTTATAGAAATTGAACCAAAGTTTGAATATGATTATTACCTTGTATTAGAATGATAACCTACTGTAAGAAACAAAGATTTCTTGAGTTTGGATGATCACCTTACAAGATTGGAAGTGAGCTAGCAAACCTGAAAGTATTCTTGATTTTATGAAACTAGAACTTTTGGAATTTATGAAGAACACTTAGAACTTGAAGATAGAACTTGAGAGAGATCAGTTAGATGAAGAAAATTTAAGAATGAAAGTGTTTGTAGGTGTTTTTGGTCGTTGGTGTATGGATTAGATATAAAGGATATGTAATTTTGTTTTCATGTAAATAAGTCATGAATGATTACTCATATTTTTGTAATTTTATGAGATATTTCATGCTAGTTGCCAAATGATGGTTCCCACATGTGTTAGGTGACTCACATGGGCTGCTAAGAGCTGATCATTGGAGTGTATATATGATAATGCTAAAAACGAACATATATTTCATAGCATTATTCCTCAAGAAAGACAAGCTTTTAGTTGCAATTGTTCTATTTACAAGTGATATTCGTTTAAATAATAAAAGGTGAAGACAAAAGACAGATTCGACGAATTGAAGACGCAAACGACCAAAAAGCTCAAAAGAACAAAAGACAATCAAAAAGGTTCCAATTATTGATAAGAAACGTCTCAAAATTACAAGAGTACAAGATTCAAAACGCAAAGTACAAGATATAAAATTGTACGCAAGGACGTTCGAAAATCCGGAACTGGGACCAGAGTCAACTCTTAACGCTCGACGCAACGGACTAAAAATTACAAGTTAACTATGTATATAAATATAATATAATATATAATTAATTATATTAATTATATATATATTATATTTATATATAAAAAACCGTCGGCAGAGAAACTCCAAGGGTGTGAGCTGTAAATACATTCTCCGCGACTCGCGGAGTTTGAAGAGGCTTTTGCCGCGAGTCGCGGAGCCCCAAATTTCAACTCTGGCTATAAAGCAAACCGAATTCTGATCATTTTTCATATTCTATTTCTCTCATCTCTCTATCTATACGATATATATATATATATATATAATTTATATTTTAATTTTAATTTTAATTATAATTCTAATAATAAGGGTATGTTAGCGAATGTTGTAAGGGTGTAAAGTCGAAATTCTGTCCGTGTAACGCTACGCTATTTTTAATCATTGTAAGTTATGTTCAACCTTTTTATATTAATGTCTCGTAGCTAAGTTATTATTATGCTTATTTAAAACGAAGTAATCATGATGTTGGGCTAATTACTAAAATTGGGTAATTGGGCTTTGTACCATAATTGGGGTTTGGATAAAAGAACGACACTTGTGGAAACTAGACTATGGGCTATTAATGGGCTTTATATTTGTTTAACTAAATGAAAGTTTGTTAATGTTAATATAAAGATTTACAATTGGGCGTCCCTATAAATTACCATATACACTCGATCGGACACGATGGGCGGGGTATTTATATGTACGAATAATCGTTCATTTAACCGGACACGGGAATGGATTAATAGCCACTAGAATAATTAAAACAGGGGTGAAATTACATTCAAGGGTAATTGGTGTAATTGTTAACAAAGTAGTAAAACCTTGGTTTACACGCAGTCGATAACCTGGTGTATTCATTAAACAAAGTATTAAAACCTTGTTACAATTCGAATCCCCAATTAGTTGGAATATTTAACTTCGGGTATAAGAATAATTTGATGAGGACACTCGCACTTTATATTTATGACTGATGGACTGTTATGGACAAAAACCAGACGGACATATTAAATAATCCAGGACAAAGGACAATTAACCCATGGGCATAAAACTAAAATCAACACGTCAAACATCATGATTATGGAAGTTTAAATAAGCATAATTCTTTTATTTCATATTTAATTTCCTTTATTTTATATTTAATTGCACTTCTAATTATCGCATTTTTATTTATTGTTATTTAATCGCACTTTTAATTATCGTACTTTTTAATTATCGTAAGTTTATTTTATCGCACTTTTATTATTCGCAATTTCATTATCGTTATTTACTTTAAGCTAGCTTTAATTTAAGTCTTGTATTTATTTTATATTTTACATTAGGTTTTAACTGCGACTAAAGTTTTAAAATCGACAAACCGGTCATTAAACGGTAAAAACCCCCCTTTATAATAATAATATTACTTATATATATGTTTGTATTTTTATAAAAGTAAACTAATATAGCGTTGAGCTTTGTTTAAAGATTTCCCTGTGGAACGAACCGGACTTACTAAAAACTACACTACTGTACGATTAGGTACACTGCCTATAAGTGTTGTAGCAAGGTTTAAGTATATCCATTCTATAAATAAATAAATATCTTGTGTAAAATTGTATCATATTTAATAGTTTTTCCTAGTAAAATATAAACTATTTTGTATACACCTCGCAAAACATCAATATACCAATAGTACATACATCTAAAAGCTGTGTATTGTACGAGTACGAATACGGGTGCATACGAGTAGAATTGTTGATGAAACTGAACGAGGATGTAATTGTAAGCATTTTTGTTAAGTAGAAGTATTTTGATAAGTGTATTGAAGTCTTTCAAAAGTGTATAAATACATATTAAAACACTACATGTATATACATTTTAACTGAGTCGTTAAGTCATCGTTAGTCGTTACATGTAAGTGTTGTTTTGAAACCTTTAGGTTAACGATCTTGTTAAATGTTGTTAACCCAATGTTTATAATATCAAATGAGATTTTAAATTATTATATTATCATGATATTATCATGTATGAATATCTCTTAATATGATATATATATACATTAAATGTCTTTACAACGATAATCGTTACATATATGTCTCGTTTAAAAATCATTAAGTTAGTAGTCTTGTTTTTACATATGTAGTTCATTGTTAATATACTTAATGATATGTTTACTTATCATAGTATCATGTTAACTATATATATATCCATATATATGTCATCATATAGTTTTTACAAGTTTTAACGTTCGTGAATCACCGGTCAACTTGGGTGGTCAATTGTCTATATGAAACATATTTCAATTAATCAAGTCTTAACAAGTTTGATTGCTTAACATGTTGGAAACATTTAATCATGTAAATATCAATCTCAATTAATATATATAAACATGGAAAATTTCGGGTCACTACAGTACCTACCCGTTAAATAAATTTCGTCCCGAAATTTTAAGCTGTTGAAGGTGTTGACGAATCTTCTGGAAATAGATGCGGGTATTTCTTCTTCATCTGATCTTCACGCTCCCAGGTGAACTCGGGTCCTCTACGAGCATTCCATCGAACCTTAACAATTAGTATCTTGTTTTGCTTAAGTCTTTTAACCTCACGATCCATTATTTCGACGGGTTCTTCGATGAATTGAAGTTTTTCGTTGATTTGGATTTCATCTAAAGGAATAGTGAGATCTTCTTTAGCAAAACATTTCTTTAAATTCGAGACGTGGAAAGTGTTATGTACAGCCGCGAGTTGTTGAGGTAACTCTAGTCGGTAAGCTACTGGTCCGATACGATCAATAATCTTGAATGGTCCAATATACCTTGGATTTAATTTCCCTCATTTACCAAATCGAACAACGCCTTTCCAAGGTGCAACTTTAAGCATGACCATCTCTCCATTTTCAAATTCTATATCTTTTCTTTTAATGTCAGCGTAGCTCTTTTGTCGACTTTGGGCGGTTTTCAACCGTTGTTGAATTTGGATGATCTTCTCGGTAGTATCTTGTATAATCTCCGGACCCGTAATCTGTCTATCCCCCACTTCACTCCAACAAATCGGAGACCTGCACTTTCTACCATAAAGTGCTTCAAACGGCGCCATCTCAATGCTTGAATGGTAGCTGTTGTTGTAGGAAAATTCTGCTAACGGTAGATGTCGATCCCAACTGTTTCCGAAATCAATAACACATGCTCGTAGCATGTCTTCAAGCGTTTGTATCGTCCTTTCGCTCTGCCCATTAGTTTGTGGATGATAGGCAGTACTCATGTCTAGACGAGTTCCTAATGCTTGCTGTAATGTCTGCCAGAATCTTGAAATAAATCTGCCATCCCTATCAGAGATAATAGAGATTGGTATTCCATGTCTGGAGATGACTTCCTTCAAATACAGTCGTGCTAACTTCTCCATCTTGTCATCTTCTCTTATTGGCAAGAAGTGTGCTGATTTGGTGAGACGGTCAACTATTACCCAAATAGTATCAAAACCACTTGCAGTCCTTGGCAATTTAGTGATGAAATCCATGGTAATGTTTTCCCATTTCCATTCCGGGATTTCGGGTTGTTGAAGTAGACCTGATGGTTTCTGATGCTCAGCTTTGACCTTAGAACACGTCAAACATTCTCCTACGTATTTAGCAACATCGGCTTTCATACCCGGCCACCAAAAATGTTTCTTGAGATCCTTGTACATCTTCCCCGTTCCAGGATGTATTGAGTATCTGGTTTTATGAGCTTCTCTAAGTACCATTTCTCTCATATCTCCAAATTTTGGTACCCAAATCCTTTCAGCCCTATACCGGGTTCCGTCTTCCCGAATATTAAGATGCTTCTCCGATCCTTTGGGTATTTCATCCTTTAAATTTCCCTCTTTTAAAACTCCTTGTTGCGCCTCCTTTATTTGAGTAGTAATGTTATTATGAATCATTATATTCATAGATTTTACTCGAATGGGTTCTCTGTCCTTCCTGCTCAAGGCATCGGCTACCACATTTGCCTTCCCCGGGTGGTAACGAATCTCAAAGTCGTAATCATTCAATAATTCAATCCACCTACGCTGCCTCATATTCAGTTGTTTCTGATTAAATATGTGTTGAAGACTTTTGTGGTCGGTATATATAATACTTTTGACCCCATATAAGTAGTGCCTCCAAGTCTTTAATGCAAAAACAACCGCGCCTAATTCCAAATCATGCGTCGTATAATTTTGTTCGTGAATCTTCAATTGTCTAGACGCATAAGAAATCACCTTCGTTCGTTGCATTAATACACAACCGAGACCTTGCTTTGATGCATCACAATAAATCACAAAATCATCATTCCCTTCAGGCAATGACAATATAGGTGCCGTAGTTAGCTTTTTCTTCAATAACTGAAACGCTTTCTCTTGTTCATCATTCCATTCAAATTTCTTCCCTTTATGCGTTAATGCAGTCAAGGGTTTTGCTATTCTGGAAAAGTCTTGGATGAACCTTCTGTAGTAACCAGCTAGTCCTAAAAACTGGCGTATGTGTTTCGGAGTTTTCGGGGTTTCTCACTTTTCAACAGTTTCTATCTTTGCCGGATCCACCTTAATACCTTCTTTGTTCACTATGTAACCGAGGAATTGAACTTCTTCCAACCAAAATGCACACTTTGAAAACTTAGCGTACAATTCTTCCTTCCTCAATACTTCTAACACCTTTCTCAAATGTTCACCGTGTTCTTGGTCATTCTTTGAGTAAATAAGTATGTCATCAATGAAAACAATGACAAACTTGTCAAGGTATGGTCCACACACTCGGTTCATAAGGTCCATGAACACAGCTGGTGCATTAGTTAAACCAAACGGCATGACCATAAACTCATAATGACCGTAACGTGTTCTGAAAGCAGTCTTTGGAATATCATCTTCTTTCACCCGCATTTGATGATACCCGGAACGTAAGTCAATCTTTGAATAAACAGACGAGCCTTGTAGTTGATCAAATAAGTCATCGATTCTCGGTAGTGGGTAGCGGTTCTTGATGGTAAGTTTGTTCAACTCTCGGTAGTCGATACACAACCTGAATGTACCATCTTTCTTCTTGACAAACAAAACAGGAGCTCCCCACGGTGATGTGCTTGGTCGAATGAAACCACGCTCTAAAAGTTCTTGTAATTGGCTTTGTAGTTCTTTCATCTCGCTGGGTGCGAGTCTGTAAGGAGCACGAGCTATTGGTGCAGCTCCTGGTACAAGATCTATTTGAAATTCAACGGATCGATGTGGGGGTAATCCCGGTAATTCTTTCGGAAATACATCAGGAAATTCTTTTGCGACGGGAACATCATTGATGCTCTTTTCTTCAGTTTGTACTTTTTCGACGTGTGCTAGAACAGCATAGCAACCTTTTCTTATTAGTTTTTGTGCCTTCAAATTACTAATAAGATGTAGCTTCGTGTTGCCCTTTTCTCCGTACACCATTAAGGGTTTTCCTTTTTCTCGTATAATGCGAATTGCATTTTTGTAACAAACGATCTCCGCTTTCACTTCTTTCAACCAGTCCATACCGATTATCACATCAAAACTCCCTAACTCTACTGGTATCAAATCAATCTTAAATGTTTCGCTAACCAGTTTAATTTCTCGATTCCGACATATATTATCTGCTGAAATTAATTTACCATTTGCTAATTCGAGTAAAAATTTACTATCCAAAGGCGTCAATGGACAACTTAATTTAGCACAAAAATCTCTACTCATATAGCTTCTATCCGCACCCGAATCAAATAAAACGTAAGCAGATTTATTGTCAATAAGAAACATACCCGTAACAAGCTCCGGGTCTTCCTGTGCCTCTGCCGCATTAATATTGAAAACTCTTCCACGGCCTTGTCCATTCGTGTTCTCCTGGTTCGGGCAATTTCTAATAATGTGGCCCGGTTTTCCACATTTATAACAAACTACATTGGCATAACTTGCTCCGACACTACTTGCTCCGCCATTACTCGTTTCGACACCATTTGTTCCTTTCGTTCTATTAACCCCTGGTTCGTAGACCTCACACTTCGCCGCGCTATGACCATTTCTTTTACACTTGTTGCAAAATTTGGTGCAGAACCCCGAGTGATTCTTTTCACACCTTTGGCATAGCTGCTTCTGATTGTTGTTGTTGTTGCGGTTATTATTGTTGTTGGGATGATTGTTGTAGTTGCTGTTGTTGTTGTTGTTGTTGTTGTTGGGCCGTTTGTTGTAGTTGCGATTGATGTTGCGATTGTTGGGATAATTGTTGCGATTATTGTTGTAATTGCTGTTGTTGTTGTATTGGTGATTCTTATCACCGTTTTCCTCCCACTTTCTTTTGACTTGCTTCACATTGGCCTCTTCAGCAGTCTGTTCTTTAATTCTTTCTTCAATTTGGTTCACGAGTTTGTGAGCCATTCTACATGCCTGTTGTATGGAGGCGGGCTCGTATGAACTTATATCTTCTTGGATTCTTTCCGGTAATCCTTTCACAAACGCGTCGATCTTCTCTTCCTCATCTTCAAATGCTCCCGGACACAATAGGCACAATTCTGTGAATCGTCTTTCGTACGTGGTAATATCAAATCCTTGGGTTCGTAACCCTCTAAGTTCTGTCTTGAGCTTATTAACCTCGGTTCTGGGACGGTACTTCTCGTTCATCAAGTGCTTGAATGCTGACCACGGTAGTGCGTATGCATCGTCTTGTCCCACTTGCTCTAGATAGGTATTCCACCATGTTAACGCAGAACCTGTGAAGGTATGCGTAGCGTACTTTACTTTGTCCTCTTCAGTACACTTACTTATGGCAAACACCGATTCGACCTTCTCGGTCCACCGTTTCAATCCGATCGGTCCTTCGGTTCCATCAAATTCCAAAGGTTTGCAGGCAGTGAATTCTTTGTAGGTGCATCCTACACGATTTCCTGTACTGCTGGATCCAAGGTTATTGTTGGTATGTAGCGCAGCCTGTACTGCGGCTATGTTTGAAGCTAGAAAAGTACGGAATTCCTCTTCATTCATATTCACGGTGTGTCGAGTAGTCGGTGCCATTTCCTTCAAAATAGTTAAATGGAACAAGTTAATCATACAGAATATTAAGAGTAGTTAATAGTATTTCGTAGCATAATATGAACTCATTTATAAAAGCTTTTTCTTCATATTAGCGTTTTATAAGTTTAAATTCGGGTAGTACCTACCCGTTAAGTTCATACTTAGTAGCTAATATACAATTCAACTACTACAATTCTATATGAAAAACTGATTATAATAATATTTCGCGTTCAAACTTTTATACAATATTTTACAAACTTACAATACCGCCTATTTTACATAAAGCATGAAATATAGCACACAATAACTTTGATACAAGATAGTTGTGAAGATAATTCTAGCTAGTACACAAGTCGTTCAGCAAAGGCAATAAAGACACGTAATTCATACGTCCAGAAACAAGTCATGCATTCTGGTTTTACTAGGACTACTTCCCATCCTTGGTCTTGTGCAACATAACCGTTATGGCCGTTGATAAGACAGCGTGTTGTAACGTCGTCAAAGGGACGAGGGTTACGTAATGTCCAACAGTCCCGTAATAATCTAAAAACCTCATTTCTTACCCCAATTACCGACTCCGTCACTTGTGGAAACATTTTGTTTAATAGTTGTAGCCCAATGTTCTTGTTCTCACTTTGGTGAGAAGCGAACATTACTAATCCGTAAGCATAACATGCTTCTTTATGTTGCATGTTAGCCGCTTTTTCTAAATCACGAAGTCCAATATTCGGATATATTGAGTCAAAATAATTTCTTAACCCGTTGCGTAAAATAGCATTTGGGTTCCTCGCAATATATGCGTCAAAGTAAACACATCGTAACTTACGGGTTTCCCAATGTGATATCCCCCATCTTTCAAACGAAAGTCTCTTATAAACCAAGACATTCTTGGAACGTTCTTCGAATGTCTTACAAACTGATCTCGCCTTAAATAGTTGTGCCGAGGAATTCTGGCCGACTCTAGACAAGATTTCATCAATCATGTCTCCGGGTAGGTCTCTTAAAATATTGGGTTGTCTATCCATTTTGTGTTTTTAAACTGTAAAATAGACAAGAGTTAGATTCATAAAAAAATACTTATTAATACAAGCAATTTTTACATATATCATAAAGCATAAGAACACTATATTACATATATTACACCACACGAATACAACTATCTTATTCCGACTCGCTCGTTTCTTCTTCTTCGGTTTTGGTTCGTTTTGCCAAGTTTCTAGGGATATATGATGTTCCCCTAATACGAGCCGTCGTTGTCCACATTGGTTTAGAAAAACCTGGTGGTTTAGAGGTTCCCGGGTCATTGTTACAACTTAAGGACTTCGGGCGTTGACGATACATATAAAGTTCATCGGGGTTCGAATTAGATTTCTCTATTTTTATGCCCTTTCCCTTATTATTTTCTTTTGCCTTTTTAAATTCAGTTGGGGTAATTTCTATAACATCATCGGAATTCTCGTCGGAATCCGATTCATCGGAGAATTGGTAATCCTCCCAATATTTTGCTTCCTTGGCGGAAACACCATTGACCATAATTAACCTTGGTCGGTTGGTTGAGGATTTTCTTTTACTTAACCATTTTATTATTTCCCCCACCGGTTCTATTTCTTCATCCGGTTCCGATTCTTCTTCCGGTTTCGATTCTTCTTCCGGTTCCGACTCTTCTTCCGGTTCCTCTTCGGGAACTTGTGAATCAGTCCACGAATCATTCCAATTTACATTTGACTCTTCATTATTATTAGGTGAGTCAATGGGACTTGTTCTAGAGGTAGACATCTATCACATAATATCAAACGCGTTAAGAGATTAATATATCACATAATATTCACATGTTAAAAATATATAGTTTCCAACAAAATTTGTTAAGCAATCATTTTTCAAGTAAACACGGTCGAAGTCCAGACTCACTAATGCATCCTAACAAACTCGATAAGACACACTAATGAAAAATTCTGGTTCTCTAAGACCAACGCTCGGATACCAACTGAAATGTCCCGTTCTTATTGATTAAAAACGTTCCATATTAATTGATTTCGTTGCGAGGTTTTGACCTCTATATGAGACGTTTTTCAAAGACTGCATTCATTTTTAAAACAAACCATAACCTTTATTTCATAAATAAAGGTTTAAAAAGCTTTACGTAGATTATCAAATAATGATAATCTAAAATATCCTGTTTACACACGACCATTACATAATGGTTTACAATACAAATATGTTACATCGAAATCAGTTTCTTGAATGCAGTTTTTACACAATATCATACAAACATGGACTCCAAATCTTGTCCTTATCTTAGTATGCAACAGCGGAAGCTCTTAATATTCACCTGAGAATAAACATGCTTTAAACGTCAACAAAAATGTTGGTGAGTTATAGGTTTAACCTATATATATCAAATCGTAACAATAGACCACAAGATTTCATATTTCAATACACATCCCATACATAGAGATAAAAATCATTCATATGGTGAACACCTGGTAACCGATATTAACAAGATGCATATATAAGAATATCCCCATCATTCCGGGACACCCTTCGGATATGATATAAATTTCGAAGTACTAAAGCATCCGGTACTTTGGATGGGGTTTGTTAGGCCCAATAGATCTATCTTTAGGATTCGCGTCAATTAGGGTGTCTGTTCCCTAATTCTTAGATTACCAGACTTAATAAAAAGGGGCATATTCGATTTCGATAATTCAACCATAGAATGTAGTTTCACGTACTTGTGTCTATTTTGTAAATCATTTATAAAACCTGCATGTATTCTCATCCCAAAAATATTAGATTTTAAAAGTGGGACTATAACTCACTTTCACAGATTTTTACTTCGTCGGGAAGTAAGACTTGGCCACTGGTTGATTCACGAACCTATAACAATATATACATATATATCAAAGTATGTTCAAAATATATTTACAACACTTTTAATATATTTTGATGTTTTAAGTTTATTAAGTCAGCTGTCCTCGTTAGTAACCTACAACTAGTTGTCCACAGTTAGATGTACAGAAATAAATCGATAAATATTATCTTGAATCAATCCACGACCCAGTGTATACGTATCTCAGTATTGATCACAACTCAAACTATATATATTTAGGTACTTTAGAATTTTGCGACGCCTTTTTAAGTTTTAGTTTCTTTTTAAGTTATTTCCATTTGGGATTTAGTTTTTCCTTGTAAGCTTTAATATTTTTAGACACCTTTTACTATGTATCAATTATCATTCCAATTAGTAATTTCAATTTGCGATTATAATTTTAAGTTAGTTGTAGTAATAAGGTTAGGTTAGTCAAGTATTTTTAAGTTTTTATAAGTTTCTTTTATTTTTCCGTCACCTTTTATTTTTCAACCATTTTTCGTTTTTCGACCTTTTGCGACGAACTCTTTTTCTCTCTTATTTCTCGCCATTCTAGTTTTTAGGACTTAGAATTTTTTCTACTTCTTATCTAAATTTCTTAAAATTACGAAAATTTATTTTAAGTGGTTAAATTGATAGACATCAAAATTTTCTGGTTCGTAGTAATAGTTGGATTTGTACGTGGACCGGGTTATTGGAGCCAAACAGTCCTCAATTATATTGAGACCAAACGAATTCTGCCCCTCTGCTGCATCTTTTGGCTATTCGAAACGTGGGCAAAATCAGAAAAGTCTATTGATTGGATAACTTATTATAATTTTTCTTTCCTTTTTAAAACTAATAGGATATTCAGTGAATGCACCGAGCAAGACGTTCATCACCTTTTGTACGTTCACCACCTGTAACTAGATCAAGACATTTAGCAAATATAACCGTCGTTGATTTTTCTTTAGAATCGTCATCCAGTCGACCAAGTACTTCAGTTCAAATTTCCGATAATCCATTTTTTGAACCCGACCTCACAATTGAGAATCCGGGGAATATTCAGGAACGGTTCATAGATCCTGAACCACTAAACTTTCCTTCGGAGCCACCAATCATTCAAACAGAGATTGTTGAGGAACGAACCATTAAATCAGAATCATCTAGTGATACCGATTCAACAAATTCAATTATGGAGAATCTGGAACCTTTAAGTATGGAAGACCGAATGAGAGCTAAACGCACTGGCCAAGGTCACGCAATTACTCATCCAGACATTAATGCGCCAGATTATGAAATCAAAGGACAAATTCTACACATGGTGACTAATCAATGCCAATTTAGTGGTGCGCCGAAGGAAGATCCAAATGAACATCTACGTACCTTTAATAGGATCTGCACACTATTTAAAATACGAGAAGTGGAGGATGAACAGATATATCTCATGTTATTTCCCTGGACTTTAAAGGGAGAAGCCAAAGATTGGTTGGAATCGTTACCTGAAGGGGCGATCGATACATGGGATGTTTTAATTGACAAATTTCTTAAACAATTCTTTCCTGCATCTAAAGCCGTAAGACTTCAAGCAGAAATTGTTACGTTCACACAGAAGCCAAATGAAACTCTATATGAGGCGTGGACTAGATATGGAAAGTTATTAAGAGGATGTCCGCAACATGGTTTAGACACCTGTCAAATAGTACAAATATTCTACCAAGGATGCGACATCACTACAAGAAAAGACATAGATATAGCAGCTGGTGGTTCTATTATGAAGAAAACCGAAACTGATGCTTACAAAATTATTGATAACACTGCTTCCCACTCACATGAGTGGCACCAAGAAAAAGATATCGTTAGATCATCTAAAGCAGCTAGAGCCGATTCTAGCCATGACTTAGATTCCATTTCCGCAAAGATAGATGCTGTGGAGAGACGAATGGAAAAGATGACTAAGGATATTCACTCAATACGAATTAGTTGTGAGCAGTGTGGAGGACCACATTTGACAAAAGATTGTCTCAGTATTGAATTAACAATGGAACAAAGAGAGAATATTTCATACATAAACCAAAGGTCTGGAAATAATTATCAGAATAATTATCAACCGCCAAGACCGATTTACAATCAAAACCAGAATTATAACCGAAATATTCCATACAACAACCAACAAGGTCCTAGCAATCAACAAGTATCCAATAATACTTACAATCAGCAAAGACCGAATTTTCAAAACAAACCACCACAACAAACCGATGATAAAAAGCCGAATTTAGAAGATATGATGACGAAGCTAGTTGAAACTCAAACACAGTTTTTCACATCTCAGAAACAAACCAATGAACAAAATGCTCAAGCATTTAGAAATCAACAAGCTTCTATTCAAAATCTGGAACAAGAAGTAAGTAACCTAGCAAGGTTAATAGGTGAAAGAAAACCGGGAAGTCTACCTAGTGATACAAATGCTAACCCCCGGAATGAAACAGCTAAAGCCATTACCACAAGAAGTGGTAGAACACTTAAACCACCTGAAATACCTGTAACTTCTGATGAAACTATTCCTACTCCACAAGAACCATAACCTGATCAAGATAAGGAAAAAGAACCAGTAGTTGAAAAGGTTAATGAAAATAACACAGTTAAGGATAAACCTTATGTTAAACCATATCAACCACCACTTCCTTACCCGAGTAAAATGAAGAAAGAAAAACTTGAAGCCGAGCAATCCAAATTCTTGGATATGTTTAAACAGATAAATGTAAATCTTCCTTTCATTGATGTGATTTCAGGAATGCCAAGATATGCTAAATTCTTGAAAGATCTAATCTCAAATAGAAAGAAAATGGAAGAACTCTCGGCTGTTACTATGAATGCTAATTGTTCAGCAGTGCTGTTGAATAAGATACCAGAAAAATTATCTGATCCAGGAAGTTTCACAATTCCATGTTTTCTGGGTAGTCTTAGTTCAATAGAAGCATTGGCAGACTTAGGTGCTAGTATAAATCTAATGCCGTATTCACTATACGCTAAACTAGACCTTGGAGAATTGAAACCAACCAGAATAAGCATACAACTAGCCGATAGATCAATAAAATATCCTAGAGGGATAATGGAGAACATGCTAGTTAAAGTTGGTACTTTAGTATTCCAGTAGATTTTGTTGTTTTGGACATGGAAGAAGATTCTCAAGTTCCTCTCATATTAGGAAGACCATTCTTAAACACGGCTAAAGCAATGATAGACGTGTTCGGTAAGAAACTGACCCTAAGTATAGAGGATGAGAGTGTTACCTTTTCAGTTGATAGAGCAATGCAACAACCACAATCTGCAGATGATACATGTTATTATATTCAAACTATAGATGCACATGCAGAATTATTAGAAGAATTTCCAGAATTACAAGGAACAGGAGAATGTTCTTTAGGAGAAGGTAATGAACCAATTGATGAAGCTGAAATGTTAGCTACACTTATAGCTAATGGATATGAACCAACAACAGAAGAAATTCAAATGCTAAAAGAAGAAGACAGATATCGATAAAAATCATCGATAGAAGAACCTCCGAAATTAGAGTTAAAGCCACTTCCAAACCATTTGGAATACGCTTATTTACATGGTGAATCTGAATTACCTGTAATAATATCGTCTTCTCTTACTGAAAATGAGAAATCACAACTCATTTCTGTGTTGAAAGCTCATAAACCAGCCATTGCATGGAAGATTCATGATATTAAAGGAATAAGTCCTTCGTATTGCACACATAAAATCCTTATGGAAGAAGGTCATAAAACGTATGTGCAACGCCAACGAAGACTAAATCCTAATATGCAAGATGTAGTTAAGAAAGAGATTATTAAACTGCTAGATGCAGGTTTGATATATCCAATTTCTGATATGGGTAAGCCCAGTTCAATGCGTGCCTAAGAAGGGTGGCATGACTGTCATTACAAATGAGAAAAATGAGCTTATTCCTACTAGGACTGTAACAGGATGGCGTGTATGTATTGATTATAGAAAATTAAATGACGCCACCAGAAAAGATCACTTTCCCTTACCTTTCATAGATCAAATGTTGGAAAGATTAGCCGGAAATAGTTACTATTGTTTTCTAGATGGATTTTCCGGATATTTTCAAATTCCAATAGCACCCGAAGATCAAGAGAAAACCACATTCACGTGCCCTTATGGTACTTTTGCTTACAAAAGAATGCCATTTGGACTTTGCAACGCCCCTGCAACCTTTCAAAGGTGCATGATGGCGATTTTTCACGACATGATAGAAGAATGCATGGAAGTATTCATGGATGACTTTTCAGTCTTCGGTGATACATTTAAATCATGTCTAATTAATCTGGAACGAATGCTAATTAGATGCGAAAAATCAAATCTAGTACTTAATTGGGAGAAATGCCATTTCATGGTTAAAGAAGGCATCGTTCTTGGACATAAAATTTCAAAAGAAGGAATTGAAGTGGATAGAGCTAAAGTAGATGTAATTGCTAAACTTCCACATCCCACCAATGTTAGAGGAGTTAGGAGTTTTCTAGGGCATGCCGGTTTTTACCGACGTTTCATAAAAGATTTTTCTAAAATTGCCACTCCTATGAATAAACTCCTAGAAAAGGATGCGCCATTCATCTTTTCAGATGAGTGTATCAAATCTTTTAATATTCTTAAAGAAAAACTCACTAATGCACCGATCATGATAACACCAAATTGGAATCTACCATTTGAACTAATGTGCGATGCAAGTGATTTTGCAATGGGAGCCGTTTTAGGACAAAGGATTGAAAAACGATTTCAACCTATATATTATGCTAGTAAGACATTACAAGGAGCATAAACGAACTATACAACTACTGAAAAAGAACTCCTTGCTATTGTCTTTGCTTTTGACAAATTTCGATCATATCTCGTTCTAGCAAAAACGGTGGTCTATACCGACCATTCTGCTCTTAGATACCTATTTTCAAAACAAGATGCTAAACCAAGATTAATCCATTGGATCTTACTCTTACAAGAGTTTGATATTGAAATCCGAGATAAAAGAGGAGCAGAAAATCTCGCCGCTGATCATCTTTCTCGTCTTGAAAATCCCGAATTAGAAGTTCTAAATGAATCAGCCATACAAGACAACTTTCCTGATGAATATCTATTGAAGATAAATTATAAAGAAATCCCATGGTTTACAGACTATGCAAACTACTTAGTTTGTGGATTCCTTGAAAAAGGATTATCGTACCAAAGACGAAAGAAATTCTTCAGTGATATAAAACACTATTTCTGGGAAGATCCACATCTGTTTAAAAGTTGTCCCGATGGAATAATACGCCGATGTGTATTTGGAGATGAAGCTAGTAAAATTTTAAACCATTGTCACACAGGACCAACAGGAGGGCATTATGGGCCTCAACTAACATCAAGAAAAGTTTATGAAGCTGGATTCTATTGGCCTACAATTTACAAAGACACACACCTTCTTTGCAAATCCTGTGATGCATGTCAAAGGGCCGGAAAAATAAGTCAACGTGATGAAATGCCACAAAATGTCATCCAAGTATGTGAAGTATTTGACATTTGGGGTATTGACTTTATGGGTCCATTTCCAAAATCTCATAATAATCTATATATACTCGTAGCCATTGATTATGTATCTAAATGGGCGGAAGCACAAGCTCTCCCAACTAACGATGCACGAGTTGTAGTCAACTTTTTAAAACGTCTTTTTGCAAGGTTTGGAACACCGAAAGCTTTAATAAGTGATCGGGGTACTCATTTCTGTAATAATCAACTTGAGAAAGTTCTTAAAAGATATGGAGTAACTCATAAAATCTCCACCGCATATCATCCACAAACAAGTGGACAAGTTGAAAATACCAACCGAGCTTTAAAACGTATTCTAGAGAAAACCGTAGGATCAAATCCGAAGGAATGGTCCATTAAATTGGAGGATGCACTCTGGGCTTTTAGAACAGCCTACAAAACTCCAATTGGAACCACACCTTTTAGACTTGTTTATGGAAAAGCATGTCATCTTCCAGTAGAAATTGAACACAAAGCATTTTGGGCTTTGAAGACATGTAATCTTGATTTACATGAAGCCGGACGTCTACGATTATGTCAACTAAACGAATTAGAAGAATTAAGACATGAAGCATACGAAAATTCATTAATCTATAAAGAAAGAACGAAGAAATGGCATGATAAAAGAATTAGAAGTTCAAAAGAATTTAAAGAAGGAGACAGAGTTCTTCTTTTCAATTCACGATTCAAGCTATTTCCTGGAAAATTGAAATCAAGATGGTCTGGACCATTCATAGTCAAAAGAGTTTTCCCATACGGAACGATAGAATTGATAAATTCAAATGGGATTGAATTTAAAGTTAATGGTCACAGAGTTAAACATTACATACATGGTCCGATGGAAGTCGACAACGAAGTTAATCACAATTTCGACACCACAGCTAACTAAGTGTGGGGAGAATCAAGTCTTTAAAGGATAATATGTATTTCTGTTAGAGTTAGATTGTCTGTTTTCGTGTAGTTCTCGAAAATGGAACCCGAATGGTCTTTCCCTAGCAGACCCTAAAGAACTAGTCTTCTTCCCCCATTCTGAATTTTTATTTTTTTTAGGTTTTTACGAAATGAAGACTGCCTGTGAACTAAACCATGGTCTAATGCTACACGCTTTGATCACTAAACGTAATAATGACATACTCCCGAGTGAAATAGTATCAGTAATCAGAGAAAGAATGGACGGAGTTAGAAAAGAATCCAGATGCGAAGATAATAAGTTACAATTTGGTAAAGGAAAATCAAAATCCGCAGCGAAAAGAAGAGCACGACACCTAGAAAGATGTCACAAATGCGGAAAATGGTCACATGGAGGTAAATGTTCAAATAATCAAACCTATTCAAATACCGAATTTGTTACTTTATGCAGAGACGGACCGTTCATATGTTTAGAAGAAAAGACACTGAATGCTCGAGGTTACGCCTATGTAGCCATGGAAAATCAATTAAACCGACTATCTTATGAATGGAATAGATCATATAACTAAGAAATCTATTTCACAGGTATGTCTGTACAGTTTTTTATTTTTTTTTATTTTTAACCTTTTGATAATAAACGCTAATTTGTTCGCTAAAAAGTATTAAATTGGTATTGAATAAAATTAGGTTTGGCGACCGAAATTATTGATATCATTCAAAAATTTATTACATCACTGCGAAATTTAACGTTTATTCTTAAGGTATAAATATCTTTAATCAATCAAACCAAAATATTTCAAAAATTCGTCATGAGTTAAATTAGGTTTTGAACCGAAATTACTTTACCGAAAAGAGGGGCGCATATTTTTGATAATATTTGATTAATTAAAGTGGGATAAAAAGACAAAAAGATTTTTAAATTTATTTTTTACCATGTTTTTAAAATTAATATTTAAATCTTAAATTAATATATTTAAAATTGTAAATATTTGAAAAATTAATATAAGTTTGATATGAATTTATAAATTTTTAAATTAAGTTTGGTGTGAATTTTTAATTTTTAAAATATTAATTTTTAATTTTATGCATTTCAAATTTTAAGTTTGGTATGAATTTTTAATATTAATTTTGAATTTTATATTTAAGTTGTGTGAATTTAAAAACAAAAATTTACTTTATCTCATTAAGTTAAGAATATGATTTTTAAAATTCGTCGTAAGTTGAAGACTAGGTCTTTGAACCGAAATTGCTTTACCCGAGGGAGGGACGAGAACTTTTATTATCATTATTTTTAATCTTATTGAATTAAAGTATGCCAAAAACATTAAAAAACCCCAAAAATCTTAGCTTTTAAAACAATCGCTACAAAAAGACAAATTTTAAAATTTTGTCGAGGGACGGACTAGGACATCGATCCGAAACGACCTCGTCCAAAATAACAAGGGAAACAAAATTTTAAAATTAAATACTTAATTGTTTTATAAGTTAAAGATTAAAAAAAAAAAAAAAAAAGAGCAAACTCCGCGACTCGCGGAGTTTGGAGGGTATTTTGCCGCGACTCGCGGAGAGACTAAAAACCGGAAAAAAAATATAACTGCAGAACAGATCAGTCCCCAACCCAACTCAAAAATAACTGCGAAAAAAAAGAACCCGAAAAACCCTAAAAACACCCCCAAAAATCCCAATTTTTAACTGTTAATCACCAAATTTTTTGCTAAAATCATGTTGAGAAGGATGCTATCTAAGAATTACTCAAGAAAAACGGTAAATTTCTACACCTAAACACCATTTAATCCGAAATTTGGTGTTCTTGAGCTATTTTTTCCCCAATTTGATTTTGATGCTTTTTAGTGTAATTAGGCTTAAATTGTTTATGTATTATGCTTGTATAACCTAGATTGATGCTGTTTAACATGATTAGAAGCCTTAAACTTCAAATTTTGAATAATCTAGGGTTTGTGTTCTTGAGCAAATTTGGGGCTTTTTGATATAAACAGGTTATGGCCGATTTTTGTCATGAATTGTTGCTAAATTGAGTAGTGTAGCATGTCTAGGTAGTTAAATGATCCAAACTTTGAGCCTAAACATGATTTTGAGAATTAAAGTGGACTTTTTCAAGTCTAAAATTCATGAACTTGATTTTTGAAAGATAATGCCATTTGAGACTTGTTTAATTGCTAGTAATGATTATTTTGACATGTTATTTGAGTTGAATGCTTATGAACTTGGCGAACATTTTCGTATATGCTTATTTGAAAAAGTGTAGATTTGATGAAAATATGAAAATGAGCTTAAGTTTAATATAAATTGATAATGTCATTGTAATTATTTTGATTGATGATTTTGCTGACACTAATGCATATTTGGATGCACAAAATTTGTGTTTGATGTGTTTTGCAGAATGAAAGGGGTGAATCTTCATCCTAAGCCCGCAATGCTCCTGCTGAGAATTTGGAACAACAGGAGGTGGATAACTACTACAAGCAGGATGTACCTCATCCAGTCATGACCTTTTCCGATATGCACTTGGAAGAGTTGCACCCGAACCTGAGATTTGACAGACTTTCGATAGATTATCCAAAATATCAACGGGGTTTGCATACTCTTCACTCTAAGGTTGTTGAGGTACCGAGGGTCATAGAATGGGGACCCTTAGAAGCTGTAGAATTGGCCGGGCCAATTAGGGAATTACTTGTACAGAGGTATGGTAATTCTTCTTTTAATGACTGGATATGTTTATTCACCATACGCAGACCTGTATATAAAGTATGGTGTGAAGAGTTGTTATGTAGTATAGAGTTGAATGATCGGGTAGCTAGTTTAACCGATCGTTCTTTTATTAGATTTTTGTTAGGCGGTTCGATGCGACACATGTCTTTACTGGACATGGCTCAGGCTTTACGTATATATACGCCTGAGGAGTTAGCGTCTGCCGATTGTAGAGGATTGATACTAAATGGTAGAAAGATAGATGAGAATTTTGATACACACGGTGTGTGGAGTCAAATGACAAGCCATCACCGTTTCAAAGGGGGAAATTACTCTTATTTGGATATAGATAGAGCCGAATTAAGAGTGATACATAGGTTTTTAGCTAATTCGATTACACAAAGGGGTAAAAACAAGGAAAAAGTAAATGAACAGGATTTGTTTTACCATATGTGTATTCGAGACCCACAAAGCGCTGTAAGTATACCATATTGTGTGGGTTATTATTTATCAGCTATGGTTCGGGGGATGCGACCACATAGCATAATAGGAGGTGGTATTTTTATTACTTTGATTGGTGAATATCTCGGTGTGGATATAAGTCGGGGGGGATCATTAGTAGAAGAATCAGAACCCCGCGATACTATAGGTTTAAATGTATACCATGGTGCGAAAGTTTTGAAGAGGCGAAATAACGCCGCAGTACGATACCATGGTAGACATCCACAGGTGGAGAGAAACCAGCAGCAAGGTAATGTAGGAGGGGGGAATGAGATGCAAGAAATGCATAGGTTTATAGCTTCTCAGGAATATGAAAATGCTAGACAGAGAGCATTTGAAGATTGGCAAGTTCATCAGAACCAGATCATAGCTCATTGCCAACATATAGGTAGAAACTATATTCCTACACCGAAACCCGTCTTCCCTCCTTGGTCGATAGAGATGCAGCCACCATATCCTACGTATGACCCTGCCGAAGCATTCTATAGCACTTATGGTTATGCCTGGAACCCCTATTGGTACCAATATCATCCTTAGTTTACTTATTTTTTTTTATTTTGTAATTTGTAATTATTGATACGTTTAATACCTTTGTTAATATTGTAATCATTTTTATAATTATCTAACTTTTATTCTTAGATTTTAATAATTTTTGAATGTGGGGTAATATACCAAACTTCAAAAATATGTATATATGTTTGCAGTTTATCTTATGTACACAACAGGGTAAAACAACGCATTTTCAAAGACTGGCATTAAGTTCAGCAAAAGCAACTAATTTTGACGACAAGATGCAAAATATATGTGAAATAACAACAAGACGGAATGAACAAATGATGTGCACCATTTATCATTCAGCAAACAAACGCCAATATATTTGGAAACTTTGGTAAAATTTAATCATTTTCACACTAATCACCCTCAATAATTTAAATTGTTACTGATTTCTTGCAAATGAGGGCATTGCAAGATC
Organism: Rutidosis leptorrhynchoides; assembly: GCF_046630445.1. NCBI lineage: Eukaryota > Viridiplantae > Streptophyta > Magnoliopsida > Asterales > Asteraceae > Rutidosis > Rutidosis leptorrhynchoides. The sequence goes on from NC_092335.1 coordinate 638,874,873, forward strand.
TTAAGTGTGGGAAGGGGTTAAATTCTTTCGGATTTTAAAAATTTTTACTTTATACATTTGGTTACCATTAAAAATACTAGTAAAGCAGTAGTTGTATTAGAATCTAGTGCTCTCTGATAATAAAGAACAGCCCTAGTCTTATATACTGACTACCCAATTCTAGTAAAATTTTTCAAAATTTTCAATTAAATGAATTCAAATCATGTTTATACATATTTATGAACGATAAAACTAGGTTTTAACACCGAAATTATTGTTACCTCGGAAAGGACATAAATTAAGAAACAAACTAAAATGTCAAAATTCATTTAAAATGGAATAGAGGACGATAAAAAGAAAAATAAAAAGCCAAGTATGGGAAAATTTACCAAGTTATTTTAAACATATGTCACATATATCTGTAACAAATAACTGAAAATACTTTTGCTTTGGACTAAACTAAACTGTTTTACCCGATGAAAGAAAAGAAGAGATGGATCTACACGATGAATCAATTCCATCATTAAAAGGAAGTAAAGTCTTCCGAAAAAGACACGCGTTTCTTGATTTAGGTCATGAAGTTGTCGTCCAGACCAGCTGTAGGTTGACGAAAAATCTAGAAAAGTCATCACTAAAATCAGCAGGAAATCCACGGACCTCAGCATTAAACAGGGTCGCCAAGTGGTCAGATTTATCCTAACCATGAGAAGGATTTATCTCGTACAATGGGGGGACACCATGCAAATTAGCTGGATAAGACTAATGAATCAGATCCCCAGAAAGGATAATCTCCTTAAAGATTAAAAATCAGCTTTTAAGACTGATATTACTCAATCCTAGAGATTGACCTTAAAGATTGAGAATTCAAACTCATGGAATTCAATGATATCTAAACTCGAGCTTAAACGAGAAAATATTTTGATCAAAATTACAAACCGATTTGTTTTCTGAAAACCCTATTTTCAATGCGTTCATTACCATTGAACGTAAAATCCTAGGAATTCACCTGGAATTCATTAGGTCACCTGAACCAAATCGGGTGTCAACCGTAAGAACGGTGGTTGCATAGTGGTCAAAGACAGGACCTTGTGCCAGACCGAAAAATTATAAGGGTGAGCTTTACTATTGCTCCTACCAAGGATAGTAATTGCGTCCGACACGTTATAGACCATAATTAAAAGCATGTCAGGGGACATTGCCTTAACAGTTGCTTGTTCAACGCTTTCCTTTACAACCGGACGGTAGTTTACCGAAAGGTAATATACGGGACAAGTAAACTGGACGTGTTGCTTTCCAAATACAAGGTTAGCAAGTGGGTGACACAAAACCGCAAGTTTTGAGCTAAAATTTTCAAATCTGAAACCCACCAAACCCACAAAAATATTTTGCAAACACCGGTAAAGGGTTATTCCGGAAAACTTATCTAGGATAAAAACTAGATTTCAAAAGATCAAATGTTTTCATAAAGATCCAATTTCCTTAATGGATCTAAATTTTTATAGTCATGTGGGACTGTAAACCATATCGTTACTACCATTGTTTATACCGCCGTATAGAAATCACTGATGTACAAAGTGTGAAGAATAAAGAAGTGATTCTAGTATTTCAAGACAATATTGCTTGAGGACAAGCAACGCTCAAGTGTGGGAATATTTGATAATGCTAAAAACGAACATATATTTCATAGCATTATTCCTCAAGAAAGACAAGCTTTTAGTTGCAATTGTTCTATTTACAAGTGATATTCGTTTAAATAATAAAAGGTGAAGACAAAAGACAGATTCGACGAATTGAAGACGCAAACGACCAAAAAGCTCAAAAGAACAAAAGACAATCAAAAAGGTTCCAATTATTGATAAGAAACGTCTCGAAATTACAAGAGTACAAGATTCAAAACGCAAAGTACAAGATATAAAATTGTACGCAAGGACGTTCGAAAATCCGGAACTGGGACCAGAGTCAACTCTTAACGCTCGACGCAACGGACTAAAAATTACAAGTTAACTATGTATATAAATATAATATAATATATAATTAATTATATTAATTATATATATATTATATTTATATATAAAAAACCGTCGGCAGAGAAACTCCAAGGGTGTGAGCTGTAAATACATTCTCCGCGACTCGCGGAGTTTGAAGAGGCTTTTGCCGCGTGTCGCGGAGCCCCAAATTTCAACTCTGGCTATAAAGCAAACCGAATTCTGATCATTTTTCATATTCTATTTCTCTCATCTCTCTATCTATACGATATATATATATATATATATATATATATATATATATATATATATATATATATAATTTATATTTTAATTTTAATTTTAATTATAATTCTAATAATAAGGGTATGTTAGCGAATGTTGTAAGGGTGTAAAGTCGAAATTCTGTCCGTGTAACGCTACGCTATTTTTAATCATTGTAAGTTATGTTCAACCTTTTTATATTAATATCTCGTAGCTAAGTTATTATTATGCTTATTTAAAACGAAGTAATCATGATGTTGGGCTAATTACTAAAATTGGGTAATTGGGCTTTGTACCATAATTGGGGTTTGGATAAAAGAACGACACTTGTGGAAACTAGACTATGGGCTATTAATGGGCTTTATATTTGTTTAACTAAATGAAAGTTTGTTAATGTTAATATAAAGATTTACAATTGGGCATCCCTATAAATTACCATATACACTCGATCGGACACGATGGGCGGGGTATTTATATGTACGAATAATCGTTCATTTAACCGGACACGGGAATGGATTAATAGCCACTAGAATAATTAAAACAGGGGTGAAATTACATTCAAGGGTAATTGGTGTAATTGTTAACAAAGTAGTAAAACCTTGGTTTACACGCAGTCGATAACCTGGTGTATTCATTAAACAAAGTATTAAAACCTTGTTACAATTCGAATCCCCAATTAGTTGGAATATTTAACTTCGGGTATAAGAATAATTTGATGAGGACACTCGCACTTTATATTTATGACTGATGGACTATTATGGACAAAAACCAGACGGACATATTAAATAATCCAGGACAAAGGACAATTAACCCATGGGCATAAAATTAAAATCAACACGTCAAACATCATGATTACGGAAGTTTAAATAAGCATAATTCTTTTATTTCATATTTAATTTCCTTTATTTTATATTTAATTGCACTTCTAATTATCGCATTTTTATTTATTGTTATTTAATCGCACTTTTAATTATCGTACTTTTTAATTATCGTAAGTTTATTTTATCGCACTTTTATTATTCGCAATTTCATTATCGTTATTTACTTTAAGCTAGATTTAATTTAAGTCTTGTATTTATTTTATATTTTACATTAGGTTTTAACTGCGACTAAAGTTTTAAAATCGACAAACCGGTCATTAAACGGTAAAAACCCCCCTTTATAATAATAATATTACTTATATATATGTTTGTATTTTTATAAAAGTAAACTAATATAGCGTTGAGCTTTGTTTAAAGATTTCCCTGTGGAACGAACCGGACTTACTAAAAACTACACTACTGTACGATTAGGTACACTGCCTATAAGTGTTGTAGCAAGGTTTAAGTATATCCATTCTATAAATAAATAAATATCTTGTGTAAAATTGTATCATATTTAATAGTTTTTCCTAGTAAAATATAAACTATTTTGTATACACCTCGCAAAACATCAATATACCAATAGTACATACATCTAAAAGCTGTGTATTGTACGAGTACGAATACGGGTGCATACGAGTAGAATTGTTGATGAAACTGAACGAGGATGTAATTGTAAGCATTTTTGTTAAGTAGAAGTATTTTGATAAGTGTATTGAAGTCTTTCAAAAGTGTATAAATACATATTAAAACACTACATGTATATACATTTTAACTGAGTCGTTAAGTCATCGTTAGTCGTTACATGTAAGTGTTGTTTTGAAACCTTTAGGTTAACGATCTTGTTAAATGTTGTTAACCCAATGTTTATAATATCAAATGAGATTTTAAATTATTATATTATCATGATATTATCATGTATGAATATCTCTTAATATGATATATATATACATTAAATGTCTTTACAACGATAATCGTTACATATATGTCTCGTTTAAAAATCATTAAGTTAGTAGTCTTGTTTTTACATATGTAGTTCATTGTTAATATACTTAATGATATGTTTACTTATCATAGTATCATGTTAACTATATATATATATCCATATATATGTCATCATATAGTTTTTACAAGTTTTAACGTTCGTGAATCACCGGTCAACTTGGGTGGTCAATTGTCTATATGAAACATATTTCAATTAATCACGTCTTAACAAGTTTGATTGCTTAACATGTTGGAAACATTTAATCATGTAAATATCAATCTCAATTAATATATATAAACATGGAAAATTTCGGGTCACTACAGTACCTACCCGTTAAATAAATTTCGTCCCGAAATTTTAAGCTGTTGAAGGTGTTGACGAATCTTCTGGAAATAGATGCGGGTATTTCTTCTTCATCTGATCTTCACGCTCCCAGGTGAACTCGGGTCCTCTACGAGCATTCCATCGAACCTTAACAATTGGTATCTTGTTTTGCTTAAGTCTTTTAACCTCACGATCCATTATTTCGACGGGTTCTTCGATGAATTGAAGTTTTTCGTTGATTTGGATTTCATCTAAAGGAATAGTGAGATCTTCTTTAGCAAAACATTTCTTTAAATTCGAGACGTGGAAAGTGTTATGTACAGCCGCGAGTTGTTGAGGTAACTCTAGTCGGTAAGCTACTGGTCCGATACGATCAATAATCTTGAATGGTCCAATATACCTTGGATTTAATTTCCCTCATTTACCAAATCGAACAACGCCTTTCCAAGGTGCAACTTTAAGCATGACCATCTCTCCATTTTCAAATTCTATATCTTTTCTTTTAATGTCAGCGTAGCTCTTTTGTCGACTTTGGGCGGTTTTCAACCGTTGTTGAATTTGGATGATCTTCTCGGTAGTTTCTTGTATAATCTCCGGACCCGTAATCTGTCTATCCCCCACTTCACTCCAACAAATCGGAGACCTGCACTTTCTACCATAAAGTGCTTCAAACGGCGCCATCTCAATGCTTGAATGGTAGCTGTTGTTGTAGGAAAATTCTGCTAACGGTAGATGTCGATCCCAACTGTTTCCGAAATCAATAACACATGCTCGTAGCATGTCTTCAAGCTTTTGTATCGTCCTTTCGCTCTGCCCATCAGTTTGTGGATGATAGGCAGTACTCATGTCTAGACGAGTTCCTAATGCTTGCTGTAATGTCTGCCAGAATCTTGAAATAAATCTGCCATCCCTATCAGAGATAATAGAGATTGGTATTCCATGTCTGGAGATGACTTCCTTCAAATACAGTCGTGCTAACTTCTCCATCTTGTCATCTTCTCTTATTGGCAAGAAGTGTGCTGATTTGGTGAGACGGTCAACTATTACCCAAATAGTATCAAAACCACTTGCAGTCCTTGGCAATTTAGTGATGAAATCCATGGTAATGTTTTCCCATTTCCATTCCGGGATTTCGGGTTGTTGAAGTAGACCTGATGGTTTCTGATGCTCAGCTTTGACCTTAGAACACGTCAAACATTCTCCTACGTATTTAGCAACATCGGCTTTCATACCCGGCCACCAAAAATGTTTCTTGAGATCCTTGTACATCTTCCCCGTTCCAGGATGTATTGAGTATCTGGTTTTATGAGCTTCTCTAAGTACCATTTCTCTCATATCTCCAAATTTTGGTACCCAAATCCTTTCAGCCCTATACCGGGTTCCGTCTTCCCGAATATTAAGATGCTTCTCCGATCCTTTGGGTATTTCATCCTTTAAATTTCCCTCTTTTAAAACTCCTTGTTGCGCCTCCTTTATTTGAGTAGTAATGTTATTATGAATCATTATATTCATAGATTTTACTCGAATGGGTTCTCTGTCCTTCCTGCTCAAGGCATCGGCTACCACATTTGCCTTCCCTGGGTGGTAACGAATCTCAAAGTCGTAATCATTCAATAATTCAATCCACCTACGCTGCCTCATATTCAGTTGTTTCTGATTAAATATGTGTTGAAGACTTTTGTGGTCGGTATATATAATACTTTTGACCCCATATAAGTAGTGCCTCCAAGTCTTTAATGCAAAAACAACCGCGCCTAATTCCAAATCATGCGTCGTATAATTTTGTTCGTGAATCTTCAATTGTCTAGACGCATAAGCAATCACCTTCGTTCGTTGCATTAATACACAACCGAGACCTTGCTTTGATGCATCACAATAAATCACAAAATCATCATTCCCTTCAGGCAATGACAATATAGGTGCCGTAGTTAGCTTTTTCTTCAATAACTGAAACGCTTTCTCTTGTTCATCATTCCATTCAAATTTCTTCCCTTTATGCGTTAATGCAGTCAAGGGTTTTGCTATTCTGGAAAAGTCTTGGATGAACCTTCTGTAGTAACCAGCTAGTCCTAAAAACTGGCGTATGTGTTTCGGAGTTTTCGGGGTTTCCCACTTTTCAACAGTTTCTATCTTTGCCGGATCCACCTTAATACCTTCTTTGTTCACTATGTGACCGAGGAATTGAACTTCTTCCAACCAAAATGCACACTTTGAAAACTTAGCGTACAATTCTTCCTTCCTCAATACTTCTAACACCTTTCTCAAATGTTCACCGTGTTCTTGGTCATTCTTTGAGTAAATAAGTATGTCATCAATGAAAACAATGACAAACTTGTCAAGGTATGGTCCACACACTCGGTTCATAAGGTCCATGAACACAGCTGGTGCATTAGTTAAACCAAACGGCATGACCATAAACTCATAATGACCGTAACGTGTTCTGAAAGCAGTCTTTGGAATATCATCTTCTTTCACCCGCATTTGATGATACCCGGAACGTAAGTCAATCTTTGAATAAACAGACGAGCCTTGTAGTTGATCAAATAAGTCATCGATTCTCGGTAGTGGGTAGCGGTTCTTGATGGTAAGTTTGTTCAACTCTCGGTAGTCGATACACAACCTGAATGTACCATCTTTCTTCTTGACAAACAAAACAGGAGCTCCCCACGGTGATGTGCTTGGTCGAATGAAACCACGCTCTAAAAGTTCTTGTAATTGGCTTTGTAGTTCTTTCATCTCGCTGGGTGCGAGTCTGTAAGGAGCACGAGCTATTGGTGCAGCTCCTGGTACAAGATCTATTTGAAATTCAACGGATCGATGTGGGGGTAATCCCGGTAATTCTTTCGGAAATACATCAGGAAATTCTTTTGCGACGGGAACATCATTGATGCTCTTTTCTTCAGTTTGTACTTTTTCGACGTGTGCTAGAACAGCATAGCAACCTTTTCTTATTAGTTTTTGTGCCTTCAAATTACTAATAAGATGTAGCTTCGTGTTGCCCTTTTCTCCGTACACCATTAAGGGTTTTCCTTTTTCTCGTATAATGCGAATTGCATTTTTGTAACAAACGATCTCCGCTTTCACTTCTTTCAACCAGTCCATACCGATTATCACATCAAAACTCCCTAACTCTACTGGTATCAAATCAATCTTAAATGTTTCGCTAACCAGTTTAATTTCTCGATTCTGACATATATTATCTGCTGAAATTAATTTACCATTTGCTAATTCGAGTAAAAATTTACTATCCAAAGGCGTCAATGGACAACTTAATTTAGCACAAAAATCTCTACTCATATAGCTTCTATCCGCACCCGAATCAAATAAAACGTAAGCAGATTTATTGTCAATAAGAAACGTACCCGTAACAAGCTCCGGGTCATCCTGTGCCTCTGCCGCATTAATATTGAAAACTCTTCCACGGCCTTGTCCATTCGTGTTCTCCTGGTTCGGGCAATTTCTAATAATGTGGCCCGGTTTTCCACATTTATAACAAACTACATTGGCATAACTTGCTCCGACACTACTTGCTCCGCCATTACTCGTTCCGACACCATTTGTTCCTTTCGTTCTATTAACCCCTGGTCCGTAGACCTCACACTTCGCCGCGCTATGACCATTTCTTTTACACTTGTTGCAAAATTTGGTGCAGAACCCCGAGTGATTCTTTTCACACCTTTGGCATAGCTGCTTCTGATTGTTGTTGTTGTTGCGGTTATTATTGTTGTTGGGATGATTGTTGTAGTTGCTGTTGTTGTTGTTGTTGTTGTTGGGCCGTTTGTTGTAGTTGCGATTGATGTTGCGATTGTTGGGATAATTGTTGTGATTATTGTTGTAATTGCTGTTGTTGTTGTATTGGTGATTCTTATCACCGTTTTCCTCCCACTTTCTTTTGACTTGCTTCACATTGGCCTCTTCAGCAGTCTGTTCTTTAATTCTTTCTTCAATTTGGTTCACGAGTTTGTGAGCCATTCTACATGCCTGTTGTATGGAGGCGGGCTCGTGTGAACTTATATCTTCTTGGATTCTTTCCGGTAATCCTTTCATAAACGCGTCGATCTTCTCTTCCTCATCTTCAAATGCTCCCGGACACAATAGGCACAATTCTGTGAATCGTCTTTCGTACGTGGTAATATCAAATCCTTGGGTTCGTAACCCTCTAAGTTCTGTCTTGAGCTTATTGACCTCGGTTATGGGACGGTACTTCTCGTTCATCAAGTGCTTGAATGCTGACCACGGTAGTGCGTATGCATCGTCTTGTCCCACTTGCTCTAGATAGGTATTCCACCATGTTAACGCAGAACCTGTGAAGGTATGTGTAGCGTACTTTACTTTGTCCTCTTCAGTACACTTACTTATGGCAAACACCGATTCGACCTTCTCGGTCCACCGTTTCAATCCGATCGGTCCTTCGGTTCCATCAAATTCCAAAGGTTTGCAGGCAGTGAATTCTTTGTAGGTGCATCCTACACGATTTCCTGTACTGCTGGATCCAAGGTTATTGTTGGTATATAGCGCAGCCTGTACTGCGGCTATGTTTGAAGCTAGAAAAGTACGGAATTCCTCTTCATTCATATTCACGGTGTGTCGAGTAGTCGGTGCCATTTCCTTCAAAATAGTTAAATGGAACAAGTTAATCATACAGAATATTAAGAGTAGTTAATAGTATTTCGTAGCATAATATGAACTCATTTATAAAAGCTTTTTCTTCATATTAGCGTTTTATAAGTTTAAATTCGGGTAGTACCTACCCGTTAAGTTCATACTTAGTAGCTAATATACAATTCAACTACTACAATTCTATATGAAAAACTGATTATAATAATATTTCGCGTTCAAACTTTTATACAATATTTTACAAACTTACAATACCGCTTATTTTACATAAAGCATGAAATATAGCACACAATAACTTTGATACAAGATAGTTGTGAAGATAATTCTAGCTAGTACACAAGTCGTTCAGCAAAGGCAATAAAGACACGTAATTCATACGTCCAGAAACAAGTCATGCATTCTGGTTTTACTAGGACTACTTCCCATCCTTGGTCTTGTGCAACATAACCGTTATGGCCGTTGATAAGACAGCGTGTTGTAACGTCGTCAAAGGGACGAGGGTTACGTAATGTCCAACAGTCCCGTAATAATCTAAAAACCTCATTTCTTACCCCAATTACCGACTCCGTCACTTGTGGAAACGTTTTGTTTAATAGTTGTAGCCCGATGTTCTTGTTCTCACTTTGGTGAGAAGCGAACATTACTAATCCGTAAGCATAACATGCTTCTTTATGTTGCATGTTAGCCGCTTTTTCTAAATCACGAAGTCCAATATTCGGATATATTGAGTCAAAATAATTTCTTAACCCGTTGCGTAAAATAGCATTTGGGTTCCCCGCAATATATGCGTCAAAGTAAACACATCGTAACTTATGGGTTTCCCAATGTGATATCCCCCATCTTTCAAACGAAAGTCTCTTATAAACTAAGACATTCTTGGAACGTTCTTCGAATGTCTTACAAACTGATCTCGCCTTAAATAGTTGTGCCGAGGAATTCTGGCCGACTCTAGACAAGATTTCATCAATCATGTCTCCGGGTAGGTCTCTTAAAATATTGGGTTGTCTATCCATTTTGTGTTTTTAAACTGTAAAATAGACAAGAGTTAGATTCATAAAAAAATACTTATTAATACAAGCAATTTTTACATATATCATAAAGCATAAGAACACTATATTACATATATTACACCACACGAATACAACTATCTTATTCCGACTCGCTCGTTTCTTATTCTTCGGTTTTGGTTCGTTTTGCCAAGTTTCTAGGGATATATGATGTTCCCCTAATACGAGCCGTCGTTGTCCACATTGGTTTAGAAAAACCTGGTGGTTTAGAGGTTCCCGGGTCATTGTTACAACTTAAGGACTTCGGGCGTTGACGATACATATAAAGTTCATCGGGGTTGGAATTAGATTTCTCTATTTTTATGCCCTTTCCCTTATTATTTTCTTTTGCCTTTTTAAATTCAGTTGGGGTAATTTCTATAACATCATCGGAATTCTCGTCGGAATCCGATTCATCGGAGAATTGGTAATCCTCCCAATATTTTGCTTCCTTGGCAGAAACACCATTGACCATAATTAACCTTGGTCGGTTGGTTGAGGATTTTCTTTTACTTAACCGTTTTATTATTTCCCCCACCGGTTCTATTTCTTCATCCGGTTCCGATTCTTCTTCCGGTTCCGACTCTTCTTCCGGTTCCTCTTCGGGAACTTGTGAATCAGTCCACGAATCATTCCAATTTACATTTGACTCTTCATTATTATTAGGTGAGTCAATGGGACTTGTTCTAGAGGTAGACATCTATCACATAATATCAAACGCGTTAAGAGATTAATATATCACATAATATTCACATGTTAAAAATATATAGTTTCCAACAAAATTTGTTAAGCAATCATTTTTCAAGTAAACACGGTCGAAGTCCAGACTCACTAATGCATCCTAACAAACTCGATAAGACACACTAATGAAAAATTCTGGTTCTCTAAGACCAACGCTCGGATACCAACTGAAATGTCCCGTTCTTATTGATTAAAAACGTTCCATATTAATTGATTTCGTTGCGAGGTTTTGACCTCTATATGAGACGTTTTTCAAAGACTGCATTCATTTTTAAAACAAACCATAACCTTTATTTCATAAATAAAGGTTTAAAAAGCTTTACGTAGATTATCAAATAATGATAATCTAAAATATCCTGTTTACACACGACCATTACATAACGGTTTACAATACAAATATGTTACATCGAAATCAGTTTCTTGAATGCAGTTTTTACACAATATCATACAAACATGGACTCCAAATCTTGTCCTTATCTTAGTATGCAACAGCGGAAGCTCTTAATATTCACCTGAGAATAAACATGCTTTAAACGTCAACAAAAATGTTGGTGAGTTATAGGTTTAACCTATATATATCAAATCGTAACAATAGACCACAAGATTTCATATTTCAATACACATCCCATACATAGAGATAAAAATCATTCATATGGTGAACACCTGGTAACCGATATTAACAAGATGCATATATAAGAATATCCCCATCATTCCGGGACACCCTTCGGATATGATATAAATTTCGAAGTACTAAAGCATTCGGTACTTTGGATGGGGTTTGTTAGGCCCAATAGATCTATCTTTAGGATTCGCGTCAATTAGGGTGTCTGTTCCCTAATTCTTAGATTACCAGACTTAATAAAAAGGGGCATATTCGATTTCGATAATTCAACCATAGAATGTAGTTTCACGTACTTGTGTCTATTTTGTAAATCATTTATAAAACCTGCATGTATTCTCATCCCAAAAATATTAGATTTTAAAAGTGGGACTATAACTCACTTTCACAGATTTTTACTTCGTCAGGAAGTAAGACTTGGCCACTGGTTGATTCACGAACCTATAACAATATATACATATATATCAAAGTATGTTCAAAATATATTTACAACACTTTTAATATATTTTGATGTTTTAAGTTTATTAAGTCAGCTGTCCTCGTTAGTAACCTACAACTAGTTGTCCACAGTTAGATGTACAGAAATAAATCGATAAATATTATCTTGAATCAATCCACGACCCAGTGTATACGTATCTCAGTATTGATCACAACTCAAACTATATATATTTTGGAATCAACCTCAACCCTGTATAGCTAACTCCAACATTCACATATAGAGTGTCTATGGTTGTTCCGAAATATATATAGATGTGTCGACATGATAGGTCGAAACATTGTATACGTGTCTATGGTATCTCAAGATTACATAATATACAATACAAGTTGATTAAGTTATGGTTGGAATAGATTTGTTACCAATTTTCACGTAGCTAAAATGAGAAAAATTATCCAATCTTGTTTTACCCATAACTTCTTCATTTTAAATCCGTTTTGAGTGAATCAAATTGCTATGGTTTCATATTGAACTCTATTTTATGAATCTAAACAGAAAAGTATAGGTTTATAGTCGGAAAAATAAGTTACAAGTCGTTTTTGTAAAGGTAGTCATTTCAGTCGAAAGAACGACGTCTAGATGACCATTTTAGAAAACATACTTCCACTTTGAGTTTAATCATAATTTTTGGATATAGTTTCATGTTCATAATAAAAATCAGTTTCTCAGAATAACAACTTTAAAATCAAAGTTTATCATAGTTTTTAATTAACTAACCCAAAACAGCCCGCGGTGTTACTACGACGGCGTAAATCCGGTTTTACGGTGTTTTTCGTGTTTCCAGGTTTTAAATCATTAAGTTAGCATATCATATAGATATAGAACATGTGTTTAGTTGATTTTAAAAGTCAAGTTAGAAGGATTAACTTTTGTTTGCGAACAAGTTTAGAATTAACTAAACTATGTTCTAGTGATTACAAGTTTAAACCTTCGAATAAGATAGCTTTATATGTATGAATCGAATGATGTTATGAACATCATTACTACCTTAAGTTCCTTGGATAAACCTACTGGAAAAGAGAAAAATGGATCTAGCATCAATGGATCCTTGGATGGCTCGAAGTTCTTGAAGCAGAATCATGACACGAAAACAAGTTCAAGTAAGATCATCACTTGAAATAAGATTGTTATAGTTACAGAAATTGAACCAAAGTTTGAATATGATTATTACCTTGTATTAGAATGATAACCTACTGTAAGAAACAAAGATTTCTTGAGGTTGGATGATCACCTTACAAGATTGGAAGTGAGCTAGCAAACTTGAAAGTATTCTTGATTTTATGAAACTAGAACTTTTGGAATTTATGAAGAACACTTAGAACTTGAAGATAGAACTTGAGAGAGATCAATTAGATGAAGAAAATTGAAGAATGAAAGTGTTTGTAGGTGTTTTTGGTCGTTGGTGTATGGATTAGATATAAAGGATATGTAATTTTGTTTTCATGTAAATAAGTCATGAATGATTACTCATATTTTTGTAATTTTATGAGATATTTCATGCTAGTTGCCAAATGATGGTTCCCACATGTGTTAGGTGACTCACATGGGCTGCTAAGAGCTGATCATTGGAGTGTATATACCAATAGTACATACATCTAAAAGCTGTGTATTGTACGAGTACGAATACGGGTGCATACGAGTAGAATTGTTGATGAAACTGAACGAGGATGTAATTGTAAGCATTTTTGTTAAGTAGAAGTATTTTGATAAGTGTATTGAAGTCTTTCAAAAGTGTATAAATACATATTAAAACACTACATGTATATACATTTTAACTGAGTCGTTAAGTCATCGTTAGTCGTTACATGTAAGTGTTGTTTTGAAACCTTTAGGTTAACGATCTTGTTAAATGTTGTTACAACGATAATCGTCACATATATGTCTCGTTTAAAAATCATTAAGTTAGTAGTCTTGTTTTTACATATGTAGTTCATTGTTAATATACTTAATGATATGTTTACTTATCATAGTATCATGTTAACTATATATATATCCATATATATGTCATCATATAGTTTTTACAAGTTTTAACGTTCGTGAATCACCGGTCAACTTGGGTGGTCAATTGTCTATATGAAACATATTTCAATTAATCAAGTCTTAACAAGTTTGATTGCTTAACATGTTGGAAACATTTAATCATGTAAATATCAATCTCAATTAATATATATAAACATGGAAAAGTTCGGGTCACTACACAAAAGACAGATTCGACGAATTGAAGACGCAAACGATCAAAAAGCTCAATAGTACAAAATACAATCAAAGAGGTTCTAATTATTGATAAGAAACGTCTCAGAATTACAAGAGTACAAGACAAAAAATGCAAAGTACACGATATAAAATAGTATGCAAGGACGTTCGAAAATCCGAAACCGGGACCGGGACCAGAGTCAACTCTCAATGCTCGACGCAACGGACTAAAAATTACAAGTTAATTATGTATATAAATATAATATAATATATAATTAATTATATAAATTATATTTATATATTATATTTATATATTAAAACCGTCGGCAAGAAAGGTTCCAAAATGAGATGAGCTGTAGAAACAAACTCCGCGACTTGCGGAGTTTGAAGGCCAAAAAGGCCGCGACTCACGGAGCCTCCCTGGACAAAAATGCCTATAAAACCCAGCGCAATTCGAAGTTTTATATATCCATATATCCATCCTCTCTATCTATATACGTAAATATATATATATATATATATATATATATATATATATATATATATATATATATATATATATATATATATATATATATATATATATTATATTTTAATTTTAATTTTAATTTTAAATCCTAATAATAAGGGTATGTTAGCGAATGTTGTAAGGGTGTAAGTTGAAATTCTATCCGTGTAACGCTACGCTATTTTTAATCATTGTAAGTTATGTTCAACCTTTTTAATTTAATGTCTCGTAGCTAAGTTATTATTATGCTTATTTAAATCGAAGTAATCATGATGTTGGGCTAATTACTAAAATTGGGTAATTGAGCTTTGTACCATAATTGGGGTTTGGACTAAAGAACGACACTTGTGGAAATTAGACTATGGGCTATTAATGGGCTTTATATTTGTTTAACTAAATGATAGTTTGTTAATTTTAATATAAAGATTTACAATTGGACGTCCCTATAAATAACCACATACACTCGATCGGACACGATGGGCGGGATATTTATATGTACGAATAATCGTTCATTTAACCGGACACGGGAATGAATTAATAGTCTATGAAATTATTAAAACAGGGGTGAAATTATGTACAAGGACACTTGACATAATTGATAACAAAGTATTAAAACCTTGGGTTACACGCAGTCGATATCCTGGTGTAATTATTAAACAAAGTATTAAAATATTGTTACAGTTTAAGTCCCCAATTAGTTGGAATATTTGACTTCGGGTATAAGGATAATTTAACGAGGACACTCGCACTTTATATTTATGACTGATGGACTGTTATGGACAAAAACCAGACGGACATATTAAATAATCCAGGACAAAGGACAATTAACCCATGGGCATAAAACTAAAATCAACACGTCAAACATCATGATTACGGAAGTTTAAATAAGCATAATTCTTTTATTTCATATTTAATTTCCTTTATTTTATATTTAATTGCACTTCTAATTATCGCACTTTTATTTATTGTTATTGTATTTAATTGCACTTTTAATTATCGTATTTTTAATTATCGCAATTTTATTTTTTCGCACTTTTATTTATCGCAAATTCATTATCGTTATTTACTTTACGCTTTAAATTAAGTTATATTTATTTTACATTAGGTTTTAACTGCGACTAAAGTTTTAAAATCGACAAACAGGTCATTAAACGGTAAAAACCCCCTTTATAATAATAATATTACTTATATATATATATATTTGTATTTTTATAAATTAAAACTAATATAGCGTTAAGCTTTGGTTAAAGATTTTTCCCTATGGAACGAACCGGACTTACTAAAAACTACACTACTGTACGATTAGGTACACTGCCTATAAGTGTTGTAGCAAGGTTTAAGTATATCCATTCTATAAATAAATAAATATCTTGTGTAAAATTATATCGTATTTAATAGTATTTAGTTGTAAAATTGAATAGTATTTTATACCCCTTAGCTTTAACCATCAACGACCAAAAAGCTCAAAAGTACAAAATACAATCAAAGAGGTTCCAATTATTGATAAAAAACGTCTCGAAATTACAAGAGTACAAGATTCAAAACGCAAAGTACAAGATTATAAATTGTATATAAGGACGTTCAAAAATCCGGAACAGGGACCAGAGTCAACTCTCAATGCTCGACGCAACGGACTAAAAATTACAAGTTAACTATGTATATAAATATAATATAATATATAATTAATTATATAAATTATATATATATTATATTTATATATTAAAACCATCGGCAAGAAAGGTTCCAAAATGAGATGAGCTGTAGAAACAAACTCTGCGAGTTGCGGAGTTTGAAGGCCAAAAAGGCCGCGACTCGCGGAGCCTCCCTGGACAAAAATGCCTATAAAAGCCAGCGCAATTCGACGTTTTAAATATCCATATATCAATCTCTCTATCTAAACGTATATATATATATATATATTTATATTTTAATTTTAATTTTAATTTTAATTTCTAATAATAAGGGTATGTTAGCGAATGTTGTAAGGGTGTAAGTCAAAATTCTGTCCGTGTAACGCTACGCTATTTTTAATCATTGTAAGTTATGTTCAACCTTTTTAATTTAGTGTCTCGTTGCTAAGTTATTATTATGCTTATTTAAATAGAAGTAATCATGATGTTGAGCTAATTACTAAAATTGGGTAATTGGGCTTTGTACCATAATTGGAGTTTGGACAAAAGAACTACACTTGTGGAAATTAGACTATAGGCTATTAATGAGCTTTATATTTGTTTAACTAAATGATAGTTTGTTAATTTTAATATAAAGATTTACAATTGAACGTCCCTATAAATAACCATATACACTCGATCGGACACGATGGGCGGGGTATTTATATGTACGAATAACCGTTCATTTAACCGGACAAGGGAATGGATTAATAGTCACTAGAATTATTAAAACAAGGGTGTAATTATATACAAGGACACTTGGTGTAATTGTTAACAAAGTATTAAAACATTGGGTTACACGCAGTCGATATCCTGATATAATTATTAAACAAAGTATTAAAATCTTGTTACAGTTTAAGTCCCCAATTAGTTGGGATATTTGACTTCGGGTATAAGGATAATTTGACGAGGACACTCGCACTTTATATTTATGACTGATGGACTGTTTTGGACAAAAACCAGACGGACATATTAAATAATCCAGGACAAAGGACAATTAACCCATGGGCATAAAACTAAAATCAACACGTCAAACATCATGATTACGGAAGTTTAAATAAGCATAATTATTTTATTTCATATTTAATTTCCTTTATTTTATATTTAATTGCACTTCTAATTATCTCATTTTTAATTATTGTCATTGTATTTAATTGCACTTTTAATTATCGTACTTTTTAATTATCGCAATTTTATTTTATCGCACTTTTATTTATCGCAATTTCATTATCGTTATTTAATTTACGCTTTAAATTAAGTCTTTTATTTATTTAATATTTTACATTAGGTTTTAACTGCGACTAAAGTTTTTAAAATCGACAAACCGGTCATTAAACGGTAAAAACCCCCATTTATAATAATAATATTACTTATATATATATTTGTATTTTTATAAAATTAAAACTAATATAGCGTTAAGCTTTGGTTAAAGATTTTTTCCCTGTGGAACGAACCGGACTTACTAAAAACTACACTACTGTACGATTAGGTACACTGCCTATAAGTGTTGTAGCAAGGTTTAAGTATATCCATTCTATAAATAAATAAATATCTTGTGTAAAATTGTATCGTATTTAATAGTTTTTCCTGCTAAAATTTAATAGTATTTTATACCCCTTAGCTTTAACATCAAGTATTTTTGGCGCCGCTGCCGGGAAATCGATTTCTTGCTTAAAAGCCGAAAGCGCAACGCTAATATAAAAAAAAAAATTATTTTTAGTTTACTTTTATAAAACATACGCTTTTGTAAAAATAAAAAAAGAAAACAAAAATATAAATATTTTTAAGAGTTTGTTAAATATTTAAGTTTTATAAAGTTTCTTTATTTTTATTTTATAAAAATATAAGTCTTATTTAAATATTTTGTTTTTATTTAAAATATAAAAAAAAACCGAAAAAAAATATATTAAAAACGGAACCTGTCGAAGTAAAGCCTGATACATGTTTGAGTTTTCCAGCTACGTGTCACGCGACTCGCGGAGCCACCCTGACACCGACAGAAACCCTAATTTCGCATTAATTACGGAGTTTATTATTATTATTATAAAAACCCTAATTAGGTTTTGTTAATTAGTTAATTTAGTTTAGTTTTAATTATTTTATATATTTAGTTTAATTAGTTTAATTAGTTTATAAAATTAATAGTTTTATAAAATAAATAATATAAAAATAATATTTTTATAAAAATTGTACTTTTTACAACTTTTAGTTTATTTTTATATTTTGTCCCTTTTTATTCGTTTTTAGCGTAATTTTTGTATTTTTTGCTCGTATTTAGTTTTACATATAGTTTTTGCTATAGTTATTTTTACTTCTAGATTTTTAGGCTTTGCCGTAAAATCCTTAAGTGCTTTTTCTTTAGACTAAGATTTAAGTGCTCTAGAATTTTGCGACGCCTTTTTAAGTTTTAGTACCTTTTTAAGATATTGCCATTTGGGATATAGTTTTACTTGTAAGCTTTAATATTTTTAGACGCAACTTTTAATTTTTAGTTTTTAGTTCCTTTTTAAGTTTCGACGCGCTACTTTCTTATTTTTATTTTTCGACACCTTTTACCTATGGATCAATTATCACTCCAATTAGTAATCTCAATTTGCAATTTTAATTTTAAGTTAATGATAATAATAAGGTTGGGTTAGTCAAGTGTTTTAAAGTTCTATAAGTCATTTCTCTTTTTCTTTCTTATTTTTCGACGCCTTTTATTTTTCAACCCTTTACTTTTTCGACCTTTTTCGACGCGCTCTTTTTCTTTCTTATTTCTCGTCATTCTAGTTTTTAGGACTTAGAATTTTCTCTATTTCTTATCTAAAACTTCTTAAAATTACAAAAATTTATTTTAAGTGGTTAAATTGATAGACATCAAAATTTTCTGGTTCGTAGTAATAGTTGGATTTGTACGTGGACCGGGTTATTGGAGCCAAACAGTACTCAATTATATTGAGACCAAACGAATCTTGCCCCTCTGCTGCATCTTTTGGCTATTCGAAACGTGGGCAAAATCAGAAAAGTCTATTATTTGGATAACTTATATAATTTTTCTTTTCTTTTAAAAACTAATAGGATATTCGGTGAATGCACCGAGCAAGACGTTCACCACCTTTTGTACGTTCACCACCGGTAACCAGATCAAGAAATCTAGCTAATATTACCGCCGTTGATTTTTCTTTAGAATCATCATCCAGTCGACCAAGTACTCCAATTCAAATTTCCGATAATCCATTTTTTGAACCCGACCTCACAATTGAGAATCCGAAGAATATTCAGGGACGATTCATAGATCCTGAACCATTAATTTTTCCTCCGGAACCACCAATCATTCAAACATAGATTGTTAAGGAACGAACTATTAAATCAGAATCATCTAGTGATTCAGATTCAACAAATTCAATCATGGAAAATCTGGAACCTCTAAGTATGGAAGACCGAATGAGAGCTAAACGCACTGGCCAAGGTCACGCAATTACACATCCAGACATTAATGCGTCAGATTATGAAATCAAAGGACAAATTCTACATATGGTGACTAATCAATGCCAATTTAGTGGTGCGTCGAAGGAAGATCCAAATGAACATCTTCGTACCTTTAATAGGATCTGCACACTATTTAAAATCCGAGAAGTTGAGGATGAACAGATATATCTCATGTTATTTCCCTGAACTTTAAAGGGAGAAGCCAAAGATTGGTTGGAATCGTTACCTGAAGGGGCGATTGATACATGGGACGTTTTAGTTGAAAATTTTCTTAAACAATTCTTTCCGGCATCTAAAGCCGTAAGACTTCAAGGAGAAATTGTTACGTTCACACAGAAAACGAATGAAACTCTATATGAGGCGTGGACTAGATTTGGAAAGTTATTAAGAGGATGTCCGCAACATGGTTTAGACACTTGTCAAATAGTACATATATTCTACCAAGGATGCGACATCACTACAAGGAAAGACATAGATATAGCAGCTGGTGGTTCTATTATGAAGAAAACCGAAACTGATGCTTACAAAATTATTGATAACACTGCTTCCCACTCACATGAGTGGCACCAAGAAAAAGATATCGTTAGATCATCTAAAGCAGCTAGAGCCGATTCTAGCCATGACTTAGATTCCATTTCAGCAAAGATAGATGTTGTCGAGAGACGAATGGAAAAGATGACTAAGGATATACACTCAATACGAATTAGTTGTGAGCAGTGTGGAGGACCACATTTGACAAAAGATTGTCTCAGTATTGAACTAACAATGGAACAAAGAGAGAATATTTCATACATAAACTAAAGACCTGGAAATAATTATCAGAATAATTATCAACCTTCAAGACGGATTTACAATCAAAACCAGAATTATAACCGAAATATTCCATACAACAACCAACAAGGTCCTAGCAATCAACAAGTATCCAATAATACTTACAACCAGCAAAGACCTAATTTTCAAAACAAACCACCACAACAAACCGATGATAAAAAGCCAAATTTAGAAGATATGTTGACGAAGCTAGTTGAAACTCAAACGCAGTTTTTCACATCTCAGAAACAAACTAATGAACAAAATGCCCAAGCATTTAGAAATCAACAAGCTTCTATTCAAAATTTGGAACAAGAAGTAAGTAACCTAGCAAGGTTAATAGGTGAAAGAAAACCGAGAAGTCTACCTAGTGATACAAATGCAAACCCCCGGAATGAAACAACTAAAGCCATTACCACAAGAAGTGGTACAACACTTAAATCACCTGAAATACCTGTAATTTCTGATGAAGCTATTCCTACTCCACAAGAACCACAACCTGAACAAGATAAGGAAAAAGAACCGGTAGTTGAAAAGGTTAATAAAGATAACACAGTTAAGGCAAAACCTTATGTTAAACCATACTAACCACCACTTCCTTACCCGAATAAAATGAAAAAAGAAAAACTTGAAGCCGAGCAATCCAAATTCTTGGATATGTTTAAACAGATAAATGTAAATCTTCCTTTCATTGATGTGATTTCAGGAATACCTAGATATGCTAAATTTATGAAAGATCTAATCACAAATAGAAAGAAAATGGAAGAACTCTTGGCCGTTACTATGAATGCTAATTGTTCAGCAGTGCTGTTGAATAAGATACCAGAAAAATTATCTGATCCAGGAAGTTTCACAATTTCATGTTTTCTGGGTAGTCTTAGTTCAATAGAAGCATTGGCAGACTTAGGTGCTAGTATAAATTTAATGCCGTATTCACTATACGCTAAACTAGACCTTGGAGAATTGAAACCAACAAGAATAAGCATACAACTAGCAGATCGATCAATAAAATATCCTAGAGGGATAATGGAAAACATGCTAGTTAAAGTTGGTACTTTAGTATTTCCAGTAGATTTTGTTGTTCTGGATATGGAAGAAGATTCTCAAGTTCCTCTCATATTAGGAAGACCATTCTTAAACACGGCTAAAGCAATGATAGACGTGTTTGGTAAGAAACTGACCCTAAGTATAGAGGATGAGAGTGTTACCTTTTCAGTTGATAGAGCAATGCAACAACCGCAATCTGCAGATTATACATGTTATTATATTCAAACTATAGATTCACATGCAGAATTGTTAGAAAAATTTCCAGAATTACAAGGAACAGGAGAATGTTATTTAGGAGAAGGAACTGAACCAATTGATGAAACTGAAATGTTAGCTACACTAATGGCTAATGGATATGAACCAACAACAGAAGAAATTCAAATGGTAAAAGAAGAAGAAAGATATTGATATAAATCATCGATAGAAGAACCTCCGAAATTAGAGTTAAAGCCACTTCCAAACCATTTAGAATATGCTTATTTACATGGTGAATCTGAATTACCTGTAATAATATCGTCTTCTCTTCCTGAAAATGAAAAATCTCAACTCATTTATGTGTTAAAAGCTCATAAACCTGCTATTGCATGGAAAATTCATGATATTAAAGGAATAAGTCCTTCGTATTGCACACATAAAATCCTTATGGAAGAAGGTCATAAAACGTATGTGCAACGCCAATGAAGAATAAATCTTAATGTGCAAGATGTAGTTAAGAAAGAAATTATTAAACTGCTTGATGCAGGTTTAATTTATCCAATTTCTGATAGTCCATGGCTAAGCCCAGTTCAATGCGTACCTAAGAAAGGTGGCATGACTGTCATCACAAATGAGAAGAATGAGCTTATTCCTACAAGGACTGTAACAGGATGGCATGTATGTATTGATTATAGAAAATTAAAGGACGCCACCAGAAAAGATCACTTTCCCTTACCTTTCATTGATCAAATGTTGGAAAGGTTAGCCGGAAACAGTTACTATTGTTTTCTAGATGGTTTTTCCGGATACTTTCAAATTCCAATAGCACCCGAGGACCAAGAGAAAACCACGTTCACGTGCCCTTATGGTACTTTTGCTTACAAACGCATGCCATTTGGATTTTGTAACGCCCCTGCAACCTTTCAAAGGTGCATGATGACGATTTTTCATGACATGATAGAAGAATGCATGGAAGTTTTCATGGATGACTCTTCAGTTTTCGGTGATACATTTGAAACATATCTAGTTAATCTTGAACGAATGCTTATTAGATGCGAACAATCAAATCTAGTTCTTAATTGGGAAAAATGCCATTTCATGGTTAAAGAAGGCATCGTTCTTGGACATAAAATTTCAAAGGAAGGAATTGAAGTGGATAGAGCTAAAGTAGATGTAATTGCTAAACTTCCACATCCCACCAATGTTAGAGGAGTTAGGAGTTTTCTAGGGCATGCCGGTTTTTACCGACGTTTCATAAAAGATTTTTCTAAAATTGCCACTCCTATGAATAAACTCCTAGAAAAGGATGCTCCATTCATCTTTTAAGATGAATGTATCAAATCTTTTAATATTCTTAAAGAAAAACTCACTAATACGCCGATCATGAAAACTCCAAATTGGAATTTACCGTTTGAACATATGTGCGATGCAAGTGATTTTGCAATGGGAGTCGTTTTAGGACAAAGGATTGAAAAACGATTTCAACCTATATATTATGCTAGTAAGACGTCACAAGGAGCACAAACGAACTACACAACTACTAAAAAAGAACTCCTTGCTATTGTCTTTGCTTTTGACAAATTTCGTTCATATCTCGTTCTAGCTAAAACGGTGGTCTATACCGACCATTCTGCTCTTAGATACCTATTTTCGAAACAAGATGGTAAACCAAGATTAATCCATTGGATCTTACTCTTACAAGAGTTCGATATTGAAATCCGAGATAAAAGAGGAGTAGAAAATCTCGCCGCTGATCATCTTTCCCGTCTTAAAAATCCCGAATTAGAAGTTCTAAATAAATCGGCCATACAAGACAACTTTCCTGATGAATATCTATTGAAGATAGATTATAATGAAATTCCATGGTTTGCAGACTATGCAAACTACTTAGTATGTGGATTCCTTGAGAAAGGATTGTCGTTCCAAAAATGAAAGAAATTCTTCAGTGATATAAAACACTATTTCTGGGAAGATCCACATTTGTTTAAAAGTTGTCCCGATGGAATAATACGCCGATGTGTATTCGGAGATGAAGCTAGTAAAATCTTAAACCATTGTCACACAGGACCAACAGGAGGGCATTATGGGGCTCAGCTCACAGCAAGAAAAGTTTACGATGCTGGATTCTATTGGCCTACAATTTACAAAGACGCACACCTTCTTTGCAAATCCTGTGATGCTTGTCAAAGGGCCGGAAAAATAAGTCAACGTGATGAAATGCCACAAAATGTCATTCAAGTATGTGAAGTATTTGACATTTGGGGTATTGACTTTATGGGTCCATTTCTAAAATCTCATAATAATCTCTATATTCTAGTAGCCATTGATTATATATCTAAATGGGCGGAAGCACAAGCTCTCCCAACTAACGATGCACGAGTTGTAGTCAACTTTTTAAAACGTCTTTTTGCAAGGTTTGGAACACCGAAAGCTTTAATAAGTGATCGGGGAACTCATTTCTGTAATAATCAACTTGAGAAAGTTCTTAAAATATATGGAGTAACTCATAAAATCTCCACTGCATATCATCCACAGACAAGTGGACAAGTTGAAAATACCAACTGAGCTTTAAAACGTATTCTAGAGAAAACCGTAGGAACAAATCCAAAGGAATGGTCCATAAAATTGGAGGATGCACTCTGGGCTTTTAGAACAGCCTACAAAACTCCAATTGGAACCACACCTTTCAGACTCGTTTATGGAAAAGCATGTCATCTTCCAGTAGAAATTGAACACAAAGCATTTTGGGCTTTGAAGACATGTAATCTTGAATTACATGAAGCTGGACATCTACGATTAAGTCAACTAAACGAATTAGAAGAATTAAGACAAGAAGCATACGAAAATTCGTTAATCTATAAGGAAAGAACAAAGAAATGGCATGATAAAAGAATCAGAAGTTCAAAAGAATTTAAAGAAGGAGACAGAGTTCTTCCTTTCAATTCACGATTCAAGCTATTTCCTGGAAAATTGAAATCAAGATGGTCTGGACCATTCATAGTCAAAAGAGTTTTCCCATACGGAATGATAGAATTAATAAATTCAAATGGGATTGAATTTAAAGTTAATGGTCACAGAGTTAAACACTACATAGATAGTCCGATGGAAGTCAACAACGAAGTTAATCACAATTTCGATACCACAGCTAACTAAGTGTGGGGAGAATCAAGTCTTTAAAGGATAATATGTATTTCTGTTAGAGTTAGATTTTCTGTTTTCGTGTAGTTCTCAAAAATGGAACCCGAATGGTCTTTCCCTAGCAGACCCTAAAGAACTAGTCTTCTCCCCCCATTCTGAATTTTTATTTTTTTAGGTTTTTACGAAATGAAGACTTCCTGTGAACTAAACCATGGTCTAATGCTACACGCTTTGATCACTAAACGTAATAATGACACACTTCCAAGTGAAATAGTATCATTAATCAGAGGTAAATTGGACGGAGTAAGAAAAGAATCCAGATGCGAAGATAATAAGTTACAATTTGGTAAAGGAAAATCAAAATCCGCAGTGAAAAGAAGAGCACGACACCTTGAAAAATGTCACAAATGCGGAAAATGGTCACACGAAGGTAAATGTTCAAATAATCAAACCTATTCAAACACCGAATTTGTTACTTTATGCAGAGATTGACCGTTCATATGTTTAGAAGAAAAACATTGAATGCTCGAGGTTACGCCTATGTAGCCATGGAAAATCAATTAGTCCGACTATCTTATGAGTGGGCTAGAGCATATCACTAAGAAATCTATTTCACAGGTAAGTTTGTACAGTTTTTATTTTTATTTTTATTTTTAACCTTTTGATAATAAACGCTAATTTGTTCGCTATAAAGTATTAAATTGGTATTCGATGAAATTAGGTCTTGCGACCTAAATTATTGATATCATACAAAAATTTATTACATCACTGTGAAATTTACCGTTTATTCTTAATGTATAAATATTTTTAATCAATCAACCTAAAATATTTCAAAAATTCGTCATGAGTTAAATTAGGTCATGGAACCAAAATTACTTTACCGAAAAGAGGGGCGTATATTTTTGATAATATTTGATTGATTAAAGTGGGATAAAAGCCAAAAAGATTTTTAATTTTATTTTTACCATGTTTTTAAAAAATTAATAAATAAATATTAAATAAATATTGTAAACTTTTAAAATTGTAAATATTTGGAAAATTAATATTTTTAATATAAGTTTGTATGTATAAAAACAAAAATATAATTTAAGTTTGGTGTGAATTTATAATATGAATTTTTAATTAAGTTTGGTATGAATTTTTAATTTTATTCATTTTAAATTTAAGTTTGGTGTGAATTTAAAAACAAAAATTTACTTTATTTCGCTAAGTTAAAAATATGATTTTTAAAATTCGTCGTGAGTTGAAGACTGGGTCTTTGAACCGAAATTGCTTTACCCGAGGGCGGGACGAGAAATTTTATTATCATTATTTTTAATCTTATTGAATTAAAGTATGCCAAAAACATTAAAAAACCCAAAAATCTTTGCTTTTAAAACCGCGCTTTAAATTGACAAATTTTAAAATTTTATCAAGGGACGGACTAGGACATCGTTCCGAAACGACCTCGTCCTAAATAGCAAGGGAAACAAAATTTTAGAATTAATTAATTAATTGTTTTATAAGTTAAGGTTTTTATAAAAAAAAAAAAAAAATACAAACACCGCGACTCGCGGAGTTTGTAATGGGTAAACACCGCAAGTCGCGGAGAATCAAAAATCTAGAAAAAAATAAAAAGGCCGAACATATCAGACAGTCCCCAACACCCACAAAACTGCGAAAAACACACACAAAGACACTCTCAAATTCGTATTTTTGGCCATTTTTCATCAAATCTTTCACAAAATCATGTTGAGAAGAATGTTATCAAGGAATTACTCAAGGAAAATGGTAAATTTCTACATCAAAACACCCTTTAATTAGAAAATTTAGTGTTCTTGAGCAATTTTATACCCAATTCGATTTTGATGCTTTTTAGTGTAATTATGCTTAAATTACTTGTGTATTATGCTTGTATAACCTAGATTGATGCTATTTAACATGATTAGAAGCCTTAAACTTCAAAATTTTGAGTAATCTAGGGTTTGTGTTCTTGAACAAAATTGGGGCTTTTTGATATAAACAGGTTATGGCCGATTTTTGTCATGAATTATTGCTAAATTAAGTAGTGTAACATGTTTAGGTAGTTAAATGATCCAAACTTTGAGCCTAAACATGATTTTTGAGAATTAAAGTGGACTTTTTCAAGTCTAAAATTCTTGAACTTGATTTTTGAGAGATAATGCCATTTGAAACTTGTTTAATTGCTAATAATGATTATTTTGACATGTTATTTAAGTTGAATGCTTATGAACTTGGTGAACATTTTCGTATATGCTTATTTGAAAAAGTGTAGATTTGATAAAAATATGAAAATGAGCATAAGTTTGATATAAATTGAACATGTCATTGTAATTATTTTGATTGATGATTTTGCTGACACTAATGCATATTTGGATGCACAAAAATTGTGTTTGATGTGTTTTGCAGACTGAAAGGGGTGAATCTTCATCCCAAGCTCGCATTGCTCCTCCTGAGAATGCGGAACAACAGGATGTTGATAGCTATTACAAACAAGATATACCTCATCCAGTTATGACATTTTCAGATATGCACGTGGAAGATTTGCACCCGAACTTGAGATTAGACAGACGTTGGATAGATTATCCAAAATACCAAAGGAGCTTGCACACTCTTCATTCTAAAGCTGTTGAAGTACCTAGGGTAATAGAATGGGAACCGTTAGAAGCCGTAGGATTGAGCGAACGGATTAGAGAATTACTTACACAGAGGTATGGTAATTCTATTTTTAACGATTGGGTACGATTATTCAACATGCGTAGACCTGTATATAAAGTATGGTGTGAAGAATTATTGTGTAGTATAGAAATAAATGATCGGGTAGCTAGTTTAACCGATCGAACTTTTATTAGATTTTTGTTAGGAGGTTTGATGCGTCACATGTCTCTACTAGATATGGCTCAGGCTTTACGTATATATACGCCTGAGGAGCTAGCATCTGCCGATTGTCAAGGGTTGATATTAAATGGTAGGAAGATTGATGAAAATTTTGATACGCATGGTGTATGGAGTCAAATGACTAGCCATCACCGATTTAAAGGGGAAATTACTCTTATTTGGATATAGATATAGCTGAGTTAAGAGTAATTCACAGGTTTCTAGCAAACTCGATTACACAGCGAGGTAAAAATAAGGAAAAGGTAAATGAGCAAGATTTATTTTACGACATGTGTATTCGAGACCCACAAAGCGCTGTAAGTATACCTTATTGTGTGGGTTATTATTTATCGGCTATGGTTAGGGGGATGAGACCGCACAGTATAATAGGAGGTGGTATATTTATTACATTAATTGCTGAGTATCTCGATGTGGATATAAGTCGGGGGGATTATTAATCGAAGAACCAGAACCCCACGATACAATTGGTTTAAATGTATATCATGGTGCTAAGGTTTTGAAGAGGCGAAATAATGCCGCAGTACAATATAATGGAAGACATCCACAGGTTGAAAGAAATCAACAGCCAGGTAATATGGGAGGGGAAATGAAATGACAGAAATGCAAAGGTTTATAGCTTCACAAGAGTATGAAAATGCTAGACATCGAGTATTTGAAGATTGCAAGTTCATCAAAACCATATCATAGCACATTGCCAACATATAGGTAGAAACTATATTCCTACTCCAAAGCCCGTATTTCCTCCCTGGTCTATAGAGATCCAACCACTGTATCCTACTTATAACCCAGCTGAAGCATTTTATAACACATACGGTTATGCATGGAACCCCTACTGGTATCAGTATCAACCCTAGTTTATTTAGTTTTATTTATTTTATTTTTGTAATGTTACTACATTTAACACTTATGTTGATATTGTAATAGTTTTTATAATTTTCTAACTTTTATTATTAGATTTTAATAATTTTTGAATGTGAGGTAATATACCAAACTTCAAAAATATGTATATATGTTTGCAGTTTATCTTATGAACACAACAGGGTAAAACAACGCATTTTCAAATACTGGCATTAAGTTCAGCAAAAGCAACTAATTTTGACGACAAGATGCAAAATATATGTGAAATAACAACAAGACGGAATGAACAAATGATGTGCACCATTTATCATTCAACACAAACAACAATATGTTTGGAAACTTTGGTAAAACTTGATCATTTTTCTACGCTAATCACCCTCAATAATTTAAATTGTTACTGATTTCTTGCAAATGAGGGCATTGCAAGATCTTAAGTGTGGAAAGGGGTTAAATTCTTTCGAATTTTAAAATTTTTACTTTATACACTTGGTTACCATTAAAAATACTAGTAACGTAGTAGTTGTATTAGAATCTAGTGCTCTCTGATAACAAAAAACAGCCCTAGTCTTATATACTGACTACTCACTTCTAGTAAAAATTTTCAAAATTTTCAATTAAATGAACTCAAAATCATGTTTATACATATTTATGAACGATAAAACTAGGTGTTAACACCGAAATTATTGTTACCTTGGAAAGGACATAAATTAAGAAACAAACCAAAATGTTAGAATTCATTTAAAATGGAATAGAGGACATTAAAAAAGGCAAATAAAAGAAAATAAAAGCCAAGTGTGGGAAAATTTACCAAGTTATTTTAAACATATGTCACATATTTCTGTAACAAATAACTGAAAATACTTTTGCTTTGGACTAAACTAAAAAGTTTTACCCGATTTACTGTAAGAAAGATGGATCTACACGATGAATCAATTCCATCATTAAAAGAAAGTAAAGTCTTCCGAAAGAGAAACGCGCTTCTTGATTTAGGTCATGAAGTTGTCGTCCAGACCAGCTGTAGGTTGACGAAAAATCTAGAAAAGTCATCACTAAAATCAGTAGGAAATCCACGGACCTCAGCATCAAACAGGGTCACCAAGTGGTCAGACTTATCCTAACCATGAGAGGATCTGTCTTGTACAATGGGGGGCACCGTGCAAATTAGCTTGATAAGACTAATGAATCAGATCCCCAGAAAGGATAATCTCCTTAAAGATCAAAAATCAGCTTTTAAGACTGATATTACTCAATCCTAGAGATTGACTTTAAAGATTGAGAATTACAAACTCATGGAATTCAATGATATCTAAACTCGAGCTTGAACGAGAAAATATTTTGATCAAAATTACAAACCGATTTGTTTTCTGAAAATCCATTTTCAATGCGTTCATTACCTTTGAACGTAAAATCCTAGGAATTCACCTGGAATTCATTAGGTCACCTGAACCAAATCGGGTGTCAACCGTAAGAACGGTGGTTGCATAGCATGGTCAAAGACAAGACCTTGTGCCAGACCGAAAAATTATAAGGGTGAGCTTTACTATTGCTCCTACTAAGGATAGTAATTACATCTGATACGTTATAGACCATAATTAAAAGAATGTCAGGGGACATTGCCTTAATAGTTGCTTGTTCAACGCTTTCCTTTACAACCGGACGGTAGTTTATCGAAAAGTAATATACGGAGCAAGTATACTGGATGTGTTGCTTTCCCAATACAAGGTTAGCAAGTGGGTGACACAAAACCGCAAGTTTTGAGCTAAAATTTTCAAATCTGAAACCCACCAAACCCACAAAAAGAATTTGCAAACACCGGTGAAGGGTTATTCCGGAAAACTTATCTAGGGTAAAAGCTAGATTTAATTCTCAAAAAGATCAAATGTTTTCATAAAGATCCAATTTCCTAAAGGATCTAAATTTTCATAAGTCATGTGAGACTGTAAACCACATCGTTACTACCATTATTTATACCGCCGTATATAAATCACTGATGTACAAAGTGTGAAGAATAAAGAAGTGATTCTAGTATTTCAAGACTATATTGCTTGAGGACAAGCAACGCTAAAGTGTGGGAATATTTGATAATGCTAAAAACGAACATATATTTCATAGCATTATCCCTCAAGAAAGACAAGCTTTTAGTTGCAATTGTTCTATTTACAAGTGATATTCGTTTAAATAATAAAAGGTGAAGACAAAAGACAGATTCGACGAATTGAAGACGCAAATGACCAAAAAGCTCAAAAGTACAAAATACAATCAAAGAGGTTTCAATTATTGATAAGAAACGTCTCGAAATTACAAGAGTACAAGATTTAAAACGCAAAGTACAATATATTAAATTGTACGCAAGGACGTTCGAAAATCCGGAACCGGGACCAGAGTCAACTCTCAACGCTCGACGCAACGGACTAAAAATTACAAGTTAACTATGTATATAAATATAATATAATATATAATTAATTATATAAATTATATATATATATTATATTTATATATTAAAACCGTCGGCAAGAAAGGTTCCAAAATGAGATGAGCTGTAAAAAAAACTCCGCGAGTTGCGGAGTTTGAAGGCCAAAAAGGCCGCGACTCGCGGAGCTTTCCTGGACAAAAATGCCTATAAAAGCCAGCGCAATTCGACGTTTTAAATATCTATATATCAATCTCTCTATCTAAACGTATATATATATATATATATATATATATATATATATATATATATATATATATATATATATATATATATATATATATATATATATATATATATATATTTTTTAATTTTAATTTCTAATAATAA
Source organism: Rutidosis leptorrhynchoides (assembly GCF_046630445.1). Lineage (NCBI taxonomy): Eukaryota > Viridiplantae > Streptophyta > Magnoliopsida > Asterales > Asteraceae > Rutidosis > Rutidosis leptorrhynchoides. The sequence goes on from NC_092335.1 coordinate 638,906,377, forward strand.
GGGTATGTTAGCGAATGTTGTAAGGGTGTAAGTCGAAATTCTGTCCGTGTAAAGCTACGCTATTTTTAATCATTGTAAGTTATGTTCAACCTTTTTAATTTAATGTCTCGTAGCTAAGTTATTATGCTTATTTAAATCGAAGTAATCATGATGTTGGGCTAATTACTAAAATTGGGTAATTGGGCTTTGTACCATAATTGGGGTTTGGACAAAAGAACGACACTTGTGAAAATTAGACTGTGGGCTATTAATGGGCTTTATATTTGTTTAACTAAATGATAGTTTGTTAATTTTAATATAAAGATTTACAATTGGACGTCCCTATAAATAACCATATACACTCGATCGGACACGATGGGCGGGGTATTTATATGTACGAATAATCGTTCATTTAACCGGACATGGGAATGGATTAATAGTCACTAGAATTATTAAAACAGGGGTGTAATTATATACAAGGACACTTGGTGTAATTTTTAACAAAGTATTAAAACATTAGGTTACACGCAGTCGATATCCTGGTGTAATTATTAAACAAAGTATTAAAATCTTGTTACAGTTTAAGTCCCCAATTAGTTGGAATATTTGACTTCAGGTATAAGGATAATTTGACGAGGACACTCGCACTTTATATTTATGACTGATGGACTGTTATGGAAAAAAATCAGACGGACATATTAAATAATCCAGGACAAAGGACAATTAACCCATGGGCATAAAACTAAAATCAACACGTCAAACATCATGATTACGGAAGTTTAAATAAGCATAATTATTTTATTTCATATTTAATTTCCTTTATTTTATATTTAATTGCACTTCTAATTATCGCATTTTTAATTATTGTCATTGTATTTAATTGCACTTTTAATTATCGTACTTTTTAATTATCGCAATTTTATTTTATCGCACTTTTATTTATCGCAATTTCATTATCGTTATTTAATTTACGCTTTAAATTAAGTCTTTTATTTATTTAATATTTTACATTAGGTTTTAACTGCGACTAAAGTTTTTAAAATCGACAAACCGGTCATTAAACGGTAAAAACCCCCCTTTATAATAATAATATTACTTATATATATTTGTATTTTTATAAAATTAAAACTAATATAGCGTTAAGCTTTGGTTAAAGATTTTTTCCCTGTGGAACAAACCGGACTTACTAAAAACTACACTACTGTATGATTAGGTACACTGCCTATAAGTGTTGTAGCAAGGTTTAAGTTTATCAATTCTATAAATAAATAAATATCTTGTATAAAATTGTATCGTATTTAATAGTTTTTCCTGCTAAAATTTAATAGTATTTTATACCCCTTAGCTTTAACATCAGTGGTCATCGCCCAAAAAGAAAGAAAGAGAGGAAGAGAGCCAAAAAAAAAATAGAATTAGGTTTTGAGAGGATATTGATAAATTGGAAATAAAATCAAAAGTGAGAAAACAAGGGAGTAATACTCCCTCCCTCCCCCCATTCGGCCGAATATGGGTGGGTTGGGCCCCATGGTGGGCCAAATTTGCTAAAAGCTTAATTCCTTGTTGCCCGAAAGCCCGAACGAGTCCCGAAACGCGAAAACGCACTTACGCGATTAAAATCCGGAAAGATAATAAACGCGCGACGAAAAATAAATATAAATACCCTATATAATTATATGACCTTAAAATATCATATTTAAAATAATTAGGATTTAAATATCCCAAAAACGCGACCGTTGGTTTGAAAACCGAAAAGATTCGCCGGATAGAAATCCGCGACAAGTAGAAACGTACAATTTAAGATATGAATAAAATATTCATATAACACATAATAATTAATATATTATTACAAAAATAATAATATAGGTCATAGAAATGGCGTGGCACGAATAACAGTTAACGGTCGTTAAATAATTAACGGCAAAAGATAACGGAAAATGTAGGGTCGTTACAGTACCTTCTAGTTACGGAAATTTCGTCTCGAAATTTAAGCAGGTGCAGGGGTTGACTCAGCATCTGGGAACAAATGCGGGTACTTCTGCCTCATCTAATCTTCACGCTCCCAAGTGAACTCGGGACCGCGTCTGGCGTTCCTTCTAACCCGAACAATAGGAATTCTACTCTGCTTAAGAGTCTTAACCTCTCGATCCATAATTTTAACAGGTTCCTCAATAAAATGTAGTTGCTTATCAACATGAAGTCCCTCCAGAGGAAAAGTTTCTTCAGCCTCGACCAAACACTTCTTTAAATTAGATACATGAAAAACGTCGTGAACAACACTGAGTTCTTGTGGCAATTTCAAACGATATGCCGCTGGTCCAACTCTCTCAATAAACTCAAACAGTCCAACAAAACGAGGATTCAACTTTCCCCTTTTACCAAAACGTATCACGCCCTTCCAAGGTGATACCTTCAACATAACACGATCACCGACCTGAAATTCAATATCGTTCCTTCTCTTATTGGCATAGCTCTTTTGCCGACTTCTGGCGATTCTCAAACTTTCCTTAATCTGTACGATCTCCTCGGTAGTCTCATGAATAATTCCTGGACCTGTGAGTTGAGCATCCCCAACCTCATTCCAGCAGACAGGAGAACTACACTTTCTACCATACAGCGCTTCAAAAGGTGCGCCTCAATACTTGCATGATAGCTGTTTATTATAAGAAAATTCAGCCAGTGGCAAGTACTTATTTTAACCAGTACAAAATCAGTGATGCATGCTCGTAACATGTCTTCCAATGTTTGAATGGTCCTTTCACTCTGATCATCTGACTGTGGATGATAAGCAGTGCTCATATCTAACTTAGTTCCCAAAGCTTCCTGTAAGGATCGCCAAAACCTCGATACAAATCTGCTGTTTCTGTCTGAAATAATAGATACAGGAACATCATGTCTAGAAACAATCTCCTTCAAATACAAACGAGTAAGCTTCTCCATCGAATTCATTTCAATAATTGGAAAAAAGTGAGCTGACTTGGTGAGTCGGTCAACAATAACCCAAAATGTATCATAACCACCCACAACTCTCGGTAACTTCGTAATAAAATCCATTGTAATGCTTTCCCACTTCCACTCGGGAATTTCAAGTTGCACCAAAAGTCCTGACGGTTCTGATGTTCAGCTTTAACCTTAGCACAGGTCAAACACTTAGCCACATACGTAGCCACATCAGCCTTCAAATGAGGCCACCAATATAGCTCCTTAAGATCATGATACATCTTTCCTGAATCAGGATGAATAGAGTACCTAGACTTATGAGCCTCCTCTAGAACAAGTTGTCGCAGATCACCAAACTTCGGAACCCAAAGGCGTCCCGCAAAATACCGAGTACCATCAGTTCGTACCTCTAATTGTTTACTCAAGCCTCAGACCTTCCCGTTACAAAATTCTCCTCCTTCAAGGCTTCTTATTGAGCTGCAAGAATCTGCCTTGCGAGGTTTGTTCGAATGGTCATATTTAAGGCTCTAAACCTATGAGGTTCAGTCCTCTCTTTACGACTTAACACATCAGCCACAACATTGGCCTTTCCCGGATGATATAAAAGCTTACAATCATAATCATTCAATGTCTCAATCCATCTTCATTGCCTCATATTCAACTGTTTCTGATCAAGGATATGTTGAAGACTTTTGTGATCGGTGTACACCATACTTTTAACCCCATAAAGATACTGTCTCCAAATCTTAAGCGCAAACATAACAGCTCCCAATTCTAAATCATGGGTTGTATAATTCTGTTCATGGATCTTTAACTGACGTGACGCATACGCAATAACTTTATTTCACTGCATCAAAACACAGCCAAAGCCCTGACGCGATGCATCACAATGAACAACAAAATCATCATTACCCTCAGGTAGTGACAATATCGGAGCGGTAGTCAACTTCTTCTTCAAAATCTGAAAAGCATTCTCTTGTTCATCCTTCCACTCATACTTCTTCCCCTTGTGCGTTAAAGCAGTCAGAGGTTTCGCTATACGAGAGAAATCTTGAATGAACCTTCTATAGTAACCTGCCAACCATAGAAACTGACGAATCTGAGTAGGAGTTTTTGGAATTTCCCACCTTTCAATCGCCTTAATTTTAGCAGGATCAACTTGTATTCCGTGTTCACTAACAATATGTCCAAGGAATTGAACTTCTCTTAACTAGAAAGCACACTTAGAGAACTTAGCGTACAACTCTTCTTTTCTCAATAAATCAAGCACTAACTTCAAATGTTCTTCGTGCTCTTCATCATTCTTAGAATAAATAAGGATTTCGTTGATGAAAATAATAACGAATTTGTCCAGATAGGGTCTACACACACGGTTCATGAGGTCCATGAACACAGCATGTGCATTTGTCAATCTGAACGGCATAACAAGGAATTTAAAGTGGCCATAACGGGTGCGAAAAGCAGTTTTTGGAACATCAGATTCTTTAACACGTAACTGATGATAGCCGAAACGAAGATCGATCTTAGAATAAATAGACGAACCTTGAAGCTGATCGAATAGATCATCGATTCTCGGAAGAGGGTAACGATTCTTAATAGTACGCTTGTTTAACTCGCGATAATCAATACACAATCGGAACGAACCATCTTTCTTCTTAATAAACAAAACAGAAGCTCTCCAAGGGGACGAACTGGGACGAATGAAATATAGTTGCAACAATGAAGGAAGAAATATATGGAGTAGTCACATAAGTGGCATAGATATTTAAGGCAATTCTCTCAAAGGAGATAACGAGGATCATGGATTTCAAAGTAAATTTTCATTACATTTTCGAAAGGAAGACGTACGAAAGGTGTGATATTTCAACTAGAGTGAACTCCCTTGCTCAATGAGCGAGGAAATCTAGGATTCATCCATATTCTTAAATTTATGTGCGGATGAAAAGAACGCAAATCATGGGTTATAATGAATGACCAACTCCAGGTGGGATGAATCTCCAAAAATAATTTCGTGCACCTCAAAGTATTGAATCCTAGGATTGATGTTTACGAGGGTGTTGTAGTTGACAGCGAATATTGAGAGTAGAAACTCCTCAAACGGTCTAGTGTAATATATATCCATGATACCCACTATAACAACAGTTGGGGTAGAAACCCACCTAGCGCCTTTTCTACAATAGGGTGACCACCGAGCGTATCCCAAAAAATTGATTTATCGGTCCGTGTTTCGGCCATGTCCAACCATAAGAGGGAAAATTTTATGAGCGCAAAGACTTTCCAACAAATTTTATAAAACCGGAATCCAAAGTGGCGTAAGAGTTTCTATCATTGAACTTAATGGTAAGTTTCATCCTTAAACCGAGGATGAGAAGAACTGTGATCCAGACACTCTGTAGGGTAATGCGAAAAGTTGATAAAATTAATCAAAGGAGTTTTGAAAAAGCTTTAAACGTTTGATGCGACATCATAAGCGGAGCGAAGTTCTTAGTAATTTAGAAGTATGTATAACGTGTACCATTTTATATAAAACAATTTGACTTAATCAAACAGCTCAATAAATGAGTGATTTAAAATAATTTTTGAAGGTATGATTTAGTATATACTAGCCAAAATAGGTAAGGGTAAATTTATTCATTTGAATCCATACGTACATATATGATTTTATAATTTGTATACATGACAAAATATTTCATTACTTCTATTCGCCCATAAATCCCGTCAGAACCGCCCAATTAAACAAATGTGTAAAACTCCCGATGATAAACATAGTATCTATATTCAGAGGTTACAAGTTGAAGTAAGATAGTGGAAGATCGAGTAAAGGACTTGAATCGCCGTGCGACATAATGTTACGAGGTCATGAAAACCAATGAGTTAAATGTTGTTTTGACTAATATCAGGACATAAGTCCTTGGGCCAAAACTGTTCCCGAGCGAAGCTGTTGCTAACAAGCGAGTTATGAAAGGGTGGAGCATGAGATAGATAATCTAGTTAAGACGAGCTCCTCGTATATCAACAAATAAGATAATGAATATTTTCCCTACCTATGTAATACATCGAAATTTCTAAATGAGTAGTGTAAAAATTTTCTTTGACTCGCTTTCTATTCCTCATGCCACAATATTGGGACTTCTTTATGAATTAACGTAATATAATCACGTTGGCCTGACGCCATTATATTTCACTAATTCATAGTTCCATTCCAATAGCACTACATGAGGTCAGGACACGCGATCAACCTCGAATTTCCACACAATTTCTCTAAAACAATTTCTTAAACAATGTGCTAAGGATAGCACAAGAGACAAAAACATCGAAAGTAATGAATAGGAGTAACGATGACATAAAAATGTCTTCGAAGTACCAAGAATCTCTAAAATTCAAGAATGACGTTTTAGTGTTCAAAAACCAAAGCACATAGGCACGTAATATAACAAGAATGTTATATACCTAAACATAATAGCTAACAATGAAATGCCGAGCATTTAGAAGTCAAGAATGACATCTCGTGTAATATAATTCAAACATTATATACATAACCATAATAGATGACATAGAAATGTCGAGAATTTCAGAAGTCAAGAATGACATCCCTCTGTTTCACTACCCGAGGTGTTCTTATAAGGATAAGTTCGCATGAGTCGAAGAATACGTTTAAATCGGAATGGGAGTTCCTCCCAGATTCAGAACATAATAGAGATGTATGAATGATAACAATATACATACCAATACGATACAAATAATCACATATAATAATATTTTATAGGTCGGGCTGTAGACTAGACTCACTAATGCACCCTATTGACTCGGGTAACGACATCAATGCAGCCTAATTCCCTACAACCAGAGCTCTGATACCAACTTTAACGACCCATCAAAGTACACTTGACGACCATCGTAATCTTGGTCCCACAGCTTGATCATAACTCTATATGAATTTAATAAATAACCTTGCATTCTTTATTTAAAAATGATTTCCTATAAAGGAAACCTATCAAAATATGTAAGTTTAGAAAAACCATACATTATTACTTAACCAAAAGTTGACCAAAACAAAGTCAACAGCATCCACTATTAAATGTATCAAAAGAGAATGCAAGTTATTGTTTAACAAACGCTGCCATCATAAATATGCAGACTCTCTAAGCACAGCAGAAGCAATCAATCATGAACCTGAGAATAAAACATGCGAGTAACTGTCAACAAAAATGTTGAGTGAATTATAGGTTTAATATTGCAAACAATATTTAATATAAACCATAAAAATCTATGTTTGAAAACATAAAAACTCCTTTTTGGACCACAAAATTATATGCTAGAAAACATATAAAAACATTATTCCATTTACCGTGAGCCACCTGGTAACTACTTAACCATTTATTTACCCTTGCCAAACACAATAAATAATATACACCGATCAAGTGTATCTATAACAAAATATGAAGTACTAAACATTCCGATTATAAATTGCTAGCGCGACTAGCTCGAAATGGGGTTGTCAAACCCGATAGATCTATCCATAGGATTCGCGTTCATCAGTAGAAACCAGTGATTACAGTTACCAGACTAGGAAATATTTTTGTTCAACTCACAATGAATAATTTAAACCAACTTCCACTTGTGTCCAATACGTAAAAATACAATGCATGTATTCTCATCCCAAAAGATTTAAATAGAAAAATGGGACTATAACTCACCTTAATAGCAAACGAAGTAACCACACAAATATGCGAATAGCAAATGAAGTAAAGTGATCCGGAATGATCACAACGCCGACCTATAAATAAAGCAGGTCAATATAAATAACTAACTTAGGTCAAGTCTTAGTATGATAGCTATTGTACATGTTGCAAGTAGTCATAGAACAATACTCAATATGCATCGGTTTGATCGGAACAGCTTACGGACACACACTTTCTATTTTTAGAAAGTTTCTATTTTTAGCAGGTTTCCATTTTTGGAAAGTTTCTATTTTTGGAAAGTTTCTATTTTTGGAAAGTTTCTATTTTTGGAAAGTTTCCAAATTTAGAAAGTTGCTATTTTAGGAAAGTTTATAAGTTAGGAAAGTTTCCTTAATTAGAAAGTCAACAAAAGTCAACTGAAAGTCAAAGTCAACCGGAAGTCAACTCAAAAGTCAACCTCAGTCAAACTTAGTCAACGTTAATTTTAAAAGTGTAAGTTGTAATAATAATATAAGTTATAACGTTTATTAAAGTTAAATATGTCTAATTATGTCATAACATAAGTTTTATTAAATTAAAATGAATTATTAAGGTTAATATAAGTTTAAATGATATAATTAATATAACATAAGTATTTAATTAATTAATTAAATATTAGTCATAATATAAATATTATTAATTAATAATAAATTTTAAATCATATCATAAGTATTATTAATTAATAATGAATTATTAATCATATCATAAGTTTTTAATTATATGATTAAATCATAAGTATTTAATAATTAAATTATAATTAAATAATAACTAAGCCTTATAATAATTAAATAATTAATTAATCCTTATTATAAGTCTTATAATAGTAATCTCATAATATAAGTTTAATACTTATCATAAGTAATTTCCATTAATAATAAAAGTATCATTAATCATGAGTTTAATTAAATGTTAATTAAATCATAAGTAATAATTAAATGATATAATAAATATATATATCATAAGTCTTAAATAATAATAATTACTTTTTTTATCGTAAGTAATTAAATGATAATGAAATCCATTATTTATATTATAAGTTTAATAATTAGTCAAAAGTTTTAAATCAAAAGTTCATCGGGTCGTATCCTGAGCCCCGGGTGTCGGTTTTCCGCGAGCCTTACATATATCTCCGCCTAAGCAAACCACCTGAAACTTTGGTACACTCAAGAACACCCCAAGAACAGTCCACAAGTCGTGATGTACAGCCATTACACTACTTGGAACTTCAATTCAATCAAAAACGTGTTTTAGACGTAACGGGTGATTCGTGGCTCGGATTGAGATGACCCGAACATGAAAGTTTGCCCCACCATCAGTCCTAACACACTAAGACACCCTAAAGTCACCAAATATGGTCACAAAGTCGGACCAAACCTGGTTCATACCAAAATCACATTTCAATCTTAACAAAATACCATTTTGATCATAATTAGGGTTCCGGGAATCGAAACGACATGAATCCGGAGTCTAAAATTAATGTCTTGATGAGAGGTACTCATTTATATACTTTATGTTATGATCAAAATCAGTTACAATATCAGAAACACACGAAAAAGCTGCTGTCCAGAATTTAACAAACCGAAAACATGTGATTATGAGTATTTCTATGCATACAAACATCATTACAATAATCCACAAACATCATACTACTAAATAATCATCAAAATACAGAAAATAAATGAAAAATTGAAAGTTCTAGGGTTAGGGTTTATACCCTAATCGAGAAACAATTGGTATGATCGCGTAGAGAACGGAACGAGGAATCCGATTGTATGAACGATCTCTAGATCCAAGCAATATTTTTGGTTGATGATGATGATGATATGGTGATGGTGGTCATCGCCCAAAAATAAAGAAAGAGAGGAAGAGAGCCAAAAAAAAATAGAATTAGGTTTTGAGAGGATATTGATAAATTGGAAATAAAATCAAAAGTGAGAAAACAAGGGAGTAATACTCCCTCCCTCCCCCCATTCGGCCGAATATGGGTGGGTTGGGCCCCATGGTGGGCCAAATTTGCTAAAAGCTTAATTCCTTGTGGCCCGAAAGCCCGAACGAGTCCCGAAACGCGAAAACGCACTTACGCGATTAAAAATCCGGAAAGATAATAAACGTGCGACGAAAAATAAATATAAATACCCTATATAATTATATGACCTTAAAATATCATATTTAAAATAATTAGGATTTAAATATCCCAAAAACGCGACCGTTGGTTTGAAAATCGAAAAGATTCGCCGGATAGAAATCCGCGACAAGTAGAAACGTACAATTTAAGATATGAATAAAATATTCATATAACACATAATAATTAATATATTATTACAAAAATAATAATATAGGTCATAGAAATGACGTGGCATGAATAACAGTTAACGGCCGTTAAATAATTAACGGCAAAAGATAACAGAAAAAGTAGGGTCGTTACACAGTGTATACACGTCTCAGGCTAGATCACAACTCAAAGTATATATATATATATATATTTGGAATCAACCTCAACCCCGTATAGCTAACTCCAACATTACTGCATATAGAGTGTCTATGGTTGTTCCAAATAATATATATACATGGGTCGATATGATATGTCAAAACATTTGCATACGTGTCTATGGTATCCCAAGATTACATAATATATTAGAATACATGTATAATACAATATGAGTTAGCTAGGATATGATTAATATAGATTTGTTACAATATTTCCCGTAGCTACAACAATCAAAAAATATCCAATCTTGTTTTACCCATAACTTCTTCGTTTTAAATCTGTTTTGAGTGAATCAAATTGCAATGGTTTCATATTGAACTCTATTTTATGAATCTAAACAGAAAAAGTATAGGTTTATAGTATAAAATATAAGTTACAAGTCATTTTTGTAAGAGGTAGTCATTTCAGTCGAAAGAACGACGTCTTGATGACCATTTTGAAAAACATACTTCCACTTTGAGTTTAACCATGATTTTTGGATATAGTTTCATGTTCATAAGAAAAATCATTTTCCCAAAAGAACAACTTTTAAATCAAAGTTTATCATAGTTTTTATTTATCAAACCCAAAACAGCCCGCGGTGTTACTACGACGGCGTATGTCCGGTTTTACGGTGTTTTTCGTGTTTCCAGGTTTTAAATCATTAAGTTAGCATATCATATAGATATATAACATGTGTTTATTTGATTTTAAAAGTCAAGTTAGAAGGATTAACTTCTGTTTGCGAACAAGTTTAGAATTAACTAAACTATGTTCTAGTGATTACAAGTTTAAACCTTCGAATAAGATAGCTTTATATATATGAATCAAATGATGTTACGAACATCATTACTACCTCAAGTTTTGTGGATAAACCTACTGGAAAAGATAAAAATGGATCTAGCTTCAAAGGATCCTTGGATGGCTTGAAAGTTCTTGAAGCAGAATCATGACACGAAAACAAGTTCAAGTAAGGTTTCCACTCGAAATAAGATTGTTATAGTTATAGAAATTGAATCAAAGTTTGAATATGAGTATTACCTTGAATTAGAAAGATATCTTACTGTAAATAAGAAAGATTTATTGAGATTGGATGATCACTTGAAATGGATTTGCAAGATTGGAAGTAAGCTAGAAAGATTTCTTGAAGTGTTCTTGAATGGTTGTTTTTATGATGATTAAAGCTTGTAATTGAAGCTAAAAGATGGTGAAAATGCTTGGAGATGATCAAGTATGATGTTAGTAGTATTTTGAGAGAGAATTTGGAGTGTAAGTATGAGAAAATGGAATGGAAAAATGGGGTGAAATCATAAAAATGAAATTACTTGTTATAAAGAAAAAAAAGATCCTTAAGTTTGTTTTTATTTCATTAGTCATACAAGTTGTTAAATAATGGTTCCACATATTTTTGACTCTAAGATGGCTACTAAGAATGAATGATTAAAGGTGTATATACCAATAGTAAATACATCTAGAAGCTGTGTATTGTACGAGTACAAATACGGGTGTACACGAGTTGAATTGTTGATGAAAACGAATGAGAATGTAATTTTGAGCATTTTTGCTAAGTAGAAATACTTTGATATATGTCTTGAAGTCTTTCAAAAGTGTATTAATACATCTTAATACACTACATGTATATACATTTTAACTGAGTCGTTAAGTCACCGTTAGTCATTACATGTAAGTGTTGTTTTAAGACTTTTAAGTTGACGATCTTGTTAAATGTAATTAATTCATTGTTATTATACTTAAATGAGATGTTAAATTATTAAATTATCATGATATTATAATGTATGAATATATCTTAATATGATATATATACATTAAAATGTCGTTACAATGATAATCGTTACATATATGCCTCGTTTAAAAATTCTTAAGTTAGTAGTCTTGTTTTACATATTTAGTCCATTGTTAACACACTTAATGATATACTTAATTATCATTTTATCATGTTAAACATAGTGTATCAATATCTTAATATGATTCATATGTATTTAGTAAGACGTTGTTATAACGATAATCGTTATATATATCATATCGAGTTTCTTAATTCAATAAACTCATTTTTATGTATATCACTCATTGTTAATATACTTAGTGAGATACTTACTTATCATAGTCTCATGTTAACCATATATATATATATATATATATATATATATATATATATATATATATATATATATCCATATATATATATCCATATATATATCATCATGTAGTTTTTACAAATTTTTAACGTTCGTGAATCGCTGGTCAACTTGGGTGGTCAATTGTCTATATGAAGCACATTTCAAATAATCAAGTCTTAACAAGTTTGATTGCTTAACATGTTGGAAACATTTAATCATACAAATATAGTTTTCATTTAATATATAACATGAAAAAGTTCGGGTCACTACACTATTATCCTATATGTATACATTACACAACACATATATAGATATACACACACATAAATATATGAACACCGTACCCGTTGATCACCTTCCTCTTCCACCCTACATAACCGTCGACCTCACCTCTCCACCACCACCTTCAACCATCCCACCATCGAGCACCACCTTATATCTCCAAAAATCGTCGGCCAACAAACATCAAACCACCATTGATGCTGACTACGGCTGAGTTATATCATTTCTGTGTTGAAGTCCCACCATCACCGAAGCTTTACAACATCTTACATCACCCCACAACCTGCTTATCGAACACCCTCAACCTCTTCCACAGAGAACCGGCGACTACAACCACCAATTCTCGCATTTTATGTTTGAAATCACCTCAAACCCTCCATCGTTATAGCTACTGCTACAGGTTCTCCTTCTGTTTCCATTTTGGCCATAAACTATCACAACCGTGCCCCCCTTTCACCACCTTCTGCACCTACAACTCAGAGTAATCAAGCATAATTGTTGTTGTTTGCTTGCTTTGAACAAAACCCATAACCACTTGTATTTATAATCTTCGACCGCCACGATATTCTGTTTCAAACAACCAAGAAAAACCCATAAACCTGCTACTACTACTATTCTGTTTTTTTGTTGTGCCTTGATTGACTATCATCATCACCACCACCATGTCACCTTATACAACCATTGTTACTGACAACTGAAGCCAAAACACTCCATTAAAGTAACTGCTGCTATAGCTTACTGTTTTCTGTATATATTCTATCACCTCACGATAGAGACGATGAACAGTGACGAATTTCGTGAGTGAAGATGAACAGGGAAATCGTGGTGTTGATGAATTTAAGGATGATGATTACAAAGCTCGATGATGTTGGTGAAGATTAGGATAATACCGTATGAAGATGATGACGTTATGATGATTCGGTCTCTGATTGAAGTGATTTTGATGAAGATCATATGACTATTGCGTTTTCCGTTCGTACTCCAGTCACCCAACACCATCGAATACCGCTGTAATATTTGGTCTACTGCTCGATCAAGACTAAAACCTTTGTTTCTGTTCCTGATTCCTTCGACAGGAATTTAGCTACTAACCGATTCTATTGTAATCCCAAACATAATGAACCACCAAAAGGGTTTCTTCATTGGGCTTATTTTTGCTTTAATGTTTGGGCCGTATAGGATTCAAATGGGGTTACAAAATAAGTTTTTGCAGTTGGGCCGTATTCATTTATGTTGATGGGCCAACATTTTCTGTTGGGCCAAGTAATTGTGCTGTTGGGAATTGAAACAGAAAATACGGGTTTTATATAATAAAAACGCGAAGTATTTCAGAAAAACATGAATGGTAGAATGGTTAAGGTTGTATGCTAGTGAGCGAGAGGTCTTGGGTTCAAGCCCGAGCTATGGCTTTTATTATTATTATTATTATTATTATTATTATTATTATTATTATTATTATTATTATTATTATTATTATTATTATTATTATTATTATTATTATTATTATTATTATCATTATTATTATCATTATTATTATCATTATTATTATACTAATACAAATATTTACATTACAGTTATTAATATTACTATCATCACAATTAATTTGATTATTAAGAATTTTATTACTGTCATTATGACTATAATTATTACTACTATTAAAATGAGGATTATTATTAGTATTATCATTAAAATTATTATTAGTAGTATCACCATGACTAAAACCATTATTTTTAGTATTATTATCATTACTATAAATATACTAGTATTAATACTATTATTAATATTATTATTATTATTATCACTTTTTATTGTTATTAACATTTTTATTAAAATTATCATTTCCAGTAAAGTTATCATTATTATTATTATTAAAAATATTATTTTTTATAAAAATTATCATTATTATTATTATTACTATTATTATTATTATAATAAAATAAAAACAATTTTTTATTTATTATTATTACCACTATTATTTTATCAAATAACGATTAGTTATAAAACCATATTTACTACATATCACATAACTATATTAATATTTTTATAATAAATATTAATAAATGTAATTAATTAGGTTATTAATAAAACAAATAATTAAAATAACAATTAATTCACTAATAATTCATAATTTAGTTCTATTACCATTATATGTGTTAATATATATAAATGATATAGGTTCGTGAATTCGAGGCCAACCCTGCATTGTTCAGTATCGTCGTATGAATATTTTTACTACAAAATATTGGAAAGTGAGTTTCATTTGCCTTTTTACCCTTTATATTTTTGGGCTGAGAATACATGCGCAAATTTTATAAATGTTTTACGAAATAGACACAAGTAATTGAAACTACATTATATGGGTGAATGATCGAAGCCGAATATGCCCCTTTTGCTTGGTAACCTAAGAATTAGTAAGCCGATCTACTAATTGACGCGAATCCTAAAGATAGATCTATTGGGCCTAACAAACCCCATCCATGGTTGCGGATGCTTTAGTACTTCGATGTTGTTTTATCATGTCCGAAGGATTTCCGGAATGATAGGGGATATTCTTATATGCATCTTGTTAATGTCGGTTACCAGGTGTTCACCATATGAATGATTTTTGTCTTTATGCATGGGACGTATATTTATGAGAACTACAAATGAAATTCTTGTGGTCTATTAAAATGATGAAAATGAATGATTATGATACACTAATGAACTCACCAACCTTTTGGTTGACACTTTAAAGCATGTTTATTCTCAGGTATTAAAGAAATCATCCGCTGTGCATTAGCTCATTTTAGAGATCTTACTTGGAGTCATTCATGACATATTTCGAAAGACTTTTCATTCGAGTTATTGAATTCATCAAGATTATTATTAAGTCAATTATAGTTGGATAGTGGATATTATGAAATGGTATGCATGCCGGTCAATTTTTGATGTAAAGGAAGTTTGTCTTTTAAAAATGAATGCAATGTCTGTAAAATGTATCATATAGAGGTCAAGTACCTCGCGATGTAATTGATAATGCTAAAATCGAACATATATTTCATAGCATTATCCCTCAAGAAAAACAAGCTTTTAGTTGCAATTGTTCTATTTACAAGTGATATTCGTTTAAATAATAGAAGGTGAAGACAAAAGACAGATTCGACGAATTAAAGATGCAAACGACCAAAAAGCTAAAAAGTATAAAATACAATCAAAGTGGTTCAAATTATTGATGAGAAACGTCTCAAAATTACAAGAGTACAGGACGCGAAACGCAAAATACAAGATATTAAATTGTACGCAAGGGCGTTCGAAAATCCAGAACCGGGACCAGAGTCAACTCTCAACGCTCGACGCAACGGACTAAAAATTACAAGTCAACTATGCACATGAATATAATATAATATTTAAATAATTCTTAAAATTATTTATATATTATATATTATATTTAAAATCGTCGACAAAGCTAGGAAACAAGCTCATGTGAGCTGAAAAAAAAGGTCATGCGATCGCATGGCCTGGAAGCTATAATTCCATGCGATCGCATGTCAGTAGGTAGCAGGCCACATCTATAAATTTTGCGTGTTTTGGCTCAGTTTTAGATACCATCTATCTATCTCTCACTCGTAATATATATATATATATATATATATATATATATATATATATATATATATATATATATATATATATATATATATATATATATATATATATATATATATATATAATTTTAATTTTAATTTTAATTTTAAATTCTTATAATAAGGGTATGTTAGCGAATGTTGTAAGGGTGTAAGTCGAAATTCTGTCCGTGTAACGCTACACTATTTTTAATCATTGTAAGTTATGTTCAACCTTTTTAATTTAATGTCTCGTAGCTAAGTTATTATTATGCTTATTTAATACCGAAGTAATCATGATGTTGGGCTAAAATATTAAGACGGGGTAATTGGGCTTTGTACCAGAATTGGGGTTTGGACAAAAGAACGACACTTGTGGAAATTAGACTATGGGCTATTAATGGGCTTTATATTTATTTAACTAAATGATAGTTTGTTAATTTAAAATAAAGATTTACAATTAGACGTACCTATAAATAACCACATACACTCGATCGGACACGATGGGCGGGATATTTATATATATGAATAATCGTTCATTTAACCGGACACGGGAATGAATTAATAGTTAATAGACTTATTAAAATAGGAGTGAATTATATACAAGGACACTTGGCATAATTGTTAAAAAAGTATTAAAACGTTGGGTTACACGCAGTCGATATCCTGGTGTAAATATTAAACAAAGTATTAAGACCTTGTTACAGTTTAAGTCCCCAATTAGTTGGATTATTTGACTTCGGATATAAGGATAATTTGACGAGGACACTCGCACTTTATATTTATGACTGATGGACTGTTACGGACAAAAACCAGACGGACATATTAAATAATCCAGGATATAGGACAATTAACCCATGGGAATAAACTAAAATCAACACGTCGAACATCATGATTACGGAAGTTTAAATAAGCATAATTTATATATTTCATATTTAATTGCACTTTTAATTATCGCACTTTTATTTACTGTCATCTTATTTAATTGCACTTTTAATTATTGTATTTTTTTACTATAGCAATTTTATTTATCGCACTTTTATTTATAGCAATTTCATTATCGTTATTTACTTTATGCTTTAAATTACATATTTTATTTATTCAATATTTTACATTAGGTTTTAACTGCGACTTAAGTTTTAAAATCGACAAACCGGTCATTAAACGGTAAAAACCCCCTTTTATAATAAAAATACTACTTATATATATTTTTGTATTTTTACAATTATAAGTTAAAAAATATAGCGTTAAGCTTGTTTAAAAGATCCCTGTAGAACGAACCGGACTTACTAAAAACTACACTACTGTACGATTAGGTACACTGCCTATAAGTGTTGTAGCAAGGTTTAGGTATATCCACTTTATAAATAAATAAATAACTTGTGTAAAATTGTATCGTATTTAATAGTTTTTCCTTGTAAAAATTAATACTATTTCATATACCCCTCGCATAACATCAGTAATCAACTATTGTGAATCGTTTATAATATATATGAACGGGTCCTTTCAGTTGACACCCAATTTGGTTCAGCTGACCTAATGAATTTCGATGAAATCTTAGGATTTTACGTTCAATGGTAATGAACGCATTGAAAATAGGTTTTCAGAAAACAAATCGGTTTTAATTTTGATCAAAATATTTTCTAGTTCAAGCTCGAGTTTAGATATCATC
Source organism: Rutidosis leptorrhynchoides (assembly GCF_046630445.1). Classification (NCBI taxonomy): domain Eukaryota; kingdom Viridiplantae; phylum Streptophyta; class Magnoliopsida; order Asterales; family Asteraceae; genus Rutidosis; species Rutidosis leptorrhynchoides. Next base: position 638,924,175 of record NC_092335.1, read on the forward strand.
GAATTCCATGAGTTTGTAATTCTCAATTTTAAAGTCAATCTCAAGGTTTGAGTAATATCAGGCTTAAAAGCCGATTTTTAATCTTTAAGGAGATTATCGTTTCTGGAGGTCTGATCCATTAGTCTTATCAAGCTAATTTTCATGGCGCCCTCCCCATTTTACGAGACAGATCCTCTCATGGTTAGGATAAGTCTGACCACTTGGCGACCCTGTTTGATGCTGAGGTCCATGGATTTCCTGCTGATTTTAGAGATGACTTTTCTAGATTTTTCGTTAACCTACAGCTGGTCTGGACGACAACTTCCTGACCTAAATCAAGAAGCGCGTGTCTTTTTTGGAAGACTTTACTTCCTTTTAATGATGGAATTGATTCATCGTGTAGATCCATCTATTCTTTCAAAGGTATTACAATAAATCGGGTAAAACTGATTAGTTTAATCCAAAGCAAAAGTACCTGCAATAATCTGTACCAAATATGTGATATGTGTTTTAAAGAACTTGGTAAATTTTTCCCACACTTAGCTTTTATTTATTCTTTTCTTTGCCTTTTTATTCTCTTCTATTCCATTTTAAATGAATTCAAGCGTTTTGAGTTGTTTCTCCATTTATGTTCTCTCCGAGGTAACAATAATTTCAGCATTAACACCTAGTTTTATCATTTATAAATATGTATAAACATGATTTTGAATTCATTTAGTTGAAAATTTTTCAAATTTTCACAAAATTTGGCAATTAAACTAAGTGTAAACCCGAGAGAATTTATAACCCTTCCCCACACTTGAGATCATGCAATGCCGTCATTTGCATGAAATCAGACTATATTTATAAATTCATGAGGGTGATTAGTGTAGAAAAGTGATTAAAAATACCGAGTTTGCAAACATATTGTTTTATATCACATTTGATATTTTGCGTCTTGTCGTCATAATTAGTAGCTTTTGCTGAACTTTAATGCCAGTCTTTGAAAGTGCGCTGTTTTACCCTGTTTTGTACATAAGATAAGCTACAAACATATATATATATATATATATATATATATATATATATATATATATATATATATATATATATATATATATATATATAACCTTTATTTATTAAAACAATTTAAATGAATAATTTTTTAAAATTTTGTTTCCTTTTACTTTAGGTAGTTTCGGTATGTTTACCTAGTCCGTCCCTCGACAAAATTTAAAAATTGTTGTTTTTAAAGAGATTGTTTTAAAAGCAAAGATTTTTGGGTTTTTTTTAATTTTTTTGGTATACTTTAGATCAATAAAATTAAAAATAATGATAACAAAATTTTTCGCCCCACCCTCGGGTAAAGCAATTTCGATTCTATGATCTAGTCTTTAACTTACGACGAATTTTAGAAATCATTTTTTAAACTTAATGAAATAAAGTAAATTTGTTTTTAAAATCACATAAAACTTAAATTTAAAAAGCGTATTAATTTCATACAAACCTACAAAATAAAATAAAATTCAGAATGGGGGGAAGAAAACTAGTTCTTTAGTGTCTGCTAGTAGAAAAGACCAATCGGATTCCATTCTCGGAACTACACGAAAACAGAACAAGTAACTCTAGACGGTATTTTTTTCTTAGAACATTTGAATCTCCCCACACTTAGGTAGATGTGGTGTCGAAATTGTGATTAACTTCATTGTCAATTTCTTTTGGACCATAATCAACTTGCATATCTGTGACTTTTGCTTTAAGCCATTGGTCAGATTCCTGTGTAATATTCACAAATTCAACTAGTTTTGCCTTTTCTTTAGGCGATAGATTGGATACTAACCGGTTACATAACTTAAAGTTCCCCTTAATTCTAGCATCGCGAATCCGTTTAATAAGTTTTTTCATTGAACTGTTAATAACGGGGTCATTTAATTTCGTTTCAACAACAGGGTTCTTTGTTATCAGGTCATCATTAGGTTTTACTTCATCTTCCCCACACTTAGGCGTTTTATTATTATTAAGCACTACCGTTGGAGTTGGTAAAACAATATGGTTCTTACCAATCGTTTTTGTTGGTTCAACGGTTTTGGTTGGTGGAGATTTAGTCTTTCGACAAACAAAGGTGACTGATTTGTCACCATCACTAAGTGTCATTCTACCCTCTGTTACATCAAATAATGCCCCGGTGGACGCTAAGAATGGTCGACCTAAAATTAGAGGAACGTTTGAGTCCTCTTCTATGTCAATGACAATAAATTCGACTAGAAATGTTAAATTACCTACTTGAATGGGTAGGTTATCAGCAATTCCAACTGGGTGCCTAATGGTTTGATCAAAGGGTCGAACACTCATTTTTGTTGAACTTAGTTCACCTACTCCTAATCTCTTATATAATGAAAGAGGCATAACACTCACACTCGCACCTAAATCTGCTAGTGCATCATACATAACACAATCACTAAGTAAACTGTGATTACCCGTCCAAATCCATTTGGACGAATACATCATTCATTGATTTCATAGTGAGGTTTTGACCTTTATATGATACGTTTTATAAACATTGCATTCTTTTAAAAAGGTACACCATAAATGAATATATAAATCCAAGGTTTTCGACGTCTGATGATTTCTACGTATAGACAATCATCGTATATAATTGTTTCTAACAATACATCTGTTGACAATACAGTCAAATAAGATACATGGTGATGATTTTGTGAATACAAAGTTTTCTCGAATAAAGCATGTATGACTCCATGTGCATAGCTTGTATAACGTATAAGTAAACAGCGGAAGACTTCTAGGAACCTGAGAATAAACATGCTTAAAAGTGTCAACACAAAGGTTGGTGAGTTCATAGTTTTAATGTTGCGCATAATCTGTATATAAAGGTGGATCACAGGATTTCAGTTGTTTAATCCGAAACGTTTATCAAAAGATTCTACAAAATTGAGCACCCTGGTAACTAAACTTTAACGTTATAATAAGTACCCCTGTTTTAACATACATGCAACCAACATGTACAATACACGCACTCCAACTTGTACTAAACTCAAATAACATACGTCTGTTTTATAGTTCAGGCTAGGGTTTCTATACCTGGAACAGACGGGGATGTCAAGTCAATTGGATCCATATACAACTATTCACGCCCACCAGTTCTTATAACCGGCAGTTACTAGTTACCAAAGCTAAGGGATTTTCGGTTCAAACTCAGTGTAGAATTTAGTATGTACTTGTATCCATTGCGTTTAAAATAAAGTGCATGTATTCTCAGCCCAAAAATATAGATTGCAAAAGCAATTAAAAAGGGAGCAAATGAAACTCATCTTAGCAGCACATAAGGTCATGCACCGAAATGTGACCGAAACTCGGAATGCAAAATAACCGTAGATCTCAACCTAGAGAACATATGTTGGTCAATACATGTCTAACAAGCTAGGTCAGGTCATAGTGTATCACAATCCTAATGCTCGAGACCAACATGCAAAAGTTAACAAAAGTCATCTTAAAAGTCAACCTGACCCAATATGATCTTTAAACTTATACATGTTTATTAACATAATATAAGTCTTAATAATTGAACGAATTTATAGTTTATCAAACTCAAAATATTATTTATTTTAGCAGCTATGTTATATTTGAATTATCATGACAATCGAACATATTTTATTATTTCACATAGTTTTCCAATACTTGTAAAATTAGATTATAGTGTTTATAAAGCTTTAAAACCTTATAAGACCGTCAATTTTGACAATTGTTTACCAAAACCAGACGTGCCTTATATAGAAATTCATTTACTCGATTAGTAATATCTAATAATCCAATTTATCAATCTCATAGACAAGTTGTTTAAATATTAATTTACAGTTTCAAACACAATTTCAATTAACGTCAAACATAATACAGTTGACCATATCTTTTAATCCGTTCATCGAAATCACGCGATTTCTAAATGAAAAGTTAATAATTTTTCGCCAGCTTTCCAAAAACATGCATATCATATACTTTATATCAGTAGCATATGTATCAATTTCGTGATTCATCATAAACTATCTAACTACAAAATTAAAGCATACAAGCATGCATACACATATATATTCGACACTAGACATTGATACACTATTAATATGTAAAAGATAAGATATGAATGCTCACGTATCAATATTGTGATTCAATATTGTAGGAAAGTACGTAGACGCAACGAAGATGATAAACACTAAGTTTGACTTGCGAACAATACCCACGAACATTACCCATAACCTCCATAGCTATAACCCATAGTTTCCTTAGCTTAAACCCGTTTGAAAACTCTTTTTGAAATCGTTCGAGCATACTCCTGTCGTAATATTTTATGTATAATACTACTAATAATAATACCAATAATAAGATTAATAATAATATTAATCCTAATAATAATCATAATAATAATAATAATAATAATTATAATAATAATAATAATAATAATAATAATAATAATAATAATAATAATAATAATAATAATAATATAAATAATAAAATAAATAAATAATTACGGAGTATATCAGTAAGATAGAGAGATAGAGTGTGAAGAACTGCGCGAGAATTCGATCAATTTATAGACATTTCCTGATCCCAAGCCCCGTGCGATCGCATGGGTTTCATGCCCATTTGACATACGATCGCATGGCCAGCTGGTACACACCCAATATGTTTTGTTTTCTTGTTTGTCGACATATTTTTCACTGTAGTAAATAGTGTTCACTGTAGCAAATAGTGTTTAATGTAGCAAATAGTATTTAATGTAGCAAGTCATTTTACTGTACCAAATAGTGATTTTCGAAAATACTGTAGCAAAATGATTTTTACTGTAGTAAATAGTGATTTTCGAAAACACTGTAGCTTTTCGGGTACTGTAGTAATTCGAAAATACTGTAGTAAATTAGTGTTTTACTTGTTCATCTTAAATGTTTTAGTTAACTTATCTAAATATCAATCGAATCAATAAACAAATGTTACTATCGTTTACTAATTAACTTGAAATTATATATATGTATATATCTTTATTTAATATACATAAATCAGTTTTTAAATACACATTGCAAGTTATTTATGAATAATTAATATTCCAACTTATTGTATATATATATATATATATATATATATATATATATATATATATATATATATATATATATATATATATATATATATATATATATATATGTTCGTGAATCGTGGGTCAATAGTCAAAAGTTAACTGAATATATAACATTAGTTCAAAAAGTTTGAGAATCAATATTACAGACTTTGATTATCTTGTTGAAAGCATATAAATATTAAGTTTAAATTTGGTCGAAAATTTCCGGGTTGTCACAGTACCTACCCGTTAAAGAAATTTCGTCTCGAAATTTGATTGAGATGGTCATGGCTGACAATATGTATGTTTTCATGACTCATATGAGTTGAAAATTAGATTTTTATCATCATTGAGTAATATGGATAAAACAATTCGTTTATGTGAAGAGTACGAGTGAAACTATTGCAACAGAGTGAAATGAGAAAATAAAGTTTCATCATATCTTTTGACATAGATAGGGTTGATTTTCGGAGTTCAAGGGATTTAGAGAAAATCTTCGTAATAAGATTTGATTCTTCGGTAATTAAGGAAATTAGAGTCCTCTTTGGTTAAATGTGATGATCTGTCTCGATTGCTCTGTCTGATACTTCACTATAAATCCACCCTCATTGTTTCCTTATTTCCACAGCTCACACCTTCTATTCTTTCTCCCTCAATTCATACTTTAAAGCATTTGTCACTATGCTGCATCCAATTCCGATTCTTGATATACTCCTAACTTTCATATCCGTCATCCTTCTTTTTCATCTGCCGTCGGAAGAATCTATTCACTTCTACTATACTCTTAGTTTTATAGTGTTTTTAGTTCTCCTGTGTCTTTATGTTGCTATATGCATCGATATATATGGTTTGTAATTTTTGGGTTGTTGTTGGGTTTTATATTTTTTCCTTATATTTCGATGTCTCTGCTTCTGTCTTTCTATAATCATTGACATCCACAGTTAATGCTCTCTCCTATTTGCTGTGATTTATACTCCCATTTCTATTTCAGAGCTTCATGCTTTTGTTTTCTTCTTCCTGACTTCAAGTCAAGCGAATAATGGTCCAGAATTCGTAGGTATGGAGTTTCGAATGATCATAATATACAAAGCAGAAAGGAAAGGTAATAGCACGATTTGATTTGTCAAATTACCAGAATATCCGGAAAAGACCGAAACATCAAGAAAAATATTTTCTTGATATGTTTAGAGGTTAAATAGAATGAAAGTGTTATGTAACATGGTTCATGATGAGGGTATGATCTGTGAACCTTTATCACGTTCCATTAGAAACTCAACATGACTTACTATAATATAACCACGTTGATCAAGTGTCGTTATATTATACTAACTCATGCTTCAATTCCCAACACTTCTTCAAAAACATTCATAATTTGAACTCGAAGGTTTACAGAATATAGAAACTAAACAGTTTTCTTTATGATGTAATACGGATAACGCGAGGAAATAAATGATTTCAGATAAGAATAGTTATGAGGATATATCCAGAAATATCGACGATATTTATAATGAAAGATACGATGATATCTTAGAATTTCTAATATCGAAAGATGATAAAGAAGATTTGTCCGTAAAGTTTTAGAGTCAGGAGTAAGTTATTCGTTAATGACTTCAGCAGATACTGAAAAATTTAGATTCTTTGAAGGCAGGTTTAGTCTTTGTGATTTGTCCACAGCCTCCTTCATAGTTTGCTCAATCCGTTTTCCAGCTCCAAACCTTCTCTTTTTCTGAGCTTTGCCAACACACTATTCTTTATCATCAAACTTTTGGCTGTTAAGGTCATTTACAGTTTTTGCTGCTTCATCAGCATTCAAAGTTATCATAACCGAATCGTCGGTTATCAATCCGAGGAGTTTTCAAAAGTTTGAAGGGTTTGCATGAAGATTGTAATTGTCAATATACATATGATTTTTTTATTTTTTTTTGAAAGGCAAGCTTGCATCAGTCCGGACCGAAGCCTAGTCATCATTTGCACACACACACACGCGCTTTCGGGCAGGAAACCCGAACCACACTCTGAGGATCCGACCCTTTAACCATCCCGAGGGGCAGGCGGGCCGGATCTTAGTCCTGGAGCGGGTCGGTAAAACCTTCCCTTTGGGCCACCTTCAAGGAATATATTTCAATTCCTAGAGCGGGTGACGAGGCTCGAACCCGAGACCTCTAGCCCTGCGAGTACACAAGTGTAACCGCGGTACCATTGAAGCAATGCTTCGTTGGTGTCAATATACATATGATGTTTTATAGTCTTGAATGATACGAATATTTCTTTTTAAGCTGTTTAAGGTAGTCTTCTTTTATATTTAATTATTATTATTATTATTATTATTATTATTATTATTATTATTATTATTATTATTATTATTATTATTATTATTATTATTATCATTATTATTATATTATACTAATACAAATATTTACATTACAGTTATTAATATTACTATCATCACAATTAATATGATTATTAAGAATATTATTACTGTCATTATGACTATAATCATTACTACTATTAAAATGAGGATTATTATTAGTATTATCATTAAAATTATTATTAGTAGTATCACCATGACTAAAACCATTATTTTTAGTATTATTATCATTACTATAAATATACTAGTATTAATACTATTATTAATATTATTATTATTATTATCACTTTTTATTGTTATTAACATTTTTATTAAAATTATCATTTCCAGTAAAGTTATCATTATTATTATTATTAAAAGTATTATTTTTTATAAAAATTATCATTATTATTATTATTACTATAATTATTATTATTATACTAAAATAAAAACAATTTTTTATTTATTATTATTACCACTATTATTTTATCAAATAACGATTAGTTATAAAACCATATTTACTACATATCACATAACTATATTATTATTTTTATAATAAAAATTAATAAATGTAATTAATTAGGTTATTAATAAAACACATAACTAAAATAACAATTAATTCACTAATAATTCATAATTTAGTTCGATTACCAGTATATGTGTTAATATATATAAATGATATAGGTTTGTGAATCCGAGGCCAACCCTGCATTGTTCAGTATCGTAGTATGAATATTTTTACTACAAAATATTGGAAAGTGAGTTTCATTTGCCTTTTTACCCTTTATATTTTTGGGCTGAGAATACATGCACAAATTTTATAAATGTTTTACGAAATAGACACAAGTAATTGAAACTACATTATATGGGTGAATGATCGAAGCCGAATATGTCCCTTTTGCTTTAAGAATTAGTAAACCGATCTACTAATTGACGCAAATCCTAAAGATAGATCTATTGGGCCTAACAAACCCCATCCATGGTTGCGGATGCTTTAGTACTTCGATGTTGTTTTATCATGTCCGAAGGATTTCCCGGAATGATAGGGGATATTCTTATATGCATCTTGTTAATGTCGGTTACCAGGTGTTCACCATATGAATGATTTTTGTCTCTATGCATGGGACGTATACTTATGAGAACTGGAAATGAAATTCTTGTGGTCTATTAGAATGATGAAAATGAATGATTATGATAAACTAATGAACTCATCAACCTTTTGGTTGACACTTTAAAGCATGTTTATTCTTAGGTATTAAAGAAATCATCCGCTGTGCATTAGCTCATTTTAGAGATCTTACTTGGAGTCATTCATGGCATATTTCGAAAGACTTTGCATTCGAGTTATTGAATTCATCAAGATTATTTTTAAGTCAATTATAGTTGGATAGTGGATATTATGAAATGGTATGCATGCCTGTCAATTTTCGATGTAAAGGAAGTTTGTCTTTTAAAAACGAATGCAATGTTTGTAAAATGTATCATATAGAGGTCAAGTACCTCGCGATGTAATTGATAATGCTAAAAACGAACATATATTTCATAGCATTATCCCTCAAGAAAGACAAGCTTTTAGTTGCAATTGTTCTATTTACAAGTGATATTCGTTTAAATAATAAAAGGAGAAGACAAAAGACAGATTCGACGAATTGAAGACGCAAACGACCAAAAAGCTCAAAAGTACAAAATACAATTAAAGTGGTTCAAATTATTGATGAGAAACGTCTCAAAATTACAAGAGTACAAGACGCGAAACGCAAAATACAAGATATTAAATTGTACGCAAGGACGTTCGAAAATCCGAAACCGGGACCAGAGTCAACTGTCAACGCTCGACGCAACGGACTAAAAATTACAAGTCAACTATGCACATGAATATAATATAATATTTAAATAATTCTTAAAATTATTTATATATTATATATTATATTTAAAATCGTTGGCAAAGCTAGGAAACAAGCTCATGTGAGCTGGAAAAAGAGGCCATGCGATCCTGGAAGCTATAATTCCATGCGATCGCATGGCAGTAGGTAGCAAGCCACATCTATAAATTTTGCGTGTTTTGGCTCAGTTTTAGATACCATCTATCTATCTCTCACTCGTAATATATATATATATATATATATATATATATATATATATATATATATATATATATATATATATATATATATATATATATATATATATATATATATATATATATATATATATATATATATATATTAATTATAATTTTAATTTTAATTTTAATTTTAAATTCTAATAATAACGGTATGTTAGCGAATGTTGTAAGGGTGTAAGTCGAAATTCTGTCCGTGTAACGCTACGCTATTTTTAATCATTGTAAGTTATGTTCAACCTTTTTAATTTAATGTCTCGTAGCTAAGTTATTATTATGCTTATTTAATTCCGAAGTAATCATGATGTTGGGCTAAAATATTAAGATGGGGTAATTGGGCTTTGTACCATAATTGGGGTTTGGACAAAAGAATGACACTTCTGGAAATTAGACGATGGGCTATTAATGGGCTTTATATTTGTTTAACTAAATGATAGTTTGTTAATTTAAAATAAAGATTTACAATTAGACGTACCTATAAATAATCACATACACTCAATCGGACACGATGGACGGGATATTTATATATATGAATAATCGTTCATTTAACCGGACACGGGAATGAATTAATAGTTAATAAACTTATTAAAACAGGGGTGAATTATGTACAAGGACACTTGGCGTAAGTGTTAACAAAGTATTAAAACATTGGGTTACACGCAGTCGATATCCTAGTGTAATTATTAAACAAAGTATTAAGACCTTGTTACAGTTTAAGTCCCCAATTAGTTGGAATATTTGACTTCGGATATAAGGATAATTTGACGAGGACGCTCGCACTTTATATTTATGACTGATGGACTATTACGGACAAAAATCAGACAGACATATTAAATAATCCAGGACAAAGGACAATTAACCCATGGGAATAAACTAAAATCAACACGTCGAACATCATGATTACAGAAGTTTAAATAAGAATAATTTATATATTTCATATTTAATTGCACTTTTAATTATCGCACTTTTATTTACTGTAATCGTATTTAATTGCACTTTTAATTATTGTATTTTTTTTATTATAGAAATTTTATTTATCGCACTTTTATTTATAGCAATTTCATTATCGTTATTTACTTTACGCTTTAAATTACATATTTTATTTATTCAATATTTTACATTAGGTTTTAACTGCGACTTAAGTTTTAAAATCGACAAACCGGTCATTAAACGGTAAAAACCCCCTTTTATAATAAAAATACTACTTATATATATTTTTGTATTTTTACAATTATAAGTTAAAAATATAGCGTTAAACTTGTTTAAAAGATCCCTTTGGAACGAACCAGACTTACTAAAAACTACACTACTGTACGATTAGGTACACTGCCTATAAGTGTTGTAGCAAGGTTTAGGTATATCCACTATATAAATAAATAAATAACTTGTTTAAAATTGTATCGTATTTAATAGTTTTTCCTTGTAAAAATTAATACTATTTCATATACCCCTCGCATAACATCAAGTATTTTTGGCGCCGCTGCCGGGGAAATTGCTTAAATGCCGAAAGCGAAACGCTATATAAAAAAAAGATTTTTATTAATTTTTAGTTTACTTTTATAAAAATACGCTTATGTAAAAATACGTTTTAAAAAAAATATATATAAAAAGAAAAAATATCTATATATTTATATTTAAGAGTTGTTCAAAAATATATAAAATTATAAAATATTTCTATTTCTATTTTTAGTTTGTAAAAATATAAGTTTTATTTAATTTATACTTTTTATAAATTTTAATACAGAAAATTAAAACAGAAAAAAAAATATAAAAACACGAGGCCCGGTACTGTAGCAGCCCAACTCTGGCCCGAAACCCTAGCCCATGCGATCGCATGAACCCGAAGGCAAAAATCCATGCGACCGCATGAACGTTTCTGACACGCCACAGTTGACTTCCTACTGCATTAATTACGGAGTAATTATTATTATTATTTAATTAAAACCCTAATTAGGGTTAGTGTTTTTAATTATTTAATTTTAGTTTTTAATTAATTTGTATTTTAAGTTTAATTAGTTTTTATTAATATATAAAATTAATACTTTTATAAATAAATAATATAAAAATAATATTTTTATAAAATTGTACTTTTTACAACTTTAAGTTTATTTTTATATTTTGTATCTTTTTATTCGTTTTAGCGTAATATTTGTATTTTTCGCTCGTATTTAGTTTTAAGTCATAGTTTTTGCCATAGTTATTTTTATTTCTAGATTCTTAGGCTTTGCCGTAAAATCCCTTAAGTGCTTTTTCTTTAGACTAAGAATTAGGTGCTTTAGAATTTTGCGACGCCGTTTTTATAAATTTTAGTACCTTTTTAAGTAATTGTCGTTTTGGATTTAGATTTTTTCTAAGCTTTAATATTTTTAGACGCAACTTTTAATTCTTAGTTTTTAGTTCCTTTTTAAGTTTCGACGCGCTACTTCTTATTTTTATTTTTCGACGCCTTTTATTTTTCGACGTTTTTCGACGCGCTCTTTTTCTTTCTTATTTTTCGCTGCTCTAGTTTTTAGGACATAGAATTTTCTATTTCTTCTCTAAAATTTCTTTAAATTTCAACGAAAAATTATTTTAAGCGGTTAAATTGATAGACATCCAAAATTTTCTGCTTCGTAGTAATAGTTGGATTTGTTAGTGGCTAAGTTGTGAGCTTCCGATTTAAAGGGTTCTGGCTCCCTGCTGCATCTATTGGCTATTCAAAACGTGGGCAAAAGCAGAAAATTCTATTAATTTGATAACTTAAATAATTTTTATCTTTTATAACTAATAGGATATTTAGTGAATGCACCGAGCAAAACGTTCACCACCTTTTGTACGTTCACCACCTGTAACTCGATCAAGACATCTAGCAAATATTGTCGCCGTTGATTTTTCTTTAGAATCGTCATCCAGTCGACCAAGTACTCCAATTCAAATTTTCGATAATCCATTTTTTGAACCCAACCTCACAATTGAGATTCCGGAGGATATTCAAAGACAATTCAGAGATCCTGAACCACTAATCTTTCCTCCGGAACCACCAATCATTCAAACGGAGATTGTCGAGGAACAACCCATTAAATCAGAATCCTCTAGTGTAACAACCCGGAGTTTTCCAACGTTTATTATTAATAATTATTATTAATACTTGCGCTTTAATAAATGTATTGTTATGCATTTACTTATTACCGCATTTAACTTTACTTGGCCCGACAAGTCTTTATGACACGCGTACTTTTCACGAATAATATTTTTGAATATTATATACATTCATGATTAATTTATATTAGTCATTTTTAATTAACCAGGGTTAGTGGTTAATTACTTGGGCTTTATGTATTTAATTGCACCCTTACTTGGACTTGGGCCTTTAATAAATAAACTTGGACTAGTAAGCCCACCCTACACATTATGGACTTGTAAGCCCATTTATTATACAAGTATTACATTAGACATAAGCTTGGATTAATTAAGCTAATTTAGAGACAAAGTACTACAAGCATGCAAGACCATTTCTCCATGCTTTTAACCTTATTACTCTTCTTAGCTTTTCACATCTTTCCCATGCTTGAAAGTTGCCATTTGACCTCCCATTTTTGTTACAAAAACCGTTGGCATTAGCTAGCATATGGGGAGCTCATTTTTCACTTCACTTGTTACTTGTATACTTGCATTTCTCTTTCATTTACACACACATCCAACACCACTTCATACTCTCTCAATTTTTCTCTCTTTTTCTTGTAAGTAATAAACTTTTCTTCTCATTTTTCTTGCTACCAAAACCGTAACATTGTACATCATCATCATCTAGATCACTTGCTTTATTACTTGTTTGTTACTTGTAGTTTGTTAGTTGTTATTCAAGATCAAACTTATTAGTTTACATCTCCATGAACCTTGTTTTTCTTCACTTCTTTTGTTGATGAAAATCAAGAACAAGAACTCAAACTTGTTAGTTTGGAGTTCTACATTTAATTGTTTCAAAAGTTCATAAGATTTATAAATTTCTTTCTTTGTTTTAATGTTTGTAGACTTAAACCCTAAGATTCAACTTTGTTTTGAATCTTCCTAAGTATGACACAAACATGAAACATAATACTTATAGATCTAGTTATTTTCTTCATTTATGTTCACTTTAAATTCGTTATTTCAAGTTCATAAGTTTTAGAATCTTCTTTATGTTTATGTTTTGTAGACTTGAAGTCTTAAGATCTAAACTTTGGGTTGGATCTTCTCAAGTATGAAACAAATATAAACATAATACTTGTAGATCTATGTTATTACTTTCTTTTGTGCACTTTTGAATTCGTGATTTATAATTATGGTCAAGTAATTACTAGTTAATCTTGATTATTATTCTTGAAACTTTGTAAGTTCAAGACATAGAAGTTTAACTTTCTAGTTACAACTTCATATACTTGTGTTTGATTTAACTTAAGAACTATAGATCTAGACTTTTGAGTCTTGGATCTTCAAGATCTAACTAACAACTATGTTCTACATCTTAAGATCTTGATTAGTTAGTTACTTTCAAGTTTGTAGTTCCATATTTACTTTTATAGTTCATGAAAGTGTCAAACCTAAGATATTGATGTAACTTTGGTTCATCAAAACACTTACAACTCTTAAGTGAAGTTGTGCTACATGTCTTAGACTTACACTTGGGTTATGATGGTCAAATCTTGGTAAAGATGACGTAAACACATCAATGAGTTGTACACTTGAAGCTATAGGCATCAAGGATGAGAACCATGATGAACATCAAGCACCAAACTCACCGGAACCCATTATTTTTCTGTTTACTGTCTTCTACCTACTGTTTTGGTGATTCTGTAATAGAACAATAGACCTGGGCTGTTGTGATTATGATTTTCAAATAGATCTTTTCTAATAGATAACTTTTCATATAGGACTCGTCTTAATCCGAGTTACGGTTTAGGATTTATGGCCCTCCGATCGTCACTATGTCCTTTTAACGTTGTGCAGAAATTTCTGACCTACTCGCACTTAGACCGTCGCCACGGTCAAACAAAGACAAGTTTGATTCTGTAAATTTTACCACACTTAAAGGACTCATATATGGAGCCATGGCCACTGGTCTCACCTTAATTCAGTAAGGGTAGAGGCCTTGGTGACTGACTGAATTCAGCCTTTGTTTTAGACTACTTTCATGAACGAAACCTACTTTACACCTTTTGTTAAATGATGAATGATGATGAACCTTAAGACCTTATTTACATACTTTTAAACCTATTAAGATGATTTACTGACTTAGTACTATTTTCCTTAGGTTGAGGACCTTCGGACCAATTACTTGCACACCTTTTCCGAAACGACTTTACGACTACATTATCATTGTGAATTATAGCATTCCCTTTTTACTTTAACTTATTTTGGGAACCGGGAATACATGCGGATTTTATGTTTTACATACTAGGAACAAGTACTTAAACTTATATATGTGTGGGTTATACAACGGCATAAACATTCCCTTTAGCTCGGTAACGTTTAATCATTGGTTTTTGAACCGTGAACGCGAATCTTAGATATGGATCCATAGGGTTTGACATCCCCACTCGGGCTAGTCGCGCTAGCATTTAATGAGTGTTTAATACTTCGTAGACATACACACTCGCCAAGTGCACTTTCAGGGGGTATTATAAAGGTTAAGTTAGTTACCAAGTGCCCACGGTTAGCATATACTTTACATACTTTTGAAACGCTCGTTGTAGCACTGAAATCTCGTGGCCTACTTACATTACCGTTATACTTAAACTATATCTCACCAACCTTTGTGTTGACATTTTTAAGCATGTATTTCTCAGGTGCTTGAGGTTGCTTCCGCTGTGTACTAGTTGTGCTGTAGAAACCCGCTGCTTAGAGTTGTCAACGCATGAACTACTTTACTTTGCATTCAAACTTTAGTACTTTTGAACTATGACTTGTAACGACCATTTGGGGTCACGTACACTTATTTATTGCTTCTACTTAGTGAAGCATACTTTTGGGATGTAAAACTTTCGATGTTGGATTGACATCACTTTTAATTATGAATGCAAACTCTTTTTGAAAACGCATATAGTACTTAACCTTCTAATGATCCTGTTGTTGATGGTCCGTACATGATGATTTAGTACGGGGCTTCACATTTGGTATCAGAGCATTGGTTGTAGGGAATTAGGTTGCATTAGTGAGTCTAAGACCGACCCAAGTAGGAATCACTAATAGGACTAATCTACAACTTGCTAGTTTACGTGTTTCTGCTGTACTTACTACATGTTGCTGCTTACTTTTACTGCTATATGCCTTATGCTATTACATGATTTCACTACTGCATGATATTACTTGCTTTTGATTTCATGCTACTTCTGTACGATTCGTTATTATTGCCATGCTACTTATTTTTATACATGATTTAAACTGTTGGCCTAATACGTGCTTGCTTTATGACTTACTGACATGGAAAATTTATTTTTCCTTGTTCAGATGTCGGATGCTCCACCTGCTAGCGTTTTGGGCAGTTCAGACTCAGACCCCGTCGCCCCACCTGCTGCTGCTGCCGATACACCGGTCCCGCTACCCATTAGTGATCCCGGCGCTTCTACTTCCGGAGCCAGTAGTAGTACACCTGCCCCAGTGGCTGCTTCTGATGGACACGTAGGCCCTACGGAGATTCCAGCTCCGTCTGCTCCCGGACCCTCGGGGTCACAGCCCCGCATCGGTGGGATTGAGATTCCCGCGGAGTTCGGGGAAGGGCCATTTCGTAACAATATGCGCACGCCTTGCTGACGCACTCCCGACGGACGTTTAGTGCCGATTCTGCCAGGCACACACAGACAGATGTTGGCCGCCTTCGGACTGCCAGTTGAGCCACCCGTGTCGCCACCACATGATTCAGACGACGGGTCTTCCACTGATGCTCCATCAGAAGACACCTCTTCGGATGACTCCAGTGATGATGAGGATCCCGCTGACGTACCTATTCAGGCACCCTCTACCCCGCCGAAGAAGCGGTACCGCTTCGATGGCATTATTCCGGGTATCAACGGAGGCCGTGCTTTCACTGACGCTTTTGATCGGCGTCGTAGGGTTACTGCTCGTAAACGACTTGTGCCGTACCCTGCCGACCCACAGATACGTAAGGTTCCCCATTACGTATTGACTGTTTCTGGAGCCGGAACGTCTTCACCTCATTTCGTGAGGGCTGCACCATCCGCTCCACCGGCCCCACCTGCACCACCAGCACCGCCCGCCCCACCAGCTCCCACTATCGAGGAATTGACAAGGGAGGTGGAGATTCTCCGAGCTCGGGTTACTAAGCTCGAGGAGCAGATGGCCCAGGTTTTGGACATCCTACACCCACCTTCACCGTAGGACTTTTGTATTAGATTTCGTGATGTAATCTAGTTGTAGTTTATTGTATTACTCATGTATTATACGGACTTATTCAGATGTATGAAACTTATTATTATTAATGAATGGAACTTTGTGGTATTTAATTCTTGCACAACGTTCTATTTGAAATGTCCCGTTCTTATTGATTAAAAACGTTCCATATTAATTGATTTTGTTGCGAGGTTTTGACCTCTATATGAGACATTTTTCAAAGACTGCATTCATTTTTAAAACAAACCATAACCTTTATTTCATAAATAAAGGTTTAAAAAGCTTTACGTAGATTATCAAATAATGATAATCTAAAATATCCTGTTTACACACGACCATTACATAATGGTTTACAATACAAATATGTTACATCGAAATCAGTTTCTTGAATGCAGTTTTTACACAATATCATACAAACATGGGCTCCAAATCTTGTCCTTATTTTAGTATGCAATAGCGGAAGCTATTAGTATTCACCTGAGAATAAACATGCTTTAAACGTCAACAAAAATGTTGGTGAGTTATAGGTTTAACCTATATATATCAAATCGTAACAATAGACCACAAGATTTCATATTTCAATACACATCCCATACATAGAGATAAAAATATTCATATGGTGAACACCTGGTAACTGACATTAACAAGATGCATATATATAAGAATATCCACATCATTCCGGGACACCCTTCGGATATGATATAAATTTTGAAGTACTAAAGCATCCGGTACTTTGGATGGGGTTTGTTAAGCCCAATAGATCTATCTTTAGGATTCGCGTCAATTAGGGTGTCTGTTCCCTAATTCTTAGATTACCAGACTTAATAAAAAGGGGCATATTCGATTTCGATAATTCAACCATAGAATGTAGTTTCACGTACTGGTGTCTATTTTGTAAATCATTTATAAAACCTGCATGTATTCTCATTCCCAAAATATTACATTTTAAAAGTGAGACTATAACTCACTTTCACAGATTTTTACTTAGTCGGGAAGTAAGACTTGGCCACTGGTTGATTCACGAACCTATAACAATATATACATATATATCAAAGTATGTTCAAAATATATTTACAACACTTTTAATATATTTTGATGTTTTAAGTTTATTAAGTCAGCTGTCCTCGTTAGTAACCTACAACTAGTTGTCCACAGTTAGATGTACAGAAATAAATCGATAAATATTATCTTGAATCAATCCACGACCCAGTCTATATGTATCTCAGTATTGATCACAACTCAAACTATATATATTTTGGAATCAACCTCAACCCTGTATAGCTAACTCCAACATTCACATATAGAGTGTCTATGGTTGTTCCGAAATATATATAGATGTGTCGACATGATAGGTGGAAACATTGTATACGTGTCTATGGTATCTCAAGATGACATAATATACAATAAAAGTTGATTAAATTAAGGTTGGAATAGATTTGTTACCAATTTTCACGTAGCTAAAATGAGAAAAATTATCCAATCTTGTTTTACCCATAACTTCTTCATTTTAAATCCGTTTTGAGTGAATCAAATTATTATGGTTTCATATTGAACTCTATTTTATGAATCTAAACAGAAAAACTATAGGTTTATAGTCGGAAAAATAAGTTACAAGTCGTTTTTGTAAAGGTAGTCATTTCAGTCGAAAGAACGACGTCTAGATGACCATTTTAGAAAACATACTTCCACTTTGAGTTTAACCATAATTTTTGGATATAGTTTCATGTTCATAATAAAAATCATTTTCCCAGAATAACAACTTTTAAATCAAAGTTTATCATAGTTTTTAATTAACTAACCCAAAACAGCCTTCGGTGTTACTACGACGGCGTAAATCCGGTTTTACGGTATTTTTTGTGTTTCCAGGTTTTAAATCATTAAGTTAGCATATCATATAGATATAGAACATGTGTTTAGTTGATTTTAAAAGTCAAGTTAGAAGGATTAACTTTTATTTGCGAACAAGTTTAGAATTAACTAAACTATGTTCTAGTGATTACAAGTTTAAACTTTCGAATAAGATAGCTTTATATGTATGAATCGAATGATGTTATGAACATCATTACTACCTCAAGTTCCTTGGATAAACCTACTGGAAATGAGAAAAATAGATCTAGCTTCAAAGGATCCTTGGATGGCTTGAAAGTTCTTGAAGCAGAATAATGACACGAAAACAATTTCAAGTAAGATTTCCACTCGAAATAAGATTGTTATAGTTATAGAAATTGAATTAAAGTTTGAATATGATTATTACCTTGTATTAGAAAGATAACCTACTGTAAGTAACAAAGGTTTCTTGATCTTGGATGATTACTTGGATGGATTTAGAAAACTTGGAAGTAAACTTGCAATCTTGGAAGTATTCTTGATTTTATGAAACTAGAACTTTTGGAATTTATGAAGAACACTTAGAACTTGAAGATAGAACTTGAGAGAGATCAATTAGATGAAGAAAATTGAAGAATGAAAGTGTTTGTAGGTGTTTTTGGTCGTTGGTGTATGGATTAGATATAAAGGATATGTAATTTTGTTTTCATGTAAATAAGTCATGAATGATTACTCATATTTTTGTAATTTTATGAGATATTTTATGCTAGTTGCCAAATGATGGTTCCCACATGTGTTAGGTGACTCACATGGGCTGCTAAGAGCTGATCATTGGAGTGTATATACCAATAGTACATACATCTAAAAGCTGTGTATTGTACGAGTACGAATACGGGTGCATACGAGTAGAATTGTTGATGAAACTGAACGAGGATGTAATTGTAAGCATTTTTGTTAAGTAGAAGTATTTTGATAAGTGTCTTGAAGTCTTTCAAAAGTGTATGAATACATATTAAAACACTACATGTATATACATTTTAACTGAGTCGTTAAGTCATCGTTAGTCGTTACATGTAAATGTTGTTTTGAAACCTTTAGGTTAACGATCTTGTTGAATGTTGTTAACCCATTGTTTATTATAACAAATGAGATGTTAAATTGTTATATTATCATGATATTATGATATATAATATATCTTAGTATGATATATATATAGTTAAATGCCGTTACAACGATAATCGTTACATATATGTCTCGTTTCGAAATCATTAAGTTAGTAGTCTTATTTTTACATATGTATTTCATTGTTAATACACTTAATAATATATTTACTTATCATTTAACATAATTAACCAAGTGTATCAATATCTTAATATCATTCATATGTACCTAGTAAGACGTTGTTATAACGATAATCGTTATATATATCGTTTTGGAGTTTCTTAAATTAATAGTCTCATTTTTATGTATATAACTCATTGTTAAAATACCTAATGAGATACATACTTATAATAAAATCATGTTAACTATATATATAACCATATATATATCATCGTATAGTTTTTACAAGTTTTAACGTTTGTGAATCACCGGTCAACTTGGGTGGTCAATTGTCTATATGAAACCTATTTCAATTAATCAAGTCTTAACAAGTTTGATTGCTTAACATGTTGGAAACACTTAATCATGTAAATAACAATTTCATTTAATATATATATAATAATGGAAAAGTTCGGGTCACTACAGTACCTACCCGTTGTAGTGACCCGAACTTTTCCATGTTTATATATATTAATTGAGATTGATGTTTACATGATTAAATGTTTCCAACATGTTAAGCAATCAAACTTGTTAAGACTTGATTAATTGAAATAGGTTTCATATAGACAATTGACCACCCAAGTTGACCGGTGATTCACGAACGTTAAAACTTGTAAAAAACTATATGATGACATATATATGGTTATATATATAGTTAACATGATATTATGATAAGTAAACATATCATTAATTATATTAACAATGAACTACATATGTAAAAACAAGACTACTAACTTAATGATTTTGAAACGAGACATATATGTAACGTTTATCGTTGTAACGACATTTAATGTATATATATCATATTAAGAGATATTCGTACATCATAATATCATAATAATATAATAATTTAAAATCTCTTTTGTTATTATAAACATTGGGTTAACAACATTTAACAAGATCGTTAACCTAAAGGTTTCAAAACAACACTTACATGTAACGACTAACGATGACTTAACGACTCAGTTAAAATGTATATACATGTAGTGTTTTAATATGTATTTATACACTTTTGAAAGACTTCAATACACTTATCAAAATACTTCTACTTAACAAAAATGCTTACAATTACATTCTCGTTCAGTTTCATCAACAATTCTACTCGTATGCACCCGTATTCGTACTCGTACAATACACAGCTTTTAGATGTATGTACTATTGGTATATACACTCCAATGATCAGCTCTTAGCAGCCCATGTGAGTCACCTAACACATGTGGGAACCATCATTTGGCAACTAGCATGAAATATCTCATAAGATTACAAAAATATGAGTAATCATTCATGACTTATTTACATGAAAACAAAATTACATATCCTTTATATCTAATCCATACACCAACGACCAAAAACACCTACAAACACTTTCATTCTTCAATTTTCTTCATCTAATTGAACTCTCTCAAGTTCTATCTTCAAGTTCTAAGTGTTCTTCATAAATTCCAAAAGTTCTAGTTTCATAAAATCAAGAATACTTTCAAGTTTGCTAGCTCACTTCCAATCTTGTAAGGTGATCATCCAACCTCAAGAAATCTTTGTTTCTTACAGTAGGTTATCATTCTAATACAAGGTAATAATCATATTCAAACTTTGGTTCAATTTCTATAACTATAACAATCTTATTTCAAGTGATGATCTTACTTGAACTTGTTTTCGTGTCATGATTTTGCTTCAAGAACTTTGAGCCATCCAAGGATCCATTGAAGCTAGATCCATTTTTATCTTTTCCAGTAGGTTCATCCAAGGAACTTAAGGTAGTAATGATGTTCATAACATCATTCGATTCATACATATAAAGCTATCTTATTCGAAGGTTTAAACTTGTAATCACTAGAACATAGTTTAGTTAATTCTAAACTTGTTCGCAAACAAAAGTTAATCCTTCTAACTTGACTTTTAAAATCAACTAAACACATGTTCTATATCTATATGATATGCTAACTTAATGATTTAAAACCTGGAAACACGAAAAACACCATAAAACCGGATTTACGCCGTCGTAGTAACACCGCGGGCTGTTTTGGGTTAGTTAATTAAAAACTATGATAAACTTTGATTTAAAAGTTGTTATTCTGAGAAAATGATTTTTATTATGAACATGAAACTATATCCAAAAATTATGGTTAAACTCAAAGTGGAAGTATGTTTTCTAAAATGGTCATCTAGACGTCGTTCTTTCGACTGAAATGACTACCTTTACAAAAACGACTTGTAACTTATTTTTCCGACTATAAACCTATACTTTTTTTGTTTAGATTCATAAAATAGAGTTCAATATGAAACCATAGCAATTTGATTCACTCAAAACGGATTTAAAATGAAGAAGTTATGGGTAAAACAAGATTGGATAATTTTTCTCATTTTAGCTACGTGAAAATTGGTAACAAATCTATTCCAACCATAACTTAATCAACTTGTATTATATATTATGTAATCTTGAGATACCATAGACACGTATACAATGTTTCGACCTATCATGTCGACACATCTATATATATTTCGGAACAACCATAGACACTCTATATGTGAATGTTGGAGTTAGCTATACAGGGTTGAGGTTGATTCCAAAATATATATAGTTTGAGTTGTGATCAATACTGAGATACGTATACACTGGGTCGTGGATTGATTCAAGATAATATTTATCGATTTATTTCTGTACATCTAACTGTGGACAACTAGTTGTAGGTTACTAACGAGGACAGCTGACTTAATAAACTTAAAACATCAAAATATATTAAAAGTGTTGTAAATATATTTTGAACATACTTTGATATATATGTATATATTGTTATAGGTTCGTGAATCAACCAGTGGCCAAGTCTTACTTCCCGACGAAGTAAAAATCTGTGAAAGTGAGTTATAGTCCCACTTTTAAAATCTAATATTTTTGGGATGAGAATACATGCAGGTTTTATAAATGATTTACAAAATAGACACAAGTACGTGAAACTACATTCTATGGTTGAATTATCGAAATCGAATATGCCCCTTTTTATTAAGTCTGGTAATCTAAGAATTAGGGAACAGACACCCTAATTGACGCGAATCCTAAAGATAGATCTATTGGGCCTAACAAACCCCATCCAAAGTACCGGATGCTTTAGTACTTCGAAATTTATATCATATCCGAAGGGTGTCCCGGAATGATGGGGATATTCTTATATATGCATCTTGTTATTGTCGGTTACCAGGTGTTCACCATATGAATGATTTTTATCTCTATGTATGGGATGTGTATTGAAATATGAAATCTTGTGGTCTATTGTTACGATTTGATATATATAGGTTAAACCTATAACTCACCAACATTTTTGTTGACGTTTAAAGCATGTTTATTCTCAGGTGAATATTAAGAGCTTCCGCTGTTGCATACTAAAATAAGGACAAGATTTGGAGTCCATGTTTGTATGATATTGTGTAAAAACTGCATTCAAGAAACTGATTTCGATGTAACATATTTGTATTGTAAACCATTATGTAATGGTCGTGTGTAAACAGGATATTTTAGATTATCATTATTTGATAATCTACGTAAAGCTTTTTAAACCTTTATTTATGAAATAAAGGTTATGGTTTGTTTTAAAAATGAATGCAGTCTTTGAAAAACGTCTCATATAGAGGTCAAAACCTCGCAACGAAATCAATTAATATGGAACGTTTTTAATCAATAAGAACGGGACATTTCAGTTGGTATCAGAGCGTTGGTCTTAGAGAACCAGAAAATTTGCATTAGTGTGTCTTATCGAGTTTGTTAGGATGCATTAGTGAGTCTGGACTTCGACCGTGTTTTCTTTAAAAATGATTGCTTAACATTTTTGTTGGAAACTATATATTTTTAACATATGAATATTATGTGATATATTAATCTCTTAACGTGTTTGATATTATGTGATAGATGTCTACCTCTAGAACAAGTCCCATTGACTCACCTAATAATAATGAAGAGTCAAATGTAAATTGGAATGATTTGTGGACTGATTCACAAGTTCCCGAAGAGGAACCGGAAGAAGAGTCGGAACCGGAAGAAGAATCGGAACCGGAAGAAGAATCGGAACCGGATGAAGAAATAGAACCGGTGGGGGAAATAATAAAACGGTTAAGTAAAAGAAAATCCTCAACCAACCGACCAAAGTTAATTATGGTCAATGGTGTTTCCGCCAAGGAAGCAAAATATTGGGAGGATTACCAATTCTCCGATGAATCGGATTCCGACGAGAATTCCGATGATGTTATAGAAATTACCCCAACTGAATTTAAAAAGGCAAAAGAAAATAATAAGGGAAAGGGCATAAAAATAGAGAAATCTAATTCCAACCCCGATGAACTTTATATGTATCGTCAACCCCCGAAGTCCTTAAGTTGTAACAATGACCCGGGAACCTCTAAACCACCAGGTTTTTCTAAACCAATGTGGACAACGACGGCTCGTATTAGGGGAACATCATATATCCCTAGAAACTTGGCAAAACGAACCAAAACCGAAGAAGAAGAAACGAGCGAGTCGGAATAAGATAGTTGTATTCGTGTGGTGTAATATATGTAATATAGTGTTCTTATGCTTTATGATATATGTAAAAATTGCTTGTATTAATAAGTATTTTTTTATGAAACTAACTCTCGTCTATTTTACAGTTTAAAAACACAAAATGGATAGACAACCCAATATTTTAAGAGACCTACCCGGAGACATGATTGATGAAATCTTGTCTAGAGTCGGCCAGAATTCTTCGGCACAACTATTTAAGGCGAGATCAGTTTGTAAGACATTCGAAGAACGTTCCAAGAATGTCTTGGTTTATAAGAGACTTTCGTTTGAAAGATGGGGGATATCACATTGGGAAACCCATAAGTTACGATGTGTTTACTTTGACGCATATATTGCGGGGAACCCAAATGCTATTTTACGCAACGGGTTAAGAAATTATTTTGACTCAATATATCCGAATATTGGACTTCGTGATTTAGAAAAAGCGGCTAACATGCAACATAAAGAAGCATGTTATGCTTACGGATTAGTAATGTTCGCTTCTCACCAAAGTGAGAACAAGAACATCGGGCTACAACTATTAAACAAAACTTTTCCACAAGTGACGGAGTCGGTAATTGGGGTAAGAAATGAGGTTTTTAGATTATTACGGGACTGTTGGACATTACATAACCCTCGTCCCTTTGATGACGTTACAACACGCTGTCTTATCAACGGCCATAACGGTTATGTTGCACAAGACCAAGGATGGGAAGTAGTCCTAGTAAAACCAGAATGCATGACTTGTTTCTGGACGTATGAATTACGTGTCTTTATTGCCTTTGCCGAACGACTTGTGTACTAGCTAGAATTGTCTTCACAACTATCTTGTATCATAGTTATTGTGTGCTATATTTCATGCTTTATGTAAAATAAGCGGTATTGTAAGTTATTAAAATATTGTATAAAAGTTTGAACGCGAAATATTATTACAATCAGTTTTTCATATAGAATTGTAGTAGTTGAATTGTATATTAGCTACTAAGTATGAACTTAACGGGTAGGTACTACCCGAATTTAAACTTATAAAATGCTAATATGAAGAAAAAGCTTTTATAAATGAGTTCATATTATGCTACGAAATACTATTAACTACTCTTAATATTCTGTATGATTAACTTGTTCCATTTAACTATTTTGAAGGAAATGGCACCGACTACTCGACACACCGTGAATATGAATGAAGAGGAATTCCGTACTTTTCTAGCTTCAAACATAGCCGCAGTACAGGCTGCGCTACATACCAACAATAACCTTGGATCTAGCAGTACAGGAAATCGTGTAGGATGCACCTACAAAGAATTCACTGCCTGCAAACCTTTGGAATTTGATGGAACCGAAGGACCGATCGGATTGAAACGGTGGACCGAGAAGGTTGAATCGGTGTTTGCCATAAGTAAGTGTACTGAAGAGGACAAAGTGAAGTACGCTACGCATACCTTCACAGGTTCTGCGTTAACATGGTGGAATACCTATCTAGAGCAAGTGGGACAAGATGATGCATACGCACTACCGTGGTCAGCATTCAAGCACTTGATGAACGAGAAGTACCGTCCCAGAACCGAGGTCAATAAGCTCAAGACAGAACTTAGAGGGTTACGAACCCAAGGATTTGATATTACCACGTACGAAAGACGATTCACAGAATTGTGCCTATTGTGTCCGGGAGCATTCGAAGATGAGGAAGAGAAGATCGACGCGTTTGTGAAAGGATTACCGGAAAGAATCCAAGAAGATATAAGTTCACACGAGCCCGCCTCCATACAACAGGCATGTAGAATGGCTCACAAACTAGTGAACCAGATTGAAGAAAGAATTAAAGAACAGACTGCTGAAGAGGCCAATGTGAAGCAAGTCAAAAGAAAGTGGGAGGAAAACGGTGATAAGAATCACCAATACAACAACAGCAATTACAACAATAATCGCAACAATTATCCCAACAATCGCAACATCAATCGCAACTACAACAAACGGCCCAACAACAACAACAACAACAACAACAGCAACTACAACAATCATCCCAACAACAATAATAACCGTAACAACAACAACAATCAGAAGCAGCTATGCCAAAGGTGTGAAAAGAATCACTCGGGGTTCTGCACCAAATTTTGCAACAAGTGTAAAAGAAATGGTCATAGCGCGGCGAAGTGTGAGGTCTACGGACCAGGGGTTAATAGAACGAAAGGAACAAATGGTGTCGGAACGAGTAATGGCGGAGCAAGTAGTGTCGGAGCAAGTTATGCCAATGTAGTTTGTTATAAATGTGGAAAACCAGGCCACATTATTAGAAATTGCCCGAACCAGGAGAACACGAATGGACAAGGCCGTGGAAGAGTTTTCAATATTAATGCGGTAGAGGCACAGGAAGACCCGGAGCTTGTTACGGGTACGTTTCTTATTGACAATAAATCTGCTTACGTTTTATTTGATTCGGGTGCGGATAGAAGCTATATGAGTAGAGATTTTTGTGCTAAATTAAGTTGTCCATTGACGCCTTTGGATAGTAAATTTTTACTCGAATTAGCAAATGGTAAATTAATTTCAGCAGATAATATATGTCGGAATCGAGAAATTAAACTGGTTAGCGAAACATTTAAGATTGATTTGATACCAGTAGAGTTAGGGAGTTTTGATGTGATAATCGGTATGGACTGGTTGAAAGAAGTGAAAGCGGAGATCGTTTGTTACAAAAATGCAATTCGCATTATACGAGAAAAAGGAAAACCCTTAATGGTGTACGGAGAAAAGGGCAACACGAAGCTACATCTTATTAGTAATTTGAAGGCACAAAAACTAATAAGAAAAGGTTGCTATGCTGTTCTAGCACACGTCGAGAAAGTAAAAACTGAAGAAAAGAGCATCAATGATGTTCCCATTGCAAAAGAATTTCCCGATGTATTTCCGAAAGAATTACCGGGATTACCCCCACATCGATCCGTTGAATTTCAAATAGATCTTGTACCAGGAGCTGCACCAATAGCTCGTGCTCCTTACAGACTCGCACCCAGCGAGATGAAAGAACTGCAAAGCCAATTACAAGAACTTTTAGAGCGTGGTTTCATTCGACCAAGCACATCACCGTGGGGAGCTCCTGTTTTGTTTGTCAAGAAGAAAGATGGTACATTCAGGTTGTGTATCGACTACCGAGAGTTGAACAAACTTACCATCAAGAACCGCTACCCACTACCGAGAATCGACGACTTATTTGATCAACTACAAGGCTCGTCTGTTTATTCAAAGATTGACTTACGTTCCGGGTATCATCAAATGCGGGTGAAAGAAGATGATATTCCAAAGACTGCTTTCAGAACACGTTACGGTCATTACGAGTTTATGGTCATGCCGTTTGGTTTAACTAATGCACCAGCTGTGTTCATGGACCTTATGAACCGAGTGTGTGGACCATACCTTGACAAGTTTGTCATTGTTTTCATTGATGACATACTTATTTACTCAAAGAATGACCAAGAACACGGTGAACATTTGAGAAAGGTGTTAGAAGTATTGAGGAAGGAAGAATTGTACGCTAAGTTTTCAAAGTGTGCATTTTGGTTGGAAGAAGTTCAATTCCTCGGTCACATAGTGAACAAAGAAGGTATTAAGGTGGATCCGGCAAAGATAGAAACTGTTGAAAAGTGGGAAACCCCGAAAACTCCGAAACACATACGCCAGTTTTTAGGACTAGCTGGTTACTACAGAAGGTTCATCCAAGACTTTTCCAGAATAGCAAAACCCTTGACTGCATTAACGCATAAAGGGAAGAAATTTGAATGGAATGATGAACAAGAGAAAGCGTTTCAGTTATTGAAGAAAAAGCTAACTACGGCACCTATATTGTCATTGCCTGAAGGGAATGATGATTTTGTGATTTATTGTGATGCATCAAAGCAAGGTCTCGGTTGTGTATTAATGCAACGAACGAAGGTGATTGCTTATGCGTCTAGACAATTGAAGATTCACGAACAAAATTATACGACGCATGATTTGGAATTAGGCGCGGTTGTTTTTGCATTAAAGACTTAGAGGCACTACTTATATGGGGTCCAAAGTATTATATATACCGACCACAAAAGTCTTCAACACATATTTAATCAGAAACAACTGAATATGAGGCAGCGTAGGTGGATTGAATTATTGAATGATTACGACTTTGAGATTCGTTACCACCCGGGGAAGGCAAATGTGGTAGCCGATGCCTTGAGCAGGAAGGACAGAGAACCCATTCGAGTAAAATCTATGAATATAATGATTCATAATAACATTACTACTCAAATAAAGGAGGCGCAACAAGGAGTTTTAAAAGAGGGAAATTTAAAGGATGAAATACCCAAAGGATTTGAGAAGCATCTTAATATTCGGGAAGACGGAACCCGGTATAGGGCTGAAAGGATTTGGGTACCAAAATTTGGAGATATGAGAGAAATGGTACTTAGAGAAGCTCATAAAACCAGATACTCAATACATCCTGGAACGGGGAAGATGTACAAGGATCTCAAGAAACATTTTTGGTGGCCGGGTATGAAAGCTGATGTTGCTAAATACGTAGGAGAATGTTTGACGTGTTCTAAGGTCAAAGCTGAGCATCAGAAACCATCAGGTCTACTTCAACAACCCGAAATCCCGGAATGGAAATGGGAAAACATTACCATGGATTTCATCACTAAATTGCCAAGGACTGCAAGTGGTTTTGATACTATTTGGGTAATAGTTGATCGTCTCACCAAATCAGCACACTTCCTACCAATAAGAGAAGATGACAAGATGGAGAAGTTAGCACGACTGTATTTGAAGGAAGTCGTCTCCAGACATGGAATACCAATCTCTATTATCTCTGATAGGGATGGCAGATTTATTTCAAGATTCTGGCAGACATTACAGCAAGCATTAGGAACTCGTCTAGACATGAGTACTGCCTATCATCCACAAACTGATGGGCAGAGCGAAAGGACGATACAAACGCTTGAAGACATGCTACGAGCTTGTGTTATTGATTTCGGAAACAGTTGGGATCGACATCTACCGTTAGCAGAATTTTCCTACAACAACAGCTACCATTCAAGCATTGAGATGGCGCCGTTTGAAGCACTTTATGGTAGAAAGTGCAGGTCTCCGATTTGTTGGAGTGAAGTGGGGGATAGACAGATTACGGGTCCGGAGATTATACAAGAAACTACCGAGAAGATCATCCAAATTCAACAACGGTTGAAAACCGCCCAAAGTCGACAAAAGAGCTACGCTGACATTAAAAGAAAAGATATAGAATTTGAAATTGGAGAGATGGTCATGCTTAAAGTTGCACCTTGGAAAGGCGTTGTTCGATTTGGTAAACGAGGGAAATTAAATCCAAGGTATATTGGACCATTCAAGATTATTGATCGTGTCGGACCAGTAGCTTACCGACTAGAGTTACCTCAACAACTCGCGGCTGTACATAACACTTTCCACGTCTCGAATTTAAAGAAATGTTTTGCTAAAGAAGATCTCACTATTCCGTTAGATGAAATCCAAATCAACGAAAAACTTCAATTCATCGAAGAACCCGTCGAAATAATGGATCGTGAGGTTAAAAGACTTAAGCAAAACAAGATACCAATTGTTAAGGTTCGATGGAATGCTCGTAGAGGACCCGAGTTCACCTGGGAGCGTGAAGATCAGATGAAGAAGAAATACCCGCATCTATTTCCATAAGATTCGTCAACACCTTCAACAGCTTAAAATTTCGGGACGAAATTTATTTAACGGGTAGGTACTGTAGTGACCCGAACTTTTCCATGTTTATATATATTAATTGAGATTGATGTTTACATGATTAAATGTTTCCAACATGTTAAGCAATCAAACTTGTTAAGACTTGATTAATTGAAATAGGTTTCATATAGACAATTGACCACCCAAGTTGACCGGTGATTCACGAACGTTAAAACTTGTAAAAAACTATATGATGACATATATATGGTTATATATATAGTTAACATGATATTATGATAAGTAAACATATCATTAATTATATTAACAATGAACTACATATGTAAAAACAAGACTACTAACTTAATGATTTTGAAACGAGACATATATGTAACGTTTATCGTTGTAACGACATTTAATGTATATATATCATATTAAGAGATATTCGTACATCATAATATCATAATAATATAATAATTTAAAATCTCTTTTGTTATTATAAACATTGGGTTAACAACATTTAACAAGATCGTTAACCTAAAGGTTTCAAAACAACACTTACATGTAACGACTAACGATGACTTAACGACTCAGTTAAAATGTATATACATGTAGTGTTTTAATATGTATTTATACACTTTTGAAAGACTTCAATACACTTATCAAAATACTTCTACTTAACAAAAATGCTTACAATTACATTCTCGTTCAGTTTCATCAACAATTCTACTCGTATGCACCCGTATTCGTACTCGTACAATACACAGCTTTTAGATGTATGTACTATTGGTATATACACTCCAATGATCAGCTCTTAGCAGCCCATGTGAGTCACCTAACACATGTGGGAACCATCATTTGGCAACTAGCATGAAATATCTCATAAGATTACAAAAATATGAGTAATCATTCATGACTTATTTACATGAAAACAAAATTACATATCCTTTATATCTAATCCATACACCAACGACCAAAAACACCTACAAACACTTTCATTCTTCAATTTTCTTCATCTAATTGAACTCTCTCAAGTTCTATCTTCAAGTTCTAAGTGTTCTTCATAAATTCCAAAAGTTCTAGTTTCATAAAATCAAGAATACTTTCAAGTTTGCTAGCTCACTTCCAATCTTGTAAGGTGATCATCCAACCTCAAGAAATCTTTGTTTCTTACAGTAGGTTATCATTCTAATACAAGGTAATAATCATATTCAAACTTTGGTTCAATTTCTATAACTATAACAATCTTATTTCAAGTGATGATCTTACTTGAACTTGTTTTCGTGTCATGATTTTGCTTCAAGAACTTTGAGCCATCCAAGGATCCATTGAAGCTAGATCCATTTTTATCTTTTCCAGTAGGTTCATCCAAGGAACTTAAGGTAGTAATGATGTTCATAACATCATTCGATTCATACATATAAAGCTATCTTATTCGAAGGTTTAAACTTGTAATCACTAGAACATAGTTTAGTTAATTCTAAACTTGTTCGCAAACAAAAGTTAATCCTTCTAACTTGACTTTTAAAATCAACTAAACACATGTTCTATATCTATATGATATGCTAACTTAATGATTTAAAACCTGGAAACACGAAAAACACCATAAAACCGGATTTACGCCGTCGTAGTAACACCGCGGGCTGTTTTGGGTTAGTTAATTAAAAACTATGATAAACTTTGATTTAAAAGTTGTTATTCTGAGAAAATGATTTTTATTATGAACATGAAACTATATCCAAAAATTATGGTTAAACTCAAAGTGGAAGTATGTTTTCTAAAATGGTCATCTAGACGTCGTTCTTTCGACTGAAATGACTACCTTTACAAAAACGACTTGTAACTTATTTTTCCGACTATAAACCTATACTTTTTTTGTTTAGATTCATAAAATAGAGTTCAATATGAACCCATAGCAATTTGATTCACTCAAAACGGATTTAAAATGAAGAAGTTATGGGTAAAACAAGATTGGATAATTTTTCTCATTTTAGCTACGTGAAAATTGGTAACAAATCTATTCCAACCATAACTTAATCAACTTGTATTATATATTATGTAATCTTGAGATACCATAGACACGTATACAATGTTTTGACCTATCATGTCGACACATCTATATATATTTCGGAACAACCATAGACACTCTATATGTGAATGTTGGAGTTAGCTATACAGGGTTGAGGTTGATTCCAAAATATATATAGTTTGAGTTGTGATCAATACTGAGATACGTATACACTGGGTCGTGGATTGATTCAAGATAATATTTATCGATTTATTTCTGTACATCTAACTGTGGACAACTAGTTGTAGGTTACTAACGAGGACAGCTGACTTAATAAACTTAAAACATCAAAATATATTAAAAGTGTTGTAAATATATTTTGAACATACTTTGATATATATGTATATATTGTTATAGGTTCGTGAATCAACCAGTGGCCAAGTCTTACTTCCCGACGAAGTAAAAATCTGTGAAAGTGAGTTATAGTCCCACTTTTAAAATCTAATATTTTTGGGATGAGAATACATGCAGGTTTTATAAATGATTTACAAAATAGACACAAGTACGTGAAACTACATTCTATGGTTGAATTATCGAAATCGAATATGCCCCTTTTTATTAAGTCTGGTAATCTAAGAATTAGGGAACAGACACCCTAATTGACGCGAATCCTAAAGATAGATCTATTGGGCCTAACAAACCCCATCCAAAGTACCGGATGCTTTAGTACTTCGAAATTTATATCATATCCGAAGGGTGTCCCGGAATGATGGGGATATTCTTATATATGCATCTTGTTATTGTCGGTTACCAGGTGTTCACCATATGAATGATTTTTATCTCTATGTATGGGATGTGTATTGAAATATGAAATCTTGTAGTCTATTGTTACGATTTGATATATATAGGTTAAACCTATAACTCACCAACATTTTTGTTGACGTTTAAAGCATGTTTATTCTCAGGTGAATATTAAGAGCTTCCGCTGTTGCATACTAAAATAAGGACAAGATTTGGAGTCCATGTTTGTATGATATTGTGTAAAAACTGCATTCAAGAAACTGATTTCGATGTAACATATTTGTATTGTAAACCATTATGTAATGGTCGTGTGTAAACAGGATATTTTAGATTATCATTATTTGATAATCTACGTAAAGCTTTTTAAACCTTTATTTATGAAATAAAGGTTATGGTTTGTTTTAAAAATGAATGCAGTCTTTGAAAAACGTCTCATATAGAGGTCAAAACCTCGCAACGAAATCAATTAATATGGAACGTTTTTAATCAATAAGAACGGGACATTTCACCCGTTAAATAAATTTTGTCCCGAAATTTTAAGCAGTTGGAGGTGTTGACGTATCTTCTGGAAATAAATGCGGGTATTTCTTCTTCATCTGATCTTCACGCTCCCAGGTGAACTCGGGTCCTCTACGAGCATTCCATCTAACCTTAACAATCGGTATCTTGTTTTGTTTAAGTCTCTTAACCTCACGATCCATTATTTCGACGGGTTCTTCAATGAATTGAAGTTTTTCATTGATTTGGATTTTGTCCAACGGAATAGTGAGATCTTCTTTAGCAAAACATTTCTTCAAATTTGAGATGTGGAAAGTGTTATGTACAGCCACGAGTTATTGAGGTAGCTCCAGTTGGTAAGCTACTGGTCCGACACGATCTATAATCTTGAATGGTCTAATGTACCTTGGATTTAGTTTCCCCCGTTTACCAAATCGAACAACGCCTTTCCAAGGTGAAACCTTAAGCATGACCATTTCTCTAATTTCAAACTCTATATCTTTTCTTTTACTGTCCGCGTAGCTCTTTTGTCGACTCTGGGCGGTTTTCAATCTTTGTTGAATTTGGATGATTTTCTCGGTAGTTTCTTGTATTATCTCCGGACCCGTAATCTGTCTATCCCCCACTTCACTCCAACAAATCGGAGACCTGCACTTTCTACCATAAAGTGCTTCAAACGGCGCCATCTCAATGCTTGAATGGTAGCTGTTGTTGTAGGAAAATTCTGCTAACGGTAGATGTCGATCCCAACTGTTTCTGAAATCAATAACACAAGCTCGTAGCATGTCTTCAAGCGTTTGTATCGTCCTTTCGCTCTGCCCATCAGTTTGTGGATGATAGGCAGTACTCATGTCTAGACGAGTTCGCAATGCTTGCTGTAATGTCTGCCAGAATCTTGAAATAAATCTGCCATCCCTATCAGAGATAATAGAGATTGATATTCCATGTCTGGAGACGACTTCCTTCAAATACAGTCGTGCTAACTTCTCCATCTTGTTATCTTCTCTTATTGGCAGGAAGTGTGCTGATTTGGTGAGACGATCAACTATTACCCAAATAGTATCAAAACCACTTGCAGTCCTTGGCAATTTAGTGATGAAATCCATGGTAATGTTTTCCCATTTTCATTTTGGGATTTCGGGTTGTTGAAGTAGACCTGATGGTTTTTGATGCTCAGCTTTGACCTTAGAACACGTCAAACATTCTCCTACGTATTTAGCAACATCGGCTTTCATACCCGGCCACCAAAAATATTTCTTGAGATCCTTGTACATCTTCCCCGTTCCAGGATGTATTGAGTATCTGGTTTTATGAGCTTCTCTAAGTACCATTTCTCTCATATCTCCAAATTTTGGTACCCAAATCCTTTCAGCCCTATACCGGGTTCCGTTTTCCCGAATATTAAGATGCTTCTCCGATCCTTTGGGTATTTCATCCTTTAAATTTCCCTCTTTTAAAACTCCTTGTTGCGCCTCCTTTATTTGAGTAGTAAGGTTAGTGTGAATCATTATATTCATAGATTTTACTCGAATGGGTTCTCTGTCCTTTCTGCTCAAGGCGTCGGCTACCACATTTGCCTTCCCCGGGTGGTAACGAATCTCAAAGTCGTAATCATTCAACAATTCAATCCACCTACGCTGCCTCATATTCAGTTGTTTCTGATTAAATATGTGTTGAAGACTTTTGTGGTCGGTATATATAATACTTTTGACCCCATATAAGTACTACCTCTA
This sequence comes from Rutidosis leptorrhynchoides, assembly GCF_046630445.1. Classification (NCBI taxonomy): domain Eukaryota; kingdom Viridiplantae; phylum Streptophyta; class Magnoliopsida; order Asterales; family Asteraceae; genus Rutidosis; species Rutidosis leptorrhynchoides. Next base: position 638,959,492 of record NC_092335.1, read on the forward strand.
AGTCTTTAATGCAAAAATAACCGCGCCTAATTCCAAATCATGCGTCGTATAATTTTGCTCGTGAATCTTCAATTGTCTAGACGCATAAGCAATCACCTTCGTCCGTTGCATTAATACACAACCGACACCTTGCTTTGATGCATCACAATAAATCACAAAATCATCATTCCCTTCAGGCAATGACAATATAGGTGTCGTAGTTAGCTTTTTCTTTAATAATTGAAACACCTTTTCTTGTTCATCCTTCCATTCAAATTTCTTCCCTTTATGCGTTAATGTAGTCAAGGGTTTTGCTATTTTGGAGAAATCTTGGATGAATCTTCTGTAGTAACCAGCCAATCCTAAAAATTGACGTATATGCTTCGGAGTTTTTGGGGTTTCCCACTTTTCAACGGTTTTGATCTTTCCCGGGTCTACCTGGATACCTTCTTTGTTCACTATGTGACCGAGGAATTGAACTTCTTCCAACCAAAATGCACACTTTGAAAACTTAGCGTACAGTTTTTATTTCCTCAATACTTTTAGCACTTTTCTCAAATGTTCTTCGTGCTCTTGATCATTCTTTGAGTAAATAAGTATGTCATTGATGAAAACAATGACAAACTTGTCAAGATATGGCCCACACACTCGGTTCATAAGGTCCATGAACACAGCTGGTGCGTTAGTCAATCCAAACGGCATAACCATAAACTCGTAATGACCATAACGCATCCTAAAAGCAGTTTTTGGAATATCATCCTCCTTTACTCGCATTTGATGATATCCAGAACATAAATCGATCTTCGAATAAACCGACGAGCCTTGTAGTTGATCAAATAAGTCGTCAATTCTCGGCAGTGGATAACGGTTTTTGATGGTAAGTGTGTTCAACTCTCTGTAGTCAATACACAACCTAAATGTACCATCCTTCTTCTTGACAAACAAAACAGGAGCTCCCCATGGTGATGTGCTTGGTCGAATGAAACCACGTTCTAATAGTTCTTGCAGTTGGCTTTGCAGTTCTTTCATCTCACTGGGTGCGAGTCTATAAGGAGCACGAGCTATTGGTGCAGCTCCTGGTACAAGATCTATTTGAAATTCAACAGATCGATGTGGAGGTAGTTCCGGTAATTCTTTCGGAAATACATCAGGAAATTCTTTTGCGACTGGAACATCATTGATGCTCTTTTCTTCAGTTTGTACTTTCTCGACGTGTGCTAGAACAGCATAGCAACCTTTTCTTATTAGCTTTTGTGCCTTCAAATTACTAATAAGATGTAGCTTCATGTTGCCCTTTTCTCCGTACACCATTAAGGGTTTTCCTTTTTCTCGTATAATGCGAATTGCATTTTTGTAACAAACGATCTCTGCTTTCACTTCTTTCAACCAGTCCATACCGATTATCACATCAAAACTCCCTAACTCTACTGGTATCAAGTCAATCTTAAATGTTTCGCTAACCAGTTTAATTTCTTGATTTCGACATATATTATCTGCTGAAATTAATTTACCATTTGCTAATTCGAGTAAAAATTTACTATCCAACGGCGTCAATGGACAACTTAATTTAGCACAAAAATCTCTACTCATATAGCTTCTATCCGCACCCGAATCAAATAAAACGTAAGCAGATTTATTGTCAATAAGAAACGTACCCGTAACAAGCTCCGGGTCATCCTGTGCCTCTGCCGCATTAATATTGAAAACTCTTCCGTGGCCTTGTCCATTCGTGTTCTCCTGGTTCGGGCAATTTCTAATAATGTGGCCCGGTTTTCCACATTTATAACAAACTACATTGGCATAACTTGCTCCGACTCTACTTGCTCCACCATTACTCGTTCCGACACCATTTGTTCCTTTCGTTCTGTTAACCCCTGGTCCGTAGACCTCACACTTCGCCGCGCTATGACCATTTCTTTTACACTTGTTGCAAAATTTGGTGCAGAACCCCGAGTGATTCTTTTCACACCTTTGGCATAGCTGCTTCTGATTGTTGTTGTTGTTGCGGTTATTATTGTTGTTGGGATGATTGTTGTAGTTGCTGTTGTTGTTGTTGTTGTTGTTGTTGTTGTTGTTGTTGGGCCGTTTGTTGTAGTTGCGATTGATGTTGCGATTGTTGGGATAATTGTTGCGATTATTATTGTAATTGCTGTTGTTGTTGTATTGGTGATTCTTATCACCGTTTTCCTCCCACTTTCTTTTGACTTGCTTCACATTGGCCTCTTCAGCCGTCTGTTCTTTAATTCTTTCCTCAATCTGGTTCACTAGTTTGTGAGCCATTCTACATGCCTGTTGTATGGAGGCGGGCTCGTGTGAACTTATATCTTCTTGGATTCTTTCAGGTAATCCTTTCACAAACGCGTCGATCTTCTCTTCCTCATCTTCGAACGCTCCCGGACACAATAGGCACAATTCTGTGAATCATCTTTCATACGTGGTAATATCAAATCCTTGGTTTCGTAACCCTTTAAGTTCTGTCTTGAGCTTATTGACCTCAGTTCTGGGACGGTACTTCTCGTTCATCAAGTGCTTGAATGCTGACCACGGTAGTGCGTACGCATCATCTTGTCCCACTTGCTCTAGATAGGTATTCCACCATGTTAACGCAGAACCTGTGAAGGTATGCGTAGCGTACTTCACTTTGTCATCTTCAGTACACTTACTTATGGCAAACACCGATTTGACCTTCTCGGTCCACCGTTTCAATCCGACCGGTCCTTCGGTTCCATCAAATTCCAAAGGTTTGCAGGCAGTGAATTCTTTATAGGTGCATCCTACACGATTTCCTGTACTGCTAGATCCAAGGTTATTGTTGGTATGTAGCGCATCCTGTATTGCGGCTATGTTTGAAGCTAGAAAAGTACGGAATTCCTCTTCATTCATATTTACGGTGTGTCGAGTAGTCGGTGCCATTTCCTTCAAAATAGTCAAATGGAACAAGTTAATCATACAGAATATTAAGAGTAGTTAATAGTATTTCGTAGCATAATATGAACTCATTTATAAAAGCTTTTTCTTCATATTAGCGTTTTATAAGTTTAAATTCGGGTAGTACCTACCCGTTAAGTTCATACTTAGTAGCTAATATACAATTCAACTACTACAATTCTATATGAAAAACTGATTAAAATAATATTTCGCGTTCAAACTTTTATACAATATTTTACAAACTTACAATACCGCTTATTTTACATAAAGCATGAAATATAGCACACAATAACTTTGATACAAGATAGTTGTGAAGATAATTCTAGCTAGTACACAAGTCGTTCAGCAAAGGCAATAAAGACACGTAATTCATACGTCCAGAAACAAGTCATGCATTCTGGTTTTACTAGGACTACTTCCCATCCTTGGTCTTGTGGAACATAACCGTTATGGCCGTTGATAAGACATCGTGTTGTAACGTCGTCAAAGGGACGAGGGTTACGTAATGACCAACAGTCTCGTAATAACCTAAAAACCTCATTTCTTACCCCAATTACCGACTCCGTCACTTGTGGGAACGTTTTGTTTAATAGTTGTAGCCCGATGTTCTTTTTTCACTTTGGTGAGAAGCGAACATTACTAACCCGTAAGCATAGCATGCTTCTTTATGTTGCATGTTAGCCGCTTTTTCTAAATCATGAAGTCCTATATTCTGATACATTGTGTCAAAATAATTTCTTAACCCGTTGCGTAAAATAGCATTTGGGTTCCCCGCAATATATGCGTCAAAGTAAACACATCGTAACTTATGGGTTTCCCAATGTGATATCCCCCATCTTTAAAACGAAAGTCTCTTATAAACCAAGACATTCTTGGAACGTTCTTCGAATGTCTTACAAACTGATTTCGCCGTAAATAGTTGTGCCGAAGAATTCTGACCGACTCTAGACAAGATTTCATCAATCATGTCTCCGGGTAGGTCTCTTAAAATATTGGGTTGTCTATCCATTTTGTGTTTTTATACTGTAAAATAGACAAGAGTTAGATTTATAAAAAAATACTTATTAATACAAGCATTTTTTACATATATCATAAAGCATAAGCACACTATATTACATATATTACACCACACGAATTCAACTATCTTATTCCGACTCGCTCGTTTCTTCTTCTTCGGTTTGGTTCGTTTTGCTAAGTTTCTAGGGATATATGATGTTCCTCTAATACGAGCTATCGTTTTCCACAACGATTTAGAAAAACCTGGTGGTTTAGAGGTTCCCGGGTCATTGTTACAACTTAAGGGCTTCGGGGGTTGACGATACATATAAAGTTCATCGGGGTTGGAATTAGATTTCTCTATTTTTATGCCCTTTCCCTTATTATTTTCTTTTGCCTTTTTAAATTCAGTTGAGGTAATTTCTATAACATCATCGGAATTCTCGTCGGAATCCGATTCATCGGAGAATTGGTAATCCTCCCAATATTTTGCTTCCTTGGCGGAAACACCATTGACCATAATTAACCTTGGTCGATTGGTTGAGGATTTTCTTTTACTTAACCATTTTATTATTTCCCCCACTGGTTCTATTTCCTCCTCTGGTTCCTCCTCTTCCGGTTCTGATTCTTCTTCCAGTTCCGACTCTTCTTCCGGTTCCTCTTCGGGAACTTGTGAATCAGTCCACGAATCATTCCATTTTACATTTGACTCCTCATTATTATTAGGTGAGTCAATGGGACATGTTCTAGAGGTAGACATCTATCACATAATATCAAACGCGTTAAGAGATTAACGGTCGATCCACACCTACTGCTGCTCAAATTTAAGAGATGATCCAAGAACGTGTCGCCGCAGCCCTAGCAGAAAGAAATCTCCAACCTCCACCGCCACCACCACCGGTTATCCCACCCGTTCGAAATGGGTGTACTTACAAGGAATTTCAGAGCTGCAAATCGCATAACTTCAGTGGAACCGAGGGACCGGTTGGTCTCACCAGATGGTTCGAGAAACTTGAAGCAGTATTCCGAGTTAGCAACTGTTCGGAGGATAATAAGACCAAGTTTGCTTCGTGCACGCTATCTGACGGCGCACTAACGTGGTGGAACACGTTAGCTCAAGCGAAAGGCATTGATGAGGCGTATGCTACGCCATGGGAGGAATTCAAAGCGGCTATGATTGATGAGTATTGTCCGAGAACCGAAATTCAGAAGATGGAAATGGAATTCATGCAGTTAAAGGTCGTTGGGAACGACCTTGATGGTTACAACAAGAGATTTTTGGAACTAGCTCTTATGTGTCCGACAATGGTCACCCCGGAATTCAAGCGTATGGAGAGATACTTTTGGGGACTCCCTAAGTCCATCAAGGGTAATGTCACCTCGTCCAAACCACCGAATGTTCCCGAAAGCAATGCGCATGGCGCATACCCTCATGAATCAGATTCTCATTGATGAGCCTGAGAAGGCTAAGTTTGAGGCTGGTAGTAGCGAAAAGCGAAAGTGGGATAACAACAACAACAACAACAACAACAATAACAACAACAACAACAACAACCGGGGGAGAAACTATGACCAGACCCCCGCCAAGAGGCAAAACAACAATGGTGGAAACCCCAACAACAACAACTCCAACCCGAATTACAAAGGAACCTTACCACAATGAAAGAGGTGTTTCAAACACCACACTGGGTATTGCAATGTTGTCTGCGAGAAGTGTCAACGGTCTGGGCATATCAGAAAAGACTGCAAGGTCACCACTTTGAATGGGAAGCCAAACACCAATGGACCTAAGAAGTGCTACGAATGTGGACAGACGGGCCATTTCAGAAATGTGTGCCCAAAAAAGCGAAAAGATGGCAGGCCACCCCGTGGTAGAGCTTTTAATGTTAATGCAAGGGATGCACGCGATAACCCCGACTTGGTGACAGGTATATTCACAATCAACAATCTTTTAGCTTCTGTCTTGTTTGATACTGGTGCGGATAGAAGTTATGTATGTAGACATTTTTGCGATAAGATTAATTGGTCATTAGTCCCGTTAAAAGAAAGTATGCTTGTCGAGGTCGCCAATGGAAAACTTGAAAAGGTTGACCATATTAGTCGTGGAGCTATTATCAACATAGCTGGTGCAGATTTCGAAATTGACTTGATACCTATCAAACTGGGAAGTTTTGACGTGATCGTTGGTATGGATTGGTTGAGTAAGATAAGGGCCGATATTATCTGCGGAGATAAAGCACTGCGCATACCACAAGGAGATGGCGAACCACTGGTTATCTACGAAGAGAGATGTACCTCGAAGCTGAACCTCATTAGTTGTGTGAAAGCGCAAAAGATCATGAAGAAAGGACGTTTTGCTGTCCTAGCACATGTGAAAGCGGTAGAAACTGAGGTGAAAAGCGTGAACGACGTTCGAATTGTGAACGAATTTTCCGATGTCTTCCCAGAAGAATTGCCTGGATTGCCGCCGTAGAGAGCAGTAGAGTTTCAGATTGATTTAGTGCCAGGAGCTGCACCTGTAGCTCGCGCACCTTATAGACTCGCACCTTCCGAGATGCAAGAATTACAGAGTCAACTACAAGAGCTACTTGATCGAGGATTTATCCAACCAAGCTTCTCACCTTGGGGCGCACCTGTGTTTTTTGTGAAGAAGAAGGATGGATCCTTCCGTATGTGTATCGACTACCGTGAGCTCAACAAATTGACAATCAAGAATCGGTATCCTCTTCAACGAATTGACGATCTTTTTGATCAACTGCAAGGATCGAGCGTTTACTCAAATATTGATTTGCGATCCGGTTATCACCAGTTGAGAGTGAAGGAAAGCGACGTGATGAAAACTGCATTCAGAACTCGTTATGGTCATTATGAGTTTCTTGTGATGCCAATCGGGTTGACCAACGCACCTGCCGTATTTATGGACCTTATGAATCGTGTTTGCAAGCCGTACTTGGATAAGTTTGTTATCGTCTTCATAGATGATATCCTCATCTACTCAAAGAGCGAAGAAGAACATGAGCAACACCTCCGACTTGTACTTGAACTCTTGAGACAAGAACAACTTTACGCCAAATTCTCCAAGTGTGAATTTTGGTTGAAGGAAGTACAATTTCTGGGTCATGTTGTGAGCGACCAGGGTATCAAAGTTGACCCCGCCAAGATTGAAGCTATCAGCAAGTGGGAGACCCCCACTACTCCGACGCATATTCGCCAATTCCTAGGTCTCGCCGGTTATTATCGAAGGTTTATTGAAGGTTTCTCTCTGATTGCGCGTCCTTTGACCGCGCTGACTCACAAGGGTAAGAAGTTCATTTGGGAACCCGGACACGAATCAGCATTCCAAACTTTGAAGAAGAAGTTAACCTCCGCACCTATCCTATCGCTTCCCGAAGGCAGTGACAATTTCGTTGTTTATTGCGATGCTTCGAAGAGTGGTTTTGGTTGCGTACTGATGCAACGATCAAAGGTTATTGCCTATGCCTCCCGCCAATTGAAGATTCACGAACGGAACTACACTACTCATGATATTGAACTTGGAGCCATCGTCTTTGCGCTCAAATTGTGGAGACATTATCTGTATGGAACTAAGAGCACTATCTTCACAGATCACAAGAGCCTCCAGCACATCTTTGATCAGAAGCAACTGAATATGAGACAGCGTTGATGGATTGAGATGCTCAACGACTACGATTGTGAACTCCGTTATCACCCTGGCAAAGCCAATGTTGTAGCTGATGCTTTGAGCTGAAAGGAGAGGACGACACCTCTTCGTGTTAGGGCTCTGAACATCACCATCCATTCGAACCTCAACAGCCAGATCAGAGTAGCCCAAGATGAGGCTCTCAAGGAGGAGAACATATCTCACAAACATTTGAACATACTTGTCTCTCGATTCGAGGTTAGGGAGTCTGGACTCCGATGTTATGCCGGAAGAATTTGGGTACCTTATTATGGAGATCTACAAAACCTGATACTTGATGAAGCACACAAATCGAGATATTTGATTCATCTCGGTGCGGGCAAGATGTACCACGACCTTAAAGAACAGTATTGGTGGCCGAATCTTAATAAGGACGTCGCGACTTATGTTGGTAAGTGTTTGACTTGCTCGAAGGTTAAAGCCGAGCATCAGAGACCTTCTGGGTTACTTCAACAGCCAGAAATCCCACAATGGAAGTGGGAAAGGATCACAATGGATTTCATTACTAAGCTGCTGAAGACGGTGGGCGGATACGATACTATTTGGGTTATTGTTAACCATCTTACCAAATCTGCACACTTCCTAGCGATGAAGGAAACTGATACGATGGAAAGACTTGCTCAATTATACATTAAGGAGGTTGTATCTCATCATGGTGTACCTTTATCGATCATCTCCTATCACGATCCCCGTTTTGCTTCTAGATTTTGGCGTTCTTTGCAAGAAGCCATGGGAACTCGTCTTGACATGAGTACTGCTTATCATCCTCAGACTGATGGGCAAAGTGAACGAATGATTCAGACCTTGGAGGACATGTTACGTGCATGTGTCATTGATTTCAGAAAGGCCTAGGAAAGGCATTTGCCACTCGCCGAATTTTCTTACAACAACAGTTATCACTCGAGCATTAATGCCGCACCATTCGAAGCATTGTATGGCCGTAAGTGCCGATCTTCTATTTGTTGGGCCGAAGTAGGCGAAAAATAAATCACCGGACCCGAAGTAGTCCATGAAACAGCGGAGAAGATTGCTCAGATCCAAGCTAGACTTAAGACCGCCCGCGATCGTCAAAAGAGTTATGCCGATCTTAAACGTAAGGACTTTGAATTCAACGTTGGTGACCGCGTAATGTTGAAGGTTGCACCTTGGAAAGGTGTGATCCGTTTTGGAAAACGTGGAAAGTTAAACCCACGATACATTGGTCCTTTTGAGATCTTGGAACGTGTTGGACCCGTTGCTTACCGCTTAGATCTCCCAGCACAATTGAGCTCAGTTCATCCTACCTTCCACGTGTCGAACTTGAAGAAGTGTCTTGCTGCACCAGAACTTATCATACCACTGGAAGAACTTACGATTGATGACAAACTCCAATTTGTGGAAGAACCTGTTGAGATTATGGACTGAGAGGTCAAGATTTTAAAACGCAACAAGATTCCGATCGTCCGAGTACGATGGAATGCCAAACGAGGACCTGAGTTTACCTGGGAGCGAGAGGATCAAATGATGCAGAAGTATCCTCACCTTTTCCCGACTCCTCCATCTACCTCAGCTTAAAATTTCGGGACGAAATTTTCTTTAACAGGTGGGTAATGTAACAACCTGGAGTTTTCCAACGTTTATTATTAATAATCATTATTAATACTTGTGCTTTAATAAATGTATTGTTATGCATTTACTTGTTACCGCATTTAAATTTACTTGGCCCGACAAGTCTTTGTGACACGCGTACTTTTCACGAATAATATTTTTGAATATTATTTACATTCATGATTAATTTATATTAGTCATTTTTAATTAACCAGGGTTAGTGGTTAATTACTTGGGCTTTATGTATTTAATTGCACCCTTACTTGGACTTGGGCCTTTAATAAATAAACTTGGACTAGTAAGCCCACCCTACACATTATGGACTTGTAAGCCCATTTATTATACAAGTATTACATTAGACATAAGCTTGGATTAATTAAGCTAATTTAGAGACAAAGTACTACAAGCATGCAAGACCATTTCTCCATGCTTTTAACCTTATTACTCTTCTTAGCTTTTCACATCTTTCCCATGCTTGAAAGTTGCCATTTGACCTCCCATTTTTGTTACAAAAACCGTTGGCATTAGCTAGCATATAGGGAGCTCATTTTTCACTTCACTTGTTACTTGTATACTTGCATTTCTCTTTCATTTACACACACATCCAACACCACTTCATACTCTCTCAATTTTTCTCTCTTTTTCTTGTAAGTAATAAACTTTTCTTCTCATTTTTCTTGCTACCAAAACCGTAACATTGTACATCATCATCATCTAGATCACTTGCTTTATTACTTGTTTGTTACTTGTAGTTTGTTAGTTGTTATTCAAGATCAAACTTATTAGTTTGCATCTCCATGAACCTTGTTTTTCTTCACTTCTTTTGTTGATGAAAATCAAGAACAAGAACTCAAACTTGTTAGTTTGGAGTTCTACATTTAAGTGTTTCAAAAGTTCATAAGATTTATAAATTTCTTTCTTTGTTTTAATGTTTGTAGACTTAAACCCTAAGATTCAACTTTGTTTTAAATCTTCCTAAGTATGACACAAACATGAAACATAATACTTATAGATCTAGTTATTTTCTTCATTTATGTTCACTTTAAATTCGTTATTTCAAGTTCATAAGTTTTAGAATCTTCTTTATGTTTATGTTTTGTAGACTTGAAGTCTTAAGATCTAAACTTTGGGTTGGATCTTCTCAAGTATGAAACAAATATAAACATAATACTTGTAGATCTATGTTATTACTTTCTTTTGTGCACTTTTGAATTCGTGATTTATAATTATGGTCAAGTAATTACTAGTTAATCTTGATTATTATTCTTGAAACTTTGTAAGTTCAAGACATAGAAGTTTAACTTTCTAGTTACAACTTCATATACTTGTGTTTGATTTAACTTAAGAACTATAGATCTAGACTTTTGAGTCTTGGATCTTCAAGATCTAACTAAGAACTATGTTCTACATCTTAAGATCTTGATTAGTTAGTTACTTTCAAGTTTGTAGTTCCATATTTACTTTTATAGTTCATGAAAGTGTCAAACCTAAGATATTGATGTAATTTTGGTTCATCAAAACACTTACAACTCTTAAGTGAAGTTGTGCTACATGTCTTAGACTTACACTTGGGTTATGATGGTAAAATCTTGGTAAAGATGATGTAAACACATCAATGAGTTGTACACTTGAAGCTATAGGCATCAAGGATGAGAACCATGATGAACATCAAGCACCAAACTCACCAGAACCCATTATTTTTCTGTTTACTGTCTTCTACCTAGTGTTTTGGTGATTCTGTGACAGACCAGTAGACCTGGGCTGTTGTGATTACGATTTTCAAATATCTCTTTTCGAGTAGATAACTTTTCATATAGGACTCGTCTTAATCCGAGTTACGGTTTAGGATTTATGGCCCTCCGATCGTCACTATGTCCTTTTAACGTTGTGCAGAAATTTCTGACCTACTCGCACTTAGACCGTCGCCACGGTCAAAAAAAGACGAGTTTGCTTCTGTAAACTTTACCACACTTAAAGGACTCATATACGAAGCCATGGCCACTGGTCTCACCTTAATTCAGTAAGGTTAGGGGCCGTGGTGACTGACTGAAGTCAGCCTTTGTTTTAGACTACTTTCATGAACGAAACCTACTTTACACCTTTTGTTAAATGATGAATGATGATGACCCTTAAGACATTATTTACATACTTTTAAACCTATTAAGACGATTTACTGACTTTGTACTATTTGCCTTAGGTTGAGGACCTTCGGACCGATTACTTGCACACCTTTTCCGAACCAACTTTACGACTACATTATCTGTGTGAGTTATAGCATTCCCTTTTTACTTTAACTTATTTTGGGAACTGAGAATACATGCGGATTTTATGTTTTACATACTAGGAACGAGTACTTAAACTTATATATGTGTGGGTTATACAACGGCATAAACATTCCCTTTAGCTCGGTAACGTTTAATCATTGGTTTTTGAACCGTGAACGCGAATCTTAGATATGGATCCATAGGGTTTGACATCCCCACTCGGGCTAGTCGCGCTAGCATTTAATGAGTGTTTGACATACGCACTCGTCAAGTGCACTTTCAGGAGGTATTATAAAGGTTAAGTTAGTTACCAAGTGCCCACGGTTAGCATATAATTTACATACTTTTGAAACGCTCGTTGTAGCACTGAAATCTCGTGGCCTACTTACATTACTGTTATACATAAACTATAGCTCACCAACCTTTGTGTTGACATTTTTAAGCATGTATTTCTCAGGTGCTTGAGGTTGCTTCCGCTGTGTACTAGTTGTGCTGTAGACACCCGCTGCTTAGAGTTGTCAACGCATGAACTACTTTACTTTGCATTCAAACTTTAGTACTTTTGAACTATGACTTGTAACGACCATTTGGGGTCACATACACTTATTTATTGCTTCTACTTAGTGAAGCATACTTTTGGGATGTAAAACTTTCGATGTTGGATTGACATCACTTTTAATTATGAATGCAAACTCTTTTTGAAAACGCATATAGTACTTAACCTTGTAATGATCCTGTTTTTGATGGTCCGTACATGATGATTTAGTACGGGGCGTCACATCTAGTGATTCAGATTCAACAAATTCAATTATGGAGAATCTGGAACCTCTAAGTATGGAAGACCGAATGCGAGCTAAATGCGCTGGCAAAGGTCACGCAATTACTCAACCTGACATTAATGCGCCAGATTATGAAATCAAAGGACAAATTCTACACATGGTAACTAATCAATGCCAATTTAGTGGTGCGCCGAAGGAAGATCCAAACGAACATCTTCGAACCTTTAATAGGATCTGTACTCTATTTAAAATAAGAGAAGTTGAGGATGAACAGATATATCTCATGTTATTTCCCTGGACTTTAAAGGGAGAAGCCAAAGATTGGTTAGAATCATTACCTGAAGGGACGATTGATACATGGGACGTTTTAGTTGAAAAATTTCTTAAACAATTCTTTCCGGCATCTAAAGCCGTGAGACTTCAAGGAGAAATTGGTACGTTCACACAAAAGCCAAATGAAACTCTATATGAGGCGTGGACCAGATTTGGAAAGTTATTGAGTGGATGTCCGCAAAATGGTTTAGACACTTGTCAAATAGTACAAATATTCTACCAAGGATGCGATATCACTACAAGGAAAGACATCGATATAGCAGCTGGTGGTTCCATTATGAAGAAAACCGTAACTAACGCTTATAAAATTATTGATTACACTGCTTCCCACTCACATGAGTGGCACCAAGAAAAAAATATCGTTAGATCATCTAAAGCAGCTAGAGCCGATTCTAGCCATGACTTCGATTCCATTTCCGCAAAGATAGATGCTGTCGAGAGACGAATGGAAAAGATGACTAAGGATATACACTCAATTCGAATTAGTTGTGAGCAGTGTGGAGGACCACATTTGACAAAAGATTGTCTCAGTATTGAACTAACAATGGAACAAAGAGCGAATGTTTCATACATAAACCAAAGGCCTGGAAATAATTATCAGAATAATTATCAACCGCCAAGACCAATCTACAATCAAAACCAGAATTATAACCGAAATGTTCCATACAACAACCAACAAGGTCCTAACAACCAACAAGTTTCTAATAATACTTACAATCAGTAAAGACTTATTTTTCAAAACAAACCACCACAAACCGATGATAAAAAGCCAAATTTAGAAGATATGATGTCAAAGCTAGTTGAATCTCAAACTCAATTTTTCACATCTCAGAAACAAACCAATGAACAAAATGCTCAAGTATTTAGAAATCAACAAGCTTCTATTCAAAATCTTGAACAAGAAGTGAGCAACCTAGCAAGGTTGATAGGTGAAAGAAAATCGGGAAGTTTACCTAGTGATATAAATGCTAACCCCCAGAATGAAACAGCTAAAGCCATTACTACAAGAAGTGGTATTACACTTAAACCACCTGAAATACCTGTAATTTCTGATGAAGCTATTCCTACTCCACAAGAACCACAATCTGAACAAGATAAGGAAAAAGAACCGGTAGTTGAAAAGGTTAATGAAGATAACACAGTTAAGGCTAAACCTTATGTTAAACCATACCAACCACCACTTCCTTACCCAAGTAAAATGAGAAAAGAAAGACTTGAAGCCGAGCAATCCAAATTCTTGGATATGTTTAAACAAATAAATGTAAATCTTCCTTTCATTGATGTGATTTCAGGAATGCCTAAATATGCTAAATTCTTGAAAGATCTAATCACAAATAGAAAGAAAATGGAAGAACTCTCGACTGTTACTATAAATGCAAATTGTTCTGCAGTGCTGTTGAATAAGATACCAGAAAAACTTTCAGATCCAGGAAGTTTCACAATTCCATGTTTTCTGGGTAGTCTTAGTTAAATAGAAGCATTGGCAGACTTAGGTGCTAGTATAAATCTAATGTCGTATTCACTATACGCTAAACTAGACCTTGGAGAATTGAAACCAACACGAATAAGCATACAACTAGCTGATCGATCAGTAAAATATCCTAGAGGGATAATGGAAAACATGCTAGTTAAAGTTGGTACCTTAGTATTTCCAGTAGATTTTGTTATTCTGGACATGGAAGAAGATTCTCGAGTTCCTCTCATATTAGTAACACCATTCTTAAACACGGCTAAAGCAATAATAGAGGTGTTCGGTAAGAAACTGACCTTAATTATAGAGGATGAGAGTGTTACCTTTTCAGTTGATAGAGCCATGCAACAACCGCAATCTGCAGATGATACATGTTATTATATTCAAACTATAGATTCACATGCAGAATTGTTAGAAGAATTTCCAGAATTATAAGGAACATGAGAATGTTCTTTAGGAGAAGGAACTGAACCAATTGATGAAACTGAAATGTTAGCTACACTTATGGCTAATGGATATGAACCAACAACAGAAGAAATTCAAATGCTAAAAGAAGAAGACAGATATCGATACAAATCATCGATAGAAGAACCACCAACATTAGAGTTAAAGCCACTTCCAAACCATTTGGAATACACTTATTTACATGGTGAATCTGAATTACCTATAATAATATCGTCTTCTCTTACTGAAAATGAAAAATCTCAACTTATTTCTGTGCTAAAAGCTCATAAAGCAGCTATTGCATGGAAGATTCATGACATTAAAGGAATAAGTCCTTCGTATTGCACACATAAAATACTTATGGAAGAAGGTCATAAAACATATGTGCAACACCAACGAAGACTAAATCCTAATATGCAAGATGTTGTTAAGAAAGAAATTATTAAACTGCTTGATGCAGGTTTAATTTATCCAATCTCTGATAGTCCATGGGTAAGCCCAATTCAATGCGTACCTAAGAAGGGTGGCATGACTGTCATCACAAATGAAAAAAATGAGCTTATTCCTACTAGGACTGTAACAGGATGGCGTGTTTGTATTGATTATAGAAAATTAAATGACGCCACCAGAAAAAATCACTTTCCCTTACCTTTTATTGATCAAATGTTGGAAAGATTAGCCGGAAACAGTTACTATTGTTTTCTTGATGGTTTTTCCGGATACTTTCAAATTCCAATAGCACCCGAGGACCAAGAGAAAACCACATTCACGTGCCCTTATGGTACTTTTGCTTACAAACGCATGCCATTTGGACTTTGCAACACCCCTGCAACCTTTCAAAGGTGCATGATGGCGATTTTTCACGACATGATAGAAGAATGCATGGAAGTTAATTGGGAGAAATGCTTATTAGATGCGAACAATCAAATCTAGTACTTAATTGGGAGAAATGCCATTTCATGGTTAAAGAAGGCATCGTTCTTGGTCATAAAATTTCAAAGGAAGGAATTGAAGTGGATAGAGCTAAAGTAGATGTAATTGGTAAACTTCCACATCCCACCAATGTTAGAGGAGTTAGGAGTTTTCTAGAGCATGCCGGTTTTTACCGACGTTTCATAAAAGATTTTTCTAAAATTGCCACTCCTATGAATAAACTCCTAGAAAAGGATGCTCCATTCATCTTTTCAGATGAATGCATCAAATCTTTTAATATTCTTAAAGAAAAACTCACAAATGCGCCGATCATGATAACTCCAAATTGGAATCTACCGTTTGAACTAATGTGCGATACAAGTGATTTTGCAATAGGAGCCGTTTTAGGATGAAGGATTGAAAAACGATTTCAACCTATTTATTATGCTAGTAAGACGTTACAAGGAGCACAAACGAATTATACAACTACTGAAAAAGAACTCCTTGCCATTGTCTTTGCTTTTGACAAATTTCGTTCATATCTCGTTCTAGCTAAAACGGTGGTCTATACTGACCATTCTGCTCTTAGATACCTATTTTCAAAACAAGATGCTAAACCAAGATTAATCCGTTGGATCTTACTCTTACAAGAGTTCGATATTGAAATCCGCGATAAAAAGGTGCAGAAAATCTCGCCGCTGATCATCTTTCTTGTCTTGAAAATCCCGAATTAGAAGTTCTAAATGAATCGGCCATACAAGACAACTTTCCTGATGAATATCTATTGAAGATAGATTATAATGAAATTCCATGGTTTGTATACTATGCAAACTACTTAGTATGTGGATTCCTTGAAAAAGGGTTGTCGTACCAAAAACGAAAGAAATTCTTTACTGATATAAAACACTATTTCTGGGAAGATCCACATTTGTTTAAAAGTTGTCCCGATGGAATAATACGCCGATGTGTATTCGGAGATGAAGCTAGTCAAATCTTAAACCATTGTCACACAGGACTAACAGGAGGGCATTATGGGCTTCAACTCACAGCAATAAAAGTTTACGATGCTGGATTCTATTGGCCTACAATTTTTAAAGACGCACACCTCCTTTGCAAATCCTATGATGCTTGTCAAAGGGCCAGAAAAATAAGTCAACGTGATGAAATGCCACAAAATGTCATTCAAGTATGTGAAGTATTTGACATTTGGGGTATTGACTTTATGGGTCCATTTCCAAAATCTCATAATAATCTCTACATTCTCGTTGCCATTGATTATGTATCTAAATGGGCGGAAGCACAAGCACTCCCAACTAACGATGCACGAGTTGTAGTCAACTTTTTAAAACGTCTTTTTGCAAGGTTCGGAACACCGAAAGCTTTAATAAGTGATCGAGGTACTCATTTTTGTAATAATCAACTTGAGAAAGTTCTCAAAAGATATGGAGTAACTCATAAAATCTCAACCGCTTATCATCCACAAACAAGTGGACAAGTTGAAAATACCAACCGAGCTTTAAAATGTATTCTAGAGAAAACCGTAGGATCAAATCCGAAGGAATGGTCCATTAAATTGGAGGATGCACTCTGGGCTTTTAGAACAGCCTACAAAACTCCAATTGGAACCACACCTTTTAAACTTGTTTACGGAAAAGCATGTCATCTTCCAGTAGAAATTGAGCACAAAGCATTTTGGGCTTTGAAGACATGTGATATTGCTCTAAACATACATATTATTCGACGCAATATCACTCATATTTCATAGGTTTTTATCTTCTACAAAGACATTCAATGCGCATTTCACGAGAAAAACGACAAAAGTGGATAAAAGCTTGCTATTTGAAGATTCGACGATAAAACGATAGTTTTAACCAGATTTATATCAAGAAACGTTTATCTGAATGAAAGTACAAGATTGATGAAGAAAAGAGTTCAAATGTATAATACCAAGACAGTACACGTCAACACGAGATCAACATAGAACGACTGAAGAACAAAAATCAAGAAAACTGAAATTTACTCTTACACGAATCGTGTACCATTACACGAATCGTGTAATGTAACTGGTCTTACACGAATCGTGTGACCATACACGATTCGTGTAATGTTAGGCCGAAATACTGTTCCAGTTTCGAGAAGGGTGGCTAGCTTTTTAATTTTAAAACAATACTTTTTCTGAATTGTGTACAGCAAAGAGTCCAATTGAAGATTTCAACAACTACTTGAAGGTTATAAATATGGATACGTTCAGAGATACAGATACACAGAGATTACAACACAAATTTATATTTCAATTACTATAGTTAATATTATTGTTAATTTTATTACGCTGTAAAAATAGTTTCAGTTATTAAGGGGGTATTGTTCGTGAAAAAGGGTGTTATTGTACGCGTGAAAGGGGTGTTATTATTGTAATTTTTTCTACCATTTGAAGTTAATGCAAGTGAAGATATATTAGTAAGTTTACTCTGTTAAAATTAGCGTTGTTATTATGTTTGCATATATATATATTTTTATGTCTCCCCTAGTGTAATGGATAGCTAAATTTCTCTAGTGTTTGCTTAAATGTAGAGCCCCTAGTGAAATGGATTGTTACCATTAGTAAAGTTAAAATGTAACTTTAGTATTTTTAATATTGAGCCTAGTTAAAAGAACCATTTTTATGTAATTAGGTATTTAACCCTTGCCACTTAATTTAGTAAATTTAAATAACGAAAGTTGTTTTTATTTACACAAATTAAGCTTCAACATTAAAAATGATCTAGACGAATTTATGGATAAGTTATTGACACCAATTTAGAAATAAACTTCGGTGGTTTGGGTGATATCAATAAATTATGTGAAGGTGAAATTATAAAAAGGGAGACCGTTATAATTTGGGTATGGGCGAAGGTCAAAACTAGGCTAGGTCTCAATTTAAATACTTAGGGAATAGTAGCTTTCTAAGAAGAATCCGATGAAAATTAGATTTTATTTAGTTAAGTTGTAACTTTATATTTATTCGAGAGAAAAATGTAAAGTTTGATACTAGAACATTTTAATAGGGCGTAAAACTTAAAACAATCCATGGATCTAGGGGTGACACAATTAAGTAAACACTTCCCATTTATCTTATTTTTACTTCTTATAAAAGTTTTATCTTTATTATTTACGAATTTCAAGTTTAAAATATATAAAAATACATAAAAATAACTAATTTTCGAAACAGTAATCTGTCCCATAATTTAAACCTTACACGAATCGTGTACTCCTACACGAATCGTGTAGGCCTTGACGCGGCTACAGTACCAGCTAGGGTAAAAATTAGGGTTTTGATTAATTAATTATTTATAATTTAGGTTATTAGTTATTTAATTATTATAATTAGGTTATTTATTATATAATTAGTTTTAATTAAGTATAAAATACAAAAATACATGTTTTAATCCTAAAATTAGCATTAATCATTATAGGTTTATAAATTGTAATTAGTTTATAATTAGTAAATTAATTAAATTCCTTTTAATTTGTATTAGTTTTATTAAAAATGCATTTTAGTTAAATTAATTAAGTTTATATAATAATTGCTTGAAACAAAAATCTAAATATATAGTTTTATTAAAAATTACTATTCTACTAATTACCATTTAGTAATATAATTATCGCAACATAATTAGCATAATTTCATTTAGTTTCTTTTTAAGTTAATTATTGTAATCTTGTAATTTTATTTAGTAAATTAGTTAAGTTATTTTCTTTTACTGTTACTATAAATTGCCTAATCCAAAACCCCATTTTAAATAAGTTTGACATCAAAGACTATTAAAAACCATTAAACACTCCATCTCCCTGTGGAACGAATCGGATTTACCAACAAACTAAACTACACGGATAGGACTAGTTGCCTATATATATGTGTGAAATCAACCTAAAATCAATAAAATACCACATATACAATAAATCAATTCGTGTAACAAAACAACTCAAATCCGTTCATAAATAAAGGTCTCGATCGCATACATCAACTTTTTGGCGCCGCTGCCGGGGAGTTGGCAGTTAAATAAATAGATAATTTTTCTGATTCGTAGTAGTAGTTGGATTTGTACGTGGACCGGGTTGTTGGATCACCAATTTTATTGGTCTTTGAAGGATCCTGCCCCTCTGCTGCATCTTTTGGCTATTCGAAACGTGGGCAAAATCAGAAGGATAATCTGTTTGTTTAAAGGTTTTTATCATTGTTTTTATGTTATTCGATCCTCTCGAGGAAATTCATTTCCAAGAAAGTTCAAAGTTTTTGAATAAATCCTTTAGTTCTTTGTACAATTTCCCAAATTGTATGATCCGTTCAATCCTAAACTCGTTAAACTTAATCTGGAATCACAAAGAATTAATAAAGGACAAAAACAACAAAAAGAAGTAGGAAGTACTAGTAATTTTAAAACACCGAAAAAAAAAAAAAAAAAAAAAAAACACTAAAAAGAAACAAGTAGGTAACCCTAGATAAACCTTTAGTGTTGTGATTTCATAATAAAAAATTAATGTATGAACTTACGTTCCTCCAACGCTGAATTAACTCCTTCACATCCTGAACCTGAAAGAAAATTCCACGAACGCTTAAGAGCTCAAGAAGTAGAATCTCTTGCTAAAAATTTAGAGTCACTTTTCTTAGAATCCGACTCTGAACCAATAATTCAACCAATCATAGAGCCGATTATTAAAGAAGAAGAAGAAATGGCTGATACAAATCAAACGATGGAAGCATTAATGAAGGCCACAAGAAAAGGTCAAGGCCACGCAATCATCCAACCCACGATGAGTGATGGCTTTGAAATAAAAGGTCAATTTTTACACATGGTAACTAATACATGTCAATTCGGTGGAGCCCCAAATGAGGATGCTAACGAGCATCTTCGTAAGTTTGTGAGCATTTGCAAGCTTTTCAAAATCAAAGATGTCACCGATGAAGTTGCATGTTTAAAAATCTTTCCATGGTCATTAAAAGATGATGCAAGAGATTGGCTAGACTCATTACCAGAAGGTTATATTGAAAACTGGAATGATATGATGGATAAATTTTTGTCAGAATTCTTTCCTGCTTCAAAAGCAGCAAAATTACAAAGTGATATAAATCACTTTAAACAAAAGCCTAATGAAACTCTTTATGAAGCTTGGACTCGATTCAATAAAATGCTTCGAATATGTCCTCAACACGGGTTGAATACATTCCAAAAGGTCCAAATATTCTATAAAGGAGTCAATGTGACAACTAGAAAAGATATAGATGTTGCAGCCGGAGGTTCGATCATGAAGAAAACACCTGAAGACGCTCACACAATCATTGCTGATTTAGCGTCCCATTCTCATAACTGGCATCAAGAAATAGAATTCTCTAGATCATCAAATGTTGCTAGTATCGAAAGCAATGATGAAATTGCTTCTTTAAAAGTTCAAATAGCAAATCAAGCAAGGCAAATTGAGAAAGTAACCAAGGAAATGCATTCTATCAGAGTAGGATGTGAACTGTGCCAAGGTCCCCATCTTACTAGAGATTGTGATCAAAGTACAATGGAAGAGCAAGCAAATTTCTTAGGTTACTTACGAAAAGGTGAAATGAACTTTAGCGATTTTCCAGCTATAGAAGCAAACAACCGAAGATATCCTCCCATCAACAACTATCAAGTAGGAGGACCTTCAGGATCAAATAATAATAACTATCAAAATAACAATAACTATCAAGGAGGAAATCCAGGTTACCAAAACAACCGGAATTTCCCAAATCAAAACCAAAGAAATCTGCCACCAGGTTATAATAACCGAAATCAACCTCAAAGAAATTATCAAAATAATTTCCAACCCAATCAACCACAACCACTAGCACTCATGCAACCACAACCATTAGCAATTATGCAACCTCAACCCGAGAGGAAATCCGGTATAGAAGATCTCTTAAGAGATTTTATGGTTAAGCACGAGCAAAATGCAGAGCTCCAAACTCAGCAAATCCGAAATCAACAAGCCACGATTCAGATTTTAGAAAGAGATGTTGGAAGGATCTCACAGTTACTAGCAGAGAGACCACCAATTGCAAGTAACCCTCCGGTTATACTAAAGAAGAATGATCCTCAAGCCCCAGCATATTCACAAGTGAATGCTATTTATAGTTTCTGTGAAGATGAAGCAAGTTTCAAAACACCGGGGCATAGTCCTATTTTTACTCTTGGGTGTGAAGACGATGACGAAGAGTGTGATGAGTTTATATTTTCTGATTTATCCAATATGGCGGATTACACTCCTTATCAAGAGATTGATGGTATCCGAGTTGAAAGTGTGAAGAGTATAACATGTGAAGATGAAGGGATCCGAGTTGGTGACATAACTCCCGAGTATGGTGATTATTTGATGAGGTTGATGTCGGGAAATCATGCGGAAGTGCAGAAAATTGAAACCACCGAGCCTTCCAAATTTAGGGTTGATAATGATTTGAAGATGATCAAAGAAGAAGCGGAAGATACGGTGAAGCAAGCACCTAAAGTGGAAGACTATAAAGAACCCATTCCATACCCACAAGCACTTGCATCCGAAAAACCAAAGGAGAATCATTGTAAGCCTTTAAATACGGATAATATTTGTGTAAATGTACCTTTGGTTGATGTTATTGCAGGTATGCCAAACTATGGGAAATTCTTGAATGATTTGAAGGCAAAAGAAGGAGTGTGTGAGCAGGCATCATCCGCGTTCCTTGAAGCAGAATGTGCTGCTATTATGAAGAAGAATGAGTTGCCACCTAAGTTAGGTGATCCCGGACCGTTCATAGTACCTTGTAAGCTTAATGATTCTAAAACTCTTAGATCATTAGCTGACTCAGGTGCAAGTATAAATCTCATGCCTCATTCCATTTATTCGCATTTGAACTTAGGTGAACTTAAACCAACCAATTCAGGCCTTAGATTCATTGATCAATCGGTTAATAAACCTATAGGGATTGCTGAAAACTTAGTAGTAAAAACAGGTGAACTTGAATTTCTAGCTGACTTTGTAGTTGTAGATATGAAAGAAGATAAGTTTGTACCTATTATTTTAGGTAGACCATTCTTAGCAACTGCAAGTGCTTTAACAGATTGGAAAACAGGAAAACTAGTTTTGAAGGATAGAGGCAAGAGTGCAACCTATCAAACTGAGTTTAGTATGAACCCACCACCCACACCGATAGTTTCAGTGAATATTGTTGACAATGTCAAACCCATTAGTCAACAAGCTAAGTTTGGGGAGGGTGATGAGGAGAAACTAGATAGTAAACCGCCCAATGATAGTGTTGTTGAGAAAACCATGAAGAAGTTATATGGTAGGATTAGAAATGCTATGTCGAAAAAAGATAAACATTTGAGAGAGAGATTGATTTCAAACCTATCAAAATTTGAGAAAGATAAGTTAAAAAATTTAGTTAAAGAGTCAAGATTTTCGGACTCTTGGTTATTGTCAAAAATTAATGGCGAGAATGGTTGCGGTAATGGTTCTATTGGAGTAAAGAAGGGTGATGTTTATCACCCCGACGTTAGTTAAAATTGGGATGGAGTCGCGTGAACGACTCGCTAATAAACTTCACACATTGTAAATAGTCCCATTCGTGTGTCTCGTTTTTATTTTAAATTCCTTTTTATTTGTATTCTTCATATACTTGTTTTAAAATTTAAAAATGTTAATCTTTTTAACACAAAAATAGAGTGTTTTTATTTTATTTTAAATTTGTTTTCGAAAAATATTAAAACTTTAACTTTTAATGAATTGAATTTTATAAATTGAATTTAAAAATTTATAAACGGATTAAGATCAGGTATAACAACCGAATTTCCGTTACAAATATAAATTTATAAAAGATATTTTAAATTTAATTGATTATAAGTTATATAAAAAAATATAAAATGAAAAAAGTAAAAAAAAAAAAAATTTTAGTTTGTAATAACATAATTTTTTGGTGTGTATTGAAACTTATTATGTTTTTATTTTTTATATATATGCAAGAAAATATAGTGTGGGGTAAAAAAATGTGTTGTACGATTGAATTAAAACCCCATATTTTGTGTGTTTTTAACATGGTTTTGACAGGTACAGACGAAAATGCAATTAGACGAAACGAAACATCAAATTACATTGTGATACAAACATTGGATATGATCATAGGTAAAACAATTTGAAAATCCAAATCGGTTAACAAAGGAAGTTCCAAATACTCTACACTTTTTGTCCTCTCAAATTTATACATTATTATCTGATTTTATGTAATGAGGGCATTACATAATCTTAAGTGTGGGGTGGGAATATATAAATTCTCGAGAACTAATAAGTTATTGGTTTTTATGAAAATTTGAAAATTTTTAAACAAACGTATCTAATCAATTTTTAAGGTAACTACGAGCAATTAAAGATCAGGTGTAAAAACCGAAATTGTTGTCTCCATACATTAAAAATACATAAGTTTATTTGTTTAAAACTTATAAAAGAAAACCATTTATAACAAGAATTTATAAATCCTTATATTGAGAACCATTTATCACATGTTTCTTTGAAGTTTATTGCAGATATCATTGCTAAGGAACGTATAAACCTGAATATTCCATTATCACGAGTAATAGAGGATGAATCAAGTCCATCCCGTAAGGAAGTAAAGTCTTCCGAATTGACACACTTGCTAACTTATGTTAGAAGATGTAGTCCAGAACAGCTGTAGGTTGACGAAAAATCTTGTAAAGTCATCCCTAAAATCGGCTGGAAATCCACCTAACCTCAGCATCAAACAGGGTTTTTGGTGGTCAGACTTATCCTAACCATGAGAAGGATATGTCCCGTACAATGGGGGGGCACAATGCAAATTAGCTTTTAAGACTAATGAATCTAATCCCCAGATGGATGATCTCCGTAAAGATCAACTGCATCTATGTTTGACCGCGGTCAACATACATATGCCATAACAAATTGAGGTGTGCAAACTCATGGTTCACCGATGATATTTGGACACGATATAATTTTGTTCTAAAACTTATGCTATTTTATGAATTATATTTGTGTAAAACTATTTTTGGACATTTGGCTTCAAGTTCCATGATACTACAATCATGGGGGCGAATAGCTTGCTAATCGCCGACTGAGACTTCGGTTTTCAGTTACCCTCAACCGGAATTTGAGGTTAAAACCGGAAAACGTGTCTAGTGTAAAAACTAGCATGACATTTTATAAAATCATAAAACGTTTTCACAAGGTCCAATTTTCCCTAAGGATCCAAATTTTTAAAACACTAATCACGAGTTTCATGTTTGTTTCTGTTGTCAGAATTTCATTTCGTGTGGTGTGTGTGTGATTCAATAAATACTGTGTTGTGTAATAAATTTCATATAGCGTGTGTTTCATTTCGTGTAGTGTGTGTTGTGTAATATATAATGTTCTAACTCTGTTAAAAGATGTAATTGCTTGAGGACAAGCAACGTTCTAGTGTGGGGTATTTTGATATTGCTCTAAACATACATATTATTCGACGCAATATCACTCATATTTCATAGGTTTTTATCTTCTACAAAGACATTCAATGCGCATTTCACGAGAAAAACGACAAAAGTGGATAAAAGCTTGCTATTTGAAGATTCGACGATAAAACGATAGTTTTAACCAGATTTATATCAAGAAACGTTTATCTGAATGAAAGTACAAGATTGATGAAGAAAAGAGTTCAAATGTATAATACCAAGACAGTACACGTCAACACGAGATCAACATAGAACGACTGAAGAACAAAAATCAAGAAAACTGAAATTTACTCTTACACGAATCGTGTACCATTACACGAATCGTGTAATGTAACTGGTCTTACACGAATCGTGTGACCATACACGATTCGTGTAATGTTAGGCCGAAATACTGTTCCAGTTTCGAGAAGGGTGGCTAGCTTTTTAATTTTAAAACAATACTTTTTCTGAATTGTGTACAGCAAAGAGTCCAATTGAAGATTTCAACAACTACTTGAAGGTTATAAATATGGATACGTTCAGAGATACAGATACACAGAGATTACAACACAAATTTATATTTCAATTACTATAGTTAATATTATTGTTAATTTTATTACGCTGTAAAAATAGTTTCAGTTATTAAGGGGGTATTGTTCGTGAAAAAGGGTGTTATTGTACGCGTGAAAGGGGTGTTATTATTGTAATTTTTTCTACCATTTGAAGTTAATGCAAGTGAAGATATATTAGTAAGTTTACTCTGTTAAAATTAGCGTTGTTATTATGTTTGCATATATATATATTTTTATGTCTCCCCTAGTGTAATGGATAGCTAAATTTCTCTAGTGTTTGCTTAAATGTAGAGCCCCTAGTGAAATGGATTGTTACCATTAGTAAAGTTAAAATGTAACTTTAGTATTTTTAATATTGAGCCTAGTTAAAAGAACCATTTTTATGTAATTAGGTATTTAACCCTTGCCACTTAATTTAGTAAATTTAAATAACGAAAGTTGTTTTTATTTACACAAATTAAGCTTCAACATTAAAAATGATCTAGACGAATTTATGGATAAGTTATTGACACCAATTTAGAAATAAACTTCGGTGGTTTGGGTGATATCAATAAATTATGTGAAGGTGAAATTATAAAAAGGGAGACCGTTATAATTTGGGTATGGGCGAAGGTCAAAACTAGGCTAGGTCTCAATTTAAATACTTAGGGAATAGTAGCTTTCTAAGAAGAATCCGATGAAAATTAGATTTTATTTAGTTAAGTTGTAACTTTATATTTATTCGAGAGAAAAATGTAAAGTTTGATACTAGAACATTTTAATAGGGCGTAAAACTTAAAACAATCCATGGATCTAGGGGTGACACAATTAAGTAAACACTTCCCATTTATCTTATTTTTACTTCTTATAAAAGTTTTATCTTTATTATTTACGAATTTCAAGTTTAAAATATATAAAAATACATAAAAATAACTAATTTTCGAAACAGTAATCTGTCCCATAATTTAAACCTTACACGAATCGTGTACTCCTACACGAATCGTGTAGGCCTTGACGCGGCTACAGTACCAGCTAGGGTAAAAATTAGGGTTTTGATTAATTAATTATTTATAATTTAGGTTATTAGTTATTTAATTATTATAATTAGGTTATTTATTATATAATTAGTTTTAATTAAGTATAAAATACAAAAATACATGTTTTAATCCTAAAATTAGCATTAATCATTATAGGTTTATAAATTGTAATTAGTTTATAATTAGTAAATTAATTAAATTCCTTTTAATTTGTATTAGTTTTATTAAAAATGCATTTTAGTTAAATTAATTAAGTTTATATAATAATTGCTTGAAACAAAAATCTAAATATATAGTTTTATTAAAAATTACTATTCTACTAATTACCATTTAGTAATATAATTATCGCAACATAATTAGCATAATTTCATTTAGTTTCTTTTTAAGTTAATTATTGTAATCTTGTAATTTTATTTAGTAAATTAGTTAAGTTATTTTCTTTTACTGTTACTATAAATTGCCTAATCCAAAACCCCATTTTAAATAAGTTTGACATCAAAGACTATTAAAAACCATTAAACACTCCATCTCCCTGTGGAACGAATCGGATTTACCAACAAACTAAACTACACGGATAGGACTAGTTGCCTATATATATGTGTGAAATCAACCTAAAATCAATAAAATACCACATATACAATAAATCAATTCGTGTAACAAAACAACTCAAATCCGTTCATAAATAAAGGTCTCGATCGCATACATCAACATGTAATCTTGATTTACATGAAGCCGGACGTGTACGGTTAAGTCAATTAAACGAATTAGAAGAATTAAGGCATGAAGCATACGGAAATTCGTTAATCTATAAAGAAAGAACGAAGAAATGGCATGATAAAAGAATCAAAAGTTCAAAAGAATTTAAAGAAGGAGGCAGAGTTCTTCTTTTCAATTCACGATTCAAGCTATTTCCTGGAAAACTGAAATCAAGATGGTCTGGACCATTCATAGTCAAAAGAGTTTTCCCGTACGGAACAGTAGAATTAATAAATTCAAATGGGATTGAATTTAAAGTTAATGGTCACGGAGTTAAACATTATATAGATAGTCCGATGGAAGTTGACAATGAAGTTAATCACAATTTCAACACCACAGCTAACTAAGTGTGAGGAGAATCAAGTCTTTAAAGGATAATATGTATTTCTGTTAGAGTTAGATATTCTGTTTTCGTGTAGTTCTCGAGAATGGAATCCGAATGGTCTTTCCCTAGCAGACCCTAAAGAACTAGTCTTCTCCCTCCATTCTGAATTTTTATTTTTTTAGGTTTTACGAGATGAAGAATTCCTTTGATCTGAACCATGGTCTAATGCTACACGCTTTGATCCCTAAACGTAATAATGACACACTCCCGAGTGACCTGGTATCAGTAATAAGAGTCAAATTGGACGGAGTAAGGAAAGAACTCAGGAACGATCATAATAAGTTACATTTTCGTAAAGGAAAATCAATATCCGCAGCGAAAAGAAGAGCACGACACCTTGAAAGATGTCACAAATGCAGAAAATGATCACATGAAGGAAAATGCTTGACGAATCAGACATATTCCAATACCGAGTTCGTTACTTTATGCAGAGAAGGACCGTTCATATGTTTCGAAGAAAAATCGTTGAATGCTGAGGTTATGCCTATGTAGCTATGGAAAACCAATTAGTCCGACTATCTTATGAGTGGGCTAAAGTAGGTCACTGAGAATTCTATCTCACAGGTAAGTTTGTACAGTTTTTATTTTTTATTTTTATTGCTTTTAACCTTTTGATAATAAACGCTAAATCGTTCGCTATAAAGTATTAAATTGATATTCAATAAAATTAGGTTTTACGACCGAAATTATTGATATCATACAAAAATTTATTACATCACTACGAAATTTACCGTTTATTCTTAAGATATAAATATCTTTAATCAATCAACTCAAAATATTTCAAAAATTCTTCAGGAGTAAAACTAGGTAATATAGCCGAAATACTTTACCGAAAAGAGGGGCGTATATTTTTGATAATATTTGATTGATTAAAGTGGGATAAAAGACCAAAAAGATTTTTAATTTTAATTTTACTTTATTTTTATAATTAATATTAAAATAATATTGTAAACTTTTAAAATCAATATATTTAAGTTTGTAAATATTTAAAAAATTTATATTTTTAATATAAGTTTGTATGTATAAAAACAAAATTATAATATAAATTTGGTGTGAATTTTTAAATTTTAATAATATGAATTTTTAATTTTATGCATTTTAAATTTAAGTTTGGTGTGAATTTAAAAACAAAAAATTTACTTTATTTCGTTAAGTTAAAAATGTGATTTTTAAAATTCATCTTGAGTTGAAAACTAGGTCGTTGAACCGAAATTGCTCTACCCAAGGGAGGGACGAGAACTTTTATTATCATTATTTTTAATTTTATTGAATTAAAGTATGCAAAAAACATTTAAAAAACCCAAAAATCTTTACTCTTAAAACCGCGCTTAAAAAATGACAAATTTTAAAATTTTGTCGAGGGACGGACTAGGACAACGATCCGAAACGCCCTCATCCTAAAAAGAAACAAAATTTTAATTTTTAATTAATTATATGAAATGTCCCGTTCATATTGATTATAAACGTTCCATATTAATTGATTTCGTGGCGAGGTTTTGACCTCTATATGAGACGTTTTTCAAAGACTGCATTAATTTTTAAAACAACCATAACCTTTATTTTATCAATACAGGTTTTAAAAACACTACGTAGATTATCAAATAATGATAATCTAAAATATACTGTTTACACACGACCATTATATAATGGTTTACAATAGAAATATATTATATCGACATATGTTTCTTGAATGCAGTTTTTACACAATATCATACAAACATGGACTCCAAATCTTGTCCTTATTTTAGTATGCAACAGAGGAAGCTCTTAGTATTCACCTGAGAATAAACATGCTTTAAACGTCAACAAAAATGTTGGTGAGTTATAGGTTTAACCTATATATATCAAATCATAACAATAGACCACAAGATTTCATATTTCAATACACATCCTATACATAGAGATAAAAATCATTCATATGGTGAACACCTGGTAACCAACATTAACAAGATGCATATATAAGAATATCCCCATCATTCCGGGACACCCTTCGGATATGATATAAATTTTGAAGTACTAAAGCATCCAGTACTTTGGATGGGGTTTGTTAGGCCCAATAGATCTATCTTTAGGATTCGCGTCAATTAGGGTGTCTGTTCCCTAATTCTTAGATTACCAGACTTAATAAAAAGGGGCATATTCGATTTCGATAATTCAACCATAGAATGTAGTTTCACGTACTTGTGTCTATTTTATAAATCATTTATAAAACCTGCATGTATTCTCATCCCAAAAATATTATATTTTAAAAGTGGGACTATAACTCACTTTCACAGATATTTCCTTCCCCGGAAATAAGACTTAGCTACGGATCGATTCACGAACCTATACAAATATGTACATATATATCAAAGTATGATCAAAATATAATTACAACCATTTTTATTATGTTTTAAAGATTTGAGTGTATTAAGTCAGCTGTCCTCGTTAGTAACCTACAACTAGTTGTCCACAGTTAGATGTACAGAAATAAATTGATATATATTATCTTGAATCAATCCACGTCCTAGTGTATATACGTCTCAGGCTAAATCACAACTCAAAGTATATATATTTTTGGAATCAACCTCAACCCTGTATAGCTAACTCCAACATTACTGCATATAGAGTGTCTATGGTTGTTCCAAATAATATATATACATGGGTCGATATGATATGTCAAAACATTTGCATACGTGTCTATGGTATCCCAAGATTACACAATATATTAGAATACATGTATAATACAATATAAGTTAGCTAGGATATGATTTGTATAGATTTGTTAAACATTTCCCGTAGCTAAAAAGATCAAAAATATCCAATCTTGTTTTACCCATAACTTCTTCATTTTAAATTCATTTTGAGTGAATCAAATTGCTATGGTTTCATATTGAACTCTAATTTAAGAATAAAAACAGAAAAAGTATAGGTTTATAGTCGGAAATTTAAGTTACATGTCAATTACTAAAGAGGTAGTCATTTCCATCGAAAGAACGACATCTTGATGACCATTTTGAAAAACATACTTTCACTTTAAGTTTAACCAAGATTTTTGGATATATTTTCATGTTCATATGAAAAATCATTTTCTCAGAAGAACAACTTTTAAATCAAAGTTTATCATATTTTTTAATTATCCAAACCAAAACAGCCCCCGGTTTCACTACGACGGCGTATATCCGATTTTATGGTGTTCATCGTATTTTCAGGTTTTAAATCATTAAGTTAGCATATCATATAGATATAGAACATGTGTTTAGTTGATTTTAAAAGTCAAGTTAGAAGGATTAACTTTTTTTTGCGAACAAGTTTAGAATTAACTAAACTATGTTCTAGTGATTACAAGTTTAAACCTTCGAATAAGATAGCTTTATATGTATGAATCGAATGATGTTATGAACATCATTACTACCTCAAGTTTTCTGGATAAAACTACTGGAAATGAGAAAAATGGATATAGCTTCAAAGGATCCTTGGATGGCTTGAAAGTTCTTGAAGTAGAATCATGACACGAAAACAGTTCAAGTAAGATTTTCACTCGGAATAAGATTGTTATAGTTCTAGAAATTGAATCAAAGTTTGAATATGAATGTTACCTTGAATTAGAAAGATAACCTACTGTAAATAACAAAGGTTCCTTGATCTTAGATAATTACTTGGAATGGATTAGAAAGCTTGGAAGTATACTTGCAAACTTGGAAGTATTCTTGATTTTTATGAAACTATACTTATGGAATTTATGAAGAACACTTAGAACTTGAAGATGGAACTTGAGAGAGATCAATTAGATGAAGAAAATTGAAGAATGAAAGTGTTTGTAGGTGTTTTTGGTCATTGGTATATGGATTAGATATAAAGGATATGTATTTTTGTTTTCATGTAAATAAGTCATGAATGATTACTAATATTTTTGTAATTTTATGAGATATTTCATGCTAGTTGCCAAAGGATGGTTCCCAAATGTGTTAGGTGACTCACATGAGCTGCTAAGAGCTGATCATTGGAGTGTATATACCAATAGTACATACATCTAAAAGCTGTGTATTGTACGAGTACGAATAGAGGTGCATACGAGTAGAATTGTTGATGAAACTGAACGAGGATGTAATTGTAAGCATTTTTGTTAAGTAGAAGTACTTTGATATGTGTCTTGAAGTCTTTCAAAAGTGTAAGAATACATATCAAAACAAAACATGTATATACATTCTAATGGAGTCGTTAAGTCTTCGTTAGTCGTTACATGTAAGTGTTGTTTTGAAACCTTTAAGTTAACGATCTCAATTAATGTTGTTAACCCAATGTTTATTATATCAAATGAGATGTTAAATTATTATATTATCATAATATTATGATGTATGAATATCTCTTAATATGATATATACATTAAAATATCGTTACAACGATAATCGTTACATATAAGTCTCGTTTCATAATTCTTGAGTTAGTAGTCTTGTTTTTACATATGTAGTTCATTGTTAACACACTTAATGATATATTTAAATATCATTTTATCATGTTAAATATAGTGTATCAATATCTTAATATGATACATATATATTTAGTAGACGTTATCATAACGATAATCGTTATATATATCATTTCGAGTTTCTTAACTTAGTAATCTCATTTCTTATGTATATCACACATTGTTAATATACTTAGTGAGATACTTACTCATCATAATCGCATGTCAACCATATATATATGTCTATATATACCACAACATGTAGTTTTTACAATTTTGTAACGTTCGTGAATCACCGGTCAACTTGGGTGATCAATTGTCTATATGAAACTTATTTCATTTAATCAAGTCTTAACAAGTATGATTGCTTAACACGTTGGAAACATTTAGTCATTTAAATATCAATCTCAATTAATATATATAAACATGGAAAAGTTCGGGTCACTACATTATATGTTTCATTAGTATAAGGTTTTTATAAAAAAAAAAAAAAAAAAAACCAAAATGTTACTGTACCTGAACCCCATGCGATCGCATGGGATTTGGCCTTCAGGACCATGCGATCGCATGGTGCTGGATTTCAGGCCAGGAATAAAAACTCAGCGGGTCTGCTTCTGTCTCCATAAAACACCCACACATATACACGAACACATACACATATTATCACCAAAAATCACCATTTTTCACCCAAATTCAACCAAATTTCTCGCTACAATCCGCTCTAAACATGAATTTGATAAGAAGTTTATCAAGAAGGGTAACAATTTCATCCCTAAACCTCTTTAAATTTGATTTTTAGTGTTCTTGAGCTATAATTTACCTAATTTGATTTTGTTAATTTCTAGTGTAATTAGTGTTAAATTGTTAGTATTTTATACATGTAAAACCTAGATTGATGCTATTTAACATGATTTGAAACCAAAAACTTTAAAATTTTTAGGAATCTAGGGTTTGTGTTCTTGAGCAATTTTGGCCTTTTTGATATAAACAGGTTATGGCCGATTTTTATCATGAATTATTGCTAAATTAAGTAGTGTAACATGTTTAGGTAGCTAAATGATCCAAACTTTGATCCTAAACATGATTTTTGAGAATTAAAGTGGACTTTTTAAGTACAAAATTCATGAACTTGATTAATTTGATATAATTGTCATTTGAAACTTGTTTAATTGCTAGTAATGACTATTTTGACATGTTATTTGAGTTAAATGCTTATGAACTTTGTATACATTTTCATATATGCTTATTTGAAAAAGTGTAGAATTGTTAAAATTGTGAAAATGTGTATAAGTTTAATTTTGATTTAACATGTTATTGTAATTGTGTAAATTTATTATTTTGCTAACACTAATGCATATTTGGATGCACAAATTTTGTGTTTAATGTGTTTTGCAGAGATTTACAGATACTGATGGTGCTTCATCATCATCTAGACGACCTGCTCCAGAACCTGAACCAGAAATGCAATATGAACCTGAACCGGAGCAACAACAGGAACCACAACAACAACCTGATCAACACGTACCTTATTATGATCCGCTACAATTTGTTGATGCGTTTATAGTATTTCCGATACATCCACCAGTAGAATATCCAACGATTCCTGAACACACGTTGCATCCTAATCTGAGATTCGATAGAAGCTGGAGGGATTACCCGGCATATCAAAGTAACAAATTCAAACTGATACCGAAAAATGTAGAAGTGCCGAGGGTAATCGATTGAGATCCTTTGGAAAGGGTCCAACTAGCTAACTCAGTTAGGGAGCATCTGATCCAAAGGTATGACAGTTCTTCTTTTACTGATTGGGAACGTCTATTCACCATTCGTAGGCCTGTATATAAGGAATGGTGTATTGAGCTCATGAGTACTATAGCGTTAAATGTAGATGTAGATAGATTAGATGATAGAAGTTTTCTTAGATTTATACTTGGTCATAGGATGTATAGGATGTCCATGCTGGACATGGCCAGGGCATTACAGATATATACTCCTAGTGAATTACTACTACCCGATTGTATGAATTTGATTTATCGTGGTGAAAGGGTAGATAGGAATTTTGACGCGAACGCCGTCAGGAGGCGTATGTCAAACGATAATGTTTTTACGCTGGGAGGAAAACACTCCTACTTACATATTAACAAAGCCGAACTTCGTATAATTCATAGATTTCTGGCTAACTCGATTACACAGAGAGGTCACAACAAGGAGAAAATGACCTTACATGATTTATTTTACCTAAAGTGTATTCGAGACCCAAGAAGCTTTGTTAATATCCCCTACTGTGTTGGTTTTTATTTGTCTAAGATGGTGGAAGGAATACAGGAAGGGGGAATAATAGGAGGATGTATTTTTGTTACTCTCATTGGAGAGTATTTAGGTGTAGATATGGACCAAAGGGGTCCACTTTTGGAATGTAGGGAACAGGTTGAGCCTTTAGGATTGAAGGTCTATCAGGGTGCTAAGGTATTAAAGAGCAGACGAAACCAGGCAGTACCGTATGAAGGTAGTCATCCTCAGGTAGAGAGAGTTTCAGATGAGGAAATGGAGGAAGCTGATGACATTAGGGATGTCATTAGGGAGGCTATGACTGACGTCTACCAGCGTGTAGACGAGGTAGATATGACAAACGGGGAGATTTAGTCGGATGGAGCAGTGGCAAGCCCGGAATGATTACGAGCATTCCAGGCAACGATAGCATGATAGATGGGACTATCATTAGCGTCAGATTATGAGCCAGCTGTCACCTCAGGATCACTATGTACTGACCCGACCCGCTTACTATCCTCCACACCAGCCCGAGATGAGATCACCATATACTCTCTACGACCCTAACCAGGCCTACCAGTACACCTATCACCAACCATGGAACCCGGACGACAACATGAACTGGAACCCCTATCCAGATTGATATAGTTCCTGTTGGTGATTTCTATGATTTTTATTATTTATTATTTTTATTTATTTATGTTTAAACATATGATATTGTGATACATTAATGTATTGTTTAAAATTTTTATTATTTTGTACTAATATTTCATATTTGATTTGAAAGTGGGATTTTAAGTCCCATTTCAAATTACCATGCATGTTTATATTTTTATGTATGTATATTGTCAATTCTACACAACAGGGTAAAACAGCACATTTTCAAAGACTGGCATTAAGTTCAGCAAAAGCTACTAATTTTGACGACAAAACGAAAAACAAATGTGATGTAACAACAAGACGGAATGAACATATGATGTGCACCATTTATCATTCAACAAACAAACAACAATATGTTTGGAAACTTTGGTAAAATTTAATCATTTTTCTATGCTAATCACCCTCAATAATTTAAATTGTTACTGATTTCTTGCAAATGAGGGCATTGCAAGATCTTAAGTGTGGGAAGGGGTTAAATTCTTTCGGATTTTTAATTTTATATTTTAAACACTTGGTTACCATTAAAAATACTAGTAACGCAGTAGTTGTATTAGAATCTAGTGCTCTCTGATAATAAAGAACAGCCCTAGTCTTATATACTGACTAACCAATTCTAGTAAAAATTTTTAAAATTTTTAAATAAATGAATTCAAAATCATGTTTATACATATTTATGAACGATAAAACTAGGTGTTAATACTGAAATTATTGTTACCTCAGAAAGGACATAAATTGAGAAACAACCCAAAATGTTAGAATTCATTTAAAATGGAATAGAGGACAATAAAAAGGAAAATAAAGGAAAATAAAAGCCAAGTGTGGGAAAAATTTACCAAGTTATTTAAAACATATATCACATATTTTTGTACAAATAACTGAAGATACTTTTGTTTTGGACAATTTTATCAGTTTTACCTAATTTCTTGTAATATATTTGAAAGAAAGATAGAGCTACACGATGAATCAATTCCATCATTAAAAGGAAGTAAAGTCTTCCGAAAAAGAAACGCGCTTCTTGATTTAGGTCATGAAGTTGTCGTCCAGACCAGCTGTAGGTTGACGAAAAATCTAGAAAAGTCATCTCTAAAATCCGCAGGAAATCCACGGACCTCAACATCAAACAGGGTCGCCAAGTGGTCAGACTTATCCTAACCATGAGAGGATCTGTCTAGTAAAATGGGGAGGACGCCGTGCAAATTAGCTTGATAAGACTAATGAATCACACCCCCAGAAAGGATAATCTCCTTAAAGATTAAAAATCAGCTTTTAAGCCTGATATTACTCAATCCTTGAGATTGACTTTAAAGATTGAGAATTACAAACTCATGGAATTCAATGATATCTAAACTCGAGCTTGAACGAGAAAATATTTTGATCAAAATTACAAACCGATTTGTTTTCTGAAAACCCTATTTTCAATGTGTTCATTACCATTGAACGTAAAATCCTGGGAATTCACCTGGAATTCATTAGGTCACCTGAACCAAATCGGGTGTCAACCGTAAGAACGGTGGTTGCATAGCATGGTCGAAGACAGGACCTTGTACCAGACCGAAAAATCATAAGGGTGAGCTTTACTATTGCTTTTACCAAGGATAGTAATTGCATCCGACACGTTATAGACCATAATTAAAAGCATGTCAGGGGACAATGCCTTAACAGTTGCTTGTTCAATGCTTTTCTTTACAACTGGACGATAGTTTACCGAAAGGTAATATACGGAGCAAGTATACTGGACGTGTTGCTTTCCTAATACAAGGTTAGCAAGTGGGTGACACAAAACCGCAAGTTTTAAGCTAAAATTTTCAAATATGAAACCCACCAAACCCACAAAAAGATTTTGCAAACACTGGTGAAGGGTTTTCCGGAAAACTTATCTAGGATAAAAGCTAGATTGAATTTTCAAAAGATCAAATGTTTTCATAAAGATCCAATTTCCTTAAAGGATCTAAATTTTTATAGTCATGTGGGACTTTAAACCACATCGTTACTACCATTGTTTATACCGCCGTATAGAAATCACTTATGTACAAAGTGTGAAGAATAAAGAAGTGATTCTAGTATTTTTATTTCAAGACTATATTGCTTGAGGACAAGCAACGCTCAAGTGTGAGAATATTTGATAATGCTAAAAACAAACATATATTTCATAGCATTATCCCTCAAGAAAGACAAGCTTTTAGTTGCAATTGTTCTATTTACAAGTGATATTCGTTTAAATAATAAAAGGTGAAGACAAAAGACAGATTCGACGAATTGAAGACGCAAACGACCAAAAAGCTCAAAAGTACAAAATACAATCAAAGTAGTTCAAATTATTGATGAGAAACGTCTCAAAATTACAAGAGTACAAGAGGCAAAACGCAAAATACAAGATATTAAATTGTACGCAAGGACGTTCGAAAATCCCGAACCGGGACCAGAGTCAACTCTCAACGCTCGACGCAACGGACTAAAAATTACAAGTCAACTATGCACATGAATATAATATAATATTTAAATAATTCTTAAAATTATTTATATATTATATATTATATTTAAAATCATCGGAAAAGCTAGGAAACAAGCTCATGTGAGCTGGAAAAAGAGGCCATGCGATCGCATGGCCTGGAAGCTATAATTCCATGCGATCGCATGGCAGTAGGTAGCAGGCCACATCTATAAATTTCGCGTGTTTTGGCTCAGTTTTAGATACCATCTATCTATCTCTCACTCGTAATATATATATATATATATATATATATATATATATATATATATATATATATATATATATATATATATATATATATATATATATATATATATATATATTATAACTTTAATTTTAATTTTAATTTTAATTTTAAATTCTAATAATAAGGGTATGTTAGCGAATGTTGTAAGGGTGTAAGTCGAAATTCTGTCCGTGTAACGCTACGCTATTTTTAATCATTGTAAGTTATGTTCAACCTTTTTAATTTAATGTCTCGTAGCTAAGTTATTATTATGCTTATTTAATACCGAAGTAATCATGATGTTGGGCTAAAATATTAAGACGGGGTAATTGGGCTTTGTACCATAATTGGGGTTTGGACAAAAGAATGACACTTGTGGAAAGTAGACTATGGGCTATTAATGGGCTTTATATTTGTTTAACTAAATGATAGTTTGTTAATTTAAAATAAAGATTTACAATTAGACGTACCTATAAATAACCACATACACTCGATCGGACACGATGGGCGGGATATTTATATATATGAATAATCGTTCATTTAACCGGACACGGGAATGAATTAATAGTTAATAGACTTATTAAAACAGGGGTGAATTATGTACAAGGACACTTGGCGTAATTGTTAACAAAGTATTAAAACATTGGGTTACACGCAGTCGATATCCTGGTGTAATTATTAAACAAAGTATTAAGACCTTGTTACAGTTTAAGTCCCCAATTAGTTGGAATATTTGACTTCGGATATAAGGATAATTTGACGAGGATACTCGCACTTTATATTTATGACTGATGGACTGTTACGGACAAAAACCAGACGGACATATTAAATAATCCGGGACAAAGGACAATTAACCCATGGGAATAAACTAAAATCAACACGTCGAACATCATGATTACGAAAGTTTAAATAAGCATAATTTATATATTTCATATTTAATTGCACTTTTAATTATCGCACTTTTATTTACTGTCATCGTATTTAATTGCACTTTTAATTATTGTATTTTTTTTATTATAGCAATTTTATTTATCGCACTTTTATTTATAGCAATTTCATTATCGTTATTTACTTTAAGCTTTAAATTACATATTTTATTTATTCAATATTTTACATTAGGTTTTAACTGCGACTTAAGTTTTAAAATCGACAAACCGGTCATTAAACGGTAAAAACCCCCTTTTATAATAAAAATACTACTTATATATTTTTTTGAATTTTTACAATTATAAGTTAAAAAATATAGCGTTAAGCTTGTTTAAAAGATCCCTGTGGAACGAACCGGACTTACTAAAAACTACACTACTGTACGATTAGGTACACTGCCTATAAATGTTGTAGCAAGGTTTAGGTATATCCACTCTATAAATAAATAAATAACTTGTGTAAAATTGTATCGTATTTAATAGTTTTTCCTTGTAAAAATTAATACTATTTCATATACCCTTCGCATAACATCAGTAATCAACTATTGTGAATCGTTTATAATATATATGAACGGGTCCTTTCAGTTAACACCCGATTTGGTTCAGCTGACCTAATGAATTTTGATGAAATCTTAGGATTTTACGTTCAATGGTAATGAAAGCATTGAAAATAGGTTTTTAGAAAACAAATCGGTTTTAATTTTGATCAAAATATTTTCTAGTTCAAGCTCGAGTTTAGATATCATCGAATTCCATGAGTTTGTAATTCTCAATCTTTAAAGTCAATCTCAAGGATTGAGTAATATCAGGCTTAAAAGCCGATTTTTAATCTTTAAGGAGATTATCCTTTCTGGAGGTCTGATCCATTAGTCTTATCAAGCTAATTTTCATGGCGCCCTCCCCATTTTACAAGACAGATCCTCTCATGGTTAGGATAAGTCTGACCACTTGGCGACCCTGTTTGATGCTGAGGTCCGTGGATTTCCTACTGATTTTAGAGATGACTTCTAGATTTTTCATCAACCTACAGCTGGTCTAGACGACAACTTCCTGACCTAAATCAAGAAGCGCGTGTCTTTTTCGGAAGACTTTACTTCCTTTTAATGATGGAATTTATTTATCGTGTAGATCCATCTATTCTTTCAAAGGTATTACAATAAATCGGGTAAAACTGATTAGTTTAATCCAAAGCAAAAGTACCTGCAATAATCTGTACCAAATATGTGATATGTGTTTTAAAGAACTTGGTAAATTTTTCCCACACTTAGCTTTTATTTATTCTTTTCTTTGCCTTTTTATTCTCTTCTTTTCCATTTTAAATGAATTCAAGCGTTTTGGGTTGTTTCTCCATTTATGTTCTCTCCGAGGTAACAATAATTTCAGCATTAACACCTAGTTTTATCGTTTATAAATATGTATAAACATGATTTTGAATTCATTTAGTTGAAAATTTTTCAAATTTTCACAAAATTTGGCAATTAAACTAAGTGTAAACCCGAGAGAATTTATAACCCTTCCCCACACTTGAGATCATGCAATGCCGTCATTTGCATGAAATCAGACTATATTTATAAATTCATGAGGGTGATTAGTGTAGAAAAGTGATTAAAAATACCGATTTTGCAAACATATTGTTTTATATCACATTTGATATTTTGCGTCTTGTCGTCATAATTAGTAGCTTTTGCTGAACTTTAATGCCAGTCTTTGAAAGTACGCTGTTTTACCCTGTTTTGTACATAAGATAAGCGACAAATATATATATATATATATATATATATATATATATATATATATATATATATATATATATATATATATATATATTTTATAAAACCTTTATTTATTAAAACAATTTAAATGAATAATTTTTTAAAATTTTGTTTCCTTTTACTTTAGGTAGTTTCGGTATGTTTACCTAGTCCGTCCCTCGACAAAATTTAAAATTTGTTATTTTTAAAGCGATTGTTTTAAAAGCAAAGATTTTTGGGTTTTTTTTAATTTTTTTGGTATACTTTAGATCAATAAAATTAAAAATAATGATAACAAAATTTTTCGCCCCACCCTCGGGTAAAGCAATTTCGATTCTATGATCTAGTCTTTAACTTACGACGAATTTTAGAAATCATTTTTTAAACTTAATGAAATAACGTAAATTTTGTTTTTAAAATCACATAAAACTTAAATTTAAAAAGCGTATTAATTTCATACAAACCTAAAAAACAAAATAAAATTCAGAATGGGGGGAAGAAAACTAGTTCTTTAGTGTCTGCTAGTAGAAAAGACCAATCGGATTCCATTCTCGGAACTACACGAGAACAGAACAAGTAACTCTAGATGGTATTTTTTTTCTTATAACATTTGAATCTCCCCACACTTACGTAGATGTGGTGTCGAAATTGTGATTAACTTCATTGTCAATTTCTTTTGGACCATAATCAACTTGCATATCTGTGACTTTTGCTTTAAGCCATTGGTCGGATTCCTGTGTAATATCCACAAATTCAACTAGTTTTGCCTTTTATTTAGGTGATAGATTGGATACTAACCGGTTACATAACTTAAAGTTCCCCTTAATTCTAGCATCGCGAATCCGTTTAATAAGTTTTTTCATTGAACTATTAATAACGGGGTCATTTAATTTCGTTTCAACAACGGGGTTCTTTGTTATCAGGTCATCATTAGGTTTTACTTCATCTTCCCCACACTTAGGCGTTTTATTATTGTTAAGCACTACCGTTGGAGTTGGTAAAACAATATGGTTCTTACCAATCGTTTTTGTTGGTTCAACGGTTTTGGTTGGTGGAGATTTAGTCTTTCAACAAACAAAGGTGACTGATTTGTCACCATCACTAAGTGTCATTCTACCCTCTCTTACATCAAATAACGCCCCGGTGGACGCTAAGAATGGTCGACCTAAAATTAGAGGAACGTTTGAGTCCTCTTCTATGTCAATGACAATAAATTCAACTAGAAATGTTAAATTACCTACTTGAATGGGTAGGTTGTCAGCAATTTCAACTCGGCGCCTAATGGTTTGATCAAAGAGTCGAACACTCATTTTCATTGGACTTAGTTCACCTACTCCTAATCTCTTATATAATGAAAGAGGCATAACACTCACACTCGCACCTAATTCTGCTGGTGCATCATACATGACACAATCACTAAGTAAACTGTGATGACCCGTCCAAATCCATTTGGACGAATACATCATTCATTGATTTCATAGTGAGGTTTTGACCTCTATATGATACGTTTTATAAACATTGCATTCTTTTGAAAAGGTACACCATAAATGAATATATAAATCCAAGGTTTTCGACGTCTGATGATTGCTACGTATAGACAATCATCGTATATAATTATTTCTAACAA
Organism: Rutidosis leptorrhynchoides; assembly: GCF_046630445.1. Taxonomy (NCBI): domain Eukaryota; kingdom Viridiplantae; phylum Streptophyta; class Magnoliopsida; order Asterales; family Asteraceae; genus Rutidosis; species Rutidosis leptorrhynchoides. The sequence continues at coordinate 639,001,483 of NC_092335.1, forward strand.
TACATCCGTTGACAATACAGTCAAATAAGATACATGGTGATGATTTTGTGAATGCAAAGTTTTCTCGAATAAAGCATGTATGACTCCATGCGCATAGCTTTTATAACGTATAAGCAAACAGCGGAAGACTTCTAGGAACCTGAGAATAAACATGCTTAAAAGTGTCAAAACAAAGGTTGGTGAGTTCATAGTTTTAATGTTGCGCATAATCTGTATATAAAGGTGGATCACAAGATTTCAGTTGTTTAATCCTAAACGTTTATCAAAAGATTCTACAAAATTGAGCACCCTGGTAACTAAACTTTAACGTTATAATAAGTACCCCTGTTTTAACATACATGCAAGCAACATGTACAATACACGCACTCCAACTTGTACTAAACTCAAATAGCATACGTCTGTTTTATAGTTCAGGCTAGGGTTTCTATACCTGGAACAGACGGGGATGTCAAGTCCTATGGATCCATATACAACTATTCACGCCCACCAGTTCTTATAACCGGCAGTTACTAGTTACCAAAGCTAAGGGATTTTCGGTTCAAACTCAGTGTAGAATTTAGTATGTACTTGTATCCATTGCGTTTAAAATAAAGTGCATGTATTCTCAGCCCAAAAATATAGATTGCAAAAGCAATTAAAAAGGGAGCAAATGAAACTCAGCTTAGCAGCACATAAGGTCATTCACCGAAATGTGACCGAAACTCGGAATGCAAAATAACCGTAGATCTCAACTTAGAGAACATATGTTGGTCAATACATGTCTAACAAGCTAGGTCAGGTCATAGTGTATCACAATCCTAATGCTCGAGACCAACATGCAAAAGTTAACAAAAGTCATCTTAAAAGTCAACCTGACCCAATATGATCTTTAAACTTATACATGTTTATTAACATAATATAAGTCTTAATAATTGAACGAATTTATAGTTTATCAAACTCAAAATATTATTTATTTTAGGAGCTATGTTATATTTGAATTATCATGACAATCGAACATATTTTATTATTTCACATAGTTTTTCCAATACTTGTAAAATTAGATTATAGTGTTTATAAAGCTTTAAAACCTGATAAGACCGTCAATTTTGACAATTGTTTACCAAAACGAGAAGTGCCTTATATAGAAATTCATTTACTCGATTAGTAATATCTAATAATCCAATTTATCAATCTCATAGACAAGTTGTTTAAATATTAATTTACAGTTTTAAACACAATTTCAATTAATGTCAAACATAATTCAGTTGACCATATCTTTTAATCTGTTCATCGAAATCACGCGATTTCTAAATGAAAAGTTAATAATTTTTCGCCAGCTTTCCAAAAACATGCATATCATATACTTTATATCAGTAGCATATGTATCAATTTCGTGATTCATCATAAACTATCTAACTACAAAATTAAAGCATTCAAGCATGCATACACATATATATTCGACACTAGACATTGATACACTATTAATATGTAAAAGATAAGATATGAATGCTCACGTATCAATATTGTGATTCAATATTGTAGGAAAGTATGTAGACGCAACGAAGATGATAAGCACTAAGTTTGACTTGCGAACAATACCCACGAACATTACCCATAACCTCCATAGCTATAACCCATAGTTTCCTTAGCTTAAACCCGTTTGAAAACTCGTTTTGAAATCGTTCGAGCATACTCCAGTCGTAATATTTTATGTATAATACTACTAATAATAATAATAATACCAATAATAAGATTAATAATAATATTAATCCTAATAATAATAATAATAATAATAATTATAATTATAATAATAATAATAATAATAATAATAATAATAATATAAATAATAAAATAAATAAATAATTACGGAGTATATAAGTAAGATAGAGAGATAGAGTGTGAAGAACTGCGCGAGAATTCGATCAATTTATAGACATTTCCTGATCCCAAGCCCCGTGCGATCGCATGGGTTTCATGCCCATTTGCCATGCGATCGCATGGCCAGCTGGTAAACACCCAATATGTTTTGTTTTCTTGTTTGTCGACATATTTTTCACTGTAGCAATAGTGTTCACTGTAGCAAATAGTGTTTACTGTAGCAAATAGTGTTTACTGTAGCAAATAGTATTTAATGTAGCAAGTCGTTTTTACTGTAGCAAATAGTGATTTTCTAAAATACTGTAGCAAATGATTTTTACTGTAGTAAATAGTGATTTTCGAAAACACTGTAGCTTTTCGGGTATTGTAGCAATTCGAAAATACTGTAGTAAATTAGTGTTTTACTTGTTCATCTTAAACGTTTTAGTTAACTTATCTAAATATCAATCGAATCAATAAACGAATGTTACTATCGTTTACTAATTAACTTGAAATTATATATATGTATATATCTTTATTTAATATACATAAATCAGTTTTTAAATACACATTGCAAGTTATTTATGAATAATTAATATTCCAACTTATTGTATGTGTATATATATATATATATATATATATATATATATATATATATATATATATATATATATATATATATATATATATATCTATATTTACAAATAGATGTTCGTGAATCATCGGTCAATAGTCAAAGGTTAACTGAATATATAACATTAGTTCAAAAAGTTTGAGAATCAATATTACAGACTTTGCTTATCTTGTTGAAATCATATAAATATTAAGTTTAAATTTGGTCGAAAATTTTCGGGTTGTCACAGTACCTACCCGTTAAAGAAATTTCGTCTCGAAATTTGATTGAGATGGTCATGGCTGACAATATGTATGTTTTCATGACTCATATGAGTTGAAAATTAGATTTTTATCATCATTGAGTAATATGGATAAAACAATTCGTTTATGTGAAGAGTACGAGTGAAACTATTGCAACAGAGTGAAATGAGAAAATAAAGTTTCGTCATATCTTTTGACGTAGATAGGGTTGATTTTCGGAGTTTAAGGGATTTAGAGAAAATCTTCGTAATAAGATTTGATTCTTCGGTAATTAAGGAAATTAGAATCCTCTTTGGTTAAATGTGATGATCTGTCTCCATTGCTCTGTCTGATACTTCACTATAAATCCACCCTCATTGTTTCCTTATTTCCACAGCTCACACCTTCTATTCTTTCTCCCTCAATTCATACTTTAAAGCATTTGTCACTATGCTCCATCCAATTCCGATTCTTGATATACTCCTAACTTTCATATCCGTCATCCTTCTTTTTCATCTGCCGCTGAAAGAATCTATTCACTTCTAATATACTCTTGGTTTTATAGTATTTTTAGTTCTCCCGTGTCTTTATGTTGCTATATGCATCGATATATATGGTTTGTAATTTTTGGGTTGTTGTTGAGTTTTATATTTTTCCTTATATTTCGATGTCTCTGCTTCTGTCTTTCTATAATCATTGACATCCACAGTTAATGCTCTCTCCTATTTGCTGCAATTTATACTCCCATTTCTATTTCAGAGCTTCATGCTTTTGTTTTCTTCTTTCCGACTTCAAGTCAAGCGAATAATGGTCCAGAATTCGTAGGTATGAAGTTTCGAATGATCATAATATATAAAGCAGAAAGGAAAGGTAATAGCACGATTTGATTTGTCAAATTACCAGAATATCCGGAAAAGACCGAAACATCAAGAAAAATATTTTCTTGATATGTTTAGAGGTTAAATAGAATGAAAGAGTTATGTAACATGGTTCATGATGAGGGTATGATCTGTGAACCTTTATCACGTTCCATTAGAAACTCAACATGACTTACTGTAATATTGTAAGACCCTGTTTCAGTTTCTGATTTTGCAGTAGATCGGGACGCCATCCAACCTTCGGGACGCCGTCCAGTAAAGATGGACGGGACGCCGTCCAAGATTCGGGATGCCGTCCAAACTGTCTGTCAAGCCAGCTGTTTTAATTAAGTAAAAAGGGGTAAAATGGTAAATTCACTTGGATGCCGGTTTGGAGCATTCAAGGCTGGTTCCTTGGTCATTTATTGATGATATTTCATCCTCACAAACACTCTCAACCTTATCTAGAGAGAGAGGAGAGTTTTAGAGAGAGAGAGAGGTGGATTTGGAGAAGAAGGAGTCGGATTCTCGCAAAAGCTCGAGTTCTAAAGTTGTTCATCTCGCTCCTAGCTACATTGTGGTGGTATTAGTAAGCTCAAACTCCGAATTTCATTTGTTAGATTTGATGTTCAAGTTAGGGTTTTGAGCTAGATTGTTGTGAAACCCTTTTAGATGATGAAGTAGGTTCATGGTGACTTGTTAATCTTGTCACTTGGCGGGTTTTGGGTTGGTTGACGATTTGGCCTTGATTAGGGTTTGATAATGAGTTTAATCACTAGGTTTAGTGATATTGGAAGTGTTGGAACACTTTTGGGTGTGTTTGGTTAACAAATTTTGAAATGGGTCAAAATTAGGGTTTTGGTATCAAATTGGGTAAGACACGTGTTTAACACTTGTGTTCGGGTTTAATCGGTGTGTTAGGACCATTATCACTTGTGTTAGTGATTATTGGTTAGTTTGGGCACGGTTTGTGCTTGGAAGTGCAATTGGGTCGAAATTGCACTAAGTGTCGAAGTGGGTTGGTTTGTAAATCCATCCTAATTGTGTTGTGGTATTTATGATAATGGAATAGGTACATTCCTTCGACGAGTTACGGATTATTTTGGAAGCATTCATCAAGGCGACAAGGTGAGTGTTAATATCCTATATGCATATGTATGTGTAGGATGGGTGCGGGTCGGGTGAAGTAGTTCTCGGTTATAGAGCTCACTTCACACATAGGTGGATTGATGGACTTGTGTATAGGTCCAATTGGCACGGTTGTGCATTTTAGTTTACCACCTTTGACGAGGTACACACTTTGTGTGTACGTTATCACATGGGCGTGTGATGTGGACTTATATAACCCCAATGACGAAGGGTTAACATAGTGAGTGGAATAATTATATGCGTAGGTATATAATGTATTTATTTGTTGTAGCGTGAGATGTGAAGTGTCGATGTGCTAAGACACCACATTTCACGTGACGAGTGAAGTGTCGATGTGCTAAGACACCACTCAAAGTAATGTGACGGGGTGAAGTGTCGATGTGTTAAGACACTACTCGGGGTGAAGTATCGATGTGCTAAGATGCCACTCCAAGAGAATAACGGGTGAAGTGCCGATGTGTTAAGGCGCCATCAAGGTGAAGTATCGACGTGTTAAGATGCCACCTCAAGTAAAATGAAGAGTGAAGTGTCGAAGTGTTAAGACACCACTCGGGGTGAAGTGTCGACGTGTTAAGACGCCACCCGGGGTGAAGTATCGAAGTGTTAAGATGCCACCCGTGGGGTTAGTGTACGAAGTGTTAAGTGCACTAATGGTTGTTATGAACATCGATGACTTGTTTCGCGAAGTCATTCCCTTGCGAAGATTTGGTTAACCATGGTTATTGTGTTGTAAGCGTAAGCAATTATGTTATTCGAGATATATATTGTATACATATAATGTTGTATTGTCGTGATGTAGCTAACCCTCCGGGTGTAGCTTATTGGCATTGTTCACATCATTGTTGGTGAACTTATATTTTGTTGATGTATCTTTAGCTCGTTGCTTAGTGATCTTACGGTATGTTTAGACTAGCTTGCCTTTATGCTTGGATGCTCCTGTATGCGGTATTTGGTTTTGTGTGGCGTGTGCATTTTATGTATATATATGTATGTAGTATATTATCACTCACTAAGCGTTAGCTTACCCTCTCGTTGTTTACATTTTTATAGATTGCATGGATGCGGTGGCTCGGGTAAGTGCGGGGACTAGTGGACTTGCGTAGTTTGCTTTAGAGGACTCGCTCTTGGATTTGATTAGGATTGGGTAGCATGTCCCCAATCCCATGCTCGGTTTATGTTTTGTAAACTAATTGGGTCGAAATGGTCAATGGTAGTAAATTGGGTCGATGTGGGCCCGGTGTCGTAAAACTCGGTTTTTATTATGAAAAACTCTTAGTTTAACTTATTGTAATATGTTGTGAAAGTGTTTTGGTTTAAAAGTGTCGGGAAGCGGGTTTTTCACCCGTGTGTAAATCGTTAAACTGATCAAAATCTGGCAGGCAATCTGGACGCCGTCCAGATATGCTGGACGCCGTCCAGGTCTTAAGTGCTGGATGCCGTCCAAGCTTTTGGACGCCGTCCAGATGGGCAGTTCCAGAAATTTTTTTTTTATGGCACATTTTCGGATGGTTAACGGGTTGGGTTGTTTCAAGTGGTATCAGAGCATGGTCTAAGGGATTTAGGTGACTTGAGATAGGTGCCTAGACTTAGACTTTTGTGTGTGCTTATTTGTTGCCGGACTTGTAGGATTACGGGTCGGAATGGGAATTTGGTTAGTGCCTTAATTGATAGGTGGACTAACGTGTATATTAATACGTGGATATTATTTATATACGATTGTGTTATGTTTGTGTTTATGTTGTGTTGCAAATATCATCGAGCAAGATGGTCGTTGTACTAACGAGGGGATACGATGTGTGTGAGTAATAAGGACTTGCAAACCTTATTACGGGTGCAAATTGTGTTTAACAAGTGATGTACCACGAGTGTCGAGCAAGATGGGTCGGTGTTGTGCGTATGGTTTTATACATTCGTAGACTAATCGTTTTGCATTCTTTAGAATGACGACGCGAAACGAGATCGAGACGAACGAAGAGGAGTTTAACTCTAGAGTTGCGGCCGCCGTTGCGGAGCAAATGAGTGCATTTCGAGAAGAAATGGATAGGAGGTATTCCGAATTTCGAAATAGTGGTGAAATGGAGCATTGTCTTAAGAGCTTCATGAGAACTAAACCTCCTATGTATGACGGGAAACCGGATCCTTTGGTGAGCACAACTTGGATTTCGTATGTCGAAGGGTGTTTTCATACTATTGATTGCCCTCCCGAGAAAAAGACGAGACTCGCTACTAGTTTGTTGCGGGGTAGGCGAAGGATTTGTTGGATGGTAAGATTGATCTTGTCGACGGTGAAGCGTTTATGGCGTTATCCTGGGACGAGTTTAGGAAGGAATTCTTCGAGGAGTTCCGAACTTCGGCCGACTTTTCGGAATTGCGTAATGAGTTGCGAAATTTGCAACAAGGTTCTATGGATTTGAATACTCTCAAGACGACCTTTATGGCGAAGGATCATTTTTGCCCGGAGTATTTGGGGAATGATCATTTGTTGATGCAAGATTTCTATCGGACCTTGAATGACGACTTGAAGAGTAAAATTAGCCGGGGTCAAGCGAAATCGTTTGCGGAATTATTGGACTTGACTAGAGGTTTCGAGTCGTATTCACGATCGAAGAGGTGTGAACCTTCAAGTGAGAGAAGGGTCGTTTCGTGTGGTGCTCCGAGTAAGAGGACTAAGGGTCCGAGTGTGAGCACGGGTGGTACGCAGACGGGTATACTGGATTCTAGTACGTCTCGATGTTACAATTGTGGCGTGAGGGGTCACAAGTCGTGGGAATGTTCGGTGCCAAAGGGTGATGGCATGGTGTGCTTTAATTGCCAAGAAGAAGGACATCGTAAGATGGAATGTCCCAAGTTAGCGGGGACAGGTGCGGCAAGGAGACGTTAAGGTACGTTTCGTTTTAATAAATATGTTCTTTGATTATTTATTAAGTGCCGTTGAGTTTGAGTTTATTAAATGCATTATGTTGTGCATGTCGTTATGGGCGACGTTCCTAATGGAAGTACCCTATGGTGATGTTTTGATTAATGGGCGAAGGGCGTAAGACTTGGTGCAACCAAGTATTCCTTAGTATTTGGAAATGTTTCTACCAAGCCATGGAAATGGGTTTTGGTGTTCGATTGTTAAGCGCGTGTTCGCTATAATGTGGAAATTGATGAACCATGAGGTTCGTCGGGTGGATTGGAACCCGAAAAAGATCGAGTGTTTGATCTCGATGTATGTTGGTAAGGGAGTCTATGTGACGCGACATTAGGTGCCTCTTTTATACCTACTAGCGTGGTGTTCAACTCCGATTGTGTTGCGGTTACATTCTACTTAGGGTACCAAAGTGAAACCCTTAGGTACATGAGTGATCGGGTGAAATTTGACAAACTAAAGCAATTGGATGATTGCTAGGGTATGGTTTGGGTAATCGTGGTACACTTTTCGTTAAGTGTTTAAGGATTGATCGAAATCTTCTGTGTGCTCAAGGTTGGAGCTAGATGTGGTGATGGGTTATGTGAACCCAATCGATTGTAAAGTCTACCTTTGGTAGCATTGTACGGATGTACGAGTTGTGGATATGGAACGTAGTTCCAAGTGGGAGAGTTGCACTCCCGCCCGAGGAAGTTTTAGTGTGAGATTTCGGATGATGCTTTTGGTAGATCCGGAAAATGTTGTCGAGACCTAGTTTTGGTCGATTTGTGGTAGAGAACAATTTCGGTTAGATTGTACTTATGGTTTGGATTTGAATTATCACCGAGGTGGTATTGTGGTAAATCTCGTTGAGAGATAATGGATGTGTTTGGCGAGCAAGGTGAAATCCTTTGGGTAAAGGAGGTGTGTGTCGGATTCTCTTCTACAGAATTATTGTTTTGTGCCTATGTTTGATATAGGTGGTTTTTGCTCAAGTGTGTGAATGGTTAGTGGTATCCGTTAGGATTCACTATGGCGTAGCAGAGCGCGATGTTACGCTACTCGTCGTTCGAGGCCAAAAGGGCATTAATTGATGAAGCATGACTTTCGGAGTCCGCTGACTTCATCATGGTATTGTTGATTGGTGAAGCATGACCTTCGGGGTCTGCTGACTTCATCATGGTATTGTTGATTGGTGAAGCATGACCTTTGAGGTCCACTGACTTCATCATGGGTGTAGTTTTATATCGGTGAAGCATGACCGTTGACGGGGTCCGCTGACTTCATCCGGTGATGTTTGATCTATTGGTTGTTTGATACACCAATGGTGGGGTCGTAAGGACCATGATGTTTGATCTATTGGTTGTTTGATACACCAATGGTGGGGTCGTAAGGACCATGTTGTGGGAACTATCGGTTGTTTTATACACCGATGGTGGGATCGTGAGGACCATGTTGTGTGATTAGTGATTGTGATAGCCGTGTTTCGCTCACATGTTGTTACGGGTGTGACAATAGTCGATTTTGTACACCTTAGGATTAGCGTTGCCATAGTCGTTTTGGGCGCTTTTGGTTTTAGGCGTTGCTTATGATGTTAGGATAGTGGCGTATTGGTTGTATTGCGCACTACAAAGGATGTTTAGTGGTAAGTGTAATTCGTAAGGATTCATGTGGTTCGATCTTCAATGTTCGGATTGTTGACTTTAGATTGAGACTTGGTTGCTTTTAGCATTGTACTCGGTAAGGGTACACTAAGGGGTTGATATCTCGGTTCGAGATTTGGTTGAGTTTTTCCCGATGTTAGGGAATGAGCATGGTTTTAGTGCTTGGGATTGTGAATTGATAAATCGCGTGTGACGATTTAGTTGTTAAAGGCGATTCATTGGGAAGGATTGCTTAGGAAAGTCGGATTGGGGCTATCTTTGAGGACCGTTGAGTGAGGTCTGTTCGGTTACGTGTTGCAGATCGCGAGGACGCGATCGTGTTTAAGTGGGGGAGAGTTGTAAGACCCTGTTTCTGTTTATGATTTTGGAGTAGATCGGGACGCCGTCCAACCTTCGGGAAGCCTTCCAGCAAAGAAGGACGGGATGCCGTCCAAGATTCGGGACGCCGTCCAAACTGTCTGTCGAGCCAGCTGTTTTAATTAATTAAAAAGGGGTAAATGGTAAATTCACTTGGATGCCGATTTGGAGCCTTCAAGGCTGGTTCCTTGCTCATTTGTGGATGATATTTCATCCTCACAAACACTCTCAACCTTATCTAGAGAGAGAGGAGGGTTTTAGAGAGAGAGAGGTGGATTTGGAGAAGAAGGAGTCAGATTCTCGCAAAAGCTTGGGTTCTAAAGTTGTTCATCTCGCTCCTAGCTACGTTGTGGTGGTATTGGTAAGCTCAAACTCCGAATTTCATTTGTTAGATTTGATGTTCAAGTTAGGGTTTTGAGCTAGATTGTTGTGAAACCCTTTTAGATGATGAAGTATGTTCATGGTGACTTGTTAATCTTGTCACTTGGCGGGTTTTGGGTTGGTTGACGATTTGGCCTTGATTAGGGTTTGATAATGAGTTTAATCACTAGGTTTAGTGATATCAGAAGTTTTGGAACACTTTTGGGTGTGTTTGGTTAACTAATTTTGAAATGAGTCAAAATTAGGGTTTTGGTATCAAATTGGGTAAGACACGTGTTTAACACTTGTGTTCAGGTTTAATCGGTGTGTTAGGACCATTATCACTTGTGTTAGTGATTATTGGTTAGTTTGGGCACGGTTTGTGCTTGGAAGTGCAATTGGGTCGAAATTGCACTAAGTGTCGAAGTGGGTTGGTTTGTAAATCCATCCTAATTGTGTTGTGGTATTTATGATAATGGAATAGGTACATTCCTTCGACGAGTTGCGGATTATTTTGGAAGCATTCATCAAGGCGACAAGGTGAGTGTTAATATCCTATATGCATATGTATGTGTAGGATGGGTGCGGGTCGGTTGAAGTGGTTCTCGGTTATAGAGCTCACTTCACACATAGGTGGATTGATGGACTTGTGTATAGGTCCAATTGGCACGGTTGTGCATTTTGGTTGACCACCTTTGACGAGGTACACACTTTGTGTGTACGTTATCACATGGGCGTGTGATGTGGACTTATATAACCCCAATGACGAAGGGTTAACATAGTGAGTGGAATAATTATATGCGTAGGTATATAATGTATTTATTTGTTGTAGCGTGAGATGTGAAGTGTCGATGTGCTAAGACACCACATTTCACGTGACGAGTGAAGTGTCGATGTGCTAAGACACCACTCAAAGTAATGTGACGGGGTGAAGTGTCGATGTGTTAAGACACCACTCGGGGTGAAGTATCGATGTGCTAAGATGCCACTCCAAGAGAATAACGGGTGAAGTGCCGATGTGTTAAGGCGCCACTCGAGGTGAAGTATCGACGTGTTAAGATGCCACCTCAAGTAAAATGAAGAGTGAAGTGTCGAAGTGTTAAGACACCACTCGGGGTGAAGTGTCGACGTGTTAAGACGCCACCCGGGGTGAAGTATCGAAGTGTTAAGATGCCACCCGTGGGGTTAGTGTGCGAAGTGTTAAGTGCACTAATGGTTGTTATGAATATCGATGACTTGTTTCGCGAATTCATTCCCTTGCGAAGATTTGGTTAACCATGGTTATTGTGTTGTAAGCGTAAGCAATTATGTTATTCGAGATATATATATATATTGTATACATATAATGTTGTATTGTCGTGATGTAGCTAACCCTCCGGGTGTAGCTTATTGGCATTGTTCACATCATTGTTGGTGAACTTATATTTTGTTGATGTATCTTTAGCTCGTTGCTTAGTGATCTTACGGTATGCTTAGACTAGCTTGCCTTTATGCTTGGATGCTCCGGTATGCGGTATTTGGTTTTGTGTGGCATGTGCATTTTATGTATATATATGTATGTAGTATATTATCACTCACTAAGCGTTAGCTTACCCTCTCGTTGTTTACATTTTTATAGATTGCATGGATGCGGTGGCTCGGGTAAGCGCGGGGACTAGTGGACTTGCGTAGTTTGCTTTAGAAGACTTGCTCTTGGATTTGATTAGGATTGGGTAGCGTGTCCCCAATCCCATGCTCGGTTTATGTTTTGTAAACTAATTGGGTCGAAATGGTCAATGGTAGTAAACTGGGTCGATGTGGGCCCGGTGTCGTAAAACTCGGTTTTTATTATGAAAAACTCTTAGTTTAACTTATTGTAATATGTTTGTGAAAGTGTTTTAGTTTAAAAGTGTCGGGAAGCGGGTTTTTCACCCGTGTGTAAATCGTTAAACTGATCAGAATCTGGCAGGCAATCTGGACGCCGTCCAGATATGCTGGACACCGTCTAGGTCTTAAGTGCTGAACGCCGTCCAAGCTTTTGGACGCCGTCCAGATGGGCAGTTCCAGAAGAAAAAAAAATTTATGGCACATTTTCGGATGGTTAACGGGTTGGGTTGTTACAAGTATAACCATGTTGATCAAGTGTCGTTATATTATACTAACTCATGCTTCAATTCCCAACACTTCTTCAAAAACATTCATAATTTGAACTCAAAGGTTTACAGAATATAGAAACTAAACAGTTTTCTTTATGATGTAATACGGATAACGCGAGGAGATAAATGATTTCAGATAAGAATAGTTATGAGGATATCTCCAGAAATATCGACGATATTTATAATGAAAGATACGATGATATCTTAGAATTTCTAATATCGAAAGATGATAAAGAAGATTTGCCCGTAAAGTTTTAGAGTCAGGAGTAAGTTATTCGTTAATGACTTCAGCAGATACTGAAAAATTTGGATTCTTTGAAGGCAGGTTTAGTCTTTGAGATTTGTCCACAGCCTCCTTCATGGTTTGCTCAATCCGTTTTCCAGCTCCAAACCTTCTCTTTTTCTGAGCTTTGCCAACACACTATTCTTTATCATTAAACTTTTGGCTGTTAAGGTCGTTTACAGTTTTTACTGCTTCATCAACATTCAAAGTTATCATAACCGAATCGTCGGTTATCAATCCGAGGTGTTTTCAAAAGTTTGAAGGATTTGCATGAAGATTGTAATTGTCAATATACATATGATGTTTTATAGTCTTGAATGATACGAATATTTTTCTGGGTTTTATGAATAGAAGTGATGTTCTACCCCTGTTTAGAAGTCAAAGTATAGCTTTGAAAGGTATAGGAATCTAAGAGTGATATTTTCTGTTAAATCTTAACTTGGATTCTGATTTTTCAAAATCAGAATATGTAATCAAATTAAGATGCGAATGGTTGTTTTGATTTCTAGGAATGAATGTATATCGTTGTGAAACTAGTGAGTAAAGTTGATGATTTGCTGAATCAGAATCGAAGAATGTAACATATTAATTGCGAATTTATATATCTTTCGGGTATTACATACCCGTTAAAAGTTTCACGAATAATATTTTGTACCAGAGAATTTTATTATAGTCTTTATGAAAATATATATATGTATATTTTCTTCAGATGTAATACAAATTTAATGAGTTAATATCATATTAAGCTCTTCTGATTTTCAGCTGGATTAGAAATGAATAATCTCTAAAACATTAAAGATTTCATAATCTTCGTGGAGTATTTCACTAATGTAATCAATACTTTATTATTCAGTTTTATTGATATTTCCTCAGTGAATCATGTTGGTGCTTATGGAATTCTTGCTAACTTCGCAAGGTACAAATGATGTTTTCTGGAAAGTTTCAAGTACATCGAAAATGAAAGTGTAAAATCAAACATGTATTTGAATAATACACTTGATTTATTATGAAATGTAATCTATTAAGTCGAAACAGAGATTATAGTTAACGATTGTTAAGTCATTAACGAAGGATGTACATCATAGCATATTAATAACATGAACTAACCGAGTAGTTAAGATTCACACGTAATAGCTTAGTACGAAAAGATTTATTTTGATCTGAAAATTCATATATATATATATATATATATATATATATATATATATATATATATATATATATATATATATATATATATATATATATATATATATATATATATATATAATATACATATAATTTCTTCAGAGGGAATGAGTTAATACTTCATAACTCGTTGATACGATATACGCGTTGTTGATTAGTGATGATGTTTGCGGTGATTATGGATCTGGCGGAGCTTGTGATGTTGTAGATGCTGCTGATGCTGACGTTGGTGACGGTACTGATGGTGCTGGTGATGCTGACGGTACTGTTGATGTTGTTGGTAAAATAGATCTAGCTTGTAAATCGTGCACCATTCCGATCAGGATTTTATTTCATCATTTCTATTCGCTCACTCATCTGGTTTACAATTAGAACTAGAATAAGTAATCTCTAAAACTTTTAGAAACTACATATTCTCTGCAGAATATTTCCTCGATGAAGTTATGAATCAATACTTCATCGTTTGTTGTTGTTGGTATTCCTTAGTATCTATGGTGCGTATGACGTTGATGTTCGAGGTACAAATTATGTTGTTGTTGATGATGGTGGTACTGTTGATGCCGGTGATGCTGCTGGTGCTTGTAATCTTTGCACCGTATTCTCCAAAGTCACTACCTGAGTGCGAAGCTCGTTGACTTCTTCTACTACACCGGGATGATTGACGGTTCGGATGAGCGGATGAATAAGATCCAGAATTTGAGATAGTATATAATCATGACGAGATACTCTGGAGATGAGAGAGAAAATGGTATTACGAACAGGTTCACCGGTAAGTGCTTCAGGTTCTTCGCCAATAGGGCAATGTGGTGGATGGAAGGGATCACCTTCTTCTTGTCTCCAATGATTAAGTAAGCTACGAACCCATCCCAATTTATCCAGAATAGATGATGACTAATTGGTTGATCCATTCTGGTTACGCTGCTTTCGGAGCTCAGGTCGTATTCCATATCGGAATAGCTGTCGGAGTTTAAGGAATTTGAACTAGATACGGGATCCATCTTGTATAATTAGGGAGATGATTTTTGATATGAAACAGATTATAGAATTTAGATTGGTACTCTTCAATACATAATTTACATATGTATATATAATACCAAAATTCCATAAATCACGGAGGAATTTTCGAAAGATGTCAAGCAAAGTTTACAGTAACAAATATGCCAAGATATGAATTTGTCTGTACACTATCTATGCAATAAATGCAAGAAAACGCGTCTAGACTTAAGAACGATAAGCAAGTAATTTCTGACAAGAAATGATAAGCAAAACTCGGTAAAAACAGATACGGTCATAGTCCAGACTAACTAATGCATCCTAACAATTACCAATTAAACACACTAATGCAAATTCTGATTCCCTATGACCTCAAGCTCTGATGCCAACTGTGAAGACCTGTCCAAATCCATTTGGACAAATACATCATTCATTGATTTCATAGTGAGGTTTTGACCTCTATATGATACGCTTTATAAACATTGCATTCTTTTGAAAAGGTACACCATAAATGAATATATAAATCCAAGGTTTTCGACGTCTGATGATTTCTACGTATAGACAATCATCGTATATAATTATTTCTAACAATACATCAGTTGACAATACAGTCAAACAAGATACATGGTGATGATTTTGTGAATGCAAAGTTTTCTCGAATAAAACATGTATGACTCCATGCGCATAGCTTGTATAACGTATAAGCAAACAGCGGAAGACTTCTAGGAACCTGAGAATAAACATGCTTAAAAGTGTCAACACAAAGGTTGGTGAGTTCATAGTTTTAATGTTGCGCATAATCTGTATATAAAGGTGGATCACAAGATTTCAATTGTTTCATCCGAAATGTTTATCAAAAGATTCTAAAAAATTGAGCACCCTGGTAACTAAACTTTAACGTTATAATAAGTACCCCTGTTTTAACATACATGCAACCAACATGTACAATACACGCAACCCAACGTGTACTAAACTCAAATAGCATACGTCTGTTTTATAGTTCAGGCTAGGGTTTTTATACCTAGAACAGACGGGGATGTCAAGCCCTATGGATCCATATACAACTATTCACGCCCACCAGTTCTTATAACTGGCAGTTACTAGTTACCAAAGCTAAGGGATTTTCGGTTCAAACTCAGTGTAGAATTTAGTATGTACTTGTATCCATTGCGTTTAAAATAAAGTGCATGTATTCTCAGCCCAAAAATATAGATTGCAAAAGCAATTAAAAAGGGAGCAAATGAAACTCACCTTAGCAGCACATAAGGTCATTCACTGAAATGTGACCGAAACTTGGAATGCAAAATAACCGTAGATCTCAACCTAGAGAACATATGTTGGTCAATACATGTCTAACAAGCTAGGTCAGGTCATCGTGTATCACAATCCTAATGCTCGAGACCGACATGCAAAAGTTAACAAAAGTCATCTTAAAAGTCAACCTGGCCCAATATGATCTTTAAATCTATACATGTTTATTAACATAATATAAGTCTTGATAATTGAACGACTTTATAGTTTATCAAACTCAAAATATTATTTATTTCAGGAGCTATATTATATTTGAATTATCATGACAATCGAACATATTTTAATTATTTCACATAGTTTTTCCAATACTTGTAAAATTAGATTATAGTGTTTATAAAGCTTTAAAACCTGATAAGACAATCAATTTTGACAATTGTTTACCAAAACGAGACGTGCCTTATATAGAAATTCATTTACTCGATTAGTAATATCTAATAATCCAATTTATCAATCTCATAGACAAGTTGTTTAAATATTAATTTACAGTTTCAAACACAATTTCAATTAACGTCAAACATAATTCAGTTGACCATATCTTTTAATCCGTTCATCGAAATCACGCGATTTCTAAATGAAAAGTTAATAATTTTTTGCCAGCTTTCCAAAAACATGCATATCATATACTTTATATCAGTAGCATATGTATCAATTTCGTGATTCATCATAAACTATCTAACTACAAAATTAAAGCATACAAGCATGCATAAACATATATACTCGAGCACTAGACATTGATACACTATTAATATGTAAAAGATAAGATATGAATGCTCACGTATCAATATTGTAGGAAAGACGCAACGGAGATGATAAACACAAAGTTTGACTTGCGAACAATACCCACGAACATTACCCATAACCTCCATAGCTATAACCCATAGTTTTCTTAGCTTAAACCCGTTTGAAAACTTCGAGCATACTCCCGTCGTAATATTTTATGTATAATACTACTAATAATAATACCAATAATAAGATTAATAATAATATTAATCCTAATAATAATAATAATAATAATAATAATAATAATAATAATAATAATAATAATAATAATAATAATAATAATAATAATAATAATAATAATAATAATAATAATAATAATAATAATAATAATATAAATAATAAAATAAATAAATAATTACGGAGTATATCAGTAAGATAGAGAGATAGAGTGTGAAGAACTGCGCGAGAATTCGATCAATTTATAGACATTTTCTGATCCCAAGCCCCATGCGATCGCATGGGTTTCATACCCATTTGCCATGCGATCGCATGGCCAGCTGGTACGCACCCAATATGTTTTCTTTTCTTGTTTGTCGACATATTTTTCACTGTAGCAAATAGTGTTCATTGTAGCAAATAGTGTACTGTAGCAAATAGTGTTTACTGTAGCAAATAGTATTTAATGTAGCAAAGTCATTTTTTACTGTAGCAAATAGTGATTTTCGAAAATACTGTAGCAAAATGATTTTTACTGTAGCAAATAGTGATTTTCGAAAACACTGTAGCTTTTCGGGTACTGTAGCAATTCGAAAATACTGTAGTAAATTAGTGTTTTTCTTATTCATCTTAAACATTTTAGGTAACTTATGTAAATATCAATCGAATCAATAAACAAATGTTAATATCGTTTACTAATTAACTTGAAATTATATATATGTATATATCTTTATTTAATATACATAAATTAGTTTTTAAATACATATTGCAAGTTATTTATGAATAATTAATATTCCAACTTATTGTGTGTGTGTGTATATATATATATATATATATATATATATATATATATACAAATAGATGTTTGTGAATCGTCGGTCAATAGTCAAAGGTTAACTGAATATATAACATTAGTTCAAAAAGTTTGAGAATCAATATTACAGACTTTGCTTATCTTGTTGAAATCATATAAATATTAAGTTTAAATTTGGTCGGAAATTTCCGGGTTGTCACATAAACAAGGAACAATAAATTCACCCGGATCACCCAACCTGGGTGGAGGTTTTGGTGGAATTGTCTTCACCGAGTTTACTTTTACGGTTTTAGTTTCTTGTACTTTCTTATTCTTCTTCTTTTTTCCTAAGGTATCACAAACTTTATTACCTATCACTTGCTCATACTCAACTCATTTTCTTGGAAACGGGATGGGTGGTATGTATGGTGCCACCACTGGCTTTACATACTCGGGTGGTGGTGGTGTTGTAACTTCTTCATTGTTACTCACATCTAAAACCTTCCCATCTTCTGGTGCTGGTTTTTTAGAATTCGTTGATACCATATTAACATTCTCATTTCGAGGATTTACTTCAGTATTACTCGGTAGCTTTCCTTGTTCCCTCTCACTCATTAAGCTAGCAAGAGTACCTATGTATTTTTCTAGATTCAAAATGGAAGCTTGTTGAGTTCTAAATGACTGATCAAACCTCTCATTCGTTTAGGTTTGAGATGCAATAAATTGTGTTTGAGATTCCATTAGCTTTGCCATCATTTCTTCCAGATTTGGCTTTTTCTCTTCGGTTTGTTGTGGTGGTTTATACAAGCTAGGTCTTTGTTGATTGAAAGTGTTGTTTTGAGTTGGTTGGTTATTCGGACCTTGTTGGTTGTACGAGTTATTGTTGGGTCCATTTGGATTGTAAAGAATGTTTTGATTTCAATTGAAGTTTGGCCTTGGCGGTTGGTAATTATTTTGATAATTATTTACCGGCCTTTGGTTCATGTAGAAAACATTCTCTCGTTGTTCCATCGTTTGCTCAATGTGACAATCTTTCGTTAAGTATGGTCCATCGGATTGCTCACAACTGATTCGTATTGCGTGAATATCTTTATTCATCTTTTCCATTCATCTCTCGAAAGCATCTATTTTTGCGGAAACGGAATCAAAGTCATGGCTAGAATCGGCTCTAGCCGCTTTAGATGAACGAAAGATATCTTTTTCTTAGTGCCACTCATATGAGTGGGATGCTGTGTTATCAATAATTTTGTGAGCTTCGGTTGCGGTTTTCTTCATAATGGAACCACCAGCTGCTGTGTCGATGTCCTTTCGTGTAGCAATGTCGATACCTTGGTAGAATATTTGTACTATTTGATAAGTGTCTAAACCGTGTTGAGGACATCCTCTCAACAACTTTCCGAATCTTGTCCACGCCTCATATAATGTTTCATTTAGCTTTTACGCGAACGTAACAATTTCTCCTTGAAGTCTCACGGCTTTAGATGCCGAAAAGAATCTTTTGAGAAATTTTTCAACTAAGACATCCCATGTATCAATCGCTCCTTCAGGTAACGATTCTAACCAATCTTTTGGCTTCTCCCTTTAAAGTCCAGGGAAACAACATGAGATAGATCTATTCATCCTCAACTTCTCTGATTTTAAATAGAGTACATGTAGTGACCCGAACTTTTCCATGTTTATATACATTAATTGAGATTGATGTTTACATGATTAAATGTTTCCAACATGTTAAGCAATCAAACTTGTTAAGACTTGATTAATTGAAATAGGTTTCATATAGACAATTGACCACCCAAGTTGACCGGTGATTCACGAACGTTAAAACTTGTAAAAAAAACTATATGATGACATATATATGGTTATATATATAGTTAACATGATATTATGATAAGTAAACATATCATTAATTATATTAACAATGAACTACATATGTAAAAACAAGACTACTAACTTAATGATTTTGAAACGAGACATATATGTAACGTTTATCGTTGTAACGACATTTAATGTATATATATCATATTAAGAGATATTCGTACATCATAATATCATGATAATATAATAATTTAAAATCTCTTTTGATATTATAAACATTGGGTTAACAACATTTAACAAGATCGTTAACCTAAAGGTTTCAAAACAACACTTACATGTAACGACTAACGATGACTTAACGACTCAGTTAAAATGTATATACATGTAGTGTTTTAATATGTATTTATACACTTTTGAAAGACTTCAATACACTTATCAAAATACTTCTACTTAACAAAAATGCTTACAATTACATTCTCGTTCAGTTTCATCAACAATTCTACTCGTATGCACCCGTATTCGTACTCGTACAATACACAGCTTTTAGATGTATGTACTATTGGTATATACACTCCAATGATCAGCTCTTAGCAGCCCATGTGAGTCACCTAACACATGTGGGAACCATCATTTGGCAACTAGCATGAAATATCTCATAAGATTACAAAAATATGAGTAATCATTCATGACTTATTTACATGAAAACAAAATTACATATCCTTTATATCTAATCCATACACCAACGACCAAAAACACCTACAAACACTTTCATTCTTCAATTTTCTTCATCTAATTGAACTCTCTCAAGTTCTATCTTCAAGTTCTAAGTGTTCTTCATAAATTCCAAAAGTTCTAGTTTCATAAAATCAAGAATACTTTCAAGTTTGCTAGCTCACTTCCAATCTTGTAAGGTGATCATCCAACCTCAAGAAATCTTTGTTTCTTACAGTAGGTTATCATTCTAATACAAGGTAATAATCATATTCAAACTTTGGTTCAATTTCTATAACTATAACAATCTTATTTCAAGTGATGATCTTACTTGAACTTGTTTTCGTGTCATGATTTTGC
Organism: Rutidosis leptorrhynchoides; assembly: GCF_046630445.1. Taxonomy (NCBI): domain Eukaryota; kingdom Viridiplantae; phylum Streptophyta; class Magnoliopsida; order Asterales; family Asteraceae; genus Rutidosis; species Rutidosis leptorrhynchoides. Next base: position 639,021,976 of record NC_092335.1, read on the forward strand.
TTCAAGAACTTTGAGCCATCCAAGGATCCATTGAAGCTAGATCCATTTTTCTCTTTTCCAGTAGGTTCATCCAAGGAACTTAAGGTAGTAATGATGTTCATAACATCATTCGATTCATACATATAAAGCTATCTTATTCGAAGGTTTAAACTTGTAATCACTAGAACATAGTTTAGTTAATTCTAAACTTGTTCGCAAACAAAAGTTAATCCTTCTAACTTGACTTTTAAAATCAACTAAACACATGTTCTATATCTATATGATATGCTAACTTAATGATTTAAAACCTGGAAACACGAAAAACACCGTAAAACCGGATTTACGCCGTCGTAGTAACACCGCGGGCTGTTTTGGGTTAGTTAATTAAAACTATGATAAACTTTGATTTAAAAGTTGTTATTCTGAGAAAATGATTTTTATTATGAACATGAAACTATATCCAAAAATTATGGTTAAACTCAAAGTGGAAGTATGTTTTCTAAAATGGTCATCTAGACGTCGTTCTTTCGACTGAAATGACTACCTTTACAAAAACGACTTGTAACTTATTTTTCCGACTAGAAACCTATACTTTTTTTGTTTAGATTCATAAAATAGAGTTCAATATGAAACCATAGCAATTTGATTCACTCAAAACGGATTTAAAATGAAGAAGTTATGGGTAAAACAAGATTGGATAATTTTTCTCATTTTAGCTACGTGAAAATTGGTAACAAATCTATTCCAACCATAACTTAATCAACTTGTATTATATATTATGTAATCTTGAGATACCATAGACACATATACAATGTTTCGACCTATCATGTCGACACATCTATATATATTTCGGAACAACCATAGACACTCTATATGTGAATGTTGGAGTTAGCTATACATGGTTGAGGTTGATTCCAAAATATATATAGTTTGAGTTGTGATCAATACTGAGATACGTATACACTGGGTCGTGGATTGATTCAAGATAATATTTATCGATTTATTTCTGTACATCTAACTGTGGACAACTAGTTGTAGGTTACTAACGAGGACAGCTGACTTAATAAACTTAAAACATCAAAATATATTAAAAGTGTTGTAAATATATTTTGAACATACTTTGATATATATGTATATATTGTTATAGGTTCGTGAATCAACCAGTGGCCAAGTCTTACTTCCCGACGAAGTAAAAATCTGTGAAAGTGAGTTATAGTCCCACTTTTAAAATCTAATATTTTTGGGATGAGAATACATGCAGGTTTTATAAATGATTTACAAAATAGACACAAGTACGTGAAACTACATTCTATGGTTGAATTATCGAAATCGAATATGCCCCTTTTTATTAAGTCTGGTAATCTAAGAATTAGGGAACAGACACCCTAATTGACGCGAATTGTAACGACCCGGAAATTTCCGACCAAATTTAAACCTTAAACTCTATATGTTTCCGACACGATAAGCAAAAACCTTAAAGTTGAGTCTAGAAAGTTCGAAATTTATATTCGGATAATCAGTTACCCTTTGACCATGCCCGACGATTCACGAACAATTATTTGTAAATAGAAGAAGATGTATATATTGAAATATAATTTAAAATAGTATATGCTTTAGTTAATTATGTGAAATAAAATAAAAATATAATATTATGAATATTGTTATTTAAAACATATCTATTTATATAAAGTATATTGAAATATATAGTTTTGAATTTATTTGAAAAATAATAGTAACATCAATATTTGTATTATCATCTACGATATAAAAATATATAGAAATATGAAATTAGATTCATGTAACTTGTCACATCTTGACTATTACTTGTAAATATTGTTAATACCTTTATCATTTAAAGTTGTAATTTTTATAACACCCATAATATTATTATCAAAATTGTTATTGTCTGTATTAGTAAAAAAAAAAACATAAATATTATTATAAATATTATCATTAAAATGAATATTTAGTATTACCACTACTATTATTAGTATTTTTATTATTATTATTATTATTAAGAATTAAGATTTAAAATATGATTACTATTATCCTTAATACAAAAAAATTTTTATTATAATTGTTGGAATTATTATTATTATTATTTAGGTAGTTATCAAAAATCTGGAATTATACGTATGTATATATATATATATATATATACATACATACATACATATACATATACAGATATATAATCAAAAATATGAATATCAGATATATATAAAACAGTTTTACATATATATATAAATACGCATACACCGATATGTATACACAAAACAGTTTCTACACATACAGATATTTACGTTTTTGCTTTATATCACAATCAAGTTGTAGTTATCCATCGGATATTAAAAGATCTCTGAATTATAAGAAATAAATTATAGATTGTATTTGTTCCCAAATTTCTACCTTCCTGTTACTAATTGGTACGATTGTCGGTTTATCTTAGCTACAAAACAATCTGATAAATTGCTCACATTCACGATATATAATAGCAGTTAATGAATTGTGGATGAAAAAAAAAAACAGAAGAATACCCAAGAACTCGAGTACGGACCTCTGCTCAATAACTTTTTAGCCATAATCCAAGATCGAACGAGTTTTCAAATTCTATAAATGCAATTAAGTTAGGAATTCTTCTTCAAAACTATCTGTAAAATCTTGAACTCCAATTCTTTGTATTCAATTCGAATTTTTGAAATCAAAGTTTCATCTTCAAAAGTCAAAATGTTGTTCTACAGCAAAATTCGTGTTTTCTGTTTCAATATGAGTAAAATTAATGATGTCAGAAGTTTCAATGAACGATTTAACAACTATTTCATTTTGTATCTATAATCTAAAATTGTCTGGATTTTAAAATCACGCATCCAGTTAAGGACCTTCATCAGCGACATTGTTTCGGTTTATTTTATATTTTTTTTTTCTTTTCCTTTTGCTCTCTGTTAATCCATTTCAACAATATTTGAGTGTTTCCGTTTCCTTATCACATCTTAATTCAAATTTTAGTTTCACGATTATGTTTGATGGGGCTTGGGCCGATTGGATTATAGGAGATGAAGAAGAAACAGTTAATACGGGTTTATATATTTATATATGGGGGTTAAATCAGAAGAACCAAATCAGTTAGGTGGTTAAGCACATGTTGTTTGAACGTAAGGTCTCGAGTTCGATCCCGGTCCAAGGCAATTTTTTTTTAAAAAAAATTGTTTTAGAGGTAGTTTCTTCATTCAATTATTACTATTAATATTAATTTTTTTTTATTATTATTACTAATGACATTAAGTAATGGAATTATAATAATTATTAGTGTTATTAACTAACACTTATTATTATTATTATTATTATTATTATTATTATTATTATTATTATTATTAATATTATTATTATTATTATTAATATTATTATTATTATTATTATCAAAACTAATTATTTTCATTATCATTAATATTAAACTTATTATTTTACTGAAAACTACTATTATTAAAAAGTATTAAAATTATCGTTTGTATTAAAATTTTCATTTCTAATAAAATTACCTTTATTATTAAACCCATTATTATTATTATCATTATTATGAATACTATTATTAAAATATTTTAATTTAATATATTAGTATTAATGATTACCTTTTAAATTAAAACTAAGTAATTATATCAAATATTAAAAATAAATAAATTTAAGTTATTTATTAATATAACATATAAATTAAAAACACATATAAATAAAGTATATACTAGAAATCAATAAATATAATAATATATAAACTTGTTTAATTATTATTATAGGTGTTAATATGTATATACATAATATAGGTTCGTGAATCCGAGGCCAACCTTAAACGTGTTCAATGATGTTATATGTATTTTTACTACAAAATACAGTATGGTGAGTATATAGTCCCACTTTTAAACTCTAAATATTTCGGGATGAGAATACATGTATTTTATGTTTTACGTTATGGACACAAGTAACTGAAAAATATATTCTACGTTGAGTTGTACCACTGGCATACTTCCCTGTAGCTTGGTAACTAATATTTACAGCGGTATTGTAAACGCGAATCCTGTTGATAGATCTATCGGGCCTGACAACCCCAACCGGACTGGACGACCAGTATTCAACGGTTGCACAGTACTTCGTTTTGTGACTACACTTGGTACAGTGTAGTAAGATTTCATAATAAAGGGAATATGCGACGTGATTAAATGTTAAGTATGGTTACCAAGTGCTCAACCACTTAGAATATTTTTATTAAAATGTTTACATATGAAATCTTGTGGTCCATAGTTATAACGCTGCTAGAATCAAACCTATATAACTCACCAACTTTATGTTGACCTTTTAAAGCATGTTTATTCTCAGGTACGAATTAAGCCTTCCGCTGTGCATTTACTCATGTTAAGGACATTACTTGGAGTCGATCATCGCAATGGAACCAGATGTTGTTGATTTCGTCCAGGGGGATAAGGACGGGTCTTCACAGATGGTATCAGAGCGTTGGTCTTAGCGAACCAGGCCTTGCATTAGTGTGTCTAATTGGTAGTTGTTAGGATACATTAGTGAGTCTGGACTTTGACCGTGTCTGCCTGTCAAAAGTTTTGCTTATCATTTCTAGTCGGAAATCATCTGCTTATCATCCTTAGGAAATTGCCTGCTTATCATTCTCAAGTCTAAACACGCTCTACTGCATTTAGTGCATCGATAGTGTATAGACGAAATTCATATCATAGCGTATCTAATAATTCATCTTAGCGCATCTGTAGACTTGCCTGATATATGCCATAGGTTCCTCTATAGTCTACAAAATCTTTAGTACCATAAATATGGATTTAGAATATCATTCTATTTACGAAAATCATTTCACATCGAAGATCCATTCCATTCATTGATTTTCTCTTGGCAATGAACCTGAAAGCACTTACCGGCGAACCTGTTCGAGAAACCATTTACCTTCCTACTTCTAGAGTATCTCGTCACGATTATATATTATCCTATATTTGAATCTTACTCACCCGCTCGTTTCAATCGTCAAACATCTCGACATAATATAAGAAGTTAACGAACTACGTGCTCGAGTGACGACTTTCGAGAACCTGGTGCGAAGGTTACGAATACCAGCAACAGCACCAGCAGCATAACCAGTACCACCATTATCGACGTCGACAGTACCCATATTATCCCTAAAACCATAACCGTGCCGTAACTCTCAACATCACAACTTGTACCTCGAATATCAACATTTCACGCCTCAATATCACCATCTGTACTTCGAGTATGAACTTCGTTCTACACATCGATCTACATCGATTATCTTCGCTTTACGTATCATTCCATCTCATTTTACCTTCGTCTGACATGGCAATTATGTAATCTCTAAAGTTTTAGAGATCATGTAATCAAGTGCTAACAATAAATCAAATGAGTATAAAATCTTATTGACTCATTAAATCCATAACTACATCTGAAGAAAATATATATGCAAGTATATTTTCATAAAGATCGTAATTAAAAATTCTTTCGTACAAACAGTTAATGATGAAAATATTTTAACGGGTGGGTAGTACCCAAGGAATATTTAAAATTCACATTAACAAGTTACACTGTACATTCTTCGAATCTGATTCAACGGTCATTTACTATCCTACTTACAATCACCGATATACGTATCCGTTCATCACAGAATAACCATTTCTATTCAAATTTCATATTCGGATTTTGACCTATCAAAATTCAACAAGTGGCATAACGAAGAAAACATTGGACAAAATAAAATTTGTTAGAAACAAACGGATTAACTAATTGAAATTTGGTTAGGATTTTCACGCTAACTGTTCCGGCTAACTGTTCCCAGCTAACTGATTAACATTTAATTTATCGCAATTTACATTCTCGCAATTTTATTTATTGTTATTTAATTTCTGCACTTTACATACCGTCGGGACACGTATACAAGGTTTCGACCTATCATATCGACCCATCTATATATATATTTCGGAACGACCATAGACACTCTATAGTTGACTATACAGGGTTGAGGTGGATTCCAAAATATATATATACTTTGAGTTGTGATCGACACTGAGACCGGTACACGGGTCACGATACGTATTAATTAATTATGTATATTACATTATATATGAATATATTGAACTGTTGAACTATTGGACCATTGAACAATCGAACTAATAGACTGCTAACTATGGACAAATAAAATGAATTAAAATATTGATTATAACCTATGAAACTAAACAATTCTTCAAGTTTGCCACTTGATTCTATTTTAAACCTCATTCGTATCTTGACGACTACAATTCGCATCCACAACTTTTCATGATTCTTGAAAACACTTCGATCGAAAAGTTGAACCAGCCACACTTTGTCTACGAAAGAAAGATTTATGCATACAGTTGTGCACCTGAAAAACTTTCGAAACCGAAGTTATAGTTAAATCACATTCGCGTCGAATTCCTTATCATTCATTAGCAAAAACAATCATATGATTCCTTTTCAAGAAGCTAATTTTGTCACAGCTCCACTTCGAATTTCTCAGTGAGACTACTCCTATTATAACCTCGATATTTATACCTTGTCCTTTTGCCGTCATTACCAGAAAACCTTTTATATTACACAACATCATCAGCAGACGTACCAGCAACTCGTTATCTCTTTGGCGAAATCCGCAATTAGTATTTTGAAAATCTCGCAGAACTTCTCCAGTTATATCTATAATGTCTATCCTTAAGAATTTCATATTTCAAATGTGAAGTTTCTGAAAAACACCCTGAACTGCGAAGTAGTTCTTGAAATGCTGATGAAGCAACAAAAACTGTAAACGACTTTAACAGTCAAAAGTTTGACCATAAAGTATAGTATGTTGGTAAAGCTCAGAAAAAGAGAAGGTTGAGAATTGGAAAACGAATTGAGTAAAGTATGAAGGAGGTTGTGGACAAATCACAAAGAATAAGTTTGACTTCAAAGAATTCAAACGATTCAGTGCCTGCTGAAACCGTTAGTAAGACCCCTACTCTTTATTCTAAACCTTTTCCGGATGATATTCTTCATCATCATCTTATCTTAAATATTATAAGATATCTTCATATCTTCCGTTATACATATTCTCCATATTTCTGGAGATATTTTCACAACTATCTTTATCTGAAAACATTTACCACTCCGTAACATCTGCGTTACAACATAAAAGAAACTGTGTTAGTTTCTAAGTTCTGAAATCTTCGAGTTTAAATATGAATGTTTTGAAATAGTGTTGGGAACTGATGCATGAATTAGTATAATATAATGAAACTTGATCAACTTCATTATATTACAGTAAGTCATGTTAAGTTTCTAATGGAATGTGATGATTCACAGTACCGTCATCATGTGCCATGTTACACGGCTCTTACATTCTGTCCAATTCCCAAACGTATTAGGAACATATCGTCTTGATAGTTCTATCTTTTCCAGGGTATTCTGGTAAATATCTTCTCTTTCTTAAAGCATTAGCTATGTTCATTCCAAATCTCATACCTACGAATTCCGGATTATTGCTCGCTTGACTCAAGGATGGGAAGAAGAAACGAAGGGAGTAGTTTTATAGTGAAATATCCGACAAAGAAATCGAAACAGATTACCGCATTAAATCAAAGGAGATTCTGTTTTATAAATCGCCGAAGAACCAAATCTTATTACATAAGATTTTCTTTAAATCTCGAAAATCAATCCTAATCACGTCATCGGTTAAAACAATTTCATATTCACTCATTTCATTCTTTTGTGATAGCTTCACTCGTACGCTTCACATGATCAAATCATTTTATCCATATCTTCCAATAATGATAAAACTCTATTATTACCTCATATTCGTTATGAAAACATTCCTATTGTTATTTATGACAACCCCTACCAAATTTCGGGGACGAAATTTCTTTAACGGGTGGGTACTGTAACGACCCGGAAATTTCCGACCAAATTTAAACCTTAAACTCTATATGTTTCCGACACGATAAGCAAAAACCTTAAAGTTGAGTCTAGAAAGTTCGAAATTTATATTCGGATAATCAGTTACCCTTTGACCATGCCCGACGATTCACGAACAATTATTTGTAAATAGAAGAAGATGTATATATTGAAATATAATTTAAAATAGTATATGCTTTAGTTAATTATGTGAAATAAAATAAAAATATAATATTATGAATATTGTTATTTAAAACATATCTATTTATATAAAGTATATTGAAATATATAGTTTTGAATTTATTTGAAAAATAATAGTAACATCAATATTTGTATTATCATCTACGATATAAAAATATATAGAAATATGAAATTAGATTCATGTAACTTGTCACATCTTGACTATTACTTGTAAATATTGTTAATACCTTTATCATTTAAAGTAGTAATTTTTATAACACCCATAATATTATTATCAAAATTGTTATTGTCTGTATTAGTAAAAAAAAAAAAACATAAATATTATTATAAATATTATCATTAAAATGAATATTTAGTATTACCACTACTATTATTAGTATTTTTATTATTATTATTATTATTAAGAATTAAGATTTAAAATATGATTACTATTATCCTTAATACAATAAAATTTTTATTATAATTGTTGGAATTATTATTATTATTATTTAGGTAGTTATCAAAAATCTGGAATTATACGTATGTATATATATATATATATATATATATATATATATATATATATATATATATATATACATACATACATACATATACATATACAGATATATAATCAAAAATATGAATATCAGATATATATAAAACAGTTTTACATATATATATAAATACGCATACACCGATATGTATACACAAAACAGTTTCTACACATACAGATATTTACGTTTTTGCTTTATATCACAATCAAGTTGTAGTTATCCATCGGATATTAAAAGATCTCTGAATTATAAGAAATAAATTATAGATTGTATTTGTTCCCAAATTTCTACCTTCCTGTTACTAATTGGTACGATTGTCGGTTTATCTTAGCTACAAAACAATCTGATAAATTGCTCACATTCACGATATATAATAGCAGTTAATGAATTGTGGATGAAAAAAAAAACAGAAGAATACCCAAGAACTCGAGTACGGACCTCTGCTCAATAACTTTTTAGCCATAATCCAAGATCGAACGAGTTTTCAAATTCTATAAATGCAATTAAGTTAGGAATTCTTCTTCAAAACTATCTGTAAAATCTTGAACTCCAATTCTTTGTATTCAATTCGAATTTTTGAAATCAAAGTTTCATCTTCAAAAGTCAAAATGTTGTTCTACAGCAAAATTCGTGTTTTCTGTTTCAATATGAGTAAAATTAATGATGTCAGAAGTTTCAATGAACGATTTAACAACTATTTCATTTTGTATCTATAATCTAAAATTGTCTGGATTTTAAAATCACGCATCCAGTTAAGGACCTTCATCAGCGACATTGTTTCGGTTTATTTTATATTTTTTTTTTCTTTTCCTTTTGCTCTCTGTTAATCCATTTCAACAATATTTGAGTGTTTCCGTTTCCTTATCACATCTTAATTCAAATTTTAGTTTCACGATTATGTTTGATGAGGCTTGGGCCGATTGGATTATAGGAGATGAAGAAGAAACAGTTAATACGGGTTTATATATTTATATATGGGGGTTAAATCAGAAGAACCAAATCAGTTAGGTGGTTAAGCACATGTTGTTTGAACGTAAGGTCTCGAGTTCGATCCCGGTCCAAGGCAATTTTTTTTAAAAAAAAATTGTTTTAGAGGTAGTTTCTTCATTCAATTATTACTATTAATATTAATTTTTTTTTATTATTATTACTAATGACATTAAGTAATGGAATTATAATAATTATTAGTGTTATTAACTAACACTTATTATTATTATTATTATTATTATTATTATTATTATTATTATTATTATTATTATTATTATTATTATTATTATTATTATTATTATTAATATTATTATTATTATTATTATTATTATTATTATTATTATCAAAACTAATTATTTTCATTATCATTAATATTAAACTTATTATTTTACTGAAAACTACTATTATTAAAAAGTATTAAAATTATCGTTTGTATTAAAATTTTCATTTCTAATAAAATTACCTTTATTATTAAACCCATTATTATTATTATCATTATTATGAATACTATTATTAAAATATTTTAATTTAATATATTAGTATTAATGATTACCTTTTAAATTAAAACTAAGTAATTATATCAAATATTAAAAATAAATAAATTTAAGTTATTTATTAATATAACATATAAATTAAAAACACATATAAATAAAGTATATACTAGAAATCAATAAATATAATAATATATAAACTTGTTTAATTATTATTATAGGTGTTAATATGTATATACATAATATAGGTTCGTGAATCCGAGGCCAACCTTAAACGTGTTCAATGATGTTATATGTATTTTTACTACAAAATACAGTATGGTGAGTATATAGTCCCACTTTTAAACTCTAAATATTTCGGGATGAGAATACATGTATTTTATGTTTTACGTTATGGACACAAGTAACTGAAAAATATATTCTACGTTGAGTTGTACCACTGGCATACTTCCCTGTAGCTTGGTAACTAATATTTACAGCGGTATTGTAAACGCGAATCCTGTTGATAGATCTATCGGGCCTGACAACCCCAACCGGACTGGACGACCAGTATTCAACGGTTGCACAGTACTTCGTTTTGTGACTACACTTGGTACAGTGTAGTAAGATTTCATAATAAAGGGAATATGCGACGTGATTAAATGTTAAGTATGGTTACCAAGTGCTCAACCACTTAGAATATTTTTATTAAAATGTTTACATATGAAATCTTGTGGTCCATAGTTATAACGCTGCTAGAATCAAACCTATATAACTCACCAACTTTATGTTGACCTTTTAAAGCATGTTTATTCTCAGGTACGAATTAAGCCTTCCGCTGTGCATTTACTCATGTTAAGGACATTACTTGGAGTCGATCATCGCAATGGAACCAGATGTTGTTGATTTCGTCCAGGGGGATAAGGACGGGTCTTCACACGAATCCTAAAGATAGATCTATTGGGCCTAACAAACCCCATCCAAAGTACCGGATGCTTTAGTACTTCGAAATTTATATCATATCCGAAGGGTGTCCCGGAATGATGGGGATATTCTTATATATGCATCTTGTTATTGTCGGTTACCAGGTGTTCACCATATGAATGATTTTTATCTCTATGTATGGGATGTGTATTGAAATATGAAATCTTGTGGTCTATTGTTACGATTTGATATATATAGGTTAAACCTATAACTCACCAACATTTTTGTTGACGTTTTAAGCATGTTTATTCTCAGGTGATTATTAAGAGCTTCCGCTATCGCATACTTAAATAAGGACAAGATTTGGAGTCCATGCTTGTATGATATTGTGTAAAAACTGCATTCAAGAAACTTATTTTGTTGTAACATATTTGTATTGTAAACCATTATGTAATGGTCGTGTGTAAACAGGATATTTTAGATTATCATTATTTGATAATCTACGTAAAGCTTTTTAAACCTTTATTGATGAAATAAAGGTTATGGTTTGTTTAAAAATGAATGCAGTCTTTGAAAAACGTCTCATATAGAGGTCAAAACCTCGCAACGAAATCAATTAATATGGAACGTTTTTAATCAATAAGAACGGGACATTTCAGTACATATCCTATTAAAGGTTCGAAGATGTTCGTTTGGATCTTCTTTTGGCGTATCACTATATTGGCATTGATTAGTTACCATGTGTAGGATTTGTCCTTTGATTTCATAATCTGGCGCATTAATGTCTGGCTTAATAATGGCGTGTCCTTGGCCCGTGCGTGTGGCTCTCATTCGATCTTCCATACTTAGAGGTTCCGTTACTTCCATAATTGAATTTGTTGAATACAAATCACTAGAGGATTCTGATTTAACGGTTTGTAGTTCAGGAGGAATGATTAGTGATTCAGGATCTTGGAATTGTCCTTGAATATCCTCCGGGTTCTCAATTGTGAAATCGGGTTCAAAAAACTGGATTATCGGATTTTTGAATTGGAGTACTTGTTCGACTTGACGATGATTCTAAAGAAAAAACAACGGTGATAATATTGGCTAGATGTCTTGGTCGGGTTACAGGCGGTGAATGTATGAAAGGTGGTGAATGTTTTGCTCGGTGCATTCACTGAATATCCTATTAGTTATAAAAATAAAAATTATATAAGTTATCAAATTAATAGACTTTTCTGCTTTTGCCCACGTTTCGAATAGCCAAAAGATGCAGCAGGGAGCCAGGATCCTTTAAGTCAGAAAATCCACAACTCAGCCACTAACAAATCCAACTATTACTACGAAGCAGAAAATTTGGATGTCTATCAATTTAACCGCTTAAAATAATTTTTTCGTCGAAATTTAAAGAAAATAAAGAAAATTCTATGTCCTAAAACTAGAGCGTAGAAATGAGAAAGGAAAAAAACGCGTCAAAAAATATGAACCGAAAAACAAACGTCAAAAAATAAAAAGTCGAAAAACAATAATAAGAAAGTAGAGCGACGAAACTTAAAAGTCTAAAACTAAATATTAAAACTTGCGTCTAAAGGTATTAAAGCTTAAAATGAATTCTAAATCAAAAACGGCAATTACTTAAAGAGGCACTAAAATCTATTAAATAATAAAGCGATAAGCGACGTCGTAAAATTCTAAAGCGCCTAAATCTTAATCTAAAGAAAAAGCACTTAAGGGATTTTATGGCAAAGCCTAAAAATCTAAAACTATAAAATACTATGGCAAAAACTAAGTTTAAAACTAGTTACGAACGATAAATTACAAATTAAACGATAAAAATGATATAAAAACAAAAAGAAACTAAAAATTATAAAATTGCTTATTTTTATAAAAATATTATATAATTATTTTATAAAAGTATTAATTTTATAATTAATAAAACTAATTAAAAATTATCATTAATTAAAACTAAACTTAAACTAATTATATTAAATTAAAACCCTAATCTTAATTAATAATAATAATAATAATAATTATAACCCCAATTTGATCAGACGAGGATTCAGACCTGTCAAATCCTGTCATGCGTTCGCATAAATTTTACAGTTTCCTACCATGCGATCGTATGGAGCAAGTTTTCAGAAATGATTTTGGGCTTCGAACAGGCTTCGGCCCTATTTCTATTTATTGATTACTTTTTTTTTCTTCACAAAATATATAAAGAAAATATTTATTAAAATAAATTTATATTTTTAAATCTAAAAATAAAAATACTTATTATAGACAAAATCTTAAAAATATATATATATTTTTTTATTTTTTATTTTTTAACACTTATACAAAATATTTTTACGAAATAAGAAATAATATATTTTTACAAAAATATAGTTTATAAAAATATAGCATTTTGCTTCGGGTTCCCTGGCAGCAGCGCCAAAAAATTTGCTGTGTGCAGCGGTGTATACGAAATACTATTATTTTTACTACGAAATATTACACAAGTTTTATTAATTTACGGATGGGATATACCTAAATCTTGCTACAATACTTATAGGCAGTGTACCTAATCGTAAAGTAGTGTAGTTTTTAGTAAGTCCGGTTCGTTCCACAGGGAGCTAGCTAAGTTTAACGCTGTATTTTTAAACAATTATATATATATATATATATATATATATATATATATATATATATATATATACATATATTAGTAATATAGTAGTATTATTATTATTATAAAAGGGGGGTTTTACCGTTTAATGACCGGTTTGTCGATTTTAAATAGAGCGTAAAGATAAATGACAATAATATAAATGACAGAATTTAAATTGCGATAAAGTAAATTGCAGTAATTAAAATGACAGTAAATAAAGGTACGATGAAATATGAAATAAAAGTATTATTCTTATTTAAACTTCCGTAATCATGATGTTTGACGTTTTGATTTTAATTAATTGTTACCCGGGTTAATTATCCTTTGTCCTGGTTTATTTGATACCTATCTGGTTTTTGTCCATAATAGTCCATCGGTCATAATTATAAAATGCTCGTCAAATTAACCTTATTCCCGAAGTCAAATATTCTAACTAATTAGGAATTCAAACTGTAACAAGGTTTTAATACTTTGTTAATAATTACACCAGGTTAACGACTGCGTGTAATCCAATGTTTTAATACTTTGTTAACAATTACACCAATTACCCTTGTATGTAATCCACCCCTGTTTTAATGAGATATGAATATTAATTTACCTACTTGATCAGAATGAATAATCAATTACCCAACCCGAATAATTAATTAAATGATCGTAAAAGATGTCGTATAAACGTCACTAAATAGGACATACATAATCATTTTAATAATTATTAGATTAACTAATTTGAAGATAGGTTCGACAAGTTCCAATGAGTTGTCATTCAATTAGACAATATCCCCTACCTATTAATAGTCAATAGTCCAATGTTCACAAGTGTCGGTCTTTTGTCCAAACCTTAATTATGGTACAAAATCCAATAACCCCATCTTAATATTTAGTCTAACATCACGATTACTTCGGCTCAAATAAGCATAATAATAACTTAGTTACGATACATTAATTTAAAAAGGAAGAACATAGCTTACAGTGATTATTTATCGCGTAGCGTCACACGGACATGATTTTGACTTTAAAATCCGTAAAACATTTCTTACAATAACCCAATTATTATTAAACTTTAATTAAACTTAATATTATAAATAATAAATATAAATATCTTATAAAAGAAAGAAAGAAATAAGTGTGAAGTGTGTGTATTTCGGCAAGAAAACGTTCCAATTTATAGATGTGGCCAGCCTCTAAGGCTCATGCGATCACATGCTTTTCCTTCTTCCTGGCCATGCGATCGCATGGCCAGCTATGACAGCTCACTTTGAGTTTAAAACGTGGGCGGCTTTGATTAAATTAATATATAATATAATATATATAATTTTATATAATTTTATATATATATATATATATATATATATATATATATATATATATATATATTATATTCTTGTGCAATGTTGACTTGTAATTTTAGGTTCGTTGTCTCGCGCGTTGTACTTTACGTTTTGCAATTTGTAATTTGCACAAAAAATTATTTTCCTTAACTCCCAAAATCCGCGCAAGTCTTTAACTCACTTTTAGTGGCACTTTTGAGTGCAATATGGCTTTAGTGGCACTTTTCAGGCTTTAGTGACACTTTTTCTTCAATTCTTTAATCTTCATGCTTCGTCTTCACATTTATTTATTTAAACGATTACAACTAAAAATATAATAATTACAATTAAAAACTTTACATATTGGGATGATATTGCGACTAAATATATGTTCATTTGGAGCACTATCAGTTTCCCATCAACGCCAACCACTGGCAATTCCACCCATTGTCCCTTAGATCCAGAAGGACCTTCAGAATTTTGGACACCTTTCACTTCTGATTTACGTTTCCAAACAACATTTTTTGGTAATGGTTTCCTGTAATAGTCATTTGTTTGAAAAACTTTTGTTTCATTTGATTTGACAGAAGTAGGTTTAAACACAGGTGAAGATGATCTTCTATCAAAAGTACGTTTGGGACTAAGATCAATCTTCTTGTGTGGTGTCTGTCGAATGGGTTTGCAATTCATAGCCTTGTGTCCCAACATCCCACAATTGAAACAGTTAACATTATCAAAACCATTAGCATTAAACACTTGACGCCTAGAAGTTGAATACTGTCTCCTCGGGGATTTATTATATTGCCTAGCTGGAGTGGGTGACGTGACTTGCTGTTTTACAGTCTGTCTACGATTAGGCGGAATATATTTCGTCACCCTTCCAAAATTTGAACCCTCACCTTTTGGTGGAAGTTCAGTTTTGGGATCAACAATCTGAGAATTCACAGTACTACTATCCTTAACAAACTTAACAGGGGTGTGCTGAGTGTTTTTCTTCCTGGATTGTTTTGGCTTACTAACACTCCTCTTCTCAGTCTTTTGATTTTCACTCCTATTCGCTTCATTATTTGGATTCTTCAAAATTGTAACTGGTTTAGTCACAACTACAAAGGGTTTCCCGTCCTTTTTGGTGTCAACATCAGTGTCGGATTATGTCTCATAAACAACATCTAATGGCTTTTAACCCTCACCAGACTCGCTTTTACTCTCTACAGAATTTTTCTCAGGCTTACCATACTTTGGTTCTACAACCGGATCCCTATTCTTCTCAACGAGTTTATTGATAAACTCTCCTAAAAGCGGTGGGGCAACCTGATTGTAGTCTATCCCTTGGTTTTTGGGATGTTTCAAGGTTTGTGTCACGTATGACATTCCCTGCCAATTATCAATCCTAGCCTTTTCTGACTCATATTTTAATTTGTATGAATCTTTTTTAGCCTTAAGTGCTTCTATCTGGCTCAAATACAGGTGAATCACTTTCTCATCATCTACAATAGTTGATTTTAAATGACCTACCTGATTCTCTAATGACTTAATAACATCAACATACTCTTTCTGCTTATTAAGGTAGAAAAGAGCATCATCATAGTTCTTCCTATGTGTCTGATTTTCTAGACTCAAGTTCTTAAGTTCAAGTCTAAGTTTTGGACAAGTTTCACAAGTAGCAGGTATCTCGTTAAGCTTAGAGACCACACATTCAAGTCTAGCTATTTCCTGTTCAAGATCAGTGCATTTTAAACATAAAGAATCTGAATCATTACATACCTTGTCATTGCTTGATGTGTTAGCCATGAACGCGTAATCTTTTCGACCATCCTGCGAATATGTATCTGATTCTAACTCTGAACTTGTACTGTCTGAATAATCAGCATCATAACCTTCTTTACCCTCAACTTTAGCAGAATTATCCGAACTTGTCACCGTGACTACCTTCTCATCAGTACCTTCAACATCACCCTTGATCAAATATGCAAGTTCTTTTCTAAACCAGGTTCCCGTATGACAACTCATTCCCGAGGATTCATCGTCATCTGAAGAGTCAGTTGTGAATTCAAGATCAGATAGATCCTTGGCTTTACAGAACTTATCATACAACTTGTCACTAATTCTCTTTCTAAGACACATCTTCATTACCGCTTCAACCCTTTCATACATGCATCACATTTGCAGACATAGCATGTGCAAGCAGGATCATCTTTACCTATACAACAAGCATTTCTTCTGATAACCCTTTCCTCTTCTATTTCAGCTTCACTCTTACCAACAAAAACCACTTTAGCATTTTCAGCATCAACTGAGATCGATCAATCACACACTTCATCAGCATATGTAGTAGTCAAAGCTTTGGATTGACCACTAGAAGTTGCTTCTTTATTCACTATTGGACCAGCATGTCCAGGAGTCACCTCAATTGAAGTGTTATGAAAAGGATTATGAAAACCAGGCTTAGGTGGTCTTGTGCATGTCCTCTTGAAATGACCAAGTTCATCACAATTATGGCATCTCACTTTGGATATATCAAAACCAAACTTAGTATTGCGGTTCAGACTCAAAGTACTCTGACCTGTTCTTTTCAAATACTTCCTAGCACGTCTCACCACACTTCCCATAGCAAACAGGATGTCCATTCTCTCAATCTCATCCTCATCAATCTGATCATAATCCTCATTCTCCAGATGACCATTGATTATCTGCACACTAGTCATATCATTGTAAGAGTTAACAACGATGGCATCTAAAGCCATATCCTCCTGAATAAATTCTAGAGGCCTTTTCTTGATATTTTCCGTCTTGATCACTGGTGATTGAGTCTTCTGTAGAATGCTTGAATCAATCAGTTTAGCAGTTGATTTCTGTGCTTGAGATTTGGCATTGAAATAACCAGAATCTGATACTGGAGTCGAGATCTGTGATGCATTGGTGGAAATGTAAGCTGTTTGCAAAGGTGCAAAGGAGCATGATTTCTCGAAGATGACCAAATAATGTACGAACCAGCTACAATACCAAGTCTCTTTCTCTTTGCCTCAACCTGAATATCCTTTTCCATCAACTTGGAAGTAAAAGCTGTCAAGGTTAACGTACGACCTGATGCAATGTACCTATTCTAAATCTTTTCAATTTCATTGTCCCATTTCTCAGGAAGACCGTCTTTCAAAACTCTAACTGCTTTCTCATCAGATAAATCAATTCCATAATCTGCCATTTCAGCAACCAGCAGACGATATCTCTCCAAAGTTTGTCCAAGAGACTCGGAAGGTAGAGAAGCAAACACTCTCCATTCATCTTTGAGAACCTTACCCTTAGTGGCTCGGTAAGTGGCTGTTCCTTCTGTAGTAGATTGAAGAGCAAGCCAAAGGGTATACGAGGTCTTATTTCTGTTCTTGAACTGTGAGAAGATCTCCTTAGACTGTGCCTGAGTAAGTTGAGCGTAGAACTTACACTCTAAGTTATACTGTTCACGCTCAGCCGGATTGAACTGAACGGTCTCTTTAGGTTCACCGCCTGCCCCATTTGGCCATGCAAACTCAGTCTAAATAAACTCCCATAGTCTAGAATCTATACCATTCAAATATATCATAAAACGCGCCTTCCAGTATAAAAAGTCCTTTAGGTTTTCAAGCTTGGGAACATTATTGGAAGTTCCAGACTCATTCTCATTTAGTTACAGTTTTTGTAGTCCTGGAGCAATCACCAATGCACTGTATTCGTTTATTACTTGTTCATTAGTGTCTGACATTTTAAATTAGTTAGGATTAAATTCAAGATTAATGAAATTTCTGATTAATGACACACGGATGATTGTCTTAGACACACGGTCGATTGTATGAGACATACGGTTGATTGTATTAGACACATGGTCGATTATATGACTAACACGGTCGATTGTCTGACAAAATTTAGGTAGCACTTCATTACTCAATAAGCCTTTGGTATTACAAACTCACACGGCCGACTGTTTATCTCCCTCGATCGATTGTATAGCTCACACGGTCGAGTGACTGAACTCACACGGCCGATTGACTTAAGGAAACTCACACGGTTTAACTGAAAGACACACGGTCGGTTTACTACCTCAATCGGTCCATCTAAGGACTCACACGGTCGGTTGTCAAGACACACACGGCCGAGTGTGTTCTTGACAGATGTAGGTCGACTATTAGGGTTTTCTATCGATTTTTGATGAAAAACACTAAACCAAAACGTAGAGAACAATGGACAAGACTCCAGAAACACCTTTTGACAACGAAAACACCAACTATAACGTAGAAAAAGAGATTAAATGATTAAAACACAAAAAAAACACCAAAAACACCAACTTTTTGACCCAAAAACGATTTTGATTAAGCAAAACCAGAGACTCCGGCTCTGATACCACTTTGTAGAAGTTTATTCACAGATCTTAGGTCGCTTGCTAACTATCCTAGAGGAGGAATTCACTAGAATAGGGTTAAACCGAGATATGGGTTGTATCGGGATCGAATAGAGCAAACCTAGGACAAGAACTAGATTAGATCGACGCCTAAACGATATATTTCGGTGGTATATGGTGTTAGGGTTCTCTGGAGATGAAACCAGTCGACTAGGGTAAATGGGATGATTAACCTCAACCAAGAAGTCTCAACTCGTATATATACTGCAGGTCAGACACACTCGGTCGAGTGTGTACACACACTCGGTCGACTGTGTGTGTAGTTTAACATATTGATTATTTAACAAATTAAGTACTCACAATCACAAACGTAATCAATAGTCACAATTAAACATTATTACATAACCAAATGTGTTAAACGTAAAGATAAACTACGGTTGGGGATTCATGCACCAACAGTGGCCTAAAATAAACATAATCTAGATCAAGAGTTGTATTCCCTTGAAACCAAACATTTGCTTGAAATTCAATGGACCAATCAGAGCGCGACATGTGGCGCGACAATCACATGTGATTGGAAAAAAAAATTAAAAATTTTTTAAATTTTTTTTTTAAATTTTAAAAAAAAATTTCGAAATTTTTTTTTTTATGATTTTTTTTTTTAAATTTAGCATGTCAAATCCAATCACATGTGATTGTAAAACCCAATCACATGTGATTGTGGAACTCAATCACATGTGATTCTGCATATCAAATCCAATCACATGTGATTAAAAAAATTACAATTTTTTTAAAAAAATTTCAACCGGAAACATACTTTAATTCGGTGATTTGATCAAGTTTGTTAGCGTTTCGTGATCATATCTTCAAAAATTTTAGACTTTAATTCGGTGATTTAATCAAGTTTTGATCCAAAACTTGGTGTTTGAAGGTTTTAGCACAAATTTAGTGAAATTCGTTATTATTCGTCATTTTACTGAATTTTATTTTTCAATCACATGTGATTGGATTTGACATGCAACAATCACATGTGATTGGGTTTTACAATCACATGTGATTGGCATGCCCAATCACATGTGATTTACTGCATGTTAAATTTAATCACATGTGATTGAAAAAAAAAATAAAAAAAAAATTTCAAAAAAATTAAAAAAAAAAATTCGAAAAAAAATTTTTGAAATTTTTTTTTCGAAATTTTTTTTTAATTTTTTTTTTCAATCACATGTGATTATCGCGCCACGTGTCGCAATCTGATTGGTCCCTTGAATCTCAACTTAAAGTTTGGTCTCATTTGAATATTCCTCTCTAGATCAAAATATATATCTTTAAAAGCTTTTTCTTTTTCAAAATTGAACTGCAACATTAGAGCAAGCAATCATTGATTATATGTTTATGGACTATACTAACAAATAATATACCTGAAAGCTTCTTGGTCCATGTTTTAGCATATCAATCTACCATACGAACAATAAGAAATAATCCATTAAAATATCCTGATTTTCACTCGGTATATCTAAAACAAATATGGCAGATTTAAATTCAGTTTCATTCAAAAAGCAAACACCAAAGAAGCATTATGTGTGACGATCGCTCCAAATCCATATGGACGAACACGTCATTCATCGATTTCATTGCGAGGTATTTGACCTCTATATGATACATTTTGTAAACATTGCATTCTTTTGAAAAGGCACACCATAAATGAATATTTAAATCAAAGGTTTTCGACATTTGATGATTTCTACATATAGACAATCACCGTAAATAATAGTTTACAATAGTACTTCCGTTGACAATGCAGTCAAAATAAGATACATGGTGATGATTTGGTGAATGCAACGTTTCCTTGAAAAATATGCCATGTAAGACTCCATGCAAATAGCTTGTCTAACATATAAGCAAATAGTGGAAGACTTCTAGGGAACCTGAGAATAAACATGCTAACAAGTGTCAACACAAAGGTTGGTGATTTCATAGTTTTAATATTTCGCATAATCTGTGTATAAAGGTGGATCACAAGATTTCATTTGTTTCATCCAGAAACGTTTATCAAAATATTCTACGAAATTGAGCACCCTGGTAACTAAACTTAACGTATATATAATTTATACCCTTTGTATAATCATCTTAATAATACACGCAAACCAACGTGTACGCTTCTCAAATAGCATACGTCCGTTAAAAGGCTAGTGCTCTAGCTCGGACGGGGATATCAGGCCCTATGGATCCATATATAACTACTCGCGCCCACCAGTTCTTATAATCGGCAGTTACTAGTTACCAAAGTTAAGGGATTTTTGGTTCAAACTCGGTGTAGAATTTAGTATGTACTTGTATCCATTGGGTTTAAAATAAAGTGCATGTATTCTCAGCCTAAAAATATATATTGCAAAAGCAATTAAAAAGGGAGCAAATGAAACTCACCTTAGCAGCATATAAAGTCGTTCACCAAAATGTGACCGACACTCAAATTACCAAATAACCGTAGATCTCAACCTAGAGAACATATGTTGGTCAATAAATGTCTATCAAGCTAGGTCAGGTCATAGTGTATCACAATCCTAATGCTCGAGATCGACATACAAAAGTTATCCAAAGTTGTTTCAAAAAGTCAATTTTGACACTTGTTTAACAAAACAAGACATGTCCTATATAAGGATTCATTTACTCGGCTGGTAATATTCAAAAATTCACTTTATCAATCTTATTAACAAGTTGTTTAAATATCAATTGCAGATTCAAAAGCAATTTCAATTAACGTTAGTCATAATTCAGTTGATCATAACTTTTAATTCGTTCACCGAAATTACGCGGTTTCTAAATGAAAAGTTATTGATTTTTCGCCATCTTTCCAACGACATGCATATCATATACCTTTTATCAGTAATATATGTATTTAATTCGTGATTCATCATAAACTATTTAACGAAAAAATTTAGCATACAAGCATGCATAAATATATATACACGAGCACTAGACATGTATACACTATTAATATAAAAAAAGATAAGATATGAATGTTCACGTATCAATATTTTGATTCAATA
Source organism: Rutidosis leptorrhynchoides (assembly GCF_046630445.1). Lineage (NCBI taxonomy): Eukaryota > Viridiplantae > Streptophyta > Magnoliopsida > Asterales > Asteraceae > Rutidosis > Rutidosis leptorrhynchoides. The sequence goes on from NC_092335.1 coordinate 639,044,381, forward strand.
TTGCAGGAAAGTACGTAGACGTAATGGAGATGATAAACACTAGGTTTGACTTGCGAATATTACCCATGAACATTACCCATAACCTCTATGGCAATAGCCCATAATTTCCTTAGCTCTAGCTTGCTCGAAAACTCGTTTTGAAATCATTTGGACATCACTCCGTCGTAATATTTTATGTATATTATTATTTTTGTATCGTAAAAATAATAATACTAATACTATTAATAATAAGATTAATAATAATAATCTTAATATTAATAATATATATATATATATATATATATAGAGAGAGAGAGAGAGAGAGAGTCGAGAGATAGATATATGAATGAATCAGAAACAGAAATCAAGAATTTATAGATGTGGCCAGCAAAAGGGTGCCATGTGATCGCATGGCTTCCCAAGCCATTTCCCATGCGATCGCATGGGAAGTTATGACAGCTTACAAATGTTTTTGTCCTACGCTTGTCGATATATTTATTAATTATATTTATAATATATAATTTATATAATTAATTATATATTATATTAAATTCACGTGCATAGTTGACTTGTAATTTTTGTTCCGATAAGTCGTACGTCATCACGCGACTTATGTCCCGGTTCCGATTTTTCGAACGTCCTTTCGTACGCTGAGAAAACTTGCATTTTTCGTTTCGTGACTCGTACCTTTGTCAAAATATAGACTTAAATTATCCATAACTATGTCACTCGAAGTGTAGCTTTAATCAATTAAGTGTTTTGGTCATTTGCTTCTATAAATCATCGTCTCGTAGTATATACATATACATATATACATTTTCATTTTAAAATAGTGTTTTACTGTAGCAAAGTTTTTTTTACTGTACCAATAGCTCGTGCTCCTTACAGACTCGCACCCAGCGAGATGAAAGAACTGCAAAGCCAATTACAAGAACTTTTAGAGCGTGGTTTCATTCGACCAAGCACATCACCGTGGGGAGCTCCTGTTTTGTTTGTCAAGAAGAAAGATGGTACATTCAGGTTGTGTATCGACTACCGAGAGTTGAACAAACTTACCATCAAGAACCGCTACCCACTACCGAGAATCGACGACTTATTTGATCAACTACAAGGCTCGTCTGTTTATTCAAAGATTGACTTACGTTCCGGGTATCATCAAATGCGGATGAAAGAAGATGATATTCCAAAGACTGCTTTCAGAACACGTTACGGTCATTACGAGTTTATGGTCATGCCGTTTGGTTTAACTAATGCACCAGCTGTGTTCATGGACCTTATAAACCGAGTGTGTGGACCATACCTTGAGAAGTTTGTCATTGTTTTCATTGATGACATACTTATTTACTCAAAGAATGACCAAGAACACGGTGAACATTTGAGAAAGGTGTTAGAAGTATTGAGGAAGGAAGAATTGTACGCTAAGTTTTCAAAGTGTGCATTTTGGTTGGAAGAAGTTCAATTCCTCGGTCACATAGTGAACAAAGAAGGTATTAAGGTGGATCCTGCAAAGATAGAAACTGTTGAAAAGTGGGAAACCCCGAAAACTCCGAAACACATACGCCAGCTTTTAGGACTAGCTGGTTACTACAGAAGGTTCATCCAAGACTTTTCCAGAATAGCAAAACCCTTGACTGCATTAACGCATAAAGGGAAGAAATTTGAATGGAATGATAAACAAGAGAAAGCGTTGCAGTTATTGAAGAAAAAGCTAACTACGGCACCTATATTGTCATTGCCTGAAGGGAATGATGATTTTGTGATTTATTGTGACGCATCAAAGAAAGGTCTCGGTTGTGTATTAATGCAACGAACGAAGGTGATTGCTTATGCGTCTAGACAATTGAAGATTCACGAACAAAATTATACGACGCATGATTTGGAATTAGGCGCGGTTGTTTTTGCATTAAAGACTTGGAGGCACTACTTATATGGGGTCAAAAGTATTATATATACCGACCACAAAAGTCTTCAACACATATTTAATCAGAAACAACTGAATATGAGGCAGCGTAGGTGGATTGAATTGTTGAATGATTATGACTTTGAGATTCGTTACCACCCGGGGAAGGCAAATGTGGTAGCCGATGCCTTGAGCAGGAAGGACAGAGAACCCATTCGAGTAAAATCTATGAATATAATGATTCATAATAACCTTACTACTCAAATAAAGGAGGCGCAACAAGGAGTTTTAAAAGAGGGAAATTTAAAGGATGAAATACCCAAAGGATCGGAGAAGCATCTTAATATTCAGGAAGACGGAACCCGGTATAGGGCTGAAAGGATTTGGGTACTAAAATTTGGAGATATGAGAGAAATGGTACTTAGAGAAGTTCATAAAACCAGATACTCAATACATCCTGGAACGGGGAAGATGTACAAGGATCTCAAGAAACATTTTTGGTGGCCGGGTATGAAAGCCGATGTTGCTAAATACGTAGGAGAATGTTTGACGTGTTCTAAGGTCAAAGCTGAGCATCAGAAACTATCAGGTCTACTTCAACAACCCTAAATCCCGGAATGGAAATGGACATTACCATGGATTTCATCACTAAATTGGCAAGGACTGCAAGTGGTTTTGATACTATTTGGGTAATAGTTGATCGTCTCACCAAATCTGCACACTTCCTGCCAATAAGAGAAGATGACAAGATGGAGAAGTTAGCACGACTGTATTTGAAGGAAGTCGTCTCCAGATATGGAATACCAATCTCTATTATCTCTGATAGGGATGGCAGATTTATTTCAAGATTCTGGCAGACATTACAGCAAGCATTAGGAACTCGTCTAGACATGAGTACTGCCTATCATCCACAAACTGATGGGCAGAGCGAAAGGACGATACAAATGCTTGAAGACATGCTACGAGCATGTGTTATTGATTTTGGAAATAGTTGGGATCAACATCTACCGTTAACAGAATTTTCCTACAACAACAGCTACCATTCAAGCATTGAGATGGCGCCGCTTGAAGCGCTTTATGGTAGAAAGTGCAGGTCTCCGATTTGTTGGAGTGAAATGGGGGATAGACAAATTACGGGTCCAGAGATAATACAAGAAACTACCGAGATGATCATCCAAATTCAACAACGGTTGAAAACCGCCCAAAGTCGACAAAAGAGCTACGCTGACATTAAAAGAAAAGATATAGAATTTGAAATTGGATAGATGGTCATGCTTAAAGTTGCACCTTGGAAAGGCATTGTTCGATTTGGTAAACGAGGTAAATTAAATCCAAGGTATATTGGACCATTCAAGATTATTGATCGTGTCGGACCAGTAGCTTACCAACTTAAGTTACCTCAACAACTCGCGGCTGTACATAACACTTTCCACGTCTCGAATTTGAATAAATGTTTTGCTAAAGAAGATCTCACTTTTCCGTTAGATGAAATCCAAATCAACGAAAAACTTCAATTCATCGAAGAACCCGTCGAAATAATGGATCGTGAGGTTAAAAGACTTAAGCAAAACAAGATACCAATTGTTAAGGTTCGATGGAATGCTCGTAGAGGACCCGATTTCACCTGGGAGCATGAAGATCAGATGAAGAAGAAATACCCGCATCTATTTCCAGAAGATTCGTCAACACCTTCAACAGCTTAAAATTTCAGGACGAAATTTATTTAACGGGTAGGTACTGTAGTGACCCCAACTTTTCCATGTTTATATATATTAATTGACATTGATATTTACATGATTAAATGTTTCCAACATGTTAAGCAATCAAACTTGTTAAGACTTGATTAATTGAAATATGTTTCATATAGACAATTGACCACCCAAGTTGACCGGTGATTCACGAACGTTAAAACTTGTAAAAACTATATGATGACATATATATGGATATATATATATATATATATATATATATATATATATATATATATATATATATATATATATATATATATATATATATAGTTAACATGATATTATGATAAGTAAACATATCATTAAGTATATTAACAATTAACTACATATGTAAAAACAAGACTACTAACTTAATGATTTTTAAACGAGACATATATGTAACGATTATCGTTGTAAAGACATTTAATGTATATATATCATATTAAGAGATATTCATACATGATAATATCATGATAATATAATAATTTAAAATCTCATTTGATATTATAAACATTGGGTTAACAATATTTAACAAGATCGTTAACCTAAAGGTTTCAAAACAACACTTACATGTAACGACTAACGATGACTTAACGACTCAGTTAAAATGTATATACATGTAGTGTTTTAATATGTATTTATACACTTTTGAAAGACTTCAATACACTTATCAAAATACTTCTACTTAACAAAAATGCTTACAATTACATCCTCGTTCAGTTTCATCAACAATTCTACTCGTATGCACCCGTATTCGTACTCGTACAATACACAGCTTTTAGACGTATGTACTATTGATATATACACTCCAATGATCAGCTCTTAGCAGCCCATGTGAGTCACCTAACACATGTGGGAACCATCATTTGGCAACTAGCATGAAATATCTCATAAAATTACAAAAATATGAGTAATCATTCATGACTTATTTACATGAAAACAAAATTACATATCCTTTATATCTAATCCATACACCAACGACCAAAAACAACTACAAACACTTTAATTCTTCAATTTTATTCATCTAATTGATATCTCTCAAGTTCTATCTTCAAGTTCTAAGTGTTCTTCATAAATTCTACAAGTTCTAGTTACATAAAATCAAGAATACTTTCAAGTTTGCTAGCTCACTTCCAATCTTGTAAGGTGATCATCCAACCTCAAGAAATCTTTGTTTCTTACAGTAGGTTATCATTCTAATACAAGGTAATAATCATATTTAAACTTTGGTTCAATTTCTATAACTATAACAATCTTATTTCAAGTGATGATCTTACTTTAACTTGTTTTCGTGTCATGATTCTGCTTCAAGAACTTCGAGCCATCCAAGAATCCGTTGAAGCTAGATCCATTTTTCTATTTTCCAGTAGGTTTATCCAAGGAACTTAAGGTAGTAATGATGTTCATAACATCATTCGATTCATACATATAAAGCGATCTTATTCGAAGGTTTAAACTTGTAATCACTAGAACATAGTTTAGTTAATTCTAAATTTTTCGCAAACAAAAGTTAATCCTTCTAACTTGACTTTTAAAATCAACTAAACACATGTTCTATATCTATATGATATGTTAACTTAATGATTTAAAACCTGGAAACACGAAAAACACTGTAAAACCGAATTTACGCCGTCGTAGTAACACCGCGGGCTGTTTTGGGTTAGTTAATTAAAAACTATGATAAACTTTGATTTAAAAGTTGTTCTTCTGGGAAAATGATTTTTCTTATGAACATGAAACTATATCCAAAAATCATGGTTAAACTCAAAGTGTAAGTATGTTTTCTAAAATGGTCATCTAGACGTCGTTCTTTCGACTGAAATGACTACCTTTACAAAAATGACTTGTAACTTATATTTCTGACTACATACCTATACTTTTTCTGTTTAGATTCATAAAATAGAGTTCAATATGAAACCATAGAAATTTGATTCACTCAAAACGGATTTAAAATGAAGAAGTTATGGGTAAAACAAGATTGGATAATTTTTCTCATTTTAGCTACGTGAAAATTGGTAACAAATCTATTCCAACCATAACTTAATCAACTTGTATTGTATATTATGTAATCTTGAGATACCATAGACACGTATACAATGTTTCGAACTATCATGTCGACACATCTATATATATTTCGGAACAACCATAGACACTCTATATGTGAATGTTGGAGTTAGCTATACAGGGTTGAGGTTGATTCCAAAATATATATAGTTTGAGTTGTGATCAATACTGAGATATGTATACACTGGGTCGTGGATTGATTCAAGATAATATATATTGATTTATTTCTGTACATCTAACTGTGGACAACTAGTTGTAGGTTACTAACGAGGACAGCTGACTTAATAAACTTAAAACATCAAAATGTATTAAAAGTGTTGTAAATATATTTTGAACATACTTTGATATATATGTACATATTTGTTATAGGTTCGTGAATCGACCAGTGGCCAAGTCTTACTTCCCGACGAAGTAAAAATCTGTGAAAGTGGGTTATAGTCCCACTTTTAAAATCTAATATTTTTGGGATGAGAATACATGCAGGTTTTATAAATGATTTACAAAATAGACACAAGTACGTGAAACTACATTCTATGGTTGAATTATCGAAATCGAATATGCCCCTTTTTATTAAGTCTGGTAATCTAAGAATTAGGGAACAGACACCCTAATTGACGCGAATCCTAAAGATAGATCTATTGGGCCTAACAAACCCCATCCAAAGTACCGGATGCTTTAGTACTTCGAAATTTATATCATATCCGAAGGGTGTCCCGGAATGATGGGGATATTCTTATATATGCATCTTGTTATTGTCGATTACCAGGTGTTCACCATATGAATAATTTTTATCTCTATGTATGGGATGTATATTGAAATATGAAATCTTGTGGTCTATTGTTACGATTTGATATATATAGGTTAAACCAATAACTCACCAACATTTTTGTTGACGTTTTAAGCATGTTTATTCTCAGGTGATTATTAAGAGCTTCCGCTGTCACATACTTAAATAAGGACGAGATTTGGAGTCCATGCTTGTATGATATTGTGTAAAAACTGCATTCAAGAAAATTATTTTGTTGTAACATATTTGTATTGTAAACCATTATGTAATGGTCGTGTGTAAACAGGATATTTTAGATTATCATTATTTCATAATCTACGTAAAGCTTTTTAAACCTTTATTGATGAAATAAAGGTTATGGTTTGTTTTAAAATGAATGCAGTCTTTGAAAAACGTCTCATATAGAGGTCAAAACCTCGCCACGAAATCAATTAATATGGGACGTTTTTATTCAATAGGAACGGGACATTTCAGTTGGTGTCCGAGCATTGGTCTTAGAGAACCAAAATTTTGCATTAGTGTGTCTTATCGTGTTTGTTAGGATGCATTAGTGAGTCTGGACTTCGACCGTGTTTACTTGAAAAATGATTGCTTAACAAATTTTGTTGGAAACTATATATTTTTAACATGTGAATATTATGTGATATATTAATCTCTTAACGCGTTTGATATTATGTGATAGATGTCTACCTCTAGAACAAGTCCCATTGACTCACCTAATAATAATGAAGAGTCAAATGTAAATTGGAATGATTCATGGACTGATTCACAAGTTCCCGAAGAGGAACCGGAAGAAGAGTCGGAACCGGAAGAAGAATCGGAACCGGATGAAGAAATAGAATCGGTGGGGGAAATAATAAAACGGTTAAGTAAAAGAAAATCCTCAACCAACCGACCAAGGTTAATTATGGTCAATGGTGTTTCCGTCAAGGAAGCAAAATATTGGGAGGATTACCAATTCTCCGATGAATCGGATTCCGATGAGAATTCGGATGATCTTATAGAAATTACCCCAACACAATTTAATAAGGCAAAAGAGAACAATAAGGGAAAGGGCATAAAAATAGAGAAATTTGATTCCAACCCCGATGAACTTTATATGTATCGTCAACCCCCGAAGTCCTTAAGTTGTAACAATGACCCGAGAACCTCTAAACCATCAGGTTTTTCTAAACCAATGTGGAAAATGACGGCTCGTATTAGGGGAACATCATATATCCCTAGAAACTTGGCAAAACGAACTAAAACCGAAGAAGAAGAAACAAGCCAGTAGGAATAAGATAGTTGTATTCGTGTGGTGTAATATATGTAATATAGTGTGCTTATGCTTTATGATATATGTAAAAATTGCTTGTATTAATAAGTATTTTTTTATGAATCTAACTCTTGTCTATTTTACAGTATAAAAACACAAAATGAATAGACAACCCAATATTTTAAGAGACCTACCTGGAGACATGATTGATGAAATCTTGTCTAGAGTCGGTCAGAATTCTTCGGCACGACTATTTAAGGCGAGATCAGTTTGTAAGACTTTCAAAGAACGTTCCAAGAATGCCTTGGTTTATAAAAGGCTTTCGTTCGAAAGATGGGGGATATCACATTGGGAAATCCATAAGTTACGATGTGTTTACTTTGATTCATATATTGCGGGGAACCCAAATGCTATTTTATGCAATGGGTTAAGAAATTATTTTGACTCAATATATCCAAATATTGGACTTCGTGATTTAGAAAAAGTGGCTAACATGCAACATAAAGAAGCATGTTATGCTTACGGATTAGTAATGTTAGCTTCTCACCAAAGTGAGAACAAGAACATCGGGCTACAACTATTAAACAAAACATTCCCACAAGTGACGGAGTCGGTAATTGGGGTAAGAAATGAGGTTTTTAGATTGTTACGGGACTGTTGGACATTACGTAACCCTCGTCCCTTTGACGACGTTACAACACTCTGTCTTATCAACGGCCATAACGGTTATGTTCCACAAGACCAAGGATGGGAAGTAGTCCTAGTAAAACCAGAATGCATGACTTATTTCTGGACGTATGAATTACGTGTCTTTATTGCCTTTGTTGAACGACTTGTGTACTAGCTAGAATTATCTTCACAACCATCTTGTATCAAATTTATTGTGTGCTATATTTCATGCTATATGTAAAATAAGCGGTATTGTAAGTTTGTAAAATATTGTGTAAAAGTTTGAACGCGAAATATTATTATAATCAGTTTTTCATATAGAATTGTAGTAGTTGAATTGTATATTAGCTACTAAGTATGAACTTAACGGGTAGGTACTACCCGAATTTAAACTTATAAAACGCTAATATGAAGAAAAAGCTTTTATAAATGAGTTCATATTATGCTACGAAATACTATTAACTACTCTTAATATTCTGTATGATTAACTTGTTCCATTTGACTATTTTGAAGGAAATGGCACCGAATACTCGACACACCGTGAATATGAATGAAGAGGAATTCCATACTTTTCTAGCTTCAAACATAGCCGCAGTACAGGGTGCGCTACATACCAACAATAACCTTGGATCTAGCAGTACAGGAAATCGTGTAGGATGCACCTACAAAGAATTCACTGCCTGCAAACCTTTGGAATTTGATGGAACCGAAGGACCCATCGGATTGAAATGGTGGACCGAGAAGGTCGAATCGGTGTTTGCCATAAGTAAGTGTACTGAAGAGGACAAAGTGAAGTACGCTACGCATACCTTCACAGGTTCTGCGTTAACATGGTGGAATACCTATCTAGAGCAAGTGGGACAAGACGATGCGTACGCACTACCGTGGTCAGCATTCAAGCACTTGATGAACGAGAAGTACCGTCCCAGAACCGAGGTCAATAAGCTCAAGACAGAACTTAGAGGGTTACGAACCCAAGGATTTGATATTACCACGTACGAAAGACGATTCACAGAATTGTGCCTATTGTGTCCGGGAGCGTTCGAAGATGAGGAAGAGAAGATCGACGCGTTTGTGAAAGGATTACCGGAAAGAATCCAAGAAGATATAAGTTCACACGAGCCCGCCTCCATACAACAGGCATGTAGAATGGCTCACAAACTAGTGAACCAGATTGAAGAAAGAATTAAAGAACAGACTGCTGAAGAGGCCAATGTGAAGCAAGTCAAAAGAAAGTGGGAGGAAAACGGTGATAAGAATCACCAATACAACAACAACAGCAATTACAACAATAATCGCAACAATTATCCCAACAATCGCAACATCAATCGCAACTACAACAAACGGCCCAACAACAACAACAACAACAGCAACTACAATAATCATCCCAACAACAATAATAACCGCAACAACAACAACAACAATCAGAAGCAGCTATGCCAAAGGTGTGAAAAGTATCACTCGGGGTTCTGCACCAAATTTTGCAACAAGTGTAAAAGAAATGGTCATAGCGCGGCGAAGTGTGAGGTCTACGGACCAGGGGTTAATAGAACGAAAGGAACAAATGGTGTCGGAACGAGTAATGGCAGAGCAAGTAGTGTCGGAGCAAGTTATGCCAATGTAGTTTGTTATAAATGTGGAAAACCGGGTCACATTATTAGAAATTGCCCGAACCAGGAGAACACGAATGGACAAGGCCGCGGAAGAGTTTTCAATATTAATGCGGCAGAGGCACAGGAAGACCCGGAGCTTGTTACGGGTACGTTTCTTATTGACAATAAATCTGCTTACGTTTTATTTGATTCGGGTGCGAATAGAAGCTATATGAGTAGAGATTTTTGTGCTAAATTAAGTTGTCCATTGACGCCTTTGGATAGTAAATTTTTACTCGAATTAGCAAATGGTAAATTAATTTCAGCAGATAATATATGTCGGAATCGAGAAATTAAACTGGTTAGCGAAACATTTAAGATTGATTTGATACCAGTAGAGTTAGGGAGTTTTGATGTGATAATCGGTATGGACTGGTTGAAAGAAGTGAAAGCAGAGATCGTTTGTTACAAAAATGCAATTCGCATTATACGAGAAAAAGAAAAACCCTTAATGGTGTACGGAGAAAATGGCAACACGAAGCTACATCTTATTAGTAATTTGAAGGCACAAAAACTAATAAGAAAAGGTTGCTATGCTGTTCTAGCACACGTCGAGAAAGTACAAACTGAAGAAAAGAGCATCAATGATGTTCCCGTTGCAAAAGAATTTCCCGATGTATTTTCGAAAGAATTACCGGGATTACCCCCCACATCGATCCGTTGAATTTCAAATAGATCTTGTACCAGGAGCTGCACCAATAGCTCGTGCTCCTTACAGACTCGCACCCAGCAAGATGAAAGAACTGCAAAGCCAATTACAAGAACTTTTAGAGCATGGTTTCATTCGACCAAGCACATCACTGTGGGGAGCTCCTGTTTTGTTTGTTAAGAAGAAAGATGGTACATTCGGGTTGTGTATCAACTACTGAGAGTTGAACAAACTTACCATCAAGAACCGCTACCCACTACCGAGAATCGACGACTTATTTGATCAACTACAAGGCTCGTCTGTTTATTCAAAGATTGACTTACGTTCCGGGTATCATCAAATGCGGGTGAAAGAAGATGATATTCCAAAGACTGCTTTTAGAACACGTTACGGTCATTACGAGTTTATGGTCATGCCGTTTGGTTTAACTAATGCACCAGCTGTGTTCATGGACCTTATGAACCGAGTGTGTGGACAATACCTTGACAAGTTTGTAATTGTTTTCATTGATGACATACTTATTTACTCAAAGAATGACCAAGAACACGGTGAACATTTGAGAAAGGTGTTAGAAGTATTGAGGAAGGAAGAATTGTACGCTAAGTTTTCAAAGTGTGCATTTTGGTTGGAAGAAGTTCAATTCCTCGGTCACATAGTGAACAAAGAAGGTATTAAGGTGGATCCGGCAAAGATAGAAACTGTTGAAATGTGGGAAACCCCGAAAACTCCGAAACACATACAACAGTTTTTAGGACTAGCTGGTTACTACAGAAGGTTCATCCAAGACTTTTCCAGAATAGCAAAACCCTTGACTGCATTAACGCATAAAGGGAAGAAATTTGAATGGAATGATGAACAAGAGAAAGTGTTTCAGTTATTGAAGAAAAAGCTAACTACGGCACCTATATTGTCATTGCCTGAAGGGAATGATGATTTTGTGATTTATTGTGACGCATCAAAGGAAGGTCTCGGTTGTGTATTAATGCAACGAACGAAGGTGATTGCTTATGCGTCTAGAAAATTGAAGATTCACGAACAAAATTATACGACGCATGATTTGGAATTAGGCGCGGTTGTTTTTGCATTAAAGACTTGGAGGCACTACTTATATGAGGTCAAAAGTATTATATATACCGATCACAAAAGTCTTCAACACATATTTAATCAGAAACAACTGAATATGAGGCAGCGTAGGTGGATTGAATTGTTGAATGATTACGACTTTGAGATTCGTTACCACCCGGGGAAGGCAAATGTGGTAGCCGATGCCTTGAGCAGGAAGGACAGAGAACCCATTCGAGTAAAATCTATGAATATAATGATTCATAATAACCTTACTACTCAAATAAAGAAGGCGCAACAAGGAGTTTTAAAAGAGGGAAATTTAAAGGATGAAATACCCAAAGGATCGGAGAAGCATCTTAATATTCGGAAAGACGGAACCCGGTATAGGGCTGAAAGGATTTGGGTACCAAAATTTGGAGATATGAGAGAAATGGTACTTAGAGAAGTTCATAAAACCAGATACTCAATACATCCTGGAACAGGGAAGATGTACAAGGATCTCAAGAAATATTTTTGGAGGCCGGGTATGAAAGCCGATGTTGCTAAATATGTAGGAGAATGTTTGACGTGTTCTAAGGTCAAAACTGAGCATCAGAAACCATCAGGTCTACTTCAACAACCCGAAATCCCGGAATGGAAATGGGAAAACATTACCATGGATTTCATCACTAAATTGCCAAGGACTGCAAGTAGTTTTGATACTATTTGGGTAATAGTTGATCATCTCACCAAATCAGCACACTTCCTGCCAATAAGAGAAGATGACAAGATGGAGAAGTTAGCACGACTGTATTTGAAGGAAGTCGTCTCCAGACATAGAATACCAATCTCTATTATCTCTGATAGGGATGGCAGATTTATTTCAAGATTCTGGCAGACATTACAGCAAGCATTAGGAACTCGTCTAGACATGAGTACTGCCTATCATCCACAAACTGATGGGCAGAGCGAAAGGACGATACAAACGCTTGAAGACATGCTACGAACATGTGTTATTGATTTCAGAAACAGTTGGGATCGACATCTACCGTTAGCAGAATTTTACTACAACAACAGCTACCATTCAAGCATTGAGATGGCGCCGCTTGAAGCGCTTTATGGTAGAAAGTGCAGGTCTCCGATTTGTTGGAGTGAAATGGGGGATAGACAAATTACGGGTCCAGAGATAATACAATAAACTACCGAGATGATCATCCAAATTCAACAACGGTTGAAAACCGCCCAAAGTCGACAAAAGAGCTACGCTGACATTAAAAGAAAAGATATAGAATTTGAAATTGGAGAGATGGTCATGCTTAAAGTTGCACCTTGGAAAGGCGTGGTTCGATTTGGTAAACGAGGTAAATTAAATCCAAGGTATATTGGACCATTCAATATTATTGATCGTGTCGGACCAGTAGCTTACCGACTTGAGTTACCTCAACAACTCGCGGCTGTACATAACACTTTCCACGTCTCGAATTTGAAGAAATGTTTTGCTAAAGAAGATCTCACTATTCCGTTAGATGAAATCCAAATCAACGAAAAACTTCAATTCATCGAAGAACCCGTTGAAATAATGGATCGTGAGGTTAAAAGACTTAAGCAAAACAAGATACCAATTGTTAAGGTTCGATGGAATGCTCGTAGAGGACCCAAGTTCACCTGGGAGCGTGAAAATCAGATGAAGAAGAAATACCCGCATCTATTTCCAGAAGATTCGTCAACACCTTCAACAGCTTAAAATTTCGGGACGAAATTTATTTAACGGGTAGGTACTGTAGTGACCCGAACTTTTCCATGTTTATATATATTAATTGAGATTGATATTTACATGATTAAATGTTTCCAACATGTTAAGCAATCAAACTTGTTAAGACTTGATTAATTGAAATATGTTTCATATAGACAATTGACCACCCAAGTTGACCGGTGATTCACGAACGTTAAAACTTGTAAAAACTATATGATGACATATATATGGATATATATATATATATATAGTTAACATGATATTATGATAAGTAAACATATCATTAAGTATATTAACAATGAACTACATATGTAAAAACAAGACTACTAACTTAATGATTTTTAAACGAGACATATATGTAACGATTATCGTTGTAAAGACATTTAATGTATATATATCATATTAAGAGATATTCATACATGATAATATCATGATAATATAATAATTTAAAATCTCATTTTATATTATAAACATTGGGTTAACAACATTTAACAAGATCGTTAACCTAAGGGTTTCAAAACAACACTTACATGTAACGACTAACGATGACTTAACGACTCAGTTAAAATGTATATACATGTAGTGTTTTAATATGTATTTATACACTTTTGAAAGACTTCAATACACTTATCAAAATACTTCTACTTAACAAAAATACTTACAATTACATCCTCGTTCAGTTTCATCAACAATTCTACTCGTATGCACCCGTATTCGTACTCGTACAATACACAGCTTTTAGACGTATGTACTATTGATATATACACTCCAATGATCAGCTCTTAGCAGCCCATGTGAGTCACCTAACACATGTGGGAACCATCATTTGGCAACTAGCATGAAATATCTCATAAAATTACAAAAATATGAGTAATCATTCATGACTTATTTACATGAAAACAAAATTACATATCCTTTATATCTAATCCATACACCAACGACCAAAAACACCTACAAAAACTTTCATTCTTCAATTTTCTTCATCTAATTGATCTCTCTCAAGTTCTATCTTCAAGTTCTAAGTGTTCTTCATAAATTCTACAAGTTCTAGTTACATAAAATCAAGAATACTTTCAAGTTTGCTAGCTCACTTCCAATCTTGTAAGGTGATCATCCAACCTCAAGAAATCTTTGTTTCTTACAGTAGGTTATCATTCTAATACAAGATAATAATCATATTCCAACTTTGGTTCAATTTCTATAACTATAACAATCTTATTTCAAGTGATGATCTTACTTGAACTTGTTTTCGTGTCATGATTCTGCTTCAAGAACTTCGAGCCATCCAAGGATCCGTTGAAGCTAGATCCATTTTTCTCTTTTACAGTAGGTTTATCTAAGGAACTTAAGGTAGTAATGATGTTCATAACATCATTCGATTCATACATATAAAGCTATCTTATTCGAAGGTTTAAACTTGTAATCACTAGAACATAGTTTAGTTAATTCTAAACTTGTTCGCAAACAAAAGTTAATCCTTCTAACTTGACTTTTAAAATCAAATAAACACATGTTCTATATCTATATGATATGCTAACTTAATGATTTAAAACCTGGAAACACGAAAAACACTGTAAAACCGAATTTACGCCGTCGTAGTAACACCGCGGGCTGTTTTGGGTTAGTTAATTAAAAACTATGATAAACTTTGATTTAAAAGTTGTTCTTCTGGGAAAATGATTTTTCTTATGAACATGAAACTATATCCAAAAATCATGGTTAAACTCAAAGTGTAAGTATGTTTTCTAAAATGGTCATCTAGACGTCGTTCTTTCGACTGAAATGACTACCTTTACAAAAATGACTTGTAACTTATATTTCCGACTATAAACCTATACTTTTTCTGTTTAAATTCATAAAATAGAGTTCAATATGAAACCATAGCAATTTGATTCACTCAAAACGGATTTAAAATGAAGAAGTTATGGGTAAAACAAGATTGGATAATTTTTCTCATTTTAGCTACGTGAAAATTGGTAACAAATCTATTCCAACCATAACTTAATCAACTTGTATTGTATATTATGTAATCTTGAGATACCATAGACACGT
This sequence comes from Rutidosis leptorrhynchoides, assembly GCF_046630445.1. Taxonomy (NCBI): domain Eukaryota; kingdom Viridiplantae; phylum Streptophyta; class Magnoliopsida; order Asterales; family Asteraceae; genus Rutidosis; species Rutidosis leptorrhynchoides. The sequence continues at coordinate 639,059,915 of NC_092335.1, forward strand.
ATACAATGTTTCGACCTATCATGTTGACACATCTATATATATTTCGGAACAACCATAGACACTCTATATGTGAATGTTGGAGTTAGCTATACAGGGTTGAGGTTAATTCCAAAATATATATAGTTTGAGTTGTGATCAATACTGAGATATGTATACACTGGGTCGTGGATTGATTCAAGATAATATATATCGATTTATTTCTGTACATCTAACTGTGGACAACTAGTTGTAGGTTACTAACGAGGACAGCTGACTTAATAAACTTAAAACATCAAAATGTATTAAAAGTGTTGTAAATATATTTTGAACATACTTTGATATATATGTACATATTTGTTATAGGTTCGTGAATCGACCAGTGGCCAAGTCTTACTTCCCGACGAAGTAAAAATCTGTGAAAATGAGTTATAGTCCCACTTTTAAAATCTAATATTTTTGGGATGAGAATACATGAAGGTTTTATAAATGATTTACAAAATAGACACAAGTACGTGAAACTACATTCTATGGTTGAATTATCGAAATCGAATATGCCCCTTTTTATTAAGTCTGGTAATCTAAGAATTAGGGAACAGACACCCTAATTGACGCAAATCCTAAAGATAGATCTATTGGGCCTAACAAACCCCATCCAAAGTATCGGATGCTTTAGTACTTCGAAATTTATATCATATCCGAAGGGTGTCCCGGAATGATGGGGATATTCTTATATATGCATCTTGTTAATGTCGATTACCAGGTGTTCACCATATGAATAATTTTTATCTCTATGTATGGGATGTATATTGAAATATGAAATCTTGTGGTCTATTGTTACGATTTGATATATAGGTTAAACCAATAACTCACCAACATTTTTGTTGACGTTTTAAGCATGTTTATTCTCAGGTGATTATTAAGAGCTTCCGCTGTCGCATACTTAAATAAGGACGAGATTTGGAGTCCATGCTTGTATGATATTGTGTAAAAACTGCATTCAAGAAACTTATTTTGTTGTAACATATTTGTATTGTAAACCATTATGTAATGGTCGTGTGTAAACAGGATATTTTAGATTATCATTATTTGATAATCTATGTAAAGCTTTTTAAACCTTTATTGATGAAATAAAGGTTATGGTTTGTTTTAAAATGAATGCAGTCTTTGAAAAACGTCTCATATAGAGGTCAAAACCTCGCCACGAAATCAATTAATATGGAACGTTTTTAATCAATAGGAACGGGATATTTCAACATGAAAGGTTCCCCAGTAACAAAAACGTATATGTCCAGGTTACAATAAGGTTAATCTGAAAAGTCGAAGTTGACTGGTTGGAAGTGGGGTAAAACTGGATACTTTGAAAAAGGAATTGCAAGATTATTTTAGGTAAAAACAATGCTAAAGGATCTTGCACAGTTTTGAAGTCAAAGTATAGCTTTGAAAGATGTAGAGATCTAAGAATGATGTCACTAGTTCAGAGTTATGACTTGGATTCGGATCCGTCAATATCAGAATATGTAATTGAATTTGTATGGATACGATTGTATATCGCTGTGAGCATAGTTAATAATTTTTGAATCAAAGTTGAAGAATGCACAGTATAACATATTAATTATGAACTTATATATTTCCTGGGAATTACCTACCCGTTAAAGATTTCACAAGTAATATTTTGTACAAAAGAATTTTCATTACAGTCTTTATGAAAATATATGTATGTATATTTCTTCAGATGTAATACGGATTTAATGAGTTAATATCATATTAAGCTCATTTAATTTTCAGCTTGACTTAGAAATGATTAATCTCTAAAACATTAAAGATTACATAATCTTTGCAGAGTTTTTCACTAATGATATCAATACTTCATTATTTATTCTTATTGATATTCCTCGGTGAAGGATGTTGGTGCTCGTGGAATTTTTGTTAACCTTACAAGGCACAGATGATGTTTTCTGGAAAGTTTTGAGTATATCGAAATTGAAAATGTAAAATCAATTATGTAATTGATTAATACACTTGGTTTATTATGAAATGGAATTCATTGGGTTGAAACAGAGATTGTAGTTAACAATGGTTAAGTTATTAAGGAAGGATGTACATCATTGCATATTAGTAATATGAACTAACCGAGTAGTACCTACCAGTTAAGATTCACACGTAATAGCTTAGTACGAAAAGATTTATTTTGATTTCAAAATTCATATATATTAAATATACATAAAATTTCTTCAGGGGAAATGAGTTAATACTTCATCGGTTATTGTTGCTGGTATTTCTTGGTAACTACGGTGCGTATGACATTGATGCTCGTGGAACAAATTGTGAAGTTGAGGTTTGCGATGCGGATGTTGTTGGTGGTGGTAATGGTACTGTTGGTGTTGTTGTCGGTGGTACTATTGATGCCGGTGATGCTGCTGGTGCTTGTAACCTTTGCACCATATTCTCCAAAGCCAGTAACCGAGCGTGAAGCTCGTTGACTTCTTCTACTACACTGGGATGATTGGCGGTTCGGACGAGCGGATGAATAAGATCCAGAATTTGAGATAGTATATTATCGTGATGAGATACTCTGGAAATGAGAGAGAAAATGGTGTCTCGAACAGGTTCGCCGGTAAGTGCTGCAGGTTCTTCGCCAAGAGGGCAATGTGGTGGATGGAAGGGATCACCTTCTTCTTATCTCCAATGATTAAGTAGACTACGAACCCATCCCCAATTCATCCAGAATAGATGATGGCTAATTGGTTGATCCATTCCGGTTACACTGTCTTCGGAATTCAGGTGAATATCCATATCGGAATAGCTGTCGGAGTTTAAGGAATTTGAACTAGATACGGGATCCATCTTGTATAACTAGGGAGATGATTTTTGATATGAATTAGATTATAGAATTTAGTTTGGTATTCTTCAATACATAATTTACATATGTATATATAATACCAAATTCCATAAATCACGGAGAAATTTTCAGAAGATGTCAGGAAAAGTTTACAATAACAGATACGCTAAGATATGAATTTTTGTCTATACACTATTTATGCAATAAATGCAGGAAAACGTGTCTAGACTTAAGAATGATAAGTAGGTAATTTCCGATAAAAAAAAATGATAAGCAAAACTTTTGACATGCAGCTACGGTCGAAGTCCAGACTTACGAATGCATCCTAAAACTTATCAGTTAGACACACTAATGCAAGACCTGGTTCACTAGGACCAACACTCTGATACCAACTGTGACGATCGCTCCAAATCCATATGGACGAACACGTCATTCATCGATTTTATTGCGAGGTATTTGACCTCTATATGATACATTTTGTAAACATTGCATTCTTTTGAAAAGACACACCATAAATGAATATTTAAATCAAAGGTTTTCGACATCTGATGATTTCTACATATAGACAATCACCGTAAATAATATTTTACAATAGTACTTCCGTTGACAATGCAGTCAAAATAAGATACATGGTGATGATTTGGTGAATGCAACGTTTCCTTGAAAAATATGCCATGTAAGACTCCATGCACATAGCTTGTCTAACATATAAGCAAATAGCGGAAGACTTCTAGGGAACCTGAGAATAAACATGCTTACAAGTGTCAACACAAAGGTTGTTGAGTTCATAGTTTTAATGTTTTGCATAATCTGTGTATAAAGGTGGATCACAAGATTTCAGTTGTTTCATCCAGAAACGTTTATCAAAATATTCTACGAAATTGAGCACCCTGGTAACTAAACTTAACGTATATATAATTTATACCCTTTCTATAATCATCTTAATAATACACGCAAACCAACGTGTACGCTTCTCAAATAGCATACGTCCGTTAAAAGGCTAGTGCTCTAGCTCGGACGGGGATATCAAGCCCTATGGATCCATATATAACTACTCGCGCCCACCAGTTCTTATAACCGGCAGTTACTAATTACCAAAGTTAAGGGATTTTTGGTTCAAACTCGGTGTAGAATTTAGTATGTACTTGTATCCATTGCGTTTAAAATAAAGTGCATGTATTCTTAGCCCAAAAATATATATTGCAAAAGCAATTAAAAAGGGAGCAAATGAAACTCACCTTAGCAGCATATAAAGTCGTTCACCAAAATGTGACCGAAACTTGGATTACCAAATAACCGTAGATCTCAACCTAGAGAACATATGTTGGTCAATAAATGTCTATCAAGCTAGGTCAGGTCATAGTGTATCACAATCCTAATGCTCAAGATCGACATACAAAAGTTATCCAAAGTTGTTTCAAAAAGTCAATTTTGACAGTTGTTTAACAAAACAAGACATGTCCTATATAAGGATTCATTTACTCGGCTAGTAATATTCAAAAATTCACTTTATCAATCTTATTAACAAGTTGTTTAAATATCAATTGCAGATTCAAAAGCAATTTCAATTAACGTTAATCATAATTCAGTTGATCATAAATTTTAATTCGTTCACCAAAATTACGCGGTTTCTAAATGAAAAGTTATTGATTTTTTGCCAGCTTTCCAACGACATGCATATCATATACCTTTTATCAGTAATATATGTATTTAATTCGTGATTCATCATAAACTGTTTAACGACAAAATTTAGCATACGAGCATGCATAAATATATATACTCGAGCACTAGACATGTATACACTATTAATATATAAAAAAAAGATAAGATATGAATGCGCACGTATCAATATTGTGATTCAATATTGCAGGAAAGTACGTAGACGTAACGAAGATGATAAACACTAGGTTTTACTTGCGAATATTACCCATGAACATTACCCATAACCTCCATGGCAATAGCCCATAATTTCCTTAGCTCTAGCTTGCTCGAAAACTCGTTTTGAAATCATTTGGACATCACTCCGTCGTAATATTTTATGTATATTATTATTTTTGTATCATAAAAATAATAATACTAATACTATTAATAATAAGATTAATAATAATAATCTTAATATTAATATTAATATTAATAATATATATATATATATATATATATATATATATATATATATATATATATATATAGAGAGAGAGAGAGAGAGAGTCGAGAGATAGATATATGAATGAATTAGAAACAGAAATCGCGAATTTATAGATGTGGCCAGCAAAAGAGTGCCATGCGATCGCATGGCTTCCCAAGCCATTTCCCATGCGATCGCATGGGAAGGTATGACAGCTCACAAATATTTTTGTCCTACGCTTGTCGACATATTTATTAATTATATTTATAATATATAATTTATATAATTAATTATATATTATATTAAATTCACGTGCATAGTTGACTTGTAATTTTTGTTCCGATAAGTCGTACGTCATCACGCGACTTATGTCCCGGTTCCGGTTTTTCAAACGTCCTTTCGTACGCTGAGAAAACTTGCATTTTTCGTTTCGTGACTCGTACCTTTGTCAAAATATAGACTTAAATTATCCATAACTATGTCACTCGAAGTGTAGCTTTAATCAATTAAGTGTTTTGGTCATTTGCTTCTATAAATCATCGTCTCGTTGTATATACATATACATATATACATTTTCATTTTGAAATAGTATTTTACTGTAGCAAAGTTTTTTTACTGTAGCAAATAGTGATTTTCGAAAACACTGTAGCTTTTCGGGTACTGTAGCAATTCGAAAATACTCTAGCAAATTAGTGTTTTACTGGTTCATCTTAAACGTTTTAGTTAACTTATCTAAATATCAATCGAATCAATAATCGAATGTTACTCTCGTTTACTAAATAACTTGAAATCAGATATATATATATATATATATATATATATATATATATATATATATATATATATATATATATATATATATATATATATATATATATATATATATATATATATATATATATATATATATATATATATATATATATATATATATATATATATATATATATATATATATATATGCACATTAAGTTATATATATATTGTTCGTGAATCTACGAGAACAGTCAAAGAATAATTGATTACATGAATATAGTTCCAAAAATTTGAGACTCAACATTACAGACTTTGCTTATCGTGTCGAAAACATTAAATCATATAAAGATAAAGTTTAAATTTGATCAAAAATTTCCAGGTCATCACATTATGTAATAAAATTGATGTAAGCGATTAAAAATATACTAATATTCAGATTCTATTGATGGAATTCAACATAATAACAAGTTCTTAATGTTAACATAATCACAAACCAATTTAGTTAAAGCAGAAGCATAATTATTAAGAAAACAAGTTAATATGTTTAACCATTTAGCTTGAATCCCATGTTAATATCAAGTCTTGGATAAATGCTTACATATATATATATATATATATATATATATATATATATATATATATATATATATATATATATATATATATATATATATATATATATATATATATATATATATATATATATATATCAAGAAGGAAGAAAGTTTATACCTCCTCAAGTTAATTGAGGGTTGATTTGATGAACAAGATGATGATGAAGATGATGGAATAATAACCTCTAACTTGAAGCTTCAAGTGTGTAATACCCACAAGCCTTTTGTGCACCAACACCACCTTTGTTTAGTTAGGATTTTTGACACTTAATGAACTAGAATACCAAGTAAGAAAACCTCTCTTTCTACCTCCAAAGTTTTGGCCAGCAGCTTCTTAGGAGGAGAAGAAAGAGTTTTTCAAATGTAACTTGTATATTTTTGAGTCAATTACTTGGTTAAAGAGACAAGCATGCTCATGTGTAGTTGTGTATTCTTAAAATAACAAAAGCTAGCATGGGTGTGTCCCCTTGGTCTTGCCAAAACCGCCACCCACATGGGTATATTTAAAAAAAAATGTAATTTTTATTTTATAAAACTTGTTATTAAACCCCATGTTTTGTTAAGTTACTTATATTTTATAAACCAATTTATAAAATATAACACAACATAATTATTTAAACCTATAAATAATTAAATATAAATTATCCAAATAATTTATCTCAAGTGATAATATTTTAGAAAACCGATTTTCTAAAGTTCAAGTGTCGCGTGATTAAATACATAAAAGTGTTGATAAGCTTGTTATTGGGTATGACCCGACTTGGATCATAACATATTAGCCACATCAATTTAATATGTCTCTCGGGCATACGAAATACCTTCAATCTCCCACTTGCACGAGAAACATAAGAAATCAATGCAAGTAACGGATACCACCTAACGACCGTCCATCACCCCCAATATGTTATGACTTTGTGCCATTCAATAACATTATCCTTTTCGAGTTCCCATCTCGAATATGAATAGGTGAATCTTTCATTTTATCCTTTCGTCCTAGATGTCATGTTAAATCCAAGAGACACAGAGTGATCACTCTCTTATAGATTTAACTTTATCATGCCTTAGACATCTAACTCTCAACGAATAAGAGAGACAAATTCCATCTTGACTACATACGTCCTAGATAAATACTTTGTATCACACCTGAGCTCTTCCTTGTGAACTACCATATTTCATAATAGCGAAGGAAAGAATTAAGGCACAACACATAGTGAATATCTGAACCCAATATGTATCTCAGGTCAGAGGATACAATGACATTCGCCTTTACTCAAGATTACATGTGATCAATCACAAAGGCTCCATTTAGTAAGTCTTGAGAGCGGGTCTTCCAATATTTGTTTCCTACAAATATCTATGAACTTTGGTAGCGACCTTGCCCTACATTCAGCCTATGAATGTATACCAATCCAAGTTCATAATAGTCTAAACCTCACACTTGTTCCCACAAATGTGATCGACTACGGAATTTAGAATAATTGCTTATTCATGGATAAAATATGCAAAATAGGAACATGAATCAAGATTAATAAATTAACACCATAATTATATTAATGAGTTTGAACCACTTCGTTCCGTTACAATACATAAAACAGATCACAACCAATCACTAGAATATCGAAGCCCTAATGCACTAACATGCCCTTGATGTTTTGCATCATGTAAGAGCTTCGTGAGTGGATCTGCTATATTAAGATCTGTGTGAACTTTGCGAATACATATCTTTCCCTTTTCAACTTCATCCCTTATCTAGTTGAATCTTCGCTCAATGTGATGGGTCTTTTGGTGAGCACGAGGTTCCTTGATTGGAGCAATCGCACCCTCGTTGTCACAAAAGATCTCAAGAGGGTCCTGAATGGAAGGGACTACTCCTAAGTCGTCTATGAATTTCGTCATCCATTCAGCTTCCTGAGCTGCCAATGAGGCGGCAATGTACTTCGACTCTGTAGTGGATAATGCAACAACATCCTGTTTTAAACTCTTCCAAGAGACCGCACCTCCATTTAACGTGAAAACATAACCGGATTGTGATCGAGAATCATCTCGATCAGTTTGGAAACTTGCGTCCACGTAACCCTTTACTGCGAGTTCCTCCTCACCAGACCCATATATTAGAAACATATCCTTAGTTCTCCTAAGGTATTTCAATATACTTTTGACAGCAATCTAATGACTGTTTCCTGGGTTATTATGGTATCTACTTGTCAAGTTAAGAGCGCATGACACATCTGGTCTAGTGCATATCATTGTATACCTGATTGACCCAATAGCAGATGCGTATGGGACCTTTTTCATTCTCTCTTGTTCATCTTTCGTGGTAGGGCACTAAGATGAACTGAGAAGCGTTCCTCTTTGAATAGGTACCAAACCTTTCTTAGAGTTGTCCATCTTGAACCATTTCAAGATCTTTTCAATGTATGCACTTTGATTCAAATCTATCAGTTTCTTAGATCTATCCCTGTAGATCCCAATCCCCAAAAAGTATTGTGCTTCTCCAAGATCCTTAATGGATAAGCATTTACTTAGCCAAGTTTTGACACCTTGTATTGCCGGAATATCATTTCCAAATAACAATATATCATCCACATATAGTACAAGGAACATGATAGTGCTCCCACTAGCTTTCTTGTATACACAAGCTTCATCACCATTTTTAATGAAGCCAAATTTCTTGGCCTCCTCATTAAAATGATGATTCCACATTCTAGATGCTTGTTTCAATCCATAGATTGACTTCTTTAACTTGCATACCTTTTTAGGATATTTCGGATCAACAAAACCTTCAGGCTGAACCATATAGACATCTCCCTCAAGATGTCCATTTAGGAAAGTGGTCTTGACATCCATTTGCCATATTTCATAATCATAATGAGCAGCAATGGCAAGTAATATCCTAATAGACTTTAGCATTGCCACAGGTGAAAAATTTTCATCATAGTCAACCCCTAGAGTTTGAGTGAAACCTTTTGCTACAAGTCTAGCTTTATATGTATCCAAGTTTCCATGTATGTCAGTTTTCATTTTGAAAAGCCATTTACAATCAACTAGCCTTGAGCCAGTAGGTTGTGCAACAAGTTCCCAAACTTGGTTGTCATATATGGATTGCATCTCAGCGTTCATGGCTTCCTGCCATTTATCCTTATCAATCCTTGATAAAGAATCTTGGTAGTTTGTTAGTTCATCCAAATCAACCACATAGCAACCATCCATGAGAAACCCATATCTCTCAGGAGGATTACTAATCCTACCAGATCTGCGAACGTCTTGTGTATTTTGATCATCCATTTGATCACTCTCAACATTTTCATGTTGAGTGCTAGTGTCAACCAATTGTGTATCATCTACTTGATTTTGAACCTCTTTAAGATCTATCTTCCTCTCACTATTTCCTTCCATTAGGAACTTAGTTTCAAGGAATTCATCCTTTCGAGCAACTAATACATTTTGCTCGGTTGGATCATAGAAATAGTATCCCATATCATCCTTGGGATATCCTATGAAGATACACTTCGTGGATCAAGCATTCAACTTATTAGGGACGTAACGCTTAGGATAAGCTTCACATCCCCATACCTTTAAGTATGATAGAGATGGAGGTTTTCCAAACCACATCTCATGAGGAGTTCGTTCCACTTTCTTGGTTGGGGCCATATTTAAAATACGAGCCACGGAGCATAGACAATAACCCCAAAATGATAGAGGTAACGAGCTTCTAGCCATCATAGATCGAACCATATCCATTAGGGTTCGGTTCCTCCTTTCGAAAACTCCATTTAGTTGGGGTGTTCCAGGAGGAGTGAGTTGCGAGATAATCCCACAACCTTTAAGATGATCTTGGAAGGCATCGCTTAGGTATTCACCCCCTCTATCAGTACGAAGTACCTTGATTGTCTTATTGAGTTGATTTTGTACTTCGTTTTGATATTCCTTGAATGCTTCAAAAGTTTCATCCTTGTGCTTTAACAAGTAGACATATCAGAAATGACTAAAGTCATTAATGAAAGTGACGAAGTATCTTACACCTTTCCTAGTCATGGGCTTAAAGGGTCCACATACATCCGAATGTATTAATCCCAATAAGTCCTTAGCCCTTTCATAGGTCCCTTTGAAAGGTGCTTTAGTCATTTTGCCTTGTAAACAAGATTCACATACATCAAACGAGTCTAGTTCATTTGATTTTAAAAGTCCATTCTTTTGAAGTATATGCATTCGATTCTTGTTTATGTGACCAAGGCAACAATGCCATAAGTAGGAATCACTCAAATCCCTTTTGAGTTTCTTGGTGTTTGTATGGAACATTGAGCTATTGTATGATGTGTCGTCATGAACCAATTCATAAATACCATTCGAAGGCGAAGCCTTAAAATAGAACACATCATCTAAATAAACATGGATATCATCATTAATGAAATTAAGATTAAAACCACATTGTTTCAAACGGGATACAGAAATAATGTTTCGAGATAAATCGGGTGCATACAAAACATTTTTCAAAATAAGCTCCAAACCACTTGGTAGCTTCAAAACAAAATCTCCTTGAGCTTTCACTTACACCCTTGCTCCATTACCCATGAAGAGACTTGTTGTTCCCGCATCTTGATTACTTCTTTTGAACCCCTGCAAAGAATTGCAAATATGAGTTCCACATCCTATGTCTAATACCCATGTATTAGAAGAAGTAATACTAAGCTCAATGTATACCATATATACATTACCTGAGGTTTGCCCTGCATCCCTCTTTTCTTTCAACTCCTATAGGTAGACCGGGCAGTTGCGTTTCCAGTGACCCATTTCACCGCAACCAAAGCACGGATCTTCCTTGGGGTTTGCTTGTCCGGCAACCTTTTGCTTTTTGTTCTCGTTGGTTGGGGTAACCATCTTCCCCTTTCCTTTGACCTTGCCATGGTAGGCGGGTCCTTTTCTCCTAGCCACCTTTGGCTTAGAAGTGTTATTGTTTTTGGACCCGCCTTCATTGATCATAAACATGGGTAAAGCCCTTTTACCCATGCTTGCTTCGGCCGTCTTAAGCATGGCATGTAATTCGCCAATGCTCTTATCCCAACCATTCATATTGTAATTCATTACAAATGTGTCAAACCTCTTTGACAAGGAATTAAGGATAAGGTCCGTGGCTAATTCATTAGACACGTTGCAGTTTAGACGGTTCGTTCGGTCAATTAGGCTTTTCATCTTAAGGACATAAGATGAAACGGACTGGGAGTCGTCCATCTGACATGCATGAAGCGCTCGAACCATTTTGAAGCACTCGACACGAGCTTGTTGAAGGAACATCTCCTTCAATTGTGTGATCATGTCATATACTATGATGCTCGAAATCCTTTTGGAGTTCTGGTATCATAGTCCCAAGCATGAGGCAAGAAACTTGCACCGAATCGGTGCAATATTTCTCCCAATAAGCCATGCCTTCCGTATCATCCTCGTCCGGTTGATCGGGAATGGGGTCTTCCAACACATACGCCCTATCCTCTAGTTTGAGGACAATTCTTAGATTGCGAAACCAATCCATGAAGTTCGTATGGTTGAGTTTTTCCTTTTCGAAGATAGACCTCAACGATAGGTTGTTAAAGTTGATTGGTGCGTTTGGAATGTTGTTTTTATTGGAGGCCAACTACAAAATTTAACAAAGTTCGTTTAAGTATCATTTTAAATTTAACAATCAATACCCTTTAAATCCAATTGATATTTATTAAATTTTAGAATCCAACGGTAAACCAAATTTCGGTTAGGTGACCTTTATCCCGTCATTTGATTTAGCTAGGTAGTCATTTATATGACAATTGCAATCATTTTGCAACTTCTAAGTTATGGGATCATGCAATCCTTTTGCATGGCATATTTATCCCATCAACGCCTATTTGTTCCTCATGCTTTGGTGACCCTAAGTTCATGATTCCCAAATCAAGTCGTCCTACTTGTGTAAACATGTAAATTTAACATACGAGTGGTTAGGTGACCTTTATGCCACAAGTGTGCGAAATTCACCTTAATCATATTAGTTTGCTCATAACGGTTAGGTGACCTTTATCCCATTATGAGTTCCCTAATATTTTTAAGTGTCACACAAAAGGATGACGTTTAACTTGTTTGCCTTGTTAATAAGGGATTTTAAGTTTTCATTATTTCTAGTTTAAGAAAACTTTTATGCCATACACCAACATGCATTTAGTGTATGGTATTTATGAAAAACCGTTTTCATGTCTTGTAATTAAGCTAATTACTTGATATTTACCATTTTATATATGTGATCCTTTTAGTGTTCTTAATAACCATTTATTAATGTCCTTTTGCCACTTTTAATTTAACCAATTAAATTGTCGTTTTGCATGTCGTTAATAATGTCTAATTTAACCAATTAAATTGTCATTTTGCTTATTGTTAACTTGTGATATACTTGTAGCAACCAAACATACAAACACAATAAACAACCATGCATGCAAAACAAATATGTTCACAATCAAGCCAATTTGGTAGACATTTGTTTAGCTGAAAACAAATGCCACCACTTAAGGGGTTATAACACAAAGTAGGAGATTTCAAAATCTCCCACTTAATCTTGTATCTTCATTGTCTTCATCTTGCATCTTCACTTTTTACAAAAAATATATCCTAATATATTTCTTCTAAAAAATAAAAATACAACCTAATCTATTTTACATACCAAATATAAAATAAATTACATAACCAAAATTAATATTACATACCAAATGAATAATTAATATTACAAACTAAATTGAATGAATATTACAACCATATGGAGAGATTAACAAATCAACCAAACAAACATTCATACAAACATAAGGTCAAGGCATTGATTGTGAACAACAACATGGAACAAAAAATGACCAAATGGCAAGTTCCAAACCCTTTTGGAACTTTCCAAGAATTCGGCCAACACACCATACCCACCCAAACCCGAAAATTTTTGCATTCCATTATCATGCATGTACTTAGAATGCAAATATAGTGGGTTTAAAGACCATATAAGAAGCATAATCCATAGACTTCGGCTCTAGATACCATTGATGGAATTCAACATAATAACAAGTTCTTAATGTTAACATAATCACAAACCAATTTAGTTAAAGCAGAAGCATAATTATTAAGAAAACAAGTTAATATGTTTAACCATTTAGATTGAATCCCATGTTAATATCAAGTCTTGGATAAATGCTTATATATATATATATATATATATATATATATATATATATATATCAAGAAGGAAGAAAGTTTATACCTCCTCAAGTTAATTGAGGGTTGATTTGATGAACAAGATGATGATGAAGATGATGGAATAATAACCTCTAACTTGAAGCTTCAAGTGTGTAATACTCACAAGCCTTTTGTGCACCAACACCACCTTTGTTTAGTTAGGATTTTTGAAACTTAATGAACTAGAATACCAAGCAAGAAAACTTCTCTTTCTCCCTCCAAAGTTTCGGCCAGCAGCTTCTTAGGAGGAGAAGTGAGAGTTTTTCAAATGTAACTTGTATATTTTTGAGTCAATTACTTAGTTAAAGAGACAAGCATGCTCATGTGTAGTTGTGTATTCTTAAAATAACAAAAGCTAGCATGGATGTGTCCCCTTGGTCTTGCCAAAACCGCCACCCACATGGGTATATTTTAAAAAAAAATGTAATTTTTATTTTATAAAACTTGTTATTAAACCCCATGTTTTGTTAAGTTACTTATATTTTATAAACAAATTTATAAAATATAACACAACATAATTATTTAAACCTATAAATAATTAAACATAAATTATCCAAATAATTTATCTCAAGTGATAATATTTTAGAAAACCGATTTTCTAAAGTTCAAGTGTCACGTATTTATTTAACGATCCAATCGTTAAGATTAAATACATAAAAGTGTTGATAAGCTTGTTATTGGGTATGACCCGACTTGGATCATAACATATTAGCCACATCAATTTAATATGTCTCTCGTGCATACAAAATACCTTCAATCTCCCACTTGCACGAGAAACATAAGAAATCAATGCAAGTGACGGATACCACCTAACGACCGTCCATCACCCCCAATATGTTATGACTTTGTGCCATTCAATAACATCATCCTTTTCGAGTTCCCATCTCGAATATGAATAGGTGAATCTTTCATTTTATCCTTTCGTCCTAGATGTCATGTTAAATCCAAGAGACACAGAGTGATCACTCTCTTATAGATTTAACTTTATCAGGCCTTAGACATCTAACTCTCAACGAATAAGAGGGACAAATTCCATCTTGACTACATACGTCCTAGATATATACTTTGTATCACACCTGAGCTATTCCTTGTGAACTACCATATTTCAGAATAGCGAAGGAAATAATCAAGGTACAAAACTTAGTAAATATCTGAACCCAATATGTATCTCAGGTCAGAGGATACAATGACATTCGCCTTTACTCAAGATTACATGTGATCAACCACAAAGGCTCCATATTGTAAGTCTTGAGGGCGGATCTTCCAATATTTATTTCCTACAAATATCTATGAACTTTGGTAGCAACTTTGCCCCACATTCAGCCTATGAATGTATACCAATCCAAGTTCATAATAGTCTAAACCTCACACTTGTTCCCACAAATGTGATCGACTATGGAATTTAGAATAATTGCTTATTCATGGATAAAATATGCAAAATAGGAACATGACTCAAGATTAATAAATTAACACCATAATTATATTAATGAGTTTGAACCACTTCGTTCCATTACAATACATAAAACAGATCACGAATTTAAATACGAATATATACATTCTCACCCCGGGACTCGAACCCCCAACCTATAGGTTGAAGGGGTCACCTCGATACCGCTAGGCCAATGGCCATTTGGTAGGCCATGTTCGAATTAGAGATTGTATTGAAGGTTTTAAATTATTCTGCTATTAAATTGATTATAGGGATTTTTACGAATTAGGGATTTTTATGTAATTTGTTTTTTAGAGTGACGTGTTTTTCCTATTGGTTACGTAACATTATTTTTTTCAATGGCTGAGATTAATTAAAGGATATGCATCTAAGTGTGGAGGTTTTGCCATTTAGGATATTTTGACAGTGAGTGATTGTAATTAAAGTTTTGTTATAATAGATAAAAAAGAGAAGATATTTATTGGTTTAAATGAGCGGGTATGTTCCGCGTAAGGGAGCTGATTCGTACACTACTAGATTTAGCCATACATCACTAAAGGTGCATTAAAACATTGTACTGTATAACACTATAATGCATATTTGGTGGTGTATGGCTAAATTGTAGTGACCCGAACTTTTCCATGTTTATATATATTAATTTAGATTGATATTTACATGATTAAATGTTTCCAACATGTTAAGCAATCAAACTTGTTAAGACTTGATTAATTGAAATATGTTTCATATAGACAATTGACCACCCAAGTTGACCGGTGATTCACGAACGTTAAAACTTGTAAAAACTATATGATGACATATATATGGATATATATATAGTTAACATGATACTATGATAAGTAAACATATCATTAAGTATATTAACAATGAACTACATATGTAAAAACAAGACTACTAACTTAATGATTTTTAAACGAGACATATATGTAACGATTATCGTTGTAAAGACATTTAATGTATATATATCATATTAAGAGATATTCATACATGATAATATCATGATAATATAATAATTTAAAATCTCATTTGATATTATAAACATTGGGTTAACAACATTTAACAAGATCGTTAACCTAAAGGTTTCAAAACAACACTTACATGTAACGACTAACGATGACTTAACGACTCAGTTAAAATGTATATACATGTAGTGTTTTAATATGTATTTATACACTTTTGAAAGACTTCAATACACTTATCAAAATACTTCTAATTAACAAAAATGCTTACAATTACATCCTCGTTCAGTTTCATCAACAATTCTACTCGTATGCACCCGTATTCGTACTCGTACAATACACAGCTTTTAGATGTATGTACTATTGGTATATACACTCCAATGATCAGCTCTTAGCAGCCCATGTGAGTCACCTAACACATGTGGGAACCATCATTTGGCAACTAGCATGAAATATCTCATAAAATTACAAAAATATGAGTAATCATTCATGACTTATTTACATGAAAACAAAATTACATATCCTTTATATCTAATCCATACACCAACGACCAAAAACACCTACAAACACTTTCATTCTTTAATTTTCTTCATCTAATTGATCTCTCTCAAGTTCTATCTTCAAGTTCTAAGTGTTCTTCATAAATTCCAAAAGTTCTAGTTTCATAAAATCAAGAATACTTTCAAGTTTGCTAGCTCACTTCCAATCTTGTAAGGTGATCATCCAACCTCAAGAAATCTTTGTTTCTTACAGTAGGTTATCATTCTAATACAAGGTAATAATCATATTCAAACTTTGGTTCAATTTCTATAACTATAACAATCTTATTTCAAGTGATGATCTTACTTGAACTTGTTTTCGTGTCATGATTCTGCTTCAAGAACTTCGAGCCATCCAAGGATCCATTGAAGCTAGATCCATTTTTCTATTTTCCAGTAGGTTTATCCAAGGAAATTAAGGTAGTAATGATGTTCATAACATCATTCGATTCATACATATAAAGCTATCTTATTCGAAGGTTTAAACTTGTAATCACTAGAACATAGTTTAGTTAATTCTAAACTTGTTCGCAAACAAAAGTTAATCCTTCTAACTTGACTTTTAAAATCAACTAAACACATGTTCTATATCTATATGATATGCTAACTTAATGATTTAAAACCTGGAAACACGAAAAACACCGTAAAACCGGATTTACGCCGTCGTAGTAACACCGCGGGCTGTTTTGGGTTAGTTAATTAAAAACTATGATAAACTTTGATTTAAAAGTTGTTATTCTGAGAAAATGATTTTTATTATGAACATGAAACTATATCCAAAAATTATGGTTAAACTCAAAGTGGATGTATGTTTTCTAAAATGGTCATCTAGACGTCGTTCTTTCGACTGAAATGACTACCTTTACAAAAACGACTTGTAACTTATTTTTCCGACTATAAACCTATACTTTTCTGTTTAGATTCATAAAATAGAGTTCAATATGAAACCATAGCATTTTGATTCACTCAAAACGGATTTAAAATGAAGAAGTTATGGGTAAAACAAGATTGGATAATTTTTCTCATTTTAGCTACGTGAAAATTGGTAACAAATCTATTCCAACCATAACTTAATCAACTTGTATTGTATATTATGTAATCTTGAGATACCATAGACACGTATACAATGTTTCGACCTATCATGTCGACACATCTATATATATTTCGGAACAACCATAGACACTCTATATGTGAATGTTGGAGTTAGCTATACAGGGTTGAGGTTGATTCCAAAATATATATAGTTTGAGTTGTGATCAATACTGAGATACGTATACACTGGGTCGTGGATTGATTCAAGATAATATTTATCGATTTATTTCTGTACATCTAACTGTGGACAACTAGTTGTAGGTTACTAACGAGGACAGCTGACTTAATAAACTTAAAACATCAAAATATATTAAAAGTGTTGTAAATATATTTTGAACATACTTTGATATATATGTATATATTGTTATAGGTTCGTGAATCAACCAGTGGCCAAGTCTTACTTCCCGACGAAGTAAAAATCTGTGAAAGTGAGTTATAGTCCCACTTTTAAAATCTAATATTTTTGGGATGAGAATACATGCAGGTTTTATAAATGATTTACAAAATAGACACAAGTACGTGAAACTACATTCTATGGTTGAATTATCGAAATCGAATATGCCCCTTTTTATTAAGTCTGGTAATCTAAGAATTAGGGAACAGACACCCTAATTGACGCGAATCCTAAAGATAGATCTATTGGGCCTAACAAACCCCATCCAAAGTACCGGATGCTTTAGTACTTCGAAATTTATATCATATCCGAAGGGTGTCCCGGAATGATGGGGATATTCTTATATATGCATCTTGTTATTGTCGGTTACCAGGTGTTCATCATATGAATGATTTTTATCTCTATGTATGGGATGTGTATTGAAATATGAAATCTTGTGGTCTATTGTTACGATTTGATATATATAGGTTAAACCTATAACTCACCAACATTTTTGTTGACGTTTAAAGCATGTTTATTCTCAGGTGAATATTAAGAGCTTACGCTGTTGCATACTAAAATAAGGACAAGATTTGGAGTCCATGTTTGTATGATATTATGTAAAAACTGCATTCAAGAAAATTATTTTGTTGTAACATATTTGTATTGTAAACCATTATGTAATGGTCGTGTGTAAACAGGATATTTTAGATTATCATTATTTGATAATCTACGTAAAGCTTTTTAAACCTTTATTTATGAAATAAAGGTTATGGTTTGTTTTAAAAATGAATGCAGTCTTTGAAAAACGTCTCATATAGAGGTCAAAACCTCGCAACGAAATCAATTAATATGGAACGTTTTTAATCAATAAGAACGGGACATTTCAGTTGGTATCAGAGCTGGTTTAATGCCGTTTATGAGCGGGTTAATCGTAGAGGGGGTTCTCACAGTGTTACCTGTGACGAAGCATTGGCTCTTGCCCCTCGCGGTCCCTATTAGGGTTGGCTGTACTGCCGAGAGGCGGGCTGTAAAATCAGTGTCTGAGATACGCTCAGTGGTCACTAAGGCAGTTAGCTGAGACGGTACTGGGTGGGACGTTGTCCCCATCTGTATTTCAGTTGGTATCCGAGCGTTGGTCTTAGAGAACCAGAAAATTTGCATTAGTGTGTCTTATCGAGTTTGTTAGGATGCATTAGTGAGTCTGGACTTCGACCGTGTTTTCTTTAAAAATGATTGCTTAACATTTTTGTTGGAAACTATATATTTTTAACATATGAATATTATGTGATATATTAATCTCTTAACGTGTTTGATATTATGTGATAGATGTCTACCTCTAGAACAAGTCCCATTGACTCACCTAATAATAATGAAGAGTCAAATGTAAATTGGAATGATTTGTGGACTGATTCACAAGTTCCCGAAGAGGAACCGGAAGAAGAGTCGGAACCGGAAGAAGAATCGGAACCGGAAGAAGAATCGGAACCGGATGAAGAAATAGAACCGGTGGGGGAAATAATAAAACGGTTAAGTAAAAGAAAATCCTCAACCAACCGACCAAAGTTAATTATGGTCAATGGTGTTTCCGCCAAGGAAGCAAAATATTGGGAGGATTACCAATTCTCCGATGAATCGGATTCCGACGAGAATTCCGATGATGTTATAGAAATTACCCCAACTGAATTTAAAAAGGCAAAAGAAAATAATAAGGGAAAGGGCATAAAAATAGAGAAATCTAATTCCAACCCCGATGAACTTTATATGTATCGTCAACCCCCGAAGTCCTTAAGTTGTAACAATGACCCGGGAACCTCTAAACCACCAGGTTTTTCTAAACCAATGTGGACAACGACGGCTCGTATTAGGGGAACATCATATATCCCTAGAAACTTGGCAAAACGAACCAAAACCGAAGAAGAAGAAACGAGCGAGTCGGAATAAGATAGTTGTATTCGTGTGGTGTAATATATGTAATATAGTGTTCTTATGCTTTATGATATATGTAAAAATTGCTTGTATTAATAAGTATTTTTTTTATGAAACTAACTCTTGTCTATTTTACAGTTTAAAAACACAAAATGGATAGACAACCCAATATTTTAAGAGACCTACCCGGAGACATGATTGATGAAATCTTGTCTAGAGTCGGCCAGAATTCTTCGGCACAACTATTTAAGGCGAGATCAGTTTGTAAGACATTCGAAGAACGTTCCAAGAATGTCTTGGTTTATAAGAGACTTTCGTTTGAAAGATGGGGGATATCACATTGGGAAACCCATAAGTTACGATGTGTTTACTTTGACGCATATATTGCGGGGAACCCAAATGCTATTTTACGCAACGGGTTAAGAAATTATTTTGACTCAATATATCCGAATATTGGACTTCGTGATTTAGAAAAAGCGGCTAACATGCAACATAAAGAAGCATGTTATGCTTACGGATTAGTAATGTTCGCTTCTCACCAAAGTGAGAACAAGAACATCGGGCTACAACTATTAAACAAAACGTTTCCACAAGTGACGGAGTCGGTAATTGGGGTAAGAAATGAGGTTTTTAGATTATTACGGGACTGTTGGACATTACGTAACCCTCGTCCCTTTGATGACGTTACAACACGCTGTCTTATCAACGGCCATAACGGTTATGTTGCACAAGACCAAGGATGGGAAGTAGTCCTAGTAAAACCAGAATGCATGACTTGTTTCTGGACGTATGAATTACGTGTCTTTATTGCCTTTGCCGAACGACTTGTGTACTAGCTAGAATTGTCTTCACAACTATCTTGTATCAAAGTTATTGTGTGCTATATTTCATGCTTTATGTAAAATAAGCGGTATTGTAAGTTTGTAAAATATTGTATAAAAGTTTGAACGCGAAATATTATTACAATCAGTTTTTCATATAGAATTGTAGTAGTTGAATTGTATATTAGCTACTAAGTATGAACTTAACGGGTAGGTACTACCCGAATTTAAACTTATAAAACGCTAATATGAAGAAAAAGCTTTTATAAATGAGTTCATATTATGCTACAAAATACTATTAACTACTCTTAATATTCTGTATGATTAACTTGTTCCATTTAACTATTTTGAAGGAAATGGCACCGACTACTCGACACACCGTGAATATGAATGAAGAGGAATTCCGTACTTTTCTAGCTTCAAACATAGCCGCAGTACAGGCTGCGCTACATACCAACAATAACCTTGGATCTAGCAGTACAGGAAATCGTGTAGGATGCACCTACAAAGAATTCACTGCCTGCAAACCTTTGGAATTTGATGGAACCGAAGGACCGATCGGATTGAAACGGTGGACCGAGAAGGTTGAATCGGTGTTTGCCATAAGTAAGTGTACTGAAGAGGACAAAGTGAAGTACGCTACGCATACCTTCACAGGTTCTGCGTTAACATGGTGGAATACCTATCTAGAGCAAGTGGGACAAGATGATGCGTACGCACTACCGTGGTCAGCATTCAAGCACTTGATGAACGAGAAGTACCGTCCCAGAACCGAGGTCAATAAGCTCAAGACAGAACTTAGAGGGTTACGAACCCAAGGATTTGAAATTACCACGTACGAAAGACGATTCACAGAATTGTGCCTATTGTGTCCGGGAGCATTCGAAGATGAGGAAGAGAAGATCGACGCGTTTGTGAAAGGATTACCGGAAAGAATCCAAGAAGATATAAGTTCACACGAGCCTGCCTCCATACAACAGGCATGTAGAATGGCTCACAAACTAGTGAACCAGATTGAAGAAAGAATTAAAGAACAGACTGCTGAAGAGGCCAATGTGAAGCAAGTCAAAAGAAAGTGGGAGGAAAACGGTGATAAGAATCACCAATACAACAACAACAGTAATTACAACAATAATCGCAACAATTATCCCAACAATCGCAACATCAATCGCAACTACAACAAACGGCCCAACAACAACAACAACAACAGCAACTACAACAATCATCCCAACAACAATAATAACCGCAACAACAACAACAATCAGAAGCAGCTATGCCAAAGGTGTGAAAAGAATCACTCGGGGTTCTGCACCAAATTTTGCAACAAGTGTAAAAGAAATGGTCATAGCGCGGCGAAGTGTGAGGTCTACGGACCAGGGGTTAATAGAACGAAAGGAACAAATGGTATCGGAACGAGTAATGGCGGAGCAAGTAGTGTCGGAGCAAGTTATGCCAATGTAGTTTGTTATAAATGTGGAAAACCAGGCCACATTATTAGAAATTGCCCGAACCAGGAGAACACGAATGGACAAGGCCGTGGAAGAGTTTTCAATATTAATGCGGTAGAGGCACAGGAAGACCCGGAGCTTGTTACGGGTACGTTTCTTATTGACAATAAATCTGCTTACGTTTTATTTGATTCGGGTGCGGATAGAAGCTATATGAGTAGAGATTTTTGTGCTAAATTAAGTTGTCCATTGACGCCTTTGGATAGTAAATTTTTACTCGAATTAGCAAATGGTAAATTAATTTCAGCAGATAATATATGTCGGAATCGAGAAATTAAACTGGTTAGCGAAACATTTAAGATTGATTTGATACCAGTAGAGTTAGGGAGTTTTGATGTGATAATCGGTATGGACTGGTTGAAAGAAGTGAAAGCGGAGATCGTTTGTTACAAAAATGCAATTCGCATTATACGAGAAAAAGGAAAACCCTTAATGGTGTACGGAGAAAAGGGCAACACGAAGCTACATCTTATTAGTAATTTGAAGGCACAAAAACTAATAAGAAAAGGTTGCTATGCTATTCTAGCACACGTCGAGAAAGTACAAACTGAAGAAAAGAGCATCAATGATGTTCCCATTGCAAAAGAATTTCCCGATGTATTTCCGAAAGAATTACCGGGATTACCCCCACATCGATCCGTTGAATTTCAAATAGATCTTGTATCAGGAGCTGCACCAATAGCTCGTGCTCCTTACAGACTCGCACCCAGCGAGATGAAAGAACTGCAAATCCAATTACAAGAACTTTTAGAGCGTGGTTTCATTCGACCAAGCACATCACCGTGGGGAGCTCCTGTTTTGTTTGTCAAGAAGAAAGATGGTACATTCAGGTTGTGTATCGACTACCGAGAGTTGAACAAACTTACCATCAAGAACCGCTACCCACTACCGAGAATCGACGACTTATTTGATCAACTACAAGGCTCGTCTGTTTATTCAAAGATTGACTTACGTTCCGGGTATCATCAAATGCGGGTGAAAGAAGATGATATTCCAAAGACTGCTTTCAGAACACGTTACGGTCATTACGAGTTTATGGTCATGCCGTTTGGTTTAACTAATGCACCAGCTGTGTTCATGGACCTTATGAACCGAGTGTGTGGACCATACCTTGACAAGTTTGTCATTGTTTTCATTGATGACATACTTATTTACTCAAAGAATGACCAAGAACACGGTGAACATTTGAGAAAGGTGTTAGAAGTATTGAGGAAGGAAGAATTGTACGCTAAGTTTTCAAAGTGTGCATTTTGGTTGGAAGAAGTTCAATTCCTCGGTCACATAGTGAACAAAGAAGGTATTAAGGTGGATCCGGCAAAGATAGAAACTGTTGAAAAGTGGGAAACCCCGAAAACTCCAAAACACATACGCCAGTTTTTAGGACTAGCTGGTTACTACAGAAGGTTCATCCAAGACTTTTCCAGAATAGCAAAACCCTTGACTGCATTAACGCATAAAGGGAAGAAATTTGAATGGAATGATGAACAAGAGAAAGCGTTTCAGTTATTGAAGAAAAAGCTAACTACGGCACCTATATTGTCATTGCCTGAAGGGAATGATGATTTTGTGATTTATTGTGATGCATCAAAGCAAGGTCTCGGTTGTGTATTAATGCAACGAACGAAGGTGATTGCTTATGCGTCTAGACAATTGAAGATTCACGAACAAAATTATACGACGCATGATTTGGAATTAGGCGCGGTTGTTTTTGCATTAAAGACTTGGAGGAACTACTTATATGGGGTCAAAAGTATTATATATACCGACCGCAAAAGTCTTCAACACATATTTAATCAGAAACAACTGAATATGAGGCAGCGTAGGTGGATTGAATTATTGAATGATTACGACTTTGAGATTCGTTACCACCCGGGGAAGGCAAATGTGGTAGCCGATGCCTTGAGCAGGAAGGACAGAGAACCCATTCGAGTAAAATCTATGAATATAATGATTCATAATAACATTACTACTCAAATAAAGGAGGCGCAACAAGGAGTTTTAAAGGAGGGAAATTTAAAAGATGAAATACCCAAAGGATCGGAGAAGCATCTTAATATTCGGGAAGACGGAACCCGGTATAGGGCTGAAAGGATTTGGGTACCAAAATTTGGAGATATGAGAGAAATGGTACTTAGAGAAGCTCATAAAACCAGATACTCAATACATCCTGGAACGGGGAAGATGTACAAGGATCTCAAGAAACATTTTTGGTGGCCGGGTATGAAAGCCGATGTTTCTAAATACGTAGGAGAATGTTTGACGTGTTCTAAGGTCAAAGCTGAGCATCAGAAACCATCAGGTCTACTTCAACAACCCGAAATCCCGGAATGGAAATGGGAAAACATTACCATGGATTTCATCACTAAATTGCCAAGGACTGCAAGTGGTTTTGATACTATTTGGGTAATAGTTGACTTTCTCACCAAATCAGCACACTTCTTGCCAATAAGAGAAGATGACAAGATGGAGAAGTTAGCACGACTGTATTTGAAGGAAGTCATCTCCAGACATGGAATACCAATCTCTATTATCTCTGATAGGGATGGCAGATTTATTTCAAGATTCTGGCAGACATTACAGCAAGCATTAGGAACTCGTCTAGACATGAGTACTGCCTATCATCCACAAACTGATGGGCAGAGCGAAAGGACGATACAAACACTTGAAGACATGCTACGAGCATGTGTTATTGATTTCGAAAACAGTTGGGATCGACATCTACCGTTAGCAGAATTTTCCTACAACAACAGCTACCATTCAAGCATTGAGATGGCACCGTTTGAAGCACTTTATGGTAGAAAGTGCAGGTCTCCGATTTGTTGGAGTGAAGTGGGGGATAGACAGATTACGGGTCCGGAGATTATACAAGAAACTACCGAGAAGATCATCCAAATTCAACAACGGTTGAAAACCGCCCAAAGTCGACAAAAGAGCTACGCTGACATTAAAAGAAAAGATATAGAATTTAAAATTGGAGAGATGGTCATGCTTAAAGTTGCACCTTGGAAAGGCGTTGTTCGATTTGGTAAACGAGGGAAATTAAATCCAAGGTATATTGGACCATTCAAGATTATTGATCGTGTCGGACCAGTAGCTTACCGACTTGAGTTACCTCAACAACTCGCGGCTGTACATAACACTTTCCACGTCTCGAATTTGAAGAAATGTTTTGCTAAAGAAGATCTCACTATTCCGTTAGATGAAATCCAAATCAACGAAAAACTCCAATTCATCGAAGAACCCGTCGAAATAATGGATCGTGAGGTTAAAAGACTTAAGCAAAACAAGATACCAATTGTTAAGGTTCGATGGAATGCTCGTAGAGGACCCGAGTTCACCTGGGAGCGTGAAGATCAGATGAAGAAGAAATACCCGCATCTATTTCCAGAAGATTCGTCAACACCTTCAACAGCTTAAAATTTCGGGACGAAATTTATTTAACGGGTAGGTACTGTAGTGACCTGAACTTTTCCATGTTTATATATATTAATTGAGATTGATATTTACATGATTAAATGTTTCCAACATGTTAAGCAATCAAACTTGTTAAGACTTGATTAATTGAAATATGTTTCATATAGACAATTGACCACCCAAGTTGACCGGTGATTCACGAACGTTAAAACTTGTAAAAACTATATGATGACATATATATGGATATATATATAGTTAACATGATACTATGATAAGTAAACATATCATTAAGTATATTAACAATGAACTACATATGTAAAAACAAGACTACTAACTTAATGATTTTTAAACGAGACATATATGTAACGATTATCGTTGTAAAGACATTTAATGTATATATATCATATTAAGAGATATTCATACATGATAATATCATGATAATATAATAATTTAAAATCTCATTTGATATTATAAACATTGGGTTAACAACATTTAACAAGATCGTTAACCTAAAGGTTTCAAAACAACACTTACATGTAACGACTAACGATGACTTAACGACTCAGTTAAAATGTATATACATGTAGTGTTTTAATATGTATTTATACACTTTTGAAAGACTTCAATACACTTATCAAAATACTTCTAATTAACAAAAATGCTTACAATTACATCCTCGTTCAGTTTCATCAACAATTCTACTCGTATGCACCCGTATTCGTACTCGTACAATACACAGCTTTTAGATGTATGTACTATTGGTATATACACTCCAATGATCAGCTCTTAGCAGCCCATGTGAGTCACCTAACACATGTGGGAACCATCATTTGGCAACTAGCATGAAATATCTCATAAAATTACAAAAATATGAGTAATCATTCATGACTTATTTACATGAAAACAAAATTACATATCCTTTATATCTAATCCATACACCAACGACCAAAAACACCTACAAACACTTTCATTCTTTAATTTTCTTCATCTAATTGATCTCTCTCAAGTTCTATCTTCAAGTTCTAAGTGTTCTTCATAAATTCCAAAAGTTCTAGTTTCATAAAATCAAGAATACTTTCAAGTTTGCTAGCTCACTTCCAATCTTGTAAGGTGATCATCCAACCTCAAGAAATCTTTGTTTCTTACAGTAGGTTATCATTCTAATACAAGGTAATAATCATATTCAAACTTTGGTTCAATTTCTATAACTATAACAATCTTATTTCAAGTGATGATCTTACTTGAACTTGTTTTCGTGTCATGATTCTGCTTCAAGAACTTCGAGCCATCCAAGGATCCATTGAAGCTAGATCCATTTTTCTATTTTCCAGTAGGTTTATCCAAGGAAATTAAGGTAGTAATGATGTTCATAACATCATTCGATTCATACATATAAAGCTATCTTATTCGAAGGTTTAAACTTGTAATCACTAGAACATAGTTTAGTTAATTCTAAACTTGTTCGCAAACAAAAGTTAATCCTTCTAACTTGACTTTTAAAATCAACTAAACACATGTTCTATATCTATATGATATGCTAACTTAATGATTTAAAACCTGGAAACACGAAAAACACCGTAAAACCGGATTTACGCCGTCGTAGTAACACCGCGGGCTGTTTTGGGTTAGTTAATTAAAAACTATGATAAACTTTGATTTAAAAGTTGTTATTCTGAGAAAATGATTTTTATTATGAACATGAAACTATATCCAAAAATTATGGTTAAACTCAAAGTGGATGTATGTTTTCTAAAATGGTCATCTAGACGTCGTTCTTTCGACTGAAATGACTACCTTTACAAAAACGACTTGTAACTTATTTTTCCGACTATAAACCTATACTTTTCTGTTTAGATTCATAAAATAGAGTTCAATATGAAACCATAGCATTTTGATTCACTCAAAACGGATTTAAAATGAAGAAGTTATGGGTAAAACAAGATTGGATAATTTTTCTCATTTTAGCTACGTGAAAATTGGTAACAAATCTATTCCAACCATAACTTAATCAACTTGTATTGTATATTATGTAATCTTGAGATACCATAGACACGTATACAATGTTTCGACCTATCATGTCGACACATCTATATATATTTCGGAACAACCATAGACACTCTATATGTGAATGTTGGAGTTAGCTATACAGGGTTGAGGTTGATTCCAAAATATATATAGTTTGAGTTGTGATCAATACTGAGATACGTATACACTGGGTCGTGGATTGATTCAAGATAATATTTATCGATTTATTTCTGTACATCTAACTGTGGACAACTAGTTGTAGGTTACTAACGAGGACAGCTGACTTAATAAACTTAAAACATCAAAATATATTAAAAGTGTTGTAAATATATTTTGAACATACTTTGATATATATGTATATATTGTTATAGGTTCGTGAATCAACCAGTGGCCAAGTCTTACTTCCCGACGAAGTAAAAATCTGTGAAAGTGAGTTATAGTCCCACTTTTAAAATCTAATATTTTTGGGATGAGAATACATGCAGGTTTTATAAATGATTTACAAAATAGACACAAGTACGTGAAACTACATTCTATGGTTGAATTATCGAAATCGAATATGCCCCTTTTTATTAAGTCTGGTAATCTAAGAATTAGGGAACAGACACCCTAATTGACGCGAATCCTAAAGATAGATCTATTGGGCCTAACAAACCCCATCCAAAGTACCGGATGCTTTAGTACTTCGAAATTTATATCATATCCGAAGGGTGTCCCGGAATGATGGGGATATTCTTATATATGCATCTTGTTATTGTCGGTTACCAGGTGTTCATCATATGAATGATTTTTATCTCTATGTATGGGATGTGTATTGAAATATGAAATCTTGTGGTCTATTGTTACGATTTGATATATATAGGTTAAACCTATAACTCACCAACATTTTTGTTGACGTTTAAAGCATGTTTATTCTCAGGTGAATATTAAGAGCTTCCGCTGTTGCATACTAAAATAAGGACAAGATTTGGAGTCCATGTTTGTATGATATTATGTAAAAACTGCATTCAAGAAACTGAATTCGATGTAACATATTTGTATTGTAAACCATTATGTAATGGTCGTGTGTAAACAGGATATTTTAGATTATCATTATTTGATAATCTACGTAAAGCTTTTTAAACCTTTATTTATGAAATAAAGGTTATGGTTTGTTTTAAAAATGAATGCAGTCTTTGAAAAACGTCTCATATAGAGGTCAAAACCTTGCAACGAAATCAATTAATATGGAACGTTTTTAATCAATAAGAACGGGACATTTCATAAATTTAGAGGTGTGCGAATCTGCTCCCTCAGCGTAACTAAGCAAATACTCCGTAGTATTTAAATTGTGTGACGGTGTGATCATATACATATTGGGTAGAGTTAGTCAATATTAGTACTCGTGGTTATTGTGCCCAATATTAGCCTAACAATTATTTTGTGGTCGTAATTAAATTTCAATGCTTGGATAAAACAGAGTGACTCAACATGGGTCTCACCTGTGATGACCTGTCCAAATCCATTTGGACGAATACATCATTCATTGATTTCATAGTGAGGTTTTGACCTCTATATGATACGTTTTGTAAACATTGCATTCTTTTGAAAAGGTACACCATAAATGAATATATAAATCCAAGGTTTTCGACGTCTGATAATTTCTACGTATAGACAATCATCGTATATAATAGTTTCTAACAATACATCTGTTGACAATACAGTCAAATAAGATACATGGTGATGATTTTGTGAATGCAAAGTTTTCTCGAATAAAGCATGTAAGACTCCATACACATAGCTTGTATAACGTATAAGCAAACAGCAGAAGACTTTTAGGAACTTGAGAATAAACATGCTTAAAAGTGTCAACACAAAGGTTGGTGAGTTCATAGTTTTAATGTTGCGCATAATCTGTATATAAAGGTGGATCACAATATTTTAGTTGTTTCATCCGAAACGTTTATTAAATTATTCTACAAGATTGAGCACCCTGGTAACTAAACTTTAATGTTATAATATGTACCCCAGATTTAACATACATGCAATCAACATGTACAATACATGCAATCCAATGTGTACTAAACTCAAATAGCATACGTCTGTTTTATAGTTCAGGCTAGGGTTTCTAAACCTGGAACAGACGGAAATGTCAAGCCCTATGCATCCATATACCACTATTCGCGCTCACCAGTTCTTATAACTGGCAGTTACTAGTTACCAAAGCTAAGGGATTTTCGGTTCAAACTCAGTGTAGAATTAAGTATGTACTTGTATCCATTGCGTTTAAAATAAATTGCATGTATTCTCAGCCTAAAAATATAGATTGCAAAAGCAATTAAAAAGGGATCAAATGAAACTCACCTTAGCAGCACATAAGGTCATTCACCGAAATGTGACCGAAACTCGGAATGCAAAATAATCGTAGATCTCAACCTAGAGAACATATGTTGGTCAATAAATGTCTAACAAACTAGGTCGGGTTATAGTGTATCACAATCGTAATGCTCGAGACCGACATGCAAAAGTTAACAAAAGTCATCTCAAAAGTCAACCTGACCCAGTATGATCTTTAAATCTATACATATTTATTAACATAGTATAAGTCTTGATAATTGAACGAATTTATAGTTTATCAAACTCAAAATATTACTTATTTCAGGAGTTATATTATATTTGAATTATCATGGCAATCGAAAATATTTTATTATTTCACATAGTTTTTCCAATACTTGTAGAATCAGATTATAGTGTTTATAAAGCTTTAAAACATGATAAAACGGTCAACTTTGACAATTGTTCAACAAAACGAGACGTGTCTTATATAGAAATTCATTTACTCGATTAGTAATATCTAAAAATCCAATTTATCAATCTCATAGACAAGTTGTTTAAATATTAATTTACAGTTTCAAACATAATTTCAATTAACGTTAACCATAATTCAATTGAACATATCTTTTAATCCGTTCATAGAAATCACACGATTTCTAAATGAAAAGTTAATAATTTTTTGCCAGCTTTCCAAAAACATGCATATCATATACTTTGTATCAGTAGCATATGTATCAAATTCGTGATTCATCATAAACTATCTAACGACAAAATTAAAGTATACAAGCATGCATAAACATATATACTCGAGCACTAGACATGGATACACTATTAATATATAAAAGATAATATATGAATGCTCACGTATCAATATTGTGATTCAATATTGTAGGAAAGGACGTAGACGCAACGGAGATGATAAACATTAGTTTGACTCACGAGCAATACCCTCGAACAATACCCATAACCTCCATAACTATAACCCATAATTTCTTTAGCTAAAACCCATTTGAAAACTTGTTTTGAAATCACCCGAGCATATTCCCGTCGTAGTATTTTATGTATATATGTAGTAATAATAATACTACTAATTATAATAAGATTACTAATAGTAATATTAATAACCTTAATATTAATAATAATAACATAAATAATAATATACAAAGTAGATAGATAGATGGATATTTGCGTTTGATAAAAGAAGTGAGAAGGGATCATATACTCCCGAGAAATGTATCATGCATGTGTTTTTGCAAATTATCGACATATGATCATATATAATAATATAAATAAAATATAATAAAGTAATAATAATAATATATTAAATAAAAAAAATAGGAAACGTGCATAAATAGTAAAGCCGCCATCACTTTTTATGTCGACAAACATTAAGCATTTCGTGTAGATAGGTCCGCGATCCGTGTATAGTGTCCTCTTGAAAATTGTAGATTTATGAGTTACGGACGTCTGGACACCGGAATCACCGTTTTTCGAATCAGTATGATTTAGTTATGATTTTTCTCGTGCAAGTGCGCAGGTTTAGTGATTTTCATCATTTTAACTTGTAATCATGAGATGAAATGTTGTAGTCTTTTGGTGCTAATTAGAAATCTTTATTTTATCTTTATTTTTATTTTCATATAATTGAAAATCCATAAAAACATTTTATAATCAAATTCTATTATATCGAAAAACGTGTTCGTACTAAATCGAATAAATATAATTTAGTTTTCCAGAATTAGTTATATTCAAAATCATTCTTTAAAAGGTTTTAATAATAGAAATTGTTATATCATAAAACATTTTCATTTAATAAAGTAAAATCATATAATATATAAGTCATAATGGTTTTCAGATTTTACTTACAGTTTATTCGTGAATCGTAGGGTTAAGTCCAATGGACAATTAAACGTATGAAATCGTTTTAAATCAAAATATCCATTTGCTTATCTTGTCGACATCCATTTACATTTCATGTTCTTACTATTAATTTTATGAAAGTTAAATAATTAACTTATCAAGAGTCACGAGGAAGTTATTGTAAAGCATGCATTGGAAATTTAACAGAAATCTCCACTAACTTTTGTCTAGTTCCCGTTAATTGACACATTTGTTCTTACTTGTAAATTACTTTATCATTTTCAGAATATTGTTAAAAAGAACAGATTTCTTAAATCACAGTGGACCTCACAACGGAGACCCGTAATCATATCACGATGTATCTGATAATTCAAACGTTTGATATTATCATTTAATTCCGTCGATAAATATATTAAACATATATTGAAACAATTATGTTCATGTAAAGTATTATACCTCTAATACTTTGTTAACATTTTCAATTAATGTAACTATATATTATATATACATATCTACATACACATAAATGTTCGTGAATCATCGAGCACAGTAAAAAGGGTAATTGGTTACATGAATATAGTTCCAAAGTTTTTAAGACTCAACATTACAGACTTTGCTTATCATGTCGAAATCATACAAAAATTAAGTTTAAATTTGATCGAAAATTTTCGGGTCGTCACTGTACCTACCCGTTAAAAAATTTCGTCCCGAAATTTGATAAAGATTGTCATGGCTAACAATAAAAATGTTTTCCTGACGAATATGAGTTGATAAATAGAGTTTCATCATTATTGACTAATATAGATAAAATGATTCGATTATGTGAAGCGTACGAGTGAAGCTATCGCAAAAGAGTGAAGATGAGTAAATACATGTTCGCCTTAACTGGTGACGTAGTCACAGTTGATTTCCGGAATTCAAGGGATTTAGAGAAAATCTTCGTAATAAGATTTGGTTCTTATGTAATTAAGGAAATTAGGATCTTCTTTGGTTAAATTTAATAATCTGTTTTGATTGCTCTGTCAGATATTTCACTATAAATCCACTCACTTCATTTCCTTATTTCCACAGCTCACACCTTCTTTTCCATCTCCCTTATTTCATACTTTAAAGCATTCGTCAATATGCTCCATCCCGTTCCGATTCTTGATATACTCCTAACTTTCATATCTATCATTCTTCTTTTTCATCTGCCGCCGGAAGAATCTATTCACTTCTACTATACTCTTGGTTTTATAGTGTTTTTAGTTCTCCCGTGTCTTTACGTTGCAATACTTATTGATATACACAGTTTGTAATTTATGTGTTGTCGTCGGGCTTTATATCTTTCCTTATTTTTTGGAGTCCCTGCTTCTGTCTTTCTATAATTATTGACATCCACATTTAATGCTCTCTCCTATTTACTGCAATTTATACCCCCATTTCTATTTCGGAGCTTCATGCTCTGTTTTCTCTTCTATCCATTAAGCACCGCATGTAATGGTCCATAATTCGCAGATATGAATTTCAAAATGAACATAGTTAATGTTCTAAGAAGGAAATTGTAATGGTACGGTCTTGATTTGTCAAATTACCATAATACCTCGGAAAAGACCGAATCATTAAGAAAATATTTTCTTGATAGTTTAGAGGTTAAATAGAATGAAAGAGTTATATAACATGGTTCATGATGAGGGTATGATCTGTGAACCTTTATCACGTTCCATTAGAAACTCAGCATGACTTACTGTAATATAACCACGTTGATCAAGTGTCGTTATATTATACTAACTCACGCTTCAATTCCCAACACTTCTTCAAAAATATTCATAATTTGAACTCGAAGGTTTACGGAATATAGAAACTAAACAGTTTTCTTTATGATGTAATACGGATAACGCGAGGAGATAAATGATTTCAAATAAGAATAGTTATGAGGATATCTCCAGAAATATCGACGATATTTATAATGAAAGATACGATGATATCTTAGAATTTCTAATATCGAAAGATGATAAAGAAGATTTGTCCGTAAAGTTTTAGAGTCAGGAGTAAGTTATTCGTTAATGACTTCAGCAAATACTGAAAAATTTGGATTCTTTGAAGGCAGGTTTAGTCTTTGTGATTTGTCCACAGCCTCCTTCATTGTTTGCTCAATCCGTTTTCCAGCTCCAAACCTTCTCTTTTTCTGAGCTTTTCCAACACACTATTCTTTATCATCAAACTTTTGGGTGTTAAGGTCGTTTACAGTTTTTGCTGCTTCATCAGCCTTCAAAGTTATCATAAACGAATCGTCGGTTATCAATCCGAGGTGTTTTCAAAAGTTTGAAGGGTTTGCATGAATATTGTAATTGTCAAGATACATATGATGTTCTAGAATTTTGAATGATACAAATATTTTTTATGGGTTTATGAATAGAAGTTATGTTCTAGCACAGTTTTGAAGTCAAAGTATAGTTTTGAAAGATGTAAGAATCTAAGAGTGATGTTTTCTGTTAAATCTTGACTTGGATTCTGATTTTTCAAAATCAGAATATGTAATCAAATTTGAATGTGAATAGTTGTTTTGATTTCTAGGAAAGAATGTATATCGTTGTGAAAGTAGTGAGTATAGTTGATGATTTGTTGAATCAGATCGAAGAATGTAACATATTATTTGTGAATTTATATATCTTTTGGGTATTACCTACCCGTTAAAAGTTTCACAAATAATATTTTGTACAAGAGAATTTTATTACAATTTTTATGAAAATATTAGTATGTATATTTTCTTTAAATGTAATACAGATTTAATGAGTTAATATTATATTAAGCTCATTTGATTTTCAGCTTGAACTAGAAGTGAATAATCTCTAAAACATTAAAGATTTAATAATCTTCGCGGAGTATTTCACTAATGTAATCAATACTTCGTTATTCAGTTTTATTGATATTTCCTCAGTGAATCATGTTGGTGCTTATGGAACTCTTACTAACTTCACAAGGTACGAATGATGTTTTCTGGAAAGTTTCAAGTACATCGAAAAGGAAAGTGTAAAATCAAACATGTATTTGAATAATACACTTGATTTATTATTAAATGGAATCTAACTAAGTCGAAGCAGAGATTATAGTTAACGATTGTTAGGTCATTAACGAAGGATGTACATCATAGCATATTAATAACATGAACTAGCTGAGTAGTTAAGATTCACACGTAATAGCTTAGTACGAAAAGATTTATTTTGATCTCAAAATTCATATATATATATATATATATATATATATATATATATATATATATATATATATATATATATATAATATACATATACATATAATTTCTTCAGATGAAAATGAGTTAATACTTCATAGCTCGTTGATACGATATACGCGTTGTTGATTAGTGATGATGTTGGTGATTATGAAATTGGCGAAACTTGTAGTGCTACAGGTTTTGCCGGTGTTGGTGATACTGACGGTACTGTTGATGCTGCTGGTAAAACAAGTCTAGCTTGTAAATCGTGCACCATTTCGGTCAGGGTTTTTACTCTTTCTTCTATCATTTTGGTCCACTCATCTGATTTACGGTTACAGCTGGAATAGATAATCTCTAAGACTTTAGAGATTACACAATCATCGCAGAATATTTCTCCAATTAAGTTATGAATCAATACTGCATCGGTTATTGTTGTTGGTACTCCTTGGTATCTATGGTGCGTATGACGTTGATGTTCGAGGTACAGATTGTGATGTTGAGGCTTGCGGTGCAGATGTTGTTGGAGGTGGTAATGGTACTGTTAGTGTTGATGCTGGCGGTGCAGTTGGTGGTTGTGGGGCTTGTAAGTTCTGCATCATATTCTCCAAAGCCAATACTCGAGCGTGAAGCTCGTTGACTTCTTCTACTACACCGGGATGATTGGCGGTTCGGACGAGCGGATGAATAAGATCCAGAATTTGAGAGAGTATATAATCATGACGAGATACTCTGGAGATGAGAGAGAAAATGGTATTACGAATAGGTTCGCCGGTAAGTGCTTCAGGTTCTTCGTCAAGAGGGCAATGTGGTGGATGGAAGGGATCGCCTTCTTCTTGTCTCCAATGATTAAGTAAGCTACGAACCCATCCCCAATTCATCCAGAATAGGTGATGGTTGATTGGTTGATCCATTCCGGTTACACTGTCTTCGGAGTTCAGGTGAATATCCATATCGGAATAGCTGTCGGAGTTTAAGGAATTTAAACTAGATACGGGATCCATCTTGTATAATTAGAGAGTTGATTTTTGATATGAAATAGATTATAGAATTTAGATTGGTACTCTTCAATACATAATTTACATATGTATATATAATACCAAAGTCCCGTAAATTACGAAGAAATTTTCGGAAGAAGTCAGGAAAAGTTTACAGTAACAGATATGCTAAGATATGAATTTTGTCGGTACACTATCTATGCAGTAAATGCAGTAAGATATGTCTAGACTTAGGAATGATAAGCAAGTAATTTCCGACAATAAATGGTAAGCAAAACTCAGTAAAAACAGATACGGTCATAGTCTAGACTCACTATTACATCCTAACAATTACCAGTTAAATACACTAATGCAAATTCTGGTTCCCTATGACCTCAAGCTCTGATGCCAACTGTGATGACCCGTCCAAATCCATTTGGACGAATACATCATTCATTGATTTCATAGTGAGGTTTTGACCTCTATATGATAAGTTTTGTAAACATTGCATTCTTTTGAAAAGATACACCATAAATGAATATATAAATCCAAGGTTTTCGACGTCTGATGATTTCTACGTATAGACAATCATCGTATATAATAGTTTCTAACAATACATCCGTTGACAATACAGTTAAATAAGATACATGGTGATGATTTTGTGAATGCAAAGTTTTCTCGAGTAAAGCATGTATGACTCCATGCACATAGCTTGTATAACGTATAAGCAAACAGCGGAAGACATCTAGGAACCTGAGAAAAAACATGCTTAAAAGTGTCAACACAAAGGTTGGTGAGTTCATAGTTTTAATGTTGCGCATAATCTGTATATAAAGGTGGATCACAAGATTTTAGTTGTTTCATCCGAAACGTTTATCAAATTATTCTACAAGATTGAGCACCCTGGTAACTAAACTTTAATGTTATAATAAGTACCCCTTTTTAACATACATGCAATCAACATGTACAATACACGCAATCCAACGTGTACTAAACTCAAATAGCATACGTCTGTTTTATAGTTCAGGCTAGGGTTTCTAAACCTGGAACAGACGGGGATGTCAAGCCCTATGGATCCATATACCACTATTCGCGCCCACCAGTTCTTATAACCGGCAGTTACTAGTTGCCAAAGCTAAGGGATTTTCGGTTCAAACTCAGTGTAGAATTAAGTATTTACTTGTATCCATTGCGTTTAAAATAAAGAGCATGTATTCTCAGCCTAAAAATATAGATTGAAAAAGCAATTAAAAAGGGATCAAATGAAACTCACCTTAGTAGCACATAAGGTCATTCACCGAAATGTGACCGAAACTCGGAATGCAAAATAATCGTAGATCTTAACCTAGAGAACATATGTTGGTCAATAAATGTCTAACAAGCTAGATCGGGTCATAGTGTATCACAATCCTAATGATCGAGACCGACAAGCAAAAGTTAACAAAAGTCATCTCAAAAGTCAACCTGACCCATTATGATCTTTAAATCTATACATGTTTATTAACATAGTATAAGTTTTGATAATTGAACGAATTTATAGTTTATCAAACTTAAAATATTACTTATTTCAGGAATTATATTATATTTGAATTATCATGGCAATCGAAAATATTTTATTATTTCACATAGTTTTTCCAATACTTGTAGAATCAGATTATAGTGTTTATAAAGCTTTAAAACATGATAAAACGGTCAACTTTGACAATTGTTCAACAAAACGAGACGTGTCTTATATAGAAATTCATTTACTCGATTAGTAATATCTAAAAATCCAATTTATCAATCTCATAGACAAGTTGTTTAAATATTAATTTACAGTTTCAAATACAATTTCAATTAACGTTAACCATAATTCAGTTGACCATATCTTTTAATCCGTTCATCGAAATCACACGATTTCTAAATGAAAAGTTAATAATTTTTCGCCAGCTTTCCAAAAATATGCATATCATATACTTTATATCAGTAGCATATGTATCAAATTAGTGATTCATCATAAACTATCTAACGACAAAATTAAAGCATACAAGCATGCATAAACATATATACTCGAGCACTAGACATGGATACACTATTAATATATAAAAGATAAGATATGAATGCTCACGTATCAATATTGTGATTCAATATTGTAGGAAAGGACGTAGACACAACGGAGATGATAAACATTAGTTTGACTCACGAGCAATACCCTCGAACAATACCCATAACCTCCATAACTATAACCCATAATTTCTTTAGCTAAAACCCATTTGAAAACTTGTTTTGAAATCACCCGAGCATATTCCCGTCGTAGTATTTTATGTATATATGTAGTAATAATAATACTACTAATTATAATAAAATTACTAATAGTAATATTAATAACCTTAATATTAATAATAATAACATAAATAATAATATACAAAGTAGATAGATAGATGGATATTTGCGTTTGATAAAAGAAGAAGTGAGAAGGGATCATATACTCCCGAGAAATGTATCATGCATGTGTTTTTGCAAATTATCGACATATGACCATATATATATATATATATATATATATATATATATATATATATATATATATATATATATATATATATATATATATATATATATATATATGTATATGTATATGAATATTATAATAATATAAAAATAATATAATAAAGTAATAATAATAATATATTAAATAAAAAAAATAGGAAACGTGCATAAATAGTAAAGCCGTCATCACTTTTTATGTCGACAAACATTAAGCGTTTCGAGTAGATGGGTACGCGATTCGCGTATGGTGTCTTCTTGAAAGTTGTAGATTTATGAGTTACCGACGTCTGGACACCGGAATCACCCTTTTTCGAGTCAGTATGATTTAGTTATGATTTTTCTCGTGCAAGTGCGCAGGTTTAGTGATTTCCATCATTTTAACTTGTAATCTTGAGATGAAATGTTGTAGTCTTTTGGTGCTCATTAGAAATCTTTATTTTATCTTTATTTTTATTTTCATATCATTGAAAATCCATAAAAACATTTTATAATCAAATTCTATTATATCGAAAAACGTGTTCGTACTAAATCGAATAAATATAATTTAGTTTTCCAGAATTAGTTATATTCAAAATCATTCTTTAAAAGATTTAAATAATAGAAATTGTTATATCATAAAACATTTTCATGTAATAAAGTAAAATCATATAATATATAAGTCATAATGGTTTCCAGTTTTTAATTACAGTTTATTCGTGAATCGTAGGGTTAAGTCCAATGGACAATTAAACGTATGAAATCGTTTTAAATCAAAATATCCATTTGCTTATCTTGTCGACATCCATTTACATTTCATGTTCTTACTATTAATTTTATGAAAGTTAAATAATTAACTTATCAAGAGTCACGAGGAAGTTATTGTAAAGCATACATTGGAAATTTAACAGAAATCTCCACTAACTTTTGTCTAGTTCCCGTTAATTGACACATTTGTTCTTACTTGTAAATCACTTTATCATTTTCAGAATATTGTTAAAAAGAACATATTTATTAAATCACAGTGGACCTCACAACAGAGACTCGTAATCATATCACGATGTATCTGATAATTCAATCGTTTGATATTATCATTTAATTCTGTCGATAAATATATTAAACATATATTGAAACAATTATGTTCATGTAAAGTATTATACCTCTAATACTTTGTTAACGTTTTCAATTAATGTAACTATATATTATATATAC
The DNA here is from genome assembly GCF_046630445.1 of Rutidosis leptorrhynchoides. NCBI lineage: Eukaryota > Viridiplantae > Streptophyta > Magnoliopsida > Asterales > Asteraceae > Rutidosis > Rutidosis leptorrhynchoides. The sequence goes on from NC_092335.1 coordinate 639,099,649, forward strand.
ATATCTACATACACATAAATGTTCGTGAATCGTCGAGCACAGTAAAAGGGGTAATTGGTTACATGAATATAGTTCCAAAGTTTTTAAGACTCAACATTACAGACTTTGCTTATCATGTCGAAATCATACAAAGATTAAGTTTAAATTTGATCGAAAATTTTCGGGTCGTCACATCACCCCTATGGGTCCTGGCTTTCTGGTAACATTACTTGGTGTTGGTACTATTTTTCGTATAGCGGGTGTAAGGTACCAGTACAGAACATTAGCCGCCTAACGTGGAGTGACAGCATGTTGATTGATGTTTGCCTTTGGGAAATAATTCCTGCAAACCCGGAACACGGATGAGAGATCCGTGGGGTGACCTCAATCAATTTGTGGATCAATCTGTAGTTGATCTGTCTAGCGTTCTGTTGCTAAGCGGTTAATGTTTTAGAGTGAGAAAGAACTGTGTGTGAGAGAAAGTGTATTTTTTCCCTGACTGAAATCCAGATGTAGATGATGATGTGAAATGTGGTGACCCAAGGAGTCTATTTATAGGCGTAGAATGTCCGAAATTCTCGGGAAACACGTGTCAAACGCTGATTAATTCAGTTATGCGAAGTATCTGGAAGGTCGGTGGCGTGTGCTGACGTGGCTGCGTGTCGCTCACGCGCTTATTAAAAGGGCTTAAGCATTGAAGCTGCCTGCAGGGCTTACGCATGACTCTGGGCGGCCTGCTACACGATGGGCGGCAACTGATAAAAACTGCCAAATATTATCATCTTTTATGCCTTTTGATCCATTCTGCTGTACAAAAAAAGATGTTTTTATGCGTGTATCCCTTAGGATACACCATTACTTGATATATAGTCGTAGGTTTCGATACCTACTCGTTTTAGGATGTCTCGTGATTTGTAAATATCGTATAATATCAATAAAGCTTTGCTTGCTTTTAAAAAAAATAAAAATCGATCGGATAACCCATTATTCGGTGGGTAAATTCACTAATAAGAGTACATGGTTTTAAATACGGGCATTATATTGACTCGGTAGAATTCTCAATTTCTATCCAAGGGTAAAATTTCACTGATTACATCTTATTGTTGTTGAGAAAGAATGTTCATAAAAGAAATGCAAACTCGGGGTAACTTTTGACTTTTTGAGCTAGTTTGTTTGGAAGTCAAGTTTCCTTGTTGAATAAGATTTTGATTTTTGACAAAATTTTGTGTTTAATTAAGAAACTGATTTAGAAAACTTCGTGTTTTCAGTACATACACTTTTTGAATTCCAATCCAAAACTTTTTGATTTTATAATTTTCCCTTTCTTCTTCACTACTGATGTGGGATAAAAAAAACATTAGTTTTAGCTACCGAAACACTTGACAGTTGACACCAACTTTTACAAGCCTTCAATATTCAAGTAGGTGTGATATTATTGGTTGTATGCTTACTTTATCCAACCCACTAATGATAAATTTTATTTTTGTTTAAATAAACATAAACATAAATAATATACTCCGTAGTAAAATGTTATGGTGTGGGACGATTTGGTGGGGAACACAATAATAGTCGTGATTACATAATTCTTACTATTATCTATCATCTATCCTAACTCTTAAATAAAAAATCATTCTTATTATCTAATTTCTATTAAACTATGCATGCAAAAAATTTGTTATGAGACATTACAATATAATCTTTTATGTTAGCGGAAATTGATTGATGCCACAAGGTATATTCACTTGATGAAATTTCTAGTGTGATTCTTTACTAGTTATACATTTGAAAAAGAAAGAAATCGAAAACTTTATGTAGCTTACTATGGATATGAAAATTCCATTTAGAAAAACGAATGGAAAGCATATTAAATTTCAATTGAAGATGAATTGCTGAACCTAAATATGTTGCAAGCCCTTAAAAGTTTTGGATTTGGATTACGTAATTGTTAAAAAAAATTAGGGAGGGCACCTTTTTAACATCTTGCACGGGACATCAAAGTACATAGAACCGGCCCTGTTTCAGTATGAACAAATGCATATGCTCTTGTAATCTTTGTACCAAAAAACATTAAAGAAAAAAAAATTGGTTTGTACTCGTGGACTTAACTTTTTTTACGTGATTAAAGATTGGTTATAATTAGGGATGGCAATGGATACCCGATCCAGTGGATATCCACCCGATCCACTCGATTATTCGTGGATATGGACGATCTAAATGGATATGAATACAGATATGGATGAATCAAAATGGATACGGATATGGATATGGATATGGATGAAAAGTTTCATTCATGGATGAACCCGCTTTCACTCGATAAACTAAATATATAAATTTATCACTTAAATTAATATCATTTATGTAGTGACATTTCATTAATTATATTCATCTTTCTTTATATTTTCTCTAATAAAATAAATTTTTTCGTATACTTTGTTTTGTTTAAATCATTAAATGTATTTATCCTATTTTGATGGTTTAAATGTGATTCCATGTAACTAAAAAGTAAGAACCTTACAAGTAATCGATATTTTTATACGTTTAATAGGCTATTTGTTAACTATTTGTTATGTAGATTAGTAAAAATGTGACTTTCAGTCGCATAAACTATTAAAAAAATATTACTTTTGATCGCATTTGTTAAAAATATAATAAATTTAAATGGATATGGATGATTATCCATTAACCCGCTTCACCCGACGGTTATAAATTTAGATGAATGAATTTTTTATAAATGGATATGGATATGAATTTTTTAAAAAAAAATGAATATGAATATGGATACAATTTCACCCGATCCATATCCGATTCATTGTCATACCAAGTTATAACTACATAAAATATATGTGTCATATGTTTTACTTATCTTATTTATGCTTGTTTATAGATATGTTTGTCCATACGTGGATTGAGAAACACTTCATTCGTCTCGTAAAAAGTGTCCCCCACAAAAAATAAAATTTGATTTAAGATATTTGTTAAAATCTCTCTTTGCCTTTAACTTAATAAGTTATTCTAATTAAATATCTTCCATAAAAAGTAAGTGAGAGAAGAAATTATGAGTAATGTTTTGGTAACTTTCATATATAAAATGGTAGAATTGGAATTTCAGAGAATTTTTTACTGAGTAAAGGACATTTATTTTATGACAGATATAAATAGTAATGTGAACTTATTTTATAAGACAGATGGAGCTTCCACAAGTGTGTACAGCCCAACAATTAGTATCGGAGCTTAAAGGTTTTAAAGATCGGAACATTGGCGAATTGTAGTTTTGTTTAGATAGGTGATGTGTCGTTTTGTGTTCAACTTATAATAATATAAAAACAGTGATAAAACACTTAATCAATTAACACAAACGCCCTACCAACAATAATCCGATCATTATAGCAACTAGCAAGTACGTGCACAGTTTACATGAATCTCAAAACACTAATAATTATCTTAAGTTAATTGGGGGGTTTTTTGAAAGATTTGATTCAAACTAATATTAACCTAGAAGAGAGACTAACAAATAAGATAGAAACATGTCTACTTGTTGCTCAACCTTTTGTCATAGATTATCCATTTCATTTGTCACATAATGATGTTTTAAACATAAAGCTTCATTTCGATCTCACAATCTTCATAAAACTTTGAATAAATTAAAGTTCATTAACTCACGTAGACTCACTTCAAAATATTAATACTATGTTTTGAATGAAATCATTGAGACTCGATTTTGAATTTAAATCACTTAAAATTCTTAATCCCAACAACCACTTGAAATAACTAGCACTACCATGTTGACTAACAACCCTTTTGAAAATCAACTAATTAAAATATACAATCACTTGAAATCTTTTTCTTAATTGTCTAGATCACCAAATGGTGTTAAAGTACAAATTGAATCCCATTTTAAATCACTTAGAAATGTTTAACAACTTGTATAATCAAAATAAAGCTTGGACAGTCATAGTAATGGATCTTTAACTAACCACAACAATTATCAACTCATTCAAACATCAAAATCATTAATTAGGACAAAAATTCAAGCATCAAGTCTCATAATCAAGTGAACACAAACAAATTTAAGCTAACATCATAAGATAAACAAGAACAAAATCAAAGATAAAATAAATATTCAACATTACAACTAGAGAAAATAAGAATAAGTGCTCAAATGGAAAGAAATTACATAAATGGAGAATGGATGATGTAGATCTAGCATCTAGCTTCATGGGTCTTCAACGATCTTCAATTGAGATTTCATCTTCATAGAATCATGAAATGGACCATTTTAGGGCTCCATTTTGGACCCCAGTCACAGCTCTCTTGGGTCCTCTTATCCCCTTCCTTTTATAGTGCTTCAAAACATAAAAATGTCGATTCAGCGTCGGTGATCCGCACTAAAAAGGTGGTGCTCCGCACCATAACACCAATTTTCACTTAATGCGCTGCACCAAGCGTCGCACCTTCCTTATGGTGAACCGTACCAAAAAGGTGGTGCTCTGCACCATTTCACTGATTCAGTTCTGATGTCAATTTTTCACTTTTTAGAGTAATGGTGCGCCGCTTTCAACCCCAGGTGCGCCGCACCTTAAATTGGAACATTATTTTCATTTTAAAACTTCATTTGGTTCATTTCTTAGGCTCAAATCTTGATTCTTTTGCATAAATTTGGACTTTTGGACTATTTTTGCCTTGAACCATCTTCCAATCAACAAACCATCACTTTCGATCTCAAATCTATTCAAAACTAAACGTATGGAGAAGGATATTGCGAGGATAAATATGTTCAATTCGAGCAATATCAATAGGTAAATGATGATCATGTTCTTTTCCCGAAGGTGAGGATCTTTAGTTAGATCGGAGGAATAAATAAGAAACCTTGTAAGTCATCTGGGGAATTATGACGGATTTAGTATTTGTTCGACATGTTTCGCTTTTTGTCGAAAAGTATATGAACAAACACAACAGGGTGGCTTGGATCGAAATCCATGGGCTGACTAGGATATTCTACTTATCATTGTTGCTAGATAAACCTTTAGGTTGTGGTTTGACGGTACCTTATTCGTAGATTGCGTGTGGTGTAGGTTTTTAAATCTCCTTTGGATTACCCTAATAATATTAGGACATTTGAAAACGTGTGTGATTAACATATAAATGTTGATTACGCATCCAAATATTTGATAACATCTCTATACGTTCTTGTGGATCTTACACACCCAAGAATCAAATGAATATTAAATGCTTATCGAGTTTCGTGGACTTAGTAACGATGTATGAATCAACTAGGCAACCTTTCGGTTCAAAAATTTGCCACAATAACCATATCTATGTGATCAAGAAAATTTGTAACATAGAAAGAGGTAGAAATCTTCTCCGTTTGTCGATGAGTATTCATCTATATATTTATATATATTCATTTGGAAAATGAATAAACATTAAATTTCAATTGAGATTCAAATTAAAAATCGATTGTTTTAAACCTTAATTCTATTCATGACGTATGCGATTTATTATTTTTCACATTAATCGTTATTTGTATCAATTTATGAGAAATGATGGAGATCTCCGGTGTTTGATCTCACCCGGGAAGGGAATAAGAAGAGAGCGGAATTGAGATTATATTATCTTAGAGAAGGAATCTTTTTAATATTCAACTGATATTCTTTAATCAACTTCTAATCAATCAATTGTCTTGTGTACTGTCTAGGTTCGGTTCGCCCCTTCGATATGATATCTTACTATCGGATAAAATACGTAGATAGAAAACATATCTATAATGCGTAGCCATTGAGATTATGCATAATGTGTGTACCTTATAGGTGTAAGTGATAGAGGAAACTCGATAAAGTGTTGTACATAATAAATGTACAAAATGTCTCTGGATCAATTGGGTGATCTCTTCAATCGACTGGGATCATTTGCAAACAAAACATAACAGAACCATTTAGTAATTTTTACATAAAGACCAATAAATACATATAGTTTCAACAATTTTTTATTTTTGGCGAAAAAATAGAAATATATTGATAGAAATATATCTTCATCAAAACAATGACGGATATCAAACAAAGATTACAACGACGGAAGTCGAGAGATAAAAGTTACAAAGGAAAGGCAACTAGCACCTAACAACATAACAAAAACGGGTACATATGATTGTAGACCGCGACAAAGATTAAGATTCGTTGCTCATAAGAAGACTTTTAACTTGATGTTACTCACAATAACCGACCGATATGTAAACTTGCCATTGAAAATGAAGTCGATCCTTGCCATCCAAATAGCCCAAATTGTTGCGGATCCTCATGAAGATGTTCTTCAGTGGAGCAAACGGCATTAAAATCGCCAGAAAAACACAAAGGTCTCTGCCATGATTGAGCCATGTTAGTTACCTTTGTCCATACAACCTTTTTCTTTGATTCATTGTGTGGAGCATAAATATTGATGATGAGGACAACTTGATTGAATGGGGTGTATTTCATGATGGTTGCGATCCAATATTGTACGTCCATTGCGATCCAATATGGTTTCAACATGAGTTGTATCATGTGTTAATTCAGATATAGGACGTATGTATTATTCATACACCACATTTTATGTTTTTTTCTCTCTTTTGGCAATTTTTTTGAGAAATTAAAAGTCACTAGCAAAAAGTTAGAGGATAGATTATAGTGGTTTAATTAACCACAATATTAAGAAAAAATAATGCATTCTCTATTTCTATCAAAAAAATTAAAAATTATCTAATTGAATACGAGTAACAAAGATTACATTTATTCACCGAATTATTTATAAAAAAATACATTTTGTGTTTTATACAATCCAACACAATAAAAAATATTCGGAGTAATCTAGTATGCAACTTATCATAACGTTCAAGTAACTTGTTGTTCATCTTAGTCGGTTATAATCACTTGAATTTTTCATCAGTTTGGTGAATTGTCCCTCAATTTATTTATTCATTTATTCATATTCATATTTTTTTTTTTACTTTTAAAATACAACTTATCATAAATATTGCAGTGAGGCTAATACAGAATTGAGGGTTTCGCGTATCAGTATTGATATTTGCGTTTAAATTATTCATTTCGCGTAATTATAAAAAAATGAGAAACAAATGTAAAACGTAAACGTAATATTAATATTGATCATAACTTCTTTTGATTGGATTGTGTATTGTGGGATTTCAAATCCTTCCAGGATTTTAGATCATTCAGGCTTTTAAATCCTTCAGGATTTAAAATCTCAGAATTTGAAATCCTCGAATCAAACGTCACCTTGATGTTATACCTTCAATATTCTCAATGTTTTTGAAGTTTCATTACTTCATCATAGTTCCACTTTGGGTCAAAGTCGCTATAGAGACACTTTTCAAAGTTCCACCTTTTTATTTTTATTTTTTCAATTTAAGTCTATTATTTTTCTAGGTAATATGTACTCCTGAACATTGAACAACTCATTCACTATTTATTTTCAAGTTTGTTCAGTCAAACTCGCTTTGAGCCGTCACCACTCGTGCTCATTTTTCCTCTAAATTGAATTGTTAACAGATTATACTGCGAAGTACAAACCTCTTTAATCACAATGATGTCCCTAATAAAAATTGGGTATGAATCTCCATCCTAGTTTTCAGCCAAATTGATTAAATTAGTGTTTGCTAAAACATACCTTTGAATTATAGCGTTCATTTTCCCATATCCATTCATTTAATATTTAAATATATAAAATAAAACATTTACCGAGTATAAATTATCCGGTCATAATGAAGATGGAGATGTGTTTAGCAAAAATAATTAGATTTGGTTTTGGTTCAGTAGAATGTCATTCGCTCCGATCTATTTATAATGAATGTAGAGGATCTAAATACACGGATAATTGATATGGATATGAATGATCTAAATATTTTGTGAATCGGATATGGATGACAATTTATTATCCATAGATTTATCTATTATCACCCTAATGATACCGCGACCCGCATCCGCATGCTTATCGCCCGCGATAGCGTCATGGTACGCGTATTCGGGTAGGCTCTATGCGGTAACGCACGGTGTACCTTATCCCCAGAGGGGCGGTTACTTGGTGACCAAGTCTCGATATATTTTCCATAATTAAATCCTGGATTCGGGGGGAGTTTGTTATGGAAAGAATTACCACAATCTTGGATGATTCTAGAATTAGGGTTTGCATATATATATATATATATATATATATATATATATATATATATATATATATATATATATATATATATATATATATATATATATATATGCAAACCCTAATCATCATGCCAAGACGTACCACTCTACGTGACCTACAATACGTAACAATCATCATTGTCATCTCTCTCATCTTTTAAGGTTAACAGGTTAGTTATTTGACGACTGCTATCTACAATCATACTTAGGGCCTTCTGATCGACGACCGTCATCGAAGGTGGACTTAACCACTTAGCCACCTCGCCGACATAAGCATGTCGGCCAGAGTTATTCACGGTAGCCGGACCGGAGAGCTAAGTACTAAGATCCTTAAACCCCTTTAAACGTATTGAGCATGCATATTTGCCCTTTGGAAAATATACGCATGATCAAGTGGTGCTTTCATTGAGAGTTGAATTAATTCAAGACATGTTTAATTGCTTTTTCTTTTAAGTTTTGAATTATAAAGCTCGTTACTCACAAATTTGTTTTTTCGAATTTTTTGTTTCTTAACAGAATCATTGTTTCCGAGGAATCATCGGAACGTACTCAAACTGATAATCAGAACACGCGTCTGGTAATCAGCACACACAAGCTATGACTACTGGGGCGGGAACTATGCCTTACCCTCCACCTGTATTCGACGAGCCTTTTCAGAGGTACAAGCCAATATACCCGGATGGAATAACACCGCCAAGGGCAAACTCACCAGTTACAACTATGCGGCTAGATTTTTCCGCAATAAATCTAAGGGTTATCTATGTGGGTACTAACGACGAAACCGTGGGGCCGCATGTAGTATATTGCGGCCAGATGCCTATTTACAGTACTACGGTTTCAATCTCTATGCAGTCGCAGAGTGGACAGCAAAATTCATCGTTTACACCATTGCAGCCTTGGCAACTGCCTCGTCAAGTATCACAGTTTCTAACCCCTGCGGATGCGCAGGCATTACTTAATAGTTGGGGATTCGGTGTTATTCCAGACGCAAATTCGCATTGGACACCGCCAAATGCAGAACAGCAAAGCACTGCGCATATGGTAGGGCTCTCAGCAGCATACTCACATGTCTCACAGCCATCTGTGCCACAGGTTTCGGCTCCTTTTTATCCGTTACCTGTATACTCTGTGCCGTCAGGGCTCCCATCTTTTCCAATACAACAGCCTTGGTCATACGCACAAGTGTCAGGGCAATCTTCTTGGCAAAATGTTCACGGGCAGGCAAATCTTGCGGGACAATTTATGCAGGCTGCACCTCCTGATATGGTTCACTTATTTTCACAACCTGATTTTGTTCAGGATATGATGAAGCGTTTCTTCGCAGGGCTCAACGGTGACCCTGTTAAACCACCCTTTGAGCTACCAACCACTTTTGATAAGTTTCCTCCGCACATAACTGCATATCCGTTTCCATCAGCACCGAAAATACCTCACACGCTAGGTACCTACAATGGCTTGACTGATCCAGATGATTTTCTGCAGCGTTTCGAGGGCGCGATGTGCACTCAAGGATGGGTGGATCCAATTGCATGTCAGATATTTCCCATGACGATGCAGGGTATTGCACGTGAATGGTTCAATAAGCTTCCGTCCGGTAGCATATCCGGGTTCATGGATTTACGGACAAAGTTTTTGCTGCAGTATCAAAATCAGAGGCCGCGCAAGCGCACTCATATCGAATGTCATGATATTGTACAGAAACCCAAGGAATCTTTGGGTGAATTTCTTACGAGATATACTAATGAGTGCTTGCGCATACCAGACCTTAAGCCGGAGCAACAGATTTCTGGGCTGATACATGGTATAAGTTCAGAGCGTCATCCAACTCTGGTCAAGGTTCTGCGCCATACGGTACCAACAACTTATACTGAAGCACTTAAGGAATGCCATGATTATATGCGGAGTGGTGAAGATAATGATATTCCTACCACTAGCTCACGCAACGACAAGAAGGACGATGATGAGCGTTCGCGCTATCAAATCCGCGGTAACAATTCTCACGGAAGATACCCTAGTGGCGGTCCTATAAGAAGAGATAAGGGAAGATCAAGTGGTAGTAATTTTCGAAACAATAATCAGCGCGACATTAATAATCAGAACTATGCGCTGCTCAAAAGTCTATCTAAAATACCAAAGGAGATTTTGGCCACTGAACCAGTATACGCAACCTTTGCGGTCCCAACTCCGTTAACAGAATTTGGTAAGCGGGATAAAACGAAGTACTGCGAGTTCCATGATGATCATGGTCATGACACCAATCGATGTAAAAACTTAATGGAACGGATGCTGGAAGTACTGCGCGCAGGAAAGTTAGATCACCTAAAACCACCAAAGAAGGACAAGGGAAAAGCCGCGGAGGAAGGATCGAAAGCCAAAACTTTGCATGGCAGAAAACAGACAAAGCTAAAAGTGCCGATCTAACCATCAATATGGTTGACGCAGAGAAAGTTGGTAAGCGAAGAAAGTACAATGACCATAAGGATTGGGAACTCCGCCCAATATCATTCCCTCCTGTTATGTCGATCGACACAGTTAATGAGCCTGTTATCATCAAGTGTCGTATTCCTGATCGCAGGATACAGATTAAGCGCATGCATATTGATACTGGAATCGGTGTTGACATTATGTACGAACACTGCTATCGTTTTCTCCCTGCATAAGTCAAAGCGCAGTTACGCCAAACCGATATTACGCTGTCCGGATTTTTTGGGGAAAGCTCATGGCCATTATGACGGATTGAGCTTGAAGTAGAGCTTGCGGATGACGAGGATCCGCAGTTGGTAAGAAGTGAGTTAATTGACAACTATGTGATTCGTTCGACTTCGCGTTACAATGCGCTTCTGGGCAGAAACTTCATACGACATTTTAACATCATCCCCTCAGTGGTGCATAGCTTGATTAAGTTTCCCACCAAGGGTGGAATTGCCACGATTGTGTCGCATCAATCAACTGAGTTATGTGGTTCAGTCGTGCCTGTAGACATTCCCAGCGTAGGAGAACAACTTAAAAGCAGCGCAGTCATAGCTAATCACTTATACCCAGACAAGCGAATCAAAATTGGCGCGGGTTTGTCAATGGAAACTAAGGCTAAGTTACATGGCATCTTACTAGCTAACACAAATGTTTTCGCATGGCGAGAATCAGACATGACGATATACATACACATATAACCAATGAATTTTAAAGTTATTAACAAAAATAAATGTTACAATTATAAAATAACTGTTACTAATAAATAATAATATTAATTTTTACACAATTATACTGGTTTAAACATATATTTATTTATATTGTAACATATTCTGCTCAATAAACAAAAATATAAAGATTATACATTTACATTTGTTATAATCTATATTTAATTTTCACAGCCGTCGTTTGATTAATATTTTTTCAAATACCAAATGGATATCCATTAATTTCGTGGATAAATAAAACTAAATAAATATGTATACAAATATGGATGATATCGATGTTCTGTTTTAATGGATTGGTCGGAGCTAATGTCATGGTTTGATGGTTGAGAGCATCGTCAAATTCTAAAGTTAGAGTGTTCGTGATTTTCGCATCTACAATGTGGCACTTATGGAGATACAGGAATAGTGTTCTTTTTAATCCTTGGGCATTGAAGAAGAACGTCTTATTTGATTCATATGTTTTTTTTTCTTTTAGTTGGTTAAATTCTAGAGGAAAACTTTCTGTAAATTGGAACTCATGGCAACAAAAGCAATTGTAATCTGTTAGGCTCCTAGATATTTGCTAGGTAGTCGGTTTCTAATCTACATGTGTGGTTGTTCAAAAAAAAAAAAAATATGGATGAACAAAAATTGAATGGATATGAGTTCATTTCTTTTTTGTTTCGTGAAACTAATTCGAAGAGGTAAAGGGATTTCGGGACTATCTCGATCCATTATCATCCATATGTACAATAGTACATGGCCTGACTTTATATGGGGCCTAACTAAATACTCCGTACTACAGTAGATTTTTTTTTTTTTTTTTGAAAGGCAAAATTATATTAAAAACACGAAGAATACATGGACAATGGGAAATCTTACAACGACTAGATCACCCAAGAAGAACTCTAAAACTATTACAAAGAAGTCGAAAGAGATGCAAAGGAGGCAACCCAAACGAGATTACATGACACAATCACGACATACTAAGATAAGTATTAGGACTTGACAACCATGTGAGCCAATCAAAATTTCTTCCTTTCGCCCTTGAGGAAATCCATTCGAATGATTTTACTTGTATTTCGTTTACCATAACCGGAATGCTCCAAGATTTTCCTTAGAACACCAAGTTGTTTCGATTCTTCCAAATCAAATACGAGACTATCCATTTCGATGCTTGCCATACTTTTTTCCTGAAACAAGAAAAGGAGTTGTTTACATTGTCATTTAGGATATCTGGAATATCGTAAGATGTGAAGTTTCCCAAATTCCACCATTTGTAAATACGCCCCCAAACATCTCGAGAATGCTTGCAAAAAATGAAAGAGTGATTTACCGTTTCCACGTCATCGTCGCAAAGAGGGCATCGAACACTATGAAGAGCTATTGACTTTCATAATAGGCCTTATTGATGGGGGAAATTGGCTCAAATACACTTTTTTTTTAAGTTTTATTTCAAAATACACTTTTTGTAAAAAAATTGTCTTTTTACACCATTGGGTAGACCAAAGTGTTGGTCGACCACCATATACCTTGGTCGACCACCTCATTTGTCAAGGTGGTCGACCAAGCTTCATTGAGGTATCGGTCGACTACTGTGTATTCATGGTCGACTACCTCTCATATTTTCATGGTCGACTACCCCACAAAAAATATGGCGGACGACCCAAATGGTGGTCGACTACCAATTTACTCCAAAGTAAGTGCATGTTGTCAATTGTAACTTTCAACTGATTGTTCTTCTTTGTCGTTAGTGGTGTAAAAAGAAGCTTAACTTTTGACTTAGAGTGTGCACCACTAGATGAAAGCCATGAAAATATAAAAAGTCAATAGGAGGTATACATTGATCTGAATTCTCAAGAAACGCAACAAAATAGACGAATCAACGGCGTACATGTAATAAAAGATAATTTCATTCAGCGGCTACTTGATTTTCTGGGTAGTCGACCACCATTTGGGTCGCCCGCGTTATTTTTTGTGAGGGTAGTCGACCATGAAAATATGAGAGGTAGTCGACCATGTTTACACAGTAGTCGACCGAGACCTCAATGAAGCTTGGTCGACCACCTTGAAAAATGAGGTGGTCGACCAAGGTATATGGTGGTCGACCAACACTTTGGTCTACCCAATGGTGTAAAAAGACAATTTTTTACAAAAAGTGTATTTTGAAATAAAACTTAAAAAAAAATGTATTTGAGCCAATTCCCCTATTGATGGACATTGTAGACCCATAACATTTTGAATAATATTTCTTGTTTAAGCCCATTTAAATATATTTAACTATCGCTCCCTTGGCCTTTAGAAAGAAAAAAGAAAAACTCCGTCATAAATACTAACAAAAATAAATAAAGGGTATAGCAGATTTGTATTCTTTCTATCTTAAACTAGATCATGATATTTGCAAACTTTTTTGAATATTTGTGTATTGGGAATGTGGACGTGTGTATTCTTACTTCACATTATTTTGCGTCTCGATTATAAAATATTTGTATATAAATTACTTAATTCATTTAAATTTAAAACATAAAATTTTACTTGTACTTGTATTTATTACTACAGTACTGCATTTCATTGTGAGTATATTTTTTTTTTATTTGGCAAAAATAACGAAAACTATATAAAACAAGATCTTCATCGAAAAATGAAGATCTAAACCGATACAAACAAAGACAAACCGGACGGGCTCGAACCTAGAAAACGTCACATAACGACGTTAACTCCAACCGAGCCACATCCAAACCTTTCCCCAAATACATACAGAAACAAAAGAACAAACATCCGAGACAATACAAGAACCATACAAGCTATAAAAACAAACGCGAACAGGTAAAAATACAAAAGCAAAATTAAGCGCGCTTATTACCGTTCCTTTCGTCCGGCCGATTTGTGAACCCGTTAATTGTGTTGATGTGAACACCTTTACCACTTCTCGAATTGAAATTATACGAGATTACATTAGACTTGGACCCGCCTAAACGTTTCCCGGGAACCCAAGGCATACCTTCGTCCACAAATTCTTGAAAGAAACCACCAACCTCGTGACCCGGCGTACATACACCATTAGACTCAATGAACATTTTTTGAATCGCCTCACCACATTCTAAGTCATCAGCGGTGTCTATAAGCGTGAACGTTCCCTCACTAGAAACCTCCTTTCCTTTACGTTTTAAAACCTTTTTAGCCTAACCACAAACAACTTTGGGACCGATATCTTGACCTCGACTAACGAAACCTTCTAGTTTATTCCTTTTTTTATCCTTCACTAACCTATCAATCCTCTCAACGAAAGTAGGAACAGAATCGGGCACATCTAAGTCAGGACCATTACCCTGAAGCACCTGGGCTGTCAACGGCCCACCAGAAGACGATACAGGCTGTAATTGGGCCTTAGATGGCCCAACAACCGACGAATCCATCTGGACAGAAGTAGAAGCATCAACCTATGAAGTAATCCGTTCGTTTCGACAAGGCACATCAAACCCAAACCCGATCCACTAACCGATAACGATGCACAAGGAGTGTCAGGGCAAACCGAATCAGGTCGATTAACCGGTTTCACAACAGGAGTTGTTGCACCCAACATACCATAACCAACTCCAACAGTGTTAACACCCCCAAATGAACCTAAATCTTCATTTGAAACAACGAAACGATTCGTAGAAACCAACAATTGTATATCAAACGAATTAGCTAAAAAACGATTCAAAGTAATTACCTCAGAAATTTCATTGACCCAAACGTTTTCCAAAGTGATTTTCTTACACGAATCATCTTCAACATCCACTTCAACCGATTGATGAATGTGTTTAGGATTAGAGGACTTGACAAACACATATAATGAACAAACATTGCCCAGATCCTCCGTAACTTTAGCAACAGTTAAAACCTCCCCGAATAAACCACCCACTATACTAGCATTTAGTTTCGAAGCACACGTCGAAGGTATACCAGAGATCTCAATCCAGGTTAAACGGAAATACACATTAGCTAACGGTTCAAAAGGGGAAACACTAACAAAATCAGACGAGCAAGCATTCAATAAATTATTAAAGCTAGCAGAATCACCACAAATACAAATGCACCCATATAAACCTAATTTTGAGATGTGAGAAACATGAACCTTAACAGAAATAAGGAAGTTGGACACCTTATTATCTTCAATGGGAATCGAGTCGATCAAAAGAACAGAATATTTCAGCTGCGATGTAATCAACGAATTAGGAGAGATCTTACACCGTAGTTTGGGTTGAACAAAGTCTCGAGCACTGTTACGACCAGAAACCTCTCTAGTACTTTTTCTTGGCCACCCAACAAAGATTGGTTTGCCAAAAAACTTTGACCCATTCAAAGATGACACAGCCAAAAGTGCGTCCTTATCCTCACTGTACGAAATAAACGAATATCTCCTAGCCGTCCAGAACTTAATCTCTGAAATCGTCCCAATTGATATGTACTAATAAAATTTATTAATTATCAAGCTTATTCTTATTTTTTTTATATGTATAAAATTTTTGTAAAGGAAAGGTTCACTTTTTACTTATTTTTTTTTCGAACCGCTGAAATATTATTAAAAGAATAAAAAAGCTACAAAGAAAAAATTACATATTTACAAGCAATTACAAAGAAAGTAAATTAAGGAGATTGTAACCATTGATTCCAATTACAATTCTTCTTACGAAATGTAGCGTAGATCCAATTGAAGCTTGACACCACAATGCTATCGATCACGTGAGAATTCCGAAAGCTATTATCCGAAAATGGTACTGTTCCGCAATCTCCATATATTCCAAAGCGTTGCATAGATAATAATAGTAACAATGAGGCGCTTGTTATTTAGAATAGGAACACCATCTATCCAAGCCCACAATTCGGCTAACGATGACCATGAAGGGAACGAGATATTTGACCATTGGGCAATTTTTGACCAAATTTGGGTGCTATTGTCACAAAGTAGAAACAAGTGATTATCATCCTCAAAAGTTTCGGAACAGAGACAACATCCTGGATCTTCAATTTCAATTCCTTGTTCTAAAATATTAACTTTCGTCGCGAGTCTAGAGATCTTCAAACGCCATATGAAGATGTTAACTTTAATGGGCACTTGCTTACACCATTTTGTAGCACATAAAAAGGGAGCAAAGTCATGACCATCGATAATTTTTCGAGCTTTAGACACGGAAAAAATGTCACCATCCCATTTCCAGCTATCAGGTTCGAGTGATAGTGATGTGGAATTCAGGAGATGATTTAGATCTTGCAAATTCACCACCTCTATTCCATAACGTGGTTCCCTTCGCCAAGAAAAGGACCACGAGTTATTGATGAATCGTGAGGCAACCGAGTTGTTGATGTTTGTGTCGAGTGCCATAAGTCGAGGAAAGCGTGAGGCAAGAGGAGCACCGTTGCACCAAGGGTCGAGCCAAAAATCAACGTTGTGTCCATTACCAATTTTTAAGCAAAGAAGTGAGGCATGTAATGTATAATCAGTGTGTAAATGATCAATAACTCAGCAAATTATAGCCCATTTCCCAGTAGCATTTGCAGCTCGAGGTAAATTAGCACCCTGACCATGTCCATGAATAGTCGAAATTAATTTTGACCAACTTGACGTTTTACCCGTAACATACCTCGATCTCCATTTGTACAATGACGCCAAGTTAAGTGAGTTAAGACTAGGAACATTTAATCCACCTTGGTCTAATGGATTTAGAATCAACCGCCAATTGACCAAATGTATTTTCCGAGTGTTGTCTTTTTCGCCCCAAAAGAAAGAAGATCTCAGAGATTCAAGCTTGTTAATGACGCTCTTGGGAGCTCAAAACAAAGACATGTAATAAGTGTCAACCGAGCCAAGCACCAATTTAATAAATGTTGGCCTTCCACCCATAGATATCATATTTGATTTCCAAGAAGCTAACCTTTTTCTTGCCTTATCTATAATCGGTTCCCAACTTTCAGTTCTGCGCATGTTGCGCCCTACAGGAAGACCCAAATGAGTGAACGGAGTCGATGACGATTGACAACCAATTCTAGCTGCTGCATTCGAAATCAGGAATTGAGCAACACCCATCCCATAAAGAGTAAATTTTTAAGGGTTTAGTCACAGCCCCGAAACAGAGAGAAAACATGCCAAGATTAGAACCAAGTTATCAGCATAAACACAAGTTATCGAGATTAGAGTTATTCCATTCTCCTACAAAAATGACAACATCCGCATAAACACAAGACGAAAAATCATAATATTGTGTGTTATTACCAATTCAAGGGGTTGGAACAAGGAAGCATCCGCAACGTCTTGTAATGCCACTTGTAAACCCTCCATGCAAATTATAAAGAGAAACGGTGATAGAGGGTCTCCTTGACGAAACCCTCTACCAATCGGGAACTCCATAGAAGGGCTACCATTGAGAAGGAGTGAGGCTTTAGATGATACAAGGCATGCCCGAATCCAAGAAATCCATCTTGAACTAAAGTCCATGTAGTGCATCATTGTGAAGATGTATTCCCAATTAATTGTATCGAATGCCTTCTCAAAATCGATTTTGAACATCAATGCTTTCTTTTTTCATTTCTTGCACCATGTAATTGCTTCATTGATCATTAAAGGACTATCCAAAATTTGTCTACCTTTAATAAAGGCTGTCTGGTTCGGGCCTATAACCGCAGCCAGTCTGTTCGCCAAAACCTTTGTAATAATTTTATATGGAATTGACAGGAATTTGATATATGACAGGACGACTTGAATTGTGCCATAAAATTGACATGACGACTGGAAAATATGGAATTTGATAAATTTAGAATCTTTATTTAATTACCAAATAATAATTTAGTCTGACAGTACATGAATAGTGTTTCAATTTAGTGGCAGTTGGTTAAAACTTCGTAAGGCATAATATGTGAAACATATAAATATGTCATATGTATGTGTGTGTGAGGTATGTTAGATGTAGAATTGCCCTGCAAAAAAATCTTTGTTTAATTTCATGGAAGTCGTACCGTGAAACACACATACCTTAACGTTTATAAACCATTATTCCGTATAATTATAATTACAACTAGAATTCAGACATAAATATAATAATATATAAAATTCTTATGAGAAAATTCTTAATCTTGTTGATATAAAATTAATCAACAAATAAAGTTATTCGAATTCATGTTACTTGCCAACTAAGTTCATTCCCTTTTGTCTTTACTACATCAAGAGTCATAAACATTTAGGCCACTTGCAATGGTTCACTTCTTTCACAAACATTTTCCTTGTCACATCAGCACAAACTTTTTAACATTCAGTTCACTAAACTCTCACAATCATACACTCCATTTCAAATTTTAACTAATTTTTTATTATTTAAATACAATACATATAAAATTAAAATATAAATAAATAAATTAGCTGTATATAAAAAAATTTGCAACTTGACTTAAATAACTTTCATTCAATTTCCATTTGCAAGTATGTGTGGTGGTGCTATTCTCGCCGATCTCATCCCCCGTTCCGGCCGCCGCAACTCCGCCGACATCTCGCCGATCTCATCCCCCGTTCTGGTCAACAGTGGCAGTGATGAACCGTCGGTTCCTAAAAGAAGTAAAGTGTAACGACCCAACCCTCTTATACCAAAATACGACCCCAATTTTTTTTTTTCTGGATTAGTACATCTGGAAGGCGTCCAGGATTCTGGACTGCGTCCAGTACTGAAGGCCTGGACGGCGTCCAACCTTTTTGGACGGCGTCCCAATGCACTGAATAATTCTGCTCCTCGGGTCCAACTTACATGAGCGAAAAACCCGCTTCCCGACACTTTTAAACGAAACCACTTTTACAACATGTCAATATATATAAAACTAAAGGAATTCCATGACGAAAAACAAGTTTTACAATATCGGGCCCACAATGGCCCGTCTTACGAATTTCGTTCAAAATTACAAGTTTCGACCAAAGAGTTTAACTTCCAACGACATCTAGAGCATGAGGTTTGGGATTAAACTACCCAAATCTTGATCGAACTTCAAAAGCCATAAACTTCCAAAAGCGTCCCCCAACCAAAACAAACGGGAGACCACTAATCCAACCGAATACCTTTGCCCTTATCCAAGCCCGAGCCTAAAAAGGTAAACAACGAGAGGGTAAGCTAAAGCTTAGTGAATGCAATAATTATACATATACATATATAATCTATTCACCTGCAAACACTTACACAATACTGTATACGAGCTAGCAATTTAGCAACTATGCAATCACAATGCAAAACTAGATATCCGCAATCTCAATGAGCTAGCATTACCAAAAGCATATAGTACACAATTCGATATGCTAAAACAAACTATCACACATAACCATGGTTAAACATAACGCACACAAGGGAACGATACTCGCACAATGACCGTTGGTACTCGTACAATGACCGTTAGTATAACTAACCCCCTAGGTAGACGTCCGCACTTACCGAACCACCCTTCACGCACATGTGGTCTCCATCGCACAAAAGAGTAGTGAATCCATACGCCCGGATAACACTATAGTGAATCCACACGCCCGGATAGCACTAACCACAAGCCCGCAAGCAAATACACTATATACGCATATATATAATTATTCCACTCACCTTAACGCCTTCGGTGAATGAGAGATCAAGCTTGCGACCTTCAATATAACGTATCTAATACATTACGCATATAATCAATCACACAATCAAGTTGGTCAACCAACTCACTCACCATCTTAGCAACATTTTGACCCATAGTGCAAATCTTGACCCATTTGCACTCTTAACCCCAAATTAGGTCAACTTCGCCAAAAACCCTAACACTAGCCCAAAATAGTCTTAACCCACTTAATAGCGCAAGGTTATCGCATCCACACGCTCATTTTACAACTTAGGTCACCCAAGACTCATTTGACCCATTTCAAGGTTAATACACCCATTTGGGTCACCCACAACCCAAATAACACCCATATACTTAATCACAATGTGTGCTAGTAATTACTAACCAATTTAAGACTCGAAAACACATTTAACATTTCAAAACCCTAGGTTAGTCATCCTTTGAGTCCTCATGTCCCAAACTCACCCAAAACCCCCAATTCACTAACAAAAGGGTTCTATGTTCATCACTAACCCAAACCCTAACCCTTATCACTAATTAAGTAGAGGAATTAGGTTTAGAACTTACCACCACAATCACAACGTAGCTAGGGAGTAGATGAACAACTTTAAAACACGCACTTTGACCCGAAACAACCTTCTTCCTCCTCGATTTGAGCTTTCTCTCACAAAGGAAACTCTCTCTCTCTCTCTCTCTCTCTCTCTCTCTAAACTTGAAGTGGATGAAGATAAGGTAGGTAAAAGTGAAGTAAAGGCACCCACCAACTGACCCTTGGAGCCTTAAAGTCGTTCCCCAAGTGAAATTACCCATTTACCCCTTTTAAATATCATAAAGGAGACAGCTGGCCCGCCAGACCATTTGGACGGCGTCCAATGGTCTGGACGGCGTCCAGCCCTTCACATTGGGATGGCGTCCCATCATTTTGAACGGCGTCCCGATCAACTGGGGAAGCAGGATCTTACAACTCTCCCCCAATTGAACCGGATTGCGTCCTCACAATCCAAGCTGCATGACAAGCAGGTAGATATACCAAAACAAACTCTTCAGATTCCCATGTAAACTCGGAACCCTTACTACGTCGCCATTGAACTTTAAAAGTTCTCACCGCTTTATTACTCAAAATTTTCACTTTTTCATCAAGAATGGCCATTGGTTCCTCGACATACTCTAACTTGTTGTTCAAGGAAATCTCGTCCAATGGTACCCACGCCGTGTCATCCGCAAGACACTTACGGAGATGGGAAACATGGAATGTGTTATGAATCCCCGCAAGCTCTTCGGGTAACTCAAGTCTATACGCGACCTCACCAACACGATCCAAGATCTTAAAAGGGCCAATAAATCGTGGAGCTAACTTTCCCCGCTTTTGGAACCGAATAACACCTTTCCATGGCAAAACTTTAAGCATCGCCATGTCACCTTCTTGAAATTCAATCGGTCACCTTCAATTGTCGGCATATGACTTTTGTCTATCCTGGGCCTTTTTCAAATGATCCCGAATCATATCAATCTTACTATTCATCTCTAAAACCAAATCGGTACTCCCGATTTCTCTTTGACCCACTTCACCCCAACAAATCGGAGTTCGACACCTTCGTCCATAAAGCATCTCGTAAGGTGGCATCCCGATACTAGTATGATAACTATTATTGTACGAGAATTCCACCAAAGGTAAGTGCTCGTCCCAACTACCACAGAAATCAATAATACACGCCCGTAACATATCCTCCAACATTTGGTTCGTACGTTTGGTTTGACCATCCGTTTGAGGATGGTACGCCGTGCTCAATCTCAATTGTGTGCCCATATCTTCATGGAACTTTTCCCAAAAAAGAGATGTGAAACGATTATCCCGATTCGAAATAATAGATATAGGAACCCCGTGTCTCGATATCACCTCTTTGAGAACTTAGCCAAAGTCTCTGACGATATCGCTTCCCGAATGGGAAGAAACAAAGCACTCTTCGTCAAACGATCAACTATCACCCAAATCGTATCAAATTGGGTTCTCGCCGTCTTTGGTAACTTCGTAATGAAATCCATGGTAATGTGCTCCCATTTCTATTTCAGAATTTCTAACGGTTGTAACATACCATACGGCTTTTGGTGCTCGGCCTTAACTTGCAAACACGTGACGCATTGCTCAACATACTTAACAACATCGCGTTTCATGCCCGGCCACCAATACTCTTTCTTTAAATCATAATACATCTTTATCGCGCCCGGATGAATGGAATACTTTGACTTATGTGCTTCGTCAAGTAGCACTCGTCGGTAATCTCCCATTCTAGGCACCCACACTCGTCCTTGGAAGGACAACAAACCATGCAGGCCTAAGGTAATAAAATCCGTTTGGCCCACAATTCACTCCTCATGCTTATTGTTAACAAAAGCTTTAATTTGTATCTCACCGAGCTTTACAAGAAAATCGTTAGTAATAATCATGCGTAACGATCCTACTCGTATCGCCAGATGTTGACTCTTCCGACTTAACACATCCGCGACCACATTCGCCTTACCCGGATGAAAAAGTATTTCACAATCATAATCTTTCACCACATCCATCCATCTACGTTGACGATAATTCAAATCTCGTTGGTCAAAAAGATGCTTCAAACTTTTATGATCTGAATAAATTGTACACTTGACACCGTACAAGTAATGGCGCCAAATTTACAATGCATGAACAACCGCCGCCAACTCAAGATCATGAGTCGGATATCTCGTTTCGTGCTCCTTTAATTGTCGAGAGGCGTAAGCGGTGACTTTACCCCTTTGCATTAGAACACACCCGAGCCCATTTAGAGATGCATCACAATAAACCGTCATGTCTTCTACACCTTCCGGCAACACTAACATCGGAGCTTGACACAACTTCTCCTTTAACAATTGGAAAGCGATCTCTTGCTCATTTTCCCAATTAAATCTAGCATTCTTTCTCGTCAATTTCGTCAATGGAGAAGCAATCTTAGAAAAATCTTGGATACACCGACGATAATAACCTGCCAATTCGAGAAAATTTCAGATTTCCGTAGGCGTAAACGGTCGTCCCCAACTCTTCACCGTCTCTGTCTTTCCCGGATCCATTTGAATCCCTTCCTTGTTCATAATATGGCCAAGGAATTGAACTTCCCTTAGCCAAAATTCGCATTTAGAGAATTTTGCATACAACTTCTCCTTACACAACGTCTTCAACACTTCACGCAAATGTCGTTCATGTTCTTTCATACTTTTCGAATAGACAAGTATGTCGTCAATGAACACAATTACCGACTTGTCTAACATAGGTTGGCACACTCGGTTCATAAGATCCATGAATGCCGCCGGTGCATTCGTAAGACCAAAATGCATAACTACAAACTCAAAATGCCCATAACGCGTTCGAAAGGCCGTTTTCTCAATGTCTTCCTCACGGACCCGCATTTGGTGATAGCCGGACCGTAAGTCAATTTTATAAAAATACATCGCACCTTGGAGTTGGTCAAACAAGTCATCAATCCTAGGAAACGGATAACGATTCTTGATCATCACCTTGTTCAACTCCCGATAATCGATGCACATCCGCATACTACCATCCTTCTTCTTCACAAATAAAACCGGAGCACCCCATGGCGAAGTACTCGGACTAATAAATCCCTTCTCAAGTAACCCTTGGGTTTGATTTAACAATTCAAGCATTTCGGTCGGTGCTAAATGATAAGGAGTTTTAGCAATGGGAGTAGCCCCCGGAACCAACTCAATGCGAAATTCAACTTGTCTTACAGCCGGAACACCCGGTAATTCATCCGAAAAAACGTCTTCAAATTCACTAACCACCGGAATTTCACGAATGGACGGTGACTCTTCGCGAGTATCAACTACGTGGGCAAGAAAAGTCATACCACCACTACTAAGAAAACGACGTGCTCGTGCAATAGTGCATAATGGCACAAGTCTTCTCCGTCACTCGCCGTGAATAATTAACTCTCCCCCACTTGGGGTCTTCACACGAATTGATTTTTCATGGCATGCAATATCGGCTCTATAACGATCTAGCCAATCCATACCAATGACAATATCGAATTCACCCAACGTCATCGGGATAAGATCAATTTTAAACGTTTCGGTGCCAAACACAATATCACAATCATTACAAACGTCAACCCCTAGCACCGTCTTACCATCCGCTATTTCAACTTCTACCGGATGACTTAACTTAGCTAGCGGTTTATCAAGCTTAGACACAAAACGCGGAGACACAAACGACAAGTTCGCACCGCTATCAAATAGGATTCTTGCCGGATTAGAGTTAACCATGAAAGTACCTGAGACAACTTCGTTGGATTGTTTGGCCTCCTCATTGGTCATCAAATAATTTCGTCCCCTCGCCGTTCCCGCCACCTTCTTTAGCCTTTTAACTTGATCGATACGCAAATCAGGACACTCCGAATTCCGGTGTCCTTCATTATTACAATTAAAGCAAGTAATTTTCGTTGTCGCCGGGTTCGTGCAATCACGGGATAGATGTCCGTATTGCCTACAATTATAACACTGAGGGTTAAATTTTTTAAAACCACCCTTCTTCACACTATTAACACTCTCGGAACTTGTGATGACCCGGAAATTTTCGACCAAATTTAAATTCAATCTTTATATGATTTCGACAAGATAAGCAAAGTATGTTAAACTGAGTCTCAAAATGTTTGAACTGTTTTTATGAATTCATTTAATCTTTGATTATGTCCGACGACTCACGATACAATTACTTGTGAATAAATATGCTTATATATATTTGTATATAATAATATGAATTATTAGGTATTGTAATTGTTAGAATTAGATATATAAAATAATGATAATATATAATAAATATTATTTATATATAAATAAAGTATACAGAATATATATTTTGTGATTTCGAAACTATTTAGTAAACGAAGGTAACGTTAAATTGTCATTCGAACGATATTACACGAGTTAAAAAGAAACTTTTGTGATTTTAAAATAAACAGTGATCCAAAAATGAGTTTTATAAATTATAGGCTTACTAAAAATATATTTAGGAACTATCTGTTGAATTTTAAATTTTTTATATATATTTTACTTAGGGTTGGGAGTGAATAATTAATGTAATTTTTATTTAACAGTTAATGACCAAATTTTATATCATAATGACCAAAATAAATAAAGATACTTGATTTTAAAAATTTGGAAATTTTTGAAGACTTTTATTCGCCACTGAGTAATCAACGGAGACCGGCCGTGAAAACCGTTGGCACAAAAATCCAATTAAGTGATGGCTTTACTGTTTTGTTTACTGTGCTTGTTAGGTGTTTCATTTGCTTCCACTGATTGATATTTTATATATGTATATATATATATATATATATATATATATATATATATATATATATACATAGATAGTTAACATATACATACATAAAATCACACTCTCTTGCTTTCTTCCATCGAGTAACAAACCTCCATCACCGACTACCATTCCCACCATCCCATCCGTCATCCACGGCAGTCACCACTCAACCACCTCCGGCAAACCACCCGTTACTATTGGCAACCATCAAACCCACTTCAACCATCACCTTCAATCACCAACACAAATCCATAACCACCATCGACCTTCCATCCACCTACGGCTACAACACCACCTACGTGTTTTGTTGATACTGTTATCAAGTTGAAATCACCATTGAACACCATTGACCACCATCACTTACGGCTAAAACCTACAGCCTTTTCGTGTTACTGTATCTACAAGAAACCCACCTGCATCCTTCTAATATTCGTGACTATTTTACTATTATCATATGTTACCACAGACCACACACACTGTAGTGACCCGAACTTTTCCATGTTTATATATATATATTAAATGAAATTATTATTTACATGATTAAGTGTTTTCAACATGTTAAGTAATCAAACTTGTTAAGACTTGATTAATTGAAATAGGTTTCATATAGACAATTGACCACCCAAGTTGACCGGTGATTCACGAACGTTAAAACTTGTAAAAACTATACGATGACATATATATGGTTATATATATAGTTAACATGATTTTATTATAAGTATGTATCTCATTAGGTATTTTAAGAATGAGTTATATACATAAAAATGAGACTATTAATTTAAGAAACTCGAAAACGATATATATAACGATTATCGTTATAACAACGTCTTACTAGGTATATATGAATCATATTAAGATATTGATACACTTGGTTAATTATGGTAAATGATAAGTAAATATATTATTAAGTGTATTAACAATGAAATACATATGTAAAAATAAGACTACTAACTTAATGATTTCGAAACGAGACATATATGTAACGATTATCGTTGTAACGACATTTAACTGTATATATATCATACTAAGATATATTATATATCATAATATCATGATAATATAACAATTTAACATCTCATTTGTTATAATAAACAATGGGTTAACAACATTCAACAAGATCGTTAACCTAAAGGTTTCAAAACAACATTTACATGTAACGACTAACGATGACTTAACGACTCAGTTAAAATGTATATACATGTAGTGTTTTAATATGTATTCATACACTTTTTAAAGACTTCAAGACACTTATCAAAATACTTCTACTTAACAAAAATGCTTACAATTACATCCTCGTTCAGTTTCATCAACAATTCTACTCGTATGCACCCGTATTCGTACTCGTACAATACACAGCTTTTAGATGTATGTACTATTGGTATATACACTCCAATGATCAGCTATTAGCAGCCCATGTGAGTCACCTAACACATGTAGGAACCATCATTTGGCAACTAGCATGAAATATCTCATAAAATTACAAAAATATGAGTAATCATTCATGACTTATTTACATGAAAACAAAATTACATATCCTTTATATCTAATCCATACACCAACGACCAAAAACACCTACAAACACTTTCATTCTTCAATTTTCTTCATCTAATTGATGTCTCTCAAGTTCTATCTTCAAGTTCTAAGTGTTCTTCATAAATTCCAAAAGTTCTAGTTTCATAAAATCAAGAATACTTCCAAGATTGCAAGTTTACTTCCAAGTTTTCTAAATCCATTCCAAGTAATCATCCAAGATCAAGAAACCTTTATTACTTACAGTAGGTTATCTTTCTAATACAAGGTAATAATCATATTCAAACTTTAATTCAATTTCTATAACTATAACAATCTTATTTCGAGAGGAAATCTTACTTGAAATTGTTTTCGTGTCATGATTCTGCTTCAAGAACTTTCAAGCCATCCAAGGATCCTTTGAAGCTAGATCTATTTTTCTCATTTCCAGTAGGTTTATCCAAGGAACTTGAGGTAGTAATGATGTTCATAACATCATTCGATTCATACATATAAAGCTATCTTATTCGAAGGTTTAAACTTGTAATCACTAGAACATAGTTTAGTTAATTCTAAACTTGGTCGCAAATAAAAGTTAATCCTTCTAACTTGACTTCTAAAATCAACTAAACACATGTTCTATATCTATATGATATGCTAACTTAATGATTTAAAACCTGAAAACACGAAAAACACCGTAAAATCGAATTTACGCCGTCGTAGTAACACCGCGGGCTGTTTTGGGTTAGTTAATTAAAAACTATGATAAACTTTGATTTAAAAGTTGTTATTCTGGGAAAATTATTTTTATTATGAACATGAAACTATATCCAAAAATTATGGTTAAACTCAAAGTGAAAGTATGTTTTCTAAAATGGTCATCTAGACGTCGTTCTTTCGACTGAAATGACTACCTTTACAAAAACAACTTGTAACTAATTTTTCCTACTATAAACCTATACTTTTTCTGTTTAGATTCATAAAATAGAGTTTAATATGAAACTATAGCAATTTGATTCACTCAAAACGGATTTAAAATGAAGAAGTTATGGATAAAACAAGATTGGATAATTTTTCTCATTTTAGCTACGTGAAAATTGGTAACAAATCTATTCCAACCATAACTTAATCAACTTGTATTGTATATTATGTAATCTTGAGATACCATAGACACGTATACAATGTTTCGACCTATCATGTCGACACATCTATATATATTTCGGAACAACCATAGACACTCTATATGTGAATGTTGGAGTTAGCTATACAGGGTTGAGGTTGATTCCAATATATATATAGTTTGAGTTGTGATCAATACTGAGATATGTATACACTGGGTCGTGGATTGATTCAAGATAATATTTATCGATTTATTTCTGTACATCTAACTGTGGACAACTAGTTGTAGGTTACTAACGAGGACAGCTGACTTAATAAACTTAAAACATCAAAATATATTAAAAGCGTTGTAAATATATTTTGAACATACTTTGATATATTTGTATATATTGTTATAGGTTCGTGAATCAACCAGTGGCCAAGTCTTACTTTCCGACGAAGTAAAAATCTGTGAAAGTGAGTTATAGTCCCACTTTTAAAATCTAATATTTTTGGGATGAGAATACATGCAGGTTTTATAAATGATTTACAAAATAGACACAAGTACGTGAACGTACATTCTATGGTTGAATTATCGAAATCGAATATGCCCCTTTTTATTAAGTCTGGTAATCTAAGAATTAGGGAACAGACACCCTAATTGACGCGAATTCTAAAGATAGATCTATTGGGCCTAACAAACCCCATCCAAAGTACCGGATGCTTTAGTACTTCGAAATTTATATCATATCCGAAGGGTGTCTCGGAATGATGGGGATATTCTTATATATGCATCTTGTTAATGTCGGTTACCAGGTGTTCACCATATGAATGATTTTTATCTCTATGTATGGGATGTGTATTGAAATATGAAATCTTGTAGTCTATTGTTACGATTTGATATATATAGGTTAAACCTATAACTCACCAACATTTTTGTTGACGTTTAAAGCATGTTTATTCTCAGGTGAATACTAAGAGCTTCCGCTGTTGCATACTAAAATAAGGACAAGATTTGGAGTCCATGTTTGTATGATATTGTGTAAAAACTGCATTCAAGAAACTGATTTCGATGTAACATATTTGTATTGTAAACCATTATGTAATGGTCGTGTGTAAACAGGATATTTTAGATTATCATTATTTGATAATCTACGTAAAGCTTTTTAAACCTTTATTTATGAAATAAAGGTTATGGTTTGTTTTAAAAATGAATGCAGTCTTTGAAAAACGTCTCATATAGAAGTCAAAACCTCGCAACGAAATCAATTAATATGGAACGTTTTTAATCAATAAGAACGGGACATTTCACACACCCGGCACCACCATGAACTACCATCAACACCCTACCCTCATCAAACCGTCACCCAACACCACCTTTATTCATTTATCTTTCTCGTTTCTCTCCTGACCGAAGAACCCATGAAAACTGCATATATATTATCTCTCTGCTACGCTGCTACTGCAGCAGCAGTCCTATCATATGTTTTATGTTCCTTCTTACAGTTATAAACCCAAAAACTTCGAAACCCATTTGAGAAGACGATGAATAGTAATTTGTAATGTTTATTCGTTTCTGTTTCTTTTCAAAACACAACCATTGAAACCCATTCATGATTCTGTGAATGATGAGGATTATGTTACAACCATGATGTTTGATGATGACGATAATGATTCTGATTACATGTGTTAGATGATGATGAATAGTTGAAGTCGACAATAGCGGTAACCGTATGATGATATTCACGGTGATAATGATAAACGATGATGATGATGAGCTGTAAAAGAAGATGTTGATGTTAAAAATGATATCGATGATGATTAAACCGAAACCCTTTTTTTTCTTTTGTGTTTGTCGACTCCTGCCTTGTGATTTTACCGGACACCGAATTTTTTTGTTGTTAATCGTGGAATCAATTAGCCTGTTGCTGAATTGGGCTGTTTATTTGGCCAAAATAAGTTAAATCTGCTGTTGGGCCATTTTTGTAGTTGGGCCGATGATACATAATTAATCAGATTAGATTATGAAGAGGAAATGGGTTTGTAAGTCAAGAAGAAAAAGGAAACATAAATATATCGGGTATATATTTTAATTTGCGTATAAAAATAGAAAAGTAATAGCAGCACACATGGTTAAGGTGTTGTGTTGGTTAGCGGGATGTCGTGGGTTCGAGCCCGGGCATGGGTAGTTATTCTTTTTGGAGCTTTTTCTAGTGAGGTAGTTATTATTATTACTCTTATCATTAAAATTAGTAGTACTATCATTAAGAATAATATTAGAATTATCATTATTAAACTTATCTTTTCATTAAAATTTAAAAGTATCATTATTATTATTATTAGAATTAACATTACTTTTATTATTACTTTTAACATTATTATTATTATTATTATTATTATTATTATTATTATTATTATTATTATTATTATTATTATTATCTTTATTATTATTATTATTATCATATCTTTTCATAAAAATTATCATTTCTATAATTATTAGTATTATTATCTCTATTTAGTACTATTATAATTATTGATTTTACAAACAAAAGAGTTTATATATAAAAAGTATATTACATACTATATTTTTGCTAACTATAATAATAACTAAATTACATCTAGTGAATAAATATATCTTAAAATATTATAAGTAATAATAACACATATATAAAAATAAATATTAATTTGAATACATTATAAAAAGTTACAATGTAATAATGTATATGAAATATGAAACATATAATTTATATCATTAATAATTATTTGTTCGATTACAAATATATGTGTTAATATATATATAAATGATATAGGTTCGTGAATCTGAGGTCAACCCCGTATTGTTCAGTATCGTCGTATGAATATTTTTACTACAAAATATTGTATGGTGAGTTTCATTTGCTCCCTTTTTAATTGCTTTTGCAATATATATTTTTGGGCTGAGAATACATGCGCTGCTTTTATGTTTGACGAAATAGACACAAGTACTTAAAATATATTCTACGTTGAGTTGTATCACTTTGCATATCTTCCCTAATAGCTTGGTAACTAATATTTACATGTTGTAAGAGCATGTAAGCGCGAATCCTATTGATAGATCTATCGGGTTTGACAACCCCAACCGGGCTAGTCGCTCTAGTATCGTAAACGGTTGCATAGTACTTCGTTTTTACTACACTTGGTACAGTGTAGGGAGATTTAATAATAAAGGGAATATGCCACATTAATTGCTAAGTATGGTTACCGAAGCGCTCAACAACTTATAGAATACTTTTATACACTTGCGAGTGTACATATATTTATAAACGGAAATATTGTGGTCTATTAAAATATTGAAATGATAGTTATGATAAACCTATGAACTCACCAACCTTTTGGTTGACACTTTTAAGCATGTTTATTCTCAGGTATGAAAAAAATCTTTCGCTGTGCACTTGTTCATTTTAAAGATATTACTTGGAGTCATTCATGGCATATTTAGGTCAGTACCTCGGAATGGGACCAGATGTTGATAACTTCGTCCAGGTGGATTAGGACGGGTTGTTAAAGTTGGTATCAGAGCGTTGGTCCTAGCGAACCAGGTCTTGCATTAGTGTGTCTAACCAGATACTGTTAGGATGCATTAGTGAGTCTGGACTTCGACCTTAGCTGCATATTATAAGTATTGTTTATTATTTCTAGTGGAAAATTACCTGCTTATCATTCCTAAGTCTAGACACGACTTCCTGCACTTATTGCATAGATAGTTTATAGATAAATTTATATACTAGCGTATCTGTTATTGTAAACTTTGCCTGACAGTTTCCGAAAGTTCCTCCGTAATCTACGGGATCTTCTATATTATATATAGGTATTCTATGTAACTAGAATATCATCCGATATCCGGAAATCATTTCATATCAAAAATCCTCTATCCGACCGTACAAGATGGAACTCGCAACTAGTTCAAGTCCCTCGGACTCCGACAGCTATTCTGATATAGATTTCCACTCTAGCTCCGAAAGCAGCGTAACCTGAATGGATCAACCACTTAGCCATAACCTATTTTGGATGAAATGGGGATGGGTTCGTAGTCGACTTAATCAATGGAGACAAAAAGAAGGCGATCTTTTCCACCCACCAACCTGTAATCTTGGCGAAGAACCTGAAACACTTACAGGCAAACTAGTTCGAAACACCATTTTTAGTCTCATCTCCAGGATAGCTCGTCATGATTATCTTCTATCTAAAATTCTAAACCTTATTCATCCGAAACCTTATTCATCCGCTCGTTCCGACAGACAATCATCCCGGAATAATAGAAGAAATTAATGAATTTCGCGCTCGAGTAATCAATTTGGAGATTATGGTGCAAAACTTAACAGCTTCAGCAATATCACCGGCACCCACAGTACCATCAATAACATCACCAGTACCAATCACAATCCATGCCTCAACATCTCATTCTGTACCTCGAGTATAATCATCATTCTACGTACCGTTCTACATCAATTGTCTTCGTTCTTCATGGCGATTATGTAATCTCTAATGTTTTAGAGATTATATATTCTTGTTCTAACGCTAAATCAAATGAGTCTAATATCATATTGACTCATTAAATCCATGATTACATCTGAAGAAAATATATATGTATATATGTTTTCATAAAGGTTGTAATTAAAAATTCTTTCGTACAAACTGTTAATGGTGAAAATATTTTAACAGGTAGGTAATACCCGAGGAATATTTAGATTTCACATTAATAAGTTACCATATACATCCTTCAAATCTGATTCAACAGTCAATTACTATCCTACTTACATCCACAGATATACGAATCCGTTCACCACAGAATAACCATTTTCATTCAATTTCATATTTGAATTGTGACTTACCAGAAATTCAACAATTGGCATAATGAAGAAAACATTGGACAAAATAAAATTTGTTAGAAACAAACAAATTAACTACGAGAAAAATTTGTTAAGAATCCACGCTAACTGTTCCTAGCTAACTGTTCCTAGCTAACTGATTACGTTTTATTTATCGCAATTTAATTATCGAAATTTATATTCTCGCAATTTTATTTATCGTTATTTAATTTCTGTTATTTATTTTATGCACTTTAAATATCGGGACACGTATACAAAGTTTTGACATATCATATCGAAGCATCTATATATATTATTTGGAATAACCATAGACACTCTATATGCAGTAATGCTTAAGTTAGCTATACAGGGTTGAGGTTGATTCTACAATAATATATATACTTTGAGTTGTGATCGAGTCTGAGACATGTACACGGGACACGATACATATTAATTAATTCAAATATTATGTATTAAACTATATATGAATTATTGAATTGCTAACTGTGGACTACCAACATTGGACAATTAAAATGAATTAAAATATTGATTATAACATATGAAACTAAACGTTTCTTCAAGTTTGCCACTTGATTTCATCTTAAACATTCTTTGTATCTTGACGATCACAATCAGCGTTTAATCATCTAAAAACCTTCAATATTCTTGAAAACCCTCGGTTTGATAACCGATGATCCAGATCCATTAACTTTGAAAATGCTGATGAAGCAGCATGTTATAAATGGTCTAAATGGCCAAAAGTTTGATAATAGAGAATGGAATGTTGGGCACGCTCGATAAAAATTTGGTACTGAAAAAAAAAAGATTGAGCTAACCATGAAGGAGACCAAGGATAAATACAAGGACCAAACCCTATATTCAAAGAATCCAGGTAATTCTGGATCCGATGAAACCTTCAACGAATATCTTGCTCCGTACTCATGTTAAAATCTTGCGGAAAATCTTTCTTCATCAACCTTCGAACTCAGAAATTCCAAAATATCATCATAAATATCCTTGATATTTCTGAGGATGTTTTCATAAGTATTCTTGTCCGAAATTATATACCTCTTCGTGCTTTCTGTATTTCATTGGAAACTACTGTAAAATCTAAGTATAAATTATGAATGAATTCTGGAGAAGTGTTAAGAATTTGAGCATGAGTTAGTATAATATAATGACACTTGGCCAACGTGATTATATTACAGTAAGTCATGCTGGAAGTTCTAATGAAACATGATGATTCACAGATCATAACGTCATCATGTGCCATGTTACGCAACTCGTTCAATCTGTTCAACCCCCGAACATATCAAGAAAATATATTCTTGATAGTTCTATCCTCAGTGATTCTGGTAATTTAACCAATCAAATTGTGAGAATACTTTCCTTCGTGCTTAAAATGTAATAATCATTCGAAACGCTATATCTATGAATTCTGGACCATTATTCATTTGATTTGAAGTCGGGAAGAGAAACAAGACCATGGAGCTCCGAAATATAAAAGAAAATATAAAGCCGATCACAAACACATAAGCTACAAACCATGTATATCAATGCGGATAACAACGTAAATACATGGGAGAATGAAAAACACTATAACCCCAAGGTAATAGTAGAAGTTAACAGATTCCTCCGGTGGGAGTTGGAAAAGAAGAATGACAAATACAATAGTCAGGATAAGGACAAGGATTAGAACTGGATTAAGCATTTTCACAATTTTTGAAAATATGAACTAAACAAGAAAGTATTGAAGTGGTGAAAGTAAAGGAACGGGAAAAGCAAATTTATAAGGGAAATATCAGGTGTAGCAATCAAGGCAGATGACCACATTTAATTAAAAAGATCCTAATTTCCTTAAATTCCGAAGACTCGGATCTTATTTAGATTTCGAAGATTTCCTTAATCCTTTGAATTCCGGAAATTCAAACATGACAACGTCAAAAGATTAGACGCACCTTATTTTCTAAATTCAAATGTGATAACGTCAAAAGTTAAGATGAGCTTTATATTCTAGATTCACTCTTTAAGTGATAGCTTCATTCGTACGCTTCAAGAAATCAAATTATTTTATCCTTATTACTCAATGGTGATAAAAATTTATTTATCAACTCATATACGTCAGGAAAACATTCTTATTGTTAACCATGACCACCTCGATCAAATTTCGGGATGAAATTTCTTTAACGGGTAGGTACTGTGACGACCCGAAAATTTTCGACCAAATTTAAACTCAATTTTTATATGATTTCGACAAGATAAGCAAAGTATGTTAAACTGAGTCTCAAAATGTTTGAACTATTTTCATGAATTCATTTAATCTTTGATTATGTCTGACGACTCACGATACGATTACTTGTAAATAAATATGCTTATATATATTTGTATATAATAATATGAATTATTAGGTATTGTAATTGTTAGAATTAGATATATATAAAATAATGATAATATATAATAAATATTATTTATATATAAATAAAGTATACAGAATATATATTTTGTGATTTCGAAACTATTTAGTAA
Source organism: Rutidosis leptorrhynchoides (assembly GCF_046630445.1). Lineage (NCBI taxonomy): Eukaryota > Viridiplantae > Streptophyta > Magnoliopsida > Asterales > Asteraceae > Rutidosis > Rutidosis leptorrhynchoides. The sequence goes on from NC_092335.1 coordinate 639,134,930, forward strand.
ACGAAGGTAACGTTAAATTGTCATTCGAACGATATTACACGAGTTAAAAAGAAACTTATGTGATTTTAAAATAAACGGTGATCCGAAAATGAGTTTTATAAATTATAGGCTTACTAAAAATATATTTAGGAACTATCTGTTGAATTTTAATTTTTTTTTTTATATTTTACTTAGGGTTGGGAGTGAATAATTAATGTAATTTTTATTTAACAGTTAATGACCGAATTTTATACCATAATGACCAAAATAAATAAAGATACTTAATTTTAAAAATTTGGAAATTTTTTGAAGACTTTTATTCACCACTGAGTAATCAACGAAGCCCGGCCGTGAAAACCGTCGGCACAAAAATCCAATTAAGTGATGGCTTTACTGTTTTGTTTACTGTGCTTGTTAGGTGTTTCATTTGCTTCCACTGATTGATATTTTATATATGTATATATATACATAGATAGTTAACATATACATACACAAAATCACACTCTCTTGCTTTCTTCCATCGAGTAACAAACCTCCATCACCGACTACCATTCCCACCATCCCATCCTTCATCCACGGCAGTCACCACTCAACCACCTCCGGCAAACCACCCGTCACTATTGGCAACCATCAAACCCACTTTAACCATCACCTTCAATCACCAACACAAATCCATAACCACCATCGACCTTCCCTCCACCTACGGCAACAACACCACCTACGTGTTTTGTTGATACTGTTATCAAGTTGAAATCACCATTGAGCACCATTGACCACCATCACTTACGGCTAAAATCTACAGCCTTTTCCTGTTACTGTATCTACAAGAAACCCACCTACATCCTTCTAATATTTGTGACTATTTTACTATTATCATATGTTACCACAGACCACACACACCCGGTGAAATGTCCCATTCATATTGATTATAAACGTTCCATATTAATTGATTTCGTCGCGAGGTTTTGACCTCTATATGAGACGTTTTTCAAAGGCTGCATTCATTTTTAAAACAACCATAACCTTTATTTTATCTATAAAGGTTTAAAAAGCATTACGTAGATTATCAAATAATGATAATCTAAAATATACCGTTTACACACGACCATTACATAATGGTTTACAATAAGAAAATATTACATCAAAAATAAGTTTCTTAAATGCAGTTTTTACATAATATCATACAAGCATGGACTCCAAATCTTGTTCTTATTTTAGTATGCAACAGCTGAAGCTCTTAATAATCACCTGAGAATAAACATGCTTAAAACATCAACAAAAATTTTGGTGAGTTATGGGTTTAACTTATATATTATCAAATCATAATAATAGACCACAAGATTTTATATTTCAATATTCATCCCATACATAGAGATAAAAATCATTCATATGGTGAACATCTGGTAACCGACATTAACAAGATGCATATAAGAATATCCCCTATCATTCTGGGAAATCCTTCGGACATGATAAAAACAACATCGAAGTACTAAAGCATTCGGTACATTGGATGGGGTTCGTTAGGCCCAATAGATCTATCATTAGAATTCGCGTCAATTAGTAGATCGTTTTACTAATTCTTAGGTTACCAAGCAAAAGGGGCATATTCGGCTTCGATCATTCACCCATATAATGTAGTTTCAATTACTTGTGTCTATTTCGTAAAACATTTATAAAACTGCATGTATTCTCATCCCAAAATATTAGATTTTAAAAGTGGGACTATAACTCACTTTCACAGATTTTTACTTCGTCGGGAAGTAAGACTTGGCCACTGGTCGATTCACGAACCTATAACAAATATGTACATATATATCAAAGTATGTTCAAAATATATTTACAACATTTTTAATACGTTTTAATGTTTTAAGTTTATTAAGTCAGCTGTCCTCGTTAGTAACCTACAACTAGTTGTCCACAATTAGATGTACAGAAATAAATCAATATAAATTATTTTGGATCAATCCACGACCCAGTGTATACAAGCCTCAGGCTAGATCACAACTCAAACTATATATATTATTTTGGAATCAACCTCAACCATGTATAGCTAACTCCAACATTACTGCATATAGAGTGTCTATGGTTGTTCCAAAATATATTATATAGATGGGTCGATATGATATGTCAAAACATTGTATACGTGTCTATGGTATCCCAAGATTACATAATATATATTAGAATACATGAATAATACAATTTAAGTTTGTTAAGTTATGATTTGTATAGAATTGTTACAATATTTCCCGTAGCTACAACAATCAAAAAAAATATCCAATCTTGTTTTACCCATAACTTCTTCGTTTTAAATCCGTTTTGAGTGAATCAAATTGCTATGGTTTCATATTGAACTCTATTTTATGAATCTAAACAGAAAAAGTATATGTTTATAGTCGAAAATAGAAGTTACAAGTCATTTTTGTAAGAGGTAGTCATTTCAGTCGAAAGAACGACGTCTTGATGACCATTTTGAAAAACATACTTCCACTTTGAGTTTAACCATGATTTTTGGATATAGTTTCATGTTCATAAGAAAAATCATTTTCCCAGAAGAGCAACTTTTAAATCAAAGTTTATCATAGTTTTTAATTATCAAACCCAAAACAGCCCGCGGTGTTACTACGACGGCGTATGTCCGGTTTTACGGTGTTTTTTGTGTTTCCAGGTTTTAAATCATTAAGTTAGCATATCATATAGATATAGAACATGTGTTTATTTGATTTTAAAAGTCAAGTTAGAAGGATTAACTTTATTTGTGAACTAGTTTAGAATTAACTAAACTATGTTCTAGTGATTACAAGTTTAAATCTTCGAATAAGATAGTTTTATATGTATGAATCGAATGATGTTATGAACATAATTACTACCTAAAATTTAGTAGGTAAACCTACTGGAAGTGACAAGAAATGATCTAGCTTCAAAGGATCTTGGATGTCTTGAAAGTTCTTGAAGTAGGATCATGACACAAAAACAAGTTCAAGTAAGATTTTTACTCGAATTAAGATAGTTTATACTTATAGAAATTGAATCAAAGTTTGAATATGATTATTAACTTGAATAACAAAGATAACCTACTGTAAATAACAAAGGTTTCTTGATTTTAGATGATTACTTGGAATGGATTAGAAAGCTTGGATGTAAACTAGTAAACTTGAAAGGATTTTCAAAGTGTTCTTGAAGTGTTCTTCCTAAGATGATTATAGCTTGATTCTTGAAGTAATTTTTGATGAAGATGATGATTAACTACTGGAAAAATTCGTTCATAAGTGTGTGTGTGTGTGTGTGTGTTGAGAGAGAATTAGATAGAGAATTGGAAGTAAAATGAAATGAATGATGAGTGGTAAGTGGTGAGTGGGGTTAAAAGGAGTTCTAGTTAGTTGACTAGTTCATGGTAGAAGTTAAAATTGATTAGTCATACATGACATAATCAAGAGTGGAATCCCATGCTAGTTCCTAATGGTATATACCCACAGTAAGTACATCTAGAAGCTGTGTATAATACGGGTATGAATACGACTAGAATTCTTGATGAAAAAAAAAAGAATGGGAATGTAACTGTACCCATTTTCGTTAAGTATGAGTGTTTTGATATATGTCTTGAAGTCTTCCAAAAGTATATTAATACATCTAAATACACTACATGTATATACATTTTAACTGAGTCGTTAAGTCATCGTTAGTCGTTACATGTAAGTGTTGTTTTGAAACCTTTAAGTTAACGATCTCATTTAATGTTGTTAACCCATTGTTTATTATATCTAATGAGATGTTAAATTATTATATTATCATGATATTATGATATATTATTATATCTTAATATGATATATATACATTTAAATGTCGTTACAACGATAATCGTTACATATATGTCTCGTTTCGAAATCCTTAAGTTAGTAGTCTTGTTTTTACATATGTAGTTCATTGTTAACATATATAATTATCATTTTATCATGTTAAATATAGTGTAACAATATCTTAATATGATACATATGTATTTAGTAAGACGTTGTAATAACGATAATCATTATATATATCGTTTCGACTTTCTTAACTTAGTAGTCTCATTTTTATGTATATAACTCATTGTTAATATACTTATGGAGATACTTACTTATCATAATATCATGTTAACTATATGTATATCTATATATATATATAGTCATGTCATTTTTACAAGTTTTAACGTTCGTGAATCGCCGACCAACTTGGGTGGTCAATTGTCTACATGAAACTCATTTCAAATAATCAAGTCTTAACAAGTTTGATTGCTTAACATGTTGGAAACACTTAATCATGTAAAAATCAATTTCATTTAATATATATAAACATGGAAAAGTTTGGGTCACTACAGTACCTACCCATTAAATAAATTTCGTCCCGAAATTTTAAACAGTTGGAGGTGTTGTCGTATCTTCTGAAAATAAGTGCGGGTATTTCTTCTTCATCTGATCTTCTCATTCCCAGGTGAACTCGGGTCCTCTATGAGCATTCCATCAAACCTTAACAATTGGTATTTTGTTTTGCTTAAGTCTTTTAACCTCACGATCCATTATTTCGACGGGTTCTTCGATGAATTGAAGTTTTTCGTTAATTTAGATTTCGTCTAACGGAATAGTGAGATCTTCTTTAGCAAAACATTTCTTCAAATTCGAGACGTGGAAAGTGTTATGTACAGCCGCAAGTTGTTGAGGTAACTCGAGTCGGTAAGCTACTGGTCCGACATGCTCAATAATCTTGAATGGTCCAATATACCTTGGATTTAATTTCCCTCGTTTACCAAATCGAACAACGCCTTTCCAAGGTGTAACCTTAAGCATGACCATCTCTCCAATTTCAAATTCTATATCTTTTCTTTTAATGTCGGCGTAGCTCTTTTGTCGACTTTGGGCGGTTTTCAACCGTTGTTGAATTTGGATGATCTTCTTGGTAGTTTCTTGTATTATCTCTGGACCCGTAATCTGTCTATCCCCCACTTAACTCTAACAAATCGGAGACCTGCACTTTCTACCATAAAGTGCTTCAAACGGTGCCATCTCAATGCTTGAATGGTAGCTATTGTTGTAGGAAAATTCTGCTAACGGTAGATGTCGATCCCAACTGTTTCCGAAATCAATAACACATGCTTGTAGCATATCTTCAAGCGTTTGTATCATTTTTTCACTCTGCACATCAGTTTGTGGATGATAGGCAGTACTCATGTCTAGACGAGTTCCTAATGCTTGCTGTAATATCTGCCAGAATCGTGAAATAAATTTTCCATCCCTATCAGAGATAATAGAGATTGGTATTCCATGTCTGGAGACGACTTCCTTCAAATACAGTCGTGCTAACTTCTCCATCTTGTCATCTTCTCTTATTAGCAGGAAGTGTGCTGATTTGGTGAGACGATCAACTATTACCCAAATAGTATCAAAATCACTTGCAGTCCTTGGTAAATTAGTAATGAAATCCATGGTAATGTTTTCCCATTTCCATTCCGGGATTTCGGGTTGTTGAAGTAGACCTGATGGTTTCTGATGCTCCGCTTTGACCTTAGAATACGTCAAACATTCCCCTACGTATTTAGCAACATCGGCTTTCATACCTGGCCACCAAAAATGTTTCTTGAGATCCTTGTACATCTTCCCCGTTCCAGGATGTATTGAGTATCTGGTTTTATGAGCTTCTCTAAGTACCATTTCTCTCATATCTCCAAATTTTGGTACCCAAATTCTTTCAGCCCTATACCGAGTTCCGTCTTCCCGAATATTAAGATGCTTCTCCGATCCTTTGGGTATTTCATCCTTTAAATTTCCCTCTTTTAAAACTCCTTGTTGCGCCTCCTTTATTTGAGTAGTAAGGTTAGTGTGAATCATTATATTCATAGCTTTTACTCGAATGGGTTCTCTGTCCTTTCTGCTCAAGGCGTCGGCTACCACATTTACCTTCCCCGGGTGGTAACGAATCTCAAAGTCGTAATCATTCAACAATTCAATCCATCTGCGATGCCTCATGTTCAGTTGTTTCTGATTAAATATGTGTTGAAGACTTTTGTGGTCGGTATATATAATACTTTTGACCCCATATAAGTAGTGCCTCCAAGTCTTTAATGCAAAAACAACAGCGCCTAATTTCAAATCATGCGTTGTATAATTCTACTCGTGAATCTTCAATTGTCTAGACGCATAAGCAATTACTTTCATTCGTTGCATTAATACACAACCGAGACCTTGCTTTGAGGCGTCACAATATATCACAAAATCATCATTCCCTTCAGGTAATGACAATATAGGTGATGTAGTTAACTTTTTCTTTAACAATTGAAACGCTTTCTCTTGTTCATCTTTCCATTCAAATTTCTTCCCGTTATGCGTTAATGCAGTCAAGGGTTTTACTATTCTGGAAAAGTCTTGGATGAACCTTCTGTAGTAACCAGCTAGTCCTAAAAACTGGCTTATGTGTTTCGGAGTTTTCGGGGTTTTCCACTTTTTAACAGTTTCAATCTTTGCTGGATCTACCTGAATACCTTCTTTGTTCACTATGTGACCGAGGAATTGAACTTCTTCCAACCAAAATGCACACTTTGAAAACTTAGCGTACAGTTTTTCTTTTCTCAGCAACTCTAGCACTTTTCTCAAATGTTCTTCGTGCTCTTGATCATTCTTCGAGTAAAGAAGTATGTCATCGATGAAAACAATGACAAACTTATCAAGATATGGCCCACACACTCGTTTCATGAGGTCCTTGAACACAGCTGGTGCGTTAGTCAATCCAAACGGCATAACCATAAACTCGTAATGACCGTAACGCGTCCTAAAAGCAGTCTTTGGAATATCATCCTCCTTCACCCGCATTTGATGATATCCAGAACGTAAATCGATCTTCGAATAAACTGACGAGCCTTGTAGTTGATCAAATAAGTCGTCGATTCTCGGTAGTGGGTAGCGGTTCTTGATGGTAAGTTTGTTCAACTCTCGGTAGTCGATACACAACCTAAATGTACCATCCTTCTTCTTGACAAACAAAACAGGAGCTCCCCACGGTGATGTGCTTGGTCGAATGAAACCACGCTCTAAAAGTTCCTGTAACTGACTTTGTAATTCTTTCATTTCGCTGGGTGCGAGTCTATATAGAGCACGAGCTATTGATGCAGCTCCTGGTACAAGGTCTATTTGAAATTCAACGGATCGATGTGGGGGTAATCCCGGTAATTCTTTCGGAAATACATCGGGAAATTCTTTTGCGATGGGAACATCACTGATGTTCTTTTCTTTAGGTTTAACTTCCTCGATGTGTGCCAGAATGATGTAACAACCTTTTCTTATTAGTTTTTGCGCCTTCAAACTACTAATAAGATTTAATTTCGCGTTGTTCTTTTCTCCGTACACCATTAAAGGTTTTTCTTTTTCACGCATAATGCGAATCGCATTTTTGTAACAAATGATCTCTGCTCTCACCTTTTTCAACCAGTCCATGTCAATTATTACATCAAAACTCCCTAACTCGATTGGTATTAAATCAATTTTAAACGTTTCATCCCCCAGTTTAATTTCTCTCTCCCGACATATATTATCTGCTGAAATTAATTTACCGTTTGCTAATTCGAGTAAAAATTTACTATCCAAAGGCATCAATGGGCAACTTAATTTAGCACAAAATTCTCTACTCATATAGCTTTTATCCGCACCTGAATTAAATAAAACATAAGCAGATTTATCGTCAATAAAAAACGTACCCGTAACAATCTCCGGGTCTTCCTGTGCTTCTGCCGCATTAATATTGAAAACTCTTCCACGACCCTGCCCATTAGTATTCCCCTGATTCGGGCAATTTCTAATAATGTGGCCCGGTTTTCCACATTTATAATAAACAGCATTGGTATTACTTGCTCTGACACTATTCGTTTCGACATTACTTGTTCCGACATTATTTGTTCCTTTAGTTCTATTAAACTTTGGTCCGTCGACCTCACACTTTGTCGCGCTATGACCATTTCTTTTACACCTGTTGCAAAATGTCGTGCAAAACCCCTGATGATTTTCTTCACACCTATGACATGGCTGTTTTTGGTTTTTGTTGTCGTTGTTGTTATTGAGGTTGTTGTTGGGATTGTTATTGTTGTTGAAACGGTTGTTGTAGTTATTGTTGTTGTTGGGATGTTTGTTGTAGTTATTGTTAGGATTGCGGTTATTGTTGCGGTTGTTGGGATAGTTGTTGCGATTGTGGTTGTAATTGTTGTTGTTGTTGTACTGGTGACTCATGTCACCGTTTTCCTCCCAATTCCTCTTGATTTGTTTCGTATTGGCTTCTTCGGTCGCCTGCTCTTTAATTCTTCCCTCAATCTGATTTATGAGTTTATGAGCCATTCGACTTGCCTTCTATATAGAAGCGGGCTTGTATGAACTCACAACTTCTTGAATCCTTACGGGTAACCTTTTTACAAACGCGTCGATCTTCTCTTCTTCATCTTCGAACGCTCCCGGACACAATAGGCACAACTCTGTGAATCGTCGTTCATATGTGGTAACGTCGAACCCTTATGTTCGTAACTCTCTAAGTTCTGCCTTGAGTTTATTGACTTCGTTTCTAGGACGGTACTGCTCGTTCATCAATTGCTTGAATGCTGACCACGGTAGTGCGTAAGCAGCATTTTGTCCTACCTGTTCGAGATAGGTGTTCCACCACATTAACGGAGTACCTGTGAAGGTATGCGTAGCGTACTTAACTTTGTCCTCTTCAGTACACTTACTTATGGAAAACACCGATTCGACTTTCTCGGTCCACCGTTTCAATCCAATTGGTCCTTCGGTTCCATCAAATTCCAAAGGTTTGCAGGCAGTGAATTCTTTGTAGGAGCATCCTACACGATTTCTTGCACCGTTAGCTGCATTGCTAGATTCAGAGTTATTGTTGGTATGTAGCGCAGCCTGTACTGCGGCTATGTTTGCAGCAAGAAAGGTACGAAATTCCTCTTCGCTCATATTCATGATGTGTCGAGTAGTCGGTGCCATTTCCTTCAAAATAGCCAACTGAATCGAGTTAATCATACAGAATATTAAGAGTATTCAATAGTATTTCGTAGCATAATATGAACTCATTTATAAAAGCTTTTTCTTCATATTAGCGTTTTATAAGTTTAAATTCGGGTACTACCTACCCGTTAAGTTCATACTTAATAGCTAATATACAATTCAACTACTACAATTCCATATGAAAAACGGATTATAATAATATATCACATATAAATATTCTTCAAACTTACAACTTCGCTATATTACATATAACATGAAATATAGTACACTTTGATACAGGACAGTTTTGAAGATAAATCTAGTTAATACGCAAGTTGTTCAGCAAAGGAAATAAAGACACGTAATTCATAAGTCCAGAAACAAGTCATGCATTCTGGTTTTACTAAGACGACTTCCTATCCTTGGTCTTGTGGAAAATAACCGTTATGACCATTGGCTAGGCAGCATGTTGTAATGTCGTCAAAAGGACGAGGGTTTCATAATGTCCAACAGCCCTGTAATAATCTAAACACCTTGTTTCTCACCTCAACTACTGAATCCGTCACTTGTGGAAAGGTTTTATTTAAAAGTTGTAATCCGATATTCTTTTTCTCACTTTGGTAAGAAGCGAACATCACTAACCTGTAAGTATAACATGCTTCTATATGTTGCATGTTAGAAGCTCTTTCTAATTCACAAAATCCTATGTTGGGATATGTTGAGTCAAAATAGGTTCTTAACCCGTAGCGTAAAATTGCATTTGGGTTCCCCGCATTTAATGCTTTAAAGAGAACACGGCGTAACTTACCGTCTCCCCAATGTGATATACCCCACCTATCGAAGGAAAGCCTTTTATAAACTAAGGCATTTCTGGAAAGTCTTTCAAATGTTTGACAAGTTAATTTCGCCATAACTAAATGGTCTGATGAATTCTGACCGACTCTAGACAAGATTTCCTCAATCATATCCTCTGGTAGGTCTTCTAAAATATTCGGTTGTCTACCCTTAACGTCCATTTTGTTTTTATACTGTAAAGACAAGGATTAGATTTGTAAAAGATAATTAACAAACAACACAAGCAATTTTTACATAGAACATAAAA